>NC_012872.2:12581766-15109219 GCF_000003195.3 Sorghum bicolor
CATGATATGTAATGCCTAAATGGGATCAACAGTTGCACAGAGCGATGACTCATATAACTGAAGGAAGAACACAAAAGGAACAAGAGGAAAAAAAATCCTACCTACATCTTGAGCTCCCTCTCCTAGACAATGGCAAAGCGTGAGGTATAATCAAGGGGGCAACATTGTAGATTACTTGTGTGTCACAAAAAAGATTAGCTCTAAATCACACAGGTATACAAGAAGTTTTTGTTGTTCTTTCTAGAAACTAGGCAACGACACACGTCCAGATAGAAGGTTAAAAAAAGCTAGCATGCTATCCAAGGTACTAACAAGGTAAAGTTGAGTGAATGCATGCTTTGAGCAAATGATTGATCTGACAAGAGAGACACAAGGTTATTCGAAATGAGTTAGCTCTAGACATTCATAGACATGTATTCATGTTCTTTCATACTAAGGGGGGGCAGCCGCCCAGTATCGCCTCTACGAGGCTCCGCCAGTGCTCCTAGAACATGCAGGTGCCATAGATGGGAAGGGACTTGTCCCGGTTCGGTAGGCCTCCTCTTCCTGGGTCCTTCTTCACCTGAACTACCTGACACCGCCATGATAAGAATGGCATATAAGTAGTTCAGGTGAAGAAGGACGTAGTTTCATTGGGCAAACATTCCATTCACAATCAATTTCTCAGTGGCCTGGTGACAAGTAGATAACTTTAATTAACTGAGAACAACCCAGAAAAAAGATATGAACTCACTGCTTCTAAAATGTCCAAGAAAGGCAAGCTCCATTCGATGAAATCATCTATAATGGCATGAAGCTTCCAACCCGGAACGACCCTTAAGGTGGTTGTGGTTTTCCTGGACCAACCCATAACGACCCTGGAATGGCACGAAGCTTCCAATCGATGAAGTGGATGCAACACTTTTCGCAGCGGCAACAAGAGTCAAGGTCTGTAATGGGAGAAAGGCCTCCTTCTGGCTATCTAGTTGGGTGGATGGACAGGCTCCTGCTATCATGTGTCCTCTGCTTTATAGTCACAACAAGCGAAAAAATCGATCAGTAAGGGAAGCATTGGTCGGTGATGTTTGGATTTCTAATATAGCCTATGATCTAACCCCGGAACTGCTACATGAATATTTCAAGCTTTGGAGATCAATTGAAACAGATGATATTAATCTTGCATGCTTAGCAGAAGAAGAATATCAGATTATCTGGACTTTAGAAAGGTTAGGTAAATACACGGTCCGGTCAGCCTACTTGATCCAGTTTGAAGGGTAAATCAGATCAAACTTTCCAGAGCTGATTTGGAAGGTCTAGGCAACCCCAAACTGTAAGTTTTCCATTTGGTTACTTCTGCAAGATAGACTTTGGACATCACAACGTTTACAACTAAGAGGATGGATGAACAACTATTTCTGTGCGCTCTGTGAGAGAAATCTTGAGACAACCATCAAGTTTCTTCGAATGTCCAGTAGCAAGAAAGGTTTGGGTACTGGTTTCCTTGTCGAGTGGATGCCAAAAGTTGCACCCGCGACATTGGCAAGATGATAATGAGCTGGAAGCTTGCTTTTCGCAGCTAGTAGAGGGTGGAAACAAAATTGGTCACTCTTTGGCAATTCTAACTCTTTGGACCTTATGAAAGGAACGAAATGCCATCATTTTTAGAAATAGCAGGAAGGATGAACGGGTCATTTACTTCGAAATAACGGAGGAGTGTTACCTCGGGTCGGTTTCAGGCAGGCACACCCTTAAGCCCTTATCAGTTGCAACTATTCTATTTATGTAATAATCCAGTGTATTTGAAACTACCTAAACCTCCACAGCCTAGGTTGTGGTTGGTCGCGCTCCTCGCGCATGTAATTTGCTGTTGTGTTGACTCTTTTTTATGATAATCTAAAGCCGGGTTACCGGATCTTTCAAAAAAAAGACAACACCATCTGTTGCAAGATAGGCACATGTGAGATAGGTCAGTTCAAGAAAAGCTCTGATTGCTTATAGATGTGGCCATTGCAAATTATTTCACAAGCACCGGCGATGGACTTCCCACTGGCAGCTACTGCCGCATCGTCGCCAAAATTTTCTGCTGATCACTACCAAAATGGTGGAGTTCTCCTAGTGTTTTAGTTAGTAATAAAACACTACCACTAGTCAAACACTAGAAAATCCTCACTAGGAGGCATTTACTAGGGAAAATTTATACTAAATTTTAAATGCTAAAGCACTAGGAGAACCCCACATTACTAAGAGAAATTGAAAAATCTTGTTGTGGATCGTACAAAAATAGTTAGAAATAGTATGTCCAACCGTTATATATTATCATTGATAATTTACAAAAAAAAATTGCACTTGAATATTTCCCTTGCATGCAAAGTTTAGCCTGATTTTATAACAAACTGCTATAAATCACACTTAAGACCCCACAAGCCACAACAATCGGCTACCTTCGTCCTTCGGGAGGGGCACCGGCTAGGTCTTTTTACAAGCGACTTGGAGAGGGTCGGCCCTGTTTCACGGCGGCTGGCGGATGGAGAGGGAGCGGCGCTGCTTCCCGACGGGACGGTCGAGCTCCGCCAGTGCATCCAAGTGCAGTCGGAGATGGATCACCGTCCGTTACGAATCCCACGCCCGCCCTTTCAACTAGCACTGATACTAGCCTATTGCGAGTTCGCTCGATGAAAACCTCTGGGCATCGCCGTTGTTCCCGCCCGTTGCTCGCTGTCATCCACCATGCCTTGGTCGCCGTCGTGCTCAGCACCGTATTGGATGTCACGACTAGCTCAGTTTGCTTGTTTCGTCGCTTGGGCACAGGGCACTGCCATCCACAATCACGAAGGAGTTCCAGGCTCCAGCAAGCCACCGTATATATATTAGCGACGGCAGATGCTCGCTGCTCCACAGGTTCATCAAGGATTCTTGCTCTTGCGCATCTGGTGCTTCTAAATTAATCTCAAGAACAGTAAGACAAGGATTGAAGAAGGAATTGGTTCTACAATATGCACCCGTGTTGGTGCTTGTTCAGGTTCAGAGAAAAGACAATCTGCACTCTCTGATGTATAGAATGTTGCAAACTGATGCATTTTGAGTCATAAATTTGATTTATACAACTGAACATTCAGGTGGAAAAATGCACTTAAATTTGCACCAGAGCACCAATAACCATACTACTAGAATGATAGACACTCAGCTCACCATCTGCTTACTCTGTATTCCCTGTCATAATCATAACAACAGAACACAATTTATAACACACGCGATGTATTCTAACTGTGTTTCAATTTCTTGAATATTTGCTATCGCAATTTATAACACACGCGAAAAAGTCATGACTTAAAATACTATTTACTAAAATTTATTGTAAGAAGAAATATTATTAACTAGTAGAAAAAATATAACTGATAAAACAAATGAACGGGAGCACAGAAGCTATCGAGCACTCAGCGCCGAGCGGCGGCGCGGCGCACGGCAGCTAGCAGCGGCACGGCGCACGGCAGCTAGCGGCGGTGCAAGGCTAGATGCCGGCAGCACTCAGCGACTCATTAACTCAGGCCTTGTTTGTATTTAAAAAGTTTTTAGATCTGTTTATTGTAATATTTTTGTTTGTATTTAACAATTATTATATATCTAAACATAGACTAACTAAGTTTAAAAATTCATCTCACAAATTACAATAAACTATATAATTAATTATTTTTATCTATATTTACTGTTCTATGCATGTGCCATAAGATTCAATGTGATAGAAATTTTTGAAAAGATTTTAGATTAGCAAGCCGTGAACCCATAAATTATTGGCCAGTCCACGCAGACCTCCGATCTTCAGCTAATGGTACAAATGTCGTTTCATAAAGTTAGATGATCTCGTTCCCTGATACTCCTATTAGTGCTACTAGTATAATTTCTGTGATAACGCTACGATTTTATTTTAGGAAAATACTCATAAAAATAATAAAAATGTTTTGGCATAGTCTATTTTGTATAAAATTATATTTGAGTCTATACATAATTCAAAGATAGTTTTGCATATAGGAATATATAATAAAGATATTTCTAATATTATAACTATCTAAATTATATTCTGCCTAACTCCTTAATCATGCATTGCAGACTGTGCATGATATGGATAATATAATAATAAGATATTATTTGTATATATAGTGTACAATATATATATAAATTAAATAATATATAAAAATTAATAATTCTGGAGACCAAACATAGTAGTTCTACTAAGGATGTTGGTGACATCGCTTAGCGCCTCGTGTGTATCTTTTTTTTGGTGACAGCTCGTGTGTATCTTCCAACGTAGATATTGTAACGTCTTAGAGCATGTTGTCATAGTCGAGGACACCGCCGCCGCGGATCAGCCGTCAACAGCGGTGGATTAGCCGTATTTTTCTGAAATTATCTTGATGTTTGCCGTAACCGTCCCAGCCGTCAACAGCCGATAGGCCGTAGTTTTCCTAAAATTTTTTGCATCATCGTCCACTTTGACTTATTTTCCTGAAAATATTTTGTATCAGCCGTACGTAGGGCCTGTTTAGATGCAGCCAAAAACCAAAATGTTTTGGAGAAATATACACTTTTCTGAAGAATGGATCTAAATAGGGTCTGTAAACCATGGGCTATAAAGATTTTGAATTTGGGACTCTTGAGTCCCAAAACTGTTCAAAAAGTGCCTAGGGACCCAAGTTGGACGGAGTATACCCGAGCAATCATGTGCATGTACTTCAATTAACGAACCAAATCAAGCATTAAATGAGGGCAAATTTGTCTTATGTATTGCAGACCAAAAAATTTTTGGAAACATCTAAACAACTATTTGGATATAAAGTTTACAGTCAAAATTTTTAGGATGTAAAATTTTGGGATCTAAACCTTGTAGGCTTCTCGATGGTTGCTGCACGCAAAATGAGAGGGCGCCAGCCTGCTGCAGGATCAGCCGCTCGCAGAGGGTCGGCCACCTGCTGCGCGCAGGACTGTCCTGCTGCCGTTCGCAGGTGTCCAGAGGAGGGACGGCAGCCTGATTCCGCGCGCAGGTTTCGGCGTGAGGGGGAAGGAGCCTAGAAGAGCGAACTTTTCTTTACCTTCAATGCATGTACTCCTATGTTGATTGGTTTTGAGATGTTTGATTTTAATAGAGACAAAATATTGCGTATGATTTTCTAGATACACAATGATTAAGGCTCTCAGCATGAGATATTTTCTTTGGTGGACCAAACATAATTTTGTTAGGTCAATTATAGTAGAGATATATGATGATGGAACACATCTCGCGGCCACACATGTCGTATCGTATTATTAAATGAAAGAAAAAAAGTCTGCTTTTCCTCCCCTAACTTTCATGAAAGTTTACTTTTCCTCCCTCAATTCTAAAACTGGGCAAATTATCTCCCTCAACTTTTCAAACCGTGTATTTTACCTCCCTTAAGCGATTTCAAAAGCGTTTTTGCTACAGTGAATAGTGGTGAAATCCAATGAGGAACCCAATAAGAAACCCAATGATGACCTCAAGTGAATCTCGATCTGCGTGAAATTTAATAGAGAGTATATCAAATTTAGGCCTTGTTCAGTTACAAAATATTTTGCAAAATAGGTACTGTAACATTTTCGTTTGTATTTGATAAATATTGTCCAATCATAGACTAACTAGGCTTAAAAGATTCGTCTCGTCAATTCCGATCAAACTGTGCAATTAGTTTTTATTTTCGTCTATATTTAATACTCCATGCATGCGTCTAAAGATTCGATGCGACGGAGAATCTGAAAAATTTTGCAAATTTTTTTGGGAACTAAACAAGGCCTTAGGTGAGTCTCGATTCACGTGCCGGGAATCCATGCTCACCGGCTAATAGGGGGGTTTACCCTCTTCATTTGTATAGACGGCAGTAACAAAGTGAATGAATTCAGAGCTCCTCATTCCTCCCTAACTCTATGTTCGGTTCTCTCCTGTGTTCATGTGCAAGCAAGAAGGTGATTTCTAATAGAGGTAGGAGACGCTGGTCCTGGTCTTGGCGTCGTTGAGACTGCAGCCGGGGCACCACCCCTCGTGGCGGTGCTTCCTGCTCTCCCTCGCCCACATCACCACCGCCTACATGAACCTTCCCCACCGAGAAATGTGTGCCTCATGCAGATCCTTCAGCTGTTCGCGGGTGCCTCAGGGCTTGCAAGTGAGAAATGTGTCGCGATGCCTATCTGCTATGACGATGAAATGATCACAGGCACTAGTTGGTTTTTCCATGCACGGTGTCAAACTTCCCGTGCAGATACCTTGGCGTCTTTTTGTCGCTAAAACGTATGAGCCGTGCTGATGAACAACCTCTGATCGACGCCGTCGCAGCAAGAATTCTAACTTGGAATGCAGGGCTACTAACAAACGTTGGGAGGGTCACCCTAACCAGAGCCACTTTATCAACCATCCCCATCCACCTGAGCATTGCCTGTTGTCTATCACCATGGACCATCTCTCATATTGATAAGAGAAGACGTGCGTTCATCTGGACTAGCAATGACTCTTGCAGTGGCGGGAAATGTCATTTAGCTTGGCCTTTGGTGTGTCAGCCAATGGAGCTTGGTGGTCTTGGGTTAATATACCTGCGGGTTTTTGGCTATGCGCTAAGGCTAAGATGGGAATGGCTTTCACGTTCGGAGCCGGAGCTTGGTGGTCTTGGGTTAATATACCTGCGCTACTGGGCGTCACTGCTGTCGCGTACAGAACCCAACATCGCCTCAATGTGCGCGGCGAGCATTTCAATGGTGGTTGGTAATGGCACATCTATGCGCATGTGGACCGACAATCAGGCCCGGCTCTAGGGGGTGGGCAGGCAGTGCGACTGCCGCGGGCCCATAGAGCTAGGGGGCCCAAGATCATATAGATAATTAGTATATATAATTTTTTATTTAGCATAACTACCGCATATCATCTTTAAAAGCCCACGGTAGGCCTCTTCTAATCTTACTATTGTATGTAACTTGGAAGTATTAGAGCACAGGTAGCAAAGTCAAGAGACTAGAGGAATCTTTTAAGCCTAATTAGTCCATGATTGGACACTAATTGTTAAATAAAACAAAACTGCTACAATAGGCAAATCCAAAAAAATCGTGAACTAAACAAGGTCTTCCTATTCTCTCCTAAATCTCTTCCATCGATTGATCGAGGCATCAATGCACACATGCCAAGTCGGTAACGGTTGATGCTAGTTGCCAAGTCGCAGACTCACCAGCTCGTTGTGGCACCGCGACCACGAGACGATGCAACCAGCAATGATGGTGAACACCAGACATGCTCTCATTCAACGAGCTCTTATCTTATGCTTGTCCAAGGGCCCTTCAAATTATAGAGCTGGCCTAACCGACAATTGGGTGTCGGTCGGGCCACTCAACAATTTTGTGTCGTCCCTATTTGTGGCAACATCGCGCGTTGGGAGGAAGCATGTGCTCAGAGACGCCATGATCGACAACCAATGGGCACGTGATGTCACTGGTGCTGTAACTGTGCAGGTGGTGTGGGACTACCTAAAAGTATGGGAGCTCCTGCGCTCAGTCGAGCTCCAGGCTCTACAGTCGGATCGCTTCGTCTGGAAGTGGTTAGCGGACGGTGCATACTCAGCATCCTCGACATATCGTGCCTTCTTTGTTGAATCCACTGAGCTGCTCGGTGCGGGAGAACTATGGCGGACCAAGGCACCGCCGGAGGTTTAAATGTTCTTCTGGTTGGCGCTCCTCGGAGGCTTTGGACCGCTGAACACCGCAAATGCCATGGATTGCAAAACAATGATGCGTGTGCGCTATGTGATCAACATGTGGAGACGGCGAGCCATTTGTTTCTAGCCTGTGTCTTTGCTCGTCAGGTTTGCCTCGGCGTGCTGGCCTGCCTCCAACTGGTCGATCTAATGTCGTCTAGTGACCATGATCTAGGTGTTTGGTGGATTGACCAGCGGAAGCGGATCGACAAGGCATCACGACCGCTCTTTGACAGCTTGCTACTACTGATTTCTTGGCTGTTGTGGAAGGAGCGCAACACAAAGGTTTTTGGGCGCACGTCATCATCTGCGCACGACGTCGTCGCCGCAATCACCACAGAGGGGGAAGAGTGGGCGGCCGCGGGGTTTGCGCCGCTGACGGCTCTACAAGCGTTGTAGTCGCAAAATCTGGTTATTTTGTAATCGACTTTCTTGTATCCCAGTAGCAGTAGGTCTCTCTTGCAGGTGCCAAGGCTACTCGCCTTTACCTTTCTCGTGACAGGTTTGTATACCTTTTTTTCTCTTCCTCTTAATAACAAATGGACACAATCCCGGTCGCGAAAGAACCTTCCCCACCGACACGGCCCAGTGGTTTCTTGGTCCAACAGCCCGGTAACGGCCCACCGGCATCTCCAGCAGACAGATAGACGAGGCCCAACGCCAAAAAACACACGCGTCAGCCGCCAGGTAGGCAGATATAACGAGGCACCCAGATTCCCGAGCCTTGCCCGGCGCGCGATAGCCATTCGTATCCCGAGGCGGCCGCGGCGGCCAAGTCGGCCACACCACACCCCCGCCCCCGCTCCGCTCCGAAGAATCGCAGCCCGCCCGCGCGCGCGCTCGACCTGCCTATCGCCACCACCACGCGGCACCGCTACAGCTCGAGAGAGGAAGAGGAGGAGGAGGAGGAGGGGGCACAAAAAAAAAAATCTCCGCCACCACCGGGAGCTTCGCGTGCGCCGCTTGCTCACCGCCCGCCCGCGCGAACACGCCTGCCCCTCCTTCTGCAGCAGCCATGCTCCTCCACCTGCTTCCGCTCTCCTGCCCCGCGCCGCCGTTCCGCCTGCGCGGCGGCTCGCCGCGGGTCCGGGCCGGGGGCAGGGCCAGGACGCGGGCGCTGCGGGGGGCGGACGTGGAGCCGGAGACACCTCCGCGAAGGCGCCGCGGCCGCGATGACGACCACGATCCGCACGCGGCCGGGAGCGGTGGAGACACCGGGGCGCTGCTGGCGTCGGTCAGGAGGCTTCTGCTCTCCGAGGCGCCGACGGCGGCGGCGGCGGCGGAGGAGGAGGAGGAGGAGCAGGGACAGTTCCCCAAGCGTTGGGCCATCGTCTTCCTCTGCTTCTCTGCATTCCTGCTCTGCAACATGGACCGCGTAGGTGTCACTGCTGGGGTGCTGCTACCTACCCCTGCTCTCTGCACTTCTTACTAAGTATATCGCCTGCTTCGCATGATAGTGCCCCACAACTGATCAAGCGGTCAAGCCAGTAGGATGCATCATGCATGTTCTAGAATCCGGCACTAACTTGAATTTCACTGTTTCGAGTGCTTGCCTTGAGTATATATATAGTGTTCTGCAAAGACGGTGTCCTTTGTTTATTTACCTCACTTATTCAAAGCTGAGAGGTGATTCTATGATCTTCAGATAACCAAGTGCCTTGGTAAATCAACCACCCATTGTAACTAGTGTGCGCCAACTTGTTGTCCTGTTCATGGCATGTACAAGTCCCCAACCCATTCCAGCCCTTGCTGCCATATATAGAATACTTCTAGTTTTATGCCTGTACCTGTTGTCACTAACAGCAACTGCAAACCAATGGTAAAATGTTTTGCAGTTGTTTCCAAGGAGTGCATGAACTGTAGTATCACTTCGTTTGTGAGACATTTATATTACCATCATTTGCAGGTAAATATGAGCATTGCTATTCTGCCTATGTCCGCAGAGTATGGTTGGAACCCACAGACTGTTGGTCTCATCCAGTCATCTTTCTTCTGGGGCTACCTCCTAACTCAGGTCGGTAACAGAAACTCTTGCTTCGTGCGACAAGTCTGTATTAGGAGTAAAAACACATAGCCCCGTTTTCATTGCAGATAGCTGGAGGAATATGGGCAGATACTGTTGGAGGAAAGACTGTCCTTGGTTTTGGTGTGGTTTGGTGGTCCATAGCTACGGCTCTTACTCCTGTTGCAGCAAAGCTTGGCTTGCCATTTCTTCTTGTTGTGCGGGCTTTCATGGGAATCGGTGAGGTGAGCCTTGATTAGCAACTCACCAACTCCTCTACCATCCAAGTTTATAAACTTATTGAGGGTATGAATGATAGTACAGTTCAATGTAGAGTGACTTCTCCCCTAGGCTTCTTCCTTTTGCCTGAAGGAATTACCTTTGCTTCCTTAAAATGATTGTTATGCTTAAGTTAGTGGTTGTAGACCTTTGAAAGTTAGATTCACAGGGAGCTATGCACTCCTGCAGTCCTGTTCTCTCATTGTTGAGAACTCATCCTACCCTTGCCCAGCTATGACAATTGATGAACTTCTTTCAGTTGCTTAAACCTGCATGTTTTGTTATTTACATCATCGATACACTTGTCTGATAAAACATATACATTCTTACCTCAGGGGGTTGCCATGCCTGCAATGAACAATATTCTTTCGAAATGGGTTCCTGTATCAGAGAGGAGCAGATCATTGGCTCTTGTGTATAGTGGAATGTACCTTGGGTCAGTTACAGGACTTGCATTTTCCCCCTTGCTGATACATAAGTTCGGATGGCCATCAGTCTTCTATTCATTCGGGTCCCTAGGGGCTGTTTGGGTCACGACATGGGCAACCAAGGTATTCTTATCTTCAGGTGTTGCATTATATATATGAAATTCTTCCGGTAATGCAAATATTGTCCTCTGATCTCATTGTGTCATCTTTGAATTTTATTGCACTTTTCTTTTTAAGGCATATAGTTCCCCACTTGAAGATCCTGGAATCAGCGCTGCAGAAAAGAAGCTTATTGCTAGTCAGAGCACAGCAGGCGAGCCTGTTAAAACAATTCCATGGAGATTGATATTATCAAAACCGCCTGTTTGGGCACTTATAGTTTCTCATTTCTGCCATAACTGGGGAACTTTCATTTTGCTCACATGGATGCCCACATACTACAACCAGGTAACACCAAACATCAAATTTTCCACCTTTAGATCATGGACTTTTACCGTTCGTGCATTAAAAAGATGCTTTGAAAATAGGTTCTGAAATTCAACCTCATGGAATCGGGCCTTGTCTGTGTTCTTCCCTGGTTCACGATGGCAGTTTCTGCAAATGTTGGTGGTTGGATTGCAGACACACTTGTCAGTAGAGGAGTATCTGTGACAACTGTTCGGAAGGTAAAGTGCTCCCTTGTCTTCAACTTCGTAAAATTGGGCACCAGATTTTAGACAAATTCTGAATTTTATGCTCCACATGGAACCATCAAACTGAAACTGTATGATGGAAAAAGTTAGTAATTACTATGCATTCTGGGTGATGAAATTTCATCCAGTGGCCTGGTGAAATTTCTTTTCTCACGCATACTGAAGAATTTTCTTTCCATTGTGTCATGTATTTTCACGTTTGACAGATCATGCAATCAATCGGATTCTTGGGGCCAGCATTTTTTCTAACTCAACTAAGCCATGTCGACTCGCCTGCCATGGCAGTTTTATGCATGGCTTGTAGCCAGGTAATTATCCATATTGGCCATCTTTAGGGTGAGAGAACACATAGTTTCATATAACAACCTTTCTTTAAGATTTACCATTGTGTTCTGAGCATAGCATGTCGGTTGCATTATGTTTATTCCATGGCAGGGAACTGATGCATTCTCGCAGTCTGGTCTGTACTCAAACCATCAAGATATAGGCCCTCGATATGCAGTAATCTCTTCCTCCATGTTCTATAGAACGTCTTATTTCGTGCAAAATTTATAACCTCTCTATTGTTGTGTGCAAAATTGGACTTTGCCGTGGTAGTTGAAGGTTGAAAATTGGACTTTACCCTAAATGTAACTGAATCCATGAGGCACTAATCTTTGGTCTCCTTCTGTCTTTCAGGGTGTATTGCTTGGTCTTTCCAACACGGCTGGGGTCTTAGCTGGTGTATTTGGCACAGCAGCAACAGGATACATCTTGCAGCATGGTATGGCCTAATCTCACTCTCGTCAACCAATTTTTAAATCCCAGTTCGCTTGACGAACTCCACCTCCTAAAACATTGCAGGTTCTTGGGATAACGTATTCGAGTTATCAGTGGTGCTTTACCTGGTAGGGACTTTGGTATGGAATGTATTCTCAACTGGCGAGAAGATTCTTGATTGAAGAGTGTACATAGTGTGCTTACAGTTCAGAAGTGAAATTCATTTCGGAGCAACAACTTAACCCCTGGACACAATACACTTCAAGATAACAAATGTGTCATCGTCCAGCTCAGCTCTTGGATGAGGCAACATGATTCTAATGTCAATACATGCAATGCCAAGCACGAGAAGTATCAAGTCTTCACATCCCAGCACGAGACCAGGTGAAGCATAGATGAGTTGAGCGATGCACCCCTTCCGGACATGCACTGTATATTGTGTTAGCATAGGTATCATGTACAGCATAGTAGAAAGTTTCATCATACACAGTAGTCTTTTCTGACTTGTACAATTTTTTCCTCTTGAATAGCTTTGTTCCTGTAACAGCCCGACGCAGATCAAAATAAGGAAATCTGGGGAAGGGGCTACTACTAATGCAAACATTTGATGAATATTTATCTATTTGCAGTCTCAGTTTTTACTATGGCAAGCCTGTTCGCTTAAGCTTATAAGCCGAATCTGCCAGTCATTTAGCAGTGTTTTTCTCTGTAAAAAAATCAGCCAACAATACTTTCTGCCATGGCTTATCAGCCAAACAACATATGAGTTCCTCAAAGATGAAGTACAGTATCTATCCTATCCCGAAGGGAAGCATTACAGACCAAAGCAAAAATCAACTGGCACATGGCATTTTACACGGTTCCAGTTCATAGATAAACCATACGGTACATCAGTCCAAGAGGTCTCAACTCAGATACAAGACTTTGATAAGACTATTTACAAGGCGTGAGTTGCCACTTGCCATCCAGCTTTTTTACTTGCAGGCACGCTACAGGCTACCAATACCAGGCTACCTGGCAATCTGGCATGCTTTCCTACCAGATGCTCCAATAAAGTTTTGATCCGCTGATGTCCATGTCACGTGTGCCATGAGCTGCTTGGCGCCTTCAACAGTTTGTGTCATATGTTGCAAGCCCTTGTAGCTCTGGGCCTTCCATCCTTGGATTATTGTCGAAGCTGCAGTGAGGTAAGACTGGTTTAGAAAAGATGACGGGTAGGACACCTTTGTTTTGCTTATCTTGTTTTGCATATAGATAACTAGATAAGTCAATTATTGGAGTGATTCGTAAAGTTTCACATAATCACATTACAGCTATCTGACAGCGGCCAAGTGAGCAAGTGGAAACTAGTCCATATGTGTCCTCAAGAAATCAAAAGAAATAAACACTCCATAAACCATATTATGTGTTACCTAAACTTCATTTGGCATATAAATAAATAAATTGGACAATCATTATATATCTAAGTCTGATACTGCAGCACAGATGGTATAATCCATGAAAGATAACAGTAGAAGCTGAGTATATTTTCTATCTAACATTCAGAAACATAAAAGATATCTGCAAACCTCATATCAGACATAAACTTAATTGAGGTTCCTCATAAAACGATTTTGTAAATTCAAGTGGCATTAGTTTAAGGTTGTCGGAATAGCATGGCTACATGCTAATGGTCCTCGTTCTCTAAAATATATGAAGAATGAAGAATATGCAGAAAGACAGGAAGCACGAAAATCAGTATTTAATAGTAAATTTACAAGGAGTCTGTAGATCATACTTGCTCAATGGTATGTGTTCAAAAGGCCCACTAGTTGGGATTGTGCCGCAAAGATCATTGTTTGAGACATCTCTGGAAGCATGCACACACAGGATGAAGTTATTACCATGTAAAGAAAAACATGCAATTCAGCAAATAGATAACAGGAAGCTGAAAGACTTACATCACTTTGAGGTTAGAGATTTTTGTCAGTTCCCGTGGAACTGGACCAGTCAAGCGGTTATCATTAAGTCGCCTACAATGTAAGAACGTGAAAAGATGACATAAGACATTGATTAAAATGAAACAGGGTGCCACAGACTGTAATTATAGAAGGTATGGTTGCATTGCGGTAGAATAAAGTATCAGTTCTCACAGGAACACTAAGGATTTTAGCTTGCCAAGTTCTTTTGGTATGGTCCCTGTGATGTTGTTGTTATACAGGTCCAAACTGATAAGGCTCTTCAGATTCCCAAGCTCAGCTGGGACAGTGCCCTGAATATTATTTTTGTAGAGTTCTCTGCAACAACAAAGATTTAAGAATGATGTCAGAGCACTTATACCAATGCAAATTTCAACTACAATGGATTTTGAAACACTATTCAGGATTTAATGGATGATCAGTGCAGTGTGAGAGGATTAACTAAAAGATTAGCATATATACAATAAAACATGATGAAACTGTTTCTGTATCAATGCACCACCTAAAGGCGAGTAATGAAATATCAGATGACAATAGCTGTAAACAAACAATTCATGGAAAAACTAGTGAAGTGTCTGTTTTACACATCTGGTTTCCACAAATGGGACTGAACAATGCCCATGTACCAGAACTGCAGACATGACGGGGCAAATGGAAGTTTTTTGTGCTACTACCGGTAGTACTGCATTCATGTTACAAAATACATGACATTTTGCCAGCTTCTCAAATTGGTTTACTTTCTCTGCTATCAAATATCAGCAGCATTTCTCATTAAAGTTCAAAATTAAGAGCTACAGTGCTTTTCTACTGCCCTTCATAAAGGAATTATCATAGTGGAATATGATGTAATAAGACATATCTTGTAATAGAATATCCTATGTAACCCCACACCTACCACAGATAAGGAACAATAAAGTATCAGTTAGTATAATTTTCCCTTAATTAGACTTATTGTGCAATTTTTACACAATGAATTGAAATATAAGTTATAGATGGACAGTTCTCAAATATTCAATCAGTTCTTTTGCTGGTGGAGGCAGTGTGTTAGCATAGCAACAACAGTATGACAAGTTCCAATTCCAAATCACTAGCTACAGTGAATTTAAGAAGGTTTCGACATCCAATCATGATAATCTAGTTGATGTGAGACCATGAGAAGTGCTCTTTTAAAAAAAACAGAGCCTACTACAAAATCTATTTAAATGAACTTCACTAATAACTGATCTCTAGCACAAATCTCAGTAGGAACCCTTCACAGCTTACACATAAATCATATATGCATATGTTAATTCTCCTTACATGACTAAAAAAATCTATGAGCAAAGTTGCATGAGGGAAAATGGGAAATACAAATGAAACCATGGAAGAAGGATTAAGCTAGTTACACTTCTGACATGTCAAGGAACTGAAACTATATTCGTCACTCGCCATCAAATGCAAATTGACCATGACATTTTCTTGTTTATCTGTTGTCATAGCATTTTTTATTGTATTTTATTTTATTTTGCAAATCAACTTTATGCACACCTTGACTGTAAAAGAAAAAGTAATGTTTTGACAGACTTACAGATATTGCAGGTGCTCAAGGTGGCCCAGCTCAGGAACAAGATTGCCTGACAAATTTGAGTTACCCAAATCCCTACAAGATATATGTGTGTCAGAAAGAAATGTACTTAATGAAAGAAATAGAATATAGCCAGTGGTCATGTCATACTCATTTCATACAGATAAATACAGAGACAAATACATGTGGCTGGTTGACCCAGCATTATTTGAGTGGGAAAATCCATAATATGTCAATTAGGAGCATGGAGGCAATTTGTTGGTACGTTAAGACAGATTCTGTCAGCAGCAGCACAGCTGTTCCATACACCCTAGTACCATACTGTTAGATAGAAAGCATACAAGTAGCTGATGCTTAATTATACATTTCTACTGCACGGTGTTCAAATTTTTGTATGACAAATTTAGTGACCCAGGCATATAAACATGGTGATGTACTATATATGATATAACTTGTATAGACAGCACAATGATGTGTCACAGTGTCTGGTCATTTCTTAAAGAGAAAACTAACTAATACATTGATCCCAGTAGTCATTAGAACACAAACCAAAAAAGAAGGTGCTAGTTCCTAGTTTGCAACAGAGAAATGATGTCATATGAAAGCTGCATTAAATGAAACTGTTTCCATGAAGCAATTGCTTTCAGCAATCCAAAATATATGATAGCAGCCTTTGGACCTGATAATGCAGCAGTAGGCAATTTATGTGCACAATGAAAGTGGCAGCATCAAGCAACAAGTAAACCCAAAGCTACAGTTTGCATCAGCATCATTCTATAATCATGCCATGAGCGTGTGATTACAGAAGAGCTTGAACCAACATACAAGAAAAAACTATCTAGCTGAGCATACTTTTGACAATTATAGTGAGGGTAAAATCACCATTTGACTAGCATCTAGCCATTAAAGTTAGTGTTTTTTTTCCAAAGGGGCAAAAATGTCAGAAGACAAGGAGGTCCAGGGCCCTAAGGAGTATATTGACAAACAAGTGGCCAGTCACTCAGCCAAAATTTATTGGGTTGGTTAATGCTTAGCTCTATCACAGAACTCGCAGGAACATGAGCGCCGCGTCAAGCAAACATAGTATGAGCCTACAAACTCAGTAGCATTACTATTTGCAAGCACATTCAACAACGGAACCAAGATTAACAGGAGCACACCGGGCGTGCCGCGTGCGATGTCAGGGAACCGAGGAGGGGGGGGGGGGGGGGGGGGGGGGCAGGGAGCTCACACGCGGGTGACGCGGCTGTCGCGGTTGCAGGTGACGTGGAACCAGGTGCAGGGGTTGACGAGCGTGGGGTCCCAGCTCTGGAGCACGCCTCGGGGGTCCGCGAGCGCGCGCCGCAGGGCGTAGAGCGCATCGCCCTCCGAGTTGGACGCCAACGCCACGTAGGCAGGCGACAGCACCGCCGCCGCCGCGACCATCAGCGCCACAGCCGCCGCCCCGGCCATGAGCTGGCTGGCTAGGGTTTCGACTCCCGGGAGGCGGCGGCGAAGAGGAAGGGGCGTGGGGAAAGTGGCGCGGCACTGCGGCAGTGACTGGTGAGTCCTATTTTTTTTTGAGAGGGCAGACGAACTGAGTCCTAAATCTTGATAGCCGTGCGAATTGAGTCCTAAATATTGAAATTTCTCGAGACAAATTTTAATATTTAGGACTCAATTTGCATGCCTCTCAAGATTTAGGACTGAATTCGTCTGCCTTTTCAAAAAATAGAACTGAACATGCGAATTGCTTCAAGATTTAGGATTTCAGGCATTTTCAGTCATTTATATTTTTTCTGAAACGTTTTCACCTCTCTCTGGCACCTAAAATGACCAAAGTGCCCTTTGCATCTAAAACATCTTCCTGTTCCTTCATACGCTACTTTCCTCTTCGATCCGTCGCAGCCGCGACTCTCGGTCGCGTGAGCGCGACGCTTGCCGTCCGCCGGACCTTCGCTGGTGCTCCATCGCCGGCCAGCGGCCTCCGGCCCTCCACCGCCCTCTCTCTCCGCCGCCCTCCCCCTCTTCCCTTGCCCTCCAGTCCGCCGCCATCCCCATCCGCCGGCCTGCCCTGCGCTCAAGCTGCAGCAGGCTAGGGTTTCGGCTGGACCCTAAGAGGAGGCTCGGCAGTTGGGTCGGGCAAAGTGCGTGCGCACACGGGTCCCGGACACCATGTCGATGCGGCTCTTGCGTGGTGCAACGCCTGCAGCATCACCAGCAACGCCAACCACTCTTGTAGCTGAACCCGTGTGGCTTGCTCATGTGAATGGCGATGTCCGGGGTACAGGGCAACCTTCTCGATTAGATGCAAGGGACACTCTGGTCATTTTAGGTGCCAGGTAGAGATGAAAACATTTTAGAAAAATAGAAATAACTGAAAATGTCTGAAATCCTAAATCTTGAAGCAATTCGCATGTTCAGTCCTATTTTTTGAAAGGCAGACGAACTGAGTCCTAAATCTTGATAGGCGTGCGAATTGAGTCCTAAATATTGAAATTTCTCGAGAGAGAATTGCGACAAGGAGCTCGGAAGTGGGAAGGGTAAAGATTCTTGAGGTGCTGTTGCTTCTTGCTGCCTTGGATGGCTGGATCTTCTGCGGCGTTGGCTATCTATGTTGGCTCTACTAGAGCACTCTCAATGCAGAAACCATCATAGTTTCTATAGACATTTATTATAGTATCATCTAAGCATTTTACTGATGTTGGCAACGTAGTTCCTAAAGAAAGAGTAAAAATCATAGAAACCGGGTCTAAGTTAGAAACCATATCTACACGAGATCCAAGACATGAAGTGATATAATTGGTTGAGAATGGAGAGAGAATAAATATGATTGGATAAAAAATTATTCTGTAGAAACTATCTATTATGACCATGATTTCTATATATAATATCTATAGAAATTAATAAGTATAGAAACTATATGTAGTTTTTATCATTGGGACTCCCCTTAACTCATCTTATAAGCGTAGTTTCTTTTGTCAGCCAACAGTGTTTTTCTCTCATAATAAATCCACAAAGAGTACTTTTAGCTATGGCTTTGCAGACCAGTGAACAAGCTCTTAGGCCCTGTTTAGTTCAAAAAAATTCTTTTCACCTCATTATATCGAATCTTTAAACGCATACATGAAACATTAAATATAGATAAAAAATCTAATTACACAGTTTATATGTAATTTAAAAAAACAAATCTTTTAAATTTAATTAATCCATAATTAGATATTAATTACTAAATAAACAAAAAATGCTACGATAGCCAAATTTAAAAAAAAACATAAACTAAACAAGGCATTACTTGGTGACTGCGGCGGAATAGAAGCTTTATGTAAGATGGCGATGCTGGAGCTGGACAACAATAGAGGTTTTCTGGATGTGTTGTCAACCACAGACATAGCTCGACTGCTCCCTGCTTTTCTCTCTATTTTCAGTGCCTGTAGCTAATTATAAACTCTATTTCGGTTATTTATCTGAACGTTTTTCTAGCAATCCTAGCAGATACTTTCTATGCTTTTAATATAAGTAAGGATAAAACCTTTGGTCTAAAAAAATATATTTTTATAATAAACTTATTTAAAGGTATAAATATTGATACTATTTTTATAAACCTATCTAAACTTAATTTTTTGACTCCTTAGAAAGTGATGAGGGAGAGGGAGGTTTTGGAAAAGAGAGTATTATATCCATATAGGAGTATTAAAAAGAAGGGTCTCCCGAGCGTGCTAAAAGTTATAAAGTTAATATATACTACTAAAAAGGGCATCTAAGGAATAGTTTTGGGTACGCCTAGCAAAGCCTCAACCTTTGACTCCGATATGGGTGCTCACATATAAACTAGTCAACAAGACACTCTAACAGGCCTTGATTCTAATAAATTTGCTCTTTACAATCTACATGAGGATAAGCACAACCTCTTACAAATCACCGTCTGGAGCCCCCAACACAAAGATGCTAACTCTCAAAGCAATGAACTAGATTATTCCTAACCTCACTCAAATGCAATCTCTAATGCACTTACGTGACTAGAGCATTGTTCTTAAACTCTAATAGGTGCTAGTATCTGAATGGAGTGCCAAGAGAACCCTCAAGCACGAGTAAACCTTCTATTTATAAGTCATTCTCAAGAACTAGCCGTTACAATCTAACTGTGTACAAAATATACTCACCGGATAGCTCCGATGAGCTTCAGAGTTCCCACACCGACAATCTCCAATGGCTACTTCATCTAGTCATTATTGCATATCACTCTAATGGCTTCTCCGGTGCAAGTACCAAAGAATTTTGGTGAACATTGAGGCCTAGAGCTATGTTGAGAAATCCTTTTTAGAGTTAACCTCCGGAGCACTCTAGTGCCCCCATTTGCAAAGGCCATGTTGTCAACTGGTACGATTAGTAAGCTCCAATGCTACCTCTCTAGTGCGTAAGCAACATAAAGTAATGTGGTTGTCCAAA
The DNA here is from genome assembly GCF_000003195.3 of Sorghum bicolor. Taxonomy (NCBI): domain Eukaryota; kingdom Viridiplantae; phylum Streptophyta; class Magnoliopsida; order Poales; family Poaceae; genus Sorghum; species Sorghum bicolor. The sequence goes on from NC_012872.2 coordinate 12,601,595, forward strand.
CACTTAATAGTCAGCAACAGGTTAAATGAAGCTCTAGTAACTTTTCCGGTGGCTTCACCGGAGAACTCTAATGACCCCTTCACCCCTCTCTGCCCCTTGCTAGAGAATACCTCTAGTGCACCACTTTGGCACCCTACCGAAGGGATCCTATAAATGTAGAAAGATTGCACCAACAATATTTCTCAAACTTTTTTCAAACTAACTCAAAATGGATTCCCATATAGGAATCATGCACCTTTAACAATGAGTTAGCATTTCGGAAAAAGAAACATTTTCAAAAGATTTTCACTTGCTTTTCTCACCACATCACTAGGTCTAATGCAAATACATGGTTAGTCCTCACTTAGTGGCACTAGATAATCATAATTACTTTAGAGTTTACCTCTTAATGATACGGCTATCTATTCTAAACCCGATCATGCACTATATTGCATTTTGACCAGTGAAACAGGACCCTGTAGGAATGGAGCCAAAAAAAATTAAATTTGAGTACATTAGTCATGTAATTTTTATAGTAGACTTATTTTGACCTATTAATGTTGGTAATATCTTTTATAAACCCAATCAAACTTAAAAAGGTTTGATTTCTCGATAAGCAAGTGAGATATGTATTTTTTGAGGACGGATGAACTAGAGAAGTAGAGAGCATGTGAATACGGTGCCTAAATCCTGCTACTTTTCTTTGCTGTATGTATCAAGGCTGACGACCTGTGGCTGCAGACCCTACAACAGATGCAAAGGATCCTGACCACTAGACACAGTCGGTTCGGGCACTACTTGTACGTGATTATATTAGGCCTTGTTCAGTTCGCAAAAAAATTTGTTTTTTGCTACTGTACGTTTTTATTTGACAAACATTGTCCAATCACGGAGTAACTAGGCTCAAAAGATTCATCTCACAAATTACATGTAAACTGTGCAGTTAGTTTTTATTTTCGTTTATATTTAATGCTCCATACATACGACCAAAGATTCGATTTGACGGGAAATCTTGAAAATTTTTGCGAACTAAACAAGACCTTACTCTTCACGTCTCCAAGCTCTAACCTCCTCTGGCTTCCTCGGCCGAAGGAATAGCAAGAACATGCAATTTGACTGCAATACTTTCACAATTTGGTTTCCAATGGTTATCTTATCAGGAGATTTGACAGGGCCGCGACAGACTTGATTTGGCCGTATACAATTTGGCTGCTGAGCCATGTAGTTAAGTGTTCAGTTCATGATGTATTATTACCAACTGCTCTAAAATTCTCACTCTGTATGCCCCTGATTTGCAGCAAATCATTAGATTGCACATTGATGTTGATCGTGAATTTTGTTCACAACACTAGGCCTTGTTTAGTTCACGAAATTTTTTTGTTTTGGCTACTATAGCACTTTTGTTTGAATTTATTAATTATTGTTTAATCATAGACTAACTAGGCTCAAAAGATTCGTCTCGTAAATTACAGGTAAATTATATAAATAGTCATTTTTTAATCTATATCTAATGCTCCATGTATGTGTCTCAAGATTCGATGTGACAGAAATCGTAAAAAGTTTTTAGATTTTGGGATAAACTAAACAATGCCTAACATGAGCATAATGCTTTGCCAGTAACATCTAACCAGGGCATATGGCTCATCCACCGAATTAAAATCTGAGCGCATAATTGATCATTCAGCACCGACGCCAATGGCATTTTATAGTTCTCTCTCTCTCTCTCTCTCTCTCTCCCCCCCCCCCCCCCCCCCATGTGTCAGGGTGTGGAACCATACCGTTTGTTAATAGAATATGTTGTTTTGCCAAATTAGACTAGCAAAATCGTATCTATGGAACAGCACCGTAATATCATCCGTTTGCAGCTGCTCGATCAGCAGCCTAGCCAGAAATGCGTTCATGCGATCTTCTTGAGAATTCGTTCTACGGGCAGATGGCGAAAAAATCGTTGAAACCAATGCCAGGAATGAAAAGGTTGTTTGAAACAGGGCCGCTAGCATCCTGGCTCTGGTATAGTAATTCCTTCGCATGTGAACATTCCATAGCGGTAATCGTACTGTAGGGGCTCTTTAACACAAATCTATTGATGCAACTTTTATGCTCTAAACTTTCATACAATTTGACTAATTGTTGGTTAAAAATTATAAAGTTTGACTTCTCTAGTCAAATATGATTACCATTTCTGAACGGAGTATTTGTTTCCGCCCTCATACAATCAAGTCCCCGTTAACCGATACCACACTAAGCAAAACCAATAAGGCTCCAAGCCTCCAATCTCAGATCAATCAGATACTGATTCATCGTCATCTCCGCGTAATCCTGTTTCCTGGGCGTTTCCATTACCATTTCAGCAAACCAAACACACCTTCAATTTGATCAATACTTTAACCACTCACTGAACAACTGCAAACCAAGCCTCCAAGTTCAAGTTTGCACAAACCACACCTACGAATTCCATTAAGTTAAAAACAGCAATCCACAAACTTAGATTATTCATGGATAGATCACACCTAAGCAGCATCTGGCCCCCATTCTCTTCTATCGACAGAAGTCAGTATGACAGGTTAGACACTACCTAGAGAACTTCCATTGTCTTATGAGCAAAGTTATATCATAATATATACGGATTGGGAGGCGCAGCGGAAGAGCAGCGCCTCCCTTAGTTAAAGCATCAGGTCCTTTGCCCCTTGAGATCTGCTTTGCACTGCAGCAGCATATTACCCCTTCACGAGGCCCATGCAAAGTATGGGCAGATCGCCCGCCTCGTGGCGGTCCAGTTTCCGCATCCAAAGAAGTACCGTCCCTGCATAGGTCCTGGCTTGCGCACAACGCTCCACCTGCTCAGCACACCACAGTAACAGTACATCGCTCTGTCCTTCCCTGCGGAGGTGGCATATGGGTTAACCTGCACAGGAGATCCCAGCATCTCCTTTGGTTTCTGCTGCTGTTGAACTGGATCTGGAGAGCGGTCAGGGGATAATTGGCAAGTGGTTGACTGTGGAGCAGGTTGCCACACAAGTGAGTTGGTGATAGAAAACTTGAAACCCCGGTGCATCATAAGTGCCAGGAGGCGAGCAGTATTTCGGGCATCATCGAGCCCACAGTGAGCACGCCCCTCCCATGTAAGGCCAGCCAACTGTACTGCCTCCTTCAGGTTGCAGCGGACATCCCCATACACTTCCTGGAAAGGTACCTTCAAGTTGATCCACCTGATCAAAATTTGTTCAAAACACTTTTAGATTACAATGATAATCAAGATACCTTCAGATTCAGATCAAGGTCTCACATGTGCCTCACTCATAATGAGTTCAAAAGTTTCATTAGCATGAGATAGTACAATGGCGGTAAACAAGTTAATAATCACCTTTAGCGTGAAAACTCCAGATTGTTTAGCTCTAACTGATATGTTTATTCTATACTACAAATAGACATAAAATAAAAAATATCCAATTGATAATCCAGATCAAATATTAGATAATTACTAATATGGAGTCCCGCACTAGGTTTATATTACACCAAGTTAAATTATCTGCATATTTCGTTATTTAGTTATGGCAGAAAAAAATGTGTGAGCAATCCTGACATTCTTCTGAAAAAGGATCCTCATATTATTGTGAGCAAACATTTCCTGTAAAAATACCAATGACTGCCCTGGAAAGTTCAGCATAATAGCTTCTGATCCAATTTTTCTTTCTAGAATTAGTATAGTAGAAACCACTTCACCCCCTATCTCACTTAATACAAATACTCTTCTTTATTGATTAATTTGGAAATCTTAGTATGGACCACATATTCTAAGCACATATATCTTAGGATCACTCCTGGTCCTTAAATTCAGGATGACCAATAAAATGTGCCTTGCATTTCATCACCTGCTTTACAAAGTATTATTATAACTCAAGGTACATCCTGCCATTGCAGTAACAGTCTCTAAAATTTGACTATCTATTTTTTAAATAAAAATACATAAAAAAATGTTGTGTGGATATGCCTGAAAATGTCCTTACAAAATACAGAAAATTGAACATGCCAGCCTATATTTCAGTACCAGTTGCAACACCCCTCCTATGTAAATTAAAATAGTTCACACATATCTGCTCCCATTGCAAAACAACACCTTGGTGATTCGAACAGTGGCGAAGGTGGCTAAGACATGCAGATTGGACAGCAGAAAAACCTTACATGGCTCCCCTGATAGGTTGTTTTATTGGGTTGTTGCAATAGTGTTAGGGTTTACGTATGGTGCAGGATGAGCTCCAAGTCAACATAACTGATGCTACATTTTTCATTTAAGTGCAATTTTCGTCGCAGGGGTTTAAATTCAACAAGTTATACATTGCATAAAACGGCTTGGGTTTTTATTTTAACTTTGCAAGCTACATGTCCTGCCAAAAATAGAACTATGGGTTTGCAATGGTAGTAGAGATATAGGGTACTAAATACAGTTATTCAGCTTAGCAGCGTATATTAGAAACAAAGCTACCTTTCACGGGCTAAATGAAATTCCCTTGCAAATTATTACGAATTTGTACATTTATTATAAAATTCATGGAGATTGAGTAGTGTAATTTATTTCTTTAGATTAGTAAATGCAGAACCTGATATGTATATTAGTGTAAATGCGCAACTTCAAATGACTCAAAGCAGCCAGAGTTTAAGTGATTTGGGAATTTTATATTGAGTAAATTTCACTGGCGGTCCTCAAACTTGTCCCAAGTTTCATCTAGGTCCTGGTACTTTCAAATTGCATATCCAGCTCCCTAAACTTGTTCCAAGTTCTCATCTAGGTCCCGATACTTTCAAATTGCATATTCAGCACCCTTAACTTGTTCCGAGTTCTCATCTAGGTCCCGGTACTTTTAAATTGCGCATTTAGCTTCCTAAGCTTGTCTCAAGTTCTCCTCCAGGTCCTAAATTATGCGTTTAGCTCTCTAAACTTGTCCCAAGTTCTCATCCCAATCCTAGTACTTTAAAAATACACGTCTAACTCCCTAAAATTGTATTACTGTACCATTCCGATCCGTACCCTCCCCAGTCCCCACACAATGTGTTGCACGTGCATACTAGCTTCCTAAGACCTGCTTAGCTGCTTGGCCATCCTTGCCGTGCTTGCCCTACCACATCCTAGCCAAGCCTTCGCCGCTATGGCCCTCCTCGATTATGCTTGACTCGCTCATGTTCCACCGAACCGTGGCATCGGCCCTTGTCTCACGGCAATCGCAATCAACACCACCACCGCCACCACCACACTCCTTTCGCTCCCTCGTCGTGCCGGAGCTCATGATCATTCTCACCATCTCTCCACACTTAGTTCCTCATACTCCTAGCCTTCCTCACCTCCCTTGACAACGATGGGGACGTCACTATAGTGCAGTAGGGTGAGGGGAGCACGCGTCATAGTGTCATGGCGGTGAGGTGAGCACAAGATGGCCTAGCATGGCAACATGGGTGCAGCACCGAACCGACGATGCAACATAGTAGGCAGGTGCGGGGTAGGATGTCGAGCATGGTGCAGCGTTGCGTGGCTACGTGGGTAGGGCGGGCATGCATGTGCGGTTTGGCGAAGGTGAGTGTGCAATTTAGGGACCTGATTATGCAATTTAAAAGTATCGGGACCTGTATGAGAACTTGAGACAACTTTAAGGAGCTAAATGTGCAATTTAAAAGTACCGGGACCTGGATGAGAACTTAGGACAAGTTTAGGAGCTAAATGTGCAATTTGAGAGTACCGGGGCCTGGATGAGAACTCGGGACAAGTTTGAGGACCGCCAGTGAAATTTACTCTTTTATATTAACACCACTACACCAGTCACACCACAGACAGGCGCACAGGTTTCATAACATACCAGTACACCACTAACTGTGCACCAACATAAGAGCCTGTCTGGTGGTTGACATCTAGCTGTACCTGTGGCCCTGTGCTATGTGAGGTCCTGAAGTCTCCACGAAATTTCTAGCACGAGTAGTGAGCTTGCACAGATTTGTGGTGTTTTTTTTCTCGAATACACAGGAGAACTGAGTATCATTATATTATATAGATCATAGTTCCGCTAGGCGGCGCCTAGGCGCGATTAGGCGCGGGGCGAGGGGTAACTGCCTCGCCTAGGGTGGTAGGCGGCATCTAGGCGCTGGGCGGCGCCGAGGCAGTCGCAGAGCTGGGCGAGACACGAAATTTTGCCCCTGCAGGCTGATGGCACGGCGTGGAGGCGGACGACGCGGCCTTTCACACGCGCGCGGATGGCTTCAGCCATGGGAAATCACGTGAAATCCCCGCCGCCGCCTCCTTCCTCCCGCTCCACCGCCGGCTGCTACCCCGCCCCAAGGTCAGTCCCCTCCCCTGCTCATCTTCTCTCCCCCCGCCGGCAACTCCTCCCCTGCTCATCTCCCCTCCGCTGCCAGCAGCTCCTCCTCCCCTGCTCCACTTCCTCTCCCCTCCCCTGTCCCTCCCAGCGCCTAGGCGCGATTACTCCTGCCTAGGCGCTAGGCGGAGGGTCACCGCCTAGAATCCGCCTAGCGCCTAGCTGAACTTTGATATAGATAAAATTGAAGCTTGCACGAGTAGTGAGCTTGCACACATTTGTAGTAGAGAGAGGAGTCATACAGAGACTCAAACACACACACCCACTTTATGTGTACCACATTTGTGGTGTGAGTATAGTGGGTGCTGGGGAATGTTAGCTTATTGAAAATTGAAGCTTTTGAATTATATTATATAGATAAAAATCCCATTGCATCTTCACTTTCATGTTACGCAGCATGAAGAGATAGAAGATACAAATTAAATTTGCACACTATTACTACCCACTACCCAGGGCCCTATTTCACACAGTTCATTTAGATAATATAGTATCCAAATGCCATGTATATCTCATGTGAATAAACATAATGTGGGAATTAGGGGGTTGGTGACCAGGGCATCATGATCGCCTTTAACAAACATGATCAATCCAACATGTTGCAATGTTCAATAAAATCTACCAAACCTGTGGATGTAGTACACATAAAGTTAGGTAAACCTGCAAAAATTCAAGTTCATTCAACTTTGATTCACGATTCATCAAACACCATAAGGGATATTGTTACTACATGAGGAACAATGCTGGATTGACTGCTTGTCCATTTTGTTTCTGAGCATCAAGGATGAATCAGAAATTGAATTTTTGCAGGTTTATTTAGCTTTGTATGTGCTACAGGTGTGGTCTCTAGATTAACCTTTGAAGCATTGCAAATGCCGAATTTGCATCAATTTAGAAAAACTCTATTTTTTTCCAGTTTCTGCAATTTGTCATCAGTACAGTTCAGTTGGTGAGAATCAACATATGCATTTATTGATATACTGTAACATGTACTGTGTGGCAAGCAAATTTTTTTGAATAAAATTCAAAATATGAAATGCTTTCAAAAGTGTTGGTTGAAATTTGGAGTGGCAACCCACCAAAATTCAAGTTCAGGATGCCAATTTACACTGAATCTTCAATTTTCATAAAGTACACATGCAAGCAGGATAGTAATCATTAGCATATCCTACATGACCCATAACCCTAAATCTATGATATACACACTGCATCAGGCAGTGCACACAATCCATCACTAGAAAGACACAATTTTCCTCAATACCGATCAGTAAAAATTGATAATTCAACTAAGTTATTGGCCACGTATATACAAGATATGTTACCTGTTAAAATAAGGGGGCTTCCTGATTCTCTTAAATCGGCATTCTGACTCCAGCATTGTACGGCAGTCCCAGTTAGACCAGGTCACAATAGCAAAGTTTGTGTTCTTGATGCCCTTGTCCTCTAGCCACTTGTCATGCATGAGTAAGGCTTCACCTAGAGGCACACCTCTGTCCACCTACACATACATGGATCATGTTCATATGGCAACAGTAACATTCAAAACTGGTACAACAATAATGCCACGGAACCAGTGGTTTCGCGTATCAATTGTGTTCAAAGTGTGAGACAAAAACGAAGGTACACAAAACAAAGGTGATCTCTTTATTTGTCAAATGGATTTACTAAACAAATATTGAACTAAGGAAGATGTCTTAAAAAAAGGAGCTAAGGATGTTGTCTTCAAAAAAAGGGCTACTGTTCCACACTTAGGACAGACACCACAGGCCGTCGCGTCTTTCAAGATTTCCCTAGTAATTTTGGTCACCATCGCTACAAAAAAAAATCAAAAGCCCAAAAGCCCCTACTAAGTGACTTAGGTCTGCTTTGAAGGAGTTATGCATCACGAGTCCACAACTTAGCAAGTTGGCTGACCCTTATTCCATGGACCCTGCGTTGCTCTTGTAGGCAGCACGGGAGCCCACAACTTGGCAAGTTGGCACCAAAGATTCATGTTAAGGATGAATTGGCAATTCATTAATTGTAGTTCATATTTGTTCTCCTGATGCTGTTGATTAATGTTTAATGACTTGTTGTGGTCAGTTTAGTAGATTAACTGTAGGAACTCCATCAACCAAAAAAAATGATGTTATTCTAACATCCTTATGGAGTAAAGGTACAAATTAACCCTTAGTCCTACTGCTATAGGTTCCAACAGCAAGTGTTGAAAGAGCATTTTCGGCGTTGAATGGTTGTTTGATTATATTTATAGAGAAGGATTTTTTCCTACATGATACGAATGAAAACATCTCTCATTTTCAAAAGCCCCTCATCTCCTTCATTTGTAATTTTACTTAGTTGAGACTTTAGGTTAGGTGTATGGATTAAAGAACTATTTGCATTTCACCCTTTGCTTTCAGACCTTTTTAATTTTTATATATGACAATGTGTTGGTTATCTATGTACACGCGACCTTGAAATCACGTGTCCGCTACTGGCAGCGACTTGCCCTTGTCCTGCATGGCGGTGGCTTCCTTGTCCTGCATGGCGGTGGCTTGCTTGATGTGGGACATCGACTTTAATGGTGGCACGAGCAATGACGACGGCGTGTCGACTTAGTAGTGTGTGGCGACACACACCATCACCTTTAACTCTTTCTTTTATTTTGCCGTCTTAGCCTAGGTGCAAGCTTTCTATAGTATGAACATTAATATTTTCCACAAGGTTGGGTACATAAAAACTATGATTCATTGATTTGTCTTTAGAAATGCTTTCATAAAACTATAGTAGTCAGTATATATAATGACGTAGAGTACAGAATAATTATAGTGCCCAAATTTACATCTCAAATACCAAATAAAGGTACAGCTTCAAACAGAAAAGAAGAATGGGAGTAAATTTTCGTAGAACCAGATCATATAGGTCAAAAGGCATCCCGTGTTCCCATATATTAGTAGGAAAACTACAAGAACTTGAACCTCACCATGTAGTCACATGATTATAAATTCTGCCTGAGTTATACCCAAATTGGTTAACAGAATATTAATTATTTTATTTTTATTCTCGAGCAAATAAAAGGACTTAGCAAATCTTCTTTAACAAATCCAAATGTGAGCCTATATAGGTCAGGCCCTAGTCTTGATTCAAAAGTCTTTTTAAAAGTAATAGCAAAATCCTCTGAAGAAATTCACTAGCTGCCAAGCAGTGCCCTTAAGGAGGTATGAGGAAACGCATGGCAACCTACCCTCTTCACAACACTGTTCTTGTGAGGCGAGGCAAGGTGACGCCATACTAACATAAAGAGGAAATGGAGAAAACGAGATGCTAAAGTAGGGAGGAAAGAAAAAGGAGAAAGGGGGAAGGGGAAGAGCAAGACAGGACCAGCCTGCCACTCCACCAGCAAGTCCATGACCCTTCCTCTCCCGCCCCTTCCCATACCATGCACCACGCCCTCTCTGTAGCTGGTCGCTGGTGCCACAGCCACAAGGGAAACAACTGCTGCTTAGCCTTGCTGGATGGACCGTGGTCCCACTCATGCTCCTATTCTATGCACTTTAGTCCTTATGGTATCAAGAAATTAATTTGGTATATGCACCATATGTCCCCCATGCATCTAATGTTGTTTCTTTGTCGATTTGTTTAGCCCCTATCATCTCAAATTCCTGGTCCCACCTGTTGCCACACCACACATACAAACTATGGGAACAAGCATTTAACTTCGCCAGCATCTAAAGGATGAACATAATCTGCATTTCCAAAGGTAGCTTGAAATTCAGAGGGAGCTATTTGTGTGTTTATACAACTTGTACAACTGAGACTGCATTGAAAATACTGGTTCCTTGCTTTCTATACACTTGAGTACATATATGACTAGTCAGTCAAAAACACAAAATTCTATTAGCTTAAGCTATCATGATGACACTTATTCAGAACTACGACCTCATGATTATTCAGATTATGCACTGACCTGAATCTGTTGTATGCCAGTAAGCTCCTTGCAAAAATCGGTCAAAAATTGATGATACGTCGGCCGAACATATGTTTGGAAGCATTCTTCGAGTTTTCCAGTTGCACTGTTAACCAAGACAGATGGAAACTCAATGATTTCTTGTGGAAATGGATTGTTCACCTTGTCACAGGTTGCTTCAAAGTCAATAACCACGAAATACTGAAATTCCTGAAGCTGTGCATCATGGGGGTGACCTTGAGGGAGCATCTTGAATGGAAGATACTGAACTCTGTTTTCAATAGGGAAACCATGGTCCCTATTTATCTGATAAAATTGGTTGTCAAAACCATAAGGTAGTGGCTGACGCACCATTTGATAATCTGAATGAATATATGGCCAGGCATAAAATTCTTGTCGGTAGAAGGGCCTGCTGAGGCCTTGATTTGGAATAGGAGACGCCTCCCAGATTTTTTCCGCAGCAACAATATCATTCCTTTTTTCATTATTCTCAGGAAACCCTTCAACTCCACCTCTCTGCTCTGGAGAGTTATACTGAGAAATATTTGGCTTGAGGCACACTAGTGGTGCCTCATTATTAACTTGCATTTCCTCTGCATCAAATAAACTACATACATAAGAAAATGATGAAATAATGCAATTAAGATTGTAAAATAAAACCATGCATGCAGTCAGAACATTTAATATGCATATAATTAAGGTTGTGACCAGATATTTAAAGATTCAACCAAAGAAAAAAAAAATTATACCAAGAATAGAAAGGCGTTGTTAGGGCAGCTCCGACAGTGTTGCAAGACTGCAAAATAGAGATGATTGCATCTCTATTATACTTAAAAAGCATAGTTTGAATTATGTTCTAAGAAAGCGCCTGAGGCTAGAATAGGCACCAATGCAAGGGAATCAAATTTTCATAGGGCCCGCCTTTTAGTGTCGGTAGACTTTATGGGATGAGAGAGGATACAAATTTTTGCTTTCAATAATCAATATCATTTTGGGTGGATCCTATTCCAAAGCTAACTAAATTTCTAAACACTAGAGAAATTTTGCCAAGCTAGCACCCTTTATATGGGTCCTACGTTTGTAAGAGATTGTTCTAAACACTAAAGTTGCCCATGGTACACCAACGCCCAAGCACATATGGCTGACAAAGCAAGGAACATCAAAAGAATCATAAAATCAAAGTCAACTGTAACAATGACTGGTCCACAACACAAGGTTTGGTGGCTAATATCTAGCAGCAGTTTCTGTCGCAGAAGGTAATTGATGAGTTATTATGCCGTGATCCTAGGTGATGTTTCAAGTAATTGAACTCTAGTATACTAGTATATTAGCTAAAGCTACTTTGTCAGCAAAATATGTGAGTTTTGTGAAGCTTTGATTAAGAGCTTTCCATTTTTTCCCTGGAGGCATCCAAAAAATTCTGTTCAATGTTACAAACATCAGGTTAAGTTTAGAAGCACAGGTCAGTTTTTAAGCGCTCAAATAAAAAGGATCATTTGTATCAAAGTATTTTGGAAGGAGTAGCATAGATATGTTGTGGTTCCCACCTATAACATTTGGGACAGAAACTTACTGAAAGAGAACTGCTACTGATCCTTTCGTAGGAAACACAACAAGAGGTAGAAGCAGGGGAAATCTGGACCTCAAAATAATTAGCAATGCATTCCGAAAGGGGCTACATGTAGTTGCTAATGCTGACAAACTGCTGACTACTCCCTCTGTTTCATTATGTTTGTCCACAACCCACCATGCACCCTAACCAAGAGAACATTAGTTCAAGCAGAAAAAAAATTGTGAAATGACCACCCACATCCCTATTATGGCCTTGTTTAGTTCCCAAAAAATTTTGCAAAATTTTTCAGATTCCCCGTCACATCGAATCTTTAGACACATGCATGAAGTACTAAATATAGACAAAAATAAAAACTAATTGCACAGTTTGGTCGGAATTGACGAGACAAATCTTTTGAGCCTAGTTAGTCCATGATTGGACAATATTTGTCAAATACAAACGAAAAAGCTACAGTGTTCATTTTGCAAAATATTTTGGAACTAAACAAGGCCTATATGACATTATACAACCAATTTATCTATCAAAGAAAAAGAAGGTATTATAAGCAGCTACACTTCATATCAATTTGTGTCAACGCATACCCAATAAATTTTTTTAGCATAGTATATCTTTTCACAAACTGCAAGAATCGCATATATTAAATTAACGCATTAAAAGCTAAGTGGCATAGAAGTTAAGAAGGGGCCTTCATATTGCTAATGCTTGTTCGGCTGCATACAGGGTCGAGCAAAATGATTTGAAACAACCAATTCAAACATTCATCCAATCCCAGTTAAGTTACCACATAATTATGAAATTAAAGCATGGCACTAATCTTTCTGTAGCATACACTAAAAAACACTAAAGCCAGCACATTTTCCCCAAATCAATACAAAGATTTTTCTGCATACGGAAACTCAAGAACACTTGTTGCATGAGAAATCATCCTCGGGACAGGTTTTAGTGCAAGCTTCATTTAACATGATGCATAAGCCACACTACTAGTGCTAAACATCATAACAAATAAACAAGGACACTCTGAAGAAATCAGTGATAGCATAGTAGCAGCAAGCCAGCAAGACAAAAATTATTGAAGAACAGTATTTTCAGATAACCATTAGTACAAACTGACTTCAATGTTGCCACCTATTTTTTTGATGCTTAGTAGCATCTCAAATGTGGATGGAGCTAGCTGAAGTGTTTAAAGACCAGATGGTATGCGACTTCAAATCAGTTGAAAAATGTTGGATCTGTGAGAAAAGGCATGGGGTGCTAAATGTGTTTAGCTCCGCATCGATGTGGGGCCTTTGGAAGCTCAGAGATTCTATGTGTTTTCAGGACGGGAGATGGTGTGGTATGCAAAAGTTGTAGCGACCCATCTTGTTGCTCAAGTCTTGGGAGTAACTGTGCCCCACTCACCACCTACAGCAGTTCAAAACTGTCGCCATCAACTCTGGTGATCAGACCAGCAAGAATTACAAAGAATGGGGCATGACCAATGATGAGGAACCGATCTGAGCATGGATGATACCTTTGGTTTTCCTACCATGGTTTACTTTGCATAGCCTTGGATGTGGTGTTCTGTGTGACATGTGTTACGTTTCTTTTATATACAAACTTTGAAACTCCGATGCGTGTTTTTGGTAGGGGTGTCAGATGTGTCCATTGTTCTGTTGGTATTATGGTCCTGGATGTAATGCTGATGGACCACGGTTAAGCTGCTGGAATTCTAAAAAAAGCTTCAATGCTGCCACAAAATCCAATGGCAGTTGTTGTTTGAAATCTAGTATGTACAAATTTGCTTCACCACAAACAACAAAACCACTGGTATAAACCAGGCGAGCGCGCGGGGTGGGGGGTGGGTGGGGGGGGGGCAATCTTTTCCTGGCACAACGTATCCCCATTAGCAGTGAGCAGCAATGTAAAATTATCCCTACCAAAATTGCACTCAAAACGCAAGAAACACTACATGAAGTGAATTCCATCACAGATTATACTACCATCAGCTATCAATCCCAGCAGCACCACCTCTCAGACCAGCACGCAACCAAACTCACCAAACTGTGTCCCAACTCTGCAGCAAAATAAAACATCTCCGTGCACAATGGTATCTCCAGTATAGCATTTCAAGCAGTTGCTGCAACTTAAATATCTACACACTCAGTGAGACTGCAAAGACCGGAGCCCCCACACAAAGAAAGAGAGAATTCCGCTGAAACCCCACGAAAAATCTCGTCTTTTCGCCACTACGACTCGCAGGACGCGACCTTCGACACACTGGAAATGGCGTTACAGAGCAAGATCTAGGGTGAGAGATGTCTGACCTGCTCGTTCGCGATCAATCATGGCCGTGGGCGATCCCGCTGCGCTGCACCATCCGGATCAGAGCTCCCCCCGCGCCACACGACCTGATCTCCGAGGTGGGAGAAAGAAAAAGAAAAACCCAAGAAAAGGGAGCACGGCAAAAGCAACGGATCAGCACAGAGGAGGAGTAGATCGAGCAGTAGAGGGGTTCGGCGGCGGGAGATCGAGCGAGGGAGGGATAGGGCCGGCGGACGTACATGTGACGGCGAGAGCCGGAAGGAGGAGGTGGGGGGCGGAGGAACAGAGCGGCGCGGTCACCACGCGATGACGAACCTCTCCTGCTCCTGCTTCCCCTTCCCTTCTCCCCTCACACAGCCGCACGGAGACGGGGATCGGGTGCGCACGCCGAACAGCGCGCAGTGGTGGGGATCCAATGGCTGACTGACACGCGTGGTTTTCTCTTACTTCTTGTGGCGGTTACCGGCGGTGGGAGGGCCGAGCCACCCGTGTTTGGTAGAGACGGCGACCAACGGGCCGCTGCGTTATTATCTTCACGAAAACGTAGCCAGGAAATATCAGCCCTTTGAAACAAAGGCCTGGTTTAGTTCACACCAAAAATTAAAAAGTTTTTAAGATTTTTCGTAACATCAAATCTTACGACACATGTATAAAGCATTAAATATAAACGAAAACAAAAACTAATTGAACAGTTTGTCTATAAATCACGAGACAAATATTTTGATCTTAATTAATCTATATATGATTGGACAATATTTGCCACAAACAAACAAAAATACTACAGTGTCAAAATTCAAAAACTTTTCACAACTAAACAAGGCCGAAGAAATTACAAAAACACATGAGTAAGAAAAACATATATATACAAATAAAAAGCAACACTTGAATTCAAAAAAAAAAGAAAAGCAACACTTTAAATCCTACAAGATTTTAAAACAAATGAAAGCTTCAAAATAATTAGAAGCTATAAGATTGGCAAAGCTACGCCAAACAAACTCTTAATTTTCTCCAAAATAATTAGAATGATCTAATGCATAAGAATAATTGTAAAAATATTCTTTTGTTTAAAGGTCTTCGTTGATTTTTTTATAAAAATTGATTTGGTCAAATTCCTATGCTTTGTCTTCAAGGAGTCTCAAGTTTGTGATTTGTGATAACAAAAAAGGTTTTCTAAATCATGACGAGTAACTAAAAAAGATCGGTTATTAGATAGGTCTATGGTGATATATTGAATATTGGGGTTAATATTTTTATAAAAGTTATATATGTAATGTTATATCACAACATCGTAATGACTAATGGTTGTCCAGTGACAAATAGGGAAAACAAAATCCATATACTTTTAAAAATAAGTTCATATTTTCTAAGGTAGATTTAAGGCCCATAGGAGCATTAAGTAAAAATTCCACGCATCAGAGCAACTCCAACCTAAGTCCTTAAATTAAGCCTTTAAACTTTTATTTACAGGCTATAATAAAAAAAGTAGTGACTCAAATGAAGACCCAACTCAAATGTAAAAACAGACCAATTCCTTATCTCACATGGGACCCATTTGTCATTGACAAATCCTACATCAACTCCACCATTTGTAATTCTTGTCTTGATTTATGGACGAGGAGAGAAAAGTGAGTGGGACCCACTAGATAGGAGGGTTTGGATGCGAGGGGCTGAAACTATAATTTGGGAGGGCATGAAAAATGGGAGCCTAAGTAAGAGGTGGGTTGGAGTTGATTTTTTTAGTTCAAATCCCTAGATTTAGGATAGAGACTTGTTTAGGAGGTGGGCTGGAGTTGCTCTCACGTGTTAGGTTTTTTGGTTTTAACTTTTAACGCTGGTACTTATTTTAAAGGTAGTCTTTACATCATTCATCGATGATATCGCCATGTTGCTGCTCCCTATATTCTCCAATATGTGCCCATCCCAACAACTACTAGCTTCACTTCCATCTCTGATATTCCTCCTTCGTTCACCCTCCTCGTGCCATAATGTTGTGTATCGATCCTGCCATGTTTTTACCGATTACATGTTTTTTTGTCAAGCCTTGCTATATTTTCACACACCACATATGCACTAAGTTTAAGTTCAAAAGTTATGAAATTATCACACATATAAAACTTCAACTTGAAAGCCCTCAAAGGTCGTAAGTTAGGGTAGGCTCAAATAATCCTTCAAAAAAGTAGGACAAAATATTTATGAATATCACTTTACTTAGGGCTTATTTAGATCCATTAGCACTAAAAAAATAGAGCAGCTCTGTATTGGTGACTATCTATAGCTATTGTGCTAAAGAAACATTTCAACATTATATCTATATTGTTTTCTATTTTTCCTAGCTGACTATCCAATCATTCCCATTGGTTATATTTTCATAGTGAGTCCTTGCTATCTGTGTTTTCCAATTTTAATAGGTTATTATAAAACTCTACATTTTTAGATGGACTTTCTATTTTACATAATGGCCGAATCTCACAATTTAGCATCCAATTTTACCAAATCTATTGGAGTTGCACTTAGTTAGTCAATAGCTAACAACTGCTGGTTTTTATTTTTAGCAAGGATTGTTTAGATCCACCTGTTAATAGTTGATTGAATAGTTAATTGAAGGTACATAGCACATATTAGCAACTTGAAACCAACTAATAAAATTATTAGTTAGCATCAGCTCTCCAACTAATAGTTAATAGGGTTACTAGCAAGTCTATTTGAATCCAGTAGTCAGTTTAGCCGCTAATTTTTAGTGCTAATAGATCCAAACATGTCCATAGTCATCCATATATGTTATTACAAATGTTTTTAGCATAAAATATTATCTTATCCAATAGTTATTGATCCTTAATTGCATATATGAAGGAAGAAACACTAATGGTGTGCTTGTTTTGTGGAATTACTCATGCTTTTGTGAGGTGATGTATGAATAGTTCATCCTATAAGTTTTGGTGGAATCAAACTATTCCTTATGCATATCCTAGCATCTCCAACAGTTCCCAAATAAACTTGCTATTTCTTGTTTATTTGGCAAAACTAGAAAATAGTTACTCCAACAGTTTGGTAAATGAGTTGTCATCTTTTGGCAACTTGCCATCTAGCAGCACTGCGCGCCCATATTTGTTAACCTGCTATCCAGCAGATTAGTTGATTTGGTTGTTGGTTGTGGTTGTGGTTGTGGGTCTTCTTTTTAAGTTTATCAAGCCTAATTGGCAAACTGTTGGAGATAGAAAGAAATCTCACTTGTCATATATTTTAGTAACTTGCCAAATCACAAGATTTGACAAGTATGTTTTACCAAACTATTGGAGATGCTCAACAAGCATCCCCAACCGTTTTGCAAATAAGCTTTGCATTCATGTATTTGCAAAAAAGTCTTAAAAACACTTATCCAACGGTTTGGCATTTAGACTTTGCAATTTTGTTAACTTGGCAAAAAGAGAGGAAGGATTGGCATATATGCCAAACCTGTTCACACTTGGCATTGGGAAATTGGCGCGAAGTGATTAATGCCAAACCATTGGAGATTGCCTCTTTTCACTTTTGCCATATTTTTTTGAGACTTGGGAAACTCTCTCATTTGCCAAACCAATTATGCAAAACGGTTGGGATGCTCTAAAGGAATAGAGTGGTGATGGATTAACTCCTTCCATTCTATAAATCAAATAAAAAAGTGAAAAAGTGACAAGATAATGAATAGCCTCGTTCTTCTTCGAACCAAATGCACCCTAATTTTATGCTCACATAATAATCGAACAAAGGTTTCTTCGACGAACATGTGGGAGCAAGGCTCGACCATTTTGTAAGGGGAAAACAAAAGGAAGGCCCAACACACCGATTCCCGTGTACACTTCGCGTGTGGCAGTAGCGCTGGCAGAACCACAGAAATATCGCACCCGCAGGCCGCAACCGCCCCGCCGCGCCTCCGCTCCGCATTGCTGCGCTAGGGTTTCAGACCCCTCTCATCCTCCGGTCCTCCCCATTCTCCATCCAAAAGGCAGCCGCCCGCTAGGGTTTTAGCCGCCTCCTCCTTCCCTCCCCTGTCCCCTCAACGCTTCCCCCCTCCACGCCTCCTCGACAGCCGCTGCCACCCGGAGCCTTCTCGCAGCGACGCCATGTGGGCTCTCCGCCGAGCTGGCACCCCCCTCAGGTAGTGATCCTCCCGGCCGCTGGTTCTCCGATTAGTTCTCTTGTTGTCATCCCCCTGTATTCTTCGGTTTAGCGGCGGCCTATTTGATCCGCGTAGGGTTCCTTATTATTCGCTATGCTTACTTATTGCGTTGCAGACTTGCAGCGCCAAGTAGATCCGTTCATTTTTTATCTTCTGCGCTCCGAAATGTTTGATCCACTGTTAATAGGTCGCGATTGCTTGGAACACACGGGTATAACATTATGAGGGGATAAAGTTTAAATCTTTGTTGAGTTGTTCATTACCAAGCTGAGAGTGTTGGCATCACTTGACACTATGTTGGGTGTATTGTGTTTCTGTGCCGATTTAAGGACAACTGTATCTATGTAATTGCCAAGGTTAAGAGTAAATCATCCGCATCTGTTATGTTTTCTTATATTTTCTTGTCTATAGTTTGTTTATATATTGTGGGATTGGCTACTACGAGTGCACTATGATGCTCTTCTAATGAAGAGCAACTTCTCATACTTGTTTGTTCAACTTCACATCAAATTGAGGGATCATCTTTCATTTTTTTATCAGCATGTGAAAGCATGACCAGGATTGCCCTGCTATGTCATGTTGTGCTTGCAATTTATTCTAATAAATGGTTTGCAGCTTTTACTAACTGCTTGATGCTTGATTCTGATTCAGGTTCCACGCTCAAAAAGCTGTGAGTGCCCGTGGTTGCGCTAGTCTTGAGGTGCTGCTAACTGCCGATGCAAAGAATGTAGAAGAGCATCATGATGCAGACTGTCAGAAAGCGTGCTGCTGTCATAAGCCAAAGCCACCAGCCTTCCAATTGTCATTTTCATCTGGCCAGTTTGCTTGGAGTAGGGGTTTCTCCTCTCAGCCAGGTGAAAATTCTGGTGACAAGGATGATGAGTTAGAGGACGGATTTTCTGATCTCGAGGTTCCACCAGAAGCTGGTAAAACGGATGCTGGGTTGACATCTGAAGATAGTTCTGATGAGGACGCCGCTGATGAATTTGGCTTGGATGATGTGGATGCTGATGCAAAGCCTGAGAAGGAGTACATTAAAAGGACCTCTGGTTCCATCCTCCTCAAGACTGTGTTGGAAGCTCCGAGGCATCAACTCACTTCAGTGCTTGAGAAATGGAGAAAGGATGGCAATGCATTGGATAGGAGTGAACTCTATTTTGTCCTCATTCAACTTCGAAAGCGGAAGTGGTACAACAAAGCCTTGGAGGTATTTATCATTTAACCTACTGAGAGGTGGTTTTACATTTAAATCGGGTGCAAACATTTAGTATGCTGGACTCGAGGTACTTAACACAGAGGTGGCTCTATATTTAATTTTTTTAAGAACACTAAATATGCTGGATAATATGTGAAACAACTGATATGATTTACTCCTTAACTTGCAATAACCTGTTCAATGTGAAAATAAGTATTTAACCAGCAACATAGAAGCATGTTTGCTTGTGATCCTGGAAAACCTGCCAGGCACAGTATGTGCTCCCAGGCGCACGATTTGCTGAGCCTGGGTTCTGGATTACTGCCTTACTGCTCAGCTGCTTGGCAGGCAGCATCCAAACAGGCCCCTAATGCTGAAATGTAGATTTTTTTAAGGTGGAAATAGGTTCTTAGCATGTAGATTTTTTCCGTGTACTTATTTTTAAACATCTTACAGAGGGTAAAGACATGAAAAGTGCAAAGATACTTAAGTAATAGCTTAGAAGGGGTTGGCTAAAGTGTTGCCTTATGAAAGCATAGCATGATAATCCCAGATCATATGAATGATATGTAAACTGCATCTTTGCTGGTATATCTGTGATTCTGTATAGTTCTAAGTAACGCCTTGGTGCTTTTGTTTTGTTTATTGCAAAAGGCTATTTGTTGCTTTCTGCTCAGTATAACTTTGCTCACTCATTTTTCTTACTATTTTTTTTCTTTATATACTTAATTCTGGAGTCTTTCTTTGCACTTCAAATTTACCTTTATCAATTGCCAGTACATTTATCCTATGTACTCGTCAGCATTATCGTCCAATACCAATGAGGAAAGCAACACATTTAGTGATTTAGGTGCACAGTTATAGTTGGTTTCAAAAATAATGATAACAACCTTCATGCTAAATGCATGTGTTCAACTTCATGCTACCACTTTACAAAATCCAGATAGGATGCCCACTATTTGATAATCTGTAATCAGAAATAATCACTCAATTAAACATTCAACTATGCACTGTACATGCTATGAATAGATTAATTGATGTTGAATCAAGGTGATTGTGTATCTTCATATCATCATGTGTGCTATTCTGACTGGTGAAATAATGCTGTCACTATTTCTCTGCAGCTTGTTGAATGGGTTCAAAAATTACAGCTGTTCGAACTTGAAGAGCGTGATTTCGCTGCACGCGTTGATTTAACAGCCAAGGTCTATGGTCTTCATAAAGCAGAACAGTATATTGAGAAAATTCCTGCATCTCATAGGGGTGAGGTTGTGTATAGAACACTTTTGGCCAATTGTGTTGCTACAGACAATGTAAAAAAATCAGAGGAAGTTTTTAATAGGATGAAGGATCTTGGATTTCCGCCTACAACATTTTCTTTCAATCAGCTTCTGCTACTCTACAAAAGGTTGGACAAGAAGAAGATTGCCGATGTTCTCACAATGATGGAAAAGGAGGATGTGAAACCATCTCTGTTTACTTACAAGCTCCTTGTAGATGCCAAGGGATTGGTTGGAGATATAGAAGCCATGGAGAAAGTGGTTGAATCAATGGAGAAAGATGGCATTGAGCCAGATCTCATGTTTAATGCTACAATTGCCAGGCACTACATATTTAATGGTCAGCGTGAGAAAGCAGAGACACTTTTGGAGTCAATGGAGGGTGATGATATCCAGAAAAATCGTTTTGCTTGCAAGATTCTATTACCTTTACATGCTTTTCTGGGCAATAGTGATGATGTGGAAAGAATTTGGAAGGTGTGTGAGGATAATACTCGCCTAGATGAGTGCAAGTCTGCTATAGAGGCCTTTGGTAAGCTTGGTAATGTTGAAAAGGCAGAGAAGGTTTTCGAGGATATGCTTGTGAAATGGAAAACACTCTCTCCCAAATTCTACAACACTTTGCTAAAGGTGTATGCTGATCAGAACCTCTTAGACAAAGGTAAGGAACTAGCAAAGCGGATGGATGAGAACCATGTCAGGTTTGGCACCCAAACTTTGGATGCGCTTGTGAAGCTATATGTTGACGCCGGAGAGGTGGAGAAAGCTGAGTCCCTATTGCACAAGCTATCTCTGAAGAACTACATCAAGCCTAATTACAGCTCGTACATGAAGCTGCTTGATAGCTACTCAAAGAAAGGAGACATCCACAACGCAGAGAAAGTGTTCAACAAGTTGCGGCAGATCGGCTACACTGGGAGGATCAGGATGTACCAGTTGCTTCTCCATTCTTATCTACATGCTAAGGCCCCTGCTTATGGGTTCAAAGAGAGGATGAAGGCTGACAACATTTTCCCCAACGGTGCCGTGGCAACTTTGATTGCGGCTACTGATCCGTTTGTCAAGAAGAAGTCAATATCAGATTTGCTCGATTAGATACTGGAGTAGTGTGAGATCCATCATGTTGCCATGCAACGCATGTGCTGTTTTTGGCATTCTGCTAAAGAATATGGTGAGAGAATAACGCCCTAGTCTTGTAATGAACTACTAGTGTCTGTTTGCATTTGGACTGCGCTTTGCTGAACTTCTGCGTCATAGAAATTTGATAAAAGTGCCCTAGAAATCCTGTTAACTTTTTTTTTGTTATCCATTTCATTGATCCAATAGAATCAAGATGATCCTTTGGCACGTCATTAGCCTTTTTTCGGTTCCAAATCTGAATTGGCAGCTGTGAGCTGAAGTTTGATGGTGGCTCCTGAAACCTGCAGCTGATGAAATAGTTTGCAGGTTTCTTGACATGCTCAACGCCTTGTGGACAGCCGGCTGCCGTCGCACACACGCACTGTGCTGGTATAGCAATACAGGGGGTGGGGGGTACTTCTTTGTGCTAAAGCGTCAACATGTTGTGCTAAATTATCAGTTGTATTGGATGGTCAGTTCAATTGATCTTGTACTAATTCACTTGAAACTCTCAACGATAAAATTTGGTAGCGCAGCTGTGGCGTGCCAACCGATCGAAAGGATTATAAAAAAAAAAACGATCGAAAGGGAATGCTAGCAGCTAGCGTTGGCAATGGTGGTAGGAAAGAAAAAAAACATTTTACTAAATAGTGTCTTTTGATAGTAAGTTTTCAGTTTTCACGATACAAATGCTAGTACTCAATGGTACGGCAATGCAGCTGCAGGCAAAACTGGCCAAAGCGAAGCGATTGGTCTCCACTCTCTCCAGTAGCAAAACTCAGCAGAGCCTTGTTTTTTGTCTTGGCTCCGGCAAAAGCCCAGCTCCACTCGTAAAGAAATCCTGAACCGAGCCCAGCGCCCCTGCGCGGGGGTCCCTGAGCCTGAAGACGCTCTCGACCACCGACACCTCGGTCGCCGTGGTGTCGGAGCCGCAGAAGGCCGTCCAGTCATTGACGGCCATGCCGGCGGAGACGACCTCGCTGCCCCTGTTGACGGTGCCGGCGACCATGGGCACCTGCAGCAGCGTCGACAGCTCGTCCAGGTCCTCTACCGACGTCTGCGGGTGAACCTGCACGCACGCACGCACATGAAAAACAAACACACAGGGGTTGGTATCTGAATTTCTGCTCTGCTCGCGGTGACAAGAAAGATGGCTGTGTTGGATGAGCTTACCAGTCCTCCTTTGTTGGTGAAGGTGCAGTAGCTCCCAACCAGGATGTTCCCTGCAATCGTTTGCCTGAACACCTCTACACCGAGAACGTCTGAGATGACTTCTTCAGTTTCCTGTTCCAGAGAGGAAAAAAAAGAATTATTAGTAAGGTGAGAGCCTGTCAGTCATATGATAATGACATGACATATGAGAGCAGGACGGCAGTCTCATTCTGAATTGGACCAGCTGCTTTGCTTATCTGTCGAATTTATATTGCATAATATGTCAACTGTATTGAGAATCGAGAGTATAATAACAAGGGGCAGTAGTAGGGGCTTGCCTTGTCGAGGTCAGGGTGTGTGAGAGCGACATGGTCGTTGCAGGCAATGCAGTTTCCCAGGGCGGAAAGGCGCTCGTCCACGCACTTGACCACCACTTCATCGGGCAGGCTGTTCCTCAGGTGCTGGATCTCTGGGAACACGATCGAGAAAACATGACAGGTCAGGTCAGGTCACACCATTAGTCTGTCAGTGAAAGAGGAATCTTAAACGCGATGCGATGCTTGCCCTGTGTTTACAGTCATCAATCCCCTGCTCCCACTATTTCTCAACTCACAAGTAAACAATCAGCCCCAAATATAAAACAGCAGCTATCTACTGAATTCACCACTGCACTCTCGATCAACCCATGGTCGATTCACAACAATGCGATTGGAGCAACTACTTTGGGCACACCATGCAATTTGCAATATGCAAATGATCGTAGTAGAAGTAGTACCTTGGTCGGTGGCGGTATGGGGAAGCAGCAGCCCTCTCTTGTTGCCGACGCAGAGCCTCCCGACGATCCTGGTGCCGGCGACGGAGGTCCTGACCACGGGGACGGCGCCGGCGAGCTCGCCCTCGAGCACACTGCATGTCGGTGGTCAGAGCACACGTACGTGAGTTGAGGATCAAATATCAATAGGGCAGGCCGCAATAATCCATTTGCGATCGACAGATTCGTACTAGCTAGAAGGCGACCATCGTCGTCGACGAACCTGTAGAAGCCCTGGGAGGCGGCGCCGGCGGGGACGAGGCAGTAGGCGTTGGTGAGCCTCGCGAAGACGCCCACCTCGCACGAGTTCTCAAACTTGACGCCTGCAGCGCACGCGCAGCACATCAGCAATTACTACTTACTGCCTATTGTAGTATCAATATCACATCAACAAGGACACGGGCTCCTTACGGGACGCCATTGTCGTCGGCGATGGATGGGCCTTCCGATCCTCTTCTCTCTCGCCGGCGAGTAGGGTTTACGTAGCGAAGACGGACGGACGCGCGAGAGAGGGGTGGGTGGGCTCCTCGGGTGACGTTGCGTTGCGTTGCGTTTGTGGATTGCAATCGGAGGCGGCGGAATCTTTATACGGGGCCAGCGACAGAGAGAGGCTCTGCTCTGCTGGGTGGAGCTGCGGCAGTTGGAGTTGGTTTCGTCGCCCCCAAGTCTCCGTTTCCACCACGTTCTGCTCTGGTCCGGTCCGGCCTTTCTTCCTTCCTTCCTTCCTTGGACAGAGAGAGGCTCTGTTTAGTTCCAAAATATTTTGCAAAATCGACACTGTAGCTTTTTCGTTTGTATTTGACAAATATTGTCCAATCATGGATTAGCTAGGCTCAAAAGATTCATCTCGTCAATTTCGATCAAACTGTGCAATTAGTTTTTATTTTTGTCTACATTTAATAGTTCATGCATGTGTCTAAAGATTCGATGTGACGGGAAATCTGAAAAATTTTGCAAAATTTTTTATGAACTAAACAAGGCCCAGCTTCTGCTCGTCTGCGTTGTCTCTCTCTCTCTGCCTCTGCTGCGGTGCCGTTGGACTCAAGTTTCCAAAAAAAAAAAAAAATTGGACCCAAGTTTCCTGCTGCCACTCGTGGCACTGTGCTGTTTGGAGATGCCGTCTTTGAATTTTCAAGATGCCGCTGCTCAAAACGGGACCTTCATCCCTACTTTTTTTTTAAAAAAAAACTCTTTTTTTGCCAGGGCCTTGTTTACTTCCAAAAAATTTTATTTACAAAATAGAAATAGTAGCACTTTCGTTTGTATTTGACAAATATTATCCAATCATGTACTAACTAGGCTCAAAAGATTTATCTCGCAAATTACAGATAAACTGTGTAATTAGTTATTTCTTTTATCTATATTTAATGTTTCATGCATGTGCCGCAAGATTCGATGTGATGGGGAATGTGAAAAATTTTGCAAAATATTTTTGAAACTAAACAAGGCCCAAGTCTTAGGGTT
The DNA here is from genome assembly GCF_000003195.3 of Sorghum bicolor. Taxonomy (NCBI): domain Eukaryota; kingdom Viridiplantae; phylum Streptophyta; class Magnoliopsida; order Poales; family Poaceae; genus Sorghum; species Sorghum bicolor. The sequence continues at coordinate 12,626,927 of NC_012872.2, forward strand.
CATTAATTTTTTTTAATGATGATGTACATAAAGTAAATACTGCGTAACAACTGTAAGCCTTTTTTTCTAATAAATTATTTGAGAGATATAGGTATTGTTAATATTTTTTATAAACTAGTTTAGTTTAAGAAAGTTTAGTATAGTTAAACCTAAAATTATATCTTTTTAACAGAGCTGGTTCAATCAATCGGCATGCTGTTTATAGTCAAATCTTGTTTTATTGTAGCTTGTTAACTACTCTCTATCCCAAGTTGTAAGTTATTTCAACTTTTTTAAGAGTCAAAGCATCTCAAGTTTGATCAAATTTATATAATAAAATAATAATATTTATGATATCAAATAAGTATTGTTAGATGCTTCGTTAATTATTATTTTTATATTATATCTATTCAATGTCATGAAATCTTTGTTATTTTCTCTATAATTTTAGTTAAACTTGAGATGCTTTGAATATCAAGAAAAAGTTAGAATAATTAATAATTTTGAATGAAGGGAATAGCAAAATTGACATACCTTGTTACTATGAATTATGAAATACTATTTATTACGTTATTTTCTTTTGAAACTTTTTTTTTCTATTTCAACCTTATCAGTTTGATCTGATTGTAACAAAGAAGTAATATATTTATGGTATCAAATAAATATGATTATATTTCTAATAAAATAGATTTTTGTTATACACTCCCTCCATCCCAAATTATAAGGCATTCCAAGAATCATGGAGAGTCAAAGTATTTCAAGTTTGACCAAAATTATAGAACAAATTATAAAGACTTACGAGATTAAGTGGATATACTATAAAAATATATTCAATAAAGAACCTAACGATACTTAGTTGGTATCATAAATATTATTATTTTATCATATAGATTTGGTCAAACTTAAGATACTTCAACTCTTCAAGATTTTTGGAATTACTTATAATTTGAGATGGAGGGAGTACATATTTATAATTATACTATTAAAATTATTTTCTATAAATTTAATTAAAAATTTTGACTTAAATTATATCTAAATAAAATTAAATATTTTTGGGCCGGATATAGTGTCCTTGTGGAAGGTAATTGGAGTGCCATAGCAGCCAGCTTCACTCCTAGAATCCTGATGATGCACTAGTCCGGTCGTCGCTGTCCTACTCCTTGCTCGTGCCATCGGGCAGTTGCTCCGCCTCCGGTATACTACTACACGCACCTTGCGTGGCACAGCCGCACAGGTGCATGTGCGCCAGTTTTTTATAGCAGAGAGAATTTTATGAGAATAAAACTCTTCTGAAGACTGATCTTAGAGGAAGCTAAACACACGTCCTTTCTCAAAGAAATAAAACAAATTTCTATTATCCATATAAAATAATCATAATTTTGTGTCTATGTTTTGGATTTATTGCCACTATATTCTCAAAGAAACAATCTTTTGTAGTAGTAGCGTTGTTTTGGATTTATTGCTAATGTACAAATGTTTATAGTTAGTGAGCGCAACTACTACAAAAGGTTGTTTCTTTGAGAATATAGTGGCCTACAATGGGATTACACCTTTTCAAGGAACATTTTGGGTTTAAAATAATAACAAACAAATTCAGCTGTTTTTGGTGTTTGTTCTCTACGAATTGTTCCTGTACATTACAAACGATTTAACTGTTGTCACCGTTGTCATTATAGTTGTTGTGTAAGGTTTCACAAAATAGCCATTGAAATGGAAACAAATGTAGTTAAAGTAATAGTTGAAAACTGTTTCGAGCTACCAGGCACTCTGCTATGATTGGCCAAAAAATTAAAAGGAAATTAGCCTAATATTAGGTGCACTGGGACAAAAAACTGCATGTTTCGTGGCCCAATCATTTGAAAAGAACTGAAATATCTTGTACTCGTATGGTTACATGTTATGCACTTTAGCATGAAAGGATCAGAAGATAACTTGGCGGGCGGAACTGAGGGATGCGAGGAGTCCCGAGCACCTGAACCCTCCCTGCCGCCGCCGCCAGCGGCGCTGGCTGCCGTTTCGGCGCCGGCGCCCGCGCCCGCACCCGCACTTCGCTCCCTCTCACCTCCTCTCGCCGCATCTCCCTCCTCTCCGCGCCCATGTGCAGAGGCTCGCTTGCAGGACGCTCGGGAGCCGCCGCCGCCCTCGACGTCCACGGATGGGCTGCCACCGCCGCTGGGCGACGCCGGCCCGCCGCCGCTCGTGGAGCCAGGATCCGGCGCCCCATGGCCGCCAGCCCCTCCTCGCGTCGTTGAAGCAGGGCGCTCGCTGAGGGCAGCCGCGGGAGCCGCGCCCACCGTGGCGCCTCCGCCACCCCCCCCCCCCGCCGCCGCCCACCGACCAACTCCCATCTCCCTCTGGCGCGGACCGCTCGCCGGGCGTCGTCGCCGGCCATGGCAGGCCCCCTACGTCTGCGCAGCTACTAGCCATGAGGGCTTCGCTGGCCCTAACTCCGTCGGTGCTGCCGGATCTGGCGCCCAGGGCCGCGGTCGCGGCATCCGCCGGAGGCAGCCAGGAGCTTACGGCCGTGAGCCCCCTCCGTCCGTCCGCCCCCTCTTCGAGCCAGGCATCCGCCTTGTCCCCGAATGCTGCGCCTTTCCATCCGGGGGCGGGTCGGTCTAAGGCTCGTCATTGGGCAGACGAGGACATCGTTGACGCCCCCGTCTCAGACACGGTGCCAATCTCCTACCTGGATGCGCTTCGTCGTGCGACGCCGCCACCGAGACCTTTGCCGCGGCCCAAGCCACCCTTGTCGCGCACCAGGCATTCGTCTTCGGGCCAGGCTAGCGTGGTGCCAGGGCACCAGGGTGGGGGCTAAAGAGGTGGGAAGCGGCATCAACCGCGTCCACAACTGGTGCACGGCATGACCATTCAGCCATTGGAGGGCTGTATCCCGGCACGCCAGCGCCTCAGACGTCGTAGGCGGAGGTGCTGCGATAGACCGCGTCCGCAGTTGGTGTGTGGCCTATCTGTGCGGCCTGTGGAGGGTCGCACCCATCGCCAGCGCCACTGTGGTCGGATCTCCGCCTCTAACGCCGACGGGTGGCGGGAGGTACTCCACCGTCAGGAGACGGGGCCGGCTACCACCTCGGCTGTGTCTCGCACCGGCTAGTTGCAGCGCCAACAGCCGCGGAAGGTCCCCGAGCAGTTTTTTGGGAGATGCTTCAACTGTCTGTCCACTACTCACCAAGTAGCAACTTGTCGGTTACCTCGTCGCTGCCTACGATGCCGCGGTCTCCACCACCTTGCCAGGGACTGTAGACGCCCCAGGCATGCCGTGGCACCCCACCGAGTGTCCCGCTCGACTTGTGTGGGAGGGCCAGTGCAGGTCACCGTGGCCTGCGCGGGCGTCGGGGGAAGACGACGACATCGACGACGACCACGAGGAAAGCTGGCGAGGCCCACCAGACCTAGCGGCGACAGCAACGCTGCTACTACCGTCGAAGCCGGCGGCTCCCCTATGCCAGACCTCGATGGAGCCGCTCAGGTGCTCGATGCCAGCTGTGTGGATTGACCCAATGCTTAAGGAGTTCTCTATCTTGCTTCAGGTTGCTACTTCCTCGGCGACAGTTGCTCCACACACGGGAGACCCGTCTTCGTCGGTGCAGACCGTGCCTCCTCAGAGAGGACCCATTGTGCTGATCACGAAGGTGCTTGCGGTGGGCCCTTCGCCGTCGATGGACGCTTTGATGGCCGAACAAGCCACGTCTAGCCTCAGCAACGCGGCGCCCACGTCGGGCGAGGTTACCGCCCCGTCTCAGCCTTTGGTGCCAGAGTCAGCGTTGCGGACGCCTCCTCGTGCGGGTCAACTCGACGTCGTGTGTGGGGACGAGACCCCGACGCCGCTCGAGGCCGCTCAGTGCCTTGCAAGGTTTCTTGACGAGGTACGAGTCGAGCAGGAGCCGCCCCTGATCGCCTCCCCACCTCGACAGAGGACGCCTGTCAGGAGACCCCCGCCTGTCCGGCCCAGGAGCAGTCGGATTGCTGCCCAACCGTTGGAGCACATTCCAGCCTTCAAGCGGGGCGAGGTTCTCCTAAATAGGCAGCTAGGGATCGCTCCACCGACCGCACCGGATTCACCCGCGCCTAGAGGGATACTTGACGCCCTGCATACGGGACCTTGTCGTCGAGCGAGGTGGAGGGCCTGGACGCGCTGTTCCCAGCGTTTAACGGGCGCGCGCGCGACCTCTTCCAGGAGGACTCGTAGGACGCGACGTTGAGTGTATTCTGGTTGACCCATTTATGTAATATCGGACCACAGAACTCTTTGCTAGGTCGGTTGAGCTAATGACCACCTAGCACGCTTGTTGCGCGTTGGTTGTATTATAAACTCTTTCTTCTTAATACAATGATACGCAGATCTCCTGCGTATTCGAGAAAAAAATGTGGTTCCTGCAAAGTAGTTCTATTTCCGCGTCAATCTCGAAAATTTTAATATAAACTTTGTTATCGTCTAATTTTATATAAAAAAGGTTATACCTTTATATAATATAGTACTATAAGAGAGACTACGTCCACTGCTGTGTTAGCAAAACCACCTAAGAAAAAAAACACTTTCAAATAGTAAAAGGAGTATTTTCTCTGGTTTTAAGAGTTATATGTTGTCTGATATGAGAGTGTGGGGTTGTGTCGAAATTCAGCGATATATTTTCAGGAGGCGTACAGGTACTGCTAAATTGATAAAAGATCTTTGGCGTAGCAGCGCCGCAACGAATCCTCGGATCTACTAAACAACCAGATAAAATCTGTTCCTTTGTTTTTATCGTGCCAGGACGACATGGCGAAGTGAAATGTTCCCATCCACTTATCCAGTAACAGATGATCAAGCAAGGCAGCACATGATCCAAACAAGCTTTTTCAGACACAATTTAGATTTTGTTTAATTCACAAAAAATTTTGAGTTTAGCTACTAGAGCACTTTTATTTGTATTTAATAATTATTGTTTAATTAAAGACTAATTAGATTTAAAAGAATTGTTTTGCAAATTACAATAATTAATTTATATTTTCGTTTATATTTTTAGTGCTTCATACATACTCCCTCCGTCCCAAAATAAGTGTCGTTTTGGCTTCCCGAGAAATAACTTTAACTAAATATATAGTAAAAATATATTTATAGTACATAATTAGTGTCATTGGAAACATCTTTAAGTCTAGTTTTTTAACAAATTTATTTTGAGATATAAATATTGCATGTATTTTCTACAAATTGAGACAAACTTGTGGCACAAAAATCTAAAACGACACTCTTTTTGGGACGGAGGGAGTATATTTAAAAATTTAAGTTGATGAAAAATATTAATTTTTTTTGGAATATGGAGGAATATGCAAAGAAGTGGATCGGTCGGAGCGAGCCTGTCCTGTCCAGGTTCATGCCATCGACTGTACCCAAACCGTGAAACCGGCCGGCCGCAAATTGCAGAGCCGCAGCAGAGCTTGCAGTTGCAGCCCATACCGGCTGCAAATGGATTCAGTGAACCTGCCCATGCCCAGGATGGCACGGCCACAGATGTAACGGCGATGCTGATTAGCAACAGCAGATCCCATGCGGGCCTGTTCGTTTCAGGCCTTTACTTCATTCAAAAACTATTTTTTTTAAAAAAATTTCACATCACATCGAATTTACCATATATATATATAGAACATTAATATATATATATATAAATAAAAACTAATTATACAGTTTAGTTATAAATTACAAGATAAATTTTTTAAATCTAGTTACTTTATAATTAGACAATATTTATTAAATAAAAATAAAAATGCTACAATATCAAAATTTAAAAATTTTTTGGATGTAAACATGGCGTCTCCTCCGATAGGCCGGTGGCCTGCCGGCTACTACTTGCTTCTTGAGCATCTTTGTTCGGCACTACGTCATCCCGATCGTGTAATCTCGACTCGCATAAAGGCACGTCACCAAGTTGCTCTTGTTGTTTACTAGTAGTATGGTTTATATATATAGAGAGCTCGTTTATTTGTATGAAAAGTTATAGCTAAAAGTACTAGCTGATATATTTAGTAGAGCGAAATTGCAAGGTGACGATGAGCTCGATCTATGGCGGCAATTAACAAAGTTTGATGGATCAGCCAATTCTATCTTGTCTTGACTAGCTAAAGTTTAACGAGGCTGCTTCAAGAACGATCGTTGTTGAGGCTTTTTTTATATGTAGATTTTTTCCCCTTGGATGCATGCTACTTTTTGGATTTTATTTCATAATTTTTAGAAGAAAACAGCATGGCATTTAGTTTGGTCTCCGTTCTTCATGAAGAAACATGTAACACCCTAAAATTTGTCTTTTCGAAATAAAGCTAAATTAATTCAATTTTTGTATGGTTGTGCTCATGGAACATAGGAAAAATAATATTTTTCATTTAATTAAAATTTATCATAGGATATAGCAACACTTTTGTGCACTCATGCTCCTGCATTTCATTTATTGTGCTGAGTGGTTTTACTAAAGTTCAAAAGTATTTCAAAGTGATTTTAAAATGGATTTGAAAATGACTTTGGAATGAAAGAAAAGAAAATAGAAAAAAAAAGACAAAACCCCTTCACCCTCTAGTCTGGCCCGAAGGCCCACTCCACCTTCCACCCTCGGCCCGATACGCAGCAGGCCAGCCCAAGCCGCGCCTCCCCCTTCCCTTCTTTCCACTGCCAGCTGGGCCCCACCCGTCAGTCACCTCCCTCTTCTTCTTCCTTGGGCGTGAGCGAGCCGGACTCCTGTCCAGGCCAAATCAGCGCCCCAATCCCGTTTTCTCTGGGATTTTTCCTGCCTAACGCGCTCTACCGAATCATATAGAAGCTTTTAACCACCCAGCGTCCTTTTCTCATCTATCCATCACCGAAAGCCGCCTCTGGAGCCGATTTTGGATCTCGCCGAAAAGCACAGGAGCAAGCCGCCGCCGTGGAGCGCCCTAACCGCGTCGTGCCGTCGAAATTCGAGCCCTTGCCGAGTACTGCATCGAGATGAAGACGCTACCGAGCCCCTCTCTATCCTTTCTCTCGGTCTCTGTGACTCACACCGCCTCGCCGATGTTGCAGGAAGTCCGCCGCCCGCCGTTGCACGTGGCCGACCATCTCCTAGCCCTTCCCGTCTTCGATTGGTGCTCCGGGTGAGTTCGCGGTACTCTCCTCTTGCTTCCCGTGCAATCGGTTTTTCAAATCGTGCCCAGAATCGCTTTAACCACGAACTCCGGCGAGGTGTGCCCAACTCCGGCCATGGCACCACCGCGGCTGCCACTGTTCCGGCCGGCAGCTGCCTCTCCTCTCTCCCAGCTCTAATCTGGTCCATCCAGAGAAGATCCAACGGCTGCAGTTAGAAGATACCCCTTCGGGGTAGGTTTTGTTAAAGAACCCCTGGCCTTTTTCAATATAGAACCCGCAGTCCGAAAACGTCTTCCAGGAATACGCTTTTCAATTTCTAAAGCGTAAACCGATCGGCTTAGGTCCAAAATAGGTCCAAAATACGCTTTCACTATTTACAGTTTTGCCACCAGATTTCAATTGCTTATAACATGCTCATTTTAACTCCGATTTGACCCATTCAAATTGCGTTAGGTTCATAATCATGATCTCTACATGTTAGTAAAATTATTTACTCAGTTTGAAACTTTCTAATTTCATGATCCTATTTAATTAATTATTTATCTATAGGAAATCTTAGAAAATTCATATCTCCTCCGTTTTAATTCCGATTTTCGTGATCTTTACGTCTGTAAAATCGTAGCGATGCGTAGAATTGTTTTACAAACTTTTCATACTGTTTTCATATGATTGGTGTACTGTTTTAATTGTAGCCTTGTTTGTTTCATGTATGCTTTCTCCGATTGTTTGTGTGATCGATGATCGAGTTTAGAAGGAGAGCAGTTTCGGTGATCAAGATCAAAGCTTTGGGCAACAAGTGAGACCAGCAGGACCAAAAGGATAAGCAAGAGCATTTGGATTAAGGCAAGTATAGCATTTGGATTTTATTTCTGTGACCATGATCCTGTGACTAGATTAATGTTAAGTAATAAATGATAAAAATGACTTTTTAGCCACTTGATGATTTATCTGTAAGTGATAACCGGGACAACAGTGCAACCATGAGGGCTATAATGGCTCTGGCTTTAGCTCAGTATGAGGACCTTTTTCTAGCTTGTTAGCGGTTACCTTAAATGACGTAAGAATGGCTAGACACGTTGGGTATAGTGTGGCCTCTGTCCGTGTGTATAGGCTGCGGGTTATGTGCCATGGAAGGGGGGCTCTATATCTGCCTGCCGAGTGAATCTAATGGCCCTAACTTGTTAGACGAAACCTTTGAAAGGCTTCATAGTGATCCCTGCCGACCTTCCTTGGAAGTGGGTTAAGAGGCTGATCACCTCGGGCGAAAGGGTAAATCATGACTCATGGGTAAAGATGTACAACCTCTGCAGAGTGTAAAACTGGTATACTAGCCGTGCTCACGGTCACGAGCGGCCTTGGGGATTCTTGCATCAACGGTGATGATTCTTGTGTGTTAAATATGCTCATTATTTATTATTTAATGCTCTACATTATTTATGTCACATTGATCATGGGATTGTGGGAGCTATACAATCTAGTTGCTATACTTGTGGAGTTCGACATGGACTCACTCTTGCTATTTCCCCCAAACCTCAGGAGAAGTTTAGGCTTGTGATCAACCAGTCAGTTGGATCCTGTAGAGAGAAGTTAATACCCGAAGTTCGGAGTTGTCTATCCGCTGTTTGCTATCAAGGTTATCTCTTTTATATTAAGTACGTTATATATTTATGCATTGTCTTTTGATATTACCCCTTATTTGTAGCTATATGTGAGATTTGGCTTCTATGACTCACATATGGTGCATATCTGGTTTTGTCCTTAAAATCGGGTATTACAAAGTGGTATCAAAGCAATGCTGACTGTAGGACGCAAGCCTAGTTAGTAATTGGCCGTCTTTAGGTTTTGGAATTTTCGTAAAATCCTTGCTCTATAAACCTTGGTATTTTCCTCTATACTATATCTCTACCCTTGCTATTCATCTCTACCTTGTTGCTTATTTTAAAAGTATACTTGTTCTCATCTTCACTCCTTGTTTTGAATAGCTTTTAGAATCTTCTCTTACCACCTGCTTACGTAGTAGAAAAAGAATTTTAGGATGTTTGCCCTTAATGAAGAGAACGATAATATCGCAAGTTGAGTGAAGTGTGCTTAGTTGGTTTGTTATTATGCTTATGTTTGATTTGGATCTTTGTAATGATTGCAATGATCTTGTGGAATTACTTCACAATTTCATTAGTTTATAGACCTAAGGCATAAGGATTAGTGAAATAAGTAGTTGGGTTTGACTATCTCCTGTTTCTATCTTTTGCTGATTTCTGGAGCAGTCTGCAATAATCACGGTGTATCTCAAGATCTGATCGTGCAAGGCTTATCAATTTTTTCTGGAAACAAATAGACTTCAAGATCTTTCTCTGACCGCAAGAATTACCCTCATAGCTATTATGGTTTAGAAGTTACAAAAATCACAAGATGATACAGATGTGCTGTCAAGAACCTGGACCAGTTTCGGTTGCTTACTGTTTTAGACATGTATAACTATAGAATTTGGAAAAGTATTCTATAGAAAAGTTGTAGACAATTGGCTAAGCTTTCCAACAGTATAAACTAGAACTTATTTGGATAAGTAGAACCCGAGATATGATATTTACAGTTAGGTGTTTCTGTTCTGTTTCAAGATCTGGACAGATCTGGCATTTACTATTTTCATCCAAGTTAAAGACAGAATCTGGGAAAGCGTTGTATACGAAAGATGTAGAGGATTTCATAAGCTTTCCAACAATATAAGGATCATCTCCAGATGAGTTAAGTAGCTCGAGATATAATTTCTGGGAGTTACTGCACCTTTGCTGAGACATTATCAGGAAGGATATTATGATTGGTTGTTTTACCTAAGCTTAAAGACAGAATCTAAGGAGGTCTTCTACATGAAAGTGGTAGAGAATTTCATAAATTTTGTAACGGTATAAGCTATAACTCTGTTGGATTAACAGAATAAGAGTTATATGTATTTTACTACGCTGGTGTTTTCATATCATGAGAAAAATTCAGGATACCTGTTTGTTCTCCCCTTACACCTAAGTTCTTTGGGACGTCAGAGGTTCTCAATGTTAGTTAACCTGCCTGGAAAACATGCAAGCTATCTTTCCTGTGCCCCCTAGATGACTTTTATTAAGGGGGGTAGCCTAAATGAAGGGGTTACATGGAGAAGAATTGGATAATATTGGATGGATCAAGAGACTCGGTACATCGAATTTTAAAGACTATATGATGTGTAGCATTTAAAAAGGTTATGAGGACTAGTCCCTAATGTCTCCCCAATCAATCTAATTTTAAGGGGGGTAGTACCTTGATATCACGAGTGATGCATTTTAAGACTAGCTTGGAGTGATAATTGTCTTCTAAGATATTCTATGGTTGTGATCATCTATCCTTGCCGTGTTACTGACGTTGGTCACTTGATGACAGGGAGTGTAGTGTCCCATGAATCCGGAGCACAATATGACACCTCTCATGGATAGGTGGGAAGATTATGATCATCTTGCCTTTGAAGAAAGATGCTATGAGTATGACAAAGTTGAGTGTTATCAAAATAATAATATTGAAGAGCAAGTTGACAATGAATCAAATCAAAATCCACAACGGCGGAAGCGTAAAAGGAAAGCTCGTAAGAAGCCCGCTCTTGGAAATAAAGTATAGCAAAATTATATCAATGGAAGACTGAACAATGTGGATAGGCATAACATTCAAGGAGCCACCAAAGTGGTGGGAGGCTATATTCAAGTGGACTCAGTACTAGTTTTTGCTCTGTTTGACCGAAGTGCTTCGCATTCTTTCATATCCGCCGACTTGGTAAAGACAATCGAACGGGTGAAGTGTCCGACGAGAAAGCCTTTGTTAGTTCAAACCCCAATGGGAGAAATACAGGCAGATCAGGTTTGCTGAAATATCAACCTTGTCATAAAGAAGGAAAACTTCACTGTAAACCTCATTGTGCTAGAGTCACTCAATATTCCTTTGGTTCTTGGAAATGGATGGTTATGCGCACACAAGGCAGTGATCTATGCTACCCAGTGGAAAATATTCTTAACTGCACCATCAGGGAAAAGAATTGAGTATCAAGGTGGTCCACTCCTACCTGAGGAGGCATATCCATGCCGAGATATCATGTCTTCGAGTTGTATAAGTTGAAAAGTTGGTAGTCAAGATGGACAGTGAGCAATTACGAATAATGGACATCTTATGGAAGTTTTGTTCACAAGTTGTAATCCCAAAACATAAGTGCTTGCATTTGGAATACAAGTTGTCAAGTTGAAATAATGATCAATATCTTATTCTTGTTTCTCTTTTGGAATCCATGCCTCTTCCGAATCTCGAGGACGAGATTCATTTTAAGGGGGGTAGATTTGTAACACCCTAAAATTTGTCTTTTCGAAATAAAGCTAAATTAATTCAATTTTTGTATGGTTGTGCTCATGGAACATAGGAAAAATAATATTTTTCATTTAATTAAAATTTATCATAGGATATAGCAACACTTTTGTGCACTCATGCTCCTGCATTTCATTTATTGTGCTGAGTGGTTTTACTAAAGTTCAAAAGTATTTCAAAGTGATTTTAAAATGGATTTGAAAATGACTTTGGAATGAAAGAAAAGAAAATAGAAAAAAAAAGACAAAACCCCTTCACCCTCTAGTCTGGCCCGAAGGCCCACTCCACCTTCCACCCTCGGCCCGATACGCAGCAGGCCAGCCCAAGCCGCGCCTCCCCCTTCCCTTCTTTCCACTGCCAGCTGGGCCCCACCCGTCAGTCACCTCCCTCTTCTTCTTCCTTGGGCGTGAGCGAGCCGGACTCCTGTCCAGGCCAAATCAGCGCCCCAATCCCGTTTTCTCTGGGATTTTTCCTGCCTAACGCGCTCTACCGAATCATATAGAAGCTTTTAACCACCCAGCGTCCTTTTCTCATCTATCCATCACCGAAAGCCGCCTCTGGAGCCGATTTTGGATCTCGCCGAAAAGCACAGGAGCAAGCCGCCGCCGTGGAGCGCCCTAACCGCGTCGTGCCGTCGAAATTCGAGCCCTTGCCGAGTACTGCATCGAGATGAAGACGCTACCGAGCCCCTCTCTATCCTTTCTCTCGGTCTCTGTGACTCACACCGCCTCGCCGATGTTGCAGGAAGTCCGCCGCCCGCCGTTGCACGTGGCCGACCATCTCCTAGCCCTTCCCGTCTTCGATTGGTGCTCCGGGTGAGTTCGCGGTACTCTCCTCTTGCTTCCCGTGCAATCGGTTTTTCAAATCGTGCCCAGAATCGCTTTAACCACGAACTCCGGCGAGGTGTGCCCAACTCCGGCCATGGCACCACCGCGGCTGCCACTGTTCCGGCCGGCAGCTGCCTCTCCTCTCTCCCAGCTCTAATCTGGTCCATCCAGAGAAGATCCAACGGCTGCAGTTAGAAGATACCCCTTCGGGGTAGGTTTTGTTAAAGAACCCCTGGCCTTTTTCAATATAGAACCCGCAGTCCGAAAACGTCTTCCAGGAATACGCTTTTCAATTTCTAAAGCGTAAACCGATCGGCTTAGGTCCAAAATAGGTCCAAAATACGCTTTCACTATTTACAGTTTTGCCACCAGATTTCAATTGCTTATAACATGCTCATTTTAACTCCGATTTGACCCATTCAAATTGCGTTAGGTTCATAATCATGATCTCTACATGTTAGTAAAATTATTTACTCAGTTTGAAACTTTCTAATTTCATGATCCTATTTAATTAATTATTTATCTATAGGAAATCTTAGAAAATTCATATCTCCTCCGTTTTAATTCCGATTTTCGTGATCTTTACGTCTGTAAAATCGTAGCGATGCGTAGAATTGTTTTACAAACTTTTCATACTGTTTTCATATGATTGGTGTACTGTTTTAATTGTAGCCTTGTTTGTTTCATGTATGCTTTCTCCGATTGTTTGTGTGATCGATGATCGAGTTTAGAAGGAGAGCAGTTTCGGTGATCAAGATCAAAGCTTTGGGCAACAAGTGAGACCAGCAGGACCAAAAGGATAAGCAAGAGCATTTGGATTAAGGCAAGTATAGCATTTGGATTTTATTTCTGTGACCATGATCCTGTGACTAGATTAATGTTAAGTAATAAATGATAAAAATGACTTTTTAGCCACTTGATGATTTATCTGTAAGTGATAACCGGGACAACAGTGCAACCATGAGGGCTATAATGGCTCTGGCTTTAGCTCAGTATGAGGACCTTTTTCTAGCTTGTTAGCGGTTACCTTAAATGACGTAAGAATGGCTAGACACGTTGGGTATAGTGTGGCCTCTGTCCGTGTGTATAGGCTGCGGGTTATGTGCCATGGAAGGGGGGCTCTATATCTGCCTGCCGAGTGAATCTAATGGCCCTAACTTGTTAGACGAAACCTTTGAAAGGCTTCATAGTGATCCCTGCCGACCTTCCTTGGAAGTGGGTTAAGAGGCTGATCACCTCGGGCGAAAGGGTAAATCATGACTCATGGGTAAAGATGTACAACCTCTGCAGAGTGTAAAACTGGTATACTAGCCGTGCTCACGGTCACGAGCGGCCTTGGGGATTCTTGCATCAACGGTGATGATTCTTGTGTGTTAAATATGCTCATTATTTATTATTTAATGCTCTACATTATTTATGTCACATTGATCATGGGATTGTGGGAGCTATACAATCTAGTTGCTATACTTGTGGAGTTCGACATGGACTCACTCTTGCTATTTCCCCCAAACCTCAGGAGAAGTTTAGGCTTGTGATCAACCAGTCAGTTGGATCCTGTAGAGAGAAGTTAATACCCGAAGTTCGGAGTTGTCTATCCGCTGTTTGCTATCAAGGTTATCTCTTTTATATTAAGTACGTTATATATTTATGCATTGTCTTTTGATATTACCCCTTATTTGTAGCTATATGTGAGATTTGGCTTCTATGACTCACATATGGTGCATATCTGGTTTTGTCCTTAAAATCGGGTATTACAAAGTGGTATCAAAGCAATGCTGACTGTAGGACGCAAGCCTAGTTAGTAATTGGCCGTCTTTAGGTTTTGGAATTTTCGTAAAATCCTTGCTCTATAAACCTTGGTATTTTCCTCTATACTATATCTCTACCCTTGCTATTCATCTCTACCTTGTTGCTTATTTTAAAAGTATACTTGTTCTCATCTTCACTCCTTGTTTTGAATAGCTTTTAGAATCTTCTCTTACCACCTGCTTACGTAGTAGAAAAAGAATTTTAGGATGTTTGCCCTTAATGAAGAGAACGATAATATCGCAAGTTGAGTGAAGTGTGCTTAGTTGGTTTGTTATTATGCTTATGTTTGATTTGGATCTTTGTAATGATTGCAATGATCTTGTGGAATTACTTCACAATTTCATTAGTTTATAGACCTAAGGCATAAGGATTAGTGAAATAAGTAGTTGGGTTTGACTATCTCCTGTTTCTATCTTTTGCTGATTTCTGGAGCAGTCTGCAATAATCACGGTGTATCTCAAGATCTGATCGTGCAAGGCTTATCAATTTTTTCTGGAAACAAATAGACTTCAAGATCTTTCTCTGACCGCAAGAATTACCCTCATAGCTATTATGGTTTAGAAGTTACAAAAATCACAAGATGATACAGATGTGCTGTCAAGAACCTGGACCAGTTTCGGTTGCTTACTGTTTTAGACATGTATAACTATAGAATTTGGAAAAGTATTCTATAGAAAAGTTGTAGACAATTGGCTAAGCTTTCCAACAGTATAAACTAGAACTTATTTGGATAAGTAGAACCCGAGATATGATATTTACAGTTAGGTGTTTCTGTTCTGTTTCAAGATCTGGACAGATCTGGCATTTACTATTTTCATCCAAGTTAAAGACAGAATCTGGGAAAGCGTTGTATACGAAAGATGTAGAGGATTTCATAAGCTTTCCAACAATATAAGGATCATCTCCAGATGAGTTAAGTAGCTCGAGATATAATTTCTGGGAGTTACTGCACCTTTGCTGAGACATTATCAGGAAGGATATTATGATTGGTTGTTTTACCTAAGCTTAAAGACAGAATCTAAGGAGGTCTTCTACATGAAAGTGGTAGAGAATTTCATAAATTTTGTAACGGTATAAGCTATAACTCTGTTGGATTAACAGAATAAGAGTTATATGTATTTTACTACGCTGGTGTTTTCATATCATGAGAAAAATTCAGGATACCTGTTTGTTCTCCCCTTACACCTAAGTTCTTTGGGACGTCAGAGGTTCTCAATGTTAGTTAACCTGCCTGGAAAACATGCAAGCTATCTTTCCTGTGCCCCCTAGATGACTTTTATTAAGGGGGGTAGCCTAAATGAAGGGGTTACATGGAGAAGAATTGGATAATATTGGATGGATCAAGAGACTCGGTACATCGAATTTTAAAGACTATATGATGTGTAGCATTTAAAAAGGTTATGAGGACTAGTCCCTAATGTCTCCCCAATCAATCTAATTTTAAGGGGGGTAGTACCTTGATATCACGAGTGATGCATTTTAAGACTAGCTTGGAGTGATAATTGTCTTCTAAGATATTCTATGGTTGTGATCATCTATCCTTGCCGTGTTACTGACGTTGGTCACTTGATGACAGGGAGTGTAGTGTCCCATGAATCCGGAGCACAATATGACACCTCTCATGGATAGGTGGGAAGATTATGATCATCTTGCCTTTGAAGAAAGATGCTATGAGTATGACAAAGTTGAGTGTTATCAAAATAATAATATTGAAGAGCAAGTTGACAATGAATCAAATCAAAATCCACAACGGCGGAAGCGTAAAAGGAAAGCTCGTAAGAAGCCCGCTCTTGGAAATAAAGTATAGCAAAATTATATCAATGGAAGACTGAACAATGTGGATAGGCATAACATTCAAGGAGCCACCAAAGTGGTGGGAGGCTATATTCAAGTGGACTCAGTACTAGTTTTTGCTCTGTTTGACCGAAGTGCTTCGCATTCTTTCATATCCGCCGACTTGGTAAAGACAATCGAACGGGTGAAGTGTCCGACGAGAAAGCCTTTGTTAGTTCAAACCCCAATGGGAGAAATACAGGCAGATCAGGTTTGCTGAAATATCAACCTTGTCATAAAGAAGGAAAACTTCACTGTAAACCTCATTGTGCTAGAGTCACTCAATATTCCTTTGGTTCTTGGAAATGGATGGTTATGCGCACACAAGGCAGTGATCTATGCTACCCAGTGGAAAATATTCTTAACTGCACCATCAGGGAAAAGAATTGAGTATCAAGGTGGTCCACTCCTACCTGAGGAGGCATATCCATGCCGAGATATCATGTCTTCGAGTTGTATAAGTTGAAAAGTTGGTAGTCAAGATGGACAGTGAGCAATTACGAATAATGGACATCTTATGGAAGTTTTGTTCACAAGTTGTAATCCCAAAACATAAGTGCTTGCATTTGGAATACAAGTTGTCAAGTTGAAATAATGATCAATATCTTATTCTTGTTTCTCTTTTGGAATCCATGCCTCTTCCGAATCTCGAGGACGAGATTCATTTTAAGGGGGGTAGATTTGTAACACCCTAAAATTTGTCTTTTCGAAATAAAGCTAAATTAATTCAATTTTTGTATGGTTGTGCTCATGGAACATAGGAAAAATAATATTTTTCATTTAATTAAAATTTATCATAGGATATAGCAACACTTTTGTGCACTCATGCTCCTGCATTTCATTTATTGTGCTGAGTGGTTTTACTAAAGTTCAAAAGTATTTCAAAGTGATTTTAAAATGGATTTGAAAATGACTTTGGAATGAAAGAAAATAAAATAGAAAAAAAAAAGACAAAACCCCTTCACCCTCTAGTCTGGCCCGAAGGCCCACTCCACCTTCCACCCTCGGCCCGATACGCAGCAGGCCAGCCCAAGCCGCGCCTCCCCCTTCCCTTCTTTCCACTGCCAGCTGGGCCCCACCCGTCAGTCACCTCCCTCTTCTTCTTCCTTGGGCGTGAGCGAGCCGGACTCCTGTCCAGGCCAAATCAGCGCCCCAATCCCGTTTTCTCTGGGATTTTTCCTGCCTAACGCGCTCTACCGAATCATATAGAAGCTTTTAACCACCCAGCGTCCTTTTCTCATCTATCCATCACCGAAAGCCGCCTCTGGAGCCGATTTTGGATCTCGCCGAAAAGCACAGGAGCAAGCCGCCGCCGTGGAGCGCCCTAACCGCGTCGTGCCGTCGAAATTCGAGCCCTTGCCGAGTACTGCATCGAGATGAAGACGCTACCGAGCCCCTCTCTATCCTTTCTCTCGGTCTCTGTGACTCACACCGCCTCGCCGATGTTGCAGGAAGTCCGCCGCCCGCCGTTGCACGTGGCCGACCATCTCCTAGCCCTTCCCGTCTTCGATTGGTGCTCCGGGTGAGTTCGCGGTACTCTCCTCTTGCTTCCCGTGCAATCGGTTTTTCAAATCGTGCCCAGAATCGCTTTAACCACGAACTCCGGCGAGGTGTGCCCAACTCCGGCCATGGCACCACCGCGGCTGCCACTGTTCCGGCCGGCAGCTGCCTCTCCTCTCTCCCAGCTCTAATCTGGTCCATCCAGAGAAGATCCAACGGCTGCAGTTAGAAGATACCCCTTCGGGGTAGGTTTTGTTAAAGAACCCCTGGCCTTTTTCAATATAGAACCCGCAGTCCGAAAACGTCTTCCAGGAATACGCTTTTCAATTTCTAAAGCGTAAACCGATCGGCTTAGGTCCAAAATAGGTCCAAAATACGCTTTCACTATTTACAGTTTTGCCACCAGATTTCAATTGCTTATAACATGCTCATTTTAACTCCGATTTGACCCATTCAAATTGCGTTAGGTTCATAATCATGATCTCTACATGTTAGTAAAATTATTTACTCAGTTTGAAACTTTCTAATTTCATGATCCTATTTAATTAATTATTTATCTATAGGAAATCTTAGAAAATTCATATCTCCTCCGTTTTAATTCCGATTTTCGTGATCTTTACGTCTGTAAAATCGTAGCGATGCGTAGAATTGTTTTACAAACTTTTCATACTGTTTTCATATGATTGGTGTACTGTTTTAATTGTAGCCTTGTTTGTTTCATGTATGCTTTCTCCGATTGTTTGTGTGATCGATGATCAAGTTTAGAAGGAGAGCAGTTTCGGTGATCAAGATCAAAGCTTTGGGCAACAAGTGAGACCAGCAGGACCAAAAGGATAAGCAAGAGCATTTGGATTAAGGCAAGTATAGCATTTGGATTTTATTTCTGTGACCATGATCCTGTGACTAGATTAATGTTAAGTAATAAATGATAAAAATGACTTTTTAGCCACTTGATGATTTATCTGTAAGTGATAACCGGGACAACAGTGCAACCATGAGGGCTATAATGGCTCTGGCTTTAGCTCAGTATGAGGACCTTTTTCTAGCTTGTTAGCGGTTACCTTAAATGACGTAAGAATGGCTAGACACGTTGGGTATAGTGTGGCCTCTGTCTGTGTGTATAGGCTGCGGGTTATGTGCCATGGAAGGGGGGCTCTATATCTGCCTGCCGAGTGAATCTAATGGCCCTAACTTGTTAGACGAAACCTTTGAAAGGCTTCATAGTGATCCCTGCCGACCTTCCTTGGAAGTGGGTTAAGAGGCTGATCACCTCGGGCGAAAGGGTAAATCATGACTCATGGGTAAAGATGTACAACCTCTGCAGAGTGTAAAACTGGTATACTAGCCGTGCTCACGGTCACGAGCGGCCTTGGGGATTCTTGCATCAACGGTGATGATTCTTGTGTGTTAAATATGCTCATTATTTATTATTTAATGCTCTACATTATTTATGTCACATTGATCATGGGATTGTGGGAGCTATACAATCTAGTTGCTATACTTGTGGAGTTCGACATGGACTCACTCTTGCTATTTCCCCCAAACCTCAGGAGAAGTTTAGGCTTGTGATCAACCAGTCAGTTGGATCCTGTAGAGAGAAGTTAATACCCGAAGTTCGGAGTTGTCTATCCGCTGTTTGCTATCAAGGTTATCTCTTTTATATTAAGTACGTTATATATTTATGCATTGTCTTTTGATATTACCCCTTATTTGTAGCTATATGTGAGATTTGGCTTCTATGACTCACATATGGTGCATATCTGGTTTTGTCCTTAAAATCGGGTATTACAAAACACTTTGAGTTATTTTTTTTTGAGGAAGCCATTTGGTGCACTTTATTGATTTTGCAAGACAGTTACATCGTTCACCAAAGCTCCTAGCAGAAACCTAGAGGGTTCATCGACCCAATTACATGTAAGCTTCTCCTGAAGCGCTACTCTAGCTAATTCATGGGCTACACCATTTGCTTCACGATTACAATGTTCTAATGAAATAGAAACAAAATCAAGCCACATCAGTTCACACTGCTCATAAATTGGACCACTAATTGTAGCTGTGAAACCCCCTTGTCACATTGTTTCCACTACCTCCAAGCAGTCCGATTGAATTCTTATTCTATTGCATCCCATTGTCTGAGCTAAAGCCAGTCCTTCTCTAAGTGCAGTCACTTCAGCAGTAATAGCATCAGACATGAATTCAAGGTAGCTTACCCTAGCCCCCAGGAAGGAACCCGTTGAGTCCCTTATAATCGCACTTGTTCCTCCCGATCCGAGTTCGGGTGTATAACTTGCATCTACATTCAGTAGTAATTCACCTTCAGGTGGTCTTCTCCAACCTTCTTCTTTCTTGCCAGTTCTCCCCACCTTCTTCAATGATCTCTGATAGTTCGTTGTTAAAGTTGCAATGGATAGTGCTGCTCTTGTCGGATTTTGAACAGTTTCCCCATGAGTTAACTGCCGACGTTGCCACCAAATATACCAACCTCCCGTGTGAAAGGTCCAAATGGCTAGAGGGGGGGGGTGAATAGCCTAATTAAAATTTCTGCAAACTTCACTAAGCAAGCGAGTTAGTAAAACAAATGGCGAAGCAAATCTAGCACTAGCTCAACTAAGCTATGCAAGCCACCTATACAAACTAGTACAAGGCTAAACACTAAAGCACAACAACAAGAGAAGGCTAGTTACACTCCTAAACAAGAAGACTAAACTAAACAAGCTAAACAACTAACAAGGTATACAAGTAAGTAAAGGAGTGGAGAGTGATTGTTTTACCAACGTTGTAGAGTAGAGATATAACCAACCAATCACTCACAATCACAAGAGAATCCTCGGCAAGAGATGACACAATATTTTTTACCGAGGTTCACTTGCTTCCCGGCAAGCTACTCCTCGTTGTGGCGATACACCCACTTGATGGATCACGAGCTAATTGGCAATCCAAAGCCAAACCCTCAGTGGGTGCCGCACATCCACTCACAAGATGGGGATCCTCCAAGCCACGATCAATCCACTAGAGTAGCCAATTGCGATCTCCCGCGGGGAAGGCTCAAGAACCCCTCACAAATCACTTGGTGAGGCTCGAAACAATCTCCAAGCACGAGCTCAACACCACCGCTGCTCCAAGCCGTCTAGGGCGTCGGGAAACACCCAAGAGTAACAAGAAATCCGCAGGAAACTCAAGAATCAAGTGCCACTAAATGCAACTCTCAAAGCAATGCACTTGAATCTCACTCAATCTCACTAGGATTAGCAATCAAGCAAGGAGATGAGTGGAGGGAGTATTCTCTAGCTCAAAGTATGCCTCAAGTATTCAAAAGTCCAAGAGCCGACCTCCCAAAGCCGGCCACCTTCTATTTATAAGCCCCTCAAAGAAACTAGCCGTTGGTCACTTTCACTGGGCTGAAAACGGGGCACCGGACGCTACTAAGTGAGCACCGGACGCTCGACTCCCTGCGTCCGGTGCACTGGAGTTGGCCACGTGTCCTCTTTGAATCTCGCGTGTCAGATCCTAACGGCTACCTGCAACACACCGGACGCTCTGCAAGTCCACACCGGATGCGTCCGGTGCACACCGGACTCATGCGCAGAGAGTTTGTCAAACTCGCGACCTCACCGGACGCTGGGCATCGGACGGTCCGGTGCTCACCGGACTCGTGCGCAGAGAGGGTTACAAAAACCCCTCACACCGGACGCTAACCATCGGACGCTACCAGAGTGCGTCCGGTGCTTAACCCTAGCAGAGTCAAGCTCTGACAGCACACCGGACGCTCGGGCCAGCGTCCGGTGCCTCAGCACTGAGCGTCCGGTGAGTGTTTCCAACTGAGAAACACTTCCGCGACTTCTCCAAATTTCCCACCGGCGCAATAGAAAATATACACTTAATTTTCTCAAAAACGCCCCTCTCAACCCTAGGAACTCCACCTCCTTTGCAAAAATGCTAACACCAACAAGTGTCCATCACCAAAGTGTATGTGTGTTAGCTTTTCACAAACATTTTCCAAAGGAGTTAAGTTAGCACTTTACTAGATCCTAATGCATATGCTCAAGATGTAGACCTAGTAGCACTTGATTCGAGAGATGACCGTGATTTCCCCTCTTGATAGTCGGCTATCTATCCTAAACCCGGTCAATCACTTCTCTACTCATCTTAGATCGGCAAAAGTAAAACCCTATGTTTATACCTTTGCCTTGATAACTTTGCTCCTCGTCTATCATCATGATCTCCACATCAAGCTTCATCTCTTTATAGTCACGTGGTCACCTTTCCATGCCACCATGTACCTTCATCACATGTGTTGCTATGCCTAACTCACATCACTTAAACACAAGGCATTAACAACTTGGTGTCATTAATTACCAAAACCAAACTTGGGCTTTCACCGTGAGTATTAACTCAACAAGCCCAATGTGATTCAGTTCATCAATATGCTTTGGCCTCGTAATCATCTCAGCAACAACAACTGACCCCGAAGGGTGAAGAGATAGCGCCGAGTTGATATTGTCAGCTACTCCCAGAATTCTCCAAATCTCTTTAGCTTGGTTGCACTTGAACAGAACATGTTTAATGTCCTCACAGTGAGATTGACAGGCAGGACAACTGCTTGAATTTTCTATATGTCGATTTGCCAGAATACCTTTACATGGAATGAGACCATGTAACACCCTCCAACCAAAAATTTTTATTTTTGCTGGCACCTCCAATTTCCATAGTTGAGACCACACCTTATCATCACCCATTCCACTCGCTTGTTCATTAATTCTATTTTCTCCAAACTTATGTAGCCATTGTAAACGATAGGGCGATCCAACTGTGAAGAAGTTATTCTTTGTGTAGTGCCACGCCACAATATCTTCTCTTCCATCTCTTAGAGGAATCTGTAATATTCTGTTAACATCAATTTCCCAGAACATAGACCTGATTAGTTGAATGTCCCATACACCCGTGATTGGGTTAATGAGTTCCTCTACTCTTGTAATCAGACTATTTCCTCTAGGTGTTACAATCTTCAAATTATGACTTGAGGGGATCCAATTGTCCTCCCAGATCTTAATTTGGGATCCATCTCCAACTCTCCAGATACACCCCTTCTTGAAACACTCCAAACCAGCAATAATACTTTGCCAAGTAAATGAACGTCCCTTTTTCAGCTTTGCATCCAGTAATCTTCCATCTGGGTAAACTTCGATCTTAATACTCTGGCACAGAGTGAGTCTGGTTCCACCAGCAACCTCCAAATTTGTTTAGCCAACAGTGCTTTGTTAAAAGCTTCTAAATCTCTAAAACCCATACCTCCTTTACTCTTTTGAATACATAACTTCCACCAAGCTTTCCAGTGTATCCTTTTGTGATCACCGTCATCACCCCACCAGAATTGGGATATGGCGTCAGTTATCCCCTTGCATATGTTTTTCGGGATTTTGAACACCATCATCGCAAACACTGGCACGACTTGAGCCACTGATTCTATAAGGACTTCTTTTCCTGCCATGCTTAGTAGCTTCTCCCTCCAACCTTTTGTTTTTCCTCTCACCCTATCCACCAAGTACTGGAAACAATCACTTCAGTCTACACCAACCAAAGCTGGTAGCCCCAGATAGTTATCAGTTAAGGACTCAGTCAAAATATTCAGTGTTTCACAGACTTCAGCTTTTGTATCTACATCAGTATTCGAGCTAAAAAAGATACTTGATTTTGCATCACTGATCTTTTGCCCCGAGTTTGCACAATATCTAACGAGCAGAATCTTTAGTACTTCAGAATCTTTAGTACTTCAGCATTATTGTTATCAGCTTGCATCAATATCAATGAGTCATCAACAAACAATAAATGAGATACGGCAGGAGCATCTCTACAGACTTTTACTCCCTGCAGCTCACCTCTATTTTCAGCACCTTTCAACATACTTGATAGGCCTTGTGCAACAAAAAGGAACAGGTAGGGTGATAGAGGATCACCCTGTCTTAACCCTCTAGTGGGTGTGAACATGCCTGTCTCACTAGCATTTACTCTCACCTTATATCTTACAGATTTCACACAAGCCATGATTAAAGAAACCCATCTTCTATCAAAACCCATCTTCAGCATAATTTTCTACAGAAAGCCCCACTCGACTCTATCATAAGCCTTATGCATATCCAGTTTTACAGCACATAAACCTTTCTTCCCCTGCTTCTTTTTAATCCTATGAATACATTCATAGGCTAGCAAGATATTATCTGTAATAAGTCTTCCTAGTACAAAAGCACTTTGGTGGTCACTAATCACATCCGGCAAGATACCCCGCAGACGGTTTGCCAGCAATTTTGATATAACTTTGTACACCACATTACAGAGACTTATTGGTCAAAATTGGGAGACTAAGGTTGGATCATTTACCTTTGGGATCAGTACTACCATCGTGTC
This sequence comes from Sorghum bicolor, assembly GCF_000003195.3. Lineage (NCBI taxonomy): Eukaryota > Viridiplantae > Streptophyta > Magnoliopsida > Poales > Poaceae > Sorghum > Sorghum bicolor. The sequence continues at coordinate 12,650,750 of NC_012872.2, forward strand.
ATTCCATCCTTCTGGGATTTGAGCAGAATTCACAGCTACAAGTACCTTATTCACCAGATCATCTCCCACTATCTCCCAAAATCTTTTATAAAACACTGCATGCATACCGTCCGGCCCTAGGGCTTTAAAGTCCCCAATTTGGAACAGCGCCTTCTTCACCTCCTCTGCTGTGAATGTATCCATCAGTACCGAATTCATATCCGGGGTGACTGATCGACTAACATCTGCCAAAACACTAGGGTCTGGATCTCCCACTTCTGATGTAAAGATATTTTCAAAGTAGTTTTGTATAATATTTCGCATAGCTATTTCATTCTCCTGTCTTTGTCCATTCTCATCCATCAAACCTTTTATTGTATTTTTCTTCCTCCTTTTTGTAGCAAAATTATGGAAGAAACTAGTATTTCTATCCCCTTGTCTGAGCCAGTTTGCCCTTGATCTCTGAAACCAGTGGATCTCCTCCTGCTCCAGCATCAGCTCAAGCCGAACCATGATCTCCTTCTGGGATTCTGTATTAGCTTCTGTCATAGGTCCCCTCTTTAGTCTTTCTAACTCTTTCTTGAGATCATAGATCCTTTTCCCAGGCGCCTTAAGGACATCCCTGTCCCATTTATGAAGTTCTTCATGCACCTCATTCACCTTTTCTGAAAGCGATGGGCCTTGCCCTCTCGCTTTCGCTCTTGCCCACGCAGCTTTAATCATTTCTTTCACCGTATCCTCCTGAAGCCATCTTGCCTTGAATCTTTTCATTGCACATCTATCAGGAGGATTAAAGTATTGAGTATCCATCATAATTGGTCGATGATCCGACCGGTAGCTCTCACAATTTATAAGAGCCGATTGGTTAAACATCTGCGCCCACTGAATGTTTGCAACTGCCCTGTCCAATCGCTCTCGTATTTGGCCTCTTCTCCATGTAAACATATCCCCCTGAAACCCATATCATTAAGCTCACATTTAGACAATATATCATGAAATGATTGTAATTGTCTCTGGCTCCTCGATCTTCCACCTTTCTTTTCTGAATTATACAATATTTCATTAAAGTCTCCCATGATCAGCCAAGGGGTGGTTGGTTCCCCTTTTAGTGATCGAATGGCTTCCCACATCAACACCTTGTGATTCCATTCCGGTTCACCATATAAACCCGTGAACCTCCACCCTCCCTCCTCATTAACAGTTACATCAATATAATTTTTTGACACTGAGTTCACTTGAATTTTTACTTTCTCCTTCCACATCAGCAGCAAACCACCACTCCTTCCCTCACTCTCAAAAACTACTTTGTGATCAAACCCTGCTCTCCTTCGCACCTTATCTGCCTTAGCATTGTCCAGATGTGTTTCAGACAGGAAAAACACATCCGGCTTCAAGCGCCCCTGAACATCCAAGAGCGCACGAACTGCACAGGAACTTGACAGTCCCCGGTAGTTCCAAGCAATGAGTTTCATTGTGCCCGGCCACTCTCCTCGAAGGAGAGCGCCGATCTTGCATTTGTGTGGTCATTGCCTTCCACGGATTGGTCTGAGGTCCTAAGCCTCTTCTTTTCTTGCAGAGCCAATGGACTTACATTCGTAGCTGGTGGAATATTAGTACTTCCAATTGGAATTAATGCCCCTGTCATTCTTTGATCACCATCTTTATCTGCCTCTTCCTCCTCCTCTGACATTGGATCCTCCCCATAGTCATCATATGTTCCTCCACTGCGACCACCTACTACACCTCGTCCTCTACCTCTTCCTCTTCCTCTTCCACCTCTAACAACTCTTCTAATTCCAAGGGCAGCAAATGGTACACAGATCCATTCACCCCACCCCCAGCTTTCTTTTGGATGAATACCATCTCCACACTCTGAAACTTCATGTCCCATGCATCCACAAAAATAGCAAAAGTTTGGCAGCTTCTCATATTGCACAAGATACTTCATTCTCTCTTTTAACAAAATTGGAACCATCCTCACTAGTGGTTTATTTAGATCTAACCACACCCTGGCACGTAGGTAAGAGGTGGAATTAATCTTTCCATCCGTCACCACTACGTGGATTATATCACCCACCTTCTTAGCGATCTTCTCTCCTAGATCTTTCTTCTTCATCAAACCTTCGGGCATACCTTGGATGCGAGCCCAAACCGGTATCCTCTCCAGTTTTATGGACGTAACATCCGAAAACCATCATATTCTTCCATAACCACAGCTGCAGTTCTGAATAGCCATGGTCTTCCCTCCATTACCTTCGTCCAATCGCCCAAACAGTGGAACTGGGCGACAAACAGGTTTGGGTTTCTTGCTTTGAACGTGACACCTTTGGCTAGAGCCCACGCGTTCCTCATCGCGCTAAACAACGCGGCAAGACTGAACGGCTTCGTCGTAAAAACCCTAAAAAGGGCTAGCCACCTCGTCTCCTTGACAAGTTCTTCTAATTCACCTGAGAGGTCCAGACCCTCTCCCTCTTCTCCTTGTAGATGCATATCATCCAGATGCTTTTCCAGATTTACGATCTCATCCTCCTCATCGCCTGCCATCACCTTCCCCTTTGCCTTCTCCTCGCTATCCGCCATACTTGCCCTATATCTCGCTGCCCTCCCAGCGGGAACTCGCCGTGGAGTATAGGGTTCGGGGGATCACGTCGAGTTCGACGTGAGAAAACCGGGACTCTGGCGCCGTCGCCAGAGGACATAAAACCCTAGTTTTTAGGGGACTTTATATTATATATGTAATTTTCCTTGTAGCATTCTATTATTTCTTTTAATAACACATCTTATTTGAGAACGTGGACAACTTTTTGGTGCGGAAGCTACTGACCAAACAACAAGTAAATCCTTAATTATTTTGGGAGAAAATAGATCGCGTGATATCTATGAACACCTAAACAAGATTTGACCAATATATTTGATATTGATGATTCACCACAAATGTTTGTTTGGACCACCATGTTGATAACCCTACTGAAAAAAAGTATTAATAATTTTCTTCCTCGAGCAAATCCGAATAAGTGAAGCAGTGTACCCAACCCAGCTAAATAAATTACATATATAACACATGTCGCCTGCTATATATTCCGAATTTTATATATCAAATCAACTCGGTGTCAGGTCAGCTCCGTTTCGCTCGACACTCTTTTTCCTCCGCGACGTTGACATTTTTTTACTTTTGTTTCTGTTCTCCACAATCCAAATGTCAAGTAAAGAATCACCTTAAAAAAGTAAGAATCACCCTAAAGACATGAACTATTTTTTTTCTCTAGCCGGCTAGAAGCAATGTTTGGTTTACTACCATGCATCTGGCATCATCCATAACATGCTCCCTTTATCCTAAAATAGAAGTGTTCATATTTCCTATAAAGTCTTTTTTTTAACTTTAACCAATTATACTTAAAAGAATGTTAATTCTATATTATATATTTAGTATTATTAGATAGATCGTCGAATATTTTTCATAATAAACTCATTAAGAGATATAAATGTTGTACGTATTTTTTAAAGACCTAGTCAAAATCGAAAGAAAATTTGATCTGCATATAACCCATAACGACTTTCTTTCTAAGACGGAGGGGGAGTATTATACCGTCACCAGCGGCCGAGCGACAACTTTTCACACCTCTGCTCTCGCAAAAGGACCCCTCGCGAGTCAGGCCTTGTTTAGTTCTTTTTTTGTTTTGGGTATTATATCACTTTCATTTGTATTTGTCAGTTATTGTCTAATCATGGACTAATTAGACTCAAAAGATTCATCTCGCGATTTACAGTCAAACTATGTAATTAGATTTAGTTTTTAACTATATTTAATGCTCCATGCATGTGCCGCAAGATTCGATGTGACGAGAAATCTAAAAGTTTTTGGTTTTTTATGAACTAAACAAGGCCTCAGTAGTGTTGGGAGATGTTAGGTTAAGTTCACACGCTGTCCAAGTCTAAACTAGTACTTAAACTAATCCTCGTAAACACCTAGCATCCATCCTCCAATGAATCTGCCTATAACAGCATAATAATAATAATAATAAACATTATTAGACACGTAAGGTTGCATCTTAACAACTACTAGATAGATTATTAGAATATTAGATTAGATAGAAGAAGAAAAGAGAAGGAAAATAAAGGGCGCGCGCTGGACGCCTTTTTCCACGTCCGAATTTCTCCAACGAGGGCCGCCGGATCCCTCGTTGTCGAGCGGAGAGGCGTTTCCCGGCGGTTTTGTGTCCGCACCCGTCGACACACGTCCCGGACGGAACGGAACAGGATTTTAATTAATTTGTTGCCCCACTATATACCCCGTACCCACTAGCAGACGATTCTATATTTGTCACGTATCTCCTACCATATCTAGCGCTATCGCTTATTTAACGCCAACTATAGGTGGAAGACGCATGCACCCTCCTTTTTCTTCAGACTAAAGTTCAGAGACGAGTCAATATTATATATATACAAAGGTTATTAGTTTAAGTCAGGGAATGAGATTAGGGGGAAGATACGCTAAAGCTACTGCTGTGTGCTGTCTGATGCATTTGTTGTTAGCTGAATCCTTCCCGGCCGTTGTTTCGGACATGGACACCGCGCATGCATGCCTAGAGCACCATAATTAACATTTGAGTTAATAACTCACTAGTTCACATAATCTTTTTTTTTAAATAGAGTAACCCTAATATGTTGATATAGAAAAATGTGTAAGTATAGACACATTGAGGGCTTATTTGGCGGTCTTCTTCGGCTCTGGCTCCGGCTCTTCCAGATGAGCCATACCAAACGTTTTTTTCTCTGAAGAAGTCGTTTTTAAGTAAAAAGCAGAGGAGCCGGAACTATTTTGGTGAAGCCACAATTTGTGGCTCCGCCAAAACGGCTCCGACTCCTCTAGAGGAGCCTCTCGTGAGGAGTCGTGCCAAACCTCCTTGAATGAAAAGTGTGTGATATTAGTTTCTTTTATTATGATAGATATATAATTGATTATTGTTTCTCTTTTTCTTAATAAAATATTCTATGATCTACGTAGTATAGACACCGGTGGGCATCCGGCATCGCCAAACCAAGACACATGCATCATGATGTATGTTGTTCCTTAGTGGATTACGGAATGATAAACTATACAACCACTGTTCAACTTTCAGATAATACAATAGTCCTTTAGCCGACACGTCAATTATACAATTCTACTCCCCCCTCCCACTAGAGGGAGTGCCTCTCATCATCAGCATCAAGTCCTGATGAGGGCGGTCAGCACCCCACAGATGACCCACTTATCTAGGGCACTCATTCATGACGTAATACCAAGTTGTTCTTTAGTGATGGTCAATTTTTCTCTTATTGTTGACTACCTAGAGCCCTCGCATTTCATTCATTATTAGTCTGTTTTCTCTCGTGGTTTCTCTAAAAACTTCAACTCCTAGAATCCGTGTCAGTCAAACTTTGTTAAGTTTGACCAACTTTATAGAAAAGAACATCAATATCTCTACAACTAAAAATTATGGAAAGGACCCATCTACCACACCCATAGTGAAGCCACAACTCCCATCCCTTTTAGCCATGATAGGCTATCCCATCAACCTAGACCCCACTCACACATGCATGCAAAATTGTTTTAGCAAATTTAAAAAAGTCATAACTTTTAAGCCAAAGATATAAATTAAATATATATTTAGATAAAATTTTATTAATTAATATTTATCTCTACAACTAAAAAATATGGAGAGGACTCATCCACAACTTTCATCCCTTTGGTGATCTTTTTTACTGCGCGATGACACGCTATCCCATCAACCTAGGCCCCACTCACCTATGCATACAAAATTATTTGAACGAATTAAAAAGTCATAACTCCTAAACTAGAGATATAAATTAAATTCTGATTGCACCATTAAATTTCTTATAACAAATCCTTCAAAACAAGATCACACATGGATATATTTAGATAAAATTTTATTAATGAATATTTATCTTATAAAGATAAAATATTTTCTTTTATTAAGTAGAAACAATATTCTAGGTTCAACACACAATGTTCTGTCTTTGTAAAAAAATGTTATCGATTTAGAAGAATAGTATTTTGGTTTTAGGTTTATGAAACTGATATTACAATATACATAAAAATACATAAATACATGATATAGATAAAAATAATAAAAAAATCTAGAGTAAAAAGCATAAGAAAAAAAATAAAAACACAAAATGGAGAAAAAATTCAAATAATGTCAAAGGGTTACTTTTTAAATATCATAAATATATTTATAGAACATTAGCATCACTAAATACATCATAGAACATCATTAAATATATTATAGAACATCACATCAATTATAGATTACATGTATACTAAGTGAACACCGTAAGAAACATCATAAAACATCACATATATATTACGTAAACATGACATAACACAATATAGAACACTAAATATATACTACATAAGTATCACATATATATAGAAAATAAAAATAAAAAAATAAAATTACTAAGAAAAAAAATATAAAAACAAACATAATTAACAAATGATAAAAAGTGCATAGAGCAAATAAAATTAATGAATAATTTAAATAAGGATAAAAATAAGATTAAAAGGAAATAAAATATAAAATAATAATGAAGAAACATAGAAAATCTGAAAAGAAAAAAGAAAAACAAATAGAAGCAAGGAAGAACAATAAAAATAAAACCAAAAGAAAATAAAAGGTAAAATTAAAACAAGAAAAGAATAAGGAAAGGACAGAAAATAAAATAAAATCGAAAAACAAAAACTAAAAAGAAATGAAAAAGAAAGAATATAGACAGAAAAAATAAAATAACAATGAAGAAACATAGAGTATGTGGATTTTAAAACCCGTAACAACGTACGGGCATTAACCTAGTCTATGACATAAAATGAATCTTATAAAATATATTCTATAATAAATCTAATGATATTAATTTGGTATTATAAATCTTAGTTTTTTTTTTAGAAATTCAGTCAGAGTTTTAAAAGTTTGACTTAGGACAACTCTAGAAGTTGAAGCTTTCAGGGACAAAGGGAGTACTTCCTCTATTGTAAAGAGAATGAATATTGTTTCATGAAGAGTTAAACAATTTAAAATTTGACTATATTTAAATAAAATAGTATCAGAATTTGTATCTTCAACTATGTATATTCTATATATTCGGTCAAATTCGATATTATTTGACTCAATGAAGCAAAATTTGCATTGTTTTTTTAGAACAGGAGGACTCACTTTATTTTGTTAAATACTCCTATATGGTTAGAATGTTTGCCCTCCTTTTGTCCTTTTTTTTTTTAAAAAAGACAAGCTCTGTTTCTTATCATAGATAAGTAAAATAGTTTCAGAAAACAATCCATTTAAATAGGGTATGTTTGGGTGTTCCATCCATTCTGATTTTAGAACATGTGAGAGTAGGAACCTAGCGGTTTCTCCTCCTAGCCATGGGCCAGGCCCCGTTTTGTAGGGCATTACTGTTTGTTGTTCCTTAGTTGGAGTAGGAGTACGGAGTAATAAACTACACTGCCACTGTTCCACTTTTCGTTAATAGTAGTCCTTTAGCCGACACGTCAATTATACAATTCTACTACTCCCCCCACTAGAGGAGAGGAGTGCCTCTCATCATCAACATCAATCAAATCCTGATGAGGACGGTCAGCACCCCACATGACCCACTTATCTAGGGCACTCATTCATGGTCCAATTTTTTTATAATTTGGCTCTTTTTTTGAAGAAAGTTCACAATTGGACCCCTGGAAAACTTAAATGCAGAAATGGACTCAGGGGGTCGACGCCATGCATCATGGCGTCGAGGTATCACGTCTCGACGCCATGGATCATGGCGTCGAGGTCCTGGCTGTGCCCAGCGGGGCTTCTGACGTGGATCTGACGTGGCAGGGAGCTCGGCGCCATAGATCACGGCGCCGAGCTCGGCGCCACAGATCACGGCGCCGAGCTCCCTACTACATACCGGCCGACGCCCTTCGCTACCCGTGGACGCAGTTCATATTTTCATCTCCCCTCTCGGCTCTTTCTCTCCAAAAACCGAGCACGAATTTGGATTCAATATTTTGACCATCAAAAGTTTGATTTGTTCCATAGATCTTGAAGAGCCAGGTATACTCTTTCACATATTAGTTTTTGACACATTGATTTGACCTATATTACACGTATGTTGTAAACTTAGATATACCATTTCTAGATTTTGAATGGATGATTAATATTTATATTATAGAATCGTAGAATGCCACGTCGTGGAAAAAGTAGCAAACTAAGGTAACCTTTCGACATGTTTCGATAAATTTCATTCATTATTATTTATCATTTGGTAAATTCTAGTTTTCGGTTGAATCGTTATTTGCTATGATTTCTTAGAATTGAATTCTTTGAACTGTAGCTATGGCCGGACGACCGGGAGTCCGTACATCCACAAGCCGCTTCCTAGCGGTGTTCCAGTACCTATGTGCTTTTGTGGTGATCCTTGCAAGGTAGAAATTTTGGAAGACGAGGAAACCTATCGGCAGAGGTATTGGATGTGTTCCAATTTTGCCTGGAGCCTACGCCAAAACAACGCCGCAGTAACTTTGTTGTAAGTTAATTTTTCTATTGTGCACTTAGTATTTTGTGTCCTATGAAGCATGATTTAATTTTTTGAACAAATATATTTGTTGCAGACCCCTCCACCATTGTGTGATTTTGAGCAGTGGATCGACACTGAGATTAAGGAGTCCGACAAGCGGCTTCTACAAGACCTAAAGGAGTGGGATGCAGAGCGTGCAGAGATATTAGAGAAGAGACGTAGAGACGAGGCTCAAAAGAGAGAGCACAAGGAAGAGGAGGAAAGAAGACGTGTTGCTGCGGCTCGGGAGGAGAGGGAAAAGAAGCTTGAGCGTGTGCGCCGAGCGAAGGCAGCGATGGATGAGAATCCAGATGCCCAGAGGAAGGGAAAGTGGCCTCGTTGCACTCAGTAGTTACATTACCTTCTTGTTCTTTGTTTGGTTCATGGACAATATTGTTTTGTGTTGGACTTTTCAATTTATTGTCATATAATGCACTTTGATTTTTTTAATTTGGTTTCATTATTAGTAGACATATTTTTATTTGAGTATTGCATAGGCAATGAAATGAGGATAATTAGTTGAAATGGAAGTTAACGAACTAGTATATTGCATAACTAGTAGCACGCATCACATTGAATGGCATGTCAAAACATGCACCAAACAAGGGTGCAGAGGTCCGAGACTAAACCCAACATGCCTTAGGTAATTCAAGCAATTAACAAGCACAGGAAATGACATGTGAGAACATATACCATACAAAGGTACATAGTTCTTTCGACTAACCCTAACATGCCTTAGGTGATTAAACCAAACAACAAATATATGCCTTAGTTCAGTTCGACCTAGTAGTGTGGCCACATAGCAAACTGTGTTGCCCCTTCTCCATAGTATCCTCCCGTTGTTGTTGGTGGTGGTGAAGGAGGGCCCTTGTTCTTGTGATTAGGGCATGTGCAGTATGGATCATTGCATATTGTGTTTTGGGAGCCAGTAGCATTGTTGTTGTCGTCCTCTTCGTCGTCCTTGTAACCACTGCTAACTTCCGTTTCTAAATCAAAGATACGGTCCTGCAGGTAGTAGATGTACTCTGCATGGGGATGAATAGGTCTAGGATCGACCCATCTAGTGAAGCCACAGTTCTCTTTTGACAAGGATGACTGCAATAAGTATGTAGCTTTAGCACAAAAGAGTATCTTATTGAAGGTTGAATTACTAATATGACTTACCCATGCTCGTGGACATTTGAAGAAACGACGCCCTCCATCTATCCCCTCTGTGTACATCTGCACCAAACAATCCTCACCATGCATGCATTTTGGCCACTCTTCTTTTCGGTCATCATATACCCTCAGTGGTGCCTCTTTAGTAAAATCATGTTTGCTCTCAAGGGAGAACCTATCATAAATTGCTTCCTCAAAGTCTTTAGGACCAAGAGGACCCTCCCAAACAAAGGGATTACCCTTCATCGCCGCCTTTCCCTTTCCCTTCCCTCTAGACGACCCTCCAGATATTTTTACTTCAACTGAACAATCTCAAGTGAGTAGCAACACTCTCACCACTGCGTATATATATAGGAACCCAATAGTTGGTAGCCGTTGTAGTATAAAATAAATGCACCTGAAAAGCCTAGATTCGATTACTGAAAAGTCTAGTTGAAAACTGAAAAGTCTATTTGGATTGTCATCTGAAAAGCCTAGATTCGATTACTGAAAAGGCTAGTTGAAAACTGAAAAGTCTATTTGGATTGTCATCTGAAAGGGCTAGATTCGTTCACTGTTTCGGATGTGATAATTCAATGATTACTGAAAAGGCTAGTTGAAAACTGAAAAGTCTATTTGGATTGTCATCTGAAAAGGCTAGATTCGTTCACTGTTTCGGATGTGATGATTCAATGAAAAGCCCATATTGGTTCACTGTTTCTGAAAAGCCTACACTGCGAAAACCAATAGGAATGGACCACAGAAAATATGCACTACATTGAATAATTCATGGAAAAAATTTGCCAGAGTTTCCTCTATTTTTGGTACATCCACAATTATAAATAGACATCACAGTACAATACAAACATTGATTCATCCAAATATCACAACACAATCACATACGCCATCAGAAATGATAGTTCAAATAGTCCACAGAGACCATAAAGTCTCATATAGTACAAATAGTCCACAAAGTTCACAGTGTCGATACATGCAAATTAACAAAAGTTAAGCCATCAATTCTAAGCTGCAACCATGGTGTTAGCACAGAAGTCCTCATCACTGCCTCCTAGTCTTACCCTTACCCTTGTGGCCAAGAGCATCGGTGCCTCGAGTGTACCTAGAAGGCGAACGACGTCGCCTTCTTGCAACCTGCGTAGGCTGAGTAGAAGGAGCATCAGAAAGCTGAGATAACCCAAGCTCGTCATAGTCACGCTCCTCGCCCACCCCCTCTTCGTCCTCATCATCATCGCTTTGAAAAGTGTCCATGGTTGGCCGAGACGAGCTCTGTCCTCCAGATCCTATCAACATTGTTCAAATGATGTGTGCACATAATTCATTATATCATACCATGAAAATTGCTCAGTTCAAGTAAACAACAAATTTAATGAAATTATACCTCCCAAAGAAGATGTACCATGCACAACAGGTGTGTTGCAATGTTGTTCCTGTGGCACATGCACATTCATCGCAGCACTAGTACCGCAACCGCAACGAGCTACAGCACGCCTAAGCCTACGTGCTAGTCTCTATTATGCAAAGATTAAAATTCATATTGTTAGATATATAATAAATGAGGGTCGTAACACTTGTTCTTAGATAAATTCGATGTCAAGTACTTACTCCAAGAAAGTTGTTTAGTGTGTGCTCGTCCACACCTGTTCTTGGAAACCGTTCGATATCAAGTACAGATTGCTTGATTGCGTTGCCCTATAAGATAAGACTTGTATTAGTTTATATAGGTGCAATTTATTAAGTGGAAAGGACAACAACCGTACAATTGAAAAGTGGAAAGGACATGTACCACTCGGTCCAAGACAGGTGCTGCCTCGATAAGTGTCCCTTGCCGTGCTGCAAGGTCATAGGAAGTGTCCTCATCCTCAGATGATTCAAGGTACGCATAATCTGTTTGGGTCTACTGAATTTTCAACCTTGTTCGTGTAACACCTAGGTACTAAGTAAGGTATGCACGAAAATTGTAGTTGGTATGTGGCTGCTCATTTTCGTAGAGGTTGTCATGAAACTGGTCCCACACCTCTATGTGGTGATGATGCAACATTTGAAACTCAACTGTCTTCTTCTGCTTCTGACGATCAATCCTGAAATTAAATATTAAGGATGAAAATAATAAAACAGATTTAACAACATTGATTCAAAAACTCAGTAGGGGGTTATAAATATTGAACTAGCAACATGGATATAGGACCAAGTATGAAATAAATTTCAACAAGCATGTAAATTTCAGCAAGTAGGTTGGAATTGAATGCATCAAATACTTCCTTCATGACTAAGGATATAAATTTCAGCAAGCATGGATAGGCACTAGCACATTTGTGGTATTGAACTTAGAATAAATATGCATCTTTGAATAAATTTCAGCAAACATTGAATGAAAAAGTACCAAATAAATTTCAGCAAGCATGTAAATTTCAGCAAGCATGTAATTTTCATCAAGCATGTAAATTTCAGCAACATTTATGGTATTGAACATTGAATAAATATTGAACTTTGAGCAAGCATGGAAAATTACCAAAATGACTTACTTGTGCAGCTCCACGGAAGTATCAAATGGAGGGACAGGCCATTGCTGGCACAAGCCAAATTGGCGGGCTACTCGATTTGGAAGGTGCCACTCAACAGCATAGAAGCAAATCAGAGGGCACATCATCAAGTACAAGTCTTCATCCTCGCTACACATGCTGCTTACTCCAAGATGCAGCGCATCATTCGCCGTGTACGGCTCCCAATTCACCTGCAAACATGAGACATGTATATGGCAAGTTAGAGAAACTATCGAGCATACATTAAACAAGAACTACTGCATTTTACTCACCATGGAGGGCCTAAGCGTGTCGAGCTCATTGGCATACTGTACGTACGCACGTGAAGTCCTGCTGAAGGGGACTTTCGCCTGGTCCCAAAGATAGGCAAACTTCGGACGGTGACGAGGGTTGCCCACTGCAAACCACTCCCGAGGAGCGTCAACTATGGGCCGTCCAACTGGGAGACGAGCCCACATCCAAAGTTGCAGTAGGTAAACACAACCACCAACGGAAGAACTACTTGCGGTCCGACGACACGCCTCACAAAGGCTACGGTATAGGTAAGCCAGCACTCCCAAAGCCCAGCTGTAAGTACCTGTAACCGTTGCAATCAATTTAATCAATGCATAAGTAAACATAAGTAAGCAAATTAATAATAACTGTGTAAGGAAAAAGTACATGTGGTGTCCCAGTCAGTGAGGCACGGGAGGTATATCCACGATGCAGTGTCCCCTGTCGCGTCAGGGAAAAGAACACACCCAAATAGGTGCAAGATCCAAGCTCTACAGTAGTAGGCAACTGTCTCCTGGTCCGCATGTGCCGGACAATTACCAAAGCTCTGCCTAAGCCAAGCAATTAGATGCTTGGCTATTAGATGCCATAGGGCTCCTCATCATCCTCAATATTAACATCCAAACTATTAGATGCTATAAAAGCTGCGTCAACATTAAATGATGGAGGCACAGGATGACAACAATCATTACTTGGATTGTCACCTACAACAAAACCATAAATATGGATACAATTGAGACAACTAAATAGAACGAAGGAAGGCTAACAAAATGAATAATGCAACTACACCACTTACATTGAATAGTCTGGGTCATAGGGGTCTCTAGGCAGCCAACACCAACACCACCGACAAATCTTCCAGCCTCATTAGGACCGGATTGAGCATCAGGAACGACAACCACATCTTCCACACCCACCTCCTGAATGGGTATCAGAGAAGCTGAGGGTGCCGGATTGTCCGGTTCCGGCGAGAACCCACCAATGGGTGGTTGCCAATTAAGAGGAGAATCCACTAGAGGGCCTGGCTCCTTGGACAAGTTGCGCACAACCAAATCCAAACATTTAAACTCACTCTTCATGACAGTTTTGACATATTTGTCCCATTGAACCTCGGATACAATTGGGACCAACCGCCTAAAAATTGTCCCTGACCCGCCATGGTGAATGACCCCTCTCAACTAAGATTTCTTCTTCATTCGAATTACATTTAAGCTCATCACGAGCACTACCCATCAATTCAGAACACAAGGGCCGCTCATCAAACATCAAAGGGACCGTTTGCATTCCAACAAAATCAACATTGCCAAACTGATCTTTCTCCACACTTCCTCCATGATATAAGGTTACTAAATTGTCCATCTAATTGATATACAAAACAACCATGTTACTAGACATATAACTAATACAAATAAAACACCTAAATATTTATCTAAGTAAATACGTATGTAACTAACTATATAACTAAAATTACAAACTAGATTTATCTAACTAAATTACATAACTAAATTCTAGAAATATTACATAAACTACTCTAAATTAAATAAACAACTCTAAATTACATAACAATATTCATATAAATAATACCAATATAGAAACTTGCTACATGAATTATTTCCAAAATTATACAACTTAGAAAACTAACTACATCATCTAAACAATTATCGTACTAGGAAAAGAAAAAAAAAATACCTGACCGACCGAAGACAGCGGCGGGCCGGCCGGGGGCAGCCGCCGGGAGGGCCGGGGGCAGCCGCTGGGAGGGCCGGGGCACCGGCGGTGGCGGACGGGGGCAGCCGCGGCCGGGCGCGCCGGGCCGGGGCAGCGGCATGGCGCGCGGTGGCGGCCGGAGCAGCGGCGGGGCGCGCGGTGGCCGCCGGGGCAGCGGCGGGGCGCGGTGGCGGCGCGGGCGCTGCGTGAGCAACGCGGAGGAGGCAGCCGGGAGCGTTTTTACCTTAGCTCGGCGCCGAGATCCGTGGCGCCGAGCTCGGCGCCATGATCTGTGGCGCCGATGTTTTTTTGCCACTGCCACGTCAGAATCTACGTTGGGCGCAGCCAGGACCTCGGCGCCGTGATCCATGGCGTCGAGACGTGATACCTCGACGCCATGATGCATGGCGTCGACCCTCTGGGTCCATTTCTGCATTTAAGTTTTTCAGAGGTCCAATTGTGAACTTTCTTCAAAAAAAAAAGCCAAATTGTAAAAAGTTGAGCATTCATGGCGTAATACCAAGTTGTTCGTCAATTATTTTTCCTCTTATTATTGGCTACCCAGAGCCCTCGCATTTCAGACATTAGCCTGTTCTTTTTCCATATTTTTTTTCTTGTCCCTTTATAAAAACTCCCTCTATCCTAAATAGAATGAAAATATCGCTTCCTAAAGAGTTAAGAAAATTCAAATTTGCCTATATTTAAACAAAATAGTATCTTCAAATATGTATATTATAAAGATAATCCATGATTTATGTAGTTATATATTTAATATTCATTATAAATATTAATATATTTATGTATATACTCCCTCCGTATAAGATTTAGAAGTCGTTTTGGACAAGTTTGGATCAAACATTAGAAATATAAAATTATTAATAACTTTTAAATTGTCGAGTTTGCAAATGTGAAAATTACATGAATAGATTTGTCTTGAAAAACACTTTCATAAAAAGTATACATATATCATTTTTTCTTAAATATTTTTATAAAAATAAAAGGTCAAAATTGTGTTTTAGAGACCATATCGTTGTCCTAAATGACTTCTAAATCCTATACAGAGGGAGTATTTGGTCAAACTTGATATCATTTGACTCAATGAAACAATTATTGCATTGGTTTTTTAGAATAGGAGGACTAACTATATTTTATTAAATACTCCTATATGAGTAGGAGGTTTGCCCTCCTTTTGTTCTTTAAATAAAAGCAATAAAAGACAAGCTATGCTTCTTATCATAGATAAGTATTACACTTTCAGAAAAAAGTCCATTTAAATAGGGTATGCGATTCATCCACGTTTTAGAACATAAGATGAGAGCAACTCCAAAAGACTCTATATTCTTCATAAATACTAGAAATAGAGATTTTGATAAAAAAAACTACACTCCAACATCTTTTTCTAAATGGTTATCCAAATATAGTCATCTTCTATTTCAGGTTTTTCGCTAGCCAAATATAGAAGACGTGAATGATTCTCTAGAGTACACTCGAGATATAGAAGAACTGCTAGAGAGTAAAAATATATAACAAACGATTTTTAAACGAATGACTCTTCAAATAATAATTTAGAAAGTGAAATTTAGAAAGCTGTCGGTTTCTTCTCTTACCCATGGGCCCGAGTGATTTCAGCAATAACTCTTTTATGCGCTATACATAATAATAAAATGTTGTTTTTATCTCTTCTCTTAAAATGAAATAAGTTCTAACAAAACTAATTTTTATCTTCATATAGATTCTATCTCCTCCGCACAATATAGCAAGGAGCTGGAGCGGTATGCCGTGACAAACATGCCACCATCCGTCACGGATCATGCCACCATGCCGCATTCCTACCATACTGGTTTCCGGTGGTCTACTGCACATGGGAGCAAAGCGAGTGGAAAAGCAAGCTTTCTAGAGTTATTATTACCTGTTTCTAAAATTGTTTCTCACACACACACACATATAGGAGTAGGACTATATATATATATATTTCTCTCCTAAATTTGGCCACGAATCCGTTGGACGCGCCACCCAGCCCAACCCTGCATGATTGGTCCAAAACGCGCGCGAGCGGACGCATGGTTCCCAATTATTGGCGCTCGACGGCTCCTAAATCCACTACCCCCCCAAAAAAAAAAATTCAAAAAAAAAAGAGAGCTAAAACTAGCGGCATGGATCCAAAGCTGCTACAAACAAGGACAGCGGCAAGACGAAGAACCACCACACGGGCTTCAATTTCCGCCCCCCATAAATATCCTTCTCCGCCACTTGCAAATTTTCCTATTCCATTCCATCTTCTTCCTCCTCCCTGCACCAGTCCTTCTTGGAAGCGAGAGAGGAGAGGGGAGGGACAGGGAGAGAGGGAGGAGGAGCGAGGCACCGGTGAGCTCGCGGGGAAGCTGCGTGGGGCTGCTTGCACGCCGCGCGGCCCTACCCTTTCCCCAGCTCACTCACCACGCTCTCCCTCTTCTCACCAACTCTTTCCCTCTCTCTTATCTCCTTCCAAGATCCCACCCCCCCATTCTTCCTTTTTTTTTTGGTCGTCCCCACCATTCTTGCTAGGATCATTCCTTGATCTTTCGCTCGCTCGCTCCAGTACGCCCGTTTTTGTTTTCCAGCTCCGGGAGATCCCATCTCGGCCGCCACCTCCTGCGGTTTCCAAGCTCCAAGAGGCAAGATTCATTCCAGCTCAAATTTGAGCTCAATTTGCCCCGCTGAGCTCGAATCAATCCACGAACAACTGGCTCGGCAACAAGTGTCCTTCGTCCCCCCCGATCCCCGGGCTTCGATTCGATCGAATCCGACCTAATTTTATTGTGCTTGTGCCTGTGTGTGTGTCTGTGTTTTTTTAACCTCCTCTCGCTGCGCTTTTCCGTCGCAAAGTGGGTTCCATCGCGTCACCCGCACGGCTCCTCTCCGATCGGCCGGAGAAAGAAGGCGCATAAAAAGGCGAGCGAGCTCTTGATGCGGTCTTGGTCGTAGCAACATACAGCAGCTCCACTGCTCCTGCCTGGCCTCGCCTCGCTTGCTGTTCTTTATCCATATACGGACGGAGCAGCGGCCAGCGGGCGCTCCGGCAGCGGCGGCACCGCGCGGTCCACCCTCCGCCAGCGGGTGCTGATGCTTGCCCTGCTCGCCGCCTTCGCCGTCGCCTGCCTGCTCTTCGTGTCCAGGCCATGCGCGCGTGACATGAGACTGTTCCTCGCCTCCCTGTGCCAGCAGCTCCTGCTCTCCCTCCTCGGACTCCTGGCAGGCCTCCGCCTGCTGGGCGGCGTCGCGGCCGCGTCCCACGCGGCCAACACAGAGACCATGCCGCTCATGCCGTCCTTCAAGAGGAAGCGGGCCGCGGTCACGGTGGAGAATGCGGAGGAGGCGGCCGGCGCCGCCGCTGGCGGCGAGCCGTCGGTGCTCGACCTGCCGGAGCTGGCCATCGATTGCATTCTCGAGAGGCTGCAGCCGGCGGAGCTGCGGAGCATGGCCGCCGTCTGCCGCTCCATGCGCGAGCGCTGCCGCAGCGACCACCTCTGGGAGCGCCACATGACCAGCAAGTGGGGCCGTGTCCTGGGCCGCGCCGCCAGGGACGAATGGAGGACGCACGTGGCGTCCGCCAGCGAGTCCGGCGCGGTCTCGGGCGGCGGCGGCGGCGGCAAGCGCCGGAGGTGGCTCGCGGCGCTCTCCTGCGTTTGCCCGGTGGTGTCCTGGATGCGGCCCAGGCCCGACGGTGGCAAGTCGTCCGCCCCCGTGCTGGATGATTCCATCATGTCGTGGTACCTGTCCATGGAGAGCGGCAAGTTCTGGTTCCCGGCTCAGGTCTACAACCGCGAGGTACCACCATCTCATGTCTTGTCAGTTCCATCATTGCAAAGCTTGCTAATCAGCACTCTTTGTTCGTCCTCACTAGTGCTAATTACTGACCTTTTAGTGTTGGATTACCGGAAATATTTTACATCCCAATTTGGTTTAGTAGTATATTTGCTTCTCTGCTCCAGCTGTGCTCATTCCTGGACAGGCTTGCAATACACCTTATTTTGGTCAAATACTAGGATTGCAGCTTGCTTACATTTGTGTTCTCTGTTAGTTTCAAACATTTAGGGTTATTTTTATTGAAGCAATCCTGAGGTTTCCTATCTGTTTTGCAGCATGGGCATGTTGGGTTCATGATGTCTTGCTATGATGCAGAGCTCAGTTATGATTTTCACACTGACACATTCCGTGCAAGGTAAGAATAACTTTTCTGGTTTTTCCTTTGGTGGACAAGAAAAGATGTGGGCATGTTCTGATTGTGATCTTTACAAGCTAAAAACCTGTTTCTTCAAATTGCTTTGCTTATTCTAAAAATTGTTTATGTGCCAGGTATCCGCCACACGGTCGACGAACTGTGGTCTTGGAGGATGGTGTCCATTGGGACAGGATCAGGGCACCACCTGTTGACACTCTTGCGCATGATCTCCACACCTCTGACTGCCTACATGAACTCCGGCCTGGTGATCATATTGAGATTCAGTGGAGAAGGAACAAAGAATTCCCATATGGTATGTTCCCGAGCACCCAACAATGCTAGCTTTAGGCTGTGCCAGTGGAATCATTAAACACTGCCGTATGGCATATGCTAATCTTATCTGATAGCGGCGAGGAGTATTTTATCAGTGGATAGTGTGTTCATTCATGCACTTCTATGTTTGGCAGGCTGGTGGTATGGGGTTGTTGGGCACTTGGAGTCATGTGATGGAAATGAACACTTTTGTCGGTGTCATCTTAGTGGTGAGAATATCTTTAAGCAAAATAGCTACTTATTGAATTGACTAATAATCACAGAAGTTGTTGTATGCACATCTGCTTTTAATAGTCATGAACATGCCCGCAGAGTCTAAAGAGCATTATTATAAGGCAACATAATTGCCTCAGACTCATTTTTCTAAGCATTAAGATATGTAGCATATGTTTGACCTTAATTGTGCTATAAGGGTGTTGCACACTAATGTGTATCCTATTAATAAACTAAACTGCCATTTTTAACTATGGTTATGGAAGCAGCTGGCTCTTACCATGTATGGACATATTCAGTTCTGTGATGGAACCATCTATTTAGGCACTAAACTTTCATTTATTTATTTATAATTTATCTATCCAGAGGTCAGCATCACTAGTTCTGAAGTCTGAAGAATATCTGGTGTTAGACTCATGTAGAATATTTTAGTTAAGGAATCACAATCTTTGATGAGATATTAAATCTTTCGTCAGTCCATCCCTTTTAAATGAATCCAAAATATTTGTGTCATTTTAAATGCAGTTGAACTCAAATGTCCAGTTACGGTGCATTTGTCATGAATGGAATATCACTTGAGATGACCCTTAGTAAATTTATCTGATGCCTCAAATTAACCCCAGCTGTTGTTTATGCTTCAGATACCGTCGTGCTGGAGTTCAATCAGTACACGCCAGGCTCAAGATGGAGGCAAGCGTTGGTAAATCGGAAGGAACACAGGGAAGAGGGCAATGAGGGCGACGGGTTCTACGGCGGTGTCAGGAAGCTCCGCAGCAAGGATGACATCTCCAAGTGGAGGCAGCTGTGGCCAACAGACATCCTGGAGTAGCAAGAACACATATATTACTTCTCACATTGGGATTGATCGATTGCTCAATTGACATGCCTTCCATTGACCATTGCTTTGTGCTCTGTCCACGGCCAATTCCTCTGCTGCGCTGTTGTACACGGATTAGAACACAAGGTGGCAACAAATCCTGTAGCTGGACAAGGGTGTAAACTTATTGTCAGGCATTACCGGGCGCAGACTGTTTCATGGGACTGTAACTGTAAGCCTGTAACTACTAAGCAGTCTGCGTCTTGTGCCTGCTGTTGTAGCTGTAGGGCAGAAAGATCAAATGTAAATTACATTTTTTTTCTAGCTCAAATTCACGACAAATTGGTGCAGTGTCTCTCTCAGTTGTCGTTTCGGCGTAACAACGCTTGAATTTCGTGGAACAGCTTGGACCATTTCTCTTCTTCAATCTTCAAGCAGCACAGGGTTTTATTTATTTTGCAGCGGCGGCAATCGTGTGTGATACAGAGTAGTTTGAATGGGAGCAATTTTGAGGGAATTGTGCTCTAATTTCTGCTTCTGTTTTGAGCATGGGTAGCAGCAAGGGGCAGCGGTATTCAGAAATACCCGAAGCTGGTTGTAGGATAGGTTTAATTTCCGTGGAGCTCCATTTATAATTGCCTTATGGACTTGATTAGCATGTGGAGTGCAGCCATAACAGGCCTGATTGCAAACAGAAAAACAAAAATTGAAATGGCAGAATGCCAGAGTGCCTTATGGGCCCACGACTAACCCGCTGGGCTGGTAGACACATCTAGCCCATAAGAGCGTCTGCAGTGGACTAGCTGTCAGCTTAAGTCCACTAAAAAAACTGTCAGCTTAAGTGTGGAGGTGAGATTTGCTATTTTTTTTGTAAAGATGAGAGATAAATATAAAGATTATTTTATATATTTTATTTTTTAATATATACTACACCCATATGCTCATGTCCAATCAGCTAGCCGTTGGGAACACCCTAGACAAGGAACGCTGTCCATTGAAAGGGATAAAAAGGAATTCCTTCTGTCTCTTGAGGGGATGTGCATCAATGTCAGAAAAGTAATAATCTTATCTCTTAAACAGGATTCAAGTTGCATGGCTTCACTTTTGTGAAAGCATCGGCAGGAATCCCAATCCCAAGGTGTCTCCCGACAATGACTTTTATGGCCGATTCAGTGCCCACAAGCAGCATGCAATCAAGAAAGCAGTAAACAAATAGCCAAATAGGTCACTGCACTAGCACCATACAGTATGTCTTTCTCTAAACCTATTTATTCTTTCTTAGTTTTCTTTCAGTGTGTTCAAAATCGATGCTATTTTTTTTTTGTTATACACTGTCGGTGAAATAAGGTCTTCCCCACCCAAAATTTTTTCGTCCATCCCATCAAATCTTTGGACACATGCATGAAACATTAAATGTACATAAAAAAATAAACTAATTACTCCCTCCATACTAGAAATACATGACGTTTACGACATAATTGTGCTTACCAATGAGTCATTAATTAGGGGCTAATCTTCTGGTTTTGCCCTTATTAAATAGCGACGCGGGTGTATTCTAGACATGAAACGTTCTCTGCTCTACTTGTTACCGGGGCTAGTTTTGAGGTATTAGTGGGCGAGGATGGGGGTTTAGCTTGATTCTTGCGGGTGGAAGACTGGGAGACGCCCGGCCGCGATGGGAAGGGAAGGACAGTCCAGTCCATCGGACGCGTTCCGACCTTAGCAGCCGGGGTACGGGAACATGGGCACGTTCTCCGTTCCGGAAACTTTGTCCCGAAACGTGGAACGGGAACATCATGGAACATCGTTCCTAAATACGGTGGAACACGAATCATATATAGGAGCAATCATAGGAACGTCAGTCCCAAGCGACTATGGAACTTCGTGGTGTGTGTATACTGCGACGTGTCCGTCCGTCAGCGGTCGGCAAAAAATCCATGCCCGTCCGTGAGCGGTCGGCGAAAAATCTAGATGGTGATTGACTCATTGGCCTAGACCTGCAATGAGCCTTAAGGTTAGAGTTGGACAGCCCTAAAAGAAACAAAAATACAATAGTAAACTATATCACGCTAGGAATCGAACTCATTTGATTCAAAACAACACGTAAAACTATCTGAGCCAACCACTACGTCCCAAACACGTTCCTTTAGAAAGTGGAACGCGTTCCGCAACTTAAAGGAACGAGACGAAGCTATATACCCCCTACGTTCCATAGTTTATGAGAATGTCGTACCGCGTACCACGTTCCCGTACCACGTACCCTATGTTCCGGGAACTTGGCTGCTAAGGTTCCGACGCTACGACGTCATTCTTTGCGAAAGCACGGAAGGAGCCCAAAGCGTCATCTAATCTAGGTACGGAGGGAGTACAAGACGAATCTTTTAAGCCTAGTTACTCCATGATTAGCCTTAAGTGCTACAGTAACTCACATGTGCTAATGATAGATTAATTATGCTTAATAGATTTGTCTTGTAATTTCCTGATGAACTATGTAATTTGTTTTTTATTAGTTTCTAAAAACCCCTCCCGACATTCTTCCGACACATCCGATGTGACACCTAAAAAATTTTCATCTCCAATCTAAACAGGGCCTAAGCGAGCGAGCATAGCTTGCTGACTTTTACTATATTACTTCGCCTATTGTGTGATATTTCCTATGATCACCCTAATGTGATCAAGAATTCAGATTAGCATGTGTTATATATATAAATTCAGTCCCCTTTATTTTGTTATATATAAGAGAAGATGAAGTTATTTCCTGTTCTTGATTTTTTTAAAGGACAGCAAAAGATTTGTCACAACTTTTATTAGACGAGGAAAGCAAAAAAGCACAGAACAAGAAAAAAAAACAACTCCAGCCTCAACCGGGGTCAAAAGAAATACCAAAACATGACAGCAAACCCCTAACAACTCCTAGATGAAAGAAAAAACGACAACCAAGAACACCATTGGCTTTGACAAAGGAACAACTGAGCACAAAAGGCGACAGAGGAAAAAAAAACTACTCCACTGTAGAGAGTTTTTTTTTTTTTTTTTTTTTTTTTTTTGAAACTCTGTAGAGAGGTTCGAATGCATTGCCAAGGTCTGGGATATGTCGTTTGGACTTCTGTTGAAAAGTTCTTGTATTCTGTTCCTTCCAAATGTGCCACCAGAAGTAGATTATGATACCATCAAAAGTCTTCTTTTGCCTTCGGTGTTCCTCTGTTTCTGCCTGATTTCAGGCTGCTTCATACAGTTCAGTCAGACAATTCCTCCAGGAGCAGAAAACCAAGATGAAAGTAACACAACAGAGCATTCCAAACGCACGAATTGCCAGTGTTCCAAATACCACTATATAAACGTAAATGGTGCCACTAGTTCAGTTGCATCAGATAGTGACTTCAGTATACGAAGTACAAACGCATAAACAACAAACAGCCAGTTCTCTGCATCATCTGCTCGCAAGCTCGTTAAAAAAAAAAAAGAGGAAGAAGATGCAATAGCAGTACGCAAGTATGTACATCTCTGCGCCAAGCAAATCCATGGCCGAATCTTAAATCACGCTATAGGTGGCAAAAAGATGGATCATCCTCACATCAGTCCCCTTCTACTTCTACGCCGCCGCCGTCGTCGTCGTCGTCCAGGTGGAGGTGGTTGCGGACTGCGCCTCCGCCGCTGAGTCGTCGTCGTCGGGGCAGCGGCGGACCTCATCAAGAGGAACGGAACGCGGCAGCTTCATGGTGAGGTCCGCCACCGTCCTGTCGATGGCGTTCGTCTCCCGTTCCGGGCAGCATGGCGTTGACATCCTGAAGACAAACAGAGTTTCAGAGGGGGAAAAAGAAAGAAGAAGAAGCACGCATGGACATGGACGGCAGAAACGTACGTCACGTACCTGGACGACGCATTGCCCTGATCTGCTGCTTGCTGGGCACCAGTTTGAGAAGAAGGCGTCGTCCCGTTTGCGGTTGCGGCGCTGCACTTGGCTCTCGAACTCTCAGCCAGCCTGAAGAAGGCGTCCCGGAAGCACACCCGCGTCCTCTTCGTCAGCTTCAGTTTCAGTCAGAGATCAAACAAACATACACGTTATTCACCGTAACAAACACAAACACAAACAGCCACATTTTTTTTTTCTGAACTACTGCAGTTGGATCTGGTGAGGTGAATTAAGGTACCTGGAACACCACGTCCTCGAGCTCCTGGAGCACCATCGCTTCCAAGAACACGCTCCCTTCATCGGCGACGACGGCTCTGCTCCTTTTGGTCACAAAGCTCGCCCCATCCTGGAATGGAAACAAACATTCAGAGCTCATCAGATCATCAGTATTACCTGCCTGTGCTAGACTGGTCGTCAGTGCAAAACAAGGTGGTGTCGTGACAGTGAGCATCGATCACACGTCGCCGGCCTGTATTGTCTACCTGATGATGATCCTTAGGCGTGACAAGATCGGGGACTAGCTCCGGCGGCGCGTTCTGCGTCAGGTCGTGGCTGAAGAGAGGGAAGCCGCAGGTGTCCATGGTGTCCACCCCGAGCGTGGCGTCCGCCTGCTGGCCGTCCTCCGATGAGCCGCCGGTGAGCACCCCGCTGAGCATGTTCTCGTAGGACAGCAGCTGGTGCATGGAGCCCGGGAACATGTCCAGCGCCTCGAACGGCGCGTCCATCCTCCTCATCTCCTCGTCCGAGAACTGGCTCCTGCAAAGCCGTCAGAGCACGCGAGGGATCAGGGGAAGTTTCTAACGGCAAGCACAGAAACAGCAATGGCAGAATTTTCCACTCGGAAAGTAGCATGGCGTCGACCATACATGAAGATGTCGTCTGTTGGTTGCGTGCGCTGCTGGCGCGGCACCGGGAGGCCCTCGGTGTGTTCGACAGAACTCCCCGCCGCGTCGTCGTTGCCGTGCTTCTCTGCACGCGCCGCGCCGCCAGCGCCGTGACTGTCATGATGATCGTCGTCAGCTGATGAGCCGAAGCTCCAGAGCGGCCAGCCGGCGGCGCTGAGCTGGTCGTCGAAGAACTCGTCGCCAGGCGCCGACGGTGTGCCTCCGCTCTGCGGCAACGGGTACCACGCCATGATGCTCATCTGAACCAGGTAGAGAGGTGCGCATGTTAGGATCAATCAGACTACATACATGTCCACAGAAAACTTTGCATCATAAGCTAAAACTCAAGTTATTATTTGGCTCCTGAATCTTGATTGGGGATCAGATCATCAGAAATTCAGAACAACCAAACCAAACCAAACCAAACAATAGGTAATCTTTACAGCAAGCGAGATAACCTGCCGTCTTTGCAGGATCAACAAGGCATGAAGAAGAAGAGAGAATTCCAATCACGGCAAGAACAGACTAGTAGACAGAAAAAAAAAATAAATCGAAATTCATGGAGCCGCAAACATACGAAAGAGGAACTGGATCTTCTTGGTTAAAACGTACACAGGCAGCCGAAACCTTCTTGTTCCTCTTCTTCCTCTGCTGCTGCTTGTAAACTGCTGTGGGTGGCCACCCGGTGGAGCAAGAGGAGGAAAAGAGAGAGAGAAGCAGGGAGTGGCAATGGAGACGAAGGTGCGATGCGTCCCTCCTCTGCTGCCTGGACTGGAGTACTTATTAACCACTCTACCCCACATCGCCAATACGTGGGCCCAGGAAGCGCCGCGGGCCCACCTGCCATCGACCCTCCGCGGGCCCCACGAGGTCGCCGGGGGCGAGCTGCGCGTGACTTTGAGCCAGCAGCCAACAGCCGGAGTTGTGTGGTGTGGCGCTGAGGAAGGGATTCGTGTGGCTGCGGCGGCCCCGGGCCCCAGCCCGGGGTTTCCAGCGTTATCTAAATCTCGGCTGCTGCGTCGCCACGTCGACATGGCCCATATCTTTATCTTTTCCCCCGGGAAAACGCATGGCCCAGCGGGGCCGTGCCGGGCCCCGCAACCGGCAGCTGTCCCACGTTCTCTTGCTGGTCGGACGGAAGTAACCAGACGGTTTTTTTTTTTTTTTTTTTTTTGCCGGATGGCGACGGTGTCTGTGTCGTTAAGAAAGAGCAGTCCAGTTTTTTTTTAATGGATTTTTGATGACGCAAAATTATTACATCGGAGTTGATATTATATATCAGAGTTGACATAGTGATCGGTAACATGTACGTAAGTCATAAGCGAAGGAGAGATGGGCACA
The DNA here is from genome assembly GCF_000003195.3 of Sorghum bicolor. Taxonomy (NCBI): domain Eukaryota; kingdom Viridiplantae; phylum Streptophyta; class Magnoliopsida; order Poales; family Poaceae; genus Sorghum; species Sorghum bicolor. The sequence continues at coordinate 12,676,704 of NC_012872.2, forward strand.
AAATACTTTCTCGCTAGTTGTCGCATAGCTCCAAAAACCATGTGTTTGCACCCATAGGTCCATCCTCGCTCGTACTATGTAGAGTCTTTTTGCTTTTTTTTCCCCTTATTCTCTCCCACGCTAGCTCAGTAGCAAAATCGACGGTGCAGTTGTGAAAGCCCTTATGGAGTTAGCATACCTAGAACAAAAGTATAAAAAAGTAAATATATTTGTTTCTTGTATTAAATAAGCCAGGCCTCCTCGCACACAATCACACAATTATAAGACAAGATGATTTATGTCCTAGAATGAACAACCAAGCATAAGCAATGCTTTGATATGGTGGTTTAGCCCCTTTATATATTTGATCATTTATCATGTTTAAACAATTATTTTGTCCATTTAGATCAAATAATGGCAAAATAATAAATGAACAACTATTTAAAATTTAAGATAACGCTGGTTGTCATACTTGCTTATGAGAAACGCCCTCAACTTATGTTTCTCTAGAGCCTCGTTGAAGGTGCTTTGATGTTCTTGTTGGCCTAGCTGAGAAGATTAGAGCAGTCAACCAAACAAGTTAGGCCCAAACCCGTACAAGCTTTCAATCATGCTATAAATAAATGCACACGGCCTAAACAGAACAAAACAAAAACAAAAACAAACAGTATGTCATTCTAATGACTATCAATTCAAAGACTAGATCTCTACTCATGTGCCTAGAAGAGACAATGTTTCTGCAACAGAAACCAACAAACTAAGCTTTGAGAGGATAACCCATGTGTAGACCTAGTGGTTAATCGAATGTACCACGTATAAAATGAGAAAAAGACAGTTTCTTTTCAAACACCAAAGTGACCAAGAGTTAGATGCCGCCACTAGATGTTTTAAATCTCATCTAAACCCTCAAAGCCGACTCCAAACATATGAGAAATGCTACAAGGTTGAATAAAGCTTAAAACAATATATATAGAATACGACCCTAAATCGCATGCAAAGAAGTGCCTCGTGCATGATAGTGTTAGGAAACCAATGGCCATTACATCATCGTCCATTAAAAGTGAATAATGACACTATAGTGAAGTTTCTTGTGTACCAGGAGTTCTTCAAGAGAAGCCTACACCACTGGACCAGTACAAGTAAAAGATAAATTATAGAAATTCTCATAATAATCAGAACTTCTAGCCTTTAATCTCTATGATCTTCATCATCAATAATAGCCATTCAATGTATTTAGTTTTATAAAAATTTAGCCATTATGAAAATAAACCCATAAATATATATTTGCCCACCTCTGCTTTATAGAAGATAATTTAAACAACTACTAAATTTGCATGGAAACTACCCACTTTTATCATTGTGAAACATAATTTGGAATAATCCCTCAATTTTCACCTATCTTTTCCACTTATGTTATTATGCAAGATAATGCAACCTAAGTTTGCATTTAAATAACATATGTGTCGGCGTCTAGACTCGTCGTCTAGACACAAACGAGTATAATTATGCGTGTCTCCCTAGCCCGGATGGTGATGCAAGTGAAACACAGAGGATTTATACTGGTTCGGGCTAAAGGATGTCCTACGTCCAGTGTGAGATCGCGGGTCTGTATTGCCTTGCACCCAAAGGTGCTTGTGGTAGGGGTGTACAAGCGGGTTGCGAGAGAGGGCTAAGTCCCAAGTCTCGGCTTTGTGTGGTGGACAGAGCGCTGCTAACTACTCTACGTGAAAACTCGCTGGGAGTGGAATGTGATGATTGCCTTGATTGTGTGCTGTGTGTATGGCCATGTCTTGGTTGTGAGCCCTGACTCCCCTTTTATAGGCTCAAGGGGGACACAGGGTTTTACATGCGTGATTGGTGATCTCCTCTGCTGAGTGGTGAAGCCACAGTCCGACCCTGTAGAAGCTTGCCCATCCCGTCCTTGAGGCATGGCTGACAGCATGGCTGCTCCTGTGAGGGGTTACCGAGCCCTGTTGGAGTCGTGGGGGTCGGATCGGTGACACTGCAGCCTGTCATGTAATAGTAGGAAAAGACAGCTAATAGTGACGCTGGTTAATCTCTCCCATTCCTCTTTTACTGTGAGGCGGTACATCACAGTAAAAGAGGTAAGGTTGCATAGTGAAAGAGGTAAGGCTACAGTGGCCGGGGTGGTTGGAATAGTCGCCTCCATGCCCTGCTGTGGTACAGGGGTCACTGCGCCTGTCACTTCGTGGGTACGGACGTCGTGCGCTGGAAGCCTTGTTCCGGGGGCTCGGGCGAAGCGGCGTTGGCGCCCGACCCCTAGAGGGGTCGGGCGAGGCGAAACTTGCGCCCGAGGCCAAAGGGGGGTCGAGCGAGCCATGGCTTGCGCCTGAGGCCAAGGGGTCGGGCGAGGCGGAACTTGCGCCCGAGGCCAAGGGGGGTCGGGCGAGCCGGTGCTCACGCCTGAGCCCTGGCAATCGTGTATGGTTTGCTTTGTCTTTTGCGATTTTTATTGCTCTGAGTTGGGTATCCCTTTTTATGGTACCCAACAGTAGCCCCCGAGCCTTTGAAGGGGTGAAGGCACCCTTTCGAAGGTTCTCTTTCAAGGGACCGTTTTGTTTAACTTGGTGTCTTTTTATTTTCTCCGGAGGGTGCGCGCGAGCGCACCCGCCGGGTGTAGCCCCCGAGCCTTTTGGAGGAATGGTGTTATTCCTTCAAAGGCTTTTACCCCTGAGTGTTGTAGTCGGGAGTATTTGAGGGATAGGTTGCGTGTTCTTTACATGTAGTGCCTGTTTCCATCGTGCGAGGAAGCCCCCGAGCCCTTTCCCCACAAGGGTCGATCAGGTTGTTCTTCGTCTTGTAGTTACATCCCTCATTCATCCTTTCGCTTGGAGGAGGGGTGGGTAGCGCCGTACTACCCTCGATGGGCAAGTATCGGCGTTCCCCGGGAGCTGCAAGCGGGTAAATCCAAGTGGATGTTCGAGTCCCATTCGCTAGGGGTCGGCTAGTGGCCTTATGGGCACATCTCAAAATACCCGAGGGCAGTCACGGTGGATGTCGGAACCGTTCGCTAGGTTCCGAGGGCTCGGTGCCTCCCTCGATGGGATCCCACTCGTGTGACACCCGCATGGGTCTCGAATACGACTCGCAAAGATGCGCCGATCCCCTGAGGGGCTCGGACCACGGCCTCTATTGTGCTCATCTTCAGTCTTCCCTCGCTCGGTCATCCTGAGGCGACTGTTTGAATCCGCTTTGCAGGTCAGTCTCGCAACCTATGGAACGTAGGTGGCCGTGGCCTGGGGATTTTTATCTCGAAAGGTTTTTAGATTTGATTATAGTATCGGGGTCGGGCGAGACGGAATCTGCGCCCGACGGAAACTGCCTTGCAATTTTTGCTCGGGGTTAACAGGGGGTCGGGCGAGAAGGAATTTGCGCCCGACGGAGACCGCCTTGCAATTTTTGCTCGGAGTCAGCAAGTGGTCGGGCGAGACGGAATCTGCGCCTGACGGAGACCGCCCTGCGACTTTGGTCAGCAGGGGGTCGAGCGCCGCTTGCCCTAGAAGGAACCGCCCTAACATATCTTTTCAGGGCGCTCCTTTTGAGGCACCGCGTGTGGGGAGTTGAAACGGACGTGCCGTTGTGCCCTGACCGGACGCGACGTTTCGCCTGCGAAATTAATGCGCGTGCGTGCGGCGGGCGTGAGAATCGGGGGGAAGTGGGCGTTTTGAATTTTTCACCTGGTGAGAGAGCAGGCAACGGTTGCTCTTTTCCCCACGGATCTTCTGTGCGAGAGGTGTGGCCGCGGCCTGCTCCTTCTATAAAAGCAGCCGCGGGGGCATTGGTTTCTTTCCTCCTGCTCTCGCGCAAAAAAGCCCTTGCCTCCTCTTCTCCTTGCCGCCGTCTTCTCCACTCCGCCCCGCAAGCACTCTACTCCGCTCGTAGCCATGGCCGGAGACGACGCGTGGCCCCCTAGCAACGTGACCAGGACCGCGCTGGACGCGCGCGTGAAGGCTGGGATCCTCCGCCCCATCACGGATGTCGGGTTGCCAGAGTGGATCGCTCCCCCGGTGAACGACAGGGAGCCAAACCCGCCTCCAGGCTATGTGGTTTGCTTCTTGTTGTTCTTGGACCGGGGGTTCGGAACTCCGGTCAGCCGTCTTATCCGGGCGATCCTGCATTATTATGAGGTGGAGCTGCACAACCTCAACCCCAACTCGGTGATGCAGGCGGCCGTCTTTGCCACGGTGTGCGAGGGGTTCCTGGGGGTTCCTCCCCACTGGAACCTCTGGCTTCACCTTTTCAAGGCAGATATGTCCGCCCGCTACGAGGGAGGGGAGAAGATTCCCCTGCGGGTCGGCGGTTGCACGCTGTAGCTCCGCCAGGCGCGATCCCACCAGTACATCTGGAGCGCCATGCCCTCGTCGAACCGGGGATGGTAGAGCAGATGGTTCTACCTCCGAAACGACGGCGGGCTGCTCTCGGAGTACACCGGGAAGATGGTGACTGAGTGCCCCCAGAATTGGGCGTGGGGTGCCCCTGTGGAAGAGCAGAAGAGGCTCGCCCCTCTTCTTGCGGGGCTCGAGAAGCGGCATGACACCAGGGTCACCGTGGCCATGGTAGCGACGGCGTTCCACAAGAGGAGCTTGCTCCTCTTGGCGCAGCGGCGGGCATTCATGTTCGAGATGACCTAGGATGTCCCCTGGGTCGGGACGAGGATGCTGGAGGAACCGGTGTCGGCGTCGGACATAATCGCCCGGGTCTCCAAGACCACGCACCCGGACCTGAAGAACTCCCGGGTGGTGCCAATGCGCCCTGAAAAGGGCTACATTTCTCTGGTAAGATGCCGTTTTTTGTTTTTGATTTAGCGGTTGTTGCTTTTCCTTCCCATCTTAGCCCTGATTGTTGCTCGTTTGTAGAGGATGGGGATTGTCAAGGACTCCCTTCCCCCAGTCCCAGAGGACAAGGAGCTCCGGGCCAAGAATCGGGCCCGGAACGAGGAACAAAACAAGGACAAGGAGGCACAGAAGGCGAAGAGCGCGAGGAAGGCTCAGCGCCGCGAGCTCTCCGCCAAGAACCGCCGCGAGGCCGAGAAGGCGGGGCTCCCTCCTCCCGACTCTCCTGAGACTTCGGTCTCGGAGATAGAGGGCGGGGAGACAACGCGCATTGGCTCGACGAGCTCGAGGTGGAAGAGGGCAACGTGATCCCCCCTGTCGGCGGGGGGATCGAGATCCCGGATGGGTCGAAGGCCCAAGGGGGGTCGGAGGCTCCCGAGGGGTCCCAAGCACCGGGGGGTGGGCGGACCGCCCCAATATAATTGTGGATGACGAAGAGGACGGCGCTCCTCGGGAAGGCTCTGTCCTCCCGAGGCCCCAGGAGGGGGAAAGGGCGTCAGGGGGCAGATCCGAGGTGCCCCCACAACCGGTGGCGTCGGAGGGCCCAACTGAGCCCCGTCCAGTGTCCGGGGCGGAGGCAGGCGGCTCGGTTGAGACGCCGCGGGCCGAGACCACCATCGAAGTCCCTGCGCCAACCGCTGGGGAGACTGGGGTCCAGCCAACGACCCCTGGCGCTTCGGGAGGCCCCTAGGGAGTTCCAAGCTCCCAGAAGAAGGCTGCCCCCCGAGCAAGGTGTGTTTTAGTATTTTGGTATTTCTTTTGATTTTTTGTTTTTCTCTTTCTTCTGACTTGCGCTATCTCGTCTTCAGCCGAAAGCACAAGGCGGCTTCAGTGGAGTTGGCTCCCCTGAAGGCCGTGAAGAGGGGGGCACAGTCGACCCCTAGATCGGCGAGGCCCAAGTCGCCACCCCCCTGAGTCGCAAAGAGGGGGAGCTCCCCCACAATAAAGGGGGGCAGGAGACTAGGCGGAAGACACCGGATCCCCCGGTGAAAGAGGTGGGGGCGCCGAGGCCCCAATAGTCAGAAGGGACGGTCCTGGCCCTCGGGGCTATTCCCCCTGCGGGGGATGCTAGCCAAGGGGGGCATGACCACCAGGTCGAGGAGGGCCGAGCCGAGGCGACACTTGTGGTGGCCCCTAGGAGGCCCCACGGGAAGGGGCCGGCCCGACTCGAGGCTCCTAGAAGGGAGGGGGGAGGGAGAATGGCCTGGGGCCAGAATCCCGTGATCTGGCCCAACCCTGACGACCCAGAGGGGAGGGCCAGGTTCATGTTGGACGACCCGTTAGAGGCCTATCTCTGGCGGGGTCTTGAGGAATGTGGGCGCGCGAGCGTCGAGGCGCTCAACCGAGCGTCCGAGCTCGTGAGCCGCGATATGTTCAAGCTCGCCTAGGTATGATCTCTGTCCCTTTGTCGGTGAGGTGTTTTGCGTTTTTGGGCTAATTCTTTGTTTAATATTTGAATTCGCAAGCGCTCCAAGCCGCTTCCCTGGAGAAGTCGACGTTCCTCCGTGAGGAGCGGGACGCCTGGGTGGCCTGTGATGACGAGAAGGCTGCGCGGGAGGCGGCCGAGGGGGAACTCGCGAAAGAATGCGAGATCTTTGCCAAGCTTCCGCAGAAGTGCACGGCCCTCGAGACTGAGGCTCGGGAGGCCCGAGAAAATGTTGCTCCCCTAGAGAATAGGGTTAGCAACCTTACGCAGGAGTCCCAAGAGCAAAGGGCGGCCGCTGAGGGGTATAGGGGCGAGGTTGCTCGGCTAGAAGCTCTGGTCGCCGAGAAGGACCTTGCCCTGAACCAAGCCCAGGCCGATCTCTCCGCGGCTCAGAACGAGGTGGTCCGTTGGCACCGGAGCTCGGCGGAGAATGAGAAGCGAGCTGAGGGTAAGGAATGAATCTTTTACCTTAGTTCTTTTTATATTTGGATTGGCTTTCCTGACCTTTATGTTCTTTTCGTTCTGTTTTTCGACAGAGTTAGAGAAGAAGGTGGCTGACGTAGCCTCTGCCGCCGTCGCCTTGCAGAAGTCCCTTGACACTGAGGTCATGGACCGCTCGGATCTGGAAGCTGTGGTCACCTCGGCGTGCGAGGGGCTCAGGGTGTCGGCGAGCGTGTCAGGGTCGTCGCTGCGGAGTCGAATTGAAGCTCTCTACTCCCGGGCCGGGGAGAGGATGAGGGAGGCACTCCACGCCGGGGTGAAGAAGGTCCTAGCGGTGGTGAGCTCTCACTACGTCGGTATTGATTTGCCGGTGGTTAGTGAGGGCTATGTCCTCCCTGATGATGAGGTGGAGGCCTAGGAGGAGTTGCAGAGGCTTGAAGACATTGTGGACGCCTCGGGAGATGCCCTGGCCACCTTCTTCGACGCTGAGGTGGAGCTTCCCCCCTCGGCGCGCAGGGACCTAGGCAAGCAGGGCAATAAAGCCCTTTAGTTAGATTTTTCTCTTTTTGCTTTTTGTAAACATCAAAGGCTAGTGGGCCTTGTTTTCTGTATAAAACGTTGATTGTTGAATATGAATGTTTTTATGATTGTTCCCTTTAAGATTTCCTTTATATTTCTTGTTGTTTCTTTTTCCCTATGCCGACCGGACCTCGGCAGCGCGGGGTCTGGTGAGCTACTTAGGGTCTGCGCTAGTCAGAGCGTCCGAGCCTAAGTCCAATCCTCTTCCTTAGTAATTTTTAGAAGTCCGGATCCGTCCCTCGATCCTAGGGAGTGAGCAGAGGTCGTGCTTGCCCATGGGCGTGGAATTTTCCTCGAGCTCACACCTTGCTAAGGTTTAGGGGATGGATTTTGCAGCCTCTTAAATCCCTTTAGGAAATGAGAGAAAGACCTTGGGTCAGGGTGCTTTGACTTGCACGAAAAAAGAAGGGAAGAAAATTTTAGAGTTGCCACAGGGGGTTCCCCCCGTGTAGCCCCCGAGGGAGGCTCGGATTCTGCAGGGCAGATCCAAGGCTTACTTGCAAAAAAGAAAACAACCATTTAAATTTTCATTTATTCTTGTGAGGTGATGAACAAATGGATATCTTTACAAAATTCTAGGGGTAAAAGCGACGTAGTTGTTCTATGTTCCACGCGTTCTTGAAGACCTCCCCTTCCTCGTTGGCGAGCTTATAAGTGCCGGGTCGGAGAACTTTGGTGATGACAAAGGGTCCTTCCCAGGGGCGTGAGCTTGTGACGACCCTTGTTGTTTTGCCTGAGCCTTAGCACCAAGCCACCGATTTGAAAGGCTCGGCCTCGGACTCGTCGCGCGTGGTATCGGCGGAGGGTCTGCTGGTACTTGGCGGAGTGTAGAAGGGCTACATCTCTGGCTTCGTCCAGCTCGTCCAGCGTATCCTCTTGGAACATCTTGCAGCTATTTTCATCGTAGGCTTGTACCCTTGGAGACCCGTACTCTAGATCTGTTGGGAGGACGGCTTCCGACCCATAGACCATGAAGAACGGGGTGAAGCCTGTGGCTCGGCTTCGGAAAGTCCTCAGACTCCAGATCACGGCCGGCAACACTTTGAGCCACCTTTTTCCGAACTTGTTCAACCGGTTGAAGATTCTGGGCTTCAGACCCTGGAGGATCATGCCATTGGCACGTTCCACCTGACCATTGGTCTTTGGGTGAGCGACTGCTGCCCAGTCCACACATATGTGGTGCCTGTCGCAGAATTCTAGAAACTTCCGCCCGGTGAACTGTGTGCCGTTGTCAGTGATTATGGTATTGGGGACTCTAAATCGATGGATGATATCCGTGAAGAACAGCACTGCTTGTTCGGCCTTGATCCTGGTGACGGGTCGGACCTCAATCCACTTGGAAAACTTGTCGATTGCGACAATCAAGTGGGTGAAGCCCTCAGGCGCCTTTTGCAGAGGCCCGACGAGGTCGAGGCCCCAGACAGCAAAGGGCCAGGTGATGGGGATCGTCTGCAGAGCCTGAGCGGGGAGATGAATCTGCCGAGCGTAGAACTAGCATCCTTCACAGGTCCGCACGATCTCCGTGGCATCGGCCATGGCGGTGGGCCAGTAGAAGCCTTGTCAGAAGGCGTTTCCTACCAGCGTCCGAGGCGCGGCGTGATGGCCACCAGGCCTCGAGTGTATGTTCTCCAGAAGCTTGATTCCCTCCTGGCGGGGGATGCAGCGCATAAGAATGCCCGAGGGGCTGCGCTTGTACATCTCCCTGTCAAGAAGGAGGAAAGTCTTGGCGCGACGTGCCACACGCCGTGCCTCAGCCTGGTCTGAGGGTAGAGTGCCGTCGACGAGGCGTTGCAGCAAGGGGTAGCGCCAGTCTGGCGAGTCGTCCGGTGCAGGGGGTTCGGACTCGATGTCCATGGCCTCCTGCTCCTGAGCCGTGGAGACCTTGGTGTCGGGGCTTGAGTCGCCTGGGGGTTGATCCGGGCCCCCGTCGTCTTTGTAGTCGACGGAAGGCTTGTAGAGGTCGCTGACGAAGACATCCGGGGGGACTGTGGTCCGCTCGGATACCATTTTGGCGAGCGCATCGGCGGCCTCATTGTATTTCCTTAACACGTGGTTAAGCTCGAGGCCGTCGAATTTTTCCTCGAGGCGCCAGACTGTTTTACAGTATGCGTCCATCTTGGGGTCGTGGCAGCTGGACTCTTTCATGACTTGGTCAATGATGAGTCTAGAGTCATCTCGGATGTCAAGCCGCTTGATCCCAAGCTCGATCGCGATATGGAGACCATTGACAAGGGCCTCATACTTCGTCGCATTGTTTGAGGCGGGGAAGTGGAGTCGGATTGCATATCGCATCCTTATCCCGAGGGGGAGATGAAGACGAGGCCAGCGCCGGCCCTAGTTTTCATCAAGGACCCGTCGAAGTACAAGGTCCAGCACTCGTGCTGGATCTGGGGTGGAGGGAGTTGGGTTCCCGTCCACTCAGCCACAAAATTCGCTAGAACTTGGGATTTTATAGCTTTCCGAGGCTCATAGGTGATCCCGTCACCCATAAGCTCTATAGCCCACTTAGCAATTCTACCATTAGCCTCTCGGTTCTGAATCACTTCCCCCAGAGGGAAAGATGACACTACCGAGACCCGATGAGACTCAAAGTAATGGCGGAGCTTGCGTCGGGCCAGGACTACCGCGTAGAGTAGTTTTTGGATTTGGGGGTATCAGGTCTTTGTGTCGGATAGTACCTCACTGACGAAGTACACCGGTCTTTGGACCGGTTGGGCGTGCCCTTCTTCCTTCCTTTCGACCACGATTGCTGCGCTGGCCACCTGATCGGTGGCTGCAACGTAGAGGAGCAATGGTTCCCCCTCGACAGGGGGTACCAAAATGGGAGGCTTAGTGAGCAGAGCCTTGAGCTTGTCAAGGGCTTCCTGGGCCTCGGGGGTCTAGGAAAAGTGATCTGATTTTCGAAGGAACCTATACAGAGGTAGTCCTTTCTCCCCGAGACGGGAGATGAAACGACTGAGGGAAGCCAAGCACCCCATGACTCTCTGTACTCCCTTTAGGTTACGTATTGGGTCCATGTTTGCGATGGCCGAGACCTTTTCAGGGTTGGCCTCGATCCCTCGTTCAGACACAATGAACCCGAGGAGCATGCCTCGGGGGACCTCGAAAACGCATTTTTTGGGGTTCAGTCTGATCCCTTTAGCCCTGAGGCATCGGAATGTTTCATCCAGGTCGGCCACAAGGCCGCTTGCCTTCCTGGATTTGACGACGATGTCGTCTACGTAAGCCTCTACCGTTTTGCATATGAGGTCCCCGAAGACCTGGAGCATACATCGCTGGTATGTAGCCCCCGCGTTCTTAAGGCCGAAAGGCATGGTTACGTAGCAAAACATCCTGAAAGGGGTGATGAAAGAAGTCGTGAGCTGGTCGGACTCTTTCATCTTGATTTGGTGGTAACCGGAATAAGCATCAAGAAAGGATAAAATTTCACATCCCGCGGTGGAGTCAACTATCTGGTCGATACGAGGTAGTGGAAAGGGATTCTTAGGACATGCTTTATTTAAACTAGTATAGTCTACACACATCCTCCACTTCCCATTTTTCTTTTTGACTAGTACAGGGTTAGCTAACCACTCAGGATGGAATACCTCCTTGATGAATCCGACCGCCAGCAACTTGTGGATCTCCTCCCCGATGGCCCGGCGCTTCTCCTCGTCGAATTGGCGTAGGCGCTACTTCACAGGCTTGGAGCCGGCTCAGATGTCCAAGGAGTGCTCGGCGACTTCCCTCGGTATGCCTGGCATGTCTGAGGGACTCCATGCAAATATGTCAGCATTTGCGTGGAGAAAACCGACGAGCACTGCTTCCTATTTGGGGTCGAGGCTTGAGCTGATCCTCAACGCCCTGCCATCAGAGGTCCCGGGGTCGAGGAAGACGAGCTTGGTCTCCTCCGCTGGCTCAAAACTCCCTGCGTGGCGTTTGGGGTCGGGGATGTCCTGGTCATCATCGCCAAGGCCGGTGAGGATAGACAGAGACTCAGCCAAAGCCTCGGCCTGCTCGATGCACTCGACGTCGCACTGGTAGGCGTGCTGGCTTGTCGTGCTGACGGTGATGATGTCGTTCGGTCCTAGCATCTTGAGCTTGAGGTAGGTGTAGTTGGGGACGGCCATGAACTTGGCTTAGCATGGTCGTCCTAGGATTGCGTGGTAGGTTCTTGGGAACCCGACCACGTCGAATGTGAGGACCTCCCGTCTGAAGTTGTGGGGGTCCCGAAGCAGACGGGCAGATCGATCTGCCCGAGGGGATGGGCGCGATGTCCCGGCACCACTCCGTGGAATGGCGATGTATCATTCCTCAACCGAGACTTGTTGATCCCCATGAGGGCCAAAGTCTCGACGTAAAGAATGTTGAGGCCGCTGCCTCCGTCCATCAACACCTTGGTGAGACGTGTCTCGGCGATGATGGGGTCGACGATCAAAGGATAACTCCTGGGATTGGGGATCCATTCCGGGTGATCCTGTCGGTCGAACGTGATCGCGCTCTCAGACCACTTGAGGTACGAGGGCGCGGCTGTGCTGACTGCGCAAACTTCTCAGAGTTCGCACTTCCTCTGACTCGCGGTGAGGCGAGCCGCACCTCCCCCAAAGATCAAGAGGCAATTCTTGACCTTGGGGAAGCCTTCTCCCTGAGGCTCGTCGTCCTTGGGGGTTCCTCAGCGCCCTCCTTGATTATGATGTCGGTGTAGTACCGGCGTAGGACGGTGCGCTCCACGAGGGTGTGCTTGGTTGGGCCCCTATGATAGTGGCATGGCTTCTTCAACATTTCATCGAAGAGAGCGGGGCCAGCAGGAGCCCGCTTGGGGTTCTTGCGATCTGCCGCGGCGACCACGTTGTCGTCCGACTGACCCTGCTTCCCCTTGCGACCCTTCTTCTTCTTTTTTGGGTCGCGAGAGCCTGAGGCCTCGGTGGCCTTGGCCTTCTGTTTCCCCTTGGCCGTGCCGTCGGAGAAAATGGCACCAACCGCCTCTTCGCCTGAGGCAAAGTTGGTAGCGATGTCGAGCAACTGGCTGGTGCTCGTGGGGGTCTTGCGACCGAGCTCGTGTACCAGCTCCTTGCAGGTGCTACCGGCGATGAAGGCCCCGATGACGTCGGAGTCTGTGATGTTGGGGAGCTCGGTGCACTGCTTGGAGAATCGCCTGATGAAGTCTCGGAGGGACTCATCAGGCTTCTGTCGGCAACTCTTGAGGTCCCAGAAGTTTCCAGGACGCACATATGTGCCCTGGAAGTTCCCGACGAAGATCTTGACTAGGTCGGCCCAATCATGGATCATGCGCTCAGGGAGGTGCTCAAGCCACGCTCTGGCCATATCGGCCAGGTGGAGTGGCAGGTTGCGGATGATGAGCAGGTCATTGTCCGCTTCGCCTAGCTGGCATGCTAGGCGGTAATCCGCCAGCCAGAGCTCAGGGTTGGTTTCCCCTGAGTACTTGGTGAGGTTGGCGGGCTGTCGGAATCGTGCCGGGAATTTGGCCCTACGGATGGCCTCGCTGAAGACGCGGGGGCCCGGAGGCTCCGGCGACGTGCTGCAGTCGTGGTCGGGGTCATACCTCCCGCCTCGGCGCGGTCGATAGCGTCGAGACTCGGCCTCGCCCCTATCATGTCATCTAGCCTCCAGGGTGGCCCGTGCGTCCACGTTGGTCCCTACACGCTCATGGACAGATGGGGCCTTGTTGCCCCCTTGCGGGTTAGGGGGCGGCGGACCCTGCACCGTTGGTGCCTTGTTAGGAGGGGGTCGGTCCCCCTGGCGTCTCGTTCCGCGGGACTGCGACGCAGAACTTTCTGCGTTCTGCACCACAGCTTGCTCCAGGAGGCCACGTAGCCCCTGGCGCACCCTTCTCCCCTCGGGAGTCGATGGCTCGAGCATCGCTCTGAGGAGGAGCGCGGTAGCCATCACGTTCTGGCTGGCTGTGCTGAAGACTGGGAGGTTGTCATCCCCTTCGTCTTCGATGATGCGGCGGTTGACGTCCCGAGCGCGGCGTCTAGCCTCGCCCCCGTCCCCGCGGGTGGACTGGTCTTGGACCAGGGTCTCGTAGAGTTGGCGGAGGCGTACGCGCTCTTCTTCGAGCTTGGCTTCCAGCTCGTTGAGCTGCTCGAGGTCAGGGCGCTATCCTCTTGCGGGGGCCGATGCTGCCCCGCGTGATCCAGGATGGGTCCCGGGAGTTGTGTTGGGAGGTGGAGTGGCGTTCCCCTACCTAGAGGGTCCTACACCCCCTTGAGCGTTGGGGGCGCTCCTCCGACCTCGAGGTTGAAACACTCTCGTGATGGATCGTAGCCGCCGCCGTCGGAGTCGGAGTAGCCGAGGCACTAGTTACTGGCCTCCAGAAAGCGCATGAAAGTTTCCGGGTCGCCACAACCGGAAAAGTCAGCGCCAGCCCATTCATCGTCGCCTGAGGTGGAATCCTCAGGGTACGACGAAACGGGAGGTGTCGCGATAAGATCCAGGGTAGACCTCAGGTGGTGTCCTGGGAGATCCGCGTATGCACTCAGTGAAGTGCTCGCGGAAGAGGCGTAAGTGGCGGCTGTGCTCTTGAGCCCAAAAGGGAGCTCGGGAGGCATCGCTGTCTTTCCTCCATCTGTGGGTGGAGGGTGATGAGAAATCGAGGCCCCCTGGTCCCTCTTCTGAGGAGGGGGCGGGAGCCGTGCTTTGCTCTTTGACCGGGACGAAACAGAAGGTCGCAACGATCCCCTGTTGGTCCGTGGAGTGGAGCTTGATGCTCCACGGGCCCTTCCTCTAGCACCTGTCGGGCCAGAAGAATGGGCGATCTGGTGAGGAATATGCGGGGGGAGGGCCGGACGGACCCTTGCCTCGGTGGTAGGGTCAGAGATCCTAGACCTCTGACGCCCCTGCCGGGCACCCCCGCATGGTGCCCCGAGCGCCTCCCATGCATTGGCTGCGGCGGGATCGGCTCAGGGCGAGGCTCGACATCACCACGTGGTGGGAGGAGGACCATGTCATAGCCGGAGCTAGACGACATGAACTCCAAACTCCCAAACGTCATGATCGTGCCGAGGCAAAGTGGGTGGAATCCATCTGCCATCCGGGCTTTCCCCAGTAGGGAAAGACGAGTACCACGCAAAAGGCCCCTACCTGGCGCGCCAACTATCGGCGTCTAGACTCGTTGTCTAGACACAAACGAGTATAAGTATGCGTGTCTCCCTAGCCCGGATGGTGATGCAAGTGAAACACAGAGGATTTATACTGGTTCGGGCTAAGGATGCCCTACATCCAGTGTGAGATCGGGGGTCTGTATTGCCTTGAACCCAAAGGTGCTTGTGGTAGGGGTGTACAAGTGGGTTGCGAGAGAGGGCTATGTCCCATGTCTCGGCTTTGTGTGGTGGACAGAGCGCTGCTAACTACTCTGTGTGAAAACTCGCTGGGAGTGGAATGTGATGATTGCCTTGATTGTGCGTTGTGTGTATGGCCATGTCTTTGTTGTGAGCCCTCGCTCCTCTTTTATAGTCTCAAGGGGGACACAGGGTTTTACATGCGCGATTGGTGATCTCCTCTGCTGAGTGGTGAAGCCACAGTCCGACCCTGTAGAAGCTTGCCCATCCCGTCCTTGAGGCATGGCTGACAGCATGGCTGCTCCTGTGAGGGGTTACCGAGCCCTGTTGGAGTCGTGGGGGTCGGATCGGTGACACTGCAGCCTGTCCTGTAATAGTAGGAAAAGACAGCTAATAGTGACGCTGGTTAATGTCTCCCATTCCTCTTTTTACTGTGAGGCGGTACATCACAGTAAAAGAGGTAAGGTTGCATAGTGAAAGAGGTAAGGCTACAGTGGCCGGGGTGGTTGGAATAGTCGCCTCCATGCCCTGCTGTGGTACAGGGGTCACTGCGCCTGTCACTTCGTGGGTACGGACGTCGTGCGCTGGAAGCCTTGTTCCGGGGGCTCGGGTGAAGCGGCGTTGGCGCCCGACCCCTAGAGGGGTCGGGCGAGGCGGAACTTGCGCCCGAGGCCAAAGGGGGGTCGGGCGAGGCGGAAATTGCGCCCGAGGCCAAGGGGGGTCGGGCGAGCCGGTGCTCGCGCCTGAGCCCTGGGAATCGTGTATGGTTTGCTTCGTCTTTTGTGATTTTTATTGCTCTGATTTGGGTATCCCTTTTTATGGTACCCAACAATATGTCTGCCAATATAAAAGATAATATAAAGTGATCAATTTAATTTGTGAATTATCAACATATTTTGTCATAAAAATTAACTAGAATATCTCTCAAATCTAAACATAACTACTAATATAAGCTATTACATAAAGTAATTCAATAACCATTAAGTATGTTATAGATGTTTCTAGCTCATGCATTTCTACCACTGATAAATTTAAATCATAATGCTATGTGTGCAACAATATTTATCTAGTAAACATGCACACATTATGATAAAATATTACTAGTCGGAGGTTCTCAATGGAGCCTCCACACGCTAGAGAAAATATAAATTTAAGAAATTATCATAATTGATAATAAGCATCGATTATAATTAGTCACATCCACCATGATGAAAACAACATAAAGTACTCTTCAATCTAAATTACACATTTATGCCATTATAAAACACAATCTAAAATAACTCCCTCTTTGCATCTAATTAATCTAAGTAACCTCTTAAATTTACATCTATGCCAATCTGGGAAACTAGAGCATTCCCTCAAATCTACATCTAATTTAGCAATACATGATATTACGAAAGAAAAATAATAACAAATTACACGAATGTACGTTTCTAAATTACCCACTTATATCAAAAGTTGAGTACACATGTAAACACGCATGCTGTGCCATAATCATAATCAAGTATACATGTAGCGATAAATATTTATCTTAAAAAATCATGAAAAATATTTTCTTAACCATTTATATAATAAATTACTGAAAATAATATCCACTATAACTCTAATGCTTTGTTAGTGCAGAAAAAGGTGCAAAAAACAATTAATATGGAGATGGATGAAAAACATCTATGAACATGTTATACTTCTTTCTGAAATTCTACCCCGTGGGAAAAATGGGTGGGCCGGATGCTCGGCCGGGCGGCACCTGCCGCTGCTAGCTGCCTACTTCCTTCTTTCCAAAATTCCAACTGGTAGTGTAGACCTGAAGACTTTGCTGCTGCTGCTGCATCACAAACAGTGCTGTCACAAGCGCAGCCGATGTTGGTGTCGGAGCTCAGGCGCCGGTGAGGCAAGTAGGCCGCTGACGACCATGCCACGGCAGCCGGCCTGTCACAACTCACAACGTTGGTCACGTAAACAACCGGGGGTACATTGCTCACAGGCCACAAGGTCAAAGTGCAAAGCTGCTTCACATCACATTTCCACAAGAACCTTTCAACAAACATCACATGATTAACCAAACCGACTGATAATCATTTAATATTTGCCGACGATTCAAGTACCACACTGACCAAACACACGCTCCGCTTCAGTAGCAAAGCAAAGAGCACACGACCCAAACAAATGGTACCATCGAAGCGATGATACAGCAGGCATCCATAGTCGTTTTCCCAAGAGACGACGACAAGGGAAAAGAAAAAACAAAAGAGCAGCAGCGAGCGAGCCTCTGCACCCCAGCTCAAACTGGCAACAGCTTCTTGTCAGGGTATTGAAGCGCGACGGCCCCGAGCTTGGGGCTGGAGTATTTCTTGTACACCGCCTTCTGCTTGCTTTCCGGAGCCAGGGCATGGAAGTTGATCAGCCGCCTAGCGCAATCCCTGCAGTTACATCATCCCCCAACAAGTTAAGTTACTACTAGTCATGAGCCAAAGAAGCGAAAAGTAATTTACATTGTTGTGTTCTGCTAATGCTAATGCTATACATAGACTTTGCTGGCCTACTACAGTAAAGATGCACTTCATAGAGTTTCAGTGTTCACAGAATATGAAATGACGGATGGCGGTCCACATAATCAGGATGTTTTTTTAGCATGATCATTCAGTTAAATACTTAATACTTCACAGAAATGGAATTGGTTGCAATAGCATGTCAAAATCACATTTTATTTTAAAGACTCCAGATAATATGCATGAAACTAACTTAGTAAACATTATCAATGTTTCGGATTAGAATCGGATTTCAAAGGCAAGATATAGTGATCAAGGACGTACAGTAACTGTGGCTCACTTAAGCCAGTGTGATGCTCCAGAATATCAGTCCACAGTGGATTCATTCCAAGGGTACACCTGGCAGCATAGACGGCAGCAGCTGCGGTCACTGATGGAGGGTAAACCAGCATCGTGTACTGGACCAATGCCAGCTCAGAGTAGAAGAATGCCATGTTCTCAAGCTGCACCAAAAGTATGGAAGAAAATGGCAGATTTCATGTCAATATCTAAAATATGTGGTGGTAAAATACACTACTATGAGTGGATAGCTATACCTTTTTGTCGCCCATTGCGGCTTTCAGATACCGAACAATGAACATGTACATTGTTGGAACCGTCAAGTTCCAATGGAGCCTGTCCAGGATGGCTTTTTCCTTGGTCAGAACCTGGTCTCTGGTAAAGGCATTGTCACAAATGCACAGCAAATCCTTGACCTGCAATAACATTGTTGTTTTGGGTAAGCTAATCGAAGAATGGACTAGCATGGTTAGAACCACATAGAAACAACATCAGCAATATTCTGGGGAAGCCTACCAGTGGAGCCCATGTCTCTTCATACTTGCTTGCTATCAGCACGGCACTTATGCCGACGAGCTGTAGCTCCTTTCTTGGAACACTCTCCATGGACAAGTACTGATCGATGATGTAGACGGTCAAGTAAAGTGTCTCTGGCATTAGAATAAGCCTGTACTGTACCTCGATAATCCAGTCGATAAGGATAGCTCTCATTCTCTCGCTGATTTCAGTCTGCGAGCTCATGTAGCTGCTGAGGGGCAGGCAGGTGCCCTGGACAAGCAACAACGCCACATATCAACAATGGTCAGAAATGGTCAATTCAACAATCCTTTGAATCAGCAATGCATCAAGATAAAAAAAAACTGTGGCTTCACATTTTTATCATAAAAGAATTGATCTCACCTCAGTGCTCTTGTAGAATCTGTAGATGTCCTCAACATATTCAACCACTGCCAGCTCATTGCAAGAATCAGGTGTATCAATGTCATATGGATCTGTCTTCTTCGGGCTGCTGACAACCCCATCAGAAGCCTGTGTACAGACAAAAGGGTACACAAGCATTCTTAGACTGAAAAGAAAGAGACAGTCTTAACCTTAGAATTTTGCTTGTGTTCATACCCTGCTGCATTTTGTCAAATTACCAAAAAGTGTTGGTACCCTCCTACAGACTCTCGGGCCCCCTGAGGTTTTGGCTTTCTTCTCCTTCTCGGTATCTGGACTAATCACAATGACTTCAGGCTTCACCTTGCATTCCTTCAGCATTACTGCTTTCCCATTCCTTTTAGACACAGCAGCCAGTGGCCTCTGACGATTTGCAGGAGCAGCACGGTCATTGATCCTAGGATTCTTAATATCGGCAAGTGATCGCCGGCTTCTTGCTGCTGCCTGAGGAACCAGTGGCTTCTTGCTGCCAACGTCGACTGCTTTATGGCTGTTTGCTGTTGCTGCAACCGCTTGCTTCTGTCGGTTCACAAGAGAAGGCCGGCCATTCATAAGATTGCCAACGTCGACAAGTGCCCTACGGCCTCTTGCCGCCGCTTGCTGTGGAAATGTAGCCATTGGCTTCCTGACGAGTCTGGCCGCATCTGATCAAATTGAATTTTTAGAAGACGAACATAAGTGCATTAGCAGAGAGAATCTTAGTACCAAAATCACGTGAAGGACAAAGCAAGGTTTAACCATTACTATGACTCTATGAGTGCTACATAGGAACGGCAATCTGAAGGTACACCATATAAAATCTTGCAGAATAAAGAGAGAAAGAAACATATTCCCATTTATTAACGATTCACCACAGCTTTATGGACACCAGCAGTTAAGATCCTGCAGTCATTATGCATGTTCACATCAAGATCATGGATTTCTTCATTACACTAATGACAGAGAAATTCAATAAGAACAAGAATCGCAATCACAAGGGGAAATTTGGTATAATCATGCATATACAGACCAAAATTAATAAGCTCACAAGGGACGATTTGGTATAGACGCGCACATAAACCGAATTGTTGAAAAAAAATAAAAATCTGCAATCGTTATTCAGCAAACAGGACAAGAATCGCAACGATACCCAGCCTGCTCTACGTGATATGGAATCAGAGACCCGCAAGTAAGAACAGCACAAAGGTGTAATCAAACCGATCGATGACCCGTCACGGCCTTACGGCAGCCAAGAAAGAACATTGGCCATACCCACTGTCAAACTGTCAATTCACGAACAATCCACACGGAAAATCCCAAGAGACCGTCCAACGCAGAGACCAAAACAGGACTTCTAATTGCAGATCAAGAAGCCGAATCCATCAGACCAAAAGCCAACGAACTTTTTCGTTTCCAGAAAGGCGCTCCCTTTACGGCGACAGAAGAACATGATCCCCAACTGAACCCATACACGAAGAACTAGACACCAGCGCCGCGATGCCATTATGCGAAGACATGATCGACCGGGAATTCATGAATCGTCGATCGATCTACTATGCAAAGCCCGACCAAGAAAGAAACCGACCATTACTGCGACGCGCCAGCCAATCAACGAGCGCGCACGAGGACATCCGAGAACACTACGAGCGCGGCAGCATCCGAATCCACATCCTTCTACTCTAATCCCCCCGAATCACCGGAACCAGAACAAGAATCAATCAAACGAGATGGAGAATGCGCCAGGGAGGAAACTCACCGCCGCCGTTCTTCGGTTCCTGAGCGGGAACCGCGAATCCCGGCCCCGCCTGCTTCTTGGACGCCATGGCCGCCGCCGCCGTTCACGAGGAGCGAATCCGCAAACCCCCTTGAATCTCCCTTCGAATCCTTCTCTCGCGGTCCCTAGGGCTCGTCGGGCACGAGGTATGGCGGAGAAGGAAGCGGGAGGCGGCGGTGGCTTTGTAGGTGTTGGGCTTGGAGGGATTTCTCCAACGGTCGGAATTTTATTAATGGAAACTGGTGCCGGGATGGCGCTCGGATCCATGATCGACGGCCTGGATTTGCTGCTCCGAATTTTTTTAGCCGTTTGGGTGGAGAAGAGGAAAAGTCGAACACGGTTAAAACGGTGGGTGACCCGGATATGCAAGTGCTGTGATATTTGTGCTATCTGTGCCAGCAAAATCATCCTCTCTCTCCAACTCTCCCCCGCCCCTTCGATCTCTCCTAACCAATTGTTATGGAACTTTTTGGAATGTAGAACCAATGTAAGAGCATCTCCAAGAGATTAGGTAAAATTATATTCTAAACTACAAGATTTAGCCATTATATATAATAAAAAACTCATTTAAAGCATAGAGTTCTACAACAGCCTTTGTATATGATAGTTAGTGAGGACGACATGTTATATATGACAAGCGAAAGTTTAGGAATAGCAAACTTGCTATTTTAGCAAACCAGTTATCACACCTGTTGGACTTTAGTTTTTTGCTTTGAAAATATAAAAATAGTCTAGATATCATGGATAGCATATCTGTTCGAGTTGCTCTAAACATGATAAATAAAAATAAATAATGTGTTGGTACAAAAACAGACGCAAAAATTAGAACATTTGAAAACATTTTGGATTGAACACAAGAACCCAAAGAGAGAATGCGCAAATAACAAATGTTAGAGATCATCTGAAATCTTCATGAGACCAACCACGTCAATCCTGTTTTCAATGATGTTTAGACTAGGGATGAGAAGGGACAAATAGTTATTTGCAAGAAAATCTTATAGAAATCTTGTAATTATTTGCTTAATATGTGTGTGTTGACTACCTTAAAAAAACCATGTGAACAATATATTTTCGCTGAATTTTGGCTTATGCTGATACTGATTTACTTTGCTGAAAAGTACACCTAAAGTAGTGCTGAAGAACAAGGCGATTAACAGACCCACATGTGGCTGATGGATAAAAAAAAATCGACATCCATCATCTCCTTTTGTCATCCCTCAAATCAAACATAGGACAAGAATGACTGTTGTTTCAAGCAAATGAAAATACGGGATCATCCCATCTCAGAAAATCAAGACAGAGTCGTCTCCCATTTTGTTCCAGAGAGCCAGATGCAACATAGGGCATTGGATTTTGATACTGACCACATGCTTTGTTCTTGACAGTTACGTCGCTTACGTCCATTATCAGAAGAATATTTGGCCACAATATGTACACATATGGAGAGTTGGAGATTCGATCCTGATCGACATTTTAGCCACATAAAAACTTGACCAATCGAGCTACTCTCAATCCAGCAATGAACTGTGTTATTGGTTAGTCACTCACGTTCCAAATGTTGGCTTTAATTTGCAAATATTATGAAGACTTAACCTTTTTGATGGAGTATATAATTTTACAGCATGCATACTGGTTGACACCTTGTACTGGCCCAAAGTTGCTGTCAACTACAGCTACGAAATTTAGAGTATGACATCGAATTCAAAGCATCCAAATACAGTATATTTTTATGATCTGCAGGAACAATTTTCACAGCCCTAGTAACTGTAATAAGGTGGGCGGAGAGATTTCCAGCCTCCATACCATCAGACCATTGGCATGTGGAGCACAAGCATGGCGGAGACGAACGCGGGCTCCCATCTCACTCAGAGTCACACGCCATATCCGAGGCAGACGAGCAGACCTGGACGGTAAGCCACGCCGCCGTCTTTCCTACGCGGCCACAGGGCCTTGGGCGCCGCGGCGGCGCTCGCCATCAAGAACCTGCACAGCAGGTGCCTGACGCCGCGGCCCTTCCCTTTCCTCGCCCGCCTCGCCGCGGCGCGCGAGTCGCCGCCGCCGCCGCTGTTCTTCGCGTGTGCGGTGCCGGTGACCGCGGCACCGGCGGTGGCGCCGCGCAGCGGAGAGAGCGACCTCGCGCGCCTCACTGCCACTGGCGCGCCCGCGCCGTCCCTGCGCACCTTCTCGAGCGCCGCCGCGAACGGGTCGAACCCCCTGTGCTTCCTGCTGCTCCTGAAGCTGGCGCTGGCCGCGGACGACGTGGCCGTGGGCGACGTCGCGGCCGAGGCCCCCGCGGAGTAGGCCGGCCGCTGCAGCCGCGGGGGCAGGCTGAGCGGGAGCAGCGCGCCCGCGCGGAACAGCTCGTCCGCGAACGCCGCCGCCGACACGTCGCTGGCGCACGCGCGCAGCGCCGCGCCGCCGACGCTGTGGGCCGTCTTCGTGGCGAACTCGAAGCCATCGTCGTCGTCGTCGTCGCCGAGGAGCGGCAGCGGCGGCCCCACTAGCCCGTGGCTGGCGTTGGCGATGCTGGCGGCGTCGTAGAGCAGGTAGAGCGGCGCGCTGTGCGGGTAAGGCATGAGCGAGGCGGCGAGGTCTTCCATGTCCGCCGTCGTCCGTGGTCCGGCAAGGTGTAGCACGCTTATTACTAGCTCGGAGAGAACGACTTTGTTGGCTTGTTGGCGCGGGATGTAATGGATGACTGCTGACTGGTACTACGCCTGTATATATAGTATAGGTGGTGTAGCAGCAGGAAGGAAATGATGGGGAGTGGCCACGTTTCCGGCCCAAAGAAACTGAGAGATTTTGACCACGATCCAATATCCCTTTGCATTGCAATTCATCATGCACCCAATGATTGCAATTTGCAACTCTTAATCGCAGAGGCCTTTGACCAGGGAATGATGAATCTACTAGTGTATAGGGCTACAAACTAACTCTTGGGAGCTACGCGACTTGCTGCTTGGGCAAGCTCTGCTGCCATCTGTTGTGTACACTGTAAGAATCTAGAGAAATTTCCGCCGGAATGCAATCGTCAAATTCGTGTAATTAACTTTATCCGGGTGGCCAAGGGCATGGTTTTACATATATACTTATATAGTATATATATATATGTCTTATCAGTGTTTTCTTGCAGGCGCACGCACATTTGCCGGGCTTTGAAGCGAGAATGGTGGCACTGGCAGAGGATGCAATGCAAGGGTTTGTCTGCAGGCCAAGAAATGAGGCTCAAATTCCGGGAAGGGGTGACGTATTCTAATCGGGGGCGCTTGCGGCAGTCGTGTTTCTTTCCGCTTTCAATAATCCGGCTGCCCTTTTCGTTTTCTCCCTTAAATTTTGGCGGCTGCGCAGCATGTCGATCGCCTGCTTCCTTTGAATCAACGCACAGTAGTGTCAGACGTCACTAACAACACCAAGCAATCAATCGGATGATGATGATGATCACTGCCTATAGGCCCTAGTAGAGAAGGATTTCTATGGGTCTCATCGTCTGCAGCTAAAGGCCTTCTTCGTTTGGGTTTCAGTTTCAGGTTTGTGATCTGTCAGACTGTCACTTTTACTACTCCAAACTGAAAATAATCATGTCCTAAGGAAGAACACCGAAATTACTCTCTCGGTCTCAAAAAGGATGCAACTTTAGGATTAGATCCAGTCAAACTACTCTAACTTTAGTTTAATCAAATTTATAAAGTCAAACTACTCTAACTCTAATTTTATTTTTAAAAAGCTAAAGTTGCTGGACGGAGTACTTACTAACACCAGCATCGATATGAAAATATTGAATTTCACCTATTACGAGAGATTTTCAATATTAGGTTTCAGACAAGATATTAGATCGAGTTTTCCATCAACATCATACAAGTAACAAATTCCCACCATTTTGACTTTGTTTGAATTAGAGTTTTCGAGTTTTGACATGATTTGAAATCATATTAACGTCTACAATATCAAATGATCACTCAATTATCAAAACATATTTTATGATGTACCTAATAAATATAGTTTGATGGTACTATGGTGGATGTTTGTTGCATCAATCCATCAATCTATGAATTTGATAGACTCTTCCTTGATGAAGTTGAGTGCTTGCACCAGTGAAAAGAGATAAAGCTGCTTGCTAGCTACCGGCATTGAGCTTTGACAGCTCTATTTTTATCTTTCCTGAGTGTAGACTCTCAAAGCTCACAATGGAGGTAGCTCCTTGGTCTGATGTAAGTAAGCAACTCTGGTGCAAGCACTCAACTTTATTTGATAGGGGCCAAAGGAGGCAACTCCTTTCTCTCTTCAACGCATGCTTCAATATATGCTTTGGCTTTTTGTCACATGGAGCTATTGACTCCTCTGCAAGAAGCAGTGCCAAGCTGCGAGGCTACTACACATGATGATATAAACTTGAGGAGCTAGCACTAAGGTTGAAACAGTAGGGTGGTGGGTTGGAAACCCTAATACTACTAGGGCCTTGTTTAGTTCTAAAAAAATTTACAAAATGGACACTGTAGCACTTTCGTTTGTATTTGACAAATATTGTTCAATCATAGACTAAATAGGCTCAAAAGATTCGTCTCGCAAACTACAGGTAAACTGTGCAATTAGTTCTTTTATCTATATTCAATGCTTCATACATGTGTCATAAGATTCGATGTGACAGAAAATCTGAAAAATTTTATAAAATTTTTTGGGAACTAAACAAGGCCTAGATATACAAAGATGAGGCAGAGACCAATGGCAGTTAGAGGGTGCCGGCTAGCACAAGCAGCGGCAACAGAGGCTAATAATGAGGGGAGGAAAGCCGAGGCAACACCACTCAACAGATTGCAACCATGGCACTATACTAGCATTCTGAGTTCTCATTTTACCACAAAATTTGCAAATATCAGAGAGGAGGCTTAGCCATGCACATTTGTTGTTAAAAGTATTGATGACCATTGGATGAATATTTATGGTAGCATGCAACATCCCCTGTTGTCGTTTCATCCTGCATAAACGGACAATCAAGACTGATATGAACGTATCGAGGCCATGTTGAAGTCTTGAGCTTTGAGCTTACGGTAGTCCGGAGCCTCCGGGCAGAGCTCGCAGGCCCGACAGCAATGAAGGACATGTTGCAGCTAGTGAGAATCGGATGGTAGAACCCCTACTGGCTGCATCCACTAAGGTTGTGCCGTCTTGATAATGAAGGACACGAACTTATGAAGCTAAGGATGCATGAGATAAATCAATGGAGGAATCTATAAGTAAACACCAAGCATGGATTGAATAGAAGAGACTGGGGGTATATAGGACTCCTCATCTGTCCAGAAGATTACAATGGCAGGATATAAAGAGATAACACACATTAGTGGGATGTGGACGGAAAGATAATGAGAGTATTCAAATTAATTAACTTGCATGCATCAGGAGATATTAAAAGTCACTCCAGCTTGCGGCCACCACAACATTTGGAGCATGGGTGGCTCGTTCATGAAGTGACACGTCTTCGTAACTTTTGCAAAAAGATCCCTCGACTTTTAGATATCAACCCGCCATCCAATATGTCTTCTCTAACACAGTGATCGTGTTTGGATATCTTATATTTGGGAATCTTATGTAAATTTGCTCACATTTTGCAAACCACCCCCTGAAAACAGTGCGAAGACCCCCGCAACCAAACCCTACCGCAGCCGTTTGTCTCTTTTCTCGGTCTCTCTTCTTTCTTTCCCTCCTTACCGCCGCCGCCGCCTCCATGACCTCTCCTCGTCGTGCCGCCTCCATGCCAGCATGATGGACGAGCAGACCTCCTTCACGCGTGCAGAGGACCAAAGGAGGGTTCCCACACGGTAGCGCCGGCCTCCCTCGTCCCCTGTTGAAGACAACGTCCATCGTGGAGATCCCACACTGTGGCGCGGCCGTGCAACAGCCCCTTTGAGTGCCACCAACGTGAAGCAGGTGACCCTACCGTTATTCTTCTTCCTCTTCTCTCATATTTGCGTCTCATCTTCACTTTTCTCTTTCAGATCTGGCAAGTACAGGACAACCTGAGGTAGCGGAGGACTAGCCAAATCTTCCATGAGCAGACTCCGTTGCGGATGGTTTGGGTGGGTGGTGGTGTGCGGCGCCGCCGCCTGCGCCAGCGCCTGAGGGTGATCCTCCAGCTACCGTCCTGCCGCCGGGTGAGGGGGCCTGAGATGGCCTTCTTCGACGTCGAGACCTCCATGCCGCAGCGGGCGGACCAGGGCTACGCGCTGCTTGAGTTCGGTGCCGTACTCGTCTGCCCGCGCAGGCTCGTCGAGGTCGCCTCCTACGCCACGCTCGTCCGCCCCGCCGACCCGGTCTCCGCCGTCTCGGCGGCCTCCGTGCGCTGCAACGGCATCACAAGGGACGCCGTGTCTGGGGCGCCGCCGTTCCGTGACGTCGCCGACGCAGTCTATGACCTCCTCAACGGTGAGCTGCTTTTTCCCCCACGCCGTGATTCGCTCCCTTGTTCGGTTCCATCCTATCTTCAGTTGCTTGCAATTGTTCATGGATCGATTAATTAATTAATTAATTAATTAATTAGGGATACGAACCGCACATGGACAGAAATGGCCACATTCGTTGCATTGCTTTTATGGTGTAGGGAACTGCTTTTATGGTGTAGGGAACTGTTCTCATCCTAGCCTCATGGACGAAAGTCAAGGAATGGCCTTCTTCTAATGAATGCTATAACTTACTTATAATTGATCTTCTTGTTTCTGGAATTGAAATCATGTAAGCAAGTTATTTAATCATTACAAATCATGTTCCTGGAATTCAAATCATGTTCACATTTGTCATTAGTTGAAAGGAATCATTGGAGCATAATCTATCTGATAGCAGTATCTTGTTATTGTACAAACCTAATCTTTTCATGAAGAAGCTGCACTGAAATACCTCCTCTGAACTCTTGACAGGGCGGGTCTGGGCAGGGCACAACATTGTGAGGTACCATAACTTGTTTGTGGTACCATGGACGGATGCTTAGATGTTTAGGCTGTGCACTCTGAGATAGACATTTAGATTCTGTATGATAGTCATTTAGATTAACATGCTGCAGTGTGTTCTATTTTGATTTATGAGCTGTTCGAATGAATATGATCTAATTTTGCATCCTCATATGTTCAGATGTTACTTCTGGATTTGTAGACATTTTTATACTGCTCTAGCTGTTGTGTGGTAAGAGTGTTCTCCATATCTAAATTTACAAACTCATAGATGCCACTGTGTAGTTCTATCTAGCGATGGAGCGATAAGAATGAATGCTTTTCTGTATGAAATAATTCTATATAAAATATGCTTATTCTATTGTGTGTGATGTCCGTTTTCAGGATACATGCAGGTTTGCTGTTTGGACCTCACGCTTCATCAATAATTTTGTTTTGTGCAAGTCTGTATAGCAAGGATGTTTATTGTCTTGATGTGAAAGTGAAATTGACTTTTTGAAGAAATAAACATAAGGCCCATAGTTGCTTACGAGTTTGAGAAATTACTGATTTGCAGATTCTGTAATGTCAAGACATCTCGAACACCCCTCCACCGAATCTTGATGAGCCTTCCAATATTGCTCAAATTATTGCCTCATGGGGCCTTGAATATATAGTTATCACGAGTGTTGACATGGACGATTTGCCTGATTAGGGCAGTGGTCACTTTGCTGAAACAGTACAGAAGTTAAAGGCTTTTTTACAAGAAGAAGTTAAAGGCTTTGAAGCCAGAAATGCTTATTGAAGCACTCGGTAAGAGACATGTTGCTCACCGTATGCTTGGTTACTTGCATATTAGCGCGGAGTTGATCATCGGCCCTGTCAAATTAGCGCATTAACCATTCTATTTTCTGTATCCTTACTACTAATTTTTCAGTACCTGATTTCTGTGGAGATACAAGCTGTGTAGAGAAGGTTGCAACTTCTGGATTGCATGTTTTTGTGCACAATATTGAAACAGTGGAAGAGCTTCAAAGAAATGTCCGAGACTACCATGCAAATTTTAAAAAATCTATAGATGTTCTGAAAATGGCAAAAGAGTATGCTCTTCCTGGTACCCTTATAAATACATAAATAATACTGGGTTGTGGGGAGACTCCAGATCAGGTTATTAGCACCTTGGAAAAGGTGTGGGCTGCTGGTGTTGACGTTATAACATTTGGTCGGTACATGAGGCCATCAAAACGTCACATGCCTGTTTCTGAGTATGTTACACCTCAGCTGTCGAGAAGTATCGGGCCCTTGGTGTTGAAATGGTATGCCTATGTATAGGCTTCGACCCTGAGTTGATGAATTTCAGATACACCATTTTGTCTGTGAGGCTGTAATCGATAAGGAATAAAAAAAAGTTTGTGATGCTATCTATGTCATTCCTCTTTGTTAGTTATTTTAACTTTGCTTTTGTTACACTCAACCATGTGCTAATAAAGATGTATTTCGCATTATATGGCTTAGTAAAACATCCTATGCACTAACTGTTTTCTATTTAGTAGTACTTGATTTAATAATAATCAAAAGAACACTTCTAACAAGCACTAAATAATTAATTTATCACTGTATAAACAGTCTTGAAATAAAAATGTTTTTATAGTCATGCGCGATGTGCTCAATAAAATTCTTTGGTTTACTCTAGCAACCAATTTCATGATGTTTGGTACATCGTCAGAGGGTAGTACACATTTCATAAGTCTGCTTGGTAGGAACTATTATTGACATATTATTGGTTTTTGTCATCCTTCTCTTTTGGAGTGCTTTATGTCAAACTTTGAAACACAATCCATTTGTGCTTTTTCTTTAGGAAATGAATCATCTATGCTATTTCTCTCTAGAAATGTAAGAAGCAATTCTGTATGGACTTGGTTCTATGATGAACATGTTGAAATTCAAGATCCAAGTAGAATAGTCATGAGAAGTGAAGAAAGTAACAAGTTTCTGCTGAATGAGACTTGAGAGAGGATTGTATTGTATATTATATTTATATATTGTTCCAACTTGAGAGTTGATTGTAATTGCAGAACATGTATGGATCTTATTTATTTATTTATTTATTATTTTATTGCTCACACATAACAAACAAAATAATCTTGTTCTTTAAATCACGATAGGGCGCCCAAGGGCGCTAGATGTTCTAGTGTTTATGAAAGGAATCAACTATTTGGACGTGATCCCTTAGTGATGGGGATTATTGCACTTGGTGGGATGTGGGCGTTGGGGTTGAGTGCGTGGGAGAACCATTGAGAGAGTAAAAGTAGCATTAACGATTGGAGGAAAAACAACATAATGATGGTAAAAGTAGCATTAACGATTGGAGGAAAAACAACATAATGGACCATCATGTCAAATGGTGATGACATGACATGCTGTGGAGTGAGCTTTGGAGAAAATAATTGGCTAGTGGGTATGAGCTATATAGTTATATTAGATTTCAATTCTTTAATATATAGGGATTAAATTGAATGGATGATTGTCTTTAATTTTCATTCTCTGAGCCACTATGAACTTGCGTTCTAAAAGATTATTTTAGTATAAAATTTAAAAATATTATATAACTATGTGTGCTATTTTTTCTTATCTTGTCATATTAAAATGCAACGGATCTAGTGCAAACTCATCTTCCGTGCAACTGCAAACTGTGTAAACTCTAATCTGGACCACATGATGTTGATCCAAGGGGCACGGAGAGATTGATAATTTTGCACTTAACCGTCCGCTCTTAATCACACTTTTACAAATCCCTCCTTCCACCTCTCTCATGCGCCCCTTTGGATCAACATCCAGCGGTCTATATTAGAGTTTGCACAGTTCGCTCCCTTGATCCAGCGGCCCATATTAGAGTTTGCAGAGGAGATGAGTTTGCGCTTGATACCATATTAAAATGGCGTTATGTTTCACCTAGGATCCACGAAAAATCCTGACTCCGCCGCTGCCCAAGTCGTTCCAGGCACATCGCCCACATGGTGTTCTTCTTCCGGTCACAGCCGCATCTCCACGTCCGCCGCTGCGCTGACCACGCATACTGCTGCGTCGTATGGCAACACCACCATGGCGCCTAGCAGAACCAGAATCAAATCCTTCAACATCGACAACGTTATGGTCGTCAGAATGCATTTTTCTAATGACACTTATCCATTTAAGAAGGTTACAAGACGCATATATCCTCACTTTACTTATCTATTAATATTTTTTGCAACAATTTTATCCAACAAGGTTTATAGATTTCCATGCAGCCCGCAGCCCGGCGGCCCGGCACGGGGCACGGTTTTTCGGCCCGGCCCAAGCACGGCACGGCCCGTAGGCAACCGGGCCCGGGCTGGCACGGCACGGCGGCACAGGCCGTGCCTGGGCCGCCTATCGAGCCCGCGGGTGAGCACGGCCCGGCACGGCCTTTTTAAGGAGGCACGGCGACGGCCCGCCCCGCACCCCCCCGCTGCCCCGCACCCCCGCGCGGCCGCGCCCCGCCCCGCACCCCGCCCCCAGTATAAATTCGATGCGGACGGGGGACGGGTGCCCTAACCCTAATCCCCACCCCACCCCACCCGCAGCGCAGCCGCAGCCGCCGCTCCCTGGCCATTCCGCACTCAGCACTCACCTCGGCACCTCGCCTCGCCTCGCTCCCTCGCCTGCGCCAACATCGTCGACCTCGACTCCGGTGACCTCCATAGGACCGCAGCCGCCTCTCGACGCTCACGATTGGCTGTGCTGGACGTCGGCACGGCGGCCCGTTGCCGTCTTCTTCCACGACTCCGGTGACCGCACGTCACCTTCGACCTTCCTGAGCTTCCTCTTTGCAGTTTGCCTCTACATCCTCCCTCTCCAGCTCTCCTTCCCATCTCCCCTATCTAGATCCTGGTGATATGTGAGTTTGTTCTCTGTTGTCCGTCCGTCCTAGTCTGTCCTCCGCCACTGCTCGCCGTCGTTGACAGTGTATCGTTGTCTTCTTCTCTCTCTCTCTGGCCTCTGTTACGGCATCCTATCCGGCACCGGGCTCCGGTTGCGTAGGTACACTGAAACCCTAACCCTAATCGCCTAACCCTAACTTTTCGTTTCCTCTTTTTTGTGTTTTCTAATCTTTGTCTTTTCTTTGCAGGTCGGTAGCCGATGCTGCGTCCTCTAGCTGCGATCTAGAGCGAGCAAGGCGGCCACCCGCACCGTCGAGGTACGAGGCTGGAAGGATGGCTGAAGATGAGGGCATGCTGCCTCCTGGCCTTGCCCCAGAGGGTGAGAACGACGACGACATTGCTGACGGTGCTGCTGCTTTATTTGGCATCGATCTTGTGGATGGGGACGGTTCTGGTGCCCCTGTCCACATCGATCTGGAGGGCGACGGTAGCGGAGGAGTGGGAGGACCGACAGCAACGGTAGACTCTGCTCCTTCTGTTGCTGGTAAACCTAAAGGTTCTGGTAAGCGCAAATCTCCTGTCTGGGCTGATTTTGATGAGATACAAGAGGAGATAGATGGTAAACCTACTGTTGTTAAGGCTGTTTGTAAGATGTGCAAAACTACTTTGTCTGCAAGATCAGCCGCTGGCACTGGTCATTTAATAAGGCATCAAAAATCATGTAAAATGAAAACTGACCAACGTGCTAGGGTTCAGTCTAGGCTTTCATACAATCCTGATGGCTCTATTTATAACTGGGATTACAAACCTGAAGTTGCTAGAATTGAAACTGCTAGGCTGATTGCTAGACTTGATCTTCCTTTATGTATTGGCGAGTCTGATGCTTTTGAAGAATACATTGTTAAAGCTCATAACCCTAGGTTTGTAAAGGTCTCAAGGCAGACCACTACTAGAGATCTTGCTAAGTTGTTTAATGAACGTCGTAATGCAATTAGAAACAATATCTTGTCTGGTGCCTCTTCTATTTCATTGACTTCAGACATTTGGTCTGGCAATGCAAAAGAAGACTACACTAATAGTGTAGTTGCTCATTATGTCAATTCTGATTGGGAGTTGTGTAAGAAGGTAATTGGTCTTAGATTGGTTGAGTCAAGGCACACTGGTGAATACATTGCTGAAAAAGTTGCTTGTGTGATTCAAGAATTTGGTTTGCTTGATAAGATTATGGCTATTACTCTTGATAATGCTTCTTCTAATACTAAAGCCATGGAAACCTTAAATCCTATGTTTGCTGGTTATCTTGGTTCTGAACCTGCACCAACTGATAAAGATCCTAATGCTAGGAAGTACCATCTTATACATCAACGTTGTGCATGCCATATTATTAATCTCATAGTTAAATCTGGCTTAAAAAGAATCAAATCCTACCTTGAGGACTTTAGAACTGCTATTATTTTCTTGAATTCTTCTAATACTAGAATTGCATCTTTTAAAAGGTACTGCCAATGTGAAGGTCTTAGACCTAGAAAATTTGGTGTAGACATGGATGTTAGATGGAATGCTACATACTTGATGCTTCAACACTTGATGCCATATAAAGAGCCATTTACTGCTTTCATTAATACAAATTATGGTAAAACATTGTTAACTACAAAACACTGGAAGGTAGCTGCAAAAATGCTTGAGTTTCTTGAGATTTTTTATGATGCAACTGTTTCTTTGTCTGGTGTTTATTACCCAACTAGCCCACTAGTGATGCACAATCTTATAGAAATTATCTCTCACATGGATGAATCTGAAAAAGATACTGATATGTTCCCTATTGTCTACCCTATGAAACTTAAGTATCTAAAATATTGGAAAGACATACCTTTGCTATATTCATTTGCATTTGTTCTTGATCCTAGAGCTAAAATGAGAGGCCTGTTTAATGTTCTTCAAATAATGCAAGAAAAAACAGGTAATGATTACACTGCTTACTATGCTAAAGTTAGAACTGAGCTGTTCAAACTGTTTAACAAATATGATGAGAAGTATGGGTCTTCAAGGACTCAAAGGAGATCCACTCTGCCTGGGCCAACCACTGGTAAGAAAAAGAATCCCTGGGAGGTTGTTTTTGGAGGCCCTGGAGCCTCTGGTGTTGTTGGACCTGCTCCTTCCTCTGTCCCAACTTCTTCTGCCGCACCCTGTGTATGTGAGCTATCTGCATATCTGGACTGTGACAATGTCACTGCATATGTGCAAGACTTTGACTTGCTTCTCTGGTGGAAAGACCACAAGCTTACATTTCCAGTTCTGTCTATCATGGCAAAAGATATTTTCTCTATTCCTGTCTCCACTGTGTCTTCAGAATCTTGTTTCAGCTTATCAGGCAGGATCATCGAGGAGCGGCGCCGACGACTACTACCTGAACATGTGGAGATGCTTGCTTGCATCAAAGACTGGGAGCTCGGTGATAGAAGGCTTCAACACTCTGCTGGCAGCCAAGATCTTGCAGATTCCTTTGAGAATTTGTACCTTGATGTTCCTGAAGATCAAGGTGGATCTGGTAATGCTAGCACATCTGCTGCAACTCCTAGTGGTTCTGTGTCTGTGGCTTCTGCTCCTGGTCCTAGTGTTGCTGGTTCTTGAGAATTAGAGTTGGGAGTTGAGAGTGTTTAAGTGAGACTGAGACTCTGAGAGGTTGAGGGGTACTTATGACTGACTGTGAGTTTGTGATGTATCTGTGAACCTTTGAACATTTTCATTATATAAGAGCTGTGCTGCACTCTTTTTCCCTTTCTGGGGTTTCTCACAAGGGTGAGTTTTATCCAGAAAGGTTTTTAATGAGGCAGCATTGCACACAGCTCATTTTCTTTTAACTTGTGTGCTCTTTGTTCTGTGTTGTGTTATAATCTTGATGAAATGATGAGTTGATTGAGGCATTTTGAATTACTTGGGCCATGGGCCGGCACGGCACGTTTTTTTTTCGTGCTGCTCGGGCCGAGCACGGCCCGAATTCGGCCCGTGGGCCCGTGCTTGGGCCGAAGGCCAAGCCCGCAGGCTGCTGAGGCACGGCACGGCAGGCACGCGGGCCAATCCGGCACGGCACGCTGCGGGCCGTGCCTAGCCCGGGCCCGTGCCGGGTCGGGCCGTGCTGGCCCGCTGGCCATCTATAACAAGGTTTCAACTAATCATGGAGATAATCTTTACACCTAAGATTTAAACATGCAATAGCTAATAGCTAGTTAACTAATTTTTAGCTCCAGCTAACGATTACCCTTAGCCCATTAAATCAGCCCTAAACAACAGAAAGCAACCTAACACAACTGGTGACGCAGGCAATCTACATGTGACAGAACATGCTCAAATTGATCTCTATAAAAAAAATAAGGTGACAACACCACCTCCGAACTTCTGTTTCAAGACCACAAAATTAAAATAAAAGTGAAATATAACATCAAAACAAGAGGGATTCATAATAGTACATCACAATTGATCTACCTGTCGAGAAATCAACATAAACTTCACAACTATTTCTACATTGTTATTTTATCAGGAAAGGAAGCTGCAACAGCATCTTTACTACAGCAACATGGATCTTCGACCGAGAACTTCATGCTCAGGGATCTAACACCGTGACTTCCTCATAACTGTCCTCTTATCTCTTTCTTTGATCCTTTTGTACAAAAAGCATTTATACTCAGTTCAATGCCACGTCACTGGTATTCTCAGGCACGTGCATTTCCTAAAAGAGAAAAATGATGATACAACTGCGACACTTGTCACAGTTAACTGCCACCCTTCTGCTTGAGGGTAATCTTGTCTCCTAAGCTCAGTGCAATTCCCTGGGTCTTGCTCCTTATCCGGATGTAACCACTGAGCTTGCCATCATGTTGCTTCTCAATGCTGATGTTCACCAAAGCATCCTCTCCAAACACACTCTTTGCATAAAGATTAGCAGCAAGGAAACCACATTCTCCGTCTAGTGCAGACCTGATGTCAAACAAAGGGTTAGAAGTTCAGAGAACAAGCAAATATTTTTGGTAGAAATTCACCGAATTCACCATGCCAAACACATCTGCTCAAAGCTAAACGGCAAAACTTCTACAAATTTCAGCTAACTCAATTAATTCACCATCTAATTGTACAAAAAAACATAAAGTCCATCTCTTGCTATTTTGGAAAAATAAAACTATGAGCGATAGTTGAAGGTGGTATATCAACAACTTGAGAAAGGTTTGTTTGGGAAGTTACATTTCTCCAAGTCCAAGGTCAGATGATTTTATTTGTACTTAGTCTACAAACAAAAAATACTTGGCATTGAGGTAGAAGCTAGATCGATAATAAATTAGCCTGTCAATTTCAGCACAGTAGCTGAAGAATCTAACCTCTGAAAATTTCCATATGCACTCTTCCATGCATGACTTAACTAGTGATTATGGATTTAAAAGTGAAAACAGTTCTACATGCCTAAGATAATATAGATAAAATTAAAGATATAGTGAAGTAGAAATAAATATATTCGCAGGTCAACATGAATGACCAGTTTTCTGAACTTACGGTGGTGTCAGACACTTCATGTTTGTTGACTTGATAATGTGATTCAAAAATTCCTTCTCATCCTGAATCACAGTGTTCACTGCCACCTGATAAACAAGAAACAACAAGTCTTAGCAAAAGAAGTTACACCAATCACAAAGATGGTTTTCCCAGACATAACAGAAAAGAGCATGGCAGAAAAAAT
The DNA here is from genome assembly GCF_000003195.3 of Sorghum bicolor. Classification (NCBI taxonomy): domain Eukaryota; kingdom Viridiplantae; phylum Streptophyta; class Magnoliopsida; order Poales; family Poaceae; genus Sorghum; species Sorghum bicolor. Next base: position 12,712,321 of record NC_012872.2, read on the forward strand.
TAAATCAATTCCAGATTCACCAGGGCAGGTCACTAACAATACACAAAGCAACTGAATAAATCAAATTCGACATGGTGCAAAAAAATATGGAACACCATCCTATGTGGCTGCTCACAGGGATATATTCCTAAGAAAATTTTGATAAAAACATATAAGATTTCAAACTAAAACATATTTTTTCTCCCGTCCATTTGCATAAAAGAAACTATCTATTTTGCATGAAAAATGACTAGAGAAATCACAAACTGAAAGAATTTTAGTTTTATATATCCACAGTTGCTGAAAGCTTTTCTGCAGGGTACTATTGGTAGCAGTAGACTAACAGCAATAATATAGACCAAGTAATGCTAATGACTTCTGCATAGATCTATGGCCCCATGGGGATAACAATAGTTCATAAAATTTGGAATCAATTTTATAAATGGTTCTAAACAGCTTTAGAAGGCCGCTGCTAAATGTCTTAACCCGCTATTTAAACCTTATGTGCTAGTATAAAACTGAGTATAAAGGAGACTACAATTTAAGAACAGATAACATCTTGGCATCTTGCCAAAACAAAGATTTCAAACTGTAATGTACAGAGAAGCATGTTACCTTATTTTCCCATTCAAATTCTGCCCACATGTTCCGGAAAGTAACATCAGCGCACGTAGCAGGTGAGATGTAATCCATGATGTCAATGTGAATATCATTTAGGACAACCACTGATCGTTCCATCACATTTGAAGTCTCATAAACTATGTTGCCAAATATAACTCCAGTCTCTGTTGATGAAACCTTGATATTAGCACGGATCTGTTTGCTAGACTCAGGAGCCAAGGTGTAGTTCTGAGGGCGATCAACAAGTTTGAGGTCTCCCATTGTAGCCAATTCCAAGCACAAGTTCTGAAGTGTCTCCTTTGTACGGTTAATGACAGTAACATCAAGTACAATGTCATAATGGTGAACTGTTACAAATGCTTCAGCATACACAGGATCACTGAAACCAGTCAATTGAAGAATGCGGTTGAGCTTGTTTGCATCATCTGCATCCTTAGTAAACCCACCAGTTGCAGCCTTCAAATCATCGTGCACCTCATCTTCCAACTCAAGCTGGCTCATGCCCTATGACAACAAAATAGCATGCTTTTAATAACTGAATGTGCAAATGTGAAGGCCACACTAAAAGTGGCAAGGTATCATCCAAGACAATACAGTTACGCAACACCACACTTATGGCATGCATTGCCATATTAAACATTAAGAACAGACCTTAGTCACACCACACATGAACAATTTGTGGTCAACTTGTGCATCTACCTTAACATGCAATTTAACTATCATCACACGCACAACAGTTCAAAAAATTATTTGGCTTTATCTCTACCAAAGAAGATGTGATTTTCCTTCTCCCAAACAAAAGTTTACTAGCTTATTACCTCCTGAAGGATCAACATGACTTAAACTATGGACCAGAGTTTAAATCAAACAGGACCATGAATTCAATGGAACAACAGCAGAAAGTTCGAGCATACATACATTTACCATGCAAACATTGCACACCATAAAATCACAAGAGCATGAAAAAGGCTTGCTCATGACTTTACAGAACAAAGTATTGCATGAGATGACAATGCAAGCAGAGATAGATAGATGTGTGTCAGCCGTGACAAATTATTGCTTCAGGGAAGCGAGGGGATTTCATACAAGTTATTGTTTATAAATTATAAGTTGGCGTACTCTTAAAGACTGAAAATTATAAACTTAAAATAGGTTGTAAGACAACGTAGGAACAGAAACTGCAGATGGCAGATGTTTTTATCACTCTAGTGTCAGATCCCATTCTAAACTTTTTTTTTACTTGTAAAATGAATGAACATCACTGTTGGATGCAGTATAGAGTAGCATTTTATATTCTAGATAACAAGAATTTAATTCTGACCACATCAACAAATTGGCCACAGCACTAAGCCAATCATCATCTTAATGCACTATTGAGACAATATTATCGAAACTAATATCGGTTCAACAAAGAAAATATTGGCATTTCTATAAGTGAAAATGCAACAAGAGAGCTATTTTTCTCACCTTCCTGCTCTTCAGGTGGTAAAAATCAATAAGATCATCTGGCTGGGCATGAGAGATCTGTGCCTTTGCCTTCATCTCCTCTGTCTCCCTGAACTGCTTCTCTGCAAGCATTTTCGCAAAGCTCTGTCTGCATGACTGCAACCAAATCTTCCTGACATCATCACCAGTATTGCAAAGCAATCTCAAACACAGCACAATCCTATCATATGAATCATTATCGATCGGGTGGGGAAGGTAAGAAGACTGGCCCAGCTGCAGAATCGATGTCATGATCAGCAATGCTCCAGTGCAAGCCTTGTTTGATTCAACCTTAGATGGCTGCACTTCTTCCAGCCTCAACACAAGCTTGGTCAGGGTACATGCAACAACAGCAGCCAGGAAGAAGTCACCTGACAGAATGAGTGATCTGAGGTTCAGGGTTGATGCTAATGACCCAGGAGCAACTGATGGAGTTGAAATGGTCTCAGTAGCAGCGCTCTGTGTGGCATAGGTACCATCTGCAAGAACAACAGGCCGCCTGGAAGATACAGTGACAGAGTTCACCACCGCCTGGGCTGGCTTGGCGGAATCTGTTGCCTCCCCTTCATCAGAGACAGTGTAAAATGGTAGATCCCCAAGACATTGTTTAATGGTAGCAATAGCGCTTTCAACCTCTGAAAGAGAGAGGGAGTACTCCCCAAGGATCCAGAGAGCACATGAGCAGACCCGGGATGCCCGAATCTGATAGAATGTATCAATCAGCCTTTGGATCATGGAAACACGCAGCTTCGGATTGGTCTCAATGATCTCACGGACAAACAGCACAACATCAACAGCTGCAGCAACATTGGTGTCACCAAGAAAGTCCATGAGGAGGTGCACTACAGACCCAGCCACCTCTGGGTACTCAACAGCGCAGGCATGGATGGCCTGCACCAGCATCTGGCGGTACTCGCCACCCTTCTCGAGGTCTCCGGCCTGCGTCTTGACCACCTCCTTCTTCAGATAAAGCACCACCTCCTCGACATTACGCGGGGTGAGCAGATCAAGCACTAAATCAAGAACCTTCCTCTTGACATCTAAGTTGGGGCTGGCCAGTGCACGAAGCACATCCATCACCACCCCCACCATGACATCCCGGTGCGAGATGCGGAGCTCGTTGAGGCGATCCAGGAGAATGAGCTTCACATTGTTGTCACTCTGGGACGAGAGCAACTGGCAGTAGGTGTTGGCAGCGGCTCGCACGGCCGTGGGCGCCGAAGAGAGTGACACCAGGGCGCCAGCACATTCATAAACAACCGCAGTGCTGGGCGTGGAGAGCAGCGAGGTAATGATGGTGATATACCTTCCCTTGTTGGCGCGGTTCTGGGATCGGCAGACCTTGCGGATGAGATCCACAACGGCCATCTGCAGCAGATCGGGCCACTCAGCGACTCGGTCGGCGTTGGAGAGCAGGTAGGCGACGGCGCGGTCCTGTGCGCAGGCGCAGAGCATGAGGAATGCGTTCCTCCGCGCGGACGCGTCCTGCTCAGAGGCGAGGAACCGCTCGACGAGCTCCGGGGCGTCGGGGATGAGCTGGTCGCCATGCGGGAGGCGGTAGATGGCGGAAACCGCGGAGACGGCGTGCCTCCTGATGAAGTGGTGCCTGTGCTCGAGGTTGGCGAGCACGGACGGGACGAGCGGCTCGAGCACCTCGGGCTCGGAGAGCCTGCAGAGGAACCGCAGCGTGACGCCGCGGATGTACTCGTTGGGGCTCTGGAGGTTGTTGCGGAGGTTCTGGCAGATGAGGATCATCTCCGGCAGGGCGCGGCCGGCCGGATCCCGGCGGTCAATGATCTCGAGGTAGAGGAGGAGGAGCTTCTGCACGGTGTGGTCCTCGGAGGGGAGCACGTAGCGGACGATGGTGATGAAGAGCTGCGGGAGGGTCTCGCCGTTGAGGAGGAGCGAGATGGCGCGGCGCATGGCGTCGGCCTTGGCGGGGCCGTCGCTGCCCTCCAGATCCGCCTTGATCTCGTTGGCCATCGCGGCGGAGCCCTTGTCGAAGTGGACCAGGAGAGAGCATGGCTTCTCCATGGCGGATCTGCGGCGGGGAGGCGGTGGTGGCTGGATCTGGCGCAGGCGGCGGCGGCGGATCGGGATCTGGGAGGGAGGGATGGGAGTGGGAGGGGAGAGGAGGAGGAGAGAGAGTGAACGGTGAGATGTGGGTCTTCTCTTTCCGTCGGTTTTAAGGTTCGGATGGACCGTGCTGTTTGGTGCGCCTTGTTCGTTCGATGGCTGGTGATCTTGGGCCGAGATAACTAACGGATCTCTTTAACGTTTGAGGTCTGAGCCCAAGTATTACGTTCCGCAAAGGCCCATATCATTTCGCACTACCCTTCCATTTCAGCCAGCCCGAGTCCGCGAATATTCTCAGCTTTCTTTTTCTTTCTCATCTCATCTCATCTCATCTCTATCTTTAACTCTATCTCTACATAGTACAATTCATGCACCAAACCAGACCATTTCATTGGGCCACATCGTCTAACATCTTTCTTGTCTGGTGAAAAAAAATAATTTAGCTAGGGTGCAATTTTCGTTTGCATTTGATAATTATTGTTCAATCATGAACTAACTGGGCTCAAAAGATTCGTCTCGCAAATTACAGACAAACAGTTATAGTTTCTAAAATTTTTCAAGATTCACCATCACATCGAATATTTGAACATATACATAGAACATTAACTATAGATTAAAAAATAATTAATTACACCGTTTGCCTATAATTTACGAAATAAATCTTTTGAATTTAATTAGTTCATAATTGAATAATAATTACCAAATACAAACTAAAATACTATAGCGGTTAAAAGCCAAAACTTTTCCTCAACTAAACAAAATGTAACACAAATTTTCCCCAACTAAACAAGATGTAACACCATCTAGCATTTCAACGTGGCTTGCACACAACTCCGGTTTCAAAAAAACCTTCCTGAAGTCCTCTCGGAACTCGGAAGTCTCGAGTCCAGATCAGGTCTTGTTTAGTTGCAAAAAAATTTATAAAATGACAACCGTAGTATTTTCGTCTGTATTTACCAAATATTATTTAATCGTACTAACTAGGTTTAAAATATTTATCTCATAAATTATATATAAATTATATAATTAGTTATTTTCTAATCTATATTTAATATTTTATATATGTGCTGTAAAATTTGATGTACCAAAAAAACTGAAAAATTTTGTAATTTTTTTAAAAAAACAAGGCCTCAGAAGAGAAAGCTCAAGCCGAGGCGCGGCGCAGGTGCGTGCGGGTTCGGGGCAGGTTCCAATACCGTTGCATGACCGCTGGCTGCTCCCTGGCCGGAATCGGCAGCGCCAAGCGTGTGCTCTGCTCTGCTTTTGTGGGGAAGAACAAACCTCGTAGGAGCGAGGGGCACACGGACGCGCGCTATGACGTGCGGGGCTGCGGCGCGACGAATCACGGGCCGCACGCTATGACGCGTGGCGCTGCGGCACATTGAATCATGGCCCAGCGTTACGGCCAGACCGATGTGTACTAAGGCCAGTCTTAATGGGGTTTCATTAGAGTTTCATGCACATTAAATATGCTGATGTGGCGCTATATTAATGAAGAGAGAGATGATAAGAGTTTCATGGGAGTAGAGAGAGTTTCATCCCCATGAAACTCCTATGCACTGTTTCCAACATATTGATGTGTTGGAAACTGTGTCATGAAACTCCCATTGAGGATGACCTAAGGTCTCAATACATATTTCATGGAAGTGTCATGCATATTAAATAGGGTATCACATAAGCAAAATTGCTGACTTGGCAGGGTCATTAAATGAAGAAGTTTCATCAGATGAGAGAGGAGTTTCATCCACATGAAACTCATGTGGCTCGGTTACCTTGTTTATAGTCTTGGTAACTGTGTCATGAAACTATGCATTAAGACTGGCCTAAAAATTACAAAAGTTTATAAAAATCTTCGTCACATCAAATCTTAATGCATATATATAGAGCATTGAATATAAATAAAAAAATAAGTAATCGCACAATTTATTTATAAATTGCGAGACGGATCTTTTAAGCTAAGTTAGTCCATAATTAGACAATATTTGTCACATACAAACGAAAGTGCTATAGTATCAAAATCTAAAAAAATTGCATCTAAACAAGATTTGATTGAGACCTTATTGTTTCCTAGGTAAAAGTTTTTAGACATTGTAACACTTTTGTTTATAAGTGGCAACTATTCTCTCCGTCCCCGAAAACTTTAACTCTTAAGATCCGTGTCGGTCAAATTTTTTTAACTTTGACCAATTTTATAGAAAAGAGCATCAATATCTATGACATAAAATAAGTATTGTGGGGGTATAAACCCCTATACCCTCATGGGCCTATATGGGCCGCACCATCAGAGGTGGCTCGGCCCACAGGATGAAGACGTGCGGCGCACGACTGGTCGGCGTGCACCGCAAGGCTACAAGATATTGTACCAAATAGGATACTTTGCTTGTAACTCTGTCCCTTCACGATATATAAGGAGGGGCAGGGGTCCCCTAGAGGACAAGTCATATACATACGATTCTCTCAACACAAATCAATACAACCAGACGCAGGACGTAGGTATTACGCCAACTCGGCGGCCGAACCTGGATAAAAAGCTTGTCCGAGTCTTGCGTCACCATCGAGTTCGTAGTTTGCGCACCGTCTACCGATAAACTACTACCGTGGGTATACCCCAAGGTAGACTGCCGACCAGCTTTCGTCGACAGTGGCGCGCCAGGTAGGGGGTGTGCGTACAGCTTCCCAGACGAACAAGATGGGAAATTTATTCATCAACATCAACCACGGTGACTCGCTTCCGGCGGCAAGCATCTTTGGGCAGCACGTTACAGCGTGAAGATCTCGATTGACGTGTCATTGGGCCCTGGCGGCGGCGTACCAAGGAGCAACTCGACCATTGCTGACCGGATCCGACACGATCCAATCTGGTTCATGATCGACGACATCCAACCAAACTAAGGAAGGGCAACGTACATCTTGAGCCATGCAAGATAATCACCCGTATTGGTGACATGGATAAAGCTTGCATGGGCCATCATACCATGCATGCATCAAACCGGAGGTTCTCATCAAAATCAAGGGGTTATGCAAAGCTAACGGCGCTGGACCATGGCAAACTTCGAATCGATGCAGCATCAAGGTCTCCAGTGTTTAATCACTTCCGTGTTGTCGACTCAGCTTGTTATCATCTGATCCTGTAATGCGATGAAGCCACAAGATCCAATCTATGCAAAACTAAGCAGCATCAAGCACGCACAACGATGAGGTGCACCGCACGTGTGAGATTGGGCCTGTTTAGAGGCGAGTTTGACTCCAACCTTGAGCTGATGCAGACTCCGACACCAAATATATCACAAGAGGTAGACTCTGAGTTTGATTCCAACCTTGAGCTGGTGCAAGTCAGCGATCTATAACATAAGCACATACGCCAAACAAGCGGCCGGCGACAGGATTCCGTTACGACGAGCGGCAAACTGTGGTCACGATCACGAAGATGGCAAGCGCAAATATGATCGTCAGCCTGTTGACAATAGCAATCGTCTACGACTTTAATACATATTCATCCAAGCTGTCAACAAGCTGCTCGGCCTACTTAATCAGACTATTGCCACGTCGCAATTATGATCGTCGCGAAGAACGGCGCTACGACAACCGTGACTACTGTCATGATAACAAGTCAAAAAGCCCGAGGGCCAGACAATTTTGTCGCCACCGACCAGACTTTCGTCCAAAGATAAGTGCACTTCTAATATTTTATTTATTTTTGGCATAATATTTTTAATATTATTATTCTTCAAAACAACTTTTTTAGCCGACTAGTTTTTTCTCCTACACGAGCTTTCCAGAGCCGGTACTGTCTCCGACTCCTCCCTACACGTGCACGAGATCCGCCCTCTACGTTCCGGGTGGTCGGCAGTAGCTCTCTGACGTGGCTGACAATCCTACGCGTGCTTAGGTTCCGCACCTCATGCTGGTTGTTGGCTAGACCAGAGCTGGTACAAGCTCTAGGATGAATTAACTACTCGTGCTAATTTTATAACAAAAAATCTAAAACTTATCTTAGTACTGATTTTTTTATCTAAAGGTTATTTATACATCATGTACTACCAATTCTTTATATTTATTTTTCAGGAGTTTGGCCCAGTCGACAAGCTACGCTTGGAGACTCGTCGACTATTCCCTACGCTGTGCCCGGGGACTGCTCCGACCACCGAGCACGTTTACGTTCCCAACCACGCTCGGAGACTTGTCGGCTACTCTCTATGCTGTGCTCGAAGACTGTGCCGACCACCGAGCACGTTTACGTTCCCAACCACGCTCGGGGACTTGTCCACCGGTCCCTACGCCGTGCTCGGGGACTGTGCCGACCACCGAGCACTATACGCTCGGGGACTGTTCGACCAGCTTACCAATTTGAGAATTCGGGGACTGTACCGACCACCGAGCACTATACGCTCGGGGACTGGTCGACCAGCCCACCAATTTGAGAATTCGGGGACTGTACCGACCACCGAGCGTTATATGCTCGGGGATTGGTCGATTAGTCTATTCAATTGCAGACGGACTGGTAAATTCAACTTTTTAGACCTTGCTACAAGGCTCATACTTCGCCTTCCAGCAAGCTCGGGGACTACATCGGTACGATGCATCTGGTGATGCATCTCAGTTTTAGAATTTCTTTGAGAACTTTTCTTTTGACCCTGGCACCACGTGCCTACGTCACCTACTGCCAGGCTCGGGGACTAAGTGGGCACACTTCACCTTGCGGTGAATATGCTTGCTTTTTAAAAGACTATACTTTTCAGAAAAGTAAAGTGGGCACACTTCACCAGGAAAGAAATCTTTTTTGATTAAGAGCACCATGCATTGTTCGAACAACCTGCTTCTTCGATGTCAATGTTGATCAACTGTCTTTTGAGTTGGTCAAAATACCGTTGCAATTGTTTGGGCGACTTTCCTGCTTATTGAAGACGTCAAGCCTCACTGATCGAAGAAGCTCAAGACGGCGTGTTACATCACAATACATGGTGCTCGGGGACTAGCTGTGGGGGTATAAACCCCTATACCCTCATGGGCCTATATGGGCCGCACCATCAGAGGTGGCTCGGCCCACAGGATGAAGACGTGCACCGCAAGGCTACAAGATATTGTACCAAATAGGATACTTTGCTTGTAACTCTGTCCCTTCACGATATATAAGGAGGGGCAGGGGTCCCCTAGAGGACAAGTCATATACATACGATTCTCTCAACACAAATCAATACAACCAGACGCAGGACGTAGGTATTACGCCAACTCGGCGGCCGAACCTGGATAAAAAGCTTGTCCGAGTCTTGCGTCACCATCGAGTTCGTAGTTTGCGCACCGTCTACCGATAAACTACTACCGTGGGTATACCCCAAGGTAGACTGCCGACCAGCTTTCGTCGACAAGTATCTTATAAAAAAATATATTCTATGATAAATCTAATGGTATTAATTTGATATTTCGTTTTTTTCTATAAATTTGGTCAAAGTTTTAAAAGTTTGACTTAGAACAACTCTAGAAGTTGTAGTTTTCAGGGACAGAGGGTGTATTGTCCAACCATTGATTAACTAGGCTCAAAAGATTCATCTCGTAAATTACAAGCAAACTATACAATTAATTATTTTTTATCTATATTTAATGCTCATGCAAGATTCGATTTGATGGAGAATCTTGAAAAGTTTTTAGATTTTGGAGTGAACTAAGGCCTAGTTTACTTTAAAAAAAAATCCGTCTTATCGAATCTTACGGCATATACATGGAGCATTAAATATCGATAAAAAAAATAAGTTGCAAAATTTTTTACAAAATAGATATTGTAGCACTTTCATTTGTATTTGATAAATATTTTCCAATAATAGACTAACTAGACTCAAAAAATTTGTCTTGTAAATTATGGATGAACTGTGCAATTAGTTATTTTTTAATCTATATTTAATGCTTTATACATATGTCGAAAAATTCAATGTAACAAAAAAACATGAAAATATTTGTAAAATTTGTAAAAAACTAAACAAGGGCCTAGGCCTAAACAAGGCCGGGGTTGTACCAAAAATCCGGCTGCCGCCACCATGTGCTTCCGCGCCCGCCGACGTCACTTGTTTACTTCCATTTTTTTTTACAAAATAGACATATATCACATTCATTTAAATTTAATAAATATTGTTCAATTATAAAATAATTAGGTTTAAAAAATTCGTCCAGTAATAACATATAAACTGTACAATTAGTTATTTCTTTTAGTTATATTTAATGCTTATATGTTATAAGATTTTACGTGATGAAGAATTTAAAATTTTATGTATTTTTTCTTTTACTATAAACAAGGGGTCTGTTTGGTTTCTCTTGCTAAATTTTAGCTAGCTAAAATTATTTTAGCTACTCTTGGGTAACTAATAGAACTAAACTATTTTAGCTCCTTTTAATCAATATGTTTGGAACTTTAGCTACTAAAGTGACTAAAATTTAGCTAGCTAATTTAGTTGGTGGAACCGGGCCAAGGCCTGAGTCGCAGACCCTCCGCGTGTGAGCTCTTGCGCCACCTGTCCGCACGCACGTGCGCTCAGCAGGCCACCTGGCGCCGGGCCGAGTGCGACTGAGCCACGGTCGCAGGCTCGCAGCGTGCTCTACTCTGTTGCGGCTAGCTCGGTGATGACGTATGCTAAGGTTTGATGTGATGACAATGAATTGTTTATATACTATGTTTATGGTTTACAAAATGACATAATATATTTATGAAAATAAAATGTATATAAAATACTTTCTTAGTGTTGGGACAGCCGAAATATCGTGTTGCATTAAACAATTAGAAGTTGGTGGATGTTTAATGATACGGTGCAGCTCTCTCTAGTTCATGGATGGTGGATGGTAATGCTATGAACTGGATGTTCGACTCATCGGACATCTCGCCCCGCACCAGCGTCTTCACTTCTTTTGCTTCTGTTCGCACCGTTGTCTTTTCTTTTTCTCTGCTCGTCTCCTCTGTTTTTTCTCTATTGACATCCACACTACTACTCCGCTTCTTCTCTTGTCGCTTTTCTGCGCGTTCTCCACGCCACCACCGGAGATAAGGGCCCTTGCACCCGCGAGCTCACAGCACCCCCTGCCCGTTCTCCCTTCCTCCGTTCATCCCTTGCCCACCGTGACCTCCATGCATGAGCCCACTATCTCTGTGACTCTGCTCCCACATCTCACTGAAGATGAGGACGACGACAGGGGCTCCAACAAGATAGTTCGCGAAGGGATCTCGATTTGAGACATGTTCCTCCTTCTCTGGATCTGGATCTGAGGCTTCCTCCTTCTCCTCCACCACCACCGGCACCTCCTCTCTCTCTCTCTCTCTCTCTCTCGATCTAAGAGATGTGGTGGTGGTTAGGGTTTCGACGAGGTGTCGGGGTTCAGCTCTCGTGCGTGTTGCAAATGTGTTCTCTGGTTGTTACAGTATGTTTTCATATGATGTTGCAGCAGGTTAGGGTTTCGGTGAGCTCTCGGCTTGAGATTTCGCAGTTTGTTGCAATAGTTCTTTTTAGATGTTGCAGTAGGTTTTAGTCATTATTGCAATACTGCTTTTGATTTGTTGTTTCAATTACTTTAATATGCATGTTGTTGTAGTTGTTGCGTATATGTTGCAATTTTTGTTTGGGTGTTGTTGCAGTAGTATGTTCATTGTGTTTCAGCAACCGTAGCCAAATGTTCCAGCTGTTTTTTCTTTGTTTGTTGTAATAATATATTCAAGATATTTTAACTTCATCATTCTAATGTTGGAGCTGTCGTCCTTTTTTGATGTTGTATTTCTATATGTTTATGATGTTTTCAACTACTGCAATCTATTGTTGCAGTAGTTTATCGGGCGTTATTGCAATATCACGTTTATGGTGTTTCAGTTACTTCACCTTATTGTTGTAGCGGCAAATGGAAGGGGAGGTTGCAAGTTGGAGGATGAGCTGGCAATGGGCAGAGGTGCTAGGGGGCCGAAGAGGTTTGGGTCGGGCTCCTTGCGTTCTTTGTGCGGGGCGAGTAGGGGTGGGTTCACATCTCTACTTTTCTTTTTTATTTTTTTGTAGGGGGGCGGGAGGAGATGAGTACGGAGACCTGGCGTCCGCATGTTAGCGCCCGGATCGGACGTCCGGGCGCTAGCAGTTCCGATGCATCCCTAAATAATGTAATGACTAGTAAATCTAAATATTCTTTAGAAACCATTAATTTTATATAAATTATACAATAAATACAGAAAACAGAAAAATATTGCCGTGTTCCAAACAGAATTTGTTTACGGTACATTCTAGTATTTCAATTAAAATTAGAATTGCACACAACTAATGTAGTACTAGTACTAGTAGAAGTTAAAATAGTATAAAAATTATATTAGCAAAATAGCGTAAGTATTATTTAATTGGTGGAAGGGAATGGGAGAGACTAGTGGCGGATCTAGAAACAGGCTGCGGTTGGGCTAACTAATATAAGGCTAGAAAAATAGCAGCCAAATAGTTTTTTACATGACAAAAAATAGGTACAAATTGTGGCTAGAAAAATACCACTTGAAGAGCATTTTACATGACAAAAAAACCATATATGTCTTGAACCAACATCCTCGACACTATATTTTTTTAAATGCTAGATTTTTTTCAAAAAGCAAGATAACATTATTATGTATTGAAATGTAAGTTTATAACTCTCGTATAAAGCTCAATCCGCAGTTTTTTTTGCTCAACCCAACTCTCTTTTTAGTTCTAACATTACTCTTTGATACATCTTTCCTACCAATTTACCATAGTATCTTTCCATTCTAGCATCTCTACACTAAGATAACGTATGAATTTTCAAATGTTACATTGCCGTGGAAATCCACAAATCCATTGCTCAAAATAAGTCAAATCCATGCTAGGGCTTACTAGAGTAGGGATCTCACCTGCTGTTGTAGAGTGGCTGAGTGCGCCAGGGCCTGGGCGTGGCCGAGCAGCAGAGAAAGAGACGCTTCAAATTCGAATTCAAATTCAGCACCACTGCCAGCGCTTGTTGGCGGGAGAATACTGCAGGCGCGCATGCGTGGTCAGATCCTGCTCCTCCCAATCCCAAATTCTATTTCTATAGCAATATATAGCAAAACACTACTATAGTTGGCCATCGGGCCGGCCCGCTTTGGCACGAAACAGGTACAGACTAGGCATGGCCCACAGCCTATCGGGCCGGCACGGCACGCTGTGCCTACCAGGGCATGCCGATGCGTGCCTCGTGCCTTGCTACTGGCCCAGGCAGGGCCTGTCGGGCTGATTTTTGGGTCGGGCTAGCCTGAGAAGCACGATCTGCCAAGGAGGCTGGGCTAGCCCAAGGCCCGATTCAGCAGGGGAAGAGAAGATGGTGGCACTCGAGGCCACAGAGGCGATTACGGCGTCGGGGAGCCATGACTGTGTGAAGCTGTGGAGGAGGGGGTCGACGACAACGCTGGTCGCATAGGTGGCGGCAAGCATCAGATCCGCGTGCCAGAGGAGTGGAAGCCATCTGCGAGTGTGAGAGAAGAGAGGTAGGATGCGCGAGAAGTCGTGGGGAGTCAGAGGAAGGGAACCACGCGAGGTAGAGGATAGGCAGGCCGAGCGGTGGTGGCTGGGATGGGGAGTTGCTGATGATTACTAGGGTTTCATGTTTGGTATATATATATCTCGATGGGGGGGTTTCTGGGCTGGGCCGCTTTGTCGTTTTCGGCTGGCGCTGGGGGAGTGGGGGCAGACTCGGGTTGATGCCTAAAAACCAGGCCGTGTCGTGCGGGCTGGTGTGCCTGAATGGCGGCCTAGGCATGGCCTAGTGCCTCGTGTCGGGCCTGCCTGAGCCCGACGCCGCTCGGGCTAGGCCAGGCTCGGGTCAGGCTAGAAAGTCAGGCCTCATGCCGAACTGGCGGGCCTCGGGTTGCATGGCCAAATATAAGCACTACAAGCCTACCCCTGGCGTCATTCATCTCCACCATGGCACCAACCATCCCCTCCTTTCGTTCCCTACGCGGCTAGTGCGCCGCCTTCACGGTTACCATCTCCTCCTCTAGATCTGATCAATCTATTACTAAAGCTTCGTTTACTTCCTGAAATTTTTTGTAAAATATTCAAGATTCTCTGTCACGACGAATCTTGTGGCACATGCATGGAGCATTAAATATTGATAAAAAAATAACCATTTGCATAGTTCACATGTAATTTGTGAGACGAATCTTTTGAACCTAGTTAGTCCATAAATAGAAAATAATTATCAAATACGAACGAAAATATTATAGTAGCATTTTGAAAAATGTTTCAGGAAGTATGCAATGCCTAACACCCTCGTCATCCTGTCTTTGGTGACCTTCTCCACCACCTCCATCATCATCGTTCGAGACTCATCCGCTAGCCGTGTCGGTAGAGAGGGCAACGGGTACAGATTACCCACGTGCCCGCGTGTAAAAACACGGTAAGTGAGGGTACAGGTACAACTTTTGTGCCCACGGGTGTGGTTGGGGGTTTGTAGTTGAACCCCGTGGGTAAAAACTTGTGGGCATAGAAAACTTATACCCGTGCCTGCAAATCCACAAACCCGCTCCAGCCTCGTGATACGTAGGTCCCTTATTATACTATATATAAAAAAAGCAACATAGTTTTAGGATTTTCTCCCTCATATCTATTTATATATAAGAGAACCATTTTTATGTTGGTATAATGCTAGGTAGTTTTGATTTTCATACTTAAACTCCTTTCTATAATCTATGCATGTATTATTAATTTATTATTATGCAGGTTCACGGGTATGCCTGCGGGTATTTTGTGCCCGCGAGTACGGGCATGGGTGTAGACTTCTACCCGTGGCAAGTTACGGGTGCGGGTTTGGAATTCAACCCGCAAGTGCGGGTCTATATATCTCGCAACCGCGGGTAATGTGCCCGTTGCCATCTATAGGTGTCGGTGACAAGGCCATGGGCGGGCAGAGCAGCGCACCGTGGCACCAGCGTTCGCCCTCGTTGGCACCCTCCGCCGTGCCCATCCGTTCTTCAACCATCGTCACTGTAGCTTCATTCGCCAACGGATGCGGACACTGAAGGGGCGAGATGGTGGACTAGAGGGGGGGGTGAATAGTCCTTTCTAAAACTTATCACACCGGCTAACCGAAATAAGTACGGAACTAAAACTATCGATCTAGCCAAGACTACACCCCTCTATCTAACTTCTCTCGCACCTTGCAAAAGATCCTAAACAAGCAAACAAGGTGCTACCTTAGCAAGAGCTCACCTAACCAATTCTAGAAGCAAGGTCACACAAACCTATGCAACTAGCACTTTGCAAACCGGGGGAGCTCCTACACAAACTAGTGAGGCAATGCGCACAAAACCTAATCTCACTAGCAAGCTCAATAACAAGGCAACTAATGCCAAATTAGAGAGCACAACTTACTTAGCTACACAAACTAAGCAATGTGACTAACAAGGTTATACAAACCAAATTAGTCACGCAAGGAAACTACTTCTAGCTACACAAGCAAGAAGGTAACTAGCAAGCTACACAAGCTAACTAATTATAAGAGCAACTACACAAGCTCAAGTATATGAAAGTAAGAACAAGCTTGTGTTAAGAACTTGCAAACCAACGGGAAGAACAATGTTGACATGATGATTTTATTCCGAGGTTTACTTGGTTGCCACCAAGCTATGTCCCCCGTTGAGACAAGCTCCAAGGTTGCCGCCGGTCCTCTTGCTAGTGGTGACCCACAAGTCACCCTCTCCCATGTGGAGTGCTTACCACAAGCTCTAGCACTTGACCCAGCTGGACCACTTGTCGCTCTTCACGTCTCGCTCAACTAGAGTTGCTCTCGCGATCCCCGCGGGGTGAGCACCGTACCCCTCACAATCTCTTCTCCGGAGCACCACACAATCTCCTTGTGTGCTTCGATGGAGTCACAAGCCACCAAGCCGTCTAGGAGGTGGCAACCTCCAAGAGTAACAAGCACCACCGGCTTGCAACACGGACACCTAGTGCCATGTTGGCAGTCACTATGGAGGATTTTATACTACCAACTTAGACTAAAAAGAAGAGGAATAAACATATTTAAATCACATATGCTTTTGCTATTGACATAGTTCCACTTGTACCATGGTATTTTGTTTTGCAGGATTTATAATGTGACAAGTGGAAGAAAATAATAAAATAAAGAAAGCGCAAAAGACGAATTCACAAGTGCGCAATCAAAAATAAATAAGAAGCCCACCTTCAACATCGAACTGGACCCAATCGTAACCGAAGCAGCAAAGGAGGTCCAGCAGGGAGCAAGCCACGCGAAGGCGGTGGCCAGGTGAGGCCCACCAGGTTGCGGGCGCAACCTTGGTGGCGGCAAACCAGCCCCACCTTTCTCTAGCGGTTGCATGCCGCCATGCACAGGACAGTTTCACTTACTACCATATTTACATCCCCCGAACCGTCCTAGTTGGGCTATAAATACATGGCTCCCCCTCATTTGTAAAACACACATCATTTGGAGTCTACATTTCCTCACACCTCTCACTTGTATCTTTAGTATTAGACTAGTAGTAGAGCAAGGTAAGAGCTACCAAGGAGAGCTTGTCTCCTAAGAAGAAAGGATCCTCTTGGTATGAATCATAATCAATCTTCTTCCATGAGCAAGTTCTTGTTATCTTTATATAATTGTGCTTATGAACTAGAGTATAGTTATGTCTATATCATGTTCATAGTATATGAACTAGTTCTTAGTTCTTGTGCTATGTTCTTGATATATTCATCCCTGTTCTTCATCGTTCATCTAACTTATATGAATAGAAGTAGAATTAGGGATGAGATGATTGTTCACTGGGCCGTTCCGGTTGCTCTTAACCTAGCCTGTCAATCCGAAGGGTTGGGGCCCGCGGGGGTTAAGAGTTGTTTCCAAATACGTGAACATGGTGTTCAGGTGTGCGGAGATCAGTGGATATGCGGATATCCCACGGGTAGAGGGGTAGGTGGCAGGGTGGTGACAGCCCTGTCATCCTTTGTATTCCTCCACGTTCGGATATTCGGTAGGAGTCATGTAAAGTCTCTATTTGCTGGCAGACCAGCTATGGGGATCTCCCTATCATCTCAAACCTGATCCTATCTCTAGACATGCTAGTTAAATGACTTACTAACAGTTCTTAGCACAGTTATATACGAACCATGCCTGCTCAGTAGTTATATTCTTTTATTCTTTATTTTATCTTTTATCCTTGAGGATGACCCAGATGTGTGTCCACTATCTCCAAATATCATATCTTACCCCTGTTTACTCTATGCCTACCATGCATTTTAATAAGTAATCATGTTATAACCATGCTAGATATAAATGCCTTCCTACAGGAATTATAAATACGACACCCATTTACGGGTTGAAATGCTACAATGATAGTTCTGTGCGCTTGCAGAGTTATTCTTATTTCATACTGAGCTATCGATTGGCGTACCTAAGTACCTTTACTTAAGATTGTAATCCTTGTGCACTCACCCGACGCCGGACCACAGCTTTGTATATCGTAAGTAAGGATGGTTAGGAAGGCCAATCTGGCATTACTAATCATCAGTACCAGACTGCACTGCCAAGGCCCGCGCCGTAAAGAGCTTTGGGTTATCATTCTGAAGTGATGGTGGTTAGGATATGCCAAGAACGTTTCTAGTCTTATCATTAGGGATGGACTCAAACTCTATCTTTAGTGGTTTCGCTAAGAAACGCCAACAATCATTTCTGGCGCCGTTGCCGGGGAAGGCATTTAACATCTTGCTGGAAATAACATTGATTGCATAATAAGCATGGGTATTCATAGTTTAAACAGGCTAACTTTGTTGTTTTCTTCCGTCTTTTTATTGGAATGAAAACAGGATAGTGTATGACTGGTTTTGACCCGCCGGACAACTTCCTCAGCAATCCAGAGAAACTAGTAGGGAAGAAAAAGGCATCATCACTTCATCCTCTGCTACGTCACCGGCAGACAAACCAATCACCCCTGCACCAACCGTAACTTTCGCGATGGCCAAGACTCTCCGTGACTACTCCACTCCCATTGTTGCCAACGTGCGCGTTGGGCCCGCTGTCAATGTTTGGAATGGCAACTTCGAGATCCGTACTGGCCTCATCTCGATGGTGCAGGCAAGTCAGTTCTGTGGCTTGCCAAGCGAAGATGCCAACACTCACCTTCAGCACTTCCTTGAGTTGTGCGACACTATCGTCATCAAAGACGTCGCACAAGATAGCATCAGGCTCTGTCTGTTTCCTTTCTCCCTCACAGGAAAGGCGAAACAGTGGTTCTACCAGGACAAGGAAGCTGTAGACACCTAGAACAAGTGTTCCGTGACATTCCTCGCTAAGTTCTTCCCCATGAGCAAAACCAGTGCTCTAAGGGGGAAGATCTCCAACTTCCAGCAGTCTTCACTAGAGTCCATCCCTGAAGCATGGGATAGGCTCTAGGAGTACATCCGGGCCGGTTCTCATTATGGAATGGAAGACTGGCTAGTCCTCCAGAACTTCTACTAAGGCCTTACGGCCATGTCAAAGGGGCACGTTGATGCCGCAGCTAGAGGTGCCTTCCTTTCTCTCACTATTGCCCAAGCTACCGCCCTCATCGAGAAGATGGTGGTGAACCAAAGTTGGGGAGAAGGAAGGAAAACACAAAAAGGCTCACAGTCTGCCAAGGAGACGGAGCTGTTGGCCGCAAAAAATCGACTTGCTGTTACAACAGATGGACGACACTATAATCAATACCAACACCGTCCAAGCCATAGACTCACACACATCGTGTGAAGTCTGTGATGACAATGGCCACTTAGGGAACAATTGCCCTGAGATCCAAGAAGAAGCTTCATTCGTCAACAACGGGTATAGGCCACCTCAGCAAGGTAACAGTGGGTGGTACAATCAGCACCGCCCACAAGGTAATAACTTCTCAAACTCTTTTTCAAATCAACCTTCCTTGAAAGATCTCGTTCTGGGACAAGCTAAGATCAATGAGAATCTTACCAAGAAGCTGTCCTTTAATGATAAAGTTTTTGAAAATATAAATGCTAAGCTTGAAGCTCTTTCTTCGTCTGTTAAAAATCAAGCTAGCTTTAATAAAATGATAGAAACACAGATGGCTTAGATAGCTGCTTCTATCCCTGTCAACGGCACGGGGAAGATTCCGGGGCAACCCGAACCTTCCTCTGAGTTTGTTCATGCAGCTACAGGGCAATAAAGGAAGAAGAGTCTCGCCAACGGACTATAAACGTTGTGCCCTTGCCGAAAGGTCTTCGATATTTATCAAAAAAATAATATATATATTTATATATATATAAGGAAAGAATTTGTATCTGATAGGCCCACACTATCATCCAAGCTTGGGGGAGGTGCCCCCACTCAGGTATTATATTCTAATCCTCCTTGAAAAAAGAGAAGAAGAGTTTTTATCTTTATAAAAGTATATAAATATATTTTACTTTCTACCTCTCTCTCATTTTATAAAATTCCTTGTTTTAGTCTAAAATAAAATTTCTCCAAAAATCTTATAAAAATCATTTCTTGTTTTTAGAGGCTTTTAGATTTTCAAATCTTATTTTTATTTTATTTTTGAAAAATAAAAAGTTTGGAATAAATTTGTGGAAAATCAAGATCTGGAGCAAGTTTTCGAACCAGACCCATCAGCAACCGACTACTCCCTTGGAGTAGCCGTTGGAGGGCACTACCAAAAGGGGAGGCAGAGTGGGGCCCACCAGGTTGCGGGCGCACCTGGTTGCGGCCGCACCCTGCCCAACGACTACTGGCCGCCGCCTTCTGGCATCGGCTAGTGACCGTTGTGGAGGGGGCTCCCGCGCCTGCGATCAGCTCTATAAATAGAGAGGGTCCCGGGTGGAGCACCTCACCCCTCTCACATTCATATTTTCTTCACTCCCTCCATCTTCCACTTGCTCCACCATTCTTCACTCTTGTCCACATAAGCTTTTGTGCAAGAAAAATCTGCACAACCTCTTGCTCAAGCTCAAAGTGCCAGCTACCCACCATGAGTGGAATCAGTGATCGAGTTTCCAGGCTACTCCGGAGAGGTCGTCGCTCGCGCAGGGGATCCAGCTCGAGTGCTCCTGCACAAGAGGGTCAACCATCTCAAGATGAAGGGGAGACGCTCACCGGCCACGCCATCAACAAAGCCAACGCCCCCTTCATCGACTTGGAGAGTGATCGGGAGAAGCAGGCGTACGAGCTCCTGAAGGAACGTGTATTCCTACACTCGCCGACATTCGACCCCGTCTTCCTCAAACAGATAGGTATGGATGTAGAATTTAATACCATTTTCGGTCATGTTGGTTGGAGCCGAGTTGCCCCCGTTCATGAGCTTGGATCACGTCTTCTGACGATCCAATTTTTGGGCACTCTGCAGATCGTCGACAATGGTATTTCTTTCCGTTGCTTTGGCATTGAGTACTCTCTCTTCTGGAAAGATGTGGCGGCACACTTAGGCTTTAATGCGCGCTGCTCTATCAATTTGGATTTTTCCCTCTCTGGTTATAATCGTCATAGTTTCTGGCACCTGATATTGGGACAGAACGTTGTGGGAAAATTCCATCCCAATGCCAACAACATCCATCCTCCCACACTTAGGCTTTTGCATAAGTGGCTTGCTTGTTTTTTTCTCTAGGGATGATACCCATCTGGTTTTGGATCTTGAGTTGAAGATGCTTTATGCCATGCTTAAGAAAATCAAAGTTGCACCTGTTTATGAAATTGTTAAGCATTGGCTGCATTATTTTAAAACTGCCACACCTATCTTGTGCACTTCACTCATCACTCGTCTTGCTACTCATGTTAATCCACAGGCTGCTAATTCTATTGTTTACCTTACCTCTCCTCGCATCATGATTAATGAGCGTTATCTAGCACAAGCCCATGTGATCAAGCGCAATGCATCCGGAAATGGCTTTGTGTTTTATTTTCTGAGATATATAAACGAGATTCCGTTACCTAACCCAGATCTCGCTTTATATACTTGCCCATCTCTCACCTTCGAGCTTGTTGAGAAAGAAGAAGCTCGTAGGAGTTCTGCTTCTCGCAGGGAATCACGCAGGATGAGGCAAGAGGAGGCAGCACAACAAGCTCAGCCAACCCAGCCTACACCAGCACCAGCTGCACCAGAGAGGGGATGGTCCCCAACTATGACCACACCTGGGTTCACCCCTGGGTATGGTTATGGTATGGGGTATGTTCCTTCACCATATGAGGCAGGAGGCTCGGGCTGGTAGGAGATGTACGGAGCACGAGGCTCCAGGGGACATCATTCACACGAGGTAGGAGGATCTGGGCAACCACATCAGGAGCACACCCTAGATGAAGAAGACATGCCACCTCTTATTCGCCCTCAGGTCACCCTAGACTCCCTCAACACTCGCATGGGTGGACTGGAGCTCCAGCAAAGACAGATCCAGGGTACGTGAATGCCCACATCCAGACTTCCACCCAGTGGCATCAGCAGACCCAGCAGAGCTTCGTGGACCTGGAGGACGCAAACCATCGACGGCACGAGGAGCAGTTGGCATTGCTACGGTCTATTGATTTTTCCAGGGACCACAGCAATAAGCTAGCTTGGGGGAGAACCCCCACAGAGGTAACATGTATATTATTTTCTTGCACTTCAATTTTAGTATTTAATTTTCAGCACTCTTTTCTTTATATATATATAAAAAATTCCTCTCTCATATGTGTTTTAATATGCTAGTTGCTCTTCTGCTGAAATGATGAATAGTTGCTCTGTCTATAATTCTTTAGTGTCTAAGTTATAACTTAGTCTTCATCAAGATTTAAGTTTGTTGGCTAAAAATGTCCTATTCTGAAAACTTGAAATCTTGTGGGTTGCGAATGCATAATCCTTTTCTAAGTTGTTGCGAGACATGATATGGTACAAATAGATTTTGCTATGACTTTGTCTTAAGAGAAACATGACATCCGGAGTTTTCTTTTCAAAAATTTAAAACAAAGGGTTCCTCTATGATTATGAAATACCTACCAAGGCCAGATGACTTGTTACTCAGTTCTTAAAACCTTTAGTCATATGCGGCTTGCAGAACTTTGAGTAGGGTCAAATCTCTGAGATCCTAGAGTGAGATTATGGTCATGCACCCATGATTGAGATTCACTTACACCCACCAAATAAAGCCAACTCTTACACTGAGAAGTCGCGCACAACATGCACCCTTCCATCCACCAAAATTTTTTGCCAACTCTTATCCTGAGAGTTGTGCCTTAGCTTTCCACCAAATAAAAATGCCAAACTCTCATCCTGAGATTTGCGCATCCCCAAATTCACTCCTTACTTTTTATCCTCATGACATCTCTTTAAATTTCTCTGATTCCATTCATCAAGACATATGGGCTATAGTTGAAAAAATATCCAAAGGGAAAAGCCAAAAAGGCATAAACGGGAAAGAAAGAAAAAAAAATCAAAAGTCCCCATCATGAAAAAAAAATTATTAAGAGATAGAGCCCATATGTTTTTCTCTTCCTCCCTCTCTTATCCTCCAAATAAAAGAGAGTCATGATGCAAAGGAGTGACAAAAATATTTAGAATTAAGATTTCCACCAATTCCTCATACTCCACACACTTGCACATCTCAATTAAGGTGTATGATTTGTATCTCCTCATGGTCCGGGCTTTGACTCAGCAATACAAGTGCCGTAAGTACGCCCACCTTTATACATGCCCAAAACTCCACTCTCAGCCTTAGTGGTATGGTTTAAAGGCAATCACATAATGCCTTTGGTAACGATTTCATACACATTGAGCGATTGAGAGAATCATTCGAGGAACTCATATATTTTGCAAAACTTATAAAAAAACCTCCGGATTGATAGTCTATCAAAAGATAAATGATTGGTGAGTCTGTTACAACTGTTCTATCTTGCAACCACCCAAGAATTTGGAGAAGCTAAAAGCCCCATGGGAAATTAAGGTAAAGAGTGGATAGTATGCCAACTTATTTAAATTGTGAATGAATGCTTTGTTATAGGCATGACACTCCTGAATTATATCGGCATAGTAGCAACTCTTGATCAACAACTATACTTAATTATTTACTCGGGACGAGCAAAGGTTAAGCTTGGGGGGTCTTGTTGGCAGCCACTATGGAGGATTTTATACTGCCAACTTAGACTAAAAAGAAAAGGAATAAACATATTTAAATCACATATGCTTTTGCTATTGACATAGTTCCACTTGTACCATGGTATTTTGTTTTGCAGGATTTATAATGTGACAAGTGGAAGAAAACAATAAAATAAAGAAAGCGCAAAAGACGAATTCACAAGTGCACAATAAAAAATAAATAAGAAGCCCACCTTCAACATCGAACTGGACCCAATCGTAACCGAAGCAGCAAAGGAGGTCCAACAGGGAGCAAGCCACGCGAAGGCGGTGGCCAGGTGGGGCCCACCTGGTTGCGGGCGCAACCTTGGTGGCGGCAAACCGGCCCCACCTTTCTCTGGCGGTTGCATGCCACCATGCATAGGACAGTTTCACCTACTACCATATTTAGATCCCCCGAACCGTCCTAGTTGGACTATAAATAGATGGCTCCCCCTCATTTGTAAAACACACATCATTTGGAGTCTACATTTCCTCACACCTCACTTGTATCTTTAGTATTAGACTAGTAGTAGAGCAAGACAAGAGCTACCAAGGAGAGCTTGTCTCCTAGGAAGAAAGGATCCTCTTGGTATGAGTCATAATCAGTCTTCTTCCATGAGCAAGTTCTTGTTATCTTTATATAATTGTGCTTATGAACTAGAGTATAGTTATGTCTATATCATGTTCATAGTATATGAACTAGTTCTTAGTCCTTGTGCTATGTTCTTGATATATTCATCCCTGTTCTTAATCGTTCATCTAACTTATATGAATAGAAGTAGAATTAGGGATGAGATGATGGTTCACTGGGCCGTTCCGGTTGCTCTTAACCTAGCCTGTCAATCTGAAGGGTTGGGGCCCGCGGGGGTTAAGAGTTGTTTCCAAATACGTGAACATGGTGTTCAGGTGTGCGGAGATCAGTGGATATGCGGGTATCCCACGGGTAGAGGGGTAGGTGGCAGGGTGGTGACAGCCCTGTCATCCTTTGTATTCCCCCACGTTCGGATATTCGGTAGGAGTCATGTAAAGTCTCTATTTGCTGGCAGACCAGCTATGGGGATCTCCCTATCATCTCAAACCTGATCCTATCTCTAGACATGCTAGTTAAATGACTTACTAACAGTTCTTAGCACAGTTATATACGAACCAAGCCTGCTCAGTAGTTATATTCTTTTATTCTTTATTTTATCTTTTATCCTTGAGGATGACCCAGATGTGTGTCCACTATCTCCAAATATCATATCTTACCCTTGTTTACTCTATGCCTACCATGCATTTTAATAAGTAATCATGTTATAACCATGCTAGATATAAATGCCTTCCTACGGGAATTATAAATACGACACCCATTTACGAGTTGAAATGCTACAATGATAGTTCTGTGCGCTTGCAGAGTTATTCTTATTTCATATTGAGCTATCGATTGGCGTACCTAAGTACCTTTACTTAAGATTGTAATCCTTGTGCACTCACCCAGCGCCGGTGTTGGGTATTTTAAACACAAACAGAAAAATCCGCAAGCGCACGGATACCGATGTAGCCTTCATCCGGGAGTATTCTAGAGTATCGATTTTCTACAGTGAACGTGAGTGTACTAATTAAGATTCAAGATCGGCCAAGGATAACTATATAATTATTTTTGGTGGGAAGAGAGAAAGTTTTCTGAGAGTTCTCTAGTTGATCTAAGAATCAAGAATTACTTCAAGATTATCTATTTCGGGACATCAGAACACTAACCACAGAAATAGATGAGAAGGGGGCTAGGAAGCTCTGACTACGGTCCTACAAACACCGATCTGAACGAGGTGGAATACGTCGAACGTTAGGGCTGTCACTACCCTAGGGCTACCACAACAATCCGCAGGATTGGGTGCAATTCCAGGTAATTGCAAGACTAAACACCACGTCTAATCTATTAATTACTACTCTAGCGTTATAAAGACTAGAGCACTTGATGCAAGCGGGAATCCAATAAATAACTTGAATGTAAATAAAAGTAATTAAAGAACTCAGGAATTATGAATTGAAGAACTTGGAGAACAATGAAGAACAAACCAGTTGCTGCAAAAGTATAATGTTGAGGAGGATCCGACAGATCCGGCTCCTCCTCCGCTCTCCTCTTCTCTCTCCCTATTTTCTAGATTACAACTAGAACTAACTAGAACTAGAGGAACTAGAACTAGGACTAGATGAACTAGAGGGATCCTCTCTACTTGGATAAAGAATTGAAACCCTAGCTTTGATTCTGTAGAAGATGTATGTTTTCTAGGGGCCAGGGGCCTTGCTTATATAGTCTTTTTAGATGAATCTGGGCCGTTGGATCAAACCGACATTGATTGAACGGTTATCCTTGATCCATTAGGTCGGTGGAGCGTGATCCGCGAAACGGGTCCGGATTGGACACCATAGGAGGGCGGGCGCCTTGGTCCTTAGGGCGGGCGCCCTGGGCCAGGCCCCGTTCTGCCTCCGCTTCATTCCCGTGGCTTCTAGAGTCTTCTAGATGATAGAAAATTGCGCGGTACGTTAATATCTCTATGTAAACCCGATGTGTGGGCCTTTCCTCCGTATTTCTTGATAACCCCCTACAGAAATAGACAAACATCAAAACTCGTGGAATTCTGTCAGATAAAACCCTAAGTCTGGGCGTCAGTTGCATTTGGATCCTTTTCCATGATTAGTTGATGGTTAAATGTGAGCATTAAGGACCGTCAACAGCCGGGCCACAGCTTTGCATATCGTAAGTAAGGATGGTTAGGAAGGCCAATCTGGTATTACTAATCATCAGTACCAGACTGCATTGCCTAGGCCCGCGTCGTAAAGAGCCTTGGGTTATCATTCTGAAGTGATGGTGGTTAGGATATGCCAAGAACATTTCTAGTGTTATCATTAGGGATGGACTCAAACTCTATCGTTAGTGGTTTTGCTAAGAAACGCCAACATGCCACTCGATGCAATCTCTCAATACAACACACTAGAATCACTCACTCGCTATTGATTCGCACTCTTGCAAGCACAAGTGAGTTAGAGGCTTTCCTAGCACTCCCCAAGCATGGACACTAAGTCCCAAGGGTGCTCAGCACCAGCCAAGGCCGGCCACCACTTCTATTTATAGCCCCAAGGGCTAAACTAGCCGTTGCCCCTTCACTGGGCAAAACACGTGGGCACCGGACGCTCACAGCGAGCAATTGGACGCTCAACCCTCATCGTCCGGTGCTCAGGCGTCAGCCATGTGTCACTAGCCATTTGAACTCGACCGTTTCCGCCAACGGCTACCACCCGCTCACGCGTGACACAGCACCACCGGACGCTCTACTGCGTCACACCGGATGCGTCCGGTGCACACCAGACCCATGCGCAGAGAGCTCCGCAAACTCGCAGGGTCACTGGACGCGAGCCACCAGACGCACCCTGAGCGTCCGGTGCTCACCGGACTCATGCGCAGAGAGAGTCGCCAAACCGCCCGCACACCGGACGATGATCACCGGACTCACTCCGGTGCGTCCGGTGCGCTCTGCTTCCTCTAATCAGACCCGACAGTACACCGGACGCTAAAGGCCAACGTCCGGTGCCTCCGCGCAGTGCGTCTCCATGACTTCTCCAAATTTCCCACCGGCGCAATAGAAAACAAGCACTTAATTTTCTCAAAAGCGCCGAATGTAAATGTGCCAACACCACCATGTGCAAGTGTGTTAGCATTTTCACAAACATTTTCCCAAAGGAGTTAGACTCTCAAACTTGCCACGCCACTCGATCCTAACACATATGCAAAGTTAGATCGCTCAAGTGGCACTAGATGACAGATTTGCAAACAAGTTTGCCCCTCTTGATAGTACGGCCATCTATCCTAAATCCGGTCATAAACTTCTCTACACACCTATGACCGGTGAAATGGAAATGCCCTAGGTTATACCTTTGCCTTGCGCATTCCATTCCATCTCCTCCAATGTTGATGCAACACATGCACCAACCAATCACCAAATGATATGATGCACTTCATATCATCATGTGACCGTATTGGTTCATTGATCTTGACCTCACTTGCTCTTCACCGTTGCCTTGGTCCATCGGCGCCAAGTCTTGCTCAAGCTTCACCGTCACACGCGGTCCCTTGCTTCAAAGCCTCCGACTTGCCCTTCACTCTTGCAACCGGTCCATCGAGCCAAGCCTCATCTTGATCTTCTCCACCTTGGTCACATGACTTCATATCATGTTTCATATGCAATGAGCTCCTCCATCATCACATAATCACCTGTGGACTAATCTCCTGTGTATCTCACATAAACACTATTAGTCCACCTAAGTTGTCACTCAATTACCAAAACCAAACAAGGACCTTTCCTATTGTCGTGCTATGTTTTATCCATCCACGCAGGCGTCATCGTCCTAGCCCCTCACTCCCTCCACGACGGCGGTGATGGTGACAATGATAGGGCCACCAGTGGGCCTAAGAGGAAGCGCAGTACCAAAAGTGGCACACTAACGACGAGTGCAAGGTCCTCTCCACCTTGGCCGGTCTCAACTTGGGCACCCATCCGGGGAAGCAAATACACATCCAGGAAAATTCTACAGACACATTTTCAAAGGCTATGAAACTCATCCAATCTATAAACAAATCTAGAGATCCAGATGCATCCCAAGAATCAAATTTTTTGCCTGGTTAATAGATGTAGATAGACTGAACACTAAAACAATGCTTCAGAGAAGACACTTCAATGTGCAAGGTGGTCAGACATGCATCATGTGCAACTCTAGTGAGCTCGAAACCATTGATCACTTATTTTTCAGCTGTCCCTTTGCCAAGGAATGCTGGCAGAAGATAGGTGTCATATGGAATGACTCCACTGAACTGCTCGACAGAATAGCACTGGCTCAGAATCATAATGGCATGCCCTGGTTCATGGAGATCATTCTAATTGCTGCATGGGAGTTGTGGAAAGTAAGGAATGACAAAGTGTTTCAAAAAAGAGATCCTAGCACAGATAGATGGTTTTGTAACTTTAAAAATCAATGCTTCCTCAACTCTGTTAGATTTAGAGATGACTTAAGATTATTGTTTTGTTTTTGGCTAGATGTATGTAGTTAAGTCAAGTATGTATACTCTGAACTCTTCCCCTTTTATTTAATGAAAGTTTACAATACTGTGGGGAACTCCCCCATAGTTTTTTCTTGTCAAAAAAATATACTAGTATTGTAGTGTGTTTAGTACTCATGCTGCTATATTGTATCTAGTCTTCCTGGTGTGTAATTAAGTAGCAACCGTGTCTATATGGCCTCTAGCTCGAGTGGCTAAGGACAACCTGAGGCACTCCCATGGTCCTGGGTTCGACCCCCCTCGGCGGCAAATTTTAGACCCGAGGTTAAAAAAATCCCCTCATCAACTCAACACCAAAGTACAGGTCCTATCTCGAGGATGCGGTGCCGCTGTATATGGGTGGGGCTAGGATTCAAAGATTTTCACGATCTGGTGAGAAGATCTCTTTTTCTTAATGAAAAACCGGTGGGACGTCGTCCACCCCCCTTGGATCGTGTTTTTTTTCTATATGATCTACTAGTCTAGTAGTGTCTTTTGGTATGAACAATCATGTCTAGTGTGCTTTTGTGCTGTATATAAGTATCTAGTCTCTGATGCATCAATCATTAAGTAGTATGTAGTTATATGAACCACTAGCATCTTGGTTATCAGGAATGATATTCAGTCTCTTGTTTATCTTCTGTTACTCAATGCACTTGTTGTGTTACTGTTGATCCCTGTGTCACAAGTTCGAATGACCTCTCCTAAGGGGAACCCAATCTTGCAATATGCCTTGGTGCAATGCTATCGCAGTGCCTTCAGAAACACCACCACAATTTTTCTCCATATACATCTGTCAATCTGTGTATGCCCGTGGCCCACTGGCCTTGGCTTTGGATTGGTGAATTCTATGGTTGGTTTGCTAAAACAGACACACAGAAATCAAACACTGAATGCTATGTTTGGATTAGTGAGTATTGATATGCAGGCTGATTGGATTAGGGAGTATCGATCTGCTAAACAGAGATGTGGTCTTATGTCTTGTTTTTAACTGATTTTCTGTATCTGCATAAACAGATATTTGTAGTACGGTACTTGTCTCAAGATTTTGTGGAGGGATTTTCTAGTATGTGACTATTTGTATTTTTAATGTCAAAAGGTTTTCAAAATGAGTGGCTCAATTGAACATTTGATTTTTATTTTTTAGAACTTCCAAAATGGGACTGAGAGAGGGGGTGCAGATAGTAAGGAACAAAATGTTCAACCTTTAGATAGAGCTAGTAGCTTCCATAAAAAACCCCGATTTTGAATTTTTCATGGACTGCATTTGAAGAATTTGAAGTCATTCATTCATGTTTTTTTTTTAATTCTGAAAACTGTTTGGATCCTTCCACTTTAGAGGAATTGGAATAATAGACTATTTGTCTTGGAATTTGACGTTCAACAACTTTCCACACTTTAGATATAAGCTTGTCTTAAATTCATGGGATGAGAAATATAAATTCATTCCATAGATCCTCGTGCTCTGTCTCTGCTCTATAACTCATAGCATGCTCTTCGGCTTGCTCTTGTACAAGAAAACTGCAGCAAATAAGTATCTCTTATATATGACCAACAATAGTATACAAGTATATTTTGCATGTGGCTATATTAACTTAATTTATTTGTGTCTAAATTATGACTATATAATGAATTTCAATTCCAAGGATTCAAACGGGTCAGTATTACAAATATAGGATTGTTTTAGTATAATGGATAGATTTTGGGTTGTTTCTATATGGTACTAACTTCTACCGTGTTCCAAAAAAAAACTACTGTACTCCTATATAATCTATCCATAAGGCTTAGAAATACTTATATTTTAAAATATTTTATAAGTCTCTAACCAGTTATTGGTAGAAGACCCCTCTTTCCCCTCTGACCCCCACACCCAAAACAAAAAAGAATTTATAATCTAAGAATGTGTTTGATTGTAGGCATATCATCCTTTGGAAAAAAATGTTTTTGGAATGCCTATGTGGTGATGTGGAGCTGGGGAGGCACATGAACCATGATTTGATTAGGCTAAGTTTAATTGAGAATATTATTTTTTTCCATTTTCTATTGGTGTGTTTAGATAGTAACCAAAGGTAATTTGGCTGATGATTAACAAACAAAATGGCATGCTTTGAACAAGTGCAAGACAAATAATGTGACAAAAACATCCATGGGAGCCTCTATAAGATACATTGTCAGGATTTTCGTTTGATAAATTCAAAACTAGTTCCATGTGTAATACATCAATCTGTTGCTAAGAAAACCATGAAAGGATTTAGAGATGAAGGAACAAACATGCCTTACATACCCAATCCTTCTTGATCCAAATAGGCCACCTTCTCCTTGAGATCTTCTTGTAGAGCTTCCTATATATATGGGCTAGGTGAAAAGGTTGGGTGGATCTAAGTGGAAGAGGGAGAGGGAGAAGATGGAGAAGGAAATGGGGTGAGTCATAAGTGGTCCTCACCGGTGAGGATGTGGCAGAAGTTGTTAAAGTCACTAGCATGTGGGTATTAATTCCTAGAGTCATAGGCCACCATGACCTTGTGAACAAAAGATGGCACCATGTGGAACTGAGACCATGAGAAGTCAAGAAGAGTGGAGCAAAACTAGATAACACATTAGGAGCAAAACTAGATAACATTAGGAGCAAAACAATTTGACTTCCTACATATCGATATCAGCCCCCCACTGAAAATGATTATGGTCCTAGCCCAACCAAACATGAATTATTAGTAACAAATAGAATGTGTATTGATTATGGTCCATAAAAAGGCAACCCAAATAAAACCTTAGTTGTAGTTGAAAGAGGTTTGATCATTTTTGCATGTGCATACCACAAAGTCATTGTCACTTGCTTACTATAATGACAATAGGCACCATGCTCCTCTCCTCAGTCATGCCTAGGGTCATGACAAATTGAGATCTTGTTTGCCCTATTGTTAGAAACAACTTAATTTCTTAATGAGAGTATGAATTCGTTAATCCAAAGAGTGAAATGATTATTCAAATTCATTATTATGAAAACACATACAAATTGAACAAATAGCCACGTTATACAAGCAAAAGCATTTGGCTAACTAAAAATATTTCATATGTAGAAACCCTACTAGCACTTGACTAGTCCAATAAACAAATTAGAACAAGAATTCCCATAACCCAATGCAATGTGCCCTCATGTACGTGTCAAAGAACATTAGCAGCCTATATCACAGAACAAGTGAGTGCTAGCAGCATCTGGATATATTGGTCCAAAAATTGGCTCTAGAGTATGACAGCTTGAAGTTGAAGCGATACAACTACGTACCTCCAATTATGTGTATGGCGTTCATGTTTGTTTATGGTGGTGGTGTATGGGTTAGGGGTAGGATCGGAGGTGTGCCCGTTATTCTTCATTTTTAGGCATACAATGTTGCTAAAGATTTTGTGGACGGTGGATTCTCTTTTCTGGGATTTGCCCATTAAAATGTAGCTAGGTGCTAAGATTTAGCGATAACAGAAAATCTGCATTACAAGTCATACCACAATCTACCAGGTAGTCATGGGTTAAACCCGCTATGAAAAAGGGACAACGGGGTCATGAGAAATTGAGATATTAAACAAACTGAATAAACTCTAACGAAATGATGACTTGCTTGTTCCAAAGAATGAGATTATTTATCCAGATCCATTATTATTATATGAAACACGGTACAAATCAAATAAATAGCCAGCAGAATATACAAGTGAAAACATTTCATCTACATATAGAAACCATTCTATTTGACTAGCTAGCTAGTACAGTAAATAAATTAATGATCAGGCCCAAGCACCACACAAACAAAGGAGAGACTAACGTATGCCACCTACATCACGAAGAGCAAGGTGATGAGCAGCGTCACGGTCACGGCCAGAGGGGACCTCAGCTGGCTGGCAAGAGTCCGACAAGTGGAGGAGGAGCCGGAGGTGGTGCCACCACCGCTCGGTTCGCCGCCGCCGTCGTCGTCCGCGGAGCTGGGCGTGGTGACATTCTTGGGGTGGCTGAAGTCGAGCGCGGCCGCGCCGCCGTCGGCGGTCCCTGCGGAGGAGGAGGGCGCCGGCGCGTCGGCGACGGGGGGCCTGAGGTCAGGCGGCAGGCCCTGGCCGTGGGCCACGTCGATGGCGAAGCGCTGCCCGCTCTCGCACTGCTCGCCGTCGTAGTTGCCCGAGAAGAAGTAGGCGCGCCCCTCCTTGAGGAGCGGCACGGCGACGGTGACGGCGTCCTTGCTGAACTCCGGCGCCGCGGCGGACCACTCGACGGTGTCGTCGGGGCCCGAGTCGTTGTAGTCGCAGCTCTTGTATAGCGTCCCGTTCCGCGTCTGCACCACCGAGTGGTTCTTGTCCGTGTTGAAGACTGCAGGGAAGAAGGTGCGTTGGTTAGTCAGGATCAGGACTGTCAAACGCAGTTGGATGCAATAATCCACGGATTAGTATCTAACTAATTGTTGTGATGTGGCGAGTGCAACCACCAGTTAGTCAGCTGGTAGAGGAGCTTAAGAGCTGCTGCTGCGACGTTCTTGTCACTGAGCTGCGATCGATGTATTGAGTAGTAACATAAACATATTTCATATGTGAGTGGGGCTGGCTATATATATACAGAGTGACACTGACAGCCACGTTAGTTGTGTCATCCAGCCGAGCAGAGTGCTAGTTACTAGTTCATATCCAGACCCCCCAACAAAAGCATACTGATGCCATACACTAAAGGCCATGTTCTTCTAACGTGAAATGCCAGCAAATAAAGTAGCACAGCAAGCTGAAAGCTGAAATCTTTGGATGCCAATGTCAATAGTGCTCAAAATGAGCAAACCAAGGCCTTATTTAGTTTCGAAAAGTTTTTAGATTTGGCTATTGTAGTATTTTTGTTTTATTTAACAACTAATGTTCAATTATGAACTAATTAGATTAAAAAATTCATTTTGTGATTTACAGACAAACTATACAATTAATTTTGTTTTTGTCTATATTTAATACTCTATGCATGTGTTTAAAGATTTAATGAGATAACACGAAAACAGAGTGGGCAGGGCATATGGAGCCGCGCAGGCCATGTGCATCAGGAAATGGAGAAAGGGAGCATATTCCCAGACGGATGCTCATGCATTGGCAAAGCAAAACTGGGCCTGAAAAGGCCATATGGGTCATTGCGTGCTTGGGTCATCTTCATCTAGCTGCGGTGCTACCTCTGCTACTTATTAGTATTAGAATCACTCATTTTCATCATCATCAGTTAGTAATATGCGTTGTCTGGCATGTTAAAACACCTGACCAGCAGGTCAGTATAACGCAAATGAAAGACAGTAACAATGGTTAACTACTGGATATCGCTGGAAACAAATCAAGGTTAGCATATATATAGGTGGGGAGTGGAATCAGGGAGAGGGCCGGAGCATGCAAGTGCAAGCAGTACTCTACTCACTGAGAAAATCCCCGAGGCTGAAGTTTTTGCCGTCAGCCCAGGCCTGGTAGTCGACCCCCGGCAGGGTGAGGCCGTCGTACCAGCCCTTGTCGTCGCCGACGGTGTAGTTCTTGTACGCCTCGGCGCCGAGCGGCGGGGCCGTGACGGCCAGCGCGGCCACCACCGCCGCCGCGAGGCACGGCACGACCATCAGACCGCGGCGGCCGCCGCTGGAGGAGAGCAGCACCATTTTCGGTAGTACTATGTGGTAGGTTGCCCCTTGGGGAAGAGACCCACAGATGCGATGCTGCTCTCCTGATGAATGATGGATGATGTTTGTATCATTGAGGGGTTGGGAAGATGCATGGGGGGCGGCTTAAAAGAGTGATGGACAGATGGAGGTCTAAAGAGAGAGAAAGTTGCTTGGTAGCATATCATCTTTTCTTTTGTAATGATAACGGCGTTGTATGACTCGACATGCGATTCTGCCGTATTGCAAGAATGCCACTGTGCTCGCCGGAGCTGGCGACTCGGCATGCCACCACGTCGCTGGACAGCAGGGATGAAAACGGATGAGATATTATATTTGTTTTTATATTTATGATTGCATTTGGATTCGAATACGAATATGTCAGTCATGTCAAATAGGATATTATTTGACATTATAAATATACGATTTAAATATTCAGATACGAATACGGTATCGAATATCAAATATATAAACTTGAATACAGCCATATAGACAGATTTAAACTCCTCCAAACAGATTTGATCTCGAATATGGTCAAATAATATTTATACCGTTTTTATCCAGCTGAACAAGGTAAGAAAATGAGCGTGTCGCAGCGCCGGAGTTGAGGGGGTGCCATGTTCCGTGTTGTGCTGCCACGGTGTTGCATGTGTGTCGGCAGTGAACTGGAGTTTATAATCTGTTGGTGTGTTAGTGAGGCCTTGTTTAGTTCGCAAAATTTTTCAAAATTTCCTGTCACATCGAATTTTTGGTCACATGCATAGAGCATTAAATATAAATGAAAATAAAAATTAATTACACAGTTTATCTGTTGTAAGATGAATCTTTTTAGCCTAGTTACTCCGTGATTGGACAATGTTTGTCAAATAAAAACGAAAGTGCTATAGTAGGTAAAAATCAATTTTTTTTTTGCCTAAACAAGGCCTGAATCATGTGAGGCGGCGGCGACGTGGTTCAGTTTCGGTGGCGGCGTCCCGTCATTGGATCTGCTGCGCTGCACCCCTTTGGCAGTTTCACCTACTGTAGTACGAGAGTAGGGCCTTCTTTAGATGTACCTACAAACCAAAAACTTTATAAGATTTTCCATCATATCGAATCTTGCGGCACATGTATGGAGTATTAAATGTAGATAAAAAAAACTAATTACACAGTTTGTCTGTAAATCGTAAGACGAATCTTTTAAGTCTAGTTACTCCATAATTAGATAATGTTTGTCAAATAAAAACGAAAGTACTACAGTGTCAAAATCCAAAAAAATTTTGATCTAAACAAGCCCTAGGTACGACAGATACGACCGTCTAAAGATACTAGTATGACTTCATAAATTTTAATTTAATGAACTAATTTTATTTAAATACCAAAATTTATTATATTAAATAAGTATTTTCTTTTGTGAAATACATTTTTATCGTATATCTATTTGGACTCATATATGTCAATACTATTCCCTATACACTTAGTTAAATTTAAACTTAAGGTGGCTTCTTCTTTATTTTACTATGAAGTTAGAACTTTTTTCCGGGACAGCTAGTACATTCAACACATGTTTAGAGGAAACTTGCATTGCCGAATGGTATTATTCATATATCGTCGAATCGTACATATAAACCACGCATACGAGCTGCAGTAGCGTTTGTGAATCTAGACGGAAGCAGTCACTGCTTTACCGAGTGTGTATTTGGCAAAGGTACTATCCTTTGCCCCTCGACAAATTTCTCGTCGGTAAACGGTTCTTTGCCGAGTGCCTTTTATCAGGCACTTGGCAAAGACTTTGCCGTTTCTCCCGGAGCTCTTGATAAAGAAAAATTGCCGTGACGGTGATTTTGTAATTGATGGTTGTTTTACCGAGTGTCTCCTGGGGGCACTTGGCAAAGGCAATTTTTTTCCGATAACTCTTTGCCGAGTGTCCTCCCAGGAGGCACTCGACAAAGAAAACATTTTTTTTTAAAATACTTTGCTGAGTGCCCTCCTAGAAGGCACTCGGCAAAAAAATTCTTCTTTTAGAAATTCTTTGTCGAGTGTCTCCTCAGGAAGCACTCGGCAAAGCTAGGAAATATGGTGGGGCAAATGGTCACTTTGCTGAGTGCCATTTGCCCGACACTCGGCAAAGTGACCAGAACGGAGCTATTTTTCTTTTTTTACATTTTTCCACAACAAACACAATATATTACATATATTTCACATCCTTCAAAGATATCTCAAAAATATATCATATTCATCACATAAATCTCACATCCATCTCATAAATATCATACGCATCACATAAATATCACATCTAAACAAATCCACAAGTCCATCACAAGTGCAAATATTAACACAAGTGCATCGTAAGTCCATCACCAACTGAACAATAAATGCAAAGAGAACTACCCGGTTCCCCAAGGTCCCCAGTGCGACTATGGTGTACTATGACCTGGATCATTAGAGGGCCCGATAGGTGGATTATTCGAACCGATGGATGGAGGCTGCACAAAAGAGAAGACATTGCTTGTGTTAGACAAAAAATCCACTAGGCTACATGTAGTATTGTGGTTTGATCCTAAGCATTTAGCAACAAACTTAAACACTCATACTCATACTTACAGGAGTACCATGCGCGGGAGGTGGAGGTGGTGGTGGAGGTATAACGAATAGTGAAGATGGCACATCTAGACCCGTATGTTGTCTAAGAGATTGCATGTACTGTAGAATCTTCGCCATCTGCTGTTGCTGTCGTTGCTGCACTGCCACACGCTGGGCCTCTGTAGCCTCCATAGCCTTATCCTCTACCGATCGGCCTCCCACTGGGCCTCTAAAGCCTGTACCTAGGCCTGCAACATTTCACCACAATGTTTGAATAATGCAAAGCTAAGTAAGATATGTAAATATCAAGGTATGGCAAATAAAATAGTAATCACTTGTAGTGACACAATCCGCTGCTGTGAAGTCTCTGGCCGTGGACATATGAGAATGGTTGTTTCCGTGCTCGGATCTGGGAGAGAGAGGCAGTAGAGGTCGCGTCAATGATGCCATCGCCAAGATAATACCGCTGATGCTTCTTGGCATTCTTGCCTCCTCTAATTCTCATGACAACCTCTGGATCAAAGTCCTGGGAGCTCGGGTTGTAGTTGTTTTCATGGATAGACCTTGCCACCGACGTGTACCCATTGATGCGGTCGTAGACGGTCGGGTTTGTGTACGCCTCAGGTGGGTCGGGGTTGTAGGAGACGTCGGACGTCGCCTTGCCCTTGTGGGCCATAGCATATGCCATGAACGTAGTGGACTCCTGACCCGCATATGCCACCGAGTGCAACAAACAACAAATCTATATCTCTTATAAAGATAAACCTCACTAGCTATTTCTCTTGCCATACAAAGTGTCCACATCAACATTCACTAGAACATCCCACTAACACATATAGCACATTCAACTATCTCACCATGCAAAATGTCCATATCAACATCCACTAATACATCCAACTAACACATGATATTATATTTTTATTCAAACTATTCACATTAGCAAACTACATCATTTATTAACATATATTACTATATTACCAACATCATAGATATACATCTTCTGATTAGTGATTAGCACTATAACCTATTTATATTTTTTCTTCATACCCACGACAACACGTGGGGAATCCTCCTAGTTAGTAGAAATCAAACAAAATTGAACGTTAAAAAAAAATCTTTGCCGAGTGTCATCCTGTGGCACTTGGCAAAGGCTGACGGTGTGTACCACCGTTACCCGTTGCCGAGGGCTAACCTTTGCCGAGTGTCTGGCACTCGACAAAAGAGGCTTTTTGCCGAATGCCGACTTGTGCCAAGTGTCAGGCACTTGGCAAAGAGGCTCTTTGCCAAGTGTTGTGCTTTGCCGAGTACGGCATTTGGCATAGAGGCTCTTTGCTGAGTGCCCGAATTTTGGCACTCGGCAAAGCATATGACACTCGGCAAACTTTCGGTTTCTATAGTGAGGATGAGTAGCTAAAAGTGTCAAGTTACACTAAGGCCTTGTTTAGTTATCCCAAAATCTAAAAACTTTTCAAGATTTTCCGTCACATCAAATCTTGCAGTACATACATAGAACATTAAATATAGATAAAAAATAAATAATTACACAGTTTGTCTGTAATTTGCGAAACGAATCTTTTGAGCCTAGTTAGTCCATGGTTGGACAATAGTAGTCAAATAAAAATAAAAATGCTATAATACTCAAGAAAATTTCACCTCCTTGACTAAACAAGGCCTAAAATTGAAGTTCGGGTCTTTGGTCAAAAGATGAGGATATGTACCTACATCACCTGCCGCACTGAATCCAGGTCCGAGGGACGTCCCGCCATGACCATGAGGGGTAACATGGAAGGAAGTCAAGATAACGAAATTGCAATATACAAACACAGCACATCTGTGACGTGTCCGTGATGTACTTCGTCAGTACCTGCTCGGTGCTACGGCAGTTGTAACTTGTAAGCTCCACTCTGCTTGTCTGCTTTAAACAATGCCACTAGGTGCTCGTTCGGTTGTCCTTATTTATTAACATGAAACCAAATCATTGCAAGTGTTTTCTGCTGATTCCACCGCACAGCGCTGCGCCTAATTTTATTTTATATGCTTTTGCCAGGAAAGAAATCTGACAAACAAAGACGGCTTACCTAGATTGAAACTGGGTTTTGAGTTTTTGACCTGTGATTTCCTCTGTGTTCTTTAGCTGCTGCTTATCTGTTACGTATGCAACACTGACAGTAGCAGGCCGGTCGACGATGCTGATAGGCAGACCGACGCTCTCGCGTTTTTCAAATAAAACGTGAAATGGCAGGTCACAGTGCTTAGCAAACTCATACTCCGCGAGTTTGGGCCCTGAAAAGCTAAGGGGCTTGTTTAGTTCACCCCGAAATTAAAAAAGTTTTCAAGATTCTCCATCACATCCAATCTTGCGACACAAGCATAAAGCATTAAATTTAGACGAAAATAAAAACTAATTACACAGTTTGTCTGTAAATCGCGAGACGAATCTTTTGATCCTAGTTAGTTCATGATTCAACAATATTTGTCAAATAAAAATGAAAGTGCTACAGTAGCGAAATCCGAAATTTTTTCGGAACTAAACAAGGCCTAATATAAATGAAAGTAACGATCCGGGGTTTATT
Source organism: Sorghum bicolor (assembly GCF_000003195.3). Lineage (NCBI taxonomy): Eukaryota > Viridiplantae > Streptophyta > Magnoliopsida > Poales > Poaceae > Sorghum > Sorghum bicolor. Next base: position 12,751,399 of record NC_012872.2, read on the forward strand.
CCCCGGGAAGCGAACGAACACATCACAAACCATTCCGTGCTCTTCAAACACAACAAAGCAGAGACAAAGCTGTGGTCTTCATACAATAAAGTTCTATACCGTTGCCACGACACGTAGTGCCTTAATTTGTATCAGCAACATCGCTGCAGTGCAATGAGCTCCAGCTCTCATCATTAGGCACAGAGGATCCAGATCGGGAGATATTCTTTGCAGTCCCGGTCGCCATGAGAGCCCGTTGCATGCATACGCCTAGCTGTGCTGCTTGTGCAGTCTTTCCAGGTGGGTGGTCAGTTTACATCATTCATGACAACTTCTGCACGGGACTACAGGCTGTTCCACCAGCGCATCTCGAAAGCACAAGTAACTAGTCCTATATCCATCAAACATTCATGCTGGCTGGACGTCGGTGGTCACCCGCGGTTAAGTCTTGTTTGTCATAGATCAATTTTCACTAGTAAATTTATTTTTTTTAGAAAATAGTTTTATAAGCAACTTTCTAGATGAAGCTGAACTATTTTGAAAAAAGTGTTTGGTAAAATAGCTTCACTAACTACTTCTTGCATAGATGAGAGAAAGAAATGAGAGAGAGCTGCAGAAAAACAGCTTCATCCAAGAAGTTGTTTTAGAAGTAAGTGTTTGACCAAAAAAAAAAAAAACAAAAAACAAACAGACCCTAAGTTTGTAAAACGTCGACCAAATATCTATTGTCCATTTGGGAGGGGCACTAGGACCCAAATTCTTAGTCGGTCAACCTACTAAACAGATGATTTTTACTATGGCCTCCCTTTTTCAGGGGCAGTTCAAATAATAAACATCTAGAAATGTTTGTTTGCACTATAACTTCTGAATCACCTATGTAAATCAAATTTCAAGAGCGATTGACTTAATAAAACCACCCCTAAAAATCTATCTATTGTCAAAAGCGGTTGACATAAAACAACTGCCATAAGAATCCCATTTTTAGGGAGATCTCTAGTGCCAACCATCCATGAGAATGAGTGTGGATCCCGCGGAGCATATAAATTCAAAATTTTCAAATCAAGTTAGATGAAAGCAAAACTCATAATAAATTGTAGAGCTTAGCAAGGTCCAGAGCCATCATGCCAGCCAAGTACATCTATGTTTTTTGAACGTGCATCACTTCAAACTTTTTTTAGAGCCATACGAATATGTTTCTGATTGAATCTTAATGAAGCACTTCAAATTTGATAGAAATTTACTTTGGACTTAATACGACTCATAGTGTTAGCATGTGCAATATACTAGCATACAGGAAGTGGCAAGAAAACCAGGTGCCTTGCACTCACCACGCTCGCTTAGTCACTTCCAAGCTATACTCGTGTCCATTATTTTTCTTTTTTTAAGATGTGGCTCAAGTGGTTTGAATAAAAAATTGTGGATGCCTAGATTGTTTGGAAAATTTCATAAAAAAACTTGACTTGAAGCAACTCCAAGAGAATGGTATATCACTCACAATCTGTAAATTTGACAGAAACATAAAAAAAACATAATTCAACATCTTCATCATCTCCCTCTCTAAAATAGCTGGACAGTGGTATTCGACAAAATAGGCGAGACAGTCTCGCTCTCATCCAGGGTGGACCCAACATTTCCTCAATGAATCTAAATAGTGTTACAGAGCCACTTTAGAGATCTAAGTTTACATTTGTTCTCGGAGTTGCTCTTATTTTGCCTTTTGTTTTAATGACAAATTTGGACCAAATTGATTTGGTGGCGTGTAGTGCCAATTAGCATGCTCTCTAATAGTAGCGACAAAATAAATCGAGTCTCACGTGTGGAGGTAAGATAGGAATTTGAGTTTTATTAGTCCCAACCGCATGCTCTGTTTATGGAGAAATAAGACAGGAGTTGAAGAAAGAGTTCATATCTATATCCTCTATTTGGTGTGTGTGTGTGTGTGGGGGGGGGGGGGGGTTGAGTGAAAAACTATTTGACAAATCATGATAGATGGTAATGATGTGTTTATCTTTCATTAAGAGTACAACTCGTCTAACTACCGCACTTCCCCAATGGAGTTGATTAGTGTGAGTCCATCATGCTACTGTATGCAGTTTGCACACATATCATGTTGATCACCGGTGCTGAATCTTTAGAGTAAGTCATTCTAAAGTAAATATTTTATTCTAATTTAAAGATTATCATTGCCCTTGCTAGAACTGCTAGAGTAATCTATTAGTTCTTGATCCTTATTTATTTAGCAGAGAATGGGTCCAAAGCACACAACCATATCAAATTTCTTTAAGTCTCAGAAAAATTAGAGATATTTTAGATGACAATACAGAGATGGATCATGATTGCTTCAATATGGCTGTTCAGATGTCTGCGTGCAAGGAAGCCTGGTTGTTGGAGGATGAAAAATACCACTTCATGGATTTCCAGTTCCGTGTAAGTTGATATAACTATTTCCTTGTTGTGTATATAATTGTATAATTAATCAAATTATTATTCTTTTTTGCGAAATAAACAGTCTTATTGGATGAGATCCGCGGTGCTGTGACAAGGTAGGCTACAAAAACTGGCAGAATTTCTTGAATGCTAGCCTAACATGAAGTGTATTAAAGATTGCAACACTATAAGATAGGTTTTGTATACTCCTTTAAAAATTTATATTTTATTTTGCCCTTGTAGTTTGTGTGTTTGTTTTTAGGTTCTACTGCTATATATATTATCTATTATCGAGATAGGCTCTACAGTTTATTCATAATAGACACGGGATGCAAAATTATGCACATTCTGCATCCGCTTACTTCAAATTCAGGATACAAGGGTCATGATCAGAGCATGCCATATATAGCTACACTACACAATATTGCCAAAAAAAAAAAATCAATCTCACCATGAAATTTTCCAATCCTGCAAGGAATGATAATATTTATTGATGGAAAAAACGTGAATTCCCAACATGTGTTTCAAAACTGTTGGTAGGTAATCACTTAAAATATATTTCATCTTTCTTACCAAATAGTCATTTTATTTATGTACAACTAATAAACACATGCTCGCTCTTCTCTAGGAAATTAGCAGCTTCTTTGTATACCTTTTTATGCAGTCGTGGTATGACGTAAGATTGCCACTAATCAATCCTGTGAGTATATATATTCTCTATGTATATTTTATACACTACATAGCAAATTAATAAGTTAACTTATTATCCACCATGCACATCTAGGGATAGAATTCTTGGTGGATATTTTGAAGAGCCATGCAAATGAATGTTTTGACAACTTTTCTGAAGATCTCTGGCCTATTTAAGGTCTTAAGCACATTGTAAATTAGATGATTAAGGCGAGATATAATTTTATTATGCCTTATTATGCATAAGTGCGTCCCGGATTATATACATGATCATATAGAATTTTGTGGAAGTTGAACTATGCAAAAAATATCATCGTTTTGTTATTTTCAAGTGCATCCCTGAAATAAAATTGTGGCGTTAGTACGAGCACTATACTAGTTTAGATATCGAATGTTTGTATCTAATGAGCTCCTAGCATACAACCGTCACTCTTATATCTTTCACCCAAACTATTATAAAATTCAAAGTTTTAGTTTAGTCCCTACAAATTGTGTTATTCCTATGTAAAAGTGTATGCTACACATATTATAAAATTCAACCTATGCAATATGATTCAACCACTTTCTTCTAAGTGTACATTGTTTATAAGAAATGTCTAGCCTTATTCGATGAAAGATACACACATAAACACGAGCCCACTACCGTACCATTGCCTTCATAAATGCCAAAACATAACATAACACCATGTCATTCATGACCACATTGGTCAGTAACATAACAAACACATTTAATCATTACTAAATATATGCTCAATCTAGCTGGCACTCTTTCTTTTGCCGACTAAAAGAATTGTTTCCATGTATGCCAAATTATGCCCAACTAACTCGGAGTATATTACACCACGTCAGACAATGAGCGTTACATTGCGTGCGCGTGCACGCAGCTTTACTGCCAGTTGGACATGTTCACTAGCGAGATGACCATTGAACACTTGTCTGTGCACCAAATCATTTATTCCACCTTTTAAGAAGAGCCTTCCTTTATAATAGTTAAAAACTAGGTATTAATGTGCAAATTCAACAATAGCCACAACCCTCCCACCGGTATATATACCTCACCACTCCCTCCCCCATAGTCCATAGAGCACATATAGCTCACTAACATCCAACCCCACCACCAGAGGAGACCAAGCAACAACTAACCCCTTAGTCCCCAACATGGAGCTAGAGCTAGAGCTCGTGTCAACGCCGCTAGTCAATGGAGTCGGTGGCAAAGTGCGCCACATCATGGTGGCCCACTGGCTCCCCCTCCGTGTAGCAGAGGACTTGAACTCATTGTTTGGCTTGTTGGCGCCCGTCACTTTCATCAGTACGCTGCTCGCTTCGGCCGAATCCAAGGTCATCCCCTCCAGTACACTCGATGAATACCTCATGGAGAATTTCTCTTGCCTCCTCATGTACCTTGACAGCGCCCACCACAACGAGTTCTACGTCGACTTTTGCAAGCACTACCTGTGGCCACTGGTCCACTACTTGCTGCCGCTCTCTTCGGCCCACAATGACAATGTAGCGCTTCAACACTGGTATGTACCGAATGTTCCTTGTAGTGAACATGCAGTTCGTGGACCGCGTTATCGAGGTGGTCTCCCCGGATGATGGCGACCTCATCATTGTCCATGACTACCACCTCTGGGTGTTCCCAAGAAGGTTTTTGAAGATATAAATCACAGCCCTGTATGTAGTGGCTAACCTAAAGAACAAAGAAAACTCAAGAACGAATGAAGAACATGCTGGAAGGCGATATGGCAAATGATAACTGTCAAAGGACAATGTTGTTTTCAATAGATTTAAGTGTTCAGTACATCCATGATTACAAGATAGGTTTTCAACATTAAACACACACATGCGCGCACGCTTGTGTGTGTGTGTTATATGTTGAAAAACTACCTTGTAATCATGGATGTACAGAACACTTAACACACACACAAACACACACACACACACAAGTCCAAGCTACTTATACCACGTCAGATAATGAGCGTTACATCGTGTGCGCATGCGCGCAGCTGTGTTGGACATGTTCACTGACAAGATGAAGGTTGAGCACTTCAAACCGTGGACCCTGCGTTACCTGCCATACGAAACAATTACGCGGAGCAACCCGTCCAAATCCTCCATTTCTTTTCTGTGCACCAAATCATTTCTTCCACCTTTTCCTTTGGAATAGTTTGAAACTTTAGGTACTAATGTGCAAATTCAACAATAGCTACAATGCTCCCACCGTTATATATACCTCACCACTCCATCCCCCACAATCCTTAGAGCACATTTAGCTCACTGGCATCCAACCCCACCACTAGAGGAGACTAAGGACCGGCTAACCCTCAGTCCCCTCCATGGATCTAGAGCTAGAGCTGGTGTTAGTGTCAGCGCCGCGAGTCAATAGAGCTGGTGGCCCAAAGCGTGCCGTATCGTGGTAGCCCACCGGCTCCCCCTCCGCGTGGCTGAGGACCCCAAACTCACTGTTTGGCTTTGCCTTCTCCATCGACCCCGATGCGGTGGCATTTCAGGTCTCGTGCGGCCTTTCGGTGCCTGTCACTTTCATCGGTACACTGCCCACTCTAGTCAAATCCAAGGTCGTCCCCTCCAATGCACTCGACGAATACCTCATGGAGAATTTCTCTTGCCTCCTCGTGTACCTCGTTGGCGCCCACCACAGCAAGTTATATGATGACTTTTGCAAGCACTACTTGTGGCCACCGGTTCACTACTTGCTGTTGCTCTCTCCAGCCCACGATGACAACGTAGCGCTTAGACGCTAGTATGTACCGAATGTTCCTTACAGTGAACATGCAGTTCGTGGACCGCATCATCGAGGTGGTCTCCTCGGACAACAATGACCTCGTCATTGCCCATAACTACCACCTCTGGGTGTTCGCCAAAAGGTTTTGGAACATGTAAATCACAGCTCTATATATAGTGGCGGACCCAACACTAGGGCCACTAGGGCTATGGCCCTAGTCTTAGCCTTTAATTGCAGTGGACAAATCATATATTTTCTATAGCTAAGCACAATTAGCACTCATGTCTAATGCAACGGCCTTAGTCTTTGGCCAATCTTGAGTCCGCCCCTGTCTATATACAATGGCTAACCTAAAGAACGGATAAGAGCACGCTGGAACGCGATATGGCAATGGACAATTATCAAAGGATAGTGTTGTTTTCAACATATTTAAATGTTCAGTACATCCACAATTACAAGGTAGTTTTTTCAACATATAACACACATGCACACGCGCGCGCACACACACATGCACACACATGCACACGCGCACACACATGCACGCACACGCGTGCACACACAGGCGCACACACACAGGCACACACATGCGCACGCGCACACACGCACACACACGTGCACACACACACATACATGAGCGCGCGCACACACACAAGTCCAAGCTTTACCAGTAACTCTTACACACTAAACTAAGCTAAGCAACTGCCTAACACTGATACAAAGAGGTAAGATTGCAACCGGTCAGTCATGTTGCGTCAATTAGGGATGAAAACGGTACAGATATTTTCCGACCGTATTCGAGACCGATTTCGTTTAGAGAGGTTCAAATCTGTTCGTATCCGAGTCCGAATATTCAACATCCGATACCGTATCCGTATCCGAATATTTAAATTATATTTTTATGATATGTCGACATCCAATTGTATCTTATCCGACATGATTGACATTATCCGTATTCAAATCCGAATCCGACCAGAAATATGAAAACAAATATAATATCGATAATATCCGTCCGTATTCGATCCGTTTTCATCCCTATACGTCATGGATGCGCTCACCGCACATATTCTCCACCATCTTTGTAACAAACGGTGTAAGATTGACCAAATAAAATTAAAAAAGATCTTTCCCAAAAATATGGAAAGCACTAGTACATAGAGGTACTATACAGACGGTTCGTAACCCGTTTGTATAGGTGGTTCGGCGAACCGTCTGCGCTGGAGGCCTGTGGAAATAAATTTTTCCACAGGCGGGTAACTGAGAACCGTTTGTAGAAAATAGATTTTCACAGGTGGTTCTCTTAGCCAAAATAGATTTCCACATACGGCTCTCTTAGCCAACGGCCTGTAGAAATATTTTTCTAGAAAATACAAAATCGGCTTTTGAAAATAGGAAAAAAAATTTAATCCCACGAAAGTCGCAAGTCGTGCAATTTTTCGCATAAAATCGCATGTTTCACGACAGGTGGGATTTGAACTTGAGATCTCACCCTTACGAGTAAGGTCCTCTACCACTCCACCCATCACTCACTTGTGTCTATATTAGAGTTTAGTTCCCCATATATTATTCTAAGCCGAGCATACATTGATTATTTGAGGACCTAAACGGATTCAAATGGAAAAGTCGTCAACTATGAAGTTTGATAACTTTTCAATATCTACAACTTTTATATTGGTAGTTTCTCCATTCGAGGGCATTTATAAAATTTGAATATCAAATTTGTGAGATTCAAACATAGTTTTCGATGACAAGATGATCTCAAATAAAAAATTTATCAACTACAAAGTTTCATAACTTTTTGAGATCTACAACTTTCATTTTGAAAGTTTTTTTCAAACGAGGTCATTTGAAAAGCTTAGGCCATGTTTAGATGTGAATTTCTTTTGGATTTTGCTACTGTAGCACTTTCGTTTGTTTGTGGCAAATATTATCTAATCATGGATTAACTAGGATCAAAAGATTCATCTCGTGATTTACAGATAAACTGTGCAATTAGTTTTTGTTTTCGTCTATATTTAATGTTTCATGCATGTGTCACAAGATTCGATGTGATGGGGAATCCTGAAATTTTTTTGGTTTTTGGGGTGAACTAAACAAGGCCTTAAAAAAATTCAATTTCAAATTATTTCTACAGGCGGGTTTTTTAAGGAACCGCCTATAAAAATTATGTATTTCTACGTGTGGTAAAATTGATTTTTACAGGCGATTTTGAGTCGGACCCGCTGATTTCAGACGTTTTTTAATTGAAACCGTCTGTAAAAAAAAATTTACCGCTAGCACAGAGCTTTTTTTTGTACTAGTGAAGGTTTGAATAAAAGTTGTGGAGAACGCCTACATTGTTTGGAAACATTCAAAAAAAACTTGACTTGAAGCAACTCCAAGAGAATAGGTATCTCACTCGCAATCTGTAAATTTGACGGAAACAAATACATGGTTCAGCATCTTCGTCATCTCCCTCTCTAAAATAGTTGGATGCTGGAACACTGTCTCGCAAAAGTCGCTCGATCAGCAAAATAGGCGAGACGGTCTCGCTCTCATCCAGGGTGGCCGAACATTTCCTGAATGATGAGTCTTAATAGTATTAGAGAGCCAATTTAGAGATCTAAGTTACATATGTTCTTGGAGTTGTGCTTATTTTGCCTTTTGTATTAATGATAAATTTGGACCAAATTGGTTTAGTGGCGTGTAGTGCCAATTAGCATGTTCTCCAATAGTAAGCGACAAAACAAACCTAGGGCCTATTTGGTATAGTTCACAATAGCTTCATGAGGTGAGCTGTTTTTTTACCTAACACTTATTTCTAAAACAGCTTCATGAGAGTTGGTTATTGTGAGTAATGATGTGCTTATTTTTCACTACGAGTACAACTCATCTAACTACCACCCCTCCCCAAGGGAGTTGATTATTGTGAGTCCATCATGCTCCGCACAAACTTCTCAGAGCTCTGTCTCCAACTCAATCTCACATGTAGGGGCTAGTCTACCATACCATGGTTAAATTGGTGAGGACTGAGGAGCCTCCATACATAGTTAAATTGCCCCTGTTTTTATACTTGCCCTCAGTCTATCGTACTCTTGTTGTTCTGCGCTGGCCACCATGGACAGTAGCAATCTGCATGTTGTGTGTATGATATCAAATATTGTCAGCAATCAGCAACCGTAGCCGTAGGTCTAAATTCTAGTAGTACTCTAGACATGACTCTTTGTTCAATCCCTGCGTCTGGGAGCAGATGACATGCATTTTCTAATCATGTTATTCTTTTGTACATTTTGTTCTCTGGTCCAATAAAAATCCAGCACCATTGATTTATGTACCAAAACCATACATTTGGCATATATCTATAGTATAGCACGCTGATAGTTATCCTTTACAACACATGTTTTGTACACGTTTTCACATTGATGATGTCAGCTTACATCATGCTGATGTCATATACATATTTTTGTTCTGTCTTTAAAAAATACCAACACAGTAATTCTACAAATCTCCGTACAGTATCTAGCCCCTACATTTTACGCTATCTACATTACTATTCTATTCTGTCTTACCATAATTGCGTTCAGTCCATGACCTTGCACTTTTAAAATCTAGTTCTTGAATTTTATTTAAAAAATGTCCGCTATGCATTTAGCCTCTAAATTTAAAACGCTCATATTTTTTAACCTAGCTCTATTTTAAGTGTTTTTTTTGCACTCACGCGATCATTGAAAGGAGCCTAGACGTTAGAAGCCTCTATAGATTGTTTTTCTCATTTTTGCTGTACTATTTTTTATGTGTATTTGTTATGATTCCTGTTGTTGCTATCTATCAAGAAGAGTTGATCAAGGTTGAACGTGAAGGAAATATCAAGTGTCCCAACAACTTTATGGAGGCAAATGTCATTGACCACTTTGCACCTACTTTATTTTCTTTTAAGTTAGTATAATTAGATCATTAGCTGCATGTTGAGTCTGAATTTGAACCCCATGTTGAGTTACTAGAAATGGGCATATAATCTTTGAAACTTAGATTGGCTGGGAATAATTTGGCTCTTAGCTTTGCGGTCAAGCTTGGTTTTGGTAATTCAACTAAAACTTGTTAATAATCACTGCTACAGAAAATATTTTTACAGGCGGTGCTAGAAGCATCTTCACAGGCGGCCAAGCCCACCGCCTGTACCAGGGGTTAGTATAAAATGGACCACAGTACAGGCGGGGTACTGTGAGCCGCCTGTGTAAATGTACTTTTACACAAGCGGCTGACTTGGTGAGCCGCCTGTGTAAATAATTTTTTATATGTATTTCAAATTTTAATTTTTCTCACCACACTACAGTGCTAAACATCATACATATACATCACACACACACACACACACACACACACACACACACACACACACACACACACACACACACACACACATATATATATATATATATTATAGATATCTAAACATGAAATCAAACATTAACCATAAAATTATATATATACACGTCAATGTTATCCACACAACCATACAGTGTTTACATGTCATTTCGCTTCAGATTTAGACCTGCTATGTCTGTCAGCACTCTAAATTTATCACTTGCTAAATCGCCCTCGTGATCAAAATATGCTCCATCACTTGGAATTATTTCTCTCATAATAAAACCGCACAAGTTTACTATGAATTTCATAAAAATATAGCTAAAACTCTCTCTCTTGCCCTATGAACCCTAAGCCTAAGCAACAATGCATGATGAATCCTAGATCTAGAGCAACTCCAATACAAGAATTGAACAAAAAAATCACTAAAAAATGGCATCAAGGGCACTAACTAACCTTTTGGAAGTTTCTCACCAAAGAAATGAAGATCAAAACCTCCCCCTTTGGAAACTGTTCTTGTCTGGACCGCCACACTGCACAACTCACAGGAGTAACTGTTCTTGTCTGGAGGTGGACGAAGGATATTTATAACAAGATTAACAAGAGCGGATTATAATGAGAACCGCATGTGTAAATACAATTAACACAGGCGAACTTCTATACAAACCGCCTGTGTAAAAAGGTACATTTTCACAGGTGGTGTTGTTAAGGCAACCGGCTGTGTAAATAACATTTACACATGTGGTTGTTATTGTAAACCGCCTGTGTAAATAAACCGTTTACATAGGCGGTTGAGTTAAGAGAACCGTCTGAGAAAACACATTTACATGGGCGGTTCTCTTTATGAGCCCACATAATTTTTTCTACTGGCGTCGTGAAATTGTGAACCGCCTGTGAAAAAAACAAGGTGCCAACAAAAATGATTTTTGTACTAGTGAATGTTGATATGTGGCAAATTGGAAACTTTGCGAGATCATGGTTTGGGTTGGTGAATCCGAGCAGGACAGAAGGAATGATATGATGTATTTGTTGTTTTGATCCCGTGTTTTTGGGTCTACTTAAGGTCGTTGGCACATTGAAAATTAGATGGTTAAGGCGAGGCATAAGTTTATTATATCTTACTATGCATAAGTGTTTCTCGGATTATATATATATGGCCATATATAATTGTGTAAAAGTTGAACTATGAGAAAAATATTGTTGTTTCGTTATTTCCATGTGCATCGCTAAAATAAAACCATAGCGTTAGCACGAGCACTATACTAGTTTGGATATATTGTTTTGGAACGTTTGTATTTAATGAGCTCCTAGCATAACCCGTAACTTTTACATTTTCCACCCAAACTATTATAAACTTCGAAGTTCTAGTTTAGTCCCTATGATTTGTGTCATTCCCACGTAAAAGTGTATGCAACACATATTGTAAAATTCAACCTATGCAATATGATTCAACCACTTTCAACCTATGTCATTCCCCCCGCTCCCTCTCTGTGCAGCGGAGGACCCAAACTCGCCGTTCGGCTTCGCCTTCTCCATCGATCCTGACATGGTGGCGTTTTAGCTCTCGCATGGCCTTTCACCGGTCGTCACTTTCATTGGTACGCTGCCCGTTTCGGCCGAATCCAAGGTCGTCCCTCCCCCCTAACGAGCTCGATGAGTACCTCGTGGAGAATTTCTCTCGCCTCCTCATGTACCTAGATGGCGCCCGTCACATTGAGTTCTACAACGATTTCTGTAAGGACTACCTATGGCCGTTGGTCCACTAATTGTTGCCGCTCTCTCTGGCCCATCCTAGCGCTTCGACACCGATATGTACCGAACATTCCTCATGGTGAACATGCAGCGCGGATTGTGTCAGCGAGGTGGTTTCCCCGGACGACGGCGACCTCGTCATCATCCATGACTACCACCTCTGGGTGCTCCCCTGAAGGTTTTAGAATACGCAAATCACAGCCCTGTATGCAGTGGCTAACCAAAAGAACAGAGAAAGCTCAAGAACGAATGAAGAACACGCGCAATGTGATATGACCAACGACAATTGTCAAAGGACAGTGTTGTTTTCAACAGATTTAAGTGTCACACACACACACACACACACACACACACACACACACACACACACACACTTACACTCTCAACTGAGCTAAACAACTGCCTAAAAACCGATACAAAAGAGATAAGTTTGCAACTGCTCAGTCACATCACGTCATGGGCACGCACACCGCGTGCACAACAACTGCTTAATTTAAACCCGCTGCTTCCCACCTTTGGCTTGGTCTAGCTCTCACATGCAGAATTACACTACCATTCCCACCTTCCTCCACTGCAAGTGCCCATGCATCGGCATTGGGTTCTTCCTCCACTCTCCGTTCCCCTCCCAATGGTTGTGCGTCCTTCCCGGTCCTCTCGTACTAGGAAAAAGTCCTCTCAATGCGTCCACACTAGATGTGGACTGAACTATCTCATGATATTCTAAACCCACCTCATGTACCGCTTTAATGGGCAAACAACCCAACCCTTGGAACCACCTACAGCTCTAGGTGGCAAAGTGCCGACATCAAGGTGCTAAATCTTCCCGTCGATGTGGAATCTTGGGGAAGATCAGCCTGTTATCCCTAGAATAGCTTTTATCTATTGAGCAATGCCCCTTCCACTCGGCACGGTCAGATCACTAAGGCCGATTTTTGTCTCTGCTCGACGGGTGAGGCTTGCACTTAATCTCCCTTCTGCCTTTGCACTCTCTAGGACCAATGTCATATTACATCTTGCCCTTTATGATTAAGAACTGTATCTGTGGCTACTGCTATTTTGTCAGTCAGTCTGTCCCCAATATTAAATCTCGCTGACCACACCCTATGGCGATCATCGAATCGATAGCAATAAGCCATATTTGAAGGCATTCATATACGGAACATCTAGAAATTGTACTCGGAGCAGGAGGCAGGAGATTCAATTAAGCGAGAAGCGGATCCTTGTCTCTGTTTTTTGTTCCTTGTCTATAGGAAAATTACATGCTATTCAAGGCATCAATAGAACCCTATAATTTTGGAGCCCTACTTATTTTCATTGTCTTCGGAATAGTAGAATAATTTAATTTGATCGTCGGCGCCGTTCCGTCCATGCATGATGATCTCCTCCGAGGCCTCCTCTGCTAGCTGCGCTGCCTCGGTTCGTCGGCGTCCCCAGCCGTCTCCGTGCGCTCGCAGATTCACATGGTCGTGCAGGCCAAGCCCGACCCACTATTCGTGTTCCAGTTTGGCGGCGAGCCAGAGTGTGGGCCCATAGTGTACCAGGTGCCCGGAGGAGCCGCCAGCGGAGGTCAGGGGCAGCCGGTCTTCACCTGCCGGTTCAGCGCCAGCCGGAGGGCAACCAGGAGCAGGTTGGTAAAACTTGGTATAGCTTGGCGTGTAGTTTACGTGACACATATTCCTGTGTGCCACTTGCAATAGGTTTATTAATTTGCTTGCTCATTCAGTTATCCTTGTCTTCACGCTGTCAGTATTTTGTTTGATCGTTCATCGTTTGAATCTGATTTCATAGCTACTAAGTGCTTGTGTAGTTCATAGTTGCAGACACGCACTGACCAAGAATGCTAGGTAGACATTAGTGGGCAAGCGTGGAGCACTAACTGTTGGTCCAAACACAATAAAGTGGCTTAATACTTAATAGACTGATATACAAATCCAATGGTCAAAAATTTAAAACTCAAGGATAAACAGATAACTCTAAAAATTAGCAAACCTGCACAAACAATATAAGTTTACAATAATGGAGTCATCAGTGGCCGAAGCGGGCAGCATATATAAGTTTACAATGGAAGTACCCATTCCATGTGGTGGAGCTAGAGATGATCATGGTGATGATGGTGATGATCACAAGATGATCAAGTGCTCAACTTAGAAAATAAGAAAGAGAAAAACAAAACCTAGTTGATCAAGGCAAAGGTATTGCTTAGGGATTTTGGTTTCGGTGATCAAGACATCATAGAGGGTGTGATCACACTTAGGATAGATAGCCGTACTATGAAGAGAGAAATTCCATGGTTAAAATGGTTATCAAGTGCCACTAGGTGATTTCACATGAACATATGCATTAGGGACATAGTATGCTAACATGACCCTTGAAAATATTTATAAAAATATGCGAACACACATGCATAAGGAGATACACTTGGTGGTGTTAGCACATTTACAAAGGAGATGAAGTTTGAGAGGTAGAGAAGAGTGGAGACTCCCTCTCCCTCCTGCCTTGCAACCTCAGCAGGATTTGGCGAAGACGCATGAGTGTTTCTCATTGAGAAACACACACCAAATGATGGAGGCGCTTGCACCGGATGTTGGTCGTACATCCGATTAGTATTGACTTATAGCGCGCAGAGGCAACAACCAAGGGTTTAGTACCAGACGCTTCATATGTGTGTTCGATCTCTTTCTAGCTTGGACTAGATGCAGGGCACCGAACTCTAATGGATCACTATTGATCATTCGGTGTGCATGACGTCGTGCAGAGTGACGAGCTAAGGGAGGACTAGACGCTAGGGTAAGTCCAGTCACCAGGCACCGGACGCACCTGGTGAAGAAAACTGCATTCTAGAACCTCTCTGAGTAGCGACCAGATCCTAGTCCAGTGTTTGGTCATTTTTTTTGAAGCGAGTTCGGTGAGAACTTATCAATTGAGATCTAATGCATGTCGTTGAAAGTCAGAGGAAACGTGGTGAGAATCTAAGCACTGGTCACTAAGGTCTGCGTCCGGTCGATCTGACTAGAGCATCTGGTGGCCTCGAGTTCAGTGCATAGAGAGCTCCCCTATGACCCTAATGGCTCTATTCATTTGGGGGCTCTATAAATAGTGTTTGGCTGGCTTAGGTCTCACTCTCTTGGCAATTTCACATACTTGACATCCTTGTCAGTCTAAGCAAACACCTCCCACTCATCTCCATCCTTGATTCATCATCTTTATGAAATTAGGAGTGATTGCAAGTGCATTTGCATGAGTGATTACATCTAGTGGCACTTGGGGACCACTGTAGCTATAGAGTTCTTGTTAATCTTGGTGGTTGGAGCCACCTAGATGGCTTGGAGTAGTGGAGGAGTTATGGTAAGAGTTGGTAATGGTTCTTGGCCACCTCCTGGTGATTTATGAGGGGTTCTTGTTCCTTTCCTGGTGGAGCGCCAAAGACAACTCTAGTGGATTGCTCATGTCATTGAGGTACCATACTTGTGGGTAGGTTCTTGCAGTGTCCTATGTAAGGATGAGGTTCATACAACACCTCTTAGTCACCGAACCACTAAGTGTTGGTCGACACAATGGGGACTAGTGTGCCGACAAGCACGTGAACCTCGGGAAAAAAATCATGTCTCAATTATGATTGATTGACATTCTCTGGTGATTGATTGGTTCATATCTTGGTGATTAGTTCATCCCTTATGCGGTGGTATAAAGATCACATTTCTCTCTATTTATATTCCCTCAAAGTAGTGTAATTAGCTTTATCTGCTAGTTATGCCTTGTGTAGCTTAGTTCACTAGTGTAGCATGTAGTGACATAGCTCTTGAGTGCCTAGTGACCTTACTAATTAGAATTGTTAGGATAGGTGGCTTGCAAACCCTCAATTAGAGCTAGAGCAAAATTCTTTGCTTTGTTATTTACTAACTCTATGCTCTAGTGAGTTTGTAGAAATTTTATTAGGCTATTCATCCCCTCTAGGACCTTTCACATCCTTACTTTGAGGAGAACAATGTAAACTAACCACAAAATCCATAGTAATATGCACCCACATCCATTTCAAAATCTTTGAAGGCTTCAATAAAACTATAGGCGTCTTATGCTCAACCTTCACCTGCTGGCACACATCACAAGTTGCAATATACTTGGCAATATCAACCTTCATTCTCTTCTACCAGAAGCTTTGCTTAAGGTCTCTATACATCTTGGTCTCACCAACAGTGTATGGAGTCCGATGACCTTCTCCATATCTTTACATGTGATTTTTGAGGCACACAAAGGCATCCTCTAAAATGGACCACATCATTATCATCAATACTAAACTCTCAAGGTTTGCCATTCCCTATCCTCTTAATATGAACCTCCTGAATTAAACGATCATGTTGTTGTCCCTCGCACAACCCTCTAAAGAAGGGATGGCCGAATGAGCAACTAGGTCTTCTCTCTACTAGTGCTTGCATAGCATAAGGAGACACCCATACGATCAAATCTGCAATCAACAACATTGCCACCTTAGGAACCCTGGTTCTATTAAGAGCATCTGCCACAACATTCGCCTTCCTAGTTGGTACTAAATGTTGAGATTGTAATTCTTTATCAACTCATGCCACATATATTGTCTCAAATCCAACTCCCTCTAAGTGAAAATAATTAATTTGGACGTCGTGTGGCTGGATTAGCAAGTTTGAGGATTTAGATATGTAGATTTGGAAGTTAGAGACCTAGATGACACTACGCAAGTTTAGGTACCTCATGTGATCTGTTTAACATGTTGGGGATCTCGATATACAATATTGGAAGTTTGGGACCTAGATGACACTGCAGTGTGGTTAGTAAGGTGTTCGATTGAACATATTTGATCCATGTCAGCGTTGAGTCATGATTCCACAACAGAGTATGGAGCAGGCAACATGTGTTGTAGCCCCCAAGTTGAGGGACCTAGAAATCAAAAAAATGGAAATTTGGGACCTAGATGACACCACCTTCCATGTTTAGGGACAGCTAGTGTATTTTACTCTAAGATATACTCCTGCCATCCCAAAATAATTGTCGTTCGCGCTTTCCGAGAAATAACTTTGACTAAATATATATTAAAGATATCAATATGTATGGTACATAATTAGTATCATTGGAAAGATCTTTGAATCTAGTTTTTTAACAAATTTATTTAGAGATACAAATGTTGCACGTATTTTCTATAAATCCAGTCAAACATGTGACATGGAATCCTAAAATGACAGTTATTTTGAGACAGAGGGAGTAGATATATAGAGGTAGAGCATGCATCTAGTCCGACGATGTCCACACAAAACAAAATTCAGAGAAGCCTTTACATTCGATTACTTAACTAAACATAAGACGAAATATTTGAACCAAAACAATATATAAACTCTTGCAGTTCAAAACCTGACTGTAGTTGATCATAGGGTTTGTTTTTTCTTTGTATAAACAACAAACCAAGCTGGTGCATAGATCAAACATCCATGGTAGCTGATCGTTTTATCACAATACTATCATAGACCTAGCTAATGGAGGTAAACCAGATGCATGACAATTACGTTCGTCAATCCATATGATCACTTAATACTCCGTCATTGAATTATCGCCTCATTAAATAACTGACACAGATTTAGTCTATCTATGACATTCTACTAAAATCTCACATGGTGCTCATCATGGATAACCATATTTCTTTTGCGCAGTCTGACAGTGCACTCCATATGTAATTCATAGGTAACAAACTTCATGTACCCAGAGTTATTAATGCCTCATTGGAGTTGGCAGGGAGAGAAATGGCTTGAATGTCAGCACTAGGCCAATTATCGACACCATGTTAAGCGTGAGGAACAGAATCTGGTTACCTGCATTTTGTGTAAATGAAACAAATATATGCACTTAGTTATTATATTTACTTTCTAAATCCTAAGGCAAAAATGGAGGAGCCATATGTCCCATTTACCAGGTAAGAATAGCCCGCTTAGGTGCTTCTGAGCCCATGAAAATCTGAAATTAAAAGCCAAGAAAAGAAGTTCAGCATATTTAATCCATGATCTTATTGTTTTGGGGAAGCATATATAGTAGCTTTCCAGCCATATAAAAGATAGAAAAAGAATATTTACATAATTCCTGCTGCTGCTGGAGCTACAGCTTTGAACGTTGACATCACTGTAACAGAGATACCATTAGCAGTACCTCTCTGCTTTTGTGTCTGAACATGTTATCAAAGAAGTAAGAATCTAAAAAAAAGTATAATGAAAATGTATTGAGACAAATAAACCTGCCAGGATGGATATGTACCACTGCAGTATTTTGCAAAATGTTGCACGCAATAGTAATAGTAGCCTGTTTTATGCAAAAAAAAATACATTAGCATTTGTTTGTAACAAAGTATCGTTTTCAAATGACTAAACTAGTTATATATCACTAGAAGATTCGCTAAACTCGAATTCGGGAGGGAATGCATATTTTATACACCAGTAATGCCTTTTTCATATGCTCGTTGCCAATGCAAAGAGAAGGGATGGCTGAAATTTGACTCACAGCAAACACATTCTTCAGAATTGATGCCATGTTAATAAGTATTTTGAGCTCCAGGCCATGTAGATTGGACATGAATGGATACGTTGTGAGGAGAAGAATGGACAAGATCTGCAAACCAAACATGTATTTGAATTCGGTACCAGAAAAGATAAATCAGATTAACGAAGTTATCTAACAAAGACAAGACTACTTAGGGACATCTCTTTTAGAAAAATGAACTAGGGAAACCCCATACAGGACATCTCTTTTAGAAAAATGAACTAGGGAAACCCCATACAGTTTCTGTTGAGGATTTTTTGGCCTCCAGTACTACACTACACACTATTCTATTATTGTCCCCTTCCTAATATTCTAATCTATATCTTAATTACCATCTTGATTTGTTCTTTTTTCTGTTGAGTATTTTTTGTCCTCCAGTACTACACACTATTCTATTAAGATTCTTTATCCTTGTAAGAAAACCCCAATAAAGATATATTTCTCACATACCGCTGCAGGCCGAAATGTCTTGATTGGTCCAAACTTCGAAATGAAGGGATAAATGGTAAGTTGATATACCAGTACACTAAGCCCTACAAAGATCAAATGAATTGTTGCCATGTAAATAGTTTAACAACACCAATATTAGAGCTACATGTGCAAACATTTCACTGTAACTAGAGTATAATACATCATGGCCAACATCAGTTGAATGTAAATATTTTAAATGCATTAGATGATTTAGAAGCGTAGGCCAGTTATATAGTGAAAGACTATTGGATGGAAGCAGTAAAGATGTATATGTATGTTATTATGTGCTAAACTCCTGTTACAAGGTATGTTGCTTCTCATATTCTATAATCATTAGGTTGCCAACAGGCCTCTACTCCATCTGGCTAGACAGCCTCAGCGGCACTCCTCAGGTCTTAGGTTCGACTCCTTGTTGGAGTGAATTTCAGGTTATGGTTAAAAATTCCCCACGTCTGTCCCATATCAAAGCACAAGTCAAGAGCCAAACCACTCACAAGTTAGTGAGAAAACCTTATTCTTAAGCACAATACCCCGGAGTAGGCTTGACCCTTGTAGGCCGAGTTTTTTTAAATAATTATTAGTGTAAAACTTGGGAAAAACTAACACATACCTGAGAAGGCGAACACAGTACCAACATCCTGGGATGTAAAGCTTAGGCCCTGAAATTTTCTGCTGCTCACAGCCCAGAGTGAAAATATCTGAAGATGTTTTTTCGTAAAAGATATTAGCATCAACATGCACAGTATTTTCAGTTATTTCAATGTCTAAAGTGGAAACATCATTTTGCATTGATGTTTAATTGACTGAGTTACTCAGAAGATATCTTGAGGTTCAGAAATATTTGATATAGATTACCTCAAGATAAGCAGTGTCATGGAGAGAAAAGATAGAAAAGATGATTATTGCTGACATCAATTGCCAGTTCTTTAGCAGATTCTCTGTAGATTTAGAACCACCAACTTGTGACTCAAGTTCTTCAATAGCTTCTACTTTGTCGTCATCATGAAAGTGCAGCGTTTCCTAAGAAAATGAGATAAAATGCGAAGAACTTTCTCAAAATGATAGGAAGTTTCAGAAGAATGGTTTTTATCAAATTACAGAAAAGTTGTACGTAGTGAATGGAGGAATATAAGTCCACAAACAGATTTCATTTATTTTCTTGAGTATCTAACTATTTGGATTCCAAAAATCATAGGAGAGATAATGTAGTATACCGGAAGCCAAATGCATGCAATACATGATCCTACTGCTAGCACTGAAATGACGAAGCAAGGGAGGAAGTATGGAAACCTGAAAGTTAGATGCAGATTTCAAAGGTTTATCATAGTCTGAAAAAAAAATATAGTTATATGACTGAAATAGGATGAGAATAATTTACCTTCCAAATATGGACTCTTCAGAGATAATTTTTGGGTACTTTTGTGCAGGCTAACACAAGATAAAGGATAGATAATGTTAGTTATATGTTTCTTTGCAACAGTTTCTTTATTAGATTATAATATGCAAATATTCACTGCACTAGACTTTAATCATAGTGCACAATCTGGCAAAAGTCTAAAATAACCAAAGAATATATTTACACCAACTTTGTTCCATATATAATTATGGGCTATTTCTAATATCGAGATGAAAAATCTGAAGTTCAGTTTATATATTTTCTGTTAACTCAACAAGTAGTATCCTCTTTTGTACACATAGATGTCAGCTTAGATTTAAGGGAAACATGATAAAGGCACTCATTGACATTTTTTTGTGAAACGCACTCGCTGACATTTCAAATTTAACTTATCATGCTATGAAAGTACAATTATCTTCACCTGTGCAAGAAAGCCTCCAATAGATGGCCCAAATAAGCACTCACTGACATTTCAAATTTAACTTATGCTATCAAAGTACAATAATCTTCACCTGTGAAAGAAAGCCTCCAATAGATGGCCCAATAACAAGAGCTATCGCTCGTGATGATGTAACCTAAGACAGAATGTTAAAAGTAAGGTACATGTAAACTAAACATACAAAATAAAAATTAAATAAAATTCAAAGAAGTCACAAAATAATTTCTCTTACAAAAGAGATTCCTAGAGCTTGATGTTCTTTCCTACTGACTTCTGAAGCATAGGCCTAGAAAATGCAGATGCAATCATGAGAATCTAAGACCTATAATTTGCACATATTGGGTCTAGGGACCAACACTGTCAGCTACCTTGATGGGTCCCAATATACCACATAGCAATCCAAGCAATCCCCTAGTTACAATTGCCATCCAATAAGTTGTGCTAAGTCCAAAGAGTGTGTTGAAAATAATCCTGAAAAGTGAATGGAAGCATTGTTTACTAGGTTTTGGTAATTGAATGCTAAGGTTTATCCTACAATTTGGCTTCATGATCCGTACACTGAGAGGATACTAATCACAATGCATGGCTTCCTTCCATACTTGTCAGCAAACATGCCCCATGGCACAGCACTTATGGTTCTTCCAAGGAAATAGGTTGCCCCTGATAAAGAAATAAAATACAATCAGTAAGACATTAAACAACACTAATTATAAACCATAATCAAATATTGTCGGTTTACTTAGTTATTCGATGAAAATGCATGACATGTGACTTTGTGTGAAGAGTATTTATAAAATAAGTCTACAAAACCAAGCCTTGAAACCCCAATCATGAACAAAAAAAACATTTCTCACCGACAAAACCAGCATAAAATCCAATGTCTTGCTCTTCTTTTGCAACTTTCAAGTCCCTGATCTGTTTGATTCCAACAAAGTTGAATATTTCATTCCATTTTGTACTCTTTTCTAAAAACAAATATGATACACATTAAATAGGGTAAAGGTTGGGGTCTAAAAGAAGCATACCATGAAGTATAGATAAGGGAACAATGATTGGATCGGTAGAGCTAGAAAAAGAAAACACCAGGTATTAGTCACTAAACCAAAAACCTGACCAGAACAGAAATCCGATAAGAAAATAGACATATACTTTAAATTTGGACAGTAAAAGTCATTAAACCAAAAACATGCAAGGCAAGGCACATATGCACATAGTGTTCAAAATAAATATTAGTCACACATGGACAAAATTAATATTTTGGCTCTTTTGTATGGGTAAGTTTGTCTATCAACCATAGGTGTATTTACATATTACAAGTTTTCACTGATGAAATAGATGAAAATGAATTATACCCAAAATAACTATTGCTAAAACTGAGTACTAAAACACAATCGTTATGAAACAGCCTCAACTCTGCAGTCCTATATCATGAATAAGCACAAGCCCACTTACATACCTTTGAAAACCGGCTAAGCCAACTTTCAAACCCAATTATCTAGAATTTGGGCAAATCTGAGGTTAAGATGTAATTAATATGGTTTTGTAAAGGATTGGTTTGCTAGGGGTGATCTCCCTACCCAATAATATAAATGGTCACAACTGACTATGGGTACCAACGATAAAAACAATATGTTACCTTTTTTGCCTTTTGCTTACTATCTTTTTTTGAGAATTATACAGTATATGCACACACACCACCTATGAACATACGTACGCAAACCTCTACTCCTATGAGCACCCTCAAAGGACTGAGCTGGCAGATCACAAGATTCACAATGTCACCACAAGGGTCTCGCTGTTGACGAGAACGTCGCCTACCACTAAAAGTATAGCGCCGTTAAATACTAGAATAAATTCAGGAAAATATGAGCACCCGTGCCAAGTCAAGGACATGAACCCAGATGGACAGGTTCCACAAGGAACCCAACCAACTGATTTATGATAATTCGTGCCTACTATCTCTTTTGGTTGAACTCTTCCACACACCTAATTGTTTTCTTCCTTTGCGTCTCGATGATGATTGAAGACATCCTAGCTGGCATATTCCGCCGAGCCTAGGACATACAGGAGTGAATGGGCGAGCCTCCGAACATACTATATATATATTCTATCAAAACTCGCTACGCTAGGTTAAAATCGGTTAGACTGGGTGCAAAACCAACTAAGCCAAGCTTGGTAGAGGTGCTACAATGAACACCTTTGAGAGTGGCACATGATGTGCTTGTGAGATGACATATTTTTGCGCAACACCTTTATGCTGATGTCATATGCAAAGATAACGTATGGGTAAAGATAAATACTGAATAAAGGCACCCTATATGTTGTATACAGTGGTAAGCATGTGCCCTCTTCCACCTAGGGCACCGCTCGTGCTACCACTATTTTTATGGTTTTCGAGTGTTAAGCTTTTTTAGTAGTATTTTTCTCAGTAGCATATATTATAACCTCATACGTAAAGAGTGAAAAAACAGTTTTCAAGACAGATATGTGCACAAGGATTTTATATTTTGAAACAACATATTTTAAAGCTATTGATTGTCAAAATTTTAAAATTTTAATTTAACTATAATTTAGGTGAAATCATCAAGAGTCTGTGACTTGATGGAGTAAAATCCAAAGAAAGAAGTCCGCTCCACAATTCCTAGAATGTCATGTACGTACTATATTACGTGTGAAGAATTAATTAAGACAAAATGAAAATATGTGCTGGAGATTTGCTGGAGGTGAGGCACTGGATCCATCTATTGATGAAGTTGAGGTAGGGGCCGAGATGTTGGTACTGATCTTGTTTGCCTCATCCAGCAGGCCGTTTAGTCTGTTTAAGACTAGTAAACTGCAGGTGCAGGTGCACCGGGGAGTGGGAACAGGAGAGGGGAGTCGAAGTCAATCAATTTTGGACTTTTGGTACATATATAGCTAGGGATATAGCTAGGGTTACAGATTAGTTGGGCCAGCTATAGTGGGCTTTGGTAGCAGGCTCCCCTCATACTTCAGGTCCCCGACGGGCACCTACGGGGAGAGTGAGAACCCGACCCCAACCTGCCCCGTTTCGCGTCCCTGAACCCAAAAAACCCATGGGGGAAGCAGATCCGCCCCTGCCCCCGCCGGGTCTAAGAGCAACTCCAGTGAGCCTCCTAAACAAGCCTCTATTCTAAATTTTAAGAGTTTGAGTGAAAAAAACAATTCCAGTGGGCCTCCTACTTGAGCTCTCATTTTAGGAGGACTCCCAAATTTTACTCAGAGGCCCGCAGGAATAGGAGGATCCTATCCTCTCGCCGGCTTCGGTCTCCCCTTCGACGCCCCCGACGCTATGCCGCCGCCTCCTCCTCCTCCTTGCCCTCCGTGCGAGCACCCCCTCCTCTCTAGGCGCAGGACGGGTGTGGCGAGTTCATGCCGTCGCTGGAGGCCGACCCGGCGGACCCGAGCTCGCTCAGGTGCGCCACGTGCAGGTGCCACCGCAACTTCCACCGCCGGCTCGCCGAGCTGCCGCGATGCGCGGTGAGGAGACGCCGGACGACCGCCTGCCGGCCGCCTTCGACGAGGAGACCGAGGAGGAGTCGGACGAGGGCTCGGATTTCGACGAGGACCGCCCGATGTCGCCGCTATCGGGGCCAGCCTTGCCGTCGCACGGCTACCGCCAGCAGGCCGCGCCGGCGCCACACATGCTCCTCGGGCTGAGCACTAGCCCGCCGAGCCCGGGCGTCCAAACCCCCTGCGGTGGCGCCGAGGCCGCCGCCGCCGCCCGCCTCTGCCTCCCTGGGCCCGATGCCGCCAGCGCCGCCCGAGACTGTTGTTCCCGGTGCGGCGGCGGCGAGGAAGCGGTTCCGCACCAAATTCAGCCCGGAGCAAAAGCAGCGGATGCAGGCGCTGTCGGAGCGGCTGGGCTGGCGGCTGCAGAAGCGCGGCGAGGCCCTGGTCGACGAGTGCTGCCAGGAGATGGGCGTCTTCAAGGTCTGGATGCACAACAACAAGCACAACTTCGTCGGCGGCCACAATGCGTGCCGCAGCGCCTCTGCCTCTGCCGCCGCCGCGGCGGCCATCCACCACCATCCGTCCAACCATGGACCTGGATGGGAGCTTGGGCTCCTGCGTGTGCGCGTGCGCAGGCGCCGCCTCCGCCTCCTCCCGCTCCCGCGCGGCGCGGCCACTGATGGTTACGGCGGCGAGCAGGCGGGGCGTCGTGGATAGGGGCGTGCGTGCGAGTCGAAGCTGGAGCTGGCGTGTGTGCAACATGTGAGCAGATAGGTTGTTGGGCTGGAGTTGAAGTAAATTTTGGGCCCCCTATTATATGCAGCCCAGCATGCAAATGAAAAAAATAGAGGCTCAATTTGCATGCTGGGCTGGAGTTGCTCTAAAACTGGCAAGTTTCTGGTCCAGACTCACCCATTGCCATTCCTAAAAGGTATTTAGTTTTCTTCCAAAAAATATTTGGTAGAATACATTTTTTCCAGACATAAATATGTATAAATTTCTAGCATATTTGACTTGTACACATATAAATATGTATATTTTAGTGATAGTATATAAAATCTGGGCCATTTAACTCTGTCTGAACACTGCCTAACAAACGTTTGAAACACTAAACAAAGGATGACCAGCCGTTAGGTTCATTGCCTACATTTAGATGAGGTGGACAAGGTAACTTATCAACCTTGCCACTGAGACTCCATCTAGTGAACCTTGCTTCATGGTTAACTTTCTTTATCGATCCTAGTCAGGGGCGGACCCACAGGGTATGCCAGTTGGGCCACGGCATACCCTGTGGGGCAGCCCTATACTACTTAACACAAGATTATCAATTTAGATAGATAAATTTGCAACAAGGTTGCTAGTATTGCTCACTGGCCTAGTGGTAAGTCTCTTGTTTTGAAACCTTCAGGTTGCAAGTTCAAACCATGCTGACCTCATTTTTTGTTTTTATTTCCATTTTGCATTCCTTTGCCGCTATATGTACTTAATCCATTTTGCATTCCTAGATAATATACTTCACTCTTTAGTTTTTCTATTTTTTTCCTCTCGTGGTGTCCTATGAGACCTCATGTGTCTTTATTTATTTATTTTTTAAAAAATTATCCGCTCTAGATACTATAACTATAAATAATACATTTCATTTTTTGTTTTGCAATTTTTTTCATCCCGTCTTCTTGTGTCCTGTAAGATATGCGCCATGGATGGAATAAAAATTGGTAGCTATGTATGTATGTATGTATGTTGTCGTGTCTGCTTTGTAAAGTCTACACTCCAACATTAGTTGTGCGACGGACAAACAATTTAGCGGCATACCCTGTCGTAAAATCCTAGGTCCGCCGGCTAGTTAACACCCTACTCTTGGGCCATTCTATCCTTACGTGACCTTCCATGCATGGTGGCGTCTTTGCTGAAAGCAGGCTCTTTAATTTGCTCTGTGCTTGGTTTGAGATCGACCCACTAATCTGGAGTGGAGAAAGGGTACTTTTAGTGGATCTTAAACCTTTATAACTCAAGGAAGCTTAACCCATAGTGATTCCTCCAATCTGGATTATGGGGTCGCAGCAACAACTTGATACCACAGCTTTTTACTTCATTGCAGTTTTTGTGTGCCTTTGAGATGTTGGTTGACAAATAGACTTGGTTTTTCCTTAGAGTGATACACTAGATATGTTTCAATTCCTGCACTTAAAGACATTTATCTGATGTAATCAATCCAACGACATGGATCTAAGGACACTTTTTTAGTATGTTTTGTCTAGTGATGAAATAGAATTGCATAGTTATATATGATTGTTAAGCTTTAAATATTTAAGATCTTAATTCACCCTCCCTCTTGGTCCATTCAATCCATGCAAGTAGCAGCTAACAGATTAACAGACGTATTCACAACATAAAAAATAGCATAAACAAAAAAAAACAAAGACAAAGACGCACTGGCAGTGAGGCAGATGATCCAGATGAAGCAGAAGTTGCGGTAGGGGACGCTGGTGCTGGCCTTGTTGACCTCATCTAGTTGGCACCCAGGGCACCCCAGCCTCTTTGTTTCCTCAACTGGAAGAGGTTCATCACACGTATTTACAGGAGTTATTAGAGGTGGAGGCAACTCTTGAACCTGACCGTTGTGAGACCCCATTTAGTGAGCAAGCTGCACAGGTAAGTACAAAGCAAACCTAATTAGATATGTACTCCATCCTATAATAGAGCACATACAAGCATTAAAAAACTGTACCCAAATATTAGGGATTCTAAGACAAAAAAATATTTTTGCGTTCAAAATAACTGTCATTTATCAATCAATTAACCATATTCATGTTAATGATTGTGTCTGATTAGGAAAAAAGTGAGGGCATATGCTTCTTTATGTTCTCTCTTAATCTGTCTTTAAATTTCTAGAATGAGCTGTATTACATGACAAAGGGAGTAGATAGATAAATAAGTATACACAGTAAAATCAGCCTTTAATGCAACAAATACATTGATAAAACTTCTGAATGTCTAATTCCTGTAGCAGTAAACCAAAGCACTATGGAATTCAAGTAGATTCTAAACACTTTGATAGAATTGAACATCTTAATTCAAGTTCACCAAAATCAAAAGACGAACAAGAATTCAAGCAAAATAGTGGAGTTCAAACGTAATATTGAAATGTTCAGTTTCTTCCATATCTTGTTAGAATTGATATCTTCCCAAAATATAATTATTCACATGTGATTAGTGTGTATCAACACCCTGTACTTTTCCTGATGTTCAGGCCCAAATAAAAGTTTACCATCAAGTGCCAATTATTTACATTGTGCAAAGGGAAAATGTTCAACTGTTTGAGGGAAAAACAACTCGATCGGCCCGTGGGGGTGTGTGTGAGGGGAGGGGGGGTTGGTGTTGGGCAACAGCCCTGAGTATTCTGTTTAAGATAGAAGATGATCTTCTCATATAGATTAAGAAAACCTTCAAACCTCTATCCCACCTTACATAGTGGCGCTATTACCCATATAAGACTCTGGGCCGGACCTTAGACCTGTGCTTTGGCCATAGGATAGATGAGAGAGGTTTTTTTTTCCAACAACCGCACAGGACTGGCACTCGGGATGCTCAAGAGGAACTGAGCTTGCACTGATCACTCAGTCCGTTCCCTTGAGGGAAAATAATAGATACAGGACAAAAATACAGCAAAACCTTAGCAAGCATGACCGATCCCCAAATCCAACACCATGACAAACCCATGAGTAGAAAATTAATGTCCTGTCGTTTCCCTAATAATAGGGTAAAACCCCATCAGATTTCAGAAATTAATGCTGTGCCCATTCAACAGGTACCCGTTGCATCTGTATGCATGATGCACCAGAATGTAACCATGAAAAAAAACATACAAAGAACCTTCAGTACAAATAAACTTCCCTGCTAGATCCGTGCCGATCTTACAACCTCACAAGTCCATATATATTTTCACCTACATCAGAACGGGGTGGGAGAAGGGAACAGGAGAGAGTGGCGGAAGATGAAGCCGACCTCTTTGAGAACTTCTCCAGTTTCTTCCTTCTGCCTTTCCCTCTCTCCTCTGCCTTTCTGAAGAAAACTATCATTATTGTTGTTTAAATAGGTGTTGTATTAGCTATGATTGGATACACGTAGAGATATAAGGCGGTGCACATCTTTGACTCCTATAAACGCCAGCTTTGCATGGGCTGTTCTATAGTGATGACTTCATGAGAGGCCCAATGGCTGCCGGATAAATAAATTGGATTTTTTAAGGAGATTAACTCTGTTGTTTAGTAAGCGAATAAAACAACACCCTACAAGTGTCAGAACCCAACATATAGGTTAGTCCTATATATCTTAGAGCATCTTCACTAGATATCCTATCAATCTCCTCTACCTAAAAGTAGTATTATTTTAAGAGAAGGTGTTGCGACAGATCTCTTATCTTATCTCTTATACACATAGATCTCCTAAAAGAAACATCACTTATCTAAAATAAAGGAGGCAATCCCATCTCCTATCGCTAAAAAATATATAGGAGACAAGTTTTAGATAATTTGTTGCAGTAATGCTCTCTTATATATCCTAAATTGTTTTAAGATACTCTCCTAAAACAATTTATGCCTTGTTTGGATGCTGTCGGATTCACTTCAATCCATATGTGTTGGTGTGGGTTGGGGTGGAATTTAGTTCAAGTTCCACTCCAATCCACCTCAACGCATGTGGATTAATGTGAATCCGACTATATCCAAACAAGGCCTTAAGGAGATAAAATAATTAAGAGATCTGGTGGAGATCACATCCAACATATGCGCGCCAACCAAACTTTGTCCAAAAGACATATATCTATATTTTGTATCTATATCTTGCATCTATATCAATAGCTATAGCTATATCTATATATATATCTATATCTTTTTTAGATAAGGGAATAAAGTTTTAGCCTCTACAATATTGGGATCGTACACAGTTGATCGTCACGGTACGTACAAATCAATGCCATAAGGCAAACACACCAATGCGAAAACAAAGCAAGGATCGGCTCAACTACTTAGCGCAACATGCAAAAATGAAACATTAATCCTCAATATGACACCTGAATCTCCAGCCGTACTTCACAAAGATGGTCATATAATCAAAAGTCTCCCATCTTCTACGGCCCTCATTGAACAAAGGGCGCCCCTCTTCTTTATGCAGCAGGGATCACTGTTCGATCCAAAATGACGTCCCAAAAGTTACCTGCATCGAAGTATTTGATTTGATTTATTAAATACCACTAGAAAATTTAGCGCGCTTCACACGCCCTACCAAGCAACATTGAAGCCGTATTTCATTTTCAATAATTAATGGATGAGAAGATAAATGAAACCTGAAAGTATTGTTCGTTAATTTATCATGAAAGAAAAACATTGTTGGTTAGTAGAAGAAATACGGTTTATAAGACAAGCGAACGGAGCCGGACGTTCACATTATCTTAGTATCATGGTAACACAAATAGTGATACTAACATTTGAAGATATAAGCACTAAACGATGTACAGGAAACCATATACACAGTGAACATTCTATTTCGGACTGAATCATCAAGGCCGTACTATCAAAACAAAAAAAAGTAAAAGCTACATGAATAAACATTTTCTTTTTGCAAGAACAAATTAATCAGTTAGCTGAGATGGTAATACTGGCAGTAAATTAGCAAAGTCTGGCACCTGAAATATTTGCTGATGTCATGGTCGGGCGCACATACTCCAGACGCCGTCGGGCCCGTGATATGCGTCGTGACGCAGAGCGCGCTGAGCGCGCAACGAGCTCGCGCCTGGGTGCGCAGAGCGCACAGGTTGGGGCCACGTCTAGTGGCTAGGATAGGCAGTAGAGATATCCTTTTATTTGCAATAGAGATATCCTTCTATTTTAGTTCCTAACTTGAAGGGGTTTGTTGCCCTATTAGTTGAGGCCGATGGCCATATATTCCCTGTAACCGAACTATTGGAGAATCAATAAAAGTATTACCCTAATCTAATCTCCCTTCTCTCTAAACCAAGCCTGCGGCTGAGGCTAGCCCTCACCGGAGAAGACGGAGCGAGACTACGAGCTCCGTAGTCGAGGTCCAGCTACCCAGGGGTTCAACGCCCTTGACAACCTGGTATCTAGGTCCAGGCGATCCTCTGGCCGGTCCACCTCTCCATCAGCAGCCGCCGCCCCACCTTCACCCCCAGCAGCCGAGCCCAGTTCGCCCTCTTCGTCGTGTGCGTCATCTGCACCGAACATGGCCGAACCCAGCGACCTCAAGACCATCATGGAAGCCCTGAAGAACTTGCAGGAGGCTGTTCAGGCCAACGCCCAGATGACCGAGGCTAACGCCAAGGCCATCGCCGGTCTCACCGCTGACCGCACGTCGACCTTCGGCCCCAAGTCGGGCTTCGGCGAGCACCACAACGACCGCCCACCCCAGTTCCAGAAGATGGACTTTCCACGGCACGACGGCAAGACTGATCCCCTCATCTTCATTAATCGTTGGTAATCCTACTTCCACCAGCTGCGCATCATGGAGGAGGAGGAGAAGGTCTGGATGGCCTCCTACAACTTGGAGGACGGGGCGCAGATGTGGTACATCCAAGTCCAGACGGACGAGAGTACGCCATCTTGGCGCCGCTTCAAGGAGTTGATCAATCTGTGATATGGCCCTCCTCTCCGAGCAGCGCCCCTCTTCGAGCTGGCGGACTGTCGCCGCACCGGAACCGTCGCGGAGTATCAGGATCGCTTTCAGGCGCTCCTGCCCTGCCCTGGTCTGCTGGAGGAGAGGCAGCGGGTACAGCTCTTCACCAACGGTCTGCTTCCCCCGCTCAGCCTCAACGTCCAGGTCCACAACCCGCAATCCCTTGCAGCTGCCATGACTTTGGCGCGCCAGCTGGAGCTCCGCGAGCTGTGCACACCGGTGCAAGCACCACCCAGAGCTGCGCCCCGGGGTCTCCTACCGCCGCCGCCGCCCCGTCTTGCGCTGCCTGCTCCTCCAGTCGACAAGGCTGTGGCGCCCGCGGTCATGGCGGATGGGCGGAAACGCTTGTCGCTGCAGAAACAAGATGAGCGCCGCCGGCTGGGTCTATGCTTCAACTGCAATGAGAAGTATACGCGGGGCCACAACCGTGTGTGCAAGCGCATCTTCTACATCAACGGCGTCGACATTGAGGCTGCGGACGACGTCGTAGCCGAGGACAGCCCCGACACAGAGATGTCTGTCTTCTCGCTGCACGCCGTGGCAGGAGTGGCCGCCTGCAACACCATACAGCTCTAGGTGGTCGTGGGCGCTGCCACCTTCGTCGCGCTCGTCGACACGGGGTCCACCCACAACTTCATCGGCGAGTCAGCGGCCCGGCGTTCCAACCTGCCCATAGAGCCGCGTCCGCGCCTAACAGCCACGGTGGCCAACGACGAGTGCGTTTCCTGCCCGGGCGTTCTTCGCCAGTCCCAGGTCACAATCGACAACCTGGCGTTCGGCGTCGACCTCTTCGTCATGCCCCTTGCGGGGTACGATGTGGTCCTTGGCACGCATTGGCTGGCCACTTTGGGTCCTGTCGTGTGAGATTTCACGGCCCGCACCATGGCGTTCCAGCTGGAGGGACGCGCGGTCTGCTAGACAGGGGTGGCTGCACCAACCCCGACGGCTGTCCACACCACCACGGCAGAGGGACCTCTCCTGGACGGGCTCCTCCACTACTTCGCCGACGTCTTCGCCGAGCCGTCTGGGTTGCCACCAGCAAGGGGCCGCGACCACCACATCATCCTCAAGCCAGGCTCCCCGCCAGTGGCAGTGCGCCCGTACCGGTATCCAGCAGCCCACAAGGACGAACTTGAGCGGCAATGTGCCGCCATGATGGAGCAAGGCATTGTCCGTCACAGCGAGTCCGTGTTCTCCTCGCCGGTCATCCTCTGCATTGACTACCGCGCATTGAACGCGCTCACGGTGAAGGACGCCTTTCCGATCCCGGTGGTCGACGAGCTGCTGGACGAACTCCATGGCGCCCGTTTCTTCTCCAAGCTGGACCTGTGTTCGGGGTACCACCAGGTGCGCATGAGGCCGGAGGACATACACAAGACGGCGTTCCGCACCCACGAAGGCCTCTACGAGTTTCTGGTCATGTCGTTCGGGTTGTGCAACGCTCCGGCGACGTTCCAGGCTCTCATGAATTATGTGCTCCGGCCCTTCCTTCGTCGTTTTGTACTTGTGTTTTTTGATGACATACTGATATACAGCAAGTCTTGGGCGAATCACCTTCATCATCTTCGTGCCGTCCTAACAGAGCTGCGCCACCAGCACCTCTTCGTGAAGCGCTCTAAATGCACGTTTGGTGTCACCTCCGTCTCCTATCTCGGCCACATCATCTCGGAGGCGGGCGTGGCCATGGACCCAGCCAAGGTGCAGGCCATTCATGACTGGCCGGTGCCTCGCTCAGCATAGGCAGTGCGCGGATTCCTGGGGCTAGCGGGCTACTACCGCAAATTCATCCACAACTACGGCGCGCCGCCGCAGCCCCGCTGACCTCCCTGCTCAAGAAGGACGACTTCTCCTGGAACGAGGAGGTTGTTGCAGCGTTCGACGCACTCAAGGCGGCGGTCACGTCGGCTTCGATATTGGCCATGCCGGACTTCAGCAAGACGTTCGTCGTCGAGTGTGATGCTTCCTCCCACGGCTTTGGAGCGGTGCTGATCCAGGAAGGGCACCCCGTCACCTTCTTCAGCCGTCGAGCCCTTGCTGCATATGAAAGGGAGCTCATTGGGCCGGGACATGCAGTCTGCCACTGGAGACCGTACCTATGGGGCCGACACTTCCTGGTCAAGACCGATCATTACAGCTTGAAGTACCTGCTGGACCAGCGCTTGGCCACCATCCCACAACATCATTGGGTGGGCAAGCTGCTGGGTTTCAATTTCGCTGAGTACAAGCCAGGAGCAGCGAACGCCGTGGCGGATGCGCTGTCCAGGCGTGACACGGAGGAAGGGGCACTGCTGGCCCTCTCGGCGCCCCGCTTTGATTTCGTCGACCGACTACTCCGCCAGGCGCAACTCACTGATCCAGCACTGGTCGCTCTCCAGGAAGACATCAGCACGGGCTCTCGGGGCGCCCCGTGGTCAGTCGTGGATGGCATGATTCAGTTTGCCGGTCGGCTGTACATTCCCCTAGGCTCGCCCTACATGAGATCCTGCAGGCGACCCATGAGGATGGCCATGAGGGCGTTCAGCGCACGCTGCATCGGCTGCGGTGCGATTTTCATATCCCCAACATGAGGCAGCTTGTGCAGGATCTGGTGCGCTCGTGTGCTATCTGCTAGAAGTATAAATCAGAGCATTTGCATCTAGCGGGGCTTCTCTTGCCTCTACCGGTGCCGCAGGGGGTCCAGACAGACGTGGCCCTGGATTTTGTTGAGGCGCTGCCCTGCGTCCGTGGCAAGACTGTCATACTCACAGTGGTGGACAGATTCAGCAAGTATTGCCATTTCATCGCCTTGGCCCACCCCTACTCCGCAGAGTCCGTCACGCAAGCCTTCTTCACCGACATTGTTCGCTTGCATGGCGTGCCTTAGTCCATCGTGCCAGATCGGGACCCAGTCTTTACCTCCTCGTTCTGGAAGGATGTGGGGGTATAAACCCCTATACCCTTACGGCTAGACTTCGGCCAGGAAGCTTGGCCCATTACGAGACGAGTTCAAGGCTTGATCCGACAACCTGGAGTTTCGCGCACGGAAACAAGATGGGGAGATCAAGCAGGATTCTAGTCGGTTAGAATAGGAATTGATATCGAATTATCCATGGCAATTGTAACCGACTAGGATTAGTTTCCAGATCTGTAACCCTGCCCTCCAGACTATATAAGGAGGGGTAAGGGACCCCCCTAGGACATCATATTCTCTCAACACAAATCAATACAACCAGACGCAGGACGTAGGTATTACGCCAACTCGGCGGCCGAACCTGGATAAAAAGCTTGTCCGTGTCTTGCGTCACCATCGAGTTCGTAGTTTGCGCACCGTCTACCGATAAACTACTACCGTGGGTATACCCCAAGGTAGACTGCCGACCAGCTTTCGTCGACAGTGGCGCGCCAGGTAGGGGGTGTGCGTGCAACTTTTCCGGCGAACAAGATGGTCACGATCCCAGCTTCCGCGACCGTGCCTGAAGGCCTCACGTTCACCGTCGGCCAGATCACGTGGACGACGTGCAGCGGCAGCCTCACGACCACGGTTTCGAAAGAGATCCAGATCCAATCTGAGATCACGCCGTCTCCGACCACACGCGTGACGGCACCAAGCGCCCGACCACCGTTCCCGCTCTACAAGGGAAAGAAGATCGACTGCTCGGACCTTCTCCAAGCGCTTGATCGCGCTGACTCCAAGCTACTCGAAGTTTCCCAACTAGTAGACGGAGTTCTGCGTCGGCCCGACCAAGCTGCTCCAGCGGGTTTTTTCAAATCCCGCCGGCCAACTCGTGTCGCCACACACGAACGGCTGGGAACGTCTCTGACGATAACCTCAACCCCCTCAGGACGATCCGTCGAGCTCAAGAAGGAAGATTATCCTTGCGGCCTGAACAACTCGGCTTCTGTCTACTCACAGCACACCCAATCCGTTTTCAGCAAGGCGGGCTGGTCGCCGACAAGGAACGATCGTCACTACGTCAACATGGTGACAATCCGAGAACTACGGGACGGCCAGGTTTCCAGCACCAACTCAAGCACCGGTTCCGTCCCCACCGAGGTTATAGACACCGAAGACGAGGACTACGACCTGGATTTTCCTTCACACCCTCCGGGTTTCAACCGATTCCCGATATTTCCCCCCCGGCGAGGGGATATTGTGTTCAATGTCAGCGCCGACGAACCGGTCGTTGATGGAGAAACAGATGACCAGAGGCAACTCCGCGAACAGCGCAACGCCGATCGCGCCCGACGACGCGCAGACGAGCAACAACAAATGCCACCAAATAATCTCAACGATGCCTTTGACATGGTCGGGGACCAGCCAGTCTACAAAACGCCAAGCGCCAACGTGGCTGTCGCCATGGCTAACCTAGATCGGCTTCCTGATACCCCCGAATGCCAGGGAGTCCGAACCAGCATCCGAGCACACCTGATCGCTGCAATGGGACAGACAGCCACTCTGCTCAAGAGAGTCCAGGACGTCTCTTATACGGAAGCCGCCTCTGACCAGACTAATCGTAGCCGGGCCTCACCGTCTCCCAGCAGGCGTCACCGCAGCCGCTCCCCCGACAACCGTCGAGGGGACTCACGGCGCGACGATGGTGGTCGGGAAGCCGACGGTCGCCGCAAGCAGAACCGCGTACGCGGCCAAGAAGTAAACCAACACAGGGATCTCCGCCACAACATCCCTCCCAAAGATGCCCGGGACCGCATCGACAGGCGCGCCGCAGAGAGAGCAGTCCACGAAAACCTGCGCCGCATCGAGTACGATGCAACGCACGGTCCTCCGGGCCTAAGACAGTTCTCCTCACACCTCCGCCAGGTCGTGTGGCCCCGCAATTTCAAGCTCGAAAAACTTAAAAAATACGACGGCAAGGAAAATCCAGAGAACTGGATCACCCTCTACGAAATCGCCGTCCGATCAGCCGCAGGAGATGAGCACGTCATGGCTAACTACTTCCCCGTAGTCCTCGACCAGGCTGGTCATCAGTGGCTTCTTGGCTTGCCCGAGGACTCCTTCGACTCTTGGGAAGAGCTGCGCCAGGCTTTCATCGACAACTTCATCGCCACATGCGAGCAGCCTGGAAACAAATATGACCTTGAAAGGATAAGGGACAGGAAGAACGAACCTCTGCGCGATTACATCCGACGATTCTCGGATATGCGCCTCAAAATCCTGAAGATTTCCCACGACGAGGCCATCTCTGCCTTCATCAAGGGCTTGCGCTTCCACGAAGCGCTGAGGAACAAGCTGTTACGTAAACGACCAGCAACGGTGGCGGAACTCCTCGCCACGGCCAAAAATTACGCCGACGCCGACGACGCAGAAAAACTAATCCGAGACGACGCTAGAGGTCCCGACCAGCCTTCCCGGCGAGATGACGGTCGCGGTCGTTACGACAACAGGAACCACCGTCGCCCCGACAACCGTGACCACAGAGACGGTTGGGATCGGCGGCGCGACAGCCGCGACGACTTCAGAGGAAAGCGCCCTCGCGACTACGACCACGAAGTAAATACGGTCAAACGTCCCAATGGACGACGGGACTACCAAGAAGACTACAACAAAACGTTGAAGGGACCATGCCAACTACATCCAAAGTCCAATCATACCATGGAAGAGTGCCGCGTCCTCAAAAGTATCTATACACGGCGGGCCGCCCAAGACGACTCCGCCAAGAAAAATAACAAGCGCGACGGGCACGACCACGAAGATGAGGATGAGGACCAAGATAGGGACCCCCGACACCAATACGTCAGCCCCACTGACGTGGTCCACTCCATCTTCGGGGGCAAGGTCTCCACTGAGTCCAAGCGAGAAAGAAAGCTGTTAAAGAGAGCCTGCCTCAACATAGACAGCACGGACGGGCTGATCGCAGACCCGAAATTTCTCACGTGGTCCCACAGGAAAATCTCATTCAGCAGGAAGGACCAGTGGGCCGCTATCCCAGAGCCGGGTCGTTTCCCCCTGATTCTTGACCCCTGCATCAACAGCATCAGATTCGAGCGCGTGCTCGTGGACGGGGGAAGCTCCATCGACATCCTCTTCCGCAACAGCCTGCCCGCCCTCAAGATATCCCCTGCACAACTAAAACCTTACGACGCCCAATTCTGGGGGGTTTTGCCAGGTCAAAGTTCAGTGCCTCTCGGACAGATAACATTGCCTGTCCAATTCGGCACACCCGACCACTTCCGGGCGGAGTTCATCAACTTCGTAGTCGCGGATTTCGACGGGACCTATCACGCCATACTGGGCCGACCATCGCTGACAAAGTTCATGGCAGTCCCGCACTACTCATACCTAGTCCTTAAGATGCCCACGGAGAAGGGTGTCCTAACCGTCAGAGGCAACGTCTACACTGCGTACACCTGCGAAGAAGAAAGCTTCAAGATCACCGAGGCAATCGACCTCTCAATCCGCATGGCAGAAACAGCAAACCAAGCCGCACAGCTGCCTCCCGACCAGCTCCGACTACCCGAACAGGAGACAGCCAGGAAGAACTCAAAATCCAAGGAGTACAAAGAAGTGCAGGCCAGCTTTCATCGACAAAGGAGCTCACGCGGCTGATGGGGACCAAGCTGCATATGACTACTGCATTTCACCCACAGTCGGATGTACAATCAGAGGCGCCCAACACGGTTATCATCATGTACTTGAGGTGCATGACAGGAGACAGGCCACGCCAGTGGCTCAGGTGGTGAAAGCCCAAGTTTGGTTTTGGTAATTAATGACACCAAGTTGCTAATGCCTCTTGTTTAAGTGATTTGAGTTAGGCATAGCAACACATGTGATGAAGGTGCATGGTGGCATGGAAAGGTGGCCACATGATCACAAAGGGATGAAGCATAAAGTGAAGATCATGGTGATAAACAAGGAGCAAAGTTATCAAGGCAAAGGTATAAACATAGGGTTTTACTTTTGCCGGTCTAAGATGAGTAGAGAAGTGATTGACCGGGTTTAGGATAGATAGCCGACTATCAAGAGGGGAAATCACGGTTATCTCTCGAATCAAGTGCTACTAGGTCCACATCTTGAGCATATGCATTAGGATCTAGTAAAGTGCTAACTTAACTCCTTTGGTGAAAAAGTTTGTGAAAAGCTAACACACTTGCACTTTGGTGGTGGACACTTGTTGGTGTTAGCACTTTTGCAAAGGAGGTGGAGTTCCTAGGGTTGAGAGGGGTGTGGGTTCCTCTCTCCCTCCCGCCGAGCTTGCGAGGCGGGATTCGGCGCTTTTGAGAAAAATAAGTGTATATTTTCTATTGCGCCTGTGGGAATTTTGGAGAAGTCGCGGGAGTGTTTTCTCTCTGAGAAACACTCACCGGACGCTGAGTGCGGAGGCACCGGACGCTGGCCTCAGCGTCCGGTGTGCTTGACCCTGCTAGGGTTGAGCACCGGACGCACTCTGGTAGCGTCCGGTGGTTAGCGTCCGGTGTGAGGGGTTTTTGTAACCCTCTCTGCGCACGAGTCCGGTGAGCACCGGACCGTCCGGTGCCCAGCGTCCGGTCAGGTCGCGAGTTTGACAAACTCTCTGCGCATGAGTCCGGTGTGCACCGGACCGTCCGGTGTGGACTTGCAGAGCGTCCGGTGTGTTGCAGGTAGCCGTTAGGATCTGACACACGAGATTCAAAGAGGACACGTGGCCAACTCCAGTGCACCGGACGCAGGGGGTTGAGCGTCCGGTGCTCACTTAGTAGCGTTCGGTGCCCCCGTTTTTAGCCCAGTAAAAACTGCCAACGGCTAGTTCTTTGAGGGGGCTTTTAAATAGAAGGTGGCCGGCTTTGGGAGGTTCTCTCTTGCAATTTTGATTACTTGAGACATACATTGAGCTAGAGAACACTCTCTCCACTCATCTCCTTGCTTGATTGCTAATCCTAGTGAGATTGAGTGAGATTCAAGTGCATTGCTTTGAGAGTTGCATTTAGTGGCACTTGATTCTTGAGTTTGCTGCGGATTTCTTGTTACTCTTGGGTGTTTCCCGACGCCCTAGACGGCTTGGAGCAGCGGTGGTGTTGAGCTCATGATTGGAGATTGTTTCGAGCCTCACCAAGTGACTTGTGAGGGGTTCTTGAGCCTTCCCCGCGGGAGATCGCAAATTGGTTACTCTAGTGGATTGCTCGTGGCTTGGAGGATCCCCATCTTGTGAGTGGATGTGCGGCACCCGCTGAGGGTTTGGCTTTGAATTGCCAATTAGCTCGTGATCCATCAAGTGGGTGTATCGCCACAACGAGGAGTAGCTTGCCGGGAAGCAAGTGAACCTCGGTAAAATCTCGTGTCATCTCTTGCCGAGGTTTCTCTTGTGATTGTGCACGTGATTGATTGGATATATTTCTACTCTACAACATCGGTATAACAATCACTCCCCTCTCCTTTACTTACTTGTATACCTTGCTAGTTGTTTAGCTTGTTTAGTTTAGTCTTCTTGTTTAGGAGTACAACTAGCCTTCTCTTGTTGTTGTGCTTTAGTGTTTAGCCTTGTACTAGACTTGTATAGGTGGCTTGCATAGCTTAGTTGTGCTAGTGCTAGAATAGCTTCGCCTTTTGTATTACTAATCAACTTGTCTAGTTGAAGTTTGTAGAAAATTTAAATAGGCTATTCACCCCCCCTCTAGCCATTTGGACCTTTCAGGTGGCTGCCATGGGCGGAATACATCTTCAACACCGCCTACCAGTCCTCCTTGAAGGACACGCCCTTCCGCGTCGTCTACGGGCG
The DNA here is from genome assembly GCF_000003195.3 of Sorghum bicolor. Lineage (NCBI taxonomy): Eukaryota > Viridiplantae > Streptophyta > Magnoliopsida > Poales > Poaceae > Sorghum > Sorghum bicolor. The sequence goes on from NC_012872.2 coordinate 12,791,040, forward strand.
TGATCCGCAGTCCATCCGGTCCTATGAACCGGGAGATACTCGGGTGGCAGCGGTCGCCAAAAGCATGGAGGAGCGCGACGAGTTCCTGGCTGATGCCCGCTACCGGTTGGAGCAAGCCTAGGCGACTCAGAAGCTGCACTATGACAAGGTCCACCGCCACATTGCGTACCAGGTGGGGGACTGGGCGCTCCTTCGGCTCCACCAGCGTGCAGCCTCTTCGCGGCCCCAGGAAGTCTCCGGCAAGCTCAAGCCCCGCTACTTCGGGCCGTACCGCGTCACCGAGCTGATCCACGATGCCACCGTCCGCCTCGCCTTGCCACCTCGAGCTCGCATTCATGATGTGTTTCATGTCGGGCTGCTCAAGAAGTTCCAGGGCACGCCACCTGATGCTCCTCCTGCTTTACCACCACTGCACCATGGCGCTGTGGCTCCTGAACCTAAACACGCAGTGCGCTTCAGACTGGCGCGTGGTGTCCACCAAGTCCTCGTCCAGTGGAAGGGCCAGTCAGCAGCATCTGCTTCATGGGAGGACGTCGAGCTGTTCCGCGCCAAGTACCCGTAATTTCAGCTCGAGGACGAGCTGCCCCTCGACGCGGGGAGAGATATCATGGTCGGGCGCACATACTCCAGGCACCGTCGGGCCCGTGATGTGCGTCGCGACGCAGAGCGCGCTGAGCGCGCAGCGAGCTCGCGCCTGGGCACGCAGAGCGCACAGGTTGGGGCCACGTCTAGTGGCATGGATAGGCAGTAGAGATATCCTTTTATTTGCAGTAGAGATATCATTCTATTTTAGTTCCTAAATCAAAGGGGTTTGTTGCCCTGTTAGTTGAGGCCGATGGCCATATATTCCTTGTAACCGAACTATTGGAGAATCAAGAAAAGTATTACCCTAATCTAATCTCCCTTCTCTCTAAACCAAGCCTACGGCTGAGGCTAGCCCTCACCGGAGAAGACGGAGCGAGACTACGAGCTCCGTAGTCGAGGTCCAGGTACCCAAGGGTTCAACGCCCTTGACAGCTAATGAATCTAATAATCTCTTTTGAAAGAACATAACCATTTAGCTGACATGGTGATATTGACAGTAGAGTAGCAAGCTCACATATAGCCAGATAACATAAAGCTTAATTTCTAAAAGTTTTGTAGTCCACATGATACATTACATATGAAAAATTTATAGATCGCACAAGGGACCATGCTAAATAGTATTGCATGTATACCCTTAGAAAGTACTCGTGATTATATTCAAGTCCAATATAATTTCTGTATGTGCTCTTGTGTAGATGCACCTGTAAAAGGAAAAGTATAACTCTTGTCAGCAACGGTGGGTGGAAAATCCTAAAGTAGATAAATTTGCCATGACAATGTTAATATAAATTCAGAAGAGAAAACTAATGCTCATCAGTAACTCAATTTCAAAAGTTTTAGTATGATTGCCATGTTTTTTCCTCAAGTCTTATAGCATGTATCTTGGTACCATACCCAAGTAGATGAAAAGATTTTTTTTCATCCTTCCAGTTAGGTATGAGATTAAAGCGTAAATTGGCTAACTGCTATACTCAATTAGGGCCCGTTCGTTTCTGGGCTGGAACGGCCTGAAACTATTTCGGGCCTGGAACCATTTGATATTTTGTACTGGGCTGGAATTGTTCCGGGCCGTTCCAGGTCAGGAATGCTTAACTGAACGGGCCCTTAGCAGGCACAAAATCCACAAGTTCAGGAGTCTTACTTTGTCACAAAGAAAAAAAACATGACTAGCAGAACCAACAAGCGGATACCTTGGTTGAGCTAATGTTCCAGCCAGTAGATATACTGTAAGTCTTCTGAGAACATCATCATGGTATTGAGCGGGGTTTCATTTTTCTCGACTCGTAAGGCTCATCAAATTAAGAGATGAACTTTAAAAAACACACTTTGAGTTGGATACCCAACCTAAAATGAAAGAACTGGTCTGAACGTAGAAACTTTGTAAAATGAAATTAACCAAGGGAAGGGGAAGGGATTACCATAAAATGATCCTTGATGGTGAGAACACAAAAGTCACAGTTATTAATTTTTTTTCAGTGCCAAACTGTTGTGGACACTGAAATACAAATTGTTTTCTTTTGAAGGCATAATTATTCATCATGCAACAACTTAAGTGTTTGGTCGACCGATGGTAGAAGCAAAGAAACAAAAATCCCTAGAGTCCCGAATTCCCAACTAATACAGTTACCACAAGAGAAACACCAATAGGATTATTCTAAATTGTCAAGAAGATCATTTCATCAACAATATAGACAGAACAATACTGATTTTCTCAAGGAAAAAACACAACAACAATTATGACGATGACTAATTAAATGGACACCAGTAGGATTATTCTAAATTGTCAAGAAGATCATTTCATCAACAATGTAGACAGAACAATACCGATTTTATCAAGGAAAAACACAACAACAATTATGACGATGACTAATTAAATCAACACAAATCATAACTAATTTAGTCATAGATTCTTGGTTGCATTAAACACCCAGATGTTTTGGATGAGCACAAGAAAACTATGATCATCACAAGTGATGTACCTTCCCAGATGGCCAGACACATTGCGTCCTACCAAACAAATGTTTTATCATAGCGCCACAGGCGTGGATTGAACAAGCTAAACAAACAATGGAAACAAGCCTTTAAGCAACCCCCTTGTATCCCAGAAGCTAACACATCTCGTTGATCAAATTTCCAGCTAGCGGTATTGCCTACACTTTGATGTGCAAAGTAGAGCTGTCATCAGGCTGCTAGACTTTAAGGGGGTGTGGGACTGCTCCACAAACTCTGCTCCATAAACTCCACCGTGGAGCAGCTCCACAAAAAACTGGAGTTTGTGGAGTACCTCTTTAGGTACTCTCACAACTCCATTCTTTTTTCTCGAACTGAGTGCGTGGAGCTGAAACCGTTTGGCTAAAAAACATGGAGCGGAGCTGAAAAACGTGGAGCAGAGCAGTCCCAAACAACCCCTAAGTTCCAACGCTGACCAGGCTGCTGGCTGCAGATGCAGGTGCATTCGAGGTACGCAAAAGCATAGTTGAATACCCAACTCCCCATCCAGGTGAGCAAATAAAATGTTTGAATTGGAAGAGAGAGAGGAAGAAAAAGGAATGTACCTATGTAAGGGATACACGACTAAGAGGTGAGGAGCAAGTGGTGGCCATGTCGACCAGTGCCCTGCAAGGACGTGCTCCTGCGCTCCAGAAGTCTATGGCCTCGGTGTTGGCAACCTCCGAGCCTCGTCGACGGGTCGAAGATGTTGGAGCCAATTTGGGATGGAGGACGGGAGATCTCACACCTATGCCGACACAGGAGGCCAGGAACGCTGGCATGCCTCACGGGCCGTGTGCGAGATGCGAAGATCGAGGGCGGTGGCGGCACGAGGAGAAGAAAGAGGAGAGCCAGGTCTAGAAGTGAAGTAGGGGTCCTACGCAAAATTTTCTAGGGGTTCTCTATAAAATGATGACAATGTCGATTTTTTCTCTTCTTCACACTGAAATAAGCATTCAAGTAAGGATCGTTATGCAAAACTGTTGAACACAGTTACTGTTCATATCAGTTGGGTTGGACTGTGGGTTTATAACTAAAACTGTCGAGGACATTTCTGCAAAACGTTCGCGACCACACGTAAGGAACCTGATTGGGTTGGACTGCGGGTTTATAACTAAAACTGTCGGGGACATTTCTGCAAAATATTCGCGACCACGCGTCCACCACCAGTGGAGAAGCCACGGATGCATGAGTTCTCTCGTGCGAGCAATCTGAAGCAGTCTTTAAGGAACCTGATATCATTAATCCTATTTAATCGTATCACCCAACATAGCGCAACAACCCCTAACAAAATCAGGTTTCCAAGCTTTAGGCTTAATAAACCATGTAGTGAACCAAATAAATTAGCAAAGCTAGTAGGTGGTTGAATTCGAAAAGTGATGTGAACAGTATTCCAAACAAAGTTTGCAACGTGACAATGAAAGAACAAATGTTGGATAGTTTCAACTGAACTGCAAGTCAATTGTGAGTCGTCCGCTTGTCTTATAAGCACTCCATTGGCTCTGTTCGTTTGTCTTATAAGCCATATTTTTTCAAACACTCCAATATTTGACACTTCTTTGCCAGTTCCTATTTGCTAAATTATCTTTCATGAGAGTTGCTCCTTTTTAGATACCAGAGAAAAATCTTAATTTTTAGCCATATTTTAATTTCTAGAGGGGACTTCTATTAGGTATAACACACTGTCGGATTGATTTTGTATACATAGACTGGACTATGCACATGCCATTTTTAGTAACACTCCATTGAAAAATGTCTTTTCCATTTTGTGAGCTGGCCTTGTACTACTTTTGACACTAAGTCAAACCAAACCATCTAGTTTACATTAACCAAACCTCGCCTGAAGCACACATTTGGTGGTACAACCCCAAAGACATTTGACACAATATCGTCTATGCGCCTCACAATATTGAATAAGGTTGGATAAACCTCACTAAGAGGTTTATTACGTAACCACATGCCTTTCCAAAATAACACTTGGTCCATGTTCTGCATTTTAAAAGTGCCACGATTTAGAAAATCATCCTTTGCCTTCATAAGTCCAGCCTAGCAATGTGAATCCCCTTGCCTGTGTTGCACCTAAGTTATGAGTGTATTACACAAGTATTTCCGTCTTAGAAGGTTTTTCAAGACCCCATCCTCATTAATCAACCTAAACAACCACTTGCTTAAGAGACATCTATTTTGAAATTCTAGGTTAAGTATTCCTAGACCGCCAAAATCTTTTGAGGGCACAGAGAACACTCCCCTTGGCAAGCCTATATTTCTTTTTATGCTCCTCACATTGCCCTTGTCATAGAGAGCACTCCACTTGATAGTAATCTAATTTCTGAAGGACTCCTCTAGGGACTTAAAAAAATATAACATGAACATAGCTAAATTAGTTAACGCCGAGTTAAAGAGGACAAGTCAGCCCCCCAACTAAAAGTAACTTTCCTCTCGACATACATAGTTTCTTCTAGACCTTCTATTTTTTTGAGCGAAAACCGAGGGGCAAAGAGCCCCTCGGCAACTTTTGTAAAAAAAGGGGAACGAAAAGTACAGTGTTTAAGACAACTTATAGGAGGGCCTAACCAGTGGTTAGACAGACCAAGAGCTAAAGAGAGGGAACTACTGGAGAGATAGAAAAAGTCTATCTAGTCTAAAAATTACAAGTCATTGAGCCATAGACGAATTGAAAGGAGAAGACTTTTCTTGATCCTGATCATATGAGCATCAACCTCTCTTTTGAAACAAATCTTCCAAGAGCTAAAGCTTGGGGATTTCTTATTGAAGATCTAGTCATTTCTCTCATTCCATAAACACTATGCAGCAATGGCAAGCCCATCCCGCCCGACTATGCCTTGGTGGATGTGGCGTGGACACACAATGACTATGAGGAGGATGAACTTGACTTTCCGACTGAAGATGGAGTTAGGTTGATTGGCGGAACTATAGGCTCGCGCGTGCTTTGGAACAAGGCAGACATTTTGTTAGAAATGCCGACACCAGCATCTCAGCCCTCGCGACCATCATCGTCTCCCCCAGGTGGCCCAAGTGATGACGACGATGATGACAATGGTGGCGAGGGTAACAACAATGTTGGCGGACCAGACAGTAGTTCTGGACGTACCCCGTGTCCCATCCCTAGCAACCCATCACAAGGTGGTTCAGGGGGTGCACCGGGCAACGACACACCGCCTCCAAGCCAAGGCAAACGACAATGTCCACCTGCGCCAAAGAAGGTTGTAGAAGAAGAGGGGGACAAACCCGCTGAACTAACAGAGATGGAATGGGCGGTGTACAGAATAGCACAAGAATATCAGTACACAACAACATTCCAAAGGTATATGCGCTAATGGCAACTAAATCTAGCCAATAGATTATGTGACGTTCGATAATGCTAACAGACTTCTTGTCTCGATTATAGGGAGCGAACCCCACCGTCAATTTGGCCTCTTTCTCCAGATTGCTCGGATAACTTTGAGAATGGCAAGTTCATGTTGTCGTTGGGCCAGCTCGTTCAGGAGGAGCCATGGGCGGTTCGGAGGTTCCATCTCTGGTATATGCAAGCGGCAAAATTAGGCATGAAGGAGTTCATTGTGAGGGTCCCCAAGGAGTACTTCCACTTGGATGAGGATGCTTATTGCCCTGTTGTCTTTCACGACATGTGTAGGCTACTGCGACGCAAGGATCTAGATGTCGCCCAAGTCACTCTTTTTGCCCTGTATGTTTTATAACCCTGCATTGCTGTAGGTATGCAAATTCATTACGATCAAGCTAAAAAGCTTGTACGACAACTTGTGTTTGCAGGATGCAATCATATATGTGCAAGGAACTAGATAAAGATATTATCTACCTATCTCCTATGCATATTTCTCAAAGAGCCATCATTGGCTTTGATATACCAGACACGGATCCTAGGCTGGTGAAGCTGAAGGGGATGGAGCGAGTGCTAGCTCGGAACTTGATGCAAGGAGAGATCAAATTTAGAAAGGGACAATATGTCTTAGAAGCCATGAAGAAGATCAGCGGAAATGGCTGCATTCTTGCCGCCCACCAGTTTGGGTAAGTCAAAACGATACTTACAATAGCTACTAGGTTTGTCACTTATTATATTTAAAAATTTAAGATGAATATTATTTTAATGGTACAGCTTGGGCGTCATGGGCCATTGGATTGTATTTATGATCTATCCTCAGGATGGAAAGGCTGTCGTATTCGACTCTTTGCGACACTCGAACAAAGAAGGATACAAGCATTTCGAAAGTATCCTGCGATAGTAAGTGACGACACACCTCATGCACTCAAAGTACGTATGAAATTTGTTGTTGACACTAGTTTTCATACAGTGCTTACCGAAAGTACGTGGAAGACCCCAACTGCTATGATCGGAGGTCTGAGAAAGACAAGCAAAAGTATGGCCACAAACTGGTGGTGAGGCGAGACTTCCCGGTACTTACTCCGCCTGCCTCTAGTTCTACTACTATTGATGGTTCTCTTGTAGGGATACTACTACCGGTCATAATTCTCATGTGTTACCTTCATCATGCATGCATGCAGTGCGCTAAGCAACCTGAAGGCTCAGTTCTGTGTGGGTACTATGCTTGTGAGTACCTCAGGGCTTGCGGGAAATTCAACAATAGCTGGAGGCAGCTGCAGAAATCCCAAAGTTGGTGGGAAAAAGAAACAATTGATCGAAGGTACATCACACAAACAGTAGCTGACATTTGTAATTTTGTCACGGATCAATGTTGTCATGTTGACGGGCAGTTCTTTTATATCGGGAGCGAGCTAGCGACAGAAGAGAGGTTCGAGAAGCTACTCAACTGGAGAACCAGCGGCTTAGATATGAACGACTATAGGTTGCCGGATATTTTTGAGTGAACATTATTTTAGATGTGCTTTTTATGAACATTATGTACATTGATGTAATATGAACATAGTTTGTGACATGCATGGACCGTGGAATGATAAAGATAACATATATGGATGTAATATATGTGCATATCCTTATGTCTTTTGCTGTGTATATGTTTCAATCTAGCAAATTTCGGATTCAATGTGGTCATCCTTTATACATATGTATTTTGCTTTGTATATGTTTCAACCTAACAAATTTTGGATTCAAATTTGAAAATAAACTGAAATGAGGTTTTTTTTACTCTGGATACACTTAAAGGAGGCGGGCAAGTTACAAAAACCGCCTCTGTTAATTAATTAAAGGAGACGGGCATTTTAAAAAAACCGTCTCGGTTAAAATGTTAACGAAAGCGGTTGCCTTATAACGGCCGCCTCCGTTAAAGCAATTAACCAAAGCGGTTTTCTAACAGCGGCCGCCTCAGTTAACATATTAACCGTGGCGGTTGGACAACTGCCACGGTTAAGGCAACAATTAACCGTGGCCTTTCATCCGTGGCGCTTGCTTTGCCCGCCACGGTTAACCTGTTTTGCCCGCCACGATTAAATATTTCTGTAGTAGTGAATTAGGAAAATCTCCATGAAAAAGTGTAAGCGCAATCCTTGTTAGTTAATTTTAAATGGTTCATAGGAATTCCTAGATATCGAAAAGGGGAATTTCTTAACCGATACCCAAATATGCATTCACAATCCAAGGCAGCGCCGTAACAAAAAGTTCACTTTTATGAAAATCAATTTTCAAACCCGATAACTACTCAAAGGTGCTAAGTACAAGCTTTAGCTCCCTGGCCTGTAGCAAATCATGATCCATAAAGATGGTGTCATATGCATATTGCAAGATTGATGGGCCATCATCAACCAGATGTGGGACAACTCCCCGATTTTTTCAATTGGACTTAGCCTAGAAAATCAGGGTTGCTAACATATCTACAACCAAATTAAATAAGCTAGGAGACTGGGATCTCCCTATCTTAGTCTCCTTTCTTGGTCTAGAAGAAATGTCCCACATCGTCATTCACTTTAATGTTTACACTACTACCTCTCACAATTTGATTTATCCAATTGCACATACCGGTGAAAATCTCTTTATTCTTAAAGTTTGTCGTAAAAAAGACCAATTTACCTTGTTATAGGCTCTCAAAGTCTAGCTTTAAGATCACCCCATCTAACCTTTTCTTGTGCATTTCACGAATGGTCTCATGTAGGATGACCACCCCATCCAAAATATTCCTACCCTTCGTGAAGGCCGATTAAGGGTTGAATCACCTTTTGAGACACTAGGTGAAAGATCCTAATTGGCTAGAGAGGGAGGGTGAATAGCCTAATTTAAAATCTACAAATATTAGGCAAGCTTGTTAGACAACTAATTGGCTATAAAGCTTTTTGCACTATCATTAACAAGTGTTGCAAGCCACCTATCCCAACAATTCTAGTTTCTATAATCTCTAAGTCAAGCAATGGCTAAGTCACTACGAGCTCTCAAACACCAGCTACACTAAAGAGCTCAACTAGGTGAAAAGCTACATTAGCAAAGGTAAGACAAGTTCTCAAAACTAGTTACACTAAAGAGCTTAATACAACTAGTCTACAGGAATATAAATAAGAGAAATGTGATCTTTATACTGTGATGTCGAGGAGTGAAACAATGGTAATGAGATGAAGACCAATCACCAGGAGAAATCCAATAAATCAATCACAATGGAGACACACAATTTTTCTCCTAAGGTTCACATGCTTGCTAACTGTCACACCCATATTTTAAGAATAAAATAGGATGCATAAAAGACTCACATGTGCCCCAGAAACAGTCGCACACATAAGTAGACAAATCTTAAATGTACCATTGCAGTGTTTATTACATAGCGGAACATAGTAAATCACATAGTCTCATACAAAAATGATAGCATAAAGTAAACAACGCTCTCGACGGAAGCTCCACACAGGGACACTGTTGACTGGTTGACTCCAAACCTAGTACTCATAACGGTAGTCCTCATTCCAAGCATCAACCTTATCGTATCCTGAGGTGTTGGGAAATTGCAAGAGTGAGCACATATCGTACTCAACAAGTATAACCAGGGGTTCATGAGGCTCAAATAGCTGACATTGGTTTGACTGCATTTAGCTTTTACTGGTGGATAGCATATTCATAATTAATGAGCAATTGTCAAGGTAGCATAAATAATCCATTAATCCCATGATCATGTGTAAGCATAATTAATTCTTAGCATAAACGATAATCAAATGAACATAACAACTTAATAAGCTCATCGTCGGCGCAGAAAGAACCCCCAAGGCCCCTCATAACCGTGAGCACGGCTAGTATACCAGTTTTACACTCTGCAGAGGTTGTACATCTTTACCCATGAGTCATGATTTACCCTTTCGCCCGAGGTAGCTAATCTCTTAACCCCCTTCCTAAGGAGGTCGGCAGGGATCACTATGAAGCCTTTCAAAAGTTCGTCTAACAAGTTAGGGCCGCAAGGTTTCCTTTGCGCGCAGATATAGAGCCCCCCTTCCGATGGCACAATGACTCGCAGCCTATACTCATACAGACAGAGGCCACACTATACCCAAAACGGTTCAGCCTCTCCGCCCTTTCGGGTAACCTCTAACAAGCTAGAAAAGGGCTTCATACTGAGCTAAAGCCAGAGCCATTATAGCCCTCATGGTTGCACTGTTGTCCCGGTGATCACTTACAGACAAGATCTCATATAGTTATTTATCATCTTTTAACGTTCATTGCATAGCTATTAATCATCTTACAAGATCATGGATTATATCAAGCACTAGCACATCTACAACAAATGCATATCAAGTAGGTAACAATCATCTATGATTTTGCTAAGGTCGACAAGGTGGTAGCATGCATATGATATATATGTGTAGTTAATAGTGAATAGGTAACAAGGATGATCCCAAGTTATACTTGCCTTGATCAAAGCTCTCCTGAGCCTGCTGGTCCTCAAAAGCTTGGTCTTGATCACCAACGTACGGCTCACCGTCTAATCCCAAACATCAATCAACAACACGCATTCCAATGGAGACAATCATACACAAAGCAAACAAGATATAATTAGAACATTACACCAGCAGTGAGAAATCAAAGATAAAAGTTTATAAAAATATTCTACGCAGCGCTACGATCATACAGACGTAAAGTTCACGAAAATCGGAATTAAAACGTGAAAGATATGAATTTTCTAAGATTTCCTATAGAGAAATAATTAATTAAATGCTACTGCAGAATTAAAAAGTTTCAAAACAGTAAACTAATATTTCTAACATGTAGAGATCGTAAATACGAAGCTAACGCAATTTGAATGGACAAAAACGGAGTTAAAATGAGTATTTTATGACCAAAACAATTTCAGTGGCAAAATTGTAAATACTGGAAAACGTATTCTGGCGTTAACCCGAGGCTTTACGCTTCCCTAAGAGCAAAACGTATTCCCTGAAGGCGCTATGGACTGCGGGTCCTAAACCAGAAAAGTTCGAGGGCTCTTTAACAAAAATACCCCCCCAAGGGGTATCTTTCTATCTCGGCCGCAGGATCTTGATCCGACGGTCGAGGGTGCTCCCAGGGGCAACGGCGGGCCGACGGCCGGCCGGGTGCAGGCGCCGGTGCGGTGGCGCCATGGCCGCCGCCGTGAGCTTCGCCGGCGATGGGGGGTTTCTCAGTTTCGTGCACCAAAATACAAAAGAAAATTACCAGGAGGTAGAGAAGGGTGTCGCGAGTCCGCCCAGGGTGTTCTTTCGGCCGGAGGGAGTACGAGGAGCGCGCACCACGGAGATGAACAAGGTCGGCCCCGGTGAGATCCAACCAAGCTTCACTGGGGCGTCTAGGGCTTGCTTTTTGCGACTTCGATGCAAACAGAGGCTACGGCTTTGGAGGGGAAACTTTATAGGACGTTGGTTGGCGAAAAAGGCAAGGAGATCCCGCTGCTTTCGCGATTGGAAACGGCTGCACAGAGCCCACGTCGAACACGGCGGGAGGTAGGGGAAAGGGGGCGCGGCTGACGGGTGGGCCCCGGCCGTCAGCGGGCCATGGAGGGGGAAACGGGTGAGCGCGCAGGCGGCCTGGCCGCTGGACCTTTCTCGGGCCGAGAGCGGAAGTGGGCCGGGGTGAGGGGGTGAACTGGCTGGGCGCTGGCTTTCTGTTTTTTTTTTCTTTTCTGTTTTCTTTTTCCTATTTCTCCTTTGTTTTCTAAAGTCTTTTTGATAAGAGATTTTAAATCCTTATGGGAGAGATACAAAATACATAGACAAAAGCAAGCAAGCAAGTAAATAAATAAATTAATCCCAGCATGAATGCACCACCATGTTTCTAAACTTATAATGAATTTTAATTTTGACCAAAACTATTTTATTTACTAGATTAAATGCTCACCAAAAATGCTTAATTAAATCGAATTAATTCCTATTAATTGAAAACAAATTTTTGGATGTTACAAATTCTACCCCCCTTAAAAGAATCTCGTCCTCGAGATTGAAAGGTGCTTACTCAAACAGGTATGAGTATGATTTCCTCATATCATCCTCTCTTTCCCAAGTTGCCTCTGCTTCCGAATACCGATTCCACTGTACTAGCAAATTTAATGTCTCTAGTCGAGTAACATACCTGGTAACTTATCTGAAAATTTATTCCCTACCCAGTCCTGAAGATCAACACCATCATCCAGCTGATTCACTGTAGCTGTGGGTGGAGCCTGCACTGCTACATCCACACTGATTCTCTCCCCCTTGGGTGTTGTCACCACTACTACTTTTTCTTTACACTTAATTTCCGTAGCATATTTCTTCATCCAATCCAAACCCAATATCACATCTATGCCTGAGGTTCTCATAACCATGGGACTAACAGGGAAATCTAGCCCCCTTAAAGAAAGACTTGCTGAGGGGCAACAATAAGAAACTGGTATAGTCCCTCCCGGTGAGTTTACTAGCATATGGGTTTTCATGGCAACTAGTGGTATGCTATGAACTCTAACAAATGCTTGTGATACGAATGTATGCGAAGCTCCAGAATCAAATAAAACTTTAGCGGGAATAGAGTTGATACTGAACGTACCCATCATAATCTCCGGTCCCTCTTGTACTGTCTCTGCAGCCACATGGTTCACTTTTGCTCCATGAGAATTAGACTTTTGATTGTTCTTCTGCTGGTTGAATCTCTCCGGACAATCATATGACATATGACCTTCTTTCCCACAGCGAAAACACCTAGTAGGGGTATTGGGAGCACTTCTCTTCATAGAGGTGGCATTTGAATTTCCTGAGCGGGGAATCTGCTGACCACTCCGCTGTTGATTAGGATTACGCTGAGGTTGTTGGTTGCGATCCCCTTGACTAACTGGTCCATGGTACCTCTGTTGATCGCCCTGTTGAGAATTGAAACGTTGGCGGTTGTTGCCTCCAAAACCTTGTGCTAGCATCCTCCTCTTCTTATCTTGGCCTTTACGCATATTATCCAACACAATAGCACGGTTCACCAGAGCTTGGAAGGTAGGGTAGGTATTTCCAGCCAGTTGCAATCTGAGTTCATAGTAAAGACCTTTCATGAAGAGACGTTGTTTGTCAGCATCTTCTCTGACTTCGTTTGGAGCATAGCGAGCCAACTGCTCAAACATGTCATGATACTCAGCCACAGACATAGAACCCATCCTGAGAGATCTGAATTCTTCCTGCTTGAGTTCCATCATTCCTTCATTGATATGTCGTGCTTTAAAGTCTCTGCAAAACTCCAACCAAGTGACCGGAGGAGCATTGTTGGGACGAGCAGCTTGATACGACTCCCACCATGTCTGAGCTGCACCTTGAAGTTGTCCAGAAGCATACAACACTTTTTCCATATCATTGCACTGGGCTATGTTCAGTTGCCTCTCCACGGCACGTAACCAATCATCTGCCTCTATGGGATCAGCTGAGTGTGTAAATACCGGAGGTCTTCCTTCATAAACTCCCCACGCTTATCCCTCACATGAACAGGTGGTGGTGTTGGTCGAGGTTGCTGCTGTAGGTGCTGTATGAAAACGTGCATCATCTCATTCTGAGTTTGCATAAGTTCCTCCACAGTGATTGGGCCATTGCCACCATTGCCATTGCCATTGCCACGGCCTCTGCCTCTGCCTCTGCCTCTTCCCCTTGCTTCCATCTGCATTCCAAGGTATATAAACACATCTTAGTAATGTCCAACATGACAATTACAAGAGTTGACGGGATTCTAAAATTTTCTGGGTAACATCCAACATCAGCAGATCAGAATATCAGTCATATATCGAGTTCCAGAATTCAAAAGGATATATGCTGTACACCGTTGGAAAGATAAAGAAATTGTCTACAACTTTCATTTAGATCAAATTACCAGATTCCAACGTTAGGTTAATCAAGAACTGTGTATAACCGAAACTGTTCCAGAATTCCAGACTGCGCAGAAACCTCAACTTCGAACAGTCATATCTCACAGCTCACAACCGATAATATTATCATTCTTGAGGCATTGGAAAGATATGAGAGTCTACTGGTTCCCAGAAAAATTTGATGAACATTGCATGAACAGATTTGGAGATGTACCAGATTCTTTGCAGACTGCTCCAGAAAACAGCAAAGGACAAAAACAGGATTTTAACCAAACCCAACTATTTATTTCATTAATCCTTATGCCTTAAGCCTATAAACTAAATGAAATTGTAGAGGAAATCTACAAGATCATTACACTCATTACAATGATCCAAATTAAGCATAAGCATAATAACAAATCAAACCAAGCATCAAAGTTTCACACTTCAAGCATTGACTCAACTTGCGGTACTAACGTTCTCTTCCTATTACGGGTAAAGATCCTATAACTCCTATTTCAATGACATTAGAAGGTGGTAAGAAAAGTTCTAAAAGCATATTCAAAACAAGGAGTGGGGATGAGAACAAGTCTTTAACATAAGCAACAAGGTGAAGATGAATAGGATATAGTGTAGAAGAAAATATCAAGGTTTATAGAGCAAGGATTTTATAGCAATTTCAAAACCTTAAGATGGCCAATTTCTAACTAGGCTTGCGTCCGACAGTCAACAAAGCTTTGATATCAATTTGTCACACCCATATTTTAAGAATAAAATAGGATGCATAAAAGACTCACATGTGCCCTAGAAACAGTCGCACACATAAGTAGACAAATCTTAAATGTACCATTGCAGTGTTTATTACATAGCGGAACATAGTAAATCACATAGTCTCATACAAAAATGATAGCATAAAGTAAACAATGCTCTCGACGGAAGCTCCACACAGGGACACTGTTGACTGGTTGACTCCAAACCTAGTACTCATAACGGTAGTCCTCATTCCAAGCATCAACCTTATCATATCCTGAGGTGTTGGGAAATTGCAAGAGTGAGCACATATCGTACTCAACAAGTATAACCAGGGATTCATGAGGCTCAAATAGCTGACACTGGTTCGACTGCATTTAGCTTTTACTGGTGGATAGCATATTCATAATTAATGAGCAATTGTCAACGTAGCATAAATAATCCATTAATCCCATGATCATGTGTAAGCATAATTAATTCTTAGCATAAACGATAATCAAATGAATATAACAACTTAATAAGCTCATCGTCGGCGCAGCAAGAACCCCCAAGGCCGCTCATAACCGTGAGCACGGCTAGTATACCAGTTTTACACTCTGCAGAGGTTGTACATCTTTACCCATGAGTCATGATTTACCCTTTCGCCCGAGGTAGCTAATCTCTTAACCCCCTTCCTAGGGAGGTCGGCAGGGATCACTATGAAGCCTTTCAAAAGTTCGTCTAACAAGTTAGGGCCGCAAGGTTTCCTTTGCGCGCAGATATAGAGCCCCCTTCCGATGGCACAATGACTCGCAGCCTATACTCATACAGACAGAGGCCACACTATACCCAAAACGGTTCAGCCCCTCCGCCCTTTCGGGTAACCTCTAACAAGCTAGAAAAGGGCTTCATACTGAGCTAAAGCCAGAGCCATTATAGCCCTCATGGTTGCACTGTTGTCCCGGTGATCACTTACAGACAAGATCTCATATAGTTATTTGTCATCTTTTAACGTTCATTGCATAGCTATTAATCATCTTACAAGATCATGGATTATATCAAGCACTAGCACATCTACAACAAATGCATATCAAGTAGGTAACAATCATCTATGATTTTGCTAAGGTCGACAAGGTGGTAGCATGCATATGATATATATGTGTAGTTAATAGTGAATAGGTAACAAGGATGATCCCAAGTTATACTTGCCTTGATCAAAGCTCTCCTGAGCCTGCTGGTCCTCAAAAGCTTGGTCTTGATCACCAACGTACGGCTCACCGTCTAATCCCAAACATCAATCAACAACACGCATTCCAATGGAGACAATCATACACAAAGCAAACAAGATATAATTAGAACATTACACCAGCAGTGAGAAATCAAAGATAAAAGTTTATAAAAATATTCTACGCAGCGCTACGATCATACAGACGTAAAGTTCACGAAAATCGGAATTAAAACGTGAAAGATATGAATTTTCTAAGATTTCCTATAGAGAAATAATTAATTAAATGCTACTGCAGAATTAAAAAGTTTCAAAACAGTAAACTAATATTTCTAACATGTAGAGATCGTAAATACGAAGCTAACGCAATTTGAATGGACAAAAACGGAGTTAAAATGAGTATTTTATGACCAAAACAATTTCAGTGGCAAAATTGTAAATACTGGAAAACGTATTCTGGCGTTAACCCGAGGCTTTACGCTTCCCTAAGAGCAAAACGTATTCCCTGAAGGCGCTATGGACTGCGGGTCCTAAACCAGAAAAGTTCGAGGGCTCTTTAACAAAAATACCCCCCCCCCAAGGGGTATCTTTCTATCTCGGCCGCAGGATCTTGATCCGACGGTCGAGGGCGCTCCCAGGGGCAACGGCGGGCCGACGGCCGGCCGGATGCAGGCGCCGGTGCGGTGGCGCCATGGCCGCCGCCGTGAGCTTCGTCGGCGACGGGGGTTTTCTCAATTCCGTGCACCAAAATACAAAAGAAGATTACCAGGAGGTAGAGAAGGGTGTCGCGAGTCCGCCCAGGGTGTTCTTTCGGCCGGAGGGAGTACGAGGAGCGCGCACCACGGAGATGAACAAGGTTGGCCCCGGTGAGATCCAACCAAGCTTCACTGGGGCGTCTAGGGCTTGCTTTTTGCGACTTCGATGCAAACAAAGGCTGCGGCTTTGGAGGGGAAACTTTATAGGACGTTGGTTGGCGAAAAAGGCAAGGAGATCCCGCTGCTTTCGCGATTGGAAACGGCTGCACAGAGCCCACGTCGAACACGGCAGGAGGTAGGGGAAAGGGGGCGCGGCTGACGGGTGGGCCCCGGCCGTCAGCGGGCCATGGAGGGGGAAACGGGTGAGCGCGCAGGCGGCCTGGCCGCTGGACCTTTCTCGGGCTGAGAGCGGAAGTGGGCCGGGGTGAGGGGGTGAACTGGCTGGGCGCTGGCTTTCTGTTTTTTTTTCTTTTCTGTTTTCTTTTTCCTATTTCTCCTTTGTTTTCTAAAGTCTTTTTGAAAAGAGATTTTAAATCCTTATGGGAGAAATACAAAATACATAGACAAAAGCAAGCAAGCGAGTAAATAAATAAATTAATCCCAGCATGAATGCACCACCATGTTTCTAAACTTATAATGAATTTTAATTTTGACCAAAACTATTTTATTTACTAGATTAAATGCTCACCAAAAATGCTTAATTAAATCGAATTAATTCCTATTAATTGAAAACAAATTTTTGGGTGTTACACTAGCACACAAGTCTCCATTGTGTTGACCAACACTTGATGGCTCAGTAGCTAAGAGGTATTGCATGAACCTTGTCCACACAATTGGACATCTCAAGAACCTATTCACAAGTGAGGTAACTCAATGACACGAGCAATCCACTAGAGTTAGATTTTGGCTCTCCATCGAGGAAGGCACAAAACCCCTCATAAGATCACTAGAGCCAGCCATGAACAATCACCAACACATGCTGAACCTCCACCACTGCTCTAGGTGATGGCAACCACGAAGAGTAACAAGAATTCTATAGCCATAATGATCCCTAAGTGGTTCCAAGTTCAATCACTCAAGCAAATACTCTTGAAATCACTCATAATCTCACTACAATGATAAATCAATGATGGAGATGAGTGAAAGGTATTTGTTTAGACTCACAAGGATGTTAATCATATCAAACTGTCAAGAGAGTGAGCCACAAGTTGGTGCCTTTCTATTTATAGAGCCCGGATGCTCAAAGAGCCATTGGCCCTATGCAGACGTGACTAGACACACCCACTGAGTGTAGACCCACCTTTCGATCATCCAAGTCTAATCAATAGATGGACGCCATGTGTCTCTCTTTGAATCCTGGGTGTTCGATCTTCAATGACTATAATGGTTAGCACTTAAGTCAAACAAATAATCGGACGCAACACTATAACTCACTATATGTTGTGCCACATGGAGTCTAATCATTTCTTGTAAGGGTCTAGAGGCAATTTTCATTGATCAGACACGACCGCTCTTTAGTGAGCTAACGTGCCCTGGTGTTCAGTCCACACTTTGCCCTACACCGTGCACGCGTGAAAGTGACTCCATCATACATTGGCACTAACCTAATGCAAGCCATGTGTGTCTAGTCACGCACAGACTCTTGTGTCTGCTCGCCTAAAGAAGTGACCTAATGCACCAGAGGTAGCATCTAGTCGCTCCTCAGCCCTCTTGGCTGCAATGCACCTCCACTCTCAGACCTAGCATCCAGTCTAGCGTCCGATCAACACTACGAAGCAGATGTTAGCTTAGGGTTTAGCAGTGGACATGAAAGTCAACTGTGTCTGGTCAGTGTCCCCTCTCTTATCCTTTTTCTAACTTCACAACTTGCTAACCACAAAGTGTTGAACTTGTGTGCATGTGTGTTATCATTTTCAAAATATTTTACAAGGGTCGAATTAGTTCACACTAGGTCCTAATACACATGCTCATATGAATTTCACCTAGTGGCACATGATAATCATTTTAACCGTGAAATTCCCCTCTTCATAGTACGACTATCTATCCTAAGTCACTCGCATCTTCTATGGTGTCTTGAGTGCAAAACAAAAATGGCTCCTATGGTTATACCTTTGCCTTGAGCTCATTTTTGTTTTTCTATTTCTTCTTTTCCAAATGATGAGCACTTGAGTATCTATGTCCATCATTACCTCCATGGACCATCATCTAGCTTCACCACTTCGATTGGACCACCTTATCCAATTCACACACTTAGATCAAAGGTTAGTCCTAGGGTTTCATCAATTATTCAAAACTAAACTAGGGCTTTCACTTGGGCTATTCGGTTAGACAATACCTTTGTAAAGATTTTGAAACTAATATTTAGCAAATAGATGGCTTGGAACTATTGGATTTGTGTCACCACTTTTTGCTTCAGTAGTAACGTAATTGTACCAAAGTTAAGACTATAAATAGGTAAGTTACCCATGTGAAACTCAGTGAAGAGGGGCAAGAGACCCTCTTTAATTAATTCCCAATAAAACTTGATAGAACTCAACCATGAACCCATCAGGCTCACAAGCTTCATTATGCTCCTTTTGGAAAATAGCCTCTTTAACTTCATTTTCTAGAAAATCATTCGTTAAGAATTCATTTTCAAGTTGTGAAACTTGTGGAATCTCATGTTTAATAGACTCTACCACAAAAACATTATTACCAGCCGGTTCCCCAAAGAGACCTTTATAATAATTAGTGATGAATTTCTTTAGATTTCCATCACCCTCCACTACTTCATCTAACTCTAATTAGAAAATCTGAGTCTTATGGTGTTTGCCATTAGTCACTAAGTGAAAAAAAACATAGTAATGTAGTCACCTGATAACAACCTAGTTGTCTTGGCTATTTAGTACCATCTATATCTATATCTATATCTATATCTATATCTATATCTATATCTATATCTATATCTATATCTATATCTATATCTATATCTATATCTAGGGATGAAAATGGTATGAATATTTTCTGACCGTATTCGAGACCAAATTTATTTAGACAGGTTCAGATCTGTCCATATCTGAGTCCGAATATTCAACATCCGATACTGTATCCTTATCCGAATACTTAAATCATATATTTATGATATTGACATCTTATCCGACATGATTGACATTATCCGTATTCAAATCCAAATTTAACTAGAAATATGAAAACAAATATGATATGTGATATCCGTCTGTATCTGATCCGTTTTCATCCTATATCTATATCTATATCTATATCTATATCTATATCTATATCTATATCTATATCTATATCTATATCTATATCTATATCTATATCTATATCTATATCTATATCTATATCTATACTCTTGTTTAATATTGAAGAGCGAAGCAATTCTTATGTTCCTCTTTTCTACTTCATAGAATGTCATCATGTCTCTCCTTGTAAGACCCAGTACTCACGACCCGTGCTCACATGAGTCAGAACCACATGTGTTTATTCATCTAGCGATGGAGTTTGATTCAAATGTATATTGAAACATATGACATGATAATTACATAAACCTTTGAGGCATAGGTTGTTTAGGTGACCATACAACAAGGTGTACATTTCATTGCAACACAAGGGTATGTTTGCTAGTAAGCCTAACACAAGGCAATTACAACTCCTTTATATTATAAACTAGTTTTTTTTACAAAAATAGGAGGGAAAAACACCATACTGACTTCAATTTTAAGTCTATACAAATGAAGAAAAAAGAGGCTACAAAAGACTAAAACAAAGAAAGACAATCCTTAAGAAAAGATTTCTTTGAGGAGTTGCACCTAAGAATAGTAAGATAGCTCCTCACATAGGAGGGATTTCCAATGCAACAAAGAAAGAGATTTGTCATAAAAATAATTTCATTGCACATGGACTAGATGCACCATGCCACCACAATCACAATTTCCATAAAAATAGGCTACCCAAACGACTGTCAACTAAGAGCAAGCCAATCAATGGAACATTCATATCCTAGGTTATACCAAGCAGTCACCGTCATGGGTTCATAACCACGACAAGAATCAGGTTGTTCATCGGAAGTTAGAAGTGTGGGTCTCTGATGGCTCGAGTACTTAGAAACACAAGTGAGACATAATGGTGAAGTATTCTTCATGTTTAGGAGCATCCAAATTGGGGGATTGGATCATTCGGTGCTATCCTACGGCTTGTTGGCAGTGAGGTTTCTTCCTAGTGAGTAAGGGAATCAACCCTCTCTCTTGATGTGTTTAGGGAGGAACACTCTGCTATTCCTCTTTGTTGCTCTATTAACCAATGGTTCTCCTGTCTAGTCAGCCTTTGAAAGTCTAATATCTCAAATGGGCTCTCCTGGTTTAGCTCCCTCTCTCTGGAAGTTGGCCCACCCCTTATATATCAAGGAAGGTTAGGTACAAGTTGGTTTGGAGGTTTTGGTCAATGGTCTTCATGCACCAGGTGCAGGAGGGTGCTGCTGTGGAGTCTATATACTTTGGCCTTGTCATGGAGTTGTAGGAGCTACAGGTGCCACACTTGACTGTTAGGGGTTATCCATTGGGTGAACATTCTCGAGGGCTTCTTAGCTGTGAAGGAGCCCTGACCTATGGGGCTAATAGGTGGGCCCTAGAGCCTCGTTCCCCTAGAGTTGGTGAACTCATTTGTCTTGTTGTATCACACCGACTACATGACCCTATCGAGGAAGTGGAGGACAACACCTCGTGCCCATTAAACAGACTGGAACCATGGAATCTCTATATCTACTAGGGTCGTGGATGCCTACCAGATTGGCCACTGCTCGAGACATCAGTTCCTTGCTCAAGTGTTGGCTCAGTTGCTACTGGGCTAGAGTCAAGCTTAGGCTACCATCACTCAGGAGCCCATAGCTCTAGCAAGCCCTCGAGCCCTAAGTAGTGGGGTGTGCTCTGGCCCTACCTATCTATCAACCAGAGGGTGTGTGCGAGCATAGCCGATGGTATAGCGTTTGAGCCCCCAAGCGACCTTGAGTGGCGAGTTGAGAGATGTGTCAATCCGGAACTCTACCTAGGGACTTAGTATACCCCTAGGTTTGAGTCTCATCAGCAGCTAACACCAAGCACTAAAAGAACACCCAGAAAATAAGTGGTCCAATGTTTCATCCATGTTTTGGCTACATAAGATAGAAGAGTAAAAAGGTAGATGCCTATGCTTATTTTGGAGAATATTTTTGGTGTTAAGGCGGTCCAAAAGCAATAAGAAGAAGAAAATTTTTTGCTTTCCTCTACAGCTACTCTTCCAAAGCCACTTGAATTTTTTTAGTCCCTAAGAACTCCCCATAATGGCTTTATATGCTTGCCTGCTTGTGTATAAGGGCCCCAAATGTCTAACCACTAATCTTTCAGGTGTCGTATGGACTAGATAGACAAGAACTTGTATTCCAAGAAAATCAACTGCTTAGAAGCTTCCAAAGAGAGTGGTAAGTGGAAGTTATCTTCGACACTCCTAGAAAGAAAAGCAGCCACCAAGTTGTTTTGGTTTCTGGCAAAAGAAAAAGGCTATGGGAATCCTAGCTTCAGCAAACCAAAATTCCAAACATCTCCCTAGAGAGATACTAAAGCACCATTGCCTACCACACAAGAGGCTAGGCCAATGAAATCCTGAGATAATTTCATAACATCTCTCCACCAAAAAGATCTAACTATTCTTCATAAATGTAGGGGTACTGGATGCAAATGAAAGGCAGTCAGGTAAGCTATACATAATGAGTTTCACATTTGTTGTAGAATTTATCTACAAATTTTCACAAAAGTGCCTTATTTTGTGCCTTGAGATTTAAGGCCACCCTCATCCTTTGGACAACAGGCCATTGTCCAAGTTACTATGCACTTTCCTTGACTATGTAGATCCTTGCCATTCCAAAGATAGGTCTTCCTAAAATTATGAATTTGTTTAATGACGGCCTTTGGGAATTTAATGGAGCTAAGCCAGTACATGGGTAGGGATGAAAAAAAGAAAGTTAACCAAAACCAATCTTGCAAGGTAAGACAACAGTGTCAGCCAATCTTCTTTCTATTTTGCACACTAGCGGTAGAAAATCAACAATAGATGGTCGTGTGGTACCAAGGGGCAAGCCTAAACTAGGTAAAAGGAAGCTAACCAACTATGCAACCAAAAGTGGAGGCTAGATAGATGCAACCCAGTTAAATCAGCAAATGATCTTAGGAGTACCTTCAGCAAAAAAAATCTCTAGCATCAGCTTTTAAGAATAATAATGTGTCATCAACTTATTGGACTAGGGAAAATCACCACTAAAAGCAGATCCCAAAGGATGATTGATCAGGCCCCTAGAGTATGCATCATTAATGATATTTTGAAGCAAATCAACAACAACCACAAATAGAAGGGGTAAAAAA
Source organism: Sorghum bicolor (assembly GCF_000003195.3). Classification (NCBI taxonomy): domain Eukaryota; kingdom Viridiplantae; phylum Streptophyta; class Magnoliopsida; order Poales; family Poaceae; genus Sorghum; species Sorghum bicolor. The sequence continues at coordinate 12,813,949 of NC_012872.2, forward strand.
GGATAGCCCCACCTCACACCTCTTTTTCAATGAGAAAACTTTCAAGGAGTTCCATTTAACAACACTGCTGAAGTTCTAGGAGTTAAAATTTGAGATATCCACCCAATCCACCTTGTGGTAAAACCTTTACAAGCTAGAATCTACAAAATAACTTGATGCTCAACTTTGTCAGAGGGCTTTTCAAAGTCCAACTTCAAGATGAACATTTCCTTCTCGCATTGATGACAACAGTGTAAGAACTGAAAGGACTAGGATAGATAATCTTCAATTGTACAATCCTTCCCTTTATGAAACCATATTACACAATACTAGTCATCACAGTCTAAAGCCTATTAGCAAGCATTTTGGTGAGAAGCTTAACTGAGCAATTAAGCAATAAATTGGTCAATAATCATTCACTATCTCTGGATCTTTCTTTTAGGAATAAGAGTGAACAAAACCTCTTAAACTTAGGCTGGATCAAATGCCAACATTTCTTATAGAAATACCATTGAACCCATCTGAGCTAGGGGCATGGTCGTCCAAGGGCATAACAACTACTGTTAATTGTATCTCCTCATTTGAAAATAATCCATCCAAAAATAGGCAAGTCTATTGGCTGAATGAGGGCTTCTATAAGAAATGGCAGAAATATCAAAACAACCCAACTTATCTTTAAAAGCATTGAAAAGGATATTAGCCCTGAGCTCATGATCTATAACAATTGTGGAGTCATCAATTTTGAGAGAGGAGAGAAAATTTTGTGATAGCTCCTGGTGCAAAAGTGTGACAGAATTTTGTGTTTTCATCACCTAAAGTCACCCACTGAGCAGTTCTTCATTTCTTCCAATAGATTCTTTTAGCTTCAAGAAGAAACATCAGATGCCTACCCACTAAGGCTTTAACATTTAGCACAATAAAATGATAAGTCCTTGTTCCTCCAGCCCACCAAGAGTGCTAAGACCCAATTGTACTTATCAATTAGCTGACTTAAATTTGTAAATTTTTTGCTCCACTTCTTCAACCCTTGTCTAAGAGACTTAAGCTTGGCATTCAGACCTTTGGCTAGCTAGTAAAAATAGGGTGACATATTCTAGTAGTGCTCCACCATTGGTAGAAAGAAAGCAAATTTCAACCAAAAGTTTTCAAATAAAAAAATCTAAGTAGCTTTAGGAATGCCATTTTGCATCTGTAAGAGATATGAAACTTGATATGATATTATCCTAGATAAGTCCTAGACTGAGCTATAGGAAATGTCGTGAGCCAACCAAAGTTAAAAAATACCCAATCAAATTTCACTAAAAGGGATGGATCCTGCATATTTGACTAGGCGAAAGAGGACCCATTCAATGCATCTAGCCCAAATATAGTGAACTTGGGTTTTGGTGATTGATGAACACAAGTAGTCTAATTAACATATGTTTTTTCTATAGTGATTGCATTTGAGTTAGTCACAGTGAGAATAGCCAGTAGTGTCCTAGCCCTAAAGGCTTAGTTCATTGATATCTTATTGTGCAAAGTTTATTCATGAAGATTATTAAGGATACTATAGAGTGAATGTAGGTTGTGTGCATGGATACATTCACTATAATGTGCATTAGGGTTTTGTTTTTCTAGCCATATTATTAAAGAGTCCCAAGGTGTTAAACTTAAGAGAGTCAAAGCGAGAGTGTGTGGATGCACAAGAGTCTAACTTTTAGTCAAGTTGATGAATGTATGTGGCCCTATTAAGATGGTTTTCACATTAAGGATCTCAAAGAATTTGGATTGGTCGACAGACTTCAAACGTGTTGAAAACAACTCCAAAGTATGCATGTGATGATAGGTTGACCCTTGGTGTATTATATAGCTACTCGTACTGTTTCCTAAGTAGAAGTTATTCTGCTCTAGTGACTAAGTGGTCATCATATGATCTTGTTTGGATTGTGATCCTAGTGGGTCATCTAGGGAGCCGCAACTTGACTTAGTGGCTTGTTGGCCAACTCATTGACATGTGCCATTTGATATGGTGTGACTTTATGACTCTTGGCAGTTCATCTAGTGAAAGTATAACTTGAGTTAGTAACTTACTGGCAATATACACAAACATACAAACAAACACACACACACACACTACAATTAATATCTATTTGCAATCAACACTTGGGATAGTAGCAAATTGAGAAAAGGAACCATATTCTATGACAAAGCAATCAATTCTAACAACAACAAAACTCATCTATAGCTCATTTATTGAAGATCTAGATACGTGGACTTGAGGATCATGTGACAAGAATGAATTGATTGTAGGTACATCTTTCTAGTTTTGGTGGAAGGGGACTACTAGAGATAGATCACATCCTAAGATAATGATGCATTGTTGGATCTATATCATATGACTTGTGTTTCTCATTTGGAATTTCTAAAGTAATGACTATTGATGGTGCCAAGTTGGTGGAATTACCATGTGTGTGCAGTATGTGGCACCATGGTGGTAAGGGATTGCGATCCATAGAGTTTTGGTAGCATAGGGGCATAGAGAAAGGGTTGGGAAAGCCAATCATACTTGTTCCCATGGAGCCTAGGCTAATCTCTCAAGGGTAGCTAGCTAATGAGTTTGTTTTGGTAGCTCATGAGCCCCTTACTTCCAAGCATGGCAACAATAACTACTCTAGTTGTACATCACAATGTTAAGTTGAAGCCTAATTTGCCAAGCCTAGCAACATTTGTTGTACATGAATCTATTAATGATAGTGGAGCCATCCATACACACTACTTGTTAGGTTCTACCCTTGTCTACTCCTCTCATGTATCCCTTTCTAAGGATGCCGTCTATCCACCACGTGTTGTGGCTCTACCATTTAGCTTGTTGAGATGGTCAATCAGACCTAGCGCCACCTACATCTCTAATGAGAATTAGTCACGGCTGCCACTTTCCCACTTCAAGTAAGGCCACCCAAGCTATATATTATAGGGAATATTTGCAATTGATGGTTAAACAAAATATACCGTATATATGCATGATGCCTTATTTTTATGTTTAGTGTTTTACATTCCTATTCCAAGCTATTTTAGTATTTGATCAATCTAAATATTTATGTTGCTATGCTTTGTTATCCAAGTTATTAATGGGGACAAATAAGAATTAATAATAGTGTTTATGTGTATCACCATTACAAGCATCTATTTCCATGCAACTACCAAAATAATGCCTTAGTAGGGCTTGCTCCACAATAGGACCATGCAGAGAGTAGAATACACCACAGCCTTCTAAGATGATAGTGAAATCGTGGCTCTAACCCTAGATGGACAGCCCCAAATAATTATAGACTAGGGGTAGTGATTTAGCCTACAAATATTGAGCCACAAGGGACCAATGTCCATCCTCAGTACAAACACATAGAGGCAAGAAAACTAAGCTTTCCACATAGAACCATGATCCAAACTCAAAACAACCCTCACTAGCATTAGTAAATTACAACAATATGACATTACGGTGATCCCCTTGCCAAGTCTCAAATGCATCCTCAATCTCCCAAATCCTCTCTCATGTTCACTCTCCTCCCTCCCAAACCCTCTAAGTCTCTAAAATGTAAGATTCCTCCACCCACACTGGAGCAAGCTCGAGCCACTAGAAGATGATGGAATCAGGACACAGCGATGGAATTTAAGCATCACCATTCATCCTAAACTCTCTCGCCCTCTAAAACCTTAGGGCAGTGGTATCCACTAGCTAGAGAAAGCTAGGGGCACCAGGTGATGATGGAATCTGGGTGCATCAACACCACCTAAGCATCAACCCTCATCCTCCTTACTAGTGTGCCTCCATCATGGCTTGGCCGGTGCTAGGCACCTAGGGGCAAGATTCTTGAGCCTAAGTCACTGGAGGCCAAGGCACCACCATCCATATATAGGACAGATGAGTAGCAGGTAGAAGGAGTTTTAATCAGATCAAAAGATATCGACTTTGTGGCATGTAGTGTCAATCAGCATGCTCTCCAACAACAAGCGATAAAATAAAACCCATGAAGCCTTTCCTCTAGCCATACATTTTGCCGTTTGCTAGCTAGGGCACCCAAATCACACATGAAGCATAACCACTCACTTTCATGTTTTCGCAACATCCCTTTTATGTAAGAAATGGTGCAAGTACCGAGAAAAAGTTTGAAAAATATTTGCCACAAAAATATGGAAAGGTTAATTGTGGAGAAGTTTTGACAAATCAAAACTTTCCTAGACTATTTGGCAAATTTTCATAAAAACATGACTTATTTTGCCCATTATTTTAGTGACCAATTTGGTCCTTACTGACATAGTGACACATAGTTCCAATTAATATGCTCTCTAACAGTAAGAGATAAAACAAAACCTAGGCACTCACCACTCAATTAGTGGCTTTTCATGGTACTCCCTTTATTCTACTCCCTCCAACAACTTATAAGTCATTCTAATTTTCTTATTTTGCCCATTATTTTAGTGACCAATTTGGTCCTTACTGACATAGTGACACATAGTTCCAATTAATATGCTCTCTAACAGTAAGAGATAAAACAAAACCTAGGCACTCACCACTCAATTAGTAGCTTTTCATGGTACTCCCTTTATTCTACTCCCTCCAACAACTTATAAGTCATTCTAATTTTCTTAGAGAGTCAAAGCATCTTAAGTTTGACAAAATTTATATAATAAAATAATAATATTTATGATACTAAATAAATATCATCTAATTCTTCACTAATTATATTTTTCTAGTATTACCTATTTGATGTCATAAATTGATGAGGTATATATTGAGGCAACTTCCAATGACAAGTCGACCAACCTAGATGGCTTTAGTAATGAGTTCATCAAGAAATGTTGGAACCATATCAAAAATGATTTTTATGAACTATGTTGGGCTTTTTAGGGGAACCATGTCTGCCTACAAAGTGTCAATTACAATTTCATCACTTGGTTAGACACTTGTTTTCAACAACCTTTGAGGCTTAAGTACCCTAAACTCTTCTATTTTGCTAAGAATAAAGCCATAAGTGTTTCCATGTTCCCTCTATCCTCTTAAGCTTTTCATCAACTTCAAGTTCTGCAATCTTTCAGAGAGCATTATCCTTTAAATGAGCTTGAAGATGGGTACGATAACTCATCTGCATCGAGAACTTACAAGCACCTACTGGACACACAGGCAGATTCCCCAAGTCTATAAATGGTTGGGGGAGTGTTTCTGTTAGTGAAAGCATAAGGTTTTTTTCTTGCTACTATTGAAGGACTGTCTAAGCACAAGGAGTAGCAAAAATATGCACCTAGATCCTAGAACTGTACGTGTTCTTTGTCAAGCATCAACTGAAGAAACGGTTGAGCATTTGTTTCTTGGCTATCAGTTTGTGCCAAAAATTACTGGAATCTGGTTGGTATTATGATTCAGACAGACCAAAGCATTACTGCAGCAGTTACTTCATGTTGGTCACAATATTGATGTGTTGGGCAATTTGGACAGTCCGGAATGATTTCATCCTTAAGGTAGTTCAGCTAAACATCCCTATGGGTAAAGTTGTGTCTGCAAAGGAAATGAAGATCCTCTCCCAAAGGACAAGGACTAGATTTCCTCATACTTTTGATTTTTGGATCCATAATCTATTGCAATTGCTCTTTTTTTCCTTATCTTTTTTCCTTTCTTTCATTGTTTCTTAGCATTTTGGTTGTCCCTGTTTTCTCTTTTTGGTACTCTGATTATTTAATAAATTTCTTGTAGCAGCTTTTTGACCCTCCACTTTCTTTAAAAAAATTGGTCAAACTTAAGGTACTTTGACTCTCCAAGAATGACTTAAAATTTGGAATAGTGGGAGTAAATTATAAGACATTTTGACTTGTTTAAATGCATTGCTTTTAGTATATTATGTATCTACACACACTATATATCTAAGATGGTAAAAGCCACATATCTAGAAAAGCCAAATAAATATTTGGTATAGAAGGGTACCTGAAAAAAAATACCTAGACTCTCGCCACTCAATTCTATTTTATATATATATATATATATATATATATATATATATATATATATATATATATATATATATATATATATATATATATATATATATATATATATATATATATATATATATATATATATATATATATATATATATATATATATATATATATATATATATATATATATATATATATATATATATATATATATATATATATATGATTCATTCTTTTTCTTTTTGCAAGAAATTAAATAAGGAGTTTTATGGTGCCTACTTACTTCGATTAAGGAGGGGTGAGCTAGGCTAAGTATTCTTTTCCAATCATATAGGTAGGTGTAAAATGTGAAAAGGAGACGTGACAGATGACGACTAAAATAGGAAATAGGAATTGAATGAAGTCTGAAGAAGTAAAGAAGATGCTTTTAGATCTGAAAAAGAATTAGGAAACAATCTCGAAGTGCTTAGCAACATATGATGGTATTGATTTGCCCATCAATAGCAAGAACAGTAGGGGCTAATCTGCAAATGCACTAAACCTCATTTAATTTCCAGCTCAGACCTCAGACTTGTAAGCAAACGGCTACAACCAAAATAGGCAGGCATGGAGTGCTAGAGATAAATAAATAATAAAAAATAAGCAGTGCAAAAGGAGATATGAGAGATGACAGAAATGGGAATTGAATGGAGTCTGAAGAAGTAAAGAAGATGCTTCTGAGATCTGAAAAAAGAATTGGAAAACAATCTCGAAGTACTTAGCAACATATCATCATGGTATTGATTTGCCCAGCAATAGCAGGAACAGTTGGGGCTAATCTGCAAATGTGCTACACTTCATACAGTTTCCAGCTCAGACCTGAGAGTTGTATAAGCAACGGCTACAACCAAAATAGGCAGTTAGTAACTGGCACTAAATGCTGAAGAAAAATTAGAATAAAACAAACAGTGCAGAGTACACAACACTCTACCTGGATCCCAATCTACAATTCTCCAGTCTCCTCAACCTCAAGGGCGCCGCCACAGCAAGTCATCTGAGAATATTTTGCTGCAGCCGAAGCGGTGAGCACAGCCGCCGATCCAGGGGGTCGTCGTCGTGCTTTTCGCTGCCTGTGCTTGTGTAGCTATTATTAGGTGGCCGGTGTTGACGGGAGTTGTCAAGATCTTCTCTCCGCGGCGGTGGTGTCGCAATCCAGTCCAGCGCGCTCGCAGTCTCAGGTATATACTTGTTTTCCGTCAGCCCCTCTATCGTCGTCGTCAATCTTCATCCTTCAGTTTTTTGCTCCGTTTAGCTTTCGGCATCTCGGTTTTCTACTTTCCGCTAAGAAGCCCACGGCGCCGGGCACGACGGTCGTGTGAGACTCGTGAGTCGCTGCAACAAACCGAAGAGGTATCTGGCTCTCTTGTCCCAAAAGGCCATAGCTTTTCGTCATCTATCCAGTTCATGAATTTTTGAAGCACTGATGAAGCGCACGGATACTCCAGGAATGAAGTCGTCGTCCGGGAATTCTTCGCTGCCCGGTGCTGCGGCGGACGAATCGGGGCTGGAGCCGTGGCGCGAGCTCTTCCGCGGTCGCGACATCTACGACGTGATCGAAAAAGCCATCCTGGTCGCTGCCACCGATTCGCCGCACGAGTTCCGGCGCCGCCGTGACGGCATCGTGGGGCAGATATACACCGCGCGGACCGTGCCGGCGGTTCCGCAGGGAAGGGCTGCAGGCGAGCGCAGCGGTAGAGCTCTGGAGGTGTCGGATAAGGCCGGAAGCAAACTGGCGAGCTGCACGGTCGCGCCTGCGGAGGAGCCTGAGGATAACAACGACAAGAAAAAGGGCATCGCCGCTGCCCAGCACGGAAATGGCGACGGTGACAATAATACCGACGACACTGCCTACGGTGCGATCGGGATGGAGTGGCTGCAGTCACTCTCGGATCAGATGGACGCAGAAACCCAGGAGATTAATGAGGTTCTACGGATCAAGGAAATCCTCCTGAATCACCCTGAGCAGGTAGCAAACTGGAAGAGTACTCAATTGTAACCCTAGCTTGTGGATCTGAATCATGGATGCATTAATTTGTTGTATTTATCTTACCATAGTTTTCTGTCATTGTTGCGCAGTCAGTTGACAACTTGTTCGATTCACTGAGGAGGCTACAGCTGATGCAGCTCACTGCGGATAAAATCAAGGTACGTATACGTATACGTATAGCTAGGGGGATGAAGCTTGCAAAGCTGCATGCCTTGGAATCGATGTTTTAAATAACCAGCTTTAGCGTCTAGGAAGACTGGGGCTATGCTAAACTAGGTTTAGAGCTAAACACTTCTTTGCCGCTATTAGATGGATTTAGCCCGCTAAATCCGTTAAATAGAATCCCATTTAGCCCACTAATCAGGCGGGGGAACCAAACATGGCTTCCCAAAGTTGAGCAAAGATATGAACTGATGTGTTTGTCTTTTTTTTTTTTTGCAAGGAAAACTGATGTGTTTGTGATATGTATCATGTATAAACTGATGTGTGTTTGTGAGACTATCACTTGGTAGTTGTTGGTATTCATAATATCAGTTCGTCTTTTAGGTTTATATATGTGCAAAATTCCCTAATGTTTAACATGTTTTTGTTCGGCCACTAAATAGGTTTATAGCCCCTGGAAAAACTAGTCACTAAAGATAACAGCTGTCTATTTAGAACACTGAGGCTAGTTTTTCCAGAGGCTAATTAAGCAGACTAAACCATTTAGTCGTGGATCAACAAAAAACATGTTAAATATTAGAAGATTTTACATATATAAACCTAAAAGATGAACTAGATATTATAAATTAAATACCAACTAATAATTAGGTGATCGATAGTGTCATAAACATATCAATTTATTCATGATACATAGCACAAACACATCAGTTCATATACAATTATCTTTTCTTCATAGCTTCCCCAGCCTAATTAGCGGGCTGGGATGCTATTTAGTGGATCAGTTAGTAGCGGCAAAAAGTATTTAGCTCAAAATGGGGATTACCTTAGCCCCAGTTTTCCCCGAGACAAAATCAGGCTATAGCTGACTATATCTAAAACATTGAACTAGCCGCTAAAGATTATAGCCGGCTACTTAGAACAGTGCTTGGAATACATACAGTATAGAGTGCGCATGTTCAAGCATTCGCTATATCTGCACAACAATTTGTACTATATTGTTGCTAGCTATCGTTGGTTCCTAGGTGTTCCAGTGTGTGTGGATGATACATAATTCTTGGCACTTGCAGAGTACAGAAATTGGGGGTGCAATTGTGGCAGTGAGCAAGCACAAGTCACATAAAATCAGGATGCTCGTGCACGAAATCATTAAGTAAGATCATCACCTCAACCGATTTTAAGTGTTAAATTTGATTTGTTTTGTTATATCTATTAACCCCCGTCGAGTCGTCGACCCCTGTTGGAAAAGATTTTTCTAACATGACCATCGACATATATATAGTTTAAATCATCATCATTGTTCATCAGCATTCCATTATTTGAAATAATGTGTTGGAGCACTTTTTTTTGGGTTAAACCCTCCCGCTCCACTGTTTTTTTTTTCCCAAACACCAGATACACCGCGCATTCCCATTATTATTAGTATGGTAATCGATACAGAGCCACAGAGTTTAGAGTAGCAGAAGACACAGTACCAAAAGCACCTGAATAAAGAGAGCCAACAGTCCAGGCAGAATAATAAAGCTAAAGATCTATCACCACTTAATCCATTACACAGCCAGCAAACAGCACCAAATCAGTGGATCCCAATAACCACAGAATGTCGACTCCGTCTGCAGCTAGCACCTCTGTTCTTATTAGCCTGATGATATCTTCGTTATTGTCATCAACCTGTTCTTCCACAGAAGTTATGCACAACTGCTGCCTCTTCGGGGCTGCAAGCATCATGCTAATGGGGATGAACAGCAAGATTATGTTGACGCCCTCGGCGACCTTTTCCTTCATGCCGTCCTTGAAGAGACCTACCAAAATTTAATTTAAGAAGCGAACAAGCTTTTACAGTCACCTCAAGAGGACTGTTGATGTGCTTTTATCAAAGCACATTCTATCAAGGCAATTCCAAATGTATTGCAGAAGTTAGCAAGATATGCATCCAAAAATCATGAGGAACCTGTCACGGACCGGTGGTGCTGGACCCTAACTACGAAGGTTGTAGTCGTGATCGGTAGAAGGACAAGGTTTTTTCTCTTTGCGCCCTATGTTGGAGAGTAGAAGATATGATAGAGACTAATTTCTTTTTTGTTTAATTCCTAGTCACAAAGGCAAATTACATAGCCCTGTGGAGAACAACAATTCTCCTAAATTTTAGGCATAAAGTATGCCTTCCCTAACATACTTAAACCAGGCCCACCTGGGAGTGGGGACCATGCCTAAGGTGCGCCCGTGGCATTCCCATCATGTGATCGGTGGGAGTAATATTCCCCCACATGAAATCTCTCCTCCCTTGTGGAGCAGCTCATCCACAAGCTAGAAGGACGGATGATGCACCATGAAGGTGTCTTCACAAGTAGCAAACACCAGCAATTCACCCTTTCATTGGTGAGCACCTGGCAGACACCTTGCGACAGGCGTGTGCACACTTAGGATCTAGCGACAGGCGTGTGCACACTTAGGATCTGGAACGGCAATGCCATAGTGTGCATGGCTAGAAGGGGTGGAGTGTGTCCGAAGGCGTCAAGACAAATTTCTTGAGTAGGGAAACTTGGAAGATGTTGTGCAAATCCACCCTGGGAGGCAGGGTGAGCCGAATAGTAACATTGTTTATGATCACCTCAACACGGTATGACCCATAGAAGCAGTGTTGCAGCTTGCTGGTAGTCGAGATCTCGAGAGAGGCCAGGGTCTATTAGCAAACATGAAACCACACCCAATCCTCAATGACATACTAGACCTCATGGTGGTGCTTCTCTTAGTCATTCTTGTAGACCTCCTAGACCTGCTCGGACCAGTAGGGGGTCATCTTTCAGCAGCACGTCATGGTTCGCCATGTTCTTAGCCACTATAGTGCCCAAGTCTCGCCTGGTTCATAGGAGCAAATCGAGCGAGGTTCTAGGCCATAGACAACCTTGAATGGAGTGTCATGTAGAGAGGACTAAAAGGTCATGCTGCAAATGTACTCAAACCAAGGTAGCCATGGCATCCACTAATAGATGATCCCATGTTAAGCATCAGAGATACATGGCGATGATCTCGTTTGTTGCCTCAACCTGACCATCCAACTAGGGGTGGAAGATGGTGGCCATGTGGAGCTTGGTGCCACATGGCCACATCAGTTCATGCCAGTATGTGGAGGTAAACACCAAGTCTCAGTCTAACACCATGGACTGTGTGATGTTGTGGAGGCGCACGATGTCACCGAAGAACACATGGCCACCATATATGGGTGGGCAAGTGGAATGAAGTGGCTATAATTGCTAAAGAGATTGACCACCATAAGGATCACTAACTTTCCACCCATGCAGAAAGAGCTTCAATAAAATCCAAGACAATGTCTGCCCAAAGCACCTGTGGAACAAGAAACAACATTAGGAGCCCCGTTGGAGCAACTGTTGATAAAATCCTCAGCACATCATAAAGGTTAGGCATGGGAAAGTCTCAATTAAGCTAGTGGAGAGTGTGTTGTATGCCCTCATGGCAATCATCATGGATAGAGGAGATCAACTCATGAAAGAGGAGCGATGTTGGCATGATGGAAAGCTTGGTGTCGAAGGCGACTAGGCTATCGACGATGGACCATAGCTTGGCCTACTATTTAGCCTAAATTTCATCTTGGATTTTCACCAGAGTCATGGCTTGACCTTGGCGGAGATGGTCAAGGAAGTCAAACCAAGGTGATGAAATGGTGAGGACGGCAACCACCTCCATGTCGAAACATGATAGGTCGTCAACCATGGTGTTGGTGTTTTCTGGTTTATACTCCATGCTGAAATCAAACCCTAGGAGCTTGCCCACACAACGGTTCTAGGAAATGTTGAGATGCCAATCCAATAAATATTTGAGGTTGAAATGATCTATCCTCACTAGAAAATGGCATCCCCAAAAATAAGGCCAATAGTTCTGAGTGGCCTACATCTGGCCGATCAACTCTCATTCATATGTTGCCAAGGAGCAATGTGGGGCACCACCAGTCAACAAAAGAATGTGATGGGTGCTTGTCTTGCATTAGCACTACACCAAAGACATGGCCTTAAGCTTCTATGTCAATAACTAACTATTGCTAAAGTCTAGCAGCACTAGCACCGGCACCATGGTGAGTGTCACCTTTAGTGCCTTGAACATTGTAGTAGCCTCCTCTAACCATAGAAACCTATCAAGTAGGGATATGAGTGTTCCAATGATGGTGTCATAGTCCCACATGAACTTGGGGATAGTATCCTACAAGGCCAAAGAAGGTGCAAATAGCACATGCCGAGCGGGTAGGGGCCAATCTAGAATTGCCTACACCTTAGCTAGATCAATGTCCACAACAGCCTCAGAAATTATGTGGCTCAAGTTGACATGGAGTCCACCTCGAAGGTGCACTTGGACCACTTGATGAAGAGTTTGTGCTGCTAGAGGGTGGTGAGCACCATGCACATGTGGTGGAGGTGATCAGCCCATGAGCTACTGAAAATTAGTATGTCATAAGGAAACTAGCACGAACTGGCTAGGAATGGGTGTAGCACATCATTCATGAGCACCTAAAATTTTTCCAAAGCATAGCGCAACCCAAATGGCATGATGAGGAACTCATATAGGCCATCGTGTGTCTATAAGGATGTCTAGGCCATGTCATCCAGGTTGATGCAGACTTGGTGGTGAGGGCAAGCTTGGTGAAGAACCGAGCATTATGCACTTTGTCAAGGGTTTCATCAACCACCAAAATAGGAAAATCTCCTTGACCATGATGGCATTGAGGGCTCTATAGTCACACAGAAGCGCCACAAGTCATCAACCTTCTTCGCCAATAGAACTGGCAAAGAGAAGGTGGTGGAGCTATGTCTAATCAAGCCCTGGTCTAGCATGTTAGTGCACTAGGATTTGTTCTAGCTCATCCTTGTGTGTGTGTCTGTGTAGCGATAGTGTCTGACAACCATGGGTGTTGGGCCTAGAAGAAGGTTGGAAATGTGACCACGGGATTTAGGTAATGGTAGATCATGAGGCTAGACTAAGAGGGCGACAAAATCAGCGAGGAGGGTCTCTAGGAGGTTGGTGCTAGAGGAGGAATGAAGACTAGAGCTCGCTGATCCGCACCATGCCAAGCTAGTAGACTTGGTGATAGCTATACTAGGGCAATGGTAACGGCTCTGAAGTCCCATAAAATGGGCCTAAGGGTCACAAGCCATTAAGTGCTCAACACCACATCATCATAACTGGCTAGAGAAATGACAAAGAAGTCCACCTAGAATGCCTCCCCATCGATGGAGAAGGGCACTCGCCGGAACACACCTAGACAAGGGACACGCTCGTAGTTGGCCACCCTGACCAACATGTCTCCTCGGTAGCATAGCTAGAGATTAGTGCATGTTGTCGCCTCCTTGAATATGAGGTTGTGCATAGAGCTAGAATCAAGGGCGTGGAGGGTGGTGCTGCCTACTTGGATGCACACTTGCATGCTATTGCTGGTGCCGACACCGGTATCAAGTGCAATAGGATTCGAGGGGTCCGTGTCGACCAGGTTAGTCATCCAAGTCATTGGTGTCACCCAACTCTAATAGAAATAAGCACAGGCAACCCGTACCTTTTTGTGTTGTGGACAAACTTGTCATTGTAGTTGTAGCATAGGCCAAGGTGACAATGCTCCTTAGTCTCCACTGTGAACGGATGCTTCACCTAGCGGCCCTCCATGGACACTATTGTGGGTGCAGCCGATGGATGTGGATTGGTGTTGATAGATGTCTAAAGGGCAGGAATGTCATTGGTAAGGGTGATGATCAGGGTCTTGAGATCATCCCCATCAGTGCCCAACATAGTGGAGGCTGCAGAAGTGAAAGCGGATGACGATGCTGGAGTAATGGGAAGCGATGCCTAGGTAGACCTAGATTGTGATACCAAGAGGTTACGGACCGGCTGCAGTCCACCCTAACTTTGAAGCCTCATGATTGGTAGCGAGGCGAGGTTTGTCCTCTCTACTCCCTATATATGTTAGCAGATGAAGATAGGAATTCCTTTCTTGTTTAATTCACAGTCATATAGTCAGATCACATAGCCCCTTGGGCGACTAACAGTTCTCCAAAATCTTAGGCATAACACATGCCTTACCTAATAGACTTAAACCAGGCCCACCTAGGCATGGTAATAACCATGCCTACAACATGTTGTGGCCTTCCTAATCGGTGATCGCTAGGAGTAATATCTCCCCAATAGGAAAGAAGCCATTTCTTCAACCATATCTAGCATTTCTAAATAGAATCTGGAACACAATTTGCTCCAATGATGCATGCAATTAGCTCCTAGTTGGACCTAGCAACTTAGCACTTAAAAAAGAAATGACAAGAAGTCATTCTCGTTGCAAGCTTCCACTTTCTCGTAATCATGTTATCCTTAGTAAGAACTACATTGTTCTCTAACAGCCACATGGAGTATTTTTTTAGGGATTTTAGGTTTCCAGATATGTTTAAAGGATTGCCCATAATTTATTTTAGTTAATTGTTCATAGGTAGATTTCACAATAACACTCAAAGTTCTTGTCCATCTCCACCTTATAACATCATCAGATCCCAGCAATTAATGTTCTGGAGGGCATGATATTGAATTTTATTATATTGCTCCCTAAGAGAAGTTGGGACCACATTCTAATGTTTAGGCTACCATTACATGTCTAAACCTGAACACTGATTTTTTTTTTCGTTACAAAACTCAAATAGAATAGGGTGCTGATGACGGTCGGCAACAAACCTTGCCAAGCATCAAGCCAAATAAGGTCCTTATCCATTATAGACTTGAATTTTCCTCTGATTCATGTAAATATGCCTAATTTTCGGCAAAATCCATATTGGAGAATCATCATGTCTATGCTTGATTTGCCCAATGCACAATACTTAGGACGAGCATGGTCCTGCCAGATCTTGCCCTACTCATTTTCTAATTTTGACCACCATTTACTTACTAAGCTAATATTCACTTTCCTCAAATTATTAATTCCTAGACCTCCTTTCTTGGCACTTTTGCATATTTAGTCCCTTTGACAAGATGATATTTCTTCTTATTAGCAGTGCTCCCCCTCATATCAAAAAATGACTTCTGTTTTTATCAATCTTATCATGATGGTCTGGAGTAAGAGAAATATAGACATTTGATAATATAGCAGAATTGTTCAAACTGGATTTAATCAGAACACCTCTCCAAGCCATTGTTAGGAAACTACCATGCCATACATCTAATCTTTTAGCAGATTTCTCATAGACGTGTAGCCTGTAAATGATGTGGAGTCTGCTAGGACTTATACGAACCCTTTGTGGGGAACAGACCCAATATATATTTACTTTTTCACTATCATCGTTAATCATCAGTACCTAACATTTAGAAAAGTTAAGTTTCAGCCCAGAAAGCATTACATATATATACAGCAAAAAAATCATGTTTCGAGCCATGTCTTGGTCATCTTTGATGAACAAAATTATCATCTGCATAGGGCAGAATATCCACCCCATTGTCAACCAGGTTCCTGAACAAACCCTCAACAAAGGCTATTTTCCTAGGCATTCAGCACCATTCTACTCAAGGCATCAACAACAAAATTGAAAAGGATTGGGGGAAAAGGGTCATCCGGTGTAACTCCTTTGTGCTAGAAAAGTTGGGGCCAGTCTTATTACTAAACTTGACACAAATTGTGCCATTTTTCGCCATGTGTTCCATCCACATGCACCATTTTGAGGAAAACCCCCTAGGCCTTGGAGTTCTAGACAACAAGTTTCAATTGACCTTGTCATAAGCTTTGTCAAAGTCACAACTTCAAAAACAGCGTCGATGATGGGTCTAAATCTATTTTCACTATTGGTTTTGCCATTCGGCGAGTGAAAGTGGGTGATTATAATAAACTTCATCACCATTGGTTTTAAACTGGCAGTGATAATGGCGATCACCACCGGCCCAACCGACTGTGATAATCACAAAAAAAACAAAAAAAAGATACAGCGACCCAATGACTGAGCACATTTCCATCCCGCTGACACTGCCATGCTATCCACACCATAGTGGCAGTCATTTCCCTCATCGTGGCCTACTAGATCCACATCACCGGCCATATCCTCTCTTGAGCCCATCCCCATCTACCCATCTCTATGTTGGCTTGCTGCCTCCTTGTGCCACCAGCAGCCATCACCGCTGACAAATCTGAGAGACTGAGAGGTCGAAGGAGATTAATAGAGGAGATAGAGCACACCTCCAAGCTAGGGTTTCACAAGACAGGGTCTAAGTGCCATACTGGGGGCACACACCACGTGAGGGCATTGCCATCATCAAAGATGGCCAAACTGGCTACGTGGCCTAGCCTGGCATGAGCTTGGCCAAGGCATGGGTGATAGTGGTCGGGCCAGCACGGCATGGACGGTGCATCGGTCCATGTCGTGTCCTCTCATGCGTGGCTGGTATGGCCCAAGAATGGCTATATAGGCCTCGAGCCTTGTCGGGCTAGCCCATCAGTCCGGTGAGCCTGGCGTGGTCAGATCGGCCCAACAATATTCATAGAACAGAAATCAAATGTAAATTCATTCTTTCACATACTATTTAGACACAAAAAATGAATCCAATCATGTGCTTGGGGGCTCGCGTCTTCTCCTGTGCAAGGACAGGGGCCACGCGCTGCCGCCCACACTAGGGAAGGGAGGTCTAAGGCACCACTTGTGCTAGTGGAGTAGGGGGCATTAGGGTTGAGGATGTCTTGGAGGCTACCTAGGGGATTATATGTTGTGGGCCAACCTTTTTGTCTGGTCAGGCTGAGCTTGGCCTGCACATTGGGCTAAGGTCATAGACTAGGCATGGTCCTTCAATCAGGTAGGGCTAGCATTGGCCAGACGACCATCGGACTAAAATCCTATGCCTTGAGCGAGTCTACTGAGTTGTAGGCCTTTTGGCAAACTATAGCCATCATGGGGCATATGCATCGGGGGCCATGCCTTGACATCACAAGCAGGGCCATGTGCACTGTGCCAGGGCGCTGCCGCCACTGTGGGCCTATGCGTGGGGTCACCACCATAAGTCGCTACATGTCAGGGCCCATGTGCCATGCTGACTAGGCGATGCTGGACATGCGCCACACCATGTAGGGGAACCACTGTCAGGGCCCACACATTAGGCCTATATGCCATGCTAGAGAGAGGGCGATGTCGAAGTCTACTAGCTAAAACTAGGGCATCGCCATCAAGGACCATGAGCCGCACCAAGGAGTAGCCACTGGGTGGGAGGGAGAGATAGGAAGGAAACAATTGTGGGAGAGGGAAGGAGTTAGAGGGACAGAGGAGTAATGATGGCCTAATAGGGTTGTCAATCTATGTCTCCTGCGACAGTCATTCCCATGGCGCCACCTGTGAGTGTAGGCCCCACCTGGCCACTTCAAAGAAACACAACATGAGCTGGTTGGTGGGTAGGCTAGAAGAGGCACACATGGGTGGTCCTATCGTCGTTTTCACTGCTAGATTTCAAACCAACATTGATATATTATTGTCGTCAGTTTTAGTCCAACTAATAGTAAAGATGTCATTGCTAAAAATGATTTATGTAGCAAGTATTGAAGCTTCAGAACAAGGCCAACAAACTTCCTTCTTTTGGTTCCCTCAAGAATTTCATGTAGGGCTAAGATGACATTCATAATGTTTCTATTTTTCATAAAAGCAACTTCAGTTTTATAAATGAGATTGGCAGCTACAGCTTCAAGCTTGAGAGTTAAGGTTTTTGTGAGCCATTCATGAGGCAAATGGGTCTACATTGTAGGATTTTACATGCATCCTTAAGCTTAGAAATAGGCTTATGGTACCAAAATTAATTACCACTACTACACAAATGTTATGACCACTAGTTTCGGGCTTCAGTAGTGAAGGTACGTAGTGGCGCTCATCTTTATCACCATTGGCTTCCCGACACAATGAAACCCATTAGAAAAAACAAAACATATATGGTAACGCCCACTGGTCGTGCCTGCTGGCTAGTCCCTCATCCATACATGCCTGCCACCACACACTGGTTGGTGCCCTCAGCCATCCGTGTCCTCACGCTGCCCACGCTGTCAACCGCCGGGAGGGAGGGCGGCTCCCATGCCATTGCTTGCCGCTACGAAACATCACAGATCCACGTCAGCAGCGAGCCCACTATCTCTCCACCATGAAATCCACCATCTAGGCAGATCTGCCGCCCTGCCTCACCTCCAACACTTGTAAGGCCCACCATGCTCGTGGCCACCCTAAGGTGCACGTTGAGGTCCGCCACTCCCACACTAAGGTCTGCCACTCCAAGTTGGCATAGATCCACTGTCCGTGCAGATCCACCATCTCGCCTCCACCACCATAAAGCTTACCATGCCCACATTAAGGCCTGCTATCCCCGTGCTAAGGTCCACTACAATTGCTTGGCCCCTATGTTGAGGCTCGCCATGTCGAGCGCCAACGCCCACACACCAAAGTGACTGCCTCGTGGGGCGGCCATCGTGCTAGGCCCATTGCATCTAGGATGGGGCACTGCGCTGAGGCCCACTACATCTAGTTAACCCTTCAGAATTAGAAGGTTCAGAATCCATCAGAAGGTCCAGAATTCATTTATCATTTTATAGAAACTCTAGTTAACCCTTCTGAAAAAGTTCTAGGTTCAGAATTCATCAAGGCCAAAATGATGGCAGAAGTATTCTAAAGATTATATACCAGAACAGGGTGCTTATTTTTATTTTCAAGCATTTCAGTTTTTTATAGATGCTAATAAGTTATGCCTGGGCCTGGCACGTTCTAGTCAGCAATGATGTCAAAAGGGGCAAAGTTTTGGTCTATATATACTTGTTCCAATTTTTGAAACATTATCAATAGGATTTCATCATTAAGAACTGAAAATGGATTATGATTAGTAAGGCAATTAAGTACCTTCCAATGCAAGTTTCTTTACTCCCACAGTTTGTGCATGAAACATTTTTTTCTTGTTGGGCACATAATTTAAATAGTGTATGGAACACAGAGGTAGTACTTGATAAATTTACTTTAGAAGATTGTTTTGTTATTTTCTGGTGATATTAAACTATAGACCTCATATGTTGCATGTGCTATCTAGTACCATCTATCGAACTGATGGTCCCTTCATTCTGTGCTGCAGGGACTGGAAAGCTATCGTTGATGATTGGATTGCTGCTACAAAAGCTACAATGGATAGCGATTCAAGTGAGTGTTAATGTGGTATATCTTAGTACTTGTCTACTTGATCATTTCCTTCTTTAGCCATCAGCTTATTAGCTAAATGAAATTAATGTGTAGATAAAGATATGGATATATCGAATGCAATTACCACAGAAGATGAAGTAGGGCTTGCTACTCCACCTATGGACATTGGAGCACTCTATCTTGTGAGCCATGCAACTGAAATCCAAAATGTCTCTGAGGTGCTAACATATATACACATCATTTTGCTTTTTGCTTTTCTTTAAATAAGTGGCGCAAACACATTATTTCTTTGTTCTGTTAGTCAACCTACACTTGACACAATCTTTATTTCCAAATTTGATGTACTTATTCCTTTGACTGTCATGGCAAAAATGAAGTTCCTTCACGGCATGGACGACGAGACGACAAGTAAGTATAATAATATCTTGCTTTCCACTAATTACCTTTTACGAAGTATTTGGTGGCTTTTAACAAAAAATAACAATACACTATTGTAGCAACCAACTTGAGCATGGACAAAGGTGGCGGCTGTCGTCCGAGCAACAGTAGATTTGATGGTTTCAAGCCCTCAAGCAGTACTACGCCATGGAGCAAAGATCCAGTAGTAGTACAAGCATTACCAGCGATCCGAGGGCCGCAACCATTTGATAATGGGAATCCACAGGAGCTGCCAGGAAGAAAACGGAGGCGATCGAGAAACACAAACCCGCTAATAACATTCAAGAAAACACAGGAAGAAGGATCACAAGTCCCTCGTGTGCGCATCAAAGTTAATCACTCTAGTACTGAATGTGCACCAAGAGAACTTGTTGAAAAGACTCTTGTTGAGAAGAAATCCTATGAGGAGAATCAAGGTCCGATTAGTGCTGCGAAGGAGCTGCCGCCAGGCCAAGTCCTTGTAAGTTATACTTCTTTGCTATTGATACATATACAAATTGTTATATGATATTCAATTATTAATTTAGTTGAACATTCACTGATTTTACTGTATGGTTACTTTGGCTCAAGAAAAAGGGGATGCCAACCCAATCATCGGCAGGACCGAAGGTAGGGACATCGAAGAGGAAAGTTCAATTAACTGAAATGGATATAGATGAGACCAAGCACAAGCTACGTGGAGCTTACCAGGAAGCAGAAAAGTGTGAGTCCCTTTTTAGTTATAACGTTCATCCTTTTCATTTTCTGTGGCAATGACATTATTTACGTAGCACCTAACCACAATATATATTGTTTTTCTTTGTTCAGCAAAACAGAGACGTGCAATCCAAGTTATGGAGCTGTCTGACATTGCAAAATCAAGACAGAACCACGTAGTTATCAGGACCCCTTCGACGAATTCAATGAATCCCACCAACAGGACCCACAAGATGAATCGAAGTCAGATAATCAAAAGTTGGGAAAATGATCGATGCAAATGATTATTGTACTGTTAGTATATACATCTTCAGTCTAGATTATCAGCTTTTTGGTGGTCGATGTAAATGATGACTGTACTGTTAGTATTTATATCTCCAATCTAGACTAACAGCGAGATTTTTGGTTATGGCATTTCAGTTGCGTGTAATCCTGCTCAGGTAATGAGTATATAAATTCATCTGAAATGCGAATTGGGGGAAACTGGTGAATGAATGTTTTTTTCCATTTTCTACAAAAAAAAGAGCTCCCAGTTTTATATCCCAAAGGCCAAGAAGAGACATAAATTTTTCTTTACCAACACCTAGAAAATCAGTGCGACCTACCCACACCACACACAAACACACATGCACAAAGACACGCGCGCACACACGCACGCACACACGCACAAAGACGCGCACGCACACACACGCACGCACACACACGCACACGCGCACACACAAAGACACACACACGCACATAGACACACACAAACAGAATCCCACCATATTTTCCTTTGCATGGTACTCTGTATCCATTGCTATAGAAAGGACTTCCTTATGTCAATTGAGTAAAGTAAGTAATCATCGAAGTCCTCAACAGTTCTTGCAAGTTCGCATGTCTCAAGTGGAGTTTCAGAAAGCTTAAGGTCGACTTAACGGATCCTAAGGCAAAGGGGCAAGAAACACAAAGGGTAGGCCACTCTTCCTCTCGGCTTTCTTTGTGTACTATTATAGATCAAAAATAGGATTGAATATGGATTCAAGCCATAGCACAATGCCCCCAGCCCCCGTTCGGGCGGCGGAAAACCTAGCAATCGCAGCTGTTAAGCACCTCCCATCCCTTAGCCTACTGCCAAAGGGAACTATCAGGAGCTCCCTAGGACAGAGGCGCGAGGCTCTCTCGTCCAGGTTAGTTGCGAGCGCAACCATGCAGGGATGATGCCCTACAGCCAGGGTAGTGCCATGGCTTGGCGTAGTGGAAGCGGACCACAGGGTGCCACATAGGCCACACTCTGAAGAATGGAGGAGCCTATTGTTTTGGTTGTCTAAGGGCACCGACGGCGGTGATTTCTGATGCGATCTCACCCTCCCCCACTAAGCCTCCCACCCAAGCTCCATTTCCTCCCTTTTCCTCTTCCCCTTCATCTATAGCTCCTTGGATCTACCAGTCGAGCAAATCCTTGACCTCTAGGCGTAGATCCGATGGGTGTCCGTGTCTTAGCCATGTCGGACAATGCGGATGGCCTGGGTCAGCATGTCACTACCGGGACTATGGTTAGAGTGTCTGCTAGCATGTGGCGATGGCAAACAGCCTATCCAACCAGCTGGTGGATGGGGCCATGGCTAGGCACCACTAGATGCCGGGGAAGGGGCGACAATAGCCTCATGGCATGGAGGCATGGATGATGTGTGACAGCAGATGGCGACAAGGCTAGGGATAGGTGACCACAACGGACACCTTCTCAAGCGTCGATCTGGTGACTTGGTGTTGTGGCTCGTGCCCAAAGCTGGTGTAGCTCAGATCCAACCCCTCTAGTCTTGATCTGGTACTTCCTCGGCTGATCGCATGTTGTCGTGGGTAGATCTATGCAGGGGCATTTGGATTAGGCATGATACGTCTAGTATGAGGGCTAACAACTTCGGCAATCTATGGGCATGGCAACATATGGCTGTAGTGGCCAACATGAGTGTATCCCAAGTTGTGCGGGTAGGGTCACGTGTGGCTGTGGTGACACACCAACGCTAGGGCACAAGAGTGGGGCTACCATCCAAGCGTGGGACACTTTGTTACTGCATGCCTCCCACCATCATGGGCAAGTCCAGGAATGGCTTCACGAGGTGTGGCAATGGCATGCACCCCCTCCGCCCAAGCACAGACACCTTCTGGTGTGCACATACCACCATCGTGGGTGCATCCGACAGCTCCACGCGTTGTGGCAGTGACTAGCACCCACCCTCCGTCCAGGCATGAATGCTTGTTGGTGCATGCTTCCCACCATTATGGGGGAGTACAGGAATGGCTCCGCAAGGTGTGGCGGCGACCGCCACCCTCCTCTGTCCAGGCATAGGTGTCTACTTGTGCACACCTCCCATCATTGGGGCAAGTCCAACAATGGTTCTATGTGGTGTGGCAATGACTCGTACCCCTCCATCTAGGCATGAATGCTTGTCGGTGCGCACCTCCCACCGTGTGGGTGAGTCTAGGAATGGTTGCACGAGGTATGGCGGTAGCCAGCACCCACCCCTTCATCTAGGTGCAGATGACTGCAAATGTATACCTCACACTATCATGAGTGAGTTCAACAATAACTCCATGCTATGTGGCAGTGACCGGCACCCCCACTCCATCGAGGCACAAATGCTTGCCAGTACACGCCTCCCACCATCATATGTGAATCTAAGAATGGCTCCACGAGGTATAGTGTAACACCCCAGTCCATTAGAAGCCTATAGTAGTGGTGTTGTTGGCTCATGTACATGGCCCGCGTAGCACATGAGGAGTTGTTGGTGATGGGTTTAGTATCACCTTAGAAGTTTAGTAGGGTGAGGGCCAACTTATAATCCTTGTCGTTCCAAACATAGCACCTTCAGGTTAACCCTTTTACATGAAGCAAGGATGAATGTGTAAGTGAGGTGCTACGCATATGCAGGCCCATTCCATGTGCAGATCTAGGCCATATAAGCATTTTTTGGACGTGGGTTGTTATATGTGGCGGCAGCCAGCTAAAGATGGCAACGAGGAATTCCTCGTCGAGGGATGAGTCTCTGTCCCCGTCCGCGTGGGGACAAATTTCCCCTGTCCCCATCCCCGTCCCCGAGCGGGGAATTAATCCCCGCGAGGAATCCGTCCCCATTTCAATGACACAGAATAAAAGAGTATACAACCATAGAAGAGTGGATTAGCATAACAGATTGAACACCATAAAATTTCATTCTTTTTTCCAATATAGAGAAGCACCATTGCACAAGCACGCAGTACACACATCAACACATTGTACATAGATCATTGCATTCATAGATCTAGTAGTATACAGATATAGAAGGAAGTACCAGGAGCAGACTTAAATGCACAAGCATGCTACATACATCATTGCACTTACTAGCACTCTGATCTAGATAGCATGAGCAGGCTCAACAAATCTGAGACTCGACATAGACCACATCTCGTTCCTGTTGCTTGCTCGACTGTTTCTAGCTGGATTTGAGCCACCAGTGCTCTCTCTCGGAAGTCGGAACACAGCACAAGAGCAGGCTCGAGTGCTGGGCATGCCGCGAGAAGATGTAAGGGGGTGTCATGTGTGGAGAGTGGAAGGTGAAGGGGAGAGGAGCTAGGTAGAGCCACGGACGCTGATGGCGGTGCTATGTTGCCGCCTCAACTGGAGTCACTCTGGTGCGGGAGATGTGGAAGGCAGCGGCGGCTGGTACCAGGGGAAAGGATGAACGGATATGTTTAGGGTTGGTCACGGTATATATACTTGGTTGCGTGTAGTGGGCCTTTAGATGGGATTTCTTTGTTTGTTTGTGCCTGCTAGCTGCTTGCAGGGTGGGACACGGGGATCGGGGACGACGGATACAGAACCGTCCCCATCCCCGCCAACCCCGACGGGGACTAGATTCCTGCCATTTTAATCCCCGTGGGGATGAACTTGACCTCATCCTTGTCCCCTGATAGGGGAATTCCCCGCAGGGAATCAGGGATCGGGGCCCCATTGCCATCTTTACAGCCAGCACCCTCCCCCTGCTTCTTCTCAGGCATAGGCACTTGTAGGTGCGTGCCTCCAACTTTCATGGGCAAGTCTGACAATGGCTCTGCGTGGTGTGGCAATGACCAGCGACCCCCCACCATCTAGGCCTAGATGCTTACCGGTGTGTGCCCCGTCTATCGCGGGTGGGACAACGGAGCGCTGGCAAAGGTTCTAGGCAAAAGTTCACCATGGTTGGCCGTTCAAACCCTCGGCTCAAGGCTTGAGTGAAAGCCTTGCCAAGCTCATGTGGTGTCACCTCTTTCTATTTGGCTGATGATGGTTACGTTGCGGCGGTGTCCACCTCCCTAGAGGCATCACCATCCAAGAGTTCCTATGTCTTTGTGTTCTAGTTTTTTTTCTCTCTTTTTGGTGTATTTGTAGATATGCCACAATCTTGCCCTTGTGTGCTTGGGCTGTTGTATTGGTTTTAGTCTGATTTTCTAAAATTAACCGGACCGTAGGATTTTTGCCTTGTTCCCTAAAAACGTTGATGATAAATCAATACTATCCAAGCGGAAAATCTCTCCCCTCCATAGCTTGCTTTAAAAAAATTGAAGTCCTCAACCATTGTTTCTTGAATTCCCACAAAATGAAAATTATTTCTCAGAGTAAGGCTTTAAGAGGGTAAAGACCATAAATTTTTTATCCTCCCACAAGAAAAGGACTTTCATCAATTGATGTTCTACTTATTTCTTTTTCTGTTGCACCTGGAGTTTCCCGACGAGAATGACAAGATATCACATGAAGGAGAAAAACTTAGATTTGCCTTTTATTTTGAAGATTTTATCTTTGATAATTGAGGACAAAGTCCTAGATCTCTCTCACTTTTTTCCTTTTTTTTCTAGAAAAAACTCTAGTTAACCCTTCTGAATCAGAAGATTCTAGAATCCATCTAGCTCAAAATTATAGCATAAGAAAAGAAGTATTCTCAAGATTATCGACCTGAACTGGGTGCTTATTATTATTTTCAAGCATTTCATTTTTAGAAGCTACTAGAAATGCTCGCGGGTGTGGCCAGTGTGTGAGCTGTTTGCAACATAGGTGATAGGTGTGCTTTTTTTCCTGTACGATTTGATGTACCAGAGTGTAGTAGGATAATTATTTATTTCAGATCTTTATTTCCGAAATTGTGTTCGTCTTGTACCACATTTGAGATGGTACCGAAAGCCTTCGTCCTTGGTGGGAGCAGCCTGATGAGCCAATAAAACCTCCGGCCATGGATGCCCTACTAAGAGCAATCAGCAAACTATTAATGATGACTCTTTAGATGTGCGATCCAATAGTGTGACTGTGAGGCGGATTCTTGCACTAAGTGAACGGCAGCAAAACCTTATTGGCTAGCATGGTGTGATGATTAATTCAATCGTGAAAGCTTCTCAAATCGACATCCATGTCCTTGGTTTAATTTGATGTAACCTCTCAGCTCAATTTTTGACAACTACCATTTGCTTCTGCACAGTGCTTGTGCATCTTTATATTGTTGTACTGACATAATTGCAATATGAGTAATCTGCCAGGAAGCAAAATATTTTGTGTTTTACTGAAGTATAGTTAGTCCTGTTGCTGCGCACAACTTTGATGGTAAATCTGGTGTTTGAAAGCATAAAATATGTTTTGCTACCATTACAAAAGTTCAACGATATTGTATTTGGATCTTTCTGAAACATGGTTGCACTTAGCAACACTATGCAGAAGATGCACTTTTGAAGTATAGTGTTGCACTGTTGCTGTCGCAATTGTTAGTGGCGCATATGTGCTCTATATGTTGTCAGATAGCCGTAGCATCACGCAATATCACCTTGGGTAGTCGCGCCATAGACTTGAGCGTTAAAGGACGAGACGGCAGGAATTGATAGTTCTTTCATCACATGATTGAAAGCTATCGAGTACCGTGGGAAGGTACTCTCGCTATATATCGACGGCGATGCTGGATCCATACCGGAAATTGATGGTATTGGATTATGGAATATCTCTTAATGATCGTGCAGTCATGCCTACCAATTTGATAAAGAGTTATGGTAACGTATATACTGTGGTAGAACTTTGGGACTCCTTAATTTTTATATACTATTTTTGTCACTTGATTTGTCGACCTATGTTGCAATAACAACTTTAACACTAAAAATGATTGCTCATGGCAACTGGCAAGTATGAATTGATCAACTTCTCATAACACATCATCTGTTGATTAGACGAAGCATGATTCTTACCTAATCTGTATCTAATTTCTTACATCGACTGTTTAGATGGCGATCTTACCTAATATATATTGCATGTGATATCTAGTACCGTCTATTGAACTTTCATATCCCTTCGTTTTGTTTATGCTACAGGGACTGAAATGTTGTCGTTGATGATTGGATTTCTGCTAAGAATGGATAGTGATTGGACTTGCTACTCAACAGCACTCTATCTTGTGAGCCATGCTTTAACTTTCACACACAGAGAGAGATGCATGCACGCACGCGCACACCCACACATCATTTTTCCTTTTCGCTTTCAAGTGTGGCAAGCACCGCTTTTCTTTAAGAGAGTGGCGCAAACATATTATTTCTTTGCTCCATTAGACCAACACTTAAACACCAATATATCTAGCCTTTATAAATTTGATGTACTCATCTCTCTGATTGTCCTGGTGAAGGACCGGAAACGGCGACCAAAGGGGGGGTGAATGGGAGCCTCAAATTTCTTTCGAAATATTCGACCGCTGTCCCAAAATCACCTCAAGTGCAAATGAAATTCCCAAAGCAAAGATACCCAAGCCAACTCGTGACAAGAGCACAAAAGGAGTCCTTTGCAAGGTAGAAACCCAACGCAACAGACAGAACTCAATTTGAAATTCGAACGAACAAACTGCACACCGCGGACTGTCCGCTACAGTACCTTGGACAGTCCGCTACAGTACTGTGCAGTCTGCTACAATACCGTGGACTGTCCGCTACAGTACCTCGGACTGTCCGCAGTGCAAAAATCAGAAACACAAACTTCCTGGACCGACTCTGAGTTTTGGCAAAAATTGAACGGCGGACTGTCCGCAAAATTCCCGGACTATCCGCAGTTCAAAAACCAGAAAAACACTCAGAAAGAGCAGTTTATTTCTGCTCCTGACGAACCCCGATTGGCGGACTGTCCGCGGATCAGGCACGGACTGTCCGTGAATCGCGCAGAGAGGAGAAAATAGGCGATTTCCAATCGCCTCCACCTTCTATCCTTCGATTTTGTGGCCAAATCAACACCAACTGCCACCAAATTTTGTGAACATGATCACAAGGCAGTTGGGGAGCTATCTCTAAGAGATCATTGCCCAATTTGAAGCCAAACAACGGGAAATCGAAAGAATGCGAGAAACACCGGTTTTTCTCCCCGAAAGCTTGATTCGTCCCGATCTATGAGCTCGTGAGGAATTGGTTGATTTCCTTCAGTGGAAAGGCTCAACTCACACCATAGATCAATCCAATGCAAAAGGAACGAGTCAAAACGGTCTCAAAACAACGAATCGAGGCAAGAATAAGAGGGGGAAAAACAAGAACGCGAAGACCACGGGTATGAATCACAAAAACATCTCAACAATCGAATCCCGAAGGACACGAGGAGGTTAAGGCAGTTCGGAGTGGTACCACATGCTACTTTTGGTTGGATCTCTGGAATGGACAAGCCCTTCACCAAACTTTTCCAGAGTTATTTTCCTTCTGCAAGGATACTACTGCCTCAGTCTATATGATCAAATCAATGACATCTCTCTTTGATTTGTTTCACTTACCCCTGTCTACTAAAGCCTTTGAACAATTTCAGAGTCTTCATAATTTGCTTCAAAACTTACAACTTTACACAGATCCAGATCAATGGCACTATGTCTGGGGTTCTAATGTCTTCTCAACAAAAAAAGGCCTACAAATTTCTTATGGGCAATTCTTTGGTGCACCCAATTCACAAGTGGCTCCGGAAATCAACATGCCAAAACAAAAGGAAGTTCTTCTTCTAGCTTTTGATCAAGGACAGGTTAAGCACGAGAGAATTACTAAAAAGGAAATCCATGACTTTACAAGATTATAGTTGTGTCCTTTGCACACATGGTGTTGAGGAATCTTTATTCCACCTAATGTTCGACTGCTCTTTTGCGATGGCTTGCTGGAATACCCTGAACCTGTTGGTTCCCAGTTTTTCAACTCCTCTTCAGATCTTGGAAAGTTTTAAAGCTCAGCCCTTCTACATGGAAATCATAGTCATTATGTGCTGGTCTATTTGGACTGTCCGAAATGATGTTATCTTCAAAGGGATTCCAGCTTCAGTGCCGCGCTGCAAGACTGCTTTTCGAACAAAGTTTGCTCTAGTTATTCTTAGAGCAAAATTGGCCTATCATCCAGCTATTGATTTATGGCTCGAAGCTTTTGTGTAGTTCTGTTAATTTTCTTTGTAAGCTTTTTCGTTTCCTGATTTTGTTTAGGAGACTTGTACTCTTTTAAATTCAGAAAATCAGTAAAAGCACAGGGTCTTTAACCCCTCCTGTTTACCCTCAAAAAAGGCCTCCATTCCCACAGCCAACAACAAGTTCTTACACAAATCCTTGAATTTGTGGACCTCTCTCACATGGAAGACTAAGGGGAGGGGAGAAAACCTAGAGAGATAACAGGAAAATGAAAGTGAAGGAGGTAAGGGAGATGAGGGGCTCCCTCTCCTTATTTATTGAGCATATTACACAGTTCTCAAATGCCCCTAGATATTTTTGAGCGAACTAGCTAGCCACAGGGGCATTCTAGTCCAACTCGACATGACCTAAATCCGACGGCCACCGCGCCTCCTCATCGGTAGCTTCGACTCAACGCAAACTTCCTGATGCCGCCACGTGTCGTCCGTTCCTTGGAACCTTCGCCCGGGTTTTGAGGCCCAAACCCGCGAAACCCGCCGCGAGACGAATCTTTAGAGCTTAGTTAGTCTATGATTGGACAATATTTGTCAAATACAAACGAATGTGCTATAGTGTCTATTTTGCAAAAAAAAAATAGAACTAAACAAAGCCTTAGTTAAAACCAGTATGGAAGCAACGATACGTGGTTTTCTAGAATTTCGAGTTTATCATCTTTTAATATGAATAAGTGCGGGTTTCAAATAGTGGAGGCGCGGAGCTGCGGATAATAAGTTATTGTTACGTTTTTTTTGTGCTACGATAGGAAAAATGTTTAATAAGGGGAATTGATTGCTTAGCCTGCTGACATTTTTTTAAATTTTTTGTATTTCTGCAGTATTACGAGCAGCCTTAGACAGGTGAGGGACCGAATGCGGGTGATTCAAGTAGTGCTCACCGGAGGGTTTCTGGGCAATGGGAAAATTGGTGGAAGTGATAAATAGTATGAGCCTTATAGTGGACAAAGCCCAGGCGAGTTGTAAACTAGGTCATGATCAAGGTCTCATCTTCCTGTTCCTTGCTGTGATACTGCTTCTCCATAGGTAAAAAAACCCTATCTCACTATTATTTGTTTACAAGTCTGAAAATTCATTCGTACTTGTTCATTGTTTCTGCAGTGTTCTTTGAGCCTTTAACTTTTACTTAAACACAAGATTATATGTTTCATGCAGCATGAAGCGAATGATGGTGATATACAAACTCAAGTGTTATCGGATAGTACTCATCAGGACCAGAATTTGGCTTCACAGATTTGATAATAGCGCTTTTAATATT
Organism: Sorghum bicolor; assembly: GCF_000003195.3. NCBI lineage: Eukaryota > Viridiplantae > Streptophyta > Magnoliopsida > Poales > Poaceae > Sorghum > Sorghum bicolor. The sequence continues at coordinate 12,844,071 of NC_012872.2, forward strand.
GCTCGTCTTAAATTTTGAAGAGCTAGTGTCAATATTTGTCTTCTCTTTTCTAACTGTTCATTTGTCTTTGCAGGGTCGTACTGAATTCTCTGACCCCGCTGTTCAAGATCTTTTTTTAGATTTTTTTTTTTTAGAGTTCAAGGGCATTATGCCCCGGCCTTTCAATTAATATCAAAAGACCAACGTTACTACATCCATGAAGTTCAAAAACTCAGGTTCGTCCACCGGGACTCAAGCCAGAAAAACAACTGAGAGAAACCTGAACATGAGATAGAAAACTATTGCCCAAACTAAAGGGGAGACAAACTACTACCCACATCAGCCCATCAAAGTGTCGAGCTCACTCCACCAGGATATCTTGCCAACCCAATTCATCCCTGATGCTTGATTCTTTAAGCCTTCGCAAACCATACCTTCTCCATCACATCTGCGAGACTTCAGTTGATGTCCTAGTTCACACATAATAGCTTTCCCACCTCCTTTGACGCAGCCTTGATCTTGTTGATGTAGGAGTCCAATAAAACCTTCTTGTCTACCGAACAAAGCAACATCCAATTCCTCAGTAACCCAGTAATTCTGAAAAAGAGCATTTCCATGCTTCTCCAGCCAAGCCTCTGAAAACAGAGATCATTTTTAAGTTTCCAAATAGACCAAATGGTAGCCGAGGTAACCATATTCAAAATACAGAATTTTTTATTACTTAGCCAATACTTTCCTGTGTCTATCATATTACCTCCTACTTGATATTCAAGAATATTTGATAAAATCCTCCAACACTGTTTAGCTACCACACATTCAAAAAAGACATGTTGAATAGTTTCCTTTTCAGCACAAAATAAACAGCTCCCATCTTCAACCTTTCTTTTTTTAGCTAGATTGTCTCTAGTCAAAACTCTATTATTAATCACTAACCAAAGAAAGAAATGCACACGGGGCGGGATCTTCAGCTCCCAAGACTGCTGAAACATGAACGTTTTTAATACCTCTAAAGTTAATAACTTTATAAAGGGATTGGGAAGAATAGACCCCATTTGAACTAAAGTGCCAAATCATATCATCTTCCTCATCAGTAAACCGAATAGTAGAAACCAACTCAACTATGTCAAGCCAATTTTGGTACATCTCACTAGAAAAGTTTCTCCTAAAGGTGCACTTCAACTTTACCCCATCCCATAAATCTGCTACAGATTTCCCTTTCTCATTCAAAATCCTATAGATAGGCCAGAACTGAATGGCCAGACTAGAGGAGCCCAACCAGTTATCCTCCCAAAGCCTAGCTTTCTGCCCATTTCCTATTTTCCACCTGTAACCCATCTTAGCAGCTTGAGCTGCCCATATAAAACCTTTAAAAAAACTAGAAGCTCCTACGGTGTTGGTCACAAATATGTTAGGATTTGTAGTGTTATACTTATAATCTATAAGATCTTTCCAAAGCTTATCTTTATCTATCTTATATCTTTTTAACCAAGAGGCCATCAAGCTAATATTCAGATCCCTAAGACATGGGAGACCTAATCCCCCATACTCCTTTTTCATAGAAACTAACTCCCAGTTAGCTAGGTGAAACTTATGATTTTCTACAGATGGCCCATTTGGGGAACTTGATAAAAGATAAAAGATAAACTGGGATACTTGCTAGATAGGTCTTAATTATCATTGCTCTAGCTGCTAAAGAGAGGAGCCTCCCTCTCCAACCACCAATTTTCTTCAAAATTTTATCAACCAAAGGTTGTATGTCTTCTCTGGACAACTTATTATAATGAAGAGGAACCCCTAAGTACTTAATAGAGAAAGAACCTAAGGGGCAAGACAAAATGTGAGCTAGCCTATGTGCCTCAGACTGTTCTAAATTCAAAGGAACTATCTCACTTTTGTGAAAATTAATTCTCATACCAAAAATTTGTTCATACCACATTAAAACACATTTAAGATTTGTTAGGACAGATTCCTCTGCCTTAACAAAAAGAATAGTATCATCAGCATATTGTAAAGACATTATGCCTCCTGGTCTAAAATCTTCAAGCAAACCTCTAATGATACCTTTATTAGTTGCTTTAACCAACATCTTAGCCAGGTCATCCCCTACTAAATTAAACAAACAAGGAGATAAAGGATCTCCTTGTCTGAGGCCCTTTCCTGTTTTAAAAGACGAACTATCCTCACCATTAAGCATTATACTTATAGATCCTCCAACTACTATCTGCTTAATCCAACTAATCAGCAAAGGATGAAAATTCCTAGAATGAAGTAAATCAAAGAGAAAGGTCCAACTAACTCTATCATAAGCTTTTTCAAAATCAAGTTTGAGGACCAAACCTTGTTCCCCTGACTTGTTAAGACTATGAACTAGCTCATGAGCAACTACAACACTTTCTAGGATATATCTACCTTTAATAAAAGCAGATTGAGTAGGAGCTACAATTTTTTGAACTATAGAGCTAAGTCTAGGGGTCAGGATTTTGGAAAAAAAATAAACTACAATTGAGGAGACTGATAGGTCTAAACTGTTTCATATTAGAAGCTTCCCCAACCTTTGGGATTAAGGTAACTAAAGCACAATTAATTCTTTAAAGATCTAGTTTGCCTTTATGAAAATCATCAAAGAGATTCACTACATCTTTTTTCACTAAATCCCAGAACTTTTGATAAAAAAGAAACATTTCTGTCTTTTGGGATCATTGTTCAGCACCTTTGTGCTAATGGATTGCTTGAATGGAGATTATTTTGGTTCTTTTAGCCTTGATAGTTTTCTAGCTAACTGTACACATTTTTATATTGTAGTGATGACTATTGATGGAAGTTATTTATTACCATGGAACTGTTCAATATTCAAGTGAATCCTATTTTAGTTCTGCACTAAAATGACAGTATACTGAAACTCTGTATGTCTGCCCTATCCATGAAGTGGGCTTTATTTGGGCTGGTTTCAAGTTTGGGCTGGACAGGCCTGCAGTGGGAGAACTAAGTTGGGCAGCCACCGTTGGATTCGAAATGAATGGAATCCAGCAGCAAGAAAGTCACTTGTGACTTTTGTTCACAAAGTTAGAGAATCTGGATTGCGCATCCAAACGTAATGGATCCCTAGAAGCCCGTTGTTTGACTGAACGCCAGGGCATTGTGTTTCTATGGGCTGTTTAGATGGTGAATTTTTTTTTGTTTTAGGTACTATAGCATTTTTATTTGTATTTGATAATTATTGTTCAATTATAAACTAATGGTTTAAAGAATTCGTCAAACAAATTACAAATAAATTATATATTCAATACATTTTTATTTGTATTTGATAATTATTTATTTATTTATATTCAATGTTTTATGTCACAAGATTGGACGTGAGGATTGCAAAAACAAAAATTTGAGACCAAACACCCCTGAAGGAACGAGCCGTTAACGAAACCGCAGCACGTGCGCGCTCCCACCTGTCACGTCCCGAGTGGAGTTCGAGTAGGATTCCAGTCGTCGAACCGGAGTCACCACTCCAGCAATAATAATGGGATCCCGCCAACAAGTTGGAAACCCCAGACGGCAGACGCTCTCCGGCACTCGCGTCGCGTCCCTCACCCGCGCTCACTACGATCGCGATCTCTCCGATCTCAATCCGCCGCCCCCAGCCGCCGAGGAGGAGGATCCACGATGGCCGCTGACGGGACACAGCTTCTGCGCGGGAGGAGCGCCTACGCCGCCACGGTAGACGACGGCGCCATCACCACCGTGGTGGCGAACGACATCGTAGAGGAGGAGCTCGCAAGCCGGCGAGACAGCGTCGCGGCGAAGAAGGGCAGCGACGGGGGCCTCGAACGGCGGCGGGAGGAGGAGGCCGACGTGGCGCGCGGGTGGTCGTCCGCGGTCGTGGACCGCGGCCTCGCCCTGCGCCGTCGAGGAGGAGGAGGCTCAGCGTCCTTCTGCCGCCCCCGCGCTGGCTTGGTCGGCGCCGCCGCCGCCACAGCCACGAAAGAGCGACGCGGCCGTCGCGAAGAGGCTGGCGGCGCGTCTTGTGCGCTCGGAGTCGGAGTCGGAGCAGAAGCGGAGGACGACCCAGTGGTTGATCCGGGCGTCGCGTTCTTCTGCCTCGCCGTCCTCTAGTCGGGCTGTGTGCCACACTGACACTAGTTACTTTCTAGTTCTAGGTGAGACCAGGTTTATTCATGAGTTATAAATAGTTCATACTTGTGTGGTGTTTCTGTATTTGTAGACTTGTCTTTGTCTACTTCACGATTCATGTAATTGAGTTGTTCTAATCGCTTCAAGCGACAGATTAATCAAAGCAATAGAGTAGATTTTGTATATAATATATTTCAGTCGTGTAGCTTACTGCGACCTTGTATTTGAGAAGTGATGAGTCAATCACGTATCGGAGACAACACAAATCCTACGCATTTTAGGAAAAATGTCATGGGCTTATAGTGGTATTGAATACCTGATAATCTATCTGCTGTCAACTGATAAATACAGCTCCAACAACATGAGCATCTCAACCAGCTGATCCTAGAAGTTACTGGTGTTTGGTTTGAAGAACAGGAGTTCCACTTCTTAGTCACTCTCAGTTTGAGTATTAGAATTGGTTGATCTATCTCCACCTTATCCTTAACTAGTAAACTACTCCCTCCGTCCACGAAAGAATCAATTCCTAGGATCTGTGCCAGTCAAACTTTTTAAAGTTTGACTAACTTTATAGAAAAGAGCAACAACATCTATAATAAAATACACATTATATGAAAATATATTCTATGATGAATCTAATAATACTAATTTGATACTATAAATCTTAGCATTTTTTTCTAGAAATTTGGTCAAAGTTTAAAAAATTTGACTTAGGACAACTCTAGAAATTGACTCTTTCGTGGACGGTGAAAGGTCCTTGTTTGGTTTTGGTAATTGAGTGACAACTTAGGTGGACTAATAGTGTTTATGTGAGATACACAGGAGATTAGTCCACAGGTGATTATATGATGATGGAGGAGTTCATTGCATATGAGACATGACATGGAGTCATGTGACCAAGGTGGAGAAGATTAAGATGAGGCTTGGCTCGATGGACTAGTTACAAGAGTGAAGGGCAAGTCGGAGGCTTTGAAGCGAGGGACCGCGTGTGACGGTGAAGCTTGAGCAAGACTTGGCGCCGATGGACCCAGGCAACGGTGAAGAGCAAGTGAGGTCAAGATCGATGAACCAATATGGTCACGTGATGATATGAAGTGGATCATATCATTTGGTGATTGGTTGGTGCATGTGTTGCATCAACATTGGAGGAGATGGAATGGAAAGCGCAAGGCAAATGTATAACCTAGGGCATTTCCATTTCACCGGTCATAGGTGTGTAGAGAAGTTTATGACCGGATTTAGGATAGATGGCCGTACTATCAAGAGGGGCAAACTTGTTTGCATATCGGTCATCTAGTGCCACTTGAGCGATCTAACTTTGCATATGTGTTAGGATCGAGTGGCGTGGCAAGTTGAGAGGCTAACTCCTTTGGGAAAATGTTTGTGAAAATGCTAACACACTTGCACATGGTGGTGTACACTTGGTGGAGTTGGCACATTTGCAAAGGAGGTGGAGTCCCTAGGGTTGAGAGGGATGTGGGTTCCTCTCTCCCTCCCGCCGAGCTTGCTCGGCGGGATTCGGCGCTTTTGAGATAAATAAGTGTATATTTTCTATTGCGCCGGTGGGAAGTTTGGTGGAGTCGCGGGAGTGTTTTCTCACTGAGAAACACTCACCGGACACTGAGTGCGGAGGCACCGAACGCTGGTCCAGAGCGTCCGGTGTGGTGTCAGTCTGTCGCTCAGGTGTGCAGAGCGCACCGGACGCTGGCACCGGACGCTGGGCGGTTACTGTTCGAGCGTCCGGTGGGGCGTGACGTCAGCGAGTGCGCGCGAGGAGTTTCTGACCGGTGAGCACCGGACGCTCAGGGTGCGTCCGGTGGCTTGCGTCCGGTGACCGTGCGAGTTTGCGGAGCTCTCTGCGCACGGGTCCGGTGTGCACCGGACGTGTCCGGTGTGGACTAGTTGAGCGTCCGGTGGTGCTGTGTCAGGCGCGAGCACGTGGTAGCCGTTGGCACGGTCGAGTTCAAACGGCTAGTGACACGTGGCTGACGCCTGAGCACCGGACGCTGGAGGTTGAGCGTCTGGTGCCCACGTGTTTTGCCCAGTGAAGGGGCAACGGCTAGTTTAGCCCTTGGGGCTATAAATAGAAGTGGTGGCCGGCCTTGGCTGGGGCTGAGCACCCTTGGGATTTAGTGTCCATGCTTGGGGAGTGCTAGTGAAGCCTCTAACTCACATTTGCTTGATAGTGATAATCCGTTTGTGTGAGTGAGCGATTCTAGTGCGTTGCATTGAGAGATTGCATCGAGTGGCACTAGGTGTTCGTGTTGCAAGCCGGTGGTGCTTGTTACTCTTGAAGGTTGCCACCTCCTAGACGGCTTGGTGGCTTTTGACTCCGTCGAAGCAGGCAAGGAGATTGTGCGGTGCTCCGGAGAAGAGATTGTGAGGGGTACGGTGCTCACCCCGCGGGGATCGCGAAGAGCAACTCTAGTGGATTGCTTGTGGCTTGGAGGATCCCCATCTTGAGAGTGGATGTGCGGCACCCGCTGAGGGTTTGGCTCTGGAATGCCAATTAGCTCGTGATCCAACAAGTGGGTGTATCGCCACAACGAGGACGTAGCTTGGTGGCAACCAAGTGAACCTCGGTAAAAATCACCGTGTCAACATTATCTACTCTTCTCGGTGGTTTGCATTCGCTATACACGAGCTTGTATTTACTTTCAATATACTTGTTCTTGTGTAGTTGTTCTTGTAATTAGTTAGCTTGTGTAGCTTGCTAGTTACCTTCTTGCTTGTGTAGCTAGAAGTAGTTCCCTTGCGTGACTAATTTGGTTTGTGTAACCTTGTTAGTCACTTTGCTTAGCTTGTGTAGCTAAGTAAGTTGCGCTCTCTAATTTGGCATTAGTTGTCTTGTTATTGAGCTTGCTAGTGAGCTTAGGCTTTGTGCGCTTTGCCTCACTAGTTTGTGTAGGAGCTCCCCCCGGTTTGCAAACTACTAGTTGCATAGGTTTGTGTGACCTTGCTCCTAGAATTGTTTAGGTGAGCTCTTGCTAAGGTAGCACCTTGTTTGCTTGTTTAGGATCTTTTACAAGGTGCTAGAGAACTTAGATAGAGGGGTGTAGTCTTGGCTAGACCGATAGTTTTAATTCCGCATTTGTTTCGGTTAGCCGGCGTAATATTTTTTAGAAAGGACTATTCACCCCCCTCTAGTCCGCCATCTCGACCCTTCGGAGGGAGTAGATGAATTAACGACGAACCTTCCTATCTAGAATGAAGTGATTCTCAAAGCAAACACAAATGATCAACCTGTTCAGATAGTGGTCTCCAAATTCTAGTGGCATGGTTTGCAACTCTAGCAAAAAGGGTTGTTCTTTTCACACACTAAATAAATAAATAAACAAAAATCCCTACATACATGATGATTGTTGTGTTTCTCCTCGATTAAAAGAAATCAGGAGTCGTTCACGATGCAAATTCTTCTGACTAGTCTCTACACTCTCCTGAATGCTCTGTTGCGGTTCTACTCGTCAGCTTCAGCTTGATCATGGGCCGTTGTGGTGTGGCTATTGTCAGCGCTGGCTCCTCCTAACGAAGTTTTTGCAGCGAATGTGCTAAGCATCTGTTGCATATCAAAAAGATCGATGTGCCAATAAATCATAAAGGGTGATATGATGAATATTGGTTATATACTCCCCTCATTTCAAATTATTAGTCGTTCCAACTTTCTTAGAGCATCAAAATATCTCAAATTTGACTAAAATTATAAAGAAAATTACAAAAGTTTATAACATCAAATAGGTATATTATGAAAATATAATTAATTAAAAAAATAATTATGCTTATTGATATCATAAATGTTATTATTTTATTATATAAATTTGGTGATATGTTTTTGGCTTTTCAAAAAAATTGGAATGACTAATAATTTAAGATGGAGGGAGTACTTAGATATGTTTATTAGAATCTAAAATCTTAAAATGGACATATTTGATATTGTTCATTTAGCTTATTGGTTTTCAAAGCAATAAGGAGCTGTTTGGGAGGACTTGGGCTCGGCTCCTCTAACTCATACATTATTCATATACACTGTTCATAATATGATTCATCGAAACCTTTTTATTCTGTCTTCTCCAAATGAAACAAGAGTCAAGATGAGTCACTGTGGCTCCTCATGGCTACGTTTCATAAAAACATGTTTTTCTCTTCTCTAAATAAACTATGAGTTAAGAGGAGCCACTCTGTTTTCTCCTCCAACTCGGACTTCTCGAACTCATCGAAGCTATTTTTTCTCTCTTCTCTAAATAAATTACAAGTCAAAAGAAACCACTGTTTTTTGCTCTTGTGGCTCCGGTTATAGCATGGAGCCAGAACCGGGCCCTAAGAAAACCATGAGACTCCTACATCTTTTAATAATAATGTAAATTTCCTAAACCGTGTTTGCATGTACAAGCTGAGGTAATCATCGATTTAAAGTTTCGTCAATAACAAGGGCCGCAATCATCGATTTAAAAGGTGAAGACTTCTAAAGTCTTTGGAACACTGTTTCTAGTCTCTAATTTAGAATCCTAGTCTGAAGACGGAAAAATCTGATTCGAAGTATTATGTTCACTTGAGTTTATCAGCCGAATCTGTTGGTCATTCAACAGTGTTTTTCTCTCACAACAAATCAGCCAACAGTATTTTGTCATTACAACCGTATGTATTTAAAAGCCAAAACAGAGATTGTCTAGCTTTTTCAAGGAAAAGGCCAAGTCTCCGTCTGATGTCGAGACTCCGTACTTTTTCCCTTCGCAAACCTGGCCAATTTTTATTTCAGGTAGACTTAACGCGACAACACAAATTACAAAATTCAGGTATTCAGGTATTGGTAAATCATTGGGAGTCAATTTTATATCTTAAAGATGAGCCCATGCGACACTCCCAACAAGCTCCTGGAGAAAAACTACGGTGGGAGGCAATCTGCAAAACGCGACTTTTTTTTTTTGAAACTAAAACGCGGATCTTGAGTCCATATGGCGCAGCAGAAATCGGCTCTGGAGCTATCGATGGGGTTGAGATCCGGCCGGCCGTATCCGGTGCCCCATGGACCAGCGAGGCAGCACTTGGATATGTCCGAGCCGTGCTGATCCAAGAGAGCAAACAAGTGCACGGGACAAAATTCGCATTCTTAATGTTAAGAACCATCACAGCATCAAGCACCCAGATACAATAATCAAATACTCCTCACATATAAGCCATGGCATATCAAGCAGTGCAGGTGAACAAGTCTTTGTGGTGGCGAAAGAGGGCAAGTGGTAGCATACAGCATGCTACCCCACAGAAGTGCTACTACATACCCAGCATTAACATGCGCGAATACAATAATAAGCAAACCATAGGCAAAGCACAAGCTTGAAAGAAAAAACCAGGTCCAGAGAGGGGTACAAATATGTGGCTGTCCAGAGTCCAGAACACCTTACTCGTCTTGGATGCCATCCTCCTCGTCCTCGTACTCTGCCTCCTCATCGGCAGTGGCATCCTGGTACTGCTGGTACTCGGACACCAGATCATTCATGTTGCTCTCAGCCTCGGTGAACTCCATCTCATCCATGCCCTCACCAGTGTACCAATGCAAGAAAGCCTTCCTCCTGAACATAGCAGTGAACTGCTCGCTCACACGGCGGAACATCTCCTGGATGGAGGTGGAGTTGCCAATGAAGGTGGAGGCCATGGAAAGGCCACGCGGCGGGATGTCGCAGACACTGGACTTGACGTTGTTGGGGATCCACTCGACGAAGTAGGACGAGTTCTTGTTCTGCACATTGATCATCTGCTCGTCCACCTCCTTGGTGCTCATCTTGCCACGGAACATGGCAGAGGCTGTGAGATAGCGGCCATGGCGCGGGTCAGCGGCGCACATCATGTTCTTGGCATCCCACATCTGCTGGGTTAGCTCAGGGACGGTGAGAGCACGGTACTGCTGCGAGCCACGCGAGGTGAGTGGCGCAAAGCCAACCATGAAGAAGTGCAGGCGAGGGAATGGGATCAGGTTGACTGCAAGCTTGCGCAGGTCAGAGTTCAGCTGTCCTGGGAAGCGCAGGCAGCAAGTGACTCCGCTCATTGTTGCACTGATCAAGTGATTCAAGTCTCCAACTGTTCAGAAACAAACTATGTCACAACAGTATTCAAGAATTCAACATAATATAAACTACTACATGATTTCTGTAAATAATCAGAATTACTCAGAAAGTGAACACTATAATTTCAAAAGCTTAAAGATGGAATAGCCAATGTCTAGACAGGTGTGAAGTCATTTCACCAGATCAGCCAGGGTTATTGATTATATAACTAATCTATTTTTTCTATTACAGAACAGGACATTGAAAAGAACAGCCAATGAGTTGGCTTAATTGATGAATAGGACAAGTGCAAAACACATCAATTATTCTAGTACGCATCAGGTGCCAGCTCTTTTTAACAGGGCAGCCATGTGCAACTAATCAGCTAATTACGGCCAAGCCAAAGAACGACAACAGATCTGGCAATACAAATATTAAAAACTGAATTTAAATTACTGAGCAAAAAAATATTATTGTGGCAAGGCCATCATTGGAGATTTGGAACATAAATCTACCTGATAAAGCATATCACAAATAAAACATTTTCAACACAGGGTAATTGATCTTAGAGTTTAAATCAACTCACAGCTAGGTGTTGTAAGCTTCAGAGTTCGGAAGCAAATGTCATAAAGCGCCTCGTTGTCCAGAACCATGCATTCATCAGCATTCTCAACCAACTGATGAACAGACAGTGTGGCATTGTATGGCTCCACAACAGTGTCCGACACCTTGGGTGAGGGGAACACAGAAAAGGTGAGCATCATCCGATCAGGGTACTCCTCCCTGATCTTTGAGATGAGAAGGGTGCCCATTCCAGATCCAGTGCCTCCTCCAAGGGAGTGGCAAACTTGGAAGCCTGATCACAGCAAGTTAAAAAAAAATGTAAGTTGCAGCCAACACAATGTAGAAACAGGTAAAATTACACAATGAGACCAAGGACTTCTCAATCTTGTCATAGTAACCCTGTGTACAGACAAGATAGAGAAACTCTTTTTTTTTCTCTCCAAAAAGTGAAAGGCAATGAGTAGTCTAATATCACACAGAACAAAATATCTATTACAGATGCCAATAGCATATTCCATACAACACTTCTAAACAGCCTTTCAGGTATGAAAGAAATCAAACAGCATATATGGATCGAACTTCTTTTGCAGTCAAAACCATTGAAAATAAATATTGGTGAACAGGCTCATGTGACTGCACCTAACAGCAAAAAAATACACAATCTGGCAATACTTAGGGTCAATCCTAAAGTATAGTAGTCAATAAAACAAAGGACCGGTAGATAAATAAGTAGCAACAACAATATACTAAAGTCCACCAGCAAACGCACACTAGCTAACAATCAAGTAACTGCACCAAAGCACACTTAAAATAAAGCTAAATAATCACATGATAGTGCCATCCAAGAGTAATAGACAAAATCGGATCTGAAAGTGCTCTCATCAGATCTAACACACAAGCATAATTAACAGTATGCTTTCAGGTCAAAAGATAATTAACAGTAAGCATTTAAGGATGCTAAAAATGAAAGGGACCTTGCAGGCAGTCGCAGTTCTCAGCCTCTTTCCTCACGACGTCAAGCACGGAGTCGATGAGCTCAGCGCCCTCGGTGTAGTGGCCCTTGGCCCAGTTGTTCCCCGCGCCAGACTGGCCGAAGACGAAGTTGTCGGGGCGGAAGATCTGTCCGTACGGGCCGGTGCGGACGCTGTCCATGGTGCCGGGCTCGAGGTCCATGAGCACGGCGCGCGGCACGAAGCGGCCGCATGAGGCCTCGTTGTAGTAGACGTTGACGCGCTCGAGCTGGAGGTCGGAGGTGCCGACGTAGCGTCCGGTGGGGTCGATACCATGCTCGTCGCAGACAACCTCCCAGAACTTGGAACCGATCTGGTTCCCGCACTGGCCGCCCTGGATGTGGAGGATCTCCCTCATGGCTTGATCTCAAGGTTGGTAGCTGCAGGTGGGAGGGGAGCAGAAGGGCGGTTAGTAGCGTGAAAATGATGGAGACATTACTCCGAAAGGGAGTGGAGAACCAGATCTATGGAGGAATAACAAGCTCCGGCACGAAATCAATCAGATCCGGGAATAAAGGAAAAAGTGCAGTTAAAAAAAGAGAGAGGACTGCAGAAAACTTAAAATACTGGCTGTAGCACCACAAGGGAAGTGAGGAGCCCCTTGAGATCTACCTGAAATTCTATGAGAATACCTCACGGAAGCGCGTCACCTATGAACAAAGCCAAATCTCAAATCCCAATATAAGAACCGAGAACATGTAGAATCCAGAAGCAGCGAAAGATGACTGATGATCTGACAATCAAACGCCTAAACAAAATTTGGAGCGGTGCAGATCTAATAAAAAAACATAGCCGCACCAGCAGCGAAGGACACCGCAACATCCACCCAAATCTAGCCCCAAAATTCAAACCTCACAAAACGAAACCAAAAAAAAGTCCCCAAATCTGCTACTACCAGACATAAATCCCGGAGGGAACACGAAAACAAAACCCAAAATCGTAATATGGCACAAGGATTCCGCCGCATTACCTCACAGAAGAAGAAGCGAGTCGGCCGTCCAGATGAGGGGGGAGCGGGGAGGGGAAGGGGGAGGGTGTGGTAAATGAAATGAGCGAGTGGCCAGAAAGGGGGCGGATTTTATAGTGGGCGCGGGGGGCTAGGGCACCGGATCAGGCGGCCCAGTCGCGTTCCCTCCAACGCCGCCGTCGACCGCCGGAGGCCGTCCGATCGTTCCCATCGGACGGGCGGCTGCGTCGGGTTCGAAAACGGCCCGTTGGGCGCTTGGATTTTGAAATTTTTCGGGTGTCCGCTTCCGTGTCAGCGGAAATGACGGTGTTGCCCCGGCGCCACCCCACCCCACCCCACCCCCCCCCCCCCCCCCCGCGCGGAACGGAACGGTTGTTGCGGTGTGACGCTACTGCCCCGGGCGCGTCTCGCCGTTTGTTTGCTTCTGGTTTGCCGGCGTCGGCCCAGGATGGGCTGTCTGACTGTCTCGTTTTGCGTACATGGCAAATCTTTTTATTTTATTTTAGGCCTTGTTTAGTTCACTCCGAAAACCAAAAACTTTTCAACATTCTCTGTCACATCAAATCTTGTGGCATATGCATAGAGCACTAAATATAGACGAAAATAAAAATTAATTGCACAGTTTATCTGTAAATCGCGAGACGAATCTTTTGATCCTATTTAGTCTATAATTGGACAATATTTGACACAAATAACCGAAAGTGCTACAGTTCCAAAAACTTTTCAGTTTTCGGAACTAAACAAGGCCTTATTGGTTTGCGTACATCAGGTCAGGAGTATTTGTTTATCCAAATTTGAAATTCGACTGGATTTTGGTCTCTGTACATCGTGCCAAGAGTGTTATGCTAAGGATTTAGGCCCTGTTTAGTTTACAGCCTAAAATTTTTTCACCCATCCTATCAAATATTTGAACACATGCATGGAATATTAAATGTAGATAAAAAATAAACTAATTACACAGTTTGGTTGAAAATCGCGAGACGAATCTTTTAAGCCTAGTTAGTCTATGATTAGCCTTAAGTGCTACATTAACCCACATGTGCTAATGACAGATTAATTATACTTAATAGATTTGTCTTTCAGTTTCCAGTCGAGATATGTAATTTGTTTTTTTATTAGTTTTTAAAAACCCCTCTCGACATCCTTCCGACATATCCGATGTGACATCCAAAAATTTTTCATCTCCAATCTAAACATGCCCTTACTTGGCCCTCAAAAAATACCTCTTTTTTGTATAGTTCTTTTTTTTGAACTCTCTTTCTTTAAACCAACTTTCGTTCCTTCTATGGCTTTCCGTTCGTTTCTAGCATTTAACGGTATTAAGTGGACAATAAAAAATCATAATGCCTCTGACATGAAAAAATCACAAAGTTAGGTTTATGAAAAAAAAATCCCTTCAAATGCAAATGCAATCACCGGCGACGGCTTCCTCGAAGCGTAGTGGCAGTCTGCACCCACCGCGAAGTCGAAGCCATTGCAGATGAGACTTTAGTCGGTGTGTGCAAACGGGACGAAGGGTGGCAACACAAGTGACGCAAGTGCTTGGCAGCTTGACAACGGCATAATACTCCCTTCATCCTAAAAAGAATGTGGTTTTAGAATTTTAGACATTTTATTTAACTATTCGTCTTATTCAAATTTTTTACATAAATATTATATATTTTGTTAAGAATTATTTTATCATTATAGATACTTACTAATGATTTATTTATTTTATAATTTACATAAATTTTTTGAATAAGATAAACGGTCAAACACGATGTTTGAAAGTCAAAAGCGTCACTTTTTTTGGGACGAAGGGAGTAGGTGATAGCACAAGCAGTGATGAGCAGAGATGGTGGTCGCATAGCCCTAACCTAGATCCAAGAAAATGCTCGCCCTAGCCGTTTCCCATAAACCAGGGTCCAAACCCCCTTGGCTTCCTAATCAAGCCAGGCTTAACACCTTAGAGCATCTCCAAGAGCTTGGCTAAAATTAATAGTCAAATTCTAATGTTTAGCTATTTTGTAAAATAGATAACTTCTTAAAAAAAAAGAGGTCCACAACAGCCTTGCTATCAGATAGCTAGTGTCAGAGGTTGGCTATATATAGCCAACGAAAATCTAGGAATAGCAAACTTTCTATTTTACAAAACCAAATAGCACATCCGTTGGAGCCTATTTTTCTGTTATACAAGTTCTTAAAAGCCTTCATAATAAGAATAGCAAAGCTGTTGGAGTTGCTCTTATACAAGCATCCGAACATGAAGATGTCACATTAGCTAAGCTTGGATAAGTGTTAAGCCACCTATCCAAACACTTACCAGGAACTCAAACAAGTATCATTGTATTAATCATAAAATATATTTTCATAACAAAGCTATTTAAAGATATAAGTATTGATATTATTTTCTATGTACATATTTAGATTTCGAATCATTTGAGTCATCAGGAAGCAAGACTTACACTCTTTTGGAGTCCGAGGGAGTAACAAAACATATGGTGTGGTGTGGCCGATGTTGTACCTAGGCCTTGTTTAGTTCACAAAATATTTTGCAAATTTTTTTTACATTCCCCATCACGTCGAATCTTGTGGCATATATATGAAGCACTAAATATAAAAAAAATAATTAATTACACAGTTTACTTGTAATTTGCGAGACTAATTTTTTGAGCATAGTTAGTCCATGATTGGATAATATTTGTCAAATACAAACGAAAGTGCTACTATTCTTATTTTGCAAAAAAATTTAAAGTAAACAAGGCCCTAATCAGCTATGGTTGTAGTTGGAATAAACAACGTACTAACTCTGTCATAAAAAGAAGACGATTCTAGTTCTAGTTGAACTGTCCAAAGTTTCATCAAACTTTTAGAACAATTCATATTAAGACATTAAATAATTGTATAAATGAAACTATTTTCAATGAACATTCCATGAAACCTATATGGTATTATAAATATGATATTTTTAAGGTCTCGTTTAGTTCAGGCCTTAAAAAATTTTAGATTCCTCGTCACATCGAATCTTATGGCACATGCATGAAGTATTAAATATAAACAAAAACAAAAACTAATTACACAGTTTACCTGTAATTTGTGAGACAATTCTTTTAAGCCTAGTTAGTCCATGATTGGATAATATTTGTCAAATACAAAAGAAAGTGCTACAGTACCCGAAATACCAAAATTTTGCCAACTGAACAAGGCCTGAAAATTTTATCGAACTCAAGATACTTAGACTTCTTGCACTACTAAAACTGTATTTCTTTATGGGTGACCTCCGCGTCCTTTTTTTAATGTAAGCCTAGATATAAACTTGGACAGGCATTGGACAAGATTTATTTCTAGAAATTGTTTTTCTTTTCTTTTTTTTGTCGGAGGGAGTATTGTCTAACAAAAATAGCCCAGAGGGTCACATTGGTCATCTCGCTGCGAAGTGACAAATTGGCGATGGATACGGAGCAGCAGGCGAGGAGGAGCGTCCATTTGGCTTAAGGCCCTGTTTAGATTGGAGATGAAAATTTTTTAGGTGTCACCGGATATATCGGAAGGATGTCGGGAGATGTTTTTAGAAACTAATAAAAAAACAAATTACATAGCTCATTAGGAAACTGCAAGACAAATTTATTAAGCATAATTAATCTATCATTAGTACATGTGGGTTACTGTAGTACTTAAGGCTAATTATGGAGTAACTAGGCTTAAAAAATTTGTCTCGCGATTTTCAACCAAACTGTGTAATTAGTTTATTTTTTTATGTACATTTAATGTTTCATGCATGTGTCTAAAGATTCAATGGGATGGACGAAAAAATTTTGGATGGGGAACTAAACAGGGCCTAAACTTACGCGATAATCATTGTAGTCAAGCAGCGGATTTGACCTTTCGACCCGAGCAACAGATGAGCTCATGAGGCTCCTCCTCTCCTCCATGGGATTTTTATTTATCCGCCGGCGACGCACTGCCTGACACGGTGACTGACCGACCGACTCGTCCGCAGCGCACACACCACCGTGCACATGGCCACGGGCACACTCTGTCTACCAGTGCTCCACGTACATTACCAACGAACATGTGCATGAAAAGGCCATGCAACAGGATCCGGATCGATCCCATCGTCCCAGCTGCACGATGCATCATCTTTTTTTTTTCGTTACCTCCTGACTCCTGTTGCTTGACAGGGTAAAAGACATTATTAATTTCGATTGCTTCGTTTTTTTTCCTGTGTGCTAAATTCTTTGACAACAGATTGATGAACAGGGCAGTGACATGGGACTGAACGAATAGGGGAAATGAGGTTGATTAAGGTCTTGTTTAAGCTCATTAGCTAGCTAATAACTCATAGCTAATACTATTACTTAGCTACTCTCTACATGCATAGCAAAAATGAATACCAAAAAGTCAAAGCTGGTTTTGATTCAACTAGTTGTTGGTTGAGCTAACAATTACTAGCTAAAGTATTAGCTGGGTCCGTTTGAATTAAAGGAGCTAATTACTCAGCACCCAGTAACGCGGGGCACAGCATGTAGCGGCTGTCATAGTGACCGTGACGGAGTTGTATATATGTAATAACCCGGCACGGCGGCACCGGCAGGACGGCAGGTTAAGGGTTGTTTAGATGAAACCTAAAATTTTACACGATTTTTCATCCCATCGAAACTTGCGGTACATGCATGGAACATTAAATATAGATGAAAAAGATAACTAATTACACAATTTATTTGTAAATTACGATACAAATCTTTTAAGTCTAGTTACTCTATGATTGGACAATATTTGTCAAATAAGAACGAAAAGTGTCAGAATCCAAAAAAAAGTTTTTAATCTAAACAAGGCGTAAGGTGATTCGCGCAAGAAGCAGGCTCAATCATTGTAGGTCCACAGTGGAGTGGACATCCACGCAATGCAGAGCTGTGGTGTGGTGTGCACGAGGGTGAGGTGAGCCGCGTGACTCCGTGAGACCAGGATGGCACCCGGCCTGCAGATCCAGATCAGGAATGTGAGGTTATTCTCGTCAGTCCCCGATCCATGCGTAATAACAGCACTAATGTATGTATGTTCTCGGTCGGTACTCCGATGAGCGAGCTGCTGCCTGCTGGTGGTGGTCACTCACTGGTCAGCTAGCTAGCTAGATCACCAGCCACAGCCAGAGTCCTGAGCTCACAGCACAGGGCATCCCCGCTGGCACTGTCGAGGTGTCGCTGGCCCCCAACCGCCCTCGCCTCCGCCCGTGGAGGCGTGTGGCGCCTTTGCGTGCTGTTGAGTCCATGGCGCATCTCCATTTTCCAGCGAGACTGTGAGTGACGATAGCAGCCAGCCGATGATGATGAGCAGCGCCAGTCCAGTCCACGAGCGGGTCACATGCGCGGACGCAGCCACAGTGTCCGGTTGGCGCTACTGTGGTGTACCGTAAGCGTTGATGCGTTTCTGTTGGTATATACTGTATATATATCGTACCACTCCCATGTTCCGCTGTGACCATCCCATCATGGCTTCTGCTTGTCGCCGCACGGTAGGCGGTAGCGGGTATGGCAATGTAGTGCAGTGCTAGGTGCATAGGTCCTTGGCAGCAGAAGCAGGAGCGGAACGTCGTGCACTCCTGCCACGCATCGACGCATGTGATACGACGATGGGATGGAATGGGCAAAACGGCAAATGCTATCACCGTCTCACGTACGTCCAGGCGCTCCGGTCGTCCGGTCACGCAACGCAAACCGCCGGATGGTGACGAGGAACGGTGGCAGCCAGCCAGCCAGCCGGCACACGGCACACGGCGCCTTTCTCCCCGCCCCTGAAAGTCAGGAGGGCGCGAAAGGTCAGCCGAAAAACCAAAGCACCAAACGCATCGGCAATGCGGGCATATGCTTCGGCTTGATTGACAGGGTCGATTCACCAACCTGCATCGCGTTGGCGTTGCCACCTCTCTTCTGACCGGATTGGGCCTTGTTTAGTTCCAAAATATTTTGCAAAATGGACACTGTAGCTTTTTCGTTTGTATTTGACAAATATTGTCCAATCATGGGCTAACTAGGCTCAAAAGATTTGACTCGTCAATTCCGACCAAACTGTGAAATTAGTTTTTATTTTTGTCTATATTTAGTACTTCATGCATGTGTCTAAAGATTCGATGTGACGGGGAATCTGAAAAATTTTGCAAATTTTTTTAGGAACTAAACAGCGCTGCCTCTGCCTGCCGACAAAACTAGTAGGGCAATGTGAGAAAAAAAATTTCGTGATACTGTAGCACTTTCGTTTGTTTGTGATAATTATTGTCCAACCATGGACTAACTAGGCTCAAAAGATTCATCTCGTAAATTCCGACCAAACTGTGCAATTAGTTTTAATTTTCGTCTATATTTAATACTCCATACATGCGTCTAAAGATTCTATATGACGAATTTTTTTTAAAAAAAATTGGGTATTGATGGAAGTAAACAAGACATAGGCCTTGTTTAGTTCACCCCGAAAACCAAAAACTTTTCAAGATTCATTGTCACATCGAATCTTGTGGCACATGCATGGAGTATTAAATATGTACAAAAACAAAAACTAATTGCATAATTTATATGTAAATCACGAGATGAATCTTTTGAGCTACATAATTGGATAACATTTGTTTGTCAAATAAAAATAAAAATACTACAGTATTGAAATCTAATTTTTTTTAAACTAAACACGGCCCTAGCTTGATATTTCGTCACCGACTCCTTGATTGTCCGGCCCCACTTGATACTATACTCTTATGCTTATGGCCTGTGCGTTTCAACCCGGGTCTTGTTTAGTTCCTAAAAAATTTTTCCCATCACATCGAATCTTTAAACGTATGCATGAAGTATTAAATATAAATGAAAATAAAAACTAATTGTACAATTTGGTCGGAATTGACGAGACGGATCTTTTGAGTCTAGTTAGTCCATAATTGGACAATATTTATCAAATACAAACGAAAGTGTTAATATTTCTATTTTGTAAAATTTTTTGAAAGTAAACACGGCCAAGCGACGAATGCAATCGGTGCACGACCACGAGTGCGATTCTGCGACGGTTTTCGACGACGGTGGTGTTGATCCAGATTCCAGGCTGAGCTCGTACACATCTGGCGCTACAGATGGGATCGGAATCGGATGAATGATAGGCAGGCGTTCGACCGCACATCACGCGGCACATGGTGCTCGGTTGTACACCTGTACCCGTTGCTGTGTGGTGTGCGACAACAGTCCAAGGACCAGCCACAGCCGATTGGTCGGGCTTGTTTAGTTCTAAATTTTTTTACAAAATGGATACTATAGTGCTTTCATTTGTATTTGACAAATATTATCCAATCATAAACTAACTAAGCTCAAAAGATTCTCGCAGATTACAATTAAACTGTGCAATTAGTTTTATATATTATTTATATTTAGAGCATGTGCTGTAAGATTTGATATGACAATAAATCTGAAAAATTTTGTAAAATATTTTAGGAACTAAATAAGTCCCTACTCTATCCCCCCTCTCTCCCTGCCCACCGCCGTTCCCGTCCTCGCCGTCTCCTCTCCTTTCCTCTGCGTGGACGACAGCGCAGGCGCATCGCATCTCCATCCTGATCTAATCTAATCTAGTCTAGTAAATAATAAGGTGGTGGGGTGATTAATAGCTCGCAGATGGAAGACGTTCTCGCCTGCTGATCACATCGTTTGGTGAACCTAATTAGTTGCCTTGTCCTCTTTCACGGGGTGACGCCGAAACCTCTTTTTTTTTCTTCTCTCTCTCTGTCCCTTTTCCTCGTTGGAGTGGAGAAAAGAAAATGTGTCACAAGCTGTTCCCAAATGGTTCTGCTTCGGCCAAATGCAGTGGAGACGGAGAAAGTAAGGGAGTGCGATGTACGGCACCGATTAGTGGAGATCCCAAGATCGCGATGCATGCCGGCGTTGCATAAGGGCGGGCACTTTAGCGTTTCATTAATGTATGTATAAGATCAAGCATCAGAAAGTACTATCGTCGGTTGGTTTTAATTAATGGTCCTGGCATTCTGTTAAACAGTCCCTGAGAAAACGGGAAACCTATCTCAGCAGCAACGCTCCAATGGAGACCTGGAATCCGAATGCGTTGGGTGGACGAAGCACATGTCCCCCCAGCGCAGTAGAGCCTACTTGCTAATCGCGTCTGGCGAGACTTTGAGACTTGCTAGTTGCTATACCTAACATGATCTTATTCAAGGATTGGCCACTTAACAACATGATTAAACTGCAAGTCTGCAACTCCAGGCCCCAGCCATGAGGAAACCTATCTCAGCAACTTGCAGCCCTGCAGAGCAGATATCACGCTCACAACACTCGCATCCCAACCTGAAACGATGCATATTATTGTCACGTCGTCATATGCGATGCCAACGGCGCATCCGGTACAACCCGCATGTCATTTTCCCGGCGGACCGTTCTGTCGCAGCGCAGCTAGTACATCCTTGCTTGTGTTCCAAGTTGGATACACAGCGAACAGATGATGCCACACACCTTGTTCAGGTCAGGTGGGAGGAAATCGTGCTGCTAAGGAAACATGAGCGTCAACTCTGGTTGGGAGATCTCTTCGGCACACACCAACACCACACTTGCTAGTCGCTGCTGCAGAATTGTCTATGGGTTCTATGATCGATCTGTCAAAATTGTCGAACCACTTTCCAGCTCGGTTTCCCTTTCTCTCTTTATCCAGCAGACGTTGCTTCTGCCAGTGAAAATGTGCACCGCACCAACCGCATCTGCCGGATTTTCTTCAGATGCACACTTTCTACATCTGTCCCATGGGTGCTGCTGCGATCCGGTTGCAACCAAAACAAAGAGCATGATGTTAAAACTCACATTTTGGGGAAGAAAAAAAAGTAATGTAGGAAAACTCTCAAGTCACAGACGAAAACAAACACCACACATGCTAGTTAGCTATGAATATGTGGCAGATTCTCTCGTGCCAGATGTCCATGATTAAACAGCTTTTAATACAGACAACAACATTTGCATTGCTACAGAACTAGAGTACAGACCAATGAGTACTTTGTACATTGAACAAAAAGGAACCATACCAGTTTGAATGTCTGCAGGGATTGTTGTTGGGACATTGCTATCAACATGGTATGCAGCAGGATAGAATGTTCAAAACTGCTCCTGTGAGTTGAATTAACAGGTTAGCTAACTGAAGACTTTGTTAGCCCTCACCAATCCAAAAAAGGATCCAAGTATTCAGAACCTCAGAACTATATCTGTGTTCAGCATAAAATTCATGCAGAAGCAGAACTCCAAAATGGTTATCTGCGGTGGCATAGCCAACTGTATTCACAAACAGACATTTGATCGAACAGCCTCATCGCATAATCTACAAAGATCAAACAATGGCTGATCCCCCTCATGCATCCAAAGATATGTCATCATATGATTTTGGAAAGTATATAAGTGCCACTTAGTCGGTTACCCTGGATTCCTATCATGGCACAAATGTTTTTCTCAGGGAAGCAAAAGTAATGTGCCAAAACAACCTGGCTACTTCTGCTTTTGGTGACAAACAACAGCACTACAAGACGAATCTGAGTCAACCAACCATAAGTCCATATTTTCAAGTTGCTTTTGAACTGAATCTGAAGCCTTACTGCGAGACCAGAAAAGCACATTACTTTGGTCTTCTGATATTGATCTGTTTGAGGTGCTAGGCCCTAATTCAATAACTCTGATAGCCTCATCCAGTTTTCCCAGCCTAACACCAGCACTGCTCGCAAGCACTTCAGAAAGCATATGGACAAAACTCTTCTGTTTGATGGAAACAGAAAATTCACTAGATGTACACATCGCTTTCACTCTCGACATAGTAAGTTCATTCCATTTGTTTTTCAAGTCTAGCGAGCTCCTTATAAACATCAACCCTTCATCTGCAATAAACAAGTCAACAGACTGATCTGATGGCTCGATCAACTTATTGCCAAGTGAAATCATATTTCCATTTAGTAGCCATAGATTGTACCCCAGGTCCAAGCAAGCTTTTATCACATAAGATTTAACCAATCCTTCCTTAACAAAATCATCAGAGCGCTGCAAACTACTAACTTTGATGCTCTGAAGAAATTTCATACCATCAATGACAGGATATCCTCTATGAGCAAGGTCATCCAGAAACTCTGAATTGTCACCAAGGAAAATATAGTTCTTCATGCCTGCCTTGTCAAGATGGCAAATCAAGTTTCTTGCAAATCTCTCTTCTATTGAGTACAGAGTTACAAGAACAACAGTACTTTTTAATTGTACAGATTTGAACACAGAACCAAGTTCACTACTTTTTGTAACAATTCTTCCTGGAATAACTTCATTGAAGCAGAAATCATACCACTTTAGCTTCTTTAGAGGTTGCAATTCCCATAAATTGAAATCAAGATTCTTCCCATCCAACAAAGTAGAATCTGGCCCAACACTTTTCCCATAGTTCACACCTGCATCCCTATGAGAGACGCTGAGGGCCCTTTCCTTCAGGAAGTTTGTGTAGATATTGAAGTATCCACGTGAGTGGACAAATTTAATGAACCAAGGAGTCCATATTCTCTCACCCATCTTCTTGTACCATCCTGTAGTTTTCTGCAATGTTAGGAGTGAAATAACAGTATCAGTAAAGCTAAGAAATATTTATAGAATATGAACATATATCATCATAGGAAGAAAATGCTATAAATAAGAAATGAGGTACAGGAACTGAAGAAGCAGACAGACATTAAGTAAGAAAAAGAAAGTTTACCATGCCTTGGAGAATAGGTTTGAGTCCTTTGGCTTTGTGGTCATCATACCATAATCGAAATTCTTTCCATGGTTTTGGAAAGAGAAGTTGACCCCACGTGCCTACCATCTGATACAAGAAAAGCCGAGTCTCACTATCCAGCTGTATCTTGTTTCCATGTTTACCTATGTAGTTCAAGATCAACTGGTTAACAGAGGCATTGGGAAATTGCGAGCACTTGCTGTAATCATATTAGGAGTAAGGAGTGTGTGTGTATATACTGTAACTGCATTCAAAAATTGTATATACTGTAAGAATCACCAACAAATATTTTCTTTGGTGTGGAAACAGAAAAACAAATAGTCTCAAAGACCAAATAATGCAT
The DNA here is from genome assembly GCF_000003195.3 of Sorghum bicolor. Lineage (NCBI taxonomy): Eukaryota > Viridiplantae > Streptophyta > Magnoliopsida > Poales > Poaceae > Sorghum > Sorghum bicolor. The sequence goes on from NC_012872.2 coordinate 12,867,834, forward strand.
AAATAAACAAACAAAAAAAAAATACCAAGATGAAAATTTATACTGGAGTTACCAAAATTTGATTATAAAATTGATAAGCATACAATTTACTGCCCAAAAAAAGAATAGCTGCCACGAATTCCCCTCTGAGTTCAAGTGATTGCGTTGTACCTAAAAAAATTTATGTGCACTCACTACATGGCATTGCATGATTGTAAGGCACTAAGGCCTAATCTCCAATTGTCCAGCATTCAAAATAGAGACTAAGCAAATACGACCAAACAAAACTAATGGTTGTGACATTCTAATTAGATCATAGATCATAGCAGCAAGATACTTGAATAACACTAATATAGTAATATATGCAGAATTTAGAGTACCTTTTGTATATTTAGTTGTATACCATATTTGCGTAAAATGGACCTATGTCATCAAATGGAGTGTTTGACTAGACACAGTCCAGTGATCCACCCCGTTTTACCAGGGCTAGTCAATCCTGAACCTGGGAACACTGTCTGTCAGTCTCTAGGTGTGGGACTACGTTTTAATCAAATCCTGGTCTTGTACATTATTAAATTCAACTGTACAATGGTCTGCCCAGAGGTTGTTCATGTGTCTAGTTTAGTTTTGGACCACAAACGAATTATGTTATAATGCCAGGTACAAACGGAACTGCCATTATCCAAATGGTATCCAAAGTACTTGATGGGGATTGAAAACAATTGTTATGAGGTAGACCAAACATGACATCTAACATAACACCATTTACTCAAACATCACAATAATTCAAAAAACGGATCATACATAATGAACACGTAACAGTTTAAATTGATAAAAGATTACCACCACCCATATAACACAGTAAATTATCTTCTACTTAGAGCAAAGGTTACTTGCTAATTACATCTTCATTATCAGCCTGCATGGCTCATCCCGTATATACAAATAAAAGGAAAAACCCATAGTGACAATTGAAGACAACCAAAATTCTACATATTGATTTCTACAAGTAACATAAATGTTACATGTTAAAGGAGGACAGAAATGCTGCTGCTACAGTATTTTGATCACTACCTAAGTTATAATGCTTCAATATGATGTTATGTGAGGTGGTAGCATCAGATTGAATTAGACAACAAATATTTGTTATATATTTAATTTAGATTTTGTCAGCAAGAGATTCAGTTGCTAACATACTATTTACAGATTTGACACGAATATATGATATATAGTGAAGTTGTAACATTCTTATAGATTCCCCAAAAATCTATCTATCATTTCTCTTCGCCGGTCAATTTTCTTAAACAATTTCCCAACATGAGACCATACCTCTAGGAGGTTAATGAACCTGTACAAGTACCAACAGTGCTACAACCTTTACTCGTTTATTACCAAGGATGATATCAATTACAGAACACTTAGAACCTTTATTCATGTCTTTGTATTTGTGAGGCAAGTTTTGTTGTTGTTGTTAAGTACTCTGGGTGTGGGTTCTCGTGTGTGCTTCATGTGATATGGTTTTAGATGCCATACTTTTTCTTCTTAATTAATGAAATAACATGCAGCTCTCCTGTGCCGTTCAAGAAAAAAAATGCATTTTCAAATGTATATGACACTACATAAAACGAACATTAATTTCACCAACTCACACCATTCTCAAGCAATCGCATAGACCAGCAACTTTCAATCCAAACAAAGGTTTACATTGTGGCAAACACGAAAACACAGCTTCTAGTTGGAATGGATCCCAAAAACCAAACAAAAAAAATGAAGTACCCAAATTTCTTGGTTTCTTCAACTTTTGTTGCTAAGAGCATCTCCAAGAGTTTCTAAAACCCACTCCCAATCTTGATTTTTTGGCAAGATTGAAGCCAAACTGCTCCCCAACAACTCCCTATCTCAACTCCCAATTTTTCCACACCTGGGAAAATCGACCCAATAGTGCGGAAATATATGCGTGCATCAATCGGCGAATCTAGAAGTGGAAGGACATGGGAAGCAATAAAGAGTAGGACAGGGTTCTCAATCAAGAGAGAACCGGTGTTCCTGATGCGAAATTGTCTTCTATATTTTAGGAGCTAGATTTTGGAAATTGCTGGAAGAACCCAACAAATATGCTCCCAACCTTTTTTAGCCACTTGGAAAACTAATTGATTTACCAATTAATTTTTGGAAACTATTGGAGATGCTCTAAGTGCGATTTTGAAATGCGCTTTGATCAGTTTAGGGTGTTAGGTCTATGTTTCCATCAGCTGGAAACCAAATAGGCTGAAGAAGCTGATTAGTTCTGAACACATTGTATTCCAATCAGCCAAGTGCCTCGACAGTCCAATTAACACATATGGTGCAAAAGGCAGAGCTGAGTGAGAACACCTGAGTCCCCCATAAACTCACTACTGCAGAAACTCCACAGATCTTGCATATCTGACATGCCATCACAGTCCCACCTCACACCACCTGCCACTACCCTCGCTCCTCTTCCATACCAAGGGGCAGAGCCAGAGCTACTAAGGAGGGTCAGCTGATCCCGACAATTTCTTGTAATGCAATGGGAAATCACTATTTACAGCAGTCATTGGCCCCAATAACACATCCCTGTCGTGAAGAAGATCCCGACCTTATGTTTGCCCCGCTCCGCGCTGTCCATACCGCCACATTCACCCCTTGCTCACAGCACCACCTACCCACCAGCCTGCAGCCAGCCAATTGCTCAATGCCAAGAAATCAAACTGCCATTTTTTCACACTGGCAAGGATGCAGAAGAAATCCAGACAGATGTGGGCTCAGCAACTCAACACCAGTATTGCCTCTTGGATTCTTCTTCTTGCCAAGATAATTTATGCTTAGTGAAATGTAAAATGGTTTGATGGAAGTGTTTCTGCAAATTCAAGCTGGCACTTCTTCCACTAAGAAGGTACCTTACTACCTTACCTTTACTGTTTCCTTGAATCAAATTGAAAAGTTCATGAGGTCAGTAGCTATTGCAGTGCTGTGTTTGTGCCGCTCTGCTGAGGCACCAAGAAACTGAATTAGCTGAACCAACTAACATTGGTTAATATAATGAGGTTCAGTTTCTATTGAGCTTGGTTATTTCGGTTGCCATTTCTCAGAAACCAAAGCTTAAACATAGGAATAAAACGAACCAATCTAACTGAAAAAACCAGATGGCCATTCCTAGATTCCAGGCAGACAATATTGATTTTCCATGAGGACCAATTTTTGTCTTAGACCATGTCAGTAGGGCTTCCTGGACACTGAAGTTCAGAAACAGAGCGCGATATCCATTATCCTAAAAAGGACAATAACCAGCAAAGCTAAAAAATGCATCCATGAGCCATGATCACTCTTTACTAACCAACTATAGTAATATGTGACACAGAGTCTGCAGGCAATCAAGAGTCAAAACAATTGAAACAACTTTGACTATGCATAAATCCTGCTCGCGAGAAACTCTTAAGTTGTGAATCTCCAACATTTTAACTGAGACACAAAATGACACCAGAGATTAGACTAGAACACCATTGCATGGTATCATCGTAATTTAACCTACCCTACTTAATTGTGTATTTGCGTTTAAAATTGTGTTTGAAGTTCCGGTGACAGACACTCTTATGCAAAAAAAAAGATTATTAACTTAATAAATTATAAGCAAAGAGATCCACTACAAACACAAACTCCTCAATCTGGCATGACAACACAAAACAGAGTCAATCTTCTAACTAATCCCAATGAATAGGACACATATCACAAATGTGATAAGGCAAACAAAAAACTAGCTATGATGCTTAATAGCAGCTTCATCTCAACGAACTACATAAAAAACAGATAATTAACCACGCCAAGTCCCATTTACGAACAATAGTCTGCATTCCGCACCCTTCCTTCGTAACCAAGGGACGAGACTAAACAAGCATTCGTGACGCTGTGCAGTGTTATACCCTATTAAATAAGCTCTCACCTGCGACGAACCGAGGACGCTGCAGCGAAGCGCCGAACACGTAGGGGCTGTAGTTCTCACGGTCGTAGTAGTACCTCATGACCACCCGCTTTAGGAACCTGTAGTAGAGCGGCGAGACCTGGAGGTCGTCCTCGACGACGAAGGCGAATTCGTCGTCGGAGCCGGGCCACCACGCCTCGATCCACTGCGCCTGGAGCCCGGCGTTGGCGGCGCGGTAGTGCACGCGCTTCTCGCCGTGCGGCCACGGGAACGCGTCGACGAAGTCAAGGATCTCGTGCGACGCGGCGAGGGGGGGCACCGAGGAGTTGGTCGTGCTGTGGTCGAGGAGGACGTGGAGCGCGACGCGGTCCCCGTCATAGTCAGCGGCGGCGAGGGAGCGGAGGCAGCGGCGAAACGCGGCCGGCCGGTTGTAGGCGAGGAGCTTGATGAGGAGGGAGAAGCGGCGGGGATCGGGGCTGGGGCCGGAGCCAGAGCCGGCGGTGTGGAGGAGCGGGGCGGGAGGATGAGAGGAGCGGTGGAAGAGGAGGAGGACAAGGAAGAGAGGGACAGGGATGAAGATGAGGAAGCGGAGTGGGAGGGAGCGGCGGCGAGGAGACGCCATTGTGGGGGGGTGGGCTGAAGTGGAGTGGAGGAGATCGAGGAAGTGCGACGGGACGGGACTGAAGGGGGCGGCGGATCGACGGAGTTGGAGAGGAAGACAGGAGAGCAATGACTGTTGAGGCCCATAAACTTTCTTGAGCGGGCAGTGGGCTTGAGTCCTGCAATAGGATTTGATTGGAATTGCAAATTGGTTATCTGCTGTGATTCTCAAGATAGCTAAACGGAGAAAGAAGATGCTTAGCTATGAATGTAGACAATTATCTACAGCATTATTTTAGGACATACTAAAGCATCAACTATTTTGGGATATAGAGAATATGTAGGTAGAATTGTACATGTACACACTATGAATACCCTTTTTTTTTCATATCCTAATAATCTAAAACATTATGTTTTCACTACAAATAGTTCGAAATTATTTCAAATCCACAATCATACGAGAGACATGACGAATATGAGTAGAGAGAACAACAAATCCATATCTAGTCAAAATACTAGAACAAGACGTGGATCTTATCATTGCCATTTGGGATTGAACAGAACGTGGTAATGTTGAACCATTTTTTTCTTTAGCATGTATATGTCCCTATCCTCGTATGTATTGCTAATACGCAAATACCAATTTTAGAATCAAATAAGGTTTATGGGAAAAGTTTCATTTACCCCTCCACTAATTAGTTAGTTTCGTCGAGAACGACTCGTTAGTTAGTTTCATTATTAATTTATTAACTTGCTTACTACAGAGCGATATCTGATCTAGGTTCATATCATAAAGACTCAAGCCCTACAAACTTAACACTATTATCTCTTTTGGTATCACAACCCATTGACCTCGACGGGAAGGATAATCTTTGTTGTGAATGGAAGAACACAAATAATATAGAACAATATAAAAGACAACTCAAGTAAACGACAATTGTTGATATATGACTAATCTCACAAATGTGGGGCTTTACGAACCGATGAGGGTGACGATTCAACTACTGATTGATCTAAAGCAAAACCCAAATCATAAGTTGAGTGAAGACTATTGAATATATAGTCTAAGAGGCTATCAAGGACCTCTAATCATAACCCTAAGGAGTCCCGACACATTACAAGATCCAAATGGCCCAAAAGATATGACACAACATCCTGACAATGACTCCTAACATTTTTCTAAGTGACCAGTGTCATTAGTTAGCTAACGAAATTATCTTTCCATCTATAGATGCATCATTGAAACAAGAATCTATATATGTCCTCAGTGTCCATTTTACTATATACTACTCCAAAAGTCTGAGATAAACTCGAATGTGACATAGACCAACTTGACTTGGACACCCTTGCTAGCCTTCTAAGGAGGTGGCCAAGGAGAGGACGTCTTTGGGAATCCTTGAGTTGTTATCCATATGTTTAGTCGTTTAGGGCATGCTCATTTGTGACAGGGTCCTAAGGATGAATAATAAGCCCACGATGACATTGTGGTACTCAGTAGAAACAACAACTTGTTGTGATGATTTGAAGACCTTATCGCCATGATATTGATGTGAGACTGGTTTATTTGAAAGCTTATCAAACAAGCTTTTCCATCAACTGCACATTGATCTCAGTCGCACTCTGGTTGGATGAGCTATGGCCTTGCCAAGGACCACTGTCGGGTTGCTGACAAACCGGATGTTGGGCTTTAATGAGCTTGTACTCTAAGATCAGTTTTGTGTCCATTGTATACATGTCCCATCTACTGTTGAGGCCATAGAAAGCGTCTTCTCCAAGTTGATATAATCATCATCGTCGTTCATAAGTATATTGAAAGTACTGACATTATGTAGGAACAAATTCTTACTTATGTTGTTGTGAAAACATAAAAATGCACTGCATCTTATTTTTAACTTTCATGGACGTATCCACAATTGTTATGTCAACAATTTTGAGTACGAGTTACATGAGTTATTTGGGTAAGATGATGTTTATAGGACATGTATGGATGCATGTGTGTGAGGGACTTAAAAGATCGATAGGGTTGAATAATTCAAAATACCTTATAAGTTAAGACAATTTTTGAACATTCGATCCTTTGTATTTTAGGATGATAGGCGTATTAGCTTAATCTTTTGTTTACACAAACTCCAATGGTTTGGGTGAATGAGAAAATGAAAGGAGGGGTACTAGGAATTGCTAGAGTTGGACAATCCATGACATAAATATTTAGATGGCCCGAGTTAAAGAGGCGATATTAGAGAATGATGAACATGATGACATATAACTAACTTTCTTTTGTATGACAATTCGCGACGAAGGATTATTTAGAGTAAGACCATTTTGTTTTCTGCTCCTGTTGATTGGTTTCAACATATGACATAGGTATATTCGTGAATGGTATTAGGCAAAGGGCACGATAGTGTCTAATAGCAGACTTGCATGCTTTTATGTTGTTACTTGTGTTCTTCGATCTGCGAGCAAGAAAATTCTTTTTGGTGAAAGACTTTTGATGCACTAATTATATGCTAGTTATATTTCTAATCATGTTCTAATTGCTTTCTAGTTGTCTTCAACTAAATTGAATTAAATACTCAAAGGGAAAAACTACAACTATCGTGTGTTTGCGTGCTATGGCCCCACGAAGGAATGAAGCTCGTCCAAATAGGAACCTCAGTTGCACAATCTCAACTTTATTTTTTTAAAGTTTCTTTAAGCTTCATTAGATTCCTTAGGAATAAAGATGGGGATGGTTCGGTTATGCCCAGCATTTCGTCGAACCGCACCACAAAAATAACCCATTAGGGGGGCTTTTTTGACCTGTAAAGCTTCTTAGGGTAAGTGGATGAGAAACCAAAGAACCAAAAGATCTAGGGTTCGATCCACCTCATCGCCAGCCATGTGGGCCCATCGACCCACGACAAGGCAGCGACAACCGCCTCTCACCCCTAATAATTTTTTTGGCTGCTGCCCTACCAACAGACGACAACACGATACTAGTGCTGGATTTAGCTTCGGCAATGAGGTTCCACCTATTGCTGTTCGTAGCGGTGGCCGACTGGTGCTAGATTTAACTTTGGCGATGGGGTTCCACACTTGCTGGCATTCGTGGTGGTGAAGGGCTCATGCAGGTGTTGAGCCTCTTGGTGTCGCTCAACCTCTAGCTGCTGCTTATCTGCTTGCTCTCAGTGGCGAAGCTAGAGCATATGGACAGGGGGTGCCCAACTTTATCAAGACTGTAATAACTTTTGTGATGTTCAAGCAAATAGTATACCTAACTCACAATTTTAATAATGACAATGTGGTTTTCAGTCAAAATATTAGTAAACTAGTACAGAAATGAGCGATAACACTCACCGTTGATAAAAAAGACAAAGATCACTATGGTCCCCAACGACGAACAAAAGATGTCCCATATAACACAATATGTGATTGAGCCTAAAGAAAAGAGAACAAATATGTCAATTATTTAGAAAAAAAAAGAATTATCAATTGGAAGTATATGTGTGTATTGCATTTGTGTTACCTTTTAGAGATCATATTTACGCCATTTCCCTTCCATGGTCATAAAACGACGAACCACAGCCTCATTGCTAACTTTCTTCATTTCTTCTTTCTCTATATAGCAAATAAGTCTATGACTCAGGTGTTGATCACCCATGCGATTAGACAAATTTGTTTTTACAATCTTCATGCCAGAAAACATCTCTCAACTGTAGCTGTAGCGACAGGCAATACTAGCATAAGCTTCAAAAGTCGATAGACCAATCTATACAAAAGATATTTCTTTGTCTCTACCATTTTTTGAGATAGCTCACCAATAGTGTTTAGGTTGGAGAATCTATTATCTGCTCTCACATCACCAATGTAAAGGCGAAGTTCATGGCTAAGGTCCCTCAGATCATCATTGGTGAAATCATCTGGATATAACTTGGCTAAGCTCATCAAAGTATCCCCATTGAAAGAATGAAATGAGTCTCTTGGACTGAAAGCAGCTGAGCAAACAAGCAATTGAGTAGTTGTCTCACTAAACCGGCTATCAAGCTCTTGAACTAACCAATCAATAGTATCATTAAAGCAATCCACTGCATAGTGATGCTTGTTTGTAATTCCTGATCTTTTTCTAGGTTGTCGAGGATCAATATATGTACTCTCCATTTCCACCCTATCAATTTCATGCAAGTCACAAAACCCATTCACATCATCTAATAACTTTTCCCAACCATCTCTTCTAAGATCATCCAAATGGAGTCTAGTTGATTTTACACAACCAATGGCATTTACAATGTCTTGATCCTTATGTTGCAATGCTAATGACAACGTATTTGTGGCAGTTAATGTAGTCAACATGAGATGCAAATAAAATGCAAAGTCAAAAGATTGGAAGTATACCAGAAGATTATGTGCTTGATCTCTATTTTTCCAATCTCTGTCATCCTTTTCAACAACCTTGAGCACTTCAACTATTGTAGGAAACATGTTGAGTAAACTTTTTAGAGTTTTATAATGAGAACTCCATCTAGTGTCTCCAGGTCTTTGAAGACATAGCTCTTGATTTAACCTTGTCCCAGTCTCAAGTTGCCCACAACCTAATGCTTGTTTCACTTGTTCATGATTGATATCTCTAATCATGTCCCTTCTCTTAGCAGACCCACCCACCACATTTAGTAAGATAGAAATCATATTTAAAAAATTGCTAACACCCTTATGTTTTCTCACGGTTGCTACAAGGACTAATTGGAGTTGATGAGCAAAGCAATGCACATAATAAGCTGTTTTACTATCTCTCATGATCGGTGATTGCAAGCCATTCAACTCACCTCGCATATTGGTAGCACCATCATATCCTTGGCCTCGACATTGCTTTAAGCTTAGTTTAAACTTTGCAAGAAGAGAATCAATGGCCGACTTGAGGTGGGCAGAACTTGTTTCAGTCACATGGACAAGGCCAACGAAGCTCTCTTTCACCATCCCAAATTTATCAACATACCTCAAGACCACAGCCATTTGTTCTTTGCAAGAAACATCTCTTGACTCATCAACTAGCAAGCAAAAGACATCATCCCCAAGTTCTTTGAGGATAGATTGTACAATCTCATTTGCAAAACATTCAACAATGTCTCTCTGAATTTCAGGAGCAAGCAAACAACTATTCTTTGCGGCATTTGTAGTCACAACTTTGCGTAAAATTGGATCATGTTCTGCTAAGTAATCATAGAACTCCTTAAAATTCCCTCTATTGTAGGATTCTTTTGACTCATCATGGCCACGAAAAGGCAATCCTTGCTTCAACAATAGTCTAGCTGTATCAATTGACCCATTCAACTGAGTAAAATAGGCCTTCTTAACAACTTCACTTATCTGATTATAAGCAACATCTATGTGTTGATTTCTATGTAACAAAGCATCACACTTCTTCATTGCATTATAGTGTAAACCACCAACTTCACCAACATGTGACCTTAGCCTTTCTTTCCTATGATAACCATTCCAGCCCTTGACCACAAATGCATCATATTCTGCATCTTTCTTTTCTCTAAACAAGAAACAATAAAAGCAATATGCTCTATGCTTTGCCACATTATATTCAAGCCAAGGACCAAACTCATCAAACCATTCTGCAATAAATCTTCTAGGTTTCTCTTTCTCTCCAATTTGTGTAATAGGAAAATCACATGTGCGAGGCTGACAAGGTCCATTCTCCAAGTATTTTCTTCTTACCTTTTCTTTGATGTTGGGATGTTAAGAATCAATTTCTTTCCTCAAACCAGGATCATATTTAATCTCCTCATCCCAATTGATTTCATCTGGACATGAAGTTCTATTACCATCAATCATGTCTTGAGCTTTTCGTTTATAAAAACTCTCCATGGTTACCTATAATTCATTAATTTGTATAAAGAAGTTGTAGTTCGCAAATCACAAAAAATTAATTAGGAGAATATAAATTGAATAAACACTCACTCTGCTCAGTCGACTGGGAGCGGCAGCGGGCAACGACTGTTCGACGATGACAAAAACGAGATCGTCAAGTCGAGAACTCGAGATGATGGCTGCCGGGAATCAGATGAACGACCAATGGGACAGCCGGACAGGGACGGGCAAACCGCAGACGACTTCGTCCTCGAGACCTCAACGGCTCGAGCTTCTGGTCTTCTAGAGCAAGGCGCGGCAGGGAAGAGTGAGAGACGAACTGAGAAAGGAAGGCGATGCAGTGCCGAAGTCTCACGCACGCACACGCGCAATCATCGCGACATCGCGCGGAGCCACGGAGGAAGGAGAACCGCGACTTCGTGAGGACGGCGGCAGCTGCGTCGCCTGGACTCCAGGAGGTGATGCGTTGCGTGGACTCCTGCAGACCGGCGTCGTGGGCTTCAAGGCCTGGTGGGGGTGCCTCATATTCAGACGTGAAATAGCTCAGCCCATATCAAAGGAAGTAAGACCTACTTCATCCGTCCCACAAATAAATATATTTTTTTAATTGCTACAATTCATGTTTGACCGTTCGTCTTATTTAAATTTATTGTACAAATAATAAAATAAATAAATCGTTATAAAAATATATCTAACAATAAAATAAGTTATGAAAAAATAAATAATATTTATTGAAAATTTTAGAATAAAACAAACGGTCAAATATGAACTATAGAAGTTAAAAAATACAATTATTTATGGGACAAAGGAAATAGAGTGTTTCAGAAAAAAAAACTAATTGAAAAAAACCACGGCTGGCCTTCTCGTTTCGACATCACACATTTCTGAATTCACTCTCTGCCAAGGGGGCAAAAGGGTAAAATTCGTCGACCGCAGAGCAAACCCCAGCACAGCAGGCCCAGTGCCCAGCCAGCCAGCCTCCGTTCCTCTCCTTCCCCTTCGCCTTGGCTCCCCTCCTCCTTCCTTGAGATCTCCAAGGGTACGAGCGCATTCGCATCGCTTCGCCTCCGCCGCTCGCGATTTCGGCCGCCTCCGCCGCCGCCCGGGGAGATGGCGGGTCTGGGAAAGGCGATGTACGCGGTGGGGTTCTGGATCCGGGAGACCGGCCAGGCCCTCGACCGCCTCGGCTGCCGCCTGCAGGGCAAGTACTTCTTCCACGAGCAGAGTAAGTGGCTCCTCCCCTCCGGCACACCCCGTCCTCCTCTAAAATCACCCTCCCGTGTCCGTCGATTAGCGGAGCACTACGGGTGTAGAGGGGATTTCGTCTGTCCTGAGCGACCGAAAGGAGTGAGCGAATGGGGATTGCTGGATAGGGTTAGGAGCAGTTAGGGAAATGTTGGGTTTTGCCGTCGGTCACGCAAATCCCCTATCTAGGAAGGATAGGTTGGCTCACTCGAGGATTGTCCGCAGAGTTTTGTGTTGTTAGCTCATTGCACTCTGAGTTGAGTTGAAATGGACATGCTCTTTTGTGCATGTTTTCACCGATGTTGCACGGTGGCTTATCGTATTAAATGTACAAGAATTGATAAGATTGATAGGTTGAGTAGGTCAACGATATCTTTATGAATTTTAGATCATTCTCTGGTAGCATTTAGTTTTACAAGGTGGTGCGAATTTTGTAGGACTAGAAGTTTCCCAGATGTCAAATTGATGTATTGATCATTTCATGGTATTACTATAGTACGATCCCTTGTTTTTCTTACCAGAAAAGTTTGAAACTGGACAGCAAGTCCTCTCTCCACAATGTGTACTGTTACTCCCTCTATATACTATGGGGTTTTATTGGGTCTTGTGAAAGTCTTCCTGTGTCAGAGAATGCGAAATGACCTGATTGTCTCCATTTAGACCTGTTTCTATGTATAGTAGATGTAGATCTACTTCAGTGACAGCATGAGAATGTTTATTTCATGAGTTGCTGGGACTTAATCATAGATTTTCAAGAATACTCATCTCAACCTTATACTTTTGGGAATCATTCAAGTGCAATCAAATTTCTTTAGGTTCTGCTTGTTTTCTGTTTTCTCCTTATTTTCTACCTAATCTTGTATGTGCATGTTAGCTTCTTTGCACAGGAAAATATATTGTTGAACCAGATGATTTTGAGCAGTCAGCCATCTAGCTGGACCCTTGGAACCTCCCTTCATCTATGACTGTTGTAGAACCTATGATTTTAATCTAGGATGTTAGGTGTGGAGGAAACTGAAAGTGCAAGAACCGTTTCTCATGGCATACTTCTGTCCTCTACCTGTATTAGATCTAGCTACTCTCATGAGGTGCTTCATGGGCTGCCAATCATATATGCTAAAAATAGTATTGCAATTATGCTTAACTTTGCAATACATAGTTTTAATATATATTGAATGTTGATAACATGGTTACACTATCTATAATGAAAGCATGCAGCAAGAACTCTTTGTGGAAAGGGAATCCCATGATTTAATGGGTTTTGCATTTGATATATCTGCAGTATGGATATTGATGCTCCCACTTGTAAGCATTTAATAATTGTTCTATCAAGTGTCTTACATTGTAGAAAATCTGGAGAATGCTTGCAAGCAGTATAATGTGTTATTTATCCTTCTGGTTTTAAATTTTTGCATCTACCAAGTCAATAATAATAATTCTGATAAATTTGGTTCCCATGGCTCAACTAGAATACTGGATGATGTGAAGAAAACCCTGTCATCTGCCATATGATGCCTTCTTTTGGTTCATGTTTTCCGATATTTTTTTAAGTCCATGGTCCCTTCCTTCTGCCATCAGAATTAGAATATATATGCTCTCTTTTGGTTTTGCTTTTATTTCATGATTCTGTCTCCATAAGTAAGATTATCATTATTTGTTTCATTCTACAAGCATCATAAGATTATTATATTGTTGTCATCTGATGCACAAATATTACAAGCAAACGCTAACGGCTAACATGACTGCCCTTTGGACCATTTCAGTTTCAAGGCATCGCACCATCATGAATATCTTTGACAAAACCCCTCATGTTCATAAAGACGCATTTGTTGCTCCAAGTGCATCCCTTATTGGTGATGTTCAAGTTGGGCCAGGAGCTTCCATTTGGTATGGGTGTGTCTTAAGAGGTTTGTGGTTCCTGTCCCAATGGATATCATTTGATTGTTTTACACAAAAAGAAAAGAAGAGCTAATTGGTGGGCACTCTACATTGTGTGTATCTCCATATTGTACTCATCTGCTCATTTACAACGTTCCACCCTAGCAAAAAAGCTCTGTATCGTATATTTCCGGACAACTTTTGGGGACAAAAAATCTGTTATTTTCAATAACTGTGAATATTGATGAATATGCAATGTTTATGTTGGATAGTAATTTTTGTTGCATTCAGTGGGATTTGCTTCTAATTCAACAGTTTGTCCATATGCATATGCTCTTTAATCTTGTGCTTTATCTTATAGGGCTGGTTCAGAGGTGGGCATATGTCAGTAGTTTTGGGTACACACTACACAGACTCACTGTTCTGTTTTGTGCAAAAAGAAGACATTTGAAAACACAACCAATTCGTGGATAAGAGGAAAAAAGACCTTTATGGACTGTTTACAACAGAATACTCCCTCCATTCAAAATTATAGGCCACTTTAGCTTTGCCCTAAGTTAAACTTATCAAATGTTGACTAAGTTTATCGAAAAATGCACCACCATCTACAACATCAAATTAGTTTCATTAAATAATGCACATATTTGAACTTGTAGATAAGCTAAAGTGTACTATAATTTGGAACAGAGGGAGCAGCTAATTTGCAGAGTAGAGATCTAGAAGTGGACTAATTTGCTATTCACAATTTTTTCTTATCTTAGTCTTTTGTTCTGTATTTTGATCTTCCAAGTTGTTATATGTTGCTATCAACAAGTCTATGACTTCAATTTCAGGGGATGCAAACAACATACAAATTGGATCTGGGACCAATATACAAGACAATTCTCTTGTGCATGTGGCTAAATCTAATCTAAGTGGGAAAGTCTTTCCAACAATCATTGGCAATAATGTCACAGTAGGTAAATGCCTCAAGATATATGTCTTTCTTTAACCATTGCAGTCTTGTATTGGCACAATTCTTTTGACCAGTCAGGATCTGATTACACCAGAACTGAAGACAGTAAATACCATTTGGCATAACTTGCTCTGTATGGCGAGCTGGAGCACTTCAAAACAGTTGACCCAGAAAAAAATACACAAAAATTAACATTTCCAACTCTGTTTGGCAGGTCATAGTGCTGTGTTACAAGGATGCACAGTTGAGGATGAGGCTTTTGTTGGCATGGGGGCAACCCTATTAGATGGTGTCGTTGTTGAAAAGCACGGGATGGTAGCTGCTGGAGCCCTTGTACGGCAGAATACTAGGATCCCTTGTGGAGAGGTTGATCAACACTTCCTCAACTGTCCTTTACTTTTGGTTCTTACTTGCGCTGTCTCAAGCACCTTCACCTTTTCTTTTCTTTTCTTTTTTTTATTTCACTCGACTGATTCCACCAAGGCAGGGTTTTCTTGCAATGATGAACCCAAATAACACGTAGACTGCATCGAGAACTTAATTAGTATTCTTTGGTGTCTAGTACATTTCCATGTGGCATACATATTTACAATTTCCACGGGTGGAAGTGGAACGAGAATTGACTATGCTCTGTTGGATTTAGGTATGGGGAGGGAACCCTGCCAAATTTCTGAGGAAGCTCACAGATGACGAGATAGCTTTTATTGCGGAATCAGCTGCCAACTATTCCAGTCTGTCCAAGGTGCATGCTATTGAGAACGCCAAGCCTCTTGAAAAGATTGAGTTTGAGAAGGTGTTGCGCAAGAAGTTTGCTCACCAGGATGAGGAGTATGATTCCTCGATCGGCGTCACTCGAGAGGCCCCACCGGAGCTGACGTCCCCAAATCCAGCCCAATAAACCTCTGTTTTTGTTTCTGTTTTCTCTTTGGCGCCTTAATCATTTTCTATTGGACAGTGCTGGATCGTTGATCGGGGCATTGTTCCATGACTTTGGTGTTTATGTTTACTTTTCCTCCCCAATAATCTTGGGTCGAGCGATGTTATAAAGCTGGCCATGCACTTCTTCCAGATTCTGTATTCGGTATGCTTAAGATGTGCTCCCTGGAAAGACAGACCCACTAAATTGACAGAAATGCATTGTTTTGACAGGTAACATGCACTGAATTAAATATTTCATTACCTTTGAAGGCTAGTTTCAGCACCATTCACTGGTCATAGCTCTGTATGCTTTCTGGCATGTATGAATCATCTTTATAAAATTTCTGAAGCACAAATTCCTTCATGAAATGATTGATACTGGGTTGACACTGAATGTCTTCCCTAGTGTATTCCTGCTAGGCTGCTACTCTTGTGGACATCCTTAAACAGTAGCGAGAATGGATGTTTCAGTGTGAGAAAAAAACACTACTGAATGAGTGACAGATTTGGTAGATAAGCTTAAGCGAACATGAAACATCACATTTCCCAATCAGCTGTTATCATTTTTGGATAGAAACCCAGTTAGTGCTGTTTGAATAAACCTATTCTGCATGTGGATCGGAGTGGACTCAAGCTGTGAGCATCTCCCTCAAATACAACTCGCATAATAAGGTGCTAATGGAGATTATCGGGGAGATGTTGCAGCTAGACGCCTAGACCGGATCAAACGCAGGGTCGGATTCTGCTGGATAAGTTGTCAAGTTAAAATGTTTGGCCCAAGCTTGGCTAGACGTATTGGTGGGTTGGGTCGAGTTAGGCTATTTTCTTGCATTTTCTTACTTTGAATCAGTTTTTTTTGGGGTTGGATTGGGTCATGGGTTGAAAATCATGACCCCAACTCGATTCAGGTCGGGTAGCCCATGCTCATATCTAGTTGCATCAAATCTCCAATACTCTTTGTTTTTTTTAAAAAAAAAATCTCCAATACTCTTCTTTCAGTACCAGCTCATCATATTTGCCAGCCCATTTTCGTATTCAACCCAAATTGCTTGTGATGACTCGCATCTCACCCGCCCAGCTATTGGCTGTTTGAGATCCCAAGGCACTTCTAATTTCTTGATGCACCATATTTTGTAAGGACCAAATGGGCCAAGAGGAGGGGTTGTTTCGTGTTGAATTGGACTAAAAGAAATACAAAACAATCTTAGCCTATGTAATAATTTCTACTAAATCGCCACTAGCACAGTGACAGTGGCACCTATGACTACACAAAACATACTTGGGAGTCCTTAGTGCTATCATACCAAACAAGTCCTTAGTAAAGAGAACTTAAGGATCATTCTAAGTAGAGATGGTAATAGGCACATTTTTCACGGGTAGAAGATATCGAAATCCGCACCCACCAATTATCTATACCTGTTATGGGGACTGGTTTCGCAGGACGGGCTCACAGGAAATGAGACAGACCCGTCTCCGTTTTCTTCTTCCATTTCATTTCTCGTGGCGACTAATTTGGCTCTATTCTATTTTCTAATCGAAGAATTTATCGTGGAGAATCGGTGATCGAGGCATTGTCCTCGCACCGACGTCGGCCAAGTTCAGGGACTGGCGGTGGATTCTGCTCGAAAAATAAACACATGCGAGTGTTGGACAGGGTCGGGACTCGGGAGCTGGCCAACCTGCTCTTTGCAGTTGACGCCTCTGTTTTCCCACCAATCAATTTCCATCCGCAATCCTGCGCAGCTTCTCTGCAACAAACCAACGCACAGCTCAATTCACCCCCCTTTGCCACAACAACCGGGAGCGAGACTAGCCGAGGCATAATGGAGCTGGCGGCGGCGGCCATGGACCCGCTCCTCCGCAAGCTCGGCGAGCTGCTCATGGGCGCGCGAGGTGCGGGAACTCTCCTACGACGTGCACGCAGGGGAGGATCCGGAGCCTGCTAGCTCTGGTGCAGTCCCTAGCTAGGAAACCTGCCCTGCCCAGCCCAAGATTTCTCATGCGGCGCTGGGTGCCTCCGAAGATTTCTCTTGTTGTCCAAGGGGCCGACCTCCGATCTGTCCGTGCTGCCGGCGTCGGCGTGGGTGAACAGCTCGTCGCGCGATTCCCCTCGTCACGTATGGGTTAGCCAGGTGCGGCGGGACGACCTCCAGGTCCTCGGGTCGCTGGCAGCCCTGCGCAGTCTCCGCTTGCGGAAACGGCACGCTTTGCGCGCGGGCGGGCGCGTTCCCGTTCCTGCACTTAGTCAAAAACCAAAATATTTTATCTCTTTAATTCTCAAAATTGTTTAAATTATTACTTCCTGACCCTATTTTAAAGTGGCTTTGAAGATGATTGTCTTTTTTTTTTAACTTAAAAAAGAATATGCTAATACTTGATAAGGATATTAAACATAGAAGTCTAATAATCCTAACAAAACAATGCTAGAGAATACGATGAATCCAAATAAAAATATTTAGAATTTATGAAAATATCTTAAGAAGCTTTCAAACTTTTGATTTAGCACTAGGAAAATGGAAAATTTATCCACAAAAAACTATGAAACTCCCAAAACATTCTATGTGATGTCTAAACGCCGAGTGTTTTGGAAACTTTCCACAATAAAACATAATACACAACTAGCACAATGCACATCATGAATGCATTCAATATTAATGTTTATTACATCTGGTTGCATCTCATATGTTTGTATTCAAAAAAAAAAAAGTTGGACACGGATTAGAATGGTTTGTAAATTTGTTAGTTTTTTAGATATTTTTTCTCATTCTACTAGAGTTAAATCTATTTTTTTTGTCAAGCTTCTAGAAATATTTTTACGAGCTCTAAATATTTTACTTGGATTAGTACCCCAATCTATATATATATATATATTTCAAAACTTTTAGAAGGCTAGGGGCATTTTCTGCGGTTTAAAAACCTTGTCAAGTATTCAATGTATTTTCTACCAAAAAAAAGAAAGAACCTTGTTCAAAACCACTTTGAACGGCGTAGAGAGGTAATTTGTATTGTTTTGAGAGTTTAGGGGGTAAAATGTATGATTTTAGAGTTTGAGAAGAAAATTCAAACTACGATGATACTTTAGGATAGTAAAATAGATTAGCAAAAAGGAACCGTTAGATGAAGTTTGAACAATGGGCCACAAGACTTGAAATAGGGCCCATTTGGCTTGATAGCATTATGTGTGCCCCCTGAGACTGAGGTAATGGACAGAGATGATTATGAGTAGAGGTAGCACTGGATTAGAATCCAAATCCAAATGGAGAAGTCTAATTGAAGTCTAAAGAAAAAAATCTAACATCCATACAAATCCAATACTAATAAATGTCTAATATCCAATCAAGTTGCTTTAAATTCAAAATCCACCAATGACGATCCAATAAATAGCAAAAGTAGTATGGCTACATGTTGTCCTTGTGTTTAAAGTTGGGCCTTAGAGTTTAAATTTCGCATTAACACATTAAAACTTCAGCAAAAATATTTGAAACTTGTTTGAGAAGACTCAATACCACAACAAACTACTTTGTGCATATTGGTGTGCCTCATGTAAAAAGTTGGACCTAAATGAAAAACCCTAAATTAATACCTTAAAATTATGACCAAACTAATTGAAATTTGTTAATGATGATTTGGTATGACAACCAACTAATTTGTGCAAATTGATGTTGTCATATATACATGTGGGCTCCATGTTAAAAGCGAAACTTTAGCAAACACGTTTTGCTGAAATTTGATTTATGCTGATGCTTATGCTGATTTATTGTAAGAGAGAAAAACACTATTCGTTCACTGAAAATTAATGTTGAAGTAGTGCTGCGTAGAACAGTCTTCACCATCAATTCTGAATCTTCATTAGTTTGTTCAAAATAAGGGGGATGATGATGTTCTCCGGTCATCGGGACTCTAAACTAGATGTTCTATGTTGTACTTCGATCATCTCAACAAGAGAAATACTCGCTGATGTCTATTATGCAATTTGACAAAGTTCCAAAACCCGGTTTCCAGCAAAAGCGAAACCGACCAATTACAGGTGTGAACCGTGTTCATTGCTTTGATAGATCTAATGAGGCGGCGGTACTCTTTACTGACCACTAACTTACTAATTGCCTGGTCTCCATGGTCCACTGAGTTACTGATTGCCTGTTCTAAGGATGAAGAATTGAAGATAGCTAGAGCAGCGGAACAAATATATTTGGATATGCATGACTCCATTTATATTCAGGAAGGTAGCTATCATGCATATTTGAGGTTATGAGGCACGTAAGCCAGATGGCACGGGCTGGGATTAAAAAAAAGACAAATATATGGCGTAGGGGTGATGTTAGTAAGTGTCACTAATGAGAACGAAACCTTGTTCAGAGTAGCAAAGCTTCCAACTTACGCGGTGTAGGGTGCAGGTAACTTGTTTAATTTGTCAATGAAGAGAGATGAGTGCCAATGGAGAGATGACGTACTAGTCCGTACTTAGGAACGGATAGCATCTATATACTTTCTTGCTCCTGAGTCCGATCCTGTCGTGTGACTCGTGTCTGCTATATTACTAATGACGACACAGGAACTAATATATCAACAGTACACGTCCATGTCGTCTACTTTTGTGACTCACAATGTCGTAGCTCGACTAGAATTGAAACGAAAGCTAAGCGCCTGTGTGCCGTTGCTTTCCGCCGTCCAGCAAGAAATATCTACCCGAATCCGTGGTGATTTGGTGATGCTTCCCGGCGTACGTGTTGAGGATATATAGCCAGAGTACGGCAAGAAATGCTCTTCAAGTCACCGTGTGCGGTTACTACTTTTTTGACTCCTGCGCACGATTTGAAAGCAGGGTGATCGAAATCGCTGCACGTTGTTTTCTGCTCCAATCAGCCGTGGTTAATTTGCTAGCGAGGTCCGGCAAGAGTACCTGTTGTAAATTAATTAATTAACCGCAGCATCAGATGCCGAGTGCGTGGCCAGAGTTGTATACACGTTTAGCAAAAAGGTGTGAAAATTACAGCCATCCATCGTCGAAACACGAGTTGCTTAGTCGGAAAGAGAGCATACGTAAGCATTTGCAACACTTAGAGTTTGTAGGTTGTAAGCCGGCTAAATACTGAGGTGGAGGAGAGATAAGAGGGGAGAGAGTAAAAACGGACTGTAAGCTTACAACCGACTCAGACATAAAAATCAATAAAGTTTATGAGAGAGACAAGTATGTCATGTATTAATAGTGATGAGCTAACCACTATATGAGTGAGCTGCAAGAAGGTTGTAAAGAAACCTTACAGCCAGCTGTATTATTAGCCTTGTTCTTAGTGTCGCAGTTGCGTATTGTTTTCGAGGATATGCTAGCTGTATGGTTAGGTTTTCTTTTGAGCTCTTCTAAATATTTAGCAGGAAATATTTGTCACATGGCATTTAATTTGGTTTTAAATTTCGGGAAATGCAAACTTGTTCATAGTTCATCAGCAAGCAAAGGCTTACCGGCCGGATAGTGGAAGGAAGAATATGCATGGTTCTCCAAGTTACTACTACATGCTTCAAATCACTAGTCTACAGATTAGTTGAGAAGCAAGAATATGGTTCTCCCAGTTACTACATGCTTCAATCACTAGAGACTAATACTAGTTGATGAGAAGGAAGAATATGGTTCTCCCAGATATAATTGTGTCCTGTGCATGTGTGGGCATGAAGGAACTCTTGATGAGCATCATCTTTTGTCTCCCCTCTTAGCAAACAATAATGTTTGAGATATGCTTGGTTCACAACTCACAAGTGCCAAAAGATCAACAAAATTTCAGATTCTGGATCGGTTTCCTCCAAAAATCGATTAGCTGTGGCCTTTTTCATGGAGATTTTGATTCTCATATGCTGGAGTGTGTATATTTCCCACAAACAATGGTTACATCTTTAACCATAGATCTTGCAATTATCTTTGTTTTCTTTTTATTCTACTAATAAAATCTCGGCAAAGCTTTGCCGTTCCCTCCAAAAAATCTTTAACCATAGAAGCATTTCAGTTGAAGGAAAGATATTACGCATGAATTTGCACATGTTATCCATTGAGTCATCATGTAAAGAAAAGATATTTTCCTCAGATTACATAATGGCTAGAACGCGCCATTAGTAGATTGATTTTGTCTTTTTACTCTTGTAAACTTCTCGTTTTTCTTCTTTTGCAGACTACACACTTCTCTTTTAATTAATACAGTTTAATCAGTAGCAGTTCGCCCTTCTCTGTTTCGTAAGAAGAATAGAGCTGTCAAAGGTGTCGAGTAGTCTATTCCTTCCTCGTTATGCTGTTTAATTGCCTAGAACCAACAATTAGGTGTACATTTACTGCTGGTTGTGTAGTACATCTTACTCGAGCATGCAGTCGAGTCGAGCTATCGTGTGCTCAACTAATCCACTGTACTGGAGATAGAGATCAGCGGCTCAACGACAGCAACACAAAGCCAGGCGTCGTCCATTGGCGAACTGTGGCTATAAATATCAAGGTCCTCCGACCTGATCCATCCACTCGGTTTTTCACCGCAAGGCAGTAGTGAGCCATCCACTAATCCAGCCACACAGTTACAGTAATTCAGAGCGACGTCAAGCACCACGACCACCACCAGTCCACCACCACCACCTCGTGCTCGAGCTCCAAGAAGCCATGGCGAAGCGCCGCCGCTCGTCGTCGTCCCTTCCCCTGGCCCTGCTGCCGCCGCTGCTGCTGCTGCTTCTACTTGCAGCCGGATCGCTCGCAGTGGCAGCCGCGCTTGACAGCTCCCCGGAGGCACGTCGTGGTCGAAGCCTGCAGCAGCTGCCAACCCCTGTGCCACAGCCGCAGCCAACCCCAGTGCCACAGCCCCTGCCGCAACCAAATCCAAATCCAAACCCACAGCCGCAGCCCCTTCCACAGCCCGATCCAAACCCACAGCCTCTGCCTCAGCCCCTACCGCAGCCCGATCCAAACCCACAGCCTCTGCCTCAGCCCCTCCCACAACCACAGCCAGGCCCAATCCCGCCGCAGCCTCTGCCGCAGCCCGACCCAAACCCACAGCCCGTACCACAGCCCCTCCCACAACCACAGCCAGGCCCAATCCCGCCGCAGCCTTTGCCGCAGCCTGACCCAAACCAGCCTCTGCCACAGCCGCAGCCGGCACCGGGGACCCAACCTGTTTCGACCCAAAATCCACAACCGCAGGCTGACCAGCTCTCTGGAGGTCCGCAGCCACTCTCGGACGGCGGATTAAGAATGTTGAACCTGCAGTACGTGAAGTACATATTTTTAGATCTTATCGTTCTGATACTGTAACTCTACACTGTACTTTTTTTCTTTTATTTTTTTCTTACGCATGGAGTGGTAATAGTAAAGTCATTTTTTCTTATGTTTTGCGAGAGTGTATGCCATGCAACGTGCCTGTATAGGTTATTAGTACTATCATTTTCATATTTTGATGTACCTTGATTGTATATGATTATATAACTATGTAGTGAGTTTGTCCGCTTGAGCTTATCTATCGAATTTGCTAGTCATGTAGCAGTGTTTTTTCTCATAATAAATCAACAAACAATATTTTCAGTCATGACTTTTCAGTCAAAACGAGCCTATATTATATATAATAATTAGAAGGATACTTGCGTGTTCTGAGATTTTTTTAGAAATAAAATTATTGTATATATAAGTTAGATTTACTTATTCTTGCATCGCTTCTTATTAAAATAGGAGAATTTCCTGCATGTTGTTATACGACATACATGTTAAATAAAGTTGATATGGATTCAGGCCTTGTTTAGTTCCAAAATATTTTGCAAAATGGACACTGTAGCCTTTTCGTTTGTATTTGACAAATATTGTCCAATTATGGACTAACTAGGCTCAAAAGATTTGTCTCGTCAATTCCGACCAAACTGTGCAGTTAGTTTTTATTTTTGTCTATATTTAGTACTTCATGCATGTGTCTAAAGATTCGATGTGACGGAGAATCTAAAAAATTTTGCAAAATTTTTTAGAAACTAAACAAGGCCTCAGATGCAGAGCCAGAAGTTATATATAGGAGGGTTGACAAACAATTATAAAATTTGAGCTGGGCTCAATTGATTAGGTTTTTTATGGTGATCATCTGGGTTAATTTATCGACTTACGATTGTTCGTATTTTCTTATATGTATTTTAGAACATATTCTTTTAGTGGTATATGACATGTTCATCGAAGCAAGGGTCTATGGTAACTTTATAAATCTCGAGATCTACCAGTTTAGTCGAAGATGTTCGTTGGAACAACTTTATTATGTAGGTGTGCTTGTATAACTTTATTAAATACTTCCTCCATCCCATAAACTATGTTGCTATAAAATTCATGATGGTCTTAAGTTCAACCAGGTTTCTTGAAAATATTAGTAATATTCAAATATCTAAATAAGTTTATTATAAGAGTATATTGAACGATCTACCTAACGATACTAATTATGTACTATAAATATAAATATAAATATTTTCTTATACACATTTGGTCATAGCTAAAAATATTTAAATTCTTGAAAAATAAGAATGACACTTTTTATTAGATGAAAGGGAGTAGAAGGTATTAATAGGTATATATAGCAATATCTTTGTTATATTATTTTACTAAATATAAATAAAAATCATAAGATTATATACTAATAAAGAAATTGTTGTCATATGTTTTTGGGGGGCATGGCCTCCTAGTACCGCCCCCTAGCTGTGCCACTAGTGCCACCCAGCGCGTGCGACAAAAGTCAATTGCCATTAGGCATGTAGCAAAAAAGGATCGATGATCGAGCGGCCCCCTGGATGTGCAACTAGCTTACCCAGCGCGTGCGGCAAAAATCAATTGCCATTAGGCATGCAGCGAAAAGGATCAATGATGATCGAGCGGCACGTCAACTAAGGCCGGCCTTGTTTAGTCACCTCAAAAACTTTTTTTTTTTTCAAAATTTCTCATCACATCAAATTTTACGACATATGTATGGAACATTAAGTATAGATGAAAATAAAAAGTAATTGTATATTTTGCCTATAAATCGTAAGACAAACCTTTTAAGCTTAGTTACTTTATGATTAGACAATGTTTGTCAAATAAAAACGAAAGTACTAAAATGTCAAAATCAACAATTTTTTTGAATCTAAACAAGGCCTAACTCGATAGATCGTGGTCCACTTGACTACTTGAGCACTCACCGAGCTGGGCATGCCAATGTGGCCTACAAGGAGTTACTCCTTTTTAGGGCGGATTGTGAAGGGCTGAACAGAAGAGTTTGGTTCATGCTGTGACCGAACCACATCTAAGCTACGGCGGTGCCTAAGCTATGGTGAGCAAAATGGCCGCCGCACTTTACGTGAGCATTAGGCGCAAAAAAAAAAAACACAATCAAATATAATATCAATGTCTGTATCCGATCTGTACTTCTGACAATTACTATTCATCTTCCTTTGCCCAGCGCCCAGTGCCCACTGCCAAGCATCTTCTTCCTCATCCGCCAACTATGAACTATCTGCCTAGCTAGCTAGGCTAGAAATTAAATGCTGAAGTATGCAAGCAAGGCGATCGACATCTCTCACGATTCGATAAAATGCTACCACTAGCATACTATATAATCTAAGGCAGATTAGCCTTTCCTCGAGGACAAAAAGGCTAGGCATAATTTCAATTTTAGCACTCCGAGTTGATAGATTTTGTGTACTGTACGTGCATATGAACCTATCATCTTCTGATACTATTTTGGTTCCCTCTCTTTCGGTCTTTGTCATGATTTGTTTGGCACTTCGATACGGCATGCCCCGTCGTTGTCATCGGTGACATTAGAGGCCTCTAAAATCTTAGAAATTTTGGATGAGAGATTCCAAATTAGGGAACGTTGTACACTAATTTCAACAGAGACATGTGCGTAGTCCTCCCCTTCCTCCTGGCTGCCGCTACCGCACTTAGTGGCAGAGCCAAGGGGGTTTGGCAGGGGCCATAGCCTCCTAACATATTATTATATCAATTCTTTTTACTAGTATAACCTTATAAGTTTTATGTATATTAAGAGAGAGAATATAAAAAAAATTCTTGTCATATATACCTACTAATATCTTCTAGATAATAAAATCATACAAACCACAACTATAATAAAATTATCCATTTAAGCACATCCAAAAGGCACTAGATAAAAACCATCCCTATAAATACATATGAGAGACTCGACTGTTAGATTTTGAGATTTACAAAATCATTATAGAGCCTTGCTGTCACGGGCATATCACCTACCATGCCAAAAAAATAGCGCTTTAAATCTTAGAATACATATAAGAAAATGTGAGCACCCATATATATACCAAGTCATTAAATTAACCCAGGCAATCACGGTGAGGAACCTAATCAATTGAGATGTGCTCGATTTTAGAAGTTGAATCTTCATAGCTAGCCACCAATGTATAAATTCTAGCTCCGCCACTGCCTCCACCCTCTGGCAAGAGCGCTTGCGTGGGTCCTCATCCCTTCGGGAGCCACGCTCAGACCTACCCTTCTTTAGTGAGCGGTGCTTGTGGCTAGCCTCCCTCTGGCATTGGTGCTTGGGCCCGCCTCTCATTCAGCGTCTTTCTCCCTCATCGCTTCTCCCTCTTCCTCAGAGCTAGTGGCTAGGGTGGATCTCGAGTGATATGCATCTAGGGAGAGCCAACGACTAGAGCAGATCATGAGCAATGTGTGTCGAGGTGCCCTAGCATGCATGGCGATGCTCGCCTGGGCAAAGATTCTCCATAGTATGGCAACATCAAATCTATAAGGAGGCTCCAAACCGAGGTGAGTTTCTCTTCTTCTCTCCTTCTCCTTGATCTCCCTCACTATCTTTCCTCTTGTAGATTGTCACAACAAAGGGTGGATCCTGTGGAGCTGACCCAAACCTAAGGCGAGGCATCATCAATTGAGGAGGTGGCGAGCTTGATGATAGATGAGGTAGCGGGCTCAATGCGAGGCTTGCTAACCTTTTTTTGTTTGTTTTCCATTCTTAGATGCGGGAATTTTGCACCGTGTCTGTTGTTTTCGATTAGCAATGACCTTTGGATAGTGGTGGACAGGGTGACCATCTTTGAAAATCATTTCTATGCTAGTATAACCCATTAGGGACTTATATTCTAGGGTGACCAAGTTCTACCTCGTCCTTGTGGACATTTTCACACTCTTAGGGACGGTGGATAGGGCCACTTGAGAGAGGAGCTTCTTCTTATGCAAGAACACTATGATTAGAGATTGGGGATGAAGACACAATATAGATTGGAGGTTAGGAAGAAGCCTGAGAGTTTACACTTGAGATGGTTAGCTCAGGATGAGATCTTGAGTCTTATTCTCTTCTTGATCACGAGCACCCCCTTCATCCATTCTTGCTCATTATTCTTCCTTCCTTGCTCTTGTTCTTGGATACAGAGAGAGGTATGGAGAGTAGAGTGGAAAGATGTGTGTGTGTGAGAGAGAGGGCTGACTTGTAGGGCAAGGAGAGGAAAACGAGGGCAACAAAACACTTGCATGCTGCAAAGCCACTGATGTTCTGATAGACAGTCGATCAAGGCCTCATGGACTCCAACAACTTGACTAGTCAACACGTTTGACTTCATCTGACTAACGAATAGTCGGTCCATTGAAACATTTAAGGTTTTTGTTGATTGAGTTCTTTGGGCAAATCAACTTGTTGACACTTTCATGGCATGCC
The DNA here is from genome assembly GCF_000003195.3 of Sorghum bicolor. Lineage (NCBI taxonomy): Eukaryota > Viridiplantae > Streptophyta > Magnoliopsida > Poales > Poaceae > Sorghum > Sorghum bicolor. The sequence continues at coordinate 12,894,868 of NC_012872.2, forward strand.
ACTAGTCCTTGGTGAGCCTTTCAATAGGTTACTCTTACATCCGTTGTAGATCTTTCCTTACTTCAACTTAGATGACAGTTGTTGATGAACCTTTTGCTCTTGGTGACTTGGAGTCAAGGGTGGTTGATCGCCTAAGGACGGTTAGGGTTCCTGCGTTTAGAGCTTAAGTATTTACTCAAAAAGATTGAGTGTAAACACCAAGGTAACAGAATAGGGGTGGATCGATAAAGAGCTCATATGGCCATGGCTTGTGATAAAGGAGGTTCTACTTGGATTGCTTGGGTTCAAAGCTCAAGGAGTTCGATTGAGTTTCAACATTTGGTTTAATAAGAGGATTTTAACAAAGCTTTTTAGTTAAGGTGGTCTTCGCATCGTGACTATAAGGAGCACAATTTATTTTGTTATAGGAAGAGAAAACTCGACCAGGTAAGATCAGGTGGACGAATGATGAATGTGGGTACAACATATCGTGCTACGACTTGCTCGTTTGGTGCTGCATGGTCGATCGTCGCTCTTTTGGTGCTGCCACTCCTCTCTGTGCAAGTCTGAGCTCGTCGTCATGGTCGGAGACTCTCGCTACGGCGGTCCTACTAAGCTCGGCAGCTACGCCCTTGCTCCGTTAAGCGTTGGCGACCACACAACCCTCCAACTTGGTGTGCGCAAGCGACCTTGGCCTTGCTCTGTCAAGCACCGATAGCTGAGCACCCTCCTGATCAGGGCATGCAGGCGGCCACAGCCATATGCATGCGCCGTTGAGCGCAGATTTATTTCTTCCAGTTCCGGTCATCCTTTGTGGCGACGATGCTCGAGTTTTGCGACGACAGTTTGATTTTCGTTAGGAAAGCCGCGGCGGGCGGCTTAGTGGATGCCTCATGCGACGTCCTTAGGCTGACGGGCCAGCTGCTGGCCCGTTTAGAATGGGAAAGCTTTTAGAGTTGTAGAGTTACGGTTCGGTCTGAAACGGATTGTTCAAATAACGACTGCAGAGAAGATAAAAACTAATTACACAATTTGTCTGTAATTTGTGAGACAAATCTTTTAAACCCAGTTAGTCTGTAATTAAACAATATTTATCACATACAAACGAAAATGCTACCATAGCCATTTTTCAAAAAAATTTAGAACTAAACAAGGCCGGAGAGATCTGATGATGGAAAGGGAAGCCACATGCACTGGGATGCCTGCCACCTGCCGACATGCGGAAACGACGCCACGGCGACAGTTTCTTTTTTTTTTCCCCTAAAAAAAGACGCGATATATATCCAGCAGTCAACTGTGAATACGTGGACGGGCGTTGGACGGAGTGGGGAGGAGGGAGGAGGAACCAGAGGGGTGGATGGGAAGATGGGAACGCCATCGATTCCTCTCTGCAGCAGCAAGGCCCCGTGCGGCGGTGCCGGCTTTCCCAGCCCTCGTCTCCTGCTTGACAGATACCTTTGCGTGCCCTGTGCATCTGAGCCGATCTATCCACCATCCGAGGCAGTCTCTGCTTCTCGCGCGCGCATGCACGCCGGGAGGGAGGATAGGAAATGGCGAGGGAGGTACTAAACAGGAGCGCCGACGCTGACGGCCATCCTCTGCCGCAACCGGCCCCTTCCCCGTCTCCGGCAGCTGCCACGGAGGAGGAAGGTACGGACAGGAGCAAGGCCAAGAAGAACCTCAGGGACAGGGTATCCTTCTCGTCCTCGTCTTCCAGACCCCGCCCTTCGTGCTGGGGAGGCATCAGGATTCGTCGGATTGGCCGGACCAGAAGAGGCGGCGACGAGCATGACACGCGCGCAAGCCTCGGCGACCGTGGCCGCCGCTGCGCCTGTGGGTGCGGCGGCAAGGTGGGCGCGGGCGCTGCAGCGGTCGGGACGAGGTCCCTCCTCCAGCGCAACGATTTCTACTGCGACGATTGCAACCCGCACAGGTAGGAGACGTTTTGATGCTGCTCCTCTCCTCCTCTCTACTTGCTTTGCTGCTGCTCCAGATTTTGCCCGGATGGATGTATTGGATTGGATCATATGAGATTCAAATTTTAAGTGCTTCATCATTTTTCAATCTTTTCATGTGCATGACTCGTTAAAGTGGGGTATCAGGTAAACCAGTTCTTCTGTTTATATCCTGTCCCCTGTTATGTATTTGTTGTTGGAAATTTTCATAGTAACAATCATTTTGGCAGATCAAGTTTACTCTTAAACATGAATACAGCTACAAAGAACTCTGCCGCAAAATAAGGTTGTAAGATCTCGTAGTAGTGATGGGAAGAAAAATAAACAGATCCGACCGTCTAAACGCATATGTCACAAGCTATGGCCTTTGTTTAGTTTCAAAAAAATTTAGAAAACGACACTATAGCACTTTCGTTTTTATTTGACAAACATTATCTAATCACAAAGTAACTAGGCTTAAAAGATTCGTCTCGTGATTTACGGACAAACTGTGTAATTAGTTTTTATTTTTATTTATATTTAATGCTCAATGCATGTGTCGCAAGATTCAATGTGACGAAGAGTTTTTGGGATGAACTAAACAACGCCTATATTACAGGGAGACTGAGATGAACAGATAACGAGTGACTGATGCAAGCAAATCATCGATTCTTAGCACTATCCAGTATCCACTAACCCGAAACCTTAGTGATACACTCGAGTACTTTGATTACAATGTGGGGCTGAAAATAACAACTCATACAGAATTGGACAAAGCTACTTACTTTCCAAGACTCTTGAGACAACAAAAGGAATGGTGAGGGCAAGTCTAATCAGAATGCTGAAAGAACCTAGGGTGGCATCAATCTTCACACAGAGAAGCCTTTTCAGCATTGTAATTTTCGTCACATATCAAATCTGTGCACCCTCCTGAGCCGTAACTCCTCAACTGTAAGCTCTCTGTTCCACAAAGGTTGATGATGCCGTTGCTGTCCCCACGAAAAAGCACAGTAGTCCTCACGCATGGTGCTGCACCTCTCACATATATCAGTGGCAAGCGAGTTATAATCGTTGCAGCTCGAGCATATCCAGCATCCTTTCGGGCATCCTCTTGCTGCTGATGCACAGCACCCAACTCTTCGCCGACCTGTAACGTGACCCTTGGGCAGCGGCTGGACAGAAGAGCTCACGAGTTTCTGAGCAAATCTCACAGACAAGGCCATGGCCCTGGTACCACACGAGATCAGACGATAGAGCGGGCCTGGGCCCGGGCCCGGGCCTAGCCTGTTGAACGGGCCCGGATCTGGCCTGTTGAACAGGCCCTTGAGCCAAAGGTAGACATGTCCAGCAAGTATACCACCAAGATGGCCAACAAAGGAAGTATTGGGCATCAAAGCTTGAACGAGGAGCAGTTCAGCCCAAACAGCATACTTTGCTGGAATAACAACCATCCCAGCCAGATGCAAGAAATCGCCCGACTCGGCAGCATGCGCAGACATGCTCACGGCCTTGATGCCAAAGAGCACGCCGGAGAAGCCAATACAAAACTCGTCGTAGTACGGAGCACCGTTACCAACAAGGGACAAGCAGCCTTTGGACAAGAGCAGTATGGCACACCCTGTGACAGGCCAAGCAGTGCCCATGGACGTTTCAAGCTCTACGCCCGTCCACAGCAGAGTCGTCATGTTGCTGAATAAGTGAACTTCGTTCGTGTGGCACCAAGGTGACAGGAAAAACGTCTTCCAGTCTCTGAACTGCAAATTAAGAGTGTTCACGTAATGCGTCGTCAGGACATATAAGACTGTACATGTATAAAGGCTAAACATCATAAGTACTCCAACTTATACACAGAATCCTGGCAACTGCCATGTAGTTGCGCTCGGCAGAGGTGGTGGGTGCGAACAGCGTACCTTGAAGAACATGTTGGGATTCAAGGCGACGTAGGCTTTCTTCGGCAGGATCGCGTCGAGGGCGCCGGGGCGCAGGAAGACGAGCACGTTAGCGGCGAGCAGCGCGGCCGTAGCGGGCGGGCAGGCAGAGCCCGCGCGGCCATACTCGAGCAGCGCTTGCAGCCCCAGCAGGGGCAGCATGCCCTTGGACGGATCCACGACCAAGCCGCGACCCCGCGCGCGCCGCACCGCTACATGTTGGGCATTAGCATCGGTCGGGAAGAGCCTCGTGCCCCGGTTTCCGAGCCGGTGCTGCCCTTTCGGGACTAAAGGCCCACTTTAGTTCCGGTCCGGGGAAGCGGGGCTAAAGCCCCCTTTAACACCGGTTTGGTTTCTTTTTTTTTTATTTCTTCGGTTCTGTTTATTGTTTTTATATAATAATAATAGGTTTTTTAATACATATTTTATGCTGATACAATAATATATTTATATTACACGCATATTAAACATATATAAATAAAAATTATAGGCTTAGCTTTATAATTAAGCTTTGCCTATAATAAAATAAATAGGCCACATTAAAAATTAAATAGATATGTACAAAGCTTTATATATAGTTTTATAAGTACAAAATTCGTAACACATATATACATAGAGTTTTTTCTCCCAATGTCTAAAACCGATACAAATAATCATCGTTGTTTGGAATAAGAGTTTCGTTGCCGTTGAAGTGAAACTCGCCGTTTGGATTGATCACTTGCTCGCGGAGAAATCCTGTTATCGTGTCTTGGATAGCTTTGATTCGGTCTTTCTGCATGACCTTTTCCCTCAACCATTCCGTCTTTAATTTGAAATAAATAAAAAAGGTATTAGTTATCTAAGTTCAATATAATTCAGGAGATAATAAAAAGAGACATCTAACGTACTCTGAGCGTCTCTGTGGGTGTTTGATTGACTTGTGCCATCATGAATTTGCACACGTAATATGCACATAGGTTGTTGCCCCTTCTTGTCTTAAACACCACTGTACGATATATATATATATATAAAATATTCACGGCCACGACAATAAGAAGGCTCAAAGTTAGCGAAAGTTTGCTAGCCAGTAAAACTTACTTCTAGATGAATTATGTTAAGCGGCGCTTTACATCCACTGAGATGTTCACGGTCAATAAATCTTTCCCAAACCCTACACACAACCATTGTGGATCGTGAACTAATAACCATTTGTTGATAATTTTCTGGTGGTTTTCTCATTGTGTCAAAGATTATCAACCGGTTCTTGGAAATTTCAATGACTATGAGTATCCAGTGAAAGCTGTTTACACACATATATAGTTAGGCCTATATATAACTATATAAAACTTGTTTCGAGTAATAATAAGTAAAATAAAATGTGCATGCACTTAATAACTATATAACTCACTCGAAGTTGAAGGGGAAGAGTATTTTTTGTTTTTCTTTTTGGTTCACAAAGAACCTCATAAGATTGGTGTAGACTTCTGTCTCATGAGATGCTATCCACACTGCCTGCGGAGCCTTGAAAACAATATAAGGATCAACGAACCCAATACTGTTGTCATTTCTGATTCTAAGTTCTCTCATTTGGTGTCTACATATATACATACAAATCCTAAGTGTGTAAGGATTATATACATGTAATTAAAGAAGTTAGAAGTTTAATAAAAAGAAAGAAATACATACAGACAAAAGCAGCTGATAAGAGATTTGTCGAGAGCATCGAGGTGATATAATTAGTGTAATTCTTCAAACTGGACGTATATGAGGTCATCTCCACAGAAGTAGTGATGTTGTATAATACGAACATAAATCCAATTATCTCCCTTTTAGACGCCTCCATGCACCACTTGTTTATTGCAAACATTTGTGTGCCGAGCTCATGTAAACGCTGAGGGTTGAATAGACTCCTGCCCGGTTCGTATCTTGCCTTCCATTGATCAACTACCTCAGCTTTTTCAAATGTTTGACATCCAATAATGGCGGCAATGTCTTCAATATTTAAACCGCTCTGTCCAAAGTAATGCTCAAGCGAATCTAGCTCAGACAACGCTAAGGATTTCTTTGGCATCAAGTCTTCATTTGAGCCGTATTGATTTGGCACAATCAAAGGGGGCACCGGTTTTGATACTTCTCCGAGCTGTGGGACCCTCTTTCCTACTCTCTTTCTAGGCTGTAAAGACTTGACCAGAGACCGCTCATAGTCCGAAAGTGCTGGCTTTTTCTGAGCTTCCCGCTGCTTCTTTTGCTGGTCCGACACCTTCTTCCTCAGTTCCTCTGGCTTTACATAAAAGTATGACTTTTCTGGGTTTAGCCACTTTTTCCTTTCCTCCTTCAATTTATCAAAAAATTGTTTCACCTTAGCTTTGGATGTAGCAATTACCTCCTCTTCACTCTTTTCATAAGGTAATTTCTCTGGTGTCTTAGCTTTCTTTGCTGAGGCAGCCTTCTTTGGAGGTGGGACCGATGACTTCGGTCGTTCTTGTGCGGACCGCTTCTGACTACCTCGCTTTGGAGGCGAGGGGACCGACCGTGTACTCTTTGGAGAGGGCGGTGCAGGCGGTGGAGGTGGTGGGGCCGATCTTTTTGGTGTTGGAGAACACGATGGAGGAGTTGGAGACCTCGGTGGAGGAGGTGGAGACCGTGGTGGAGGCGGTGGCGGGGTCGGTGTGGCCGCCACAGGTGTTGGAGGAGATCCAGCATTGTCACCGCCCGCACCACTATGATGCGCTGGGGAAAGAACGAGACTTAGGTTGGAGGAGTCCCTGCAAAGAAAACAATTACAAGTTTTGTGAGCAAACTTTTTTTAAATTCATTAGGTTACTCTTACATCTGTCGTAGATCTTTCCTTACTTCAACTTAGATGACAGTTGTTGATGAACCTTTTGCTCTTGGTGACTTAGAGTCAAGGGTGGTTGATCGCCCAAGGATGGTTAGGGTTCCTGTGTTTAGAGCTTAAGTATTTACTCAAAAAGATTGAGTGTAAACATCAAGGTAACAGAACAGGGGTGTATCGATAAGAGGCTTCCAAAAGGTCGAACCGTTGCGTCGGCGCATTCGCTCGTCTCCCCATGTTGTCGATGCGTCGGCGAGCTCGCTTATTTCGCCATGCCACCGATGCATCTCTCCGGCGGCCAACACCACCGCTGGCCCGTCTCACCTGTAGTTGCGCCTCCACCGCCGCCTCCACCTCCTCACGGCCCTGCTTCCGCGTTCTTCCGAGAAGCCGGCTCCGCTACGATGGCTGTTGCTGAGGTGGCGCCAACGATTCAGAATCAGAAATCAAACAAAGACGCGAGCTTGGATTGGAAAAAAATTGGAATCCAATCTAACATCAAAGGAAGACACAACATCACAGACCAAACAAAGGAGAAAGAACTGAAACCACCATGGACAAATCGCCAACACAGGCCGTCCAAGGCACGTCCAACCCGCACATGCTGCTTCCACGCTCCGTCACTCACCGATAATTATTATTTAACCATGGACAAACTAGAGTTAAAGATTTGTCTCGCAAATTACAGTCAAACCATATAATTAGATTTTTATCTATATTTAATGTTTCATGCATACATCAAAAGATTCGATGTGGCAGAAAATCTTAAAAATTTTAGGAACTAAACAAGACCTAAGGCTACTAGAGGCCATCCCATGCAGGACAAGACCGGTTACTTGGGCCTTGTTTACTTCCATTTTTTTTACAAAATATGAACAGTAACATTTTCATTTATATTTGATAAATATTGTCCAATCATAAACTAACTAGACTCAAAAGATTCATCTCACAAATATAGATAAACTGTGTAATTAGTTACTTTTTTATCTATATTTAATACTTTATGTATGTGCCGCAAGATTCGATGGGATGAGAATATGAAAAATTTTGCAAAATAAGGTGACAAGAGGAGGCTGGCGTGTCCTTAAAGTTGTCCGTCCACAAGGCCTCAACCTTGATGCTCTGCTCCCTCCATCCATAAATAAATACACATCTTATTTCCTAAAGAGTTAAATATTTTAAGTTTCACCAAATATATACAAAAGTATACTATTATTTATCATATATTGATACTATTTGATATATTTTTAGTCAAACTTGAAAAGTTTGACTATTTAGCAAACGAGTTGTTTCATGCGAAAACGACATAGGTATTTTAGGACGAAAGAAATATGCATCTAAGATAGTTTCTCACGTTTTGTTAGGCTAGTCACAATAAGAATTTCATGTGAGCTTTATTTATATTAAGTAAGTTGTCACATAGGTTTTTTGGATGACATGACACTGTATTTAAGAAGAAAGAGAAAAATGGATTTCATCTTTTTTATATGATTACTAACTCTTTATGAGTCCTGAAATTAAATGGCAATAAAACCATAGAATGAAACTCTCCATTAAGAGTAAACGTTTCATCTAAGTTTTATTTCACTATCTAATTTTGAGCGCTGCCAAATCCCTCGATTTGTTTCTACATGCCTCCCTTCTGCTGACCCCACTGCATCATATTTCAGTCTTCCTGCTTTACTCACATTTGAATCTTTATATATAGTTACTCTCTATCAATGATATTTCAATAAGTCTAGTTTCAGTGAGGTTTTAATAGAGTTTCATAAACATTAAATATGCTAATGTGATACCGTATTAATAAAGAAAGAGAATATGAGATGATAAGAGTTTCGTGAGAGTAGAGAGGGTTTCATGTGAATAAAACTCTTCTACACAGTTTATAAAATATGGATGCATTAAAAATTAGGTCATGAAACTCCCACCGAGGATGGCTAGGGAAACTTGTATGTGAAATCTCTTGACAGGTCCACTACAAAATGCTAATTCCCTAGGACCATCCCCCCTACAAGAACCCAATTAGCAATTATCAAGAATCATTTAGAACCCAATTAGCTTCAATTCAGAAAAAAGACAGCCTTGTATCTGCATAAAGGAACATGTATATAAAGGTTCAGTAGGGCACCTGCTATCAATATTCAGACTGACTTATTGAACCAAGTCAACATTATAACTTGTAGGATAGAAGTCTCGTTGCCCTTTATTTTTGATTTGAGAATTGACTTAAAAATTATGCAATAGTCCAATACAAAAAAATAGTTTATATCCCCTGCATTTATCTTTGATAACTATAGATAGCCTAATAGTATAATTATTGTGTCTTTTCTTCACCCTCTTCCATAAGTGACTGATTAATCTATACACTACTTTATAACTAGCCTTCCCCTGCAGTTTCATTTATGCTCCGAGTTTGTGTCTCTTATTTGTGTGCCTTATTGTTCTCACTCCCGGATATTTCGACTGTTTGCATCTCCAAAAATTAACTTTACTGAGCTCCTTCATATTTGAATACTGCAATTTCCACAGCAAGTGTTCTTCTCTTACAGACAGCTAACAAGGATATCCTTATGCAGCGGTTCTGAGACTAACTTCTTCTGAAACTTTTCATGTGAAGCAGTTAGTTTGCTACTGCATGCCTCCAAGGTTTCCAAGCATCATGAAATGATTCTGGCATTACTGGCAAGAGATCAGATTGCTTGTGCTAGTTGGCATCTGCATATTCTTGCAATACTGCACTACATCTGAATTATCATGGAAGTTCGACCATTCTATCTTCTGAGCAGCAAAACTTGCACAGGCGATCACTTGATCTCGTGATGTATGCATATGTTATCTTTTTACCGACTCTCAATCTAAATCTACAATACCAGGACACTTGCATCTGCTTCTCTTTTATCTGCATGGGTCTACTCAAATCTAGCATACATGAAGTGCCAGAGCAAGTGAATCACCACCGCAATTCTCCTTCATCACAGCAAAGTTGTTGGTACATGGAAGGTACAACAGGCAGCTTGGTTAGACCCTCAACGCTAGCCTAAACCTGGAAAAATATACTCGCGAGCTCAGAAACGTGCGGCAACGCCGTGCCCAGAGTTTTCTAGTATACTCTTATAAAAGGTGACACATATGCTGACACTTTTTCTTCGACGTGCCCTGGGATAATTTGTATTATTAGGCAATAATTGCTTACTTCCAAGGCTTTGAACAACCTAAAATTATATCAGTAACAGTCTCCTTCAAAAAATGAGGACAAATTCAATTATGTAAACATTCCTCATCATGAGAAGAACCAAATGTGCCTGCACTATCTATTAGAGGAATGCAAGTATCATACATACATAGACCTTTGTTTAGCATGGTGCAATGTGTGCGCTGATAACAATGATTTACATCATCTGTCAAATCTTTGCAGCCTCCTTCGGCGTATCTCATTGACTGAGAGTTCTCCATTACCACCAGCTTGATGATCCTGTCTCTGTGAAAAAGCATTGTCCTCTCGTGCAGTGTTGCACATCTCACATATATCTGTGGAAGCTGAATTGTCATAGGTGCAGGTTGAGCATCTCCATAACCGTCGAGGAGCATCTCTTGCTGATTGCCGTCGCCCAACCCTGCCCCGACCTGTAAAGCGTCCCTGTGAATGGGCAGACCATAGAAGATTCTGAGCAAATCTTACTGGCCAGGTCACGACTTTTGCAATGCTTGACATCAGAAGAGTGACCGGATCTGGCCCATTTAATGCACGCTTCAGCCAAAGATAAACCAATCCAGCAAGTATTCCACTAAGATGGCCAAGAAAAGATGTCCCAGGAATGAAAACCTGAATGAGGATCAACTCAGCCCAGGCTGCATATTTCGCTGGAATAACCATCCCATGCAGATAGACAAAGTCTTCTGACCAGGCGTTCAGTACAACCTTCATGGCAAACAGAACACCAGAGAATCCAACAGCGTACTGATTGTAGTACGCAGTATAATCACCAAGCAAGAGCAAGCCTTTGGACAAGAGCAGCGTGATACCCTGTGACAGGCCAAGCAATGCAGCAACCATGGAAGCAAACTCGACACTACCCATGGATGTTTCAAGCTGAATGCCCTTCCATAGGAGCGACGTCATGTTGTAAAAGAGGTGGCTTTCACTCAGGTGGTAGAATGGTGACAAGAAGAAGCGCACCAGGTCACCATACTGCAAAAATGTTAGATCATAATTAGCTTAGAACTGAACACATGCTTATGTGTGTGATTGCTATATGGGGAATCATTGGGCGATGCTGTGCTAGCAAATTTGTGTGTGTCTCGTTACTCGAAGTTGAGAACCAAATTTCATTATTACTGGTCGCACTTATTCGTCCCCCTTGTCTACCACATACCCCAATCAACAGAAAAAAAAAGGTGGATACGTGTACAAGAATTTCATTTTCTCTGTGCTATGGACAAGTAGGTAAGATTGGGTACCTCGATGATGAGCCACGGGTTGAAGGAGACGCGCGTGAGCGAGGGCAGGATCCCGTCGAGCGCGCCGGGGCGGAGGTAGATGAGCGCGTTGGCGGCGAGCAACGCCGCCGTCACGGGCGGCCGGGAGGCGCCCGCGCGGCCGTACTCGATGAGAACCTGAAGCGCCAGCAGTGGCAGCATCCCTCCCGACGCCCCGGCACCGAAGCTGCGCCGCCGGCCACGGCTCATGCCGGACCCCATCTCCGAGACCGCCGATCGAGGAACTAAAGCTGCAGCTGCCTTCACACGCAAACACTACTAGAAATTCAACTGGCTTCCTATCGCCTTGCGGGTACCCAAGTCCTTTTATTTTTGGATGAATCAGTTGGGGGAATCTTCGTGTTCTTTCTTCGGGCGCAAGGGAAGGGATGGATGGCGGCAAGGCGATCGAACCTTCCGGATGACTCTCGGCTCTGGCTGTCTAGCCGCGCCGCTCCGCTCGCCCCCAATTCGCTCTCTATACAGTACATCTAATTTGTTTTTTTATGAAAAAGAACATCTTGTTTTTTATTTTCTATTATTTATCTACATACTAGTAAATATGTCCGTTCATTGCGACGAAAGAAAAAAAAATAGTTGACCTGTTTGCTTTAGCTTGTTGCAAATAGTTGACTTGTTTGTTTTAGCTTGTTGCACAACTACAAGCCACGATAGCTTAATTTTACGATAATGCTTTGACGTTCGGTCGTTATGCTCTCCTTGCCCACTTTGCCTCATGTTGCTTGCTCCCTCATCCACTCATCTGCTCTCCCTCTCAAAAATTCTCCGTACCCTTCCACCACTTAACCTGGGAGACCCCAATCTGGCGCGACGCCTTTCCCCATCCCCCTCCTCAGTGAAAGCTCAAGCACGCAACAAGGGGATCATGGAGGTGGCGTCCTCTACGCATCCCGAGACCGATGTGCCTTCTCCTCCTTGGCACGCCGTCCCCCACCTCGACCGTGGCCATGGTGGCCTTCTCGTCATGGATTCATGGAGCACTCATCTTCTCGTGGTGGATCCATGGAGCAAGAAGGAGATCCAGCGCGTAGTGGTCTCTTCCACCCAATAGGCGACGACGACCCATCCCCCATCCCATCCATGAAGGCAACTCGTTCTGCACCGTGACGGTGCCCCAACCCATGTGTGTAACACACTAAAAATGCCTTTTCTTCAAAGTTAAATTTGATTATTGAGTCAATTTATGAGCATTAAAATCTAGGGAAAATAATAAATTTTGAGAAATTAAAAGTTAGCATAAGTTTAGAAATATGTTGATGTATTCATGCTACAACATTTTATTTATGTCATGGGTGGATTTGTGCAAAAGGGATTTGAATTCAAAATTGAATTTGAAAAGGGCTTTGAAAAATCTATTGAAAAAAATAAAAAGAGAATCCCCCTCTCCTCCCTGGTTGGTTTCGGCCTGCTGGCCCAGCTTCCCCGGCCCGCGAGCTCTCTTCCCCTCCCTCTTCCTGGGTCGTGGCCCAACCGGCAACCCCCTCCATTCCCCCTTCTCTCTCTGTCGAGCGGGACCCGCTTGTCATCTCTCTCCCCTAACCGCTCCCCCCACTTGCAGCGCTCGGCAACTGCCGGTCGTGCCCTCGCTACCACTCCCCCACGATTTCCCCGCGCCTCGGCCGCATTTGAGGAGAGCCCGAGCTGTCCTCCCTCTCCTCATTCCACTCCCATTTCGTGTCCGCTCTCGCTCAAACGCGCACAACAACCGCAACGAAAGAACGCCGCCAGAGACCACCACAACCGCCGCGTTCTACTCAAAGAACCGAGCCATCCCCGCCCAAATTCTTCACATTGCTGAGCTATCCTCCTTCCCCGCGTTCTTCTCAACCCAATTCCGCGCGATTTGGTGCCTCCTAGCGCTCTAGCCACGAGCTCCGAGGCCGCCGGCATGGTGCCGCCACGAACTGCCACGTTGACCACCCCTCTGGCTACGAAAACCCTTGGGATGGATTCGCCTCACTTTCCTCTCTCTCCCGGTGTGCTCGGCTTCAAGAACCGTGCACCGTAGTGCCCTAACGCCCAACACCGATCCAACGCCTAAGAGCGCCCGATACCCCTCCGTGGGTCTTTTTGCTAAAGAAAACCCCAAGTTCCTTGAATTCACACCCGCAGTCCTGGGCCAGGTGAAAGCCCTAGTTTGGTTTTGGATAATTGATGAAACCTATGTGTACTAACATTTGTCATGAGTGAAATATAAAGATAGGTTGGTACACACCAAGTGATGGAGCAAGATGATGGTCATGGTGATGGAGGTGACCAAAAGATGATATTCAAGTGCTCCAACTTAGAAAAGAAGAAAGAGAAAAACAAAATGGGCTCAAGGCAAAGGTATTTTTAATAGGGCCATTTTGTTTTGCCACTCAAGACACCTAGTGGGTGTGAGTGGATTTAGGATAGATAACCGTACTATAAAGAGGGGAAATCTTTAATTGCAATGGTTATCTAGTGCCACTAAGTATGTTTCTCATTTGCATTTACCTAGCACTTAGTGACGTGGTGAGCTGCATGAGAAAGCTTATAAAAATATTTGTGAAAAGCTAATTTAAATGTCCAATTTATTTTGGAATATTTTTGGTGAAATTAGCTACTTCAAAAGATGCTGAAAATTCAAAGAAGATGAACTGTTGTCCAGACGTAAAAGAACTGCAAGCTACTGAACAGTTTTTGTAAGTAGCTGAAACAAGTTGGAAGCAGTTGCAATCAGTTAAAACTAGTGGACAGTTCAAATAGCAAGCAGGTGAATATTTTTGTAAGAAGCTGGAAGCAGTTGCGACTAGTTGCAACCAGTTAAAATCAGTGCACAGCTCAACAGCAAGCAAATGAGTGTGGTTGCAAGTAACTGGAGGCAGTCGCAACCAGTCAAATCCAGTGTGCAGCCCAACAGCAAGCAGGAGAAAGAAAGTTGAAAGCAGTTGCAGCCAGTTGGAACCAGTTGAAAGAATTTACAAATGTTGGCTGCTGTCTGTCTCGTACGTAAGAAGGAAATGGCTGAGACCATACTTGCATGTGTTGCATGTTGTGGAGCTCTTGCCACATTAAATGTGAGAGAGAATGAGAAAGGTGATTTGCATGGCTGCATGCAAATGTAAACACGCTTTGAGAAAAAGAGGTAGCCATTGACCTATGCTAATTATAGCGTGGGGTCTACTCAAGTACAAGGAGGTAATTAATTATTTTGAGGTGCTGCTTGTCCATTCAGAGTGGAGAGTAGCAGGAGTGCATGCGCGTGGACTGCTAGGAAGTTGCGTCTCTTTGCTGATCACTCATTTATTTGATGGGGATGAGACAGAGAGCCACTCAATGCATGTGCTGCTGCACGTTGTATTTGCCCGTTGGGAGAGCTGGTTGGCCAAATAATTTAGGCCGAGCGCTCCACTTCCTTTCTCTCGGTCTCTTGCGCATTCAGAATAGAAGGCTTCACTTCTTTCTTTCCAGAGAACAGAGAACTCGAGCTCTCCTATCCCATCTCTCCCAAGTGCTAATCCTACGAGAGATTTTTGAGAGGCCTGCGTGTTTGATCCAGTGAGCTTGTGAGCATCTCCTCCCTCTCCTCTCCTTCTCATAGCTTGGTGCTCATCTGAGAGAGGATTGAGAGAAACCCTAGGTGCATTTGAAACTGCATATTCTTGTGGAACTAGGTGATTGTTGTGATTGTGGATTTCTTATTACTCTTGGTGATTGCTGTCACCTAGACGGTTGTGGATTTATTGATTGGTGAGGGGATTTGGTGATTGTGTCCGCCCCCAATCAAGGTGATATTTGTGAGGGGTTCTTGGGCTTATTCCCCGGCAGAGTGCCAAAAGCCACTTTAGTGGATTGCTCGTGTCATTGAGCTACCTCACTTGTGGGTAGGTTCTTGTGGCGCCCATTTGTTGGGCTAGGTTTGTGAAACACCTATTAGCCGCCGAACCACCAAGTGTTGGTCGACACAACGGGGACTAGCGTGCCGACAAGCACGTGAACCTCGGGAGAAAAATATTGGTGTCAATATTGTGATTGGTATTCTCCCGGTGAATATATTGATATACATTGTGATTGGTTCATCCTCTACACATCGGTATAATTATCACTCATCTCTTTACTTTCTTGCAAACTAGTTGTAACTAGTAGTACCTAGTTTTAGCTAGTTGTAACTAGTTGTAGAGAGTAGTGATATAGCCGTTGCTTGTGCTTAGTGATCATAGTAACTAGAATTATTGAATAGGTGGCTTGCAACTTTTGTAGAGCTAGAGCAAATTTGCTTTACGCCTTTTGTTATATTAATCCTTTGCTCTAGTGCTTTGTAGATTTTTAAATAGGCTATTCACCCCCCTCTAGCCATATTAGGACCTTTCAAGTGGTATCAGAGCCATGGTCACCGTTTAATCAAGGCTTAACAACCTTCGGTGTCAAAAGATGGCTCAAAGTGTTTCCAACCATGTGGGGGGCAAACCACCGTTCTTTGATGGTACATGCTATGATTATTGGAAGAGAAAAATGAAGATGTATTTGGGTTCAATCAATGATCAAGTGTGGGATGTGACCGAGAGTGATTTTGTGATTCTTAATCCCACCAATCTCACCAACCAAGATAAAGCAAACAAGCAATGCAACACTATGGCTCTCAACACTATATGTAATGCAATTGATTCAAAAGTGTTTGAGCAAATCATGGATTGTGATAGAGCAAGTGAAGTGTGGAAGAGATTAGAAGAAACATATGAGGGCACACCGGCGGTCAAGAGTGCAAAATTGTATATTCTCAAAGATAAATTGACAAGCTTCAAGATGAAGGATGCTGAGAGCATTACGGAGATGTTCCATAGATTGCAAGTAATTGTGAATGATTTGAAGGCCTTGGGTGAGAAGATAAGTGATGATGATGTATCCCATCGGTTCTTCATGTGCTTACCTCCAAGATTTGAGACACTAAGATTAATTATTATAAGAGGAGGATTGAAAGAGCTTACCCCTAACCAAGTACTAGGTGATGTCATGACACAAGAGACATACCATGTGGAAAGGGAAGGGGTTGACCAAGATGAGAAAAAGGATGAAGACAAGAAAAAGAAAAGTGTGGCATTCAAGGCTAGTTCATCCAAGAGCAAGGGCAAAGCAAAGAAAGAAGAATCAAGTTAAGATGAGGAAGCTAGTGACATTGATGATGAAGCACTAGCTCTCTTTGTGCGCAAGTTTGGCAAATTTATGAAGAAGAAGGGCTATGGTGCAAGAAAAAGAAGAGATCAAAATAATTGCAAAGAATATGTGAGAAGATGCTACAAATGCAAGAGCAAGGATCATGTTGTAGCAATGTTTTAAATAGCGGGCTATAGAAAATAGAGTCTTCCTGTCCCAGACGCTATTTGCGCTATAGCGAACGCTATAGCGGCGCTATAGCCCTGCTATAGCGGCTGCTGTACACAGCAGCGTGTTGTAGCTATCCACGCTATAGCGACGCTATAGCAGCGCTATAGCGCGCTATTTATTTGGAAACAGACAAAATATATAATAGACAACAACAAGTTCAAATAACCATCATATTTCACAATCACAAATCACAAATCACAGGTGTTTCACAGTTTAAATGTTTAATACATAACTAACTCATAAGCATAATGCATGACTGCATAGTGCATAAGCACAACACAAGAAATAAGTGCATGACAACATGATCACAGATAAACAGTAATAGCGCGCAAATAGCGGCGCTATGGCGCTATTTCAGTTTAGCGGCACTATAGCGCGCTATAGCGCCAATAGCGCTGATAGCGTAAAAATGAGGTATAGCTTCGCGTCGACTTATTCTAGCCGCTATAGCGGCGCTATAGCGCGAAAATAGCGCGCTATTTAAAACATTGTGTTGTAGCAAATAGTCCACATAATAGTGATAATGATGAGAATGAGAAGAAGGAAAAGAAAGAAAAGAAAGAGAAGAAAATGATATTCCAAAAGAAGAAGAAGGGTGGCGGCTATGTGGTGACTTGGGATAGTGATGCTTCTTTGGATAATGATGTTTCTAGTGATGATGATGATAAGAAATCCAAGAAGAAGGCACTTGCAAGCATCGCCATCAACAACAAGACTTCTCTCTTCAACACTCCTTCGACATGCCTCATGGCTAAACCCACTAAGGTACAATATGATGAAAGGGATGATGATTGTGAAAGTGATGATTGTAGGAGTGATGATGAGTCAAAGGAGGAACTCATGGACATGTTGGAGAATGCCCACACATGTCTTGAGATGAAGAGAAAGGAGTGCAAAGAGTTGCGGAAAGAGCTTAAAGATCTTAAGCAATCCTTTGATGAGCTCCAAGCGTCTCATGAGGGTCTAAAGGAAGACCATGAGGAGCTTGGCAATGCTCACTATAAGCTTGAAAAGGCTCACTCCTTACTCCTCGAGCAAGCTAAGAAGGAGGAAGTTATTGTGACTTGTGACAAGGGCTCTACTTGTGATTTAATTAATGAGTCTTTTTTTGAGCCTATTTGAAAGCCCAAGTTTGGTTTTAGTAATTAATGACACCAAGTTGTTAATGCCTTGTGCTTAAGTGATTTGAGTTAGGCATAGCAATACATGTGATGAAGGTGCATGGTGGCATGGAAAGGTGGCCACATGATTACAAAGAGATGAAGCATGATGTGGAGATCATGATGACATACAAGGGAGAAAGTGAACAAGGCAAAGGTATAAACATAGGGTTTCACTTTTGCCGGTCTAAGATGAGTAGAGAAGTGATTGACCGGATTTAGGATAAATAACCGACTATCAAGAGGGGAAATCACGGTCATCTCTCGAATCAAGTGCTACTAGGTCCATATCTTGAGCATATGCATTAGGATCTAGTAAAATGCTAACTTGAATCCTTGATAAAAATATTTGTGAAAATGCTAACACACTTGCACAAGTGTTGTGACACTTTAGTGTTGGCACATGGAAGCAAGGGAAGAAGTTGGAGATCTTTTCATGCAGCGCGATCAGGCCGGACGCGTCCAGTATGAGGTCGGACGCGTCCGAGTTGAGGCACCGGACGCGGAAACAGTTTTCGCGTAGAGTCCAGTGTGCTCCGTCCGGTGAGGTCGCTTTCTCGATGAAACTCTCTGAGTTTGCGTCCGGTGCACACCGGACGCGTCCGGTGTGAACTAGGACACGTCCGAGTTAGCGTCCGGTGCAAACTCCTCTTGCAGAGCTCTCTGGGTGTGAGTCCGGTGCACACCGGACCGTCCGGTGTGTGCGTCCGGTGTGGCGACCGGTGTTGGCTCAAGTTTGCGACGCTCCCTGAGTTTGGGTCCGGTGCATACCGGACGCGTCCGGTGTGACACCGGATGCGTCCGGTATTTCAAAAGTGAGAGTCCGGTGCCTTGTCAGTTTTAGAGGCAACGACTACTTTTTTAATGGTCAAGAGCACCAGACGCTGGTCTGGTCAATACCGGACGCGTCCGGTGTGAACTAGGACGCGTCCGGTGTGGTCGACTGCAGCACACTAGAAACAGCTAACGGCTAGTTTTTTGTGGGTGCTTATAAATAGTTGGTGGCCGGCTTTGGGGGGTTCACTCTTGCACTTTTGAATACTTGAGGCATACTTGAGCTAGAGAACACTCCCTCCACTCATCTCCTTGCTTGATTGCTAATCTTAGTGAGATTGAGTGAGATTCAAGTGCATTGCTTTGAGAGTTGCATTTAGTGGCACTTGATTCTTGAGTTTGCTGCGGATTTCTTGTTACTCTTGGGTGTTTCCCGACGCCCTAGACGGCTTGGAGCAGCGGTGGTGTTGAGCTCGTGATTGGAGATTGTTTCGAGCCTCACCAAGTGACTTGTGAGGGGTTCTTGAGCCTTCCCCGCGGGAGATCGCAATTGGCTACTCTAGTGGATTGCTCGTGGCTTGGAGGATCCCCATCTTGTGAGTGGATGTGCGGCACCCACTGAGGGTTTGGCTTTGGATTGCCAATTAGCTCGTGATCCATCAAGTGGGTGTATCGCCACAACGAGTAGTAGCTTGCCGGGAAGCAAGTGAACCTCGGTAAAAATCTTGTGTCATCTCTTGCCGAGGATTCTCTTGTGATTGTGAGTGATTGGTTGGATATATCTCTACTCTACAACGTTGGTATAACAATCACTCTCCACTCCTTTACTTACTTGTATACCTTGCTAATTGTTTAGCTTGTTTAGTTTAGTCTTCTTGTTTAGGAGTGTAACTAGCCTTCTCTTGTTGTTGTGCTTTAGTGTTTAGTCTTGTTCTAGTTTGTATAGGTGTCTTGCATAGCTTAGTTGAGCTAGTTCTAGAATTGCTTCACTATTTGTTTTACTAACTCACTTGCTTAGTGAAGTTTGTAGAATTTTTAAATAGGCTATTCACCCGCCCTCTAGCCATTTGGACCTTTCACTATTATTATTGCCTCCACTAACTATTCTTGCAGCACTTCCACTTCTACATCATCTACTAGTGATGGTTTCACTTGTGATGCCACATTAATTATTGAAAATAAGACCCTCAAGAAGGAGGTCAATGAGCTCACTCGCGCCTTTAGGGAATGCCTATGGTGGTGAGGCCCGCTTGCTAAAGTGCTTGGGTAGCCAAAGATTTTCTCTCGACAAAGAGAGATTAGGCTATACCCCCAAGAAAGGCAAGGCGGCCTTTGCTACTTATAAAGCTAGCTTTATGAAGGGCAATGGTTGGTTTTGCACTAGATGCAAGCAAGTTGGGCACCTAGAGCAATATTGCAAGAATAAGAACAAAACAAATAATGTATCCTCAATTAAATTTGATTCTTGTTATATGCTTACCAAAGGTGTTAATGGGGTGCAAGCTAAGTTCATTGGTGCACAAATTGTGGGCTCAAAGAAGAAAGCTATTTGGGTACCAAAGAGCTTAGTCACTAACCTTCAAGGACCCAAGAAAGTTTGGGTACCTAAAAAGAATTAATTTTCTTTTGTAGGTGAATTATAAAGCCAGAGGAAGGCATTGGGTTCTTGATAGTGGGTGCACTCAACACATGACCGGTGATTCAAGAATATTTAATTCAATCAACACAAATGATAATTATGGAATTCATAGTATAACATTTGGTGATAATGGCAAAGGCAAGGTTAAAGGGCTTGGTAAGATTGCAATATCCAATGATTTGAGCATTTCCAATGTGCTACTAGTAGAGAGCTTGAACTTAAACCTATTGTCAGTAGCTCAACTTTGTGATCTTGGTTTCAAGTGCATATTTGGTGTGGATGATGTAGAGATCATAAGTTTAGTTGGCTCTAACTTGATATTCAAAGGATTTAGATATGAGAATCTATACTTGGTTGATTTCAATGCTAGTGAAACTCAGTTATCAACATGTTTGCTCACTAAATCAAGCATGGGTTGGTTATGGCATAGAAGGCTTGGTCATGTTGGAATGAAACAATTGAATAAGTTGATAAAGCATGATCTAGTTAGAGGCTTGAAATATGTCACATTTGAGAAAGATAAGCTATGTAGTGCATGTCAAGCCGGAAAGCAAGTTGGTAACACACATCCTAAGAAGAGCATCATGAGCATATCTAAGGCATTTGAGTTATTGCACATGGATTTATTTGGGCCAACAACATACACTAGTATTGGTGGAAATAAATATGGCTTTGTGATAGTGGATGATTTTACAAGATATACTTGGGTATTCTTTCTTGTTGACAAGAGTGATGTGTTTGCAACTTTCAAGTCATTTGTCAAGAGAGTTCACAATGAGTTTGAAACAACCATTAAGAGAGTGAGAAGTGACAATAGTAGCGAGTTCAAGAATACAAGAATTGATGAGTTATGTGATGATTTTGGAATTATGCATCAATTCTCGGCTAAGTACACTCCACAATCAAATGGGCTTGTTGAGAGGAAGAATAGGACACTCATTGATATGGCAAGGTCTATGCTTAGTGAATACAATGTTAGTCATTCTTTTTGGGCCGAAGCTATCAACACGGCTTGCTACTATAGCAACCGCCTATATTGTCATCCTATGTTGGAGAAGACACCATATGAGATCTTGAATGGTAGAAAGCCCAATATTGCATACTTTCAAGTTTTTGGTAGCAAATGCTACATATTGAAGAAAGGCACTAGATTGAGCAAGTTGGAAAAGAAATGTGATGAAGGCTTTTTGCTTGGTTACTCCACTACTAGTAAGGCTTATAGAGTTTGGAATTTGGCTAATGGTACTCTTGAGGAAGTTCATGATGTTGAATTTGATGAAACAAATGGTTCCCAAGATGAAGATGAGAATCTAGATGATGTGAGAGGTACTCAATTGGTGAATAATGCTATGAAGAATATGGATTTTGGTGATATAAGGCCTAGAGAGATGATTGATGTTGAAGATGACAAAAATCAAGTGCTCTCTAACTCAAATGTGCAAGCTAGTGCTTCTCATGATATATCTCAAGCTAGTACAAGTGGTGCTCAAGTGAAAGATCAACAAGTGGCTAGTTCATCATCTCAATCAAATGACCAACCAAGTGCAAGCAATCAAGTTCAAATACTCCAACCAACCAATATTGCAAGAGAACATCCATTGGATCATATCATTGGTGATATATCAAGAGGTGTGCAAACTAGATCAAGACTGGCATCATTTTGTGAACATTTCTCATTTGTATCATCCATTGAACCAAAGAAGATAGAAGAAGCTTTGATAGATGTTGATTGGGTAAATGCCATGCATGAAGAGCTAAACAATTTTACTAGAAATCAAGTATGGGAGTTAGTAGAGAGGCCTAAGGATCATAATGTGATTGGAACCAAATGGGTCTTTCGAAATAAACAAGATCAAGATGGGATAGTAATAAGGAACAAAGCAAAATTGGTAGCACAAGGTTACACACAAATTGAAGGTCTTGACTTTGGAGAAACATATGCCTCGGTTGCTAGATTGGAAGCAATTAGGATCTTGTTAGCCTATGCTTGTGCTCACAATATCAAGCTATATCAAATGGATGTGAAGAGTGCATTCTTGAATGGATATATAGATGAGTTGGTTTATGTTGAGCAACCTCCCGGTTTTGAAGATGACAAGAAGCCCAACCATGTTTACAAGTTGAAGAAAGCATTGTATGGTTTGAAACAAGCACCTAGAGCATGGTATGAGAGGTTAAGGGATTTCCTACTCTCTAAAGGGTTTATTATGGGTAAGGTTGACACCACTCTCTTCACTAAAAAGATAGGCAAGGACTTGTTTGTGTTGCAAATCTATGTTGATGATATTATATTTGGTTCAACCAATCAAGAATTTTGTGAAGAGTTTGGAAAGATGATGGCAAAAGAATTTGAGATGTCCATGATTGGAGAGCTTAGTTACTTCCTTGGTCTTCAAATTAAGCAAATGAAGAATGGTACATTTGTGAGTCAAGGCAAGTACATCAAAGATATGCTCAAAAAGTTTGGCATGGATGATGCTAAAGCTATTAGTACACCTATGGGAACAAATAGAAACTTGGATAGTGATGCTAGTGGCAACATGGTGGATCAAAAATTGTATCGGTCTATGATTGGAAGCCTACTCTATGTGACTGCATCAAGGCCGGATGTGATGTTTAGTGTATGCATGTGTGCTAGATTTCAAGCCTCACCAAGAGAAAGTCATTTGAAAGCAACCAAGAGAATATTGAGGTATTTGAAACATACACAAAATGTTGGATTGTGGTATCCCAAAGGAGCAAATTTTGAGTTGGTTGGTTATTCTGACTCTGATTATGCGGGATGCAAAGTTGAAAGAAAGAGCACATCAGGCACGTGTCAATTATTGGGAAGGTCACTTGTATCTTGGTCATCAAAGAAGCAAAATAGTGTAGCACTTTCAACCGCCGAAGCAGAGTATATTTCAGCTGGTAGTTGTTGTGCTCAATTACTTTGGATGAAGGCTACTTTGAATGATTTTGGAATCAAGTTCAAATAAATGCCATTGCTATGTGACAATGAGAGTGCCGTGAAGCTCACCAACAACCCAATTGAACATTCAAGAACAAAGCATATAGATGTCCGTCATCATTTCATAAGAGATCATCAACAAAAAGGGGACATTTGTATTGAGAGTGTGGGCACCGAAGATCAACTTGCCGATATATTCACCAAGCCACTTGATGAGAAGAGGTTTTGTAAGCTAAGTAATGAATTGAACATACTTGACTTCTCAAATATGTGTTGATGCACCCCCACAATATGACATGCCTATCCTTCATGCAAAGTAAGGTAAAATTGATTGACATGTCATCCATCCTTTGCTAAGGACTTATTTAGTGCACCTAGTCATTCCTCACATGTCATAGGCTCATTCATGAAAAAAAAATGAATTTAATGCTTGTATGGTACCACTATTGCTTCTTTGTTTGAAATGATCTAGTGGTAGCATATGACATGTTTGTGGGCTTGCAATCCTAGTGTTTGATCTAGAAAATGAGCTATAAGTGTTTAACTCAACATTGTCAAGATAACCCTTGAAATGAGGTGTGAAAAAGCTTGTCATTGGATCAAACCGAGTTAAATATCTTAGGCAAGTAATCTAGATTGAACCAAATTTGGGAAAATGATCCTTACATAACATGGTTTCACATACAACCTATCTAAAATTTAAGCTCACCTTTTGTTGTCATCGATGACAAAGGGGGAGAAGTATTTCACAAAGATATGTTTTGCTAAAAGAAGGGGATCAAATTATTTTGAAGCACACAAGTAGGGGGAGCAAGCTCATAAACTTGTATGTTGCATTTGGATGTACATTACATATGCTTGCTTGCATAGCACATTTTTTTTAATACATGCTTGTGTGATGTATGCTAGTTGTAAAATTAATTGATGAAATGAAAAACTAGCATGTATAGGATGATAGTTAGATATACCTTGCATGTTTTATGTTTTACAAGTGGTACTAGAGCCTTGTTTATAATGTTGATCTCACGAGGTATCTAGTGTTTATGTTTGCAAGAGCTATCTAACTAACATGGTGCTAAGGATGGTGTTCAAATGGCAACTCCGATTGGTATCAGGCTTCAAAGGTCCATTATTTACACCTTAGCATCATTTGGTAGTCATTGTCTCCTATGTTTCCTATCTAAGCATATGTGCAAGCTTTCAAATCCAAACTCTTAGCACATATGTAGGGGGAGCCAATGCTACCAATTTGGGTTTATGAAACTTGTCCATCTCCTTTACACATGGTAAAATGCTTGGGCAAGCAACAAGAACCTAAAAGGATTTTATTGAATATCTTTGTGAAAAGGTTGTCATCAATTACCAAAAAGGTGGAGATTGAAAGCCCTAGTTTGGTTTTGGATAATTGATGAAACCTATGTGTACTAACATTTGTCATGAGTGAAATATAAAGATAGGTTGGTACACACCAAGTGATGGAGCAAGATGATGGTCATCGTGATGGAGGTGACCAAAAGATGATATTCAAGTGCTCCAACTTAGAAAAGAAGAAAGAGAAAAACAAAATGGGCTCAAGGCAAAGGTATTTTTAATAGGGCCATTTTGTTTTGCCACTCAAGACACCTAGTGGGGGTGAGTGGATTTAGGATAGATAATCGTACTATAAAGAGGGGAAATCTTTAATTGCAATGGTTATCTAGTGCCACTAAGTATGTTTCTCATTTGCATTTACCTAGCACTTAGTGACGTGGTGAGCTGCATGAGAAAGCCTATAAAAATATTTGTGAAAAGCTAATTTAAATGTCCAATTTATTTTGGAATATTTTTGGTGAAATTAGCTACTTCAAAAGATGCTGAAAATTCAAAGAAGATGAACTGTTGTCCAGACGTAAAGGAACTGCAAGCTGCTGAAAAGTTTTTGTAAGTAGCTGAAACAAGTTGGAAGCAGTTGCAATCAGTTAAAACTAGTGGACAGTTCAAATAGCAAGTAGGTGAATATTTTTGCAAGAAGCTGGAAGCAGTTGCAACTAGTTGCAACCAGTTAAAATCAGTGCACAGCTCAACATCAAGCAAATGAGTGTGGTTGCAAGTAACTGGAGGCAGTCGCAACCAATTAAATCCAGTGTGCAGCCCAACAGCAAACAGGAGAAAGAAAGTTGAAAGTAGTTGCAGCCAGTTGGAACCAGTTGAAAGAATTTACAAATGTTGGTTGTTGTCTGTCTCGTACGTAAGAAGGAAATGGCAGAGACCATACTTGCATGTGTTGCATGTTGTGGAGCTCCTGCCACATTAAATGAGAGAGAGAATGAGAAAGGTGATTTGCTTGGCTGCATGCAAATGTGAACATGCTTTGAGAAAAGGAGGCAGCCATTGACCTATGCTAATTATAGCGTGGGGTCTACTCAAGTATAAGGAGGTACTTAATTATTTTGAGGTGCTGCTTGTCCATTCAGAGTGGAGAGTAGCAGGAGTGCATACACGTGGACTACTAGGAAGTTGCGTCTCTTTGCTGCTCACTTATTTATTTGATGGGACCCGTTGCTGAGAGAAGACAGAGAGCCACTCAATGCCTGTGCTGCTGCACGTTGTGGCAGACGGTACTGTATTTGCCCGTTGGGAGAGCTGGCTGGCCAAATAATTTAGGCTGAGCGCTCCACTTCCTTTCTCTCGGTCTCTTGCGCATTCAGAATAGAAGGCTTCACTTCTTTCTTTCCAGAGAACAGAGAACTCGAGCTCTCCTATCCCATCTCTCCCAAGTGCTAATCCTACGAGAGATTTTTGAGAGGCCTACGTGTTTGATCCAGTGAGCTTGTGAGCATCTCCTCCCTCTCCTCTCCTTCTCATAGCTTGGTGCTCATCTGAGAGAGGATTGAGGGAAACCCTAGGTGCATTTGAAACTGCATATTCTTGTGGCACTAGGTGATTGTTGTGATTGTTGATTTCTTATTACTCTTGGTGATTGCCGTCACCTAGACGGTTGTGGATTTATTGATTGGTGAGGGGATTTGCTGATTGTGTCCGCCCCCAATCAAGGTGATATTTGTGAGGGGTTCTTGGGCTTATTCCCCGGCGGAGTGCCAAAAGCCACTTTAGTGGATTGCTCGTGTCATTGAGCTACCTCACTTGTGGGTAGGTTCTTGTGGTGCCCATTTGTTGGGCTTGGTTTGTGAAACACCTATTAGCCGCCGAACCACCAAGTGTTGGTCGACACAACGAGGACTAGCGTACCGGCAAGTACGTGAACCTCGGGAGAAAATATTGGTGTCAATATTGTGATTGGTATTCTCCCGGTGAATATATTGATATACATTGTGGTTGGTTCATCCTCTACACATCGGTATAATTATCACTCATCTCTTTACTTTCTTGCAAACTAGTTGTAACTAGTAGTACCTAGTTTTAGCTAGTTGTAACTAGTTGTAGAGAGTAGTGACATAGCCGTTGCTTGTGCTTAGTGATCATAGTAACTAGAATTATTGAATAGGTGGCTTGCAACTTTTGTAGCGGTAGAGCAAATTTGCTTTACGCCTTTTGTTATATTAATCCTTTGCTCTAGTGCTTTGTAGATTTTTAAATAGGCTATCCACCCCCCTCTAGCCATATTAGGACCTTTCACCAGGGAAGATTTCCAAGATTTTTTCCGATTTATTTAAATTCATTTATTCTTTGTAGTAATTATTTTTTTGCCACTGCACTGTTTTCCTTATAAAATCATCGTTTTAGCTCCGATTCAATCCGTTCAACTTGCGTTAGTTTCATAATTTGATAAGCTTCGCATTGGTACCACTTTTATATAGGTTTTCCACTATTAGATTTCCTAGAATATTACAAGTCCATAGATCGCCTTTGAAGTCCCGTTTAATGCGTAGTTTTCGCGTCGTAACTTCGTTTTCCGTGAAATTTGTGTTGACGTTATCGTAGTAGCACATAAATGTTTTGGAAAACCTTTTATTTAAATTTATTTACTGCTGGTATATTGTTCTAACTTTAGGAATTATTTTCTTGCATGTCTGTCTTGGAATACGTGTTGTTTGTGGTGTGTTGATCAAGTCCAGACGGTGAGGAGTATTTAGAGAATCTGGAGTTCTACGAGGACCGGAAGGACCAACAGGATTGTGTGAACCAAGGCAAGTATAGCATGGGCTTACCTTGATGTCCTCCTCATTTTAACCATTTCATACTGCATGTGTCTAATTTTATAAACTACAACGACATCCTAGTTGTTGATGACAATTACCTTGATACCTAAGGGTTTTATTGCATATGAGTAGAAATGCTAGTGCTCTAACTCTACATATGTATGATCTATACTCAGTTATGGAACCATGGTTTAATTGATTAAACATGATTATGATAAATGGAACTTAGGGCTATGGTACAAATGACTGTTGGTCATGTTGTCCTAGACCCTCCATAAGGACTTATCTATCGGCAAAAACTGGGATTTACAGTGCAACCGGGAGAGTCACATGGCTCTAACTTTAGCTCAGTAATATGATCTTTTCTAACTCATTAGAGGCTACCCAAAAGGACGCAAGAGGAGCTTGCCACTTTGGGTGTAGTGTTGCCCCTATTTCTATGAGTATAGCCGCAATGGATATGTGCCATATGAAAGGGGGTTTTCTACATCTGCCTGCCGAGGAAACCTCGCGGCCCTTGGTAATAGGCCTATGGAAGGCTTCATAGTGTACCCTGCCCGCTCACCTTGGTAGTGTTTGGGGGTCGACGAACCTTGAGCAAATGGGCAACATGACTCACAGTGAAAGTTCACAACCTCTACAGAGTGTATCACTACAAGAAATCTCCTGATACATGATGGTTTCTATGTGACGTATTTCAAAAATGTCATGGATTAGTGATGGGTTTATTTGGACTCTAGCAGCCGACCCATCTACTAGCATAGAGTATATAAGAACAGACCTAGGGTTATTGATTGAGTGTCTCCCACCACCCGTCGTCTCTTCTCTCGTATCTCTAAAGATCAGGCTCCTTCCACCATCCCAGCGGCGGCCCCCTCCGGCATGGCCCCGTCTGGCAACAGCCCCATCCGGTGCAGCCCACCTCCGGTGGCAGCCCTCACGGCGCGGCTCCCTACGGCTGCCCCTATGGCATGGCTCCCCTCCCGTGATGGTACCCCCTCCATGTCCTCTCCACCAGGTGCGAAGCTCGGGCCTATCCCGTCAGCGGCGGGGTGGCACACCCATCCCTTCGGCGTCCGTCCTATTCGCTCGCCAGAAAACGCGCTGCGGAGGGCGGGGTGGCTACGCCTTCATGGCTGCGCTGCTCACCCCCATCCATCGCCTTTAGTGACCCCGAGCGCTCCTCAAAAACGCAGCCAAGAATCAGGTCGCCAAGAATGAGGTTGTAATGTATTTTCAGTCACCGAATTGTTGATATGTAGTAATTATTTTCAGATAGCAACAACACTTGGTAGCAGTAATGTGGATTTGCTTCTGCTACTGCTGCAGTTGCAGCACCCTCCTTGCCCTGAACCAGTGAACTGCAGGTGGCTGACAATGACATACTAGGTACTCCCTCTGTTCCCTTTGTGTATGATGTTTCAGAATTGCATACTCTGAAGGAAAAGCTAGCTATTCCCTACCGACTTTATGTATCTTCCTGCCTACTAAATTTGTTTGTCTCCCAAACTGCTCATATTTAGTCTTATTAATATTAACCAATAAACAAAGAAAAGTGTATCTATATCTCCTTTAACTGCTACAATGCCAAATAAAAGAGGATTAAAGGAATACTATTCCACTATAAAATATGAAAAGAAAATGAATGTATGCTGCACACACTACCTTTGTGATATGCCCTTTTGAATTCAGAATAATGCCCTTTTGAGTTCATTTATTATGTCAACTCCCTTGCTGCTGATAGTTGGCATCTTTTGGATAAATGTATTTCTAACTCTATGATTTGTTTAATAAAGAGTGGTGGGGGATCCTTGTAAAAGGATTTCAGCAGTTTTAACGACTTATCTGTTTGATCCCATGCAGGCACTAGCAGCAGCATCCAAGAGTGTTTATTGTCCAAAAATGATGCATAGTTTGCCTGCAATATTTCTTGTTGCTGGAGACCAACGGCAAGGTGTCATTTTCAGGAGACAAGTACAAAGACTGGGACCATGATGCAATAGATTTTTTTGAAGTAGTGCCACTATATAGCAAAAAAATGCCTATGCGCTAGCTATCTAGGAGGTGTTTGGTACTGCTCTGCTCCATATTTTTTAGCTCCGCTCCATGTTTTTTAGCCAAACGGTTTTATCTCCACGCACTCAGTTCGTGGAAAAAGGGTGGAATTGTGAGAGCACCTAAAGAGGTACTCCACAAACTCTACTTTTTCGTGGAGCTGCTCCACGGTGGAGTTTGTGGAGTAGAGTTTGTAGAGCAGTCTCAAACTCCCCCTAGGATGCTATTGTAGTAGATATGAAGGTCGACAATGACCTATTTTTGTGTTTCAAGTTTTATGATGATTAGAACGTTTTGTGTTAATGTAGTGGAAAATGACCAAATTGTTGGGATTTATGTGATTTTCGTTATATAATCTGGATGGTAAATTTTGATGTACACGTGACGGTTACATGGCAACTCAAATTTGTGATGAAAAACATCATATGTGGTAGATGGATATGACGTTCTATTTTGTCACACACTGTCGGGCCTAGTCTGGGCTGAATGGGCTTCTAGGGATTTTATGACGAACACAAATGCCAATCTGTGACGCTTACATTGGTCCAACAAATGTATGACGCGGGATACATGACGTTTTTTCAAATCGTCATGGTAATTTAACTGTGACGCGTTTTCGCTTGTCCATGACGAAAGTAAACCGTCATGTATCAGGAGATTTCTTGTACCGTGCTCACGATCACGAGTTGTCCAGAAAACTCATAGAATAACTGGTTACTAATGATGATGTGGAACATGATGATCCATAATTATGTTATAATATGACTTAACGACTTATTATGGTTCTGACAACTGATCATATGGGTTATTTGGGAGCTTAAGCACAACTTAATATTGATTAATGTTAAAATATTGACCTACTAAAATGCTGATGCAATGAACCTAGTCTAGCCTTTTTGAGCTTTATGAATTCTCATGCTATGCTTGTGGAGTACGAGATATACTCACGCTTGTTTATATTTCTTTTTGATAAAAGTCCAGGATGGGTAACAGATGATGGTAGCTATGAGGACTACCCGAAGGACTATTAGGCTTGTGCTTCACTAGTCGACCTTTCCTGTTGGAGGGCCATGAGAGTTATCATATTTATGTTCTGCTGTTATACCTAACTATGTGTTGTATGACTACGTTTGTTGTAAACACTGCAACGATGATGTTTAATTTGTGATTTATGTGTGATTGATCCCTGAGCACACATAAGTTTATGCATTCAATTTCTTCCTTGAAATTGGGTGTGACAATGTGCCTCCTCTCTTTCTCTTATCTTGTGGCTATAGTGGATTTTTGCGATGTTGCGACAGTCTATTTGAGATGTTTCTGCTATTGTGCTTTTGTTGTTGCAATAATGTGTTTCTTACTATTTAACTTTTTCATCCTAATGTTCCAATAGTACTGCTTTTTGAGATGTTGCACTATGTTTCAGTTGCTTCATTGTAGCAGTTTGTTTGGTGTTGTTCCAATAACATGTTCATGGCGTTTTATCTAGTCAACTTATGTGTTGAAGCAGTTTGTTCGCTGTTATTGCAATAACATATTCATAGTATTTCAACTGGTTCAACTTATTTATTGCAGCAGTTTGTTCGGTATTGTTGTAATAACATGTTCATGGTGTTTTAGTCATTGCAACGACAAGTGGGGGAGGGGGGCTGGGGGCAGGTTGTGGGGGGAGCTGGTGTTGGGCGAAGGTGTGGTGGGGGCCAGCGAGGTTAAGGGGGCGGATACCATGCGCATGGGGGTGGCAGGTTCCTTGCGCGCGGAGCGAAGTGATTCCTTTCTTCTCTATGCGGGACAGACAGAGTCACGTTTCCATCTCTACTTTCTTCTTTTTTCTTTCTCAGCACGGAGCAGGTGGGGGCGCGATTTATATGAAGGCTTGGCGTCTGGACGCTAGCGCCCGGATCGGACGTCTGGGCGCTAGCAGTACCGTTAATTTTAATAGGTGACTTGATGTTGTGAATGGTTGCTGCAAGAGTTATAAACGAATGGGTAGAAACAAGATGCCAATGTGAAATATTTATGTATTATTCTTTTTGTGAAATTTTAAAGATATATTTATTGGATTTTTCGGTTGTGGGGCACTAAATATGTTGTGGCAAACATCCTAACTTTAGTTTTCATATTATCATGTGTTGGTTAAGTTAGATATCAAAGTTCAATAACTTATTTTAAGAACCCATAAAAATATGTAACTTTAATATCTTATTAAATTCGGCATGAGTTGGTCGTCAATATGTTTAAATTTTCACATGTTAGCACCTGCCGAGAGTTGCATTGATATATACAGATAATTGAAAGACTTGCATTGATATATGTAGACAACTTGGAGAAAATTTATTTTGATTAGTCTGAATAAAAAGTTTGTTTAATATTTTAGTTTATGATTTAATTGGTTACCCCATTGACTGATTCATAATAGTAATAATTTATATATTTAATTAAAACTAATAATTTAGTAATAGAAATTTCAAACGTAATACTGTATTTATTTTTATCTTTTATCTTATATTAAAAAAAAACTTAATACTTTATTAGAAATAAAAACAAAATGAAATCACAGAAGAGGCAATCATGGATACCACTGTGCATGAGCGGAGATTAGGGAAGTTACGGTCCAATCTGTGTTTTGGCTTTATTTGTTTAAAAAACCTAAATATCATGATTAGTATCATTTTGGATTATATCATTATTTCTATTTTTGGCTTTAGTTAGTCACATAGTTTTTATTATTATTAGTCCATCACGTAGAGGAGTTCACGTTAGACTTTGGAACCGAGGAGTTTAAAGAAACCGTAATTTAATAGCTATGTCGCGAAACTAAGATAAATAATTAAAAAAACTGTATCATATCATATAACCTAACATGGCGTGATGGCTACCCAGTGTTGGTAGCCTCGCCAAGGTTTGAATCCTAGCTGTCGCGGCTGATTTTTTTTGCTCGATCTTGTCATCTGTTTTGTTTATGATTTTGGCTGATGGGCCGAAAAAATGACCAGTGGACTGGGGAGAGCAAAGTGTGGAATGAGCAAGTCGAGACAGTTAGACCATGTTTAGTTACCCATCCAAAAACTTTTCATCCATCCCATCGAATCTTTGGACACATGCATGAAACATCAAATGTAGATAAAAAAAAAACTAATTACACAGTTTGGTTGAAAATCGCGAGACGAATCTTTTAAGCCCAGTTACTACATGATTAGCCTTAAATGCTACAGTAAACCACATGTGCTAATGATAGATTAATTATGTTTAATAGATTTGTCTTGCAGTTTCCTGACGAGCTATGTAATTTATTTTTTTATTAGTTCTTAAAAACCCTTTCCGACATCCTTCCGACACATCCGATGTGACACCTAAAAAATTTTCATCCTCAATCTAAACAGGCCCTGAGACCAAAAGTATGGGCCAGACCAAAATTAGGGGGTGAGAAATTTTACCCTTTTTATTATTAGGTACAGATTGGTATGGTTTATTTTCTTGGTCTCTTTTGTAGGTATTTGGGAGTTATGGTTCTATTTGTTGTAAAACAGAGAGAAGGAGTCCTAATCCTAGTCCGGTTGTATGTAGGCTCTTACCAAAACTCTTATGCCTTGACATGAATATATATACATGGGAGGTCTATGTTGTAATCACCAATATTCAGAGAAATAAAGAATGATCTCCCTATCTTGTGCCTATTTGTTCTATACTTTCAATCTACTATATTGATCATGAGAGACAGAGAGGGAAATGCCCTAACCATTGGCAACATATTTTATAACACAAAACGACATTTGGAAAATTTTGCATTAATGGCAATTAAAAATTTCTAGAAGAAATTCTATGTAATTTTAAATATTGTGTATTTTATACATTTGAAGTGTATGGTCTATTTTTTATGTATGAGTACTTGGTTCAATTTTTAGGCTAAAGAATAAAGAAGCTAGACAATAAAATAGTTTTACAAACTATAATATGTGCAAATCAGGGGAGAACATCCTTGATTTTGTAGGAATGCTGAACATTCTTAAGTATATTTATGAATTCTAGCTCACTGCATATAATGTATAATAACCCCATATATAAATATGTGTTTGAATATTTCACACAAAATTTATCATAGCATTTATGAATGGGCCTCCACTTGTAGTTAGAGATACACAAATTTGAATTATTTTAAGCCCATCATAAAGGATTTCTTTTGAAGTATGCTATTAAAGATCTAATATTGTCATTAGGGGGGAGAGAAAGCCTATGTTAAATGCCAAATATTATTTTCCTATGAGAAAGCCTATGGAAGAAAAATGATCTTAAGAGAAAATATTCCTTGATGCTTGAAACAGGAATAGTATCATACTCTAAATCAAACAATAGTTTGACTAATGCTCCTGTGAAACATGAAACAGAGCATATGCTAGATATTTTTTTGAAAAATGAGAGGGGTAATTTGAAGTTATAAACAAGAAGTTGTGTTTACTAGTAGTAAACTAAATGTGTATACTATGAAGCTAAAATCTACGGGGATGCCTGTGGGTTCTAGTTTAGTGTATACTTGTTAAATGAAATAATAAACTCCTCCAATATGAAGAGAACACCTCTTGAAGAAGTTTAGGCACCTTATGAAGAGGATCATCATGAAGATGAAATCCAACACACTAAGCGTGCGCATCATAGTGTTGGTATCAGAACAATAAATTATCTCTTGTTTAGAAAATAACAAAGAGATATGATAATATCACATTGTGAGAGTATTGGGAGAAAATAATAGTTGTCGACAACGCTACCTCTATAATTGCAAATATTTCTCTTATGAGAACCCGAATCTAGAAAACAAAGTCCATGGCAAAGTCGCTTGAAGCGATTATATCGGGTCAACAAAGAAAGCAATTGAGGTTCAATCTCCTACTAAGAAGAAATAAATGTTCTGCAATATCTCTGACAAATAAAATAAATAAATATGAAATACAGTTAGTAAAGTGGATTCTGAAAATCCATGTAGTTTCTAAAGAACAGAAATCGCAACATATGGAAATTAAATCTCATACAAAGTATTAAGAAGTCTAAGGTAGAATACATATTCCTTTATGAATATTGAAGTCTCAGGAAGAGCATATCCTAGAAAGAAAAGAGTCATTGAATGATCTTGTAGTAGTGAATATCACTATTTTATTATGTATATCACATAATAATCTCTCATGTAGTAAAGAATATATCTCATAGAAGAGAGATATTATTCGCTAAGAATGAGAACTTCCTTGAAGGATTTAATCCATGATAAATTTACCAGTCGATTCTTAACAAGCACCATTAATCCTCGAAGTGAATTTATACCCGAGAAGAAATAAAATAAAGAATTCTAAATATCATGAAGATATTATACAAACACTCAGAAAGTGTATATTATAAAGCTAGCAATAAAGTTTTGATATCCTATAAATACAATAATGGTGATTTTGGTAATTGAATTATTCCCTAAATGCCAAATACAATACTGGATTTATTGTTTAGTCATATAATCAAAATCTCGAAGATTTGTAGAATATATAATTTAAAATCTACTAAACAAGAATTATAAGTTTCATAGACTATCTAGAAGATATTGAATATTTTAAGTTATTTACCCCATATTTCTCTGAAAGAATTTATTACCTTGAAGGATATTTTTTATTTGTTTTGCACAACTAATAAGTGGTTATTTATACGTGAAACATATTGCTCTTGTTTATACCCATATAATTCATAGAAGAATTATGAGCCAATTTTTTAAAAGATATAGTATTGTGGTATTGCATATCATTAATTAAGCACATATTTGTGAACAGTGTGATTTGAACAATAAAATTCAAAATTTGGCATTTTGAGGGGGACTATATTTTTATTGAATCTACTTTGAAGGTAAACCACTAGAATTACAAAGATCAAGTAGATCATATTTGCTAAAATATTAAAGTTTATGCATAAATCATAAAGATAAATATCTATTCATGAAGAATAGAAATATCCTGAAGAATACATGACCACGAAGGTTAAATGTTGTACTCATTTTTCCTATATGAGTTTTCACTTGAAGGTTTCTCACACAAGGTTTTAAATGAGACAACATGTACAATGCAATTAACAAATGTGATGTTCTCTTTTCTCCAAGAACCGTTTTTCCCATTGGGTTTTCGGATGGAGCTTTTAACGAGGCATGTGCATATCGTGGTAATCACCCAACAAGGGGAGTATTGTAAAACATACAGACTTAATCCTAGAAGGAAAGGAGAAGAAGGAATCATAATCCTAGTCCGTTGTATGTGGACTTTTATCAAAACTCTTAGGCCTTGGTAGAACTATATATACGTGAGAGCTCTATATTGTAATCAACAATATCAGAAGAATAAAGAATAATCTTCCTATCTTGTGTATATTTGTTCTTCTACTTTCATCTACTATATTGATCAGTTTTTTCTGCCCACCCTCCAGTCCTATGGTTTTTTGTTTTCAAAAAATAAATGTTAAAAATAGTAAATACAATCCTACGTTCATAATAAGTAATAGATTTTTATGTTGAAAGATAAATAAAGTATTACGTTCAAATAAATAATAGATTTTTTTAGATCCAATTCGGTCTATCTGATTTTTTTATCCTATGTTTTTTCTTATCTATCTAATCATAGGATAGGAATAAAAAAGTACCAACTAAAATGAAGAAGATATGGCGAAAAGATTACTCAGCATGTATGATTTGAAAATTTCACTTCACTTTCTCGTCCATCGCATACAAATCCCTTCTCTCCGAACCATAAGAGTAATAATATGTGATGGATTAGAGATTAGTTGAGTCCTATTTGGTTTATTGTCACATGATCCGAACTTACGACCATGATGAGTTAGATATTATTAGAGTTCTAATTGGTTTCTGTCCCATTCATGATCCAAACTCACAACACATGCTCATACAACCCACATAACCACAGTATTAAGTCTAATTCTGAAATGTATTAGAACAAGTTTTAAAACATATTAGAAAGTATGACAAGATGCCACCGACGGAGGCCGGCCAATTCCGGTGAATGATAGCACCGGTGTCGCTGATGGAGCAGGTATAGTCTCTCCATCTCTATCTTTCTCCCTTTATCTCCCTCATTCACACACTCTCTCTCTCTCTCCCATTTTGTAGATCTGGTGCTAGATAGAGCCGCACCGACGGCGGTGGTGGCAGACAGAACTCTAGAAACCGGTACAAGCGAGGACGACTATGGCGGCAAGCAGGAGGATAGTGGTGCACAAGTGACCTTCGCGACGTCGTCGGGAGCTGGCACGGACCGTGGAAAGGAAGGCCTAGACAATGACGACTCCAGAAGCTAGAGAAGGATCTAGAAGCTAGAGTTAGCTGGCTCCAGGATCTAGATTTTATTTTATTTATTAACCGAGATGGGCCTAGTACCGCCTCCACTAAAGGTCTATTAACGGAGGCGGTTGCCTTATGACACCCGCCTCTCTACTATTAATAAGGTTTTAACGTAGGTGGGCAGGGGCAACGGCCTACATTAAGCCATGATTAACGTTGATCTCGTTGGAGGCAGTTGCTCCAGCCCACCTCCATTAATGAAAAACGACCGTCTTCAATAAAAAAAACTGTAGTAATGTTCGGCACACCTGGACAGCCGTTGGATCCTTCTACCCCCCTACAACTGCTCGTAGGTTATTAGGTTCATGTGTTACACATGAAGGCTCGTTATTAATCCTCAAGATAATGACATGAACCCTCACTTAGAAACGTTATGTTCATGTGGTGCATGTCCTGCATAGCAGATAGGGCATGGATCACATTGTTGGACCTAAAACTAAAAGGCCATTGCCTTCGCTCTCGTTTTCCTTTCTCACTCAATTCTGGGAGACGTGGCATACCTCATACGTGGTCAAAACGATAGCCAATAATAGAGAGGCTGTATATATATAAGTAGTTCTAGACTAGCTAGTAGCACTTGTGACGGTGTCGGAGCTAGCGCGCGCCAAATAAACATATATAGATCAACGGCGGCGAGGACGACCGACCGATCGAGCATGGCCACAGCGGCCGGCAAGCCGCTGGTGTGCGTGACCGGAGCTGGAGGCTTCATTGGGTCGTCGCTCGTCAAAGAGCTGCTCCAGCGTGGCTACCGCGTGAGGGGCACCGCAAGGAACCCAGTATGTAGTCCAAGCAAGACCCCTAATATAAGTTCAGTTTATTTATCGGTTGAGTTTTGTATGCTTCTTCTTCTCGCAGATAATGACTCAAGTTTTTCCCCCCTTTTAATTAATCTGCATAGAGGACCGCAAGAATGCCCATCTGCATGCACTGGACGGAGCCAAAGAACGCCTCTCTCTGTGCCGTGCTGATGTGTTGGACTACAAGTCGCTCGTTGCGGCATTTAGGCTTTGTGAGGGCGTCTTCCATGTCGCTTGCCCGGTTTCAAACAATGACCCTGTTAGTTCGATTCTACCGTCAGCCTAGTACTTTGTGAGGGTGTCTTTCCATGTCGTAATTAAGCCACAAAGTATATATATGTGCCTGTATGATGTGAAACATGCATGCAGGAACTCATGGCTGCTGCTATTGAGGGAACGAAGAATGCCATCAACGCTGCTGCAGATATGGGAGTGCAACGCGTGGTGTACACTTCATCCTATGGTGCTGTCCATATGAACCCAAAAAGGAGTCCTGATGAGGTTGTGGATGAGAGTTGCTGGAGCGATCTTGAATTCTGCCTAAAGACAAAGGTCTAATTAAGAGCGCTTATCTGATGAATAATAACTGATTCAGAAGTTAATCATTCGAGCTCCTCATCCCTAAGTGTACCTATACATACATACATACATACATACATATATCCTGCTAACAGAACATGCATGTTGAATTACAGAACTTTTACTGCTTCGCGAAGACGGTTGCTGAGAAAACAGCCATGGAGGAGGCATCCAAGAGAGGGATACACCTGGTGGTGGTCGTGCCGGCGTTCACGCTAGGTGAAACGCTGCAGCCGGGGCTGCACCTGGCGATGTACATGCTCATTGTCTCCTACGTGAAGGGCACCAGGAAGACGTACCCGAACGCTGTCTCCGGGTTTGTCGATGTGCAGGATGTTGCGCGTGCCCATGTGTTGGTGTATGAAACCCCTACTGCACATGGACGCTACCTCTGCATTGGCGAAGTGGTGCACCAGTCGGAGTTTATTCAAATGATGATAGAGCTCTTCCCACAGTATCAGATCACCGCTAAGTAAATCTCTCTCTATATATATAGTCTCCACTACTACTTATTTCAAGTTCAAAACATATTGAGATATGCTTGCAATGACGACGAGTTTAATTTATAGCACTATTTTTGTGGAAAATACATATGATTCTTGAAAACCAAAAAAACACCAGCACAAAGTATCAGCCCTAGTAATTTACGTTAGTTATAAGAAATGGTATAAGAGGTTTGTACCAAATTAATAAAGTATTTTAATATAATATTTTGTTGATATATTTGCTGGAATCACCTTGCAAGACAAATAATGATGCTTCAAGGTGTGTTTCAGAAGTTAAAACAACAGTCAGGAATATTAAAAATTGTCATCCATATGCAGCAAGTATAGTTCTCCTAGACAAAATTAAAATGGCTTCTTTGATTGTTTAATTGACTATTCGTTCTTGACTTATAGACAATGTAAACAAACTCCCATAGTTTGTTAAAAGATCACTAAAGCAACTTAATTTAGCCTTTGGTGTGTAAAAAAACTTGTGTGTGTGATATTTTACTTACTCCTATTTTTGTCCACCATTTAGGTGTAAGGATGAAAATGCACCAAAGGTCAAACCGTACAAGTTCTCTACAAAAAGGCTACAGGATCTGGGCATGAAGTTCACTCCTCTAAAAAAAAGTTTACACAAGACAGTGATATGCCTACAAGAACAAGGTCATATCCCAAAGCTCCCCCACAAATCGGCCTTGTGATGAGGATATATATGTATATATCAAGGGTCGAGGAATCTAGGATTGCACTACGGTGGAATCAACATCTTAATATGTGTTCTTAAATGAACTTTCCTTGAGACTATGCTAGAGCAAATAACTTCTTAGGTTATCAAAATAAAATGCTACAAATTTGAATTTCCCCAGCTATTTCTAGTGACTCTACAGTACTTATCCATGGTCTCGAGAGAAAAACCTTCCACAATACTTGTCCATGAAAATACCAAGGTTGTAATTATTGCAATATTTTCAATCTATAGCCTAATTAAATGCTCTAATAGAAGAGATATGATTTTATCACTACTACACAAAACATTTTAAGAAATGGACATATTTTATTTGTAGTGGAGGTTCCCTAATCAAGCATTTCTATGAGGATATGCGCTAGAGCAAATAATTTCTTAGATATAGTTCTCAAATAAAATGCTAAAATTTTGAAGTTTCCTAGCTCCTCTAGTCATTCTACAATATTTGCCCATGGTATCGGGAGAAAAACTTCCACAATACTTCCAATGAGAATATTAAGGGTGTCACTATTGCAATATTTCACTCCATACCCTAACCAATTGGTCCAATATAGATGGTTTTGTCATGGCTACACAAAACATTTTTAGAAATAGTCATATTTGATTTGTAGAGGTGGTTTTCCTAACCTCTTCCATTACTAGGAATATCTAGAAATTAAGTATTTTGAGGGGCGGACAGATAACAACAAGAGCAGTAAGTGAAATCGATTTCTAGGATCAATTAATAAATTTTATAGGTTAACAAGTGTCAACACTAGGGTTTGGTGGCTCGATCTATTGCGTGGCGAGATTTCTGTGTTATCTAGTTTTCGAGCTAGACTTTATCTTGGTTTTGTAGGATTGCGTAAATCTTAGTTTCATTTTACTTTCTGCAAAATCTTGTTCTTGTCTGAGTTTTATTTGAAGACCAATAATGCCACCCTAGAAGGCCGCGCCGGTAGTGTCGCCCTGTGTTCTAACATGATTTCAATTAAATTTTTACATACCTATTCATCCAAGCCTCCTTAACCTTCTAGGAGATCCTACAAAAACCCCTATTGGGAAAACAAGGAATATGACACTCTTGTGTTAATATTAACTCATGAAGAGAAAAGAGTGTAATATGATGGTGTAGATAAAGAGACACAAGAGTTTTTACTGGTTCAAGCCAAACATCCCTACGTCTAGTGCGGTGTAGTACTCGTGTTCCTTATCTCTTACTTGTCAGGGGGTTCACAAGCTTGTTTGAGAGAGGGAGAGGGCCCCCAAGTCTCTATGGATGTACGCACATATGAGTGTGTGGATGTTCAGTTGTTTGGTGTCTCTTGAGAGAGTCGTGTCCCCCTTTTTATAGCCTCAAGGAGGGACCTTTACATGATAAGAATAATGGATACAAAGTGGAAGGAAGCTTGGAAGAGATACCCTTCCTTTCCCTAGGATCGGCATCGACTTCCTTCTGCAAGGCATTCTGCTTCTCCCTGGGTGGGGGCCCAGGGGTGTCATACATTGTTTCTCCATTGTCTTGCGCTCCATACTTACCCTAGTAGGGGTTTGGTTGTTTTAGTTAGCGTCATGGTCATGACTGGTGGGGTCATCTGCTCCTAGTCATGATTAGCATGGTCGTCTACACCTGGCCAAGATTGGTATAGTTGTCAACACCCTGTGCTTGAAGGTCCTATTTCACCTTCTTACTGTAGCTAGTAGGCATTGACACATGATGTCTTCTTGTGCCTCTGTGTGAGATCTTCGGTTAGTCCCAGTCACCTGTGCCTAAAGGTCTTGTTCCATCCTAAAAGGATATCTTATGACTGGTGCTTGGTCTTGCTTTCGTCCTAGGGGTGGTCGTCGTGACCCCTCATACTGGGCGACCCTGTCGTGCCCTGTCTCTGTAGCAGCTACTATTGTAGCTTCTTGGCCTTTGTCAGAGAATCCGTTGTGTCGGGGTCCGGTATTGTGCCCGCTGAGCATGCCACGTGGAAGACCATACTCCTTATCTTGACCGGCGGCATACATCCTGGTATAGTGACGTGCCTATGTTGGGCGAGGCAGAAGCCACGTAGGCCATAGCAGGCCACATCAGGCAAGGCAGAGACGCTTTCTGAGACCTACTTTATATTGGGTGGATGGGGCCTTGGTTCTAGAGGCCTCTTTGTTAGATGGGTCAAACCGAGACGCTTTTGGCCCAAGCTTTTCCCCCACAACCCATGACGTCATCTTGGGCTCTTGCAGGGTGCTTTTGCCCCTCGGTGGGCTTTACTCCGTATGGCCTTTTGGGCTTCCAACCCGTGAGACTGGGTACCGCTAGGCCTTGTTTAGTTCCCTGCCAAAAAACTTTAATCCCATCAAATTTTTAAACACATTCATGGAGCATTAGATGTAGATGAGAAAAACTAATTGCACAGTTTGGTTGTAAACCGTGAGACAAATCTTTTAAGCT
This sequence comes from Sorghum bicolor, assembly GCF_000003195.3. NCBI lineage: Eukaryota > Viridiplantae > Streptophyta > Magnoliopsida > Poales > Poaceae > Sorghum > Sorghum bicolor. Next base: position 12,936,484 of record NC_012872.2, read on the forward strand.
TAATAAGTCTATGATTAGTCATAATTGCTATAGTAACTAACATGTGCAAATGATGGATTAATTAAGCTTAATAAATTCGTCTTGCAGTTTTCACATGACCTATATAATTTATTTTTTGATTAGTCTATGTTTAATACATCAAATATGTGCTGGCATATCCGATGTGACATCTAAAAATTTTCTTTTCGCGAACTAAACAAGGCCTTATACTCCATACATGTAACACCTTGTTCCGATTTTTTCATACTTCTAGAAGTAATAACTCTTTCATTAAATTTCTTCTAATCCCAACAAACTACTATATAGCTCGCAACGATAGTTCTTAATTTCTCAAATAAATTGCAATCATATTAGTTGTACCCTATGTTATGTTCAGTTGCTATCACACATCCTTACGCAAAATTAAAAAGAAAATTATTAAAATAACTACAAAATTATTAAATAACTGGTGTGTAAATTGTGTTTAGTTCCTATCACGTGTATATTGGAAGACTCCTCATCCATCGATGTATTGTGTAATTTAGCAGCAAAAAGCCAAAAACAGTCCTTCAAAGTAGATTTTGATTTTAAATTTACCTCACAATTTTGTCTATAACTACAAAAGCTACTTCATCTTAAAAATCACTTTTAATAGAAGTCTGTAATTTGACTAATTATTGGACTTATCACAAAAATTGTCTTTTCTTAAGTTAAAATATGTTTTCCATTGTTGGACTGGATAGCATTTCCCATTTTTTTTTAAAAAAAACTCTGCCTCTAGAAGGGTAGAACCTCATCTTGTCAACCGTTGACTTTATGGCCTGACGACACTGAAACTGCAGTTGTGGAACAAGGAGAGCCAAAGACGTCCGTGAATCACTGTTATTAATTTCTCAAACAATTTGCAAGAAGCAGACACATTATTATTGTCGGACACGCTTAACAAGAACCAAGTCAAAGTAACGCAAGCCATAAATAAAACTGATTATCTCATCATTTATAATAGGAGGACAAGCAATTGTTCCACACAAATTAGCAGCAACAAGCGTGGTCAGCAATGTCTCGAACCAAACCCGAAGATGAAGAAATCGAACTGCACACTCCGATCCCTAACGGCAGCAAGCACCGCGGGATTTATTGAGAAACCAACGAATGCAGACACACACATATATATATATTGGAATGAGAAGACGCTGCCTGGTCTTCTACTTCTTGGGCGCGAAGTTTGCCTTGATGTGCTCGACCTCGCCGTTGCCGATCCGGAATGCCTTGGCGAGGATGTCGGTGGGCACTGGCGGCGTGGCGCCGAAGAGCGTCATGGCGATTTGCTGCGTGCCCTGGAGCTGGCTGTTGAAGGCGGCGACGACGGCGGCGGGGCCGTACCCTCTGTTCTGCTGGAAGTGGACGAGGCCGCGCGGGAAGACGAAGACGTCCCCCTTGATGAGGGTCTTGCTGAAGAGCTTGTTGGCGGTGGTGATGAAGCCGACCTCGAGCGTGCCCTCGAGGACGAAGATGATCTCGGTGGCGCGCGGGTGCGTGTGCGGCGGGTTCTGGCCGCCGGGGGCGTAGTCGATGCGCGCGATGGAGACGCCCAGCGTGTTCACGCCCGGGAACTTCTCCACGTTGGCCGCCGTCACCAGGGAGCCCGCCGCGTTGCTGGTGTTGCCGGGGTTCCTCAGCCCGGAGAAGAAGAAGTCGTCCGCCGAGATGTCCGCCTTGCACGGGAACCCATTCAGCTTGACCGCTGCACGGTGCACGCACGGGTCAGCAACAAGTCGATTGTGGGTAAAAAGCCAAGAAACTTGAGAAGACCGACGAACGAAAGGTTTCGTTTCTACTCACGGGAGGCGTAGTCAGCGACGCAGACGTCCTGGAGCATGTCGGGGTCGCCGGCGAGGGCCGGGGCGGCGAGCGCGAGGGCGACGGCGCAGGCCGCGGCGAGGTAGAGGTGGATCCTGGCCATGACCTGCTTCCTTAATCTGCACGTTGGTGAGGGATGAGTAGTGTGCGTTGTTGTGTCGTGATGAAATGGGAGCACACACTAGAGCCCGTACTTATAGGCAGGGACCGGAGATTAACCAGTCGGGCGCCCAAGACTGGAGGAGGAGGTCTGGACTCTGGAAGGAAAAGGAACCACCGGGGAAGAAGGCGACCACGGGGTAGGAAAAAGAAGAAGCTGCGAGGACAGGACAAGCAAGACGTACGCCAGCTTGGCAGCTTCCCGGCTGTTAAAGATGGGAGCGTCGAGATAAGAGTTGTTTATGCTGCGTGGGCGAACTGCTACACATGCCGGAGAATCGGGGCCGCGGCGAGCTTGGACGCAGTCCTCGGCACGGCGCGGCGTTGATTATTCTCGTATTCTGTGCGTGGCAGAGTGGCGTCCGTGCCCCGTGGATCCGGATGGGACAACGGGCCACCGCTTCCAGTTTCGTAGTTCGTCATGGCCTCGTTTCGTCGTCGCGTCGCACTTGCACATCGGTGCTCCCGACCCATAGCCCATTGCCTTGGATGAACGAACGGTCCGGATCACTAGAAATGGAGATGGGGAGACAGCGCCCTAATTGCACGGGCGGGCCTCACGTACGCGTCCCCCCGTGCAGCATGAAGCATGGGCGATTAAATCGCACATGCGATGCAGCTCAAACGGCTGGGCTCCTGCATATGGCAGTCGTACCATTTCTCAGGAGCGTTTGAAGTAGTTAGCAGTGTAGGGTAGGTTTGGATTCTCTCGTTTATTTTTATTTTTTTGGTAAAGTTGAGGACTAAAAGTGAGACCTTTTACAATGGTTGGAATCGCTTCTCATCGCTTCTCATCGCCTCCGCTAAATATCATTTTTTCTTGATTTAATTCGTCCGAGGGCAATTTAGTCATTTCGCATAGGGCTCTCACTCCACCACCCCACGCCCGAACTCGCCGGTCTCCCAAATCGCACGCAGCTCGCGTGTTTGGCTGCCGCCGCCGCAGCCCTGCCCTCGCCCTCGCACTGCGCCGCCCTGCCCTCGCCCTCGCCCAGCGCCGCCCTGCTCTCGCCCTCGCCCTCGCACAGCGCGCGCTGCTCTCGCCCCACAGCGACGCCCTGCCCTCGCCTTCAAGCGTTGTTGGCACCGTGCCCCCACTGGTCTCCTCCGCCGTCGATAGCGCTCGCCCCCATTGCTCACCCGTTCACCCCCACCCCCTTGGAGAACTCTTCGAAGTGGATCTGATCGAGCTCCAATCGCAGTAGCAAGGTACGGTTTTTCTCATATGCACTTGGTTTGCATTTGATTTATGTCGAGCTTAAGAAGTTTTACATCAATTTCGCAATCACTAGCACCATCTGTTGGTATCTCAACATGGTCAGCAGCTGAATTCTCAGCAATGTGCATGTTTTGAACTCGAGTAGACCATGAATGAGATGAAGACCATGCTTGTGTCTGTTGAATCAAAGCTAGAGTAGTAAAATGAGGATACAGTAAACTAATCTGTTGCAATTAGGGCTCGACTAGTCCACAACGAATGAGTCTGCTAGTTATTAATTTTGTTCACTAGAGTAATGTTGTTCTAATTTTTAAAAGTAGTACAGAAGCTGGGAAGTTGCACACAACCCGAGTAGGAAATATCTGGCCATGTTATTGCAGACCGAGATCCCTGTTTATGATGAACATCATTGCGCATGAGATAGGCACAGTAACTACAACAACATAATTTAGTCAATGAGAATACTAGATTGCTTATCCATGAGAATACTTGATTTGCGTGACACAATGGGCTTTTCCTGCTTTCTGGGTTACCAATGTCATAGTTTTAGCCATGCTGATTGATGCAGGAGGAAATGTCGGGTTTTGGTTCTTTGCTGGAGTACAATGAAATTGTTAGGCAGATGTTTGGTAATGAAGAAGAAGGATTTCAGTTTTATAACAACTATGCTAAGGAGAAAGGATTTAGTGTGAGGAGAAGCTACTGTGAGTGGGACAGTGGCCATAATGAGATTACCCTTCGGAAGTTTGTCTGCAGTCGTGAAGGTTTTCGAGAAGAGAAGGAGCTGAAGAGGGAGAGTAAGAAGCGGAAACCACGGAATATTACTCGTGTTGGATGTCGTGCTAAACTTGTGATTGCACGAGATCAGAGCACAGAGCAGTGGTATGTGAAGGATTTCATCGGTGGACACAACCATCCGATGGCGGAACCAGACGTTGCTTGTCTGCTGCGTTCACATAGAAGAATCAGCGATGATCAGAAAGCTGAGATTTTGGAGATGCAGATTTCTGGGATCCGCAAACACCAGATAATGGATATTGTGCAAAAGCAGTACGGTGGGTACGATAAGGTTGGATATACAATGAGGGACCTGTACAATTTCTGCCATCGCAATAAGCTGGAGACAGTTGCCGCTGGTGATGCTCAAACAGTCATCAGTTACCTGACAGAATGCAAACGTAGAGATCCTGATTTCTTTTTCCAGTACAAGACTGATAGGGAAGGGCACCTGAAGGGACTGATCTGGTGTGACTGTCAATGTCGGCTTGACTACAGAGCATTTGGTGATGTCGTCGTATTTGATAGCACGTACAAAACGAACCGATACAACCTGCCTCTTGTTCCTTTTGTTGGAGTGAATCACCATGGCAGTACGGTTCTTTTTGCTTGTGGAATTGTTGCTCAGGAGACTATTGAGTCTTATGTGTGGCTGCTTAGCACATTATCTGATGCCATGGCTTAGAAGCATCCGGTTTCCGTGATCACTGATGGAGACCTTGCTATGCAGAGAGCAATCAGGGTGGTGTGGCCAAATTCATCTCATAGGCTATGCATATGGCATATTGAGCAGAACATTGTGCGTAATCTGCATGATGATGGTGTCAAGAATGATTTTAGGTATTTCCTTTATGATTGTTGCTCCATAGAAGAGTTAGAGATGAAATGGCTAGAATTCTTGGATAAGCATAACGTTACAGATCAAGAGTCGTGGCTTTATCAGATGTATGAGAGGAGGGAAATCTGGTGTGCTGCGTATCATGCTGGTAAGTGCTATTTAGGACTGAGGAGCAACCAGCGGAGTGAGAGCCTGAACTCTAGGCTTCAGGTAAATCTAGATCGTAAAATGACACTGTTTGAGCTGGTGCAGCACTTTGACCATTGTCTTTCACGGCTGCGTAGTAATGAAGCACATCTGGACTTTGATGCAGAGAATTCTGAGCCAATGTTACAACTAGATGCTTCAACTATTGAGAAGGAGGCTGCAAAAATGTTCACACCAGGAGTTTTTGCCAAGGTGCAGTTCAGCATAAAAGCAGGCATGAAGTGTTTTATGAGAGAGCACCTAGATGGCTATGATTTGCAGACATATATTGTTGGAAGGGTGGATAAAGGAGACAAAGAGTACTTTGTGAAATGTGAGATATGTGTTGATGAAGGCACTCTGAAGAGAATTTCTTGTTCTTGTCTTAAGTTACAGTCCCTTGGAACCCCCTGCTCACACATCTTCTTTGTATTGGGCTATCGCGATGAACGCAAGCTTCCAGAGTGCTGTGTTTTGAAAAGGTGGACAATGGGAGCCAAGAGTGCATTTCCTCCTATAAGGAAGAGCACCATGTATGACTATTCTGATAGCCTACAGAGGTACCGTGAGCTACGTAATATCAGTCACACTGCATCCTTTGTAGCATCTCGTTCACCTGAAGCATATGAGCGGCTGACACGTGTTCTGCATGAGGAAGCTGCTATGGTCCTGCCTAATGGAGGAGAGATCGGAGGAAACAAGTTTGGTCCAGTGCTGCCGCAAGCCCAGCATATTGATTCCACAGAGTCCACAAATGTCTTGGATCCCATGCATGTGCCAGGCAGAGGGGCACCGAAGAAAAAGGTGAAGTCAGTTTCAAATAAGAAGAAATCTACGGTGAAATGTACCCTATGTAAGGAAGAGGGTCACAATCGACGAACATGCCCCCTGCGAAAAGAGGTAGTTAAGAGTAATCTTCATCAACAACAATGTCTTGTCTGTGACGCATGTGTAGTTATGACTTATGACTAACATTCCTCTACGTTTTTAGGAAATAAAGCTCCCTGAGGATGTGCTCGATATATGATTTGCGAAGGATCCGCTTGGTGTTGCATAAAAGGTACGCTGGTGCATTACTCGTTTAAAGAGATGCTTGTGTTGTTATGATACTCAGTGATTTGAGAGTCCCTCTAAAGAACAGTTTTCCCTCTGCTTGCTATATTGAAATAATGTTCTCATTAGACTTAACTTAAGCATAGCTCAATCAATATTCTGTGAACGTGAGTCTGGTTTTGCACTTGTGTTTTGTTTATCTATTCATGTGAGTGCTCGTTTGTCAAAATATGATTGATTCGATGACATACTCTGCTGTTGATAATTGTGCAACTCAGTTGTGAAATTCCATTGCAGCAAAAAAAAAGAGATCAAGTTAACTTATGTGAACCGTATTTGGCAAAATCTGAATAATGATATTCATTGATGCCACATAAATGTATCTCAGAAAAGTCACGACACCGGGCCAGCAAACTTATCATAGGTTCACATGGTCATATTCCAGTGCCATACACAATCATGAGTGGAAGCAAAAGTTATACAACACTGCTCAGCGCTCACTGCTTTCAACCAACAAATATACAACCTACAGGGTGTGGCCTCTCTAAATCCAGTTCTAGCACACTTGTGCAGTGTGATATCCTGCCAATGGGGATGCTGCTGTTGCTCCAAGTGAGCGTCATGGTACAGGTTAAACTCATTGGCGTATTTGGGGCGGCATCTCAATGGTGAACCATATTTGGCATCTTCTAGCTGTTTCAGCTCTTCCAACACCTGCGACATAGACACAACTCAGAGAACTCAGAAGAGCTTTGTCATCAGGGATCACGTTACAAACACATTCATCATGTGTACAAATTATTACAACGTGAAGACTACTTTTGAATCATAGGGCCATACTCACAACAGGCCACTAATTTTATCATGCTAAATTATTTCAAACATTCTGAATGACACAATACATGCTATTCTTTTCAGTAAACCTCATGACAACATGCTATTCTTTCCATTATAAATCTATTATTTCACCGGAAAACCAAATTCTACCATATGATATTCCACCACAAAATCAGTCCTTTCTACAAGTGGAATACAAAGCTGTAAAGTGATATTTCACTAACTAGCAACTAGGATCAGTCTCTAACTGAGATAAGTGCTGACTTAACACAAACAAGAGTTGGATCAAAAGACAATAGGCAATTGCTGTCAATTTAGACATATGAGAGCACTCCAAAGTTTTCACAAAAAATTATCCAAGTACTGAGATGGAATTGCTCACATGAGTATGTCATGCACATTGTCAAAATCATCCCCACAACCTGATTAGAAACATAGCCTTTGTCAATGAGTAGTGTCGAATCCACCTGTATTAGCCAGAGCCAGATAACTGAATCGTTTAGACCATTCGAGATCGATCAGAAAATAATTAACAGAAAATTAATACAAGGATCGAACTCTGAAAAAATTAAAACAAGGGAAATCACCTCCATTTCTGTACTGTCAGAAACCAGATCACGAACAATCTTCTCCATCTCTTCGTTGTGGCCAATGGGCCTCTCGTCGCGATGCGCGGCAGATTCAAGGAACCGTGGGCGCTGCATTGGTTGAACCGTCGTCCTCCTCCCGTCCCTGGCCTGCAACCTGTACAGCTCCCATCGCTGCCGCGGACTGAGCTCGACGCTGGGCCAGGCCGCTTCCGCTTCCGCGACTGCTCAGCGGCCGCTAGCCTGGACACAGCCATGACAGTGCCCAGGCGGTCGAGCAGGGCGTCGACGTTGAAGGCGGCGGCCCTGAGCTCCTAGAGCCAGAGCCTGACGGCTTGGGCGCGGGGGAGACCGCCGCCGCCGTCGGCTTCTTCATGTACATCGCGTCTTCGGATCCAACTCCCCCTACTTGCCCGCAGCTCGCCGGCCTTGACAATGACGTCCTTGATGTCCTCGCCCGAGGTCGGGAGCGCCGGCGGGACCTAGGCAGTGGCAGAGGAGGATGCGGCAGCTGATGAACCCTAGAACGCGACAGTCTGAATGTCATCAGGAGCAGAGGATTTGGTGGCCTGATGAACCCTAGAAATTTCTCAAAATGTTAATCTATTTAGAATCCAATCGAACTATATTACTTCAATTATACATACTCAACTATACTACACATTTTACAATTACACATTTACCTTTTTACCCTTTATTAAAATAAAAAACTACAAAAAAAGGAATTACCACTCCTCTAATTAGATCCCTAATCCTCTCAATTTCGGAGGCGATGGGAGGCGACGGGACGCTTATGGCCCACCGACCATAGACACATCAATCGCCTCTCATCGCCTTACGCTCATCGCCTCTCATCGCTTTTCATGCTCTGGGTCCACCGGTCATAGACACACCAATTGCTTCTCATCGCCTCTTCAACCATTGTAAAAATATTCAAATTTTAAAACACTTATTTTTTTTGTCTATACTTTTTTTAGATGGTTTAAATTTTCGAAAATACTTTAGACTTTCTGTTTGGAGCTTTAATAACAAAAGGATCTAAAGTTTAGTAAACTTTAGTCCATAGGATCCAAATAGGACCTTAGGGCTTAGGCCTTTATTTAGTTCGTGTGTGAATTTTTTTGTGTTACATTGGATGTTTCAGGAGATGTTGGTAGGAGTGTTCGGATATTAATTTAAAAACTAATTACATAACGCGTCTAAAAACCGCGAGACAAATTTATTAAGCCTGATTAATCCGTTATTAGCATAAGTGTGTTACAATAGCAATTATGACTAATCATGAAGCCTTAAAAAAGATTTGTCTTCCGGATTCTATGCAAACTGTATAATCAATTATTTTTATCTATATTTAATGTTTTATATATTTGTGCAAATATTCGATGGGGCGTACTGAAAAGGTTCTGAGTAAGAACTAAACAGAAACAGGGACTTAGTTTATTTCAGACCTTGTTTAGATCCAAAAGGTTTTTAGATTTTGATACCGTAGCACTTTCGTCTTTAGTTGACAAATATTGTCCAATCATGGAGTAACTAGGCTTAAAAGATTCGTCTCGTAATTTAAAGGCAAACTATGCAATTAGTTTTTATTTTGCTGCAAGATACGATATGACAGAGAATTTTAAAAAAATTTTTGTTCTTGCGTGAACTAAAAAAAATGCCTTTGTCTCCGGCTGCTGAGATTTTCCCACGCTTGCTAGTCGGTTAGACGCGCCGGCCAGCCACGACGTCGCCCACACGTCGCGCTGCCTGTCGTGCGCTCGGCTGGCTCGCGCACTCGAGTCTGCAGTTCATCAACTGCCTCAGTATAAGTGATGCGAGATCAATACGGATTATGTTGTTGGCTCCATATATAATTCCTCTCTCATGGAGATTGTTTCAGGATCACGTTATGCAGCAGTGGTGGTGATGGTGGCTACAGTATTATTAGAGATCAGACTGATTAAATTTAGACATCTCTGTACGCGTATAATGGAATCCGGTTGACCAAACTGAATGGAATAAGCAGGAGGACTGTACGAGTACATCTGTATATGCCCTATTTGACACAAAATATATATATACTCATGCTGTTCAGGCGTATACATACTATATTCTGGACCTGTTTTCTGACGAGCCATTGCTGGTACAGTAGTGCTAGTATATTATTAGAGGACCAAGTTGAGGTTTTTCTATACGATACGAATAGTCGAGTTTGTTGAATTGGATGACTAGACAAAACGGATTGCAGTAGTACATTTATAAAAATACCCTGCTTGCCCAGAGGCTTGCTGTCTCCTGTCTCTATCTGCATCGATCTTCTTTGCACCGAGGATGCGTGAGATTGATGTCGAAAGTGATGGGAGAAGGAAAAACGGTAGATCAGCGCGATGACTCCTTCAACCAGGAATATCCTTCCATTCCATATTCCTTTGCGGCAAAGTTCAGAGAAGAAAAATGGGGCAACGCCGGGACATTTCCCTTGTTTTCCCTGGGTTCCAGGCTGAACCGGAGGAGTCTTCCTCCCATTTCTTTGCTGCAAAGTTCGGAGAAGAAAATTTTGGGGGAACACCGGGACACTTCCCTTGTTTTCCCAGGGTTCCAGGCTGAACCGGAGGAGTCCGATCTTCTGCCATCATCAAGTTTGTTCGTTTAAACTTATCCAACAATGTTTTTCTCTCATAATAAATTACACTAAATAGTACTTGGCTTTTTAGAAAAACGAACAGACTCATCAAAAGTAAACAAAGTAACGGTGCACGGGTCGTCCGAACTCCACGGGTTTTGCTTTGCTTACGAAGCTGACCAGCGGCCAACGATACGAAAATGCCACATGCTTTATCCTAAGACTAATTCTAATCAAATGTGGTTGCTTATTGCTTGCAACATACCCAAGGAAGCTCAGCAGCATCCGCAGCATGTTCAGACAGGGATTGTTTTTTTGCAAAGAAATAGGGTGAACAAAAATGGGGCTGAGATTGTTTCTTTGCAAGGAAATAGAGTGCTAATACTAACCACTGCAGACCATTTACCAAGTTATTACCACTGCTGAAAAGCCAAGTCCCGTGCTAAATATAGAATCGGTCGCTGGCTTCACCAACCCAACAACCACCTAGCGACGCGCGCGGCCAGACCAGACTCGACGTCCCACCCCCCCCCCCCCCCCCCCCCCCCCCCCAGATGACCAGATGAGACGATGGCCGCCTTGAACAAGGATATCCTTTGGAAAATGCCAATAATCGACGGGACCAACCGACGGTGTCCTGTTCCAGATGAGACCACGGCGGTCTGGAGTTAGTAGCAATCAGCTCGGCCGTCGCCGTCAGGCACCTGCTCTGCTGTGGCTGCCGCGATGTGCTTTTTTCTGTTGTGGGCTAGCAGCTAGCTATGTGCTGACGCGCTGGCGATGGCGAGTGAGTGCACGGCATGTCCTTGTCCCAGACGATTGCCGTCGGCGGCCGGCGCCTCGATCGTCCGGCAGTGCGTGCGCTCACCTTCACCTCAGTGGTTTGGTCTCGGACCTGCACCTGCCCCGCGCTCGTCTTTTGTCGCCGTGGGGTGGGCATTTTTCTCCGGGCCATTGTTTTGAGCGGAGGTACAGTCGTTAGTTAATGCGGGATTACGCTGGAAAAATTATCGTCTGATGCATGCGCATCTCTTTTAGGTTTTGGTTAGTTGCAAGGCAGAGCTGCCGTGGCGCCTGGCGCGCGCTTGCTTCGTTCGGCACCCTGACAAAGCATCGAGTTTGGGAGGTACTAGTTTAATTATGCCCCGTCGCACCCTTGGGCCGCCGGCGGCTAGTCGCCGTCCACGTGAGCGCTCAAGCGAGTACAAGGAACGGATGAGAACGCCAGTTAGGACAGCCTCGGTCCGAACGTTTTTCTTATCAATTGTCTGAATGAGTTCTTCATACAGGATTGAGACACTTTTATGTGCCGATACACTCACTGGCCGCCCTACATGACAGGTACATAAAATGAAAACGTACTGGAAGCAAATATGCCAAGTCACTACGAACACGCTTTCCTCATACGCGCCTCCTGGTTCACTTGTCGGAGTCACCCGTGAGGCCGTGACACCTCCCTCGTCGAAGATGAAGCTTGAGCCTCTACAAAGCGCTGCTTGAGGAAGTAGACGTAGTATCTCCTAGGTGGCTGACGACTCCGGAATCGTCCATAGCACTTTGATTTGGACGACGAGCGCTAGCTCGGTTGGCTAGCTTTCGCACTGTGCCAGCAGCCGGGCGCAGTTCGATCCCTGGGGATCGGTGAGGGGGAGTGCATGGCTTAGCCATCCTCAATGGAAGTTTTATGACACAGTTTCCAATACATTAATATTTTGGAAACAGTGCATAGAAGTTTCATGGGGATGAAACTCTCTTATCATCTCTCTTCGTTAATATAGCGCCACATCAGCATATTTAATGTGCATGAAACTCTAATGAAACCCCTATTGAGACTGGCCTTACCGGGGTTTAAATTGTAGATGTCTTGTACTACTGTCATTAGTACAAAGTACATTTAGCCGTGCTAACACTATAGGTCATATTAATTCTTAAGATTCAATCAAAAGCATATTTTTGTGGCTTCAAAAAAAAAATAAAGCGATGCATGTTCAAAAAACATAGATGTACTTTTGTCACACAAGTTAGAATTCAATCTTGTTATGTAAAAATTCATATAGAATGGCAAAAATCACTGAATTTTAATATTTTTAAAATTGAGGGAATCTCAACTATTGAAACAAAACACATTTATATGGGATATGGATGCATCTGATATATGAGCAACTGATATACAACCTTTTTATTGAGTTGTCATGGTTTGCACTACATATTTCATCCCCCACCATTTGTAGAGAAGACATTGTCCATGTACATTGTAAATAAGATTGAAAAAGATCAATACATATGTACAACAACTTGATGTACCGACAACAATTTTAACCATGACACCGGAACACATGTATACAAAAGGTTCTGGCCCATGTTTCCAAGAAGTCGATCCACTGCAGCTTGAACATTTGTAGCGGTAGTGGCCAAGGCTTGGATGTTCTCTTATGTGTCAAAGAAACCCATGGGGCTTCACTAATTTGTTGCATACAGTTCTTCCGGCGGCACTGCAAATTTTGACATTACTTTGTTGTTGAGAAGACTTCAAAAAAGAATCCAGATAAAAGCTTCAAGAAATCATACTTCGTGACTTTTCAGTTGTGTTCAAATTAAACCAAGACTCCCTGACATCGAGACCACTAATTTCATCAGTGGATAATTAGTTGGTCACTCAAAAACCTTGCCTATTTTTTCAGCTTTGTTATTACAGTCCATGAAGAAAAAAAACTTCCTTCATTGATTTTCGTAACATCATCTAACAGGCTTGTTTTTCATCTTCAGTTGTTGCACCATATCCAATACACAATCTTTAACATGATTAATAAAAAATTGTGCATTACTTTCAGGCTCCAGCAACGATGGCAAACTAGTTATACTACAAAAGTTTTTCCAAATACAACTATAAGTTACGAAAGTATCTAAGAAGTCCTAGAAATCATATATACTGCACATATAAAATTTCCTAGTGAAGCCTTTGTCAAGGAACATGTTCATCAAATATATTAGGACAACCTGTCCAGAATCATATACACTAAACAAAATACCAGCAATATTCATTCACTTTACGACATCAGCACAATGAACCCAGATGTAAGTTGTAATTGTATAGTTTTTTCAGAATACAGAAAACAACATAGTTAATGATACTGTATCACAATGACTAAACCTAGCTAACATCTTGAAATTATAATAACTATGCATTTTCAAGGCTTTAACAGTGAAGCACTAAAGTGGACCTCAACACCAACATTGACCAATATCATGTTCAGGAAGAGATCACATCTTAATTTGTCAGTAGCTTGTAAAACATCCATTATAAATGTTGCTACAGGCACTGCATTTCAAAAAAAAATCAAGTCAACATCTATTGTATTAGCTCATGGATGGATCTTTGTAAAGCAACATAGAGGGAGTAGCATGCGGACGCACTTGGCCTTGAGCATCGGAATGAAAGCCATGGAAATATACAAGTATGCCATGTAGCCAAACCTGCAAAAGGGCCATCAAAATTGATGTGTGAATTATAAGGGGAATATGTGCTTCATCTCATTTAAGAAACTCTAAAGGAGCATAGATAACATGCACAACAAGGCCTACTAATGGAAAATTTGTAAAGTGCAGTTCAATACTTATGCTAGAAGCTAACAGAGTTACAACTATACATCAGTAGTGTGCCCCCATCCAAAGACTTATGTCACAGAACCGAACAAATTATAAGAGTTCAAGTGTAGAAACGATCGATCTAGCAATCAAGTTTCTATACTTGAGCCCATATAATCCCGGTAGTCAACCCAAATCACGAAGGACTTCAAACCAACTTTGCAACATACCAAGATCGTAATAGTTCAACACAATACAGCGAATGTTACATAATTCATTCATTGCCGACGAAGCGGCACCACATCGGAGTACTTAGTTATTACAACACAAGTTTTGAAGTAGCGGAAGCAAAATAGTTTACACACACATTTCATCAGTTCTTATTACTGCCAAAGTCTTATCTCATCCACCAAAAGCATCAGGGTGCGAAGTTGTTAGAGAACCACGACCAACGGTTTAGTCCTCATCCCCAGCGGGATGGAGACAGGTCTTGCAGAAGCCATCATAAAAGACATCATCTGCAACAGGTGGGAATAAACCCTGAGTACGAGGATGTACTCAGCTAGACTTACCCGTCTAACCAAACATAAAAGACAACAAGGATCATGCAAGGCTGAGTATAAGTGTAGCTGGCTTGACTCAGACAATTTGCCAAAAGCTTATATTGGATAGTACACCATTTGTAAAAGCATCATATTAATTATCATTAGCCTACCACTAGATTAGCACCTATACTAAGCACTTCACTGAATTATTAGCAAACAATAATAACCATATCAAGTTCCATCATATGTTCTTCCCTGCTATCCTCAACATCATTATTAAGAACTGTTGTACTTAATGAATGCTACGTTTGCCGCTGCTCTGTCAAGTTCTCACTATCCGGGAGAGACGGCGATTTGAATCGATTCCTATCCAGCCGGAGGTTTATTCCTAGCACTCACCCAAGTATCCCCCATCGGAGAGCAAGCGGTTCACCTTTGGTACGACTCAGGAATCGCGGCTCCGATCAGCGCCGCACTCCCAGGGCTGCCACTCTGCCAGGACGATCAGGACTTTTAAATCACCTGTCATTGGTCTTACGCCACTGACCCCTCGCACACCGCACTTCTTCCGGTAGTGCGCACTTTATACTTGCCGGTCTTCCGGCCTGAGTCATACTACTAGGCTTCGCGGTCGGAACGAGTTATCCGGCCAACTAATTGTCAGGCATGCGTTCAACATGACAAGAGGACGTACAATGATCGGTCCTTAGCTGCCACAGACGGAGTTACTACCACCTTGCAAAACTCCACCCGGCTTAAGTCATTTTAAACAGGTTCTTTCCCACGATAGCACATATAGTCAATCGTGATCCAACAACAGCCCTATCTCGCGCAGGTGACACGGTATCACCCGACTTCTACCGATTAAAGCATGACTAAGCTGCTACTCGATCCTAACTCTACTACCAGGTAACGATAAGATATCTGGACAAGGAAAGGGTATAATGCAGCAAGGGCTTCATCACAACTCCTATATGTAATGCATCAATAGATACAACATAATCAAGTATGCTTTTGAAATTAAAGTGGGAGACTTAAGATGCTCCGGGGCTTGCCTTTCACGAACGAAGCTGGCTCGTGACTAGGGCACTCAACCTCCTCTTCGGGCTCCTCTTGTCCTACTGGCTGGGCCTCCGCCTCCTGAGTGATCTCCGGGCCTTCGTTGATCACCCTCTCGAGCTCGAACGAGGCTGTCTCTTCCGATGCACCTATTGCATGCACGATGAGTGAGAAATGTGTGCACACTAGATGATGATGAATGCTTAGTAACATGCCTATAAACTTCACTGGACAATCATTTACGGAGTAAGCTTCCATCACAAGCTCACAAAAGATTACCAACTTAACTAACAAGACTCACCAACTTAGACCAATAAACAGCAACAACTAATTTGACAGAACAGCTCAAAGAACAAATCATAACTAAAGCTATACAGATCCAACAGACATGAATGAGGACATTCTGGAAAGCTCATGAAATTGTTTACATATCATCTTTAGACATCACAGCAATATTTACAAGTTAAACAGGTCAACTAAACAAAGTTCCAGGTTCCGTTCCAGAAAAACAGAGAGCACCTAGTTCTGGAACTCAACTTGGAAGAGCCATAACTTTTAAACTACTGGACCAATTGATCCCAAATTTAAACTGCAGCTAGCTCACAAAGTTTACAACATCTTTGATTTAGACAAGTCTTTCAGAAAACAAATTTATCATCAAACAATGATCAGATTACTCCCTTGCTGTCCAGAACAGCTATATAACCTTCAATTAATTATTTGATGACATAGCAAAAACATATTCAGTACCAACCAAGTGGCTTATAAGCACAAGCATAAACTAAGAGTACCAGAAAACCACATGTGGACTACTAAACACTTAACAACAAGGCATTTATTAATTTAATTCCATAAAAGGTCATATTTACAAGTTACTAGCAAGATTGCTCAGAAAAATCTACAAAAATTACCGAAGCATAAACATGGCACCTGGACATCACCATAAAATTTTCAGAGCAATTGCACATGCCAAACTTAAAATAATTAATTAACATGCAACAAGGTGCTTATTTCATAAATTAAGAAACATGGCTTAGATAGTGTCAAACAACAGATTTTAGATTATTCACATGTTACTACTACTATGAACAAGCTTGGCACCAAAGGAGAACACCAGCATAAGCATAAAACATTCATTATGATTTAAATATGAAATCAGGCCATAGTATTAACATAAATTACATATCAGAGATACAACACTCCAAAACTCATGAAATATTTATCAAAGCATTCTAGTACTATCTAGAGCATAGAATAAAAATTTCACAGAAATTGGAGCAGTATATCACAAGATATGAATTTACACATAATTAACAAGATTAATTCATAACAATTATTTTTCACAGAAAACATGGTGCATATTATATTTTAATTAAAAACTAGCCATCCCATGGATCATCACAAAATTTGTTTCACAACTTTTGGAGCTCAGAAACTGGAGATATGATTTTTGCAAAATTGCAAGAAATCTGGAATTTAAATAAAAAGAGAGAAGGGAGCCGCTGTGTCACTGACAGTGGGACCCGCGTGTCAGCGTCCCAGAAAACAGAGAACACACTCGCCGGCGAATGCTCGCCAGCGATGAGCTTCTCCGACGGATCCAAGGGCACCAACGTGCTCCTTGAGTGATTCCGCGTCGATAGAGGTAGGTGGCTCTAGGGTTGGAGCGACGGAGAGAGGTCGCCGTCGGCCATGGCGGCACGGCGGAGCTACCTCGGCTTACGCCGGCCATCTCCAACCGGTAGAGCGTCGGGGAAGGGCGGCTTAAGTATCAGTGAGACAACGCGGAGCTTTCTAGGTAGAAACGCCTAACCCTAAGGGCTCCGGTGAGTCTGCTCACGTGCGGGGTGGCCGTCGGCGGTGAGCGTGGTGGTGCGGTGGCCGTGTTCCCGCACGACGGTGGCACCAATGCCGGAAATGGCGTGACACGGACCATGACCTCGACCTAGACAAGTGCTAACGCGACTCAGAGAGAAGAAAGGAGACAAGGATGGAGCAGCGGAGAGGTTCGCCGGAATCGGGGTCGTGACGGCAATCTCGCGAAATGCGGCTCACCTCGGGGAGATCTTGGCCAGCCAAGAGGTGGAGAAGATGGAGGAGCTCAAGGCGGACATGGAGACGCTCGGAGGAGAGGCGAGGCGCAAAGGCAAGGGCGCGAGGAGCTCGCAAAGCTCTCGGCGGCAATGGCGATGGCGCTTTCACCGTCTGAGTCGCGAGAGAGAGGGAGGGAGAGAGTGGACGGGCGCTGGCGAGTGCGGGGTGTCGTGGCGTCGATGACGGCATCGATGACCTGACGAGTGGGGCCAGCGCCAGCGTACGGTCACCAAATGGCAGCCAGGTGCTGCGCTGGTCGGCCACGACGGCGAGCCGAGCTGACCATCAGAGCTTGCATCGCTTGTATGACAGAGCTACTTAGGCACTGAATAACTTCCAAACCGTGGCGAATTAGGAGATGGTGTAGTTGACATTCTTGAAGTACTAATCTAGTTCTACAAGTTTGTCAACTAGAGCAAAGACCAAATCGGCTTGGATAAAGAGATATGATGTTTCCAAAATCGATCAGGCAAACTGATGGCGCCAGGTTCCTAATAAAAGTTGCTACAACTTTTCTTTAGGAAGTTTTGACATGCAAACATTTTATGAACCACTTTTTAAAAGCCTAAGCAAAAGAGGTTTTTAGGACCTATGAGTTAAAGTATGACATAATTTGGAGATGTGACCAACATGAACATTGTTCCAATTGTTGAGTTAAGCATAGATGAACTATTTACCAATGCATAGAACACAAACAAGAGCATGGTACAAGCAAACATAAGCAGAGAAGGCATAATTAAGCAAGTTAAATTATACTTATGCATAAAATGACATAACCCAAGGTAAATGATGATCATGATATGCTTATGAAGATGATGATACTCATGTTATGCATGTGAAAGAATGCAACCATAACACTGGGGTGTTATAGCCCTCCCCCTTACAAAAATCTCGTCTCGAGATTTGAAAGCTTACTGATTTTCGAAGAAGGTTTTATAAACTTCTATTAAATAGTCCTCTGTTTTCCAAGTGGCATCTTCCTCCCCGTGGTTACTCCACAACACCTTGTAGAACTTATCCACACGATTACGAGTCACCCGCTCCTTACGGTCAACAACCGCTATATGCTTCTCTTCATACACCAAGTCGGATTTCAACTTGATATCCCGAACCTCCACTCTTTCTTCTGGCACACGAAGGCATTTTCTCAACTGGTAGTTGAACCTTGTAAGCCACGTTCCCTTTTCTCTCAAGAATCCGATAGGGCCCCACATAACAGGGTGCAAGCTTTTGCTTGACTCCGAACCTTTTTACACCTTTCATCGGAGCCACCTTGAGATACACATGATCACCAACTACAAACTCAATCGGTTTTCTCCTCTTATCAGCATAACTTTTCTGACGAGCTTGAGCAGCTTCCAGATGTTGCTGGATTGTATGGACTTGCTGCTCCACTTCATTCATGAAATCATTGCCGTAATACCTTCGTTCCCCGGGTTCCACCCAATTCAACGGGGTTCGACACTTTCGACCATACAAGGCTTCAAATGGAGCCATCTTGATGCTCTCTTGGTAACTGTTGTTATAAGAGAACTCTGCTAACGGTAACCACTTTACCCAAGAACCTTTTGAAGAGAGAGCACACGCCCTCAACATGTCTTCTAGGATTTGGTTAACATGTTCGGTTTGGCCGGCTGTTTGGGGATGATATGCAGAACTACAAACCAAGTGAGTACCAATTTGCTCATGAAGACACTCCCAAAAATGGGTAGTGAACTGCGGTCCACGATCTGATATGATAGTTCGAGGCACACCATACTGACGGACAATGTGCTCAAAGTACAATTCCGCATACTGATGTGGACGATAGTCAGTTCGAATAGGAATAAAGCGAGCAACCTTGGTCAAGCGGTCTACAATCACCCAGATAGAGTCATAACCCTTAATAGAAGTTGGGAGTCCAGAGATAAAGTCCATACTAACTTCTTCCCATTTCCAACTAGGGATTGACAAGGGTTGAAGCAAGCCTGCTTTCATGTGAACTGCCTTCACACGACAACAGTTATCACAACGAGCAACAAAAGCAGCAATCTCCTTTTTCATCTTTGTCCACCAAAATAGAGGTTTCAGATCCTGATACATCTTACTACTACCAAGATGGATAGACAACTTAGACGAATGAGCTTCAGATAGGATCTGGTTTTGGAGCTCACGGTCCTTTGGCACAACAAGCCGATCCTTGAACCATAGAATTCCGTTCTCATCGACCCAGAAATGCTTGGTTTCTTCTTGTTTCATTTTCCTTTTTATATGGTGGATGCATACGTCAGTTTGCTATAATTCGATTACTCGATTGCGAAGAGAACTTTCCAGAGCAATCTGGTGGAGCACTAGCGGGTGCATAAGACGTGACAACGATGGATCTTCAGTCTAAACTGAATGGCAGTGCGATTTCTGACTCAAGGCATCCGCAACCACGTTTGCCTTGCCCGGATGGTAGTACACTTGAAGATTATAATCTTTAATCAACTCAAGCCACCTTCGTTGTCACATGTTCAATTTAGGTTGGGTGAAGATGTACTTGAGACTCTTATGATCATTGTAGATATTGCACAGATTACCCAACAAATAGTGCCTCACGATCTTCAAAGCATGCACAATTGCGGCCAATTCCAAATCATGAGTAAGGTAATTGACCTCATGCTTTCGAAGTTGGCACGAGGCATAAGTGATAACACGACCTTCTTGCATCAACACACAGCCCAGACCGATACCAGATGCATCACAAAAGACATCAAAAGGCTTCTCGATATCGGGTTGAGCTAGGACAGGAGCCGATGTCAGCAATGTCCTCAACTTGTGGAATGCCTCATCACATTCAGGCGTCCATACGAACTTCTCATCTTTCTGAAGTAGGCGAGTCATAGGCTTGGATATTTTTGAGAACTCCGGAATGAAACGACGATAATACTCGGCCAAACCTAGAAAACTCCGAACCTCGTGCACCGAAGTTGGAACCTTCCAATCCAACACTTCTTGCACCTTAGCCGGATCCACCGATATGCCTTCTTCAGATAAGACATGGCTCAAGAAAGGTACTTTCTTTAGCCAAAACTCGCATTTGCTAAACTTAGCATAAAGCTGATGCTCACACAAGTGAGTTAACACTACACGCAGATGCTCTGCATCCTCTTCTTCATTGCGAGAGTATACCAAGATATCATCAATGAAGACCACCATAAACTTATCCAGTTCGGGCATGAAGACCAAATTCATGAGATACATGAAGTGAGCAGGTGCATTTGTAAGACCGAAGGACATGATGAGATACTCATACAACCCATACCTCGTCGAGAAAGCGATTTTAGGTACATCTTCAGGACGGATCTTGATCTGATGGTACCCAGATCGCAAATCAATCTTGGAGAATACCTGAGCTTTAGATAACTGATCAAACGAGATATCAATGTGAGGAAGAGGATACTTATTCTTGATGGTCACCGCATTCAGAGGACGATACTCCACACACATGCGCAAGGACTGATCTTTCTTCTTCACAAAGATAGCTGGACAACCCCAAGGAGAAGAACTAGGACGAATAAGACCCTTCTTTAACAATTCATTCAGCTAGGTCTTAAGCTCAGCTAGCTCATTTGGTGGCATTCTATATGGTCTTCTATAGATAGGAGTAGTACCTGGAAGCAATTCAATTTTGAACTCCACATCCCGATCTGGAGGAAGCCCGGGCAAATCATCAGGGAATACATTCAAAAACTCACACACTACCGGAATATCCTCAATGGCCCTAGATGTAACTGCATTCATCGTGCTACAGATATGAATATCTCAAGGAAGTTGCACTAAGAACGCCTCCTTGGTACCGAGATCTCTCAACATCACCACACGAGTAGTGGTGTCGATAAGAACTCCGTTACCACTCATCCACTTCATTCCCGGAATTACATCTATACCCACACTGGGTAGAACAACCAAATAGCAAGAAACAGATGCAATAGCTGCCTTTATCTAGAGTTGCCCCCAAAACCACATGATTTGTAGAAATATTATTCCCAGCGGCACTAATGCAATAGCTGCCTTTATCAAGCGTAACTGCCTTGAGGTTATGCTTAGACACAAAGTCTGAACTCACAAAAGAATGCGATGCTCTTGAATCAAAAAGCACAAGTGCATCACATTGGTTAACCAGAAACTTACCAGCCGTAATGAAAGGTCCTTGTTTGGTTTTGGTATTTGAGTGACAACTTAGGTGGACTAATAGTGTTTATGTGAGATACACAGGAGATTAGTCCACAGGTGATGATGTGATGATGGAGGAGCTCATTGCATATGAGACATGACATGGAGTCATGTGACCTAGGTGGAGAAGATCAAGATAAGGCTTGGCTCGATGGACCGGTTGCAAGAGTGAAGGGCAAGTAGGAGGCTTTGAAGCGAGGGACCGCGTGTGACGGTGAAGCTTGAGAAAGACTTGGCGCCGATGGACCGAGGCAACGGTGAAGTGCAAGTGAGGTCAAGATCGATGAACCAATACGGTCACGTGATGATATGAAGTGGATCATATCATTTGGTGATTGGTTGGTGCATGTGTTGCATCAACATTGGAGGAGATGGAATGGAAAGCACAAGGAAAAGGTATAACCTAGGGTATTTCCATTTCACTGGTCATAGGTGTGTAGAGAAGTTTATGACCGGATCTAGGATAGATGGTCGTACTATCAAGAGGGGCAAACTTGTTTGCATATCGGTCATCTAGTGCCACTTGAGCGATCTCACTTTGCATACATGTTAGGATCGAGTGGCGTGGCAAGTTGAGAGGCTAACTCCTTTGGGAAAATGTTTGTGAAAATGCTAACACACTTGCACATGGTGGTGTACACTTGGTGGTGTTGGCACACTTTGCAAAGGAGGTAGAGTTCCTAAGGTTAAGAGGGGTGTGGGTTCTGGCGCTTTTGAGAAAATTAAGTATATATTTTCTATTGCGCCGGTGGGAATTTTTGGAGAAGTCACGGGCACTCACTGGACGCTGGTGTTCGCAGCACCGGACGCTGGTCCAGAGAGTCCAGTGTGGTGTCAGTCTGTGGCGCAGGTGTGCAGAGTGCACTGGACGCACCGGAGTGAGTCTGGTGCTCAGCGTCCAGTGTGTGGGCGGTTTGGCGACCCTCTCTGCGCATGAGTCCAGTGAGCACCGGACGCTCAGGGTGCGTCCGGTGGCTCGCGTCCGGTGACCCTGCGAGTTTGCAGAGCTCTCTGCGCACGGGTCCGGTGTGCACCGGACGCGTCTGGTGTGACGTAGTAGAGCGTCCGGTCGTGCTGTGTAGGCGCGCATGCGCAGTAGCCGTTGGCGGCAATGGTCGAGTTCAAATGGCTAGTGACACGTGGCTGACGCCTGAGCACCGGACGCTGGGGGTTGAGCGTCCGGTGGCTCCATGTGAGCGTCCGGTGCCCTCGTGTTTTGCCCAGTGAAGGGGCAACGACTAGTTTAGCCGTTGGGGCTATAAATAGAAGTGGTGGCCGGCCTTGGCTAGTGCTGAGCACCCTTGCGACTTAGTGTCCATGCTTGGGGAGTGCCAGGAAAGCCTCTAACTCACTTGTCTTGCAAGAGTGAGAATCAATAGCGAGTGAGTGATTCTAGTGCGTTGCATTGAGAGATTGCATCGAGTGGCACTAGGTATTCGTGTTGCAAGCCGGTGGTGCTTGTTACTCTTGGAGGTTGCCACCTCCTAGATGGCTTGGTGGCTTGTGACTCCGTCGAAGCACGCAAGGAGATTGTGCGGTGCTCCGGAGAAGAGATTGTGAGGGGTACGGTGCTCACCCCGCGGGGATCGCGAAGAGCAACTCTAGTGGATTGCTTGTGGCTTGGAGGATCCCCATCTTGAGAGTGGATGTGCAGCACCCACTGAGGGTTTAGCTTTGGAATGCCAATTAGCTCGTGATCCATCAAGTGGGTGTATTGCCACAACGAGGACGTAGCTTGGTGGCAACCAAGTGAACCTCGATAAAAATCACTGTGTCAACATTGTCTACTCTTCTCGGTGGTTTGCATTTGCTATACACGAGCTTGTATTTACATTCTTTATTTACTTGTGCTTGTGTAGTTGCTTTTGTAATTAGTTAAGCTTGTGTAGCTTGCTAGTTATCTTCTTGCTTGTGTAGCTAGAAGTAGTTCCCTTGCGTGGCCAATTTGGTTTGTGTAATCTTGTTAGTCACATTGCTTAGTTTGTGTAGCTAAATAACTTGCGCTCTCTAATTTGGCAATAGTTGCCTTGTTATTGAGCTTGCTAGTGAGCTTAGGCTTTGTGCGCTTTGCCTCACTAGTTTATGTAGGAGCTCCCCCGGTTTGCAAAGTACTAGTTGCATAGGTTTGTGTGACCTTGCTTCTAGAATTGGTTAGGTGAGCTCTTGCTAAGGTAGCACCTTGTTTTATTGTTTAGGATCTTTTACAAGGTGCTAGAGAACTTAGATAGAGGGCTGTAGTCTTGGCTAGGCCGATAGATTTAATTCCGCATTTGTTTCGGTTAGCCGGTGCGATAATTTTTAGAAAGGACTATTCACCCCCCTTTAGTCCGCCATCTCGACCCTTCACGTAACTACCTCACCAGCAGGGATTGCTTCCACTGTTGTGTAGTGAACACGCCCCGGACGAACGTTCCCTTGGTTGCCCTTCTTTGGCGGGTAAGGACAGTTGCTTTGCCAATGCCCTGTCTGGTTATGGTTCCAGCACGGACGATTGGCAGGTGGAGTCTTGGCATAGCCGGGCCCAGTATTCCCCTTAGGAAGAGCAATGGAGTATCCCTTGTGGAACCCCGTCTTCGCCTGATTCTTCTTTGCTGGAGGGCGGTATCGTGTGTTAGGAGTTGGAGCACGATACTGGGGCCTGGCTGCCACTGGAGTCTTGGAGTGAGATGCCCCTGCCCCGACCTCAAAAGCTCGCTTGCGAGTCTTGGTCGCAGTGTACACAGTGTTGTAATTCTCTTGGGTAAGAGCATCACTGACAAACTCATTGAAAGTTGCACACTTAGTGCGGCCCATAGTCTTCAGCAGCTTGGGGCCAAGACCCCTCTTGAAGCTAGCAATCTTCTTCGACTTAGTGCTTACAAACTCAGGAGCATACCTCGACAGATGATTAAAAGCATGCAAGTACTCCTACAGAGTTTTGTTGCCCTGAGTTAACTGCATGAACTCAGTATGCTTCATTTCCATGACCCCAGGAGGTATGAAATGCCCCTTGAAAGCTTCACAAAAGAGATTCCAGCCTACCACAGTGTTGTCTGGGAGAGCTTCCCTATGCTGGTTCCACGAGATACCTGCTGGACCCTACAGTTGATGAGCTGCATACTCTACCTTCAGGCTATTAGTCACCCGAAGTAAGCAGAACTTTTGTTCCACCGTGTTCAGCCATTCATCTGCCTGAAGGGGTTCTTCAGCCTCTCTGAAAGATGGGGGCTTGGTATCCATGAAATCTTTGAAACTGCTGTACTGATTAGGTGCTGGCGGATGTTGTGCATTACGACCACCCTGGTTTGCCATCTGATTAATGGTCTCAGTGAGCAGCCTCTGACTTTCCACCATCATTTGCATCAACTCAGCTGGATTTGGTGGTGGAGGAGGAGGGGGTGGATTCATATTCGCACGATTTTCCGCACCTCGAGTGCCACGAGACATCTGTAAAGACACAGTCAGTGAGTATTGATGATGACAAGATTTGCCGCAGAAGAACTTATAATCATGCCTGAAAGTATTCGAGAGAGTAACTTCAGAGAAAAAGGCACAATAATTCAATTCCACAAAACAACATCACCAATTCTAACACATGGCACAGATATCCATAAAATGCACGACAACAGAAAGTATCGTCACAGCCGTTCGAACATGAATAAGTCATACAACATCAGGTCCATGAAGTTATTACATCACCACTGTACAGGCACAAGTCAAAGATCAAGGTTCAGGATTACAACACAATTACAAAAGCACGACTGCCATAGGTCAACTACAAAAGATCCTCCCAAGGCGGCTACCAACTACCCACTACACTCCAGGCTCGTCGTCCGAGTCAGCGTTGAAGATCGCCTCTCCATCCTCGTCGCTAACCGGCTCAAGCTCCTCGTCCTCCACGTCCTTGTGCAAGGGTGGTGCAGCTGCAGCCGGTCCATCTACCTCCATACCATCATCATCGGCCACGATCACCTGAGGTCCCACCTCTGGGTACTCTAGTACAGGGCGAGGAATAGGGTGTAGCAAGTTGTTGAGGCGGTGAATCTCCACAAGACCAGCCTCAATCTGATCCTGCAGATAGTTCTCCCACTCAAGCGACTGGATACGGTGCATCTCCCATGCTCGACGCCTGTTCTCCGACACACGGAGTGTAGTATCCCTCTCACAAGTGATCTGCACCAAGCGCTCCTGCACGGTCTCCTTCTCCCTAGCCAACTGACTCATCTGGTCCTGCTTATGATCTCTCTCTCTACTGGCCTTCACCCACTGCTGCCTTCGATACTCTGCAATGTCCTCCCAGTCATTGCGGTCCTTCTGGGCCTGCTCTAGAAGTCTAGCTTGCTTGCGAAACTTGCGAGCACGCTTTTCAGCCTTCCGTTGCATCTCCTAAGCCTGGCGAACAGCCACCATCACCTGGGCATAGGTGTCCTCTCGCTGACTGAACAGCTTGAGCACAGCCATCATAGCACTCATAGCAGGGCTAGAGCTCTCAGCTCGCTCTCCTCGCCCTCGGACCAACGCACAACCATCAGCCTACTTCCACTCCACCGCTGCTGGGTCAGCATGGGGAATGGAGGCCGCTGGCCCTCTTGTCAGCTCATCGCCAAACCTCTAACACATATTGAGCAGCATAGCATGGGCGGCAATCTGAGCTGCTTCCCATGGGGTCTACCCATCTGCATTACAGGACCACCCTTTCCATGCAGGCCAGCCCCCGTGTGGTGGGACAACTCCCTACACAGCGAACCACTGCAAGCCTCCTGTCATGTCCACCTCCCACCACGAGTACTGAGGTGGCTCAGTATACCCCACTGACTGCAGCACCCTCCAAAGCACAGTAGGAGTGCCAAACTCGCTCAGAAAGGTGTCGCTGGGGAGAGGTGAGGCGGGCACGTCCATCTGTGGAAAGGAATAACTATGGGTAAGAGAGGATTAATTAAGCAACATTTATTTAATTAAAATAAACGATATTATAAGAGAAGGAGTAGACAGAATGTATGTATGAATGTAATATGATGCATGCACGAACCGTACGTCCTCACAAACTTAGAGAATTAATATTCTAACGGATATACGGTGGCATACATTCATCTCTCGATACGGTAACTATCGATTTACACGTGCGATGTTAGAGTACCTGCAGAAAACTTCATTGCAGCCCAACAATACCCAATATCTCACTCAAGAAAGCAGTAAACTAAGTGCACATTGATTATACATGCCCCGACCATGCACAAACAATGACACCACAGATACCCGAAAAAATAAATTCTCCCCCAATTAAGTTTCTTTCATGGTTCCATGGTTTAACATGCAACCACTCTAGAAAACCACCGCGAACACTCCCCTAGACCGCCATTTGGACGATCATGCTCTCACAGCTCACACTTACCAGAGCGTAGGTGCGACGTTGCATAATTTAAATCTAGCGACATATGCGGCTAATTCACATACAAAGGCTACATCTACCATTAGACCACAGGGTAGCATAGTGCGGTCATCACACATCCATGCCTGAGTACCGGAGATGCATAATTAAAACCCCCAAGTTAGTACTTTAAATAGCCACCTAAAATCCTTATATAGGCAAGAAGGATCCGACCACTGCATAATTTAGGTATTGATTTTCACAATTTATTTAAAAACTCTTTTGTTTTTAAATACACAAACGCTGCATTTGTAATGTCGAACTTGCTCTGATGCCAGCTGTCACAGAACCGACCAAATTATAAGAGTTTAAGTGTAGAAACGATCAATCTAGCAATCAAGTTTCCAGACTTGAGCGCATATAATCCCAGTAATCAACCAAAATCACGAAGGACTTCAAACCAACTTTGCAACATACCAAGATCGTAATAGTTCAACATAATACAGCGAATGTTACATAGTTTATTCATTGCCGACAAAGCGGCACCACATCGGAGTACTTAGTTATTACAACATAAATTTTGAAGTAGCGGAAGCAAATTAGTTTACACACACATTTCATCAGTTCTTATTACTGCCAGAGTCTCATCTCATCCACCAAAAGCATCAGGGTGCGAAGTTGTTAGAGAACCGCGCCCAACGGTTTAGTCCTCATCCCCAGCGGGATGGAGACAGGTCTTGCAGAAGCCATCATAAAAGACATCATCTGCAACAGGTTGGAATAAACCCTGAGTACGAGGATGTACTCAGCTAGACTTACTCGTCTAACCAAACATAAAAGACACCAAGGATCATGCAAGGCTGAGTATAAGTGTAGCTGGCTTGACTCAGATAATTTGCCAAAGCTTATATTGGATAGTACACTATTTGTAAAAGCATCATATTAATCATCATTAGCCTACCACTAGATTAGCACCTATACTAAGCACTTCACTGAATTATTAGCAAACAATAATAACCATATCAAGTTCCATCATATGTTCTTCCTTGCTATCCTCAACATCATTATTAAGAACTATTGTACTTAGTGAATGTTACGTTTGCCGCTGCTCTGTCAAGTTCTCACTATCCAGGAAAGATGGCGATTCGAATCAATTCATATCCAGCTGGAGGGTTATTCCTAGCACTCACCCAAGCATCCCTCGTCGGAGAGCAAGCGGGTCACCTTTGGTACAACTCAGGAATCGCGGCTCCGATCAGCGTCGCAATCCCAGGGCTGCCACTCTGCTAGGACGATCAGGACTTTTAAATCACCTGCCCTTGGTCTTACGCCAATGGCCCCCCGCACACTGTTGGGTATTTTAAACGCAAACAGAAAAATTCGCAAGCGCACGGATACCGATGTAGCCTTCACCTAGGAGTATTCCAGAGTATCGATTTTCCACAGGGAACGTGAGTGTACTAATTAAGAATCAAGATCGCCCAAGGATAACTATATAATTATTTTTGGTGGGAAGAGAGGAAGTTTCCTGAGAGTTCTCTAGTTGATCTAAGAATCAAGAATTACTTCAAGATTATCTATATCGGGACATCAGAGCACTAACCACAGAAAGAGATGAGAAGGGGGCCAGCAAGGTCTGACTACGGTCCTACAAACACCGATCCGAACGTGGTGGAATACGTCGACCGTTGGGCTGTCACTACCCTAAGGCTACCACAACAATCCACAGGATTGGGTGCAATTCCAGGTAATCGCAAGACTAAACACCACGTCTAATCTATTAATTACTACTCTAGCGTTATAAAGACTAGAGCACTTGATGCAAGCGGGAATCCAATAAATAACTTGAATGTAAATAAAAGTAATTAAAGAACTCAGGAATTATGAATTGAAGAACCTGGAGAATGATGAAGGACGAACCAGTTGCTGCAAAAGTACCATGTTGAGGAAGATCCGACAGATCCGGCTCCTCCTCCGCTCTCCTCTTCTCTCTCCCTATTTTCTTGATTACAACTAGAACTAACTAGAACTAGAACTAGAGGAACTAGAACTAGAACTAGATGAACTAGAACTAGATCTAGATGAACTAGAGGTAGAACTAGAAGAACTAGAGGGATCCTCTCTACTTGGATGAAGAATTGAAACCCTAGCTTTGATTCTGTAGAAGAGGTATGATCTCCAGGGGCCAGGGGGGTCTAGTTTTATAGTCCCTTCAAGTGAATCTGGGCCGTCGGATCAAACCGACATTGATCATGTGGTTTTCCTTCAAGTATTAGGTCGGTGGAGCGTTGTCCCTGAATTGGACTCTGTTTGGTCCAAGGGGGAGGGCGGGCGCCCAGTAAGGTAGGGCAGGCGCCCAGTGCCTGAGCCCTCTCGGCCTCCGCTTCGGTCCCGTGGCTTCTGGAGTCTTCTAGATGGTACATAATTGTACGGCACGTTAATATCTCTATGTAAACCCGACGTGTGGGCCTTTCCTCCATATTTCCTGATAACCCCCTGCAGAAATAGACAAACACCAAAACTCGTGGAATTCTGTCAGATAAAACCCTAAGTCTAGGTGTTGGTTGTATTTGGATCCTTTTCTATGATTAGTTGATGGTTAAATGTAAGCATTAAGGACCGTCAACAAGCTCCCCCAAGCTTAACCTTTGCTCGTCCCTGAGCAAAGATGAACTCAAGAGTTTCTGCAGTGGTTTCATAACTTAAAGATACACATGCGTTTAAACAAGATCTCATCTCTGGTTAGAGTAAACTGTTAAGACTTAAAACTTACTCATTTACCTTTCACCATGGGACTTGTAACCGTCACTTCTGTCTTGAGTAGTTAAAAGATAGAACAGTCTAGTCAAGCACCATGTCTCTTGTTCTTCGATTAACTATAGCTCTGGAGTTTTTGCAGATTTTCAAATAAAACTCGGAGATTCCTTGTATGACTCTCTCTCTAGTCTCTCTTTTGTGGTATTTCTGGATCCTTACCAAGGCAGTAAAGGTGTATGCCTTCTCTCAAAGTATGTGGTATTTTTGGTATGAGGCATAGTGGCATTGCCTTCTCTCTCACCCTACTCTAATAAGTATTTTGATATCTGGAGCTCATAGGTGGGAGACAGCTAATACATACTTACAAGACATTTATTGCATAGTCAAACCATGGATCCAGAAGAACAAGTCAATAAGTCAAATCAAGATGTGCATGTGTGGCGAATGAATGGTGATAATGGTGAAAGTAATGGTGATAACAATGGTGAAAGTCTAATTCTACATGTGCTCTTTTGAGGGGGTACATACCTTTCTTGCTCTTTTGAAACTTTTTGAGGAGAATGAGATGCTCTATATTTTTTTTCTTTTCTCTCAGGTGGGTATCTTGTACCCCTAATTCTACTGTCGGACACTTGTCCATTTTTACCTCTCGTCTCACTTTTTCTTTTCTTTCGAGGTTCCGGGCACTTGCCCCTTTTTATTTTCTCGTATTCTTCTTTTTTCTCTCTTTTTTTAGAGCACTCATCTCTTGAAATAATGTAGCAAGTGGTAGTAACCAAGATAACTTGAGCATTTATTTCACAGGGGAAAATTGAAATGTTTTTGGCTATTCTCTCCCGGATTAGGAGTAGAATATTTTTAGGTGGTTCTGGAGATGGAAATGGGTGGATATATGTGGATGCGTACTTCCGGAGTAGAAGCAGTATGTATGAGTGAACGTGCAAGTGAATCTTGATTTTAACCACATGACATGCTCCTAAGGGTCTACACAGCTTGACCACACTCAATGCTCATAAGCAGTAAAAAGTAAATGTGTGGCTCAAAGTCTAGCAAGCATGTATATATGGCTGTGGTAGGAATTTAAACTCTCATCATACAGGAACTCATCATGCAACATTTTAAAGATTTTCAAAGATAAAGTTCTCCAGAATTCTAGCATCTCTAGGAACAGATAAACAGCAGCTCAACCTTCCCATATCATATCCGTTAACGACTTAGACTTCAGATCAAGTACTCTTCCCACAAGTTCAGGTTTAGAGCAAATCATAATTAATAACAGTCATGGCTAAACTTGAGAGAGATTTCAATTTTTGAGAACTAGTCATGGCAGAGCAACTATTCATCATTTCCATGTGAGAGCTTATCATGAGGGTTCATAGCAAACTTTATTTATTTATTTAGCAAACTAAGCAAAGATATATATAAGCACAAAATCTTTATTTGGGTTTTTATGATTATGCATCTTTTTATTATTTGAGTAAAGTATAAACGTGAGTAGAAACACTTAGCTGGATAAATGGGGGTGCTCTCCCCCAAGCTGGATTTTGACGAAGTTTCTTCTGATGTAGCTAGCAGGTGGCGGAGATGTATTTGAATGTCAGCAGCACCCTGACAGTGATTAGGATGTTCTCCGTCTGCTAGTCTTCTTTGATCCTTGAATTCTGTGGAGTTCAAATAGACAACAAAGCTTTGTGGAACTGGTTAAGTGTTAGCATAAATACCTAGCCTTTATCATGTTGAGCCTCCTCAATAAATGTTACTCTCTTTAGTAGGATCATAAATTTATTTTTATATTTTCATTTTTTATAGGACAGGAATATATTTATTTCATTTTTATGCCATCACAGTGAATGTACTTATGGGTTTTATGCCATGAGCATACTCACATGAGCTTACTATTTTTAACATTTTTATTTTCTTTTCAAGATGATATAAACCTGATTAACTAAGCAAACTATTTTAAAATAATTGAAAGGAAAAGATAACTACCAAGTTTACCTCTTGGCAAGGTGTTCGGTGTTTTTAAGTCCTCCGAATGGGACTCTCCGTTTCCTCAGTCGTCCTGGGATTTGCTGGATGGCGTAGTCGGTGGTTCCGGCAGCACCTGGTCTTCATGTATAACTATCTTCTCTCTCCACACCTAACTCGGTGCTATGGTCTCCTCAGGACAGTTCTGATCAAGCTGTATGTGTTCAGACCTTACTACTTCTCCTTCGTAGTCTGCTCATCCGTCCTTGATGATTTGCCCCCTCTGGTTGCGGTTGCGTCGTCTTCTTTTTGTCCTGACCTGCTTAGAGTCTTCAACTATATAGTTAGGGTCAGTAAAATAGCGGCGTACCTTCTCAGAGAGGAAGTGCATGTGGACTTCTCCAGTTCCAATGTAGATGATTGCTTTAACGGTGCTGAGGAACTATCTTCCAAGGATGATGGGTGGATCGTACTCGTCTTCTCCCATGTCAATAACCTTCAACCTTTCAGAATGTCTGATGTGCCATCTTGAGCTGAATGTATGTCGGTTTTAGGGGTATGGTTCCAAATAGGAGTTGATAAGTGACTGCGGCTATTATGTTGACGCCTGACCCGATGTCGCAAAGCTTCTTCTGGAAGTTGTATCCATTAATGGAGCACTGGATGCTTGGCATACTTGGGTCGTCCTTTTTGGTCACGAATGGTGACTTAAGTCGACGGGCTTGTCCTCCTTGAACTATAGTGACCATCTTAGCTGACTTGGTCCACATTTGCTTGTTCCTATTCCTCCTGTTGGTCCTCTTCCTTAGTTCATGTCGGAATTGCTCTGACATTTGTGTAGTCTTGTTCTTGAAGGAAAACGTCTTCTTCCTCCCCTTGATGTAGAAACTGATCTTGGCAGTACTAGCGTAGATGATAGCTCCTGAGGTGTTCAGGAATGGCCTCCCTAGGATGGGTGCCCTCTTATCAGTATCAGTCTCTATCACCATGAAGTCTGCTGGAACGTATAAGGTACCAACTCGGACGTAGAGGTTCTTCAATATTCCCTTTGGGAAACTTAGCGTACGATCTGCAAGCATGCCGGAGGAGATCGGGATGACGGTGCATCCTGGATTGCCTCTCTTGACCGGCAGAAGGTCAGTAATTACTTCCATAACGGGGTTACTCCAGTAGTTACGTCCTCAAGCATCTCAAGGCAGTGATTGCCTGAGTGTCCAGTATCTCCAGTGTGTTTGTGCTCGTAGATCTAGGTTCTTCACTCGGTGGAGTCTGGGAGTTGTAAAAGTCCTTCATATTTTGCTCGAAGTGTACCTGCTCATAGAGACAAGGCAGAGATCAAGTGCATGGGCCCTGTTGGTGGAAAACACCAATAGAACCAAAAGTGTATTTGTTCTTCTCTAACCTTAAGCATAGTGAGCAAGACAAAGTTGATGGATAATAAGATCATGAGTGTAGCATTTAAAACATTTGTCAGATCAGATCACTCAACCTAATGGAAAGATAATCTATCTATACTTATGTTTTTTTATATCTTCCAAAGATTGAGTGTGCAATATTTTAGCTAATATGATTAGGAGTGTGGAATCACAAAGGTGGAAGGACTAAACATGTTGAATCGATTGGGTTGGTTAATCTAGAGTTGTAGATCATACATGTTTGTCTCTTTTATTCATGTGAACGCCAGAACCAAGGAGAAGCTTATAGAAGTGATAGTCAAGTACTTTAAGATGTTACCTTACTTGAAAAGTGATAGTACAGTATCACCTTGTGGAAGCTTTCCTTTCTTAGCGGTTGTGCATCGTGTTTGTGGCACCCTCCATGGATCATCTCTTGTGAGCTATGCCTTCCTTGTGTAAATTGTTAACCTTCATGCGTCTCTCTCTTTGTCTCCAATGTGAGTTTATCTCAGGACTTCCCAAGTCGATATTGAAAGTTTTCCTGCAGGGGTTAGTCCAACAAAATATCCAATATCTACTATAGCATACTATCGGCTCAAAGATCAACCTAGACACCATGTCTAATTTTATTTAGGAGGGAATTTTAACCTAAGCATCATGCTTAAATTAAAATCCTTTGGAAGTAAGATCATCATTCCTAAACTAAGCACCATGCTTAATTAAGAGATAAATGAAACTACTCCAACCTAGACATATACTAATGCAAATAAAGGTACCATGAGGGCATTTATAAAGATCTACTCAAGTGGAGATGAAGTAGTGTGATTAGTATTTAACAAATTTAGCATGTCTCAAAGGTAGGGACAACCAACATAGCAACATGGCAAAGAATGTTTTTATGTAAAGTACTCCCCCAAGCTTGAATTTTGCAAAATTCAAGTTTGGATGAATTAAATTCAATGTTGTATGATGATTGGTTAGACATACCTTGTGCTTGTCATTCATCCGATCTTCTTGCTCCAATCCTGGAAAGGTTAGTGACAAGAATACCCGAAGGAATTTTTCTACAATTATCTTTATATGCTCAATACACAAGGCAATGTTGCAAATAATTAAAAGCTCATGTTACAATCTGATCAGTGCTTGTTTTAGGACACTAGCTTGTCCTTGGGAAACCATCAATTTATGTCGGCGAAGTGGTTTCCCCTCCAACGCTGACCTATATCAAGATCAACTCAACGAGATCTGCAATATTTATTATAGACATATGTATCGACAACCGCCCTTTTAATGTTTTTATAAATAGAAAGGATGAGGGGGTTGGTGATCTCGAATGTGGTGATGTTGGAGAGACCAATGGATTGGTAAGATGTTGCATATGAGCATGGAGCAAATGAAGTGACTATGAAATAAATTCCATGCTCATTGATGCTTAGAGTGAAATCCATGTGGTATGGTGAAAGTGATAAGGTGAGTATGGTAAAAAGGAAAAGAAAAAGGATACACAGACGACTTGGTTCGAAACTAGCACAGCTACCGTTCTCTGGCAATGGCGCCAGAAAGCTTGTTGGGTATTTTAAACGCAAACAGAAAAATTCGCAAGCGCACGGATACCGATGTAGCCTTCACCCAGGAGTATTCCAGAGTATCGATTTTCCACAGGGAACGTGAGTGTACTAATTAAGAATCAAGATCGCCCAAGGATAACTATATAATTATTTTTGGTAGGAAGAGAGGAAGTTTCCTGAGAGTTCTCTAGTTGATCTAAGAATCAAGAATTACTTCAAGATTATCTATATCGGGACATCAGAGCACTAACCACAGAAAGAGATGAGAAGGGGGCTAGGAAGGTCTGACTACGGTCCTACAAACACCGATCCGAACGTGGTGGAATACGTCGACCGTTAGGGCTGTCACTACCCTAAGGCTACCACAACAATCCGCAGGATTGGGTGCAATTCCAGGTAATCGCAAGACTAAACACCACGTCTAATCTATTAATTACTACTCTAGCGTTATAAAGACTAGAGCACTTGATGCAAGCGGGAATCCAATAAATAACTTGAATGTAAATAAAAGTAATTAAAGAACTCAGGAATTATGAATTGAAGAACCTAGAGAACGATGAAGGACGAACCAGTTGCTGCAAAAGTACAATGTTGAGGAAGATCCGACAGATCCGGCTCCTCCTCCGCTCTCCTCTTCTCTCTCCCTATTTTCTTGATTACAACTAGAACTAACTAGAACTAGAACTAAAGGAACTAGAACTAGAACTAGATGAACTAGAACTAGATCTAGATGAACTAGAGGTAGAACTAGAAGAACTAGAGGGATCCTCTCTACTTGGATGAAGAATTGAAACCCTAGCTTTGATTCTGTAGAAGAGGTATGATCTCCAGGGGCCAGGGGGGTCTGGTTTTATAGTCCCTTCAAGTGAATCTGGGCCGTCGGATCAAACCGACATTGATCGTGTGGTTTTCCTTAAAGTATTAGATCGGTGGAGCGTTGTCCCCGAATTGGACTCTGTTTGGTCTAGGGGGGAGGGCGGGCGCCCAGTAAGGTAGGGCGGGCAACCAGTGCCTGAGCCCTCTCGGCCTCCGCTTCGGTCCCGTGGCTTCTGGAGTCTTCTAGATGGTAGATAATTGTACGGCACGTTAATATCTCTATGTAAACCCGACGTGTGGGCCTTTCCTCCATATTTCCTGATAACCCCCTGCAGAAATAGACAAACACCAAAACTCGTGGAATTCTATCAGATAAAACCCTAAGTCTAGGTGTTGGTTGCATTTGGATCCTTTTCTATGATTAGTTGATGGTTAAATGTAAGCATTAAGGACCGTCAACACACACCACACTTCCTCCGGTAGTGCGTACTTTATACTTGCCGGTCTTCCGGCCTGAGTTATACTACTAGGCTTCGCGGTCGGAATGAGTTATCCAGCCAACTAAGTGTCAGGTATGCGTTCAACATGACAAGAGGACGTACAATGATCGGTCCTTAGCTGCCACAGACGGAGTTACTACCACCTTGCAAAACTCCGCCCGGCTTATGTCATTTCAAACAGATTCTTTCCCACGATAGCACATATAGTCAATCGTGATCCAACGACAGCCCTATCTCACGCAGGTGACAGGGTATCACCCGACTTCTACCGATTAAAGCATGGCTAAGCAGCTACTCGATCCTAACTCTACTACCAGGTAACGATAAGATATCTGGACAAGGAAAGGGTATAATGCAGCGAGGGCTTCATCACAACTCCTATACGTAATGCATCAATAGATACAACATAATCAAGTATGCTTTTGAAATTAAAGTGGGAGACTTAAGATGCTTCGGGGTTTGCCTTTCACGAGCGAAGCTGGCTCGTGACTAGGGCACTCGACCTCCTCTACGGGCTCCTCTTGTCCTGCTGGCTAGGCCTCCGCCTTCTGAGTGATCTCCGCGCCTTCATTGATCACCCTCTCGAGCTCGAACGAGGTTGTCGCTTCCGATGCACCTATTGCATGCATGATGAGTGATAAATGTGTGCACACTAGATGATGATGAATGCTTAGTAACATGCCTATAAACTTCACTGGACACTCATTTTAGGAGTCAGCTTCCATCACAAGCTCATAAAAGATTACCAAGTTAACTAACAAGACTCAACAAATTAGACCAATAAACAGCAACAACTAATTTAACAGAACAGCTCAAAGAACAAATCATAACTAAAGCTATACGGATCCAACAGACATGAATGGGGACATTATAGAAAGCTCATAAAATTGTTTACATATCATCTTTAGACATCACAGGTCAACTAAACAAAGTTCCAGGTTCTGTTCCAGAAAAACAGAGAGCACCTAGTTCTGGAACTCAACTTTGAAGAGCCATAACTTTTAAACTACTAGACCAATTGATCCCAAATTTAAACTGCAGCTAGCTCACAAAGTTTACAACATCTTTGATTTAGACAAGTCTTTCAGAAAACAAATTTATCATCAAACAATGATCAGATTACTCCCTTGCTGTCCAGAACAGCTATATAACCTTCAATTAATTATTTGATGACATAGCAAAAACATATTCAGTACCAACCAAGTGGCTTATAAGCACAAGCATAAACTAAGAGTACCAGAAAACCACATGTGGACTACTAAACACTTAACAACAAGACATTTATTAATTTAATTCCATAAAAGGTCATATTTACAAGTTACCAGCAAGATTGCTCAGAAAAATCTACAAAAATTACCAAAGCATAAACATGGCACCTGGACATCACCATAAAATTTTCAGAGCAATTGCACATGCCAAACTTAAAATAATTAATTAACATGTAACAAGGTGCTTATTTCATAAATTAAGAAACATGGCTTAGATAGTGTCAAACAACATATTTCAGATTATTCACATATTACTACTACTATGAACAAGCTTGGAACCAAAGGAGAACACCAGCATAAGCATAAAACATTTATTATGATTTAAATATGAAATCTGGCCATAGTATTAACATAAATTACATATCAGAGATACAGCACTCCAAAAATCATGAAATATTTATCAGAGCATTCTAGTACTATCTAGAGCATAGCATAAAAAATTCACAGCAATTGGAGTAGTATATCACAAAATCTGAATTTACACATAATTAAAAAGATTAATTCATAACAATTATTTTTCATAGAAAACATGGTACATATTATATTTTTATTAAAAACTAGCCATCCCTTGGATCATCACAAAATTTGTTTCACAACTTTTGGAGCTCACAAACTAGAGATATGATTTTTGCAAAATTGCAAGAAATCTAGAATTTAAATAAAAAGAGAGAACGGAGTCGTTGTGTCACTGACAGTGGGACCCGCGTGTCAGCTTCCCAGAAAACAGAGAACACACTCGCCGGCGAATGCTCGCCGATGATGAGCTTCTCCGGTGGATCCAAGGGCACCAACGTGCTCCTTGAGTGATTCCGCGTCGATAGAGGTAGGTGGCTCTAGGGTTGGAGCGACGGAGAGAGGTCGCCGTCGGCCATGGCAGCACGACGGAGCTACCTCAGCTTACGCCGGTGAAGGGTCGAGATGGCGGACTAGAGGGGGGTGAATAGTCCTTTCTAAAACTTATTGTGCCGGCTAACCGAAACAAATGCGGAATTAAAACTATCGGCCTAGCCAAGACTACACCCCTCTATCTAAGTTCTCTAGCACCTTGTAAAAGATCCTAAACTAGAAAACAAGGTGCTACCTTAGCAAGAGCTCACCTAACCAATTCTAGAAGCAAGGTCACACAAACCTATGCAACTAGTACTTTGCAAACCGGGGGAGCTCCTACACAAATTAGTGAGGCAAAGCGCACAAAGCCTAAGCTTACTAGGAAGCTCAATAACAAGACAACTAATGCCAAATTAGAGAGCGCAACTTACTTAGCTATACAAACTAAGCAATGTGACTAACAAGGTTACACAAACCGAATTAGCCACGCAAGGTAACTACTTCTAGCTACACAAGCAAGAAGGTAACTAGCAAGCTACACAAGCTAAACTAGTTACAAGAGAAACTACACAAGAACAAATAAATTGAATGTAAATACAAGCTTGTGTAAAGTGAATGCAAACCACCGAGAAGAGTAGACAATGTTGACACGGTGATTTTTACCGAGGTTCACTTGGTTGCCACCAAGCTACATCCTCGTTGTGGCGATACACCCACTTGATGGATCACGAGCTAATTGGCATTCCAAAGCCAAACCCTCAGCGGGTGCCGCACATCCACTCTCAAGATGGGGATCCTCCAAGCCACAAGCAATCCACTAGAGTTGCTCTTCGCGATCCCCGTGGGGTGAGCACCGTACCCCTCACAAACTCTTCTCCCGAGCACCGCACAATCTCCTTGCGTGCTTCGACGGAGTCACAAGCCACCAAGCCGTCTAGGAGGTGGCAACCTCCAAGAGTAACAAGCACCACCGGCTTGCAACACGAACACCTAGTGCCACTCGATGCAATCTCTCAATGCAACGCACTAGAATCGCTCACTCACACAATCGGATGATCACTATCAAGCATAAGTGAGTTAGAGGCTTCACTAGCACTCCCCAAGCATGGACACTAAGTCCCAAGGGTGCTCAGCACCAGCCAAGGCCGAGCACCACTTCTATTTATAGCCCCAAGGGCTAAACTAGCCGTTGCTCCTTCACTGGGCAAAACTCGTGGGCACCGGACGTACTGCTAGAACCACCGGACGCTCAACTCCCAGCGTCCGGTGCTCAGGCGTCAGCCACGTGTCACTAGCCGTTCGAACTCGACCGTTGCCGCCAACGGCTACTGCGCACGCGCGCCTGCACAGCACCACCGGACGCTCTATTGCGTCACACCGGACGCGTCCGGTGCACACCGGACTCGTGCGTAGAGAGCTTCGCAAACTCACACGGTGACCGGACGCAAGCCACCGGATGCACTCTGAGCGTCCAGTGCTCACCGGTCAGAAGCTCCTCGCGCGCACTCGCTGACGACACACACCACCGGACGCTCGAACAGTAACTGCCCAGCGTCCGGTGCGCTCTGCTCACCTGAGCCACCGACTGACACCACACCTGACGCTCTGGGCCAGCGTCCGGTGCTACCACCACCAGCGTCCGGTGAGTGTTTCTCAGCGAGGAACACTCCCGCGACTTCTCCAAATTTCCCACCGGCGCAATAGAAAATATGCACTTAATTTTCTCAAAGGCGCCGAACACCACCAAGAACCCAAACCCCTCTCAACCCTAGGAACTCCACCTCCTTTGCAAAAGTGCCAACACCACCAAGTGTATACCACCATGTGCAAGTGTGTTAG
This sequence comes from Sorghum bicolor, assembly GCF_000003195.3. NCBI lineage: Eukaryota > Viridiplantae > Streptophyta > Magnoliopsida > Poales > Poaceae > Sorghum > Sorghum bicolor. The sequence continues at coordinate 12,976,352 of NC_012872.2, forward strand.
CATTTTCACAATCATTTTCCAAAAGGAGTTAGCCTCTCAAACTTGTCACGCCACTTGATCCTAACACGTATGCAAAGTTAGATCGCTCAAGTGGCACTAGATGACCGATATGCAAACAAGTTTGCCCCTATTGATAGTACGGCCATCTATCCTAAATCCGGTCATAAACTTCTCTACACACCTATGACCAGTGAAATGGAAAAGCCCTAGGTTATACCTTTGCCTTGCGCTTTCCATTTCATCTCCTCCAATGTTGATGCAACACATGCACCAACCAATCACCAAATGATACGATCCACTTCATATCATCACGTGACCGTATTGGTTCATCGATCTTGACCTCACTTGCTCTTCATCGTTGCCTCGGTCCATCGGCGCCAAGTCTTGCTCAAGCTTCACCGTCACACGCGGTCCCTCGCTTCAAAGCCTCCGACTTGCCCTTCACTCTTGCAACCGGTCCATCAAGCCAAGCCTCATCTTGATCTTCTCCACCTTGGTCACATGACTTCATGTCATGTCTCATATGCAATGAGCTCCTTCATCATCACATCATCACCTGTGGACTAATCTCCTGTGTATCTCACATAAACACTATTAGTCCACCTAAGTTGTCATTCAATTACCAAAACCAAACAAGGACCTTTCAGCCGGACATCTCCGACCGGTAGAGCGTCGGGGAAGGGTGGCTTAAGCATCAGTGAGACAGCACGGAGCTTTCTAGGTAGAAACACCTAACCCTAATGGCTCTGGTGAGTCTGCTCACGTACGGGGTGGCCGTCGGCGGTGAATGCGGCGGTGCGGTGGCCGTGTTCCCGCACGACGGTGGCAACAAGGCCGGAATGTCATGACACGGACCACAACCTCAACCTAGACAAGTGCTAACGTGACTCAGAGAGAAGAAAGGAGACAAGGATGGAGCAGCGGCGAGGTTCGCCGGAATCGGGGTCGCGATGGCCGTGAACCCGACGACGGCAATCTCGCAAAATGCGGCTCACCTCGGGGAGATCTCGGCCAGCCAAGAGGTGGAGAAGATGGAGGAGCTCGAGGCGGACACGGAGACGCTTGGAGGAGAGGCGAGGCGCAAAGGCGAGGGCGCGAGGAGCTCGCGAAGCTCTCGACGGCAATGGCGATGGCGCTTTCGCCGTCGGAGTCGCGAGAGGGAGGGAGGGAGAGAGTGGATTGGCGCTGGCCGAGTGCGGGGTGTCGTGGCGTCCATGACAGCGTCGATGACCTGACGAGTGGGGCTAGCGCCGGCGTACGGTCGCCAAATGGCAGCCAGGTGCTGCGCTGGTCGGCCACGACGGCGAGCCGAGCTCACCATCAGAGCTTGCATCGCTTGTCTGATAGAGCTACTTAGGCGCTGAATAACTTCCAAACCGTGGTGAATTAGGAGATGGTGTAGTTGATATTCTTGAAGTACTAATCGAGTTCTACAAGTTTGTCAACTAGAGCAAAGACCAAATCGGCTTGGATAAAGAGATATTTTTCAAAATCGATCAGGCAAACTGGTGGCGCCAGGACTTAGCAAAATTTTGCTAAGTGTCAAAACAGCCCACAAATCTGCCTTGTAAGCACTTTTTGAGCAAGTTGTGATCATTTTCATGAGATGGCAATGAAACAACTTTTGTTCCTTATAAAATTTGATACAACTTTGCTTTAGGAAGTTTTGACATGCAAACATTTTATGAACCACTTTTTAAAAGCCTAAGCAAAAGAGGTTTTTAGGACCTATGAGTGAAAGTATGACTTAGAGACATAATTTGGAGATGTGACCAACATGAACATTGTTCCAATTGTTTAGTTAAGCATAGATGAACTATTTACCAAGGCATAGAACACAAACAAGAGCATGGTACAAGCAAACATAAGCAGAGAAGACATAATTAAGCAAGTTAAATCATATACTTATGCATAAAATGACATGACCCAAGGTAAATGATGATCATGATATGCTTATGAAGATGATGATATTCATGTTATGCATGTAAAAGAATGCAACCATAACACTGGGGTGTTACAACTTATACCATCAAGGTTAACTCAGAGAGACACTACAATCTTATATTTAGTGAATAAAAAAATCAAAGATTTGTTTGACCAAGCCATATGCAATCGATACACATGATTCTGGAAATAATTAGTAGAGAAGTGTCCTGGTTTGAAAACTTGCATGATCTTAAAATTCTTCATCTGATTCACGCGTGAGAAGCCTGATCTTAAAATTCTTCATCTGATTCACGCGAGTGACTTCTCAGTTCTCACGACTCACGGAACAGACCATAGTTCAATTATTGTTAGCAGGATTCATAATAAAAAATGATAATAATGCTCAAGCCTAAGATCCAAGATATCCTGACCTGGTTGGCACACTTCCTACAAAAGCATTCACATTTTTGTGCTCTAGTTTTAAAAACTGGATTCCTTCATGAAACAAGCCAATCAAGCTCGTAGCCGAAATCAACACATGAACAATCATCAGGAGAAGTAAGGAAAGACACCTCGAAGCATCAATTATATTCCCGAAATAATAATCAATAAATAAACCCACCGCAACAATGCCTTAGAGTCTGAGACAACAAAAGCTGTGATGACCTACCTAGTCAGTGGCGGAGAACGGAAGAAACTTTAGGTATGGCAAAATTGACATAAATAATAAATATAAGATTTAAAATTAAAATGGTCTATACACATATAAAGTTACAAAGTCGGAAATACATAGGATTAAAGTCCAGAGAGGAGTTGCAGCATAATCAAGGTATGATTGCTGCCATACCTTGCCATAATGGTCCTCCGCCACTGTACCTAGTGTTCCCAGAGAAATTAAATTGAAAGGCGGGCAGGGGTGATGTAGAATGCAATAAGATGAGGATGCCAGGCAACAAACTGATCCACCCTTCTCGCCTTTCTTGAATCAGAGACGATGGCTCCAAGCCCAGGCCTGAGCCCGATCGAATCAACGTGCATGCCTCGGCGAGACGGCGATGGGCATGGGCATGGCTACGCCAAGGCTAGTTGAAGAGGCATCGTATGACCGGGTGCGGATCAGAGGCCGCGACTCCGTGAGCACAGACAGCACGCGACGAACAACTACAGGGCAACGAACAACCTAGCGAGGGCCGTCGTGCGGCCTGGAGATGGGCGGCGAGCGGCACCGCCGAAAAGATCCCGGTGGTGGCGACGTGGAACCCTAGCCATGCTACACGAAGAGTCGTGGAAGGGGAGAGGACAGAGGAGGTGATGATGTTTCTTTTTTATTTGGTGTTAGCAGGATTGAATCACGCGTGCGTGGGGAGCGTTAGAAGCTGCACGACATGGAGTGCGCATGGGGTGCGGCTGGTGAGAAGCCTAGCTTCCCACGTCCAATCATGACCATCAGATTTGGTTTGTGTGTTTTAATAGCCTTTAGTTTTAATATAGATAGATTTTTGTGTGCATTATCATGGATGCACAATAGTTGGAGGCTTTCAGCGGAACGCTTTATTGGATAGACCAAATATAATTTAACTATTCCATTATAGTAGAGATTGTGTGAGTTGATGCGTAACTTGTGTAATCTTCAACGAGCGGTTGTAGTTGTGAAATATGAAATACATGATGGATGGTGCCCTCTAGCAGGTCAAGACGATAGGCTACTGAGTCACGCACTCCAGCACTTTATATGAGCCAAAGTATTTACTCTATGTGTATCGTGTCAATTAAAAATTTTAAATTAGATTAACTTTATAAAAAAGAATATCAATATCTATGACATAAAACAAGTATCTTATGAAAATATATTTTATGATAAATTTAATAGTACTAATTTAGTATTATAAATCTTAGCGTTTGTTTTTAGAAATTTGATCAAAGTTTAAAATTTAACTTAAGACAACTCTAAAAATAATTAATTAGGGTAAAATAAAAACATAAAAGGAAAAATATGAAAACATACAAAAATACATTAAAAAGAGAGGACAAAGAAATAGAAGAAAAGAAATATAATTTTTTTTGAGCAACATAAAAGAAAGAAAAATGAAAAATAAAGAAATAAAAGAAACATAAAAAGGGAGAATAAAATCCCATAGAAAATAAAAAGTAAAGTAAAATGAAAAAAGAAATAGAAATAGAAGAAATGAAATGAAAGATAAAAAAGAAATGCAACCAGCTGCCTGAACCGCTGGACATCGGTGCCGGTCTGCCGGGCGTGGGAACGTGAGAGCCACTACTCTTGCTCCTGTCGGCCGCCACTCTCACTCGGCCTCGACAGTAAGATGATGGCCCAACAACAATTTAGGGTCCAACAATGATCGCACTCTACCGGAAAAAGTCCACACTATCACCTTGAACTCCCACGAAAGTCCATTTTTCTTCCTAAACTCCAAAATAAGGCAAAAAAATATCTCCCTCAAATTTTAAAAAAATTAGAAAGATATTTTGCTCAGTTTTAGAGCTTAGAGAGAAAAACAAACATTCATAAAAGTTGAGAGGTAACGTGGACTTTTCCCCACTCTGCTACACTATACACGGGCTAAGAGCATCTCCAGCCCAACCCCTTACTTGGGCCTCTACTCCAAATTTTAGGAGTTTGGACAAAAATCCAACTCCAATGGACACTCTAGTTGGGCCCCTATTTTACATGTGCCCTCAAAATTTGATATCAGGCCTCCACATCTGGCACCCCCTATCCCGTGGGTCCCACCCACTTTTCCCCTCCCACCGCGTGACCGCGCCTCGTCCGCGACCGAGCGCCGCCGCGCGCTCGACCGCGCCGCACCGGAGCACCTCGTCCACCGGAGCCGGTGCAGGAGGCTCGTCACGCCGGAGCAGGAGCTGCGACCACGACCGCACCACGCTGGAGCGTCTCGTCTGCAAACGCACCGCCAAGATCCGCCACCGTGACCGCGCCGCCAAGATCCGCCACCGTGACCGTGCCGCCAAGATCCGCGAACGCACCGGAACAGGAGCAGTACGTATAGTCCTATTCTCTTCATGCTAGCAGCGGTGGCCGGCGACGCACGCAAGCAAGCAAAGCTGAACTAAGAAACTGATGTTGTTGCTGCTCCCTGCAGGTTCCTCTCCCATGGACGGCGGCGTGTCCCGTGGAATCCCTGGAGGTGGGGCTGCCTCCCCGTCCGGCGTTGGCTCCCACGCGACGTCGTGCATTCATCGCGCCGCATCCCCGTCCTACCTCGGCTCCTGTCGACACCAACCTGTCTCGTACCCAAGAACGTCCATCTCCCAGCAGCGGCGGCAGGATGCCTTCTCCCGGCGGCGGCAGCGGCTTACCTCCTCGGCTCTGCAACGACCCGCCTCGACTCGGCCCTCGCGCATTGACCTTCATGGAGCCTCACGCCGGCACCTAGGACGCCAACAGCAGCACATGGGACGCCGGCAGCACCACATCATCACCAGCACAAGCACATGTCTATGAGGTTGCCGATGACGACTTCAGCCAGATTCATTGGACGCCTGAGTACTCGGTGAGTTGTGCTAATTTCATTCCCAAGATACATGGACAAAGCAACAAGCAGCCAGGAGTATCTATCTTGAGAAATGCTGCTGGTTTCTTATTACTGCTTTCAATTCCTATCTTACTTTTATATCAATTTAGTTCTATAGCAACATATGCTTGTTTCAGACTTTGAGCTTGTTTCAGACTTTCAGCTGTCTGTACCTTTCATGGTAGTTTCTTTTGATGAAGAAAGAAAGGTGGGAGAAGGATATGATGGTTGAGCAGCGTAGGCTTCGGATGGATGAGGAGCGACTGCAGTGGGAGCAGGAACAAAAGATCATGTTTTGTGATATGACCACCATGGATGATGATCAAAGGGCATATGTCAAGGCGAAGAGGGCGAAGATTGTCAAGGCGATGAGTGCTAGTGTAGGCGAGACGGCTAGTGGTGAGAGTGCAGTGTAGGTTTTTGTAAACATACACTTGCCATGTTCAGGCAGTTCAATTATGAGTTATTAGTTGAAGGATTTTGTAAACACTTGCCATTTCCAGTATATCTGTACTTGACAGCTGGTTTATTCACAGCTGGTTTATATTAGTTATGAGTTCAGTTGACTTATGAACAGTTTTGGCTTTGTGCATCTTCTGTACTGTAGTATGTCTTTGTTCAGTGAAGTTGATAGTGTCTTTATTTATCAGTACTCAGTCTTTGGCTTTGTGCAAGTTGCCATTTCTAGTTATCTGTACTTGATAGTGTCTTTATTTCCATTATATATGACTGGTTGGTGCTTATCAGTACTCAGTCTTCTGGATATGGTTGGTGCTTAGTGCTTATCAGTACTCTCATAGTGGAAGCATGTTATCCGTTTTTCAGAAACCTATTAGTGAAACCTGTTACTGAAACCTATTATTTTCTTTAAAAAGCTTTGTTGGATACTAAAAGCTATGAGACTACCCCATTGTGGAAGAAAACCAGTTGTATTTCTCAGTTGTAATGAAAAGAGATTCTTTCAGTTCAGTTCACTGATGCTTTATTTTCAGTTCAGTGAAGTGTAGAAACTTAACTGGCTCAGTTATCTGAACAGTCCTTCCAGGAAATGGTTGTGCACTGAAAAGAGAAGATATTGCTATTCTTGCAGTATCACTGATGAAAGGTTATTCTTCTTCACTTGCTTTCCTGTTGGATTTGTAGTACCTGGATCAATGTTTGTGGAACAATAGCAAGTTTCTGTTTTTTAAAGGTGTTTACTGTTTCTGTTCAGCTATAGAAATAGCAGTCAGCTGTTGACAGAGTTTGTATAGGTTTTCATGTGGTTTGTGCAGATTTCAATAGCAGTTCCTGTAAATCCAGAACAGTTTATTTGTGCCTCGGCTGCCAACTTCGAACCAGCACACTGATAAAAGCCATGAGTTATTCTTGTGTGCATAAATAACTGTGAATGCATCTTTCAATTTCGAGTCAAAGCATAGTTTACTGATAAAAGCCATGAGTAGCAGTGGGTGATATTTGATTCAAATGGTAATAATGGTCGTGCATAGACAGCAGCACACTACACATGGTGTCTTTTATGCCTACCTCAACCTCAACACAGGACTGACCTTTTTTTTACATCACAAACTGTAGTTTCAGCCACTCATACATCACAAATGTTAACAGTGACTTTCCATAAACAATTCAGAGTTCATCCAGATATGCAAGAATATCTCATCACAAAAATAGTATCTCATCAACTTTATTACAAAATCACTGCATATTACATAATTTAGTCTTCCCTGTAGACCTACACAGCTGAACTAGGGATTACAAAATCACTAGAATCTCAAACTACCTAGAACTATGAATTGCCCACAAATGCTCTACAAGATCATCACGAAGTCGCTCATGTAAAGACCTATCCTCAATCTCGTCGTGTATCTTCAGGAAGTCCTCTAGCACAAGAGGATTATGACGTTGGTAGTCCACAGGTTGCAACACCGGGATACCCTCTTGATGGTAGTTGAAGTCATCTTCCTCATCTCGCTCATCCTCAATTATCATGTTGTGCAAGATTACACAAGCTTGCATTATGTACCATAGATCTTCCTTGTGCCACATTCTTGCAGGACCCCGCACTATTGCGAAGCGAGCTTGGAGTACCCCAAACGCTCTTTCGACATCTTTCCTCGCTGCTTCTTGTGCCATTGTGAAGTGGACTTTCTTGTTGCCCTGAGGTCTTTGAAAAGCTTTAACAAATGTTGCCCAGGCTGGGTATATCCCATCGGCAAGATAGTACCCCTTTATGTACTTGTTTCCATTGACCGTGTATTCCACTTGTGGTGCCGTCCCAGAAGTCAGACTTTGGAAGAGTGGAGAGCGGCGCAAAACATTGATATCATTTAGAGAACCGGGAAGGCCGAAGAATGCATGCTAGATCCATAGATCTTGTGATGCAACGGCCTCAAGGATCATGGTTGGCCCATCTTCTTTCCCTTCGTATGCTCCTCTCCAACCCACTCGACACTTGTCCCATTTCCAATGCATGCAGTCAACTGAACCAAGCATACCTGGGAACCCTCTTGCACTATTAATTGCCAACAGCCTGGCTGTGTCCTGGGCATTGGGGGCCCTCAAGTATTCTTCACCGAAGACCTCGACGACAGCCTTCACAAAATGCTTTAGACACTCAATGATGGTGCTCTCTCCCATCCTCACATACTCATCCAAAAAGTCGGCTGAGATACCGTAGGCAAGCATCCGAACGGTGGCAAGAACCTTCTGTATGGGAGAGGCACCAAGCGTTCCGATGGCATCAGGCTTCGGACGGAAATGGTCATCATGAGACTCCACTGCATCCACAATCCGCAGAAAGAGCGACCTGGACATCCGAAACCTCCTTCTAAAATGTCTATCACTATATACACACTGGTCCGCGAAGTAGTCCAGGTAGATGCGATTGTGACCTCCCAAAATGTCTCGTGGCACTTTGCGGCGACCCAGCAACGATCCACGAAACTTTTTCTTGCGCTTGTTTCTCCTCAAGCCCTCAAGAAGACCAGCAATGATGAAGAGGTCGTCAACATCAGATTCATCCTCGTCATCCCACCATGGACGAGCTCTAGTTCCAAACGTTGACATCTGCCATAGCAACAAAAAAATACATTAATAAAACAAGAGCAAAGAACTTATTTTGATGACATGACATACTAGCTCTGAATTTGCAGTAAGAAACATCTCCTTGTTCCAACCTTCTGTATTATGTGTTTCAGTCATAGTAAACATAAACATGCAGAGCCAGAGCAATGTGTGGAGACTTGGGACACAATGTGCAACTTATACTAGCAAGAAGTCCCCACAACTACAGGATTCTCTTGAATTTTCTGATGTTTACCTACTCTGTAGCAGCCCTGGTTGCATCAAACAGAGGACTGACTGTGTGGTGCTCATGCTTTGAAAATAGGTCTGTCAGCGTCAACAACTCTACTAATAAATGATATCGTCGATTTCTGCATTCCTTGACTATGTAGACTTGGGACACATTCCTTCATCTGTACTAGTAAATACATGCAGAGGCAAGTCATTTGTGTAGAGTAGAGATTTGGGACACATTCTGCAAAGTGTATTCAGCAAACATGTCTCCAGATCTAAAGGAATTTTTCTCTGAAATTTTCAGATGTGTTATGCTACTCAAGGTGAACAGAGGATGTGTGAGTGTGGTGAATGGGTGGTGGTAATTAACAGGTCAGCTCGCTGTCAGCATCACAGACTAGATCTTCTACTAATAAATCGCAATCATTTGTGTCCAGTAATAACAAGTGTATGTATATAACAATTAACAAGTTGGATGCAGCAGGCTCCACATAATTCAGTAGGGGTGCAAGAATAAGATGCTGCAAAATTCAGTAGGGGTGCAAGATCCATCACCGGTGAATTTTGCAATGAGCAAGAACTCAACAATGAAGAAAACTAGAATTTTCAATAATTTGCAGAAGCAATCACGAACTAACCTTGTTGGACATACTGGGAATTGGGCAAAAGGCACCGGCGGCCGGTCCCTTCCACGTTCAGAACCTAGTCGATGTTGGTGGCGACGAGAATGGGCATCTTGCCTGCAACTGCATGTGGATCGAGATGGAGTCAATCAAGCGAAGCTCGTCGGGCGACCGGCCAGGAGGGCGGAGCATACGATGGGATATTCGTACCTTCCGCGAAGATGGAGTGAATCGAAGCTGCGGAGCATACAAGGGCGGAGCTTGTTGGTCGCCCAGCCGCCAGCCGTCACGTCGCCCGCCCAGCCACCGGCTGTCACGTCGCCCGCCCAGCCGCCGGCCGCAACGTCGCCCAGCCGTCGGTCGCAACGTCGCCCACCCGCGGACAGGGCTCGAGCTGCTCTGACATATGGGTCTCGCTGATTTGCAGGCCGAGATTGAGAGGCCCGTTGGAGTTGGGCTCTGATTTTGGCCCTCAAATTTTACAGGCCGGTTCCAAAAGGGAGATATTGGGGCCTGATTTAAGGCCTGTGGTTGGAGTTGCTCTAAACTTTTATTTACAAGCTATGATAAAAAAAAGTAGAGGCTCAAATTAAGACCCAACTCCAATGGAAAAAAACTGACCAAGTCCTTATCTCACATATTCTTGTCTTAATTTATGGGTGGGGAGAGAAAAATGGGTGAGATCTATTGGATAGGGTGGTTCTAGATGTGAGGGGCTGAAACTATAATTTGGGAGGACATAGAAAATGGCAGCCTAAGTAGGAGGTGGGTTGGAGTTGATTTTTTTTATCAAGTCTCTAGATTTAGAATAGGGACTTGTTTAGGAGGTGGGCTGGAGTTGCTAAAACTACCCACAATCGTAGCCCAGTTCACTAGCCCACAATCATAGTTTAGTGGGAAGAGGCCCAACAGGCCAACCCTACAAAGGCCTCCACGCAAGTTGCCTCCGGAGGCCTAGCCTCTCTGTGGGCCATTCGAGAGCGTCCCCTTGCTGGGCTGCCCTTGCCCACCACGCCTTCTTGATTTCTTCTCCCTCCACTCCAATCCGATAAGCCAAACTTTCAATTAAAAAAAATCCGATAAAAGCCAAGCTAAACCCAAACCCAAACCATGGCGTCCATGCCGGCCGTGTCCGCCACCTCCGTCCTCGCGCCGGCACCGGCGTCGCCCCGCTCCCAACTCTGCTACTCAACGGAAACGAGACGCGGCGCGCTCTCCCTCCGCCCCGCCCGCGCTATCCCCGCGCTGAGGCTCGTCGGCCACCGCGACGCCCGTGGCGCCGTCGTCGTCCGCGCCGCTGCGGCAGAGGTATGTGTGGCTACGGGCACCTACCGGCGCTCCCCCGAGGCCGACCGCGTGCTGACAGGCCGCCGGTGTTTCGCTACAGGGAGCCGTGGATCTGCAGGCCAAAGTGACGACCAAGTGCTTCTTCGACGTGGAGGTCGGCGGGGAGCCCGCGGGCCGCATCGTCATCGGGTTGTTCGGAGAGGTCGTACCTAAGACCGTCGACAACTTCCGTGCACTCTGCACTGGTGCGTACGCTGTGGATCGAATTTGAACCAGCGTTACTCGCAGTAGCTTAATGAGTCGAATTTAACAAGCACTGCTGCTCTTTTGGTTTGGGGGCAGGTGAGAAAGGGTACGGCTACAAGGGCTGCTCATTCCACCGGATCATCAAGGACTTTATGATTCAAGGCGGGGACTTCCAGGAAAACAATGTAAGCATTTTAACAGTACTCATTTCGCGTGAATGGCTACTGTAGATTTGTTAAATATTCCTACAACTGAAGAAGAGGAGAGTAGAATTGAAGTTTGTATTCATCATTCAACATAGTAAGAGGGTGTTTAGTTCCCCGTAAAATGCAAAATGTCAACTACTTTAGAATGATGGAATGCAAAATGCCAAAATTTTTAGGGTTATGTTTAGTTCCATCCAAATTGTAGAATTTATTGCCCTCACGAGGGCCTCTTAGGCTTTTTTGGCCTCTTGAGGCCAAAAATCCAAAATAGAGAATAACCCCCTTTTTGCCAAAAATTTTGCATGGTGTTTAGTTCCATTATGCAAAATAATGGACCAAAACTCAAATTTTTTTGAATAGAAGGAGAACTAAACACCCCCTAAATCATTGCTCACAAGTAAAGATATAATGAAATCCAACGTGGAAGGAAAACCTGGAAGCTGAACAAAATCAGTTATGAAATTTTGTCTTCCAAAACATAGATAAAGTTATATTGCACCTATTGATCTGCATACTCACTGCAAGTCTCCTAATAGTTGAGTATCATGCCTTGCTCAAAAATCAGTTTATTAATTATCTGATCTACTATTGGATTTTAGGGTGGGTATCACCAGTCTATGGCAATCATATGGGCCACTGTTTATTGGTATGTGGGTTTTAGAACTATAGCCTATACTTCCAGTGCATCAAGTCCTCCATGACCCATGGAATTTGTTGAGCCTGTTTGGATCTGATTTGTATTGTCTCTGTAGACATGCTTGTGGAACATTGAGCATTATCTCATCCAATGTCTATTGGGATATCACTCTGTACTATAATTGCACTTTGAAGTTAGCATCCTACTATCTTCATTGCATCACTAAATATCTATTCTCTTGTGTGTAGATAAGTTGAAACCATTTTACAAACTATTAGCACAATGCAGCTCCCTTTTTGCAATTTGTCACTTCTATTTCCATCGTTAATCATAGTCAATAATTTGTCTGCAAAACTGCTTGAATGATTGTGTCTCACTAGATAAGCTTAGATTTTCTTTTGTTTGTAGTCACAAGTTTCCTATAATGCAGCAAGGGAATGGACATAATGTAAAAATGTAGATTTGTGTAACTCATAATGCAAAATTGATTGTTGGGTGACGAAGTTGTGCAAAGTACATTCAGTTTCAAGGTTCGGCTAGGCGTCGACTAGGCGGCGATTAGGCGCTAGGCGAAGCCCGTCGCCTCGACTATGGCCATAGTCGCGCTTCGAGGCGCTGGGCGGCGCGGAGGCGGGCGTGAGCGCAAGCGCGGCCAGGCGCGCGCGCGGCCACGAAACGAAGGCGAGGGAGGGATAGAAGGGAGCGCGGCACCATTCACTCGTCCCCGAGTCGGATTTGGTCGTCCGTGCCGCCGGTCCTCGTCGCCGGGCGACCTCCCTGCAGGTCCTGCTCCTCCTCTGCTCCTCATCTTCTCCTCCCCTGCTCCTCCAATCTCTTCCCTGCTCATCCCCGAGGCGCCCCCCGCTGGTCCTGCTCCTCCTCCCGCCGGTCCTGCTCCTCCAAGTTCGTCCCCTGCTCTTCCCTGACTTGTCGCCGCTGCCCTGCTCGTCCTCGATTGGAACACCTCCCCGCCGGCCACCCCAAGTCCCCAAGGTGAGCTCCCTTCCCTCCCAGCTCCTCCCCTGCTCATCTCCCCTCTTTGCTCTTTGCTCTTTGTTCAGTAGCATGCACATTAGCTGTAACTCATATATAGTAGTTATATATACATACATATATATATATATATAGTCATATATATAATATATATAATTTATGGCTATATTGCCAAAACGCCTAGGAAAACGCCTAGGAGCGCCTAGGACCGAGTACTCCCGACTAGGCGCTAGGCAATGGGTCAGCGCCCCGATTACGCCTAGCGCCTAGCTGAACCTCTGAAGTAATTAAGTTTGGGTTTATGTTGCTGAGAAGTACATACAAAACAAATAATGTTGGTGAGAACTTCTCTGCTCTTTGTCAGTATGGAACCAAATCAATATGCTGATGATGGGTGGGGTAGGGTTCCACCTCACAAGTTTGCACCATGGAAGTATGCAAACTAGCAAAAGCTACCACTGGCTACTTATTAGTTATGGGTAACATTATACTTTTCAAAGAATTGACAATTTTTTCACAAATTGTGAAAGGTGTAGGAAAATTACTCATGAAACTGAATATAAAGTTCAGGAAGTTCGATAATGTTTATTCAGAGTAACTAGTTCTGTCAGGAGCTAAAAGATCGTCTTCACTTATTCTAGTGCTAAGCTATTAGTGGTGACCACAGGGTACTGGTGGGAGAAGTATTTATGGTGAAAGCTTTGATGATGAAAATTTTACGTGTAAGTAATTCTGAGCCTTCTACTTTATTACCTTCTACTGTTGTATTTTCATTTGAAAGTACTGCTATTAGTTCTGTTCTCATTATGATGAACTTTTGTGTGGACTTTCTCTAGCTTTTTTGTCACTAACAATATGCATTATTTCCATTGTCATAAAAATTAGATTCTGCATGCATTGGTGATCCTTCTTACGTGATCAGATACATATATATTTTTAATGGGGTCATGGACTGCCCAAGGAGGCTTGAGAAATGCTCACTTCTACACATTATTTAATAATACAGACAAGAGCTTACAGGAAACTGATTCTGAATGAAGTTATGTTGGATTGCAAAATGTCAAGATGTCTGGTGCCATTTCAGTATTTCACTAGTTCTTAAACTGAGAGGTTCTTTGGCTTACATTGTTGCAGTGAAGCATGTTGGCCCTGGTGTGCTAAGCATGGCAAATGCTGGCCCTAACACAAATGGAAGTCAATTTTTCATTTGCACTGTGAAGGTAAAGCATTCATGATTTGTAGTAATGATAGAGTTCATTTTGCTCACTATTTTGCCTGCTGGAATATCTTAAATTTTTGCAGCATTATGAATCTAGCTTTTGAGTAATGATTCACATTGAAATCTAATGCTGATCAGTGAATGTAACATTGATAGTCTTAAAGAATATAGGAAAATTAAGAACAAGTGGTACGGTTCTTAGCCTTGCTGCGTAGATTATAGGGCGGAGAGTAGAGAGAGCTGGAGCGTGTTCGTTGGCGGCGGTGGGGAGCCGTCGCGATCAGGGGTTAGGGCACACAGGAACGAAGAGTAGATGGATGCCGGGCGCCCAAGGGTGTCAAGTCGACACAATCCCAGGCTGATCTCTATTCATCTGATAGGAAAGCCTTTTAAAGGCAATTACAAACTGACTCTTACTAGGATTATGGAATAAGTAACAAACTCTAAGACTCCTAAGATTTCCTAAACTAAACCAGAGTCCTGGACTTGTGGTAGCTGTTGAGACCACGCGGCCAGCACATGGGCCAAGCCCGACGCTGCCGCTCAGCCCTGCTCCCTAGCCTTGCGCCTTTCATATGTCTTGCCCACCGTAACAACAAGTCAGTATTTTCAGTACTTATTTGTAGTTCCATTGGTAGATAGCTGTTGAACCAGAGTAGTAACAAGTTTATATACACCCTTAACAAACTTGGCTAGAAAAATCCGTTTGTCTCAGAAAAGGGGGAGGAAGATATATTACAAATCCTAAACTTCTAAAGCGAAACATTAATCCTTAAACACATATTTTCACTGATTCCTTTTTCGAGGGTTTACTGTCCAGGCCCATAAAATTCTGAACGGCCTCCTCTTACTGTTGGTACATGAACTCAGTCTCCTAGTATCTTGTTACTAAAATAATTATCTGTTGTTCTTTAGACAGATTTGTAAAATGTATTTTGTCGTACTATTCTTTTTGGACCTTTGGTCAAAGTTACCAACTGATTATGTTTAAGTTGTTTGGCTAGTTTTCAACGCACCTATATATTTCACAAAATTCTTTGAACTTTGTCTATTAAAAATCTATTCATATAGTTTGATTTATTACATGTCATAAGTGAGCACCATATGACATTTTCAACTCGATAACATTGTTTGTTGTTGTTTATGTATGGACAAGACAAGATTCAAGGTAGCACATGTACATCTAGATGTGGTAGGATAATATATCATGAATAAACTATCCCTTATCAAAACATAGCCTTGGACTTCTTAAGTTTGTTTACTTCAGCAAGAACCGGCCATCGAGGTCTTGTATATCTGGGTATTTGGCTCACTGAAATAATGGAATTCTTCTCAGACACCGTGGTTGGACAACCGTCACGTCGTGTTTGGACATGTCTTGGAGGGGATGGACGTGGTGAAGCAGCTTGAATCTCAAGAAACCAGCAGGTCCGATACTCCCAAGCAGCCCTGTCGAATCGTTAACTGTGGCGAGTTACCCCTGGACAGCTGAGTGAAGTCAATAGCTCAGTTTTGGGGATAATTAGTTGAAGAGGAAGTGCCGATAATTTTTTTTATTTTCAGTGAAATCCTCTTGCTGAGTGTGAACATGAGTCTCTCGGAGTCTTCTCTTACGTTAGAGCATCGACGCCCATTCGGTGGCATCATTCAGTCATTTGAGTTATATATGCGAGATACGCGCCATGATGAAACTTTACTCAGTTGTGGACGCGTTTAGCAACGAATATCATGAGTCACCTCAAAGTAAATATGGTCAGCATTCTTTTATACTACGTATCAGACAAGAAAAACACTGGACCCATCTAATACATTTTTGGCTGAGAGACTGATCGTTTGTCTGAAAAGACAGAAATACAACTGCTACTGCTACGTGACAAACATCCTTCTAGAAACCATTTTTGCATGAGTCTGTTCTCTCCTTTCGCTTTTCCAAGTGTACACTACAGTAGAATCAACACATGAATAAAGCTGTTGGGTTGCCTTGCTCCCCACCGGCCAAACAACATCCATGGAAAATCTCCTAGAGCTCTGTGTTCTCATTCACCTGCACTCCCTTTATACTCGTACAGCAATCATGGAATTCAAAACACACACACGGTCCACAGCGCTGCACGTGTCACACTGTCAACCCAGCGACCCGTGCGCACTGTGCACGTACGGCTAGCTCCCTCACCAATCTTTTTTTTTTCATATACAAGTCACCAAACCATATGCATGCTAATCCTAGCTTACAGTTTGCTTTTGCTTTTTTTTTTTTCCTGAAAGAAACCCTGATCCTAGGCTCCTAGCTATCCATGACCACACGAACACACTTCCTAATGACGCATTTCTACAGTTGAACACAAAAACGTACGCTGTGGCGGAACAGAATCAACGGTGTTCTGCCCCAAATGACGACAAATCTTTTTTCTTGATTTTTTTTTCATTTCTTCTGACGAGATGCGAAGACTATGATACTGTTGGAGACGAGACGACGGGTAATAATAATCTGTCCTGTGAATGTGTACGCATGGTGAGCTTTTGCATCCGTCTTGATCGCCGGCCGGCCGCTGGTTGCTTCTTGGTGCCGGTCAAGAACCGAGACGAGAGGCGGACGCGAGCGCCACCGCCTGCGCCCACACCTTGAGCCGCGCCTTCACGTCCTTGGGATCGTCCCCTGTTACGAACAGCGGTGTCTGTCACGTCAGTACTACACACTAGACACCCACTGTGAGATTGTCATATCATGGAACGGTTGAAGAAATTAACCAAAGAGAAAAGAACGCTTGGCAGCAAAGCAAGCACCCCCACCCCCCGGCCGTGCCTGATCCTAAATAATCATTCATGCGCTTGCTAAATTGGTGATGGTACGTTCGCGACCATCGAGGGTCCGTGGCGGCAAAGGAACCCGGAAATCCCGCGTTCATTAGTCATTACTACTGTATCATCGCGGGCTAAAAGTGCGCGCCATGATGAGAGCAGCGCGTCCAGGAAAGCAGCAGGTGGACACGGCCGGGCGAGCAAACACTTGGCGCCTGGCGGCTTGCATTAGGTGAGCAGCAGTGCACGAGGCCGCGGGGCAATGCAAGGGGATCATGAAAAGGGCATGCAGCGTGACGCATCCACGTCGGCGACTAGCTAGGCGCAGGTTGATCGCAACGCAGCACACGAGTTGCGCGAGTCCAATTCCCAGCCACACAAGTATATAAGCGCTTAACGGACGCGCCACGCCACTGACGAATCCTATTCCTAGTACAGTGGTAGTGTATGTACTAGTACGTGCTTTTGTGTGATGAGACAGGGTCAGGGGTGTGCTCATGGAGCAACGACACATGTCGCGCGTGCTCTTTAAACTTGGTTCTTCCAGTGCACTGCCTGGCAAGGCAGGGCAACGAGAGAGACGGCTGCCGATCGAATGCGATTCCGCCCGTGCGACGCCGAGCCGAGGTGACGTGCGTGCATGGCGGGCAGGCAAAAAAGGCCCCCGTCGACCGTCGTCGGTTTGATGCCAAATGGACGTGCGCGCAGCGACGAAATTGACCTCCCCGGCCGGCGAGGTGCGCGACCTCGATCATCTGATCGGCTCGGCGCCTCGACCGGACCGATCGACGACGCAACTCGGCGTTCGGCCGGAGCACTCGACACTCGTTGACGAACAGATATGATGGTTATTGCCTAGCAGCGCAGTATACTACTACTGTACGTACTAGAAAAAGAAATTTGGGAGGCTGGCAGGGACTAATTAACGTCGATGACAATGATTTGGGCCGGGGTCTTGTGGGTTAGTTGTTCGTGATTACCGGGGCTGGAGATGCGCCAGCTGCCGGAGGCCGGCGAGTTGCCGCCGCTGCTGGCGGTGTCGACGCCGGAGAGCGCGTAGCAGGGGATCTCCACGGTCCAGTCGCAGGGGAGAGCCAGGCCCAGGTCCCGGCACGCGCGGACCTCCTCCATGTCCATCGCCACGCCGCCGCGGCTCGCCGGGGATTCGCCGCCGCCGAGGACGACCACGGGCACCTCCTCCTGCAGCTGCCGCCGCTGCTTCCGCATCCGCCACGCGCGCTCCAGCCACACCTCCCGCGCCACCCGCGCCCGCCGGTGCTGACGATGCCGCCTCCCGCCGCGCCCGTCGGCGTCGGGCGGCCACCGCGCCTCCGTCTCGCTCGCGTACTCCTTGTCCTTGGCGCTCGGCCCGGCCCACAACGGCGACGACGACTGCGCGGCGGCATGCGCGCCGCCGCGGTCCGGCGTGCCAGGGAGCGACGCCGACGACGACGGGGCCCCGCGCGGCTCGTCGTACGGATGAGGCCACGGGCGGTACGTATCGGCAGCGTTGACGTCCGACCGCACCTCGAACTCGTCCTCCTCCTCCTCTTCTTCCTCTCCCTCGTCGTCGCCGCCGCCGTCCTCGACGTCGGCGTCGCCGCCGTCGGAACCTTCCATGGACAGGCGCGACATGCGCTTGCTCATGTCCCACTCCTCCTCGTCCTCCTCTTCGTCTTCCTCCTCTGCGATGAAGTGGTCGTCGTAGCCGTCGTCGTCGTCGTCATCGTGGCCGATGACGTCTCGGAGGGTCGGGAGAGGCGGGGTTTCTGTCGATGGGGAGGCCATTCCGAGCGGAGCAACCTGACCCTGTGGTAGATGAAACTAGGAGGCTAGAGAGCAGGCTGGAGCGCTGGGCAAGAAGCAGCCAAGAGAGCCGAGTTGATCGGAGAAGACTTGCGGAGCAAAACGATTGTATAGTTGGAGACGTTTTTGTTTGGTTGCTGAGTTTGTTGGTGGAGTGAGGGCATATGCGATATTCCCAAAGGCAGGAGTGCCTGCCTGCCGGATGGGCTTTATATATTGGCTGGAATTCCAAACTCTGAATGGACTGAACTGTAAGTAGGTTGTCCCAATCCTTAAAAAAAAAAGTCTGTTTGTTAATCCCACATTATGCTTGCTTGCGGATTTGTAATTCGGTTCTGGGATTTTTGGGGGTTACAGTCAAATGTTACGCAGGTGAAAGGGGGGGATCGTTGTAAATTCTGATCTTATGGTTTGAATCAGGTTATTAGGTAAATAGGTAGTTTGTCCTCGTGAATTTTTTGCTGGAGTGCTTGCTTCTTTCCTCGAGTCTTGTTCTGAAGAAACTTGTATTTCCGTTACATCCGCAATGGAAATTAGATCGAGCATCCGATCCGGCAAGCCATTTTCAAGAAGGAAACGCATCTCGTAAAAAGGAGTCGGACCACCCACTACTGGAATTCCCAAAAGCAGTCGGCAAAAGCTCTAAAACAGGTGGCAAAGGCTTTGCCGACTGCATTACATGTGGCAGTCGGCAAAGAACACCCGGCAAAGAATTCGTCGGCAAAGAAACCTTTGCCACCTGCCAAGAGGAAAGCAGTCGGTAAAGCCTTTGCCACCTGCCAGTATGGCAGTCGGCAAAGGGAACAAACGCCGTTGTGAGATGACGGAGCTCTTTGCCGACTGCATTTCTTGGCAGGTGGCAAAGCTGGAATAAGTAAAATTTTGGTCTATTTTTTCTATTTTGCATCACAGCAATCAAATCACAAAATATGATTATATAACTAGAATTCACATATATCACACACAGATCCATATATATATATATATATATATATATATATATATATATATATATATATATATATATATATATAACACATAAAACCATACCATAACAAAGGAGTCCAACAAGTCCATCATACAACAAACGTGTGTGCGTTCCTTTGCACAAAACTGTGCTCATCGTCTATCTAACAAACAGATAAAGAAACATCAAGTGATCCATCGTATCATCAGAAAGATCATATCATCCTCTCCTGGCATGCTTTCACGCAGCAATTCAAGATACACTCGATTAATCCTCTACCCTGACGGCTGCCCGCAGACGACTTGATCTTCCTTAATTCGCACCACCATTGTCAGACCCGTCCCGGCTGCCAAACCTTCAATCACCATAGCAGATGGATACCAGACCACATGTTAGTAGTTAACAACAATAGGACTTCAGCCCATTTCTTTGATTTTTGACAAGATAAGATCGATCGAGCACAAATGGGTGAATTTCTTAAATTCTAAGGCCAAGACTAATAAGACACAAAAAAAGATGGTTTTATGTCGCATGCTAATGGCCACACAAATAAAAGGCCTCCCAATTCCAAATATGTGTATAGAAGGTAAAAACACAGTCATTACAGTATATTAGTATAATGCCCGTGCTAACGCCATGACTTTATTTTAGGGATGCATATGAAAATAATTAAATTAGAGGACATTTTTTATATAGTTTAAGTTTGACGCTATTGTATATGACCATATATATAATTCGGAAAACACTCATGCAAAGGTACTCGCCGCCTAGCTTTTGAAAACTACAACATACAAAAGTACTATATGTTTCTAATTGAATCATTCATGCAACTATACTAATTGCCTACAACATTGTTATCCTTGATTCTTACTTTCAAGTTCCCCAATTTGCTGCAGAGCATTAGCCTAAGACTTGCGGGGAAATATTAAAATAACATCTTAAAGTTAATGTGACCATATTTAAAGATATTTCAAAGATAAATTTACTATAAAACAAAAATTACAAATCATGAATGCTTCAAGGCAATTATCTCAAAATTCTTTAAGCTAAGTGACACATCTTAATATTTCCCATGCTAATGCTACAGTGATATTTGGCAGTACAAATCAAGCAAAATAAAAAATGATACAAAGTTCGATTAATATGTTCACACAACAGTCAAAGAGTTGGAACCACAATTGAGCAAACCCTCCATCGCAATTTTCTGACCAAGCATAGTAAAGAGTCAAAAGAATGTTCGTGACACAATATTCATGTTAGAGAGTTTATTTTGAGGCCGTGTCCAAAAACTCGTCCAAATTTTTGAAGTTCTTGTCGACGGAACATGACCATCGAGGTGTGGTATAAGTGTTTTTTAATTATATAAAATTCAAATGAAGTCAGAAAATTACGAAACTTGTTGAGGTGTCATATTATCATATATGTAACCTATGATAAAAAATTTAAAAAGTTTAGACAAAGTTACGACATCAGATGTGTAAAACCCACATATCTTCGAATGTGTTAACATGTGATCACACATGGAGATGTATGGGTTTTGGATATTCGAAGTCGTAACTTGCTCCAAACTTTCTCCAAAATTTTTTATAGCCTCCACATATGATAACATGACACCTTGACAAAATTTGTAATTTTGTAACAATTTTTTACTATATTTCATTAATTAATTTCTTTTAATTCGATTTTCCGCCGTATAATCCTACTTTGAACTGCAGGTGCATGAAATAATGAAATCTAGATATTTGAAAAATAATATTCATGTCGAATAATATATTTTTAGACCATATTCAAAAACTGACCCAAAATTTTGAAGTTCTTGTCCACAGAACATGATCATCCAAGTGTGGTAGAAGTGACTTTTAATTATATAAAACTCAAACGAAATCGGAAAATTCCGAAACTTGTTGAGGTGTCATGTTATCACATGAGGAGCCTATGATAAAATTTTGAAAAAAATTGAAGCAAGTTATGATGTTAGATGTACAAAACCCAAACACTTCCGCATGCGATCACATGCGATCATATTGGAAATGTGTGGGTTTTGTTCATCTGATACTGCAACTTGCTCTAAACTTTCTCAAATTTTTTTATAGCTTCCACATGTTTTAACATGACACCTCGTCAAGTTTCGTAATTTTCTGACTTTGTTTGAATTTTATATAATTAAAAACCACCTATACCACACCTGGATGGTCATGTTCCATAGATAAAGACGTCAAAATTTTGGGTGAGTTTCTGAAAACGACCTTAAAATAGACTCTCCAACATTAATATCATTTTTTGAATGACTATATTTCATTATTTGATGCACCTGCAGTTCAAAGTAGGATTCTGCGGTGGAAAATACAATTAAAGAAATTAATTAACAAAATATAGCAAAAAGGATCACAAAATCACGAAAGTTTTTAAGGTTCACACTTATTGCATGTGGAGTCTATGAAAAAAATTTGAGAAAGTTTGGAGCAAGTGATGACGTCAAATGTCCAAAACCTAAATTCAAACTTCAAAAATAAAAAATTTTATCTTTGCCGACTGCCTAACGGCATGGCAGGTGTCAAAGGGGACGGCGATGGACGCCGTTAGTGTCCCGCCACCTTTGCCACCAGCTTTTCTTTGCCACCTGCCAGACAGCCACCTTTGCCACCTGCTTTTCTTTGCCACGTGCGAGGCAGTCGGCAAAGAACGTCTTTGCCGACTGCTTTTCTTTGCCACCTGCCAGGATAATTTAGCAATCGGCAAAGAGAATATTTGCCGACTGCCCTGTCTTTGGCTGGTGGCAAAGTATTTTAGCAGACGGCAAAGCCCAGTTTTCCTGTAGTGACCACTGCACGTAAAGTTGAAAACGGACGGGATGAATCCCGTTTCGTCCGCAACCGTATACCGTATTTTCTCGTTCGTTTTCGTTTTTTACGGGATAAACGGAAACGGGACCGAAAACAGGACGGATTAAAACGGGAGCGGGATCGAAAACGGTAGAGCGTTTGTCCGTCCGTATTTGCGGAATACCGTTTTTTTTATCAGGATATCCCGTTTTCTATCTCGTTTTCATAGAAACAGGAAAGTAGTTCAACATAGTCCCTAAGCCCAATATGGCCCAAAATGTCTCTTGTCTTTATGTGATGTCTTTATGTGATGTATGGATAATTTATATTTGTGTGAATTGTGATCTATGGACTATGAATATGTTCTTATGAGATGTATGGATAATTTATATTTGTGTGAATTGTGATCTATGGACTATGGATATGTGGTATTGTATTAATGTGGTCGCTAGTCACTGATCAATGCATATTTGATATTTGGTATTGCATTTTGGTCTCTCTATTTGTGCTATCATATGCGGCTTACATGTTCCGGTTTAAATTTTCGTTTACCGCTTGTTTCCGTCTATTTTTCGATCGTATTTACCCGTTTTCGTATTACCGTTTATCCCGCTACCGTTTTCGCTCCCGGTTGTCCGGCTTCCGCTTTCGTTTTCGTCTAAAAATGTGAAAATGAAAACGATATAGCGATTTTCCGTTCGTTTCCGTCCGTTTTCAACCTTGACTGCATCGTCAGTAACTCACTACTGGGCACCATGCCATGCTGGTCCAGTCTATGTGGTGTGGGGTCGTTCTCTAAACCCAGCATGCTAACGTTGTAGAGAAAGATGGGATCGGCCTCGTCATGAAAAAAAACATCTTGATGGATGCACCAGTACATGGGTATACTATACAGACGGTTGGTATCATATTTCTACAGACGTTTTCCAGCACCGTCTGGCCAGTAGAAATCGTCCATTTCCACAGGCGGTTGCTTGAGAGCCGCCAGTAGAAACCATTTACACATGCGGCTGTCTTAGGGAACCGCCTGTGTAAATGTTCATTTACGCGGTTCCTTAAGAGAGCCGCCTGTGGAAACCTATTAAAATATGTATTATTTATTTATTTATTAATTTATTTATTTATTGTTTTATTGTTATTATTTAAATATAATGATATTGGTTGATCTTCTAACATAGCAACATGTAATTTAAATACTTCATCTGATACATACATTTGTATACATCAAAGTTTGGTGCTCAAAGACATAAAGTTAATTATAAGAGTATATCCATCATCACACATCATATATATATATATACATCAAAGTTTGTTTCTGTCCTCTAATAACCCTCTTTAGTAAGTTTGAGCTTACTAATCTCTGTTAGCACTCGGAACTGTGGCCTGGATAATTGGCTTTCATCATCATGATATTTGCCTTCACGTGGAATGACATGCTTCATGATGAACGAGCAGCTGTCCTCAACTATATTGTCTAAAGCACGTTTGTCCATGCGCTCCGCCGTCCCTTGCTTATATACCTGCAAAGAAAGTTTATAAACATTATATATTTTAGGAAAAAGTCCACTTAACCCCCTGACCTTTGGACCAGTGTCTAAGTTTCACCCTGAACTACAAAACCGTCTATATTACACATCAAACTTTGATGAATGGTGCAAAACACCCCCTAGAGTAGTTTGGCAAGGCTGTTTTGCCTATCTGGCAGCCAGCGTGGAGGTGGATGGCCACGTTAGGCTTGGCTGCCCTGCTGAATGGGATTAGAAGATGGGGCCCGCACGTCAGGGCATTCCTTCTCATAGAAGCCTCCCCCTCCCTGTCTCTTCCCCTGCCTTGCCCACGGCTCAGCGACGATGGGTGCGGCGTGGCGGCGGTGGCTGCTACGCGGTGGAGGTTGGCTTCCTCAAGCTCTCACAACGCTCGGTCAACCATTCCCCAAGTCATCATGCGTGCGTCGTCCGGCCATAGCGGCGCTGGGAGCTCTGCTTACGAGCACCTTGCATCGGACCGTGGGGAGAAGACTGGGCTCCCGCTTTTGCCGTGCCCCAAATGTGGTGCGGAGGTCTTGGAGCTCGTTTGTGGTCCCGGATCCAAGGTACCTGGGGCCGTTTTCTTCAAATGTCGGTTCCATGAAAGAGATGTAAGTCCTCAATGCCATCTTTTTGCTGTAGGGTTGGTGTTCTTGCCTTTGATTCGGTACTGTATCTGATTTGGGCAACAATTAGCAAGTGCAGGTGCCAGGAACATGCCTTTTTTACTTGTTTCAAGACAAGTATGAGCGTTTGCTTGTTGCAAAGGGACTGATTGCCAGAGAGGGCGGCCATGAACACCATCTTGTTGTGAATAATGATGAACTTGGAGGATTGCAGGGAGAAGAACATGATGTGGAGGCACTGAAGAGTGGGATTGCTGGTTTAGATGGAAAGCTGAAGAAGCTTGTAGTCCTAGGTCAAGTTGGAGTTGTCTGCTGTGTGATTGTTACTGTGTTTGTTGTGGTTGGTGTCATCAGCATGATCCTGAAGTAGTATTAGGTATTGTAATGCAAATTTGGTGCAATGAACTCTGTTTGAATGAAATGGAATGTGTTCTGGTCATTGAAATCAGTTTGGCACATCGAATTGTGATGCATTGGTTTTGATTGAGTGAATATAATTCACAGATTTTTTATTGTAAAAAAACAAAAATTGGCAAGGCAAGTTGAAAACAAGATTGATTGATCTAGAGTTTGACAACAAGATCCAGTTACATAGCTGCTATGCCCAAAAGCTTTCCTTATCTATTAAACTACTTGTCTATTCCTGCCCCAGAACATTGCCATTTGTATGGCCAAAAGAGTGCCAGTTTCATGCACAAAAGAGTGGCATTTTCATGGCCAAAATAGTGGCATTTCTGTCCACTAGAGTTACAATACTTAATTACAATCATAGGTGGTATTCAGTTGTCCACTAGTTGTTGTCACCAAACATAAGCCATCCCAGCCTCCCTCTTCCCCTTGTAGATGTACCAGCTTGTCTTGGTGCAGAAAAAGGTTGTCTTGGAGCACCAAAAGCTTGCCTTGGAGCAGCTTGATGTCTTGGTCGAGCACCTTGGCTGGATGGAGCACCTTGGCTTGATGTAGCACCTTGGCTTGATGGTACCTGTAAGAGCACGTCAAGTGTTATGGCTGCCTTGAAACAGTAAATGCTTCAAGTATTACAATACCTTTTGTTTCTTTGTATTTCTGCTTGTTGTAGCATCAGTCCCAGCCTCTGCATTTTTCCTCTTCTCGGTCCTTGCTCTTCTGATGTGAGCATTTCCTTTGTTCCCAGCTTCTGGATTCTGTGGACACCTTCTTGAATTATGCCCTGTTGTGCCACATATCCTACACCTCATCTTGATGCCAACCCTGCTGAGCTTTGTCCCCTTTGGTTCTTCACCTTGCTCCCTTCTTCTCTCTGTCTTTGGCCTACCAGGCTTCTTCACAAAGGCTCGGGGTTCTGGTCTTGGCATATTTGCTATTGGCCAATTATCTGGGCCTTCAATTGGTTGCAGGACATGTGCATATGTCTTCTTGTAGGCATGTATGGTGTAGCAAGGAGCAATGTAGTCATCTAGTTTCTTTGAAGCTTTGTAAATGCAACTTATGGCATGGCAGCAAGGTAACCCTGACAACTGCCAATAGCCACAAGTGCAAGTGCCCTTTACCATGTTCACTACATACTTTCTACCTTCCTTCTCCTGTACCTCAAAACCATCAGCTCCATTCCACAAAACCAAACAACACCTAGATCTCTCAATGTTCAACTTCAGCTTTCTAAACACATTTGGACAAATAGTTCCTGGCCATTTTTCAACCCTTGATCTGTTCTCTTGAATTCTGATCATGACCTTCTTCCTTATGGCTTCATTCATGGATATCACTGGGAAAAATCTAGCATCCAAGATGCTGTTATTGAAACTTTCACAGATGTTGTTATCCACTGAGTCACAATTGGAGCCAATTCTAAAGAAAGCCCTACTCCAATGTTGTGGATCAGTTGACATCATGTCTTGTGCTCCCTCAGGAGTGTCTTTTGCTAGGTAGGCCATGTACAAATTGAACAAAGTTCTACAGGAGGCCTTTGCACACCTCCACCATTTCTTCTACAGCTTTTTGTCAGTATACTTCTTCCTCCAGTTGGCATATATGTGTCTTGCACACATTCTATGCTCAGCATTTGTCACTAGCTCCTTCACAACTTTCAACAAGCCCTTCTGCTGATCTGAGATCAACACCCAGTCTTGACCACCATTGTTGATATTGAGATCTTTCTGCAGCAAGCCAATAAACCAGTACCAAGTGTCATAGCTTTCTATTGGAACTGTTGCACAGGCAATTGGATACATTTGATTATTTGCATCTCTTCCTATTGCACACAGCAAGTTACCATTATTGGCACCTTTGAACCAACATCCATCCAATCCTATGACCTTCCTACATCCAGCCAAGAAACCCTTTTTGCATGCATCAAAACATACATAGAATCTTTCAAAACTTTCCTGTCTTGCTCTTCTAGATCCAAACAAACAACAACAATGCTCCCAGGGTTGGTATTCAGTAGCTCCATCTGGTAGTCATACACTCTAGTGTACTCTCCCCTCATCACATCTAATGCTTTATTAAGCACTATTGACTTAGCTCTTTTGACCTTTGACCTTGACACATCAGCTAGAAAGTCCTTTTGAACTCTGTTTTGAATGTGAGCCACCTTCTATGTGGGGTTGTCCTTTATGTCCTGGTAGTAGTGTTTAGCAATCAGTGTAGAAGTGACAAGGTCATTATCCCTCCTTGGTGCACAAGTGTGAACATCATGAAAAGTGGCCACTTTGAACCATTCTCACTTGGTGGTAATGGAACCATATATCTTCCAATTGCAGCCTGGCCATGTACACATTGCCCTCACCTTTGCCTTTTCATCCTTATCAAATCTGAGATGCCTGTGGGTCTTCAATCCATACTTTATTAGTGCCTTTTTGAACTGCCTACTATCCCTGAAGCACATACCTAGAGAGAAAATAAGAACTGGAGCCTTACTGTCATACCTATTCTCTAGGCTCTTCCACCTAACAGTCTCACCTTCACTGTTATCATCATAGGAGTACTCCTCACTTGAGTCTAGATAAGGACTACCAGGTTCATCCAGGTTTGGAACCTCATCAACCAAATCTTCAACCCTTATCAGATTGAGTTGAGAACCATGAATGCCAATCTTCTTTCCTTTTGCCTTCATTTTAACCTCATATGCAAACTTCTTCATCTCAATTGCTTCTTCATCATCAGCAGAGCTGTCCTCATCTGCAGGCAGCACATAATCTTCATCTGACTCATCTTCAGAGCTATCATCATATTCAGGCATTACTTGTTTTCCTTTGTCATATGCTCCTTCACAAATTGCTTTGTACTCCTAGTCTTGAAACTCATGAACAACTTCATCATCACTGACATATTGTGTTGCTTCATCAACTGTTGCCATAACATCATCTTCTACCTCATCATCAGCAGCCTCATCCCCTGCCCATATTTCTTGATCATCAGCAGTAAGCTCCATACCCACGTCCTCTGTATACATGTCAACCCATTTACGAGGAGTGTGCTGATCAAGAAGGACTTGACAGGAAGCATCATCTACCAACAAGACCAATCCATTCCTCATTTCCATGCCTGGCTTCAACCAGTACAGTCGTAGAATGTTGTCAGTTGGGAAATGATCGGCAAGATGGCCCTTGATCTTGAAATATGACAACTTGTCCACATCAATCTCAGACACTCCTAAATCTCCACCAACATAGGTCACATAACCATTGAGATTGACAAAGGAACCACCAAAATGAAATCGTATAGACAACTTGTCCTCACTGGCCATCCTGATAACCAATAACACAGTACACGATTACGCATGAAGTAAAATCACAACAGTGAGCAGTAGCCCAAAATCAAGAATCAAGAACCGCACCAAAACCCTAACCTCACAGACAATGAACCACTACAATCGTGTAAAGAAAAGAACACACATTGAGCCCTAAACCAACCTAAAAACACCTCTATTGCCATTACATCAATGATTCGAATCCAACCTAGGGCTAGTATGCCATTACCAAGACACCCAAGAAAACACAGAAAACGGGAATACCCCAAAATGCAGACCAAATCGCTAATCTGAACACTGCAACCAAGGAGGGTGAGCAGCGAACACGCACCTAGAATTCGTTGACGAAGCCGATCACTCGAACCCGCCGGTGTTCATCGCCCTCCACATCGATGTGCGTCGTAAAGAAAGAAGAAGGAGCCGCGGGCAGGGCAGGGGAAGAAACAGGGGAGGGGGAGGCTTCTATGAGAAGGAATTCCCTGACGTGCGGGCCCCATCTTCTAATCCCATTCAGCAGGGCAGCCAAGCCTAACGTGGCCATCCACCTCCACGCTGGCTGCGAGATAGGCAAAACAGCCTTGCCAAACCACTCCAGGGGGTGTTTTGCACCATTCATCAAAGTTTGATGTGTAATATAGACGGTTTTGTAGTTCAGGGTGAAACTTAGACACTGGTCCAAAGGTCAGGGGTTAAGTAGACTTTTTCCATATATTTTATGACTTCCAACTTTAATAGACTATTACTTATATTACCTTGTTAGAGTTCCTTGCATATCGTCTGTTTTCTCTCATGTTCTCGCACACGTAGTAGCCACAGAGGACAGATAAGGGTGGTTGCTTCATGCACTGTATAACAGGAGAGTGGTTATTTAATTATAGTTGCAACTGTGGTCATATGTGTATGATTTGTATTCATAATAGTAAATTTTTATACGTACCGGACAGTTATGTATAAGCTCCAATGGTTGCCGTGGTCTCTTGGACTCGCACTTTCCATGATTTATCTTATAGAACCTGTATGCCCTATGATCTCAAATAGAATAACCATGTTATTGTCAAATTCTCACTATGCTTAAGTATGCATGCATAGCTTGACTTACAGCTCTAGCAGTTTGATGAATGGAGCATAGCTTTCTTTCGGGTAATCTGCGGAGTCTAGTACCAACACCCTTCCCTCCTTGGGATAAATGATGAAGCATATTCAGTGGTTCCTGCTCGAACTAAATCCATGATGCATAAATGCATTGGAATAGTTTAGATAGATATTTGTAAACTCACACTTACCCAAAGTGGTACGGGGCCACCACCGCTTTCTTGTCTTGAAACTTTATTAGTGAATGTCCAATGTAGAAAGCGTATTTGGCTTCAAAATGAAGTTTCAACTTTCAGAGTTTCTCATCCCGTTCTGCACCTTCCAAACCCTGTACCTCTATGCTGTCATTCCCAATCCGGAATGTGTGCCGACCTTCGTCTATATCTATTGGGCAGAGATAGGCATTCCTTTCTTCGACACTTATATGCTGGGAGTTGGCTTCGCTCTAAGCTAAAAAGTTAGGGTCATTCCTCTGCTCTAGAAAAATAGCCCACTGCTCTTTAGTAATCTTGTATTTGGTTGTCGGATCCATCCCTGTCTTTGCATACTTGACATTCATCTCCGACCTCCAATTTCGAAAACTAACCGCACGCTGCTTCATTGTATATGCCTTCACTAAATCTTCTGGCACATTCCTAGAAAACTGGAACCTTGTCTTAATTTTATCCCAAATTTTGATCTTGTGATTATTCGACACACCGGACCAGTTCTTAACTGTGATATCAAGAAAGTCCCTCACACAGAAACCAATTGTGTTTTTGTATTTGGGTAGGGCCTCCTCTGGAGCTAGGGGCTGTCTGGTAGGGCTCACATCTGTGATGGCATATGTGTCATCTGGAAATTGGTTCAACCCTCTCTCGCCTTATTTCAAACCTAGCCGCTTCCTTTTCCTAGACTGACATGGCCTCTCACGGCTCGTCGTTGCGGTCGTCGGTTCCGGTCCGTCTTCATGTGCCACTTCCTCCTGAGACATCATCTCTCTAAACTGAGACATTGCCTCCTGAGTATAGACATGTGAATCATGGGCGTGTTTATATGTAGAAACTATGAATAGAAATTATTTAATTACATAAAATCGTGAATGTCTCTAATTTACCTCATCGACTTCTAGATTGTAATCGGGGTCACGTGCCAATTCACGACGGGTCTTCCTCACTTCTAGAGGCTCTATGTCGTCGCTAGCTTCTTGTTCGTAGGACGATTCTAATGCTTCGCCCGTTTTTACTTGTTTCGTGACCTCACGATCTTGTTTCATAGGGTCGGATGACCCTTCAACTTGTTCCGTGGGTTGGGACTGCAGTGCTTCGTCCTTGTGCAGAGAACTCATCGCAGAAATCCATGTAATTTATGCATAAAATTAAATCTATGTATCATGGGGTATATACACTAATATATCATACACTAACATATAAACTAATATATATACTAACATATATTATAAAGCATACACTAACATATATTATAAAGCATACACTAACATATATAATAAAGCATAAAATTAAATTTACATATTCAATTTACATACACTAATACACTAACATATATTATAAAGTGTACACTAACATAAATAATAATATTTATTGATTCCTATACATACAAAATAATAATATTTATAGATTCAATCACATGCGCAAAGTCGAGGTCTTACAA
Organism: Sorghum bicolor; assembly: GCF_000003195.3. Taxonomy (NCBI): domain Eukaryota; kingdom Viridiplantae; phylum Streptophyta; class Magnoliopsida; order Poales; family Poaceae; genus Sorghum; species Sorghum bicolor. The sequence continues at coordinate 13,007,358 of NC_012872.2, forward strand.
AAAAGATAGCCATAAATTAATTAAATACATGCATATAATATTTACATACAAAGGATTAAAGACATAATAATTAATTAAATTATGTTAGCATTATATATAAAGGATAGGCACAAATTCTCACTTCTCCCTCACTGAGAATATATATTATTAGTAATATAATTAATAATAATATAATTAATTATGTGAGCATTATATAATTAATAATTATTATTATTTATATACAAAGAGATAAAAAAGACATAATAATTAATTTAATATTAATAATAATATTTATTAATTTCCATATATACATACATCATATATATCTGAATAATTGAAGTTAAAAAAAGAAAAAAAACTCAGTTCTCACTTCTCCCTCAGTGGACCGGCTTTGAGCCGGCCCACTATGTCCCCTCTGACAAGTGGGGCCCCTGTGTCGGGGTTGTCCCCTACCTTGGGCCAGCGCTCTCAGGCTGGCCGCCTCTCTCCTCCACGACCGGCCGCCACCACCGCAAAACCCTAGCCGCTACGCCGCCATTCGCACCCCCGCAGCAGCGCCCGCCAAACCCTAGCCGCCGCGCCGCACACAAAGCCACCGCCGCCGCACATAAAACCGCCGCCGCCGATAGAGGACGTCTTACCACGTGGGGCGTTGAAGGGCTCGGCGTAGACGAAGAAGACGACGCGTCGGACGGCGGCGCCTCTCCGATGACCTTGGTGCGGCGGAGACAAAGACGAAATCCGGCAGCCTGACGGCGTGTTTTGAAAAACTGGCCCGCCTTGTGACTTAGAAAATTTTTAGTGCTCTTCCAGTGTTATATACCGCGGCCATTTCTACAGGGGGTGGTATTGACCACCGCCTGTAGAAATCATTTCTACATGCGGTTGGCATTGACCACCGCCTCTAGAAATGGGTGGCTATGTGAACCGCGTGTAGAAATGCATTTCTACAGGCGGTTTGCTAGAAGAGCCGCCAGTAGAAAGGATTTTGAATTAGTTTTTAAATTATTTTACAGAATTATTTTAAAAGCTTCAAAAATTCATATCTTATCAAATATTGGTCCAAATATAGTGAAAAAAAGTTTATTATGTTTCTATTAAGTAGATCTACATGTTAATAATATTAAATGCCATGTTTGAGATACTTTTATATGTAGCTCTATTGAAAATGATTTAAATTTAATATTGACCCCATATCTTGTTTAATACATAAATAATTATAAGAATACCAAAAAAATTTGAAACTAATTTTGTTGGCTTCTTGGTACTATTTACATGTTGTGAAAAGTATATTCCTTGATCCACCACATAGTCCACCACATAAAGCGGAGTAACCCAAGTGTTAGGACATGGTTTGGTGCAAGTGCTCTTCTACCTCTTTGAAGCATGTATGTTATGCCTATCTCCAAATGACTTGAATTTTTTTGCAAGTACCTAGATCTAAATTATGGCCCCACACAAGATCTCTTGAATTTCTAGCTATCTAAGCTATTATTACATTTTTCTCCGCGCCAAATGAGATGAAAAATGGTGGATTACATCCGGATCCCACTGGAGGTTTTCATAAAATTCAACAAAATTTTGATTCCTAGGGTAGATGAGACCCTGTGGAGAAGTTGGGCACCATTCGGAGTCGTTTCAGGGGTAGAATCAGTTCAATCGCTAATTACTTAGAGACGTTACGTGGAAATTCAATTAAACGAGATAAAGTACCAAACCACGTCAGAAAAATCCCAAACTTGGTGGATTGAACACCCATGACACTAATAAGACTTAGAAAAAGTTTAAGAAATAAAGTACAAACATAGCATAAGGTACACATTTTATCATAAATGGATTACATGGCAAATGACAAACTTGGTGGATTGAACATCAACGGCACTAGTAAGCCTTGGTAAAAGTTTGAGACCAATACGATATCAAAGTGTTGAAAGGTCCAAATGGCTAGAGGGGGGGTGAATAGCCTATTTAAAAATCTACAAACTTTACTAAACAAGTGAGTTAGTAAAATAAGTGGCGAAGCTCTTCTAGCACTAGCACAACTAAGATATGCAAGCCACCTATACAAGTCTAGCAAGAAGGCTAAACACTAAAAACACAACAACTCTAAACTAACAAGAACTAGGCTACACAAGCTAAACTAACAATGTAGGCAAGTATGTAAAGAGGGGAGAGTGATTGTTATACCGACATTGTAGAGAAGAGATATATCCAATCAATCACGTACACAATCACAAGAGATACCTCGGCAAGAGATGACACAAGATTTTTTACCGAGGTTCACTTGCTTCCCGGCAAGCTACTCCTCGTTGTGGCGATACACCCACTTGATGGATCACGAGCTAATTGGCAATCCAAAGCCAAACCCTCAGCGGTTGCCGCACATCCACTCACAATATGGGGATCCTCCAAGCCACGAGCAATCCACTAGAGTAGAGAATTGTGATCTCCTGCGGAAAAGGCTGAAGAACCCCTCACAAATCACTTGGTGAGGCTCGAAACAATCTCCAATCACGAGCTCGACACCACCGCTGCTCCAAGCCATCTAGGGCGTCGAGAAACACCCAAGAGTAACAAGAAATCTGCAGCAAACTCTCAATGCAACGCACTTGAATCTCACTCAATCTCACTAGAATTAGCAATCAAGCAAGGAGATGAGTGGAGGGAGTGTTCTCTAGCTCAATGTAAGCCTCAAGTAATCAAATGTGCAAGAGAGAACCTCCTAATACCGGCCACCTCCTATTTATAAGCCCCTCAAAGAAACTAGCCGTTGGCCACTTTCAATGGGCTGAAATCGGGGGCACCGGACGCTACCAAGTGATCACCGGACGCTTGACCCCCAGCGTCCGGTGCTCAGGGGTTGGCCACGTGTCCTTCTTGGATCTCACGTGTCAGACCCTAACGGTCACCTGCGGACCACCGGACGCTCTGCAGGTCCACACCGGATGCGTCCGGTGCACACCGGACTCATGCGCAGAGAGTTCCGCAAACCTGCAGGGTCACCGGACGCTAAGCACCGTTAGCGTCCGGTGCTCACCGGACCCATGCGCAGAGAGGGTCGCAAAACGCCCGCACACCGGACGCACACCACCGGACGCACAGAGAGCGTCCGGTGTTCTCAAATAGACACCATCTGCCTAAGTCAGGCCACACCGGACGCATGAACAGGGAACACCCAGCGTCCGGTGTAGTGCGTCCGGTGCTCAACCCTAACAGGGCCAAGCACTGACAGCACACCAGACTCTGAGGCCAGCGTCTGGTGCCTCCGCACTCAGCGTCCGGTGAGTGTTTCTCAGTGAGAAAACACTCCCGCGACTTCTCCAAAATTCCCATCGGTGCCATAGAAAATATACACTTGTTTTTTCTCAAAAGCGTCGAATCCCGCCAACCCACACCCTTCTCATCCCTAGGAACTCCATCTCCTTTGCAAATGTGCTAACACCACATAGTGTCCACCACCAAAGTGCATGTGTGTTAGCTTTTCACAAACATTTTCACCAAAGGAGTTATGTTAGCACTTTACTAGATCCTAATGCATATGCTGAAGATATGGACCTAGTAGCACTTGATTCGAGAGACGATCGTGATTTCCCCTCTTGATAGTCGGCTATCTACCTAAACCCAGTCAATCACTTCTCTACTCATCTTAGACCGGCAAAAGTAAAACCCTATGTTTATACCTTTGCCTTGATAACTTTGCTCCTCGTCTATCACCATGATCTCCACTTCATGCTTCATCTCTTTGTAATCATGTGGCCACCTTTCCATGCCACCATGCACCTTCATCACATGTGTTGCTATGCCTAACTCAAATCACTTAAACACGAGGCATTAGCAACTTGGTGTCATTAATTACCAAAACCAAACTTGGGCTTTCAAGTGTTACGACATGGTAAGTCTTAGATGTAGAAATAAGTATAGGGTCTTACATGTAGAAATAGAGAAGGGCACATAGCATAAGGTACACATTTTATCATAAATAGATTACATGGCAAATGACAAATAAAATCTAGGCAGCTACTGTTCTTCCTTGTCCATCGTGACGCACCCAGGGCAACGAGCTCTGTGGAATGCTTCGCTCAACATTCCTTATCTTTACTAGATGGTCATCTACAAAGAGAGACATGTCACTGAACTGGTTAAATTCATCCAAGTCAGATACACCATCAACTCTGATGGCTTGTTGCTTCCAGGGAAAACTATGTGCTTTGGATGGTCCGTAATTTTCTTCTTATCATTAGGAGAGAGGACCTGCTCAGCATAGAAGACCTGTGCAGAATGGTTAGCCATTATCCATGGATCATCTTTGTAGCCTACCTTGCTTAGATCTAGAACTCTAATCCTATAGTTGTCCACTATGACATGTTTGTCTTCAACTCATTGACATCGAAATACAGGGATCTGAAATGTAACATAGTCTAGTTCTCATATGTCCTCAATGAAGCCAAAGTAAGTTGTTTCCTCACCAGTTTTAGAGTCTAAGGCGTCGCATCGAACACCTCTATTTTGTGCCATGCTCTTTTAGTCCTTGGACTTGGTACAGAACGTGAAGCCACTAATGTCATAGGTTTACCAAGTCGTGACCTGGCGTGATGGCCCAGATGCCAAGACCTTGATTGTGCGATCCTCGAGTGTTTCCCCATCTGGAATGTCATGCTCCCTTAGCCATGAGGTGAACTGATTCTTATGTTCCTTCATTATCTATTCATCTGTGACCATGATTATGTTTTTGAAGCTCTTCAATGTGTAGATTGATCAAAGGCTCCATTATCGAGAGCTGATGTAGGACGCTGTGATGTGCTTCGAGGACTGAATTGTAATCTTTTGGGATGTATGATTTCTTTCCCATCCTACCTCTTCCATTGAGCCTACCCTCGTGCCGTGACGGAGGCAAACCTATTGCAACCTGGTCTTTTAGGACCCTATTGCAGAATGGACATCCGGACTCAATGGCCTCTTCGGTTAAGTACCCCTCTACCATAGACGCCTCTGGACGAGCACGAGTTGATACATAGCCATTTAGTATTGACATGAAACATTCATATGTCCACATCTCATGCAAATACATGGGACACAATGCCTCTATTTGTGAAACCAAGTGCACCACAAGGTGAACCATCACATTGAAGAATGCTGGGGGGAAACACATCTCAAACTGTGAAACTGTCTCCACTGCGAATTCCTTAAGAGACGCCAACTCATCACGTTCAATCACCTTCTGTGAGATCCTGTTGAAGAAGTAGCACAACCGTGTAACTGCAACCTTTATCCACACTGGGTTTATAGCCCTAATGGCAATAGGGAGGAAAGTAGTCAATATGACATGACAATCATGTGAGTTGTAGTTGGTGAGTGTAAGGTCTTTCATTGACACAATACTCCGTATGCTAGAGCAGAATCCAGATGGGATTTTCAATTTCTTCAACCACACACACATCGCATGTTTCTCTTCATTGTTGAGGTTTTAGCTTGCTACCGGGAGGTGGTACTTCCCATTTTCTAGCCTAACAGGGTGAAGTTCTTTTTTATGCCTAACTGTACCATGTCCAAGCATGAATTTAATCCTTCCTTTGTCTTGCCCTTCATGTCCAACAAGGTGCCAATTACGCTTTCAAACACGTTCTTCTGAACGTGCATACCATCGATCGAGTGGCGGACGTCTAACTCTAGCTAGTATTCCAAATACTCGAAGAAAATTGACTTCTTCTTGAATGTAGCCCCTAGAGCTAGCTTGACATTCTTTCTTGGTTTTCCATCTTTTGTCTTCTTCCCAAAAACAAATTTAAGTTTGCTGACTATGCTGAAAACTCTTTGGCCTTTACTGTTACCTGATGGAGCAGTAGTCTATAGTTCACTATTATTGTCAAAGTACTTATCCATCTTTTTCAGCCGGTACCTGTGTCCTTTTGATAAGAAGCGTTTGTGCCTCATGTACACTATCTTCTTAGATGCAGTTAGGGACACGTAAGCAGTATCATCTATGCATACCACACAACCAAGCTTTCCCTTAAACTGCCCTGATAATGTAAAGAGAGCTGGGTAATCATTGATCGTAACAAAGATAATGGCTCTCAGTGTGAATGATTCTTTACGGTACTCGTCTAACATTTGAACACCTGTTTCCCACAGTATCTTCATGTCCTGCATTAAGGGCTCCAACATCCATATCAACTCTAGGTTGTGTAGGTCCAGAGATAAGGATGGTTAAAAGGTACTTTCACTTCTGCATCAACCATGGAGGGAGGTTGTAGATGGTGAGGACCACTGGCCATGTGTTGTGCTTGCTGCTCCTCTCAGCAAATGGATTCATTCCGTCAGTACTCAGTGCGAACCTAACATTCCTTGGTTCATTAGCAAAGTCCTTGTGGTTTTCATTGAAATCTTTCCACTGCTGGCCATTGGCTGGGTGTCGAAGCTTCCCATCGTATTTGTGCTCATCAGAAGCATGCCAGCGCATAAGTTGGGCATCCTCTAGGTTAGCAAACAAGCACCTCAATCGATCGATCACAGGAAGGTACCACATCACCAAAGCAGGAATCTTTTTCTGCGCATAATAGTCTACTTCTTCCTTTTCTTTGTCGGTGGGTTTTGAACTACTCTTCTAGGTCTTTTGTTGGGCCTTCTTTCATTTTTTTCCCTTAGGCACAGAGACAACACACTCTTCCTCTATGTAGTCTTTATTTGTCTTGTACCTACTTGCACCACACTTGGGACAGCTGTCCAAGTCCCTATAATCATTGCCTCGATATAGGATACAGTGATTTCTACAAGCGTGGATCTTCTCAACACCCATTGTGAGTGGGCTGATCAGCTTCTTTGCATAATATGTGTTAGCAGACACTTTGTTATCCTTAGGAAGCATGTCTGCGATAATGCTTAAGAACGCATCAAAGCCAGCATCAGAAAGACCATATCTAGCTTTGCACACCAACAACTTTAGCACAGACCGCAGCGTCGTGAACTCTTTGGTGCAACCCTTGGACTCATCATACAAAGGCTCTTCTACTGCCTTCATTAGGGCCTCCATACCTTTCATGAAGAGCACTGATGGATCTTCCGCATAACGACGCAACATTGCCTCTAGAAATTCTGTATCTTCCGCAGCCATGTTAGTTTTAGTGCCATCTTCATTTCCTCCAGTAAAACCATGATCGGGAACATTTGGCACAGCATGTTCAGTGGCTAGACCATCGGTATTAGGTTGTTGTGTCTCGTGTACGAACTTAAACCCGTCAACAATTCCAGTTGTATAAGGCGCAGAGCTACCCTCTCCATGCTTTGTCCAAATCAAGTAATCTTTCATAAATCCTCGACGGACCAGATGAGTAACGATTTGTTGAATGTCATCAGATACAACAAGATTTCTACAATCCATGCATGGACAATGTATGTGCGTCTTTCTTGTTCTTGAAGCATGGTTTTGAGCGGCATCAATAAACCTCTGGACCTCAGTTATGTATGATGGATCTAGTCTTGATAAATTATACATCCAAAATGACCTCTCCATCACTACCTGTAAAACACCATTCATATGATCTAAGGGTTTACAAAGGATTTATCTAGGGTTTATTAGCTAGGGTTTATGGTTAAGCTTGAGATTAAAGGAAAAAACCTAAGTTACATAATTAAAAAATAATCTAAGTATAGCATAACTATATAAATACATCATTCATTATAAATAGATAGATGATGTGGAAGGTGATAATAAAAAACCTAACTACCATATAATTAAAAAAATAAAAAAATCAACAATTATCTCTCTACATAAATATACAAGAACACACCATTGGTTTAATCTTGTAAAAACTAGCTAAATTGAGAAGCAAACATGTTGAGAGGCATTATCCAACCATATTAAGCAACCCCATCTAACCATATCAACAAATAAAGACAAGAAGCTAGCTATTCTTCTCTCACTCATGGAACATACATACATGTGGATAAATAAATTGAAAAATCTATAAAGAGAGAGGGACGTAAATTAGAAAACCTAAGTATAGCATAACTATATAAATACAACATTCATTATAAATAGATAGATGATGTGGAAGGTGACAATAAAAAACCTAACTACCATATAATTAAAAAATAAACAATGATCTCTCTACATAAATATACAAGAACACACCATTGGTTTAATCTTGGAAAAACTAGCTAAATTGAGAAGCAAACATGTTGAGAGACATTATCCAACGATATTAAACAACCCCATCTAACCATATCAACAAATGAAGACAAGAAGCTAGCTATTCTTCTCTCTCACTCATGGTGAAACCCTAGATCCAAAAAGTGGCTCAAATTGAGCTAGAATGAGCAAATTGAGGCAATAGAGACATAAACTAACCTCTTTTAGCAACCTCCTTCCTAGAAATGAAGATCAAAACCTCCCTCCTTGTATTTTGAGAAATCTGGAACTCCAAAATCGCCCCCAATGGAAGGTGGGTGCGAGATACTGTTTTGGTCGAGGAGGAAGAAGGGGTATTTATACAGAGATAACACAGGTGATAAATGGTTTCCACAAGCGGTTGACTTAAGCCAACCGCCAGTGTAAATACTCCATTTACACTGGCGGGCTTAAGTCAACCGCCTGTGGAAACCTTTTATCACAGGCGGTTGACTTAAGCCAACCGCCTGTGATAAACGTTTCCACAGACGGCTGGAATCTCTGACACCGCCCTATTTATAGTCGTAACTGGAACCGCCTATGGTATAAAAAGGGGGCGCCAGCTATGAGCCTGATGTTCCATATCGGTGGAGAACCGGCTTTTCTACATTTCTCCTTACACCTTAGCCATGAATATTGAGTATGTAACAATTGTGCACAATTCGAAGTAGTGAAGGATTTTTTTTCGTTATGGATCATCGTGGTTTGCAAAGATGCATGGATTGGTGCTCTTGTGTGCACTGGATACAAGATATTACCTCAATCACACTAATAAGGCTCACTTGGTTACTGCGCTAAACTTTAGTTCCTATCACATCAGATGTTTGGACATATGCATTGAAGTATTAAATATAGACTATTTATGAAACTAAAATTATAGCTAGAGACTAATTTTTGAGATGATTTTTAAGCCTAATTAGTCTATGGTTAGACACTAATTGCTACAGTAACACATGTGCTAATGACAGATTAATTAGGCTTAAAAAATCATTTCGCGGAGTACTAACGGAATCTGTAATTTGTTTTCTATTAGTCACTGAATAGCCCATAGATTGCTCTATGTAACATCAATGTGACACCTATTAAATTTAGTCCCTACAACCACACACTCCCTAGACCCTTTTCCTTTGATTCTACTTACGGTATTAATATTAAAGAAATAAATTGTACATATCCAAAGACAAGGTAAAAATGATAATAGAAGGAGAGCAGTAGAGAAAGAGGGAGGAAAAGAAGGTAAAGAGAAGGTAAAGACAAAGGAAAAGAAAAACGGTAAAGATAAAAGAGGAAAAAGAAACAAAAAAAAAATCTAAAACCAGCTTGATCAACTCAGTTTGAAATTGTTTCTGAACTTCCAGCTGTTTGTCCCAAGTCTGTGTCCATGCTTTGATAGCTATTCTTCTTACCTCTTTCTTGGTTCTATGTTTTCAGAGTTCTAGTGTTTGTAGAGCGCCAAATTTGATAGTTGAACACGAGGTCGTAACATTATCAAAGACTTTCCTATCAGAGTTCTATAGCTTAAGGTTAAGGCATTAACCACGTGTCGACAAGCCTGACGGTCTTAATTCTGGAAGTTTGCACGACGACACATATGCTAGTCTCCCCTGTTTAGTACCCAATGGAACAGGGTAAAATAGAATGTGTCCAGATGTCCCCCTTGCCAACACCAAAAAAAATCGTGTCAACACCATAAGGTCAGTCAATGGTGAATTTCACCTCCAGTTTTCAACACATGAAACATTGACATAAAATCTCACAGTGCAAAGTTTTTGTACGATTTCATAACTTATTTTACTATTTTTTTCTCTCATCCCTATCTTTCCTCTCATCCAGCTCTTCCCATATGAAGTCGAGCTCCTCAACGCGGGTTTTATCCTCGTTTCGTGGTGTTGGAAACGCCGCCGCTTTCGTTTTGTGGCCATGAAATAAATTCCTTCTCTCCTCTTTTTTAGATGCAGTTTGCTGATATGACACTATCTTAAATGTACATGAAACCTTCCATAAAACTCCATTAAGATTGGCTAACAACTAACTCATCAGTTAGATGTTTTATGAACATTAAGCGTATTTAATTCATGGGATAATCAATGAAGTAGAGCAAAAATGATCTATTTTATTTTTGCCAACATTTGGACGTGGCATGAACAGAGATGGATCTACCCAAATTGTCTCTACATACACCGCTACACAAATAATTTTATAAGATAATGCTTTTTCATTAACTGAGAGAGTCATAAAATCCAACCACCTCGATTTGATGTGCTCGACTGCACTAGCATTTGCTTTCGATAAGAACAGGTATAGCAATCGTCTTTCACCCGGCGAGAAGGATCCATGTCATAAAAAACCAGCCACGTAAAGAGAGATAATTCAGAGTGGGCGGTAAACTCCTCGCTAGCGGCCTTGTTTAGTTCCCAAATTTTTTGCCAAACTTTTCAGATTTTCCGTCACATCAAATCTTTATACGTATACATGAAGTATTAAATATAGACGAAAATAAAAATTAATTGCACAGTTTGGTTGGAATTGACGAGACGAATCTTTTGAGCCTAGTTAGTTCATGATTGGACAATATTTATTAAATACAAATAAAAATGCTACTATTTCTATTTTGCAAAAAATTTTGGAACTAAACAAAACCGTTGGTGTACAAGGAGAAAACGTCTTTTCCTAGCCAGTTGCGAGCGAGAAGCTGGTGTTTTTTTCCAGCTTCACAGTACTTCTAGATTGTATACACATGTGATGATTAAATGCTACGGCTAGCAAAATAGCTAAACCAACTAGGGCCTTGTTTAGTTCCGAAAACTGAAAAGTTTTCGGAACTATAGCACTTTCGTTTGTTTATAGTAAATATTGTCCAATCATATATTAACTAGGGTTAAAAGATTCGTCTCGTGATTTACAGTCAAACTGTGTGCTTAGTTTTTGTTTTCGTCTATATTTAATGCTTCATGCATGTGCCGCAAGATTCGATGTGACAGGGAATCTTGAAAACTTTTTGGATTTCGGGGTGAATTAAACAAGGCCTAGTTAAATTATTAGCCTTGCTCTAATCACAACTGTAGCCATAAGTAGAGCAACTAAGCAAAACCAATCATTTGTTCTACCAAAAAAAATCCATGGGATCACCTAGATTAGATTACTCTCTCCGTCCTTTTGAACTATTATTCTTAGAGCATCTCCAACAGTTCGCTAAAAATTATTTACCATATTTTGAGTTTTGATAACTTGCTAAAAGATTTGACAAGTGAAAAAATTGACCATCTCCAATAGTTTGTTATTTGGGTTTGCCAAATAAAAAAAAGCTCATACCTCAACTATCTACACGCCGTTTTTCCGTGCGTCATTTTATTTTGAAATTTATTTGCTGTTATTTTATTTTGAAATCATCATCTATGAAACATATTTTTTTATTATAAGTATATTTGTTTGAATTTATTTGCTTCAATATTATTATCATTTGCTGTCATTTTATTGAACAAAATTATTTGTTTTACGAAATACAGCAGCAGCTGTCTATCAGCAGCAGCACCACAGCTCGGCAGCAGCTGTCGCTGTCGCCTGTCAGCAGCAGCACGGAAGCAGCTCGGAGCAGCTGTCGCTGTCGCCTGTCAGCAGTAGCATGGCAGCAGCTTTAGGGCCTCGTTTAGATTTGAAATTTTTTGGATTTTGTTATTGTAGTACTTTCGTTTGTTTGTGATAAATATTATTCAATCATAGACTAATTAGGGTTAAAAGATTCGTCTCGTGATTTACAGTCAAACTGTGTGATTAGTTTTTGTTTTCATCTATATTTAATACTCCATACATGTGCCACAAGATTCGATGTGACAGGAAATCTTGAAAACTTTTTGAATTTCGAGGTGAAAGCCTATACCCAGCACGGCAGCAGCTCGTACCGATGCACCAACAAGTACGGCCGTGTAGAAATACGCGGGCGGCATCCGGACATGGCAAATGAAGACTTTTCGCAAACATGTTTAACAAATTGTTGTAGAAGATTTTTTATATTGATTTACCAAATTTTGTGGGATGACAAGTGATTTACCAAACTGTTGGATACTTTTCGATAAACCAAATGTATTCAACTTTAAATAAATATTAAAAGAAAATATTAATATTTATGACATCTAAATAGTGTCACTAGATAAATAGTTGAACCTATTTTCATAATAAACATATTTAATATTTAAAGACATAAATATTGTTAATATTTTTTAAAACCTAATCAATTTTGTTTTAAAAAATAACCAGCATAAATATCCAGCGACATCTATGAAGCAAGGAACAGAAGCTGTACGTGTAGCGCGAATTGTAGTACGTCTAGTCCGAAGCGCGTTGAGGCTGAGAGCGGGCCCGGCTGTCTCTGCCGACGTGGCCCGACGACGGGCACGCCAAGCGGTCAGGAGTCCCTGTCGGAGGCCGGCAGCCGGGCCCCGCCGGGACAGGTGGCGCCGCCCAGGACTCGGCCAGGTCAATGCGTCTGTGTGGCCGAGGCCCGCGGGTGCAGGGCAGGGGGTCGGTGCCTGCCGCGTGGCGTGGACGCCCCCGCGGCAAATGCGAAGGCGTTTGGATCCCTTGGCTCCAGGCTTGGGACACCTGGAATTAATTAGGTTCTGAAGAAGATTGTCAGTACTAGCACTGGTGGGTAATCCGTAAATGATATGGAGAAGTTAGTTAGGGCCTTGTTTAGTTTCCAAAAAATTTTGTAAAATTTTTCAGATTCCCCGTCACATCGAATCTTTAGACATATGCATGAAGTATTAAATATAGACAAAAATAAAAACTAATTGCACAGTTTGGTCGAAATTAACGAGACGAATCTTTTGAGCCTAGTTAGTCCATGACTGGACAATATTTGTCAAATACAAACGAAAGAGCTACAGTGTCGATTTTGCAAAATATTTTGGAACTAAACCGTTTCCATTTTTTCCTTTCTGCGAAGGAAGCAGGCCTTGGTGTTTCAACTTTCAACGACAGTTGCTGAGCGTGCTCTGGAGCGTACTCGTACGTTTTTCGCGATCGGGCCAGACCCGTGAGCGTACTCGTACGTTGTTAGCCTGTAATTATTTCCTGCGATGTGGAGCATTGCTAACCTAGCATATGCATTACTGCATGGTAGTACTCGGCACATGCGATTAATGTAGCCGTTGTACTAAGCTAGTTACTTATTATCACGTGATTAATTCAAAGGCGGTGACGGATGACTTGACGAGCTTCATCAGTAGCAAGCGAAAGATCGAAGGTGCCACCGCCGCGGCCGTGCCGTCCTTGGATGTACCGACGCCGACACATGGACATGGAGCGAGCCACTGCTTTTTCTACTGATTGCCTCTCTCATGCGGGCAATAAAAAAAAACATGTAGTGCAGCACCAAGTTTTATATCCTCTGGGAAGGAAATAGTCTCATGCTGTACATTTTTTCCTTTTAAACGCCGTTCTCTTTCGCGTTACTTGTATCGGAAATGCGACGCATGCATACCGTGCATTGAAAAATGGCTTCAATGATTCTCGAGCATGGCCGGTCTCAAGTCTAAATAATGAAAGCGATCTCCCTCTGTTGGGCTTGCTTACCCCCCAAGTGCTACGTGGGAACGAGCAGAACGGTTACCGGCCTGCTTTGGGAAAATTTCAAAACTATTTAATGCCAGATTATGCTGGCCGACCTCTACTTTTTAATTATACAAAATAGTCAGAGGCCGCCCTTAAAGAGTGAGCCAGAAAATGCTGGGTATGTTAATGATTCTGCATCAAACACAGAATATTTGTTTCTCTAACTAGTGATGATTGAGCAGTACTACTACGCTATCATGGCCTTGTTTAGTTCATGAAGTATTTTATAAAAAACCTAAAAACCCAAAACCTTGCGACTCTCACCAAAATTCTAACACTAAAAGTTTTTGATTTTGGTGTTCACTTCCCAAAAATTTTTGCAAAACTGTTCAGATTCCATTCACATTGAATCTTGCGATACATGTATAGAGCATTAAATATAGATAAAAGAATAACTAATTACGGTTTATATGTAATTTACGAGACGAATCTTTTGAGCTTAATTATTTCATTATTGGATAATATTTTTCAAATACAAACGAAAGTGCTACAGTGTCCATTTTGCAAAAAAATGGAACTAAACAAGACCAATGTCCCTATTTAGTTTTGCAAAAAATTTAGGGCCAAAATATTTTGGACATGTTTACTTCCAAAATGCAAAATAGCAAAAAATTTTGTATTTTGTCCAAAATATTTTGGCCCTAAATTCCACTCTAAGGCCTTGTTTAGTTTCAAAAAATTTTGCAAAATAGGAATAGTAGCACTTTCGTTTGTATTTGACAAATATTGTCCAATCATAAACTAACTAGGCTCAAAAGATTCATCTCATCAATTTCAAATAAACTGTGTAATTAGTTTTTATTTTTGTCTATATTTAATATTTCATGCATGCGTCTAAAGATTTGATGTGACGGGGAATCTGAAAAATTTTGTAAAATTTTTTGGGAACTAAATAAGGCCTAAAACATAAATTTTTTTTAAGATTCCCTGTCACATCGAATCTTTAGACACATGCATGGAGTATTAAATATAGACGAAAATAAAAACTAATTGCACAGTTTGGTCGAAATATACGAGATGAATCTTTTGAGCCTAGTTAGTCCATAGTTGGACAATAATTACCACAAACAAACGAAAGTGCTACAATGTCACGAAATTTTTCTCTTCACCAACTAAACACGGCCTAAACAAGGCCATATATCCTATAAAGACAAACTCCACTAAGCTAATTCTCTTGCACCTCCTTGCGCCATGTCATCATCCACTTCTACTGTTGCCTGCCGCATGCAATTAAGTGTTCACTCACAAATGGTTTCATACCTACACATAACCATACATGCATACTGCTAGCAATTATTCTCTCACGTGACCTTCTCTCTTTCTGTTGAGAAACTGACTACTAAAACTATATATAGATGATCAATAGACCACAGTAAAATCATATTTATATTTCTTCTTCATACCCATGGCAACACACGGAGAATCCTCCTAGTTACTAGAAATTAACATACCCATGATCTGTGACTGTGACAGCCTACTAAAACTATATATTTCGCCTTGTTTAGTTGCCAAAAAATTTTGCAAAATTATTCAGATTTCCCGTCACATCGAATCTTTAGACGTATGCATGAGTATTAAATATAGATGAAAATAAAAACTAATCCCACAGTTTGGTCAAATTTGAGGAGACGAATCTTTTGAGCCTAGTTAGTTCATGATTGGACAATATTTGTTAAATACAAACGAAAATGCTACCGTGTCGATTTCCTAAAATTTTTTGGAACTAAACAAGGCCTTGCATGTTTCCTTTTCCCAGTTGCCGTGTGCACATTTTGGGCAATCTCCACCGCAAGGCGCAAGCTGCTTCTGCTGCTCTTTCTATGTCCAGATCAGAACGAAGCGACATGGAACGAGTCGAGGAACGGAAATCAGCCCAAACTTTTGGTCGGTTCGGTGCGGCCCGGCCCAGCCAGTTCAGGAGCCAACAGGGCCAAGGCACGGTAGTGGATCCAGAAAGAAACCCTGGCGTGGGCTTTGCTGTAGACTATAGAGTGCTAGGATCCATCCGCTCGGCTCCACCCAACTTTTTATAATTTAGCTTTTTTTTTAAGAAAATTCTCTTTTAGACCTCTAAAAAACTTAAACCCAATTTTAGATCTAGGGATTCGACGTCATGCTTCATGGCGTCGAGGTTACACGTCTGGATCATGGTGTCGAGCTCCCTGACCGAGCCCAGCGTGGCGTCCGACGTGGTCGACGCCGTAAATTACAGCGTCGAGCCTTGTGGTCGATGGAATGTCAAAGCCTCAAAACTCCCGCGGATGGCAAGGCGGCATCCTCGACCTCGAATGAGAGAAACTTTTGCTAGCTAGCTAGCAGTAGCACAAACATAGGGCATGGGACGGTCGGAGCGGAGGCATGCACTGCACGGAGATTCCAATCCAATGCCTGCCTCGTTACTGCAGCCTTCCGCCCCCTTCGAAACACAGAGACCTGACTCCTGAGAGCTTTTTGAATGCTCTCCTTCTCCCTCCTCCGGCCACTGTAGCGTCATCATCACCCGGACCGGACCTCCTCTGCACAGGCAGCCCTTGCTGGATGCTGCGCTTTGTACTGCCACATTTTTACTCCTTGTTTAGTTTTAAAAATTTTTGCAAAATAAGAATAGTAGCACTTTCGTTTATATTTGACAAATATTGTCCAATTATGGACTAACTAGGCTCAAAAGATTCGTCTCGTCAATTCCAACTAAACTGTGCAATTAGTTTTAATTTTCATCTATATTTAATACTCCATGCATATGTCTAAAGATTCGATGTGACGGGAAATCTGAAAAATTTTGCAAAATTTTTCAGGAACTAAACAAGGTCTTAAAGGTACCCAGGGCAGGCCGGCTCGGCTAGAGAGCTCGACGCCGTGATCCATGGCGTCGAGACGTGTAACCATGGCGTCGACCTTCTGGGTTCAAAACTGAGTTTAAGTTTTCCAAAGGTTCAAAAGAGATTTTTTTCAGAAAAAGAGCCAAATTGTACAAAAATTGGGTCGGCTCCACCGGCGTCGGCAGCGCCGCGACCGCGACGAACACAAGGTGCCAACCCCGCGTGTCCCCGCCCCACTTCCTCAACCACGGCCAGGTTCTTCCTTGTCTTCTCCGCGGTCCCCGCCAGTTTGGCTTCGGCTCCGACCTGCCAGCGCCGGCCAATGGGGGTTGGTTCGCCCGAGGTGAGCGCTCTCTCCATTTCCCCCGCTCTTCGCATTCCGCATTGCACCCTCACACCAAAACCCTGAACCCATGATGCAACTGTAATGGAGATTGATTCGGTCTAGTGAATTCTCCAGAATCACCCCACCCCCGTCCCCCGCTGCCATTCTAATCGCCCGCCGCTGCTTAGTGCGTACCCACTTCACCTTTTGAGCTAATCACTTGGGCAACAGTATCCTCAAGTTTGGGTATCTATATTCAGAAGAAGAATTTACCCCTTCTTCGGTAGAGTTCGTTGTTCATTTTTCTGGCAATGCTCATGGACCAGATGACTGTGCACCTGCCCCCAAATGAATTTGGGTAGCTGGGTCGAACCAATCAGCAAAAAATAAAGCATATGCTATATGAATTGCTGTTTTTGTACACCTCGGTTTGGCTTTCGAGTCTGTGTTCTCTTTCAGTTATCGATTAGTCGGACTTCAATCGTTTTTCAACACAAATTTCTTATGGAACCAATGTTTTCTTTTCTCTGCGTCCCAGAAAATATTGTTATTCAAGACTTTTACATTCAGATGATTGGTTGACAACCCGCCGAAACCACATTTCGATGGAAAGAAGGAGATAATCCTGGATCTACTCCGACCATGGCAAATATTTTCCCAAGCTTCCTGGGCCTTTCTGTCATTTCTGGTGAACTCATCAATTGTGTCGCCTTGGCCATCAATGGGGAGCAGAGATGAATCACTTCTCCATTTACACTGGGGTCCGCTCATCACTTGTTGTGGACGCTTTAATTGAAAAGCAGTACATCAGGAACAAGAAGAAGGCACCAGCAGCTTCTAGTGGCTAGACATGGGTCGTAGTTAATCTGTTTTTGGGGGACTTTGCTTAAAGATTGGATCCGTAGGGCAATGTAATCAAATCGTCTAATCGATCCTAGTCGAGATGGCACCGATCTGCCCGACTAATCGTGATTAATCATTAATAATCGTAGTGCATATCTGATCACCATGGCACCGATCAACCTGACTACTCACGACTAATCGTGATTAGTCTGACGACTTAACGGCAATTGGTTAGTGAGTTTGTTAGTGTTGCATCCGACCATTAGGCTACATAACTAAGGGCTGGCCAACACATCAGGGGTAAGCAGAAGTAGAGTTTTCATGGCCAGAGCCTCCTAGGGAGGGCAGTCAGGCTCTACTGCTGCCATTGTTCTAGGTTTAGCCAAGATTAATAAAGCCAAGTTCCCTCCTTACCATCACTGCCCCTTATTCAATCTCCACCAAAATCATTCCAGAATCTCTCCCCACCCTGCTCTTCCATCATGATCAACTAGAATCACTCCACCAAAGAATCAAGGAGCTAGAGCTAAGAATCAGGGAGTGAAGCTCTACCAAACAAGCCCTGACTTTTGTATTCAGAGTTTTGGTTAACAGGACGCTGAAACCACCTCAAAAAGGTCATTACATTGGTTCCTGAATTTTTTTCAATGCTGATTATGATCGCATTGATGTGTCTTATGTCAAAATTTCTTTTAAAAATTTGGGTTGTATATTAATTCATATTGAATTAAGTTAAAGAGTTCTTTTCTATATATAGATATAGCTGAATGTGAATTGGAATTTACACGACCAAACAGGGATCAATCCCTTGCTCAAATGGAAAAAAATAGAGACATCGAAACATTCTATCCAGCTGAAATTTGCATGTACAAGGGTTGCACATTTTCAGATTCATAATTGCTTTCCATTAAACTTGGAATCCCTAATTGTACAGAATCTCTTACGGTAAACTCTTGAAAGTTTGACGATGACTAACAAATTGCTTTTTAGCTGCGCTGTTGTGTTCTGACACAAATGTAAACATTAGACTTGTACAGAGCAAGTCAAAATACGGAGACTTTAGAATCATCATATTACGTACAAATTTAGAATTAAAACATTGCAGAACAGAAATTGTAAAGATGAAGTCAGGTTCCTGTAGTAATGATTTGCTGGAGATTTGTTTTGCCTCCCAATATTTCTTGCTATAATTTCCTTTGTTATATCATTCACATCCTTTTTTTCCCAATGAAATACAGGGGGCATGGTACCCACTTGAACCATTTCATTGCGAAAAGGCCGACCGCCGACATGCAGAGCACAAAGGTGGTGGAGCCATTTTGGGCAAGCTCAAGCCCAATTACAAAAGCATCATTTGTCGTAAGGTGATATTATCAGCATTTTTTTATTACTTGTTAGTCCTGTTCTATTGAGGGCCATAATGGGTGCCATGTGTTAGCTGTCACTTGTTTTCATTGGTTGTTCGTACCTGTTCAGCTATATCTCTTTTCATAAGCAGAGTGTTACACTGCCAACAGACAATTGCTACTGTTCCTGACATGAGCTTCCTTTTAGCTCATTTTATTTTTCTCTTCATATGATTCTACTCATGACAGATTTACTGGAGAGTGTCATCGCTGTTGTTTGGCTTAGATTTTCTTCTCTATGTACCTGATCACCAATGTTGTTTACTGAACTATGATCAATGATTAACTCCCATTGCTCATTTGCTCCAATTGGCATGTATAGAGAGATTCACGCTGGCATCTGAATACTACTACTATTTGAAGTTACAAAAAGACTGCTAGAAACTAAACTTTGTTTTTTTTTCTTCATTTTCTTAATCTATTTCCGTGTGTTAATGAGCCTACTGATACTTGCATTAAGCAATATCTGAACAATATCAGTTCATGTGATTATTTGTAGTTAGTTCTCGCTGTCAGAGTCAAAACAGCAGTTGTTGTACAGTGTTAAACTGAATCCTCTAGTGTGTTGCCGTTCTGTTCTGGGCAATGATAACTTTCTAAATTCTTATATACAAGGAATGATTCTGCTGTCTCATGCTCCCATGATTCCATTGTCATGCTCATGTAAAAAGAAAAGACTGCATAAATCAATTCTTAGACACAACTGAGCATGAAGGTAGAACACAACTATTTCAATTTATGCTTTGTTATTTCTTGTTAATCCTGTCTAACTCTGTAGTCTTGTCACAGTGATGTGTCAATAGGCTTAGTTGACTGTCTTTGTTCTCCATTTGAAGTCAAATATTTGCTACGTAAATGTTATATAATGTGTAACCTGTGATGTTGGGTGCAGCACTCCCCATTACATAATGTTTCCATTGTTATGGTTTCCTTATTTTCTCCCATTTCCACAATTTTCTTTCATTCAATTTCTCCTCTTGCACTGATAATCTTTTTTCTTAACATGCAGATGCATGCAAAGAGACAATATCAGAAGCACCCTCACCTTTACCATCACAGTATGGAGGTACATCATAAAAACAGAAATTTAAGTACACATTCCCATGTGACTAGATGTTCATCTTCGATTATCAAAATTACGCACTACACAAACTCCTTACCAGAACATAGTGATTTTTTAGGGTGTTGATGTATGTCCAGACCACTTAGGTCCAAGTTCTTGTGAGGTGAATTGGGGTGCCTATTTACTTTGTAATATGAAGCCAACTAGTTTCTTCTAGGTTGGTCTTGAAAAAAGATGAACATAGTGACTTCGCTATAGCCATCTTTTATTTTTTAATTTTGTGAGGAGATGTGTAGGATTTTGAGTGCTGTATCTTTTTTTTGAACAAGTTTATGGATGCATTTTGGGAGCCTGTTCGTTTGAGCTTATCTACTGAATCTGCCATCCATTCAGCAGTATTTTTCTCTCACAACAAATCAACGAACATTACTTTCAACCATGGCTTTTCAAACAAGCAAACGGGCTCGGTTTAATTAGTTTTTAGAGCCACTGTCCTTATTTGTTTTACATAATTTTTGTATACAGAAATTAGTTAGTAACTTAGTATTATTGGTTCCATTGCATTCGTCAACTATGTGATGCTAGGTTACTTTATGTTATTTCGAGAGAACAAAACCCTATTCATTTGTGTTGCATGTGAAAGAATCCTCTAACATTGAAGCTAGTTGTGTGAAGCTGAGGATAGAAAGCTGCTAACAACAGTTAAAATATGATGAAAATTAACCATCATTGATATTCTCTTGCCTTGTTCTAGATATATACAATCAAGTTAAGCCTAGTAAGGCCTCTTTGGAACACAGAACTTTCACAGGAGCCTTACAAGAATCAGTTCATTTTCACAGGAAAAACACAGGAAACTGGATATGCATTCCAAACGGGGCCTAAACCAGATTATAGAATGATCTTTGCCAGCGCTGGTCAGCATCATCATTACCCATCCCTTTCTAACTTGAGTGGGCTTTAATATGCCTTTTTGTTTCTTAACCAGGTATTCTCACCACAGTTGCATTATTAACTAGTACCTAGTGTAAAAGGCTTGCATTTTATATGACTAAGTGTCGATTATGTAAGGTATGTTAAATACCTAGCCCTCTTGGGCATTAAATAATCGTTTCAGCACATGGCCTACAAATCCTCTAAACAGGTAGGAGAGCTGCAATTTTGAGTTAGTGATAGATGAATGTACATCACCTTACTTAAGGTGGGAAAAGAAAGTAAGTGACCTGAAAACCACGTTGTTTTATGCAAAAAGGGCAAATTAAAATCCTGACTAGCTGATTCTATTCCTCTTTTCTTTGTGAGCAGCTGCTAGCTTCTCTTCATAAGTTGTTGAAACACTGTGGAAATTGTCACATAGTTATACTCTAAACCTAGCTGATTCTGTTCCCTCTGTACCTTTTAGTTTAAGAAGACACCCCTGTATGAGTAACGGTTATCCTATTCCCTTTATCTACTTTGTTGGGCAGCACATGTAAGAAAATTCCTCATTTTCTTTAATCTGTATATGTGTTTCACGCTTGAGGATTTTAACTCTTTGGAGCGAAACCAAGCAGTCCTTTTCCACTATGTATTTTCAAGCGGAAAGTGATCAGCTAGCTTGAGATTCTCTTTAGCGAAAGGTGAACAAAGAAAGCAAAAAGGCGAATGGAAAGTAGCACTAAGGTCAATATAACTTTAGCCTTGCCCATGAATATGCAAACGATTCATCCAAGAATTTCTCAAAAGAAAGAAATTGAAAGAACAAAGTGCATCATCAACAATTAATTTGCATCTCATGCATGTACCAGCTGAAAAAAAAATCTGAAATTTCTTGTATGCTTCCCAAGAGCTACGGACAGAGTATTCCACATTTTTGCCTCATTTATTTTGTAGAAAAAGATCAACCATGACTCACATATACAAAAAGGTCGAGCTACATGCATGTACAGATAAAGACAGCAACTTTTAAATGAAACGAGGTAAACTCCTAGGATGTACTTTCTCTAGTCTATACATTATGCTGTAATATAAATTCATTTTTTTTCTTTTTCATGTACTGCAGTATCTTTTACTGATGAACAGTTATCAGTATTGATCTCTGTTTCATCATAAGAATGTACCTACGGAAAACACCTCCACATAGCCTTCAAATAAATCTGTGAAGAAATAATTGTGTTTTCTAGGCTTCATTAACTCAGCTTTCTGCTATTTCTCTGTTCCCTGCATGCAACATGTTGCCTAGATATTCTCAAAAGACAAGGACATTCTCTGCAAATCCTTGTCATACAAATCTGATACTACCTGCAGATGTTGCTGTGGCTGCAGATTTTGAGACCAGGCTGCACAGAGGCCCTCTATGTTGAATTGGCTCTCGGCTTTGATAACATCTTCGTACAGTGACTGGCTAAGATTCTGCATCGTTGCAGGTGTGTCCGTGAATGTTCCATGGAGCAAGTCAGGCCACTTGAGTTCTTCCTCAAGGTGAACTTGGCTATTTTTATCTGGTGTTAAATCTGTCCATGGGAAAACACTACTTTCCAGAAGTGAGCTTGTGCTTTGCCGCTCAAATCCCAAGCTGTTGCTTCCGCTGCTTCCTCTACTGCTGCTGCTGCTAGGATTAGCAGTTTCCCAATAGAATTGGGTATTCTGAATGCCAGTGCCTCCCGAGTGTGGATTATCTGGTGACCCATTGAGCCCTGTTGATGTTGAGAGAGTTGATGGTGAAACTGGTGGCATCACGGTGGAAATGGTGCTGCCACTTGACTCATTCTGGTTAAACCAGAATGAATTGTTACTACCACCATTCTTGTGGCCAAATTCATTGTTGTAGCACATCAGCTGCTGGAAAGGGAAATTTGGAATTGGGCCTGTTGAGCGGCAGCTAGTGAGGTTTTCATGACCAGAAACAAGCTGGTCAAGGAATAACTCCTTCGGCGGCACCCTTAGATGTGCCAAGCTAGTAGTTTCTTTGCGATGCTTACCGAGCACTGGCAGCAGCTCTGGTGATTGTGCTGTCTCGCTGAGAAGATGGCTCAAGTTGCCAAGTGCACCACCACTTGAAGGGTCAACATCACTGGACTCAGAGGTTCTCTCAGTACTGATTGTTGGCGCTGCTTTGCTGTGTTCAACCTCGGCAAGGGGCTTGTGGGTGTTGGGGTCGATGCCTTTCTGCCGGAGCTTCTTCTTGATGCTTGAGTTCCAGAGATTCTTAATCTCGTTATCAGTTCTTCCAGGCAACCTTGTTGCAATCTGAGACCACCTGTTCATTGATGTGTAAAAGGCATAGTTAAATTAAGCTTGCTTGAAAGCAATTGGTGCAAAATTCTGGCTGTGATTTGGGCTTAGCTTTACCTGTTTCCCAGTACAGCATGAAGTTCAATGATAAGGTCTTCTTCCTCCTGAGAGAATGCACCTCTTTTAAGGTCAGGCCTCAGGTAATTTATCCACCTCAGCCTGCAGCTCTTGCCACACCTCTGAAGCCCTGCCATCATTAATTGAGCAGGTATGAGAAGAATGGGAGAAAGAAGTGGTCTTGTAGAGGAACAGGAAACAGTGGAAATGGATAATTGAGAAGATAGAATAAAGTGTGCAGGATTTGAATTGTACCTGCAAGCTTCGGGACAGTGCTCCAGCAGCCATGCCCGTGCTTGGTTATGTGGTTCATGAGCTTCTCATCTTCCTCAGGAGACCAGAGCCCCTTCCTCAGCTTCTGCTTGTAACAGCAGGAGTGCCTCCCCATTGAAAGCAATGCTGAAACTGAAGCTGAGCTCTGCAATCTGCACAGCTCACAGCTTGAGGAGCAGCACGGAATTCTTCACAGGTAATCCTCTGGTTCTAAGAATCCCTCTCAACGATTTATGGCTCTAGGGTGCGATGATTGTGGAGGAGCTATATGAGCTCCTACAGTGGTGTGTGATAGTGGAGCTTGTGGGAGAACGGCAGCAACTAGTGGCTACTGATATCAGGATTTGGAGGAAGGCACCGGCAAGCTTAAGGGCACTCTTCTTTTCTTTGCAGACCTCCCTCCTCAATTGCACCCCTTCTTTTAAAGCTGGTGGTTGTGGGAGCCTTTGGCTCTTAGCCTTTCCCTTGCTTCTCTGTAAGCGTGTGTGTCCTTATGTCTTATCAGCCCCTAGAATCTATGTCCCTTCAACCGTCGGTGGGCTTCAGCACCTGTACCTTTACTTGTCCCTGATATGCTATTACTGCGAAGTCATTACCATTAACTATTAGAAGGAACTCGCGATGGTTGGTCCTTCCTATATCAAGAAGTATTGTTACTTTGTACTCAAGTCAGTTTAGTGAAAGAGGTTTGTCAAAGTTACATGATTTGGAAAAGGATTGATGTTCTTTTTCTTGTAGTGAATGAATGTGACCCGGAGCAGCTAGTCTGTCACTGCTGCTACGAACTTTTTCCCCGCAACCTCTGCGTCAGATGTATTCCATGCAGGGAAAGTATGCAACTGGGAAACTTTCACTCTCATCAAAACATCTATACTAGGATTTCTAGTATATATGTCTGCGTGCTTCCTCTTTTATGCTAGGTTGAACCAGACCCAAGTATCATCTTTTGTTTTGGCAGAGAAAACTCTGGATCACTTCTTACCTGGAGCAATAATTGGGTTGGGAGGCCGGATCAAATATTTGCATTCCAGGACAGAGAGCATCTTCCTTTTCTTTGTCTCCACCAGCCAGCGAAGCAAATTTTCTTTAGGACCTCCAGGCTCCAATCAGAAATCTTTGCTCCAATCCAAAGAAAAAGCATGCTGGCACCTCCGAAGATGTTCGCAATCAGCCGAGAGAATCAGACCTTCTGTACAGATGATTGCATCGGCTGTGGTATGCTTTCTTCATTGGCCGCCGACGAGAAGCCAAGTGCAACCGCAACCGCAAAATGCACATGTTCAGTAAACCTTGGTCTGGAGAGTATAGAGATATGTTGGTTGTTGGATATTTTTATGGTTCTGGTGTGAAAACTTCCATGCTATCAACTATGTCATGGTTGGGAGACAGAACACTAGGGGTATAATAGTCTCAAATGAGGTGGCTAACCCTCCGCATTTTATTTGTTATCCTCCCCTGCCTGCTGTCTGCTAAAAGAAGTGTCTTGATTCATGACACGATGATTGGGAGATGCAATGGCATCCTCATAGTGCCCATGTGCCAGTGGATACTGTTCTGATTAAACAAGCGGAATCGATGATTATCGTTGATTGAACGTTTTATAATCAAATGGTGATCTGTACAACCCTGCTTTTCCCTTGATGCTCAGAAGCTTCCTTTGTTCTCTTGTGAAGATTTTCTGGGGGTTTCATTTCATTTTCGTAGCCTTTTGAGTTTGCCAGAGCGAACATATAGAAATGTGACGCGTGTTCGTTACCGGAGAATTTGCAGCGTTGTCAGGATCGTCGCCGCTACTCCACACAATTAAGAAAACACTGGTCTGCATATAAGATTTCTCATAATTCTGACAATGTATGGATTCCTTCAAGTGTGAGGTGTTTGGTCATTCATGAATTTGCCCATCACTCACTGTCGCGATTTTCTAAGAGCACCCTTCTTTTAAATTTCCTCTCGCTACAGATGCATGTATGTACGTACAGGAAACACGATTGAATCAGCGACGGAATATCTAGACCGGCGGAAAGGACGTGCATTATTTCATTTTTTTTTCTCTCATTTGTTTTATTCATCATTTGCGTCTCGGATGCCATTTATTTAGAGGAGGATGACAATTATTAAAGGCGCGCTTAGACAAAATAGACCCGGTGAGAAAAAGAAGGCGTCCATCTGCAGGCCGCCCATTGGGGGAGAGATGGTCACGGGAAAAGCTGGTTTGACAATAGGGGCATCTTTGTGGGGTCCTGCTCCTGTAGCTCCCTAATGTAGTAGTACCTTCAATGATTAAGCCAGTGGTTACTGTGGTCAGGCAGCATTCGGTGTCTACCGTCTGACGGGAATTGCAGTTACTTCCAACTCCTTTCAGCTTTTTGAAACGTCAGAGACTGAGCGTTGTGATTTTGCAATTAATTCTAGATAGAAGGGTTGGTATTTTCTTTGCTTGCTGGACTTTGAAGCAGCTTGACAGAGGAAGCAAGTAACTAACCCAACATGTGCAGCTAATCAAACTAGGTGACCATTACCGATGAATCAAATCAATCGACCGTATAACTTACTCGTATCGAAAAGTCAGTGCGATTAGACGGAGATATGGTCCACCCACGTACATACAGTACTGAAAAGCTAGTGTGGGAGCAGAGGACGGAGCACGCATGGACCGATAGCAACAGTACGTACATACGTATGTACGTACACAAACGTCCTCACGCGCACACAACGCTACAACTGCAATAGACCGCCGCACGGCACGGGTCTCTCCGGCCTATCGTCAGCGGCGACGCCGTCGGTAGGGCACGGGCACGGGCACGCGCGCGAGCCCAGCCGCCGGAGATATCCAATCCAGCCGTACGTCGCCGCCCCACCTCCACCTAGTAGCTAGCTCTCCTATCGATCGGAATCAGAAAAGGAAGCCAAGGTCCGGTGGTGGGAGGGACCACGGCGCCGCTGCCTGGGGCGTGTGCGTGACAACTAATAGCTAGCCCAACCCGGCCGACGCACTCGACGACGCCTCTCCATCCCGCTATTAATAAATAATAATCCTCTCCTAAGCGAGTGGCTAGTGCGTGTGTGTCTATATATATATATATATATATATATATATAAGATTGTTTACGTGGTCCGACATGCATGGGGTGTGAATGTAATGATCGCCGAGGTGAAGGTGAAGGTGAACGGATGGAGGAGAGGAAGACGACGATGTGTGTGAGCCAGCGAGGGGATAGGCGCGCGTCACTGTTGGCGCATAAAGTCGCCAAGGGTCGCCGTCAGCACCGTTTTGGTTGCTTGCGTGGTGCTAGCTGTCTGTGCCTTGTACGTATGCATGCATGCCCAGTTGCCCACATGTACGTATCTACGCACTAAAAGGCGCGTTTTCAATGAGCGTACGTGCCAACGCGAGTGATGAGCTAGTTTTGGCTCCGATACAGCTTGGAACCTCTTTTTTTTTTCTTTTGGCGGCCAAAGGTTGTTTGGTAAACAATATATCGTGTCTTATTGTCACCTCCAGCGCTTAGGACTTTTGGCCTAGCACGGAAATGGTCAATACACACAAGTGATAATATAACTTCTAATCTATCATTGTAAATTGCATGGCGCGATCGCTGTTTTCTTCGAAAGTCTCGATGTGTTTGTGATGTATATGTGAGTCCAGTAACCATAGAAAACAAGGAGTATCACACAAAAATAATTATAATAAATTAATAAATAACACAATATGAGAAATTAGCTAGATCCAATGTTATCCTAAACGCTAAACGGTAAACAGTCGGTCACCCTTCGTTTAGCGTTTAAACTGTTTAGACGGTGTTTAAACGGATTAAAACGGTCTAAACAGTTTTACACAATATTACAAAAATATGCATATTTTTAATGTAAAATCGATCATTCTATCATTTATACATATTTATGCAACTAAAAACCATTTATTTTATTATGTATATATGTTTATGCATGTTAGAAGAATTAAATATACATATTTATGCATGTAACAAATCAATTTTATATATTTATAAATATAAGAAATTTAAGTATACAAATTGTTGATATAAAATTCAACTAGATTCACCTAGTGTTTGCCTAAACGGCCGTTTATCACGTTTACAACCGTTCCTTGTAGGCCGTTTAGACCATTTTCCCCGTTTTTTGACCGTTTAAACGGTCAACTGTTTAATTTCCCGTTTACCCCCTAAACAAAACAGTTTGCCACCGTTTACTGTTTAATCGGCCGTTTAGGCGAACACTGGCTAGATCACTGCAGGCCGGTATACTGTTGCGGGCTTAAGTACTAAGCTGGCAGTGTTGCTCAAAATTAATATTACCATTTGCAATCCCGAACCAACAGTGATCATAGGTATATCAATGCTAGTTTAAGTATTGAGCCGACAATGTTGCTCAAATCAACACTGCCAGCTGCAGTCCCCAACCGGTAGTGATAGGAAAGCCCCATTATTGTCACTTTCCTTTTACCGATTCTGTTTTTAGCAATGATAGGGTGGGTTGAGGCAACAGGGCTATGCTGAGATAGTGGTGCTAAACGTACCAAAGTCAACTTAACTATCCAAAGTCATAGTATGATTTGAGTTATACACAATGTAGGTTTGTGATTTGTATTTGGATAGAATATGAAGTCCATGTATGCCTAAATCTATCAAGTTCATTTGATTGCCAGTGATTAAATATATGAGAGAACAATTTTTGCACGTATCATATGGTGTTTTGTTAGGCCTTAGTGAAGTGAAACCATGCACTACAAGCTCTCATTGTTCACCACCTTACTTCTAAAAAGAAACATCTAGAGAGAAGATATAAGGGCACTCACAATGCAGACTCTATCATGGAGTCTAAAGTTATTTATTACCTCGAACAATGTGGACTTGGAGTCTAAATAAGACTTGGAGTCTTATTTTTTCTACCTCTTTCTTCAATAAATACGGTGCCACATCAGCAAAATATCATAAATAATATGTAATTAATTGTCTTGGACTCTATGATAGAGTCTTGCATTGGGAGTGCCCTAATGTGGTAGCATTTCATCATTAAATGAGAGCATTTCTCCTTAATTGCCACCTTTCAGTTTGAACCAATTTGAGTGTGAAGACACTCTGCCTAGGAATTTTGGTCTTCATCATATAAGGTTGTAACACCCCATGTGCCATAAAAACTCATAATATCACTAAACATCCATTCCCTCATGTCAAAGTATAAAAACTGTCACAAAAATCTACATGCAAAAAAATGTGGAAGCAATAACAACAACGCTATGACTATAAAAGATTCCACCACAAACGTTATATTATTAAATCATGAAGGTTCACCATGGAGTTTAATTCTAAGTTTATTACACAAGAAAAAAGATCGCTATTATCACTAAGTGTGGATGAAGCAATAGAGATGTGCCGCTAATCTCATCCCTTCAAAAATCAAGCATGTGAAAAGATAATAGAGTGAAAATAAATCTTGCAATTTGCACGAACATGTTATACAAACCACAAGTTATTATGCATCCATATAACATGGAAGATATGACAGCATAAGAAAACAATAATTCATAGTCTAATTATTTACCAATGACATCAAAGAAATAAACAACATTACGATATTCAAAAAATAAACCTCAAAGAGTGCAACTGAAATGCATATGCATATCCACTACCTCCATACCTAATAAGGTAAGAAGTTGCATCTTACCCCTACTCTGGCAACAAATGATTTTGTACCGGTACGGTCGTGGCCAACAAGTGGTGATATTAACGAATGCTATGGAATGGAATATAATATTAATATGAACCACAAGAATACTCACCACATTGTTCATCCACAATAATAAAACGTATATTCAATGATTTAGGTCATGCATAAGCTATTTTAAAAATAAGTGAACTATTAGTTATGTAATGTGTAGGTAGAATAAATAACAAGTCAAGTTGTACCAAACCACCACTACGTTTACTTGCCTCGAAACAACGACGTAATAACATGAGTTAAGAACAATCCAAAGAAGCACCACCTATTCAAACATGATCACCTTAAAAAATATACTCATCTAAACATACACATATAACATATAAATCACTTTTACAACCTACATTTTTTCCCTAAAACAACCACCAAACAACTGATCACTTTTTTCATCAAAAAAAAAATTGTAGCAACCCTCTTTTACCTTCTTTACGGCAGACAAATCACTTGTCCAAAAAATATGATTTTTTTTCAAAATATATAAAAAAACATCATGGTATATAATACAACTTTCATATTATAACTTTTGAATTTTTAATACTTTAAGGTAACAAAAACAAGGCCATAAACTAATTATAGTTTTTTGAAAACAGAAAAACAACAACCGACTAAAGCTTAATTTGGTTTGGTTCCGTGCATTTATTTGGCGATATGCTGATCCAAAATTTATGATCTTTAAAAATGTGGAAATCTTATGAAACTTCCTACGACTTTCACATACCATTCCATGAGATTCTGCACTTAGGGTATCATAAATTGAATGCATCTAAAATTGTCAAGAAGGTTGACAACACAACTACATCATCAAACAACAATCATATTACACAAACCTTAGGGTCTATAGAGGTCATCTCTGTGTCAAAAGAGAGATACTAAAACATGCTTTTGAAATATAATTTTTCTATGATTTTTTAGAGCATAAAACAACCTTATACATCACCCAATCTAGGACCACACACAGTCTGAGAAAATAGTATAGCTTAATTACGAGATAAGAACCCTAACCCTGTCAAGTAATCAAACAATTATGCTAAACCCCAAGATAGATTTCCCAGCAAAACATTGGGGAAAATGATCTTACCTCCAACAATGAGTATGATGAAGACTCGCAACGATTTACCTCCAATTTTCCCGGCGATCTCCCTCGCGACGATCTCCATAGTTACACCTCTCGTCAACTTGATCTACTCCACAAACAACATCATCATCCAGAACAATGAGGCAAAGTATGGAATTGAGGACAAAATAGAAAGACAAGAGACGCCTAACCAGTTGAAAGGATCTAGATGGCTAGAGGGAGGGTTGAATAGCCTATAAAGAATCTCTACAAACTCACAAATAGTAGACCAAAGTAGTTAGTAAAATAAAAAATCCTAATAGCCACTACTTTGCCTAGCTCTGTGTCACCCAAAGCAAGCACATACACAATTCTAGTAGCAACTTAATTCTACTTCTAGAGCACACAACAACACAAGGCTAGCAACTGCACAAGGCTACTCTAGCTAGCTAAACAAGAGAACAACTAAACTAGCAACTCAACTAACTAAAGCTACAACTAACTAGAAGACTACACTACAAGCAACTACCACACAAGCAATGTATGAATAAATACGCAAGCGCAGTAGTCAATAACATATATATATATAGGGCTTTCACCAATGTGGTATATTGACTAAATAGTGAATTAAGTGGTTGCTTTAGCTTATTTAATCATGTTTTGATTTGATTTTGTGTAGACTATCTAGACAATTTTAATGGTTTAGGTGGTTTTAAAATATTCGAATTGTTTAATTCACCATTATGGCCTAAATGACACCGGATTATGTCTACCATTAAAGCGTTGTTTAAATAGACTAAATGGTTGTTTAGGCGAATAATGAGCAAAAACATAAAGGAAAATCTAAGGATTCAAGGGCTTGCTGTCCACCACGAACCTACAAATAAGCTTAATTTGTTTTGGTTCCGTGCATTCTAAAATTTAGCCTACTGCTTGCGGATTCGCACATATTGATAAGATAACGCTTTATATCTTTTTTGGAAGCTAATAATAATATCATGTGGTCTCTCGATCTCGAAAAGGATGCAATATTAGAACTGTCGGCGTCTAGACTCGTGGTCTAGACGCAAACGAGTATAAGTTCGCGTGACTACCCAAGCTTGGATGGTGATGCAAGTGAGACACAGAGGGTTTATACTGGTTTGAGCCTAGAATGCCCTACGTCCAGTGAGATCGGTGGTCTGTATTGCCTTGCACCCAAAGGTGCTTGTAGTAGGGGGGTACAAGCAGGTTGCGAGAGGGGGCTAAGTCTCTGGTCTCGGCTTTGTGGAGGACAGAGCGTTGGTCGCTGCTCTGTGAATGAGATCGGTGGTAGTGCGTGTGTCAACCTGAACCTAGTTTCGAGCCCTGGCTCCCCTTTTATAGCTTCAAGGGGAGATAGGGATTTATATGAGTAGATTTCCTCCTGCCGAGTGGAAGAGTTACAGTTCCGACCCTGTTGAAGCCTGTCCATTCCTGTCCTTGAGGGATGGCTGCCAGCATGGTTACTTCTGTGGAGGGTTACCGAGCCCTGTAGGAGTCATGGGGTCGGTTCGGCGGTACTGTTGATCATCCTGTCAATAGTGGGAGAAGACAGCAAATAGTGATGCTGATTAACCTCCCCCATTCCCTTTAAACTGTGAGGCGGTACACCACAGTGAAAGAGGTAAGGCTGCACAGTGAAAGAGGTAAGGTTGCAGTGCCTAGGGTGGTTGAAACAGTCGCCACCCTGTCCTGCTGTGGTATGGGGGTCACCGTGCCTGTCACGTCGCGGGTACGGACGCCGTGCGGTGGAAGTCTTGCTGATCCGGTAGAGCGGCGCCCGACGCCCGAGCCGTAAAGGGGTCGGGCGAGGCGGGGTTTTACGCCAGAGGCCGAAGGGATCGGGCGAGACGGAACTTGCGACCGAGGCCGAAGGGATCGGGTAAGACGGTGTCTGCGTCCGGGGCCCTGAGGGGTCGGGCGAGACGGATCTTGTGTCCGAGGCCCTGAGGGGTCGGGCGAGTCGTGGTTCGGGCCTGAGGCCAAGGAGTCAGATGAGCTGAGGCCCGTGCCCTAGTAATCGTGGTTAATTTGCTTTGTCCTTTGCGTTTTTTATTGCCCTGATTTGGGTATCCCTTTTTATGGTACCCAACAGTAGCCCCCGAGCCTTTGAAGGGGTGAGGTCACCTCTTTAGAGGTTCTTTCCTAAGGGACTGTTGTTGACCGGGAACTTTTTTACTTTTCTGCAGAGGGTGCGCGCGAGCGCACCCGCCGGGTGTAGCCCCCGAGCCTTTTGGAGGAATAGTGTGATTCCTTCAAAGGCTTTTACCCCTGAGTGTTATGGTCTGGAGTATTTGAGGGATAGGTTGCGTGTTCTTTACACGTAGCGCCCGTTCCCATGGTGCGAGGAAGCCCCCGAGCCCTTTCCCCGCAAGGGTCGATCAGGTTCTTTCTCGTCTTGTGATTACGTCCCTCATTCTTCCTTTCGCTCGGAGGAGGGGTGGGTCGCGCCGCACTACCCTCGATGGGCGAGTAGAGACGCTTCTCGGGAGCTGCAAGTGGGTAGATCCAAGTGGATGTCCGAGTCCCATTCGATAGGGGTCGGCTAGTGGCCTTATGGGCACATCTCAAAAGTACCCGAGGGCGGTCACGGTGGATGTCGGAACCGTTCGTTAGGTTCCGAGGGCTCGGTGCCTCCCTCGATGGGATCCCACTCGCGTGACACCCACGTGGGTCTCGAATATGACTAGTAAAGATGCGCCGATCCCATAGTGGGGTCGGACCATGGCTTCTATTGTGCTCTTCCTCAGTCATCCCTTGCTCGGTCATCCTGAGGCGACTGTTCGAACCCAGTTTGTGGGTCAGTCTCGCAACCTCTGGATCGTAGGTGGCCATGGCCTGGGGATTCTTGCCTCGAAAGGTCTCAGCTCGATTATAATATCAGGGTCGGGCGAGACGGAATCTACGCCCGACGAAAAACCGCTTTGCAATTTTGCTCGGGGTCAGCTGGGGGTCGGGCGAGACAGGGACTGCGCCCGACGGAGACCGCCCTGCGACCTTGGTCAGCGGGGGGCCGAGCGCCGCTTGCCCTGGAAGGAACCGCCCTGATATGACTTTTCAAGGCGCACCTTTTGAGGCGTGGCGCGTGGGGACTCGAAACGGCCGTGCCGTTTCGTCCTGGCTGGATGGGACGTTTCGCCTGCGAAATAAATGCGCGCGTGCGTCGGGCGTGAGAATCGGAGGGAGCTGGCGCTTCGAATTTTTTTTACCTTGTGGGAAGCGGGCGACAGTTGTTCTCCTTCCCGCTCGGCCCTCCGCGCAGTCGTGGGCGTCATGGCTGTGGTGCGTCCCTTCTATAAAAGCGGGCGCAGGGGACTTGGTTCCTTTCTTACTGCTCCTGCGTAAGAGAGCTCCTAACCCCTGCCTCCACTTCCGCCACTATCTTCTTCATTCCCGCCGTGCAGTTGCTCTTCTCCACCCAAAACCATGGCCGGCGTTGAGGCGTGGCCACCCTGCAGCGTCACCAAGTCCGCGCTGGAGGCGCGTGTGAAGGCCGGGATTCTCCGTCCTCTCAAGGATGTTGAGCTCCCGGAGTGGATCATTCCCTCGGCGAACGACAGGGAGCCAAACCCGCCCCCGGGCTATGTGGTTTGTTTCCTGTCGTTCTTAGACCGGGGGTTCGGAACTCTGGCCGGTCGGCTGATCCGGGCTATCCTTCACTACTACGAGGTGGAGCTGCACAATCTCAACCCCAACTCGGTGATGCAGGCCGCCGTCTTCGCTACGGTTTGTGAGGGGTTTCTGGGGGTTCCCGTCCATTGGAACCTCTGGCTTCACCTTTTCAAGGCGGAGATGTCGGCCCGCTATGTAGGAGGAGAGAAGTTCCCTCTCCGAGTTGGCGGTTGCACGCTGCAGCTCCGTCAGCAACGGGCTGGGCAGTACATCTGGAGTTCGATGCCTTCGTCGAACCGGGGGTGGCAGAACGGGTGGTTCTACCTCTGGAATGACGGCGGTCTGCTCCCGTCGTACACTGGGAAGATGGTGACGGAGGCCCCCCAGAAGTGGGTGTGGGGTGCTCCGACCGAGGAGCAGAAGAGGCTCGCCCCGCTTCTTGCGGGGCTCCAGAAGCCGCGTGGTGCCGAGGTCACCGCGGCCACGGTGGCGATAGCCTTCCACAAGAGGAGTCTGCTTCCGTTGGCGCAGCGGCGAGTGTTCATGTTTGAGATGACTCGGGACGTCCCTTGGGCTAGGACGAAGATGTTGGCCGAGCCGATATCGGCATCGGACATCGCCGCCCGGGTGGAGAAGACGACGCACCCGGACATGAAGAACTCCCGGGTGGTGCCGATGCGCCCTGAAAAGGGCTACATTTCTCTGGTAAAGTGTGGATTTTTGCGCCTTCCTCCTTTTTCCTTCCTGCCTTTTTCTTGACCCCTGGTTGTTTGTAGAGGATGGGGGTCGTCAGGGATTCCCTGCCCCCTGTCCTAGAGGACATGGAGATCCGGGCCAAGAATCGGGCCCGAAATGAGAAACAAAAGAAGGCCAAGGAGGACAAGAAGGCCAAAGCAGCGCGGAAAGCGCAACGGCGGGAGATCTCCGCCAAGAATCACCGTGAAGCCGAGAAGGCAGGGGTTGCCCCGCCCCCTTCTCCTGAGACCTCGGTCTCGAAGATAGAGGGCGGGGGCAACAACACCGACTGGCTTGACGAGCTGGCGGAGGAGGATGACATAATCCCCCCCGCTGGTGGGGGGATTGAGATCCCAGAGGGATCGAAGGCCCGAGGGGGTCGGAGGCCCCCGAGGGGACCCAGCACCGGGGGCCGGACAGACCGTCCCCCAGATCATCGTGGATGACGAGGATAGCGCACCTCGGGAGGGTTCAGCCCCCGTGGGTCCCCAAGAGGGGGAGAAGGCGTCGGGGGGCGAATCCGAGGCGCCCCCCAATCGGTAGCGCCAGAGGGTGTAGCCGAGCCCGGCCCAGCGCCTGGGGCGGGAGCCGGCGCCTTGGTGGGGGTGGCGCAGGCTGAGACCACCGCCGCGGTCCCTGGCGCTTCGGGAGGCCCCCAAGGAGGTCTAAGCTCCCAGAATAAGGCTGCTCCTCGGGCGAGGTACGTATAGGATCTCTGACCTTTCCATTGATTTTTTGTTTTTCTCTTTCTTCTGATCTGGTGTTGCTTCTTCAGCCGTAAGCAAAAGGCGGCACCGGCGGCGCTGGCCCCCCTGAAGGCCGTGAAGAGGGGGGCACAGTCGACCCCTGGGTCGGCTAGGCCCATGTCGCCACCACCTCTGAGCCGCGAGGAGGGGGAGCGGCATCAGGGGCAGGACACGGGGGTGCCAAGGCCCCAAGGGCCGGAGGGGACGGCTCCTGCCCCTGGGTGTGTGTCTCCGCCGGCGGATGCGGATCTGGGAGGCGCGGTCCGACCTGCGCAGGCTGAGGAGGGCCAAGCCATCGTGGCGTCCAAGATGGCGCCCGAGGCTCCTGCGGCGGGAGGGGAGGGTGATGCCCGATGGGGCAAAAGCCCCATCCATATTCTGGCCCAACCTCGACGACGCAGAGGGAGGGGCCAGATTCGTTCTGGACGACCCATCGGAGGATTACCTCTGGCAGGGTCTAGACGCATGCGGGCGTGCTAGCGTCGAGGCCATCAACCGAGCTTCTCAGCTCGTGAGCCGAGACATGTTCAATTTGGCCCAGGTAAGACTTCCTCCCATGTTGTGAAGTATTTTTGCTCTGTTTTGCGATACTGACTTCCTGCGCGACTTCTGATTCCGTAGGCGCTCAAGGCGACTTCTTTGGAGAAGTCAGCTTTTCTCCGCCGAGAAAAGGATGCCTGGGTAACCTGTGAGAACGAGAGGGCTGCCAGGGAGGCGGCTGAGGGGGAGCTCACGAAGGAGTGCGAGATCTCTGCCGAGCTTCGGCAGAAGTGCTCGGCCCTCGCATCCGAGGCTCAGGAGGCCCGGGAAAAGGTCGCCCCCCTAGAGAAGAGGGTTGGGGAGCTTACCCGGGAATCCGAGGAGCAGAAGGCGGCGGTTGAGAGGTATAAGGGTGAGGTTGCTCGGCTTGAGGCTTTGCTCGCCGAAAATGACCTTGCCCTGAACCAAGCTCCGGCTGACCTTGCTGCTTCCCAGAGCCAGGTGGCCCGCTGGCACCGGAGCTCGGCGGACCATGAGAAGCGAGCCGAGGGTAAGACTTGTGTTTTTTACCTCGGCCCCTTTTGCTCTTTGGGTTAATTTTCCTGACTTCTTATTTTTTGTTCTACTTTTCAACAGAGTTGGAGAGGAAGGTGGTCGAGGCGACCTCTAGTGCCGAGGCCCTGCAGAGGACTCTTGACGCCGAGGTTTCGGACCACTCAGCTCTTGAAGCCGTGGTTACCTCGGCGTGTGAGGGGCTCGGGGTGCCGGCATCGGGATCGTCGCCGCGGAGCCGGGTCGAAGCCTTTTACTCCCGGGCCGGGGAGAGGATGAGGGAGGCGCTCCATGCCGAGGTGAAAAAAGCCCTGGCGGTGGTGAGCTCTCACTACACCGGTATCGATTTGCCGGCGGTTTGTGAGGGCTACGTCCTCCCTGATGATGAGACGGAGGCCCAGGAGGAAGTGCAGAGACTCGAGGACGCCGCGGCTGCCCCCGGGGATGCCTTGGCCACCTTCTTTGATGACGAGGTGGAGCTTCCCCCCTCGGGGTTCAAGGGCCTACGCAGGCAGGGCAGCAAGGCCTTTGCAGTTAGATTTCTTTTTTCTTTTTGTAGATGTTAAGGCCAGTGGCCTTGTATTGTATATACAATGTTAATGCCCAGTATGACTGTTCCTTTCAAGCTTTTTCCTAAGTGTCTTGTTTTCTTTTTCCTTATGCCGACCCGACCTCGGCAATGCGAGGTTGGGTGAGCTACTTAGAGTTTGCCCTAGCCAGAATCCCTGAGCCTAAGTCTTTTTCCTTTTTCCCTTAGTAGTTTTTAGAAATCCGGATCTGCCCCCCGACCCTAAGGTGAGTAGAGGTCGTCTTTGCTCGTGTGCGCGGATCTTTCCTCAGGCTCATGCCTTAAGATTCAGGGGATGAAATTTCGGTTTCTCAAACCTTTTTAGAAAAATAGGAGGAAGACCTTGGGTCGGGGTACCTTTAACTCATGCGAAAAAAGGAAAAAGATTTGGAGAAGTCACCACAGGGGGATCCCCCCATGTAGCCCCCGAGAGAGGCTCGGACTCTAGTTGGCAGGTCCGTGGCTCTCTGATAGAAAAAGGCCATATAACTTAAACTTTCATTTATTTTTTCAAGGTGATGAACAAACGGAAATTTTTTACAAAGTTCTAAGGGTAAAAGCGACGTAGCTGTTCTATGTTCCACGCGTTTCTGAAGACCTCCCCTGCTTCATTGGCGAGTTTGTAGGTGCCGGGTCGGAGGACTTCGGCGATGACGTAGGGTCCTTCCCAGGGGGGTGTGAACTTGTGACGACCCTTGTGGCTCTATCTCAGCCTCAGCACCAAGTCACCGACTTGAAAGGCTCGGCCTCGGATTCGTCGCGCATGGTATCGGCGGAGGGCCTGCTGGTAGCTGGCGGAGTGTAGGAGGGCTACGTCTCTGGCTTCATCCAGCTGGTCCAGCGCGTCTTCTTGGAATGTTTTGCAGCTATTTTCGTCGTAGGCTAGCACCCTTGGGGACCCGTACTCGAGATCAGTGGGGAGGACGGCTTCCGACCCATAGACCATGAAGAA
This sequence comes from Sorghum bicolor, assembly GCF_000003195.3. NCBI lineage: Eukaryota > Viridiplantae > Streptophyta > Magnoliopsida > Poales > Poaceae > Sorghum > Sorghum bicolor. Next base: position 13,045,629 of record NC_012872.2, read on the forward strand.
CGAGGTGAAGCCTGTGGCTCGGCTTCGGGAGGTTCTCAGACTCCAGACCACGACCGGTAGCTCTTTGAGCCACCTTTTTCCAAACTTGTTCAGACGGTTGAAAATCCTGGGCTTCAGACCCTGAAGGATCATGCCATTGGCACGCTCCACCTGACCGTTGGTCTTGGGGTGAGCCACTGCGGCCCAGTCCACGCGTATGTGGTGTCTATCGCAGAATTGCAGGAACTTTCGTCCGGTGAACTGTGTGCCGTTATCGGTGATTATGGAGTTCGGCACTCCAAATCGATGGATGATATCTGTGAAGAACAGCACTGCTTGTTCGGCCTTGATCCTTGTGATGGGTCGGACTTCGATCCACTTGGAGAATTTGTTGATTGCGACAAGCAAGTGGGTGAAGCCCCCGGGCGCTTTCTGCAAAGGCCCGACCAGGTCGAGGCCCCAGACAGCAAAAGGCCAGGTGATGGGGATCGTCTGCAGGGCCTGAGCGTGGAGATGAATCTGCCGAGCATAAAACTGGCATCCCTCACAGGTCCGCACGATCTCCGTGGCGTCGGCCACGGCTGTGGGCCAGTAAAAACCTTGTCGGAAGGCATTTTCTACCAGTGTCCGAGGCACGGCGTGGTGGCTACAAACCCCCGAGTGTATGTTCTGCAAGAGCTTGATTCCCTCCTGACGTGGGATGCAATGCATAAGAATGCCCGAGGTGCTACGCTTATACATCTCTCCGCCGAGGAGGACAAATGTCTTGGCGCGACGAGCCACGTGCCTTGCCTCAGCCTGGTCTGGGGGCAGAGAGCCATCGACGAGGCATTGAAGTAAGGGGTAGCGCCAATCAGGTGAGTCGTCGGACGCAGGTGGTTCTGGCTCGATGTCCATGGCCTCCAGTTCTTGAGCGGCAGAGTCTTTGGGGTCGGAGCTCGGTTCGCTTGGGGGTTCGTCCTACCCCCCGTCGTTCTTGTAGTCGACGGAAGGTTTGTAGAGGTTGCTGATGAAAACATTCGGGGGGATCGGAGCCCGCTCGGATGCCATCTTGGCAAGTGCGTCGGTGGCCTCATTGTATTTTCTTAACACGTGGTTAAGTTCGAGGCCGGCGAACTTTTCCTCCAAGCGTCGGACCGCTTTGCAGTACGCGTCCATCTTGGGATCATGGCAGCTAGACTCTTTCATGACTTGGTCGATGACAAGTCTAGAATCGCCTCGGACCTCGAGCCGTTTGATCCCAAGCTTGATCGCGATGTGGAGACCATTAACAAGGGCCTCGTACTCTGCTGCATTGTTTGAGGCGGGGAAATGGAGTCGGATTGTATATCGCATCCTTACCCCGAGGGGTGAGATGAAAACGAGGCCCGCACCGGCCCCGGTTTTCATCAAAGACCCATCGAAGTACAAGGTCCAGCACTCGTGCTGGACCTGTGGTGGGGGGAGCTGAGTTCCTGTCCACTCTGCCACAAAATCCGCTAGGACTTGGGATTTTATGGCTTTCCGAGGCTCATAGGTGATCCCATCACCCATGAGCTCTATGGCCCACTTAGCAATTCTACCATTGGCCTCTCGGTTCTGAATCACTTCCCCCAGAGGGAAAGATGACACTACTGAGACTGGATGAGACTCAAAGTAATGGCGGAGCTTGCGTCGGGCCAAAACTACAGCGTAGAGCAGTTTTTGGATCTGGGGGTATCGGGTGTTTGTGTCGGACAGCACTTCACTGATGAAGTACACCGGTCTTTGGACCGGCAGGGCGTGCCCTTGTTCCTTCCTCTCGACCACGATAGCTGCGCTGGCCACCTGATCAGTGGCTGCGATGTAGAGAAGAAGTGGTTCCCCCTCGACGGGGGGCACCAGAATGAGTGGGTTGGTGAGCAGAGCCTTGAGCTTGTCGAGGGCTTCCTGGGCCTCGGGGGTCCAGGAAAAATGCTCGGATTTCCTAAGTAACCTATACAGAGGTAGCCCTTTTTCCCCGAGACGAGAGATGAAACGGCTTAGGGAGGCTAGACATCCCATGACCCTCTGTACTCCCTTCAGGTTGCGAATCGGGCCCATGTTCGCAATGGCCAAGACCTTTTCTGGGTTGGCCTCGATCCCTCATTCAGACACAATAAACCCGAGGAGCATGCCTCGGGGGACCCCAAAAACGCATTTTTCGGGGTTGAGTCTGATCCCCTTTGCCCTAAGACATTGGAACGTTTCTTCCAGGTTGGCAACTAGGCCGCTTGCTTTCCTGGTTTTGACGACAATGTCGTCTACGTAAGCCTCCACTGTTTTTCCTATAAGGTCCCCAAAGACCTGGAGCATACATCGTTGATATGTAGCTCCCGCGTTCTTGAGGCCAAAGGGCATGGTTACGTAGCAATACATTCCAAAAGGGGTGATGAAAGAAGTCACGAGCTGGTCTGACTCTTTCATCTTGATTTGGTGGTAACCGGAATAAGCATCAAGAAAGGACAAAATTTCGCATCCGCGGTGGAGTCAACTATCTGATCAATACGAGGCAGTGGAAAGAGATTTTTTGGACATGCTTTATTTAAACTAGTATAGTCCACACACATCCTCCACTTCCTATTTTTCTTTTTGACTAGCACGGGGTTAGCTAACCACTCGGGATGGAATACCTCCTTGATGAATCCAGCCGTCAGCAGCTTGTGGATCTCCTCCCCGATGGCCCGACGCTTCTCCTCGTCGAATCGGCGCAGGCGTTGCTTCACGGGTTTGGAGCCGGCTCGGATGTCCAAGGAGTGCTCGGCGACTTCCCTCGGTATACCAGGCATGTCCGAGGGACTCCACGCAAATATATCGGCATTTGCGTAGAGAAAGTCGACGAGCACCGCTTCCTATTTGGGGTCGAGGCTGGAGCTGATCCTCAACGCCCTGCCCTCAGAGGTCCCGGGGTCGAGGAAGACTAGCTTAGGTCTCCTCCGCCGGCTCGAAGCTCCCGGCATGACGCTTGGGGTCGGGGATGTCCTGGTCGCAATCGCCGAGGCCGGTGAGGATGGCCAGAGATTCAGCCAGAGCCTCGGCCTGCTCAATGCACTCGACGTCGCACTGATAGGCGTGCTGACTGGTCGTGCTGACGGCGATGATGCCTTTTGGCCCTGGCATCTTGAGCTTGAGGTAGGTATAGTTGGGGACGGCCATGAACTTGGCGTAGCATGGTCATCCTAGAATCGCGTGGTAGGTCTCTGGGAACCCGACCACGTCGAAAGTGAGGACCTCCCGTCTAAAGTTGTCGGGGGTCCCAAAACAGACGGGCAGATCGATCTGCCCGAGGGGGTGGGCACGATGTCCCGGCACCACTCCGTGGAATGGCGCTGTGTCGTTCCTTAGCCGGGACTTGCTGATTCCCATGAGGGCCAGAGTCTCGGCGTAGAGGATGTTGAGGCCGCTGCCTCCGTCCATCAGCACCTTGGTGAGATGGGTCTCGGCGATGATGGGGTTGACGATCAACGGATAGCTCCCGGGATTGGGGATCCGATCCGAGTGGTCCTGTCTGTTGAACGTGATTGCGCTCTCAGACCATTTGAGGTACGAGGGTGCAGCCGTAGTGACTGCGCAAACCTCTCGGAGTTCGCGCTTCCTCTGACTCGTAGTGAGGCGAGCCGCACGTCCCCCAAAGATCAAGAGGCAGTTCTTGATCTTGGGGAAGCCTTCCCCCTGAGGGTCATCGTCCTTGGGGGGCTCCTCAGCGCCCTCCTTGGTGATGAGGTCGGTATAGTACCGACGCAGGACAGTGCACTCCTCAAGGGTGTGCTTGGTTGGTCCCCTGTGATAGGGGCATGGCTTCTTCAGCATCTTGTCGAAGAGACCGGGGCCAGCAGGAGCCTGCTTGGGGTTCTTGCGGTCGGCCGCGGCGACCAAGTTGTCGTCCGACTGACCCTGCTTCCCCTTGCGACCCTTCTTTTTCTTCTTGGGGTCGCGTGAGCCCAAGGCTTCGGTGGCCTCGGCCTTTTGTTTCCCCTTGGCTGCGCTGTCGGAGAAAATGGTGCCAACTGCCTCTTCGCCCGAAGCAAAGTTGTTGGCGATGTCGAGCAGTTGGCTAGTGATCGTGGGGGTCTTGCGACCGAGCTCATGTACCAACTCCTTGCAGGTGGTACTGAAAATGAAGGCTCCGATGATGTCGGAGTCCGTGATGTTGGGGAGCTCGGTGCACTGTTTGGAGAATCGCCTGATGAAGTCTCGGAGGGACTCATCGGGCTTCTGCCGACAGATCCTGAGGTCCCAGGAGTTCCCGGGGCGCAGATATATGCCCTGGAAGTTCCCGACGAAGATCCTGACCCGGTCAGCCCAGTCGTGGATCATGCGCTCAGGGAGGTGCTCGAGCCATGCCCTGGCCGTATCGGCCAGATGTAGTGGGAGGTTGCGGATGATGAGCAGGTCGTCGTCCGCTCCTCCTAGCTGGCACGCTAGGCGGTAATCCGCCAGCCAGAGCTCAGGGTTGGTTTCCCCTGAGTACTTAGTGAGGTTAGCGGGCTGTCGGAATCGCGCCGGGAACTTGGCCCTGCGTATGGCCTCGCTGAAGACGCGGGGGCCTAGTGGCTCTGGCGACGTGCTACGGTCGTGGTTTGGGTCGTACCTTCCGCCTCGGCGCGGCCGATAGCGTCGAGACTCGGCCTCGTCCCTGTCACGCCGTCTGGCCTCGAGAGTGGCCCGAACGTCCACGTCAGCCCCGACACGTTCGTGGACTGATGGGGCCCTGTTGCCCCCTTGCGGGTTGGGGGGCGGCGGACCCTGCACCGCTGGTGCCTTGTTAGGAGGGGGTCGGTCCTCTTGACGTCTCGTACTGTGAGATTGTGATGCAGAACTCTCCGCGTTTTGCACCATAGCCTGCTCCAGGAGGCCACGTAGTCCCTGGCGCACTCTCCTTCCTTCAGGAGTCGACGGCTCGGGCATCGCCCTGAGGAGGAGTGCAGCGGCCATTACATTCTGACAAGCCGTGCTGAAGACCGGGGCGTCACCCCCTGCGTCCTCGACGATATGACGGTTGACGTCTCGGGCACGGCGTCTAGCCTCACCCCCGTCTCCGCGGCCGGATGGGTCTCGGACCAGGGCCTCGCGGAGTTGGTGGAGGCGTGCGCGTTCTTCTTCGAGCCTGGCCTCCAGCTCATTGAGCTACTCGAGGTCAGGGCGGTGTCCTCCTATGGGGGCTGATGCTGCCCCACGGGCTCCAAGGTCGGTCCCTGGAGTAGGGTTGGGAGGTGGGGTTGCATTCTCCGGCCTAGAGGGCCCTACGCCCCCCTGGGCGTTATGCGGCGTCCCTCCGACTTCCAGATTGAAGCATTCTCGTGACGGGTCATGGCTCCCGTCGTCGGAGTCGGAGTAGCCGAGACAGTAGTTACTGGCCTCCAAGAAGCGCATGAAGGTCTCCGGGTCGCCACACCCGAAAAAGTCAGCGCCGGCCCACTCGTCATCGCCTGAGGTGGGAACCTCTGGGTACAACGAAACGGGCGGCGTGGAGATGAGGTCCAGGGTAGACCTCAAGTGGTGCCCTAGAAGGTCCGCGTATGCACTTAACGAAGTGCTCACAGAAGACGCGTAGGTGGCGGCTGCGTTCTTGAGCCCGAAAGGGAACTCGGGAGGTGCCGCTACCTCTCCTCCATCCACGGGTGGAGGTGGATGGGATGTTGAGGCCCCTCTGTCCCCCTTCTGGGGGACAGACGCGGGCCGTGCCTTCCCCTTCGACCGGGGCGGGACAGGAGGTCGCGATGAACCTCTGTTGGTCCGGGGGGCGGAGCTTGAGGCCCCGCGAGCCCTTCCTCTAGCGCCTGTCGGGCCGGAGGAACGGGCGATCTGGTGTGGAATATGCGGGGGGAGGGTCGGACGGATCCTGGCCTCAGTGGTAGGGTCAGAGATCCGGGATCTCTGACGCCCCCGCCGTGTGCCCCCGCATAGCGTCCCGAGCAGCTCCCACGTGCTGACCATGGTGGGATCAGCTCGGGGCGAGGATCGACATCACCACGTGGCGGGAGGAGGACCATGTCATAGCCGGAGCCGAGGGACATTGTAACAGAACCGACCAAATTATAAGAGATTAAGCCTAACAGTGACCATTTGCATAGTCAAACCATCGAGCTTAAGCCCATATAATCCCGGTAGTCCGTGAAATCTCGAAGGATTTCAAACCACATATCGTACAGACAGCCAAGATCGTAATAAGTTTAGCGGTCGCCATCCACAAATACATCCAGATTACAACATTCATAAAATACATCGGAGTTCTTAAAATTATTACAAACCAAGTTCATAGGTAGCGGAAGCTTCATAGTTCGAAAATACAACACACACTTATTCTGATACAATGCCATAGTTCGGTCATTCCCACAAAAGCAGAAGAGAAGACGGAGTGACCATCGCCCTTGGTCTAGTCATCACCCATGGCTGGGTACAGACAAAGGATGCAATAACCATAGTACATTTGACCATCTGCAAAACAACATGGGAGTAGAACCCTGAGTACGAGAATGTACTCAGCTAGACTTACCCGTCATAAATTAAAATAAAGACTCTTCAAGGATCATGAAGGCTATATAGTGGGGTAGCTGACCACCTCTTTGCATAACCGCAAGATTCTAATAACATACGCTACATAAATCTTTCTTATTTTAATTTGCTCAAGTTGAAAGTATCATTACCTATTATCTAGGTTTGCACCTGCACTATTTCAAGCAAGTATAGTGATATGATGGTACCTCATCATAGCATTCATGAAACCATTTCTCATTATAACCCAAGTGTTCCATAGTCTTTACTACGAGGACAGGGCTCATGTCAAGTGCTCACTATCCAGGAGCGATGGTGATTCAAATCGATTTCTAACCAGCTGGCGAGTTTATTCCCCACACAAACCACACTCACTGATCAAGTGAGCTACAGATCACCGTATTGCACTATCCAGGACCAATTCGCGGGTTCGACAGGCACCGCCCATACCCGAGGACCGTTCCGGCGACCAAGGTATCCAAGGTATACCAAGGTTGCGCGCCGCGCCCTCGTCGTTCTCCTCAACCATCACCAATACAGCGCATACATCGCGCCGATTCCCGGCTCGGATAGTGCTCTGGCTTCGCGGTCGGAACGACTTATCCTTCCAGCTAAGTGTGGGGCATGCGTTCAACATGACAAGAGGGCCGTCAACGATCGGTCCTTAATCGACACAGGCAGGGGCACTATGGTCAACCCACCATAAGACCCTGCCCGGTCTCCAATTCCATTCCACACTTGGTTATTCTTTTGCCAAAGCAATCACTGCTTAATCAAGCAGGTATCCACCTATATCTCGCAGGTGACAGGAAATCACCCGACTTCTACCGGACTAAGCAAGCTAAGCATAGACTCCGTACCTATCTACATAGGACAAGGTAGATAAACGAGTAGGGATAACAAGGAGTACACATGCATCAACGGTATCAAGCAATTCCTATCATTTAAATGCAGTATAGTAGAACAAGCATAGTATATCATGTAAGTTAGCGAGAATAGGGAGACTTAGAATGCTCCGGGGCTTGCCTTTCTCAAACGTACTGGGCCGGTGATCCGGACACTCCTGTAGCTCCTCTCCGGGTTCCGGTGCTTCCGGAGGTTCCTGCTCCTGAATCTCCTCTGGCCCCTCGGGTCCCACCTCGTTCTCCTGCGAGCCTGTATGATGCATGCGTGCTCATAAGTGGAGTGCGAGATGCCCGAGTGGATGCTTGTATGAGAAGGTACCAAATGATCATGACATGATGCATAGGTGATTCACTTGGTCATGCTCATTACAAGGTAGTCAACATCATCTAAGAACAGACAATTGAATTAAACATCCATTGACTTCTCTTCTACAAATTGTTTTCAAGTGTAACCAGCAACCCACATGATGCTTCAAAGATACACCAAACCCCCTTTTTATTCTATTCAACCCATATATAACAATTCATAATTTTCTTTATTCCTTTCTAGGCCTATCAAAATTTGCATGCAATTCTGTCCATCTATAAATTTCACAAAAATTACAGGAGACTTCCAGTCAAGCATAAAGTCTACTATAAATTTTTTATAATTTTTGGATACTTATTTTGAGCTACAAAAATCACAAGATTATTACATAAAGGCAAGTGCAATTACTCTACTGTGGTATAAGTGTCAAACAGCAGATTTCATATTTTTACAATTTGTCTAATATCATAGGAAACACCCACAAAAAATTTTAGATTAATTGCATGATCCAAATTTTTATTAAAAATCATAAACCACTGCCATGCAAGTATTTAAATCACTATAAATTCATTTATAGACCAAATAATGTGTAGCAATATTTTCCCAGTGAGCTAACATACATGCAGAGCCAACAAATCAAGTTTCACATTTTTCTGAGCAAAATTTTAATTACTATGCATTTTCTAAGTTTAGCAAAAGCATGGATTAATTATTTCTGTCTAGAAAAAGTGTTCAAACATGACATGCAATTACATCAAACTGTAGATCTGAAAATATAGAGCACACCAAAATTTATTTCATCAAATTTGGAGCTGCAGAACTCAAGATATGGATTTTACAAGTTTTAAATCGATTTCTGGAAAACCTTTTCTGAAAATCAAATCAAAATCAGGATAAAAAACGCTAAAGACACCCAGATCTACACCCAACGCGGTCCCCCTGCGACTGACAGTGGGCCTCTGACCCCACTGGTCAGCGAGACCGAGAGGGAGGGCACCTCCGACGAGCAGATCTCGCCGGCGGTGAGGTTCCCGGCCACGGGGTGAGCACCATCGTGCTCCCCGTAGCGAGGCGCACCCAGCGGTACCCTCGGATTGGCCGGAGGATGGCCGGAGCACCTCCGACGAGCATGCATGGTGGCACGGCGGCGCTGCTCGCCGTGGCCAGGCTGCTCCGGTGCGGTAGAATACGCGCAAGGGCTCCTCCGAGCTTCCCCGTCGCACTACGGATCTAACGCGCCAAAAAGCAAGCGAAACAGGGCAGAAACGAGCGAGGTTCGACGCGGCGGAGCTCTCCGATGAGGTCGGAGCAACTCCGACGAGCGATTCATGGCGTTCGACGGGCTCTCACCTCGGTAGAGCGTTCGCAGGAGCTTACCGCGACGACGGCGAGTGCGCTGGTGGTTTCGGCGTCGAGGTTGGGGCACTGGAGTGGCCGGCGGTGAGCAGCGGAGCTGCTCCGGCGATGGCGCTGCGGCGGAGCTCCTACAGCTGCGGTTGCGCTCGCGAGTGGAGGGAGGAGGGAGAGAGGCGCAGGCGACAGAGCGAATGGAGTGGCCTGGGAGCCCGGGCCGGCGTCCCGACCAGGTGAAGCCGGTCGGCCGCGGCGCGCCCATCGCCGGCGTACGGCCGCCACGTGGCCGACGCTGGCTGGGACGAGGCGGGCGTCCGCACGCGGGAGAGAGGGGGAGGGGGAGGCAGGCCGGGCTGCTGTCTGGGCCGAAAGGGAGGCGGGGTTGGCCCAGCAGCGCCTGCCCCTTTTCCATTTTTTTTGAATTTCTTTTCTCCAATTCTTTTCTAAATTCATTTGGACCCTTTTAAATTCATTTCCACCTTTTGCTCCCAAAAACAAAGTTGCTCCAAAACAAAAACCCTACAACTTTGTTTTAATAAGCAAGACCAAATTCCCAATAGAATTTGAATTACAAATTAAAACTAGTTCTAGGTTTTCAAATAAATTCATATTGGGGATTTTTGTATAAATTCCATTTCTCAAATTCTATAGCTCCAAAAATTGCACCAAAAATATTCTTAAATCTTCTTGCACACAATTCAACCTAGTTTGAATATTTCACATTGTTAGAAGCAAGCATCATATTTTTAACATATTTAAAGCACATGGAATAAAACACATAAAATCATAATTTGGGATGAATGTCATGCTCATGTGATGCTATGCTTGATGAGAATGCTTATGCATGCTTTGGTAAGACTAAGTGCATGCTTAACACCTAGGGTTTTACAGCCCTTCCCCCCTTAGGGAAATCTCGTCCCGAGATTTGGGTTACTAACCATTTCTTATGAAATTTTGGATAAACGGTTTTTAGGTAATCCTCAGTTTCCCAGGTGGCATCCCGATCGTCATGATGACTCCACACCACCTTGTATGTTTTGACAATTCTGTTTTGGGTTACTCGTTCCTTGGTATCCACGATCCCCACTGGCTGCTCTTTATACTCTAGGTCTGCTTTTATTTTGATCCCTCGAGGTTCAATTCTCTGCTCAGGCACTTTCAAACATTTCCGTAGTTGCGACACATGGAAGACCGGAAAGATCGAACTCCACTCTTCAGGCAACTGAATCTTGTAGGCCACTGGGCCTTTCCTCTCTAGTACTTGATACGGCCCCACATATCTGGGTGCAAGCTTGCTTCGAACTCGGAAACGTTGAACTTTCTTCATTGGCGTAACCTTGAGGTACACATAGTCACCTACATTGAATTCAAGTGGCCTTCTTCTCTTATCAGCATAACTCTTTTGTCGTGATTGTGCCGCTTGCATATGTTGCTATATGATCTGCACCTTCTTCTCAGCTTCATTCACAAAGTCGATACCATAGTATCTTCTTTCACTAGGTTCAACCCAGTTTAACGGAGTTCTACACCTTCGACCATACAAGGCTTCGAACGGAGCCATCTTGATACTCTCTTGATAGCTGTTATTGTATGAGAATTCAGCCAGAGGTAACCATGATTCCCATGATCCCTTGGACGATAGTACATAGGCCCTCAGCATATCTTCTAACACTTGATTTAGCCTCTCAGTTTGACCTGAGGTCTGGGGATGGTATGTCGTGCTCCTTATCAGACTGGTCCCCAAACCCTTATGCATTCGCTCCCAGAAGTGGCGGTGAACTGTGGTCCTCTATCTGATATGATGGTTTTGGGAATGCCATGTAACTTGACAATCTCTGCGATATAAATATCAGCGTACTCAGGAGGTCGGTAACGAGTCTTCACAGGAACGAAATGGGCCGATTTGGTCAATCGATCTATGATTACCCAAATCGAGTCATTTCCCTTCCTTGTCGTTGGTAATCCTGTGATAAAGTCCATACTGACCTCTTCCCATTTCCACTCTGGAACTGATATCGGTTGCAACAGCCCTGCAGGTTTCGTATGTATAGCCTTGACTCTACAACACGTGTCACAACGGGCCACATATGCGGCTATTTCTTTCTTCATCTTGGTCCACCAAAAGTGGGGTCTTAGGTCTTGATACATTTTACTACTGCCAGGATGAATAGAAAGCTTAGAGAGTGGGCTTCATCCATGATACGATTCTTCAATTCACGATCTTTCGGGACTACTAACCGATGTTGAAACCACAGTACCCCTTTCTCATCAACTCAAAATTGAGTTTTTGGGTCATCCTTGATCTTCTCTTTGATGTGGATAATACCCTTGTCTGTTTTCTGACCTTCAATGACTTGACTCTCGAGTGAACAACTGAGTTGTATGTGACATAAGACTTCAGGATGCATGAGATTGAAACCATCTTCAAACAACGGTTGAACCACTTGATAGTGCGGTTTATGACTCAAAGCGTCTGCTACTACATTAGCTTTGCCTGGATGATAGTGAACTTCCAGATCATAATCCTTGATTAACTCTAACCACCGTCGTTGCCTCATATTCAGCTCGGACTGAGTGAAGACATACTTCAAACTCTTATGATCGGTGTAAATATGACACTTATTTCCCAGCAGATAGTGTCTCCAAATCTTCAAAGCATGCACTACTGCTGCTAACTCGAGGTCATGAGTTGGGTAGTTGACTTCGTGCTTTCTCAACTGTCGTGAAGCATAAGCTATCACCCTGCCATCTTGCATCAACACACATCCCAAGCCACTTTTCGACGCGTCGCAAAACACATCAAAAGGCTTCTCGATATTGGGTTGTGCCAGAACAGGAGCGGTGGTTAGCAACTTTCGCAAGGTGCGGAAGGCTATCTCACACCCCTCCGTCCAGACAAACTTATGATCCTTTTGCAGCAAACTAGTCATTGGCTTAGCAATTTTGGAGAAGTCGGGTATGAAACGACGGTAATACCCGGCCAGACCAAGAAAACTTCTAACTTCCGAGACAGAAGTTGGTGCCTTCCAGTCCATGACTTCCTGCACTTTTGACGGATCCACAGCAATCCCTTCTTCAGACAGAATGTGCCCTAGGAAAGGAACTTTCTTCAACCAGAACTCACACTTGTTGAACTTAGCATATAATTGATGCTCTCGTAATCGTGTTAGCACGATTCTCAGATGCTCGGCGTGATCTTGCTCATTTTCTGAATAAACCAGAATATCATCGATAAACACTACAACAAACTTATCCAATTCTGGCATAAAAATGGAATTCATCAGATACATGAAGTATGCAGGAGCATTCGTCAACCCAAAGGACATGACAAGATACTCATACAACCCATATCTGGTGGAAAAAGCAGTCTTCGGGATATCTTGCAGACGAATCTTGATTTGGTGATACCCAGACCTCAAATCTATCTTGGAAAACACTTTTGCCTTGGACAACTGATCAAACAAGATATCAATCCTCGGCAAAGGATACTTATTTTTGATGGTCACTACATTGAGTGGACGATAGTCCACGCACATGCGCAACGACTGATCCTTCTTTTTCACGAACAACGCTGGACAACCCCATTCTGACGAACTTGGCCGGATAAACCCTTTATCCAGTAACTCCTTTAGTTGATTCTTCAACTCAGCGAGTTCGTTTGGTGGCATCCGGTACGGCCTTCTAGATATTGGTGTTGTACCTGGTATCAACTCGATTGCAAACTCCACTTCCCTATCTGGAGGAAGTCCCGGCAATTCCTCAGGAAAAACATCAGGGAACTCACATACCACAGGTAGTTGTTCTAGTGGAACCACCTGTACTGCACATGAAAGACTAGCGAAGTCTAACCGTCGGGGTAGCTTGACCTGAAGCACGCCTTCCCCTTGCGGGTCTTTGAGGGAAAGAGTTCTATTCCCGGCATCTATAACTGCACCCCAGTCGGTCATCTTATTCATTCCAATGGTGACATCCAAAACTAGCCCTGGCATGACCACAAGGTTTACGCGAAACCTCCGGCCACTGATATCCAAGGTAACTCCTGTTACTGTTTTATTAGTCAACACATCAGCTCCGGCTGAGCTGATGCGATAGCCATAACCCAACTCAATAACTGGCTGGTCATGCTTTTGTGCAAATGCTTGGCTCATGAATGAATGCGATGATCCAGAATCAAACAAAACAACTGCAAGATGTTGGTTGACAGGAAACATACCAGCTGTTACCGGTTCTCCTTCCGGAATTTCCTCGATCGAGGTATGGTGCACACGAGCTGGATAGGTCGGCTGTTGCCTCTTGGGGTAGGGACATTCCTTAGCAAAGTGCCCCATCTTGTGGCAGTTGTAGCACGGACCCTTGGTCGCATTATTGGCGGCAGGCGCCGCAGCTTGAATTGCCTTTGGCTTGGCAGGAGCTATCGCCACCTTGTATGGCTTCTGCTGCGTTGGATGCCCGGTGTTCCTCCTCTGCGGTGGTCTGAACCTAGCACCTGGGGCAGGAGGACGGTACTGCTGTCGCCCTGCCACTGGCGCCCTGAACTAGGATGACCCAGCTTCGAAAGCCCTCTTACGAGAATTGGATGCACTGTAGTTGTTGTTATTGTTCTCCTGGGTCAGGCAGTCACTGATATAGGCATTGAAGGTAGCCCTGGCTCTTGTACCCATGGTCTTTAGCATCTTTGGATTCAAGCCTCTCTGGAAACTAGCAATCTTTTTGGCCTCCGTGTTCACGAACTCAGGGGCGTAGCGAGCGAGATTGTTGAAAGCGTGCAGATACTCCTTCACAGATTTCGTCCTCTGGGACAGTCTCATGAACTCCCCAACCTTCATTTCGACCACACCCGGAGGAATATAATTTCCTCGGAACGCGGTGGTGAAGCGGTTCCAGGTGATTGGGGTCCCCTCTGGGTAGGTAGTACGGTGATGGGACCACCAAATTCCAGCGGGTCCTTGCAGCTGGTGTGCCGCATACGCAGCCTTAAGTTCTTCTGTCATCCGAAGAAGACGAAACTTCTGCTCCATGGTGTTGATCCACTCATCTGCCTCGAGCGGTTCCAAAGCCTCCTTGAAGACTGGTGGCTTGGTATCCATAAAGTCCTTGAACGAGCTGTACTGGTTGACTTCACGGCCGCCCTGGTTATCCCCACGACGGGTGTTGTCAGCTATGTTGCGCAGAGCTTCTTCCATGTTGCGCTGCATTTGTTCCATGTTGCGTTGGCTCCCCAGAAACTGCGCGAAAAACACATCCGCAGTGTACGGAGGAGGCGGTGGTGGTGGCGGTGTTGGTGCTCTGTCCTCATTCCGTTGAGCCCCACCTCCGGACGTACCTGCTCCAAGACCCGGGTTGCTGTTACCCCCACCACGTGTCTGCACCATCTGCATACGTCAATGATAAGCAATCGTTTGGAGTTGCCATCAACGGTAGAAATGTGTAGAATCATGCCGTACTGAATTTACTGAGGGAATAAATTCGCACAATAAACAGAGGCACAACAATTCATCATCTACTCACAACAACACTAACAGATTACTTAACATTCAAGCAACAAGGTTTGCGTACATCCAACTCGCCAGCATACATATACTGGACTTTCAATGTCATCTCATAAGTCTTACATAGCCTAGATCCAAAAGTACAACACATGCCATGCAACAACAACAACAAAAGAAGAAGGACTAGATCTCAAGCCCTAGCATCTACTCGCTATGGTCACTGTTCATGCCGGAGCCCTCCTCGTCCTCATCTCCACTAGCAGCTGCTCCTATCTCGGGATCCTCATCCATCTCGTCCTCAGAGTCTAGCTCAGCTGCTCCAGGCAGGTGGTGAGGGTGGAGCTGGTTATGCAGCTGGTGGATCTCCTCATGCAAGTTCTCGTTGTACTCCTCAGCATTAGCTAGCTGCTGCTCAAGCTCTAGCTGTCGGGCCCTCAAAGTGTTCTCCTCGTGCCAGGCTTCATTCCTCTGACCAAGCACATGAACTAGCATGCGCTCGCAGTTCCTGTGAGCAGTAGTCACCCTGTCTCTCTGCTCTCGCACTGCAAGCAGGTCCTGGCTCAGCTCACAGTTCTTCTGGACTGCCTGGTCTCTCTCTCGGGTCATGCGGGCCAACTCCGCCTGTAGCCTCTCAACCTCAGAGTCGAACTCACGCTGCAACTGGCGCTTCTCATCCTAGACGGTGAGAAGAGACCCGGACAAGCAACCCAAACAACGCTCCAGGCCTCCATAGGTCTTCATCAAAGCGTACATAGCACTCATAGCTGCGCTGTCACTGTGCTGGTCCTCATCCGCACTCCTCTCTAGAGCGTTCACCTCGGACTGATCCCACACCGAAGTGTAAGGGTCACCCCGGGGAAACACCCCAGCGAAGGCGTGGGCCAAATCCTGTGGAAACCTCGCCATGAGGTCCCTCAGCACTACGAAAGCTGCCCTGCTGGCACCGTGAAAAGGTGTGGCACCTCGGGACTCGTACACCTAGCCGCCCCAAGCAGGGTCACCTCCACTGGTAGGGACAACTGCCTCGATCCCCACCAGTGTCTCGTCACCAAGCGGCTCCTTATCCCAATAGTAGCGAGGCTCCCTTCCTTCAGGATACCCCATCGAACGGAGCACCCTCCAAAGCAAAGTGGGCATCTCAAACTCCTCCAGGAACTTGCTCTTATGACGCGATCTCCTAGCTGCCAACGGATGGCGAGGGGCCCGCCCACCAGTGGACTTGCGAGCGGTGAGCCTAGTGCGTGCCATCTGCTGCAAATGGAATACCTTGGGTAAGAGCGAGGATTATCTTCAATCATTTTATTTAGAATTGGGACAGATTAAATTAAGGGGGAAAATAAGCAATGATATGAAATGAACATAACGCATGCACGAACTTACGATCTCACAAACTTAAGAAACAAAAGTTAGCACTAAGCGGTATATGCGGTGGCACACAGCGTTCTCTCATAACGTAACTAGCGTTCTAAGCGAGAACGTGGTTAGTGTACCTGCAGAAAACTCATTTCAGCCCACCCACAGTATGCTCATGCAGAACAAGAATTTAAAGCTATACACCCCACATACACAGACACCCGTCCATGCATATGATGTGTTACTACCCACATCATCGCCCTAATGACGGCATCGCCTCTTAGGACGGAATTCCCAACATGCGGTACTGTTCCCAAACACACCAAAACATGTGTGCATGACACAGCACCTAACAACACTCCCCTAGACCGGTAGTGTATCCGATCATGCTCTCACAGCTCCCACTTACCGTGGCGTAGAGGAAAAATTGAGCCATACATTACCACTCAAATGAATGGCACTCATACTATTGCACGCCGTATGAGCGACAAAATAGAAATATGATGCATTAACCCCCAAGTCAGTACTTAACTAGCCACCTTAGAGTCCTTACCTAGACATAAAGGATATGACCATGGCACACTAGATAGTTTTTCCAAAACTTAGTTTAACACCTTGATCATTATTAATTAATAAAATCTTTCATTAAACCGATTTAAATTTTTGTTTAGAACGTACTTATGAACAGTAACTCGCTAAACCTTGCTCCGATGCCAGCTGTAACAGAACCGACCAAATTATAAGAGATTAAGCCTAACAGTGACCATTTGCATAGTCAAACCATCGAGCTTAAGCCCATATAATCCCGGTAGTCCGTGAAATCTCGAAGGATTTCAAACCACATATCGTACAGACAGCCAAGATCGTAATAAGTTTAGCGGTCGCCATCCACAAATACATCCAGATCACAACATTCATAAAATACATCGGAGTTCTTAAAATTATTACAAACCAAGTTCATAGGTAGCGGAAGCTTCATAGTTCGAAAATACAACACACACTTAGTCTGATACAATGCCATAGTTCGGTCATTCCCACAAAAGCAGAAGAGAAGACGGAGTGACCATCGCCCTTGGTCTAGTCATCACCCATGGCTGGGTACAGACAAAGGATGCAATAACCATAGTACATTTGACCATCTGCAAAACAACATGGGAGTAGAACCCTGAGTACGAGAATGTACTCAGCTAGACTTACCCGTCATAAATTAAAATAAAGACTCTTCAAGGATCATGAAGGCTATATAGTGGGGTAGCTGACCACCTCTTTGCATAACCGCAAGATTCTAATAACATACGCTACATAAATCTTTCTTCTTTTAATTTGCTCAAGTTGAAAGTATCATTACCTATTATCTAGGTTTGCACCTGCACTATTTCAAACAAGTATAGTGATATGATGGTACCTCATCATAGCATTCATGAAACCATTTATCATTATAACCCAAGTGTTCCATAGTCCTTATTACGAGGACAGGGCTCATGTCAAGTGCTCACTATCCAGGAGCGATGGCGATTCGAATCGATTTCTAACCAGCTGGCGAGTTTATTCCCCACACAAACCACACTCACTGATCAAGTGAGCTACAGATCACCGTATTGCACTATCCAGGACCAATTCGCGGGTTCGACAGGCACCGCCCGTACCCGAGGACCATTTTGGCGACCAAGGTATCCAAGGTATACCAAGGTTGCGCGCCGCGCCCTCGTCGTTCTCCTCAACCATCACCAATACAACGCGTACATCGCGCCGATTCCCGGCCCGGATAGTGCTCTGGCTTCGCGGTCGGAACGACTTATCCTTCCAACTAAGTGTGGGGCATGCGTTCAACATGACAAGAGGGCCGTCAACGATCGGTCCTTAATCAACACAGGCAGGGGCACTATGGTCAACCCACCATAAGACCCTGCCCGGTCTCCAATTCCATTCCACACTTGGTTATTCTTTTGCCAAAGCAACCACTGCTTAATCAAGCAGGTATCCACCTATATCTCGCAGGTGACAGGAAATCACCCGACTTCTACCGGACTAAGCAAGCTAAGCATAGACTCCGTACCTATCTACATAGGACAAGGTAGATAAACGAGTAGGGATAACAAGGAGTACACATGCATCAACGGTATCAAGCAATTTCTATCACTTAAATGCTGTATAGTAGAACAAGCATAGTATATCATGTAAGTTAGCAAGAATAGGGAGACTTAGAATGCTCCGGGGCTTGCCTTTCTCAAACGTACTGGGCCGGTGATCCGGACACTCCTGTAGCTCCTCTCCGGGTTCCGGTGCTTCCGGAGGTTCCTGCTCCTGAATCTCCTCTGGCCCCTCGGGTCCCACCTCGTTCTCCTGCGAGCCTGTATGATGCATGCGTGCTCATAAGTGGAGTGCGAGATGCCCGAGTGGATGCTTGTATGAGAAGGTACCAAATGATCATGACATGATGCATAGGTGATTCACTTGGTCATGCTCATTAAAAGGTAGTCAACATCATCTAAGAACAGACAATTGAATTAAACATCCATTGACTTCTCTTCTACAAATTGTTTTCAAGTGTAACCAGCAACCCACATGATGCTTCAAAGATACACCAAACCCTCTTTTTATTCTATTCAACCCATATATAACAATTCATAATTTTCTTTATTCCTTTCTAGGCCCATCAAAATTTGCATGCAGTTCTGTCCATCTATAAATTTCACAAAAGTTACACGAGACTTCCAGTCAAGCATAAAGTCTACTATAAATTTTTCATAATTTTTGGATACTTATTTTGAGCTACAAAAATCACAAGATTATTACATAAAGGCAAGTGCAATTACTCTACTGTGGTATAAGTGTCAAACAGCAGATTTCATATTTTTACAATTTGTCTAATATCATAGGAAACACCCACAAAAAATTTTAGATTAATTGCATGATCCAAATTTTTATTAAAAATCATAAACCACTGCCATGCAAGCATTTAAATCACTATAAATTCATTTATACACCAAATAATGTGTAGCAATATTTTTCCAGTGAGTTAACATACATGCAAAGCCAACAAATCAAGTTTCACATTTTTGTGAGCCATATTTTAATTACTATGCATTTTCTAAGTTTAGCAAAAGCATGGATTAATTATTTCTGTCTAGAAAAAGTGTTCAAACATGACATGCAATTACATCAAACTGTAGATCTGAAAATATAGAGCACACCAAAATTTATTTCATCAAATTTGGAGCTGCAGAACTCAAGATATGGATTTTACAAGTTTTAAATCGATTTCTGGAAAACCTTTTCTGAAAATCAAATCGAAATCGGGATAAAAAACGCTAAAGACACCCAGATCTACACCCAACGCGGTCCCCCTGCGACTGACAGTGGGCCTCTGACCCCACTGGTCAGCGAGACCGAGAGGGAGGGCACCTCCGACGAGCAGATCTCGCCGGCGGTGAGATTCCCGGCCACGGGGTGAGCACCATCGTGCTCCCTGCAGCGAGGCGCACCCAGCGGTACCCACGGATTGGCCGGAGGATGGCCGGAGCACCTCCGACGAGCATGCATGGCGGCACGGCAGCGCTGCTCGCCGTGGCCAGGCTGCTCCGGTGCGGTAGAATACGCGCAAGGGCTCCTCCGAGCTTCCCCGTCGCACTACGGATCTAACGCGCCAAAAAGCAAGCGAAACGGGGCAGAAACGAGCGAGGTTCGACGCGGCGGAGCTCTCCGCCGAGGTCGGAGCAACTCCGACGAGCGATTCATGGCGTTCGACGGGCTCTCACCTCGGTAGAGCGTTCGCAGGAGCTTACCGCGACGACGGCGAGTGCGCTGGTGGTTTCGGCGTCGAGGTTGGGGCACTGGAGTGGCCGGCGGTGAACAGCGGAGCTGCTCCGACGATGGCGCTGCGGCGGAGCTCCTACGGCTGCGGTTGCGCTCGCGAGTGGAGGGAGGAGGGAGAGAGGCGCGGGCGACAGAGCGAATGGAGTGGCCTGGGAGCCCGGGCCGGCGTCCCGACCAGGTGAAGCCGGTCGGCCGCGGCGCGCCCATCGCCGGCGTACGGACGCCACGTGGCCGACGCTGGCTAGGACGAGGCGGGCGTCCGCGCGCGGGAGAGAGAGGGAGGGGGGTGTCGACGAAAGCTAGTCGGCAGTCTACCTTGGGGTATACCCACGGTAGTAGTTTATCGGTAGACGGTGCGCAAACTACGAACTCGATGGTGACGCAAGACACGGACAAGCTTTTTATCCAGGTTCGGCCGCCGAGTTGGCGTAATACCTACGTCCTGCGTCTGGTTGTATTGATTTGTGTTGAGAGAATATGATGTCCTAGGGGGGTCCCTTGCCCCTCCTTATATAGTCTGGAGGGCAGGGTTACAGATCTAAAAACTAATCCTAGTCGGTTACAATTGCCATAGATAATTCGATATCAATTCCTATTCTAACCGACTAGAATCCTGCTTGATCTCCACGTCTTGTTTCCTTGCGCGAAACTCCGGGCTGTCGGATCAAGCCTTGAACTCGTCTCGTAGTGGGCCAAGCTTCCTGGCTGAAGTCTAGCCGTAAGGGTATAGGGGTTTATACCCCCACAGCTAGTCCCCGAGCACCATGTATTGTGATGCAACACACCGTCTTGGGCTTCTTCGATCAGCAAGGCTTGTCGTCTTCAATAAGTGGGAAAACCGCCCAAACAGTTGCAACGGTTCCTTGACCAACTCGAGAGACAGTTGATCAACATTGACATCGAAGAAACAGGTTGTTCGAAGAATGCATGGTGCTCTAAAAAAAATTTCTTTCCTGGTGAAGTGTGCCCACTTTACCTTTTTGAAAGGTAGAAGCATCAAAAAAGCAAGCAAATTCACCGCTAGGTGAAGTGTGCCCACTTAGTCCCCGAGCCTGGTAGTAGGTGACGTAGGCACGTGGTGCCAGGGTCAAAAGAAAATTCCCCAAAGTAGTTTTGAGACTGAGATGCATCGCTAGATGCATCGTACCGATGTAGTCCCCGAGCTTGCTGGAAGGCGAAGTATGAGCCTTGTAGCAAGGTCTAAAAAATTGAATTTACCAGTCCCCGAGCATGTCATGCTCGTCTGCAATTGAAAAGACCAATCGACCAGTCCCCAAGCACTTAGTGTGCTTCTTGGAATTATATGTTGCTAACCAGTCCCCGAGCGTCGAGTGCTCAGTGGTCGGTGCATGCTTTAAAGCTTTGAGCTGATAGACTGAGCGACCAGTCCCCGAGCGTCGAGTGCTCGGTGGTCGGTGCAGTCCTTGAAGTTCCGTGCTGATAGACTGGGCGACCAGTCCCCGAGCGTCGAGTGCTTGGTGGTCGGTGCAGTCCCCGGATTGTTGACTCACTGGCGTATGTGTCTTCTTACTTTTGAAAAGATCTTTCCAGTTAAAGTTGACGTGACGGGGTCTCCTGACGATATGTCAGACGGATGCATGAAAAGCTGCACCTGGCAACTGTACAACCGCTCTTTGCATGGTTTGAGAAAAGGAAAACCATCAATTGGTACGAAAACTCCGCCGCATTAATTGTCTATAATCATTGTAAACCGAAACGCCGCGTCCGCCGCATGGCCTGCCCACTTCCCGAGAATACAGGAAGTGGGAGAGGTGGGGTCGCGGGTTTATAAGGGCCTAATAGGACCGCCTGTACCGCTTCTCCTGCCATTGCCTTCAAACCTTCCGCTCTCATCTTCTCCAATCTCCTGCATCTTCCTAACTCCAGCCCACATTCGCACCTCTAATGGCGAAGAGCGACTCCAGGAAGAGGGCCGAACTGATGGCCAAGGAGTGGAAGAAGTCTCGCAGCACCACAAAATCTCTTGGTGACCTCGTCGATATGGGGCTTCTGCACGGCGCAGAGCTCGGCGGCTGGAGGGCACCCGAGGGGGAGAGCTACCCCGACCCTCGCGCCGGTGAGATCATCGTTTTTGAAGATTTCGTTAAGAGAGGCTTTGGTGTTCCTGTTCATCCTTTTCTTCAAGGCCTTCTTTTGTACTATGAGATCGGGATTTGCAATCTGCACCCGAACTCAATTCTCCTTATTTCCACCTTCATCCACCTGTGCGAGGCCTATGTTGGCATAGAGCCGCACTTCGATCTTTTCCGTTATCTTTTCTGTCTGAGGAAGAAGGGAGCAGTTGGAGGCTCCAAGGTTGCAGGTGGAGTATACCTCAACCTTCGTGATGGGATGAAGAATCGCTACCTGCACTGCCCATGGAACACTTCCTTGACCGAATGGTACAGGAAGTGGTTCTACATCAGGGAGGAACCGGGCAGCTCCACGTTCTGCGACGTGGGATACGTTCCCGAGAAGAGGACGAGCTGGACCGACCGCCCAGAGTTCGACGGTCAAGTGGCGGATCTGATGAAGCTGATCGACTGGTCGCGCCTGGATGGGCTTGGCGTGGTCGGCAACTTCATTTGCCGCCGGGTGATGCCCTGCCAGAAGAGGGTGCACTCGGCGTACGAGTATGCCGGAAGCGCAGACCCGACCAGGATGCGGTCGGAGATCTTGGAGAAAGCGGAGGTACAACAGCTGTTGAACGAGCTGTTTAACTTCGCGGATGGGGGCTTCATCCGTGGCAGTGATCGGGTGCAAGCCTTCAAGTTAGGACGACCAGCACCAAAGGTATGTAGCAGACTCTGTTTGATCATTCGTATATCGTCTGCAGTTGATTCATCTCTGTTGCTTTTGCAGGTCGGTGATGTCGACCGGAGCGTGGTGTATGTATCACTGGCGCCGGGGATGGAAAATCCTGCGGGAGAGGTCCCGCCAGAGGAGGACGCTGCTCGGTGTACTCATTACACCAGCAGTGAGGAAGACCGAGCCCGCCCCGTCCCGACCTCCGAGGAGAGGGTAGCGGGGAAAAGGCCATTGCCGGCGGATCCCTTGCCGACACCGGAGCTGCCGGCAGACCTACCGGCGGAGAGCAGCCACGCGCCGAAGCGTCGTCGGCTCGTGCGGATCGTCGACGACGACGACGAGGAGGAGGCTGCGCCGTCGTTGGTCCGACGGCCTCGGAGCCGCCCAGACACTGCGCCGGTCGCCACTGATCGAGTGGCCAGCGGCGCCGCTGCCCCGCAAGTTGCCGAGGTGGGGGCACAGGTGCCGACCGGCCGGGCGAGGAGGAGGTTCACCGCGACCCATCGTCGGTCAGACCTGTAAGTGTTCGACTTACGTATTTTGGACTCCTCTTTTTTTTAACTTTTGTTCCTGTAGTGCGGCATCGGATGTCGACCCTGGCCAAACTGCCGGCCAGGGAACGGGCGAGCCTGCCCGCGGTTCTGGGGATGCAGCCCCCCAGACCACAGAGCAGCCAACAACAAGCAGCCCGACCAGGGCTGGAGAGGCTCCCCCAACTGACTCCTCAGAGAAGGGGAGATCTCCGACCGCTCCTCCTGCCGGGGGGAGTGAAGTCCCCCCGCTGCCCCGAGCAGGAGCCTCTTCGGCTGCGGGCTCCCCAGGTCTGGTCCAAGGGCCAGTAATGCCTGGGACCACCACCGGGGGTGACGCAGCACAGGAGGAAGAAACCCCGGCGGCCTCCGACGACGAGGTGGAGGAGATCGAGGGTCGTCCCCGTGATGGCCGCCAACACGCGTATGTGTGGCGCCAACGCGGGGATCACTTTATCGGTCATGAGGAGGTCGCCGAGACCGAAGAGGCCGCCAGGGTGGAGCGCGCGGTCAAGCGCCTTGTCGACGAAGTCAAGGTAAGCGGCTTTTTGTACTGCTTCGCATTCTTTTGCCTTGTCTTGCTTGATCGTTATATGCTTGCTTTGTAGGACGTAATGAAAACGGCGAAGTACCGGAAACGGTGCTTTGACCAGATAGAAGGCGTCATGGCCGAGAACAAGGCCCTTGCCGCGGAGGTAGACCGGTTGCGGGCGGAGGTCGGGGAGAAGGTGGTCGAGATGAGCGCCGAAAAGGAGCGTCGTCTCGACCTCGCTCGTCGTCTGGCCGACCAGTACCGGCTGCAGGAAGGTTAGTCACACGCTCCGAGCAGTTTCGCGTACCTGTATAGTTTGCTTTGCTGACCAGTTTAGGATTCACGCAGACTTGGAGGAGGAGGTGACGAGCCTCCAACAAGAGAAGGAGCGGCTCAGCCAACAGCTCGCCGGTGCGCAGGAGTCCGGGCGGCGAGCGGAAGAGGAATTGGGTCGAAAAGACCGGGAGTTAGCTGGTAATGGGTGCCGCCTTGTTGGTTGCTGCCTGCCCCTTTGCTTGTCTGGTATGCCGAAAGTAACGTTTCGTTTCGTTTGCAGTGCTCAAGGTGAACACCAAAAAGCACCTGGATGACCTGATCAAGGACCGGGACTCCTGGAAGGCCAACTGTTGCAGGATTTGGAAAGGAGTGTCCCCGGTCCTAGACCTGATCAGTCCCGAGCTCCCGGAGAGCCAACCCCGCGCGCCGCAGTTGACCCCGGTAGAGAAGGCGCAACGGGCGTGGGACTGGCTCCAGCAGTTTGTGAAGGACGCCGGGGAGTTTGCCGGCGCGCACGTCCTCAGCATGGTGCGCGCCCACTACCCCCTGGTCGACTTGAGCAGGCTGGAGAAGGGGTACCCGAAGGAAGTCGGCCCACAGGAAGCGGACGAACTTCGGGGTAGTCTGCTAGACTTGTCATCGACAGTGATCGGCGACATCAATCTGTGCGGAACGGCCACTCCTCCAGACCAGCCGAGCTCAGATAGGTCGGCCAGGGAGTTGTCGGGCGCGTCCGTTGCTGGAGATGGGCGGTCGACGCCTGCGGTCTCGACCAGCCAGGCGCCGGTGGCCCCGACCCCTTCGTCCGGGCAGCAGGGCCAGGCGGGTGATCAGCCCGAGCAGCTAGGCCAATAAAGTAGTCTGTAGGAATAGACTAGTATCTGCCCGTCAGGGTATTTATTGTAAACTTTGTATGTAAAGTTTGTAATAAAGTTTTCTTTTTTGTCATGACTGTTGTTTTGAGCGCTGTAAAAATATCTGAGTGACGTGTCACCGTATTTGTCTTGGTTGTCGCCAAGAGCATCCATTGCAGGAGTTTTGCCGAGTGCTGTGTATGACAAGGTATAGGCGAAAAATAGAGAATTTCATTATCAAAAATTATAAGATACTTACAAAAGAAAGTCATTAAAACTTTATGGATAGAAACGTCGCAGTTTGTCGATGTGCCAAGAGTTAGGCACTCGTGTTCCGTCTGGGTATGCCAATCTGTAGGACGTAGGTCGTGTGACCTCGGTCACCACGAAGGGTCCTTCCCAGGGAGTGGATAACTTGTGCATTCCCTCCTGGCTTGTTTTCCATCGAAGCACCAGATCGCCGACCACGAAGGAACGGTCCTTGACGTTCCTGTTGTAGTATCGCCTGACTGCCGCGAGATATTTTGCTGTTCGGAGACATGAAACTAAACGCTTTTCCTCCATGCAATTGATTTCGAGTTCTCTGGCGTTGTCGGCAGTCGCCTGGTCGAAGTGCTCGATTCTAGGAGATCCGAAGTGTATGTCAGACGGCAGGACCGCCTCTGCACCGTATACCATGAAGTAGGGAGACACCCCTGTGTTTCGACTGGTCTGGGTTCGGAGGCCCCAGACTACTGCCGGCAATTCTCTCATCCATCGACCGGGTGCTCTGTCGTTTTCGGTGTACAGCCTCTTCTTTAGGGCGTCAACGATCATTCCGTTAGCACGTTCGACTTGACCGTTGGCACGTGGATGTGCTACTGACACATATTTTATGACTATGCCTCTGTCATCGCAGAAATCCCAAAAAGTGGTGCCAGTAAACTGAGTGCCCAGGTCGGTGATTATGCTGTTCGGGATGCCGAATCTGTGTATGATTTGATTGAGGAACTCCACAGCCTTCTCGGAGGTTGCCTTGACCAGGGGCATGTATTCAATCCACTTGGAGAACTTGTCGATTAACACGAAGACAAACTTGAAATTGCCCGGGGCTGGTTTAAATGGTCCGATCATGTCAAGCCCCCAGCAAGCAAAGGGCCAAGATGACGGGATGGTTTGAATTTCATGGGCAGGTACGTGGGTCCTCTTAGCGAAAAACTGACATCCTTCGCAATGCCGAACCAGTTTTTCTGCGTCGCTGACCGCGGTTGGCCAATAAAAACCTGCTCGGAAAGCCTTTCCGACCAGCGTTCTAGATGCGGCGTGGTTGCCGCAGGATCCGGCGTGTATGTCCTCCAAGAGCTTGATACCATCATCCTGGGGTATGCACTTGAGCAGTACTTCGGAGCTTGCGTTTTTCCGCATGAGTTTTCCGTCGACCAGGATGTAGTTCTTTGATCGTCGGATGAGACGCTCGTTCTCAGTTTTGTCCTGAAAGCCTGTTCCGTCTGATATGTATTTGATGAACGGGGTACGCCAGTCACGCCCACCGGTTGTCGGAGTGGCGTCATCTATGAGCATTGCCTCGGTGGGTTGTTTGCCGACCAGGGGGGAGCCTACGCTCGGCTCATGGATGTCCTGGACGAAAATACCCCGCGGGATTTGGGCCCGAGATGAGCCTAACTTTGACAACGCATCTGCTGCTTGGTTCTTATCCCGGACCACGTGGATGTACTCTATGCCATAGAAGTTAGTTTCCCATTTGCGAATTTCTTTGCAGTAGAGATCCATCTTCTCATGGGTTGCGTCCCACTCCTTGTTGAGCTGGTTGATGACCAGAGCGGAGTCGCCGTAGACATAGAGGCGCTTGACCCCCAGTTCAACGGCTAGTCGTACGCCATGTAAGCATGCTTCGTATTCGGCGACATTGTTTGACACCGGAAAAAGGATCCGAAGGACGTAGCGGAGTTTGTCCTTGTTTGGTGATACGAACAATATCCCAGCGCCTGCACCGTTGATGTTCAAGGACCCATCAAAGAACATTGACCAGTGGTCTGAGACATCTGGAACGGAAGGCTCGTTGAGATCCGTCCATTCGGCAATGAAATCGACCAGGGCTTGAGACTTGACAGTGGTGCGACTCTGGAACTCTAGGGAAAATGGACATAATTCCATTGCCCATTTCACGATTCTGCCATTGGCGTCTTTATTGCGCAGGATGTCCCCGAGAGGAAAGCTGGTTGTCACCAGGACTCGATGGCCGTCGAAGTAGTGCTTCAGCTTTCTTGACGTTATCAGGATGGCGTATATAAGCTTCTGTATTTGTGGGTACCTGGCCTTGGATTCGTTTAAAACTTCACTTATGAAGTAAACGGGTCTCTGGACCTTGAAGACGTGACCTGGTTCATCTCGCTCGACCACTATTGCCGTGGAAACAACCCTGTCGGTTGCGGCAATGTAAAGGAGTAGGTCTTCATTGGGCTGAGGCGCTGTGAGGACAGGCGGTGAAGTGAGGAAGGTCTTAAGCTGAGTGAACGCAGCGTCGGCTTCTTCTGTCCAAGAGAATTTTTCTGACGCTTTCAGTAGTTTGAAGAAAGGGAGGCCTTTTTCTCCCAGCCTTGAGATGAAACGACTGAGGGCGGCCATGCATCCGGTTAGCTTCTGAATATCCTTGACGTTCTTCGGTGGTCGCATGTCGAGTACGGCTTTGACTTTTGAAGGGTTTGGTCGTATGCCGTCGCAGCTGACGACGTTGCCGAGCAGTAGACCGGAAGGAACGCCGAAAATGCATTTCTTGGGGTTGAGCTTCCACTTGTACCTATTGAGTGCCTTGAAGGTTCGGTCTAAGTTGTCGATTAGGGTGCTCGCGTCCCTTGTTTTTACGACCACGTCGTCCACATAGGCCTCGACGAGGTCATCGCGAATCTCGTCGTGGAGGCATTGCTGGATGGCCCTTTGATAAGTGGCCCCGGCGTTTTTAAGTCCGAAAGACATGGTAGTGTAACAGTATGCGCCGAAGGGTGTGATGAAGGATGTTTTGATCTGATCTTCTTCCTTTAACGAGATCTGGTGATAACCAGAGTAGCAATCTAGAAAGGAGAGGAGTTCGCATCCGGCCGTTGAGTCGACCACCTCGTCGATGCGAGGAAGACCAAAAGGATCTTTAGGACAGTGTTTGTTGAGATCGGTGTAATCAACGCACATTCTCCATTCATTATTCTTTTTGCGTACAAGAACCGGATTGGCGAGCCAATCGGGATGATACACCTCTTTTATGAATCCGGCTGCTAGAAGCCGTGTTATTTCTGTCCTAATAGCCTCCTTTTTGTCACGAGCGAACCGTCGCAGTTTTTGCTTGATTGGTCTTGCGGTCTTCGAGACGTTTAAGGAGTGCTCGATCAGGTTTCGTGGGACACCGGGCATGTCTGCGGGTTTCCATGCGAAAACGCTCACGTTGTCCCTTAGAAACCTGACGAGTGCGTCTTCCTATTTTGGATCCAGGTTAGCCCCGATGAGGGCTGTCTTCTCGGGGTTGCCTTCGACCAGCTGCACTTCTTTGTACTCCTTGGATTTCGAATTCTTTCTGGCTGTCTCCTGCTCAGGTAATCGGAGCTGGTCGGGGGGCAGCTGTGCGGCTTGGTTTGCTGTTTCCGCCATGCGGATTGAGAGGTCAATTGCCTCGGTGATCTTGAAGCTTTCTTCTTCGCAGGTGTACGCCGTGTAGACGTTGCCTCTGACGGTTAGGACACCCTTCTCCGTGGGCATCTTAAGCACTAGGTATGAGTAGTGCGGGACTGCCATGAACTTTGTCAGCGATGGGCGGCCCAGTATGGCGTGGTAGGTCCCGTCGAAGTCCGCGACTACGAAGTTGATGAACTCCGTCCGGAAGTGATCGGGTGTGCCGAATTGGACAGGCAATGTTATCTGTCCGAGGGGCACTGAACTTTGACCTGGCAAAACCCCCCAGAATTGGGCGTCGTAAGGTTTTAGTTGTGCCGGTGATATCTTGAGGGCGGGGAGGCTGTTGCGGAAAAGGATGTCGATGGAGCT
Source organism: Sorghum bicolor (assembly GCF_000003195.3). Classification (NCBI taxonomy): domain Eukaryota; kingdom Viridiplantae; phylum Streptophyta; class Magnoliopsida; order Poales; family Poaceae; genus Sorghum; species Sorghum bicolor. The sequence goes on from NC_012872.2 coordinate 13,074,352, forward strand.
TCCCCCGTCCACGAGCACGCGCTCGAATCTGATGCTATTGATGCAGGGATCAAGAATCAGTGGGAAACGTCCCGGCTCTGGGATAGCGGCCCACTGGTCCTTCCTGCTGAACGAGATCTCCCTGTGGGACCAGGCGGGAAATTTCGGATCTGCGATCAGCCCGTCCGTGCTGTCTATGTTGAGGCAGGCTCTCTTTAACAGCTTTCTTTCTCGCTTGGACTCAGTGGAGACCTTGCCCCCGAAAATGGAGTGGACCACGTCGGTGGGGCTGACGTATTGGTGTCGGGGGTCCCTGTCTTGGTCCTCATCCACATCTTCGTGGTCGTGCCCGTCGCGTTTGTTACTTTTCTTGGCGGTGTCTTCTTGGGCGGCCCGCCGTGTATAGATACTTTTGAGGACGCGGCACTCTTCCATGGTATGGTTAGACTTTGGGTGTAGCTGGCACGGTCCCTTCAACGTTTTGTTGTAGTCGTCTTGGTAGTCCCGTCGTCCATTGGGACGTTTGACCGTGTTTACTTCGTGGTCGTATTCGCGAGGGCGCTTTCCTCTGAAGTCGTCGCGGTTGTCGCGCCGCCGATCCCAACCCTCTCGGTGATCGCGGTTGTCGGAGCGGCGGTGATTTCTGTTGTCGTAGCGACCACGACCGTCATCTCGCCGGGAGGGCTGGTCGGGGCCTCTCGCATCGTCTCGGATTAGTTTTTCTGCGTCATCAGCATCGGCGTAATTTTTAGCCGTGGCGAGGAGCTCTGCCACCGTTGATGGGCGCTTACGCAACAGCTTGTTCCTCAGCGCTTCATGGAAACGCAAGCCCTTGATAAAGGCTGATATGGCCTCGTCATGAGAAATCTTCGGGATTTTGAGGCGCATATCCGAGAATCGTCGGATGTAATCGCGCAGAGGTTCATTCTTCCTGTCTCTAATCCTTTCAAGGTCATACTTGTTTCCGGGCTGCTCGCATGTGGCGATGAAGTTGTCGATGAAAGCCTGTCGTAGCTCTTCCCAAGAGTTGAAGGAGTCCTCGGGCAAGCCGAGAAGCCACTGATGACCAGCCTGGTCGAGGACTACGGGGAAGTAGTTAGCCATGACGTGCTCATCTCCTGCCGCTGATCGGACGGCGATTTCGTAGAGGGTGATCCAGTTCTCTGGATTTTCCTTGCCGTCGTATTTTTTAAGTTTTTCGAGCTTGAAATTGCGGGGCCACACGACCTGGCGGAGGTGTGAGGAGAACTGCCTTAGGCCCGGAGGACCATGGGTCGCATCGTACTCGATGCGGCGCAGGTTTTCGTGGACTGCTCTCTCTGCGGCGCGCCTGTTGATGCGGTCCCGGGCATCTTTGGGAGGGATGTTGTGGCGGAGATCCCTGTGTTGATCTTCTTCTTCTTGGCCGCGTACGCGGTTCTGCTGGCGGCGGCCATCGGCGTCCCGACCACCATCGTCGCGCCGTGAGTCCCCTCGACGGTTGTCGGGGGAGCGGCTGCGGCGACGCCTGCTGGGTGAGGCCCGGCTACGATGAGTCTGGTCGGAGGCGGCTTCCGTATAAGAGACGTCCTGGACTCTCTTGAGCAGAGTGGTTGTCTGTCCCATTGCGGCGATCAGGTGTGCTCGGATACTGGTCCGGACTCCCTGGCATTCGGGGGTGTCAGGAAGCCGATCCAGGTTGGCCATGGCGACAGCCACGTTGGCGCTTGGCGTTTTGTAGACCGGCTGGTCCCCGACCATGTCAAAGGCATCGTTGAGGTTACTTGGCGGCGTCTGTTGTTGCTCGTCCGCACGCCGTCGGGCGCGATCGGCGTTACGCTGTTCGCGGAGTTGCCTCTGGTCGTCTGTTTCTCCGTCAACAGCCGGTTCGTCGGCGCTGACGTTGAACACAATATCCCCTCGCCGGGGGGGGGGAATATCGGGAATCGGTCGAAACCCGGAGGGTGTGAAGGAAAATCCAGGTCGTAGTCCTCGTCTTCGGTGTTTATAACCTCGGTGGGGACGGAGCCGGTGCTTGAGTTGGTGCTGGAAACCTGGCCGTCCCGTAGCTCTCGGATGGTCACCATGTTGACATGGTGACGATTGTTCCTTGTCGGCGACCAGCCCGCTTTGCTGAAAACGGATTGGACATGCTGTGAGTAAACAGAGGCCGAGTTGTTCAGGCCGCAAGGATAGTCTTCCTTTTTGAGCTCGACGGATCGTCCTGAGGGGGTTGAGGTTATCGTCAGGGACGTTCCCAGCCGTTCGTGTGTGGCGACACGAGTTGGCCGGCGGAATTTCGAAAAATCCGCTCGAGCAGCTTGGTCGGGCCGGCGCAGAACTCCATCTATTAGTTGGGAGACTTCGAGTAGCTTGGAGTCAGCGCGATCGAGCGCTTGGAGGAGGTCCGAGCAGTCGATCTCCTTTCCCTTGTAGAGCGGGAACGGTGGTCGGGAGCTTGGTGCCGTCATGCGTGTGGTCGGAGACGGCGTGATCTCAGATTGGATCTGGATCTCTTTCGGAACCGTGGTCGCGAAACCGCCGCTGCACGTCGTCCACGTGATCTGGCCGACGGTGAACGTGAGGCCTTCGGGCACGGTCGCGGAAGCTGGGATCGTGACCATCTTGTTCGCCGGAAAAGTTGCACGCACACCCCCTACCTGGCGCGCCACTGTCGACGAAAGCTAGTCGGCAGTCTACCTTGGGGTATACCCACGGTAGTAGTTTATCGGTAGACGGTGCGCAAACTACGAACTCGATGGTGACGCAAGACACGGACAAGCTTTTTATCCAGGTTCGGCCGCCGAGTTGGCGTAATACCTACGTCCTGCGTCTGGTTGTATTGATTTGTGTTGAGAGAATATGATGTCCTAGGGGGGTCCCTTGCCCCTCCTTATATAGTCTGGAGGGCAGGGTTACAGATCTAAAAACTAATCCTAGTCGGTTACAATTGCCATAGATAATTCGATATCAATTCCTATTCTAACCGACTAGAATCCTGCTTGATCTCCACGTCTTGTTTCCTTGCGCGAAACTCCGGGCTGTCGGATCAAGCCTTGAACTCGTCTCGTAGTGGGCCAAGCTTCCTGGCTGAAGTCTAGCCGTAAGGGTATAGGGGTTTATACCCCCACAGGGGGGGGCAGGCCGGGCCGCTGTCTGGGCCGAAAGGGAGGCGGGGTTGGCCCAGCAGCGCCTACCCCTTTTCCATTTTTTTTGAATTTCTTTTCTCCGATTCTTTTCTAAATTCATTTGGACCCCTTTAAAATCATTTCCACCTTTTGTTCCCAAAAACAAAGTTGCTCCAAAACAAAAACCCTACAACTTTGTTTTAATAAGCAAGACCAAATTCCCAATAGAATTTGAATTACAAATTAAAACTAGTTCTAGGTTTTCAAATAAATTCATTTTGGGGATTTTTGTATAAATTCCATTTCTCAAATTCTATAGCTCCAAAAATTGCACCAAAAATATTCTTAAATCTTCTTGTACACAATTCAATCTAGTTTGAATATTTCACATTTTTAGAAGCAAGCATCATATTTTTAACATATTTAAAGCACATGGAATAAAACACATAAAAACATAATTTGGGATGAATGCCATGCTCATGTGATGCTATGCTTGATGAGAATGCTTATGCATGCTTTGGTAAGACTAAGTGCATGCTTAACACCTAGGGTGTTACAGACATGAACTCCAAACTCCCAAACGTCATGATAGTGCCGCGGCGGAGTGGGTGAAATTCGTCTGCCATCCAAGCCTTCCCCGTAGGGACAGGTGAATGTCACGCAGAAGGCCCCTACCTGGCGCGCCAACTGTCGGCGTCTAGACTCGTGGTCTAGACGCAAACGAGTATAAGTTCGCGTGACTACCCAAGCTTGGATGGTGATGCAAGTGAGACACAGAGGGTTTATACTGGTTCGGGCCTAGAATGCCCTACGTCCAGTGAGATCGGTGGTCTGTATTGCCTTGCACCCAAAGGTGCTTGTAGTAGGGGGGTACAAGCAGGTTGCGAGAGTGGGCTAAGTCCCTAGTCTCGGCTTTGTGGAGGACAGAGCGCTGGTCGCTGCTCTGTGAATGAGATCGGTGGTAGTGCGTGTGTCAACCTGAACCTAGTTTCGAGCCCTGGCTCCCCTTTTATAGCCTCAAGGGGAGATAGGGATTTACATGAGTAGATTTCCTCCTGCCGAGTGGAAGAGTTACAGTCCCGACCCTGTTGAAGCCTGTCCATTCCTGTCCTTGAGAGATGGCTGCCAGCATGGTTACTTCTGTGGAGGGTTACCGAGCCCTGTAGGAGTCATGGGGTCGGTTCGGCGGTACTGTTGATCATCCTGTCAATAGTGGGAGAAGACAGCAAATAGTGATGCTGATTAACCTCCCCCATTCCCTTTTCACTGTGAGGCGGTACACCACAGTGAAAGAGGTAAGGTCGCACAGTGAAAGAGGTAAGGTTGCAGTGCCCAGGGTGGTTGAAACAGTCGCCACCCTGTCCTGTTGTGGTATGGGGGTCATCGTGCCTGTCACGTCGCGGGTACGAACGCCGTGCGGTGGAAGTCTTGCTGATCCGGTAGAGCGGCGCCCGACGCCCGAGCCGTAAAGGGGTCGGGCGAGGCGGGGTTTTACGCCCGAGGCCGAGGGGATCGGGCGAGACGGAACTTGCGCCCGAGGCCGAAGGGATCGGGCGAGACGGTGTCTGCGTCCGGGGCCCTGAGGGGTCGGGCGAGACGGATCTTGTGTCCGAGGCCCTGAGGGGTCGGGCGAGTCGTGGTTCGGGCCTGAGGCCAAGGAGTCAGATGAGCTGAGGCGCGCGCCCTGGTAATCGTGGTTAATTTGTTTTGTCCTTTGCGTTTTTTATTGTCCTGATTTGGGTATCCTTTTTATGGTACCCAACAAGAACAGTGCTATGTTAAAGTATATCTAATTTGATCAAACTTATATTAAAAAGTATTAATAGTTATCGTACTAAATAGGTATTATTGGATTTGTCATTGATGCGTTATATATATATATATATATATATATATATATATATATATATATATATATATATATATATATATATATATATATATATATATATATATATATATATATATTCTTTTAGAGATAGAGAGTACTCGATCGATGACCAGGAGTAGAGTATCAATCAGTTATTAGGTGCCTAGGACCTAGCTACTACGTTTATTTTCTACTCTGAGATATATTAGGGTCTTGTTTAGTTCCCAAAAAATTTATAAAATTTTTCAGATTTTTCGTCACATTGAATCTTGCGGTACATGCATAGAGCATTAAATATAGATAAAAACAATAATTAATTACACGGTTTGTCTGTAATTTGTGAGACGAATTTTTTGAGCCTAGTTAGTTCATAATTAGACACTACAATGCTCATTTTATCAAAAAAAAAAACTAAACCGGCAAAAAGATCAGAGCTAGCGGTCGTAATATCTCATGGCCACAGTGTCACGAGTACTAATTAATTAACTAGCACTATACGGAGTAATTTGTGGCTGTGGTTAATTGCATGTCGCAAACGTGTCCATGCAGAGATATTTACAGGCTCAACGACAACCTTTGCGAAATAAGAAGAATCACCAGAACGACATGTAATACAGGTATGGAGGGAGTATATCTAAAACGGTGGTTCTTCCATCCTAGCTCAATCCTCATTTTTCCTTTGTCCACTTGAACTCTAGTTTTGTCTTTTTAATGTTATATATACAGCTGCATTTTGTCATGCTACATATATACTGACACTTATATATGCGCACAAGCACATTTATACCTATGAGCACACGCACATACTCTATTTCTATTTCTATAAGTATATTTAAAAGATTGAGATTTAAGCCTACAAATATCAAGATTAATAAAGTCACCACGTACACCTCGCTATATCATCAACGTTGTCTATCCCTGAAAAATTTTCATATATATATATATATATATATATATATATATATATAAGCTATTTAAAAAGTCGGGTACGGCATTCTTGTTTGCGTGACTTGCATTAAGCATTGTGATTGTCTTTGAGCATAGCTTAATTTTCTTCTTAATACAAAGATCGTATACGGCTATTTGATCGATGATATCTTTAATTTGCATCATACTCTAGTGGGGAACGGTAGTCTATAGCCTACCATAACCAATCAGAAATGAGTCACATGCATAACAATTAGTGCAGCACACCAAGTTTTGCATGCATGTACCCATTTTGTGAAATGGAAAAAAAGGAAGTTGGGTGTGATTGTGTGAACTAACCTATATACTACTCTCTGCGTCTTAAATTATAAGTTATTCTAAGATTCTTAAAGAGTCAAATCATCCCAATTTAATCAAATTTATATGATAAGATAATAACATTTATGGTATCAGCTAAGTATCATTAGTATCTTTATTTATTATTATATTTTCATAGTATTATCTATTTTGATCAAACTTGAGATGTTTTGACTCTTCAAGATTTTTAGAATGACTTATGAAAGGAGTACTGTATATGATAAGTATGCTACTAATACTTGGTATCTTTTGCGCGCGTGTTACAGTTATGTGGCAGTATCAGCGGCCCTGTTTAACTGGTAACCCGTCAATTAATCAAGGCATGCAGCGCTTCCGTCCGTACGCGGCTCCGATGTGAAGCCGCACCTTCCGCCATGTCGATCCATCTATCAAAACGGCGGTTTTCAGTCGCTGTAGTGCACTGTACCCTCATGCACACACATACCAGCTTTAAGTTTTTACGCTGCGGCGAGGCGAGCACACTGACATCTACACGTATCCTCCTTGATCGATTAATTAATCTGCAGGATGATCTAGCAAGCTAAGTACAGCACGTACTCTACTCCGTACAACTTAGTAGTACTTATTACTTATCGAGATTCGTCATAAACACGTGCAAATCTTACAACTTACCGACGGGGGGGCGCAAAAGATAGCTAGGTAGCTACTGTACATAATATATATATATATATATATATATATATATATATATATATATATATATATATATATATATATATATATACAGTACTCGCAGACCAAAAACGACCTATAGATCGCGAGAGCTACTACATGTGTCGTAGTATCTGTATGTCTGGCCCGTTGTTGGATAGAGCCGGTACGTACGCGCACAGACGGACGACAGGCAGCATGGCGACAAAACAACGGCCATGGCGCCATGCCATACTGTATCCGGTCTAGAGCCAGAACAAGGCAAAACCACGCGCCCGCTAAACCCGCCGACAGTCACCATCGGTCGGGCGGTCGGGTGAGCCTTCTTGATCGTCTCTCAATCCTGGTCTCGTGCACATCTGAATAAGTACTAGCTAGTACTAATTATGTACCCGTGACACACACACTCTTGCCAAGTGCGTGCCATCCATCGATCATGGCGACATGGAAAATTAATGGCACGCAACGCAGCATTCCCGGTCTTGTTTAGTTTTAAAAATGAGTAAAGTCCACCACCGGTCCCTAAACTTGTATCAATGTGTCATCCCGGTCCCTAAACTCGTAAATCGACCACTTAGGTCCTCGAACTTGTTCGTCTGTATCATCTCAGTCTCTAAACTTGTTTAATTGTGTCATCTCGGTCCCTAAACTTAGAAATCACCCGTTGAAGTCCTCAAATTTGTTCAGTTGTGTCATCCAGGTCCCTAAACTTGATTTTAAGTCTCATCTAGGTCAAAACAAAGTGATTAAAAACTCTATATTAAAAATAATTCATAACTTTTTCATATGTACTCGAATGAAGACAAACTTTATATCAAAGTTGTAGCCCTTAATGTGTTCTACAACTTTATAGTTGAAACGTTTTTTATTTAAAGTCGTTTAGTATCACAAAATTTAATTTTAAATTTTAAATTTTTAGATCTAAAAACTTTCAAAAAATATTTTGGGACCCCAAAAGATTTCAATTTAAAAACTTTTAAACTACAAAGTTGTAGATCGCATTGCTTACTACAAATTTGATATAAAGTTTATCTTCATTTGAGTTCATATGAAAAAGTTATGAATTATTTTCCTATATAGAGTTTTTAGATTCGCCCTGCTTTGATCTGGATGACTTAAAAACAAGTTTAGGGACCGGGATGACACGACTGAACAAGTTTGAGGACCTATATGGGAGATTTCTAAGTTTAGGGACTAGGTTGACACAGCTGAACAAGTTTAGGTACCTAAACAATCGTTTTGTGAGTTTAAGGACCGGGATGACACACCCAAACAAGTTTAGGGACCGGTGATGGACTTTACTCTTTAAAAATTTTTACAAAATTTTTCAGATTCTTCGTCACATTGAATCTTGCGGAAAGCATTAAATATAAATACAAGAAATAACTAATTATATAGTTTATATATAATTTGTGAGACGAATCTTTTAAACTTAGTTAGTTCATGATTGAACAATACTTGTTAAATACAAATAAAATGCTACAGTATCCATTTTATAAAAAAAATTGGAACTAAACAGGACCCCAGCATACTGCATAGCACATATATGTATACATATACGGAGTACGTACGTACATACCCACGCTAGCCCGGACACTATTATATATGTGCAACTAGCACAGCTTCGTTTCATCACACGTACTGAGACAGTGCAACTAGCATGTGTGTGGGCATTTCTACGTACACACGCACCGGCGGCTGTTTTGCCTTTATTTCCTTGTCACTGATGTTTGCCCGGCCCTTTCGGCACAACACGTACGTACGCGCCCAGCAGATACACACGACATCGCGATTGTTACACTCGACCAAACCTACAGTATCTGCTGGCTACGTCTCTGTCGACGGCGTACGTTGGATCTGTGTGCGCCCGAGACGTCATGTACGTAGGGAGTAGTATATCTTATTCCCAGAGTAGGAACAAATTTCTTGCGTCAAATCAGCAACGCGTACTACTATACCGTTAGTGCTGCCTGCATGCGCTCCAAAAAAAGAGCAACATAACGGCCAAAGTTTCTTTAGAAAATGCACAAACGATATATCACTTCAAGAATTGGCTGTCAAGTGCCCATGAGACAACAAAAACGACAATGCTAATTACTGTGTACGTATTCTTCTCGATCACATATATACTAATATATATCTATATATGTTTAACTTTAGATCCATATATAGAATTTCTTTGACATTAATATGGGTATATGTTTCAATGTTTGGATGGTGACTTGAGCCAGGTAACTATGGCTAGGCCGCAGTAATCTGGATCCCAGAGGCAGACAAAATCGATGATTTGCTGCCTGGACCAAGCAGCTTTAATTTGCCAGGGTCATGTGGCCCTATGTGCACAGGCGTTCGTAGCTTAAGAATAATGTAAGCCGTTAATTTGACAACTACTACCAGCGCGCGGTGGTTTCCATCAAAATTTGCAGGCCCTGCTAGATGCATGCTGGTTGTTCTTTCGAACCGCTGAATCTAATTAATCTAGCAGGCCCTGCAATTTTTCTGGCTCGGTCAATCTGTCAATCATCATATATAGGTTAGTGGAGACGACCATATGTGTCATCTCGCGCGTCACTCATGCGTCGTTGTTTCCGTTCAATTATTTATATTATATTTAATTAATCTCTGCGCAGAAACGGAGGAGAGAGAGCAAGTGGCGACGAAGAGCTGAGGAGCCCTGGACGAGGACGTGCCGGCCTGTGCACCGACAGTGCGCGTGGTGCACGCATATGCATGGGGGGCGCCATAGCCCATGGGAAATTCCTCCACGCAGGCTCGCTCGCACGTAACCGTCCATCGGTCCAAGCAGCAGCTATCGATCGTAGGGCTATACAGTGGCCGGCCACGCGAGCTAGCGCAAAGTGATGGATCGGAGCGCGGAAAAAAAAAAAAAGAAAAGGCAGGGCAACGGTGGGCTCCGCCGCCGGCGGGCCACGGCGTGCGTACACGTAGCAAGTACGTCGTTGCGTTCGCGTCGGCCGGCCGGCCGGCCCGCGACGTCGTCGGTCGTCGCGGAGCGAAGACGACGGCGAAACGGCGCGCTTAATAATGCATGGTTCCGATCGAGTCCTGTCCGACCACGACAGCCCGGCCCGGCCCGGCGCAGCGACGTCCGTCCTACCGCACCGCACCGCACGTAGGAGGAGGCGGAGCCAGAGCCAACGACGTACGACGGCGTCGGGACGGACGCAGCAGCGCCCCCGACGAAAGCGGGGGGCGGGTCTCCTCTCGCCCTCGCACAGCGCTACGGCGAGGGGCCGGCGCGGGGTCTTGGTGTGTCCTTGATTCCTAGCCAGGTCCCCGAGACCGTCCCCTTGTTTGTTGTCCGCGTTGGCCGTTACAATCTCTGTTGTCTACAGAGGCTCTTGTCACGTTATGTCAACTTGGCATGGGATCGATCGAGCCGCAATCACGAAACTGAACCACACGATTAGTGTTTACAAGATGCTCGATCGATCGCATTGTGTGTAGATAGAGAGCAAGGACCTATCACGACAGACATAGGCATGCAAAGGGAGCTAGTGGGCGATGTGAGCATGCAAATTAATGTTGGGTTCATTTCTAGAATTTGCACGAAGCTTCATGTTACCACGATAAATATGGTGATCTTTTTCTTTTTAGTGCCAAGGATGGACACAGAGAAACAAATTAGTGACGGGAAACCAAACCATATATGTAAATTTACGTCTGTGATGTGGATAGTAATAGTGATGGGTACCCAGCCGTCTCATATAAGTACTCCCTATAAGACCTTGGAGAGTAAAAGCATTTTCAAGTTTGACCAAAATTATAGAGAGAAATACTAAGATTTGTAACATAAAATGAGTATACTATGAAAATATAACTAAAAAAAATCTAATGATACTTAGTTGGTATCATAATAATTATTATTTTATCATATAAATTTAGTCAAACTTGAGATACTTTCCAAGATTCTTGAAATGGCTTATAATTTGGGATGGAGGGAGTACATAATAGTGACGATTAATAACCAAAACCAATCTTTGATATGAAACAAATAGCGATAGCTCCTAAGCCATTACTCATCTCTCATACAAATAATACCGACAATTGCATAGTTGGTATCATTTTCTATGAATGTTTGATAGTTTTTTTCTTTCATTACAACAACAGACATTTTCATATGTTAATTACTCCATTCATTCCAAATTATAAACTGTACTGGTTTTTCTAGATAGCAAAAAGCCATAATAACTTGCAATTTATAATGAAAGGAGTACTATTATTACGCATCACAGAGAAATATGCCGACCAAGAAGAGGCAATGATACAGGTAGACGTGAACGCGGTCACTTTGCGGTATCCGAGATGATCGATCAAAACAATGTCGTCCCGTCTCATCGCAATGATAGCGTTGTTGAACGCAGCATATGAATGAAGCTCATGGTCCAAACATGTGTAGACAAGGAACAAAACAAATAATGCATATATATGCGTCGCCGATCGATATGCATGGCCTAGCAGGTCCTACGGTATTCCTTGAGAAGGAAACTCTCAAACACAAGCCAACACCGGGCAACGGCTAAGTATTGTACACGTACAAACCCTGATTGATCACACGGTCACGCCGAGCTACAGCTGCTTTGCTGATCCTTTTTTCAGCTTGATGTTGGCAGCAGTCGTCGTCGTGTGTCCTCCTGCTCATCATCACGTCGTAGGACGCACGTACGTACATACGCCCACGATACCTTTCCAGCTCACCAGCCCTGCGCGACTCCTGGTTCGCTCTCTCTTTCTTCTTTTTTAATTATAATTATTTTAAGAATCCTGGCTCGCTCATTCACCCCCTCATTCTCGTCCAATTTATTGTGCAGTGTGTGTAGCCGTGGGCCGTCGTCGTGAAACGGCCTAAAGATAAAGCCTGTTTCACTCCATTGTTTTCAAAACAAATCCGCTGACAGAGCATCAATGAAACGAATAATGAAACAACCTCCACAATGCATGAGTTTCACCTTGACGTTTCCCAGGCTGGGCAAAGCATTTAATTACTGCAAAATGATTAGATCACATGCAAGATGGTGAAACGATTTAGCTCTTAGTGGGGATTTCATCCCGTTTCACCGCGTGGGAAACAACACCAGCGGGGTTTCACCATGTTGAAACTACTTCCTTCTCTCTCATCTTCGTTTCATACAAAAGTGCAGTTTTGCTGACATGCGCTCTAATAAATGTGCATGACATCCTGGTAAAACCTCCACTGAGACTGACTTTAATATAACTAGACGTTAGTATATATGACAAGACTTGCATTCGTTCCGTTGGATCAGTATTCAGCCCGCGCGCATTGAAATCCTTGTTAGGGCAGCTAGCATATGGTGGTGAAAAGTTTTAGATTATTATAGCATCTTATTTATATTTGATAATTATTATTTAATTCTGAACTAATTAGAGTTAAAAAATTCATCTTATAAATTATAGGTAAATTATATAATTATTTATTTATTATCTATATTTAATGCTCTATGCATGTGCCATAATATTTAATATGATGAAAAATTTTGAAAAGTTTTTGAATTTTAGATGTAATAAACAAGATCATGTGCCTCAAATCCGGCAAAGATATTATACGACACGACACTGCTGGTCTAGTGGGTAAAAAGGTAGATAAATGTTCCTAGCTCCCAGAAAATCTGGTCTCCTGGTCTTTTCAGGTCTTGTTTAGTTCCGAAAAATTACTGTAGTATTTTTATTTTATTTAATAAAATTAATATTAATTAAGTTTAAAAGATTCATCTCATAATTTTTAACTAAATCGTGTAATTAGTTAGTGTATCACGGTTATTTCTCTCACATGTGACATGTGACGCTGGACGACGGACGTAAGAATATCTCCAACAATCGTCACCTAAAATATAAGACTCATTTGTCTTTTGGGTAGCGCTACAGGTTTAGTCTTCTCCAACAACAAAACCTAAAAGACAACACTCTCTGCAAATGGGTCTTGAGGAGAGAGGATACCCAAATTTGGATTATGCCTCTCCAGATACCAAAAATGGATCTTCTGTATGGGTACTCTGTTGGAGGTAGACTCATTTTAAGTTTGAGTTTCTAAGGCCTTGTTTAGTTTGGGAAAATTTTTGGATTTCGCTACTGTAGCACTTTCGTTTGTTTGTGGCAAATATTATCCAATCATAGACTAACTAGGATCAAAAGATTCGTCTCGCGATTTACAGGTAAACTGCGTAATTAGTTTTTGTTTTCGTCTATATTTAATGCTTCATGCATGTGCCGCAAGATTCGATGTGACGGGGAATCTTGAAAAATTTTAGGAACTAAACAAGGCCTAAATGAGTCTCCTGTTTGCAGACAGCCTTAACACTTGTTGTGTGTGTGCGTTCAGAATCAGCGGCCCGACCAGGGTCTTGTTTAGTTCACCCTGAAAACCAAAAAACCAGAGTCTAAAGTTATTTATTACCTCGAATAATGTGGACTTAGAGTCTAAATAAGACTTAGAGTCTTATTTTTTCTACCTCTTTCTTCAATAAATATGCTACCACATCAGCAAAATACCATAAATAATATGTAATTAAGTGTCTTGGACTCTGTGATAGAGTCTTGCATTGTGAGTGCCCTTCGACAACGGAACGTCGCCGGTGTGGCGGTGCTCGATCGATAGGTGGTGCACGGCAACTGGCAAGAGAGCTTGGGCGCGCGGGTCAATGGCAGCGCGTAGCTAGCGCGGGTTATTGCCGGCAGTGATGCCGAGAAAGATGTGTGCGGTACAATATATCTGATTTCCGTGGCGAAGCTAAAATGAATTAGAGGGATGCACTTAGGTTTTAGATGCATAAATATCTTTAATGAGAGATACATATATAGTAATTTTTTAAATCTAATCATTATTTTTATAATTTTTAGGCATCTCTAATCAATACATAGCTTCGCCGCTGTCCGATATCATGATGATTACCCTTGCAGTGCTGGTCGACTTGCGGACCTGCGGTTCCAGTCTTTAAAAAGTTGCTGCAGAGACATTAGAAGTGCCTGAGATTCTCGTTGTTCATTAAGAAACCAAGGCTTTGTTTAGATCTATTTTTTTAGATTTTGATGCTGTAGCACAAATTTGTATTTAGTAATTATTGTCTAATCATATACTAACTAAATTTAAAAGATTCGTCTCATAAATTATAGGTAAACTGTGTAATTATTTATTATTTTTATTTATATTTAATGTTTTATGCATGTGTCGTAAGATTCGATGTCATAAGGAATCTTAAAAAGTTTTTGGTTTTAAAGGTGAACTAAGGCCTTGTTCAGTTGGTGAAATTTTTTAGTTTTGGGTACTGTATAGTATTTTCGTTTGTATTTGATAACTATTGTCTAATTATTGACTAACTAAGCTCAAAAGATACGTTTTCTAAATTATAGGCAAACTATGCTTTAGTTATTTTTAATCTATATTTAGTGCTCTATGCATGTGCCGCAAGATTCGATATGATAGAGAATCTAGAAACTTTTTGGAACTAAATAAAGCCTAAACAACTAGGAAGGAAGATTCTTCATTGTTAGGTAGTACAGCGTGGTGCACGCACACTGCAGTTATGGGCGTAATAACGAGCCGAGTTCGTTGGGCATTCACTGTGGCCTTGTTTAGTTGGCAAAATTTTTTGTTTTTGGCTACTGTAGCATTTCGTTTTTATTTGACAAACATTGTCCAATCACGGAGTAACTAGACTCAAAAGATTCATCTCACAAATTACAAGTAAACTGTGCAGTTAGTTTTTATTTTCGTCTATATTTAATACTCCATGCATGCGACCAAAGATTCGATGTGACGGGGAATCTTGAAAATTTTTGCGAATGTGTCTGTCATCGTTCCGAGACGCTACCTTCTTGGCTGCTGCGGTCAGTGCCGTCCGCGGGACGTCGCCCATGCATCATCGCTCCATCTAGACAGCGACGGCTCAAGTCCGCTGCACTAAGGCCTTGTTTAGTTCGCAAAAATTTTCAAAATTTTTCGTCATATCGAATCTTTGTCAAAGTATTAAATATAGATAAAAATAAAAACTAATTGCACAGTTTATCTGTAATTTATGAGATGAATCTTTTGAGCCTAGTTACTCCGTGATTGGACAATGTTTGTTAAAAAATACGAAAGTGCTACGGTAGAGAAAAAAAAAACAAAATTTTTTGCGAAGCCTAATACTACTACAGCAGCAGCAGTAAAGCCGCAATTAGTGCCGTGCTTTGCTTTGGGATGACGACCACACGTACGTCTGGCCCGGGAGCCCTCGAAATCAACCGAAGCGAGTGAACTGCTGCTATGGGCTCGGAGCGGCCCTCGGAAACCCTTGGGTTGTGATGTCCTTGTTAGAATTTATGGGCCTCAAGGCCTTGTCGAAACTGGGCCAGAAAAAGGCCTTTTTGATAACGGACGGATTCCTTTGATAACTGGTCAGGCACTCAGGCCTTACGACTTGGAACAACGGTCACAAAACCGAGGCCCAGCAAAATTTCCCCCATTCCTGCTTCTCCTCCGTGTCCCCCCCCCCCCCCCCCCCTCGGCGCCGGTCTCCAAGCCCCGCTTCCGCAATTCGTATCGCTTCCGGCTCCGGGGACCGACGGCCGCAGCACCGTCTCGCCTCTCGATTACTATGGCTTCCGGCGAGGGGGCCGGGGAGGGATGGGAGGCGGCGGTGCGGGCGGAGGTGGGCGCCGTTGCCTGGTGGGAAGACCCGGACAGCGCCGACCTCCGCGCCAGGTTCAAGGCTTTCACGGGGCAGCGCAGCGACTGGCCGCAGCCCACGGTCCTCTTCTGGAAGGACCTTCTCCTCCGTGTCGCTCGGAGACTCCGCGTCTGCTCCGCCCCTGCCCACCTCGTAGGCGTCCCGCCCACTGCCCCCACCTGAGCTCCCTTCCTCTCTTCTGAATGTTCTGACGAGGCGGCGCGGACAAACTGCAGGTGACGAGCGCTTGGTTCGCGCGCCCCGGGGGGCTCACGCCGCTCTGCTTGCCGCAAGTTCTGGTCTGCCCGTCGTCCCACGACTGTCTCGGGTTCTCTTGTTGCTGCGGTAGGTCATGGAAACTGATTTTTGAATTTTTGGGCATTTTTTCAGGAAGAGATGCGTGCGGATGGGGACATACTGCTGAAATCCGAGCTGATCGATCCATCCTCAGGGAGCCTGCACCAGCTGGTCAGGAGGGTGAGCCTGATGACCATCGGCTCCAGGAGGACGGTTTCGCAGGAGGACATCCTCGTGTTCAAATTGTTGGTTGAGGTACGTGAAAAATGCTGCACCCAAGGCTCTTTGCTTGGTAGAATGCAGGAATTCTTATTTGTTTCACTGCTAGTTGATTGCAGGAACGGGCTGCTGATATTGCTAGGCAATTGGGCGACTCTCATTGGACATCGACATGTGTTGTTACGATTAGCAAATTCAATAGCTTCTTTGTTGACCGGGAGGATGCTCATGTCGCATTGTGTTTTTTGACGCAATCTGGGAAAGCTAGGTACCTTTCAGGCAGGAAACAAGAACCTATTGAGGTATGCTCCCTTTTTCTAGTGCATTCTGTGATTCTGCTGAAGCAAGTGCCCGCTACCATGCTGCGTTTTGTTCAGTTGCATTCATGCCTGCAGGGTGTCAAGTTTGCACTCACTGCTTCACAAGTTCCTGCTGTATCCAAACTTGACCACGACACCTTGCACTTAGTATGGACAGAAGAGAAGTTGCAAGGACAGCTTGATGTGCTTGATCGCCGATGGGAGATGTAAGTATTTTCACAATTTGGTCTCTGCAGTTTAAATGTAGCTGTCATGTATTTCAACTTTCAAAAGGACAGCCTTGCGTGTGTCTTCTCTAGAATGCAAACTCCTGAAGAGTACACATCCCAGCAGATGACCTTCTTTTGCCAGTTTTGTACATAGAGGTGCACACAAGAATATTTCTGGTTGCCCGGGCGTGATCCATCTACTTTCAACACATCAATAGCACAGCAAGTAAATAGTGAATAGGCTATTATGATTTTCCGTATATGTCCTTATGAATTGGGAAGGGGCTACCCAGTCCATTGCTTCCTGCTACCAGATTTGACAACTTCATGCTATTGGATTCTCCATCACTTCCTCATGCCTTTCTGATACTGCTGCTTCCCTTCTTGCTTTTATATTTGTGATATCAAAATTTTTTTAGGCTCTCAGATTCCTACATTTGGCTGCTAGATGTTGTCCAGTGTTAAAAATTATGTCACGCAATTATCGGTATGTTAATATAGCAATAAGGAGGTCTAGGTTAAATCTTAAACTGAATAAGGTTGTGTGCTATGGGCTGAACTCCATGAACATAGTATGGTCATAGTGGATTTTCTAGCTAAAATTGTTCTGATTTGTAAAGAATTATTTTGTGATAGTTCAAGGAGAAGGGCATTGGCATCCTTCAAATCCGGAGATAAACAGGCTGCTTATCGTTATGTGAGGCAGTCTAAATTATTCTCACAAAGCCGGAGCAGATGCACACAGTTGTTGGAAAGGATTGAAGAAGTCATCAGTCTAATTGCTAGTGCTGAATCAAATAAGAAGGTGTGATATTTCTTACAAATTTATAAATTGTATGATGAGTAGTTACATTATGTATATATAGATATCACAAACATGACATCTTTGTAGCATAATTAATTCTGTAGTCTGTACATGATACTAGGTCTATGAGGCAATACAAATTGGTATCTTGGCAATGAAGGACAACAATGTCAGCATAGATGAGGTTAGCATCCACATGAAGGAGGTTGATGAGCTTGTTGCTGCACAAAGAGAAGTTGAAGCTGCCCTTGGTAAGTTGTTTGTGCTTCTTTTACTAGGAATTCTATAGCTAAGGGTTTTATCTAGGGTGAAGTCCATTTTCTAACCTCCAACTTGCACGGCAGTATGATTTTTAACCATGAACTACGAAATCGGATACCGAATGCCCTCCAACTATTGAAATGGTCAAATTTAGTCATCTAGCTGGTGTCAATGGTGGTTTTCTATTTTCTAAAAATAATAAAAAGCTGGTTTAATCTTAAAAAATCATAAATTATTTATTTTAAATCAAGTAAATATGAAACTAGTACATTTTTTTTCTAAAAATATTGTATATCTGTTGGTGAATCTATTTAGATTTCTTTAGAACTTATTTATTTTGTTCCTATTTTTTTCCTTCTCGTAATAAAACACTAAGAACATGAACAAATAAGATTAAAAAAACTCTAAAAAGGGCATCAAAAGATAGATGACATTTTTAGAAAAAAAATCTGGTTTCACATTTTTCCAAATTAAGATAAATTACTTATGAATTTTTAGAGATTAAACTGGCTCTTTATTATTTTTAGAGATTAAACTGGCTCTTTATTATTTTTAGAAAATGGAAAACCACCTTTGAAACCAAGTAGAGAAGTAGAGGACCAAATTTGTCCAGTTTCAACGGTTTGAGGGTGTCCAATGCCTAGTTTCGTAGCCTGAGGATTGAAATTTGGACTAATGTGCAAGTTCGAGATTATAAAACGAACATTACCCTTTTATCTAACAAGCTTAAGGAAGTGTAACTTGCATACAGAGCTCCCTCTATTTAGGTAAATACAATGGTATGATTTTGACACTGGGCATAAAATTGGTAAAGTTTTGTTTTGTTTTTCCAGCCAATCTAAACGAATTTGGTAAATTACATGAGACCAATATAAGCTCAGCCTAGTTAAAACCTTGGCCTTGCCCAATTCTGCCCATATCCAACTTGGCCTCGGCCAACATAAGTCCAACAAACTAGTCACCAAGCTGACCAGTGCAGATGGTTCAGACCTATCATTTTATTTGTTTTGGAGAACTAATATGTTTTAGAGGTAGTATTGTTAAATGATGTGATCACTATTATTCATCATGTGGCCTTTTTCCTTTCCTTTTTGTTATCTGCATGCACGCTACTGTATAGACGATATAGACATGAATTGTTTCTGGCCTGTAAACTTGCAAGATAAATGATCATGTTCTCAGTTGCCTAGTTGGAACTACCCTTGGTCTGCTGCAAACTTCACATGTATGATTGGACTAGTTATAGAAAATTAGAAATAGTTGTGTTAGTGTCAGTCTAGATCGAGGTTGCGCTGTTTTTGGCTAATACAGTAATACTTATATGCCCCATGTCTATGTAAGCCTTTGGTTTACACACACCTCTAAAAAGGAGTAACGAACTTTCAACATAGTTTTTTTTTTCTGTGACATTCTGACTGGGTTATTTGCAGAATCAGTACCTCTCCAGTCGTTAGATGGTGAAGGAGATATTGAGGAAGAGTTCAACAAGCTTGAAGCAGAATTGCAGGATGACATTCCACATATTCATGTTCAAGAACCAATGGCACCTTCCAACAAGGAATCACCTGATGAAGTGGTTGAATCATTGAGCCATAACATGTCAAGAATTAGACTGGAGCCCATCTAAACGCTCCATTTTTCACTTATTTGACCTGTACATAGTGTGATGTAGTCAAATCATCTGGTCCCATCAGTGTGTGTTATGTTTCTTGTGACAACATCCTTATAAAAGGGCAATTCTGTTGCAGATATATTCCTGACAAGAGTGCAATGATGCCTGCTGTTTCATTGAGCCTCAATATTTTTTTTTGAAAACCTAGTGAGCCTCAATAGTTCACCTCCTACTTCTTTTAAACGGTGGTTTCAATACCCTAATAACTTAGTTCATATACTGTTTGATGCATATCATTTAGTTACAGGCATATTTTACTTTATATGCTTGCATACAGCTCTTTTATCACGCTGTCTACAAATTTGTTTATTTTCTGTACACTGAACATGTGGTTCATATTTGTATATGGCATCTGTCGGAAAAAATTGAAGAACACATCACAGGAGAATTTTGTGTAAACGATATAGGGCTTTTTAGGAATCACTGAAATGTATCACTCTTTGTGGTGTTGATTTGTAATGTGGCAGGTTCTAAGTTCATCCTTTCATAAAGGTGACTTCCTATAAAAATCAACCATCTTTGTTGAACAGTGAGTCGTTCTTATCATTGCTACCTGAATGGTGATGGAGAAGGGAGAAGAATGGATGGATCATCTGCAGGTGGATCTTATTAAGTATTGACAACAGAAGTGATTGGTCTGAGATCTATTCTATCTTCATGATGATGCTGGCCTTTTCCAGACCAGTCTTTCTCCATATGGGAGAGGTCAGCAATCATAAATCCAGAAGCATGAATAATCTATTTAATTGGTGAGTCTATGGGGCTTCGAAATTAAGAAATCTTCTTTAAGCTATTATAAAGCATTTTCATTTGTATATTATCAGTCTCAAAATAGGAACATAAAGCCTGAAACTGACTCATGCGTATCTGAGGTCCTTTTTCTATGATGCGAGGATGAAAAGAAAGCAGCACATGCAAACATTTGTGCTGGGCCGTACCTTTCTTATTAATTAGATAATTTGGCTAGACACCGTGTACTTGCTTTAACCTAATATCACACCAGGAGGTTATGGTAGGAGTAGTGGGCCTAGAACTGTTTAAGCCCCCCATCATTTCCAGCTTCTGGCCAGTGTTTATGGCTTAGCTGCGGTTATTACTTTATTGAAAGGGGCAAATTTCTGCTGGTTTCACCTTGATTTGTATCCCATTTGGGTTGCATGCTTGACAAAAAATTAACATAGTCTATGTAGCTTTTAAATATTAAACAAAACATCATGCTTCAACAAATTTTAATTATCTACTGTCCACTGACATGCAACTATTATTTGTATTCTATTATGCAAATTATTATTTTAATTCAAGTCAAAACAATCAGGTGTTAAGCACCAGAGTTTGAATGTCATCGGTAATGACATCAACATGTAGGGCAGATACAGCTATCCAACTAAATGTAGGCAGTTCCCAAAGAAATTAGGGTGTATGCAATATGAGTGCTTATTTTGATGTGGTGGAGAACATATTTTTGAAGTGGTATACTTAGTTGGATTTGTACAAAACGGAAATGAGCTTTTGGCTTACAGTTATTGTTATGTGCCGTTGCCTACACTGCTTGGTTAGAAACAAGTTGTTACTTTGATTTCTGTAGTGCAAACTGAAGAATCCCATGCAGAAGGATCTTTTTTTTCGAGAACATCCATGCAGAAGGATCTCAGAAAGATGAACTGTGTGGCTTGACTGTGATTGTTGAGTCCATCATAGTACAACTCCAGGTATGGCTGGAATAATATCTATAATAAAGACAATAGAGTTATCTTGTCATGTGCATGTTTATTTCTGTCTCACACCACATGAAATGTTTTCATTTCTTGACCCACTTCAGTCCTTGAATAATGTACATCAGTGTTTCCTTTGTTATATCGTTGTCTGTGATTTTCCTTACTGTAGATGATCAGGGCATGGATAGGTGCTGACCAAAAGTTACAAGTCGGGATGGAGTAGTAAAATATCGGTAATAAAAAAGCAGAGGAGGAAAAGAAAAGATAGGCGTAGGGGTAGGATAAGCTGGCAAAGGTCTAATCTTGCAAGGCACATAGCATTTCCTCGATTTGAGGGTATCAAGATCCATCAATGGACGATCTGAAGATAGGCCTGAAAACTGGCGACAACACCTAGCTCTGAATGATAAGACCTGAATTATTGGAGGGGACTTTGCTTGTGCTTTCTCCACATGCGTAGATGCATGAATCTATCAGATGCCTGTCCACACCAGTCTTCAAAGTTATGTCAAATCAGGAATAAAATAGGTAGGGAAAAGCAATCCTGTACCTCCATTAAGTGATACAATAATGTTAGATACCATAACTAGCTTATCCTCTTACACAGTTTACTGTAGAGTGATGCTGTGGGGCAATGAAAACCATAAGATTAAAAATGCCAGGGCAGATGAACTAATACTAGTAGTACACCGTGTGATGCATGCTTTCTTTTTCTAGGCCAGAGATGTACGTACTTTAAGACTTTATTCAAGTGCAGCATTTCAGATATTTAGCCCCATCTTTTCATTCTTGCATTGTACTTGCTGCATGCTGGGTCCTGATTCCTGAACTTATTTTAGTATTGTTAAGTATAATATGCAATTTATATTATGACTAATAGTTTAATGTTTGTTTCCTGATGGGCTAACAAAGGTGATACTTGATGAATTGAAGTCAACATGCTGACGCTAACATGTAATCAAACGTAGGTAACATATATTCATGATTGAGCTTTTTTGCACGCGCTCCAGAAGCTCCTTTTTTTTTAAGACATCTCTCCAGTAGCTTGTGTTCAAATTCAGACTATATACCTTTTAAAGTAATACTCTGATTGACCAGCATATGGGTCACATCTTCTATTCTTCTTCTTCTTCTTCTTCTTCTTCTTCTTCTTCTTCTTCTTCTTCTTCTTCTTCTTCTTCTTCTTCTTCTTCTTCTTCTTCACAAACTAATTAAGCAGTCTAGAATATATTGACTATACAAATCATGTGTGAATTAATTCATTTATGCGTCTTGATGTTCAAATGATATTTAACTATGGTGTCACTCTGGAAGTTGCAAAACTTTCATATTAGTGCTCTTTTGGCCCTATGCACACATCTGCAGAATAATGTGGTTACATATTTGCTTGAGAATGCAGCTCTGAACAGTTGTTAGCTCATTATTATTTGCGAAGAGATATAATTAAGCAGATCCAGTATCCTGAGAAAATAATCCCCCCCCTCCCCCCCCCCCCCCCCAAAAAAAAAAGAATGCCTGAGAAAAGAAGATATATTGATCCAAAAAAACTTCAGTGAAGCCAAACAAACTAGAAAACTGCACTGGCTGTCAAGAAATGTTTCTTGTAACCAGATTCCATCTACCACCTACATTTTACACAAAACTTTGGAGCATCTTAGCTCGCTAAAGCTAGCCGTCCTGCCACCAAATCTGTCTTGATTGATTGGACTCTTTTCAAGTGATAGATCTGCCTCGTGGATCTTGAAACTCGTTAAGCTCGTCCAGGATGAGTTGGTGCTGATATTCACATCTGCAGCTTGTTAGTCGAGACCTGAAAAATCATCAGCCATGTTCTCTATTAGGATAAGAATGTTGTGCCAGATTCCATGATTTGTGAGTCAGGGCACACACTCGCACTTGCTGACTATTTTTATGTTTCAGCTTCATTTCTCCCTGTAGTATCTGTCCTGTTGCCACCACCATCCAAAAACTGATTGCTTTCGGTTTGTGCTGAATAGGGCACACTAAAATGCTGGTTCTCAGCCTGGAATCATTGTGAAATTTGGATATAAGAGATCCAGACAAGAATTGGTGAATATCTTTTCATCTATTTGTATACTATTTGTGAAATGCTACCTGCACGGTAGTCTGCAATTGAGGATCTCCTGTATTTGCTCCCTGTTGAGCTTCGTTATTCAGGCTCTGCTGCTGCTGAGTAGCCCCTTGCTGTTGCTCCTGCACCATGTTAGCCATGACGGCTGAAGCTTGAGGTGCCAGGTTTGGCCTAACAGGAAGACCCGCCAAAGATGGGAATGGCTGTATGCTAGATGCTGAGGGATGGATTGCTTGCCCAGGGACTCCAAACATTGGCATCGTGTTTCTGCCAGGCATTCCAAGACCTTGTGGTGGCGTGCCTGGGATCATTGAACAAGGGAAGTGAGCACCAGGCATGGGTGGAAATGGAACCGCTGCTGTGCTGTTCATATCGAGGACGCCCATCCCATAACCCAACCCCATGCCGAGATGAGGGAAATGGGCAATCGGAGGAATTTGCAAGTGCTGCATTGTTGGTGGCAGCAGCATGGGAGGAATGCACAGTCCACTTCCCATGGACATCATCTGTGTGTCAAAGGTAACCACCATCTTGTCAGTGCATTTATGTTTGCATTTATCTGAAAGAATCATGCTACATCTCGAATTAGGTGGTTTTAATGTACCTGGACTTGAAGCTGGAGGGTTTTGAGGTACTCAATTGCTTCATCCAGCATGGAGGCTTTGTCAATCTGCAAAAAGATGATTCACCTGTTGCTACCAGTTTACCAAATGCCTTCGGATTCAAGTGGCGGATAATAAGGAAGTATAAATATGATAGAAATGGATTGCCATGCCTTGTTGCAGTTGGGGATGAGCTCTTGCAGGGCGCGCATTTTTTCATTGATCCTGTCCCTTCTCCTCTGCAGGTTTGTTGCATTACAATGCAATCAGTTCAATTGCAGCTCGAGCTTGGGAGTCAGGAATGAGCCTGTACAGAGATCGATTGCATGCTTACCCTTTCGGACAAATTGTGCACCTCCGCGGTGCGGCTGCGCTTCGTACCTCTGCTGCCTGATCTTCGCATCCCACCGGAGTCATCATCAAGATCCTGAAGAAAACCAATTTCATTAATTATTAGCAAGTGAGTACAAAGGTTTGCGTAGCCAGATACTCCACTGCTATCTCACATCCTCTGCTTACATCATCTTGACTTGCAGAACACTCGGCCTGACTCTTCCTCTTTTGTTGGCGCCAGGACTCGTCATTTCCTATTCCAGCACCATTGCCGGAGCAGACCGATGAAGTAGCGACTGCAACCTCAGAAGCCTTCCTGGTCTCAACTTTTTTCTGCGGAGTCATGTCCCGGGGCATCTCTTGCTGCAGGTTACCAGCCGTCGCCGTTGTCGGTGCTGCTGCGCATGAAAACCGCACCTCCTTAGATTGTGACCACGGCGTCCTCTGGTCTGCGAACACAGGTGCAGTTCTTTGCCCACTGGCCGACTGTAGAACCGTCGACTCCACACGGGTGCTCGTGGTGACATTGGACGCCTTGTCTGTGCCTGTCTGCGGTGGCCTCTGCAGGCTTGCTCGCGCCATGGCTGCTGGCCTAGAGAAGAGGGAGAAATTCATCAAGCCCTCTCCGCCGCCCTCCGGCCGAGGTTTCCTGGTGGCCGCGAACTCAGCTTGTGGCTCAGGCCTGGTGGCTGGACCTGCAATCGGTATGCGGTGGGTTTCCTTTGCGGGTTCTGGTCCTCTGCTGGTGGTGGCAACCGGTGTGCTTCTGTTGTTGTTGTTGCCGGTGTGCTGGACTGGTGGTGGCAGAGCGCTGAGGTTCGTCGCCGCCGCTGCAACTGCCGCTGCATGGAGCTCCGAGAAGAAATCTGGGCTGTAGCTCTCTGCGAGGGCAGGTGCGGCGGTGTCTTCTTCGACGATGGGGTAGTTGATCCATGGTACGGTGTCATCAAGATCAACGTTGTCTCGGGTGGCGTCTAGGCCGGAAGAGAAGTCGCCAAAGAGGCCCGTCTTGAGCAGCGCCACCGGGTCGGTACCTGGCTGCTTTTCTTGAGCTCTGCTGCTGCTGGCAGCGCCGCAAGTGAAGGGCGGGAACGCGGCCTGCGTCTGCTTCCTCCTCCCGTGCACCACCGCCTGCCCGTTCTCCCATAGCAGCTCGGCGAACTCGTTGCTGTCGGACCTGCACCACGCACACATCATGCATGCAATCAGCGCTGTATTCAGGAAGCAAGAACCGATCAAGAGACAAAGCTTCAGCTTGAATGAAAAGGGATCGCTCACATCTCGGCAGCGGCCGGGGAGCTTTGGGTGGATGAGCCCGCGGCAAAGCAGGAGAGAGGACGACGACAGCAGGACACGCTTGATGATGAAGGTGAGCAGCAAGCACTGTGGAACAGACGTCGATCGGTGCAACACGCAACAGCAGCAGGTTGGCTGCTGAACCTCGAACGCGACGGCTAACGGATTTGCTTCTGCTGCTGCTTGTTCCCCAGAAGCTCAGCCTTTAGGTTTCTTGGCTACAGCCTACAGGAGGAAGGTTGGGATTGGGAGCTTCTCACCCTCTCGGTCTCGGGAGAGAAGGGTAGTTAACAGCGGGCGGGCGGGCGGGAGGGCAGCTGCACTGTTGCCCTGCGGGAGATAAGGTGGGGGACCTGGATGGAAATGGACAAGCAGATAAGACGGGCAAATGTGCAACAGCGGCCCGGCGGTGCTCTGTACCGGCCCGCCCCCAAGGTATGTGTGTATCCGTCCACTGTGCTTCCCACAGTATCTTCATTGTACTCTTCCTCTCTTGGATTTATGCTCCCCTGTCCTCCTAGTTAGGAGTTGGGTACAGCCGCAATTATTTTCTAGGCGCAGTTGGCTGGCTGCCATGCTAGTTGAATACTATCGCTGATTCCACATGCTCTGTAGCTGCTACTACCTACTGCTACTAGCAATGACCTTTGTTACTAAAAAAACCTTTGTTACTACTTGTACACAAGTTATTAATTAGGGCCTGACCAACCTGAAGATTCATATACTAGTAGTTAGTTAACCTGACATCTTTATTTATTTTATTTTTTGTGATAAGGACTGAAGGACCTGGCATCATTATTCTAGTTTGACTACAATGCTTATTTGTTTACTTACTATTATTACTAATAGCGGTAAGAAAGATCTATCAGGGTACACAATGAATTTATATGGTACTACTATTATATATGATGAAACCTACGTACTTCGTACTGCAGTAGCACGAATCCAATCCGTCGTTCGCTTGAGTAGGTGTAGCCACTGGGGTACTAGCTCGCACTATTTCTTGCACAGCTAGATCTAAATGATTGGGTGATCGGGGGATGCGGGGACCAAATCCATCAAGGCTTTGTTTAGTTCCAAAAAAATTTGCAAAATTTTTCAGATTCTCCGTCACATCGAATCTTTAGATGCATGCATGAGGTATTAAATATAGACGAAAATAAAAACTAATTACACAGTTTGGTCGAAATTGATGAGACGAATCTTTTGACCCTAGTTAGTTTATGATTGGACAATATTTATCAAATACAAACGAAAGTGTCATTGTTCATATTTTGCAAAAAATTTTAGAAGTAAACAAGGAGCGGGGAACACTGCTGCAGCTCGTGCTGCCCCGCTGCAGTTTGATCACAGCCTGCACAAGCAACTGCACCAAGTGTACATGTACTTGCTGATACTGATCGATCTATGGGCATGACACTGCAGTCCCAGCGATATATGGCAGGAACTGCAAAGCCAAAAGCGGCCTTGCTGCTGCCAAAGCAGCAACAGGCGGGCAAGAAAGGGAACTAGCTGAAGGAAGGCAAAGCCGCTTTGATTATAGCGGATCCAGCCCACCAGACGTGTGTACTCCTGTGCCCCGGTGCGTATGGGGGGGATCGGTGGTGACCGATGATGATGATGACGGTAGTACTCGCCGAGGACACTCCGAAGAGCCTGAACCTCCACTGATAAAGAAGTGCGTGTGCGGCTACAAAGCGTTGCGAAAGCTGCTCCCTCTCGTCACACATACACGTACTACTATACTATGCCGCAGCTAATCATTGATCCTGCTGAAGGAAAGGAGCGCGAGGACTCATGCATGGTTTGACGTTTCTGTGGCTTAATTAATTAAACTGCCCGTTGCTACGAGTACCTTTTACCTGTGATCAACGGTGCTAATAAGTCATCTTTTCTGTGGCGGTGTTGCAAAAGCAGGCACGGGATCTCCATTCCTCGGTGACTTTGTTGGGAGATGGGCACGTGGAGTGTTTCGATGTTTAGGCGCATTAAAACATATGGCATGTTGAGCTATAGGGAGTATGGGCGTGCTTCTGTCGGCTAGCTTATTCTCTATTTGGAGACGGAACCGGTGCATCAGAATTCGGGCAATCAGGTATGCATGACTCACGAGCGTGTACTGTGTTTTTTATAATAGTATTGGTAAGCTACTGCTCATATTTAACGGAGACAGTTGTATATATGCATCTGTTTAGTTGGTAGCTGTAGGCATCAGTGAAGATTTTCACACGACAGCACAAACTATTAGTTCTACCTTAGCTACTCATGTACTCTTATATAGAGAGAAAAAAGAATTGGTTAACTACTAGTCGACGCATTGACCCGACAAAAAGGGTATTTAGTATTTACCTTTTTTCAAAAAAAAAGGTGTTTGCACTCGCCAATGATCAATCTCTTGGAATTGGGAATAATAATCTGATTTCATACGTTGAACAGAACTGTAGCTAACATAAGCACACTGCATGAACCGTTTGTCAAAAATGAGATATGCTGTCGTCATCTCTAGACCAACCGTTCATCTGCCTGTTCTTCGTATTGACATAATATTCGATACAATATAATGCTACCAACAAGCAATAGGTGAATACTGATGTACTTAGCAGATATGTGCAGATGGTTTACTCGTGTTTTAATACTACCTACAAATGACGAAATTTCTTGATATATCTCTTGTATATGTGCTACTTCAACGTATCTCTTTTTTATTTTTTTTTAATAAGGAAACAAAGTTCTAGCCTCTACCACCTACAGATGGTATACAGATCTCTTTTTTATCTCTTAATAATTATTTCAATGAATACACGACCTGTTCTTTCATCTGCAATACTCCCTCCAGAACTGCAGGAAGATCCATGGGATGCATGTAGTCGAAGTTTTATCCTTTATCTTTTTATAATATATAATTGTAAAAATTTCAATCCCGATACTAGAGTGGTTAGCCAACCATTCTTTCTTTTGTTTCTTGGATATTCAAGGTATCACCAAATCTCTATCCATTTCTGATGACCAAAGCAAAACCACCTTTACATGTCCCTATGGAACCTATGCCTATAATCATAGAATGTCTTTTGGGGTTATGTAATGCATCTGCTTCTTTTCAAAGATGTATGATATGTATATTTTCTGATATGATTGAAAAGATTATGGAAGTTTTTATGGATGATTTTTCTGTTTATGGAAAAACTTTTGATGATTGTCTACAAAACTTAGATAAGGTTTTGCAAAGGTGTGAAGAAAAACACTTAGTCCTTAATTGGGAAAAATGTCATTTCATGGTTAGAGAAAGAATAGTGCTAGGACACTTAGTGTCTGAAAGAGACATTGAAGTAGATAAAGCTAAAATAGAAGTAATTGAATGTTTACCTCCGCCTGTTAATGTAAAAGGAATTAGGAGTTTCCTTGGCCATGCCAGTTTTTATTGTAGGTTTATTAAAGATTTTTCATTTATTGCTAGACCTCTTACTCACTTATTGGCTAAGGATGTTCCTTTTGAATTTGATGATGCATGTTTATAAGATTTTAAAATTATTAAGAAAGCACTCATCTCAGCACCAATCATTCAACCCCTGATTGGTCTTTACCTTTTGAAATTATGTGTGATGCTAGTGATTATGCTGTGGGGGCAGTATTAGGACAAACTAAAGATAAAAAGCATCATGCAATAGCTTATGCTAGCAAAACTCTGACAGGACCTCAACTTAATTATGCTACTACTAAAAAAGAGCTCCTAGCTGTTGTTTTTGCTATTGATAAGTTATCTTACTTAGTGGGAGCTAAAGTAATTATTTATTCTGATCATGCTGCTTTAAAATACTTGCTCACTAAGAAAGATGCTAAACCCCGTTTGATAAGATGATTTTTATTACTTCAAGAATTTGACTTAGAATAAAAGATAAAAAGAGAGTAGAAAATTATGTTGCCAATTATTTGTCTAGAATGCAATTTGAGAATCCACATGAACTACCCATCGACGACTCACTCCGGGACGACATGCTCTATAGAATTAACAGATCTGACCTCTCGTATGCAGATATTGTTAATTTTATGGTTACAAGTTATGTACCACTAGGAGGCAACAAAAGGAAGCTAATCCAGGAGAGTCGTTCTCACATATGGGATGAATCATACCTCTTCCGAGTATGCTCCGATGACTTACTCAGATGTGTGCCAGCTGAAGAGGGAATCAAAATAATTGAAAGATGTCATTCATCACCATATGGAGGTCATTTTGGGGCGTTTCGAACACACGCCAAGATATGGCAGTGTGGATTCTTCTTTCTAACAATGTATGAAGACACAAGATAATTTATTCAGAGATGTGGCCCGTGCCAAAGACATGGTAATATCAATTCAAGAGATGCCATGCCACTCATCAGCAATCTTGAGATAGAGCTCTTTGTATGTCTGGGGGATTGACTACGTGGGGCCATTTCCACCGTCAAAGAAGTATGGGTATATTCTGGTGGCAGTGGATTATGTCTCCAAGTGGGTTGAAGCCATGCCATGTAGGAATGCTGATAGTATGCATTCAAAGAAGATGTTTGAAGAAATAATATTTCCAAGATTCGTAGTTCCAAGGATAGTAATAAGTGACGGAGGTTTTCACTTCATCGACAAGCGCTTCGAGCAATACTTGTCGAAGCATGGGATACATCACAACATTGCTTCTCCTTACCATCCTCAGACAAGTGGTCAGACAGAGACATCAAACAAACAAATTAAGAATATTTTACAGAAGACAATAAATGAGATGGGGACAACTTGGAAGGACAAGCTTCGTGGTGCACTCTAGGCATACCAGACAACATACCATCCTCAGACAAGTGGTCAGACAGAGACATCAAACAAACAAATTAAGAATATTTTACAGAAGACAATAAATGAGATGGGGACAGCTTGAAAGGACAAGCTTCGTGGTACACTCTGGGCATACTGGACAACATATAAGACACCCATCGGGATGTCACCCTATCAACTTGTCTATGGAAAAACTTGTTACTTTCCAGTAGAGCTAGAATTCAAAGCTCACTAGCCTATCAAGAGATGGAATATGGACTTGGCAGCAGCTGGAGACAAGAGGAAGATGCAACTCTCTGAGCTAGAAGAATGGAGAGAAAAAGCATATCACAATGCCAAAGTTTATAAAAAGAGAGTAAAAAGATGGCATGACAAAAGGATCAAGAAGAAGGAGTTCACCCCAGGCGATAATGTATTACTTTTTAATCCCAAGGTGAAACTCTTCGGGCATGGAAAACTTCGAAGCAAATGGGGAGGACCGTTCGAGGTGGTGAGCTCATCGTCGCATGGAGTTGTCACGCTTCGCAACAACGAAGGTACATTATTCAAGGTAAATGGTCAACGCCTTAAATTTTTTTAGAGCCCAACAATGAATTAGAGAAAGTAGACGTAATTACTTTCGTTCTTAATTAAAATATTTAGGCCTGACCCTTTTATTTTTGAATTATCGGAGAAAATCAACTTTTCCAAATAAGAATATAATTAATAAAGTGTACGAAAAAGTTGAGGCAGAGGGGGCTCGAAGGTCGGGCGACCGCTCAAAACCCTAGGGGCGCCCGCCCCTCCCCCAAGGCCATTCATCGCCGCCTTTCTCCATTTACATCCTGAGACCTTCCTTATTGATAAAGGTGAATCTTTCGATTTTCTTCCCATCCTTCGTTATTTCACTCCCAAAAATACGTTTCCAGACCCCTATATAAGCAACTCATGCCTATGGTCTCATCTCATCCCATCATAGCAATTCTCTCCTCTTGCTTAAAAGCTAGCAACACCTCTCTACTCAGCAATGTCTAAGAAAAATTTATAATGATCCCCTTTGGGATTGATCTCAACACCATAGAGAGAACTCTTTCTTCAGTCTTCTTCTAACCTATGGTAAGTGTGTAGATATCGTTCTAAGGGGAGTAACTAGAGAAAAGAGACACATCAGAGAGCGCTTAACCCTAGTACCATATACCCTACCTTACCTCCTGACGGGACATGGATTACTGAGATCCAAGAGGATTGTCACTTCCCCCAAGAGGCTACCACAAATCTGGCCAAACAGGGAGTATCTATGAGTATTCCTAGCCCAAGCACACGCTTACGCTATGAATAATTACTCTATTCCCTACGCGAAGCGAATAAAGTAAACTCGTAAACCAAAGAACAATAAGAACAATAACTTACTAGTATTAGAAGTTGAATTGCTGAACAATTCTAGAACCAAGCCTCGGGTTAGGAGACTTAATCCCAAAGATACGAAGAAGAAGGCACCGACAGGTTGGGATTCCTCAACTCCTATCTTCACCCTATACTCTCTCAATCTCTCTTGTTGCTATCGCCCTAAAGAGACAGATCCATTTGAGGGACCCCTCTCTGTCTAACTCTCTCTGGAAAATATGAATTAGGGTATCAGAGTTAGATACAAGGGGGTCAGGGTCTTTATTTATAGCTCCCTAGGAATCACCATAGCCCTCGGATCAAACCGACTTAAACATAAGCTTAAGACTAATCCTCAAAGTCGGTGGAGGCAGCATCCGCGAGGTTTGCTCCGATTGGTGGAGAGCCCCGGGCGGCCGCCCCACCTAGCAAGGGCGCCCGCCCCTGGGTGGCTTCCAAATTGGCCCAGGTTTTAGGTGGTGGCTCCTGGAATCTTCTAGATTGTTCCTGAGTTGACGTTCCAGTCTTCTCTCTATGTAAATCTAACATTTGGACCTTCTTTTATTATTATTTCGATAACCCCCTGCAGAAATAGACAATCACCAAAACTCGTGGAATTCTGTTAGTAATAACCCTATATCTATCGAGTGCTTGTAAATAGGTCCTTTTTCATGTTAAGTTGATGGTTAAAATTAGGAGTTATGTACCGTCAACAGGTAGGAGCAGCATAGGTGCGTGTCTCTAGGATAGAAACAACATAAAGTGTAGTGCGTATATGTGGGTGGTACTTCTAGGAACAAAAGTAGCACATAGTGAATGTGGTGGATGTAAGTGGTTGCATACTTCTGAGGACATAAGTAGCTAAGATCAATGGATGGCTCACCAGGTAAGAGCCTGGTATTTTCTATTCGCCAAACACAGGCAATCACGTTTCTTATGTCCGCCAAACCTAGGCAATCACGTTCTCTTTAAACTTCCAGTCCGTATAGGACTATATATAGAAAAGAATCAACATCACGGTACAACACCTGCAACCCAAATCGGTAATGCTCTATCTAGGCCATCCGTCCATCTGGATGGACTCGGACTTGACCAGCGTGATGAAGCGAAATGACGCGACGCGCCCGCTCGGCTCCTTATCTGTTCGCCTGCTCGTTCACTTTCTTCTCCACTCGTCTTCTCTACCTCTCTCCTCCTCCGCACTTGTTGTTGCTCACGCTATGCTCGCTGCTGGTCCCTAGGATGGAGCATGCTCGCATCTGGCTTGCCACCGTCTCGCCTCTTCCCGATCCCTCCCTCACTAACCTCTATGGCACCGGTGAGGATGGTGACGACGGCAGTTTCCGGCGAACTGCACCATCCCTCCCTCCCTCCCCGCCTCCCTCTTATCCTCCGTGACCTCCATGCCACCGGAGATGATGGCTATGGCACAGCTTCCAGCGAGATAGATGAGTCCTTTTATGGATCTGACCCTTCCTCCTTCTCCCCCTCCTCTGGATCTGAGCTCTCCTTCTCCTCCTCCTCCTCCTCCTCCTCCCCCTCCTCTGGATCTGAGGGATGCAGTGGTGGCTAGGGTTTCGACGAGCTCTATTGCAGTAGCGTTATTTTGTTGTTGCAAAAGTATTTTTCCTTTGTTACATTAGTTTTTTCTGATGTTGTATTCCTACTCCTCTAGATCTAGATCTGAGGGACACAATGGTTGCTAGGGTTCCAGCGAGCTCTGTTGTAGTAGGCTTTGTTTCTACTGTTGTAGTAGCGTCGTTTTGTTGTTGCACAAGTATTTTTCTTTGTTGTATTAGTTTTTTTTCTGACGTTGCATTCTTACTTCTCATCTGGATCTAAGATCTGAGAGTTGTTTCTATTATTGTAGTAGCTTTTAATGTTGTAATGGTTCTCTCTAGATCTCTTCGTGTTGCAATGGTTCTCTTTGGATGTTGTCGTAAGTTTCAATTAATGTTGCAGCAGTTCTACTTTGAGATGCACGTAGTATGTGAGTTGCTTCAATCTGCATATTGCAGTAATTGTTGTATGTCGTTGTAGCAGTTGTTGAGTGTTATTTCAATAATATGTTCATGATGTTTCAGCTGTTTCAGCATAATCTTTCAGCTGTTTTTTTGTTGTTGCAATAATACGTGTCAAGGTGTTTCAACTTCTTCATCCTAATGTTGCAGTTGTTGTCCCTTTTTGTTTGTTGCAATATATGTGTTCATGGTGTTTCAACTGCTTCAATCTATTGATGTAACAGTTTGCTTAACGATGTTGGAATAACGAATTCATGGTGTTCAAAGTTGCAGCAGCAAGTGGGGCGGGCTGTGGGGGCGAGCTGGTGATGGGGGGAGGTGTTGGGGTTCCGGCGAGGTTGGGGGCAGGCAGATCCTGCGCGTGGGGGATGGGGCGAGTTCCTTGCACAGGGAGCGGAGGAAGAGACGATTCCCTTTCTTCTCCGTATGGGGGTGGGCGGGGTACGTTCGTATTTCTAGTTTTTTTCTCCGTGCGGGGGCGGGTGGGGTTGGGTTCGCATCTTACTTTTCTTCTTGTTTTTTCTTTTCCGTGTGGTGGGTAGTGAAGATGTATAGTAAAGCCAGCGTCTGGACGCTAGCACCCGGATTGGACGTCCAGGCGCTAGCAGTACCGAACCCAAATCGTTTTCAAATCGAATATGCTAGATAATGGATTGTACCATGTAATCAAAATCAAACACAGATCGATTGAAATTAGATCTCATCAGCAAAGTCAATAAATTTCCCCTGGTTTGCCGAATTGGTCAAGATAGAAATCGCGCATAAGATTCCTGTAGTTGATCACTGAGACAAAAAATCTAAACGCAAAACCATATTGCAAAAGAATTTCTAGGGGAATAGAAGGGGATCCGAAACTAACCTGAAGGTGCTCGTCATACGCAAATCTTGGCCGCTGGACCATGAGGGGAAGCCACACGCCCCTGTAAGGGAAAGGGGCTGGGTTGCGCCGCACCGTCGTCGAGGCCGCCATCGGTGGTTGGAGGATCGATGCCGCAGGTGAGGAAGAGCGGCCGCAGACGGTGGAATCGGCCTGGCGTGTGATTTGGGAGCGTCGATGGTGTTGGAGATCGATAGGTGTCGCGGAATCGGCCCAGCGTGGGATTTGGGAGCGGGGCCGGCGCAGGTGGTGGAATCGACTAGGGCCTTGTTTAGCTGGGGAAAATTTTTGGTTTTGGGTACTATAGTACTTTTGTTTGTATTTGATAATTATTGTCTAATTATTGACTAACTAGACTCAAAAGATCCATGCGCAAATTACAGACAAACTATGCAATTAGTTTTTTAATCTATATTTAATGTTTCATGCATATGTTCAAAGATTCGATATGATGGGGAATCTTGAAATTTTTTTGCAAAACTGAACAAGGCCTAGATCAGGGTCGTGTGCAATGGTGACGGGTTAAGAGCTATCAACGCCAAACATCCTATGCCGCTGCTCGCTCTAATAACGCCCGTAGTACGCGGGCACGTTGCATTCGCGCTGGGCTAGCCCGAGGCAAGTCAACCGCTCATTTGGTTTTATGGGACCAGGAGGGCTGTGCGGCTCGGTCAGATGGACCGGATGCAAAGGACGTGTTTAGTTGGCGAAATTTTTTAGATTTGACTACTATATGTCCAATCATAAGCTTGTTAGACAATAGGATAGTATTGTCTTGGTGCATTGAACGTGTGTGCTAGGCTCAGGGTTGTTGAGCACGCCACACAAGTTGTTATAGCATCTAGATATCTAGGAGATTTGTTGTAACAAACATCCATCTGTACAGGCCACGTAGGGGGCTCTTCCCTACCTATATAACATGCACCGAGAGCCCCTGGATGGGCAACTCTCCTTCTCCTAGTTTTCACATGTATCTGACTAGGTAGATTCATTCCACGCGAGTTCGTCGCCATGGCGCAATCCTCTGGTGTCGCCAAACTTGCTTTCGGCTTCCTGCCTCCGGTCACCGAGAAGCTAACTCGGGGTAACTACGGCATGTGGCATGCCCAAGTCTCCCACACCCTCAAGGGGGCTCGCCTCGCCACGCACATCCGGGCCAGGGCTATGCCTCCGGCTGCGTTCGTCGAACCGGATCCGCCGATTGATACTGATGGCAAGAAGAAAGCTCATGTACCCAATCTAGAGTACGAAGAGTGGATTGTGAAAGACAGCCACGTTCTCAACTACCTGTTCTCATCGCTCTCCAAGGAAATCTTCTCTCAGGTTTCCTCCGCGGCATCGGCGGCGGCTCTCTGGGCCGCGATCCAAGAGCTCCATGCGTCGCAGTGTCGTGCTCGGGTCATCGCCACACG
Organism: Sorghum bicolor; assembly: GCF_000003195.3. Lineage (NCBI taxonomy): Eukaryota > Viridiplantae > Streptophyta > Magnoliopsida > Poales > Poaceae > Sorghum > Sorghum bicolor. Next base: position 13,110,238 of record NC_012872.2, read on the forward strand.
CATGACCCTCGCCACGGCGTCCAAGGGGACGTCCACCGTGGCGGAGTAGTTCACGAAGATCAAGAACCTCGCCGATGAGATGGCTTCGGCGGGCCGCAAGCTGGAGGACGAGGAGATTGTCTCCTATGTTCTCACCGGCCTCGGGGAGGACTTCGACTCCGTCGTCTCTGCGGTGACGGCGCGGGTCGAACCGATCTCCGTCCATGAACTCTATGCTCAGCTGATGAGTCATGAGCAACGCAAGGAGGCGCGTGATGGATGATCCAATTTCTCTGTCAATGCTGCAACCAAGGGCGGTCGCAGTGGTGGCAACCACAACTCCAATCATGGTGGTCATGGCAACCGTCGTGGCTTCAATCGTGGAAAGCCCGGCCGCGGCGGTGGTGGCGGCCGTGGAAGCAACTTTCAACCTAGTGTCTTTTGCCAGGTCTGCGAAAAGGAGGGGCACAGTGCCTTCAGATGCTACAAGCGGTTTGATCAGAACTTCACCCCGGCATCGCAGAAGAGCGTTTCCTCAGCTACTACTTCTTCCTATGGAATTGACACCAATTGGTATGTTGATTTCGGAGCTACATATCATGTGACGAGTGAGCTCGACAAGCTCACCGTACGAGACAAGTATGGTGGCCATGATCAAGTCCAGTCTGCAAGCGGTGCTGGTATGGAGATAAATCACATTGGGTCTATATTTTGCGTACCCCATCAAGCACCATTCATTTATAGAAAATCCTTCATGTTCCTAAAGCTAGTAAAAATTTACTATCTGTCCACCGCCTTGCGTGCGATAATGATGCTTTTCTTGAATTTCATCCACATCGTTTCTTTATCAAGGAACAGGGCACGAGGAAGGTCATCTTCCAAGGACCATGTGAGGGTGGTCTTTACTCGCTAAAGTCAAGTTCATTCCAGTCGCGTCCAAATAAAAGTGTGCTCGCTGCCACCATCAAGCCTACCTCCACCCTATGGCATCGTCGGTTGGGTCATGCCCCTACACCTGTGGTTCGGCAGGTCCTTAGTCGTCATAGGATCCCATTTGTTTCAGATTCAAATGAGAGTTTAGTTTGTGATCTAGTCCTCTAGAACTTGTGTTTTCGGATGTGTGGGGGCCTGCTGCCTCATCAGTTGGTCGTCAAACATATTATGTCAGTTTTATTGATGACTTCAGCAAATTTACTTGGATTTATTTGCTTCATCACTGAAAGGATCAAGATGCCCAAGAGGGGGGGTGAATTGGGCTTCTCTAAAAATTTAAGCAACCTATAAGCTCCAATTCAACCCCTTGTGCCTAGTGTGACTTAGAGAGCTACCGGATAAAAGTTTTGCAACCTAGTTCCAATCCTATTCTAGCAAGGCAATTCTAAGAATGTAAGAACACAAAGTAAATGCTAGAAAGTAAAGGAGTAGTGGAAGAAAGTGCTCGGCGATGTTTTGCCGAGGTATCGGAGAGTCGCCACTCTCCACTAGTCCTCGTTGGAGCACCCGCGCAAGGGTCTTGCTCCCCCTTGGTCCGCGCAAGGACCAAGTGCTCTCTACGGGCTGATTCTTCGACACTCCGTCGCGGTGAATCGCCCAAAACCGCTCACAAGCTTGACACGAGCCACCCATAAGAACTCCGGGCGGTCTTCGTGCCTTCAATCACCACCGAACCGTCTAGGTGATGGCGATCACCAAGAGTAACAAGCAACGAACTCTCACTTGACCCAAACAAGGCACTAGAGAGTGGTGGATGCACACTTGACTCTTGGAACTCACTAGAGAAGGATTCTCTCAAGAAATCACTCAAAACTCAATCCTCTCTAGGCTCTTGCAACTCTCTTGCTCCACAACAAGGTTCTCGATGTTCAAATGGGCAAGAGTGCTCTCATGGACAAGGTGGAGGAGTATAAATACTATCCACCAAGTCCAAAGGTCGGCCAACCGTTTTCCACTGAAAACGGGGTCACCGGACGCACATTATGTTGCACCGGACGCACTGCACCGAGCGTCCGGTGCTTCATAACGGCTACCTGCACTTTTCTCTGACAGGTCACCGGACGCTAACTCCCAGCGTCCGGTGCACCGTCCGGTGCTCGGGAGAACTTTACATGCTCCCTACGCAAGGGACCGGACGCTACACGGAGCGTTCGGTGCTCAGGGAAGGCTTGCAACCTCCCTGGGTAAGGGACCGGACGCTACCCGGTGCGTCCGGTGCTAGCGTCCGGTGCCTAACCCTAAGCACCACACTATTCTAACGGCTAGGGACCTCACCGGACGCACTCACAGAGTGTCCGGTGCAGCGTTCGGTGCCCCTTTGGGCACCCAAACTTCGTCGAAACGCAATCGCTCCAAAACGAAGTTTGTTCCTCTCGATCTAAGGACTATCTCTGAGCTGCCTAGTGCTAGGTTTACCAAGTGTGCACCACACCTAAACCTAAAGCCTTGCCTAAGTCAAGCTACTAGATCAAAGCCCCTCTTAATAGTACGGTCAAAGGAAAACAAAGTCCTAAACTACTCTAAGTGCCCTTCTTCACCATATGGCACTTAGACCTAGTCTAGTCTTGACGATGTCCAACCATCCTTTGAAAACCGAAACGATTTCCACTATTAAGTAGGCATGTACGTCCCTATCCATCGAGTACCTATATACCATGACCTTACCTATGACTTTGCCTCTGCAAAACACACGTTAGTCATAGTAATCATGATGTCATCAATCACCGAAATCACTAGGGGCCTAGATGCTCTTTCAATCTCCCCCTTTTTGGTGATTGATGACAACCTCGAGTATGAAAAGAGTTGAGGTTTTTAAAGAGACTTGGTTTCAATAAGCATGATACAATAAGAGCAAAGGGGTTAGACATGCTTATATCAACCAAGTCCAATACCCTGCATCCAAATATGTGAGTGAAATACAACAGGATATAAACACAAAGCTCATAAGAACAACGGAGTAAAACACAGAAGCAAAGGGTAATATGAGCCAAAACACATGACATTAAGATATCACAATAACCACAAGTCATGTCTCACAACCATAGTATCTCACACAAGTGCAATGCATAAAAGTAAACGTGATGCATGATAAAGTAGCACACATAAAAAGGGTATCTCAAAAGAATAGACTCCTCAAAAGAAGACTCCTAAACCCTCTCTAGCTCCCCCTAACTCCTAACTCTCATACTACGAACTCTCTCCCCCTTTGGCATCAAGCGCCAAAAACCTAAGAAGTCGGTGGAGGAGGCGGAGCAGTGGAGTCCCTCGGCACGGCCACGAAGCGAGCTGCATCATCTGAACTGTCGGCCGTCGAGGCGGAGGAGGTGGAGTGACCCTCTGAAGCTGCAGGAGCTGGAGAAGCGGTCCGGGTCTGCTCTGGAGCTGTCACAGGCTGTGCTGGCTGCTCGAGTCCGGCTGACGAAGCTGGCATGGACTCGGTCGCTGTAGCTGTCGTCTCTGGTACGGTAGTAGACGGTGCAAGCTGCTCGGACGACGCTACTGACGACGACAGAAGCTCTGTAGTGGTAACTGGCGCCGTAAAGACTGCAGAAGCCTGCAGAGGAGGAGGCGTAGGGTCACCAGTCAGAGCACTGTAGGTGAAGCTGAGGTGCGGATCTGTCTGCGAATCCCACACAAGCTGTGACGCTGACGCTGACTGAGGAGTGAAGCCTGAGCGGAGAGGAGTGAACTGAGGTACCTGCTCAAAGCCAGAAGAGATAGCACCCTGAGAGACCTGGTGCTGTGGCGTCGAAAACGGCTGACTCTGAGCTGGTAGCTGGAGCGGCTGCTGAGACGGGCTCTGAGTCTGAGGCACTGGAGTAGGTGGCCTGACAGTCGACGTGCCTGGGAGCTGGATCTGCGGTAGCTGAATCCCTGAGGCGGCCATGAGAGCGGCCATCATTGCTATCTGCTGGGCCTGGAAAGCAAGCTGCTGCTCCTGAAAAGTGAGAAGCTGACGCTGGAGCTCATCCTACCTGGCCTGCATGGCTGCATTGATGGCAGCCTGATCCCTGTCTCGCCTCGCCTGCTCCTCAGCTACACGGCGCTGATCTGCCCTCATCCCCTCTAAGATAGCAAGTAGGGCGGGGTCTGAAGTACTCGAAGAACCGCCTGCCTCGTGGTCGTGAGCTCTGGGAGGGAGATCTGTCACTGGCGGCTGATAGTCATCATCTGAGCTGTCGGAGGCGAAGTTAAACTCGCCCTCTGCCTCTGCATCTGCAAACACGCCAATAGCTATATCCTGCTGCTCCTCTGTCTCTGCAACTGCTGCTATACTGCGGGTGCCCCTAGGAGAAGGTGGGGGCACCGGTCCATGTGGAGCACGAGGAGGAGGTGCACCGCGAAGGTCGTGGTGCGCTCTCAACATCTGTCGGGGTTCGTAGTGGGGGAAGACGGTGTCGGACTCTGTCAACTCCCTCTGCAAGTGAGCTGGCAGGGGCAGTGGCCTAGCACGAAGAATAAGCAGAGTGATCCAATGTGCATACGGCAACTGATGCCGTCCCCTGAAGCTCTCTGAGATGGTGTCCTCTATCTCTGAGATGATCAGATCCCACAAATCAAACTGCGTCTGGGAGATAAGGTGAGCGACGAGCCACTGCTGCATACGAGTGAAGCCGTCTCTGTAGCCTGTCCTGGGGAGAAGAGCCTTCCTCAATACAAAGTCGAGGATCCTGACTGGGCGTGTCAAATCTGCCACTGTCCTGCTGGAGCCCTCCCCAAAAGGTGCACGGAAACAGGGAGCCACGAAGTCAACCGGTGGGATCTCACCACTGTGAGGACGACGAGGGGGATCCACGTTCCCGTAGCACAGCTGGTGAATCCTGGTGGGAGAGGCTTGCAGTCCAAGCACCTCTCTAGCCCTCTGAGCTGTCACTCTGTAGTCCGTGTCTGCCAGTGCGTAGTGGATGTAACTGTGATCTGGAGAAACCCACACTGACGCATAGAACTCTCTGACCCACTGCTCACAGTAAGTGCCGGGGAGTGCTAGTAACTCTGGAAGTCCGTGGAGGTAGGTAAAGTACTGATGAATATCTGCTCCAACCACGTTCCCCAGTATCTCCAGGTCGATCACTCTGTGCTCCCTGAACTGAGCCTGAGAGCGAACCAGTGCCTCGTAGATGTCCTCCTGGACGACTGTGTAGAACCTGGCACCGGCTCTAGGATCCCTGGCAGCTGGAAACCAGGTGGGAAACGGAACGAACCTCAGCTGCTGGATCTCTCTGGCTGACACAAGAGAGAGATCCCTGTGGATCCTGACTGGCCTCAGGCGTGAAGCTGGTGTGCCTCTCGCTGGTGTGGCACGAGCTGTGGAAGTGGACTGACCCGGCGTGCCGGTCCGAGGAACGGCCTGGGTACGAGCACGAGTCGACCTCCTGAGTGGCTGCTCCTGCTCCTGCTCCTGTGCTGGACCCTCTGCCTGGGTCTCTGTCTCAGTGTCTGGATCCTCCTGAGCTGGATCCCTGACCACAAGCCTAATCCTCTGTCCTCCAATCGTCACGGTGCCTGGAGGGGATCCATGGAATGCCTCTGCCTCAAGTATTGCACGCCTCTGACGCGGCGTAAGATCATCACCTATCCTCAGAGCACCTGAGCGACCACCCCTCTCGGCTGCCTCAGCCGCTGCTGCAACTGCCTCTGCAACCTCTGCATCTCTGTCACTGGCCTTCCGCTTCTTTGTGGCCAGCTTCTTGCCTTTCCCTTTCTCTGCCGCTGACAGGCGACGAGGAGGATCACCTCCACCATCACCTCCTGGGGAACCTCCTGAGCCAGCTGTCGGACCACTGACGTTCTTGGTACGAGCCATTACGAAAACAAGCGTCCGACAAACAACCGACTGACAATGGAGATTAACGCGCTGCAGGGAATCGACAAGATAGGATATATATAAGAAAACATATCGACTAGAGATGAGACAATCCTATAGATCGTAAGAATAGATAAGATACGCACGCAAACGGCTTACGATCCATGGACGAGTCGTGTTCCGGATGAAAACTTTCGATTGACAACCACCGGAAACCACGAGCCCTTTCCTTATGGTGCTGCACAGGGTTAACGAGGAAGATCGAGGTTAAGAACCCTTTTCTAATCCAATGAAACGAAAAACTCAAACACCTTAAGGGCAAGCAATCGAGAAACTCACCCAATCCCTCAAATCCCCTCGAGATGGATCTGCGCGTGAGGAGAAGGATGGGGGAGAGATCCCTGGGCAGATCTGGCGCAGGGAAGATGGCACGGGATCGCCGGAGGAGGAATCTCGGCGGTCGGCGGCGGTTCCTGCGGGCTAGGGCACGGGCGGCTCGGCGAGAATCGGGAGAGAAGGAAGAAAAACGCCCGCGAAACCATCTGGGCGCGGGCTTTATGCGCCCGCCGCGGGGTCACCGGACGCTCTTTATGTGGCACCGGACGCGTCCGGTGACCACCGGACTCATGCGCAGAGAGGATTGCATTTTGGCTTTGCACCGGACGATGGGCACCGGACGCTGGCTTTAGCGTCCGGTGCTTCGGGTTACGCCTGGTGAGCACCGGACGCACGGCACCGGACGCTGCAAGGACACTGTTCCTGCGTCCGGTGGGTGCAGTCTGGCGCACTCACCGCACCGGACGCACAGAGACAGCGTCCGGTGCTCCTCTGAGCACTTTTTCAACTAAGCACCACGTCCGACTTTGACCCAACCAAGTTCCATTTCCAAAAGCACACAAATAAACACCAAATGGAACTGATATGAGTGACTTCTCTCGAACCCTCAAATTTTCACAAATATTTAGCCATAGGCTTAGTAGTTTTTATGAAGATAGTTCGAGAAAATCACCAAGGAGCATCGTATGGCCATAAAGCTAGGGGTTTGAATCATAATGAGCTTTGAATGCTCCCCCTATCTATGGACGAACACAGCGGATGCTCAACGAATAACCGAAAAGAAACGGTCAATTAACAAGCATGCATATGATATGAGTTGTAATGCAACACTTGAAAGTAAACTAATGCTTGTCAAGTTTGATCCAAGGTTAAGCTTTTTCACACACTCAGGGGGTTATCTTAACCATGTTAGACAAGCCCTACATGCAAGTTGTATTTTTAGTTTTAGTATGCATGATATGCAAAGCAAAAGTTATTTACAAGATTCAACACACAACTTTTATCTTTTAGTGAAGTTGGATAGGTCAAGCACATTAAGTTCATTTCTCAACATACAAAACCTAGCTTCATCTAGGGGTTTTGTGAAGATATCCGCCAATTGATTTTCCGTTCCCACATTCTCTAAGGATATATCACCTTTAGCAACATGATCCCTAAGGAAGTGGTGGCGGATGTCAATATGTTTTGTGCGGGTGTGTTGAACCGGGTTGTTTGCAAGTTTTACGGCACTTTCGTTGTCACACAACAAATGTACTTTGTCTAGTACTACTTCATAGTCTAGCAAAGTTTGTTTCATGTAGAGAATTTGTGCACAACAAGCACCGGCGGCTATGTATTCCGCCTCGGCCGTTGACAAGGCAACACTATTTTGTTTCTTTGATATCCAAGAGACAAGAGATCTACCTAGGAAGTGGCACCCTCCAGATGTGCTTTTTCTATCAATCCGGCACCCGGCATAATCCGAATCGGAATAGCCTACAAGTTGGAATCTTGCACCTTTGGGATACCACAAGCCTAGGCAAGGTGTGTATTTTAGATACCTAAGAATTCTCTTGACCGCAATCAAGTGAGATTCCATAGGCATTGCTTGATATCTTGCACACATACACACACTAAACATTATATCGGGCCTAGATGCGGTGAGGTAGAGTAGACTTCCTATCATGGAGCGATAGAGAGTCTTGTCAATTGGGTTACCTCCCTCATCCAAGTCGAGATGCCCATTTGATGCCATGGGAGTCTTGATTGGCTTGCAATCCATCATCTTGAACCTCTTGAGAAGATCTTGAGTGTACTTCTCTTGAGAGATAAAGACTCCTTCCCTCATTTGCTTGACTTGAAATCCTAGGAAGAAGGATAGCTCGCCAATCATGGACATCTCAAACTCCTTGGACATCAAATCACCAAATTCCTTGCAAAAATCTTCATTAGTGGAGCCAAAAATAATATCATCAACATAAACTTGGCAAATGAAGATTTCCCCATTCATTTTCTTGGTGAAGAGTGTTGTGTCAACTTTCCCAATCTTGAAGCCCTTCTCAATGAGGAAGTCCCTAAGCCTCTCATACCAAGCTCTAGGAGCTTGCTTGAGACCATAGAGAGCCTTGGACAACCGGTATACATGCTTGGGGCACCTAGGGTCTTCAAAACCGGGGGGTTGCTCAACATAGACAAGCTCATTAATATAACCATTTAAAAAGGCACTTTTCACATCCATTTGAAATAACTTGATATTATGACTAGATGCATATGCAAGTAGGATACGGATTGCTTCAAGTCTTGCCACCGGTGCAAAGGTTTCACCGAAGTCAAGACCTTCCACTTGTGAAAAGCCTTTTGCCACAAGTCTTGCCTTGTTGCGCACCACTTTGCCTTGATCATCCTTCTTGTTCCGGAAGACCCACTTTGTTCCAATCACTCTTGCAACTTTGGGTCGCTCTTCAAGTGTCCATACTTGGTTGCGAGAGAAGTTGTTCAACTCCTCTTGCATGGCCATGATCCAATCCGCATCACGAAGAGCTTCCTCTATAGTCTTTGGTTCATCTTCAAGAGACACAAAAGCGTGATGTTCAATAAATAAAGCATGTCTAGAACGAGTAGTTACACCACGTGATGGACTCCCGATGATGAGATCTTGAGAGTGATCTTGGAGGAGATGTGATGTTCTTCTTGGTGCCACTTGAGGGGTTGGTTGGGGAGCATCAACATCTTGTGCTTGTGCCACCGCTTGCTCATGAGTGACTTGAGTGTCTTCATGGGCATCTCTCACATCCTTGTCTTCATCTTGTGGACCTTGTGAGGTGGATGGTGGCTCAATGACTTGCACATCATCATCATCTTCTTTAGGCTTGATGTCTCCCACCGGCATGTTCTTCATGGCATCCCTCAATGGTTCTCCACCTACATCATCAAGGTTATTACTTGCTCCTTGGGAGCCATTAGTTTCATCAAATTCAACATCAAATGTTTCTTCAACTATGTTTGTGGCATGGTTAAAGACCCTATATGCCTTGGACTTTGATGAATAGCCAACCAAATAGCCAATGTCACATCTTCTTTGGAATTTTCCCAAGTGTTGGCGCTTCTTGTAGATGTAGCATTTGCATCCAAACACTCTAAAGAATGAGACATCGGGCTTCTTCCCATTGAGCAACTCATATGGTGTCTTCTCTAGGAACTTGTGAGGAAAGAGCCGGTTTGAAGCATAGCATGCGGTGTTGATTGCCTCGGCCCACATCTTCTTCGAAGTGTTGTACTCATCTAGCATTGTTCTTGCCAAGGTAATCAATGTCCGGTTCTTTCTTTCTACAACCCCATTTTGTTGTGGTGTGTATGTTGAGGAGAACTCATGTTTGATTCCCACTTCATCACAATACTCTTCAATGTTGGTGTTGTCAAATTCTTTGCCATTATCACTTCTAATTTTCTTGATCTTCACATCAAATTGATTTTGGGCATTCTTTGCAAACTTCTTGAATATTGATGCAACTTCGGCTTTGTCTTGCAAGAAGAATGTCCAAGTGTACCGGGAGAAATCATCAACTATGACCAAGCAATATTTGTTGCCTCCAAGACTAGCATATGTGGTTGGTCCAAACAAATCCATGTGTAGTAGCTCAAGCACTCTTGAAGTAGAGAGATAGGCTTTGGTTGGATGTGTATTTGCAACTTGTTTGCCCGCTTGACATGCACTACAAAGCTTGTCTTTTTCAAAAGTCACATCCTTCAAACCTCTAATCAATTCTTTCTTCATCAACTTCTTGAGTGTGCCTATTCCAACATGTGCTAACCTTCTATGCCACAACCACCCAAGTGAAGTCTTGGTGAATAGGCAAGTCTTGACATCAACTTCATTTGATGAGAAATCAACTGCATATAAGTTGTTGTGTCGGAAGCCTTTGAATATTACTTCATTGTCACCTTCCTTGGTCACAATTACTTCCTTTTTCTTGAATAGGCATTCAAATCCAAGGTCACAAAGTTGTCCAACTGAGAGCAAGTTGAAACTCAAAGATTGCACATAGAGCACATTGGTGATGGAGTTGTCATTTGAAATAGCAACCTTTCCTAATCCCTTGACCTTGCCTTTTGAATTGTCACCAAATGTGATCTTCTCTTGGTTATCAACATCTTCATCAAGAGAGGTGAACATCCGGGGATCTCCGGTCATATGTTGAGTGCAACCACTATCAATTACCCAATGTGATCCACCGGTCTTGTAGTTCACCTACACACAAGAGATCAAGCTTGAGATTTAGGGACCCACATTTGCTTAGGGCCCTTGACCTTCTCTACTAGTTGCTTTGGCACCCAAATCTTCTTTGGCCTTTGCTTGTTGGGTGGCCCTATGAAGCTAACCTTGACCTTGCCACTCTTGTCTTTCCTTACAATGTAGTGAGCATTGAAAGCAAATGGTCTTGCATGCTTGGGCAAGGGTGGTGGTAGTGGTGCCTTACACTCATGAGCAAAGTGTCCTTCTAGACCACACTCAAAGCATCTCTTAGGCTTTGTCTTGCTTTGTTGATCATGAGTGGCTAGTGACTTGATGAGATTTGTTTGATGAGCCTTGTAGCCAATCCCACTCTTGTCCATCTTCATGACGGTGTTCATAAAAAGCTCACTTTGAAGGTCTTTCCCCTTTGTGAACTTGGCTAACCCCATGGTTAAGTGTTCCTTCTCTTTCTTGAGCTTGTTGTTCTCTTGAGTTAGCTTCTTGATGATTGGGTCATTGTTGCTAGCTAACTCATCCAAGATGAATGTTTCATCTTCTTCTTGCTTGTCATACATCAAACCAAGCTTGAGATATTGATTTTCTTCTTTGAGTAATTTGTTCTCATATGCAAGTTTCTTGTCTTGATCAAGTGACTCAATCACTATGGTCTTGTGCTTGGCTTGGTCTTGCAACTCTTTCTTGAGCATGACAATTTCATCCTTGAGCTTGATAGTGTCCTCATAACTCTCGGCGACTACCACTTTCTTGCCCTTGCAATTAACACATTTGCTTGTGCTCTCCACAAGTAAATCATCACAAGATGTGGCTACATCAAGCTTAGCAACATTGTTAGTAGCAACATGTGTTTCAATTGCAAGTTCATAAGCAATTTCAAGGTTGTCATAGTTTGCTTTTAGAGTTGTTAGCTCTTCTTTCATTGTTCTATATCTAGTGATAAGCTCATCATGAACACTCTCAAGTTTATCATATTTTTCTTTGAGCTCTTTTAGAGAGAGTTTGAGCTCCTTGAGCTTAGTGGTCATGATCTCATTTTGGTCTCTAAGCTCATCACTAGACTTAAGCTTTGCTAGAAGTGTTTCATTTTCAAGTTCAAGCTTTTCGTTCTCACTTCTAGTCTTTCTTATGACTTTTGTGTACTTGTTTAGCAATTTTACAAGTTCATCATAAGAAGGTGATTCATATTCACTATCACTTTCACTACTCTCATCCTCACTTTGTACCTTCTGGTCACCTTTGGCCATAAGGCATAGGTGTGTTGAAGATGTGGATGGTGGTGAAGATGATGGTGATGGAGCATCGATGGCAATGGCGGCAACCTTCTCATCATCACTTTCATTGCCGGAGGAGTCACCACTTGAGCTCTCAATGTCGGTGAGCCAATCACCAACAATGTAAGCCTTGCCATTTTTCTTCTTGTAGTGCTCCTTCTTCTTGCCACCTTTCTTCTTGTATTGCTTCTTGTCATTCTTCTCTTCATCACTTGAGTCATCTTGCTCTTTGTTTTTCTTCTTGTATTTGTCCTTCTTGGGCTTTGGACATTGATGAGCAAGATGACCAAGATCACCACAATTGTAGCAATCCATCTCGGAGATAGGCTTCCTCTTGCTACTTGTGAAGAACTTCTTCTTCTTGGAGTCAAAGTTGACTCCATTCTTGTTGAGCTTCTTCAACATCTTTGTGGTTCTTCTCACCAAGAGGGCAATAGATGCATCATCATCACTTGAAGTTGATGACTCAACTTCAATCTTCTTGGCTTTGCCCTTGTGAGAAGCTTTGAGAGCCAAGTCCTTCTTTTCTTTCTTGGCCGACGAGGAGCCATCTTGAGGGTTCATGTGCATGTACATCTCATGAGCATTGATCTTCCCCAATATGGTGGTTGGTGTAGCGGTGGAAAGATTGCCTTGATGAAGCACGGTTACTATGTGCCCATATTTCTCAATGGGAAGTACACATAGTATCTTTCTAGCTACATCTGCCGTACTCATTTGTGTAAGCCCAAGTCCATTTAGCTCCTCTACAATGACATTCAAGCGAGAATACATTTCATTAGCATTTTCTTTAGGAAGCATCTCAAAAGTATTAAGCTTGTTCATCACTAGGTGATAGCGTTCCTCGCGTTCACTCTTTGTTCCCTCATGGAGCGCACAAAGTTCCTTCCAAAGTTCATTGGCGGTTTTGTGGCTCCGAACGCGGTTGAACACCTCTTTGCAAAGACCTCTAAAGATGTGGTTTTTGGCCTTCGCATTCCACTTCTCGTTTTCTTGCTCTTGTGGAGTAAGAGCGGTGGCTCTTTCCGGAGGGGCAAACCCTTCGGTCGCGGCTTTTAGGCACTTTACATCGCATGCCTCAAGGTATGACTCCATCCGTATTTTCCAATACGGGAAGTCATTCCCATCGAACATGGGTGGCGGTCCATCCCCGTTAGACATCTTTCTCTAGGCGGTCAAGCCTAAATAATGAGCACTAGGCTCTGATACCAATTGAAAGGATCAAGATGCCCAAGAGGGGGGGGTGAATTGGGCTTCTCTAAAAATTTAAGCAACCTATAAGCTCCAATTCAACCCCTTGTGCCTAGTGTGACTTAGAGAGCTACCGGATAAAAGTTTTGCAACCTAGTTCTAATCCTATTCTAGCAAGGCAATTCTAAGAATGTAAGAACACAAAGTAAATGCTAGAAAGTAAAGGAGTAGTGGAAGAAAGTGCTCGGCGATGTTTTGCCGAGGTATCGGAGAGTCGCCACTCTCCACTAGTCCTCGTTGGAGCACCCGCGCAAGGGTCTTGCTCCCCCTTGGTCCGCGCAAGGACCAAGTGCTCTCTACGGGCTGATTCTTCGACACTCCGTCGCGGTGAATCGCCCAAAACCGCTCACAAGCTTGACACGAGCCACCCACAAGAACTCCGGGCGGTCTTCGTGCCTTCAATCACCACCGAACCGTCTAGGTGATGGCGATCACCAAGAGTAACAAGCAACGAACTCTCACTTGACCCAAACAAGGCTCTAGAGAGTGGTGGATGCACACTTGACTCTTGGAACTCACTAGAGAAGGATTCTCTCAAGAAATCACTCAAAACTCAATCCTCTCTAGGCTCTTGCAACTCTCTTGCTCCACAACAAGGTTCTCGATGTTCAAATGGGCAAGAGTGCTCTCATGGACGAGTGGAGGAGTATAAATACTATCCACCAAGTCCAAAGGTCGGCCAACCGTTTTCCACTGAAAACGGGGTCACCGGACGCACATTATGTTGCACCGGACGCACTGCACCGAGCGTCCGGTGCTTCATAACGGCTACCTGCACTTTTCTCTGACAGGTCACCGGACGCTAACTCCCAGCGTCCGGTGCACCGTCCGATGCTCGGGAGAACTTTACATGCTCCCTGCGCAAGGGACCGGACGCTACACGGAGCGTCCGGTGCTCAGGGAAGGCTTGCAACCTCCCTGGGTAAGGGACCGGACGCTACCCGGTGTGTCCGGTGCTAGCATCCGGTGCCTAACCCTAAGCACCACACTATTCTAACGGCTAGGGACCTCACCGGACGCACTCACAGAGTGTCCGGTGCAGCGTCCGGTGCCCCTTTGGGCACCCAAACTTCGTCGAAACGCAATCGCTCCAAAACGAAGTTTGTTCCTCTCGATCTAAGGACTATCTCTAAGCTACCTAGTGCTATTTTTACCAAGTGTGCACCACACCTAAACCTAAAGCCTTGCCTAAGTCAAGCTACTAGATCAAAGCCCCTCTTAATAGTACGGTCAAAGGAAAACAAAGTCCTAAACTACTCTAAGTGCCCTTCTTCACCATATGGCACTTAGACCTAGTCTAGTCTTGACGATGTCCAACCATCCTTTGAAAACCGAAACGATTTTCACTATTAAGTAGGCATGTACGTCCCTGTCCATCGAGTACCTATATACCATGACCTTACCTATGACTTTGCCTCTGCAAAACACACGTTAGTCATAGTAATCATGATGTCATTAATCACCGAAATCACTAGGGGCCTAGATGCTCTTTCAATCACAAATCGGAGGTGTTTCAAGTTTTTCGCAATTTTCAGCAACTTGTCGAACGCCAATTTGATCGTAAAATTCTCATCATGCAAACCGATTGGGGAGGGGAATATCAGTCCTTAAATTCCTTTTTCAAGCAAATAGGCATAGCTCATCATGTCTCTTGCCCCCATGCTCATCAGCAAAATAGCTTGGCTGAACGAAAACATCGTCACATTGTTGAAGTAGGGTTATCTTTGCTTGCCCATGCATCTATGCCCCTTAAGTTTTGGGATGAAGCTTTTGCTACGGTTGTTTTCTTGATCAATAGGTTGCCTTCACACGTCATACACAATGAGACATCCCATGATCGCCTCCTAGGCCAACCTCCTGATTATTCCTTCCTTCGTACCTTTGGCTGCGCGTGTTGGCCTAATCTACGACCCTACAATGAAAGAAAACTAGCCTTCAGATCCAAACAATGTGTCTTCCTCGGCTATAGCTCTTTACACAAAGGTTTCAAGTGCCTTGAACCCTCGGTTGGGCGCGTTTATATCTCCAGGGACGTTGTCTTTGATGAAACGGTCTTTCTCTTCTCTTGGCTCAATCCCAACCTGGCGCTCGTTTACGATCCGAGCTCTCTGTTCTACCGGATGTTCTCCTTAATCCTACCGCTGATTTTGGGGATGCAACTTTACTAGACCGGTGTGAGGATTCTCCTATCTCTACTGACCATGGTATTAGTCCAAGTTCTCATGATGTTACAGGAACAAATGGTGCCGAAAATGAAGGATCCGGTGCAAACGGCGATGCAAATGACGCATATTCTTGTCGTCATTTTATGTACCCCCTGCACAGACCGCAACAGGCACGCCGATCGAGATGGATACGCCTGCGCGGATCTCACCTACCTCGGCGCAATCTCCTTCGGGACCTGCGCCCGTGCAGCACCTGGTCGGGTCGAACGCGGCTTCGTCTGGCGCGGTGTCGTCTGATCCCGCGGGATCTTCTACGCCTACGTCGTCGCCACGCGTGACTGCTGCCTCGTTGCCCCAGCCACAATGTGATCCTCGTGCTAGGGGACAACCTGCAGGAGGGCAGGATCCTTCTGCTTCCTTGGTGCCCAGCGGATCCGATCCTCCCGAATCGAGTGCGGCGCGGGCTCCTATGTCAAATGATGCGGCTTCGGTTGCTGCTGCTCCAACGCCTCCCTTCAAATTAGCATCAACTCGACCCTTCACAAGGTGTCAACATGGGATACACAAACCGAAGCAGTACACTGATGGTACAGTGAGATGGGGCATGATGGCAACTTTTGAAACTGGTGAACCCACCACTTTGACCGAAGCTTTGAAGGATCCCAAGTGGATAGAAGCTATGAATCATGAATACAATGCCTTGCTCCAAAATAAGACATGGCATCTTGTGCCTCCTCCCAAGGGGAAGAACATCATTGATAGTAAATGGGTTTACAAGATCAAAATAAAGGTTGATGGCACCATTGACAGGTACAAGGCATGGCTTGTTGCCAAATGATATAAGCAACGGTATGGAATTGATTATGAAGATATATTTAGTCCGGTTGTCAAAGATGCCACAATTCGACTTGTTCTAGCAGTTGTTGTGTCACTTGGCTGGTCTTTGCAGCAGCTGGATGTACAGAACGCATTCTTGCATGGTGTTTTGGAGAAAGAGGTCTATATGAGACAACCACCAGGCTATAAAGATCCTGATCATCCCTCTTTAGTTTGCAAGCTTGACAAGGCCCTATATGGACTCAAACATGTACCTCGTGCTTGGTATACCCGTCTATGCAACAAGTTGAAGCAGCTTGGTTTTGTACCGTCCAAAGGAGATACTTCACTCTTCTATTATCATAAGGGTGACTATACTATGTTTGTCTTAGTATATGTTGATGATATTATAGTTGCAAGTTCGTCACAGGCTGCTACAGATGCACTTTTGAAGGATCTTGAGCAGGAGTTTGCCTTGAAAGACTTGGGAAATCTTCATTATTTTCTTGGCATTCAAGTGAAACATGTTCCAGATGGGCTTGTCACGTCGCAAGAAAGGTATGCTGCTAAGATCTTGAAGCGAGCCGGGATGAGTTTGTGCAAACCAGTTGATACGCCATTGTCCACAACAGAAAAACTAAGCATTATTGAAGGCAAGTCTCTTGTACCAGATGATTCAGTAAGGTACAGAAGCATTGTAGGGGCACTGCGGTACCTAACCCTCACAAGACCAGACATATCCTTTGCCGTTAACAAGGTTTGTCTGTTTCTACATGCCCCAACCCTGACACATTGGAGTGCTATTAAGCGTATCCTGCGCTATGTCAAAGGCACGTTGCACTTAGGGCTGAAGATACGAAGGTCGAAATCTACGATGGTCAGTGGTTTTTCCGACGCCGATTGGGCGGGGTGTGTTGATGATCGACGATCGACTGGCGGGTTTGCAGTGTTTTTTGGACCTAGTCTCGTGTCCTGGAGTGCTCGTAAATAGCCCACTGTATCGCGCTCCAGCACAGAGGTGGAGTACAAGGCCCTTGCTAATACAACGACAGAGATTATGTGGATTCAAAGATTGTTGGAAGAACTTGGAGTTTGTTATTCTCCTGTTGCGCGACTCTTGTGTGACAATGTTGGTGCCAGGTATCTTTCAGCAAATCCTGTGTTCCATGCGAGAACTAAACACATTGAGATTGATTTTCACTTTGTTCGTGAGAGGGTAGCTCAGAAGCTTCTTGACATAAGGTATATTCATACAGATGATCAATTTGCAGATGGCTTCACAAAACCCTTGACAGCACTGAAATTGAAAGATTTTAGATTCAATCTCAACCTTGTAGATGGCTGAGATTGACACTAGTACAGAATTGCTCAAAGCCAGCGGTGGAATATAATTTTTACAGGCGGTTTTAATTAAAGAACGCCTGTGGAAAGAAATTGGCTTACCCGACTACAAAACCGCCTGTGAAAATCAATTTCTACAGGCGGTTTCTTAAGAAATCCGCTTATAGAAATACATTTGAACTTGATTTTTTTGAGCTTTTCAAATGACCTCGTTTGAAAAAACTGTCAAAATGAAAGTTGTAGATCTTGAAAAGTTATGAAACTTTGTAGTTGATAATTTTTTTATTTGAAATCATCTTGTCATTGAAAACTACGTTTGAATTTCTCAAATTTGAAATTCAAATTTTGTAAATGACCTCGGATGAAGGAACTACCAATATAAAAGTTGTAGATCTTAAAAAGTTGTAAAACTTTGTAGTTGACAACTTTTCCATTTGAATCCGTTTAGGGCCTCAAATAATCAATTTATGCTTGGTTTATGATAGTATGTGGGGAATTAAACTCTAATCCAAACACAACTGAGTGGATAGGTAGAGTGGTAGAGGAGGGTACGCGCGAGGGCGAGGTCTCAGGTTTGAATCCCATCGACCGCGTAGCACGCGATTTTACGCGAAAAAATGCGCGACTTGCTACTTGGGACGAAGACAGTGAGTCTTCCCTGTATTAAAATCTTTTTTTCCTATTTTTAAAAACCGATTTCATATTTTCTGGAAAAAGATTTCTTCAAGCGGTTGGCATAACTGAACCGCCTGTAGAAATGCATTTCCACAGGCGGTTCGCAGTTACCCGCCTGTGGAAAAATTTATTTCCACAGGCCACCAAACACAGGCGGTTCTCCAAACCGCCTGTAAAAAAGGGTTACGAACCGCCTGTATAGTACCTCTGTGTACTAGTGTGAGAGGGGATGTTAGACAATAGGATAGTATTGTCTTGGTGCATTGAACGTGTGTGCTAGGCTCAGGGTTGTTAAGCACGCCACACAAGTTGTTATAGCGTATAGATATCTAGGAGATTTGTTGTAACAAACATCAATCTGTACAGGTCACGTAGGGGGCTCTTCCCTACCTATATAAGATGCACCGAGAGCCCCTAGATGGGCAACTCTCGTTCTCCTAGTTTTCACAAAGCTAACTAGGTTTTAAGATTTGTCTCGCAAATTATAGACAAAGTACGTAATATTTTTTTATCTATAAGATTCGATGTGACGGGAAATCTTGAAAATTTTTGGGAACTAAATAGGACCCGAATATGCTACTTTGAAGCAAGCTACGGAGAAATACTTATCTTATACTCTTATAAAGCTAAACCCCACTAGATGAATTATCTCTTCATGCAAGATGTCCACATCATTCCCCACTAAGTGACCCACTAAATGTTCTATCTCTTCATGCAAGGTGTCCACATCATTCCCCACTAAATCCATGTCATCACATACTAATTACAAAAATTGACCATATCATCTATATAATGTGAAATACTTTAAATCTTTATTCTATTAACATACAAGTCATGTACATACACTATTTGTTTCATCACCAATTCTTCTATAATGTAATCAAATAATAGTTTTTCTTCTATTAGCTTAGCAATTTTTTGACTAGATCTAATACAATAAAATACATACAAGTCAAATTCATATATATGTATACATAGATATATATAATATACTTAATATCATATTGTAATGCTATGTATCAAACAATTTTCTTTAAGAGAATCCCGCAACAACGCGCGGGAAATTCACCTAGTATATATAGAGAGAGTAAAACCAGTTATTTTTATACATCCTATAATATCTTCGCAACTTACCCACCGCAATTTATGATTTGTGCTTATACAAGTTCGTCAACTCACGTACAATAATAATGCAGTGTCCGATTTCTAAATGCATTATATTTCATACATTTGTGATTTCAATATATATTAGATTTAGTGCAATGCATTAAAATTTAATATAAAGAGGAAAACATAAATATGTATGTATCATATTCTATAAATGGTCGGTTTTATTTCTCACGTTGCAACGCACGGACATATTTGCTAGTTATTTAGAAAAGCGATAAAAAAGGTATCTGTCCCTATATTGGTATTGACCATATTAATTTTACTAAACTTATTAGACGAAGTATATGTTATATTTATAGTAAATTTATTTTATGTATGACAGCGGTGTTACAGAGGATCGTTGTAGAGGCTGTTGCCTTGTTGTACTTAACAGAGCTTCAAGAGTTTCAGTCTTTTGTGAATAAAAAAATAGTTATACATGTATTTGTTTCATAATTACTATAGATTCTTTTTGTCTTTATATCAAGAACTATTACCAATGATTTTTATCATAATAATATAATATACTGGTGTAAACTGCAAAAACATCATATTACATAAATAGCCTTTTCAGTTGAATCTACTTGTGTCATTTCTTATATTTGGGTTCTCATTTCAAACACAAATATATATAAAGTGCTCCAGTTTTTTCCCAAAAGGAAAGTTAATTGGAATACTGCCTTTAGCACTCCAGACTTCGAGAGAGCCTTTAGCACAATAACATAAGCGTTACATTTCTGCATGCCTTTTTCGCTTTCTAACAGTTATATCCTATGCTCTAGTACTACATCTCTATCGTATTTCTAGAACTCTCTTTTCATGCCAAAAAAAAAGAAAAATCGTACAAGCTACTCCCTCTCTTCCGAACTATAGTGCATTTTAGTTTTGGTCGTCCTTTTTTCTTAAAAAAATATGGCTATAAGTTCAGAAAATCGCACTATCAATACATATGAAGAACTAATGAAATTATTTGATATTGTACATGTGGATTATTTTTCTATAAACTTATTTTGAATAGGACAAACATAAAGTGGTATTTCGATCGTCCCTTAGGCCAGTCTCAATGCATAGTTTCATGGCACAGTTACCAAAACTATAAACTAGGTAACCGAGCCACAAGAGTTTCATGGGGATGAAACTCCTCTCTCATCTGATGAAACTCCTTTATTTAATGACCCTGCCAAGTCAGCAATTTTGCTTATGTGGCACCCTATTTAATGTGCATGACACTTTCATGAAACATGCATTGAGACTGGCCTTATGAGTACAACTAGCTAGCAGCCGAACAGGTTCATTGCTTTGTCCATTTTATGTCATAGGGTTTCCCTTTATTCCATTCAATCCTGAGTACTTTTCGATTTATGCTTCTACCGGACTACAAATAGGCAACACATATCCACTTGTACCTTTGTTGTTTGCTCATCGATCTACAGTACCTAAAATAACTTATCTGTACTTTAATTAGCTAGTGGTCTGAAAAATAAAATTAGGATACATCTTTTGTTCACACAATAGATACCGCAGTGTGGGTTGATGGACTTGGTAGTTGAAGGACTTAGACTATGAGATTGTGTGTGTGGGTGGGTGGGGGTGGGAGGGGGGCAAATGTTGTATCGAGTTACATGAAGCTATAATTTGTAACAGGAAACGAAGAAGCACCATGTTAGATAAGTGTAAGAAAGAAGGATCACAAACATGAGTACAAAGATAGCATCATAGGTTTGAACGAGAAGTCGTTCTATATTTATGAAACTATCTTTTTGTTCGGACAACTTTATTGCCTCAACATTTAGTTCAACCTCCTTACAAAGTTTTGACTCACTGTTTCAAACTATTTAAACTACTAGGTTAGTTCAACCCCAAGTAAAACTAATTGTTTCCGCGTATAACTTTAAGTATGAATTTTGTAAGGTGACAATTGGCATCTTCTACTATTTTAGGAAAATACTTTTTAGAAAAAAAAACATTGTGTTATTCATGCATCTTCATATCTCATTGGTTATACTAGTATTCGACAGTTGCAATCCAAGGAAACTTTTGTATATACTTTGTAACATAGATTATGATGTCAATTATCATCACCATGGAAAATCTGAACCCATAAACACAACTTGCATGAGCATAAACAAAAGCCACAAATTTTGTAAGGGGGTAAATTTGGTTAAATGTTGTATTGGTGGTGAGTCAATAGACCAAATAGTTGAGGATAGTGAGGGTCTTTGACTTTCTTTCATTTAGTATATTTGACAAAATTCAAGTAAACTACTTTATTAGGTCATTCTCCTACTAGGGGTATTAAGACATTATTGCCTTATTAGATTCTTCGCTTCTATGTGCTATATATTTGTGTGGCATGTACATATATGATATATCTCTATCACGCGTCAGCTAGACTCTGAGATTTAGACAAAACGTATGGTATGCCATCATATCATATCATATCTATGCCTCTTAGCCTAGTTGTGTCATGAATGAATGTATACATATATGCATGTCCGCCAGTCTATGTCAAACGTCACAAAAAATATGTTTATTGACTTGAATTAATTGTGCAAGACAAAAGTTAATATGTCGTGCATGTTGATCATCTATGCAAACACGTATTTGCATGTCGCAATGCAACATGATCCAAGAAGATGACCCTTTTGTATGTGTGACTCGATCAGGCTAGCTCTCCATAACGGTCCATGGTGAGTTTCTTCGCACTTCCAAATCAAGTATGAGTAAGGAACGAATTGAACAGCCACTCGTTATGTTCTTATTAAGAGCATCATATCTGTGGCTTCAACATAACCTGCCCTTTTTGTGGAAAGGCAAATAAAGGCCCTAACTGACACGTCGTCGATGGACTGTTCATGTCCAAGCAAAATAAGGTATATATCGCATTATCGCCGCCGGCCACCTGGCTCTCTCGGGGTCGGGATGGAATGCATGGATTCCCCAGAAGCCCCACACGGGGGCACCGGTACGGTTGATCCACACACGGCTGAGGCCTACTAACGAATAATAATTACCACAATACTGGAGGTGGAGCTTACAGCGACGGTGCACGCGATCTCCATCGTGGAGCACGCAGGTCCGACAGCGCGCTAGCTAGCTACCCGCTCCTCCGTCGAGCCGCCGGACGACGGCGACCGCTCGTACGGCGCCCTCCCCTCACCTCAGATCACCTCCACCCGGGCCGGGGCATCTCTGATGCTTCCTGCTTGCGTTGCGCGGTAGCTAGCCAATGCGGGCTGTCGGCAGTCAGCTGGCCGCGCGATCCGTCGTCGAATCCCGCCAGGGGCGCAAACCATATCGCCTGACGCCGACGTCGGCCCGGCTACACGTTTCGCGCTCCTGGAGGCCGCCGGAGGGAGGGAGGGCCATCGTCGATGGCGAGGTCTCGTCTGGAGGAGCAGCAGGTGGCGCCCGGGCACGCGCCGCACGTGGACGTTCACGTGCATGCCAAGATGCGCTCGGGCCCGCCCGCCCGCGCGCGCCAAAGGCAAAGGGAGAGCAACACCAGCAAGTCACCCCGTCCGGTCGCTTGGGTGGGGGCGTGGACCAGGCCAAAGCAGGCGGGCGCCCCCGATTGACGGCGACATCCACCGGGACGGGCATGCATCGGCCGGAGTCCGCCGGAAGTCGACACGCTTGCAAGGAGAGAGACACCAAAGGGAGCGTGTGCGACCCCTGGCGAGGCGCGTGTAGCCCTGAGCGCGCGCGCGGGCCGGGAGCCTTGCTTGATGCTGCCAGCCGTCTACGTTCCCGTCAACCCGGCCGGCCGGCGACTGTGCGGCGGGCAAATAAATAAATGGACGACGACCCCTCGCGCGCGGCGGTGAGCGGGGGTACGTGATGCGCCCCCCGCTCTGTGCAGGGAGATGGCGACGGCGACGGCGCCCGATCGGCTTATGGATCTGTGGCGGGTCGCACGTACGGTGCATGATAATGTGATCGAGTTTTGCACCGTACGTACGTACATGTGTTGTGAGAACGCAGCAACTTGCAGTCCGTACGTCTCGACCGCAACCATCGAAAGAGCTACTGGCGTATCTACTGTTCGTTCTATGGCACAGCTCACGGTTGTTGTGCGCTGGGTTTTTTTGGTCAAACATTTTTTTTCCAAAACAGCTTCTTGGATAAAGCTTTCTTTTTCCATCATAAAGACATGAGTTTGAGATGAAGTTGAAAAAAAGTAGTTTATCCTAGCTCTTTCTCCCATTTTTTTCTTTTGATACATGGTAAAGCTGTTTTGTCAAACAACTTTTTCAAAACAGCTTAGTTTACCTAGAAAGTTGCTCATGAAACTATTGTCTAAAAAACAACTTTACTAGTAAAGCTAAGCTAAGATATGTCAAACAACGTCTATATACCACGCAGAAGCCGGAAGCTGATTAATCTCATCTCATATATGTATGTGGTCTAGAGGAAAACGCAAACTAGCCAAGTACAGCAGCCGTTGCAACCCGGTATTTCCACAACCGTCTGCGCGCGCATGCTCTATCCTCCGGCTTAAACTCCTTTAAGATTCTCGCCAGTCAACACACGCCTTCACCCATCTCTTTTCCGAACTGCTGCTGGATTCCTTACTTCCCTTTTTGAGTCATTCCATTCCTGACTTCAATTGCATTCTGATTCCATGGATTCTTATGTTTGCTTCCTTGTAAACCTGATGAGAACACCGTACCTTTCTCTTTCCCCAATCTCTCTTCAACGCCTCTCTCCATGTCTGCTCTCTCTCTCTCACGACGTCGGCGCCGCCGCTTGAACTGCTCTCCGCTTCTCTCTCTCCCCTACCTTGCCGCCGCCGTCGCTCCCCTCTCCACGGACTGCTGCCTGCAGCTGCTATTCGCCGCCCGTTCTCTCTCTCTCTCTCTCTCCACCGCCTGAAGATGTTGTCGGTCTGAACAACCCTAAACTTTCATAAACAAGCGGTTGTCAGGGACATCGACAGTTCGTCGCAACCAAATGTGCCTCGTACTTTCAATTTTAAAGGTAAACTTTGTTGTTGTATGTTTGAAATTTCTGAATCCTTTTGGATCTGTGTGTTGCTTTCATTTTTATAACCCTGTTAGTCTTAGATCTACTTGCTTTAGTTCTTTTTCGTCAGTTCCTAATCTTGTAGCCATAGGTTTGTTGTGATAGATAGGTATACTTTCCTGCATCTACATGCTCTTACAAGTACTTGTAACATGAGATTTCTTCAGTTCAAATTATTATTTTGTACTATGACTTTTTCAATATAAAACCATATATTATAGGATTATTTTTCGACAAAATTAAACCTTTTTGCGGTCAATAGATAATCTATATATTTCTTAGAGTCTGTGATTTCGCTAATATAAACAGGAAGATTTGTTTTATTTTTCCAGTGGTTCAATATACTATGTGTCTGTTGTTGCTTTTTTACAATCAGTATTTTCTGTGATATAATTGTATCCAAATTAAGAGCATCCTAATTTCAATTTTAGTATTTTCATACGGATCCTTTCTTGTATTAAAATTGGGAATTTTTTTGGATCTTGTTGCCGCTTGAATTGAAGTTTTATAAACCTGTTAGTGTTAGAATACATAATGATCATTTTATTTAAAAAAACGTAGTGATCGATTCAGGACAATGCCAAAATGGTTTCATTATTCTGGTGATGGTTTTTGCAATTATTTTTTCTTTTGGTAACATAATATTGGTGTTCTGTCTAGTGGAAAGCATTGAACTTTAATTTGACGAACGTATAGGCGCTTAGTTATGCTCTTTTCTCTTTTGGCAAGCAATTATGACACCATCATACCAAGCGCAAGGTGATAGGTACATAGTTTAACTTTCTTTAGCATGCATTTTAGTATTTCTGAAATTTTGTTTCAGATTGATAAATTAATTGCAATCTATATCCTACAAATATTATGGCCTTGCAGTCTGACAGCTTTTACCAGGTATTTTTTTTTGGCCTTTGAAGTCTTCAGTATTAGGTTGTCTCCAAAATCATTTGTGCTTAACAGATCATGTAGTGTTTACTATTTTTCTTGATTTAAGCACTGATTTCCGTACATGTAAATGCTCCTACAATTTCTTTGTAGAACCTCTGAACTTTTTACATTGTCTATACAGTTGCTCAAGCCATAGAGTTCCAGAACAAGGCTTATGAATGTAAGCACAGTACTATGTTCTTAGTTTTGCCAAAGATAAAAAATTATCACTAATCTCTAGCCATAATTGTAGTAATCACATTGATTCAATTTCTGTTAGGATATTCAAATGTGCAGTCACTTATGATGTCAATAAAAACCTGTAGAAGAAACATCTTTAGTCTATCTGAACTAGTAGAACAAACATAATCTAATCTCAGCTGATCTCTGTACTCAGTTGTGATGATAGTATTCATTGAGTTAGCAGTTTTTTTGGTACCTTAGATAGAATATTATTAACAACTTCTATTTTGCTACTTTCAGGGAGCTGCTTCCACTGGCCTTCAAGTTGCTTGATTAGCTTGAGAATTGGAAACAGTCTACATGTTCAATGCATTATTTAGCTTGAAATAAAAGCTTTACATATGTATCATCAATGACATTCTTCGTGTGCATATCATCCTTTTCTGAAGGAAAGATATTAAAAATTGATTTTATCTTTTGCCTATTCATCTATTTAAAATCTTGTATTGGGTGTTTTGTTTTATCTGCATTTATGCTACTATAGCAATTCTCCCTTCGACACCCCCACCTTTAAAAAAGACTAAAATTTTAAACATCCTAAAGGAACACTTGTCTTGTTGCAGACATGACTATGACACACTGCTTTAACTGGATGAAAATAACCATCAGCACACTGGTGCTTCAGAAAAGCCAGATCAATAATTTGCCGCATTCAGTAGTTCAGGTACCTTCCAAACTAGTATAAGTTTTTTTTCTTCCCTCTTTGACTGAAAAATCCTAACTACTTTTCCATGATTTCCTGTTTCTGGCAGTCCAATAGCATTGAAGATCCATGTTCTGTCTGCCTTGAAAATCCTTCTGTGGGAGATACTATCTGCCATTTGCCATTTGAAAGATCAGAATTGTGCCTAAAATCAGACCATCCATGTTTGCACTGCTTCCGGTGATCTTTTACTGTTTGCTTAGTTCTTACATATTGAGAAGGGCTATAAGCATATGAATATGGCATAGTCATAGTCTCTAGATCTGAATGTCTTTCAAATATCTAATATGCTTTCCTCCCAAAATCTATAAATATGCATAGTCATAGTCTACAGTTATTTCTTTGCTAATTATGGCATTTAAATTTATTTGATCTTTTTGTTTAAATTTTTTTCTTCATCAGGTAAAGTGGCCAGTGATGAAAAATTCCCAATTTAGTGATGAAAAGTGATCTTGTTCTTGTGAGGGACTGGGTACTTCCAGTTTTGTAGTGTTGTTCTTACTACAAAATAGACCAGTCGCGGTATTGTCCATTTAGATAACAATCCGGTTTTTCTAGAACGGCATGCACGCGCATGCCTTATCCTCTGGCTGCAGCTTCTCCAAGATTCGCGCCGGTCAACCCCTCGTGTTCACCCATCTCTTTCTCGCCCACTCGTTTTCACCTTGATGACCCTTAAGCTCCAAGAACAAGATCATATGAACATAGAGGACTGGTTCTGAGGCCACTATTTGTCATACTTTTTTATGTTTTCTGTTTTCAACAATATTGATAACTAATTGTTTGTTGTGCTAATGAAGAAATTCCATGTTAATACTGGATATTTATTTGATTTTTTTGTTAGTAAATTTTGTTTCTTGATGAAAATGTGATCTTATTCTTACGAGGGACTGGGTACTTATAGTTTTCTAGTGCTGTTCTTACTACCAAACAGACCCTTATGTTTTATGATTGCTACTTTTTTCTATGACTGTTCTTAAGATAGCTCTTGATAATTTAGATTCTTAAGATATGTTTTTTTTCTATGACTGTTCTTAGACGTCCTCTACCCTGCAATTTATTCCTGAGCTGGCCTCTCCTCCTATCTCCTATCTAAGATGTGTTGAGTGTTTATGATTGCGGTTCCAAGTTTCTGAGTTTTTGTGCATGCTTATGATTGGTGAAGAATACTTTTGTGAGATACGGTCCATGCCTATGATTTTCTTAGTCTATATTGAAGAAATCTAAAAGTCAGTATAAAATCTTCTTTTCAAGTTCTACTAGATATTTTGGTTATAGTTGCTATGGGCTGCATGTCCTCTATATAACACACTCGCGCTAGATTGTATCTGAACCTATAATCAGCTTTGGATTTCCAGTGATCTGAGTTATAAATTAATAGTACATAGTTGGTACAACAATCAATTATATGTCATAAATGCTACAACTCAGCATGTATAATTATAATCTCAGTTAATCTTATTTTTGCATAGCTTATAAATAAATTATATTTATTCCTCACATATAGTCTGTAATTCTCATTGTACCTTTTTTAGTCTTTTACTAACCTTCCACTTGTTATCAAAATCTTTTCCTAAGTTATTTAGATTTAGTTATACATTCTCCTAAGGCCCCACAACTTATAAGTATGTAAATTTTAGAGATCTAGTTTCTTCTAATGTAGATTCCAAAACTTCTTACTAACATATGTTTTCTTTTTTACTAATATTAGATTATTGTTATGATCAATTCAATGCAGGGCCCCTTTGTGTACCTTGCCATGCAACCATCATTCTGCAAATAACTCATTCTCGGATGGATGGTATTATATTTAATACTCATTAGTTAATTCATGTCCCTAACTGATGCCATTCTTAGTAAATTTAGACAAATTTGTTTTAGTGTATCATGTTGTCATGTGTTGGCAATACAAACGAAAGGAGTCTAGATGTATCACTTATACTATATATAGTTCATACTTTATTATTGTGGTTTCATCATTTGCATACTGTATTGAGATGTTACTAGCCTTTCACCCTTTTTTTTCTTTTAGATAGGGTCATCGGTTAGCATACATAATAGGCATTGCCACTTCTGTGGCCTTTTTTGCTTCCAAGATGTTCAATAAAATGCTTATGACCAATTAGTGATGAGATTTGTCATATAAAATGCCACACTCACGACTTAAGAGTCTACAGAAACATAGCCTACATATATTTTTGTTTTTTTATTGTCTGTTCACCATAAGATGAGAAAGAGCCATGACAGATAAGATGTTTAAACTTCACTAGCATTGTTGCCTGCTATAAAAAGGTTAGAACAACCAAAAATATGGTGAGAAAATGGACAGGACAATGATTTAGTTTAGAATTCTCTGCCTAGTGTCAAAAAACATGTGTTGTTTGTACTGCTGCTTAGGTCTGTTTAGTTCACCCAACAACTAAAAACTTTTCAAAATTCTCGTCACATTGAATCTTGCGATGTATGCATGAAGCACTAATATAGACAAAAACAAAAATTAATTGTACAATTTACCTATAAAGTATCAAAATTTTATTCTCTAGATTAACCATATTTTATTACTTGATTACATCATTAAAATGAGCATCCAATTTTTATATCTCTTGATGTTTTTTAACTGATTCTATTTTTATAGCTCTTTGTATCTTCGACCAAGTTTATAAACAATATCTAAATTTGACCAAGTTTACAAAAAACATCAATATTTATAAAAAAAATAAGTGAATTATAAAATTTTATTTTATGACAAATATAACTATAAGTAATTATTTTATACTATAAGTATTCATAAAATTACATTTTATGACAAATATAATTTTATGTTAAAAGGGAAAATTAGAGGAGATATATGATTTAACAATATGTAATTATGATAGGATGACAACCAAAACTCAATAATCACACTGACACTCTCTTTTATGACGTGTTAAATTATTCCAAAATTCAATAAATAGTACTATGCCGTGTGTGTTTGAGCATGGGGATAATCAAAATTTGTAATTTTTCATTTTTAATGAATGTACTATGCTAGCCCGCTATATTGAAAAGTTTTTAGATTTGAGTGATCTAAACATTGGCAATATCTAGTACGCTCCCATCGTCTGCTTGCTCAAATGCAATGCCCATCACGGTGCCCTCAGGCTGCCCAAAATCTAGAAACTTTTTAAAACGTTAAATCGAATCTTTTGGCACATGTATATAATATTAAATATAAATAAAAATAAATAATTATATAGTTTGTCTGTAATTTATTAGCTAAATTTTTAAACATAGTTAATCTGTAATTAAATAATAATTATTAAATACAAATGAATATACTATACTATTAAAATCCAATCCACACGAGCAAAGCAAACACTTCGTTCAGTCTTGACTGCTCACGTCACTCTTAGGGCAATCGTAATGTAAGACTCTATCACAGAGTCCAAGACAATTAACTACATATTATTTATGGTATTTTGCTGATATGGCAGCATATTTATTGAAAAAAGAGGTAGAAAAAATAAGACTCCAAGTCTTATTTAGACTTCAAGTCCACATTGTTCGAGGTAATAAATAACTTTAGACTCTATGATAGAGTCTGCATTGTGAGTGCCCTTAACCTTCTCAGGAATCAACCCTGCATTACTTTTAGCGAAAAGACTGTAGTAGAACATATTTGTAACTATAGCGAAAAACTAATCATACAGTTTTTCTGTAAATCACGAGCTAAATTTTTTAAGTCTATTTACTCCATAATTGAACAATATTTGTTAAATAAAAACAAAAAGGCTACAATGTTAAAATCCAAAAAAATGATCTAAACAAGGCCTCACATGTACTTCAAGTTTTACCTTTGGCCTTGTTTAGTTTCCAAAATTTTTCAAAATTCACCGTCATGTCGAATCTTTGGACACATTTATGGAACATTAAATATAGACGAAAATAAAAACTAATTACATAGTTTTTCTATAATTTAGGGGACGAATGTTTTAAACCTAGTTAGTCTATGATTGGACAATAATTATCAAAGACAAATAAAAATGCTATAGTAGCCAAAGTCAAAAAATTTCGCGAACTAAACAAGCCAAAGTTTCCCGTTGGCAAGGTCCAGACTCCTATGTAGATTTTTAGAGTTATTTTAAATTATTTTTTTAAAATTTAACTGATCTTCAGTAAAACCATTAAGATTTATAATATTAAATTAATATAATTACATATACCATAAAATATGTTTATAGTAGTGCTTCTTGAAGTTTATTTTTTCTGTCAAATGCTAGTGCTCCTAAGGCCTGAATTTGCAAGTGTGCGTATGGAGCATCTATTTTTTTCCTCCTGTTTTCTTTACGGATTGCATTTTTATTGGTCTTATATTTTTGACCAATTATATAAAATAAAAGGTATCAAATTTTCTTTCGCTTGATGTGTTTTAACTGATTCTATTTTTATAGCTCTTTATATCTTCGACCAAGTTTATAAAAAAATCTAAATTTGATTAAGTTTATAAAAGGTACTGTAGCACTTTCGTTTTTATTTGACAAACATTGTCCGATTATGTAGTAACTAGGCTTAAAAGATTCGTCATGTGATTTACAGATCAACTGTATAATTAGTTTTTGTTTTCGTCTATGTTTAGTGTTCCATGCATGTGCGGCAAGATCCGTTGTGACGGAGAATCTTGAAAAGTTTTTTGATTTCAGAGTGAACTAGTTGGCAAAAAAATTGGTTTTTGACTACTGTAGTATTTTCGTTTTTATTTGACAAACATTGTCCGATTACGGAGTAACTAATAGATAAACTGTGTAATTAATTTTTATTTTTATCTATATTTAATGCTCTCTATATACGAACAAAGATTCGATGTGACGAATAATTTTGAAAATTTTTACGTAGGCCGTCTCATGCGCTGAAGGGCCGGCAAAATCTGTCCCACTGCACTGGCTGCTCCCTTGTCATTTCATCTGAAAAGTTTTTACGTGCTCCCATACATGCCTATGCACAGTACACTGTTGACGACAGTAGCCACCGCCCTGCCGCTTGCCAGCGCCGCTCCACCCGCTCAACCCACCCCTCCGTATACTGGTTTGCAAACAAAATCTAAAAATATTTAAAGATTGTGTATCACATCAAATTTTACTGGACATGTCTATCGTATTAAATCTTATGATACATATACAAATCATAAATATAGATAAAAAAATAACTAACTGTATAGTTTATTTGTCATTTTGCAAGATGAATCTTTTAATCCTAGTTAGTTTATAGTTAGATAATAATTACAAAATACAAACGAAAATGATACATTGTCGAAATAAAAAAAGATCTAAACAAGGCCTATTTTCTAAAAACATTCTGCGTCACATCAAATCTTGTGGCATCTGCGTAATGCATTTAAATATAGATAAAAATTAACTAACTATACAGCAGTGGCGAATCCAGGACGAAAAATGACCTATGGCGAACTTTCTACTGCTAGTTTTTTTTCACGAAGTAATCATATAAAACATAAGAGATAATATCATTAAAATTGACAATGTATCCATAAACTATGTCACAATCTCATAATTGATGTTTTTGAACTCTAAAAGTAAAATCAATTGCATATTCTAGTGAATGAACGTACCGATTAAACAATACTAATTATTTCGTGGACGCCGTGCCGGCCGTGGAGTCTGAATGGGCTTCAATGCTTCATATATTCACGGGTGTACAGCCCACCAGTTAGTTGGCCCAAGTGGCAGCCCTCCAGAAAATAATACTTTGTTTGCCCTTCATCTACCTTCGTCTCTCGCTCCTGGCTGGAAGCCTGAAAACACATGAACGGAGCTCCTATCTGCCTCTGCCGCCGGCCATGGGGAGGGAGGTCGCCGCTGGGGTGAGGTCTGGCCTCTGCCAGAGGTCGCCAGATTGGTAGATCCGCCCCTGCTATACAGTTTATCTATAATTTATAAGACGAATCTTTTAAACCTAGTCCACAATTGAATAATATTTGGCAAGTACAGATGAAAATGTTACAGTAAACAAAATCAAAAAGTTTCGTGAACTAAACAACGCCTCAATAAGAGGCTATCCGGATCAGAAAATAGTTGGAATGCTAAAAATATAGATGGTATAGGAGTGTAGGAGTAAACTCGGAAGACAACGGATGAGTATAAGAAAAAAGATAAGGAGTTAAAGACACCAGCAGAATTAGGCCTGGTTCAGTTCGCGAAAATTTTTGAATTTCGCTACTGTAGTACTTTCGTTTACATGGTTGTGCAGGGTGCTAAAACCTATACTGAAATTACATGGTTGTGCAGGGTGCTAGTAGGCTGCAAAAATTAAACATTCTATACTAGATGCTAGCTACCAAGGGGAATGAAGGCGATCCTCCTGGAGGAGTTCTAGAAGGGATGCAAAATGCGATGGTGATGTAAAAGTGTTTTAAGAGATATGGCTATGAATTGGATAAAACATTGTAGCTGGCAAAAAGACATATACATAAGGTGACACAGTCTGAAAAGTGTGCCTCATTTTGTACCCGGGTCGATCATATAAATTATGCTATGCAGCCTCATGTGTGTTGTGTTTTATTTTTCGGTGTATTACAAAATATCCAGAGCACGAGCTGAAAAAATTATAGTCCAAATAAATTTATGGAAAACTGATTTAAGTATTAATAAAGTTTAAGTAACAATTATCAGTTTTAATTATTAGTAGATTACAAAATATCCAAACCATGAGCTCGAAAAATTATACCTGATTAAATTTAGGGGAAAATGGATTTAAATATTAATAAAGTTTAATTAACAATGATATTTAGATTTTCAGTATACTAAAAAATATTCAAAACAACATATTAAAAAAAAGAGACGAGATAAATTTACGAAAAAAAGATTTCAAATCGTATGACCTGAAAACGTTAGAGTCCAAATGAAATTATGAAAAAAATTTAATAAGTATTAATAATGTTTAATTAACAATAGTATTTATAGTCTTCGGTTTATTATAACATATTCAAAGCATGGACTCACGTGAGCAGGAGCTGAAAAAAAAATATTCCAAATCCATACCACGTGAGAAGATGGAGTGGGAAAGAAAAAAGTACACATGTGCAGATGGAGTGGGAAAGGAATCGAGCGTGAGCAGAAATGGAGTGGGAACCCACGGGAGAGTGGGAAAAACCGCAGCGTTGACTGACGCAAATCTCAAAGCGCAGACAGACGGAGGAGATAATACATGCGGCGCATGCCGTTGTGGTTCTGTCCATTCGGTAGCCGTTGTCCTTTTTTTAGCGGATCCAGTAACTGTTGTCTGTCTTGGACTCGATCTTATACAGGGCGATACCTTATATGGTGCGGAGAAGAAAATAATAAGACACTTAAAATCTTGCACGTTACGTCCCATACCGAGAATAAATACATAGCCAGTGTTATATATATGTATTCCATACTGACAATAAATACATATATATAGCCAATGTTCCGGCGTAGTTCACGCACT
This sequence comes from Sorghum bicolor, assembly GCF_000003195.3. Taxonomy (NCBI): domain Eukaryota; kingdom Viridiplantae; phylum Streptophyta; class Magnoliopsida; order Poales; family Poaceae; genus Sorghum; species Sorghum bicolor. The sequence continues at coordinate 13,143,605 of NC_012872.2, forward strand.
TAATCCCTGTCTATTCTAGTCTATTTTTGGTTATGTACAACCACAAACAGAGTTAGAATATCGAACCTCACATAGACTCACAGGGTTAATATGTTGCATGTAATTAAGATCAACTATGAATAACATTTTGCGTATCATTATATTGCTATTTGATAAAAAATGAATCAAACATAAATAAGATGAGTACAATTATATTTTTTAAAACCATCAGTATAAATCATATCATAACGACCAGGGATGAAAATAGTACGGATATTTTCCGACTATATTCGAGACCGAATTCGTTTAGAGGGGTTCAGATCTGTCTATATCTGAGTCCGAATATTCAACGTTTGATAGTGTATCCGTATCTAAATATTTAAATCGTATATTTATGATGTCGACATCCAATTGTATTTTATCCGACAGTGTTGACATTATCCGTATTCGAATCTGAATTCGACCAGCAATATAAAAACAAATATGATATCGGTGATATCCGCGCGGCGATCCGTTTTCATCCATGACAACGACACTATAAGCTCTTTGTTCCTCAAAAAAGTATGACCAATGTGTCTCACAATCACACGAATAAACAAAGGCTGAAATGTTCTATCGTTCTCGTCCACTCATTTCTTTATCCTTTCTTACATGGTTATCTTCTTTCTCTCCCTGGCATCGTCGTTCTTGTCATGTTGTTGGTCCGGTCCACATCGACGAGTAGTGGATGAGTGAATGCTTGCTCACCCTAGCGCCATGCGCAGCGGCCACGGCGGAGGTCGCTCGCGTGCAGCTAGCGGCGGCTGGGGGAGCTTGCACACGTAGCTCGTGGTAGTTGTGGAGAAGCTCGCGCGCCCACGGCGAATAGGATGAAAGGTCTTTATTTGGTTTTGGTAACTGAGTGATAATTTAAGTGAACTAACAGTGTTTATGTGAGATATATATGAGATTAGTCCACATGTGAATGTGATGATGGAGGAGCTCATTTCATATGAGACATGACTTGGGGTCATGTGACTAAGGTGGAGAAGATCAAGATGAGGCTTGGCTTGACGAATCAGTTGCAAGTGTAAAGGGAAAGTCGGAGTCTTTGAAGCGAGGGACCACGTGTGTCAGTAAAGCTTAAGCACGACTTGGTGTTGATGGACCAAGGCAACAGTGAAGAGCAAGTGAGGTCAAGATCAATGAAATACGGTCATATGATGATATGAAGTAGATCATATCATCTGGTGATTGGCTGGTGCATGTGTTGCATCAACATCGGAGGAGATGGAATGGAATGTGCAAGGCAAAGGTATAATCGGGCATTTTCATTTCACCGGTCATAGGTGTGTAGAGAAGTTTTTTTGACCGAATTGAGGATAGATGGCCAACCTATCAAGAGAGACAAACTTGTTTACATATCAGTCATCTAGTGCCACTTGAGCGATCTAACTTTGCATATGTGTTAGGATTAAGTGACTTGACAAGTTGAGAGGCTAACTCCTTTAGAAAAATATTTTTGAAAATAATAACACATATACACATGGTGGTATACACTTGGTGGTGTTAGCACATTTGCAAAGGAGGTGAAATTTGAGAGCTACAGAATGGTTTGGGATCCTCTCTCCCTCCCGCCGAGTTTGCGAGGCCGGATTCAATGTTTTTGTGGAAATGAATTGCCTACTCTTCACTTCGCCGGAGGTGAAGTCACAGGATTGTTTCTCGTCGGACGCTGAGTCGATAGCGTCAGACGCTGGAGTCTGCGTCCGAGGCAGTGTTGGCAGAACTACGCGTGCCCCTGTGGGTCATCAGTGCGTCTGATGCTCTAGCGTCAGTGCGTTCGACAGACACGGCATTTCTCTAGATTTCGTGACGTGTATGCATCGGAAGTTGAGGCTCGGCGCGTCCGATGCATCTCTGAGAGGTTTGGAAACTCTCTGAGTTGCATTCGACGAGAGGTAGATGTGTCCAGTGTGTGGCACCAGGTGTGTCCGACGCCTTCTGACCAAGTGCTTTAACATTGAAGTGACCTTTGGAGACCAGTGGCTCATATTTAACTGAGGACACATGGCAGCGGTTGGGAGTTGCTAGCAGAGCAGCATCAGACGCTGAGGCATGTCTGATGCCTTGGCGTTGGCGCGTCTGATGCCCCATTTCTTGTGCAATGAGAGCTCCAATGGCTCTATTTGGCTTTAGGCTATAAATATGGGTGAATCTCGGGCTTGGCTGAGGTTGAGGTTGAGCACCATGGGGGATGTGTTGCCCTTGTGTGTGCTTGGTTTGAAAAGCATCTAACTCACTTGTCTTGCTAGATTGAGAATCAATAGCGAGTGAGTGATTTTAGTACGATTGCATTGAGAGATTGCATCGAGGGATACTAGATGTTTGTGTTGCAAGCCGGTGGTGCTTGTTACTAGGTTGCCACCTCTCAGATGGCTTGGTGGTTTGTGACTCCATTGAAGTATGCAAGAAGATTGTGCGGTGCTGCGAAAGAGGCTCTATGAGGGATATGGTGCTCATGCCGCGGGAATCGCGAAGAACAACTCTAGTAGAGCGAGACGCGAAGGACAACAAGTGGTCAGGCTAGATCAAGTGCTAGAGCTTGTGGTAAATACTCCGTATGGAAGAGTGTGACTTGCGGGTCACCACTAGCAAGAGGACCAACGACAACCATGGACTTTGTCTCAATGAGGACTTAGCTTGGTGGCAACCAAGTGAATCTCGGTAAAAAAATCACCGTGGCAATTTTGTCTACTCGTTTTGGTGGTTTGCATTCGCCATACACAAGCTTTTATTTATACAGTGCTTGTGTAGTTGCTCTAGTAACTAGTTTAGTTTGTGTAGCTTGTTAGTTACCTTCTTGCTTTTGTAGTTAGAAGTAGGTCCCGTTGCATGATAAAATTGGTTTGTGTAATCTTGTTAGTCACTTGCTTAGTTTGTGTAGCTAAGTAATTTGCGCTCTCTAATTTGACATTGGTTGTCTTGTTGTTGAGCATTGCTAGTGAGCTTAGGAGCTTTGTGCTTTTACTTACTAGTTGTATAGGAGCTCTCCGTGTACAAATACCAGTTGCATAGGTTTGTGTGCCCTTGCTCATATAATTGTTTAGGTGGGCTCTAGCTAGCCCGCGCCTTAGTTGCTTATTTAGGATCTTTGTAAGGTGCTTGTGAATTTAGATAGAGAGGTGAAGTCTTGGCTAGATCGATAGTTTTAATTTCGTATTTGTTTTGATAATCTGACATGATAAAATTTTAGAAAAGACTATTTATCCTCTTCTAGCACACTATCTCTTTCCTTTGGATAGCTCGCTTGTGCATCTCGCTGGGACCGAGATAGAGCTCGTCTCATGCGTGACACAGTCACATCCTGCTGCCGTGCCTGGAGACGACGACAATAGGTACAACGCAGGCTCAGTTGGTGAGTTGACCTCGAAGCACGAGCCCAACTCATACCCTCACGAGACGACGAGTGTTCTGCCTCTATGGGTTCAAGAGAACTTTTTTTTGCAAAACTTGCTTCATACAGACGGCTCAAATAGCGTGCTATACGCTCCCTAATGGCACTCCCAATGAAATATTAATTGTAGTTTTTATCCTCATTAAATAACTTACCAACTAAATAAAATACTGATGTGACAGTTAATTTAATGAAGAAAGAAAAAGAAAACTGAAGAAATCATTTCTAGAAATCGAAATCGTGTCTTCCCTCTTAAGGAGGCAGGAAGAAACCGGAATTTCGTCATTGGGAAGAAATTGTCAGTTTCTTCCTCGCCGTGCTCCTCCATGTGGTCTGCCTGCGCTTGCTCGCGCGTCGACCGCTGAATGCCGTGCATGCGCTGGCCTGCCACTCGCCGGCTGTCGCTGCCGCTCGCTCGCCTCGCGCGTTGGCCAGCCAACTGCCGGCCGCCACTCTCGCGTCTGCTCATTCGTCTGATGCTGCGGCTGTTGGCCCGCCGATCACTGGCCGCTGCCCAAGCCGGGGTCGTCGCGCCGAGCCCCCTTGCTGTGTCCGCCTAGATGTGCTACCGCGCTCTCCCGCGCAGCCATGCTCGCTCGCCAATGCCGCTAGGCCCACTCGTTGGAGCCACTTGCCGCGCTCGCTGGTGCTGCCGCGTTTGCGTGCCGGTCGCCGCGCTCGCTCGCTTACGTGCCAGTTCGCCGGTGCGGTGTGCTGCTTGTCTCGCCAGAAGCTGCGTGCGCTTGCTCGTCGGCAGCCGCAACGCTCACTAGCGCCGCCGAGCTTGCCTGTTGTGGTGGTCCGCGTGCGTCCACTGGTAGCCACATGTGCTCGTTCATTGGCAGATCGTCCGCGCCGCCGAGCTCACACGCCACCTGTGCTCCACATGCGCTCGCCGACTGGCAGCTCGCCCGTGATGCCGAGTTCGTAGGCCGGCCGCTGCGTGCAGACACTCCTAGAGGCAGCATGCGCGGGAGTGAGGGCGGCGACTGCATATGCACGCACACAAATTCGTTGCCAAAGCTGTGTACCATGCAAAGGGAGATCGTGTCGGCGGGGGCGTCCCGGGTAAATATGAGGTGCAGTTCAAAACAACAAGTGGAGGCCTAATGTCTATTGTCAAAATCTAGAAAAAATAATATCAAATATCAACATATTACAAAGGCAATGTATAAAAGATTAACTAAATAAAATAGGGATTATACTAGGCAATGATCTCCGTCTGGCGTCCTAATCTGGGTCCGGCCATCTAGGATTGCTACTAGGTCTCGACTCTTGAGCGACGAACAACACCAAGAGCGAGGAATAAGTCTAAGGGACGAAGACATAAACTCACGAAAGGTTATAAACTTATGTGAACAAGAATTACCAGCCATATAGACTTTTCTAATTCATATTCATGGACTCAATGTGCTTTCTCTCGAAGGAAGTAGCAAGCCATGTTTATTGAGTCTCTGTGACTAATATACTAATTAAAACAAACATAAAATTATTATATATACTTAGAACACTTAGTAAATTTTGGGACCCATAAATTTTGGAGACCCAGTTCGGTCGCACAGCCCGCACGGGCTCAGGGACGCCCCTGGTGTCGGTCGACTCTATCCAAGGAATGGAAAAGCAACGAAGAGCTGTGTCGTGGTGGCCATGGCAACGTTCCACGGTAAGCACGAGCTGGTGGCTAGGAGGAAGACAACCTATACATAGGAGAGAGAAAGGATTAAATGTCATATTTATTGGGCCAAGAAATCTTCATCTTCATCACTGTAGAAGATAGTTTCTATAGATGATTTTTTATAACGTAGTTGCTATGAAAATCACGTATAGTTTCGACCATAGAGACTGACTTAAGAATCTAAGATACAGAGACAGTTCCTCCTTCGTAGATGTCCAAACTCTGGGTCTGCTCCGCAATCAAGGAGTTCGATCTCCACCAGACTTATTAGTATATATCTAAGGAAATTATGGAATCAGGTAAAAAAAGGAAACTCCACCGGATCGAGAGGGGCGACGATCAGTCTCCATCACCAGCTCAACAAGCTAGGGTCAAGCAACGATGAACGATCGGTCTCTAAGAGGCGCTGAACACAAGTAGATGATTAGTTTGCTGCGAACCTGCCACTCCAATGTGTTTTTAGATGTAGTTGCTGATTCGTTCAATCTAGAGACAATAGAATAGCCTATCTTCTCAAAATATTTGCAGTTTTTATTGACGTTTTGCCAAGATACGGGCGAGCCTCATTTTCTTCTAAAAATTGCAAATCACTGTAAAGCTGATCTATTATTCAAGAGACTAGAAACACTAATAGAGACTAGAAACACTACAAGAAAATTTCTTAAAAAAAATGCAAATCTAAACGTTCAGTCAAGATACATGTGCATGATCACTTGTGGAACTATCAATTTTTAGATTTGGAAACATATGTTTGTTTTAAAATAATGTACTTAAGGCATTGTTATTGACACAATGCATCATTAGTATTGCTCACCGTCGAGAGATATGCATAGAAGTTTTCTTAATTGTTTTCTTCTTTTTTTATGCTGCTTCACTTCTTTGCAATTAAAAAATAACTATAATGCTTCACCCAAAAGTGTGTTTGCGTGTTTGTGAAATGGTGATGTTGCAAACATCACACTCGATATTTTTTTAACATCACAACACACATTCATACTCATATTATTGTGGCATTATTTTTTCCATTACAAATGTAACACCCTAAAATTTATAACTCTTGAAGTAGGTGAAAAAAATGATTTAATTTGTTGTTTTTGTGCCCATGAAACATAGGAAAATAATATTTTTCATTAAATTAAAATTCATCATAGGACATAGAAACATGTTTGAGCATACATGTCATGGCATTTTATTTACTGTGATGAGTGTATTTAAACTCAAAACTCAAAATATTTAAAAGGATTCTTAAATAAGTTTCAAATGGCTTTTGAAATAAAAGAATAAAAAAAGAGAGGAAACCAAAAGCCCTCCCTCTCCCTTTTTTCCCCTCGCGCGGTCCAGTTCCTCACCACGGCCCAGATCGCGGGCGGCCTGGCCACCCAGCGCGCGCAGCAAGCCTGCCCTGGTCTCCCCCGTAGGCCCAGCAGTAGCCAGGCCGCGACCCCGCTCTCTCCTCTCAGGCCCAGGTCGCACGCGCCGCCCCTCTCTTCCTTGGCTGGCAAGCGGACCCCGCGCCTCCGGTAACCGACAGGTGGGCCCCTCAAGTCAGGCATTTTCTCCTACCTTGAGTCGGGGGCGAGCAGGACTCTGCCCCGACCCGAACACCGCGATCCGTTTCCAAATTCTTCCGTGATTTTGCGTGATTCGTGGTTTTTGGTTCTATAAATGGGATCGGGAATCATACCCCCTTTCTTTCCTTTCTGTTGCGTGGACGCGAGCTCCATCTTGCCCTAGCCCAGCTTGCAAGTGCCGCCGCCATCCTGCAGTTTGACGCCGAGCGTGGATCGGCGTTTCCACCGCGATATTGCCTCTGTAAGCTTGATGACGGGATTCGAAACGAATTTGCAAAGTCCCCGGACCCCTTTTCCCCTAGTTCTTTGCTCTGGTTTGATCTCAATTGAGTGCCGAATCCTCTGCAGGGACTTCTATCCGCCAAATCGCGTGGCCAGTCATCTCCGAGCCCTCCTCGCCATCGCGTTTTGCCCTAGGTAAGTTCGCACGAAGCTTCTCTATCTCCCAGTACTTTTCCCATCGAAAACCGAGGCCGAAATCGTATTTTGATAGAACTCCGGCGAGCTCCACTCTATCCCGGCCATGGCGCCGCCGCTCAGGCCGCCGGCGGTTCCCTCTCCCCCTCCTGTTTCTAATCTGAGCCATCGGATCGAAATCCAACGGCCGAAAACAAAACTTACCTCTTCGGCTGGGATTTTTGTTAAAGAGTCCTCGGGAATGTTTGTTTTTCAACCCGCGGTCCATAACGCCCATAGAAAAATACGCTTTGCTATGTTGAAAACGTAAACTGCCACAGTTTGAATTCAAAATACGTTTTCAGTATTTACAAGTTTGCCACTGATTTTATTTAGCTCATAAAATCTTCGTTTTAAGTCCGATTTGACCCATTCAAATTGCGTTGGATTCGTCTTTGAAAGATCTACCTGTTAGTAAAATGGTTTACTCAGTTTGAAACTTTTTAATTTCGTGACTTTAATTAATTAATTTATTTTCTATATAAAATCTTAGAAAATTCATACCTTCTCCGTTTCAACTCCGATTTTCGTGATCTTTACGTCTATGAAATCGTAGCGATGCGTAGAATCATTTTATAAACTTTTCATACTATTTTTGTATGATTGGTGTACTGTTCTAATTATAGCCTTGTTTGCTTCGTGTATGTTTTCTTCGATTGTTCGTGTATCGATGATCGATGATCGAGTTTAGACGGTGAGCAATTCGTGGTGATCAAGAGTGCTTCACTGATCAAGATCAGAGCCTTGGACAACTAGAAAGATCAGTAGGATCAGCAAGTGCATTTGGATCAAGGCAAGTATAGCATTTGGATTTTATTTCTGTGTCCATGATCGTGTGACTAGATTAATGTTAAGTAATAAACGATAAAAATGACTTCTTAGCAACTTGATGATTTGTCTGTACGTGATCACCCGGGACAACAGTGCAACCATGAGGGCTATAATGGCTCTGGCTTTAGTTAAGTATGAGTAACTTTTCTAGCTCGTTAGCGGTTACCCGTTGTGGCGCAATTGGGGAATAGCAGACCGTGGATTCCTGCGGGTGAATCACACGGACTGACTAATGAAACCAAGCGGCCCTAACTTGTTAGACGAACCTTTGAAAGACTTCATAGTGATCCCTGCCGACCTCCCTTGGAAGGGGGTTAAGAGATTAGCTACCTCGGGCGAAAGGGTAAATCATGACTCATGGGTAAAGATGTGCAACCTCTGCAGAGGGTTAAAAACTAGTATACTAGCCGAGCTCACGGTCAGGAGCGGCCTTGGGGACATCTACATTAAGGGTGATGATTCTTGTGTGTTAAATATGCTCATTGTTTATTGTATAATGCTTTACATTATTTATGTCACATTGATCATGAGATTGTGGGAGCTATACAATCTAGTTGCTATACTTGTGGAGTTCGACATGGACTCACTCTTGCTATTTCCCCCAAACCTCAGGAGAAGTTTAGGCTTGTGATCAACCAGTCAGTTGGATCCTATAGAGTGGAGTTAATACCCGAAGTTTGGAGTTATCTTCCGTTGTTTGCTGCTTAAGGTTATCTCTTTTATATTATGTACGTTATATATTTATCCATTGTCTTTTGATATTACCCTTTATTTGTAGCTATATGTGAGATTTGGCTTTTAAAACTCACATATGGTGCATATCTGGTTTTGTCCTTAAAATCGGGTATTACAACAAAGCACAAGTATATCCCTAGTATTTTTAGAAAATATATATGTAAGTTGTTTTATTTTTGTCCAATAAGTCAAAACTTAAATTAGAGGGACTAGATGCTTTCTTCTCTTTGTTTTGATAATTGATGACAAAGGCTAATTTTCCAAAAATACGAATTTTGATTATGCCTCTGCTCATGATGCTAATGATAATCATGGATAAAAGGCTAGGTCACGACAAATGTATAGCTCATGTTCATAGATGTGAGTGTGCATGCATGTAGGATCAACTAGTTACATACTTATAGCTCAATGAGAGCATGCATGTAATATTCAAATAATTTCAAGCTAGTCATCACAATATATAGTATGATTTTAGGAGAATCTTAAAATATTTTCATATTTTTTGATCTTAAACAATATTTATATGAATTTTCTTATATTAAATGGTTTTTCATTTTTAATTCCATAACTTCCTTTATAAAATATTTAACCATTTTGTTTGGAAAAAATATTTTTATATTGGTAAATCCTATTTCATCATCTAATTATCAACGCATTCTAATTTAATTACTTCTCTCGTGGTTAATGTGGCCTCATGTATGACGTCCAACATGGCGCTACGTCTGACTAAACTGTGCGCCTAGCAAGCTAGATTTTTTTTGAGGAACACCTAGCAAGCTAGATAAAGAGCAAAAACAACTAGGAACCAAAATATAGGGGCACAGTAATAGTTAAGGAAAGGCCAAGGTACATAATGAGCAAAAATAACCAGGAACTAAGTTAAGGAAAGGCCCTCGATGACTTAAAAGCACCTTTTACCTTTTTCTAAACTAGGTAGCGTGCCCGTGCGTTACTACGGGATATCTATCATTTTGTCTTTAAAACACATAGATCACACAATAAGATTTGTATTTAAAACACACGGATCGCATAATAAGATAATAAATACTGTAAAACTTAAATATCAACTTTAAAATGACATTATATCTAAAAACAAAGTTTGTAAAATCAAACACTGTCACGAAGAGCACAGTGTCACATGCTCACAAACTCTATTTTATAGGTTTTTCTGTGAAGAGAATTTAATATCAGTTGGAAGATATATCTGATATCTATTTCTTTCATACAGCAATAGATCCATAAATATATTCCGCTGCATCTCGGTATCATCCTATCACACACATATACTGTAGGATAAAATATCTACTTAAGTGTCTGTAGCAAGATTGACGATCAGCAATATATAGAAATCGTTAAATCATAGGTTGTACTATTGCAAGCAGTGACTTTGAATTAGTTACCCATCTATGTCCTCTGTAATGTTTTCTTCTCATTTGAATTTTTATTTGAAGACATTCTCTTTCCATCCAGGAATATTAATATTTATTACAGCCGTGTAGTTAATTGTAGCTAAATCCAAGAGTATACATGGTGACATGAGTTTAGTTTTAGGAAGCCAACGGTAGTATCCGCAATAGCAATGTCCTATTCCACCAAGTAGTAATTACCAAGCACTTGCACCAGACAACCCAAACACAGATATATTCAGGCCTTGTAGTGGTCCAAATAAAACGCTAGAAATTGGATCTTCAGTATCAATAAACTACAGATAATTATGAAAATGATAAATGTTGTTTAGTTAATGTGCGAAATCAAAGCTTAGTCAAGAGGGCTAAATTGGATTTGAAGGAACATATTGGAAGAGGTATAGCCTTATAGGTAGAAAGTGGTTTAGCATGTATACACTAATCAACGGCAGAATCAAAAGTTAGCAGATTTGCACAAAATTGGAGCAATTATATCCTGAACAAAAAAAGTCACATGGAATGGAACCAAAATTTATAAGAATAGAATGACAAGCTCTATTTCATAAGTTGTGGCATTAATTCTGATCCGAATGTCACACCCATATTTTAAGAACAAAATAGGATGCATAAAAGACTCATATGTGCCCCAGGAATAGTCGCACAAATAAGTAGACAAATCTCAAATGTACCATTGCAGTGTTTTTTACATAGCGGAATATAATAAAACCACATAGTCTTATACATAAATGATAGCATAAAGTAAACAACGCTCTCGACGGAAGCTCCACACAGGGACACTGTTGACTGGTTGACTCCAAACCTAGTACTCATACCGATAATCCTCATTCCAGTCATCTTCATTATCATACCCTGAGGTGTTGGGAAATTGCAAGAGTGAGCACATATCGTACTCAACAAGTATAACCAGGGGTTCATGAGGCTCAAATGGCTGACACTAGTTTAACTGCATTTAGCTTTTAATAGTGGAGAGCATGTTCATAATTTAATAGCAATTGTCAAGGTAGCAGTAATAATCCATTAATCACATGATCAAGTGTAAGCATAATTAATCTCATAGCATAAACGATAATCAAATTAACATAACAACTTAATAAGCTCATCGTCGTCGCAGCAAGAACCCCCAAGGCCGCTCATAACCGTGAGCACGGCTAGTATACCAGTTTTACACTCTGCAGAGGTTGTACATCTTTACCCATGAGTCATGATTTACCCTTTCGCCCGAGGCCCGTCGACCTCTTAACCCGCTACCAAGGAAGGTCGGCAGGGATCACTATGAAGCCTTTCAAAAGTTCGTCTAACATGTTAGGACCGCAAGGTTTCCTTTGCGAGCAGATATAGATACCCCCCTTCCGAATGGCACAATGACGCGCAGCCTATACACATAGGGACAGGGGCTCGCACTATACCCGTGTCGGTTCAGCCCCTCCGCCCTTTCGGGTAACCTCTAACAAGCTAGAAAAGTTCTTCATACTGAGCTAAAGCCAGAGCCATTATAGCCCTCATGGTTGCACTGTTGTCCCGGTGATCACTTACAGACAAGATCTCATATCGTTATTTGTCATTCTTTTATGTTCATTGCATAGCTATTAATCATCTTACAAGATCATGGATTATATCAAACACTAGCACATCTACACCAAATGCATATCAAGTAGGTAACAAGGAATCCATGTAACAATCATCTATGATTTTGCTAAGGTCGACAAGGTGATAGCATGCATATGATATATATGTGTAATTATAAGTGAATAGGTAACAAGGATAATCCCAAGTTATACTTGCCTTGATCAAAGCTCTCCTGAGCCCGCTGGTCTTCAAAAGCTTGGTCTTGATCACCAACGTACGGCTCACCGTCTAATCCCAATCATCAATCAACAACACGCAATCCAATGTAGACAATCATACACGAAGCAAACAAGATATAATTAGAACATTATACCATACAGAGGTAAAACAAATATAAAAGTTTATCAAAATATTCTACGCAGCGCTACGATCACACAAACGTAAAGTTCACGAAAATCGGAATTAAAACGTAGAAGATATGAATTTTCTAAGATTTCCTATAGGTAAATAATTAATTAAATGCTACTGCAGAAATAAAAAGTTTCAAAACAGTAAACTAATATTTCTAACATGTAGAGCATGTAATTACGAACCTAACGCAATTTGAATGGATAAAAACGGAGTTAAAACGAATATTTTATGAGCAAAACAAAATCAGTGGCAATCTTGTAAATAGCAGAAAAAGCATTTTTTTTTCAACCGGCCGTCACCAGCTCCGGTGCGGTGGCTCCATTGCCGGCCGTTTCGGAGCTCGCCGGCGACGACGGACTTCTCGATTCCGAGCACCGTTTCGTGAAAGGAAAACACCGGGATGAAGAGGAGCTCACCACGATCTCGTCTAAGCGCTTGGTTGGGTCCGAGAGAGAACGGAGACGCGCGCACCACGGAGAAGAACAAGGTCGGCGCCGGTGAGATCCAAAACTTCGCGCTGAGGGCGGCTAGGGCTTCCCCGGATGCGATTGATGTCAAAAGGGGGTCGCGAGGGTGAGCACTAGGCTTTATAGACCTGGAGAAGATCTTCTAACGCGCGAAATCTCGGACTACACGGAATTTGGTTTCCACCGAGAGCTTGGATCGGTCCGGTCTCGAGGGAGAAGAAAGGAAGGAGGGAGAGAAGTCGCTGACCTGTGGGGTCCTGCTGTCGGTGAGCCAAGGGGAAGGAGGGGCGCATGTCTGCCTGGGTCGATTGGTCCGTGCGAGTGGGCTGGGGAAAGAGAAAAGGCCGGGGGTGGGTCTTTGCCTCTCTTTTTTTTCTTTTTCTTTTCTGTTTTCTTTTTCCAAACATTTTCCAACTAGAGTTTTGTGTGCCAAAATAAATTCCCATAAAAAAAACAACAAGCATAGAATAAAATGTGCTCCAACATGAATGCAACAACATGTTTCTAAAACTTATGATAAATTTTATTTTCCACAAAATTATTTAAGTGCTAAATTTAAGTGCTCTCAAAAATACTTAATTAAATCAAATTAAATCCTATTAATCCGAAATCAAATTTTGGGTGTTACAAATTCTACCCCCCTTAAAAGAATCTCGTCCTCGAGATTGAGCAGTGTATAAACAAACCACTTGTGGATTTGATTCTCTCCAATCCTCTTCTCTTTCCCAAGTTGTTTCTCCTTGTGAATGCCAATCCCATTGCACTAGCAAATTCAATGTCTCTAGTCAAGTAACATACCTGATAACTTATCTGAAAATTTATTCCCTACACAGTCCTGAAGATCGACACCATCATCCTCTAAATGATTCACTGTGGCTGTGGGTGGAGCTTGTACTGCTACGTCCACACTGATTCTCTCTCCCTTGGGTGTGGTCACAACTACTACTTTCTCCTTGCACTTAATTTCCGTAGCATATTTCTTCATCCAATCCAAACCCAATATCACATCTATGCCTGAGGTTCTCATAACCATGGGACTAACAGGGAAATCTACTCCCCTTAAAGAAAGACTTGCTGAGGGGCAACAATATGAAACTGGTATAGTCCCTCCCGGTGAGTTTACTAGCATATGGGTTTTCAGGGCAACTAGTGGTATGCTATGAGCTCTAACAAATGCTTGTGATATGAATGTATGCGAAGCTCCAGAATCAAATAAAACTGTAGCGGGAATAGAGTTGATACTGAACGTACCCATCATAATCTCCGGTCCCTCTTGTACTGTCTCTGCAGCCACATGGTTCACCTTTGCTCCATGAGAATTAGACTTTTGATTGTTGTTCCGCTGGTTGAATCTCTCTGGGCAATCATATGACATATGACCTTCTTTCCCACAGCGAAAACACCTAGTAGGGGTATTGGGAGCACTTCTCTTCATAGAGGTGGCATTTGAATCTACGGAGCGGGAAGTCTGCTGTCCACTCTGTTGATGATTAGGATTACGCTGAGATTGTTGGTTGCGATCCCATTGACTAACTGGTCCCTGGAACCTCTGTTGATTGCTCTGCTGAGAATTGAAACGTTGGCGGTTGTTGCCTCCAGATCCTTGTGCCAGCATCCTTCTCTTCTTGTCCTGGCCTTTTCGCATGTTATCCAACACAATAGCACGGTTCACCAGAGCCTGAAAGGTAGGATATGTGTTCCCAGCTAGTTGCAACCTAAGTTCATAGTAAAGACCTTTCATGAAGAGACGTTGTTTGTCAGCATCTTCTCTGACTTCGTTTGGAGCATAGCGAGCCAACTGCTCAAACATGTCATGATACTCAGCCACAGACATAGAACCCATCCTAAGAGATCTGAATTCTTCCTGCTTGAGCTCCATCATTCCCTCATTTATGTGTCGAGCTCTGAAGTCCCTACAGAATTCTAGCCATGTGACAGGAGGAGCATTGTTAGGACGAGCAGCTTGATACGACTCCCACCAGGTCTGAGCTGCTCCCTGAAGTTGTCCAGAAGCATACAACACCTTCTCTAAGTCATTGCACTGTGCTATGTTTAGTTGCCTCTCCACAGCACGTAACCAATCATCCGCCTCCATGGGATCCGCTGAGTGTGTAAATACCGGAGGTCTTCCCTTCATGAATTCCCCCCGCTTATCTCTCATATGAACAGGTGGTGGTGTTGGTGGAGGTTGTTGTTGTAGGTGTTGCATGAAGACGTGCATCATCTGATTCTGAGTTTGCATAAGTTCCTCCACAGTAATTGGGGCATTGTCACCATTGCCACGGCCTCTGCCTCTGCCTCTTCCCCTTGCTGCCATCTGCATTCCAAGGTATATAAACACATCTTAGTAATGTCCAACATGACAATTACAAGAGTTATCCGAATCTGAAATTTTCTGGGTAACATCCAACATCAGCAGATCAGAAAATCAGTAATATCTCGAGTTCCAGAATTCAAAAGGATACATGATTTACACCGTTGGAAAGATAAAGAAATTGTCTACATCTTTCATTTAGATCATATTACCAGATTCCAACGTGAGGTTAACCAAAAACTGGGTACAACCGAAACTGTTCCAGAATTCCAGACTGCGCAGAAACCTCAACTTGAAACAGTCATAACTCTCAGCTCATAATCGATGATATGGTCATTCTTGTGGCATTGGAAAGATATGGAAGTCTACTTGTTCCCAGAAAAATTTGATGGACATTGCACGAACAGATTTTGAGATGTACCAGATTCTTTGCGGACTGCTCCAGAAAACAGCAAAGGACAGAAACAGAATTTTAACCAACCCCAACTATTTAGTTCATTAATCCTTATGCCTTAAGCCTATAAACTAAATGAAATTGTAGAGGAAATCCACAAGATCATTGCACTCATTACAAAGATCCAAATCAAGCATAAGCATAATAACAAACCAAACAAGGCATCAAAGGTTCATATTTCAAGCATTAACTCAACTTGCGGTACTATCGTTCTCCTCCTATTAAGGGCAAAGATTCCTAAAATTCTCTTTCAACTATGTAAGCAGGTGGTAAGAGAAAGTTCTAAAAGCATATTCAAAGCAAGGAGTGGGGATAAGAACAAGTCTTTAAGATAAGCAACAAGGTGAAGATGAATAGGATATAGTGTAGAAGAAAATATCAAGGTTTATAGAGCAAGGATTTTATAGCAATTTCAAAACCTTATGACGGCCAATTTCTAACTAGGCTTGCGTCCTACAGTCAACAAAGCTCTGATACCAATTTGTCACACCCATATTTTAAGAACAAAATAGGATGCATAAAAGACTCATATGTGCCCCAGGAATAGTCGCACAAATAAGTAGACAAATCTCAAATGTACCATTGCAGTGTTTTTTACATAGCGGAATATAATAAAACCACATAGTCTTATACATAAATGATAGCATAAAGTAAACAACGCTCTCGACGGAAGCTCCACACAGGGACACTGTTGACTGGTTGACTCCAAACCTAGTACTCATACCGATAATCCTCATTCCAGTCATCTTCATTATCATACCCTGAGGTGTTGGGAAATTGCAAGAGTGAGCACATATCGTACTCAACAAGTATAACCAGGGGTTCATGAGGCTCAAATGGCTGACACTGGTTTAACTGCATTTAGCTTTTAATAGTGGAGAGCATGTTCATAATTTAATAGCAATTGTCAAGGTAGCAGTAATAATCCATTAATCACATGATCAAGTGTAAGCATAATTAATCTCATAGCATAAACGATAATCAAATTAACATAACAACTTAATAAGCTCATCGTCGTCGCAGCAAGAACCCCCAAGGCCGCTCATAACTGTGAGCACGGCTAGTATACCAGTTTTACACTCTGCAGAGGTTGTACATCTTTACCCATGAGTCATGATTTACCCTTTCGCCCGAGGCCCGTCGACCTCTTAACCCGCTACCAAGGAAGGTCGGCAGGGATCACTATGAAGCCTTTCAAAAGTTCGTCTAACATGTTAGGGCCGCAAGGTTTCCTTTGCGAGCAGATATAGATACCCTCCTTCCGAATGGCACAATGACGCGCAGCCTATACACATAGGGACAGGGGCTCGCACTATACCCGTGTCGGTTCAGCCCCTCCGCCCTTTCGGGTAACCTCTAACAAGCTAGAAAAGTTCTTCATACTGAGCTAAAGCCAGAGCCATTATAGCCCTCATGGTTGCACTGTTGTCCCGGTGATCACTTACAGACAAGATCTCATATCGTTATTTGTCATTCTTTTATGTTCATTGCATAGCTATTAATCATCTTACAAGATCATGGATTATATCAAACACTAGCACATCTACACCAAATGCATATCAAGTAGGTAACAAGGAATCCATGTAACAATCATCTATGATTTTGCTAAGGTCGACAAGGTGATAGCATGCATATGATATATATGTGTAATTATAAGTGAATAGGTAACAAGGATAATCCCAAGTTATACTTGCCTTGATCAAAGCTCTCCTGAGCCCGCTGGTCTTCAAAAGCTTGGTCTTGATCACCAACGTACGGCTCACCGTCTAATCCCAATCATCAATCAACAACACGCAATCCAATGTAGACAATCATACACGAAGCAAACAAGATATAATTAGAACATTACACCATACAGTGGTAAAACAAATATAAAAGTTTATCAAAATATTCTACGCAGCGCTACGATCACACAAACGTAAAGTTCACGAAAATCGGAATTAAAACGTAGAAGATATGAATTTTCTAAGATTTCCTATAGGTAAATAATTAATTAAATGCTACTGCAGAAATAAAAAGTTTCAAAACAGTAAACTAATATTTCTAACATGTAGAGCATGTAATTACGAACCTAACGCAATTTGAATGGATAAAAACGGAGTTAAAACGAATATTTTATGAGCAAAACAAAATCAGTGGCAATCTTGTAAATAGCAGAAAAAGCATTTTTTTTTTCAACCGGCCGTCACCAGCTCCGGTGCGGTGGCTCCATTGCCGGCCGTTTCGGAGCTCGCCGGCGACGACGGACTTCTCGATTCCGAGCACCGTTTCGCGAAAGGAAAACACCGGGATGAAGAGGAGCTCACCACGATCTCGTCTAAGCGCTTGGTTGGGTCCGAGAGAGAACGGAGACGCGCGCACCACGGAGAAGAACAAGGTCGGCGCCGGTGAGATCCAAAACTTCGCGCTGAGGGCGGCTAGGGCTTCCCCGGATGCGATTGATGACAAAAGGGGGTCGCGAGGGTGAGCACTAGGCTTTATAGACCTGGAGAAGATCTTCTAACGCGCGAAATCCCGGACTACACGGAATTTGGTTTCCACCGAGAGCTTGGATCGGTCCGGTCTCGAGGGAGAAGAAAGGAAGGAGGGAGAGAAGTCGCTGACCTGTGGGGTCCTGCTGTCGCTGAGCCAAGGGGAAGGAGGGGCGCATGTCTGCCTGGGTCGATTGGTCCGTGCGAGTGGGCTGGGGAAAGAGAAAAGGCCGGGGGTGGGTCTTTGCCTCTCTTTTTTTTTCTTTTTCTTTTCTGTTTTCTTTTTCCAAACATTTTCCAACTAGAGTTTTGTGTGCCAAAATAAATTCCCATAAAAAAAAACAACAAGCATAGAATAAAATGTGCTCCAACATGAATGCAACAACATGTTTCTAAAACTTATGATAAATTTTATTTTCCACAAAATTATTTAAGTGCTAAATTTAAGTGCTCTCAAAAATACTTAATTAAATCAAATTAAATCCTATTAATCCGAAATCAAATTTTGGGTGTTACAACAACTACATCTTCTTAGTATGCATCTTTTGACAATAGGAGCCAAAGTTTTGTATGGTTGAGAAAGAATATGAAAACGGATGGCAAAGAGCAATCATATCTGACGCGAACTCATCTGATAAGTGACGACCACCGAGGAGCAAGAACAGTGGACATCGTTGATAACGTATATATAAAATAAATCAGAACTCTCAGATGCTACAGCCTATTAAGCCTGCAAAGGGGCCGGGTCGGAGCGCCCCTACACCCGAACCTCCAAACCGTCCTGGCCAACGCCAGGGTCAGGGTCGAACCTCCAAACCGTTCTTGCCCGACGTTAATGACCCGCGGTGCCTCTAGGATCGAACCGGCGAATGTGTAAATTTGCTTCTGCAGTCGTACTCGAGATCCAGCTTCAACTAGCATGTGCTCCAATCATACTAGCTTTTAATTGCTTATTATTGGACTAAACAAACATGTTATGTATTTAGTCTGAATTTTTTTAGGCTGCATGATATATCACCTCCGTCCGCATGATCGACACTATCTGTTATGCAGGCACCCGCTGGCCACCGCAAGCCACACCACCGACCACCGTCAGCATTCATGTGGCACAGGTGGTTGGACGCCGTGGTCTACGGCAGCGGCGGCGCCGCTTCCTGACGGCTGCAGCGGCGGCGACCCGTCCTTGCTCAGTGCTCTTCCTCCATGGCATCACCGTCGAGGCCCCTGCTCGATGATGCTGCGTGCAACGGTAGCTGCGTCTCTATCTCGAGTGGGGAGCTACATGTTGCGACGCCATGACCCCACGCGAATTGGAGTAGAGAAGTGATAGCGCACGGCTCAACGGACAAGAGGAGCGACCCGTGGTTCGATGGGGGTCGCAACCTAGTTGCCCCTCGTTCGTATGGGGTCGACCCGCTTCGCTCCATGGGTTAATTTTAGAAGCGGATCGAGCTCACAGGAGGGTCGACCCTAACCTCTTGCAGATTTACAGCCTATAGACTTTATTAATCGTGTAATAATACCTGTTGTCACCATTGATCTTCATGTACCTGCTGTCACCGCCGATCCCACAAGCGACGTTGCGGCGGGATCCAGGAGCGTCATCTTGCTCTGGGCATGGCGGACGATGCAGTTGTTCCGGATGTCTTCTTCTGCTCGTCAGCAGGAAGCGAGGATGGTCGAGGGTAAGGTCAGGTGAGGCCGCGAGGGCGACGTTCCAGGATGGTCGACGGCGAGGATGGTCGAGGGTGCTGCAATTTTTTTTCTTTCCATTAGTGTGTGCGATTAATTTTGTTTCCTTTACGAGGGACCGAGATTTTTGTTTGGTAGATGAAATTTTATATCAGGAATCCTTTCTTTTTCTTTATTTCATTTCACACCCTTCCACATCCCTGATTATATATTATTCTCTATTGTAAATTTGCATCAGAAATCCTTTCTTATTTTTTATTTTAATTTCCACCCTTCCACCTGTTGTGACATCGATTGTTTCGCATAGAGGGGACACAGAAGCGACCCAAAAAATGTCGTAGCATTTGGTAGTCTTACTTTTAGTCTTTTTAGTTGTTGTGGTCTAGTTTTTCTCTTTAAACTTCGAAACCTGACGTCTTGTCACCCCCTCAGCTCTCAAAATTAATTAAATAACATCCCTAATGGGTTAGACCTAATTTCAAGGCAGTTTCATCATTTTCATTGTTAAAATAAAGCTGATAAAATACCAAATAAGGTTCTTCAACCATAAATGATGCATGTAAGATTCTAAAATTTCTGAAAAAAAATCCTAGAGATGGATTGGTACACACAACAATATTCAAAGCTCTTAAAATATCCCAAAGCTTCAAATTGATTTATCAATAAAGGAAATGAGAAAATTCCCAAAACATTTTCAGTTGATGGTAAATGTTTTTTAAAACTTCCCGCAATGAAAATATGGCATGCATTTAGCAAGAATAAAAACATATATTTAGTAATGAATGCATTTATGTTATGGATTCATGCTAGATGCATAATGTTTTTATTGCAAAAAGTTGTAGAGACATGTTTAGACATTGCGATGTTTTAACAAATTTACCATGTTTTTAGGATATTTTCAGTTTTTAGAGCTAAATATATATATATATTGGAAACTTTTAGGGATACATTGAGAAGTTCTAAATATTTTATTTGTTTTTTTTGTCCCAATTTAGTTTTTTCTTAGAATTTTATAGGATTAGAGATGTTTTTTTGGTTAAAAGACCTTACCAAGGTTTATCAGATTTCTCTAAGTACAAAAATGGTGAAATTTCCTTGGAAACCATTTCTATCTCGATATAGGTTTGTTTGGCTACACTCGTATGTGTAACAATCTAGGTCTTGTTTGGATGCTATCGTATTCATTTCAATCCATATGTGTTGGTGTGGATTGGGGTGAAATTTAGTTCAAGTTCCACTCTAATCCACCTCAACACATGTGGATTGATGTAAATCCGACTACATCCACACAAGGCCCAAGTGTGTCTTAGAAACTAAACTAACTTACACCTCAATCCACCTCAACATATATGGACTGAGGCGGATAATGATTGTACATCCAAAAACGCCATAGATAGTTAATTTAAACGATTTGAGAGATGATGGGTTGACCGGGTCATGAATTATGATATCCGGGTTCATAGAGATGTATATAGTTTTTTTTTTCCACAGAAATATTTTTGCTGCAATTGACCCTGGGCCTCAAATTCGGCCTGCAACCAGGCCTAAGTTCAAGAGCGCAGAAGGCCCCCGTCACCCGTCAGCAGAAGTGTATCTTGTGCAGACTTTGACAGGGATTGGATATCCACGTAACCAATGACGCACGGGAATGCGATTCCCATCCCAGCCCACCTGCGCCGTCCCAGTGGGCCATCCCTAACTCCAAGCCCAACCGCACTACCCACATCTCGTCGCGTCATCCACACTCCGCCGCACACGCGCTGCTCGCAGCTCGCAGGGATATGGTCGCCGCCGCCGCCATGGCCACCGCTGCATCGGCGGCCGCGCCGCTACTCAACGGGACCCGAAGGCCTGCGAGGCTCCGCCGTCGCGGACTCCGCGTGCGCTGCGCCGCTGTGGCGGGCGGCGCGGCCGAGGCACCGGCCTCCACCGGCGCGCGGCTGTCCGCGGACTGCGTCGTGGTGGGCGGCGGGATCAGTGGCCTCTGCACCGCGCAGGCGCTGGCCACGCGGCACGGCGTCGGGGAGGTGCTTGTCACGGAGGCCCGCGCCCGACCCGGCGGCAACATCACCACCGTCGAGCGCCCCGAGGAAGGGTACCTCTGGGAGGAGGGTCCCAACAGCTTCCAGCCATCCGACCCCGTTCTCTCCATGGCCGTACGCACATCTCGCTGGCGCCCCGGCGTCTTCTGATCAGACTCTTGCGGTGGCGTGAAATTGAAATGCTCAATGGATTGTATGCGCGCGCGCAGGTGGACAGCGGGCTGAAGGATGACCTGGTTTTTGGGGATCCCAACGCGCCGCGGTTCGTGCTGTGGGAGGGGAAGCTGAGGCCCGTGCCATCCAAGCCCGCCGACCTCCCGTTCTTCGATCTCATGAGCATCCCTGGCAAGCTCAGGGCCGGTCTCGGCGCGCTTGGCATCCGCCCGCCTCCTCCAGTTCGTGCTCTCCCCATGCCGCATTCTTAAATCTTGTACGTTTTGATTGTTCTATTGCCAATGGGGCTGAGCGTTTCCGGCGAAGGTTTCAGGGCCGCGAGGAGTCAGTGGAGGAGTTTGTGCGCCGCAACCTCGGTGCTGAGGTCTTTGAGCGCCTAATTGAGCCTTTCTGCTCAGGTGCGTATTGCAGTGTGCTATTGCTGTTTGTTCTGATCTGCTACTTGCAGCTGTTAGCCGATTATATTAAGAATTTAACAATTTCTATGTAAACCTAAGGTGTCTATGCTGGTGATCCTTCCAAGCTCAGTATGAAGGCTGCATTTGGGAAGGTGTGGCGGTTAGAAGAAGCTGGAGGTAGTATTATTGGTGGAACCATCAAGACGATTCAGGAGAGAGGCAAGAATCCAAAACCACCGAGGGATCCGTAAGAGACTGATTCATTTTCTTTTTATTCCACTAATTGGCTGTTCTGTCATATTGATTTGTTTTAACCTCTTTTAGCCGCCTTCCGAAGCCAAAAGGGCAGACAGTTGCATCTTTCAGGAAGGGTCTTGCCATGCTTCCAAATGCCATCACATCCAGGTTTGTTCTTATTGTTTTGTATATTTACTAACAAACATGTCCATGTGTTGCAATGAAATGTACATCTTGTTACGTTGTCGCTTGGACGACTTGCAGCTCAGATATATATATATATATATGCAACGATTGTGTCATCTTTCCAATATGTCTTTGAATCTGACTCCGTAATAACGTGGCTAGATGCATGCTGTTCTAACTTGTATTAGCATGGGTTGTAAATCCGGGTCATAGGTGCACGAGGGTAAAATATGATTGACGGAAGAATCCTTTCTGCTTTTAATATTGGTAGGTGCTCCAGTATGTAGATATTTATTCATGTAGCAAATCAGTTACGGATATGAGGCATGTGGACTGTTCAGATAGATTGATGCCTTAGGTCAAACTTGTTTGCGTAATTCGGACACTATCATACAATGTCGTGTTATAACTCTTCATTTCATATACATGGATGGGGAATGCGCACCTACTCTTTGCACAATTTTGATACTAACTAGTGCATTGTCATCCTTTCATCCTTATTTATGCTGTTAGTACAATATAGGTGGATTGCTCCATGTTGTCATTTAAAAATACCAAATATACAGTTGAAGGTCTTTATTTCATATACATGGATGGGGAATGTGCACCTACCATTTGCACAATGTTGATACTAACTAAGGCATTGTCATTCTTTCCATCCTTATTTATGCTGTTAGTACAATATAGGTGGATAGCTCCATGTTGTCATTTGAAAATACCAAATGTACAGCTGAAGGCCATACATAGAAATTCCATGAAGCATGGTTTATAGAGCATGTTAGTGTGCATGTTCA
Organism: Sorghum bicolor; assembly: GCF_000003195.3. Classification (NCBI taxonomy): domain Eukaryota; kingdom Viridiplantae; phylum Streptophyta; class Magnoliopsida; order Poales; family Poaceae; genus Sorghum; species Sorghum bicolor. Next base: position 13,166,921 of record NC_012872.2, read on the forward strand.
TTGCGACTTGGTTGCAAACTAGTAACAATTGTAATATTAGATCTCTGATCAAGGATTACTCTATTCATTACTCACCTTTATTTAATTCTGTACATTTCTTCATTTACAGCTTGGGTAGTAAAGTCAAACTATCATGGAAACTCACGAGCATTACAAAATCAGATGGCAAGGGGTATGTTTTGGAGTATGAAACACCAGAAGGGGTTGTTTTGGTGCAGGCTAAAAGTGTTATCATGACCATTCCATCATATGTTGCTAGCGACATTTTGCGTCCACTTTCAGTAAGTATAGAATAATCAATTTTCATGTTTTCATAAACTGGAGTATTTTAGCTTCTTGATACCCTAAAATAACGTTTTTTTGGAAAATGACCAGTCAGGGGTGGGGTTTGCACTTGTTAAGTGGTTGATGATTTCTGCCATTCTGTGGTCAACATCTCCATTGACATTTACTAAACTACTGCAAGGCTAGCAAAATTCTAAACCTTGTCTTCATTGACATCTAAATGACTGTTGTAGTGTTGTTATCTTCCAAGTGGATCATTTGTCTGAAAAAAATTGCGGAAAGCTATGGTTTTTGTTTTTCGTACTAATAATGATGATAGTAAATGCTGAGCTTGCAAACATGTCAATAGTGTGGTGGAGGTCCTTTGGTTGGGAGGCTGCCCACCGGCAGACCGGGGCTCAAATCCTGGGTTGCACGAAAAAAGGTCCCTAGCTGTGTAACTGTCTACAGAGATATATGTGCTGCAGGCACGTCCTGGGCAGCTAGCTTTTGGGGCCTTTTCTTGACCCTGCAGGAAATTTCTTCCTTATGTGATATACCTCGAGGGAGGTCAATCCCCCAGGGATTGAGTAAATACTGAGCTTGGATAGAACTAGAGAAGATTTTATGAACAGACTAATTGAAGTGGACTGGACCATTTCTTATGCTGTCAATATTTGTAGGCTTTAAAATGACAATTCAAATATACAAGAAAATTTTTATGCTCTTAAATTTATACCGTGTTCCTTATAAAATGGCCTCAGTGATCAGTTCGTACAATTAATCATCTTAAGAGAACAATTTCCACCTAGATAATTATTATGATTAAAAAAGAAAACAGAGAGAAGAAATAGTACCAGGACAGACTAATTATCAAGGAGACCCAACCATTGGTTGGGATGGTGCTCTAAGTGCATTGTTGATAGGTTGTTGCTGTGATGCTTCAATAATCTCGATATCCTTTTCCCCCTATATGGTTTACTATGATACTATCTATATTACATTGCCTTCTATCCAGTTCAATTTGGTCCAAGTCCTTCAGAGGATGGTAAAACGTCAGCTACAATAGCTTACATCCAATCCCAATCCTTTTTCTTTGACTATATTCTGTATATGGCTGTAAAGACACTTATTTGTTTGTCCATATGAGTATAGGACCATGTTCCATAGAATGTCTTGCGAGGAGTACCCATGCCATTATCCTCAAGGTCCCGAAAATAAGCTGTAGAAAAACTCTGGAACTAACTAGACCTAGACAGTTCCTGGTGGGGCTGGAAAAATAACTGAACAGTTTAGTTAAATCACATTGACATGCAGATTTGAACTGAAAAATAAAATCTGAACTAACTAGTGAAGTTCATACAATATTTAAAATGATGGTGCCAGTTGACCCATTATAGTTATTGCTAGCTACTGGCGACATTTAAATTCCTTACTCTATGTGGCATGGCAACCTAGTTGGTTACTACTCAAGTACTCTGTCCATCAATGTAAGATCTAGTTTGAAAAGAGTATAGCTTGCAAGTTTTGACCAATATAAGATGTTCACCTAGGAAGAGAGGAGAGGATTTTTTTTTTGTTTTGAAATAAAAGGCAGGACTACAGGAGGCACCCCTGGTGCCAACACTACTGTCGTAAGGCCTGGAAAGGAAAGATATGTACCACCCTTAAGGGGATTTACCCATCAAAGGACACAGCCCTGCAATGTTGCAGTATATCCTCTTTTGTCAAGAAGGCCACCTGCTGGACCGTTTTATGGGCGTTGTCGAAGATCCTCCTATTCCTCTCCTTCCACAAGTTCCATACAATGGGGCGTTGCAAGCATGGCCTGGCTGCTGGCGTGGGTTTCGGTCACCGCTGCTACGTGGGGTTGAGCTTGGCCTCCAGCCATGCACGGGTGCGAGCGTGTCCACCAGTGTGGGCAGCGACAAGCATGGCTCACACGTGTTATCGTCGCCGACAGGTGGGGCCCGGCACATATGCTGCTGGTGGTGTGCAGGCAAGCTCCTCCCAGCTGAAGCATCACGGGCAAGCTTGTGCCCTGTTCGGTTCTGGCCCCGTCAGCACACACATAGGTGAGCTCGTCACGTAGCCGGTGTGTGTGTGGGGAAGACAAGGGCAGCGGCCAGCATGGTGGATGAGGAGGGAGAGTGCGGCAGGGCTGGCCCTGGAGGGGGAGGTGGAGGCATGACAGCTAGTGAGGGGAGGCACAGTGGCCGGGGGTGGGGGCAAAGGCGAGGCAGAGGCAGAGGCATGGCGGTTGGCGGAGTGGAGGCATGACGGACGGCGACGTGGAGGCGCTCGATGGAGGTGGCGATGCACAACCCACAGCCAGGTTGGAGCAGGGTGGTGGAGCCTAGCGGAGGTCAGCTTAGAAGGGCCTGGACCTAGGCAGGCATATGAAAAAAATACACATATGACCCAACTTGAACTTTGAAAATTGTGTTATAGATAGACTGTTGGACAGGTAATTTGTATTTTTGACTGTGTCGTACATGGACTCCGGTATAGAGAGCTTGCTTACTATATTGTTGTGGGTGCCCTTAGTGAAACTACATTTGTGTTTATTGAACAAAAGTTTCTTCAATAGATTTGTGTTCAAAACGCTTTTAAGGTAGTGCTGACTTTGTAGCAATTAACAATATAGTGTTATGGATATTAATGGTCAAATCTCCTAGAAAATATGTCTTACATTGATGGACTGAGGGAGTATCATTGACATGTTACTAGGATCTGTTGGTATTCTTCCTCATTTGAGCATGAACTTTGTCATTACCCTCTGCAGGGTGATGCTGCAGATGCTCTATCAAGATTCTATTATCCACCAGTTGCTGCTGTAACGGTTTCGTATCCAAAGGAAGCAATTAGAAAAGAATGCTTAATTGATGGGGAACTCCAGGGTTTTGGCCAGTTGCATCCACGTAGTCAAGGAGTTGAGACATTAGGTATTTCTTGCAATGGCCAAATCTTAAAGCTCCAAACATTATAAGTTTCTTTCTTTTCCAGCTTGCTTTTATTCTAGCATTAACTTTATTTTATTTTTGGGTTTAATCCAAGATAGAGATAGTGGTATAACAGTATTATTGGTAATATCCTTTTGTAGGAACAATATACAGCTCATCACTCTTTCCAAATCGTGCTCCTGCTGGTAGGGTGTTACTTCTAAACTACATAGGAGGTGCTACAAACACAGGAATTGTTTCCAAGGTTAGCAATACTCTGCCAAAGCTATTGCCATGTTTTTATGATTATGATGTGTTTATATATCTTTTTTGTGCCCTTCTTTGTGAATAGAACTTTTAGTACCAATAATATGTTCTTTAATTATCACTATAAACACTAACTGCACTCAAATTATGGAAAATTTGAGCTGCTAGTTATGTAGTATGATTTAAATAGTCTTTATTTGGTTGCCTATTATTGGCTGTATGTTTATGATCCCATCTCATTTTCAGACTGAAAGTGAGCTGGTAGAAGCAGTTGACCGTGACCTCCGAAAAATGCTTATAAATTCTACAGCAGTGGACCCTTTAGTCCTTGGTGTCCGAGTTTGGCCACAAGCCATACCTCAGTTCCTGGTAGGACATCTTGATCTTCTGGAGGTCGCAAAATCTGCCCTGGACCAAGGTGGCTATGATGGGCTGTTCCTAGGAGGGAACTATGTTGCAGGAGTTGCCCTGGGCAGATGCATTGAGGGCGCATATGAGAGTGCCGCACAAATATATGACTTCTTGACCAAGTATGCCTACAAGTGATGGAAGAAGTGGAGCGCTGCTTGTTAATTGTTATGTTGCATAGATGAGGTGAGACCAGGAGTAGTAAAAGGCATTACGAGTATTTTTCATTCTTATTTTGTAAATTGCACTTCTGTTTTTTTTTCCTGTCAGTAATTAGTTAGATTTTAGTTCTGTAGGAGATTGTTGTGTTCACTGCCCTGCAAAAGAATTTTTATTTTGCATTCGTTTATGAGAGCTGTGCAGACTTATGTAACGTTTTACTGTAAGTATCAACAAAATCAGATACTATTCTGCAAGAGCTAACAGAATGTGCAACTGAGATTGCCTTGGATGATTATCTTGCTTCTGCGTGAATAAAAAACTTTGTGAGTAGACATGCGAATCTTGTCAATGTTTTTACTCTGAGTAATACTAATTGCTACTACTATTTGATATGGAACATATTTATTTGAGGGAATACAGTAGGGGAAACCCCCTACTGTGGTAGTATATATATTAACATATAAAAGAGTTAGCAAAGCTGTACAACAAACCCAATCAAGGGTAAATGGCTCAAAAAAAACCCCCAAGGGTAAAACTAGAAAACTTCACAGCAGGCTGAGTCTAGGAATTAAATCTGTGAAGGTGTGCTTTATATTATGTACAAAACATGTTTTCCAAGACTGAAAGGAAGCTTGATTTCCTCTGAAGATTTATTTATTTCTTTGTTTCCATATCTCCCATGTTGCACTAGTGAAGACTTCCATAAAGAATTGATGTTGACATTCTGCTTTTGCTTTCTGGATTGTATCAAAGAAGTTGATGACATGATCCCAAGAGATCCCAATAAAATTCCAACGCCTAGTACTGAATGGGGCATTCAGAAAACAGATGATATGTGGTCTCTTCTAGATTTAGATTGCATAGCACACAAATGTAGTTGTCCTCTTCAATATTGTGGTCTCTTCTAGATATGGAACACAAGGGAGGCGGAGGGGGTGCATTAATATATGCTCTAAAATCCCCACTGTACTGTCAAGGCATATAAATTACCCGTATATATGATTTATTAAACTGCCGTTTGATAATAAAATACAACTGATTACTGACGTTTCATCATAGTAAAGACAGTCAATACTTTTTTTTGAAAAAAAAAAGAGATTGAGGTAGCACGACCCTTGTATTTGGATGTATACTAGTGTGTACTATAGAATACTAATCCAGTAGCAGAATCTTCAGCTTGAAGGAGGATTATATTACGGTTGTACTACTGCGGTCACTCACTTTGAGCACCTAGAAAATTAGGATGACAAAGTGAACACACACCTACTCGAGAGCGCAAACCCTGGCCTGGCTGCACACTGTCGAGGCAACAACAACGCAGTTGACGAGTGATTCAATGCACAAGAAACCATGGCCGGCAGATCACGGAGGATGAGGGAGCCCTGCCTGGCTGCCGCCTCCTTCCTTTGTCGTAGCCGGTTTCTACCCTTGGCTGCACCTAAGCTGCATCGTCTGTCTTTCTGTGGTGAAGAGGAGAGACCGTGGCATGGAGCGAGGGGCCAGGCCGGGGATCCGGCGACCAGCGCCAGACAAGGGCACAATCATTAGTGTTCACGCTCCACTCCAACACATTCCTTGGCGTGTGTGCAAGCATGGCTGTCATGGAGCTTTCTAGCCTTTTTGGTTCTAACAAAACAGCTGAGGCCTTGTTTAGTTCGCAAAAATTTTCAAGATTCCATGTCACATCGAATCTTTGGTCGCATGCATGGAGCATTAAATATATACGAAAATAAAAACTAATTGCACAGTTTAACTGTAATTTGTGAGATGTATCTTTTAAGCCTAGTTACTATATGATTGGACAATGTTTGTCAAATAAAAACGAAAGTGCTACAGTGCCAAAAACGAAAAAATTTGCCAACTAAACAAGGCCTGATTGTGGTGTGCTCGTAGCACACACAGTAGCAGTGCTGAATTTTTAGCCCTCCGAACGAAGGCAAGAACAAGGCAGACAGTGTTGGTTGCACCCTGCACAGCACACAAAATGTAGGCCCTGAACTGATGAAGCTTCAAAGGGGGGAGTAGGGTCCTCGAAATTATAAGAGTGGCCTAACTTCACGTAGAATGGGGCACAAAGGTCAGAATTGTATAGGACAACTATACGCGAATGTACTTCAGATTTAGTCTGTGAAAAGAACAAGTACCCATGCTTAATTTTCGGCATTGCTTCTCCGAAAACCAAATATTTTGTAGGAGAAATTGTTTTTCAGTAAAAAACAGAAAAGTCGAAGGCGTTTTACAGAAATCACGAATCATTACCAAATTGGATTGCTAATTTGTTATGAGGGGAAAACGTTGCTGAATGACTGATATTCAGCAGATAAGCTCAAGCGAACGGTTATAGGCTAACGATCAGGTGTGATTTATGCAGGTAGACAGGGTGAGCACTAGTTGTCATCTGTCCTAATCATAGCCTTATTTAAAATCGTTGAAAGATTATAGTGCGCCTTTAAAATTTTAACAATTATTTCGTGTGAGGCAAGTCAAGGGGCGATCGAGTTGTTTGTTGGTCAGGTGTTTTGAGGACCAGGATTTGGCTTAGTTTATTACTACGACTCTCGGTGTCCGTCCTAGGTGCTTTGACAAAGATAAACATCTTTTGATTGTTATTATGTTTTTGTTTATAAGCAAAGTAGAGACGCTTAGCTTTTCTGCATTTCCCAACTTTTGACCGGTAGTATATGAAGCAGCGATTGTAGCTGCTGCTGCTGCTGATGATGTCTCGAGTCATCAATTCATCATCACATTGTCGAGTAACGAGGAATTCGGAGGTGGTGGCGAACGGCAGCGACACCGATACGTGAAACGCGCACACGGCTCGCTCAGGTGTGCGACTAGCTTGCGTCGCACATAAAGCTAGCGCAGAGAAGAACGTGTCATGGACACATGTGGACAGGACAGGACAGGCGGAGGACACAAAAATCTCCTGCTAGGCTCGTAGCCCAGGAGAAATGCTTTTGGAATTCTGTCGTGCTTATTCCACACTTCAACAAACAAAAGCTGTGGTGGGGAACAAGCAAAGCTGTGGGGAAAGAGAAGAAGGATGAACGATGTCAAATCGATTGCCCTGAATACTCAGTTTCAGTCATCGCGAGGAAGGAACAAACAAACAAAGCTGTGGAGAAAGACAAGGAAGAACCATGTCAAATCGATTGCTCTGAATACATTATTCAGTTCACAACAATGACTGAACAAGAACAGATGTAACTGCTGATTTGAGGATGGATGATGCAGATCGGCGGGTAGTGCCGGGCGATGACACGGAACGGAAGCATACAGACACTAGTCGCTAGCCGTGCCTCCCTGTCTGTCCCCGTCTAGAGATTTGCTCTGCTGGTGCCGGGCTCTAGAGTTCCTAGGACTTTGCAAACGGCCAAGGCACGACATGGCCATGCGCCCGTGCGGTGTAGTACTCCGGTAGTATAGTTTGTTTCTCTTTTAATTTGACAAGTGACTGAGTGCCAACTTCAACCATTCTTTTAAAACTTCCAGTCAAAAAACCATTCTTTTTAAACCTACTCTCTAAATTCTTATTTATAGATATATATTCTAATAAAAATTATTCTTTGTATGTTTCCATCCTCGAATGACTCCTATAAGCTCCACTCAGGCTCTATTAGTTTGAACTTATCTGCCGAATCTACTAGTCATTCAGCAGTGTTTTTCTCTCGTAACAAATCAGCGACCAATACTTTAGTTTCAGACAAGTGAACGGGCTCCGTTGAATTTGATCTCTTCACTATTTTTTTTAAAAAAATCAAAACAGTATAACTCTATTTGTCCTTGCAAATTTCTCCATTTTCTCCCACGCTGAATTCATCGGATGATCGACATGATGCATGGGCATGCTGCAGTTTTCTCCCACGTTGAGTTCAGCAGGCAGCGTAGCTGTTGTGTCTCTGATGCCTGCTAAAGGTCGGTGTCGCGATATAAAACAATGCGCCTCCTGTCCGCACAAAGCCCGTGCACATCTGCAACTGCAGCTAGCGTCGTACCCCCTGCTTTCATCGCTTCCAGAATGCTGCAAAATGTGAATAGTATCAATTTTGTTTGTATTTGATAAATATTGTCCAATCATGAACTAACTAGGCTCAAAAGATTCGTCTCGTCAATTTCGACCAAACTGTGTAATTAGTTTTTATTTTCGTCCATATTTAATACTCCATGCATACATCTAAAAATTTGATGTGACAGAGAATCTGGAAAATTTTGCAAAATTTTTTAGGAACTAAACAAGGCCTAGCTCGCTTCGCAATCTTCCATCGCACAAAAGGCCGGCCTGGTTGCCTCGCTGCCTGCTGCTTTATGCTTTGTCTCTTGTCTCCTTCAGCGATAGACAGACCACTTATCCAAAAACAAAACAAAAGAAAACGATAGACAATGCAAACCCCTCAAGCAAAGCATAATAATAAAATGGATTGATAATTAAACGAATAACCATCATTAATGGCATCATAGCAATCGCTTCGATGGGATCAGTTGCTTGCAGAGTAGACTAAACTGGATCAGCACGTGACAGGCACGAGGATACATGCATACATGAGATCGACCTTGGTGGTTGATTTCTCCGGTATATGTTGCATTAGTTTCAGAGTCAGAGGGGCCGATGTCCTGGACTGATCAGGATTCAGGAGTACCTAGCTCATCAGTTAGACGGCCACGTTCAGTTACCCTCATACCCTGGATTTGAACCAGCTAGCTTTTCAAAACTATACAAATTAATGAATAAATTTTAACTGAAATCATTCCAGTGACTCAATCCAGAGCAACCCAACAAGCCCCGAAGGTGCACCGTCACAATTCACTAAGATTAGGGTGCACCGTCACAAAGATTACTTGTGATCGCCATCCATCTACTAGTCTTTATTTTCTTTGATATATATTAGATATAGGATACCCTTTTGAGTGTCAATGTACAAAAGAAATCATGTATTTCGACTGGAGGTAGTATAGAGTTGCTGAAGATTCATTTGTCTTAAGTTTTAACTAAATTTATATGAATAAGTATCAATATCTATGACGCTAGCTAAATGAACATTAATATATTTATTTTTTTGAAATATATATATATTTATAATAAGTCCATTTGCTGTCATAAATGCTGATAATATTATTTATAAACTTGATCAAATATAAGATTGTTCTGAATTATTATGACAAAACCAAAATATTACTCTTCACATAATGAAGGTTGTATAAAGCACCAAGATTAAAAGCCTTCTTTATTTGAAACGCAGGAATTTCACATGAACTTTACAGAAATTTCACTGGTATTAGTTTTTTTCTACGAAATAACGTAGGAAATTAGAAAAAAAAATCATATATATTACAAAAAAGACCCCCTTAAAAGCCAATCCCTTATTTCAGCAGACAAGGATTATTATTGCATCCATACTTCATCAGTACGGTAGGACACCTTTTCCATGTTTGCTTCCCTTGCCTGGCCAACAGTGCACTACAGATGCAATAACACCAGTGCAACAATTACCTGTCACACACTGCACTACACTGCATGCTGCCTACGCCTACCATCATCATGATATCGACGATCCCGGTTGGCTGCTCCGCTGCAGGAGGAAGCAGAGGTGTCTGAGATTTGCATCTTGCCGGCGCAGATGAGGAGCACAAGAGCGTAGACGTGCCAATAAAAGGGTAAAAAGCGTGTAGGTGAAGTGGTGTCCGCCGTGTCCCCTCCCTTCTCAGGAACGTTTCGTCCTTTTTTCACCCAAACCCAACGGAGCGTGCAAACTGAATGTTTGGTTGATTGCAAGAAATTAGGTGTGCAATCAACACGTTTGGCCGGCAATCGTGTGGAACTAGTTTTGGTTGCTTGGGCCTGTTTAGTTCACCCCAAAAACTATTTTTTTTTAAGATTTTCCGTCACATCAAATCTTGCGGCACATGTATATAGCATTAAATATAGATGAAAACAAAAACTAATTGCATAGTTTGCCTGTAAATCACGAAATGAATCTTTTAAACTTAGTTAGTCCATGATTGGATAATATTTGCTAAATAAAAACGAAAATAATCAAAATCTTTTGGGAACCGAACAAGGCGACATCAGATGAATATCGCCGTGCTGGAGGGCGAAAACGTCTAAATGAAGGGAGACTTCTCAGTTTTACTCCTCAGTTTTCACATATATTATCCTATATGTGAAGAAACATTACATTAATAATAACTACAAAAAGGAAACTGATCCATGGAAAAGAAGGCAACGAAAATTAAAATGCTATCGAAAAAAGAATTCCAAGTGCTGCTAGTTTACATTAAAAAAGAATTCCATGTTTATTATGTTGAAAAGCTGGAAATCAATTCCATGATTTCACCGGAAGACTGATTCAACAGGCCAAAGACTGATAATAAACATGGAATTCTCAAAGAACATCGCAAGATTCCTAAGAAACCTCATGTTCCCTATAAAATTCGAGGCAAATCTCTCTCTCTTTTTTTTGTATTATAGAAAAGTAGATCGTCTCAACTAATTTTCCACGGTGCAAATGTGTACGGTGTACCCGGTTCTCCCTTTCGGCTTCAGAAGAATCTGTCCTCCCGTCGATAACTTCTTTTTTTTTTCTGAATGTTTACTTCAGCAAAGACACGCTTTTATTTATTTATTTTTGGAATATAAGTGGGTGTAGAACAAGCACGTGGCAACTTGATGGAAAAAAAAAACTAATGGAAAAATGTTCTTCAGGCCTTGTTCAGTGTACAGCCTAGCTTAACAGTTATATGGTCCCTGCAGAAGAAGCAGAAGTCGATGGCAAGCAAAACAAGCAGCTATAGCTCTCTGAACATCACTCGCCATCGTCTGACCAGACGGACGGCAGTGGAAAAAAAAAGTTGGCGCGTCGCCGTCGCGGTCACCCCGGCCCTGCGGTCTCGGCAAATTGGATTCCATGGAAAACAACGACCCCCCGCGCTCCATCGATGGCGTGAAAGGCGACTTGTCTGACCGGTCGGGGTAGCGTTCGTTCCCGGATCCGTCGCGATGACGTGCCCGCCCGGCCGCCCGCCCGCCGGGGGTCGAGACCAATCCGCCCGCCCGCCGTGACATCGAGACAGGACGCCCGGCGACACGCACGTTCGTTTCTAGCGAGAAGAACTCCCTGCGGTTCCGCGGACGATTCCCGCCCGCGCGGCGCGGGGCGATCACCGAACAGCTAGCGAGCGCCGATGGTACCGAGAGCGAGAGCGAGAGAGAGAGACAGGGGCGGCGTCGCTTTCGGCGGGCGGGGCTGTGTCCCCGGGCTGTCGCCCTGCGCCGCGGCAGCGCTCGCGCGGGCGTCAACACCGACCCGTGTCGCGCCTCCGGCCGGTGGATTAGGTCCCCGTCTTTATGACCAGCGCGCGCGTACGTACGTACCCGGCCGCGCGCGCCGCCCGTGCGTGCGTTGACGATCGGCGCCGCGCCCACCACCGTGCCGGCCGCACGTCGATGGCAGCAGTGGCAGGGAGCCAGCAGGCTAGCCAGGGAGCAGGGGACGACCCGGTACGATCGAGTGGTGGACACTGGCTGCTGCTGCCTGGCTGATCGTATCTCGGCTCTCGCTTGGTCTCCACTGCACGCCATGCCGGCCCTCTCCGCAATAACTCATGTGCCGGGCCGGCCATGCATGCATGCATGCGTGTGTAGTACAGCAACATGTGTGTGTGTGTGTGTGCCCAGGACAAGCCGGAACTGATCGCATCACGCATTGATCATGACCGGCGGGATTATTATCCCGCTGGTAGTAGCTCGAGCGAGCGTGCGCGCATGATTGCGCGCGTACGTGTCAGTGGACTGCGAGCGAGCGGCAGGTCCATCCATGGCTTGGCGCGCGGGCATGATCGGTGCCAATGCGTTGTTGGTGTGTGTGTGGGGATCGATGATGCACGGAGGGGCCCGCGCGCCGGGCGCTCTCTCTGTCACACAAGGAGAGGATTTTGGGTGGTGGTGGTGGCCGCGCATCCATCGCATCCCGGCGCGCTCGAGTGCACCCCGTACCAACCCAACACGTCCGCTGTCATGGAGAGCCCGGAGGGTGCATGATATCATTGTTTTTTCTCGTTACAATGTTCTCTTCTTTGATTGTTGTTTTGAACTTATTATTATATATAACAGATTACCAGCTAATATATATATATATATATATATATAATTCACAACTTTGTGTTTGTGTCGCATATATATGCGATGAGTGAGAAGCGTAAAGAGCACACATCGTTTATATATCAAAATGGAATGGGCTCGTGTAAAATGAGAGAAAAAAAAGAGGAATCCTCTACATGCATGTGTCTCACTCTCACCTTAATCTGATCAGCTAACCAGTTGTGTCGATCCGTCCGCCAACTATCACATACAAAAAGAAGCCTTTTATATATCTTTATTTATTTATACTACTACTACAAAGCATATATACAAAAAGAAGGGCAAATATTCTTCGACACACAACTCTGATCTCCACTATACGCGCATATACTTTTAGCTCAACCCTCCTTTGGCTTTTGTCAGCCACTCAGCTCTCATCGCCTGCTATATATACACAGCTCTCCTGCTCTCCCTTTCCTTCTCCTTTCTTCCGTTCCGATTTCACGAGTTGGTGCTAGATTCACTCCACGCCCCCAGCCTTCTCCATTTCTAAAAACTAGCTATAGCTAGCCAGCTACCACGCGCAGGCAGCATGGCGGAGTGCAAGGACAGCAGCGGCCGGTCTCCGTCGTCGTCCATGGATAGCAGCACGCACCCGGTGCTCTCCACCACGTCGTCGGGCTGCCGGCCGGCGGCGAGGAGGGACGACCTCAGCACCGACCTCCAGCTAGGGCTCAGCCTGTCGCCGGCGTCCTCGTCCCTCCTGGTAGCGGAGAGCAAGAGGAGCATCCCTTCTACGCCAAGGTTTGGATTCTATATATATATCTTCACCCACAACTATCTTTTCTCTCCATTCTTAATTAACTCGCTTCGTACGTGTTAGATGATATCAGCGAATTACAGAATGGAACAAATTAACTGGGAAGATGCATGGCTGATTCCGGCCGATTATATCTCTTTTCGTCTTTTTTTTTTAAAAAAATTCAATTGATTACTCGCCTTAATTAGATGAATCTGCACCACACCATTTATCTGTTGGAGATCAATTCTGTGCGCATGTGCATGGTGAATTAGAGATTAGTATCTGGTTCTTCCTGTTCATCTTTTGATCTCTTCCCACCCACATGGATCATGTACGGCCTTGTTTAGTTCCAAAATTTTTTACAAAATCGACACTGTAGCACTTTCGTTTGTATTTAACAAAAATTATCCAATCATGGACTAACTAGGCTCAAAAGATTCGTCTCGTCAATTTCGACCAAACTGTGCAATTAGTTTTTATTTTCATCTATATTTAATACTCCGTGCATGCATCTAAAGATTCGATGTGATGGAGAATCTGCAAAATTTTGTAAAATTTTTTGGAAACTAAACAAGGCCTACGTGAGCCACTATGAGCTCATGCCGACATACATTTTGCATGCATCTAAAGATTCGTTTGTATTTAATTTCTTGTTATTTCCACATGCCTATAACAGATCTTTGATTATTTTCACAATTACTGTGATCTGAATTCTGACATGTGAAACAAACTGTCTTGAATTGAGTATTGTGGTTTATTTTTTTAATCTTGCAACATTTCCCCCTCATTTTTCTCGAGGGCATAGCTTCCTTCAATTTTCAATCAAACTTGATATATTACTTGGTCGTACTACCCAAAAAATAATACTTGATCATACTACAACAAATTAATGTACAAAGGAGAGCCATAAAAGAATCAGATTTTTCACTGAGCCAGAAATTTTAGTATTTTTAAGAGTATACTCTTAGCCTTAATTGATCATTGATATCTTCACAACAACTTTCATATTTGTATTGTCGCTATCATATCTCTATAATATACAGCATCCCCGATTAATATCCCAACAGTACTCTCCATCCAATTGGTTCCCTTGTGCACGTCATCTACATTTATTAATAAGACTTTCAACACGAACGGATGATGGGCAGGAACCAAGTACTCCCGGATTGGCCCCCGATCAAACCGTTCCTTAGAAGCGCCTTGACAGCCTCGGCACGCCGACGGAGCACATTGTTCGTGAAGGTGTACATGGAAGGCGTTCCAATCGGTCGGAAGCTGGACTTGCTCTTGCTGGATGGGTACGACAGCCTCCTAGCCAAACTCCGCCACATGTTCAAGGCCTCTATCACTTGTAAGTATGCACGTAGCTAAGTTCATTATCACAGAGTTTTAAGGATAGGAAACCAAAAAAACGAAAAAAAGGAAAATGCCAAACCAACTAAGCCATTTGATGGATGCAAAAATGGATATACCCACATAATTGAACTATAGAATGAATTTTAATTCAACATCATGTCTTGAAGTTTTATTGGGATTCTAGCCACTAGCACTAGACCACAAATTTGAATTATTTAATTTTTGGAGGAATTCCTGCCTCACACTTTAAATTGGATAGATAAACTTCAAGACAGGATGTCACATCTTGTTATGTCATTATATTGTATTGCAATGCTTGCCGGTCGCTCTATAATCAATATGTGATATGATTAGATGCTGATGTTATGGAGTACCATCAAAGAGCTCCTCACGAGAAGGCTGCACATGTTCTCACCTATGAAGACCAGGATGGAGACTGGATGATGGTTGGGGATGTACCGTGGGAGTATGTTTCTTCTCCGCTTAAATGATTCACTTGCATGCATTTCATTTACTGTTAGCTAATCTTGTCTCTGTCCATTGTTCCGGCAGGCTCTTCCTTGGAAGTGTAAGGAAACTGAGGATTGCAAGAACAGATAAATGCTAGTTAGCAAGCTTATTCATGCGGTGGACTCTATATTTCTTTCTTCTTTTTATATATAGGTTCATTAAGAAAGGTTTTGCTGAACAGAGTGGACATGTGACGCTGAGGCCATACTAACCGTGTACAGTACACTGGACGACTGAAGAAAAGTCAACCTTGCTATCTTCGCAAGAAAATTAAATTTTGGTATTTTATGTTTCCTTTTCTGTTTCTTTCACTGCCTTGTAAATACCATGGTTATTTGTTAAAGAACAGACAACTTGCATGATGAATATTATAAATTTCAAGATATATATCTTCGTGCAAGTAAGGAGCATATGCAGACCTTTTCTTCTTTATAGTGCTACAGTTAAAATAACGATAACATGGTGTTATAAGGATTACAGAAAACTAATCAGTAGTAATCTCTTGCTGCAGTGCACCAAGTGAAAGAGAGATATTTTCCCTTTTCTTTTTTTGAACGTTATTTTCCCTTTTGTTAAACCACATAATTCTCATTTTGTATTTATCCTTTAATAAAATGAGTGGAGCAAAATTGTACTGCTATTTTGAGCTTGGGTTCAGGGATAGCTTGATCTCTGGCTTTATTAACTGTTAGAGACGAAAAAAGATACCATGCATTCATTACTCAATTTTTTAATAAAATTTATTATGACTAAAACGAGGATGCCAGATATAAATAGATAACTGCACATGTTAATAAGTAAAAAGTAGTGGAAGAACATACGTATATAGTCTCTGTGCTCTTGTATATCCATGTGTCCAAGTCCATTGACAAAGGCATGGCCCTGCTCCTGCTCCCTGCTTGAAAAAAGATACCATGTATATCCAGAACTATGTAATTTCACTTTAGTAAAATCTAGAGAAATGGAGACACAAAGCCTAAATAAACATCTACACACTGTCACACTTCATATCCCTTTATTTCTACCACACATGCAACGAGTAGCCACATAGAAAAGAATAGGAAGCTGAAACAGGCCTTGTTTAGATACACTTGTTTCTAACTCAATCCACGTGCTGAAGTAGATTGGGGTGGACTTTAAAACTTGGATTGAAGTGGATACAAGTGCATCGAAACAAGGCTTAATGTGGAAGAAAGCTACAACTTGGAACCTTAACCTGACCCTGAGGCACTCATCTGACAGCCAAAAGAATGCAGTCCAAACACGCCTCCGATCCTTTGCTCTGTAGTTCAGCATGTAGCAGTGGTTAAGGAATACATGTATTGACCACATGTTAGTAGTACAATTGTTCTGCATTTTGTGTCTTCTGCTCTCACTAACAAGGAATTAAACTTCTCCACATATGGTTTGAATGAGTCATACCTTTCAGATTTCACTGCTGGGATGCTCTCATGAACCTTGAGTATGCAGAAACACCTATAGGCTTTATTGCCTTAACTGCATGTGTATCAAACGGGCAGCGAGCTTTTCTGTTTGACTAGTGCAGCCGTCATCCTTGAGACAATAGAAACCTCAAGTATTCATAAGGTACAGATTTGGTTCTCAATTGTTGATTAAGCTGCATCCCTTTTCCTTCCTTAACTCCTGAAACATCATCCATCTCCGCACCTCCTTTGCCTCCTCCAATCTTCCATGTGATGCATAGATATTAGCAAGCAGGACATAGTTCCCGGTATTACCTGGCTCAATCACAAACAGCTTGTTGGCAACCTCCTTAGCCATCTCAAGGTCCCTGCAGTTTATGCAAGCCGAAAGGAGTGCCCCAAGGACTGATGCATCTGGCTTAGGTCTCATCTGGTTAATGAATCGCTTTGCCTCAGTTAGAAGGCCTGCTCGCCCAAACATGTCAACCATGCACGCATAATGCTCATTCCATGGTGTGATCCTATGAACTTGAGTCATTGAATCGAAGTACTTGCGTCCTTGCTCAACAAGTCCGCTGTGGCTACAGGAAGAGAGAACACTAACAAATGTGATGTGGTCCGGAGGAATGCCATTCTCTAGCATATTCTCGAATACATCGATTGCCTGCATTCCATGTCCATGCTGCTGCAGTGCAGTTATCATGGCCGTCCAGGACAATACATGCAAATGATCTTTTGCCCCCACAAATGCTTGGTGTGCATCGTCCAAGCAGCCACATTTAGAATACATGGTGATTAGCGAGCTAGCAACGCCATCACTGTCCAAGAACCCCGTCTTTACGACAGAGGCATGCATGCTTGCTCCTATGGCCCATGCCGACATACATGCTGATGCCTGCAATACAGTAGCGAAAGCCACATCATCGGGCAAGGTACCGGTCCTGACCATGGACCGGAACAGCACACAAGCTTCCATGAAGCGATTGTCATGAATGCAACCACGAATGATGATGTTCCAGGTGACAACATCCCTGCAACCCACAGCATTTAGCAGAGCTAAAGATTCTCGTGAGCATCCACACCTGGTGTACATGTCAAGAAGAGCGTTGCTGACACAAACCGCGCTCAGCTCCAGCCCCACCTTGGCAGCGCACGCATGTACCTGGCGACCAAAGTCCAGGGCCCCTGCCACAGTGCAAGCGCTGAGCACACTCGACACGCTCACCTGATCCAGAGACACCTCCCGCCCCTGTGCTGCCAACGCCCTGAACACCGACATCGTTTCGAGGCACATCTTGTTCCTGGCGTAACCAACAAGGAGCGCGTTCCACGACGCGGCACCCCGGCTCGGCATTTCATCGAACACCTTCCTGGATGACTCCATGTCCCCGACCTTGGCGTACGCGTCGACCATCCCGGTGTAGACGAAGACGTCGCCGGGCGGTACGACCTTGGCCGCGCACGCGTGGACCTGGCGCCCGCAGAGAGGCTGGAGGCCGGCGCATGCCGCGAGCACGGCGGAGATGACATGGGGGCTGGGGCGGAGCTGGCGGCGCGAGCCCGAGAAGAGGGAGAATGCGAGGCCCGGGTGCGGCCGCGCGAGGGCGGAGACGAGGACGGCGTAGGTGCGGGGGTTGGCGCTGGGTAGGTGGGCGCGGAAGGCGCGGAGCGCGTCGGCGAGGCGGCCCGCGGCGGCGTAGAGGGAGACGAGCTGCGCGAGGAGGACCGGGTGCGGGTGAGGGCGCGTGCCAGCAGAGACGAGGACGCGGGCGTGGAGCTGCGCGGCGTGAGCGGGGTGTTGGAGGCGCGCGCGGCGCAGCGCGGAGAAGAGGGCCGTCAGCTCGCGGAAGCCGCCGCCGCCTCCCGTGCTCATGCGGGCTCGGCGGCGTCAGGTGTGCAGCGACGAGCTGCACTACTGTTGGAGTGTTGGTTTCCTGTCATCGGTGCGGGCCTCCCCGTTCACCGTGGTGGGCTGCGACTCCTCGAGGCGTGGGCCTTTTGCGAGAGAAATGCTTTGTTTTATTTCGGGAAGAAGTCCATTTAGGTTCTCAACTTTCGCAAAAGTCTGTTTTTCATCCCTGAACTTTAAAACCGGGTAAAATACATCCCTCAATTTTTGAAACCATGCATATTACGTCCCTGACATGGTTATGAGCGGTTTTGAAGGCTGTTTTGTCTTTTTCATTTTTATTTATTTTGGCTGAATATTTGTAAAATTATAGTAAATCACATAAAATTCATAAAATAGTAAATCTGATTTTGCTGGACTCCAGATAAGTAGATCTACATAGTAAACATATAATATAGTGTGCTTTAGTACAAAATTTTTATTGTAGCTTTAGAACTGTTTTTTCTATAATTAATTAGAATAATTCATAGCTATAGTTTGTATGGTCCAATTGTGGTGAATTTTTTATGTTAGACTAATTATCATATGTTTAAACTATGGTAAAAAATCATACTCATTAGATCATGTATAACTTAGTTATAGATTTATTATAATTTAACAAGCATAAACCTAAATAAATCTATAACTAAGTGATACATGATTCAATGAGTATAAAATTTTTAC
The DNA here is from genome assembly GCF_000003195.3 of Sorghum bicolor. Taxonomy (NCBI): domain Eukaryota; kingdom Viridiplantae; phylum Streptophyta; class Magnoliopsida; order Poales; family Poaceae; genus Sorghum; species Sorghum bicolor. The sequence continues at coordinate 13,185,702 of NC_012872.2, forward strand.
TATAACTCAAAAATAGAATAATTAGCTCACCATATAAATTTCATCACAGTTAGACCATAGAAAATATAGCTATAATTAGTCTAATTAATTACAGAAAAACATAGATCTAAAGATGCATCAAAAAAATTTGTACTAGAACATACTATATTATATATTCAATGTATAGATGTACTAATCTGAAGTCCAACAAAATTGAGTTTTCTATTTTATGATTTTTATGTGATTTACTGTGATTTTTCAAAAAAATTCAGCCAAAATAAATAAAAAGAAAAAGGTAAAACCGTTTTCAAAACCAGGTCAAGGATGTAATGTGCACGGTTTAAAAGTTGAGGGATGTATTTTGTCTGGTTTTAGAGTTCAGAGATAAAAATCAGACTTTCGTAAAAGTTGAGAAGCTAAAGTAGACTTTTTCCTTTATTTTGTACCTGCGGCATGGGCACGATGGGCCGCTGTCCCATGGGCTCATGGGAACGTTCCGCTCTCTGTAGTGCCAACTCAAGAAAAGAAAAAAGAAAAAAAGAAGACCAGCCGGAGGCGTTGATTGGTCAAGGCTTTTGGTGCCACCGAACCTGAGATTGTGAGATATGGCGATTTTTTTTTTGAGAGAGAGTGTGTGAGATATGGTAATAATGATATAAACAAATGAAAGAGTGGCACAACTTCCTTTATGATTTTTTAGGTGGACAGTCGCTATCTTTTGATGGCCTAGACTCGATGATACCGCCTCGTATGGTTGATTGGAAGTTTTTCCCCTTTATTTTAGCTTAATGCCCTCTACTGAGGAGAAGAGATTGATGTCTATCCCGTTGATTAGTGCATTCCCAACCCCAAAACAACATTTTTTCCATGTTCATTAACTAAAATGCCAACGAAGGTCAGTCTTAGTGGTGTTTCATCAGAATTTTATAGACATTAAATATGCTGATGTGGCACTGTATTAATAAAGAGAGAGGTGAAAAGTATTTCATGGGAGCAGAAAGAGTTTCATGGGGGATAAAACTCTTCTACACTTTTCTAAAATATAGATGCGTTGAAAACTAGGTCATAAAATCCCCACTAAGGATGGCCTAAGGAAAAGATGATGTGTCATTGCAATTAAAAATAGAGAGGAGGAAATCATTTCTTGACAAGGATCTATATAGATTGGTAGATAAGGAAAAGAGAAGATATATAATTGAACAAAAGATTATTCTGTAGAAACTATATATATATATATATATATATATATATATATATATATATATAATGTCTACGTAAATAATAAGCATACATGTGATTTCTGGCATTGTGAATGTCCTTAGACACCCTACTTAAGTATTCCCTCTGTCTTGTAATATACTTTATTCTAGTATTCAAAATTTGTCTTCAAATATAATACATTCTAGACGACCAAAAAAGTTTTGCATTATCACTATTAATTATGTTGATGATAGCATCTGATTAGAAAATAAAATAAGGGTATATGTGTTTTTTATTTTCTCCTCTTAATTTATCTTAAAATTTCTAGAATACACTATATTTCAGGACATAGAAATTACTTAACTTTTAAATTTTTGTTGAAACCGCGCTCTACCAATGGAGAAGTAGCAAGCCACGAACTGTTAGATGAAAACTGATGGGGCAACTTTCTATCCCCAAAAGACAGCGACAGAAAACTGCCGGATCACCATGTGATGCACACTTTTAGCCTTCGGGCTCAAGCCGGTGGCCACCACCGTTCCTCCTTGTTGATCCTATCTATATAGGATGTTTTCAGCAAGAATCACTTATTCAAGAGAAAATAAACAAGCTGTACAACATGCAGTAACCTTTGTAGTATTAAGGTCATCCTCAATGAATACATCAATATTTTGAAAACAGTGCATAGGAGTTTTATAGGGATGAAACTCTCTCTAAACTCTTGTCATCTCTATCTTCAATAATATAGTGTCACGTCAACATATTTAATGTGCATAAAACTCTAATGAAACTCCATTGAGACTCGCCTAAGAGATACAACACTAATTTTGACACTTATAATTTATATTAATTAACATGTTGTTTAATAATCTATTGTTATCACGAACAAAGCCTAACCAATTTGGCAAGTTTATTTTAGTGAGAATTGAGTATCCAAATTTGAGTTTTCCACTCACATGGATAGTTGTTTTTAGCTAATTATAATTCCTCCAGATATGGACAAAGTGTCAAATGACAATGAGTTTGATATGCATGTGTTTGAACTTTATTAATTTCAGAAAAAAAAATATAAAAGGAAAAACGTCGATTATTTTTTTTTGACAGGAAAAGAAAAAAAAAGATTAAAACTTAACGGTCGTGTCGCATTGCATCACCCGTCGTTTCGTTTTCCACATTATGTAGGAGTCCTCGCCTGAGCCTGTTTCTGCACAGGCATAAATCCCAATCACCCCTTGGAGCTCCCGGTCACGGCTGCTCAAGCTCAATTGTACTGTGTCAGCGGGAAGAAAGAGGAGACACCTCCAGCCTCCGGGGCTCCAGAGATCGAGCGAGCAAGATGAAGGAGGGCACGGCGAACTGCGTCGACATCCTCATCGCCATCATCCTCCCCCCTCTCGGCGTCTTCCTCAAGTTCGGCTGCAAGGTACTCCTACGTAATTCTCCATCGATCTAGGATCTTGCACCTCAACAAAATCAGTTACTGCTATGTCAGTACGTGCCACCGATCTGATTGATCGAGAGGGGCGGTTGAGTTTGAGTTGGCTTGTGCTTGCTAAAAGAATTCGATCCATGGCAGGTCGAGTTCTGGCTCTGCCTCTTGCTCACCTTCCTCGCCTATCTTCCGGGGATCATCTACGCGATCTACGCCATCACCAAGGACTAGCATGGTACCAGTTGTGGACAATCAACATCCCGTCAGTTTCTGTCAGTTTCTTTCTCCTCAGCAACAGTCGAGTGAGCGCTTGATCAACAAGCGGAGTAATGGAAATGAACTAGCTAGTACCTCGCTGCCATCGTAATAATCGCTGCTTGCCCTGCTGCTCGATGTTTGTGGATGCAGGAACTGCGCCGCAGGATGTAAAATTCATTACTACGTACAATTGTCCTTTGGAGATCGGTTGAATCTCAGCTGCTGTGAAGCCACTACTAGTCTACTACTGATTGAGCCTGAATTTGTCGCTTCTCGTTCGTGTATTCCGTCGATCGCTCTGGTTGTTGGTCGTGGATCTTAGTACCAGTTTGTTTAACATCACAGAGTAACTTGTGCTGTTCTGTTTCTGTATTCGATTCAGTGGTCTGCGTAAAATTTGTCTCCAACTTGTGACTGTGATATACTAGTGTGATGCATATATATTGCTTGGTGAATTTGGATGGACCTCAACGACAAGGCCCTCTTGGTTGAATTGGGACTTGGTACTTGGGAGGCCGCCAGCCCGCCACGCCAGTTGCTTGATGTTTGCGTGGAGCTTGAAAGCTTCGGCACATCCGCATATGTTGTCTTGTTTGTTTGTCTCATAAACCATAACAGAAAGAAAATAGAAAGAAAATACTGTTGGTTGATTTGTTATGAGAGAGAAATACTTCTGATTGACCGATAAATTTGTTTGATATGCTGCGGCTTCCACAGTTGCTGAGGGACGGATTGGAGAGGGCCAGCTTCCGCACAGCCGGCGGCTTCCACAGTTGCTGAGGGATGGATTGGAGTTCCGACTATGAGTAGCCACGTAGATGGTCCTCACTAGACTGCTGACTGTTATGGCTCGGCCTTATCTTCCCGGAACATGCCAGTGAGGTCTTGTTTAGTTTCTAATTTTTTTTCATCTCGAATCTTAGTATACATCAAATATTAAATATAGATAAAAAATAAATAATTATACAATTTACATGTAATTTGCGAGACGAATTTTTTGAGCATAATTAGTCTATAATTAGACACTAATTATCAAATAAAATATAAATACTATAGTTACTAAATTCAAAAATTTTCACGAATTAAATAAGGCCTAATTCATTGCTACGTGCTAATTATTTCCCTATTGTAACTCGCAATGTTTTTTATAAGAACTCAATTATATATATTAAAAAATGTGAATCTGTATGTGTGATGTCTACGACGAGGGCGCTAGACCTAAATAAAAAAGTGGCCACCATGAAGACATCTAGAAACTCTTATTATCGCATTCCGATAGTACAACTGGTTTTTGTGTCTTTGAGAATTTTAGATTTTGGATGAGCATTACTGTAATCAAAATATTGAATTCAATTTTTCCAACAATCTAAACATCTTGAGGTATATTCTCTATCTAGGGATTTCCTTATCCCTCCAACAAACCAAACACTACTAATCCATGGATGATCTCATCCCATCCATGGAAATCCAACTAACCAAACACATCCTAAGGACCTATGTCAATGAACCAAACACTGGGAAAAGCTTAGCCACTCCTGTACCTGCTTACAACCGAAGTGTAGAAAAATGAAGTGCAGTAAAGTGTGTCCAAGGTAAGACTTCTTTGGTACCCTACAATTTTGTTTTGTATCAAACATAAATGGCCTGTTTGATACAGCTTTGCTTCATCGGTGAGGCTTCATCACTGGTCCTTGAGGTGGGGTTTGAGCACAACTTTTTTGCTTCATCATGTGAAAAAATATTTGGTAAAATAGCTCCTCACAGTAAGCAAGATGATATAATAATAATACCCTTCTCTCTTTTTTTCATTTTGTTTCCTCTTCTATTTCTTTCTCCTTACCTAACTCGCTCATCTGTCCACTCAGCCGCCTCCGCCTTATGAAAGGATCGAGGATGTGACACTAGAGTGGGTGAAATAGACAATTCTAAAACTTTACCACTTAAAATGCTGAAGCCATTAGAAAGGGGATTTACTTATGTTAGCACACACGCATATGTACAAGGGCTAGTCAAACTAAAAAATTGAATTAAGACAATCTTAGATGGATTTATATTATGATTAGAGAAATTATACTGACCTGTCATGTGCGTCCTCTCTTTCCTTTCTACCGAATTGATCCTTAGAACCTCATAGGAACTCCAAAAAAATTCAAGGAAAACAAAAATAAACATTCAGATAATGTAAGAAACTTTCAAACAATTTAATTAGAACACTTTTAAGTGTTGTTTAAAAAACCACAAAACTCTTAACTCAGAATGCAAAACATATTCATTTGGCTCACATGGCTCTTTGGATCATGTGTAGTGGCAAATTGTCAATGTCATTGAGTAGTCCTCTTTGTCGCACCCAGTTTTCCAAAGAAGACCGAGTGCTAACTATATGTGCGTCCAGGATGTCCACACGACATATTGTGACAAATATAGAAATTATCAAAGATACTACTTTATTATATATCAAAATATAGTTATAACAAGATGAAAGCCCAAGTTTAGTTTTGGTAATTAATGACACCAAGTTGCTAATGTCTTGTGTCCAAGTGATTTGAGTTAGGCAAAGCAACACATGTGATGAAGGTGCAAGGTGGCATGGAAAGGTGGCCACATGATTACAAAGGGATGAAGCATGAAGTAGAGATCATGGTGATAGACAAAGAGTTAAGTGATCAAGACAAAGATATAAACATAGAGTTTTGCTTTTGCCGGTCTAAGTTGAGTAGAGAAGTGTTTGATCGGATTTAGGATAGATAGCCGATTTTGAGAAAATAAAATGCATATTTTCTATTACGCCGGTGGAAAATTTGGAGAAGTCGCGGGAGTGTTTCTCATTGAGAAGCACTCACCAGACGCAGGTCGCGAAGGCACCGGACGCTGGCCTTAGCGTCCGGTGTACTGTCTGTGTCTAGCTCAGTGAGCAGAGCGCACCAGACGCCCAACACCAGACGCAGAGGGTTGCTGTTCGTGCATCCGGTGGCTGTTAGGGTCAGCGAACAAGTCTGTGAGGGTTTCTGACAAAGCACCGGACTCTCCGCTGCTCAGCGTCCAGTGATCGAGCGTTTTGTAATCCTATCTGCGTATGTGTCCGTTGAGCACAGGACACGTCCGGTGCTCACTTGACTGCGCCAGGTGGTTTGCAAGTAGCCGTTAGAGATCGACGCACGAGATTCAAATGTTGACACGTGGCTAACTTCGAGCGTCCGGTGACCCCGAGTTTAGCCCAGTGAAAGAGCCAACAACTCTATTTGTTGAAGGCGGCTTATAAATAGGAAGTGGCCGGCTTTGGGGAGGTCTCTCTTGCACTTTGGCATACTTGAGACATACTTTGAGCTAGAGAACACTCCCTCCACTCATCTCCTTGCTTGATTGCTAATCCTAGTGAGATTGAGTGAGATTCAAGTGCATTGCATTGAGAGTTGCATCTAGTGGCACTTTATGCTTGAGTTTGCTGCGGATTTCTTGTTACTCTTGGGTGTTTCCCGACGTCCTAGACGGCTTGGAGCAGCGGAGGTGTTGAGCTCGTGATTGGAGATTGTTTCGAGCCTCACCATGTGATTTGTGAGGGGTTCTTGAGCCTTTCCCGCGGGAGATCGCAATTGGCTACTCTAGTGAATTGCTCGTGGCTTGGAGGATCTCCATATTGGAGTGGATGTGCGGCACCCGCTAAGGATTTGGCTTTGAATTGCCAATTAGCTCGTGATCCATTAAGTGGGTGTCTCGCCACAACGAGGACTAGCTTGTCGGGAAGCAAGTGAACCTCGGTAAAAAATTTTGTGTCATCTCTTGCCGAGGATTCTCTCTTGTGATTGTGATTGTAAGTGATTGATTGGATATATCTCTACTGTACAACGTCGGTATAACAATCACTCTCCACTCCTCTACTTTCTTGTTTACCTTGCTATTTGTTTAGCTTGTGTAGCTTAGTTTTTGTTTAGGAGTGTGGCTACACTTAGTTGTGCTTTGTTGTTGTGACTTAGTGTTTAGCCTTGTAGTAGACTTTAGGTGGCTTGCTTAGCTTAGTTGAGCTAGTGCTAGAATAGCTTCACCATTTGTTTTACTAATCAACTTGTGTAGTTGAGTTTGTAGAGATTTTTAAATAGGCTATTCACCCCCTCTAGCCATTTGGACCTTTCACAAGACTGTCATATACAAAGCATATATCAAAAACTATTCTTAATCTTCTCTTCAGGACTACATATTCCACATGGACGGTTGACTAGGGGAGCACTCACCTAATACTCTTGGAACTCCTTTGGTAAACTCATCATTTGAACCACCATTTGGTACACATCCAAAATTTTTGTTGATTGTAAAGCAAGTGTGAGCGCATCATACACCACAAGTATAACATGAGAGGATGCAACTGCAAGACTCAAAAGGCTAGACTAGGCTCAACTGTAGTAAACATTTTAGTTGGTCATTATTTTATTATTTTACTGAGTCACTAAGTTATGCTTAAGCTCCCAAGGTGAGAAGTATAATAATTATCATCAACATTAATCATCACCCAACCATCCATAGAACTATCTATCTCGAAAAGGATTCAAGCCGCTCGTGACTGAGAGAATCGACTGATATATCAATTTATATATATCTATGCAGAGTGTGTACAACTTTACCCACAAGTCATAAATTCATTATTCCCATTTTCTAGATGTAGCTAGCCTCTTGACCCCGTTTTCAAGGTAAGTCAATAGGGTTTCCCTACAAGACCATTCACAAATTCCACTAATAGGTAGCAACCTGCTATGATTTCCATGTCAAGAAGTTTTTAAGATCCCTCCTCTAAGGGGTGATTAACAAGAAGATCAATAAACCAAAGTGCACTCCCTTGGCAGGCCGAGATCATAGCAATTGGAGTCCCTCTTGCACCTTTTGTTAAGCTGGCACAAACTAGTAAAATTCTAGTACTGAAGCTAGAGCCATGTAGCTTGTGGTTGTATGATATGTCCTAGGTTATCGCTTTAAGATGAGAGACTACAACACCCCAAAGGCCCAATGCTCTAGTCCCAATGTATCATTTTAACATTGATTCTATAAATCATTATAGAGCTATCATCATTTTAACATTGATTCCATAAATTATTAATCAAGATTAACATTGTAACATTTGGTGATTGCAAGCTAACCAGAACTACCGATATGCATAAACCCAAAGTAACAAGGAATACATGACAAGAGTGCTAGGTAAAGTTCTTAGGGTTCATCCAATTAGACACATGTAGATGAAAATGTGATTAAATGGTTCTTCAGTAACATGGGAGCTCATGTCACACTTGCCTTTGCTTTTCACTCTGTGTGAGACTCGAGAGAATCATCAATATTTATACATTATTTCTAGACTTTAGTGCTCGTAGATAGCTCTCCTTACTTGTAGCAAGGGTTTTTTCGATTTAGGCCATTTTAGTTCTCTAAGTATGAAGAAATACCATTATAATTCACCTGTTTGGAGATATGTCATTATAATCTCATCTTTCTCTTATTCCATTTTATACACTAGTCGTATATTTATACATTATGTTCAACCTCTTTGCCCGGCGCTGCCTCCGTAGGGCTATGGAAGGCCTTGGCCGAGCAGCGGCGCTCGCCCCTCCCTGAACTTGCGCAAGATCACCATCGGCTCCGGCGCCAGCTTGGTGCACACGGCCACCTCCAAGAATCTTGTCGAACACCGCCAAGAAGTTGGCGCCCTCGTCTACCTCGCAGTGTCTTGAGTACCTCAACGCTGAGGTAAACGACATCACGATCTGTGTCTGCAATTAAACCATTATGTTGATTGTTTTTAAAAGAAAAAACCATTGTGTTTGATTATGAGGTGCTGCCACCAGGGCCTTGTTTAGTTCACCCCAAAATTCAAAAACTTTTCAAGATTCCCCGACACATCAAATCTTGTGGCACATGCATGGAGCACTAAATATAGACGAAAACAAAAATTAATTGCGTAGTTTGTCTGTGATTTATGAGACGAATCTTTTGAACCTAGTTAGTCTATAGTTCAATAATAATTTTTAAATACAAATGAAAGTGCTACAGTATCAAAATCAAAAAACTTTTCACAACTAAAAAGGCCTAGGTTCTGGAGCTTGCTGAGAACGCTGCCATAGACAACAAGAAGATGCGCATCATTCTCCGCCATGGTGCCATGTGCTGCTGGCAGTCCACAATGACAAGGAGCTCTGGAAGCTCGTGGTCGTGCACCTCAGAATTAATACGCCATTGATCACCTCACGCGCACGCCACAGGGGGCGAGCACAACGGCTATGTGACCTCTATCTCGCATGCAGTGAGTTTGTACGCGTATTCCTATATATACATGGCTGACAATGGGCCCATATAAGCAAGAGGCATAGAAAATGACATGGATGAAGGTAAGATAAAATTATAATGACAATTTTCCAAATAGACGAATTGCAATGGCATATCTCAAAACCTGAGAAACTATAATGATGTGAATCTAAAAAACCCTTGTAGCAAACACCAAGCGTACAAACAACATACAAGAAGATAAATAGAAATAACTAAGAACAATAGACAAATCATAAGAAAAGCTTAAAACAACATACTAAGAGGCGGTTCCGTGAGAAACACAGAAAACGGAGAAACGTCATTTAAAAGTAACGGCTAACGAAAGGTTTACACTATAGAAGAAAGAAAAACCTACACATTTTTTTTATTTTATTAAATAAAATGCTAGGCAGGATACTTGCAAAGAAATACCCTAAAGTTGAGTTAAATCAATTTATATTTGAATTTATAAAACCATGTAAATATTTTATTAATGAATGTTTCTATATTATTTAAGCAAATTGGACATGTACCTTTGAAAACTCTGAACCTAATAAATGTTTCCATATCATTTAAGCAAATTAGACATGTACCTTTCAAAAACTTAGAACCTGTGATGACACCTAATCAAATCATTTCATGTAGCATGTATTAGCTAAGAAATTTATAAATTGGAATACATTAGAGTTGGTATTAATCAAACCTGTGATGACACCTAATCAAATCATTTCATGTGTATTAGCTAAGAAATTTATAAATTGGAAAACATTAGAATTGGTATTGATCAAATTAAGTTTGATTTATGAAATGTCAAAGGTCAAAGACTATGTTCATTTTAGTTTGAAAACAATGTGAGCAAACATTAATCACATTGATATTTATACTAAAAATTCAGAAACATGTGGCATGCTAAATGTTGCTTCTAACATGTAGCTTACAACATATGAAACTAATGCAAAAAAGAATATGTCCAAACGGAGCAAACACGCAGAAACTAGGGCTAAACTAGCTAGCAGGAGCCAAGCTGCAGAAATAGAGGACTTCTTAATTTCTAATTAGTTTCTACTGCTGATAGACTACGAGTTTATTAAAAGGGGGCTTTCTGCAAACGAGCTAGGGTTGACCAGCTACTGGCTAGCGTGGCCTGGTTGACTCGATTCCATGCCACGCGACCGCCAACGTGGCAGCTGAGTCAGCAGCGTTGACTTCGGTTGACTATGAAATCTAGGCTCTCGATTCTAGATCCACAGAGAACATGTCAAAGGGCTTCCTGAAAGTGGTGGTTGAGCTATGATGGCACTAGGCATGACTGGCGTTCGATAGTGCCATGGAAACTAGCGAGAAGCTCGCAGATGAAGCTGCGAAGCTCAAGCTAGGGGCCTCTATGAACTCAAGAAGGGCAAAGGGTGTAGAACTCATCCGACGCGAACCTGTCTGGATGGTCATATACGTTGGCAGTTGGCCGACAATGATGGAAGACACAGCAAGGTGGATCAAGGACAATAGTGGCCTTTAGAGAGGTTGCGCAAAATAAAGAGAACGAGAGTGGTAGCAGGATATATACGAGCAGGTTTCACAACTTGCCCCGAAGCCCATGGGCGCGGTCTAGTCGACGAGGATGCTGTCATGGCGGAGATCGGTGGTGGCGACTCTCCTCATCTAGGCGCGCATTTGGCGGGTTGATTTATGGCTACAGTTTGAGGTGGCGGTTGTCTCCAGGGTCATTGGGGGCGGCATGACGCACCGGGGCACTACCATTTATAGGCATAGCCATGGCAACGATGGCACGTCCGCCTAATGCGGAGTGATGGGGAAGACTGGTGTCCCACTGACGTGTGGGCCTAGGGGGTCAGTAGCACAGAGGTGGGCATAGGTTAGTGGCCATGTGGCTGACGAAGGGCCGTACTGAGCAGTGGCCTCCGATATCGAGGAGCATAGGCCACTGCGTCTGCTGTTGCTAGGTCCCCGTCTCAGGAGAAACACGTGAGCTAGACCAAGCGAGAGCGCGGCTGTTGGGCTGCGGTCGCCGGGTAGGGCTAGGATTGAGAGAGGCGGGAGAGGAGGGCTGAAAATGGCAACAAGGCAAAAAGTCAACAAAAAAAAGATAAGGAAAAAGTTTTCCTTTTTCATAACAGGTTTTAAAATCTAGCTATTTTGAAGTTTATTTTTTTAAAACAAGAACAAAACCCATTCAAAATTTCAAAATTTATTTTTTACACATCAAAATTGATGCAAGGGCATGAATGCAGCAAACACACTTTCATTAACTTCATAAATTTTGTAAACAACATTTTTACACTTTAGGTTGACAATGAGCTAAATAGATCATGAAAATTTTAGGAAATTCCTCAATTTGTTTATATTATTTAGTGTTTTCTACTCACAAAAAATAGAAATTTTAGGGTGGCACTCCTATCTCCTCTTCCACTCTTGGTTGCTCATTCTCTAATAAGGGGAGGAGGATAAAGGTTTGGTGTTGCAAAAGGAAACACGAGGGATGTTGACGTTAATGACCGTAATTAGCAACCTTTTGCATTTTTGTTGTGTCAAAATTAAAGGCATTCTGTTGATTTTATTCGCAAATCACACGTCCTGTATTGCAGTTTTGAAACACGTATGCACAAAACTAGGCAAAGCACATGACACAGTAAGACATGTGGATGTCACCAAAATTGCACATTATCCTCATATATGCTTATATATTGGATCATAGCACCCTTTTCTAGTGACTAGTGGAGTCATGAGTGCATGGTTTCACAGAATGTTATATCCATTACCTAAAAAACACATATATAATGAGATACATGTTAAGTGGAGACATATCTTGTGCGTATAGTGAGGCATTTTCTTGTGCAATCTCACAATTTAAACTCCGATATATCTTTTCTCCCAATTGATTCTTTAGCATGCATTTATGGAGTACAATTTGTAGTCGAATGGTTTGATGGTAGTTACTAAATGCAATGTCTCACATGACTTCTGCATAACCTACCTGCTCAAGACGAAGGTTCTAGGCAGGTGGCCTTGGTAGAAGGTAGTAACGCATTTGACTACTATCATGTAGTCCTAATTATGGATCTAATTAAGCCAGAAGTAAATACTTGCCATAATATCATGTTTATAATAATAACTATCCACCTATATTTCATCTCAAGCTAGAGCCTTGGGATCTAATTAGATAGAAGTAAATGCTTTCCATAATATCATGTTTATAATAATAACTATTCACCTATATTTCATCTAGGCTAGAGTCTTGGGATCTATATAAACATATTCTTGCCCCCCTCTATCGTCTAACCTCTCATAAGCAAAGCAACGCTTTGTCTTCTTGTTTTGTTTTCTAGAAAAATGTTGTGGTAGATGTTAGGCTGACTTTTAACTCTACCAATTATATATGGATGTGAGTTTAAAGATGTATAATCTTTGAATAAGGGGTAGGGATACCAAATTTGTGGGCTTGCTTTCTTGTTTGACACCCTAGAACGCTAGGATCATGGTTCGCAAGAAGGTGAATCTCCAATGGATCACCAAAGCCTCCAAGCGTCGTGCGACGTTTAGGAGGCGCCGCGATAGCATTAAGAAGAAGGTCGATGAGCTAGCCACACTCTGCGGCACCAAGGTGGGTGTCGTGTTGTACAGCGAGGATCAGGCTAAGCCATTGGCTTGGCCTAATGACTCAGAGGCCAAAGATATCTTCAAAAAATTCATCGACATGCCAGATCTTGGCAAAAGATTCAAGAAGATGCAGAACCAGGAGGAACTTCTTAGCACCCGCATCCCCAAGCTCCAACACCAGATAAGTAGGTTGGAACGTGAGAACTACACACATGAGATCTCATTCCTTCTCTATGAGAGCATTGATGGACGCCGCCCCGGTCTCATCAACACCACTGAGAAGGAACGCACCAGCCTTGGCGAGATGGTAGAAGAGAAGATTAAGAAAATCAAAGAACGTATACGACAACTTCAAGGAGTAGCACTAGAGGCCCATCTACCACTACAGCTACGGTCATCGCCAAACCAGCCACTAGCACCCTGCACATTTAATGAGATGGCGGTAGTGGGACGCGTGCCACCCCAACAACAACAGGATTGGGTTGCTAGCCTCACCACCAATGGAGGCGAGCTTGGCACCATTGTCTCCGGTGCCTTCGCTAGTAGCAGTGGTGGGGTTGACATGATGCACCCTTACAATATGGATTATTTCTCAAGGTTCCCATAGACATGGGAAAGGGACCCTTGCCCTCCCATGGAATCAGGCATCGTCGCTCCTGTAGCAGCCATGGATGCAAGCACTCCATGTACGCTGGTCTATGTCTAGTGCTAGTCCTATTTTAGAATTGCTTTATGTGCATCTCCTGCTATTGTGCTCTAGAAAAGTAGAGAAGTTTAAGTTATCCTTTATGTCATTGGTTAGCATTTCTGTGTGTCTACCATAACATGAATCCATGTAATAGATCTCAAGCATAATCCATATGAAATGTGAGATAATCATTTCAATTACTTGATGGTGGGGCCTAAGATACTTGTTACGATGAGGACTGGGAGTTTGATTAGATGAATATCCGCTAATAGAGAATGCAGGATTTTGCAATTGCAGGTTGTTCTTCATTATTACTGAGATAATATGAAAATAGTGGCAATTTTTTCCTAATCCAAGTGCAAAATATTGGCACTTCAAGGGATGATGTTCTACTGAATGATAACCTTGTGTTACATTTTGAAATTTTCTAATATAGCAGAAATTCTGAATTAGGTACTAGGTGGATCGTCACAATAAATTTACATAAAAATGGTTTTAGACTATCAAAAACAAAGTACACTAGTTGACTGATAAAAAAATAATCTGCATTGTCTCTCTATGCCCGAAAATTCCCATTTTAAACAAAGGGCAAAAACAATTGAAAAGTCCACTCATTTTAAAATCACCCGTCACATACAAAAAAATAACCAAAATCTTCTAGAAATTTATAAATTGACCACCATAGATATTAGGGGGAAAACTACTTAGAAAATCAAGCTAACTGCTAGAAAAATATTTCTTAAGTTAGCTATATCTTTTAATTGATGTAAATGTTTCTCGTGCATTAACCTATTAAAGTTGAAATCAAACGAGCTGTTGATGATCTAAAATGTGATGCAACTTGAAGTTGAAGGATTGAGTTGATAATCTATTGTCAGGATCATGCCATGTGCATTTGCATCTCATATGCACTTGAAGTTGATCGTAATCCTATGGATGCGACTATACAGATACAAATTGTGCATTGCCCAAAGAGTGGTGCGATGTAAATTAAAAGAAGTCATGTCATTGCATTCATATGTATCGATGTATGGTTTTGATTACTAAATTGTATTGGAAGATATTGAGAGAAGTGATGCTTCTTGGTGATGGTCTAGATTACAATATGGCTCGTGAATTTATGAAGGCGTTGTGGGTTTGCATTGTATCCATATGCATCCATTGAAGATATTGCACCAATGTATATTGTTGTGGATATAATTTTGAAATATGTCCTATGGATATGAATTTAACTCATATGTTGATCTTTATGAGAAGAGTACTTTAAGCTTTATTTGTACCACGATCTACCATACGAATGTGTAGTCTATGTTAAACTTGATACTTAATCAACTTATGATTTAAATTACTTGTCAAACACGTTACTTGCTGGGATTTTTAAATCTCACCCTTGTTTTTACTCCGTTCTAGGTACTTGAAGCATTACATGTGGGAGTGGGTAGTAGCAGCATGTTGTACTTATCTGGATTCACATATCTTATTTGTGTTGTAATAAAATTACAATTGTTTAGTTCATGGAATCTTTTGATTCCTCGCTTATCTACATGCTCTTCATTGTGTTTATGTCTACATTTTGCTTCTGCATTGATGCTAAGGAGTTGCTGCTGAATTTTCTTATTAAATTTAGCCATAGGTTTGGTAGTTAGTAGCATTCCAGGATTTAGTGGCCTAGGGTGTTACAGTGAGGGACTATCACCAATGGTTCGTGTAACCAACCAGTGGTGTTAGTCACCCCCATTTTTAACAATGGTACATAACACAAATTAGTAGTGATGAGCATCACCAAAGATTTGGAGCAAACTAGTAGTGAAAACATCATTGGTGATGATGAATAATGTAGTAGTGTAGGCTCTTCATCATCAGATGTGTGAGAAGCTCTCCAAGTCTATGTTTATGAGAGATAAATAGTTCATCCATGCGATGCACAATGCATGGCTAGTAGGCTTCATTTATGCCTCTATGGCAATTCCTGATGTCTGGACTAATGATAAGGATGACAAAAAGATTGTGTACACATCAAACCATGTGTATACCTAGTGGCTAGCTAAAGACCTGCATGTTTTTAGCTGAGCAAAATGCACCACAAGTACTTAAACTATTGTGGGGGTATCAAATGGGTACTCCAACTCAAAAACCAACCATCTAGGTACTTAAACTATTAAACTATTGTGGGGGTCTCAAATGGATACTCTAACTCAAAAACCAACCACCTAGATACTTAAACTATTATGGGGTCTCAAATGGGTACTCCAGCATACATGGATAAGGCTCACATGAGAGGACAAAATTATTTACATAGCAAAATAATATTATTAGAAATAAAAAGTAGTCTGACCATCACCGGCCAAGCTATTTTCTATTACTATTACTATCAAATAATTAAGTAAATAATTCCCTCCAACAATGTATTATTTTGTATATGCTAATCACGGCATGATCGTTCACAGCCATACTATTTTTTATTACTATTAGTATCAAACTATAAAGCAAATAATTCCCACATTGGTATGTGGGCCAACAATTATCCCTGTGCTAATCACTGTCATGTCCGGATCACTGTCAAACTAATTTTTATTACTAATTATATTATTTTATTAAGCAAATAAATCCCTCCTGGGACGTGTCCGGCGAGTACACTATAATAGAATAACAACCTGATCGGATGGCCCGATGATTAGCATAGTCAAATTAATCGCTCACAGGTTAGGAATAATTATTTACTGAATAAAGTGATAATACCGGTAATAAAAAGCCTCAGTAATTAGCATAGGTAAATTAACCACTCACAGGTCAAATTACTTACTAAGCAAAATGATAGGATCAATAAAAAATGTCTGGCGAGTGATTGACACATGCGAATAACTGCTCACATGCTAGATATAATTATTTACTGAACAAAATAATAGAATTAGTAATAAAAAATAATCTGGATATAATATTCACCAGTAATAAAAAATGTCTGACCGATGACCGGATGTGCCGGTAATTAACACAGGCAAATTAATCCCTTGTATGTGAAGATGTAATTATTTACTGAACAAAATGATAGAATCAGTAATAAAAATAACCTGATCGGCTCGGACGGGCCAGTGTCTGACCGATGACCGAATGGCTCGGACGGGCCAGTGATAGAATTATTTTGCTATGTAAATAATTCTGTCGTCTCATGTGAGCCTTATCCACATGTATGCTAGAGTACCCATTTGAGACCCCATAATAGTTTAAGTACCTAGGTAGTTGGTTTTTGAGTTGGAGTACCTTTTTGAGACCCCCACAATAATTTAAGTATCTAGATGGTTGTTTTTTGAGTTGAAGTACCTATTTTTTTTGTTTTGACAAGGAAACTGAATATATTAATTAACAGCAAGAAGCTGTTAGAACCATTACATCGTTAATGGTAACACATTGGAGCGCCGTAATAACAGGACACTCTTTGAGACCTCCACAATAGTTTAAGTAATTGTGGTGCATTTTGCTCTTTTTAGCTACTTGCTATCACCCTTTCTAGTCAGGATTGGCATAGGTGGAGGCAACTATATTGTAACACCCGATTTTAAGGACAAAATCAGATATGCACCATATGTGAGTTTTAGAAGACAAACCTCATATATAGCTACAAATAAGGGGTAATATCAAAGGACAACACATAAAATATATAACATACTAAATAAATCAGAAACAACCTTACGCAGCAAACCACGGAAGATGACTCCAAACTTCGGGTGTTAAATTCACTCTACAGGATCCAACTGACTGGTTGATCACAAGCCCAAAACTTCTCCTGAGGTGTGGGGGAGATAGCAAGAGTGAGTTCAAGACGAACTCCGCAAGTATAACAACTAGATTGTATAGATCCCACAATCTCATGATCAATGTGACATAAATTATATAGAGCATTAAACAATAATCAATGAGTTTCTTAACACAAGATTCATCACCCTTAATGTAAGAGTTCCCAAGGCCGCTCGTGACCGTGAGCACGGCTAGTATACCAGTTTTTAACACTCTGCAGAGGTTGTACATCTTTACCCATGAGCCATGATTTACCCTTTCGCCTGAGGTGATCAGCCTCGTAACCCACTACCAAGGTAGGTCGGCAGGGATCACTATGAAGTCTTTCAAAGGTTCGTCTAACAAGTTAGGGCCGCTTGGTTTCGTTAGTCAGTCCGTGTGATCCTATCCCGCAGGGGATCCACGGTCTGCTATCCCCCATTTGCGCCACACGGGTAACCTCTAACAAGCTAGAAAAGTTACTCATACTTGACTAAAGCCAGAGCCATTATAGCCCTCATGGTTGCACTTTCATCCCGGTTATCACTTACGAATAAATCCTCAAGTTGTTAAAAATTCATTATTATCATTTGTTGCTTTATATCAATCTAGTCACAAGATCATGGTCATAGAATTAAAACCCAAATGCTATACTTGCCTTGATCCAATTGCTCCTGCTGGTCCTGCTGATCTTACTTGCTTCCACGGCTCTGATCTTGACCACCGAAGTAATGCCCACTGACTAAACTCGGTCACCAATCATAAACACACAAGCAATCGGAGACAGACATACACGAAGCAAACAAGATTACAATTAGAACAGTACATGCAGTAAATAAATATAAATAAAGGTTTTCCAAAATCATCTACACGCTGCTACGTTCATGTCAACGAGAATTCACGGAAAACGGAGTTACGACGCGAAAGTTACGCTTTTTACGGGATTTCAACAGCAGTTTACGGACTTGTAATTAACTAGGGAATCTAACAGTGGTGAATCTAGACAACAATGGTACCAGCGTGAAGCTTATGAAATTATGAAACTAACGCAACTTGAACGGATCGAATCGGAGCTAAAACGGACAAGATATGATTTTTCTAAGATTTTCTTATAGAAAAGTAATTAAATAGGGTCATAAAATTAAAATGTTTCAAACTGATGAACCAAGATTACTAACATGTAGATCTCACGAAAACGAATCTAACGCAATTTGAACGGGTCAAATCGAAGTTAAAATGAATATTTTATGAGCTAAACAAACTCAGTGGCAAACTTGTAATTACTGAAAACATATTTTGAACCAACCCGAGGTGGATTACGCTTTCAAAGTCAGATTACGTATTTTATAAAATACGTTATGGAGCGTGGGTTCTAAAACAGAAAAAGGCAGGGTCCCTTTAGAAAAAATTTACCCCGAAGGGGTATCTTCTAATATGGACCCTTGATTCGCGATCCTACGGTGCAGAATCAACCCAGGGAGGAGAGGTTGCCGCCGACGGCCGGAGCAGGGGGCAACCACGGTGGCGCCATGGCTGGGGTGGAACAGGGCTCGCCGGAGTTGGCGATATGGCGCTGCAGTGCTTGGTTTCCAAATCTGAGAACACAGTGAGAGAGAGAAGGGCGAGGCAAACTCGTTCCCGGCCTCGACGTGGCTGAAGAGAGCCCGCGCGGCCCGCTCCATGGCCGGCGGCCATGGAGCTCGCCGGAGCTCGCGGGGAACGGCACTAAGGGCCCCGAAACGGCGCAATAGGAGTACAGGGAGAAAGAGGGGAAGAATGAGATGCTCACCACGGCGAAAACGGAGGCGCTGGCGGCTCAATTCGCTCGGGCGACGCGCGGCCGGATGGAGATGCTTCGACGGCGATTTCTGCGCGCGCGAGCAGGGGCGAGGCAAGGAAGAAGCGAATGAGAGAGGGGAAAACGGCTCGGGTGCTGGCGCGGTTCAAAAGGCCAAGTCGCGGGGGAAACAGAGGGAGAATCGTGGGAGCGGGGGGGGGGGGGGGGAAGACCTTGCGGTTCTGCTGAACCGAGAGAGAGGAGGCGGTTGGAGGGAGGAAGGGGATGACAGGTGGGCCCGACCTGTCGGCGATAGAGAGAGGGAGAGGGAGTTGGCCAGCTGGGCCTCGGCCCAGGAAGAGAAGAAGGGGGCGCAGGATTTGGGCCCTGCAGGCCAAAAGGAGAAGGGAGGGGGGAAGAGTTTTGCCATTTTCTTTTTTTTTCAAACAAAATTTTCAACACATTTTCCAATTGAATTTTTGATCAAATTGACATTTTGTTTTTAGAATACTCATCACAATAATAATGCACCAGCATGTATGCATAAAAAAATGTTTCCTAAACTTAGATTAAATTTTAATTTTTTTTTCAAAAATTTATTTATTTTCCCTATATTTTGATGCTCACAAAAATTAACTGTAAAATCAAATTCATCTATTTAAAAACAAACAAATTTTAGGGTGTTACATATATGGAATTGCAGCTCAACTATGAAGAGTGCTCGAGGCCATCTATGCCTCGTAAAGTTGTGCCATGGTTATCAACCATAGGCTTAGCAACATCCTAGAAGGGAATAACCCTAACGATCACCGAATATATTAATAGATGTAGGTGTTAGTTGGTGTGTTGACATTTATTGTCAAGCCCTTTGATGTTGAGGCATTGGTTTGGTACATTTTTACTAACTTGGACATAGAATATAACCATATTGTTTCTAAAGTTCTTGCTCGTATTTAACCAATTTTAGTTGGAGAACTTCACTCGCAATTACTTAGCTACAAGCAATATATTGATTCTCGTACAACAGAGGTTCCTATTCCTACATAAATTCTTCATCGTGTGGTGCATTCATGGAGATAATTATTGTGTTCACGGTGGTAGCCGCAATTTCAGCTGTATTGGCAACAATAGAAGCCACCCCTACTTTCTCCAACAACACAAGTGGAAACTAACCTCGTAGCAATACTAGATACCGTGTTTGCTTCAAGGAGGGACATTCATTTTGCCTCGCAATATAGGTGGCACATATTCAAAGAGAACTTTGTGCACGACGCTTGAAACGTTGTTGTTGTACTGTTATTCTACAACTTGGATTCAAACTAGTATATACAAATCAACACTAGTACCACAGATCAACACCACTAGTGAGTAGGAATAGCCTACAATGAGTGAGAAGTATGGTGGCAATGACCAGAGATCCATGTTGCAAATGCTTTAGGTATGGAAATTAGAGATGTTAGTCCATCTATTATGCATACAGTGAGTAGGAATCTTGTTCCCAAAGATGTTCTTCATGTCCCTAATGCTTCAAAGAATCCAATCTATGTTCATAAACTTCCTACCAATAATAATGTTTTTCAAAATTTTGTGGTTGCAGCCTACCCCATTCCATGTGGTTCACTTTGGTTAGAAAGCTTGCTTGTGGCACCATGAAACCTTCATCAAACATATGGCATAATCAGTTAGGCCACTCATGTTTTTTTCCTTGTTAGAATATATTTATACAAGTGAAAACAAGAAACAATCTATTTTGATGCATGTCCAAAATGCAACAGCCATCTGTTGCCCTATCCTACATGTACCATTGCTAAAGTATTTACTATGTCATGTTTACTGATGATAATAGTAAATTTACCAATGTTTGTATTCTTAATGTCTAAAGTATTTACGGTCTACCATGATTTTCAAACCTTAGTTGACATATGATTTGATCAAAAAATCATTGTTGTACAACCAAATTAGGAAGGAGAGTATGCAAGCCACTCCTTTTTCACTATTAATATTAATATGTCTCACGATTTTGAGACAACAGGCGATGATAATTATCATTGCTAGCTTACACTAAGGGGTCCCTTCTGGGTAGTTCATGGGCAGTGATAAACATTTTCACAGTCGGCCTGGCGTATCCGGCGGCGGACATATATAGTAAGGCCTTCTCCAGTGCACCTTGTGTCCGACTAGCGGTAGAACATTTTAGCACCACAAGCGATTCGTACAATACGCGATGTAATAAGAAACAAGCAGAGATAATAATTTTTTGCCACTAGTTTTCAGATGGAAGGACACATGACTGTTACATCTGTTGGTGAAAGAAACTACCACCATCAATGCGTCTTATGATATGGTTGTGAAAATCATAAAATGCATTACGTGTCATGCCGGCAGCAATAAGAAGTTACCGATCAGTGGTGATAATCGCTCCCATTTTCAACATCAGTTCGTAACACGAACTAGTAGTGATGAGACAACAAAGGTTTGGAGCAAACTGGCGGCAAATGTATCATTGGTGATGATGATTTCTGTAGTAGTGTAGGCTCTTTATCATCAGTTGAGTGAGCTCTCCAAATCCATGTTTTATGAAAGATAAACATGTCATCCATGCGGCATGCAATCTACTTTGATGCATCTATGGCCATTCCTAATGTCTATATCAATGATAAGGATGACAATAAGACTGTGTACAAGTCAAACCATGTATATCCCAGTGGCTAGCTAAAGACCTGCATGTTCCTAGCTACTTGCCATCACCCACTCTAGGCAGGATTGACATTGGTGGTGGCAACTAGATGAAATTGCAGCTATATGAAGAGGACTCGAGGCCATCTATGGCTCGTAAACTCATGCCATCGATATCAACCATAAGATCACGTGGCAACTCCCTAGAAGGGAACCCAAATGATTAATTGCTGAATATATCAGAAGATGAAGGTGTTAGTTGGTGTGTTGACATTTATTGTCAAGCCCTTTGATGTTGAAGAATTAGTTTGGTACATTGTTACTGACTTGGACATGGAATATAACCTATATCTACCATAAACTCTACCATAAATAAATAAACCTTATTCTAGTACACAAAAACGCGCACCTCCATCAGCCACGTCACCCTTCTACTGGGCATGATATTTTCCCCCATCCCTCCCCCACCGTTCCTTGCCCAACCGATTAGAAAATGCCAGACCTTGAACCTTCCGCCACCATCCTCCATTGCCGACCGCTTAGCAACAAGAAAAGAAATGTCGCCCTCACCTCCATGACTTGCCCTGCTCCACACAACGCCGTTGATGCCGCTGCCGCTGGCACCTCTGCCCACCCTGGCTGTCCTCCTGCTCCACTTCCACTTCCCTCTCCCCATCAGCTCATCCACATATGGTGGCCAGACCACCTCATTTAGTTGTGCATCTTGTAGACACCAGGCCACTGCCCAACACCATCCACCCCTTGCCTGCCTCCCCATGAGGTTGCACCGCTACTGCTGGCATTTAGGATGCCACTCCGCCGTCACTGGCTCAGATTCCGTGTCACCCAGCACGAGAGCCCAACTGTGGTCAAACCCTAGAGCCACAGCCCTGCTGCCGGTGCATGTGAGGCCTGCAACGACAGTAGATCCAGATAGTGGCGTCACTCCCTTGCTCGGACCTCTATTCGTGCATCCTCAAGTCGCCCTCGCCTCCTGTTCCTTGATCTCCCAGGCGCACGAAATCAATTGATGTGCAGTTTTTTGGCTCATCTCCTACCTTTGTCCATAGAGTTTATCTATATTCATTTCTTATATACAACTAAATCTTCAATGGTTCTCTTTCAGAGGCACAAAGATCAACTTGATTTCCACTATACCATTACTTTGTTCCCACAATCACTGATGCTAGGTATGCATATGTTACTTCTTCCAACCATTGAGTGCTTACTGGAAGTTACTTCTTTGTGCGTGCTAGTCTAGAACTATCCATTACATATTTTCCCTCATTACTGACAATTACTTTGTTTGGTATGTATTTGATTTTTCGTGCTACCAAATTAAGTTGGGAATCATGCCAGCATGTTGATCCATTGAAAACATCAATAAACTGAGTGGTAATGATTCAAGCATCATTTCTTATATACAACTAAATCTTCAATGGTTATCTTTTAGAGGCTCAAAGACGTACTTGATTTCCACTAGACCATTACTTTATTCTCACACTCAAAGGTTCTAGGTATGCATTTGTTACTTCTTCCAATCATTGAGTGGTATTGCAAGCTACTTCTTTCAGTGTGCCAGTGTGGAATTAGTCGTTACATATTTTTCCTCATTAACGTGATTGCTTGCTATGTATTTGATTTTGTAGGCTGCCAAATTAAGTTGGGAATACATAACAGCATGTTGCACTCATTGAATCCATTCAGAGCCTCAATAAACTGAGTGGTAATTATTCATGATGCTTGAATCGATGTAGTATTGCACCTAACTTCCAATTAGTCTCTTCATTGGTTATATGAGACGGTCCTCCAATGAATCAAAGGCATTGTCAATGTATCAAACTTCAAATTATAACAACACAAACATGGAATGTTCATCCACTTGGGAGTATTCACCCACTTTAATGTCGCTAAGACATTTCTTTTCTCTCTTTCTTTAAAAGCTGTTTCACTACGAAATTCCAGCAATTACTGAGCTATTATTGTCGTTGCAATTTCATATTCCTACTCCATGTTGTAATCCTCACTAGGTGAGAACTAGTAATATCTACTTATGTTATATGATCATTGCAGGATGCCCTTTCCACAGGAAGCATGGAGCTGATAGATTTCTTTAATGCCTGTTTTCAGCAAAGCAAAGTCTTCATTTTAGTTATGCCAAGTTAGATGGTGCCAAAATTGCATCCTTCCTCTAAGGTTTACCGTGCAGGTGACACAAATTTCTCATTCTTCCCAGACAATGTTCATTCCTACCTCGAAAATTGAAATGCATGTATGCAATTTAAAAAGAATACATTGGAAGTACAAAACTCTGCTCCTCTAGCTCTTTACATGCCCACCTGATATGTTGTTACTACTGTCAACAACAATATACACATTTTGTTCATAATTCCTGATGATTGGAATTATTGTTAGTACTTTTTGCATCTTGTACGTGTACCCTCGGAAAAAATACAACTTTTCTGTAACTCAAATACTTTGTTTTCGTACCCAATAGCTCTCACAAATTGTCAGTTGTTCATGTTAATATTTTCCCTGCTTCTATACATACTTTGGTGAATCTCAAATAGGTTCATATGTGCATTGCAGGAAAGAAATTAAAGATTTTGGTCCTGCACATCCATGTTGTTAGTATTTTTTTGCATCTTATATGTGTAGCCTAGAAAAAATATAATAGTTTGTTTTTGTACCCGATACCTCTCACAGATTATCAACGGTTTCTGTCGATGTTTTCCCTGTACATGCATGTTGTTGAATCTCTTTGTCGCCCACGTCATTGGAAAAGTCGCACTGTCCATTGCCTGCTTGTGTGCAATCGTTCCTTTCCACCGTCTTCTCAATTTGCTCATATTATTCCTATTTTCCCACTACCTAATGTCAACTCTGTGCAAAACAAAAATGCATATGGAGGTGTTCAACATCATGAATTTATCAGGTTATAATTTCCTGTCCAATATATGTGCTCAGCACACACTTTCCCTATTGGTTCAAAACCGACACAGAAATGCCAATGACTAACTGAAAAAAATAGGAAATCAATTTTTCTGTCGGCAAACCGACAGGAAATGGTGTTTCCCTGTCATCAATTGCCGTTCGATTTAAGTGAATTGTGGGATGCTCCTGACTGCAGGGAGCAGTCGCTTCTGACTGCAGAGGATCTCGTTCCATTTTTTTCAGAGTTCCCAGAAAATTTTGCAAACTTTTTCAGATTCTTCGTCACATCGAACCTTGCGGCACATGTATAGAGCATTAAATATAAATAAAAGAAATAACTAATTGCACAATTTATCTATAATTTACGAGACAAATCTTTTGAACCTAGTTAGTTCATGATTGGACAATATTTGTTAAATACAAACGAAAATGCTACCGTATCCATTTAAAAAAAATTGAAACTAAACAAGGCCCAGTCATCAGTTGCTATTCTCGCTCTTGCCAGCGCAATGCGTGGGGGAGTTGACTAGTTTCTTGTTTGTATTGAACCAATTTATATATTGTAACCCTTCGCCCATAAAACTAGCTCCAACAAGTAACGCACATGGACACTCAAACCTAAAATGGGTAGCAGAAGATTTAAAATTGACTTCTAACAGAGTATCTATACGGGACATACTAGTATCCTCTCTCTTGTAAACCTATTTGCAGAAAGGATTTTTTTTGTTCTGTTGTTGGAGAAGACGATATCGAATGAGTATTAAACCTTTTACCTATAGAGCTACCTAAATATTGAATCGGTCTTATATTTTAGGTGTTGTTGAACTGTATGTATTTTTGGGTGCTGATTAGCCCAGTCCAATGCCTATGTTGCCGCTAGTTTAATCAGCACACTATCAGCAATTCGCATGGATTGATAGAATACAAGTAGAATTCATAGATAATAAGAAAAACAGTCTTTAACAAACATCACCACCATAAGGATTGACCATGCTGAGGGTTCAACAACAAAATGACAGAAAAGACCCGATCTTGTGGTATGGACCCCATCACCTGCTAAACCGGAGCCAACCTGCCATGGACTCTGCTATTCTCTTCGCTTCCGAGACCTGAAGAACAGGATCTCGTCCATGCTACATTAGAGCAACAGAGCTCAACGAGGAGGATGCTGCAGTTTCACTATGTCAGCAATCAACTGCTAGATTATCCTGGAGTCTGAAATTATGCATACCTATCAGCCACTAGTACAACAGTAAGACAAGATAGCAAACCAAAGATATTAGGGAGCCATACTTTTTAAAACGCAATTCATACATCAGTATTGAAAGTTCAGAACTCATTTCAATTTGACTAGATAAAATGTTACTGTTTGTGCAGAACAATTTGATTTGCACCTCTGTTGGAAACCCGCTGAATACTACATCTGCCATAAAAAATGCACTTGGCTATGTAGTATGTACCCTTTACCTGTACCAATCAAACCAATATGCAAAATTCAGAATTATTTGAGAGCAGCAGGTCGTGCCTCTCTGTCATCCGTGGAGCTGAATACCTCCAAATCTGAATGATTGACAGATTCGGCAGTCTACCATTCTTTATTCATATATGTTTGTATGTATAGGTTCACTGATTTGTTGTGTGAGAGGAAAACAATGCTGAATGATTGATAAACTCAATCGAGCAGGCTCCAAGCACATTCATCCAAAACGCTAATATACTTTAATCAACTCTGATAGAAACAGGTTGAAGAACCCTGCGTTAATTAAGTAGTTGCTATCGCTACCACTAGGCACTAGTACGGCTGCTGGTGAGCGCAGTCGAGGTTGGCGCCGGCGTCGACGTTGAAGATCTGGCAGTACCTCTGGTAGAAGCCAATCCGATTGTTGACCCGGGCATCGTCGGTGCGATTGCACTCGAGCCCGCCGTTGACGATGTTGGTGACGAGCCCGAACCCTGCCGTCCGGTTGGCCGCGGCGTCGGCGGCCGTGGGGCGGTACTCGCCGACCATGACCTCGTGGCACGACGGCTTGGGCCGGCGCGGCGTCATCCAGAACCACAGCGCCGTCCGGAACGCGGTCTCGGAGCAGTTGGCCACCACCTCCGGGTTGCGCAGGCCGTCGAAGCCCAGCGCCTGCCCCGCCGGCCCGTAGTTGAAGTTCCACGACAGCTGGATGGGGCCCCGGCCGTGGTAGGACTTGCCCGGGTAGCACGGCCACTGCTTGTCCGTCGCGTCGCAGTAGCTGCTCGCCGGGCTGATCTCCTCCTTGTAGCACAGGCCCCACGCGTACTGCCCGTCCGGCGCCGTCGCCCAGCCGCCTGTGGTCTCGTGAGAGATTTGCGCGAAGAAGGCCGCGACCTCGCGCTTGCGGGTGCTCAGGTCGCCCGTGGCGGCGAACTTGGGGAACGTCCTGGCGGCCTGGATGAAGGAGGCGTAGGTGTAGAAGCCCTTGGCGGGGCAGGCGGCGTCGTCCTTGTGCAGGAACAGGGAGTTGTACAGCTGCTCGCTGACGAGGGTCGCCACAGGGGCAGGGGCGGCAGGGTTCCAGTGGCCAGGGCCGTACCTCGCCTCCGCTACTCGGATGACGACGACGCTGCCGGAAGCAACAAGGAAAGCGACCACGGCGATCCACAAGGCGCCGTGCACGGCGCAAGGATACGCCATTGTTGTCGTCGATGACGATGACGATGATGATTGAGATCAAGTTGCGAGTGTCACCCAGCAGTGATCTAGTGCTAGTGCATGCGTGCGTGGGGTTTGTATTGGAGGATCACGGAATGAGTGGCATGTTCGCACAGGGGCGTGCGCTACATATAGAGGTGTTCTGCTAGTGGAGCGTCGGGACACATGGAAGAGACAAGGACGGCCGGCCGATAGATGATGGTGGTGGCGAGGTGACTGGTGAGAGCACTGGTCCACCGCGCCATCGATGGTTGACTTGATCTTGCAGATCCGAGGCTGCCATGCATGCATCGTTCGTTGTGCGAGCCGGTGAAAATTGAAAATGGACAGAATAGTAGAGTGGGGTCAGAGGCCGACCAAGCTGAAGCAAAATATAGGAGGGAGCTTGTTGCGTTTTGAATTGGTATTTGTTACCCTTCTACCACCATGCACAATTGTATATAGATTATAGATTAGAGATGGTAAGTATAGTGGAGTTAGTAGTGCGTGCCAGCAAAACGGTCGTTCCATTAACAAATGGATGTGTGTAGAGATTTGAATAGGTCAGCTAATAGCTCGGTGAGTGTACCACTGCAGTTAGTGCACGATTTCAGCGGTTTGTGACGTTGGGTGAAATCGATATTTTAGCGGATGTTTGGTATGGCTCCTCAGGAGCCATAATTCATAGCTTTTTCAAAATTGCTCTGGTTCCTCTGTTTTTTTAAATGACTTCTCCAGGACAATATTTGAGCTGAAATCCGAGTTGGAGAGGAGTCCTACCAAATAGTGCATGACTTGTTGCAAATTTGTCACATGCCTTTTCCAAGTATTCCATGAATAAAGAGTCCATTTAGTGTAAGGATTATTTGGCCGGACTCCTCCTGGGCTCTGGCTCCGTGCTACAATTGTCGAGGAGCCAGAGCTGGAGCCATAGGAGCTATAAATTTATTTTAATAGAAGAGAGAAACATGGCTTCAATAAATTGTACCATAATTAAACAACGCATGACTTTGAGGAACCGGAGCCCCTGAGAGGCTATAGGAGCTCTCCCAAACAATCCCTTAGATTTTAGAACAACTTCGGAAGCTGTTCTGCTACTCAGTGTATCAAAGGGTGTTTTCTAGTCAGCTCCGTGTGTGGAGCTCTATGTTTTCGTTCACATCCACAAGATGTCTGTCACACCGAAAGTTATTTTAGCTACAACTAGAACTCTACCAAATAAGTCCTAAGTACTTATATAGTATATAGATTATCATGATATATGTTTATATTCTCCAATTTCACACTTCTCAACTCGATTCCTTATAGTATAAATGCAATATATAAGTATCTTCCTTGTATGGCTAATAACAATATGTGATTATATATTATACAAAATAATATTAGATTAATAATTTATGCCTAAATTATAATTATAAATTCAATTCGAAAGATCCAAACGAACCTTACAAAAAAATATAAGAACAACAAAAATTTCTCATATTCTGATTAGGCCCTTACAAAACAGAGAAATTCAGAGCCTAAACAGGGAAAAACGGACATGCAGGCTATTTTTTTTTTCAGAATCACATAAAAGATGTGAGAATTGATATAAGAACAAAGAAAAAAACACTTGCTGTGCTCCTATGCAAATGCAAAAATAATAAGAAAAAGGAAAAACGTATATAGGAATGTACATAGCAGAGTCGAAGAGACGTGTAGCGACATGGGTATCCTGTACATGAACCGGCGCGTGCATCTGACTCGGAACGCATCATCCAGCCCCAAGCTGCATGCGTGCTCCCTCCGTGGCTAGATGAACATCGCACGCGCGCCCAGTTGCCCACGCGTTTGCCCGCATGCATCAGGGTTTGGATCCGGTGAAAATGTTGCAAAATTTCTTCGCCAGCCAGCATATATGCGCACGCGCAGCTTCGGACACCGCGAGGGCGCGCTCGAGAGGATAGAGTGGCAACGCCGAGACAAAGACGTCACGAGTCATCCACAATCGACACACGAAGCTTGGAATCACATCTGCTAAGGGCTTGTTCGGTCAAGTCTCTGCAACGATTTCCAGTTAAAAGGTTTCACTATTTTGTACTATAATGTTGATAAGCTAAAATGGTTCTTAACCCCAATCCATTCAAACCGAATGGACCAAAGAGGTCAGAGATCGAGCCCCGGCGTGTGCCACTGGACACTGGTCGTTGACTGCGGGAGCTGAATATGGCATATGGGCTGACATGGACACACACGCAACCATCGAGCATGAAGAAGACACGCCGCCGCTAGCTTCATTAATTCCTGAATCGCAAGCTGTGAAGGCAGGAATGGATAAATTAGGGTTGAATGGGCCAATAAATGGCAGCCCAACAGCTTTTCATTTCATTTATTCTCTTATTTTTCTTTTTTTTATAAACATGGGAAGCATGTATCTCTCTGGACGCAGCGGCGAAGCTACTTTCATTGACCGGTGTCGACCGACACCGACGACTTGCAAGGAAGCTATGTTACATACTCCCTCCATCCAAATTGTAAGTGTTGGTGCAAAACTGATCTGCAAACACAAAGGGCTAATATCCGATTTAAACGTTAAGGCGTGCCAGCCAATTTAACCTTACTATCGGCAAAGGTGATATCTCGAATACTTTAGTCCTGACAACAGCGATGCGCCCGGATGTCACGGCTAAGAGGTACTCACGCGGAACTCGAGAACACGCCGAGCTTAAGTCGACGAATTCCTAAGAACTCGTAATAAAAGGAAAAAAAGTATGACTAAGTCGTCGAAAAAGCAGATGCTGGAATATGAGTAAAAACGTGTGTTTGATTGATTGATAGATGTCTCATTACAAGGTCCTAGGGTCTATATTTATACCCTGCTCAAAGAGCTACAACCAGACACGATTAGAATTCGAATTCCAAATTACACGGAATCCATATACAAAACGACTTAAATATTTAAGGAAATAACAAAACTATCCCCCGTGACAAACTGAAACTCTGTAACAAACCATCGGCGGCTGCCGAACCATTCCTTCGTATCATCGGCAGACTCCCTTGCCATAGTCATCGGCAGACATTCTCATCATAGCAATCGGCACAGACACATCACCGCCTGTATACTTAGTCACGTTCAACTTCTCCTTCATCGGCAACCACCCTCATCGGCAACTCATCCTGTAAACAAACACTGCCGTGTTATCCTGCCAACCTGGACACGTGCTCAAAAACGGTGTCAACACATGCCCCCCAATTTCGGAGTATGAAATCATCAATGCTCCGAAATTCTCTGCAGTAATGATGCCTTTCCCCGTAATTAATGCTCCTAATCTGGTAACCAATAAACTCAATCTGAACAACTCTGATCCTATTCTTCCGCATAATCCTCGAAACCCTCAACTTCCAAAACGGGCATTTCCTTCTCAACCGTACATCGGCAATATTACCGTTACAAAGATCTGCCGATGAACTGATCAGGACGTTCGTACAAACGGCTATCTTCACCTTACTTGCCCATCGACAATATGACCGTTACAGGACACTGCCGATGGACCGACCACGAGATCCCGCACAGTAAAATATCTCCAGATAATGACCGCTTCCCGTCAAATCACCTGCACAATCCCTCGATTATCGTGCGAACAGTTACCATATCTACCTGAACACCCTCGGATTTCTCGGATGCGGCAAGGAGATAAGTCAGATTTGCCCTTGCCCATTTTGTCTTAAAAATAGTTCCTTCTCGGGTACTCCTTCTCTATCACATCATTCCATCATCCCAACTTTACTTTCCTAGCGGCGGCGCCATTCAACGTCTCCAAGACCTCCGACAAAAACTCCTCCTCACCAACCCGAAGCCCCAGGCATCCTCCTCGTCGCAAGATGGCTATTAGCTTCATCGTCCCTGAGGTCAGTCCTTCATTCCATCCCCTGTTCTTTTCTTCTCATCCCTGTTCATCCGCAATCCATTTTACTGAACATTTTCTTTTCTTTTCTTTGTGTTCTTTTTCTTTATTTCAAAACCACCAGGAATTGTCTAACAAAATCGTCATTCCCACCGATCAACCACACCTCCGATGCCTCGGCCCTCTAGGGGATCCACATCCGACCGATCTCATTAACGCAGAAACTAATAGGATCCCTTTCAGAGCCGAAAATTTTTCTTTAGATATGTGGAAAGACACCTTCCGCTCTTGGCCCAGCCCTACCGTAGGATGGAAAGACTGGTTCTTGAGAGTCAGCAACTCCAATGAAGTCCAGTGGGGTGAGAGAAAACTAGATCAATGCATTAGGCTGTCCATTGCCGATATGCACAGGAATGAGTCACTGTTGATAGCTGCATCTTACTTTTGGTCAGACACCCTCAATGCTTTTGTCTTTGGCCACGGCCCTGCTTCTCCTACTCTTGCCGATGTAGCCATGCTCACCGGTCTAGATGTATCTTCTGCCGATAGCACTCACTTTTTTGACACAGCTCCTAGTGCCAAAGTAGAGACTCGCGCTATCAGCGGCTGGTCAGGGTACATTCAGAAGTATCATGGGAAGGGACCTGTCAGCACAAAGGAACAAACCACTTTTCTGAATATGTGGCTAGACAAGTTTGTGTTCTGTGGTCGATCGGCAGGACCGACTTCCGTCTATCTATCGGCAGCAGAGAGACTAGCTAACGGTGGCCGATACCTGCTTGGCGCCGTTTACCATCTTCTCCATCAGGTGGCCAAGAAACTCCTGCTCGGCCAGTCCACCGGCAACTTAGGCGGCCCTTGGTGGTTCATTAACATGTGGCTTAATCTGCATCTGCACAAGCGCCTTAACTTCAACTTGTTCACACAGCGTTTCCCAAGAGATATAACTAAAAATCATGTACTGGGTGAAGAGGAATCGGCAACACGCGCTCCCTTGAACTTTGGCGAAGCGGTCATAGTTCTACCTGGTTCAGGGGGTAATCCAGATCAGATCGGCCGATTCTTCCAGACTCTATATGAGGGCTTGGCCAGAGATGAACGACCGTGGTTGGCCTATGATGACCCAGACAGTATGCTCCCCCTGGTTTTCAATCCATTTGATGACGCTCTTGACAGGGATAATGAGGTGATGATGGCAATTGTGACTCCTAGAGCCATACCAGTGAATTTCTTTGGTAGCACAAAAACCTCTCCCCAGACTTATGAATTTTACAACCCATCGGCATTAGCTCGTCAATTAGCTTTCGGCCAGTTGTCGATTGCGCTCTATTATGCCGATGTGATAAAACCCAGAGAGCCCATCAGCAACCTTCTTGAGTGGATTCGAGTAGCCCAACTACCACCGAATGCCGATACAGATGCAGATTTGTCAGAATGGGTTCCAGCCGCTTTCATCACTCAGGCGTACAAACTATGGTGGGCAGAATGGAAGGAGCATCTATTCTGCAAATCAGCCCTTTCGTATCGCGGCATGATCGATCCCGAGTACAAAGTCCCTGACGACGCTGTAAGTATTCCAAACCGATGTTCCAATTTCTTTCAATTCTATTTCCATCGGTAACTCACTTTTGCATCCCTTTTGCAGGTTGACAACATCCCTCCATCGGTTAGCAGAAGTGGTAAGCCGATCGACCTGTTTCCACCAGGCCCAATTTCTTCAATCGGCCACAATGCTCCCACTCTGGCTACCATTGTGCATCGAGGTGCGCGCCTTAAGAAAGTCACCACCAAGAAAACTCAGACACCACCATCGGTAGCCGCTTCCACTCTGGCACAAGCTTTCAAGGCAATTCGTCAACCCCTTTTTTTTATTTATACCGATTACCTTTACATCGGCTATATTTGTATTTATAAACTCCTTTTTATTGCTGCAGCAAACCGGTGCATCGGCAAAAGCCAAACGTCAAGGTGCCGATGCCCCCCAGTCCAGCCAATCAAAGAGGAAGGGTGCCAAGAGTACCAGGGTCGGAACAAAGCGCCAGAAAGTGGCTACTCCTCCTCCTCCTCCTCCCCCGGTGTCTCCTATTCCGGTGGAATCTTCTCCCTCCCCTCCAGATGTGGAGATCCAGCAAGCACCATCTCCCCCTCATCCGCAGGAAGCACCAGAAGCAGACAAACCCCAGCAGGAAAAACCCCAAGTAGAAGGTACATTAACTGACGTGGGTGGACAAACAACTGGCCCGGCAAGTCCAATTGCATCATCGGCAATTCCCCCAATTCATACAAGCATTGTTCTTCCTCAGGGTAACATATTTTACTATATTGCCACCGATGAACTTATTCTCATTCAGCCTTATAACTCTTTCTGTCTTCTTTTCAGTCGATGTTGTTCCATCGGCAACCCTGGCCGATCAACCTGTGGCCCCACCGGCATCTTCCAGTCAACGGCAAGAAATAGCCTTGAAGCAAGTAAGTTGCTCAGCCTTCATCAGTATTGTTTGCCGATTCTCCGAGCATGAACTAACTTACTTTGTTTTTCTTTCCCAAGAACAAGATTCTCCCGATAGCCTTTTCTCCTTCGCCATCGACATCTCTGAAGAAGAAGGTGAAGAAGCAAGTTCTTCCTAGACAGTTGGCATCACATCGGCAGAGATCAGGGTCAAGCTGGAAGAATTGTCGGCCCTCCTTCATCAGGACACGGCACAACTGGTTGATGACTCCGACCCAGCCAAGGTTCTATTCAAGACTCTCAGAGGCCAGATCCCAACCGATGTTGAAGAAATCCTCTTCCAAGCCGCACACTTGGAGAGTCGTCAACTGCAGTACCAGAGGGCTTCTCGGCGTCTTGCTGATAGAACTGCTCAGACTCAACTCTCTGAAGAGATGAGGAAAGAGAAACTCCTGACCGATGAGAAGCACAAGAACATCGGCATCTTGAGATCTTCAGGAGATACGCTGAAGCAAAAGATATCTGACTTATCGGCAAAAAGGGAATCCCTGTTAGCAGAACTCAAACAAGTGGAGGACGCCTTGTCCCAAGCCCAACAGGAAGAGAGTCAACTGCCAGAGACCATCAAGCTCCTTGAGCATGAGCGGAACGTCCACGGTCGCAAGGCGCTGCAGTTGAATAAGAAGCTGAAGCCGATAGAAGGCTCTGCCGATGACGATATCAAGGAAATAGAAGCAGCCAACCAAATCCGGCTACGCGCCATATCAGCGATCCAGGCGCTGCTGAACACATGAAGCTCTCATCGGCAACACATCTGTGTTTTCCCGCTTTTTAGCTTTTAGTCTAGCCGATAGGACTGTTATCGGCATCTTTTGAAACATTAAGTCTGCCCCCAAACATTTAAATCCAGCCGATAGGAGTGTTATCGGCACTTAAACTTTTATGCATCGACCCATATGCTGAGGTAGTAGTTCTTTAAATATTTGCCATTTAATGCTCTGGGAAATTCAACTCCTTCGAGAATTTCTAGAATATAGGCATTTCCAGGAGCCGATCGACTTATCCGATAAGGACCTTCCCAATTAGGAGACCACTTTCCAAACTTTGAACTTTTAGTCCCGATTGGTAAAATTAACTTCCATACCAAGTCCCCATCGGCAAACTCCTTAGCCTTTACTTTCTTGTCATACCATCTAGCAACTCTCTTCTTATTTTCTTCTATACTCATTAAAGCCTTTAACCGATGTCCCGCTAGATCATCTAACTCATCGGTCATCAAAGTGGCATAATCATTGGCGGCTAATTGATCTTGAAAAGATAATCGCCTAGATCCAGCCTTAATTTCCCAAGGTAACACTGCATCATGTCCATATACCATTTGATAGGGCGACACCTTGGTTGATCCATGACAAGCCATCCGATAGGACCACAATGCTTCATTCAATAATGTATGCCACCGCCTAGGATTTTCTTTAATCTTTCATTTGATAAGTTTGATAATTCCTTTGTTAGACGCTTCGGCCTGCCCATTGGCTTGGGCATAATAAGGAGAAGAATTCAACACTTTGATCCCCATACCGATCGCAAATTCATCAAACTCCCCTGATGTAAACATAGTGCCCTGATCGGTAGTAATTGTTTGAGGAATTCCAAATCGGTAAATGATATGCTCCTTCACAAAATCAATCATATTGGCCGATGTGACTTTCTTCAAAGGAATAGCTTCGACCCACTTAGTGAAATAATCAGTGGCAACCAGAATAAACTTATGCCCTTTGCTAGATGGTGGATAAATCTGGCCGATCAGATCAATAGCCCATCCTCGGAACGGCCAAGGCTTTATGATAGGATTCATAGCCGATGCAGGTGCCCTTTGAATATTACCAAACTTCTGACACCCTTGACACCCTTTGAAATACTTAAAGCAATCCTCAAGTATAGTCGGCCAATAATATCCATTCCTCCTAATCATCCACTTCATCTTAAAAGCTGACTGATGCGCTCCACATACCCCTTCATGAATTTCTCCCACCAAACTCCTAGCTTCATCATCTCCTAAGCATCGGAGAAGAATTCCATCAATAGTTCGATAGTATAATTCATTGTCAAGGAGCACATACTTGGTTGCTTGAAATCTAACTCGTCTCTCAACTTTCTTAGATGGATCTCTCAAATAATCAATAATTTCCTTCCTCCAATCATCGGCATTGATTGCCGATACTGTATTAATTATAGGCTGATATCCCGAGGCATGCTGAGCTAACCGATTGGCCTCTTCATTATGCAATCGGGGAACATGCTCTAAACGGAAATCTTTGAATTCCTTTAACAATTGCATACTCCTCTCGTAATAAGCTATGAGAACTTCACTTCGGCATTCATAGTTCCCGGCCAATTGATTTATAACCAACATAAAATCCCCGAAGATTTCGACAGCGTCAGCACGAACTTCTCTTAACAACTCCAACCCCTTGATCAAAGCATGATACTCAGCCTGATTATTTGTTGATGTAGCAACAATCGGCAAGGAAAATTCATACTTCCTCCCTTTAGGGGAAACTAATACTACGCCGATCCCTGCTCCCCGGTCACATGTAGATCCATCAAAGAAAAGCGTCCAGGGCACAATTTCCAAAGCCTCCACTGCACCGCAATGTTGAGTCACAAAATCGGCCATAATCTGTCCTTTAACTGCCTTAGCCGATTCATAACGCAGATCGAATTCCGATAGCGCCAAAATCCATTTACCGATCCTGCCACTCATAATCGGCATAGATAGCATGTACCGGATCACATCATCTTTGCAAACAACAGTGCATTCGGCCGATAACAAGTAATGCCTTAACTTGATACACGAAAAATATAAGCATAGGCATAGTTTTTCAATGGCCGAATACCTGGTCTCAGGATCAATCAACCTCCTGCTTAAGTAATAAATTACACGCTCTTTCCCTTCAAATTCTTGAATTAAAGCTGAACTGATAACCATCCCATCGGTAGACAAATACAATCTGAAGGGCTTTCCTTGCTGAGGTGGAACTAGAACTGGAGGATTCATTAGATACTTCTTAATTTCATCCAGAGCCGACTGTTGCTCTTTCCCCCAAATAAATTCTTGATCGGCTTTTAGCTTAAGAAGAGGACTGAAAGCACGAATTTTACCAGACAAATTAGATATAAATCTCCTGATAAAATTTACCTTGCCGATCAAGGACTGGAGCTCAGTTTTGTTGGTAGGGGCCACTATCTTATTGATGGCGTCAATAGAT
The DNA here is from genome assembly GCF_000003195.3 of Sorghum bicolor. Lineage (NCBI taxonomy): Eukaryota > Viridiplantae > Streptophyta > Magnoliopsida > Poales > Poaceae > Sorghum > Sorghum bicolor. The sequence goes on from NC_012872.2 coordinate 13,222,572, forward strand.
CTTCGACTAATTTCAATCCCCCTTTGATGTACCATGAAACCAAGAAACTGTCCTGCCGATACACCAAATGCGCACTTATTGGGATTCATTTTCAATCCATGCTTCCTTGTGCACTCTAACACCTTTCGTAGATCGGCAAGATGCTTTGTGAAATCCCCAGATTTAACCACCACATCATCAATATAAATTTCCACCAGCTTGCCGATGAACTCATGAAATATAAAATTCATGGCCCTTTGATAGGTAGCACCAGCATTCTTAAGGCCAAAGGTCATGACTATCCACTCAAACAATCCAACATGACCAGGGCACCTGAACGCAGTCTTCGGAATATCTTCTTCAGCCATGAATATTTGATTGTACCCGGCATTACCATCCATAAAGCTGATGATTCGATGCCCAGCCGTAGCGTCAACCAACAGATCAGCAACTGGCATTGGGTATCCATCCATCGACGTAGCTTTATTAAGATTCCTGAAATCAATGCAGACCCGAAGTTTCCCATTCTTCTTGTAGACCGGAACAACATTGGAAATCCATTCGGCATACCGACACTGCCGAATAAACTTGGCTTCAATAAGTTTAGTTATTTCGGCCTTGATGTCAGGAAGGATATTAGGATTACATCGGCGAGCTGGCTGCTCATGTGGCCGAAATCCAGACTTAATAGGTAACCGATGTTCAACAATTGATCGGTCTAAACCAGGCATCTCGGTATAATCCCAAGCAAAGCAATTTTTATATTCCTTTAACAAATCGGTTAATTGCTGCTTACACTCAGAATTTAACTTAGAACTAATAAAGGTAGGTCTAGGCTTATCACCACTACCTATATCTACTTCTACCAACTCATCAGCCGATGTGAATCCCTGACCTAACTTTCCATCATCGGCGAACCTATCCATTAAAAATCTTCGTCAGAACCGACTGCTTGGATCGGCGGAATTTCGTGATCGGCAACCTTGAGAAAATCTTTCTCCCAAACTTCTCCCGAAATGCACCTGGTCCTCTCATAGGTGTCTGCCTCTGCCGATGCAATAACATAAGAAGAATCCCCCGGGACAATCTCAATTTTGTCACCTACCCACTGAACCAAGCATTGGTGCATTGTAGATGGGATGCAACAATTGGCATGAATCCAATCTCTTCCCAACAACAAGTTGTAAGCCCCCTTTCCACTGATCACGAAGAAAGTTGTCGGCAAGGTTTTGCTGCCGATGGTCAGCTCTACACATATTGCTCCTTTGACTGGAGACACGTTCCCTTCAAAATCTTTAAGCATCATATCGGTCTTGGTCAAGTCCTGATCTCCTTTCCCAAGCTTCCGATATACTGCATACGGCATGATATTGATAGCAGCCCCACCATCAACTAAGATCTTGGTCATTGGCTGCCCATCAACCCTCCCTTTGACGAACAGAGCCTTGAGATGCTGTCTTTCGTCGTCGGTAGCTTTCTCAAAGATAGCTGTCATCGGATCTAGAGCCAGTTGAGCTATTTGATCGGAAAACTCCACCTCGTCATCACTGGATGGCGCAAGGAATTCCATCGGCGACATAAAGACCATGTTAACTCCTGCCGATGGACCTTCCCTCTTAGTATCTGATTGCTGCTGACCTCTAGACTGACCAGAGTTCTCGCCCTTGCTTAGCTCCTCTTGCCTTTCGCGTTGCAATCTCCTTTTCTGTGTCTTGGTTAATCCTTCAGGACACCATGGAGGAAGTGGCTTCTGCCTTGCTGCTGGGCGTTGATTCTCTCTTGACTCCATCCGATGCGTGTTAGCATCCCTGCAGAATATGAACTCATCGGGAACTCGTGCATTAGCCATCTCCTCGAGCTCTTCCTGATTCCTGGGAAAATATTGGACACGATCACCAAGCCTATCATGTACGCTGAGCCTGCCCCCCAGCCGATCATGAACTGATGCTCTTCCTCTGATCGGCCCATTAAATCGCCGATTGTCATCATGATAACGCCGATCGGTTCTATCGTACCGATCATAACCGTTGCACTCAGGGCAGTCTCTGACAGTGGGAAGCTTAATATTCTCCTCCCAACAATGGATGAAGAACGGACAGTTCCAATGATCTCTATGCCGATTCCACTCCTGTCGGCGTCTCTCTTCCTCCCGACGATAATCTTCTTGCTGGCGCCGGTACCGATCTTCCTGTTGCTGCCAGTTCTCTCGAGGCCTTCTATGAGTTATAACGATGCCAGACCGAGGAGGCCTCGCTGAACTAGTCCCTTCCTGGACCAAGCCCTTACCTCTTGCATCGGCAGTAGTAACTTGATGCTGGGGATCTACCGATGCACTTTTCTCGGCTGCTTCCGATGTTAAGACCTTGGCCTTCCCCTTGGCATCCAACATGTTTGTCGGGAAAGGATGTTGGTCTATCTTCATCGGCTTCTGGATCTTGGAACTGTCAAACTTGATTCTCCCAGACTCTATGGCCGATTGCAGCTGCTGTCTGAAAACTTTGCACTCATTGGTGTCATGAGAAGTTGCATTATGCCACTTGCAATATTTCATCCTCTTCAACTCCTCTGCCGATGGGATCACGTGATTAGGAGACAACTTGATCTGACCTTCCTGAAGTAGAAAATCAAATATCTTATCGGCCTTAGCAGTGTCAAAAGCAAACTTCTCTAGTTCCTTCTGCCCAAAAGGGCAAGACATCGGCTTCTTGTTCTTTACCCACTCTGCCAAGCTGATGACTGGTTCCTCATCAGAATCTGAGCTTGTTGCCTCATCAACAAATGATACCTTTTTGTTCCATGCTCTCTTAGGCTCAAAAGGCTTGATGTCTTGATCAGAAATCCTCTGCACCAAATGACTTAAGCTTTCAAACTCCTGAGAGGCATACTTATCCCTGATGTGTGGCAATAAACCCTGGAAAGCCAAATCAGCTAGCTGCCGATCATCTAGAATCAAACTATAACATTTATTTTTGACCTCCCGTATCCTTTGCACAAAACCTTCAACCGATTCATCATTGCGTTGTCTCAATTTGACCAAATCGGTAATCTTTTTCTCATGAACCCCAGAAAAGAAGTATTTGTGGAATTGCTTCTCCAGATCGGCCCAAGTAATCACCGAGTTAGGAGGTAATGATATGAACCAAGTAAAGGCCGATCCAGACAATGATGATGAAAATAGACGAACCCTCAATTCATCCCGGTTACCAGCTTCTCCGCATTGAATGATGAATCTGTTGACATGCTCCATAGTTGACGTGTCGTCTTGCCCAGAAAATTTAGTAAAGTCTGGTACCTTGTACCGATGCGGAAGCGGGATCAAATCATATGAAGGAGGATACGGTGTCCGGTACGAGTAAGTGTTGACTTTGGGTTTTATCCCAAATTGATCCCTCATTACTTCAGCGATCTTATCGGCCCAATATGCATCGGCATCCTGCCGATGAGGCGGCTGCGGGTTCGGCACCTGGTGGTGAGCTTCCACGTGTCTGTTTGGGGCACGATCTGCACGGAACATTGGGTTGATCATCTGGCCTCCAATCTGTGGACCACCAAACTGCTGTCCACCGATTTGCTGCCCCCCGAGTTGCTGTCCGAGATTCATTGGCTGGTTGGGAATCCCCTGATTCTGGAATCCGGGATAGATCTGTTCTTGCTGGAATCCTGTAGCCTGGTAACTCTGTTGGGGCGTTTGTGGAAAGACTTGCTGTCCAAGCCATCCATTATTAGTGTTCATCGGCATAGGCGCTGCCGATGATTGGTAATTGGGTACCATCATTGAATTGACATACCTCGACTGGGCTATAGACCTCTGTTGCATCAGCATTGAATCTGCCGATGCATTAGGCATCTGAAACATTGAATCTTGAGGATTCCCAGTGTGAGGCCTTGCAGTAGTAGTTGTAGTATACCGAGGACTCTGGTTCAACGGCACATTGGGAAGCGCCGATGTCATAGGAGTCTTGCCCCTCATGTCGGTTATCTGTGATGTACCCGGCGTCAACTCTGGGGGCATACCATAACCCCACCAGTTGGGAGGAAGATTCAGCCCTGACATTGCCGATGCCAACATATCTGTAGTCAGTTTATTCTGCCCACATGAAGTTTGCGGGTTAGTTGTCATCGGCACAGATCGTGCATTAGTAGTTCCCAACGTATTTGGAGGGACGGCAGACTGTGCACTCGCAGCGGCCGTAGCAGCCGATGGAGCCGTGACCTCTGGTGACGTTGGCTGATGATGAGAAGGGCCCACATAATCTGGTGGGATTTGTCCTTCCTTGAAAGTTCTTGCCACGACATTGAAAACCGTATTAGACAGTACGCTAGCTTGGTTGATCAAAGCTCGGTTGATAGCACTGTCAACCATATCTTGAAGCTTGCCAGGATTGGCTTCGAAAGTAACCTGCCGTGGTGCTGGCAGTGCATCCTTCTGGATCACCTCGCCACTCCTGTTTATGCTGAAGGACTTCAGGCATTGCAGCTTGTATTCCTCCAAGGCTTGAGCAATAGCTTGCTTCTGCTCATCCTTGAGATTGGCTTCCGTCACGGGGATGACGTTCTCTTGATCAAAGTCAGAGATCGACATGTTGAACTTGATCTTGAATTGGTCCCACCGAGCGTGCCAAAAGATGTGTTGGTGCAAAACTGATCTGCAAACACAAAGGGCTAATACCCGATTTAAACGTTAAGGCGTGCCAGCCGATTTAACCTTACTATCGGCAAAGGTGATATCTCGAATACTTTAGTCCTGACAACAGCGATGCGCCCGAATGTCACGGCTAAGAGGTACTCACGCGGAACTCGAGAACACGCCGAGCTTAAGTCGACGAATTCCTAAGAACTCGTAATAAAAGGAAAAAAGTATGACGAAGTCGTCGAAAAAGCAGATGCTGGAATATGAGTAAAAACGTGTGTTTGATTGATTGATAGATGTCTCATTACAAGGTCCTAGGGTCTATATTTATACCCTGCTCAAAGAGCTACAACCAGACACGATTAGAATTCGAATTCCAAATTACACGGAATCCGTATACAAAACGACTTAAATATTTAAGGAAATAACAAAACTATCCCCCGTGACAAACTGAAACTCTGTCACAAACCATCGGCGGCTGCCGAACCCTTCCTTCGTATCATCGGCAAACTCCCTTGTCATAGTCATCGACAGACTTTCTCATCATAGCAATCGGCACAGACACATCACCGCTTGTATACTTAGTCACGTTCAACTTCTCCTTCATCGGCAACCACCCTTATCGGCAACTCATCCTGTAAACAAACACTGCCGTGTTATCCTGCCAACCTAGACACGTGCCCAAAAACGGTGTCAACAGTAAGTCATTCCAAGAATTTTGGAGAGTCAAACTTTTCTAAATTTGACCAAATTTATATTATAAAATAATAATTATTATGGTACTAACTAAGTATTATTAGATTTTTTCTTAATTATATTTTTATAGTATACTCACTTTATGTTACAAATCTTAGTATTTTTCTCTATAATTTTGGTCAAACGTGAAAATACTTTAACTCTTCAAGATTTCTGGAATGACTTATAGTATAACAAATTTTTACCGTGTAAGACCCCGTCAAAAAATTTACACGACCCCGGCAGCCTGCCAAATTGCCAATCCAAGTCCATGCCCGGCCCATTGTCCACGTCCAACATCTGAGCACCACATGTGTAGCCGTATATCTAAGCAAATAATTAGCTGCGTGCAGGCTAATCCGCTAGTAAGCTGTAAGCCCAATGGCCACCGTTAGAAGGCCCATTTGTAATTTGCCTTTGCCCATCGTGAGTATGTCTGTATGTGTACACAACCGCCGCAAACCAGAAGTCCAAACAACATCGCCTCCAACCCTCGCTCGACGTCTCCGACTTGCCCAGTCGGCCGACGCTACAGAAGAGACGACACTGCTGTCGCTGCATCAAATCCAAATCATACTAGTAATCGTTCTTCGCGGATATCACCACAAGAGGTAAATTTTGATGAGCTTTCATATGATCCAGCCGATAAAAGGAGAATATCAGACTACATAGGTGATCAGCTACAAAATGATGTAAGGAGAAAGTATTTGACAAAGGGTCCTTGTAAGCCACCACCTGGTTTTAACTTTCCACAAACAATAATTGCTGGGGCTCCACGCCGCTGTCAACATGAATGGTTCAATATGCCATTTTTTTTACGGCGCTTGGAGTGCTTCGTCCATTTAAAACGCATTGTTCCTTCGCTTCTGTGTGCGACACGACATCGAGTCATTAATGGCGAGAGCAGAATGGAAGCGGAGCTAGGGGTAAACCCGTCCGAGCAGGGCCGCGCGAGCATAGAACATCAAGTTTTTTGATTTCACATTGGGAGCCCAGGACGTCTAGTTTTTTTTTAATATAGAGGGAGTAAGTAGTAAGGAGCAGTCTATATTAGATTTACTGATGATTAATAGTAATTTTGCCATGGTTTATATCTTTTTAATTAAGCACAAGTTGTTGACACCAAAATCTTGTTCAAAGAGGAAGGACCCTCAATGCAAGGAAAACTAAGAAAAGTCCAAGTACTCAGCCAAATAGGCTAACCGAATTGCCAATAAGGTGATATCATCACCTCAGAAGGAGTGAGCCTAGTCAGGGGAGGTAGGAGGATTCGGAAGATAAGGAAACACATTGGACTCTTTGGTGAGTTCTTCGGCAAGCAGGGTTGTCCTCGGTTAGGTCCGATTTCTAGTTTACCTGTAAGTACTTATATTTTGTTTGTAAGGTTGCATCAGTTAAGTCTAACCTCTTACAAGCTTGGTATAAGTTAGATCGTCAGTTGATTGTAAGGCTGCCCTCGGTTAAATCTGATCTCTTGCAATTGTTGATAGTTATCTTTGATTCTTATCAAAACCCGCACGGCTGCGTCGGTTAGGTCTGACTTCGTATGGATTTTGACACGAATCTCTTGTCCAATTAAGATTGAGATAGATCGGTTTTATATCTCTTTAAGTCATTGTCTTACTTCTTTTATATTATTCATATGTTTGCGAACAAGTAGGGGGGCATGTTGAATATGTTCCAAATTCAATTGCACATTATAAAGGCCCATTGGTGTCACTCTCGTCGTCATACGAGGGGCGCGGGGGGCTGGCCCCCCGGGGTACGGTACATATACCCAAATTAGGGTTCGACTGAAGATATGATTTTGTAAGTCGCCGCAAGGTGTTATAACCCAACTCTTGATAATAGTGAGGAGTGTTTGCTGGCTGGCGCCCATGTTTTTTCCCCTTCACATTGGAGGAGTTTTCCACGTTAAATCTTGTGTCTCCGCTGTGTTTTTGAACTTTTGTTCTTCGTCGTTTATCCGTCGTCATTCACAACAGAGCATAGTGTTGAGCTATTTTCTTAAAATTATACTACGTTCTCTAGTGTGCCATCATAATAAGGTAAGCAAACAAACTGGTATAGAAAGCAAAGCATACATCTGCCGAGGTTAGTGCTAGAGCAAGAGCAGCATCGTCCATGCCCACGTAACAGAAGAAACGGACTATAGAAACAAAGGAGAGTGGCTCTGTGAAAGCATATATATAATGTCATAAACCGGATGACAATAATGACATTGACATGTTGTCATTTTAAATATGTCAAAAAAACGGACATATCTATTGTAGCTGGACTTAAACCTCGAAGCCAAGCAACCATGTTAATCCAATCGGATCTGATATAGGATTTCCTTGTAATTAACAAACTATTCATAATTCCATCTGTAACCCTAACTCCCTCACCACCATGTTGTACTTTGCAGCCTGGACTCGCAGGAGGAGCCACACCCTCTCTACGTGTTCCTCACTGGACTAAAGGACGCCGTGGTCATACTGCACTTGCAGTTGCACGCCACATGGATCTTCACGCCTTTGGACTGCTTCATTCAGTATGGATGCAACCACGTCCTCGGTGGAGCCATGGGCTTCCTTCTGAGATCCCCTGGCCTTCATGGAGATCGAAAGCAACCAAGGAGGACCTGTCGCATGACCTCATAGTCGGATTTCTGATCGCACCGAGGAATGTGGCGGCTGCTTACCTGGATGCGTTCGTGAGACAGTTCCTTTGTGTATTTGTTTTTCTTTTTATTAATTCTGTTTTCTACTTAGGCCTTGTTTGAATGTTGTCAGATTCACCTCAATCCACATGTGTTGGAGTGGATTGGGGTGGAATTTAGTTCAAGTTCCACTCCAACCCACTCCAACACATGTGGATTGTCGACAATTGATCGGTGTACTGCACATAGGGAATCATAAGGGTAATATATATATGGAACAAAGGTTTATACTGGTTTAGGTATGTGGTACTCATGAGATACCTATGATATATTTTAGCTTGTTCATGTAGTATCCATGTGTTATTTAATTGTTTATTTCAATTATTGTTCACGCAACATCTATTAGACCTTTTGCTTTTTATAATACTCAACATGAATATTATAGACCTAAAACCTAGATAGTTTTGGTCTTCTAAATATGGAATGTTATTACCCCGAATCTTGAATATTTTTCTCTTGAAGGTGGAACATTATTACTCTATGATCCTCTTAACATTATTGCCCTTGCTTCTTAGAAAGAAGAGTGAAATCCACCTCAGGTACCTGAAGTTGTCATATAGGTCCCAGAAGTCTCAGAATACATTTCTGGATCCCTGAAGGTTAGTTCGGTTATCCAAGCACAAATAGGTGTTTGCTAGACCCGGTAGCTGACTTGGCATACTATCTCAGCACTTATGTCGATCTGAAGATGGGACCCCATATCAGCAGTAGAGCTTAATTAATCTTTGAAAAAAATCATACCTTATTTCATACGACCTTGGATATGAAAATTTTAGCCCTTGATGGAATCTATAACTTTTTAGTTTCGCATTTTTTTCATTTAAGAATTGTTAAAATGGCAAAGAAAATATAAATTTCAGCAACATATTAATCATGTACCAAACTTGTCACCTTAGAAAATTCATATCTTTCTTGCACACAATCTTTTTTTCTTGTACACAATTCCGTATACCTATAGGTTGGTTTATGATGTAATACGGTTTATTTTGTTATGTTTGTGTTATGATGTGGTGGTTATAGTGTTAGGCTTGTGCTAGTTCATGCCCGAATTCTAGGGACTCACGGAATGATCTGACTGATTAACAACGCAACCACGAAGGCTATATGGCTTTGGACTTGGCAAATTAATTAGTTTCCTCTAATTTATGCTACATTGGGATGTTTTAAGTGGCACAAGATGGGACTTCTATAGTGGAGTTTAAAGATACTTCCTATTAACGTTTTAAATTGCACAAGTTTGGAGCTTTGTAAAGGGGTCACAGTGAAGCCTACAAATCTTGAAATCCTGATATGGGTTTCGCACTTTCGCTAGTGGAAAGCAAGAATCATGACTCCTGGACCATAAACGAATTCAATTTAACAAATTGAGCCAAAAAGTTTTAGATCTTTTAGAATGCTATAACTTTAGTTTAGGTCATTTCTCCATCGAGGTCATTTGCAAAATTTTAGAAATATTAATTTCAAATTCATTAGTCTCAAAACCAAATTTCTAAACCCTAAATGAGTTTAAATCAAAAAGTCATCAACTACAAATTTTGTTTTAATTCGTTTCTCCATCCGAGATACTTTCATAAATTAAAATTATAAATTTCAAAATCTGAAAACTTTAAACATAATTTTTGTGCACTAATTGATCTCAAATGAAAAGGTTTTCATCCAACAAGTTACAGATTCTTTCGATTACTACAGATTTGGTTCAAGTTGTTTCTCTGTCCAAGGTTATTTTAAAAACTAAAAATATTGAATTCAAATTATAAAAAGTTAAAACAAACTTGTGAGACTTAAATGATTTTAAAATAGAAAAAGTCATCAACTACAAAGTTGTAGATCTCTTTGAGTACTACAACTTTGATATAAAGTTTGTATTCAGACGACAACATTAATTTTAAGGGTAATGTTACGGTACACTCTTTACTTAGTAGGAGATAATATATTAAATAAATGTAAGACATTGATTTTTTATTTTTAATTAGTTAGTTGATTAATTAATCTAGAAATAGAAAGGGAAATATATCAAATCCCCTCACGGGGACAGAAAAGCGAACGGGCCTCCCTTCCTTTCCTGTAGGCACACATCCTTCCTTTCCTAATTTTTCATGTGCCTTCAAGTTCTAATTGTAAAAAACCTTTTTCTTAAATAGTTTAACTATTGTTTGTGCTTGCATCTATTTTTTTTCCAAGTTTGGTTCTTTGAACATTTTCAAGGGACCAATGATTGTTTTAATTATATGTTAAATCGTATATCGGAATGCAAATTTGAAATATTCATTTCTAATTAACGTACAATAATATCACATCAATATTTAAATTCAAATTCAAATTCAAACTATACTTCAACAAAAAGTCGTTTTTACTAATTGGACACATGGGTAATTTATGTCAGATTTAAAGTTGCAAAGATTAAAAAGATGTATCGCGTCCAGTAGATCATGTATGCATTCATTAGATCAGAAAAGAATCTTTATATCTAAAAATTTCCTAATTTATATTATTATATAAATAAAAATTATATAATATATATTCTAACATATTACCTCCTATGAGGTAATAGATGATCCTAACCATTTGATTTAATTAAATGAATAGTTTACGATTATTTAGATATACCATAGCAAAGCCCTTTGCAAAAGTTATGAATTTTAGTGTGAGCCTATTGTTAGAGGCGGGCTATAGCCAAACCGTCTCTAAGCACACCTCTACTGAAAAAGGAAGTCACCTCTAAAAATCGAATATATAGTAGTGACATATAAACTTCGGACATCAACTGAAAAAGACAAGGAAAGGATTGCAACAATCAAGATCCCACTGGGTGGCAATGTACATCTCTCCAATCAAGCACCTCAAAGGAGAAGAGTGCTAGTGGGGATTCAAACTCTCAACTGAGCTGCAACCTCCAAAAGAAAAGCTAAATAAATCTAGCTACGTACAAAATGGGCACTTAGCTAGTTCCGGGCTCGATTGATCGGCGCAAATAGCTAGCAATAGCTTGGATGATCGATCAGCTTTTCAATTCAAGGCCCAAGAAAGCAAGTGGTTTGGGAATGTTTGGTGAGGAGAAGATATTTTGCTATATATGTACTCCATGTCTGCATCTCCACTTTTGCGGCTCTAGGAAAATGCATGAACGGACAATTGGCGGCGGTCACGAGCTGCCACTGAGATCCCGAATCCTTGCCTGGTCGAGCATGGACCACATGACCTGCACGTCTTCGTAGGCGCACGCCATCACCTCCCCGTGCAGCTTGGCCCTCTCGGCGTCGACGACGTGCTGCGCCATCGCTGCACGCATAAAACAATGCAACAATCAGATTCAGGGTCATCATCAGCATATAGCGCTCCACCGACCAGTCCAACACAAGCCTGCAGAAAAAGAACTTAAAAGGAACTCTGTGCTGGAACAATCTTAATCTGAAAATGAACTGACCTGAGTCTGGTTGCTGCGTCTTCTTGCCGCCGTCCTTATTCTGTGGACCGAAGATGGTGCAGGCTTTCCTGAAGGGCGTTGTGATGGTGCGCACCCAAGAACCCATATATATAAACACACACAGAGCACAGGAGGGGTGTCGTCAAGCTCTGCCGGAACAGCGAGATAGAGAGATCTCTGTCTGGCGCCCGCCGCTGTGCTTTTATATGAAGGGCACTGCTCCAGGAAGCTGGAAAGGATGTTGGCAAGGGCGATGTGTGTTTGAGAAAGAGGCCGGATAACAACGGACGATGGAGCTCCTATAGCAGTTTCACAGCGCGCGACTAACCTAATCAATCATGGGCGCTGCGTGGGCATCACGCGTGTATATATCTATATCATGGCGATGGGGCGAGGAGATGTGTGTGGGAGCTATATGCACACAGCACAGCGGCAGGCATGACGATGAGAGGTGATTGGTGTGAGGAGAGTGCGAGGCAGGAGGGAGGGGGTTGGGGAGGCAAGATCCGGGGGACAAGCGGCGTGCGCGGCAATGTCGAGAGCGCCGCGCAGTGGCTGCACGTGCCGCCCCCGCGCCGTTGTTGCCCTTGCCCGGCATCGATCGATCGATCCGATCGAGAGAGAAAGATGGCACAGCAGCATGCATGATTGGGGCCGGCCGGCCGGCCGTTAGTTGGGTGGGTGGGACGACTGCGCGCGCGGGACGATCCATGGACCACCACGCGAGTTTCCTCCGCCGCCCGGCCCGGGGAGCCGATGATGGTTGGATGGATGGATGGATCGGTGGATCGCTCTTGTGCCCGTGCAGTGGGTACGTACGAAGCGATCGTACTTTTGTGGTGGACGCCGCGCGCGCTCAACCATCATGCAGCAAACCTAATCATGAAGGGGGAATGCCTGCGTGCATGTGATGGGAGTATATGGCATGTGTGTATAGTATATTTGCATGTTGCGCTAGCTGGGGGCTCGAATTGAATTGAATCGGCTCTCCCATATGCGAGCTCTAGCTTGTAAGTATTTGTCTAGCTAGCGCGGCGCGTTCCAACAGAATAATTCATGGACGTGCCGCCATGCCTCGACAGTCGACACCGACCCCTTTTGGGCTGTGTGGGTTGGTCGATCCCGTGCATGTGCGCCTAGCTGCGCATGTCTCCAGCCAAATCCATCGCGCGCGCGCCCCGGCCGCTCGCGATATTTCTTTTATTTTTATTTGTTTTCTAGTAATACACCTGTAATTTTAGTAGGCTCATCACTAGCAACAACATTTTTCAATTCAATTCAACCTGTTTAATATCCGGAACTCGGGAACTGTATTTTACACAATGATATTTAGTCTAAAATCAGCCTTCCAAACAGGCTTATTATTCCACATTGTCTAGGAAGGGGTTTTCCCCATGAATCGCTATTATACTTACACATAGTCACATATACATTATCACCGGCAGTTTACTGTGAACACAATGTGGTTCATCCATCCCCAGATTTGTTCAGCTAGTATATTCTCCTAATTCAAACGATGAGAGTGAGGGACATGAAGGTTCTTTATTTAATTTGTACTTGCATTGTCATGTCATACAAATCTCACCAATGTGAACTCTTCTATCATGTACATGTACATGTGCCCATCGAGGATCACAACTATCTCCTAGTTTTACCTCCCCAAATTTGCTATATGCGTTTGCCCATGTTCTGTCCCCAAATGCCTCCCTTGTGATTAATAAAATATTACCTGTACGGTAACAACCAAATGCTTCCCTTGTGGGTGGCACGTACGTATACTACTATTGCTGTTGCATAACGTTTCATTATTTCCGTAGGAAACAGTTCGGTCGAGAGATGGCATGGGATTCAGAGCAAGCTAGGCTGCCAATAATATATATATATATATATATATATATATATATATATATATATATATATATATATATATATATATTGTGTGTGTGGTCATTTGGCAGGCCGGCTCCTCGGAGCATATTATCCATAAACCACGCAGGAATAACTTCTTTTCAGCCAAATAGTAAAATTTTTCTCTAAGTTCTAGTGGAAAGTAAATAAGAATCACTTCTTCATTTTACGCTAAGAGTTGAGAATAAAAAAATTGCTCCTCACTGCTCCCTATTCAATCCCCACTAGAATCAATTCTCATCTCTGCTCCTAACCCCTGCTCCTTCATCGATCATAATCAACTAGAAACAATCCATCAATGAATCAAGTAGCTAGAACTAAGAATGAGAAAGTGAAGCTATACCCAAACCAACCCCTTTATATTCTACCCTCCTGTGTAGACCATAATAACAAACTAAAACTACCAATTCTCAACGGTTTCCATGGTTTACCCGATTTCTTTATCACTCCCAACAGGAACCCTTTCCATCACGTGATATGTTCACTGGAATCAAAAAGATTCCGGGACATGCCGTACGAAAGGGGCAAGCTGACACAATATATTGCGTGCCTGGCCCTTACCCCTGGACTAAATCGATCCTTCAATCATCATATGCACGCATATGCTAATGCCGGCCGGGCCGGGGGGACCTCCGGCCCTAATCCCCCAGACGGGGTTCTCACACTGCAGTTTTGACTGCTCGGCAACCCAATTATGCCTCGGTTCCTTGCTCCTGGCTAGTTGTTAGTACTATTACAACTTGCTTTCTCTGACGGGGAAGCAGTGATTTGCAGTGCTGTGTGATGCAAGATGTAGCCTACAACTACCGGCAAGTTGCACTGCTGCTCTGTGATGATTCTTTTGGTCTGTTCATCGTACTTTGAACCGTTAAAATGTTAAAGGTAACGGATGACGGGATGAGAGGCACTTTCACGTGTGTTCTGCTTTGATCTTATCATTGGTTCTGTCCGGCGTATCTTTAATTTCACACGTCAGAATGACGCCTTTGGGAGGAGCTGCCTCATAAACATAATGTTCCAAATATAGTTTGGGATCACTACGGAAACTATCTTTAGAGGCTATAGACATTTAAATAATAAACAAAATTGAAGTATTTATTTTATCAGTAATATATCAATGTTGAGCCGCATGTGATACCTGGTATGGCTGCCGGCCCTAAAACAACATTTGGTGGAACCGGGGGTCCACATTGTTCACCGCTATCAACATCGACGAGGAAGTTTCAAAAAAAAAAAAACACATCGACGAGGAAGAGGTCCGCTATTGACATCCACGAGGATGAGGTCCGGCAACGCTTCCATTTGACATTCTATTTACATCATGATATGTGGAATTTATGTCGCAACTTAAAATTTATGACTTTCTGTTAACAAAAATCTAAATGTCAAAAAGTCGCCATCACAAATTTATTATGTGACCTTTGTATATCTCATATCATAAGTATATAATATTGTATTTTAATATCATACAAGTCACAAAATGAATTTTGGCCTGTTAAAGCCCGCGTAGGAGGCAACCTCTTCATAGGCCATAAACATTTTTTGAAATATTACTAGCTGGTCCATTATTTCATTTTCGAATTGTTTGGCCCATATATTTTTTATGATTGCAGCCCATATAATTTTTTCAGCCCACACAATTCAGTCAGTATAATTTTTTTAGCCCACGCAATTTAGCCCATATATTTTTTTCAGCCCACATATTTTAGCCCATACATTTTTTCACCTCACACAATCCAGTCCAAACATTTCTTTAGCCCACAAGATTCAGCCCATATTAAATACACGATATTTCAGCATATACAACTGCATCCATATAATATTTTTAGACCATACAAAATGAATCAACAGAATCGCTACAAATGATTGTAATATCACAAGCATTCCACAAGTCTTAAAATGCAATATCATTACATTCATCCACTAATTCAACACACATCCGGAGTCCCAAAAGTCCTAAATTTCAACTTGCTGCTAGAGCAGCAGCAGCAGCACATCAGCAGTAGCAGGACAGCAACAGCACAGAGGCCACAACAACTGCTCTCAATCATATTGCATAGTCCAAACCTGAAAATAAGCAACACACTGAAATGCACACTGCTACAGCACTTGTTGTTGGACACCTGCTACTGGAGAAACACAGAATTGACATATGAAGGAAACGATACAACTAAACTGATGGGGTTGTAGAGACACAAGTTGCTTTGTTCGAACCAAGAAGCAAACGTGGTTTAGGTGCTCTGTTAGAACCAAAACGCAGAGCCGCTGCACAAAGACGTAGATTAGAGAGGATAGGGTGATTTGAGCAAATGCTAATATATTCTTGACATGAGCAGCAAATGCTAATATTCTTGACATAGTCCTCTAGCGATGAAGGCTCCAACGGTGACAGCTTTCCTCCTAGTAGACTATCTCCAACAGCTACTACCCAAACACGAGACCTATTCTATCATCTGGGTCACGCACAGTGAATGACTGGCCTACCCAAAAACTTGCTTCTCCAACAGCGACGCAGGAGCGCAAAAATGCTTTGGAGACAGAACACCACTGGAGCAAGGCCCGCCACCGCAGGGGAGGATGTGGACGCGAGCAGCCGTGGCTCGGGGCACAGCCGGACAGGGACGGGGTGAGCTCAGGCCGAGGCAACCGCCATGGCCGCTGGGCACGCGTGTGAGTTGGCGTGGCCGCCAGGCTGCCGCGGTTGCAGGGGTGCACGCGAGCGTGGCCGTCGCTGGGGGGCGAGCTCGGCCGCGAACGGCGTGAGCGTGACGCTTGCCGGGGGCTGACCTTGGCTACGGGCATGCTCAAGCACGGCCATTGCTGGGCACGAGCTTGGACCCTGCCGGAGGTGGAAGAAAGGTTGAAAGAGAGAGAGGGTAGAGATTTGCGTCTGCAGGAAAGAGGAGATGCATTTTTGCGTTCTGCTTTGGCTACTACGCAAAATGAGTACTCTATCTGCATCTTCTTCTGTTGGAGGCGTTTCTTTCATCCAAAAAACACTGTAGATGACCCATTATGAGTATGCGTCTTGGTTTGCCTCCTCTGTTGGAGTTAGTCTTACTAGCTCTGAAGAGAAGAGTGCCGACGATGCCTTCATGCCCAACGATGAAGACGGTGGTGGTGATGGCGACAACGAGAACACCAACGACGACGAGCCTCCTCGCAATTGGCCGGGGAAGGATGCATGACCCTAGCTCTGATAGCGAGGATCATCCTAAGATTAAGTAGTTTAGATTTATTAGGTTTAATAATTTAGGTCTATTATATTTTAGGACAGATACAATCATAATAAACTTGTATAATGATTCGTCGTGTGGTTAGACAGAGGACTAGAGGAGAACTGGCCATTAATTCGTTGGGCTGTCGTGTTTAATCGAGCACATCGTTTGATTGGTCGATACAGTAAGTAGTATTCAGAAAAAAAAACAGTAGTACACATCTAAGACCGAAGCAAGCAAACGAAGGTGAGACTGAACTTAGTTTAATTTATAGAGGGGTACCGGGTACGGTTAGTTCTAGCAGTGCTAAAAAAGTCATGCCTGCATGCAGTGAGAAAAGGCGGCTATCAGCATTCAGCCATGCGTGATGGCAATATGGCATCGATGGACGTCACGTGTGTAACTGTATATTAGTGTATATGTTTAGCGGCACACGTACGTATAATTAAGCGAGCGATGAGCACAGACGTCGTCATGTAGGCAAAGATCGAGTTGGGCAGCCGTCTGACCGGTCGTGAGCTGCGACAAATGAACGACCTTTACTTGTACATTTGACAATACCAACTAGTTGAACGTACATTAGAGTTGAAATATTGTGTTGTTGTACGTGCAGAAGAACGCTAATAAGCCTCGTGTGGTCATCAGTCTGAACCCATCTTGATCGTATTGTTCAGACTTTGTAACCTCCATGTTCAAAGTAGATATACAACGTTGCTTGCTCTCTACGACCTCTGCATTGGAAAAGAATGTCAATAAAGCATCTTGTTTTGCCTGAGGATTTTTTTAGAAGGGACGGCGAAAGCTTTGCCGTGATTTACATTAAACGTGCTGGACTAGTTTTTTGAGTGAAAACCGAGTCTAAAAACCACCAACTGTTAGTGCACCACTTAACTACATGCTTTAATTTGAGCCAACTTGGTCACAAACAACCCAATCAACTCGACTATGCCAACAACTAGCTAACAACTAGAGCATCTAAGAACCACTCCAACTAAGAAAACCACTAGCAAAAACAACATTGGAGCACCGAGCACCATCAAGCTCCATGCATGGCAGACAACAAGACATCACCGGCGAAAACTAGATAGCCTAGAAAAGCCTCCAAGAATGAAACGACGCTAGAGCGTCAACAAGCTAGTACGACAAGGGAAGGTTTTCACCTGTAAAATCTAGCACGAAAAAGAAGGGGAGCTAGTAAAGGACGCCTCCAAGGAGGGAATGGCATCCGTAGACATCATCGTCCAAGCTTTCGCCCGACCTCATACATCATCCACACCGCTACCACCAGAAACCCACAGAGGTAGCCTGTCCTGAGGAAAAATGCCAAGGATACATGGGTGTTCCCGCCAACCCCGAACGCCACCGTACCATGCGCCATGGGCTGTCCCCGCTGCACACATAGCCATAGGAAGGCGCCCTTGACCCCACCAAGAAGGTAGTATACGGCGAGGAGAAGTCAGTCGATGAGTCCTTCTCCCTCTAGACAAAGTCAGTCCGTAGCAAGCAAATTCGGCTAGCTCCACCATGAAAACCAGCCCGAGCAAGAGGAATACATTTGGCGGGGAGAAGAGAGTCGGGATCAAAAGAAGCCCCAACCAACCAGCCCACCCATGACCTGACCCCTGCCAAGCAGTCCCAGCATCAACCCACGTCGCGCAAGGCCTCAAGTGGCTCCTCGCAACAAACTATCGCCGTCTATACTGACCCAGCAACCTCCAGCCTCCCCAGGCCAGCCGTCGGATCCAGCCACTAGCACACGGATCTAGTCCACGAGCACGCGAATCAGGCCACCAACATCGCATAACCGGCCGCCAGCCATACTGACAAGAAATGGCCGCCAGTAGAGGAAACTCATCGGAGCCCTAGCCGAACACCACCATAACCGGGAAAATCCAGCTAGCGGTGCATGGATCCGCCCACACCCCCCGCCTAGATTCGGCCAACCTTAGAGGAGAGCTCACGACGGACTAGGCCAAAGGACAGGGCTTAGGTCAAGAATGGAGAGGAACACAGGTGAATGGAAAGGAGGATAAGAGAAAGGGCTGGTGCGATGGCCACCGCAGCCTGCTGCCGCCTCCTGAGCCATCGACAGCTAGGGTGATGGTGGCGGCTGGCCAAGCGCATGCGGAAGTGGTGGTTGCGGGGAGGTTGCGGTCACCCCCATGTCAAGATCTACAACTTTCATTTTGGTAGTTTTTTCAAACGAGATCATTTGAAAAGCTCAAAAAATTCAATTTCAAATTATTTCTACGGGCAGTTTTAGAAAGATGCTTGTAGAAATACATAATTTCTACAGGCGGTTTTGCCTGTGAAAATCAATTTTCACATACGGTTTTTGAGTCGGGTAAGCCGATTTCTTTCCACATACGTCCTTTAATTGAAACTGTCTGTTAAAATTATACTCCACCGCCAGCGTAGAGCTTTTCGGTACTAGTGAAAACATCATGTTTGTTATGGACATTTTTTGAATCTTAGAACATCAAGTTTTTTGGACATAGAGGGAGAAGCAGTGAGAAAGCGACTTATGAGGGGCGCAAAGGGAGATCTATATGTAAAGCAACATATATATTCTCCGATTAAAGAGGAGCACCACATCAGAGAGCTTAATGTACACAAGTTAGTTCACATCATAGCATCAAGAGTATGGGGCTGCGCCGTCTCGGCAGTCTACGAGAGATTTCCATATATCTGTAAGCTTTTATGGTCGATCTGTTGGATAAACTCTACACTGTTCAGGTGAATTACCAACTGAGATTGATAACTGCTGCATACGCTCTTCGAATTCAGCTCATAAGGCTCCACTTCACACCTATAACTATACAACTCATGTTATTCTTTTAACTACACAATTTCAAATCTTATATTATATTTGACATACAAAATTGTACATCTCATTGAGTACTAAAACTGATATTGATTTTTTTTCTCCATTCGACATTGTTGACCATCTCAAATTTGATCCGAGAACTTATATTAGATATTTGAGCATTTAAATCATCTTAAAATAAAAAGTTGTCGACTATAAAGTTTTAGTTTGAACTCAATTTTGATATAAAGTTTATCTTCATATGACTGTATATGAAAAAAATATATGATTTTTTTATGCAAAACCTATCCCTTCTGGTTCATGACCTGAACTGGCAGTGATAGTACACTCTCTATCATTGCCCGTTGTGGCTACACTTATCATGGCTGGTTGAAGTCACGAACTAACACTAATAATGTATTAATTATATGGTAGAGAAATTAATTAATTAAATTAGTTTACTGAAAATGCATGATTTAGTCATTTTGGAAAAGTAGTAGCTATAACCAGAGAGGGCAATGAAAACTGGATAAGGATAGGGATACTCTCGGCTGCTGGTAACATCAATCGGTCCTCAAGCTTTAGTTTCATTCTCTCTTAGTGACATCCTTTCACTACTGGTTTTTAAAACCGGCCGGAGTCATCATACCCACGAATATGACTCATGCGCGCATGCATACTCATAGTGTATATTCCAATTACATGAAGGATGCTTAGGCGCGGAGGCAGCGGTGGGGCGAGGGGGGGGGTGCTCGAGCTCCACCTACCACTACTGGGCTAGTGGAGCCCCGTGAAGCTTTTTTTGAATTTTCAGAGGTAGATGCATAAGGTAGGAGGGGCTAATTTAACTCTACAAATTGCGCCAGCTTCGGCACTAGAAGCCATGTCCACGTCTCCCAAAAATTTTTACGCCCTTGGATCACTACAGTTATTGGCTGAGATTACGCGCCGCTGAATTTGTTAGAAGCAGAAACAGCCAGCTTCTAGCTTGATTAGTTCGATGCACGGCTCCATTCGTCAGCTTCTTGGACTTGCACTGTACAGACGTCTGCGTTATATAGGGACCCCATTTGCCTCCGTCCAAATCTCCCGGCTCATTAAAGTTCGCCTCTTGTGTCTGGCCTCATCGCCTCCGCACCTGCCTCCCTCTGGTTTTGTGCCCGTTCTTGTTGCCTCCGCCGTCGCCATCTCCGCTCCTCGCACTTCTTTGCCTCTTCATCCGTTCGCGCTTTGGCTGTACCGAAGGTGAGATTTTGCACCTACATCTGTTCCTCTTCTGCTTTGCACCTAGATCTGTTCCTCTTCTCCTTCTTCGTTCCCCTATTTTACTTGCGCCTTTCTCCAGAGGGCTTCCCCTTGCCGTTCTTCGTACCTTCGAAGGCTTCACCTTCCGCTGTCGTCGCCGTTGTGCACGGATTGGAGCCGGGGGTGGGCTTCACCTTCCGCTGTCGTCGCCGTTGTGCGCGAATTCAAGCCGGGGGTCTAAGCGTTCATGAGTTCTAGGGGAGGAGGGATTTCCTTCCTCCCCCACCCAAAGTGGGCGTTCCTGCTTACCACTCATATCTTCAGTGCCAGGTTGGTCTATGCTGTTGCTGTTGCCCATGCTTTATTTCTTTGCTGCTGACATGCATCTTGTTTACTAAATTTTGCTGCTGTTTCATTCGGCTCCGTGCATTACACGACAGGCCTTCGTATTTCCTTTCGTTGATTGGGATTTCGTCGCTGCCTCCTCATACTTCTTTGCCAGGGCAGGTGTGTACTCATTGGACTGGCTATGTTATCTGTTGCTGTATTTTGGTATTGGTCGTGCCACGCTCTATTCCTGCTCATGTGTGTCTTGTTTTTCTACTTCAGCATAAATACAGTTGGCTTGGCTCAAAGGGAGGAATAATTTTCAGGCTTTTTGGTTTTTTTTTTCTTAAAAAAATTTGAGCTCTCCTGGTCCGTCAAGGGGTATTTTCTAAAAATCATATCAAAAATACTTTCTCATGTTATGCCTAGACTTATTTGTTAGGTAAATTTGGGTGGCAGGGTGCTTCTTCAAAAATAAATTTGCATACAGGGCCTTGTTTAGTTCCGAAAAGTGAAAAGTTTTCGGTACTGTAGCACTTTCGTTTGTTTGTGACAAATATTATCCAATCATGGACTAACTAGGATCAAAAGATTTGTCTCCTGATTTCCAGCAAAACTGTGTAATTAGTTTTTGTTTTCGTCTATATTTAATGTTTCATGCATGTGCCACAAGATTCGATGTGACGGAGAATCTTGAAAACTTTTTGGTTTTCAGGGTGAACTAAACAAGGCCCAGATACTGTCAGCAATGCTTTCATTCAGAGTATCCTATGTGTCCATGTTACAAGCAGTTGCGTCCAATTATGGTCTTCCATATTTATCTACTGTACATGAAATTACCCAAGATGGCTCACATTTGTATGGCATTGAGCTGGAGCTGCCTGCATCGATAGCCACTTTTGGTTCACCCCGCTGTTTTTACTGGGCGCCATCGGGTACACAGTTGGCTATAGCTTCTGAGGCCGCAGCTTTGCAGGCACTTATGGCCTTGCAAACTTTATTCGGTTTTGTTATCGTAGATTATAGCCTCCATAGTCTGCTGCTGTATAGGAACATTGCACAATGGTTGCTGCCTGTTGCAAATAGAGGTGTACAGCTCGCCAGGTTACTTCTTATGGACTGCTATGATGGCACTCACAATACTGCGTAGGTTCTTGCTCATGCTCACCAGCTGCTACAAGATATAGGACACATGCCACCTGATTTGTGATGCCGGCGCTGCTAGCGTCGTCTGGGTCTTAGTTATTTGACTTAAACGTTTCAGAATGTCCAACACAACATACCTTCTTGTTGATTCTTCACTGAGTTTGATTTCTTCTCTTAAGTATTATTTGTGAGGCCTCAGTCCTGTTCTCTCCATATGTTTCCTCTTTCGTGTTTATTGTTTTATCATTCCAGCCTACTGAGGACACTAGGTATTCGGGTTTGAACCTTTTTAAAATTGTGGGTTCATGCTATTGTGTACCAAATAAATGCTGATTATTTTTGGCCTCCCAAATTCCTTCTTCCTTTTTTCTATTTCCCCTTTTCCATTGCATGTTTAGTCTACACGCCTATAAGTTGGTGCTACACGGTGGATATGGACCTCCAACAACCACGTATGTAATGCTCGCTTTCCCTAAAATTATGTTACCTATAATGTCTTCCTATTAGGTTACAAGTTACTGCACAAATTGTTTATGTACTAATTTACGATTTATATTAATAAACTACTATGGAATCTACCAGCTCCTATACCCGTATCTGCTAGAGATTCCACTACATGTCCTATGACGCAACAACGCACAAGAGGATGTATGTCTCCTCAGGCACATAGGTCCTGTACTTGCATTTACTAGGTGCTACAACGGTTGTTTATTTCGCGTGTATGCTGCTACTATAGTCGCAGGTGCCTCCAGTGCAGTAGACCTTGCTGGCGAGTACATGAACCTTGTGCCGCACATGCTTCTAATGTGCCAGACGTCGTTGAAGCCTCCACCTCTAGGCAGCGTAGAAAACGGCGTCTGAACCAACGTCGTTTGGCATCCACAGGTTGGTTGACCAGTTAGCCTTGGATTTATTCTTGCGGCTATTGTTAGCCTCTTGTCTTTTGACACATGCTTCTTCCTTCTTCAACCTTGTCCACAAACGTCATATTATCATGCTTTTATCCCTATAGCAGGACCGCCTCCTCAACAGAGCAGGATATTAGTTGTGGACAGTTTGATGAGGCCTTTGTAGACTCACTTAAAGGTATATATCAGCCATGCCTGTATCCAATCCTATGCCTTGTTCACAAATTCTGTTTGACATATTGTTCGGCATACGTATCCGTCTTTCTAAAATATCTTTGCCCAACAAAATGCTGCAGCTTCATATCTAGGACGATCTTACTATGACCCTCCAGGATATGAGTGCTCAAATTGTCACGCCGTCTTTTGGCGCGAAGAAAGAGTCGGTCGTTCGTCACGTGTTGTAAGATGACGGTGTTGCCAGCTTCTTACACAGGCGGCAGAAGATATATGATACAGAACTACCATGATGGGATTGCAATTTGCCGCGAGTATGGGCCTCCTGACTTTTTTGTCACCTTTACATGCAATCCCAAATGGCCTGAAATTGCTGAGGGTCTACTAGAGGCGGGCTAAAAACCAAATGATAGAGCCAATATCATTGTTAGAGTATTTAACATGAAGTTAGAGGAATTGCTTCATGACATCAAAGATGGAACTGTGTTTGGCCCATGTAATGCAGGTGATATAATCTTTTAACTATTATAAGCACGTGCCCACAAAAATTAGATTGTAGTCGTTCCACCGTCATTGTTTCTGCAATCTTTTCTATGCATATAGCTTCGCTTACAAACATCAACAACTCCTTCAATTTTGCCACAAAATAAAGTATTGTGTGCCTTACTGTTCTTATCTCACTTTCTGAATTTGTAGTGCTGCACACCGTCGAGTTCCAAAAACGTGGTCTCCCACATGCACATATCATCCTATGGACCACCACAGATACGTCAGAGCCTACTCCTGCCATGATTGAATCCTTTGTTGCTGTCGAGATTCCTGATCCAAAAAACGATCCATTGGCTTACGCTCTTGTTGCTGAGCACATGATGCATGGCCCATGTGGAAATTACAATCCTGTTTGCCCATGTATGAAGGATAGAAGATGTACAAAACATTTTCCCAAGTCATATCAGCCTGAGACTTCAGTCAATTCTGATGGCTTTGCAATTTATAAACGTCGCGAAAACACATTGTACATTGAAAAAGGTGGCCACAAGATGGACAACAGATGGGTAGTACCGTACAACATCAATCTACTGAAGAAGTATCAAGCCCATATAAATGTAGAGTGGTGTAACAAGACAACATTTATTAAGTACCTTTTTAAATATGTTACAAAAGGTGCCGATTGCAGCAAAGCATATCTTGAGAGAGTGAGAAAAGCCGAGGCTACTCCATATGACAGTGACACCGGTACTATAAATGAGATTCATCTGTCAGCAAGATGCCTGTTGGTAGATATTTGGGTATGACATTCATAGGCACTATCCCGCAGTCGAAAGAATGCCTGTGCATCTAGCTAATGAAAACTTCATCACGTTTAGTGCAAGGGCTCGAATGGACAGGCTTGTATCTGAGGAATTTTTGAAAAGAACCTTGCTAACTGAATGGTTCACTTGCAATCAGCTGCATCCTGAAGCTAGAAGCCTAACATATCCACAATTTCCTTCTAGATGGAAATGGGATCAGAAAAGTAGATCATGGGAGGAACGACGTCATAGACATGATAAAATTGGTCGTGTACACTATGTGCATCCCTCTGCTGGAGAACGATATTATCTTAGAATGCTCCTGCTTATAGTCAAAGGTGCAACAAGCTATGAACATCTTAGATACCACAATGGCACTCAGCATCCTACCTTTAAAGAGGCCTGCAGATCTCGTGGGCTTCTGGGTGATGATAATGAGTGGTACAATGCTTTTGATGAGGCTGCTGCTTGGGCTACATCACACCAGCTACGGAAACTATTTATAACAATGATTCTTTTCTGCGAGGTTGGAGATGAAAATGCTTTCTTTGAGAAAGTTTGGCGTCTCTTGACTGATGATATTCAATATCAATTTAGAGATATCATACGTGACCCTAATTATCAGATGGGAGACACAGAGGCAAGAAATTTTCTCCTACAAGAACTTAGTTCATTGTTTGGACAAACTGGCCATAACATTCGTGACTTCAACTTGCCCCAACCAACACAGATTCCATATTCCATTTCCACTAACCGCCTCATTGAAGAGCAGCTATCCTATACAGTCAATCCTACGTTTGACATGGCTGATCCAACTGCATCTTTAAATTACGGCCAAACACAGGCTTTCCACGTTGTGGTTAGTAGGGTACTCAGTGATGAGTCAGGGTTCTTCTTTGTCTCTGGCTATGGTGGAACTGGGAAAACTTATCTATGGAACTGCATTGTTTCCTATCTAAGAGGACAACAGAAAATTGTCCTTACCGTTGCGTCCTCTGGTGTTGCCGCCCTCCTATTGCCCGGTGGTCGAACGACGCATTCTAGATTTAACATTCCTTGTGATCTTGATGATTCATCTGTCTGTGACATAAGAAGAGGAACAATGCTAGCTGAACTGATACATGGAACTTCTCTTGTGATTTGGGATGAAGCACTAATGACTGACAAAAAAGCCTTTGAAGCACTTGATAGAACATTCCGTGACATCCAGGCAGCAACCAATCCAAATGCATCTACCATTCCATTTGGTGGAAAAGTTGTTGTCTTGGGCGGTGATCTACGCCAGATACTACCAGTAGTTGAAGGAGGTACCAGGTCACAGACAGTGAGTTCGGCAATAATTAACTCTAGGCTTTGGTCATATATACATGTACTGACCTTGTCAGAGAACATGCGGCTAACCCGTTCAGTAACCAATCCAATACAGAAAAAGGAACTGGAAGAATTTAGCAAATGGGTGCTAGCAATTGGTGAGGGAAACATACCAGCTATAGCCAAAGAAGGTGACAGCGAACCTACATGGATTAAGGTGCCCAATGATTTGCTGCTGATGACTGAAAATGATAAATTGTCCTGCATAGTTAATGCCATATATGGTGACCTACAGGTAAACCGATATAATTGCGCTTATCTTGGTGAGAGGGCTATTTTAACTCCAACAAATGAGTTAGCTGACTTAGTGAATGACCATGTTGTCTCTTTGCTGCCTGGCGACACTAAAGAATATCTAAGTGCTGATAACATCGCAAAATCGACACGACCTCATGAAGCCTATGATCTATTATATCCAGTTGAGTTTTCAAACTCACTCAATGGTAAAAACTTCCCTCCACACAGGTTAACACTTAAAAAAGGGGTGCCTGTCATGCTTCTCCGCAATCTAAACCAGAGTGATGGGCTCTGCAATGGAACAAGACTTCTTATTACCTCATTAGGTGACATGATAATTGAGGCCAAAATTATGACGGGAACTCATTCTGGACAGAGTGTTGTCATACCTCGGATTACTCTATCGTTAAACAGCAACAAGTGGCCATTTATTTTACAGAGAAGGCAGTACCCAATAAAGGTTTGCTATGGCATGACTATAAACAAGAGCCAGGGCCAAACACTAGTAGCTGTTGGTGTGTACCTAAAAAGACCTGTTTTCTCACATGGACAGCTTTACGTTGCTGTCTCACGGGTCACATGTAAGCAAGGCCTTAAAATTCTTATTGAAGATGCCCAAGGCAACTGTACAAATGAAACTAAAAACATTGTGTACAAAGAGGTGCTAGCCTCTTTGGCATCTACATCATAGTTTCAGCAATTTGCAATGTATATACTTTGTATACATATAGCTGTATGTACCACTATTCTGTATGTATTGGTACCTACCTCACTGATGCAACATAGTAGAGGCCATATATCTGTTCATAAATACAGACTATACACATATTACCATTTTCTACCAAGATGTACTGCAACGGTTCAGTAATGTATACACATGCTCTAATTTGGCAACAGGTTTGTACATGGTTTTAAGCACGATGGCCATTGCACTATTGTTGTACACAATTATTCTTACCATATTTTCGGTTATTTTTCACAGATCAAACCATGCCGGCCACCTACCTTGGAAAACTTCAGAAGGGACCCCACAAGGAAACTATATGTGTTCGTATCATCCGAAAATGGATAGTTAAAGAGATCATGGGTGATGGCCAGCCTCTTTATGTAGGCCTTGTACTGGGAGATGCAAGGGTAATATTCTACCATTTCAGATTACCTTCATTATTAACCAGCATATGTTGCCTCCATTTACAAAAAATAATCATACCTGTCTGAAATCTGTTACAATATTCTCCATAAAAAACCGTGTGCCTTCAAATTTCAGGGCGACGCCATGTATGCTGAAATTCCACAAGATGCAATACAATCTAAAGAGCACCTTCTTGAAGTTGATGGAATCTATAATATCAGCAAATTCAAAGTTATGAATGCAAAACCAACATACAAGCCATTTGATGCTCAACTTATGATGAAATTCACAGACTTCACTACTGTGACACCCGCCAGGAACCCGCCAAACACATTTCCGGTTTATATTTATAGCCTAACTCAATTTGAAAGCATTGTTCCAGCTATAGGCCCCATCCAAAAGTTCATAGGTACTTTTCTCCCTATGCAAACCAAACCTTGATAAAACAAAATAGACTTAATTAAAAAGAAACATGAATATATATATATATATATATATATATATATATATGTGTGTGTGTGTGTATGGCCTTAATATTTCCCAAATTCTCGGCAGATGTCATTGGCTATGTTGTCAAATACAGCACCATATTATCAAGAATCCCAAAGGGCAAAGAAAGGACAGCCATACTGAGAGAGGTGTTTATCAGAGATATAAGGTACATTAAGGGCCACATGATTTCTAACCTCTATGCCTCCTCTACCAACGTTTCCACTAATACATGTCCGTTATGTAGAGACAACGAACTAAAGGTCACTTTATGGGCTGATTCTGCAACAAACTTCAGTGTTGATGATGTCTATAATGAACAGCTTGGCAATGTCATAGTTGTCCTATTTGTGGGCTGCATGCCACGACAAATATTCAGTAAGTCCAGGCCCATTTTAAATATTGTACATTATTTCATGCTTCATTACAGCTTTATCTTGTCTATATTTGTACATGGGAAAACATTAATTTAAACATACAACAGATACTACCTATCTCAGTGGTGGCACCGCCTTTGCTTACTATCTAAATCCTAACATTCCAGAATTGCAGCCGTTCTATTCCAGGTATAATTCATGGAAAATAGGGAATACCATACTGTACTCCACAACTGAACCTTCACACTTACAAACTATTTGTGCTATCATAAAGCAGGTTCAAGGACTCCCCTGTTTTCATACAACGTCCAACAGCATCAGAGGACTAGCCACTGCCACAGATATAGGTTACTCCATTAGTTGCAGGACTAAATGACATAGATCCATTTGACTTCGCGGTAGGCCTTTTGTCTTGTTGCACATTCTTTAGAAACTTGCTACACTATCCCTTCAACTAATCATTCCCTATTTTCTTGCATCATATTCTTTGAACTTTAGACATTTAATGTACGCATTTGACATCTATTCGTTCTACCACTCCGTCACTTATGTCACATATCATTTTGATATACACAGGAAGAGGGTTACAAATGCACAGTAACTATTACGGAGATAATGAACAACAATAACAACTGGTGGTACATGTCCTGCAAACCTTGCAAAAAGAAATCTGATCCACAGCCTGGTGGTGGATATGTATGCCCAAAATGTCATGGCAGAGACACCATGCCAAGGTGATCAATACTCTATACAGATTGTAATAACAATATTCCTTAACAGTTTTATGTTCATATTCAATAACCTAATGCCTGCCATCTTATATCACATAGATATCTGCTATCTTTTATTGGTAATGATGACACAGCTGAGGCCATCTTCTGCGCATACGATGATATTGCAAGACAAATTATCCAGAAACAATGCAATGCACTTTTGAATCCTCTCAAAATGACCTCAGGTTTACCCCAACAAATCAGCACACTGGTCTCAAAGAAGTTCACATTCTCAGTTGGTCTTACAGAAGAATCCTACAATTCGAAGATAAAGAGAAAGTACCTCATAAAATCTATTTTAGCTAGATCCGACAAGCGCAATCCTAGCTTAAGCATTAGTGCTCCGCAGGCAGGTATGCCTACTACTCCAGCTCCTTTAGGTGACACTGACATATCTGCAACATTGCCAGACGAAGGGGCGGATACACAGGTACAATCACATGTTGCATCAATATGTTCATCAATATCTTTGTTGCTTTAAACAGCTGGTGATAATGACGTACCATTTCATTCAACGTAACAGACTCCAGCACCTGCTTCGGATACTGATCAAACTCCTACTAAAAACCTCATCACTGAGTAAGTCATATAAACATGACCAAACTTGCACATAATGGATAATGGATGCTCCATTTACTAACCAATAAAAATGATTAATGTTAACACATTTTGTTCTTTGTAAACACATCAGCGCGCCAGCAGTGGAAGCAACAGCCCGCCGAGCTCTATTTCCTGAAACTACTGAGAGTCCCAAGGTACTAACATACAGATTGCCTTACTACTTTCACCTGCATTCATTTCCAACTGGATGCTCACATTTACGCTTGTCAAAGACTTCCCATCGTAGCCAGCAAATAATTGAACAAAATTCTTTGCAGGCTTCGATGACCACACAGCAGGACGAGGAAGACGCCCCAGAGCCGTTGCTGCACCATAAAAACAAAAGGTTTCACTGCACACATAATCAAACTAGGCTTTTTAGACACGGCCACACACATCATACGACATGACTCATTTATAAATTAGAGGCCAAAGCGAACAACTGTACAAGATTCCCAGGAACAGACTACTCGCGCAACTACCCTATCTGGGACACCAAATAGGTAAACACACTGCCGTCGCCAGACCTGAACATACTTTGTATTTACATTTAAAAACATGACAACAATACAACTTCTGTATCATTAGCGTGTATACTCCATGCCTATAGCTATATCTGATTTAGCAAACAAGTTGCCCACTGTACATACAACACTATGTGTCCAATGTTTATTGATTGTATCAATATCCTTATCTAAACAGGCGCTGATCAAGATAGCCATTTCATGGCCAACACTCGCAGACTTGCCGCACACCGACGATCCTACGCATGCATACTCTACTAAATGGCTGGAACTATTACGTAGTACTATTTGTGGCCTTAATAAAGGATGCTTCATGTACACCAAACATATTTCCAGGCCTGTTGTGTGTATAGTTATCAGGCCATGCTGCTTTGTACCCTTAGTTTGTACCCCTAACTGATGCTACTTTCTATCCTTAGTGTGTACCCCTAAATGAACATAGTATATGATGACGTAACAAATCGGTTCCTATGCGTGCTGCCTATAAATTTTACAGCCTATACTGTCATGCCTCTATGAGTACCTATCTATAAATGTAGACATACGACACCACGATTATGTAGTATGCCCAACCAAACTTACTCAATTACAACTATCTATAGTTCACACATGTCACCCTCTAGATGTCGTCTCTATTTATCAATTTAATATGTACAAGAACACCCATTAAATAAGCTTGGATAGTCCTTTTTAATACACCTAAAAGACAAGCGCATGGTGTGTCCCCATTACTCTGAAAAAATTGCTCCAAAAATAAAAAAAATTCCCTGCACTTTGAATAGGATTCAATAAGGCCCATAACAAAATGTTGGCCCACCACAGGATACAAACTACGAAGACGGCCCAAATCAACTAGCCACCCAAAAAACATCCATGGAACCCTAGGTGCGTCTTTCTTCCTATATCTCTGTCTCTCTCTATCCATCTTTTCCTCTCTCTTGCACTAATTTAGTTTTGAAGTTTTATTACATTATTTTACATAACAAAAAGGCTGCAATTTACAGAGACATTATGCTCTGAATATTTTGTCCGTACATACATTTGCGAAGCTATAATAGTTACGATACAAAAATATTTGACAAACTAACGTAATACATACCCATAGCTGACATGTATTTGAGAATCGTATCATTACATCACAAACCTAAATAATTTTGGCTGTATCTTCCTGTAACATCCCGGATGTTACGGATACTAAAACTGGATCATGTCATCATAAGCATTGCAAAGCATATTTGTTAAGCACATTATTATGCATCAAATTAAAACAAGTTTATTTTGATTGCTTGTGCTTAGGGAAGTAAAGTGTGCTTATGTTGTGAAGTGATGCTTGTGTTGGTTGTATAATCCCTAGGGTGAAAGATTTCCGAGAAAATGGGGGGGGGGGGGAAACCCTGATTTTTGAACCCCAGTTTTGCCTCCTTTTACACAATTTAAAAACCAAGCAAAATTTGAAGTTAAGTTCAAAAGCAAAGTTGTAGATCTTGTCAAGATGTACAACTTTGGTGTTTTGAGTTTTTTAAGTTTCAATACAAAATTTAAAGTAATTTTGAAAATACAGATTTCCAGAAAGTGTCCCCTTTTCCAAATTGAACCTCCAATTCAAAATCTATTTGGAATTTTGAAAAGTGACCAACATTAAAGTTGTAGAGCTCAAAAAGTTGAACAACTTTCATGTTGGGAGTTTTTCAAGTTGTTTGGAAAAATTAAAAGTAATTTTGGAAATTCTAATCTGCCCCAATTCAAAAATTGGAATTTCCCCAATTTGGGATTTGAAATTCAAACTGTTTTGTCAAATTCGTCATTTTCCACCCAGAATTGGCTTTGGTCACCAAAAGAAGATTTGTAGTTTGTAAAATTCTGAATAACTTTTGTTTTGGTGGAATTTTGTCTTCAGTTCAAAATTTGGGCGAATTTCGCAAAACCACAAAATTGGTTGGATAGGGCTCGCTACAGTGATGCGGATCACGGGCTCCTCTGTCCCGCCGGCCGCAGAGCGGGCAGAGCCGCGCGCGCGCCCCACCGCCACGCAGCTGCTTGCTGGCCGCGTCACCGCGCGACGTGGACGTCCGCGACCCCTTCGACTCGTCCTCTTGAGCGCCCCCGCGACCGACATCGAGTTTCTTCGTTTCTGCGACCGAAAACGCCACGCCGATGGAATTCATCTCGCTCCTCCCACCTCAGCCCCGTTGCTCTTTTCCTCTGCTCCGCAGCATCCTTTAGCGTCGTATAAGCCAGCTAATACTCGCTTCCCTCGTCGGACTCGGCCATGAGCCGGTTTCCCGTCACAGAGCTCCGTCATGGCCGCCATGGGAGCTTGCGCACGTGGCCAGGAGGCCATAAACCTTCTCCGGCCAAGCCACACACACCAGCGCGAGCGCGCGAGCCTCAGGATGCTCCCCAACGCTTTCTCTCACTGCCATCAAGCGTCCACCGGCCGGAAATGAGGTTTTCTCCGACATCCTCTGCTCTGGATTCGCGACCAGGGACTTCGCGCGACAATTTGATGTTCTCCAGGGGTCTAATTGCATAGACTGTGACTCAGGTGAATAGTGCTATAAGGACTTGTTTGTAGATGCTTTGTTGAATCTTTGAAAATTCATATCTGGAGTTTGGTAACTCCAATTTTGGTGAACAAAATTTTGTTGTGCTCCTTGAAATGTCTAGTTTTTATTAAAAATATGGAACTGACTATGTTTTATAGTAAAATAATTAGTTATGAATTATGTCTTTTAATTATGCTTAAAAGGAAGAAATTCATATCTATTGCTGTATAGCTTCTTTTAAGATGAAACTTTTATGGTAGACTAATGATTATGTGTGTGTGCTGTGGTTAAGTTTTTAGATTCATTGGATGACATATGATTAAGTTATTGATTTATCTTGTGTAGTGCTTATTAAATAGTTTACAATTAAACTAAAAATGAATAAATGTAAAATATGGTTCCTCTACCTTTATATGAGGTTGTTATATCATATAGATACATAAGTTAGCTATGTGTGTGTAGAAAATGTCGAGTTTCTTATTTATCTTGTTGTTACATGCTTCCTTGTGATGGAAATTTATCTTTTTCATGGAAATTGCTATACTTAACCAAATGCTATGAAATTTATACAGTAGACTTTGGAGAGAATATATGAGCTTCTGTAGTTTTCTCAGATTTTACTGTGTACTTTTGATATATGGTTATTACTTTGTCTATTTATCTAAACAAATTAATAAAGACATGAAAGGTATTTATTTAGGGATGACCATGATATTTTCTAGTATCTCTTTGATGTATTTCAACTGTTGGTGAGCTGGGTTTTTCCCAGGTTTAAGTTTGGAACATAAATGAAATGTTTTTCTCTGTAATTCAATTGTTAGTGGTTTCTCGATAGTTTTTGGAACATTATGAATTGCTCTAGGTAGATAATGTTGGATGTGAAACTTGTCTATAACAAAGTTGTATATCATTCATGTATCTACCTGGTGTTAAATTCTGGTGGCATTTGGCCCTATAGTTTCTGAGTTATGCCTGTTTAAATTTAAGTTTTAGAAATGGTTCTTCTCTGTCAAATCCTGGATCAGTTTCTGTAGTAGTATAATTTCAACTTGCTAAACTTATGAATCATGCTTTCATAATAAAAGATGAATTGTAGTAATTTTCATAAGCTTTCCAAAATGTTATGGATCATGAATTTTGGTGATCTATAACTCTGGTTATAGATGTATGAAGCTTAATGTCTGGTTCTGTCCAAGGTCTGGACAGGAATGTTTCTTCATGCTATTTGGCCATCTTATCTATTAAATCAGTTCTCGAAGATAATAACAAAGTTGCAGAAAATTATCTAAGCTTTCCAGAAAGTCTAATATCACCTTTATTGGATGCTTGGATCTCTAATTATGGTTGAATGAAGTTGCATATATGCTGCTGTCCTGGTTATGTGTGCAAATTTGATTTATGTTTGTATATATATAGAAAAGTTGTGCAGATTCGAAAATAGTGAAAATATTTGGATATGTTCTATGCAGTATGTAGAACACAGAAAAAAAATGCTAGGTTTTATTTTCTAGCAATATATATATGTATGAAAATGGTAGCCTTTATTTAGTAAATAACATTATCATGAATTTCAATAATTTAGTGATATGTCCAAAACTCACCAAAATTTGTGGGACGCCTCTGAATATTATTCCCTGGCTTCACACAAAATTTGGTGGCATTTGGATGAAGTTTGAATAAAATATTATTATACCCTTAATTAGTAATTTAGTAATAATTCCAAAATAATTAGGTAATGATTAGTTAAATTCTCAAAATTAGGGTTTGAGTGATTTTGGGATTATATGATGACCTGAGGCCGTTGACCTTAATGACCTTTGGCATTTAATTATTGTTTGGCCTTAATGCTTAATTACTGTCATTAGTAATTAATTAAGAATTAATTAATGTTAATAGGATTAATAATTAGTTAATTTAAGATCATTATGGATTAAGAGAAGTCTTAATTTACAGATGCAACCTTTTGGGTAAAAATACTAAGTTGATAAACAACTTTAATTATTATTTACTCTGTGTTGCACCGAGAAGGCAAGTTGTACTCGACTTGGTCCTTATTGCATATTTGTCATACGCATATCATGAGCATTCATCATTTTGCGTATAGTGTCCGTGACCGAAGGAGCGCCCGTTGAACCGAACCCCGAGGTCGGTGCTCCATTCGAAGAAGTAGGATCCGAGACTTGGGAAGTCTCCGAGGGTCCCTCTCTGCCCTGCAACCAAGGCAAGCCCCGGATGCATTAACCCCTCCTTGGATGCTTTAAATCTTTTATCACTTATGAATTGAAATTGCTGCATTAGATAGTTGAGAATTGGGTTAACCTGCTTGCTGCATTTACTACCTTGATATCTGTATCCTGTCCTTGACACCTGTTTTATTTTAAAACTGCGTAGCGATGCTTAGCCCTGCTACTAGATAAGTTTTTAAACCAGAAAGTTTGAAGGGTTGTTGTGGAATACACTTATGATCAATGATGTTTCAATTTGAGACCGGTCGGTGGAATTGCTCTAAGAATGGAGTCTTAAAGTAGTGTCTCCGACTGTGTTGATTAAGGACCGTTCCATTGATGGCCTGCTGGGTTGAGAATTTATAGTACTAACCACTTGCCCTTGGTAAGCCCGGTCTTGTGATCCCTCGACGCGAACAGCTACTCGCGCACTGGGAGTGGAAAGATGGCGAGAGTAACGTGTGCCCACCTTACGGATCTGAGATGACCGGAAAACATCTAGATCGGCTGTAGGATGGTGGGGTACTGTGCTCTCGGGTGCCGCGAACCTGGTCAAATTTGGGGAAAGCTTGATTCGGGGTGATATATGCAAGATTTGGTTCTACATATGTCGGGTGGTTAGGAACTCCAGCTGGATTGCTAAGCGATTCGAATCGTCGTTGCTCCCCGATTGGGAGACTCAATTCCTTCGACCCTCATCGTAGTTAAATAAGCAACTGAATGATAAAATGAGAAAGGGGAAAATGTCTCATGAGGTTCGGATCCCAATTCCCGGACTCATAGCGACATGAAGCTATGGCCATCGATAAATAATACTTGATGTTAGGATTAGGAACTCACGGATTCGTCTGTGGGGAAACAACTAGTTAAACTGTCCTCGAACTCCTCGGCCTCTGCGGGAGAGGAATTCGCGGTTAAAACTTGAAAATAAGGATGCACTACTAGTAAGCTTTTAGCAAAACATTTTGACTCCTTGCTCAGCCACTCCTTGTCTACCCTAAGCCTGCATTCCTAAGTTCTCCTCTTTTTCTGCCGGGTAAGTCTTGTTGAGTACTCCCGTACTTAGGGTTTTATAACCCCTATTGCAGGTGCTGACTTTTGCTGCTAATGGAGGTCATGTCGGTGGGCGCGACATGATTTATCCACCTCTTCTACCTTAGAAGCTTCACCTAAGATGCTTCCGCTACTCCGCACACCTTTTGGAAATTTAGTTGTTTATATTCCATCATATGTTGTAAATTGAGTTATAAATCTTCCGCACTCCGATGTAAGTTATTTTTGTAACAAATGATGTAATGTTGTGGTAACTCCATGTTGATCCTGTATGAGTTAAAATGTGGATGATTCGGGGTCCTCTAAGGGCACCCGACAGACTACCTGGGTTATATGACTCTCATGTGCAGTAATCAGAGGTCTTAATGACAATGATAGGTGCATGTGGGCCATATAATTTAGGTGGTTCTGCCACACTTCCACAGCAGGACTCCAAAATCAATTGCACACTGCCAGCAATAATGGACATCTCAGCAGTAACGAAGGTACGACTTCGTATTTCTCAGAATTAGTACCTCACAAAATCATAGTTCCCATCTTCTACTTATTATCATAGTTCAGTACAAATACACGAAAATTAAACAAACGTCCTCCATTCGTGATTTAGAAACATATAGGCAGTACTCTGTTATTGCAAGACCAACAGCTGTAAACAGAAGACAGCCAGGAAAGATTGCCAAACAAATTGTGCAGGCACTGAGACATCAACTAGGATTCCATATAACTACTTCAGATGTAATGTATATGCCACCGAACTTCATCATATATTTGGGGAATTCATATCTACAAAGGCAAACAATAGCTGCATCACCTCTACAGACAAGAGACTTCAGTGTACAGATAGTGGCATGGTCAAAGGAATATGAATTGGCCCAACTACCTTGGATAACAGGTATAGCAACCGTATGAGATATTGTACTATCATCATACCTTTTGTAGCCTTCTCTTGCAGATGACGTGACCTTCATTTCTTTAGGCCAAACATCTAGTGCAAAAGATGATCAAAAAATCACCATCAACCCCATGAAAATACTTCCAATACCGTCCCAGTCGCTGCCACAGCCAGGTAACTAATAAATTACTTCATCTCCTTGACATTTATTACTACAGAGCCTAATCTATCTATAACAAGCACTGAATCTAACCATGAGGTCTCTTTCAGGCAACCAAATTCTCAAGGATAACTATGCCTCTATGCTAGGACTCAACTATGAACTCAGAGCACCAGACTACAGCTACATGGTAATAACAGAGATCCAAGACTTTTACTACCAAAAATTCAAGAAATACGAAATGTGCAAGCGTAAAACCATCAAAGCAATGCAAACACTGCGGCAATTTCTGCAACATTTCCATCAACAAGCTACTGCAATCCAATCCACCATTCAAAATCTTGTGCATGGTTCCACGGAGGCCAGATATATACACCTTTTGTGACTTTGCTGGTCATCTAAGCCTTGCTGCAACTCATGCTTATTTCAACTATAGCATTATAGGCCAACACATACAGCTAATTGAAGCACAGCCTGAACAATCTATGAACATGCAAGGCTTCCAAAAAATTCCACCATTCCATCAGGTACGACGTCCAGATACAAGAAAATATGGCCTAATCATACCACAATACTTATCTAAATGAGCTATAACAAAGGTTCAGACTAATTTGCACATCAACAATGCAGATACCAGTGCCGCCATCGTATGTTACCTGCCTCGGAGTAATATATAATGAAGTTACAGAGGCAATCTATGGAACACAGGGCACCATCACAACTGTCCAAACATCAACAGACAGATTTGAAGCTTATGCTACAATACAAAACTGCACACACAAATACAGTGGCCCTCCTCAAAAAAACGCAGCATCAGCTCAGACACTTGCTATCTATTACTCTCTAAAGCAAATGACAAACATCCTTGGATATCAAATAGTGGATCTTAATTATTCAGTATTGTCACAGCTGCTAACTGCTCTGAACAAACTCGCAGTGCACATCAGTTTGCAACAATGCTGTGTATCATATGTCAGAGAAGATATAGAACTAGTATATGAAAGTTTCAACCATCTACTCAATGAGTATAGCATGGCATCGGACGAGATTGAGAACATCAGCTATCTACATGATACTATGCACGAACTTGATAACACCATGACAGCCTACTACAACAGTATTGTCAACTCATCAGACGAATTTGCAGACTCAAAGGTAACCCAAATTACACCTTCTTAAATGCTGCCACCATGTACAAAAATCATTAGGATATCACATCACTTTGCCTCCATGTATAGATCCAATTTCATTCCACACATTTGCACGTCGATATGCCAGTTACCCTGCCGGATGATTAGATCCCCGCTAAAGAACAAGGTAATTTACCTTTTTTTGCGACCTATTTGCTTACAAAATTAGCACATATAATAACCGATGCACCAAAATTTTTTGGCAGGACTCCCGACTACAAATCACGAGCTCACTGCGTCAGTTCAACAGGCTGCAGTAAACCCTTCAACCACTTAGCACGAAGCAACTGAAGCAAGATTCGTACGCGCACAAAGCACAGGCAAGACCACAACAGCAGACTTACGGAAGCCGACCCATCATAACCTCATCTCTACCACATCTCTTTCCACTCTATAGCACCAACGCTGTATATAAATCCTCCCAGATGTATTATAAACTCTCAGTTATCATGCTCCAGCTCAGACACTGAACTCCTACTTTTAGTTATTATATATATATATATACATATATATATATACATACACATTCTTCTACCCTTTGATACGCCATATAGCATACTCTAGAAACATAAATGGCTACTACAGAATATTAAAATGTGAAAAAACAGCCTTCGCACACACAAATGTACAGTAAAAGGCCGGGTTAGGCCCATAGCATATTGTGAAACCTACAATTCCCTACACATTGCCAGCCCACAGCGATCCTTATCATTTCCACCATCCATTTTAATACCACCACCTACCTCATCCTTTGCCCACATTAAAGCTCGCACCATCCTTCTACCTCGCCGTCGTCGCCTCGCAAATCTAAACAGAGACATCCATGCCTTCTCCAGCACTAACCCTCAGCTTCTCATTCCAAGATCCAAGATCCAGTTACCAACGGCTGTTCCCCTCCGCCTTCCATTAGCAAGACCATCAGCCACACAAACTGATCCATAATCAGCCCCTTCCAGGTTCGTTAGTCCAAGGCGGCACTCGCACCACTCAACAACCACGGTCCAGCCTAAGGTCAGTACACTACTCCGCCTGCAGTATTGCCTGCAGTTTTCCACAAGTTATGCTAACCTATATCTCAGGTTGCTTCCCTTTGTCCCTTCAGTTAACTACGGCCACAGCATCAGGTAACACTCACCGACACCACCGACTAACCAGGTATGATCCATTTCCTCATTTCTTTGTTTGCCTCATTTCCTCTGCTTCGTTCCCCTTCTATTTTGAATTAGCTAAGCCAAGACCATGGACCAGCCCTCATTAAGCACAAAGATTAAACAAGTATAGTTTACTTGGCCATTTATTTCTTCGAACTATGATTTAGATCTAAGAATTGTTATATCCTTTACATACATAAATAAAACTTTCTTATGAATCACAATCTCAGGCAACATAGTCTTGTTCATCACTGCAGGGTTCCAGCAAGGGCAGATCTATCCCGGGTTTCAGAATCAGGGGATCCCTAATCAGCCAATGAATCTCTGGCAGCAGATCGGTGGGCAACAGCTTGGTGGTCCACAGATTGGGGGCCAGATGGTTAACCCCATGTTTCATGCGGATCGTGCGCCGCACAGACACATGGAAGCTTACCAGCGGATGCCGGATCCACAACCACCTCATCGGCAGGATGCCGATGCTTATTGGGCCGATAAGATTGCTGAAGTAATGAGAGACCAATTTGGGATAAAACCCAAAGTCAACACTTACTCTTATCGGACATCGTATCCTCCCGCATATGATTTAATCCTGCTTCCAAATCGGTATAAGGTACCGGATTTTACTAAGTTTTCTGGGCAGGATGACACGTCAACCATGGAGCACGCCAACAGGTTCATCATCCAATGCGGGGAAGCTGGTAACAGGGATGAGTTAAGGGTTCGCTTATTCTCATCATCACTGTCGGGATCGGCTTTCACTTGGTTCATATCATTACCTCCCAACTCAGTGCTTACTTGGGCCGATCTGGAGAAACAATTCCACAAATACTTCTTTTCTGGAGTCCATTAGAAAAAGATCACCGATTTGGTCAAGCTAAGGCAACGCAATGATGAATCAGTTGAAAGTTTTGTGCAGAGGATACGGGAGGTCAAGAACAAGTGCTATAGCTTGGTTCTGGACGATCGGCAGCTGGCCAATTTGGCTTTCCAGGGTTTGTTGCCACACATCAGGGACAAGTATGCTTCTCAGGAGTTTGAGAGCTTAAGTCATTTGGTGCAAAGAATTTCTGATCAAGATATCAAGCCTTTTGAGCCTAAGAGAGCATGGAACAAAAAGGTATCGTTCGTTGATGAAGCAACAAGCTCAGATTCTGATGAGGAACCAGTCATCGGCTTAGCAGAGTGGGTAAAAAATAAGAAGCCGATGTCTTGTCCTTTTGGACATAAAGAACCAGAGAAGTTCGCATTTGACACCGCTAAGGCCGATAGGATATTTGACTTTCTACTTCAGGAAGGTCAGATCAAGCTGTCTCCTAATCACGTGATCCCATCGGCTGAGGAGTTAAAGAGGATGAAATATTGCAAGTGGCACAATGCAACTTCCCACGACACCAATGAGTGCAAGGTTTTCAGGCAGCAGCTGCAATCGGCTATAGAGTCTGGGAGAATCAAATTTGACAGTTCCAAGACCCAGAAGTCGATGAAGATCGATCAACATCCTTTCCCAACAAACATGTTGGATGCTAAGGGAAAGGCCAAGGTCTTAACATCGGAAGCAGCCGAAAGAAGTGCGTCGGTGGATCCTCAGCATCAGGTCACTACTGCCTATGCGAGAGGAAGAGGCTTGGTCCAGGAAGGAACCAGCTCAGGAAGGCCTCCCCGATCTGGTATTGTAATAACACATAGAAGGCCTCGGGGGACTTGGCAGCAAAGAGAAGATCGGTACCGGCGCCAGCAGGAGGATTATCGTCGGGAAGAGGAAAGACGCCGACAAGAATGAAACCGGCATAGGGATCACTGGAATTGCCCGTTCTTCATTCACTGTTGGGAGGAAAATATCAAGCTTCCAACTATCAGAGATTGTCCTGAGTGCAACGGTTATGACCGGTATGACAGGTCCGACCGGTACTACCATGGCGATGATCGGCGATTTAATGGGCTGATTAGGGGGAGAGCGTCTGTTCACGATCGGCTGGGGGGCAGGCTCAGCGTGCACGATAGGCTTGGTGATCGTGTTCAATATTTTCCCAGGAACTAGGAAGAACTCGAAGAAATGGCTAATGCACGGGTTCCCGATGAGTTCATATTTTGCAGGGATGCCAATACGCATCGGATGGAGTCGAGGGAAAATCGTCACTCAGCAGCAAGGCAGCAGCAGCTTCCTCCATGGTGTCCAGAGGGGTTGACCAGGACTCAGAAGAGAAGATTGCAACACGAAAGGCAAGAAGAGTTGAGCAAAGGGGAGAACTCCGGACAGTCTGGGGATCAACAACGATCAGATCCTAAGGGGGGAGGTCCATCGGCAGATGTCAACATGGTATTTATGTTGCCGATGGAGTTCTTTGCGCCATCCAGTGATGATGAGGTGGAGTTTTCCGACCAAATAGCTCAGTTGGCTCTGGATCCGATGGCAGCTATCTTCGAGAAGCCTGCCGATGATGAAAGGCAGCATCTCAAGGCCCTGTTTGTTAAAGGAAAAGTGGATGGTCAGCCGATGACCAAGATTCTGGTTGATGGTGGAGCTGCTATTAATATCATGCCATATGCAGTGTATCGGAAGCTTGGGAAAGGGGATCATGATTTGACCAAGACCGATATGATGCTTAAAGACTTTGAAGGGAATGTGTCTCCGGTCAAGGGGGCAATATGTGTAGAGTTGACCATCGACAGCAAAACCTTGCCGACAACCTTCTTTGTGATCAGTGGAAAGGGTGCTTACAACCTGCTGTTGGGAAGAGATTGGATTCATGCCAATTGTTGCATCCCATCTACAATGCACCAATGTTTGGTCCAGTGGGTAGGTGACAAGATTGAAATTGTCCCAGGAGATTCTTCTTATGTCATCGCATCGGCAGAGGCGGACACCTATGAAAGGACTAGGTGTATTTCAGGAGAAGTTTGGAAAAAGGATTTTCTCAAGGTTGCCGATTACGAGATTCCACCGATCCAAGCAGTCGGTTCTGATGAAGGTTTCTAATGGATAGGTTCGCCGATGATGGAAAATTAGGCTAGGGATTTACATCGGCTGATGATCTAGTAGAAGTAGATATAGGTAGTGGTGATAAACCCAGACCCACTTTTATTAGTGCTAAGTTAAATTCCGAGTGTAAGCAATAGTTAACTGATTTGTTAGAGGAATATAAAGATTG
This sequence comes from Sorghum bicolor, assembly GCF_000003195.3. Lineage (NCBI taxonomy): Eukaryota > Viridiplantae > Streptophyta > Magnoliopsida > Poales > Poaceae > Sorghum > Sorghum bicolor. The sequence continues at coordinate 13,264,934 of NC_012872.2, forward strand.
CTTTACTTGGGATTATACTGAGATGCCTGGTTTGGACCGGTCAATTGTTGAACATCGGTTACCCATCAAATCTGGATTTCGGCCACATCAACAGCCAGCTCGTCGATGTAATCCTAGTATTCTTCCTGACATTAAGGCCGAAATAACCAAACTTATTGAAGCCAAATTTATTCGGCAGTGTCGGTATGCCGAGTGGATTTCCAATGTTGTTCCAGTTTACAAGAAGAACGGGAAGCTTCGGGTCTGGATTGATTTCAGGAATCTCAATAAGGCTACGCTGATGGATGGATACCCAATGCGAGTTGCCGATCTGCTAGTTGACGTTGCGGCCGGGCATCGGATTATTAGCTTTATGGATGGCAATGCAGGGTACAATCAAATATTCATGGCTGAAGAAGATATTCCAAAGACCGCGTTCAGGTGCCCTGGTCATGTTGGATTGTTTGAATGGATAGTTATGACTTTTGGCTTGAAGAATGCCGGTGCTACTTATCAAAGGGCCATGAATTTTATATTTCATGAGTTCATCAGCAAGATGGTAGAGATTTGTATTGATGATGTGGTGGTTAAGTCTGGAGACTTCACAAAGCATCTTGCCGATTTACGAAAGGTGTTGGAATGCACAAGGAAGCATGGTTTGAAAATGAATCCCAATAAGTGTGCGTTTGGTGTATCGGCATGGCAATTTTTTGGTTTCATGGTGCACTAGAGGGGAATTAAAATCAGTCGAAGATCTATTGATGCCATCAATAAGATAGTAGCCCCTACCAACAAGACTGAGCTCCAATCCTTGATCGGCAAGGTAAATTTTATCAGAAGGTTCATATCTAACTTGTCTGGTAAAATTCGTGCTTTCAGCCCTCTTCTTAAGTTAAAGGCCGATCAAGAGTTTGTTTGGGGAAAGGAACAACAGTTGGCTCTGGACGAAATCAAGAATTATTTAGTGAATCCTCCAGTTCTAATTCCACCCCAGCAAGCGAAGCCCTTCAGATTGTATTTGTCTACCGATGGGATGGTCATCGGTTCGGCTTTAATTCAAGAGTTTGAAGGAAAGGAGCGTGTAATTTATTATTTGAGGTGAAGATTGATTGATGCTGAGACCAGGTATTCGGCTATTGAGAAATTGTGCTTGTGCTTGTATTTCTCTTGTGTCAAGTTAAGGCACTACTTGTTATCGACCGAATGCACCGTTGTTTGCAAAGATGATGTGGTCCGGTATATGCTGTCCATGCCGATTATGAGTGGCAGAATCGGTAAATGGATTTTGGCGCTGTCGGAGTTCGATTTGCGTTATGAATTGGCTAAGGCAGTTAAAGGGCAGGTTATGGCCGATTTGGTAACGCAACATTGCGGCGCAGTGGAAACCTTGGGAATTGTACCTTGGACGCTGTTCTTTGATGGATCTACGTGTGACCGGGGGGCAGGAATCGGTATAGTGTTAATTTCCCCTCGGGGAAGGAAGTATGAGTTTTCCTTACCGATTGTTGCCACATCGACAAATAATCAGGCTGAGTATCAAGCTTTAATAAAAGGATTAGAGTTGTTGAGGGAGGTTCATGCTGATGCTGTCGAAGTCTTCGGGGATTCTATGCTGATTATAAATCAATTGGCTGGAAGCTATGAATGCCGAAGTGAAGTTCTCGTAACTTATTACGAGCGGAGTATGCAATTATTGAGGGAATTCAAGGATTTCCGATTAGAGTATGTTCCTCGATTGCATAATGAAGAGGCCAATCGGTTGGCTCAGCATGCCTCGGGATATCAGCCTATGATTGAGGCGATATCGGCAATTGGTGCCGATGATTGGAGGAAAGAGATTGTTGATTATTTGAAAGATCCATCTAAGAGAGTTGAAAGGCGAGTTCGGTTTCAAGCTACCAAGTATGTACTCCTCGAAGATGAATTGTACTACCGAACTATTGATGGGATTCTTCTCCGATGCTTGGGTGATGATGAAGCTAGAAGTTTGATGGGAGAAATCCATGAAGGGGTATGTGGAGCACATCAGTCGGCTTTCAAGATGAAGTGGATGATTAGGAGGAATGGATATTACTGGCCGACCATACTTGAGGATTGCTTTAAATATTTCAAAGGATGTCAAGGATGTCAAAAATTTGGCAATATTCAAAGAGCACCCGCATCGGTCATGAATCCTATTATCAAACCTTGGCCATTCCGAGGATGGGCTATTGATTTGATCGGCCAAATTTATCCACCATCTAGCAAAGGACATAAGTTCATTCTAGTTGCCACTGATTATTTCACTAAATGGGTTGAAGTTATTCCTTTGAAGAAAGTCACATCGGCCAATATGATTGATTTTGTGAAGGAGCACAGTATTTACTGTTTTGGGATTCCTCAGACAATCACTACCGATCAGGGTACTATGTTCACATCAGGGGAATTTGATGAATTCGCAATCGGTATGGGGATTAAGGTGTTAAACTCTTCTCCTTATTATGCTCAAGCTAACGGGCAGGCCGAGGCATCCAACAAGGGGATTATTAAGCTTATCAAACAAAACGTTGAAGAAAATCCTAGGTGGTGGCACACATTATTGAATGAAGCTTTATGGTCCTACCGAATGGCTTCTCATGGATCGACCAAAGTTTCACCCTATCAGCTGGTGTATGGACATGATGCAGTGTTGCCTTGGGAGATTAAGGTTGGATCTAGGCGATTATCTTTTCAAGATCAGTTGGCTGTCGATGATTATGCTACTTTGATGACAGACGAGTTGGATGATCTAGCAGGGCATCGGCTGAGGGCTTTAATGAGTATAGAGGAGAACAAGAAAAGAGTTGTCAGATGGTACGATAAGAAGGTGAAGGTTAAGGAATTTGCCGATGGAGACTTAGTATGGAAATTAATCTTACCGATCGGGACTAAAAGTTCAAAGTTTGGGAAATGGTCTCCCAATTGGGAGGGTCCCTATCGGATAAGTCGATCGGCTCCTGGTAATGCCTACATTTTGGAGACTCTCGAAGGAGTCGAATTTCCCAGAGCATTAAACGGCAAATATCTAAAGAAGTACTACCCCAGTATATGGGTCGATGCATAGAAATTCAAATGCCGATAACACTCCTATCGGCTAGATTAAAATGTATCTAAGGCCGGACTTAATGTTGCAAAAGATGCCGATAACAGTCCTATCGGCTAGACTAAAACATCAAGAAAGCTGGAGAGTAGGAAGAGACCGATGTGTTGCCGATGAGGAGTTCACATACTTAGCAGCACTTGGATGGCCGATATAGCGCGCAGGCAAATCTGGTTGGCTGCTTCTATTTCTTTGACGTCTTCATCGGCAGAGCCTTCTATCGGCTTTAGCTTCTTCTTCAACTGCAGTGCTTTGCGACCATGGGTGTTCTGTTCTTGTTCAAGGAGTTTGATGGTCTCTGGCAGTTGGCTCTCTTCCTGTCGGGCTTGAGATAGAGCATCCTCCACTTGTTTGAGTTCTGCTAGCAGGGTTTCTCTCTTGGCCGATAAATCGGAGATCTTCTGCTTCAGTGCATCTTCTGAGGACTTCAAGGTACCGATGTTCTTGTGCTTCTCATCGGTCAAGAGCTTCTCTTTCATCATCTCCTCGGAGAGCCGGGTCTGAGCAGCTCTATCGGCAAGACGCCGGGCGGCCCTCTGGTACTGCAGCTGACGACTTTCCAGATGTGCGGCCTGGAAAAGGGCTTCTTCGGCATCGGCAGAAATCTGGCCTCTGAGGGTCTTGAATAGGCCTTGGCTGGGTCAGAGTCATCGACCAGTTGAGCCGTGTCTTGATGGAGGAGAGCCGACAGTTCTTCCAGCTTAGCCCTGATCTCTGCCGATGCGATCCCAAATGCCCGGGAGGAACTTGCTTCCTCGCCTTCGTCCTCGGAGATATCAATGGCAAAGGAGAATAGGCTGTCAGGAGAATCCTGTTCCCAAAAAGGAAAACGAAGTGAGTCATTCTATGGTTAGAGCATCGGCAAATAGTATTGATGGAGATTGGATGACTTACTTGCTTCAAGGCTATCTCTCGCCTCTGACTGGAAGATGCCGATGGAGCCATGGGTTGATCGGCCAGAGTTGCCGATGGGACTACGTCAGCTAAAAATTGACAGAAGGGGTTAAAAGACCAAAAAGAATAAGCTCATCGGCAGTAATATTATAAAAATGCATTACCTTGAGGGGGGACGATACTCGTCTGAATTGAAGAGACTACCGATGATATAATTGAACCTGCTGGATCAGTAGTCTGCTCGCCTACATCAGCTGATATATCTTCTGGCTGGGGTGCTTCTAATCGAGGTTCTTCTTGCTGGGGTTCTTCCGCCTGCGGTGCTTCTTGCGGTTGAGGAGATGGTACTTGCTGAGTCTCTGTTTCTGGAGGGGAAGGAGAGGATTCCACCGGAATGGGAGATACCGGAGGAGGAGGAGGAGTTGCCACTTTCTGGCGCTTGGTTTGTGCCCTGGTACTCTTGGCACCTTTTCTCTTTTGCTGACTGGACTGGGGGGCATCGGCACCTTGGATTTTAGTTCTTGCCGATGCGCTGGTTTGCTGTTACAGAAAAGAGAGTTTGTGAATACAAATGTAGCCAATGTACAGAGGTAGATCGGTATGGATGAGGAGGTTTAACAGTTACCTTAAAAGCCTGTGCTAGGGTGGAAGCAGCTACTGATGGTGATGTTTGAGTTCTCTTGGTGGTGACTTTCTTCAGGCGTATACCTCAATGCACGATGGCGGCCAGGCTTGGAGCGTTGTTGCCGATTGAGGAGATTGGGCCTGATGGAAACAGGTCAATCGGCTTGCCGCTCCTGCTGACTAACGGGGGGTATCATCGACCTGAAAAGTCACACAAAGAGTAAGTTACCAATGTAGATAGAAATGAAGGAATTGAAACATCAGTTTGGAAATACTTACAGTGCCATCAGGAACTTTGTACTCGGGGTCGATCATGCCGCGATATGTGAGAGCCGATCTGCAGAACAAATGTTCCTTCCATTCTGCCCACCATTGCTTGTATACTTGAGTGATAAAGGCAGACAGAACCCATTCTGACAGATCTACATCTGTATCGGCACTTGAGGGCAGTTGGGCTACCCGAATCCATTCAAGAAGGCTGGTGATGGCTTCCCTGGGCTTTATCACATCGGCATAGTAGAGTGCAATCGGCAGCTGGCCGAAAGCTAATTGACGGGCTAGTGGCGATGGATTGTAAAACTCATAAGTCTGAGGGGAGGTTTTCCCACTGCCGAAGAAGTTCACCGGTATAGCTCTTGAGGTCACCAATGCCATCATCACTTCGTTGTCCTTGTCAAGAGCGTCGTTGAACGGGTTGAAAACCAGGGGAAGCATATTGTCTGGGTCATCGTAGGCCAACCATGCTCGCTCATCTCTGGCCAAACCTTCATACAAAGTTTGGAAGAATCGGCTGATTTGATCTGGGTTACCCACTGTACCGGGCAGAACTATGACAGCTTCACCGAAGTTCAGGGGAGGGCGTGTTGCCGATTCTTCCTCGTCCAGCATGTGGTTCTCAGCTATGTCCCTTGGAAAACGCTGTGCGAACAGGTCAAACTCAAGACGCTTGTGCAGATGGAGGTTGAGCCACATGTTGATGAACCACCAGGGACCTCCCAAGTTGCCGATAGACTCACCGAGCAAAAGTTTCCTAGTCACTTGGTGAAGGAGGTGGTAAGCTGCACCGAGCAGGTATCGGCTGAGAGGAAATCGGCCACCATTGGCCAGATTTTCTGCTGCTGCTAAGTAGACCGAGGTTGGTCCTGCCGATCGGCCGCAAAACACGAATTTGTCTAGCCACATATTCAGGAAGCAGGTCTGCTCTTTTATGTTGACAGGGCCTGTTTTGCTGTACTTTTGGATGTACCCCGACCAACCGCCGATAGCACGAGTTTCTACCTTGGCCTTGGGTTTGGTATCAAAGAAATGGGTGCTATCGGCAGAGGATACATCCAGGCCAGTGAGCATAGCTACATCGGCAAGTGTAGGGGAAGCAGGACCATGGCCAAAGACAAAGGCATTGAGGGTGTCTGACCAGAAATATGATGCAGCTATCAACAGAGATTCGTTCCTATGCATATCGGCAATGGACAATCTAATGCATTGGTCTAGCTTTCTCTCGCCCCACTGAACTTCATTTGAATTGCTGACCCTCAAAAACCAATCCGTCCATCCCACAGTAGGGCTGGGCCAGGAACGGAAAGTGTCCTTCCACAGATCCAAAGAAAAGTTCTCGGTTCTAAAGGGAATCATGTTAGTTTCTGCATTAATGAGGTCGGTTGGATCTGGATCTCCTAACGGGCCAAGACATTGGAGGTGTGGTTGATCGGTAGGGATGACAATTTTGTTAGACAATTCCTAGTGGTTTTGGAGGTAAAAAGAAGGAAACAAAGAAAGAAAAAGAAAATATTCAGTAAAATGGATTGCGGATGAACAGGGGTGCGAAAAAGGTACGAAGGACGGAGTGAAGAACTGACCTCAGGGACGATGAAGTTGACGGCCATCTTGTTGCGAGGAGGATGATCGAGGGCTTCGGAGTTGGTGGAAAAAGACTTCGTCGGAGATCTTGGAGTTCTTGAACAGCGCCGCCGCCGGGAAAGTAAAGTTGGAGTTGTGGAATGATGAGATGGAGAAGGAGTACCCGAGAAGGAACTATTTATAGGACAAAACAGGCAAGGGCAAATCTGACTTATCTCTTTGCCGCATCCGTGAAATCCGAGGGTGCTCGGGTAGATATGGTAACTGTTCGCACGGTAATCAAGGGATTGTGCAGGTGATTTGACAGGAAGCGGTCATTATCCAGAGATATTTTACTGTGCGGGATCTCCTGGTTGGTCCATCGGTAGCGCCTGGTAACGGTCATATTGCCGATGGGGGAGTGATGTGGAGATAGCCGTTTGGAAGGATAAGATATGGACGTCCATCGGCAAGTCTCTGTAACGGTCATATTGCCGACGTGCGACTAAAGGGGAAATGTCCGTTTAGGGAAGTTGAGGACTCCGAGGAGTCTGTGGAAGAATAGGATCGGAGTTGTTTAGATTAAGGCTGTCAGTTACCAGATTAAGAGCATTAATTGCGGAAAAAGGCATCATTACTGTAGAGAATTTCGGAGCATTAATGATTTCATACTCCGAAATTTGGGGGCATGTGTTGACACCATTTTTGGGCACGTGTCCATGATCGGTAAAGTGTGGATCGGCAAGATGAAATGGTGTTGCTTGATCTGTAGGGTGAGTTGCCGATACAGGATGGTTGCCAATGGAGGGGCTGTTGAGCGTGACTAAGTCCGTAGGTGATGATGTGTCTGTGCCGATGGCTACGGCAAGGAAGTCTGCCGATGCTCCGAAGGGAGAGTCTGGAAGCTGCCGATTGGCTGGTGGGGATGTTCTGGTTTGTCCCGTGAGGACAGTTTTACCTTTTCCTTAGTTATTTAGATCGTTTTGTACACGGATTCTGTTTAAATTTGGAATTCGAATTCTAGTCGTGTCTGGTTGTAGCTCTTTGAGCAGGGTATAAATATAAACCCTAGGGCCTTGTAATAAGGACATCTATCAATCAATCAAACACAAGTTTTTACTCATATTCCAGCATCTACTTTTTCGATGACTTCGTCATACTTTTTCTTTCTCATTACGAGTTCTTAAGAATTCGTCGACTTAAGCTCGGCGTGTTCTCAAGTTCCGCGTGAATACCTCTTGGCCGTGACATCCGGGCGCATCGCTGTTGTCGGGACCAAAGTGTTCGAGTTACCACCTTTGCCGATAGTATGGTCAAATCGGCTAGCACGCCTTAACGTTTGAATCGGGTATTAGCCCTTTGTGTTTGCAGATCAGCTTTTGCACCAACAGGAGGCAAATTGATGTGATATCCTAATGATTTTTGTACATGGTGGCAGCATTTAAGAAGGTGCAATTTGGGTTACCTTTGAGTCTGCAAATTCGTTTGATGAGTTGACAATACTGTTGTAGTAGCCTGTCATGGTGTTATCAAGTTCGTGCATAGTATCATGTAGATAGCTGATGTTCTCAATCTCGTCCGATGCCATGCTATACTCATTGAGTAGATGGTTGAAACTTTCGTATACTAGTTCTATATCTTCTCTGACATATGATACACAGCATTGTTGCAAACTGATGTGCACTGCGAGTTTGTTCAGAGCAGTTAGCAGCTGTGACAATACTGGATAATTAAGATCCACTATTTGATATCCAAGGATGTTTGTCATTTGCTTTAGAGAGTAATAGATAGCAAGTGTCTGAGCTGATGCTGCGTTTTTTTGAGGAGGGCCACTGTATTTGTGTGTGCAGTTTTGTATTGTAGCATAAGCTTCAAATCTGTCTGTTGATGTTTGGACAGTTGTGATGGTGCCCTGTGTTCCATAGATTGCCTCTGTAACTTCATTATATATTACTCTGAGGCGGGTAACATACGATGGCGGCACTGGTATCTGCATTGTTGATGTGCAAATTAGTCTGAACCTTTGTTATAGCTCATTTAGATAAGTACTGTGGTATGATTAGGCCATATTTTCTTGTATCTGGACGTCGTACCTGATGGAATGGTGGAATTTTTTGGAAGCCTTGCATGTTCATAGATTGTTCAGGCTGTGCTTCAATTAGCTGTATGTGTTGGCCTATAATGCTATAGTTGAAATAAGCATGAGTTGCAGCAAGGCTTAGATGACCAGCAAAGTCACAAAGGTGTATATATCTGGCCTCCGTGGAACCATGCACAAGATTTTGAATGGTGGATTGGATTGCAGTAGCTTGTTGATGGAAATGTTGCAGAAATTGCCGCAGTGTTTGCATTGCTTTGATGGTTTTACGCTTGCATATTTTGTATTTCTTGAATTTTTGGTAGTAAAAGTCTTGGATCTCTGTTATTACCATGTAGCTGTAGTCTGGTGCTCTGAGTTCATAGTTGAGTCCTAGCATAGAGGCATAGTTATCCTTGAGAATTTGGTTGCCTGAAAGAGACCTCATGGTTAGATTCAGTGCTTGTTATAGATAGGTTAGGCTCTGTAGTAATAAATGTCAAGGAGATGAAGTAATTTATTAGTTACCTGGCTGTGGCAGTGACTGGGACGGTATTGGAAGTATTTTCATGGGGTTGATGGTGATTTTTTGATCATCTTTTGCACTAGATGTTTGGCCTAAAGAAATGAAGGTCACGTCATCTGCAAGAGAAGGCTACAAAAGGTATGATGATAGTACAATATCTCATACGGTTGCTATACCTGTTATCCAAGGTAGTTGGGCCAATTCATATTCCTTTGACCATGCCACTATCTGTACACTGAAGTCTCTTGTCTGTAGAGGTGATGCAGCTATTGTTTGCCTTTGTAGATATGAATTCCCCAAATATATGATGAAGTTCGGTGGCATATACATTACATCTGAAGTAGTTATATGGAATCCTAGTTGATGTCTCAGTGCCTGCACAATTTGTTTGGCAAGCTTTCCTGGCTGTCTTCTGTTTACAGCTGTTGGTCTTGCAATAACAGAGTACTGCCTATATGTTTCTAAATCACGAATGGAGGACGTTTGTTTAATTTTCGTGTATTTGTACTGAACTATGATAATAAGTAGAAGATGGGAACTATGATTTTGTGAGGTACTAATTCTGAGAAATACGAAGTCGTACCTTCGTTACTGCTGAGATGTCTATTATTGTTGGCAGTGTGCAATTGATTTTGGAGTCCTGCTGTGGAAGATACAGCCAAAATTATTTAGGTTTGTGATGTAATGATACGATTCTCAAATACATGTCAGCTATGGGTATGTATTACGTTAGTTTGTCAAATATTTTTGTATCGTAACTATTATAGCTTCGCAAATGTATGTACGGACAAAATATTCAGAGCATAATGTCTCTGTAAATTGCAGCCTTTTTGTTATGTAAAATAATGTAATAAAACTTCAAAACTAAATTAGTGCAAGAGAGAGGAAAAGATGGATAGAGAGAGACAGAGATATAGGAAGAAAGACGCACCTAGGGTTCCATGGATGTTTTTTGGGTGGCTAGTTGATTTGGGCCGTCTTCGTAGTTTGTATCCTGTGGTGGGCCAACATTTTGTTATGGGCCTTATTGAATCGTATTCAAAGTGCAGGGAAAATTTTTTTTTATTTTTGGAGCAATTTTTTCAGAGTAATGGGGACACACCATGCGCTTGTCTTTTAGGTGTATTAAAAAGGACTATCCAAGCTTATTTAATGGGTGTTCTTGTACATATTAAATTGATAAATAGAGACGACATCTAGAGGGTGACATGTGTGAACTATAGATAGTTGTAATTGAGTAAGTTTGGTTGGGCATACTACATAACCGTGGTGTCGTATGTCTACATTTATAGATAGGTACTCATAGAGGCATGACAGTATAGGCTGTAAAATTTACAGGCAACACGCATAGGAACCGATTTGTTACGTCATCATATACTATGTTCATTTAGGGGTACACACTAAGGATAGAAAGTAGCATCAGTTAGGGGTACAAACTAAGGGTACAAAGCAGCATGGCCTGATAACTATACACACAACAGGCCTGGAAATATGTTTGGTGTACATGAAGCGTCCTTTATTAAGGCCACAAATAGTACTACGTAATAGTTCCAGCCATTTAGTAGAGTATGCATGCGTAGGATCGTCGGTGTGCGGCAAGTCTGCGAGTGTTGGCCATGAAATGGCTATCTTGATCAGCGCCTGTTTAGATAAGGATATTGATGCAATCCATAAACATTGGACACATAGTGTTGTATGTACAGTGGGCAACTTGTTTGCTAAATCAGATATAGCTATAGGCATGGAGTATACACGCTAATGATACAGAAGTTGTATTGTTGTCACGTTTTTAAATGTAAATACAAAGTATGTTCAGGTCTGGCGACGGCAGTGTGTTTACCTATTTGGAGTCCCAGATAGGGTAGTTGCGCGAGTGGTCTGTTCCTGGGAATCTTGTACAGTTGTTCGCTTTGGCCTGTAATTTATAAATGAGTCATGTCGTATGATGTGTGTGGCCGTGTCTAAAAAGCCTAGTTTGATTATGTGTGCAGTGAAACCTTTTGTTTTTAGGGTGCAGCAACGGCTCTGGGGCGTCTTCCTCGTCCTGCTGTGTGGTCATCGGAGCCTGCAAAGAATTTTGTTCAATTATTTGCTGGCTACGATGGGAAGTCTTTGACAAGCGTAAATGTGAGCATCCAGTTGGAAATGAGTGCAGGTGAAAGTAGTAAGGCAATCTGTATCTTAGTACCTTGGGACTCTCAGTAGTTTCAGGAAATAGAGCTCGGCGGGCTGTTGCTTCCACTGCTGGCGCGCTGATGTGTTTACAAAGAACAAAATGTGTTAACATTAATCATTTTTATTGGTTAGTAAATGGAGCATCCATTATCCATTATGTGCAGGTTTGGTCATGTTTATATGACTTACTCAGTGATGAGGTTTTTAGTAGGAGTTTGATCAGTATGCGAAGCAGGTGCTGGAGTCTGTTACGTTGAATGAAATGGTACGTCATTATCACTAGTTGTTTAAAGCAACAAAGATATTGATGAACATATTGATGCAACATGTGATTGTACCTGTGTATCCGCCCCTTCGTCTGATAAACACCTCTCTCAGTATGGCTGTCCTTTCTTTGCCCTTTGGGATTCTTGATAATATGGTGCTGTATTTGGCAACATAGCCAATGACATCTGCCGAGAATTTGGGAAATATTAAGGCCACACACACACACACACACATATCTGTATGTATATAAATGTATATATATTCATGTTTCTTTTTCATTAAGTCTATTTTGTTTTATCAAGGTTTGGTTTGCGAAAAGTACCTGTGAACTTTTGGATGGGGCCTATAGCTGGAACAATGCTTTCAAATTGAGTTAGGCTATAAATATAAACCGGAAATGTGTTTGGCAGGTTCCTAGCGGGTGTCACAATAGTGAAGTCACTGAATTCCATCATAAGTTGAGCATCAAATGGCTTGTATGTTGGTTTTGCATTCATAACTTTGAATTTGCTGATATTATAGATTCCATCAACTTCAAGAAGGTGCTCTTTAGATTGTATTGCATCCTGTGGAATTTCAGCATACATGGCGTCGCCCTGAAATTTGAAGGCACACGGTTTTTTATGGAGAATATTGTAACAGATTTTAGACAGGTATGATTATTTGTTGTAAATGGATGCAACATATGCTGGTTAATAATGAAGGTAATCTGAAATGGTAGAATATTACCCTTGCATCTCCCAGTACAAGGCCTACATAAAGAGGCTGGCCATCACCCATGATCTCTTTAACTATCCATTTTTGGATGATACGAACACATATAGTTTCCTTGTGGGGTCCCTTCTGAAGTTTTCCAAGGTAGGTGGCCGGCATGGTTTGATCTATGAAAAATAACCGAAAAGATGGTAAGAATAATTGTGTACAACAATAGTGCAATGGCCATCGTGCTTAAAACCATGTACAAACCTGTTGCCAAATTAGAGCATGTGTATACATTACTGAACCGTTGCAGTACATCTTGGTAGAAAATGGTAATATGTATATAATCTGTATTTATGAACATATATATGGACTCTACTATGTTGCATCAGTGAGGTAGGCACCAATACATACATAATAGTGGTACATACAGCTATATGTATACAAAGTATATACATTGCAAATTGCTGAAACTATGATGTAGATGCCAAAGAGGCTAGCACCTCTTTGTACACAATGTTTTTAGTTTCATTTGTACAGTTGCCTTGGTTATCTTCAATAAGAATTTTAAGGCCTTGCTTACATGTGACCCGTGAGACAGCAACGTAAAGCTGTCCATGTGAGAAAACAGGTCTTTTTAGGTACACACCAACAGCTGTTAGTGTTTGGCCCTGGCTCTTGTTTATAGTCATGCCATAGCAAACCTTTATTGGGTACTGCCTTCTCTGTAAAATAAATGGCCACTTGTTGCTGTTTAACGATAGAGTAATCCGAGGTATGACAACACTCTGTCCAGAATGAGTTCCCGTCATAATTTTGGCCTCAATTATCATGTCACCTAATGAGGTAATAAGAAGTCTTGTTCCATTGCAGAGCCCATCACTCTAGTTTAGATTGCGGAGAAGGATGACAGGCACCCCTTTTTTAAGTGTTAAACCTATGTGGAGGGAAGTTATTACCATTGAGTGAGTTTAAAAACTCAACTGGATACAATAGATCATAGGCTTCATGAGGTCCTGTCGATTTTGCGATGTTATCAGCACTTAGATATTCTTTAGCATCGCCAGGCAGCAAAGAGACAACATGGTCATTCACTAAGTCAGCTAACTCATTTGTTGGAGTTAAAATAGCCCTCTCACCAAGATAAGCGCAATTATATCGGTTTACCTGTAGGTCACCATATATGGCATTAACTATGCAGGACAATTTATCATTTTCAGTCATCAGCAGCAAATCATTGGGCACCTTAATCAATGTAGGTTTGCTGTCACCTTCTTTGGCTATAGCTGGTATGTTTCCCTCACCAATTGCTAGCACCCATTTGCTAAATTATTCCAGTTCCTTTTTCTGTATTGGATTGGTTACTGAACGGGTTAGCCGCATGTTCTCTGACAAGGTCAGTACATGTATATATGACCAAAGCCTAGAGTTAATTATTGCCGAACTCACTGTCTGTGACCTGGTACCTCCTTCAACTACTGGTAGTATCTGGCGTAGATCACTGCCCAAGACAACAACTTTTCCACCAAATGGAATGGTAGATGCATTTGGATTGGTTGCTGCCTGGATGTCACGGAATGTTCTATCAAGTGCTTCAAAGGTCTTTTTGTCAGTCATTAGTGCTTCATCCCAAATCACAAGAGAAGTTTCACGTATCAGTTCAGCTAGCATTGTTCCTCTTCTTATGTCACAGACAGATGAATCATCAAGATTACAAGGAATGTTAAATCTAGAATGCGCCGTTCGACCACCGGGCAATAGGAGGGCGGCAACACCAGAGGACGCAACAGTAAGGACAATTTTCTGTTGTCCTCTTAGATAGGAAACAATGCAGTTCCATAGATAAGTTTTCCCAGTTCCACCATAGCCGGAGACAAAGAAGAACCCTGACTCATCACTGAGTACCCTACTAACCACAACATGGAAAGCCTGTGTTTGGCCGTAATTTAAAGATGCAGTTGGATCAGCCATGTCAAACGTAGGATTGACTGTATAGGATAGCTGCTCTTCAATGAGGCGGTTAGTGGAAATGGAATATGGAATCTGTGTTGGTTGGGGCAAGTTTAAGTCACGAATGTTATGGCCAGTTTGTCCAAACAATGAACTAAGTTCTTGTAAGAGAAAATTTCTTGCCTCTGTGTCTCCCATCTTATAATTAGGGTCACGTATGATATCTCTAAATTGATATTGAATATCATCAGTCAAGAGACGCCAAACTTTCTCAAAGAAAGCATTTTCATCTCCAACCTCGCAGAAAAGAATCATTGTTATAAATAGTTTCCGTAGCTGGTGTGATGTAGCCCAAGCAGCAGCCTCATCAAAAGCATTGTACCACTCATTATCATCACCCACGAGATCTGCAGGCCTCTTTAAAGGTAGGATGTTGAGTGCCATTGTGGTATCTAAGATGTTCATAGCTTGTTGCACCTTTGACTATAAGCAGGAGCATTCTAAGATAATATCGTTCTCCAGCAGAGGGATGCACATAGTGTACACGACCAATTTTATCATGTCTATGACGTCGTTCCTCCCATGATCTACTTTTCTGATCCCATTTCCATCTAGAAGGAAATTGTGGATATGTTAGGCTTCTAGCTTCAGGATGCAGCTGATTGCAAGTGAACCATTCAATCAGCATGGTTCTTTTCAAAAATTCCTCAGATACAAGCCTGTCCATTCGAGCCCTTGCACTAAAAGTGATGAAGTTTTCTTAGCTAGATGCACGGGCATTCTTTCGACTACGGGATAGTGCCTATGAATGTCATACCCAAATATCCGCCAACAGGCATCTTGCTCACAGATGTATCGACAATCTAGATATTCTTTGATCTCATTTATAGTACCGGTGTCACTGTCATATGGAGTAGCCTCGGCTTTTCTCACTCTCTCAAGATATGCTTTGCTGCAATCGGCACCTTTTGTAACATATTTAAAAAGGTACTTAATAAATGTTGTCTTGTTACACCACTCTACATTTATATGGGCTTGATACTTCTTCAGTAGATTGATGTTGTACGGTACTACCCACCTGTTGTCCATCTTGTGGCCACCTTTTTCAATGTACAATGTGTTTTCGCGACGTTTATAAATTGCAAAGCCATCAGAATTGACTGAAGTCTCAGGCTGATATGACTTGGGAAAATGTTTTGCACATCTTCTATCCTTCATACATGGGCAAACAGGATTGTAATTTCCACATGGGCCATGCATCATGTGCTCAGCAACAAGAGCGTAAGCCAATGGATCGTTTTTTGGATCAGGAATCTCGGCAACAACAAAGGAGTCAATCATGGCAGGAGTAGGCTCTGACATATCTATGGTGGTCCATAGGATGATATGTGCATGTGGGAGACCACATTTTTGGAACTCGACGGTGTGCAGCACTACAAATTCAGAAAGTGAGATAATAACAGTAAGGCACACAATACTTTATTTTGTGGCAAAATTGAAGGAGTTGTTGATGTTTGTAAGCGAAGCTATATGCATAGAAAAGATTGCAGAAACAATGACGGAGGAACGACTACAATCTAATTTTTGTGAGCACGTGCTTATAATAGTTAAAAGATTATATCACCTGCATTACATGGGCCAAACACAGTTCCATCTTTGATGTCATGAAGCAATTCCTCTAACTTCATGTTAAATACTCTAACAATGATATCGGCTCTATCATTTGGTTTTTGGCCCGCCTCTAGTAGACCCTCAGCAATTTTAGGCCATTTGGGATTGCATGTAAAGGTGACAAAAAAGTCAGGAGGCCCATACTCGCGGCAAATTGCAATCCCATCATGGTAGTTCTGTATCATATATCTTCTGCCGCCTATGTAAGAAGCTGGCAACACCGTCATCTTACCCATTTCAGCACCCTCAGTGCAGCCCCTACTAACAGCATCACGGATTCCCTACATACTTTCCATCTAAATATCGCCTTGGTGATTCATTATATACCATAGCCTATTTTCATCGACACAAGCTCGGGCGTCAACCTTCGCCTGGCTAGAGAGGGCACCATAGCATAGATATGGATTGGGCTGATTTCTTTTGTAGTGAAACATGTAGCAGAAATAATCCTGCATAGTAACCTTGTTATATGAATTCCTTTGTGTTTGAGCTACACCATGGTACAATACCCCAGTCTAGAAACCGGCCTCACCAAAAGGAAATAACAGCGGATATTGAAGGGCCATGAAAGCCGGATGTAAGGCTGATATTTGTTTGAGGTCACCGGCACGTGTCTGTATAATGATATCACGCTCAAATGCATCACAGGAGAAGTCACTGACAACAAGCATTGCTAAATGGTCAGTAGTTGGTAAACTGTACTTGGTAAACTGTACTGTGGTGGGTCTCCATCTCTAGGGCCAACAATTCTGATAAAAAATTCTTCTTCACTATGGTCAGCAAGCCTGTCCCTAGCCATCCTGAACCGCCTTGCAAAAGGATTATGATTGTCCAACATTGACATCAAAGAATGTACAGTGATAGGATCAAGATCTGTGTCGCGACCATCATCGCGGCTGAGAGACTGGATCCTATTTTGTACCTCATTAGTAGTGTCATAGACATAGAGCTGAATAAATTTAGGATCTCCACCATCTGGAGGCAGAAGTGATCCAATGCGGTGATGAATTTGTCCACAAATCTTGAATACTGGTGGTCCTCTACCGTCATTCATGCTACGGTCTATGTTGGCTCCCATTGACGTGAAACTGAACAGGCAATTGTATTGTCTGATATTTTTCATAAATCTACTGCTCACCGGTCCTCCATCAAATCTTGCTAAGGAGGCCAAGGGTTCTGGGCGCGGACCAAATGGAGGGATAATGACCTTGCCACCTCTGCAGCATTTGTTGTAAACAACTCTACCCGAACGTGACGAACGACCGACTCTTTCTTCGCGCCAAAAGACGGCGTGACAATTTGAGCACTCATATCCTGGAGGGCCATAGTAAGATCGTCCTAGATATGAAGCTGCAGCATTTTGTTGGGCAAAGATATCTTAGAAAGACGGATACGTATGCCGAACAATATGTTAAACAGAATTTGTGAACAAGGCATAGGATTGGATACAGGCATGGCTGATATATACCTTTAAGTGAGTCTACAAAGGCCTCATCAAACTGTCCACAACTAATATCCCTGCTCTGTTGAGGAGGCGGTCCTGCTATAGGGATAAAAGCATGATAATATGACGTTTGTGGAGAAGGTTGAAGAAGGAAGAAGCATGTGTCAAAAGACATGAGGCTAACAATAGCCGCAAGAATAAATCCAAGGCTAACTGGTCAACCAACCTGCGGATGCCAAACGACGTTGGTTCAGACGCCGTTTTCTACGCTGCCTAGAAATGGAGGCTTCAGCGACGTGTGGCACATTAGAAGCATGTGCGGCACAAGGTTCATGTACTCGCCGCTTCCTATGCTGTGTAGAGGTAGAAGGGCCAGCAAGGTCTAGTGCACTGGAGGCACCTGCGACTGTAGTAGCAGCATACACGCGAAATAAACAACCGTTGTAGCACCTAGTAAATGCAAGTATAGGACCTATGTGCCTGAGGAGACATACATCCTCTTGTGCGTTGTTGCGTCATAGGACATGTAGTGGAACCTCCAGCAGATACGGGTATAGGAGCTGGTAGATTCCATAGTAGTTTATTAATATAAATCGTAAATTAGTGCATAAACAATTTGTGTAGTAACATGTAACCTAATAGGAAGACATTATAGGTAACATAATTTTAGGGAAAGCGAGCATTACATACGTGGTTGTTGGAGGTCCATATCCACCGTGTAGCACCAACTTATAGGCGTGTAGACTAAACATGCAATGGAAAAGGGGAAATAGAAAAAAGGAAGAAGGAATTTGGGAGGCCAAAAATAATCAGCATTTATTTGGTACACAATAGCATGAACCCACAATTTTAAAAAGGTCCAAACCCGAATACCTAGTGTCCTCAGTAGGCTGGAATGATAAAACAATAAACACGAAAGAGAAAACATATGGAGAGAACAGGACTGAGGCCTCACAAATAATACTTAAGAGAAGAAATCAAACTCAGTGAAGAATCAACAAGAAGGTATGTTGTGTTGGACATTCCGAAACGTTTAAGTCAAATAACTAAGACCCAAACGACGCTAGCAGCGCCGGCATCACAAATCAGGTGGCATGTGTCCTATATCTTGTAGCAGCTGGTGAGCATGAGCAAGAACCTACGCAGTATTGTGAGTGCCATCATAGCAGTCCATAAGAAGTAACCTGGCGAGTTGTACACCTCTATTTGCAACAGGCAGCAACCATTGTGCAATGTTCCTATACAGCAGCAGACTATGGAGGCTATAATCTACGATAACAAAACCGAATAAAGTTTGCAAGGCCATAAGTGCCTGCAAAGCTGCGGCCTCAGAAGCTATAGCCAACTGCGTACCCGATGGCGCCCAGTAAAAACGGCGAGGTGAACCAAAAGTGGCTATCGATGCAGGCAGCTCCAGCTCAATGCCATACAAATGTGAGCCATCTTGGGTAATTTCATGTACTAAATATGGAAGACCATAATTGGATGAAACTGCTTGTAACATGGACATATAGGATACTCTGAATGAAAGCATTGCTGACAGTATCTGTATGCAAATTTATTTTTGAAGAAGCACCCTGCCACCCAAATTTACCTAACAAATAAGTCTACGCATAACATGAGAAAGTATTTTTGATATGATTTTTACAAAATACCCCTTGATGGACCAGGAGAGCTCAAATTTTTTTAAGAAAAAAAAACCAAAAAGCCTGAAAAATATTCCTCCCTTTGAGCCAAGGCAACTGTATTTATGCTGAAGTAGAAAAACAAGACACACATGAGCAGGAATAGAGCGTGGCACGACCAATACCAAAATACAGCAACAGATAACATAGTCAGTCCAATGAGTACACACCTGCCCAGGCAAAGAAGTATGAGGAGGCAGCGACGAAATCCCAATCAACAAAAGGAAATACGAAGGCCTGTCCTGTAATGCACAGAGCCGAATGATACAGCAGCAAAATTTAGTAAACAAGATGCATGTCAGCAGCAAAGAAATAAGGCATGGGCAACAGCAACAGCATAGACCAACCTGGCACTGAAGAAATGAGTGGTAAGCAGGAACGCCCACTTTGGGTGAGGGAGGAAGGAAATCCCTCCTCCCCTAGAACTCAGGAACGCTTAGACCCCCGGCTTGAATCCGCGCACAACGGCGACGACAGCGGAAGGTGAAGCCCACCCCCGGCTCCAATCCGCGCACAACGGCGACAACAGCGGAAGGTGAAGCCTTCGAAGGTACGAAGAACGGCAAGGGGAAGCCCTCTGGAGAAAGGCGCAAGTAAAATAGGGGAACGAAGAAGTAGAAGAGGAACAGATCTAGGTGCTGTTGACACCGTTTTTGGGCGCGTGTCTAGGATGGCAGGATAAGGTGGCAGTACGATGTTTACAAAGCGGGTTGCCGATGAGGATGGTTGCCGATGAGGGAGAAGTTGAATGTGACTAAGTCCACAGGCAGTAATATGGTGCCGATGGCTAGATAAGAATGTCTGCCGATGACTATGGCAAAGGATCTACCGATGATGCAAAGGAGGAGTCTGGAAGCTGCCGGTCGTTATGTGGAGGAGTTTCGGTTTGTCACGAGGGATAGTTTTGTTATTTCCTTAATTATTTGCATCGTTTTGTATACGGATTCCGTGTAATTTGGAATTCGAATTCTAATCGTGTCTGGTTGTAGCTCTTTGAGCAGGGTATAAATATAGACCCTAGGGCCTTGTAATAATGAATCAATCAATCAAACACACGTTTTTACTCATATTCCAGCATTTACTTTTCGACGACTTCGTCATACTTTTTCCTTTTGTTACGAGTTCTTAGGAATTCGTCGACTTAAGCTCGGCGTGTTCTCAAGTTCCGCGTGAGTACCTCTTAGCCGTGACATCCGGGCGCATCGCTGTTGTCAGGACTAAAGTATTCGAGTTATCACCTTTGCCTATAGCAAGGTCAAATCGGCTGGCACGCCTTAACGTTGGAATCGGGTATTAGCCCTTTGTGTTTGCAGATCAGTTTTGCATCAACACATCTTTTGGCACGCTCGGTGGGACCAGATTCAAGATCAAGATCAACATGTCGATCTCTGACCTCGATCAAGAGAACGTCATCCCCGTGACGGAGGCCAACCTCAAGGATGAGCAGAAGCAAGCTATTGCCCAAGCCATGGAAGAGTTCAAGCAGCAATGCCTGAGGTCTTTCAGCATAAACAGGAGCGGCGAAGTGGTCCAGAAAGATGCACTGCCGGCACCACGGCAGGTTACCTTTGACGCCAATCCTGGCAAGCTTCAAGATATGGTTGACAATGCCATCAATCGAGCGTTGATTAACCAAGCTGGTGTACTGTCTAATACGGTTTTCAATGCCGTGGCAAGAACTTTCAAGGAAGGACAAATCCCACCAGATTATGTGGGCCCCTCCCATCATCAGCCAACGGCACCAGAGGTCACGGCTCCATCGGCTGCCTTGACGAATGCAAGTGCACAATCTGCCGTCCCTTCAAGTACATCGGGGACTACTGGTGCACTATCTATGCCGATGGCAACCAACCCACAAATTTCAGTTGGGCAGCATAAACTGACAACAGATATGTTGGCATCGGCAATGTCAGGGTTGAATCTTCCTCCCAACTGGTGGGGTTACGGTATGCCTCCAGAGTTGACGCCGGGAACATCACAAATAACTGACATGAGGGGCAAAACTCCTATGACATCGGCACCTCCCAATGCGCCGGTGAACCAGAGTCCTCGGTATACCACAACTACTACTGCAAGGCCTCACACTGGAAATCCTCAAGATTCAATGTTCCAGATGCCCAACGCATCGGCAGAGTCAATGCTGATGCAACAGAGGCCTATGGCCCAGTCGGGGTATGTCAATTCAACGACGGTACCCAATTACCAATCATCGGCAGCACCTATGCCGATGAACGCTAATAATGGATGGCTTGGACAGCAAGCCTTTCCACAATCGCCCCAGCAGAGTTACCAGACTACAGGGTTCCAGCAAGGGCAGGTCTATCCCGGGTTCCAAGGTCAGGGGATTCCCAACCAGCCAATGAATTTTGGACAGCAACTCGGAGGACAGCCAATCGGTGGACAGCAGTTTGGTGGTCCGCAGATTGGAGGACAGGGGATCAATACAATGTTCCGTGCAGATCACGTCCCGAACAGACACGTGGAGGTTCGCCACCAAGTGCCAGATCCGCAGCCGCCTCATCGGCAAGATGCCGATGCATATTGGGCCGATAAGATTGCTGAAGTAATGAGGGAACAATTTGGGATAAAACCCAAAGTCAACACTTATTCTTACCGGACACCGTATCCTCCCGCGTATGATTTGATCCTGCTTCCACATCGGTACAAGGTACCGGATTTTACAAAGTTTTCCGGACAGGACGACACGTCAACCATGGAGCATGTCAACAGGTTCATTATTCAATGTGGAGAGGCTGGTAACAGGGACGAATTGAGGGTTCGTCTATTTTCATCATCATTGTCTGGATCGGCCTTTACTTGGTTCATATCGTTACCTCCCAACTCAGTAATTACTTGGGCCGATCTAGAGAAGCAATTCCACAAATACTTCTTCTCGGGGGTTCATGAGAAGAAGATCACCGACTTGGTCAAGTTGAGACAACGTAATGATGAGTCGGTTGAGGGATTTGTGCAGAGGATACGAGAGGTCAAGAATAAATGCTATAGCCTGGTTCTGGATGATCGGCAGCTAGCCGATTTGGCTTTCCAGGGTTTGTTGCCACATATCAGGGATAAGTATGCCTCTCAGGAGTTCGAAAGTTTAAGTCATTTGGTGCAGAGGATTTCTGATCAAGACATCAAGCCTTTTGAGCCTAAGAGAGCATGGAATAAGAAAGTGTCATTTGTCGATGAAGCAACAAGCTCAGATTCTGATGAAGAACCAGTAATCGGTTTGGCAGAGTGGGTAAAAAACAAGAAGCCGATGTCTTGTCCTTTTGGGCAGAAGGAACTAGAGAAGTTTGCTTTTGACACCGCTAAGGCTGATAGGATATTTGACTTTCTACTTCAGGAAGGTCAGATCAAACTGTCACCTAACCATGTGATCCCATCGGCAGAAGAGTTGAAGAGGATGAGATATTGCAAGTGGCATAATGCAACTTCCCATGACACCAACGAGTGCAAAGTATTCAAACAGCAGCTGCAATCGGCTATAGAGTCAGGGAGAATCAAGTTTGACAGTTCCAAAGCCCAGAAGCCGATGGAGATAGACCAACATCCTTTCCCGACAAACATGTTGGATGCTAAGGGGAAGGCTAAGGTCTTAACATCGGAGACAGCTGAGAAGAGTGCATCGGTAGATCCTCAGCATCAAGTTACTACTGCCGATGCAAGAAGTAAGGGCTTGGTCCAGGAAGGAACTAGCTCAGGAAGGCTTCCTCGATCTGGTATCGTCATAACTCATAGAAGGCCTCGAGAAAAATGGCAACAACGGGAAGATCGGTATCGGCGCCAGCAGGAAGATTATCGACGGGAAGAAGAAAGACGCCGACAGGAGTGGAATCGGCACAGGGATCATTGGAATTGTCCATTCTTCATCCATTGTTGGGAGGAAAATATCAAGCTTCCTACTGTCAGAGACTGCCCTGAGTGCAACGGTTATGATCGGTACGATAGGATCGATCGGCATTATCATAATGATGAACGGCGATTTAATGGGCCGATCAGAGGAAGGGTGTCAGTTCATGACCGGCTGGGGGGCAGATATAGCGGGCACGACAGACTTAGTGACCGTGTCCAGTATTTTCCCAGGAACCAAGAAGAGCTCGAGGGAATGGCTGATGCGCGGGTTCCCGATGAATTCATATTTTGCAGGGATGCTAACACGCATCGTATGGAGTCAAGGGAGAACCGACGCCCGACGGCAAGGCAAAGGCCACTTCCTCCATGGTGCCCTGGAGGATTAACCAAGACACAGAAAAGGAGATTGCAACGTGAAAGGCAAGAAGAGCTAAACAAGGGAGAGAACTCTGGGAGTCGGCAGCCGTCAGACATTAAGAGGGAAGGTCCATCGGCAGGCGTCAACATGGTCTTCATGTTGCCGATGGAGTTTCTTGCACCAGCCAGTGATGATGAGTTGGAATTTTCTGATCAGATAGCTCAGTTGGCTCTGGATCCGATGACGGCTATCTTTGCGAAACCTGCCGATGACGAGAGGCAGCATCTTAAAGCTCTGTTCCTCAAAGGAAGGGTTGATGGGCAGCCAATGACCAAGATCCTAGTTGATGGTGGAGCTGCTATTAATATTATGCCGTATGCAGTATATCGGAAGCTTGGGAAAGGGGATCAAGATTTGACCAAGACCGATATGATGCTCAAAGACTTTGAAGGAAACGTGTCTCCAGTCGAGGGGGCGATATGTGCAGAGTTGACCATCGGCAGCAAAACCTTGCCGACAACTTTTTTCATGATCAGCGGAAAAGGTGCTTACAACTTATTATTGGGAAGAGATTGGATTCATGCCAATTGTTGTATCCCATCTACAATGCATCAATGCTTGGTTCAGTGGGTAGGTGACAAGATTGAGATTGTCCCAGGAGATTCTTCTTATGTTATCGCATCGGTAGAAGCGGATACTTACGAAAGGACCAGGTGCATTTCAGGAGAAGTTTGGGAGAAAGATTTTCTCAAAGTTGCCGATTATGAGATTCCACCGATCCAAGCAGTCGGTTCTGAGGACGGTTTTTAATGGATAGATTCGCCGATGATGGAAAATTAGGCCAGGGATTCACATCGGCCGATGATTTGGTAGAAATAGATATAGGTAGTGGTGATAAGCCTAGGCCTACTTTTATTAGTGCTAAATTAGATCCTGAGAGTAAGCAACAATTGACTAGTTTGTTAAAGGAATATAAAGATTGCTTTGCTTAGGATTATACCGAGATGCCTGGTTTAGACCGATCAATTGTTGAACATCGGTTACCCATCAAGTCTGGATTTCGGCCACATCAGCAACCAGCCCGCCGATGCAATCCTAACATTCTACCTGATATTAAGGCCGAAATCACCAAACTTATTGAAGCCAAGTTTATTCGGCAGTGTCGGTATGCCGAGTGGATTTCCAATGTTGTTCCGGTTTACAAGAAGAACGGGAAGCTTCGGGTGTGCATTGATTTCAGGAATCTCAATAAAGCTACGCCGATGGATGGATACCCAATGCCTGTCGCCGATCTACTGGTTGATGCTGCGGCTGGTCATCAGGTCATCAGCTTCATGGATGGTAATGCAGGTTACAATCAAATATTCATGGCGGAGGAAGATATTCCAAAAACCGCATTCAGGTGTCCCGGTCATGTTGGGCTATTTGAATGGATAGTCATGACTTTTGGGTTGAAGAATGCTGGTGCTACTTATCAAAGGGCTATGAATTTTATATTTCATGAGTTCATCGGCAAGCTCGTAGAGATTTATATTGATGATGTGGTGGTTAAGTCTGGAGATTTCTCAAAGCATCTTGCCGATTTACAAAAAGTGTTAGAGTGCACAAGGAAGCATGGATTGAAGATGAATCCCAACAAGTGTGCATTTGGTGTATCGGCAGGGCAGTTTCTTGGTTTCATGGTACATCAGAGGGGTATTGAAATTAGTCGAAGATCCATTGATGCCATCAATAAAATAGTGGCCCCTACCAACAAAACCGAGCTCCAATCCTTGATCGGCAAGGTAAATTTTATCAGGAGATTTATATCGAATTTGTCTGGTAGGATTCGTGCTATCAGTCCTCTTCTTAAATTGAAAGCCGATCAAGAGTTTATTTGGGGAGAAGAACAGCAGTCGGCTCTGGATGAAATCAAGAAGTATCTAGTAAATCCTCCAGTTCTAGTTCCACCTCAACAAGGGAAGCCCTTCAGATTGTATTTATCTACCGATGGATCGGTTATCGGTTCAGCTTTAGTTCAAGAATTTGAAGGGAAAGAAAGGGTAATTTATTATTTGAGTAGGAGGTTGATTGATGCTGAAACCAGGTATTCGGCCATTGAGAAACTATGCTTATGCTTATATTTTTCATGTATCAAGCTGAGACATTACCTGTTATCGGCCGAATGCACTGCTGTTTGCAAAGATGACGTGGTCCGATACATGCTATCTATGCCGATTATGAGTGGTAGGATCGGTAAATGGATTTCAGCGCTGTCGGAGTTCGATTTGCGTCACGAATCGGCTAAGGCAGTCAAAGGGCAGATTATGGCCGATTTTGTGACTCAGCATTGCGGTCTAGTGGAAACCTTAGAAATTGTACCCTGGACGCTCTTCTTTGATGGATCTACCTGTGACCGGGGGGCAGGAATCGGCATTGTATTAGTTTCCCCTAAGGGGAGGAAGTATGAGTTTTCCTTGCCGATTGTTGCCACATCAACAAATAATCAGGCTGAGTATCAAGCTCTGATCAATGGATTGGAGTTGTTAAGAGAAGTTCGTGCTGATGCTGTTGAAATATTCGGGGATTCTATGTTGGTTATAAATCAATTGGCCGGAAGCTATGAATGCCGAAGTGAAGTTCTCATAACTTATTTTGAGAAAAGTATGCAACTGTTAAAGGAATTCAAGGATTTCCGATTGGAGCATGTTCCCCGATTGCATAATGAAGACGCTAATCGGTTAGCTCAGCATGCCTCGGGATATCAGCCAATGATTAATGCGACATCGGCAGTCGGTGCCGGTGATTGGAGGAAAGAAATTATTGATTATCTAAAAGATCCATCCAAAAAAGTTGAAAGACGGGTTCGATTTCAAGCAACCAAGTATGTGCTCCTTGAAAATGAATTGTATTATCGAACTATCGACGGAATTCTTCTCCGATGCTTGGGTGATGATGAAGCTAGAAGTTTGATGGGGGAAATCCATGAAGGAGTGTGTGGAGCGCATCAGTCAGCTTTTAAGATGAAGTGGATGATTCGAAGGAATGGATATTTTTGGCCAACCATACTTGAAGATTGTTTTAAATATTTCAAGGGATGTCAAGGTTGTCAAAAGTTTGGTAATATCCAGAGAGCACCCGCATCGGCTATGAATCCTATAATAAAGCCTTGGCCGTTCCGGGGATGGGCCATCGATCTGATCGGCCAGATTTATCCACCATCTAGCAAAGGGCATAAGTTCATTCTAGTTGCCACTGACTATTTCACTAAGTGGGTTGAAGCTATTCCTTTGAAGAAAGTCACATCGGCCAATATGATTGATTTTGTGAAGGAGCATATTATTTACCGATTTGGGATTCCCCAAACGATTACTACCGATCAGGGCACCATGTTCACATCGGGGGAGTTCGATGAATTCGCAATCGGTATGGGAATTAAAGTGTTGAATTCTTCTCCTTATTATGCTCAAGCCAATGGGCAGGCCGAAGCGTCTAACAAAGGAATTATCAAGCTTATTAAACGAAAGATTGAAGAAAATCCTAAGCGGTGGCATACATTATTAAATGAAGCATTGTGGTCTTATCGGATGGCTTGTCATGGATCGACCAAGGTATCACCCTATCAATTGGTGTATGGACATGATGCAGTGTTGCCTTGGGAAATTAAGGCTGGATCTAGGCGATTATCTTTTCAAGATCAATTAACTTCCGATGGTTATGCCACTTTGATGACCGATGAATTGGACGATCTAGCAGGGCATCGGTTAAAAGCTTTAATGAGTATAGAAGAAAATAAGAAGAGAGTTGCTAGATGGTATGATAAGAAAGTGAAGGCTAAAGAGTTTGCCGATGGGGATTTGGTATGGAAATTAATTTTACCAATTGGGACCAAAAGTTCGAAGTTTGGAAAGTGGTCTCCTAATTGGGAGGGTCCTTATCGGATAAGTCGATCGGTTCCTGGTAATGCCTACATTCTAGAAACCCTCGAAGGAATTGAATTTCCCAGAGCATTAAACGGCAAATATTTAAAGAAGTACTACCCCAGTATATGGGTCGATGCATAGAAGTTTAGGTGCCGATAACACTCCTATCGGCTGGATCCAAATGCTTGGGGACAAGACTTGGTGTTTCAAAAGTTTAGGCGCCGATAACAGTCCTATCGGCTAGACTAAAAGCTGAGGAAGCAGGAAAGCGCAGATACAATGCCGATGGAAACTCTATGTGTTAAGCAGCGTCTGGATTGCCGATATAGCGCGTAGCCGAATTTGGTTGGCTGCTTCTATCTCCTTGATGTCATCATCGGCAGAACCTTCTATCGGCTTCAGCTTCTTCTTCAGTTGGAGTGCTTTGCGACCATGAGCATTTCGCTCGCGCTCAAGAAGCCTGATGGTCTCTGGCAATTGGCTCTCTTCCTGTTGGGCTTGGGACAGAGCGTTCTCTACTTCCTTGAGCTCCGCCAACAGGGACTCTTTTCTTGTCGATAGATCGGATATCTTCTGCTTCAGCGCGTCTCCAGAAGATCTCAGGATACCGATGTTCTTGTGCTTCTCATCGGTCAAAAGCTTCTCTTTCCTCATTTCATCGGAGAGTTGAGTCTGAGCGGCTCTATCGGCAAGCCGCCGAGAAGCTCTTTGGTACTGCAGCTGGCGACTCTCCAGATGAGCGGCTTGGAACAGGATTTCTTCAACATCGGATGGGATTTGGCCTCTGAGGGTTCTGAACAGGGTCTTGGTAGGGTCGGAATCATCAACCAATTTGCGCTGTGTCCTGGTGAAGAAGAGCTGACAATTCTTCCAGCCTGACCCTGACCTCTGCCGATGTGATGCCGACCGTCTGAGAAGTGCTTGCTTCTTCACCTTCTTCTTCAGAGAGATCAATGGCGAAGGAGAACAGGCTATCAGGAGAATCTTGTTCCTGGGAGGGAAAGCAAAATTAGCTCATACTTAGAGAATCGGCAAATAGTGCTAACGGTAAACGGTGACTTACTTGCTTCAAGGCGATCTCTTGTCCTTGATTGAGAAGTGCTGACGGAGCTGCAGGCTGATCGGCCAAAGATGCCGATGGAGCTACAGGTTGATCGGCTGAGATTGCCGATGGAACGATATCAACTGAAAGAAGACAAAAGGAGTTATGAGGCTAGATAAGAATAAGTTCATCGGTAGCGATATTGTTAAAGTATGTTACCTGGAGGAGGGACAACGGTTGTCTGAATCGGGAGAACTGCCGATGGTATAACTGGACCCACCGGGCCAGTTGTTTGTTCGCCCGTGTCAGCTGATGTATCTTCTGTTTGAGATCCTTCCTGTTGGGGTTCTTCTATCTGTGGTGCTTCCTGCATAGGTGGGGGAGATGGTGCTTGCTGTGGCTGGGCTTCTAGAGAAGAAGGAGAAGACTCCACCGGAATTGGAGATACCGGAGGAGGAGGGGGAGTTGCTACCTTCTGGCGCTTTGTTCCAGTCTTAGCACCCGTGGTGCCCTTTCTCTTGGGTTGGCTAGACTGGGGGGCATCGGTACTCTCACACCTGGCTTTCGCCGATGCGCCGGTTTGCTGCAATAATGAACAAGAGTTTATAAGCATAAATATAGCCGATATAAAGATAGTCAGCATAAAGGAAAAGATTTGACAGATTGCCTTGAAAGCCCGCGCAAGAGTGGGAGCAGCAACCGTTGGTGATGTCTGAGTTCTTCTGGTGGTGACTTTCCTGAGGCGTACACCCCGATGCACGATGGAAGCTAGAGTGGGAGCATTGTGGCCGATTGAGGAAATCGGGCCTGATGGAAACAAGTCGATCGGCCTGCCACTCCTGCTAACCAATGGAGGAATATTGTCAACCTGCAAAAGGAATACAAGGGTAAGCTGCCGATGGGGGTAATATTGAGAAAATGAAACGTTGGTTTGAGTTACTTACAGTGTCATCGGGAACTTCGTATTCGGAGTCAATCGTGCCGCGGTATGAAAGTGTCGATCTGCAGAATAGATGCTCTTTCCATTCTGCCCACCATAACTTGTATGCCTGAGTGATAAAAGCAGCCGGAACCCATTCTGACAGATTTACATCTATATCGGCGTTTGGTGGTAGTTGGGCTGCTCGAGTCCACTCAAGAAGGTTGTTGATAGTTTCTCTGGGTTTTATCACATCGGCATAAGGAAGTGCAATCGGCAACTGGCCGAAAGCTAACTCGCGAGCTAATGCCGATGGATTGTAAAATTCGTAAGTTTGAGGGGAGGTTTTTGTGCTACCAAAGAAATTCACTGGAATGATTCTGGGAGTCACAATTGCCATCATCACCTCATTGTCCCTGTCGAGAGCTTCATCAAATGGATTGAAGGTCAGAGGGAGCATGCTATCTGGGTCATCATAAGCCAACCATGGTCGTTCGTCTCTGGTCAAACCCTCATACAGAGTCTGGAAGAATCGGCCGATCTGATCTGGATTACCCCCTGAACCAGGCAGAACTATGACAGCTTCGCCAAAGTTCAAGGGGGCGCGTGTTGCCGATTCCTCTTCACCCAATACATGGTTTTCAGCTATATCTCTTGGGAAACGCTGTGTGAACAGGTTGAAGTTAAGACGCTTGTGCAGATGCAGATTGAGCCACATGTTGACAAACCACCAGGGGCCTCCCAAGTTGCCAATGGATTGGCCGAGCAGAAGTTTCTGGGCTACTTGATGGAGAAGGTGGTAAGCAGCGCCAAGCAAGTATCGGCCGAGAGGGAATCGGCCACCGTTAGCCAGTCTTTCTGCTGCCGATAGGTAGACAGAAGTCGGTCCTGCCGATCGACCACAGAATACAAACTTGTCCAGCCACATGTTCAGAAAGGTGGTTTGTTCCTTTATGGTGACAGATCCTTTCCCACGGTACTTCTGAATGTACCCCGACCAACCGCCGATAGCGCGAGTCTCCACTTTGGCACTAGGGGCAGTATCAAAAAAGTGGGTGCTATCGGCAGAAGATATATCTAGACCAGTAAGCATGGCTACATCGGCAAGAGTAGGAGAAGCAGGGCCGTGGCCAAAGGCAAAAGCATTGAGGGTGTCTGACCAAAAGTAGGATGCAGCTATCAGTAGTGACTCGTTCCTATGCATATCGGTAATGGACAATCTAATGCATTGGGCTAGATTCCTTTCACCCCACTGAACTTCATTAGAGTTGCTGACCCTCAAGAACCAGTCTTTCCACCCTACAGTTGGGCTGGGCCAAGAGCGGAAGGTGTCCTTCCACAGATCTAAGGAAAAATTTTCGGCTCTGAAGGGGATCCTGTTGGTTTCTGCGTTGATAAGGTCAGTTGGATCTGGGTCCCCTAGAGGGCCGAGGCATTGAAGGTGTGGTTGATCGGTGGGGATGACAATTTTGTTGGACAATTCCTAGTGATTTTGGGCGTAAAAAGAAATACAAAGAGGAAAGAAAAGGAAGATGTTCAGTAAAATGAATTGCGAGTGAACAGGGATATGAAGAAAAATACAGAAGACGGGGTGGAGATTTGACCTCAGGGACGACGAACCCGACGGCCATCTTGCTGCGAAGGAAGCGTGTGAAGGCGCCGGAGTTGATGAAGAGGGGTACTTGTCGGAGACCTTAGGAGTTTTTGGTGGCGCCGCCGCTGAAAAAGTAAAGTTGGGTAGTAGAATGGTGTGATGGGGAAGGAGTACCCAAGAAGGAACTATTTATAGGACAAGATGGGCAAGGGCAAATCCGACTTATCTCTTTGCCGCGTCCGAGAAATCCGAGGGTACTCAGGTGGATATGGTAACTGTTCGCACGGTAATCCAGGGATTGTGCAGGTGATTTGACGGGAAGCGGTCATTATCTGAAGATATTTTACTGTGCGAGATCTCCTGGTCGGTCCATCGGCGATATTCTATAACGGTCATATTGCCGATGGGCGGATAGAGGGGAAGTAACCGTTTTTGCGAATATCCTGGTCAGAACATCGGCAGATCTTTGTAACGGTATTGTTGCCGATGTACGACTGAGAAAAATGCCGGTTTAGGAAGTTGGGGATTTCGAGGAATCTGCGGAGGATTAGGATCAGAGTTGTCCAGATTGAGGTTGTCGGTTACCAGATTAGGAGCATTAATTGCGGGAGGAAGCATCATTACTGCAGAGAATTTCGGAGCATTAATAGTTTTATACTCCGAAACTGGGGGCATGTGTTGACACCGTTTTTGGGCGCGTGTCTAGGATGGCAGGATAAGGTGGCAGTACGATGTTTACAAAGCGGGTTGCCGATGAGGATGGTTGCCGATGAGGGAGAAGTTGAATGTGACTAAGTCCACAGGCAGTAATATGGTGCCGATGGCTAGATAAGAAAGTCTGCCGATGACTATGGCAAAGGATCTGCCGATGATGCAAAGGAGGAGTCTGGAAGCTGCCGGTCGTTATGTGGAGGAGTTTCGGTTTGTCACGAGGGATAGTTTTGTTATTTACTTAATTATTTGCATCGTTTTGTATACGGATTCCGTGTAATTTGGAATTCGAATTCTAATCGTGTCTGGTTGTAGCTCTTTGAGCAGGGTATAAATATAGACCCTAGGGCCTTGTAATAATGAATCAATCAATCAAACACACGTTTTTACTCATATTCCAGCATTTACTTTTCGACGACTTCGTCATACTTTTTCCTTTTGTTACGAGTTCTTAGGAATTCGTCGACTTAAGCTCGGCGTGTTCTCAAGTTCCGCGTGAGTACCTCTTAGCCGTGACATCCGGGCGCATCGCTGTTGTCAGGACTAAAGTATTCGAGTTATCACCTTTGCCGATAGCAAGGTCAAATCGGCTGGCACGCCTTAACGTTTGAATCGGGTATTAGCCCTTTGTGTTTGCAGATCAGTTTTGCATCAACAGGTGCAAAGCAGAAGAGGAACAGATGTAGGTGCAAAATGTCACCTTCGGTGCAGCCAAAGCGCGAACGGATGAAGAGGCAAAGAAGTGCGAGGAGCGGAGATGGCGACGGCGGAGGCAACAAGAACGGGCACAAAACCAGGGGGAGGCAGGCGTGGAGGCGACGAGGCCAGACACAAGAGGAGAACTTTAATGAGCCGGGAGATTTGGACGGAGGCAAATGGGGTCCCTATATAACGCAGACGTCTGTACAGTGCAAGTCCAAGAAGCTGACGAATGGAGCCGTGCATTGAACTAATCAAGCTAGAAGCTGGCTGTTTCTGCTTCTAACAAATTCAGCGGCGCGTAATCTCAGCCAATAACTGCAGTGATCCAAGGGCGTAAAAATTTTTGGGAGACGTGGACATGGCTTCTAGTGCCGAAGCTGGCGCGCTCCTGATCTTCTCCTACATGTTCTTGTCGACCAAACTGCGAGGAACCTCCACCCCTTCGGGTGTGACACCAACCTTACCAAGAACAAGCAAACTGGATCAGTAATTCAGCACAGTGGGGTAAGTTGAGTTTTTTTCTTTAACACGCATTAAGCAAGACCTGATCGTGCCTATTTTTACAATGTGATCAATCACGGCAGTGATCCGGATCCAACCGAGGTGGTATTAATCCAAGCACCGTGAATCCAGTGTTTAGCGCCATCCGGTTGACCATACCCACACCCGATCCATCAAACCCGATTGCCCAATTCGACAAAATAGACAGAGAAGAAAAGGTACGGGGCGGGCAGCTGCCTACCTGGTAGTAGAGGTGGGGCCGTTCCTGGAGGCGCTTTGCGTCGGCGGATCGGGCGAAGTAGCGCTCGACGACGTCGAGGAAGCGGTCGTTGTCCGCCGCGGAGCAGCGCGGGTCCATCACCAGCAACGCCCCTGTATCCCGCAGGCTAGCGCTCACCGTGGCGCACAGCGCGCGCAGCTCCTCCTCACCCGCCGGGGCCGCGTCGCCGGCGGCGGCCCGAAGATACGGCGCGAGATCCACCACCGGAAGGTCCATGGGAGCTGGCGCTGGGGCTGGGGCTGGGCTGGGGCTGGGGCTGGGGCTGCGCGGCGCGGGAGATGCGAGTTGAAATGAAAGGGGGATCGGGGGCAAAAGAAGACTGGAAGTGGAATGAGACAGAGTTGCAGATGGCGGTGGGATGATGCGTGAAGGTATCGAGAGGTAGAGTTGGGGCCGGAACAGCAAACCGCGTGCGCACGGAAACCCGCGTGTGCCTCTGAACGTCTGATCGTCAGATCGGCAGATCCCAGGCGTGGGATTCCGGCGGCCTCGCCGGATCAGAATTCAGATCAACGCTGCTGCTTCCATAGGCTCGTGTCACATCGGAATACTCCCAAAAAATAAAATCAACATGCTCCGGCCGGGCCTCTGAACACGATTTGTCCTGTTGAGAAGACTCGCGGTGTCCTTAATTGGCGAATTTCCCCGTTTTTCTCATTCCAATTCAACTGTGCCCGTTGGTCAACACTAGCTTCTCTGTCACGTCTCACGTTCTCATTAATTAGACAATTGGAGCTACCTTCTCAGTATCATAGGGTGTTGCTAACTGAATCCAGTTTCCTGAATATAGCGTTCATGAATCTCAACACAATATTCATTTTTTTGGGCCAACGGCTTCGTGGCATCACTGGTGAAGAAGACTTCAAAATGGATGTGCATCATCTCCTGTCCATCCAAAATGAAGTATTGGAACTAGCTTGCGCTGCCACTCAATGGCGTATGACGCATATAGATAGATTCACCGCCAATCATAGCCACTCGTCTTGACAACCCAAGCCTATACTATTTTTAGCTTCAGTTCCACAAATGGCGCCATAAGTAGAGTTGAAGCCGTTTTGGTAAAGCATGTGATAAAAATGGCTTCATCGCCTACATATCATGCATGGCTTAGAGAGGTCAATTCTCCAAGATATCCTTGTATACACACATTTATAGCAACATTTTCAACTGGAAGTTTCTAAATGTTTTCTCATCCAAGTAATTTTGAATTTTAAAACTAAAAAAATAAAATTTTAAAATAAAAATAAAAAACAGGAGGGAAGAGAAACGGGCCTAATCGTTTGCAGCTGTACGTTGCTCTTCTTCACGCAAACGAAGGGAACGAGAATTCTTAGTGGCACATCATATAAGTTCAGCAAAGCCCGAGGATAGTGTCTCATGAGCCTAGAGAAGGAGCCAGGTGAAGTCACTTTTTTTCTTCTCTCACCTCCAAAGCTTTGTGAATGCATATTTTTAGAGGCTTCACCAAAGAATCCATTTTATTTTACCCAATTTAACAGAAAATGGCTCTAAATGACTCCTAAAACCGGCAGAGAACCTCTACCAAGCAGGGTCTTAATGTAAATATTGCATAGTATACAAAAATACTTCTAAATTAGTGCTAATGACAGGATAATGTAGGGGTTCACAACAATTATATTGGTGGTCCCTACATTATTATGTGATTCTTATCTAGGTCCTCAAACTATGAAATTGCATATCTAGGTCCCTAAATTATTTAAGTAACCCTTATGTGAGCCCCAAGAAATGTATTATCCATACCATGTGGTACACTATACAATTGTGCACTTCATGGTGGGAAAGAGTGTGTTGAGTTGGCTTAGTGACTCATTATAAACAAAGTACTATATACGATTGCATTCATTTTCTTTCAAAATCTAAACTAGCTAATTGTAGATGCATTTCAACTTTCTTATCTCGTTAGGCATGTCTCGTTAAACTCGGTTTAAGTAGCTCTGAGACATTAGGACAACATTCGAATTCACAAAGTCACCACAAGCATCGCTATAGATAGACATATCAGGGGTATACTGTTTCTAAGGCTCACATATGCTAAAACCATTAGCTTATTTAGTATCAAGTTGTTGGATAAGTACCATATATGTGGAGATGCATATATAGTGAAATAAGGTGAAAGGCCTGTGGGCATCTGAATAATGGGGATCCAAGAGGGGATGGGTGAGTTGGGTGTCATTTAGAAACTTAAGCCTGGACTCTACTTGAAGTTCTTTCAGAAGATCATGCCTAGCTCTCCCACTATGATGAGTTGGTGCTCATCAAGTTATCCACTGCTTGACATAGTGAGGAATAGTTGTTGTTTCTTCTCCATTTCAACTTGTATCTTGGTCAAACTTGGTCCATACATATATATAGGAATATGTCTAACATATCTTAACACATATTAATCTTCTTGATTAATTGGGATATCATCTGAATCACCAAAACTACTCATAACCATGCACATGGGCACATGATGCTTACAAAAGCGCCTAGCCTCATTGAAGTTGCCTGGTTTGCCACATTGTGGCATGTTGCTTACCATCAAAAGAATAGATCATGAATGGCTTTCTAATTTCACTTGGCTTGTTAAGCTTGTCTTGAAGGACCTCTCGACTCTCGAGAGACTGGGTAGCATATATTCATATTGACAAAGTCACCGCACATGTCTTGTTGTATATTGATGGATAGGTTAGGGGTGGACCAACCCTTGCCCTAGCTCACCATATGCTAAAGTCATAAGCAATGCATTATACACACAGATGCAAAGTGAAAGCGTCAGTCTTGCTCCATTCCTGAACTCACGGGCGGGCGGCAGGTCAACCACGAGACGAGACCTCCCGTTGCTCCAGCTCCAGGATGAAGTGGCTGAAACTGAAGTTGTGCTGGCCGGTACGGTGCGCCAATCAATCTTCCCGTCGGCCACTACGGACGGATGAGGTCAACGCGACGGCGCTCTTGTTGTGTGATGGATGGACGCAGCACGGCAGCAGCTATAATAAAGCCTGAACCGGCTGGTGCCTGCTGGTGTGGTCGTGTGTGCTTTTTGCTAGTGTAGTAGGTTAGGATTTGGTCACTGTACACTATATACGGTATAGAGGCTACTAGCTCGCGCGCATATGATTGGGAGCCACTCAGATCGATCAGACGCATGTACACACATCACCATCAATATAAGAGTGATCGATGCGTTTCTCTGCTATGATCATATCATCAACATCATTCAGGTTCACTACTAGCTGTATTTATCGACCGATCGAGGCACGAGTTAGAGATATATATTGCAGATCGAATATATGCATGGATGCGTACCCGTGTACCGTATACCATGGTCAGATCGATCGACTGCTCGTGCTGCAATGCATGCATGCATGCATGTGCTGCTCGTCCGGATCGCATCCATCTCTATCTCTCAACACCAACAAAATATGCCGCCGAAAAGAATGTGATCGATCGATGTGCGTGTGTGTGCTTAAGCATGAAGTGTCACGGGTGTTGCATCGTTTTCCGTCGTCGTTCAAAGATCGAATACGGTTCTCCGGCCCTGAAAGCCAGCGGCCAGCCTAGAGACTAACTGGCCAAGGACGACGACGTATAGCTAGTACACATGCACAAAACACAAAAGTCCCCCCACGGAACAAATGCATGCAAGCACAAGACGCAAGCAAGCGTACGTACGTCCGCGGTCGTGATCAGTGCGAGATTACACGTATCATTTGCGCTTTTGTTTTCCTGATTCCCTGGATCGATCAGCACGTACGCCCACACACCACCACTCGATCAACATAGTAAGTATACTATACCTTTCATTGAGAACATGTGTATATGTATTGTACTTGCACAGTTGCGCTATCAATCATCACCGGAAAAAAGTCTCCATTGCATTGTAGTACCAAAAAAGAATCCACCAACTGAGGAGTAACGGAATTGATGACTGTATTAGGCATGAGCATTAACTCTGATCTCTGCAAGATGGATCAACATCCATCGCCTACCTCGACTTGTTGAATATATATATATATATATATATATATATATATATATATATATATATATATATATATATGCACTCCTTCGTTCCAAAAAGAATGAAAATTTTGATTCCCTAGCAGTCAAACAATCTTGAATTTAGTTAGATTTATAGAAAATACTAGTAAGTATTCGTGTCTTCAAATATATATATTTATTACAAAATATATTTCATAACTAAACTAACAATATTTAGCGGTTATTTGACACGACTCACAACAGTTGTTTTTTTTATCAAATATCTATTTCTAAAATAATTTTATAGGTAAAGTTGTTTTTTCTTGTTCTAGATAAGTTTTATTATAAAGAAACTAACCAACTGAGCTACTCTTAGGCTTTAGTAGTTCGTAGATGACTCTTGTTCGGTATGGGCAGCACAGCACCGCGCGCATGGAGGAGAAAAGATCGATGGTGGAGCTAGCAGGTACGGGTGGAAAAGGAGATTTACTACCAGAGGCCAAACGCGTTGACACATGGGCGACCAAAGGAGACCGGCCGGCCACTGAGAAGATAGACGAGCCATTCGCAGTCGATAGAGCTCCATGCTCCATTGGATGTGACAGTGCATGCATGCGTCCACCAATGGCCGCCGAATGGAGAATCTCTCCTTTACTGTTCGTTTCCAGTGCAAAATCATATCGATCGGCTTCTTTTTCGGGGGGAAGCGGCGAGTGGTAGGCGTAGGAGACGCGAGAGGACGGCCTTTGACGTGCCTTTGCAAATTTTATTCCCTCGGTCTCGGCTGGCCAGCTTTGTGGCTCCTCCCTTCCCTTTATTTCTCAGATCATGGACATGTTGTTCCTTGGTCCTCGCGACACCCCCATCGGAGGCATCTATAACCTAGCTAGCTAAGCATATCGTAAAGCTAGCTCCCTCGTTTTGAAAGAAGGGGACAACTCTTAGACTACTATCATTGCCGATCGGTGTGCTGAATTTGTTCCCTCTGCTGCAGTGCGTATATGTACGTGCGCGATTCCTTTGCGAAAATTCTCGTTGCCCACATCGTTTTGAAATATCTCTATTCATCCTTGCTTTTGGAGAGGAGAGTACGTCTCAATTTGGTTCTGTGCTGCTGGAAAGGAGTAGCTAACTACAAGCCTGTTCGTTTAAGCTTATCTACCGAATCTGCTAATCATTTAGCAATGTTTTTTCTCACAATATATCATAGAAAACTACTTTTAGCCATGACTTTTTTATAAAAAAGCATGTGCTTTCTCTCTCTCTCTCTTGTTTTTTTCCTTTCTTTGTGTTGTGTGTGTTTTGGCTAGCATCTTGCTACCCAAGTTGTACTTACTTCGTGTTAATGAGAAGATCCATGGGGTCTTTTGCCTCGTAATTTTCGGTAATATAAAAACTGTAACACCCTAAAATTTAAAACTCTTGAAATAGGTGAAAAATGATTTAATTTTGTATTTTTGTGCTCATAAATAAAACATAGAGAAATAATATTTTTCATTTGAATAAAATTTATCATAGGATTTAGCAACTTGTTTGTGCATTCATTTTGGAGCATTTATTTTCATTGTATTGTGTGAATTTTATCCAAGTTCAAAATCATTTCAAACTGATTTGAAAATGGTTTTCAAATTGTCTTGAAATAGGTTTTGGGAATAAAAGAAAAGAAAACAAACAAAACAAAAGAAAAAGGAAAAACCTTTCCCCCTCTGCTTTGTGGGCCGAAGGCTAGTCCCTCCCTCCTCTCTCACTCGCTCACGGGCCACGAGCAGGACGGCCCAAGCCAGACCCGCGTCCTTCCCCTTTCTTCCCCTCGGCTCATGGACCAGCACGCCCTCACGCCACGGCCCAGTACCGGATCAACCGGCCCAAGCGCTCGCAGCAGGCAGCCTGCGCGCTATCCCTTTCTCTCTTTTGGATGACAAGTGGGTCCCGTGCCTTGAGACGCTGACAGGAGGACCCCACAGGTCAGCCGCATCATCTTCTCCATTCTGCCCAAATCCCGATTTCCCCAGGATTGTTGTCACATGTGTGCGATCGACCCCCTTTAAAAGCCTTGCGATCTTCGCTGTGCCCTTCTTTGGCGTCTCGCTCAACCAAGGAGTTCTTTTTGCCCTGCCCTACCACCGTTTGGATCTCGCCGATCCGCAAGCTACCGCCGCCACCGTGGTGCTCGAGACCCGCAGCCGTGCCAGCGTTTCCGAGCAGTGGCCGAGCCTCACCAGTTGACAACGAAGCGGTCGAGCCCCTTCACTTACCCTCCCTCGACCCCAGTAGCCCGTGCGACCCCGCCGAACGTCGCAGGGGGCTCTCATCCGCCACGTCGCACCGTACACCGCCGTCGTCC
Source organism: Sorghum bicolor (assembly GCF_000003195.3). NCBI lineage: Eukaryota > Viridiplantae > Streptophyta > Magnoliopsida > Poales > Poaceae > Sorghum > Sorghum bicolor. The sequence continues at coordinate 13,304,074 of NC_012872.2, forward strand.
AATCTCAGGCGTTGAAAAGTCCCTAGGTGAGATCCCCTTGAGCTCCTCTTGCTTCCCATGCAATCGGTTTTTCAAATCGTGCTCAGAATCGCAATCGCTTTAACCGTGAACTCCGGCGAGGAGTGCCTCACTCCGGCAATGGCGCCACCGCGCTGGCCACTGTAGCCAGCCGGCCGCCGTTCTTCTCTTTCCCTGGAACTGTTTTCCACCGTTCGTTTCTGATCTAATGGCTCAGATCGGTCGATACCGGTTCGGCTGCAACTTTTGCTTAAGAGACCCCCTAGAAGTTAGGAATCCAACCCGCAGTCCCTCGACGCACTCGGAGAAATACGTTTTTCAACTCCAAAAGTGTATTCTTCGTCGGTTTGGTTGAAATACGCTTTCTGATAATTACAAGATTGCCACTGAGTTTCTTTTGGCCATAAAATATTCATTTAAACTCCGTTTTTGTCCATTCAAATTTCGTTAGGTTCGTATTTACGAGCTCTACATGTTAGAAGTATTAGTTCACTGTTTTGAAACTTTTTATTTTCGCAGTAACATTTAATTATTTATTTATCTATAGGAAATCTTGGAAAATTCATAACTTCTACGTTTTAATTCCGATTTTCGTGATCTTTACGTCTGTGAGATCGTATCGATGCGTAGAATCATTTTATAAACTTTTCATACTGTTTTATATGATTGGTGTACTGTTCTAATTGTAGCCTTGTTTGCTTCGTGTATGTTTGTCTCCGATTGTTTGTGTGTTGATGATCGATGATCGAGTTTAGACGGAGAGCAGTTTTTGGTGATCAAGATGAGAGCCTTAGACAACTAGTAAGACCAGCAGGATCAACAAGAGCATTTGGATTAAGGCAAGTATAGCATTTGGGTTTTATTTCTGTGACCATGATCTTGTGAGTTGATTAATGTTAAGTAATAAACGATAAAAATGACTTTTTAGCCACTTGATGATTTATCTGTAAGTAATAACCGGGATAATAGTGCAACCATGAGGGCTATAATGGCTCTGGCTTTAGCTCAGTATGAGGACCTTTTTCTAGCTTGTTAGTGGTTACCTTAAATGGCGTAAGAATGGCTAGACATGTTGGGTATAGTGCGGCCTCTGTCCGTGTGTATAGGCTGTGGGTTATGTGTCATGGAAGGGGGCCTCTATATCTGTCTGCCGAGTGAATCTAATGGCCCTAACTTGTTAGACGAAACCTTTGAAAGGCTTCATAGTGATCCCTGCCGGCCTCCCTAGGAAGGGGGTTAAGAGACTCGTGACCTCGGGCGAAAGGGTAAATCATGACTCATGGGTAAAGATGTGCAACATCTGCAGAGTGTTTAAAACTGGTATACTAGTCGTGCTCACGGTCACGAGTAGCCTTGGGGATTCTTGCATTAAGGGTGATGAATCTTGTTGTGTTAAAATACTCATTATTTATTGTTTAATGCTCTACATTATTTATGTCACATTGATCATGAGATTGTTGGAGTTATACAATTTAGTTGCTATACTTGTGGAGTTCGACATGGACTCACTCTTGCTATTTCCCCCACACTTTAGGAGATGTTGTAGGCTTGTGATCAACCAGTCAGTTGGATCCTATAGAGAGAAGTTAATACCCGAAGTTTGGAGTTGTCTATCCGCTGTTCGCTATCAAAGGTTATATCTTTTATACTAAGTATGTTATATATTTATGCATTGTCTTTTGATATTACCCCTTATTTGTAGCTATATATGAGATTTGACTCCTAAGACTCACATATGGTGTATATCTGATTTTGTTCTTAAAATCAGGTATTACAAGAATCTTCCATGTAAACTATTTACACAATATGTAGTCTTGGTTGGAGTTGGACCAGCAAAAAATATTGAAGATAAGAAAACAAGTTTCTTTTTCTTTAATTCGTATGGACTATGTGTTCTAGAGATGGTATCATTTTCTAGGAATTGAAAAGTGGTTGTAGACAAAAGAAAATAATCTTGAGAAGTCACAGGTCATGCAATTTTTTGCGTGAATGTGGGTGCGGTTCCTAGGATTCAAACTCAATATTACCTCACGCAAACTTCCTCTACCAGTGGCACCACTATGCCACAGCCACAGAGTTGCTACGAGTCTTATACTGAAATATGGCCCCTAAGCAATTTTAAATGAAAAAATTTCAGGTACAAAGTTTAGATGTTGTCAAGCACTAAAATTTTGGTGTAGGGTGTAGCTTCACCTGAAGCTGATTGAAAAGTTCAAAAATTCAATTTCAATATTTGAAAAAATAAACATTGGGAGTCTAAATGATTTTAAATGAAAAGAAACAATAAGTTGTAGACATCTTCGAGCGCTACAACTTTGATATAAAGTTCATCTCTATTAACTTCATTTGAAAAAGTTAGATTTTTTTTGAATTCACCTATTTCTAGAGGCATATCAAATTACCAACTGCGGTCGAAAATCAATTTCTAGAGATGATTGGTGTTTTCTACCGCCTAGAAATAGCATTTCTAGAGGCAGCTTGTGTTATCAAGTATACCTGAAAATGGAGGGCATTTCTAGGGGCAGGAAACACCAACTGCCTCTAAAAATTGGTTTCGAGAAGTCGTAACCTCTGGGACCATGACCCGAGGCAGCTCTAAAATAGTTTCTATAGTATTGATTGTAAGATATGGTGCAAAATTTGATACCATAGATATGAACAAATAGAAAAAGTCTAGTCTACATTTAGATAAAAAATTGTTTATATTTGTGCAAAATTTTCTGCATGGAATTTTCTTCTACTAATTGTGTAGCTAACTACCCCCCTCTTGCGCCTGGTTAACTAAAGCACATAGCATTTCCCATTAGTTCTGAGCAATTCGATCAGGGTCGTGAGTCGTGACGCAAACGCATTGAACAATACGAATATCTGCGTACGAAAAAGTTTCCACTCCAACGATGATCATTCGCGTGGAACTGCAAAGTTTGTCCTCCATCAGCTCTCCTCCATGTATGTGTAAACTGTAAAGAATAACTCCATCCTGGATTGGTCTTTAACTCTTTATGCTTTGTGCAGAGGTTTATATTGGACTTGCATTGTCTTCAGCTTTTTATTGGATTGCTATGCATAGTAAATTGGTATAGGTACCCGTACCTTTTTTCTTGTGTGGACAGAATATCCTTGGTAGATTCTCTTCTGCGAGCTTATATGCATGGTTTAAATCGATCGTAAAGAAAAAAATCGGAGCACTGACAGATATGTGTATAATCATTAGTAGCACACACACCACCACCGATTGAACGGCTCTTGTGTTGGGAGAACATATGCGCCGTGAACAAAATAAAAGGCAGAGGGTCTGTCATGGTTTCATGTTTTCGCCGGGCACTAAACTTAACAATCATATGTGTAGATGGCCGTCATAGTGCAATGACGCAGCCAATGCTACCAAGATATATGTCTACAGAAATTATATGAAAATTTCTTTGGTCTGCCAAATGCTACCAAGCAGAGTATATGTATGCAAAATGGCAGTAATGCATTGTATGGAGCAACAAGGCACCGCAGGTGTCAAATTTTTCGCCTGGGGTTAGTGTCCCTGCAGGGTCGGGTACAATGCAAAATCGGACTTGCAGAGGAAAGGTGTAGCGGAGAACTCGATTTGTGATGTGTGCAAACGCGGCAGAAGAAACCCCGGCACATATATTACTGTGTTTGGCTGTCCACATGCTGCACAATTATTCTTGAACGCACTGCGCAGATTCCAACAAACCCAACAGTGGCAAGTTCAGGCTCTCAAAGAAAATTCAGTCTCCGAATTAATCATATACCAAACAAGCATTTCGGCACCTTCTTGTCTTATAATTTGGGATGAAGGAAGTAATAATTAGCAAACTGCAAATGCAGAATGTTATAAACCTCTGGCCATTTGAGAGCCAAATCAAGTAATATATCAGGTGGGGTATTCTCTCCCCTCCCGTCGAATTTTTCTCTGTTTATAAGGAGGGTTTGTTTCTGCAAATCTTTGATTAGCAGTGCTCTACGAAAGCGCGTGGATGGTTAAGAGGTGGAGACGTAGAGGAAGAAGTATTGATCGAGTTTTGGTACATCTTCGTGGAGGACAAAATCATCATTGATACCTAAACCGTCAGCCCGTGCATCGCTTGTACTAGTCTGGATGCTGGGCATGCAGTGGCAGAGGAACAGAACCATGCAATGTCCGATTGCGCACGATCGGTGACGCTGCAAGTCACTTCCAGTTGGTGCTAGGAGATGTGGTCCCTAGTGTTCAAAGAGAAATTGAGCCATATCAACAAAATTATTATAGAAATTGAATATGAATACAATATAGAGACTGTTGATCTCTAACTGCAACTACAGAACCAAAGAGAGCTCATGCCATACTTTAGAACCCACTAAGGAACCCAGTGATAGCTTTTGACACAGAAAAAAGATGAATAAGATTTTTTTTTAAATGAGTACAACAGAACAAGGGAGAGAGATTTTTCTTTTTTGAATGAGTAGAGCAGAGAACACAATATTACCTCCTTCATCAAAGAAGTAAATGCGTCCTTGGACAGGCCAAAGCCAATTGCAGCCATCTCAGCAACAACCTATGCAAACATAACCATACAGGTGTGGGCATAGGCACACAGCTATGTATAATACATAAAACACTGTGAATACTGTTCACAAAAAAGTACTAGCATGAATATACCTCAATTGCAGAAATCATTTTAGAACCCCAGGAATCCATCGTCTCTTTCCACTCAGGTAATCCCTCAGGGATAACAGGTTCTGAGTTTAGCTCCTAAACAAGGTTAGTTACCAGCTCAGTACAAAGCAACAAAACTAAACTAGGGGTGCAAATGAGTGATGATTAGGTGCACCTCTAAACCTCTTTAGTTCAAATATTTATACTACTTCTCCAAAACAATTAAGAAGTAGTACAAATATTTGAACTTAAGAGGTTTCGAGGTGCACCTAAAGGTTACCCCTTTGCACCCCTAAACTAAACTACTGCCGTCAATACTTAACGCGTTTCATATTTTAAAATCCAAGATCATACAGAGACGTCACATGGAAATCACAACCTTAAAGCCGGTATTTGCAGGGCGAGGACCCACTCTCCACATGTACCGCCATTTCGGGTCCGGCCCTTTAGGCGTGGCTGGCTGAAAGTCCTCTGGCATGCTCCTGATCTTCTATTGCATGTTCTTCTCGACCAAACTGCGAGGAACCTCCACCCCTTCGGGTGTGACACCAACCTTACCAAGAACAAGCAAACTGGATGAGTAATTCAGCACAGTGGGGTAAGTTGAGTTTTTTTTCTTTAACACGCATTAAGCAAGACCTGATCGTGCCTATTTTACAATGTGATCAATCACGTGCCGTGATCTGGATCCAACCGAGGTGGTATTAATCCCAGCACCGTGAATCCAGTGTTTAGCGCCATCCGGTTGACCATACCCACACCCGATCCATCAAACCCGATTGGCCAATTCGACAAAACAGACAGAGAAGAAAAGGTACGGGGCGGGCAGCTGCCTACCTGGTAGTGGAGGTGGGGCCGTTCCTGGAGGCGCTTTGTGTCGGCGGATCGGGCGAAGTAGCGCTCGACGACGTCGAGGAAGTGGTCGTTGTCCACCGCGGAGCAGCGCGGGTCCATCACCAGCAACGCCCCCGTATCCCGCAGGCTAGCGCTCACCGTGGCGCACAGCGCGCGCAGCTCCTCCTCACCCGCCGGGGCCGCGTCGCCGGCGGCGGCCCGAAGATACGGCGCGAGATCCACCACCGGAAGGTCCATGGGGGCTGGCGCTGGGGCTGGGGCTGGGGCTGGGGCTGCGCGGCGCGGGAGATGCGAGTTGAAATGAAAGGGGGATCGAGGGCAAAAGAAGACTGGAAGTGGAACGAGACAGAGTTGCAGATGTCGGTGGGATGATGCGTGAAGGTACCGAGAGGTAGAGTTGTGGCCGGAACAGCAAACCGTGTGCGCACGGAAACCTGTTTGGATAAAGATTCTCCCGTCCCAGCTGAGCTACAGCGGCACACCGACGCACCGCGCGTGCAATTGGAAACGTGTGTTCATATTGATTGGGGACGTGCAATTCAAAGGTCGTACCAGCTATTTTCTATAAATGTAAAACGTGTTGGTGCATTGCAACGAATCAATGAGCCTGTTTGTTTTTATCTAGACAGGTATTAACAGGCAGGTTAGATTGGTGTAGCTTTTTTCTTGGGTGGATTTATTTGTTTGGCTTGACTCAATACATATGTCGTTTGTTTAGCCACGCTACGTTACAGGGTCCACAAGTGAACGACCCCCACCAACCACCTACGCGAACCTTGGTTGCAGCCCCTTGTTTAGGCCTTGTATAGTTCGTCCAAAACCAAAAACTTTTTAAGATTCTATCTTGCAGTAAATATATGGAGCATTAAATATTGATAAAAACAAAAACTAATTGCACGATTTGTCTGTAAATCACGAGACAAATCTTTTAAGCCTAGTTACTCTATGATTGGATAATTTTTGTAAAATAAAAATGAAAGTGTGTCAAAATTCAAAAACTTTTTGGATCTAAACAAGGTCTTAGTTGATCTAAAAACCAAAAAAATTCAAGATTCCTCGTCACATCGAATCTTGCGGCACATGCATAGAGCATTAAATATATATGAAAACAAAAATTAATTGCACATTTTGCCTATAAAACACGAGACGAATCTTTTAAGCCTAGTTACTCTATGATTGGACAATGTTTATCAAATAAAAACGAAAATGTTACAGTGTCGAAATCCAAAAACTTTGTGGATCTAAACAAGGCCTCATTTCCTTGTGTTGTGGCTAGGCTCCACGGTGCTTTAAGCGTCGTGCGGCACAAGCTCTCGTGGAGTCTAGACAAATCGAACAAGCTTAATACATATAGTAAATAGGTTCAGTTGCACCACGTGTCTATCTGTAGCCACGGTCCAGACAATCGAACACGCTTAATATATATAGAAATAGGACTTCGTATAGCTGTTAGGCACAAGTTGTTCTACCTGGTATGAATGCAGGCCACGAGTCAGTATTGAGCATCCTAATACATGTTAGAATCGGACTCATATTCATCATCGCTAAATGCGAGTTGTCGTAACTCATATGTATGGATCAGGAGTTCGGTTTATATAGAGAAAAATCTTCATTATTCGGGTAAGTGAGGGAGGAGATTTTGTCTTAATATTAAGTGTAGTAGATATAGATTTAATTTAGCTTTTGAACGGTGAAATGCGAGCCATATGCATGCGTATGTGCTTTTTTTGTGTGCTGTGTGCACATATGTGTAAGTTTCTGAATGGTAAAATGCGAGGCATATGTATGCGTAAGCTATGACACAAATGGTTTGAGACGACTAGACCATGGTAGAAGTGGTGCAAAATCAATTAAAGCTTTGTGACTCCAAACTCAAAGAAAGACGGGTAATAGTGTAAGAGACAGAAGAGAAGTGAGAAGACGGATGATAGTGTAAGAGACGGAAGAGAAGTGAGATATGAATAGATGAGAGTGAAAAGCTAAAAGAAACAAACTTCTTGCATTCTTTGTTGAAGCGTTTAAAGTTTGATAAATATCCCATAAAAATATTAATATTGTTGACGGTTCTTAAGTATCAATTTTAATTATCAAATAAACAAGGGAAAGGACCAATATGCAACCAACACCTAGAATTAGGGTTTGATCTGACAGAATTCCACAAGTTCTGTTGTTTATCTGTTTCTGCAGGGGGTTATTAGGAAATAAGGAAGAAAGGCCCACATGTCGGGATTACATAGAGATATCAACGCACCGCGTGATTTTCTACCATCTAGAAGACTCCAGAAGCCACGGGAAGAAGGCAGAGGCCGAAAGGGGCCAGGCCCAGGGCGCCCGCCCTGGTGACCTGGGCGCCCGCCCCCTGCTGGACTCCATTCAGGACTCTCTTCGCACACGATGTTCCACCGACCTAATGGATCAAAGATAACGTAGTACCACCTCGCCTACCGACTCAAAAACGCGTAGAGGAGGAGGACTATATAAGGAGACCCCCCTGGCCCCTGGAGAAGACAAGATATTATCATAGAGATTGAGGGGTGCCCTCGAAGGAAAACCTCTTCTCTAAATAATATTTCTTTTTAGGCTTAGCAACCAATGTAAAATAGAAATAGATCTTCTAGTTTCTACTAGATTGAGAGAGATAGAGTGGAGGTGTAGATTGGAGGAAGCCCGGCCTGTCGGTGTCTACTCCAAGCTTGTACCTGCGGGATCAAGTTCTCCTAACCCGAAGCTTGCTCCTAGGATTCTTCAGTATTTCGACTTCTAAATTCTAGTAAGTTCTTGTTTTATTGTTCTTCTGGTTTATGAGTTTACTTTAATCTCTTCGCGTAGAGTTTAGAGTAATCATTGCTGGCGTAAACGTGGTATTTAGGCTGGGGTACTCATAGATATTCCTTGACTAGCTGGACCGTGGTAGTAGTGAGGAACGTGACAATTCCGAGTTACCTTTGCAGACCATATCTCGTTAGCAGGAAGGATGGGGTTTATAGGTGCGGGTTGAACATCCTTTGTGGTATCTAAATTCCGTTAGCCTCCCCAATAGAATAGTAGATCATCCTTACCAAGGTTAGAAGGAGACTACGATTGCAGTCTTCTCTATTTATCACTCACATCGAGAGACGTTCTTTGTTGCCTAAAGGGTTAGTAGTAATTGACCGGTTCGTCTGATGCACTCTTTCTCCTAGTGGTAAAAAAATAAATATGATATTGTGGATAACCTCCCGGGTGAAGTGCTCACCGATATCCGTGCGCTTGCTGATCAATTCCTTATTGCGTTCCCAAATATCAACAAGCATTTCTGGCGCCGTTGCCGGGGAGAAAGACGGTTTGCTGAGATAACCTTGAGTCTTACTACTAGCTTGTATCTATACTTTTATCTTTTCTTATCTTTTATATTCTGTATTTATTTTCTTTACTCTTACCTTATGGAAAACCAAAATTCTAAATCGATCCATGAATCTGCAATCCCTTCAGTAATTGACCTTTTACCATGGGAGTCATCACAGCCTATCCAAACATCCCAGTATAAGTTAAGTTCTAGGTTGATTGCCATGATCAAAAATCTATCTTTTTCAGGAAAGGAAGACGAAAACCCTTACCTTCACATTAGAGATTTTGAGCAAACATGTGATTGTCTTCGCATTGAAGGCATTTCTGATAAAACTTTACGTTGGAAGCTTTTCCCTTTTTCCTTAAGGGGAGAAGCTAGACAATGGTACAGTTAGAAGGTAAGTCAACAACGAGGTGAATGAGGAGTTTTACGAGCCAACTTTTGTCTAGATTTCTATTCCCTCGACCGTATAGCCTACCTTAGACTCGAAGTCCTATCTTTTAAACAAAAAGATAATGAAACTTTGGGAAAATTCTGGAAACGTTTTTCTGATCTTTTAGAATCTGGTCCAAACCTTAATCTTGAAGACTCTGTTCTTTTATTTCACTTTTTTCGAGGTCTTCAGAAAAATCACAAACAAATGCTACACACAATGTCTAGAGGTTCTTTCTTTCGCATCCCTACTGATGAAGCTAGAGTGATCCTAGATAGAATCCTAGAAGCTGAGATGGATAATACCCTTCATGATGAAACCTACGAAGCCGAAGTAGACACTCTGCCAAATTCTTCATCTACTTTAGCTATCCCAAGTTCTGAGCTACAAGAGGAAGAAATTCCACCACCAGACTTCATGATGGATATAGAATACGATCTTTTTGCCGATTTCGAAAACATTTCAAACTACCATTCTATTGACAAACCCCAAAACGGCCAGTTTAGCATTTATTTACCAAGTGAATATCAATTGAGAGAGCTTATCTCAGTAATAAGTAGCGAGTGGTTGGAGGAATCAGAGCTTTCCTCTGATGTGATCCGTTTGGACACACCCTCTATAACTATACGTTGTGCTTATAATTCTGATCGATTTAATGCTCTTTATAATCCTGTTGTGGGGATCAACATCATGTCTGAATCTTTTGCACTTAAACTATTTAAAAATCTTGTCTTAACCCCCACAACAAAGGTCATAAAGGAATCTTCGGGACGATTAGTCCCCAGTCTTTGAATTATTAATGTCCTACCTCTTACGGTAGAAGGCTCCATGGTTCATTTGAACTTCTATATCTTTGGTACATGGGACTTCGACCTGTTGATAGGACAACCTTTTAGAAGACTCCTTTATGAAGGTCATACTGGAAAGCTACACATTTCTTTTGGAAAAACTTTTAAATTCCCAATAACAATTCCACACTCCTTAAACAATAAGGCCGAGTCATATCTTTTGCCTGATCCTATGGAGGAGGTAAAGGCTGCATCCCTTGAGCTTTTAGAAGAATCAGACTTAGAAGACGAAACTCCTTTCTTCATAGAAGAAGAAGCCAAACCTTCTGAACCTGAACCCTTAGATGAGTTTGCAGAAACACCTAGACCTCCCATAGAGCTTAAAACCTTACCACCCGGTCTTATCTATGCTTTCCTAAACAATAATCCAGAGTTTCCTGTGATCATTAGCGATAAACTCACTCAGGAGCAAACTCTGCGATTAATGACCATTCTTGAAAAACATCACTCAGTTTTCGGCTACTCACTCCAAGATCTTACAGGATTCGGTCCTATGATTTGTAACCATCGTATTCCAACAGATCCTTCTGTTTCACCATCTCGAGAACCCCAACATAGACTTAACAACACTATGAGAGACGTAGTTAAAAAGGAAGTTATAAAGTTGCTGCATGCAGAGATTATATATCCTGTGCCGCATAGTGAGTGGGTGAGCCCAGTTCAAGTTGTGCCTAAAAAGGGAGGCATGACTGTTATTATGAATGAAAAGAACGAGCTAATTCCGCAACGCACCGTCACAGGATGGCGGATGTGCATAGACTATAGAAAACTAAACAAAGCCACGAGAAAGGATCACTTTCCTTTACCTTTCATAGATGAGATGCTAGAGCGGTTAGCGAACCATTCGTTCTTCTGTTTCTTAGATGGATATTCAGGGTATCATCAGATCCCGATCCATCCCGATGATCAAAGCAAAACCACTTTTACATGCCCTTATGGAACTTATGCTTATCGTAGAATGTCTTTTGGGTTATGTAATGCACCAGCTTCTTTTCAAAGATGCATGATGTCTATATTTTCTGATATGATTGAAGAGATTATGGAAGTTTTCATGGATGATTTCTCTATTTATGGAAAAACTTTTGATAGTTGTCTTGAAAACTTAGACAAGGTTTTGCAAAGATGTGAAGAAAAGCACTTAGTCCTTAATTGGGAAAAATGTCATTTTATGGTTAGGGAAGGAATAGTGCTGGGACACTTAGTGTCTGAAAGAGGTATTGAGGTAGATAAAGCTAAAAATTGAAGTAATTGAACAACTACCTCCACCTGTGAATATAAAAGGAATTCGAAGCTTTCTTGGCCATGCTGGTTTTTATCGTAGATTCATAAAAGATTTTTCATTTATTGCTAGACCACTTACTCTTTTGCTAGCCAAGGATGCTCCTTTCGAATTTGATGATGCATGTCTAACATCTTTCAATTTATTAAAGAAAGCACTCATCTCTGCACCAATCATTCAACCCCCTGATTGGTCGTTGCCTTTTGAAATTATGTGTGATGCCAGTGATTATGCTGTGGGGGCAGTTTTAGGACAAACTTAAAATAAGAAGCATCATGCAATTGCTTATGCCAGTAAAACTTTGACAGGAGCTCAACTTAATTATGCAACCACTGAAAAAGAGCTTCTGGCTATTGTCTTTGCCATTGATAAATTTAGATCTTATTTAGTTGGAGCTAAAATAATTGTTTACACTGATCATGCTGCACTAAAATATTTGCTCACTAAAAAATATGCTAAACCGCGCCTGATTAGATGGATCTTATTACTCCAAGAATTTGACTTAGAAATAAAAGATAAAAGGGAGTAGAAAATTCTGTTGCGGATCACTTGTCTAGAATGTATTTTAAGAGTCCATAGGAAACCCCCATCAACGATTCACTCCGGGACGACATGCTCTACGGGATTAATAGGTCTGACCCCTGGTATGCAGATATTGTTAATTTTATAGTTTCAGGGTATGTATCACCACGAGCAAACAAGAAGAAACTTATTCAAGAAAGTCATTCACATATATGGGATGAGCCATACCTCTTCCGAGTGTGCTTTGATGGCTTACTCAGGAGATGTGTGACCACTGAGGAAGGATGGAAGATCATCGACAGATGTCATTCATCACCATATGGAGGTCACTATGGAGCATTCCGTACACATTCAAAGATCTGGCAGTGTGGATTCTACTGGCTTACAATGTATGAAGACACGAAGCAATATATCAGAAGATGTGGGCCATGTCAAAGACATAGAAACATAATACAAGGGATGCAATGCCACTCACCACCAACCTTCAGATTGAGCTCTTTGATGTCTGGGGAATAGACTACATGGGTCCATTTCCTCCATCAAAGAAGTGTGAGTACATCTTGGTGGCAGTTGACTACGTATCCAAGTGGGTAGAGGCACTACCTTGCAAGCATGCCGACAACGTCAGTTCAAAGAGGATGTTTGAAGAAATTATCTTTCCAAGATTTGGAGTCCCCAGAGTAGTGAAAAGTGATGGAGGAGCACACTTCATCGATAAACGCTTCAAGCAACATCTATCAAAACATAGAATCCGTCACAACGTCGCTACCCCCTATCATCCTCAAACAAGTGGCCAAGCAGAGACTTCCAACAAACAAATCAAGAATATTCTTCAGAAGACAGTAAATGAAATGGGAACGGCGTGGAAAGACAAGTTACCCGATGCACTCTGGGCATACCGGACAGCATACAAGACCCCAATTGGAATGTCTCCATACCAATTGGTGTACGGAAAGACTTGACATCTACCTGTTGAACTAGAGTTCAAAGCACACTGGGCCATAAAGAGATGGAATATGGACCTAGATGTTGCTGGAAATTATAGAAGAATGCAACTATCAGAATTGGAAGAATAGCGAGAGAAAGCATATCACAATTCAAAGATCTACAAAGAAAGAGTCAAAAGGTGGCATGACAAGAGAATCAAGAAGAAGGAGTTCACACCCGAAGATAAGGTATTACTTTTTAATTCCAGGGTGAAGCTTTTCGGGCATGGAAAACTCCGGAGCAAATGGGAAGGACCATTCAAGGTAATTAATTCATCATCCCACGGAGCTATCACACTTCAAAATGACGAAGGTACGTTATTCAAGGTAAATGGTCAACGTCTTAAATTATTTTTAGAGCCCAATAAAGAATTAGAAGAAATAGACGTAGTCCATTTTTTCCTTCCCATGGAGAATTAGAGCCCGACCTTTTTAGTCTGACGTTTTCGGGTCATACATAATTTTCCTAATTAAGTTTGCATCTAGAAACGCGCTCGAGGAAGTGGGCCCACAGAGGGGCCAGAGAGAGGGCGGGCGCCCAGATCAGGTGGGCGGGCGCCCAGCTCCTGTTCCCCCTCGGTCCTGATTTTCTTTGTTATGGAAAATGCACTTATGGTAATCCGAATAATCCCTCAGATGGAAAGTTTCGCACGCACATTGACGGGAGCAACCCGAACGACCCATAGAGGCACTTTTTGACCCCTATATAAACAACCCCTGACCTCAGTTTTCAAACACCAAGCCACCAAGCCTTCTCTTCTTCAATTAGAGCTTGATTAGTTCATTGCTGCTCCAATGGCCGAGAAGTACCACGATGATTGGGAAGTCGTCCCCTTTAACCTCAACATGGAGCCTGTGGAAGACCCCGATGCCCGTGCTCTCATCCCGGCCAACACAGAGCGACAGCTAGAAGCCATGACATTACGCCAACGCAGCTCCACCCAACCAGTTCTCACCGCACCGCCACAACCTCTACTTCTCAAGGGATCATCATCCAAGACAAAGAACACCATCAAGGTGCCAACCGGCACAAGGATCCTTCCACCTAGACCCAATGAGAGGGTCGTTGGAGTTAAGACCAACCGGAGCGGCGAGATCAGCAGTATTCGCTACACTACGGAGGAGGAAAGGCCTTACTTTGAAGGGATTAGAGCAGCCAAAGTCTGTTTCATCCCTCCAAAGGCAGCCCCGAAGCATGCTCTCAATGCTTTTGAGACACCTAACAAGCATCACAAGACTATAATGGATATTGATGAGGACGTTCACAGGCTAGACAGAGTTGTCATAGACCTCCAGTCCTCAATTAATTCCCTCACTAGGCAGCTCTCTAACCACAACACCGTTATACTAGGCCTTAGGCAGGATCTTGCTAGTTCCAACAAGAAGATTAAGGAATTAGAGCGCCGTAAGTTATCTAGATTAGACCTTGAGGCAATGCATCTTAGTCATTTATCTTTAAATTCGGTTTAGGTTTACTATTATCATCAGTTTGCTACTAGTCTTTTATAATAAATGCCTCAAGATTAATAAAGAGTATTATTATTATTATTGTCTTGTGTGTCTCTACTTTATTTTTGTGCAAGAAAGCAGAAAACAAGTATGGGAGAGATCCCTCGACATGCCAAACACACTCCGACCACACCACTCCACGATTCGGGTACACACTGGATTATGCAGAATATTGTTTCCGACATGATTAAAAAGATTAAAATATTTCTAATCATGATTAATCTCACTCTGTGATATTTCCTAAAACTTATAACTATTATAAAATCATTTCAAAACCCTGTGTTACTTAAGACAGTATGGAATGTGAGATGGTAGAGTATGAGTTTCTTATTCTTGATATCATTGTTGCTTGGAGAATTTATTTCAAAATTCTAGCTACCATCCTCAGTGTTTTATATGCCTGATAAAAACTGAAAATATTAATTATGATTATAAAAGCTATCTACTCTGTATTGAGTTTGTTCAAAATGAGTTAGACCCTTGTTGAGAGATTTATCATGCTCCTAAGATCAAGGCATTATTCAGAAAGATTCACTCTTCTGAAGTATTATTGCATTAGAGGCATGGTCTATGCAAAAATAGAGATATTTCAAGGAAATAAAAAGGAGCAAGTGCTCGACAACCTCGCAGAAAAATGGACAAGTGTCCGACAGTAGAATTAGGGGTACCTCGGTATCCACTTAAAGAGAGAGAGAGAGAGAGAGAAAGAGAAATGATAGCCCATGGTCCCTCTAATAAGCAATATGCCAGCAAGAGTTGACAAGATTTTAATTTCCAAAGTCTTTGATCTAAGAGTATGACATTCCTCTCCTCGGATCCCATTTTGATCAGGCAATAAATGCAAAGTAAGTATGCTTGAGAATTTTTTGCAAATTAAAACAGCCTCAGTGAGATATATAAAAGATAATGAGTGATCTGAGAGAACCTATGAGGATAAAAAGGTATGCTAACTTTCTTTCAAAAATATACAAAACTCCAAGTGACAAGATTGAGAAGAAAGGATCTTTACTCTTAACCATATACTTCCCTGACTATAGTACACAGTGGAAATTTAACACCCTGCAGTTATAAAGAGAAATGTTTTAAAATGTTTTACCCCAAATATTGTTCTTAACCATCCTTTTCTCGAGGACGAGTAAAAGCCTAAGTATGGGGGTATTTGTTGACGGTTCTTAAGTATCAATTTTAATTATCAAATAAACAAGGGAAAGGACCAATATGCAACCAACACCTAGAATTAGGGTTTGATCTGACAGAATTCCACGAGTTCTGTTGTTTATCTGTTTCTGCAGGGGGTTATCAGGAAATAAGGAAGAAAGGCCCACATATCGGGATTACATAGAGATATCAACGCATCGCGCGATTTTCTACCATCTAGAAGACTCCAGAAGCCACGGGAAGAAGGCAGAGGCCGAAAGAGGCCAGGCCTAGGGCGCCCGCCCCCTGCTGGACTCCATTCAGGACTCTCTTCGCACATGATGTTCCACCGACCTAATAGATCAAAGATAACGTAGTACCACCTCGCCTACCGACCCAAAAACGCATAGAGGAGGAGGACTATATAAGGAGATCCCCCTGGCCCCTGGAGAAGACAAGAAATTATCATAGAGATTAAGGGGTGCCCTCGAAGGAAAACCTCTTCTCTAAATAATATTTCTTTTTAGGCTTAGCAACCAATGTAAAGTAGAAATATATCTTCTAGTTTCTACTAGATTGAGAGAGATAGAGTGGAGGTGTAGATTGGAGGAAGCCCGGCCTGTCGGTGTCTACTCCAAGCTTGTACCTGCGGGATCAAGTTCTCCTAACCCGAAGCTTGCTCCTAGGATTCTTCAGTATTTCGACTTCTAAATTCTAGTAAGTTCTTGTTTTATTGTTCTTCTGGTTTATGAGTTTACTTTAATCTCTTCGCGTAGAGTTTAGAGTAATCATTGCTGGCGTAAACGTGGTGTTTAGGCTGGGGTACTCATAGATATTCCCTGACTAGCTGGACCATGGTAGTAGTGAGGAACGTGACAATTCCGAGTTACATTTGCAGACCATATCTCGTTAGCACGAAGGATAGGGTTTATAGGTGCGGGTTGAACATCCTTTGTGGTGTCTAGATTCCGTTAGCCTCCCTAATAGAACAGTAGATCATCCTTACCAAGGTTAGAAGGAGACTACAGTTGCAGTCTTCTCTATTTATCACTCACATCGAGAGACATTCTTTGTTGCCTAAAGGGTTAGTAGTAATAGACCGGTTAGTCAGATGCACTATTTCTCCTAGTGGTAAAAAAATAAATACGATACTCTGGATAACCTCCCGGGTGAAGTGCTCACCGATATCCGTGCGCTTGCAGATCAATTCCTTATTGCGTTCCCAAATATCAACAAATATTAATGACACCAAACAGTATACGAGTAACAAACATGCATGTACGTTGTAATAAGATGTATAGCTTATTCTATGATAACCCAAACAACTTTTAGCTTGAATATTTATTGAACATTCGCTCTTATTTATCCTAGAGATCAACTCTGTAATATAGTTAGAAACACATTGTTCTAACTTGTATAATTGCATGTTGCTACACATGTTGCTCCAACTTATTCGCACATTTGAGAGAGTAAAAGAGCACAAAAGACACTTGGTATTAGGTATATACTATCACTTTTTAAAAAACTTCATGCTAGAGACGTATCCAAAACACATTCCTTGCATACTTGGAAGTAGAGATTAGACAAATAAAACTCAAATATGCCTCTATAATCCGCGTCTCTTTCACACACATGGTTCCTCCACCTATTTTCATCTCTGACTACTTATTGTTCTAGTATAGATATAAAAGGTTGGTTCTATAATATTAATTGTATAATTTGTGTGAGATTAGTATAAATAGAATTTTAGTGTGCATAGCTCTACAAAATTGACATTAATCAATTCACTATGTGCAGTTTTAGATCAGAAAGAGTTTAACATTAAATTAGAACCTAGATTCGATCGAGGAATAATTTCCAAGGCCTAGACAGTGAGTCACCCAGTAAAGCACCACACTCACGAATCTTATATCAACGTATGCACTGGCTCTATTCTCTCTGTTTTGGACTAATGAGATGATTGTGAGTGTACAGATTTGACCCAACGCCTAGAGCCACGCAAAAACTACATATACTATAAAGGGATACGCTTGGATGAGAACAAAAATTGAAAAGAAAATTATAGAATTAGTAAAACCGAGGGAAGAAAACTATGGTCATCGTTTGGATTGAAGGAACCAACGGTTCCTTTCCTTTGGAATATTAAAGCGATGCTCTTGTTTATAGAATGTCGAAAATCCATTCCAATCTTTTTGGTTTGATGGTTTCTCTTTCTATTATGTATAAGTCTGTCATAAAAACACATGATGAAGAGAGAAAATGAGCTAACACAAAGGAGATTTTCTTTATCATTTCTAGTTTTAAAATTCTTATTATGTTAAATTTTTTATTATGTTCTAAATATCTTTGTCTGTTCATGTGTTTTTCAATCCTCCTTTCGTATTGTATTCCATTTCTCTGTTCTAGTCCTAATTAGGTTTTTAAACCACACCTAGAACGATGGTCCTGGGCCTAAATGTACCACTGATACTGTATCAGAAGTATATTAGTTTATATGGACATGGTAAGGGGGTGTTTAGTTCCCATCTTTTCCTAAAAAAACTTGGGTTTTGGTCCATCATTTTGCAAAATGAAACTAAACACCTTGCAAAAAAATTGGCAAAAAGATAGTTATTCTTCATTTTGGATTTTGCCCTCAAGAGGCAAAAAAACCCAAAATGAGCCTCAAGAGGCTTCATGAGGACAATAAATTCTGCATTTTGGATGAAACTAAACATGACCCTCAAAATTTTGGCATTTTGTATTTCATCACTTCAAAATAGTTGACATTTTGTATTTTGAATTCTATGGAGAACTAAACACCTCTAAGTAAATCAATAAAAATAATTAGAAAATCTTAGTTAGCAACCGACAGGGTCTTACGCCGCCTAAACCCCTCTCAAAACCCTAGCAGGTTAGCAAACCAAATCCCGTGCCGAACCCAAGCTCCCTCGGAGACTACCCAAAGTGCCCCTACGAACCCAGCTCACCAAACGCAGAAATATCACCTTCGTGCGTGCGCAGCGACGAAGAAAAAGAGGAAAAAGAACCAAATCAACAACGCGAGCGCCTCACCCAGACTCCCAGAGGCCGCACCGCACGAGAGTAGAGATTAGGAGGGTTTGCCATCCGTATAAAAGGAGCGGCCGGCGAGGGCTGCCGCTCCTCCCTACTCCGCTTTACCAAAACAGCCCCTCTCGCCCAATCATTCCCTCCGTGCCTCGTCCTCGCGCCGCCTCTCATCCTCCGGAAGCCGAAGCTTCCACGCCGACGGCGGCGGCGGTAGGTCACTCTCACTCCCCAACCAAATCCCTTTTCTGTACATACTAATTCGATCGAATCCATATCGCTCGGGTGTCCCGCTGAGGTGGAGGGGTCTCGATTGGTGAGAGGGTTTAGGGTTTTGATCCCACAGCAGATCGTGCGCTCGGCTGCTAGTTTGTTCCGTTGTGGTTTCGTAGAACGGGTGATGTTTCTCAGCGGCTTTAGATAGCCGTGGTGTGTGCTGTCCTGTGAATTTTGTATTTTTTTTTGTTTGGCCTAATTAGATTTGTTGGTGTCGGTTTCTGGTCCGAGCAGGAATATGGCGGGGAAATCCAAGGGTGGGAAGAACAAAGGGAAGGCGCAGGGCGCGGGCCAGCCCGCCTCTGCTGAGCCAGAGGTGCTGGCGACTGACGAGCCGAAGTGGTTAATCCAGAGAATGGGGAAGTGCACGAAACCCCTGCCACGGAGGATGGTGTGGCAGATGTGGAGAAACGAGACGGGGATGCCCCAGAGGCTGTGCAGCCTGCAAGAAAGCCAGCTGAAGGTGAGGCTATGGCTTCTTTAATTATTCACTGATACTGACATACTGCAGTTGTATTGTATTGCTTGAATAGTACAGTGAACACGATGGGACATTGTGTTTTACCTGGGTACAGGTGGACAATAATACTTTTGATCTAGTATATGATTTGGCACTATGTTGAACGAGTGACAAGTTTGCTCCTTCGATGTTTTGTATGGCTGTGCTTATTTATATATGTATTGAAAATACTAGTGCTTTGTAGTGATCTAATATTTCTGGCCAAGCTCTGTTAGAGTAGTCATCTACATCATGTTACAAATTTCAGTTAGACTGTTGGAACTTTCATCTATGGAATTTAGCATGTTGTATTGTTGTTGTTTTGCCCGAAAAACCTTGCCTGCATGCTTTTAAATGGAGAAAATTCATGTGAATGCACTGCTGCTTTAACAATTAACTATCAAGCAGGAGAGCTTCATCTCTACCCTGTTCCTGTCAGGACACAATCAGGTGAAAAGCTCAAGCTGCAGTTAACTGTAAAAAAAGTTCTTTCTTTGTCTATTTGACTTAACTAGTTCTGTTGTTTCATGATATGCTGTTATTTACAGCTAGATTCTGTTATTGACGTTAAGCAATTCCTCTTGGATGCTCCTGAAACATGCTTCTATACATGCTATGATTTGATATTGCATACTGAAGATGGGTCATCTCATCAGTTAGAAGACTACAATGAAATATCTGAAATAGCAGATATAACTTCTGGTGGATGTTCACTAGAGATGGTTGCTGGTATGTAACATGTTCTAGTTTCTTCTCTATGTCCTGTGTCGGTGCTTATTTCGTGGAGCTGAAGTAAATGTTCTTTCAGCAATATATGATGAGAGGTCTATTAGGTCACATCTCCGACGTGTGAGGGAGCTACTATCCCTGTCTAGTCTTCATGTTTCCCTATCAACATCCTTAGCTCTGCAGCATGAGTCTGCTCAGGGAAAATCTGCAGGTACATCAGGTCCAATGTTTTTTGAGATGAAAATAGGTGGAGGAACCATGTGTGTGAAAGAGACGTGGATTATAGAGGCATATTTGAGTTTTATTTGTCTAATCTCTACTTCCAAGTATGCAAGGAATGTGTTTTGGATACGTCTCTAGCATGAAGTTTTTTAAAAAGTGATAGTATATACCTAATACCAAGTGTCTTTTGTGCTCTTTTACTCTCTCAAATGTGCGAATAAGTTGGAGCAACATGTGTAGCAACATGCAATTATACAAGTTAGAACAATGTGTTTCTAACTATATTACAGAGTTGATCTCTAGGATAAATAAGAGCGAATGTTCAATAAATATTCAAGCAAAAAGTTGTTTGGGTTATCATAGAATAAGCTATACATCTTGTTACAACGTACATGCATGTTTGTTACTCGTATACTGTTTGGTGTCATTAATATTAATATTTTTATGGGATATTTATCAAACTTTAAACGCTTCAACAAAGAATGCAAGAAGTTTGTTTCTTTTAGCTTTTCACTCTCATCTGTTCATATCTCACTTCTCTTCCGTCTCTTACACTATCATCCGTCTTCTCACTTCTCTTCTGTCTCTTACACTATTACCCGTCTTTCTTTGAGTTTGGAGTCACAAAGCTTTAATTGATTTTGCACCACTTCTACCATGGTCTAGTCGTCTCAAACCATTTGTGTCATAGCTTACGCATACATATGCCTCGCATTTTACCATTCATAAACTTACACATATGTGCACACAGCACACAAAAAAGCACATACGCATGCATATGGCTCGCATTTCACCGTTCATAAGCTAAATTAAATCTATATCTACTACACTTAATATTAAGACAAAATCTCCTCCCTCACTTACCCGAATAATGAAGATTTTTCTCTATATAAACCGAACTCTTGATCCATACATATATGAGTTACGACAACTCGCATTTAGCGATGATGAATATGAGTCCGATTCTAACATGTATTGGGATGCTCACTACTGACTCGTGGCCTGCATTCATACCGGGTAGAACAACTTCTACCTAACAGCTATACGAAGTCCTATTCCTATATATATTAAGCGTGTTCGATTGTCTGGACCGTGGCTACAGATAGACACGTGGTGCAACTGAACCTATTTACTATATGTATTAAGCTTGTTCGATTTGTCTAGACTCCACGAGAGCTTGTGCCGCACGACGCTTAAAGCACCGTGGAGCCTAGCCACAACACAAGGAAATGAGGCCTTGTTTAGATCCACAAAGTTTTTGGATTTCGACACTGTAACATTTTCGTTTTTATTTGATAAACATTGTTCAATCATAGAGTAACTAGGCTTAAAAGATTCGTCTCGTGTTTTATAGGCAAACTGTGCAATTAATTTTTGTTTTCATATATATATTTAATGCTCCATGCATGTGCCGCAAGATTCGATGTGACGAGAAATCTTGATTTTTTTTTGGTTTTTAGATCAACTAAGACCTTGTTTAGATCCAAAAAGTTTTTGAATTTTGACACACTTTCATTTTTATTTGACAAACATTATCCAATCATAGAGTAACTAGGCTTAAAAGATTTGTCTCGTGATTTACAGACAAATTGTGCAATTAGTTTTTGTTTTTATCAATATTTAATGCTCCATATATTTACCGCAAGATAGAATCTTAAAAAGTTTTTGGTTTTGGACGAACTAAACAAGGCCTAAACAAGGGGCTGCAACCAAGGTTCGCGTAGGTGGTTGGTGGGGGTCGCTGACTTGTGGACCCTGTAACGTAGCGTGGTTAAACAAACGACATATGTATTGAGTCAAGCCAAACAAATAAATCCACCCAAGAAAAAAGCTACACTAAACTAACCTGCCTGATAATACCTGTCTAGATAATAACAAACAGGCTCATTGATTCGTTGCAATGCACCAACACGTTTTACGTTTATAGAAAATAGCTGGTACGACCTTTGAATTGCACGTCCCTAATGAATATGAACACGCGTTTCCAATTGCACGCGCGGTGCGTCGGTGTGCCGCTTAAAGATGGCAACGGGGCTCCGATCTCCGATTTTCCGAGGAGAATTCCCTTATTAGGGGACGGGGACGATGCTAGTTTGATTCCCATGGGGGAAAACTGATCCCGTCGGGGCTGGTGGGGACGGGATGGTTCAATGTCCCCGAAGCCGATCCCCGTATCCCCGCCCCGTAAAGTTGTGATGTAGGCGCGACCCAACAGAGAAAGGCCCATCTAAAGGCCCAAGTACAGACAGCTGAATATATATACCTGAGTAACCCTAATTCTATTCATCTCACCTTTGACTCCCACACCAGACGCCACTCCACCAAGGCGCCGCCGCCGCCGCCAGCCTTCACGGCTTCCATCTCACCCTCTCCCCTTCACCTTCCACTTCCTGCACGCATCACCCACCTACATCTGCATGGTCCACGCAGTCATGCGGTGAGTGCGGAGTGCCTGAGCCTGCACAGCGTGCTGCGTTCCAAGGAGAGAAGAGAACATTGTCATCTCAAATCCGGCCAGAAACGATTGAGCAACGGAGCCAATAATAGGGTCGGGATTTCATCTGTGGAGGTGCGGCTCAAATCTATTCGAGCTTGCTCCTGCTGTCTGATGATTCCAGCGTTCTCCTGCTGTCTACATCAGAGTACTACTAGATCGATCTACAAGTGCAACGTGTATGTAAACATGCTTCAGTGCTTGTACATTGGAGCTTGCTCTTGCTTTTGCCCTCTAGATCTGTGTGCTACTAGATCTTCTGTGAGCGCAACGATGTATGTTCAATGTATTACAATTTTGTGCAATGGTGCTTTTTGTTTTGGAAAAAATTATTGGAATCTCCTGGTGTTCAATTTCTCTCGATCTTGCACTCTCCAAAAATTGTAATTTTCTATGTCTGTCACTGGAACGGGGACGGGGATCTCCACGGGGATGGATTCCCCGCTCGGGGACGGGGACGGGGGAAACTCAAGCCCCGACGGTGGTCACGGGGACGGGGATGGAGGAATATTTGTCCCCACGGGGACGGGGATGGGGAGCCATCCTCCGATGGAGAATTCCCCGTTGCCATCTTTAGTGCCGCTGCAGCCCAGCTGGGACGAGAGAATCTTTATCCAAACAGGTTTCCGTGCGCACACGGTTTGCTGTTCCGGCCCCAACTCTACCTCTCGGTACCTTCACGCATCATCCCACCGCCATCTGCAACTCTGTCGTTCCACTTCCAGTCTTCTTTTGCCCCCGATCCCCCTTTAATTTCAACTCGCATCTCTCGTGCAGCCCCAGCCCCAGCGCCAGCCCCCATGGACCTTCCGGTGGTGGATCTCGCGCCGTATCTTCGGGCCGCCGCCGGCGACGCGGCCCCGGCGGGTGAGGAGGAGCTGCGCACGCTGTGCGCCACGGTGAGCGCTAGCCTGCGGGATACAGGGGCGTTGCTGGTGATGGACCCGCGCTGCTCCGCGGCGGACAACGACCGCTTCCTCGACGTCGTCGAGAGCTACTTCGCCCGATCCGCCGACGCAAAGCGCCTCCAGGAACGGCCCCACCTCCACTACCAGGTAGGCAGCTGCCCGCCCCGTACATTTTCTTCTCTGTCTGTTTTGTCGAATTGGGCAATCGGGTTTGATGGATCGGGTGTGGGTATGGTCAACCGGATGGCGCTAAACACTGGATTCATGGTGCTGGGATTAATACCACCTCGGTTGGATCCGGATCACTGCCGTGATTGATCACATTGTAAAATAGGCACGATCAGGTCTTGCTTAATGCGTGTTAAAGAAAAAAAAACTCAACTTGCCCCACTGTGCTGAATTACTGATCCAGTTTGCTTGTTCTTGGTAAGGTTGGTGTCACACCCGAAGGGGTCGAGGTTCCTCGCAGTTTGGTCGACAAGAACATGCAGGAGAAGATCAGGAGCATGCCAGAGGAGTTTCAGCCAGCCACGCCTAAAGGGCCGGACCCGAAATGGCGGTACATGTGGAGAGTGGGTCCTCGCCCTGCAAATACTCGCTTTAAGGTTGTGATTTCCATGTGACGTCTCTGTATGATCTTGGATTTTAAAATATGAAACGCGTTAAGTATTGACGGCAGTAGTTTAGTTTAGGGGTGCAAAGGGGTAACCTTTAGGTGCACCTCCAAACCTCTTTAGTTCAAATATTTGTACTACTTAATTGTTTTGGAGAAGTAGTATAAATATTTGAACTAAAGAGGTTTAGAGGTGCACCTAATCATCACTCATTTGCACCCCTAGTTTAGTTTTGTTGCTTTGTACTGAGCTAGTAACTAACCTTGTTTAGGAGCTAAACTCAGAACCTGTTATCCCTGAGGGATTACCTGAGTGGAAAGAGACGATGGATTCCTGGGGTTCTAAAATGATTTCTGCAATTGAGGTATATCCATGCTAGTACTTTTTTGTGAACAGTATTCACAGTGTTTTATGTATTATACATAGCTGTGTGCCTATGCCCACACCTGTATGGTTATGTTTGCATAGGTTGTTGCTGAGATGGCTGCAATTGGCTTTGGCCTGTCCAAGGACGCATTTACTTCTTTGATGAAGGAGGTAATATTGTGTTCTCTGCTCTACTCATTCAAAAAAGAAAAATCTCTCCCTTGTTCTGTAGTACTCATTTTTTTTAAAAAAATAAAATCTTATTCTTCCTTTTTCTGTGTCAAAAGCTATCACTGGGTTCCTTAGTGGGTTCTAAAGTATGGCATGAGCTCTTTGGTTCTGTAGTTGCAGTTAGAGATCAATCTATATAGTATTCATATTCAATTTCTATAATAATTTTGTTGATATGGCTCAATTTCTCTTTGAACACTAGGGACCACATCTCCTAGCACCAACTGGAAGTGACTTGCAGCGTCATGGTTCTGAGGGCACTGTTTTTGCTGGATTCCACTACGATCTTAATTTTTTGACAATACATGGCCGGAGTAGATTCCCAGGCCTAAACATCTGGTTAAGGAATGGTAAAAAGATGGAAGTGAAAGTCCCTGTTGGTTGCCTTCTAATTCAGTCTGGAAAACAGGTCTGCCTTGCTGCTACTTTTATGTATAAATCTAAACTTTTTCAGTTTGATGATATCATATTATGTTTTGTTTGGTCTTTATGAATACTTGCTTTTATAATCAATGTGATTGTAAAAATCAAACTGACCTCTACTTTTGTACTTCAATCATAAAACATCAGGTATATCAAACTTATAAAACTTTGACCATCAATATCTAATATTTTATATGATTCACAACACAAAAATGACACTACTATATTCATTATGAAAAATAATTTCATAATAACTAACTTTTTTGGTATAAAGATAATTTTGTTTTATAGATTCAAAGGTAAAAAAAAATCAGAATATGGACAAACCTAGAAAGACTCTCTTCTTAAAGTTTTGGTTTAAATATATGAGTTCTTTTCTGGAGTATCAAATACTTCAACAGAACTACAGAAGTACTAAGAATATTGGGTGTGGCTATAAAATAAAGAAAAAAATGACACTGTACTGTAGGACCATTTACTTACTGTACGACTATTTACTGATCAGATGTGTTCCTTTCTGAACAGCTGGAATGGCTTACTGGTGGCGATTGTTTGGCTGGAATGCATGAGGTAGTGGTGTCTAAGAGAACGCTAGATGCCATAGCACTAGCGAAAGAGCAAAATAGAAGTTTGTGGAGGGTTTCATCAACAGTAAGTACTATGGATTCTCAATTTATGTAAGCAATAGTTTGGACAAGTGTTTAAAAGTCGGCAGCGGTTAAATTCTATAGTCTGACGTTTTGATTACTAACTCATTTTCTCTCTCTAAACAGTTGTTCGCGCACATTGCTTCGGATGCAATTCTTAAGCCGCTCGGCCACTTTGCTGAAGCACCTGATGCTCATTCCTATCCACCTATATGCGCTGGGGATTATGTCGAGCAGGAGCTTTCAGTCATTAACCTGAAAGGAAAGGATGGAGTATAGACTCTATGCAGCAGATGGATCTGGTTATCTTATGAATTGACAGATATCAGGATGCAAAACTAAATTACCCAAACTGGCAATTGGGTCTTCGTTTCCAAGTGCTGTTGTACTGAGGGTGGTTAAGTTGTTCTGAAGATATGTTTGTTCATTGCTCTCGTTAAGATAATGGATACCCTTCTTTATGTACCACATTATCACTTGTGAAAATAAAATGTATAGCTTACACATAAAGCTGCTATTCTCCTAGTGCAATCCTGAAACTGTTATTCACCTAGTTCAGTTATCTGTAATGTCTAAAACAGAGAACATTTTCATCGACCAAAATTATACTGTACTTCTCACACGACAAGTGAAGTTACACTACAAGCTGCCCTTTCTCAGCACAAAGCAACTCATGTAAATCTACATATGTACAGCGACCAACTCGGACATCCAACAGCATGTGGTAGCATTTATTTATCAGACCCAGTTGTTGGGCAGCGAGAAATTATGGAACCTGAAGGATGCATCCCCAGCGGTATCCCTCTCGTGCATGACCCCGGGGTCCCCTTCCGTCTGCATGCGCTGTTCGACGCACGCAAACGAGTTGTGCCGCGGCAACTCCGGGGACGGCAAAGGCAGCGGCAGCGGCAGCGGGCAGGCGGGCTCGCGCGCTGGCAGAGTCGGCGGGTCGGACTCGCCGTCCCACATGAGCACGTGAAGAAGGATCGGGCGCAGAGCGTGGCGGTGCAGGGACAGTTTCTGGCTGAGGGACACGGTGTCGAAGCACCGGATGGCGCCGGAAGTGGACACCATCCACGGCAGCACCTTTTGGCCCGACACCCTCGAGATGACCAGCAGCTTGGACGCGCGATAGAGGTCGCGGAGCCCCGAGCGCGTCGACGGTGCCTGGTGCTCGACGTCGTTCTCCACCACGGACGAGACGTAGATGAAACCCGGCCTGCTCAGAGTCACACAAGTGAAAGTGACTTGATGAGTTCTGACTCACCACACCAGACACATGCACTACTCCAGCGAGGACGTGTTCGCCGTACGTACCTCTTCAGTGCGGCTAATGGCGAAGCTAGCCGAGCCTGACGTCGCCCTGCTCGAGGATGATCTCCACAGTCATTTCTCCAGCAGCGGCCGTGTACCAGACGCGCACCGCCTTCACCACGCCGATGTCCACGCCGTGATAGTCCTCGAAGCCATAAAGGCTGGCGTTGGCGAGGTTCGGGAGGTCGGCCAGCGAGCCCGAGTTGACTGTCGATGATGCTGTCTCGCCGGAGATCTGCACCGAGAAGAGAAAATCAGATCGTCAGAGAGGCGCACGTACACAGACGACGACTGAACCAGCAACATCATCGACGCAATCTTGGTCATTAATTACTACCTTGGTGAGAAGGGCCTCAGTCTGCACGTACGTTCAAGAAGGCAATGGGCACGCCGGACGCCTGAGACGAGAGGATCCAGGCGTTGGCGCGGGCCACGGTGTCCTCGACGGAGTTGTAGCGGGAGCCGGCACGGTCGAGCGCCATGGGCAGCGCAGAATGAGCAAGGAGAGGAAGCTGCTGGACCTGGGGATTGGTAGCACCTCCCGCATCTTCTTCTCCCACGGGTAGGACACGTAGCCATCCTGCAGCTGCGCCTTGCTCAGCGCGCACACCACCCTCGAGCTCCTCGAGCCTGAAAAAGAAAAGCACCGTAGGTGCCAACGACCATAGCATCAGGAATGCACAAGAGCTAGCTAGCTAGCAAACTCAAATCAATATTTACGCACTACTTTTTTGGTCCAATAGAGAAGGGGAAGTGACTGATCAGACCGATAAAAGTCAACCTAGTCGCGTACTCGCGTTAAGGATTTGAGGCAGGATTTTATAATCAGATGAGTACTATTCAGCAATCGCCAATCAGCAAATGGTTTGTGAAGCATAATAATGAATCTAGCTAAACTCTAGTTCGACCCATCCCCGTGACGATCCCATCTTACAGAAGCAATTATATACTCCCTCCATCCCAAATTGTAAGTCATTCCAAGAATCTTGGAGAGTCAAAGCATTTTCACCTTTGACCAAAATTATAGAGAGAAATATTAAGATTTGTAATGTAAAGTGGGTATACTATGAAAATATAATTAAGGAAGAATCTATTATATTTAGTTGGTATCATAATAATTATTATTTTATCATATAAATTTGGTCAAACTTAGAAAAGTTTGACTCTCTAAGATTCTTGTAATGACTTACAATTTGGGATGGAGGGAGTACTCTTTTTGACTGACAGGAGCAACACACTGCATAGTGCGTTCACTATACAGACTTCCAGGTTTACCATGTTATTACAGTCTACATGAATACATGATTTAGAGTGACCTAATTGTCGAGTTCCTATCTCATAACAAGATTGGCATCTTATTTGGTACAAAAGCTTGCAAATGCAAGACGTGACAAGAATACAAGACACAAAAGAGTTAGGAATCAGATCAATATTTTTCTATGTTCTGTAATCATGCATTTTTTTCCCAATTCAGAAGGAAAGTGAATGATCAAACCAGCAAAAAGTCAACGGAGGAATCTATTGGTTTCATCAATTAAGAATTCGGTGAATGTTCAGTAATCAGCAAGTGGTTTGCCAAGCATAATAATGAACAAGCTAAATGCTGATTCCTTTCAATGTTGTATCGCCGTGTCTGTTGCCTGGAAGTATGCATCTTGAGCTAGACTAAGCAATTATATACCTCTTTTTAGATTAAAAAAAGAGTAAATTCCATCACCGGTCCCTAAACTTGTTCGGGTGTGTCATTCCGGTCCCTAAACTTGCAAAACGACCGTTTAGATACCTAAACTTGTTCGGCTATATCATCCTGGTTCCTAAACTTAGAAAGGTCCCTAAACTTAGAAAACTCCCGTATAGGTCCTCAAACTTGTTTAATTGTGTCATCCCGGTCCCTAAACCTGACACGACAAATCTAAAAACTTTACATCTTGTGATCACATGTGGAGATGTCTGGGTTTTGGACATTTGACGTCGCAACTTACTCGAAAACGATTGAATTTTTTACCATAGCCTACACATGTGTTAATATGAAACCTCGTAAAGTTTCGTAATTTTTAGACCTCGTATAGATTTAATATAATTTTAAATCAATTTTCTGAGAAGTGGCTAATCATGTCACACGTAAAAGATGCGCGGAATTTGATTCCAGTTTGTGCGCAGAGACTCCACACACATCAAATAACATGAATAACATTTTTTGAAAGACTACAGTTTATTATATCATGCACCTACAGTTCAGCGGAAAAATTACGACGAATTGAAATAAATTCAAGAAATATATATAAAAAAGTGAAATTTGTGCCAATTTTTAAATTTGTGTTTAAAATAATGTGATTTGTGCCCAAAAAAAAATTAGACTCAAAACTAAAAAAAAAAATCTTTGCCGAGGGCTAAGCTTGGCCCTCGGCAAAGGGGGTCTTTGCCGAGGGCCAGAGGAAAGACCCTCGGCAAAGAATTTTGTAAAAAAAAATTAAAAACCTTTGCCGAGGGCTTTGTATCTGGGCCCTCGGCAAAGGACAAAACCCTAACTATACCCTGCCTGGGCCAAGGCCCAAATCAAAACCTTCCTTTCTCGGACGCCGCCGCCGCCACCCCACCCGCGCACCCGCGCGCCCGCACGGCCGTCCGCCGCCGCCGCGCGCGCCTCCTGGCCGCGCGCACGCCCGCCCGCCGAGCGCGCCCCCGGCCGCGCGACCTCCCTTCTCTCTTGACCGCCGGCGCCGCCCCCGGCCGCGCGCGCCCCCGGCCGCCCGCCCGCCGCCCTCGGCCGCGCGCTCGCCCGCCCTCGCGCGCTCGCCCGCCCGCGCGCACGCTCGCCCGCCGCCGCGCTCGCCCCGGGCCGCGGGCACGCCCGACCTCGCCGCGCACTCGCCCGCCCCCGCGCGCGCCCCCGGCCGCGCGCCTGCCTGTGGCTTCGCCCGCCGCCGCGCGCTCCTCCCCCGCCCGCTCGCCCACTGCCGCGCTTCCCCGCCCACCGCCTATCCGAGGACAGAGGAGAAGGAGGTGGGAGAAGGAGAAGTAGCCCCGTGTTGCGACGTGGTGTCTACCATCGCAAGGTATGGCACGTGTTGATGGCATGATTTTTGTGTTAGTAGCCTAGCAGTAGCGGTGTTGGTGATTGCATGGAGACGATATATATATACATGTGTGTGTGATCGTTGGCCATCGTGCCTACGTTTGTTGCAGGTTTTTGGAACCTCCCGATGTAGGGGAGGTGCTGTCGAAATTTTCAATTGACACCTATTGCCTTTTTATGCAGGAGAAGAGCACGTCGCAGGAGACCCGGAGGACGCCATTTGTCTTCGTCCGCGTCGCGGTTCTGCCTGCACTGCGTCGCCTCACCACTGCGTCGACTCGCACTGCACCGGTAGTCTGACTTCACCGACACCCAAGGTATAAATAGCCTCTCTTTCTTATTGTTGTCGTAGATCACGTGACCTAGTTAGGCGTCTCCCGTCCGAAAGAGATACGGTCGTAGGTATGTGGATCTTTGCATATCTTCGACCGTATCTGTTTTGGATTGTCCACATTTTTTGGACAGCCCGCAGATGCGTAGATGAGTTAGTTTCCATGGTCCGGTCCTATCCAAGACAAAGTTTCGACATCACCTCCCTGTTGTTCTCCAGATACACACTCTCCTTTGCAGGACGTGTATCGGGAGAACGACGAGGAGGTGCTGCCGAAATTTTGTCTCGGATAGGACCCGACCATGGAAACTAACTCATCTACGTATCTGCGGGTGGGATTAGGACCTATCCTCACCTATTAGACAGTAGGAACACCGCGTAGATGCAATTGATGGTCACAATACTCTGTGATGTAAATGTTAAAGGATGGAGGATCGTGAGTGGATGTACACGGGCTGGAGAAGCGGGAATGACTATGACGTTGCATGGGTGAAGGGGGTTGATCTTTTCTTGAAACAAGCATTTGGCCCAGCAGCAGGAGGACATTCTCTAGTGTGGTGTCCCTGTATGAAATGTGACAACATGCGAAAGGTAGACAAGAAGACCATGGGTAGACATCTTGTGTTCAATGGTTATACACCTGGCTACCATCGGTGGATCTACCATGGTGAAGCAGATCGTATAAGAGCGGAGGTGGTGAGACCACGACTCGAGGCTTTTGATGATAATGCTGGGGTAGCAGACATGTTAGATGACACCCACCAAGCTCACTTTGCTGAACAACATGAGAGGGAGATGGAGGACTCCGCAAAGGGCTTCTACAAAATGTTGGACTCGGCACAGAAACCCCTTCACGAGCGTACAATGATTTCTCAGTTGGATGCGATTGGACGCTTAATGGGGTTGAAGGCCGAGTTAAACCTAAGTCGAGAAGGCTTCGATAAGATGTTGGCCGTGTTTGGCACCATGCTACCAGGGAAGCATACTTTGCCGATGAACTTGTACGAGGCAGAGAAAGTCCTTCGTATGCTGAAGATGCCATATGACAAGATACATGTTTGTCCGAATGGGTGCGTCCTATTTAGGAAAGAACACAAGGATGCAAATTATTGTCCGAAGTGTAAATCCTCTAGGTACCTAGAGGTAGACTCTGGTGAT
This sequence comes from Sorghum bicolor, assembly GCF_000003195.3. Classification (NCBI taxonomy): domain Eukaryota; kingdom Viridiplantae; phylum Streptophyta; class Magnoliopsida; order Poales; family Poaceae; genus Sorghum; species Sorghum bicolor. Next base: position 13,335,976 of record NC_012872.2, read on the forward strand.
GGTCAGAAGAAGCAGCTTCAGATCCCCGCGAGAGTGCTACGTCACCTCCCTTTCCTGCCAAGAATCCAACGCCTATTCATGACCGAGGAATCCGCAAAACAGATGACATGGCACAAAGATGGCAAACGGTATAATCCTGAGAAGATGGTACATCCGTCAGATGCTGAAGCATGGACGTACTTTAATGACCAACATCCTGACAAAGCATCTGAGGCCCGTAATGTACGTGTCGCACTAGCAACAGATGGGTTCAATCCTTATGGAATGATGGCTGCCCCATACACATGCTGGCCCGTTTTTGTTATCCCCCTCAATCTCCCTCCTGGCATCTCATTTCAGCGACATAATGTATTCCTATAGTTGATAATTCCTGGACATCCGGGTAGTAATATGGGTGTGTTCATGGAGCCTGTGATTGATGAATTGATCCACGCTTGGGAGAAGGGGGTATGGACATATGACCGAGCTACAAAGACAAGCTTCAAAATGCACGTTTGGTACCACTACTCCCTGCATGACTTCTTGGCATATGGGTTATTCACTGCCTGGTGTGTTCACGGGAAGTTCCCATGCCCAATATGCAAGGAAGCTGTGAGGTTCATTTGGTTGAAGAAGGGTGGCAAGTATTCATCGTTCGACCAACATCGTCAATTCCTCCCTCTAGACCATGAATTCAGACAAGACATCAAGAGCTTTACAAAAGGTGTCAAAGTGATAGACCCTAAACCGCACTTGAGGACTGGTGCCGAGGTTCGTGCTCAGATAGATGCTCTCGTGCCTAATGAACAAGGTGGTTTTGTGGGATATGGTGAGGAACATATGTGGACTCATAAGTCTGGCTTGACGAGGCTCCCCTATTTCGATGACCTTCTTCTGCCACATAACATTGATGTAATGCACACTGAAAAGAATATCGCTGAGGCGCTTTGGGGAACACTCATGGACACTGATAAGTCTAAGGACAACGTTAAGGCTAGAGTGGACCTAGCAATGTCGTGCGGTAGACCAAACCAACATATGCAGCCTCCTAGTGGCCGAAACAAGAACTGGAAAAGGCCTAAGGTGCCTTTTGTCTTAGGCATCGATCAAAGGAGGGAAGTACTAAAATGGATCCAGACGTTAATGTTCCCAGATGGATATGCAGCGAATCTTAGTAGGGGAGTGAACTTAGCCACTATGCGAGTCAACGGGATGAAGAGTCATGACTACCACATTTGGATTGAGCGGCTTCTTCCCACGATGGTCCGAGGCTATGTCCCCGAGCATGTCTGGCAAGTGCTGGCAGAGTTGAGCTATTTCTTTCGCCAGCTTTGTGCCAAGGAGATATCTCGGACCGTCGCTCATGAGTTGGAAAAATCGGCACCTGTGTTGCTTTGTAAGCTGGAGAAGATCTTTCCACCCGGCTTCTTCTTGCCGATGCAGCATCTGATTGTGCACCTCCCGACCGAGGCACGTTTGGGGGGGCCTGTGCAGGCCCGTTGGTGCTATCCAATCGAGAGATGTCTAAAGACTCTTCGCAAAAAAATGTACAAATAAAGCTAGAATTGAGGCTTCCATTGCAGAGGCATGCCTTCGAGAGGAGGTGGCAAACTTCACGACGCTATACTACAAGCCAAACCTTCCTAGCAATCATAATCCACTCCCTCGTTACAATGCCGTCGAAAATGAATCAACCCTCAGCCTTTTCCAAGGCCAACTAGGCAGTGCAAGTAGATCATCACCGAAGCTATTGGGAAATGAAGAGTGGCGCAGGATAATGCTATATGTGTTGAGGAACCTTACCGAGGTGGAGCCATTCATCAAGGAATTTGTTCTTGAATTCTGGCATCAATCAAGGGATCCTACCTCGCATGAACAAGACACCTTTGTTTCGGCAGGTGCAGGAGCAGGGAGGCCTTGTCGGTGTTTTCCCCACGGGGGGTCACACCAATGAGTAAATTTGTATGCGTGCTCCCTTTTCCAGATGGTGATGCAAGAAGACACAGAGATTTATCCTGGTTCGGGCAAGAGAAGGCCCTACGTCCAGCGGGGGGAGAGATTTGTATTATCTTGCACCTAAGTGCTTGTATAGGGGTGAATACAGGCGTGGTATGGAGTGTGTGTGTGTTCTACTGCGTATGAGCGTCCTCCCGTTCTATTCCTGAGTCCCTCCTTTTATAGTTCCAAGGAGTGACTCAGGGTACATGCGTAGATGTCAGAGTAGGGGTCGATAGCAGCATGGAGCGCTGACCTACGTGAGGCTTCCGTACCGGCGTGACTTCGAGCTGTCCCGTCTTAATAGCCTGGTGATGATTACGCGTGCCCCTGCATTCTGCTCTGTGCGCCGTCTTGTGCTGGTTCAACGGTCGCATGCTCGTACGGTAGAGCGGCAGATCCGGCGGGATGGTTATGGTGTTATCAGTCGACGTTCCACTCGTCCCTAGGAAGGAACCCCGTTCGATCGAGGGTCGAACGCCGTGTAACGTGGCGATATCCGAAGCGCTGACCTTGAATGTCTCGAGGGGGTCCCGATTAGACGTCCCATCCTTGTTTCCCGCGTCCTGACATGCCCTAGGCCGTTCGGTGGGAAGGCTGCAAAAAGATCGATGGGACGGATGCCTGTTCCCTATCGCGCCTCCCGTGACCTGTATGTTAGGTGGGGAAGCATCAGGCGCATTTAATGCCCCGGCTCGCGTGCGCGCGTCACGCGGCGGGCGGCGTCCTTACGCTCGACGCCTCCCGGTTCGAGTGAGCCTATTCCGTATTCACGGTAACCAGCGCTCGACGCCTGATCGATTCGCTCGACGCTATTTCCGTCTTCGAGGTTGCGGCCGTCGATGGCAGCGCACACGTAAGACCCGAGCGTCGAATTGAGGGCCTCGACCTGCGTACGGGCAATCTCGTAATGCGCATCGGTGAGGGTACCCCTTACTGATACCCTCGACAGTAGCCCCCGAGCCTCCATTTGAGCGCTAGCGCTCGAGTGGAGGCTTTGTTTTGCGGTCGAATTTCCGTGGGGGCGCGCGAGCGACCCCGCGGGGGTAGCCCCCGAGCCCTCGGAGGAGTTTTTGACCCCTTCGAGGGTTACGTTGTCTAATTCGCAGAAGCGCTTTTGACACCAGTGGTGGAAGGTTCTGACTGGCTCGTTTTGCCCGGGGGTTTCGACGTACTCTCGATAGAGCGAGCGTCTTCCACCCCAGATTGAGTTCCTAGCGGGTAGTCCAAGTGAGAACCTGTGCCCCTTTCGAGGGGGTCAGCTGTAGCCCGGAGGCGTTCTCATAAAGCGGGATCGACGTGGTCGGGGATACCAGTCTCATTCGATAGAGTTCGGCGGCTCGATGCCTCCCGTCGGGGGGATTCCTCTCGACTGTCTCGACCCTACCTTGGATATCGCCAGCGAGCCCTCGAGGCGGGCCTCGATCTTCGACCACTCGCTGGGGATCCCTGACTCTGGCGCTCGAGATCGGCTGTCGAACCCTTTCGGCGGGCCAGCCATCGACCTCTCGAGACTCTCGCGGGTACGCCCCTTGGCTTACAAGGGAAGGAAGTGGCCGTGGCGGTTCGCCTTTCTGCCCGTTGGGCGCGCCTTTTTAGGTGCGTGACGTTGCGACACTGCGTCGGCGTGGAATTCGGAGCGCCCCGCCTGTGTGGGGAAAGAGACGGTTAGGTGGCGCATTTAAGGGAGGGAGTTACCTTATTTCTCGAATCTGTCCGTTGGCGGACTGCTGCCTATAAATACATCGTGGCGCCGCCGCCGTTCTTCTTCCTTCCGCCTTCTCGCTTTCATTCTCTCGTTGCCTTTGCTTTCTCGCTGCCTCATGCGCGCGTGCGCCCCCTCGAGCGGCAGCGGATCCATCGTCCTTCCAACCAAGATGCCTGTGAGACTTGTCGCCGCCGACGACTGGCGCCCGTCGTCGATGACAGAGCGCCGGTTGCTAGAGCTGGAGAGTGAGGGACTCTTGCGCCGCCGCACCTCGCTGTCGTCTCCAGAGTGGATCGCGCCGCCGGCGAGTCATAGAGAGCCCCAGCCGCCCGAGGGCTACGTGGTGTCGTTCGCCAAGTTCCACCGCCACGGCTTGGGCGCTCCCCCGAGCCGCTTCATGCGGGCCCTCTGCTTCCACTATGGGGTGGAGCTCCAGCATTTCTCCCCAAACGCCATCACCGTTGCGGCGGTCTTCGCCGCGGTGTGTGAGGGCTACCTGGGGATGATGCCCCACTGGGATCTGTGGCTCCACCTCTACAGGGGCGAGCTTTTCAACGCCCCCACCGGAACCACCGGTGTGAGGAAGCACGTGCGGGCTGGGTGCCTCAACCTGGTGCTGAAGACGAAGAAGACGGAGAGGCCGCGCGAGTATATCCCGGTGGGGCTGTCGTCGAACCACGCTGGGTGGGACTGCCAGTGGTTCTACTTGAGGAATGACGACGGTCTCTTCCCTGCTTACACGGGCCGTCTGATTACAGAGCGCCCGGACAACTGGACGTACGGCGTCGTCCAAGAGCACCAGTCGCGGCTCGACCCCCTCCTCGACGCCATGAAGAAGCTGCGCCTGGAGGGTCTGTCTGCCGCTCTCGTCCTCTCGGCCGTCCATCGTCGAAGGGTCCTCCATTTGATGTCTCGGCCGTTGAGGATGGACGAGATGGGGCCGGGCGTCTCGTCCCGGGATCTCGAGGCTTGCCGGATGTCCAACGAGGCTCTGGCGGACGAGGTGACCGCCGCTCGAGTTAGGGCGGCCATCGCTGGCGACTTCAAATCGAAGCACGTCAACGGCTTCCCCATGAGGCCTGACGAAGGCTCGATCGACTTCGTATGCCCTCTTCTCGCACATAGCTCCGATTCTGGATTTTCCTCGATTCTCCCCCTTCTTTTTTTTAACTTTCCTTTATTCTGACAGGGACGTATTGATGTCCGGTCCTCGAGGCCCCCTGTGAGGGAGGACGAGGTCGATCGTGACAGACGGCGCCAGTCCGCCGAGAAACTGAAGTCCGCCAAGGACTCCGCAAAGAAAGGGGAGAAGAAAAGGAACCTCGATCGCCAAGCATTAGAGGCGTGTCGAGCCAAATCCAGGCAGAGGGGGGAGCCTGAGGGAGAATCCCCCAGCGACGAAGACGATGATGACGAGGACAGCGACGATTCCGAGGGGATGGCGTCACGTCTTGACCGGATTCTCGAGGGCCCGCCTTGAGGTGACGTCGATGTCCCCCGGACGGAGACTCTGATGGAGGGCTCGAGCGGATCCCACCGCTCGCGGGCCGTCACGCCCCCTGCGCCTACGGCCGGTCAGGTCGCGCCGCGCCCTCCCCTTGCGCCCAGGGGGAGTGGCCATGCTAGGCTCCAGGCGACGGGCCTCTGACTCGCGGTCGGGCCGTGGCCTCCGAGAAGGGAGAGGCCGACCGCAGGAGCGCCAGCCCCGGTGCTCGTCAAGCGGGAGCCGTTGCGCCAAGGCCAGTGCCTGCCCTCGAGGGGCCTGGAGCTTTGGCGCGAGGTGGCTCGAGGCCCTCCGGTCGGGGCGCTGGGAGGCGAGCTGTTCTTCCCGTGGGGTAAGCTCTTCATCGTTGTGACTTTTGTTCTCCTATTCCCTTGCGTTTCCTTGTATTCTAGTCTTTTCATGCTCGTTCCCCTCTTTCTAGGCTAAAGCGGACGCTCGAGCAGGCCCAGCCCTCGATGGCGAAGAGGCTCAAGGCAGGAGCAGCCTCTAAGGAGCCAGGTTTGTTGTTTGTTTCTAGGTCTCGAGACGTTCTTGCGTTGGTTATTACAGTGACCGACCTTTACACTCTATTTCGCAGGCTCCTCCGACTCTCAACCTCCGGCCGACGCTGGGAGTGCTCCGTCTCATCCCGAGCCTACTCCGACGGTGTCGACGCGTGACGAGGCGCCCCAAACTCAGGGGCCGGAAGGAGCCCCCGAGCCCCCCCGACTAGGGGTCGAGGCGGACCCCATCACCATCAGCGACACGTCGGGTGGTCACGAGGCGTCTGGGGACGCCCAACCTATGGAGGAGGAGGCGTCGACCTCTCTCATCTCGGGACAGACTCCCTGGCCTGCTAGCCTTCGAGCCCTCGAGGAGCAGAAGGAGAAAGAGAAAGAGGGGGAGGAGCGAGAGCTCGAGGCGATGCGGCCACCACAGGAGCTGCGGCAGCAGCAGCCACGTCAGCAGGAGGAGCAGCAGCAGCAGGAGCAGCAACAGCAGGAGCAGCAACAGCAGCAGCAGCAGCAGGAGCAGCAAATGCCCGAGGGGCAGCAACTGCAGCAGCAACAGCAACTGCAGCAGGAGCAAGGGGGCCAAGAGGAAAGGCCGCTCGAGCCCCTGCCTCAAGGTCCAGCCCAACCGGCACCGCCGGCGCCGCAAGAGCCCGGCGATCAGGGGGAAAATTTGCCGGTGTACGGTCCTCCCACCCCAGCGTGGCTCCTCCCGGGAGCCCCTGTCGCGATCCGGGCAGAGTTGGGGCGAGCGGACGGAGTAGTGGCGCTCGCCTGTATGATGCGCACCCCCACCGACCCCGAGTCCGAGATCAAGAGGACGATCTACGGCATGGACGGGATCGCGCCAGGGTTCCTCCGAGAGCGTCGGGCGTGGGAGGACCGTTTTCCCTCCGAGGAGGATGAGATCGGGTCGTCGGGAAGCAAAGACGGTACCTGGAAGACGGTGGATGACGACCGGCGGTTCCCATGCCTCGTCGACCTGTTCTTGCGCCACGGGGGCTCCCTCGAAACCGTCGAGAACCTTATCCGCGGTGTCAAGGCGCGGGCTGATCGGGAGATGGAGAACTGGTGCCCCGATCGGATTCGTATCCGGGCTTCCACCGATCCGTCCGAGCCCAACATCTTCCTCGATGACAAGAAGGAGGCCGAGAAGTGGGAGCATGTCGAGGAGCTCCGCCTTTGGACGAAGCACGTGGTGGGGCTCCTGTCGGACGTCATCAACAACGGACTCGGGCCTGCTTATTTTGTAAGTGTCTTTCGGTCTTTGGTCTCCATGGAGCCTTTTGGTTTTGTGCTCTGACTGTTCGTCCGCCGGCTCGCAGGATATGAAAGAGACCTCCCGCATCAAGTCGAGCTTCATCCACACCACGCGAGGCGGTTGGGAGCAGCTCCCCGTCCTCAAGGATCAGCTCCTCGAGTCGCAGGAGAAACTCCTCAAGGCTTATAAAGACCTCATAGCACTCGAGGAGGAGAAGAAGGCGAGGGAGGCTGCCTTGGTGGAGGCTCGAGAGGCCTCAAAGAAGGCAGAGGAGGAGACGATGCTGCTGCGGGAGCGGGCTCTGACGGTCGAGGAGGCTGCATCCAGAGCCCGGGAGGAGGCCCTGTCCTACAAGAGCGTTATTGCGGACCTGGACAAGGAGAAGGGCCTTCTCAAGACCGACCTGGACTCCCTCCGAGAGTCCTTCTAGAAGATGAAGGTGGAGCACGTGAACGGCGAGATCGCCAGGAGCGCCGCGGAGGAAGCCAAGAGGAAGGCCCTCGAAGATCTCGAGGCGGAGCGGGCTCAATCCCGCAGGCTTTCTGACGACGTCGAACGTCTGAAGGGAGAACTGTTGGAGAAGAGTAGGGCCATTGCTCAGGCTGGCAAGGTGATCGAGGATCTCCGCGTCGCCAACACCGAGCTGGCCCGTTCCAACAGAGAGATCGAGAGGGCCAACACCAGATTGTTCGGCGAAAACACGGCCCTGGAGGAGAGCGTCCGCGGTACGTTTCCTTTGTCGGATTTCTTTTTCGAGGTGTGCTCGGTTTTTCCTAAAGTCTCTTGTATAGTTTGCAGGGCTTAAGGACGAACTCCTAGCCACCCAAGTCGAGGCCCGTAATGCTAAGGCCCAGCTCGAGGCGGAGGTTGCTTTGAACCGTCATGTGCGGACGGCGATAAGCGACCTCTCGACCTCTTGGGAGGTCGAGCCTATGGACGAGTCGAGGGAGGGAGCTCGAGGCGACGCACTGGTCGACCAGCTGTGCTACTTAGGCGCGACGCTGAGAGACCGAGTGCGGGACGCCCTCCACATCGGGGTGAAGCGGGCGATGGTAGTTGTCTGCTCGGGATTCTCCTATGACATGGAGGTGGTGTCCCACGGCTTCGTCACCGACATCTCCAAGACCGACGCGGAGAACGAAGAGAGGCTCCACGCCTTGATCGACGACGCGGAGGCTCCTGGGGAAAGGCTGGCTAAGCTTTTTGAGCCTGAGGTGCTCCCTCCTGAGACTGGCTCGGGCTCAGGCAGGGGTGGTGAGGATCGTGCCATGGACTGAGGCCTGCGAGCCTGCGCAGGGTGCCTGGGGCCCCTTGTATAATACTTTGTCAATATGCTTTTTAAATGACATAGTATCTTTTTGTAATTGCTGGGTGTTTATTTGTCTTTCCGCTCGAGGTTCTTTTTATTTCTCTTTGCGCCTACGTTTGTATTCCCTGTTCGATCTTTCGTCAAAAACAACCTCGATCACCTCAAGGGTGAGTAGAGTTTCCGTAGCCCGGGGGCTAGGAGTTCTCAGGCTCGTTGTCCCTCGGCCTTTGAGGGGCTCGAGGCGCCTTAGCTACTCGAATCGTGCAAGGTTTACTAAGTGAGAAGAGGAAATTTCTTGGTTTTTTTTCGACGCTTGGGGGGGTCGTCCCCCTGGTAGCCCCCGAAGGGGTGTCGACTATGATGGGTCATAGTTGGCGCCTCCTTTTAACGTCGAGATTATGACTTGTAAATTCTTGGTACAAAAAGAAGTTGCTCGAGGGAAAGACTTCATTTATTCATGCATTCGTTTACAGAGTCTTGGTACAAAATGTACGTTGGAACGTAAGTTTTGAACTTCTAGGGGTAGAATCGACGTAGCTGTTCGATGTTCCATGCGTTGGTGAAGACCGCCCCCTTCTCGTCCGCCAGCTTGTACGTTCCTGGCTTTAAGACCTCGGCCACCACGTACGGGCCTTCCCATGGCGGGGTCAGCTTGTGGTGTCCTTGATTGTTCTGCCGTCGTCGTAGGACAAGGTCGCCCACGTTTAAGTCCCTCTTGCGTACGTATTTGTCGTGGTAGCGTCGAAGCTTCTGCTGGTATCTGGCAGAGTTGAGGAGGGCCATGTCTCGAGCCTCCTCAAGCCGGTCGACCGCGTTCTCTTGAGCTTCCTTATTCGACTGCTCGTTATATGCCTTGAGCCGAGGAGATCCATACTCGAGGTCCGTTGGGAGCACGGCCTCAGAACCGTAGACCATGAAGAACGGGGTGTATTTGGTGGCCCGGCCTGGCGTCGTCCTTAAACTCCATAAGACCGAGGAAAGCTCCTCGACCCACTTCTTGCCGAATTTCTTCAGGCGATTGTAGATCCTTGGTTTGAGCCCTTGCAAGATCATGCCGTTGGCACGCTCAACCTGGCCGTTAGTTCGAGGGTGAGCCACCGCGGACCAGTTCACACGGATGTGATGCTGATTGCAGAAGTCCAAGAACTTTTTGCCGGTGAACTGGGTGCCGTTGTCGGTGATGATCACGTTAGGGATTCCGAATCGGTGTATGATGTCGGTGAAGAAAAGGACGGCTTGCTCGGAGTGGATGTTGGTGATGGGTCGAGCCTCGATCCATTTGGAGAATTTGTCGATGGCCACCAGCAAGTGGGTGTACCCTCCTTTCGCTTTTTGCAGGGGCCCCACTAAGTCGAGTCCCCACACCGCAAATGGCCACGTGATGGGGATCATCTGAAGAGCGTGGGCGGGCAGATGCGTCTGTTCGGCGTAGAACTGGCGTCCATGACATGAGCGCACGAGCTCGATGGCATCTGCTACGGCCGTCGGCCAGTAGAAACCTTGTCGGAAAGCGTTCCCTACGAGGGTCCGTGGAGCAGCATGGTGGCCACAAGCCCCCGAGTGTAGGTCCTCGAGTAGTTTCCGGCCTTCTTCCACGGTGATGCAACGCTGCAAGACCCCCGTCGGGCTTCGTCGATATAGTTCGTTGTCCTCACCATAGATCACGTATGACTTGGCTCGTCGAGCGATACGACGGGCCTCGGATCGATCTTCTGGCAGCTCGCAGCGGATTAGGCAGTCGAGGAACGGTGTGCGCCAGTCGAACGGTCGACCGGGTCGCTGTTCCACCTCCATCACCTCTGCTGCCATCAGCAGCGTGTCGACGGTGTCGGTTGGCTGGGCGGGAGCGGCATCGACGCCAGCCCCTGAGCCCAAGTCGACGGATGGTTTGTGGAGATCTCTCGAGAGCGTGTCAGGTGGTACCGTTCCTCGGGTCGACGCGATTTTGGCGAGTTCGTCAGCTGCTTCGTTGTAGCGTCGGGCGATGTGGACGAGCTCGAGGCCGTGGAACTTGTCCTCGAGTCGGCGGACTTCTTTGCAGTACGCCTCCATTTTTGGGTCGAGGCAGCTTGAAGTCTTCATCACCTGGTCGATGACGAGTTGGGAGTCACCTCGGACGTCGAGACGTCGAACTCCTAGATCGATGGCAATCTTGAGACCGTTGACGAGGGCCTCGTATTCTGCGACGTTGTTGGATGCGGCAAAGTGAATCCTGATGACATACCTCATATGGACGCCCAAGGGTGAGATGAACAATAGGCCAGCCCCGGCCCCCGTTTTCATGAGTGACCCGTCGAAATACATCGTCCACAGTTCCGCCTGGACCTGGGTCGGGGGGAGCTGGAAGTTTGTCCATTCCGCGATGAAGTCCACTAGGGCTTGCGATTTGATGGCCTTGCGAGGCGCGTAAGTGAGAGTCTCACTCATGAGTTCGACTGACCATTTAGCTATTCTTCCCGTGGCCTCCTTGCTCCGGATTATCTCGCCCAAAGGGAAAGACGAGACCACCGTGATGGGGTGGCCGAGAAAGTAGTGCTGCAGCTTGCGGCGGGCGAGGATTACGGCGTAGATCAGCTTCTGGATTTGGGGGTAACGTACCTTTGTCTCCGAAAGCACCTCGCTGACGAAATAGACTGGCCTCTGGACTGGCAGCGCATGCCCCTCCTCCTGCCTCTCGACCACCACTGCTGCACTGACGACCTGGGTCGTCGACGCAACGTAAAGGAGCAGTGGTTCTGCAGGTTGAGGCGGGACCAAGACCGGTGCGGAGGTCAGCGTTTTCTTCAGTCTCTCGAGAGCTTCCTCGGCCTCGGGGGTCCAAGAAAAGCGCTCGACCTTCTTCATGAGTCGGTACAGCGGTAACACCTTTTCCCCTAGTCTCGAGATGAAACGGCTCAGAGCCGCCAGGCATCCCGTGACTCTTTGTACACCCTTGATGTCCCGGATCGGCCCCATTCTCGTGATGGCCGAGACTTTCTCGAGGTTGGCCTCGATGCCGCGCTGGGATACAATGTAACCCAAGAGCAAGCCTCGAGGCACGCCGAAGACGCATTTTTCGGGATTGAGCTTGATCTGGTTGGTGCGTAAGCAGCTAAAAGCGATCTCGAGGTCCTGGATCAGGTCCCCTCACTGCTTTGATTTGACGACAATGTCGTCGACGTAGGCCTCGACCGTCGACCCTATGTGTTCGCCAAATACGTGGAGCATGCAACGTTGGTACGTGGCTCCCGCGTTTCGAAGCCCAAACGGCATGGTTACATAGCAATACATCCCAAAAGGCGTGATGAAAGAGGTCGCGAGCTGGTCGGACTCTTTCATTTTGATTTGATGGTACCCAGAATATGCATCGAGGAAAGAAAGGGTTTCACATCCCGCAGTAGAATCGACAATCTGGTCAATACATGGTAATGGAAAAGGAACTTTCGGACATGCTTTATTTAGACTTGTATAATCGACACACATCCTCATTTTCCCATTCTTTTTCTTAACTAGTACAGGGTTTGCTAACCAGTCGGGATGATGAACCTCCTTGATGAATCCGACCGTCAAAAGCTTGTGGACCTCCTCGCCAATGATCTTGCGCTTCTCCTCGTCGAATCGGCGCAACCGTTGCTTCACTGGCTTGGAACCGGCTCGAATCTCCAAGGAGTGCTCGGCGACTTCCCTCGGTATGCCTGGCATGTCCGAGGGACTCCATGCAAACATGTCGGCGTTTGCACGGAGAAAGTCGACGAGCACAGCTTCCTATTTGGGGTCGAGGTCGGCGCTGATCGTCAGCACCTTGCCGTCGGAGTTGTTGTCGGAGTTGTTGGGGTCGAGCGGGATCTTCTTGGTTCCTTCCGCTGGCTCGAAGTTGCCCGCGTGGCGTTTGGGCTCTGGAGCCTCAGCGGCCAGGGCCTCGAGCTTCGCGACGAGCTCGGTGGAGTTCTCGGCCGCCTCCCCGTACTCGACGCACTCGACATCGCACTCGTAAGCGTGCTCGAAGGAGGAGCTGACGGTGATGACGCCTTTGGGTCCAGGCATCTTCAGCTTCAAGTAGGTGTAGTTGGGAATGGCCATGAACTTGGCGTAGCCCGGGCGCCCGATGATGGCGTGGTACGTGCCCCGGAACCCGACCACCTCAAAGGTGAGGGTCTCCTTCCTGAAGTTGGCCGCTGTGCCAAAGCAGACCGGTAGGTCGATTCGACCTACTGGCAGCGCCTTTTTCCCTGGCACGACGCCATGGAACCCGCCGGCGCTTGGTTGGAGCCGTCCCCTATCGATGCCGAGGAGGTCGAGGGTCTCGAGATAAATGATGTTGAGGCTGCTGCCTCCGTCCATTAGCACCTTGGAGAGCCGGGTGTTGACGATGATTGGGTCGACGACGAGCGGGTAGACGCCTGGGGCAACTACCTTGTCGGGGCGGTCCTCTCGATCGAAGGTAATGGGGGTGCTCGACCAGTTGAGGTACTGGGGCGCCGCCATTCTTGCCGCGAAGACCTCACGGCGTTCCCTTTTGCGCTGCCTCGTGGTCAACTGTGTCGAAGGCCCACCATAGATCATGTAGCAGTCGTGGACGGCGGGGAAGCCGTCGTCGTCCTTGCTGACCTCTTTGTCACCGCCTTTCTCCTTCTTCGAGTCGTCACGCTCATCCCTTTTGAACCCCAGACCGTTGAAATGCCTTTTCAGCATTCGACAGTCCTTGAGCTTGTGGTTGGCGCCTCCCTTATGGTAAGGGCATGGTTCTTCGAGCATCTTGTCGAAACTACCTCCGTCTAGGGGGCCTCTAGGCTTCTTCCGCTCCATGGCAGCAACGAGATCGTCATCGAAGTTCTCCTGCTTGTACTACCGCACTTTCTGCTTCTTCTTGTTTTTCTTGAGCCCTCGACTGGGGGTTCCATCTTCATCGGCAGGCCGCTTGCCTTTCCCCCCTTCACAGCTGAAGAAGGCGCCGACTGCCTCCTCCCCTGCCGCATAGTTTGCCACTACGTCCATTAGCTCATCGACGGTCTGAGGGCGATTTTGGCCTAGTTCCCGCACTAAGTCTCGACTGGTCGTACCAGAGACGAAAGCCAGGATGACATCATGGTCGGGGATGTGCGGCAGCTCATTGTGCTGCTTCGAGAAGCGTCGAGCATACTCTCGAAGAGTTTCTCCTGACTTCTGCTTGCACTTGCTGAGGTCCTACAAATTTCCGGGCCGTATGTAGGTCCCTTTGAAATTTCCCTCGAAGACTTTAACCAAATCGACCCAGTCGTGGATTTGATTTGCTGGAAGTTCCTCGAGCCATTGACGGGCGGTGTCGGAGAGGAAGAGTGGTAGCTGTCTGATGATGGCTCGATCATCCCCTCGAGCGCCACCTAGCTGGCAGGCCAGCCTAAAATCAGTCAGCCATAATTCTGGTTTGGTCTCTCCATTGTATTTCGCGATGCTGGTCGGGGGTCGGAATGGACTGGGCAGGGGCGTGCTGCGGATCGCCCTGCTGAACACCCATGGGCCCGGTGGCTCGGGGGCCACCCGGTCTTCGTCGCTGTCGTATCTTCCACCGCGATGTGCGCTGTAACCTCGCTCTTCCGCGTCTCCGTGGCGGCAGCGTCGATTTTCTTCAATGTCATGCCGCGCGTCGTGTCGACGCTGAATGTCGACAGGGAGAACGAGAGCGGTCTTTCTACCTCGAGGTGGAGGCTGTTGATGGACCGACACCTCCTTTTTGTTTTGGGGCGGCTCGTCGCGCTTTTCAGTGGCAGCTCCTCGTCGTCGGGAAGCTGAGCTTTCGGCTTGTTGAACTGCCGCCACCTGGGGCAGGGTCTGTACCTCGTCTCGAATGCGTCGAGCCTGGGAGTTCGATGGCTCTGGCATGTTGCGCAGCAGCATCGTCGCCGCCACTACGTTTTGGCCTGCTCGAGGGAAGCGACTGACGGGCTGCTCTGGCTCTGCGTCTCCGACGATTTGTCGATGTACCTCTCGATCATGTCTGCGAACACTTCCGCCCGACGGGTACGGCAAATCTTGCTCAAGGATTTGCTCAAGCAGGACGAGGCGCTCTCGGTCTTCGTCGAGCTTCATCTTGAGCTCTCGCAGCTGCGCTAGCTGTGCAGCCTTGTCTTCTTGTGGAGGGGGGTCGACCTGTCCGTCGTTCCCAGGCGTCCTGGGGTCTTCTCGTGCCGCGGGGGCTCGACCACCCGTAGCAGCATCCCGCGTCTCGTTGGTAGTTTCTACCGCCCCGTCGATGTGATAGCATTCCCTTGTAGGGTCGTAGCTATCAGTCTCGGAGTCGGAGTCCGGTTCAGCGGCGTAGAAACATCCATGTCCCTCCTCCAGCAGGCGCTGCCTGAGTGAGGTGATCGTGTATAGTCCGGAGCCTAGGCGGCGGAGGCCTCGCACCTGGGAGAGATCCGGCAGTCCGGGCATCGGCTGTAGTGCTCCAGAGTCACGTGGGAGGACCATTGGTCTCTCTACGTACGTCTGGGCGTTTGGGCATATTGCTTTGGCGAGCGACGCCGCGGCGTTGTCTAACCCGAATGGCAGTGCCCTTCTTGGAGTAAACAACCTGCGTGGAAGTGGCTTAACAGCGGTGGGAGAGGGTGCGCGAGACGTGTCCCCTCCCGTCGTCGCGCGGTGCTGAGCCGTCGTGTCCGTAGTTCTAGCACACGGTGTCGCCGGCTCGCGGTCCGCCTCCTGCCTCGCACGAGTTGCCGGTCGTGATGAGGCAGAGGGGCGGCGGTGGTGTTGTCCGCGCCTCTTCTTGGTCGGGGAGGCGTGGTAGCGAGGGCGTCTCGGGGCCCTCAACCGTGCTGGCGCAACACGGGCTCCTCCCGGTCCTTTGACTGAGAGTAAGATCATGTCGTAGCCGGAGCCCGTAGACATGAACTCGAGACTCCCAAACCAAATCACCGTGGAGCGCGGAATCGGCGAGGCAAGAGCTGCCATCTGGAAAGGAGTGGGAAACCGATGAAAAACACGCAGGACCCCTACCTGGCGCGCCAACTGTCGGTGTTTTCCCCATGGGGGGTCACACCAACGAGTAAATTTGTATGCGTGCTCCCTTTTCCAGATGGTGATGCAAGAAGACACAGAGATTTATCTTGGTTCGGGCAAGAGAAGGCCCTACGTCCAGCGGGGGGGAGAGAGATTTGTATTATCTTGCACCTAAGTGCTTGTACAGGGGTGAATACAGGCGTGGTATGGAGTGTGTGTGTGTTCTACTGCGTATGAGCGTCCTCCCGTTCTATTCCTGAGTCCCTCCTTTTATAGTTCCAAGGAGTGACTCAGGGTACATGCGTAGATGTCAGAGTAGGGGTCGATAGCAGCATGGAGCGCTGACCTACGTGAGGCTTCCGTACCGGCGTGACTTCGAGTTGTCCCGTCTTAATAGCCTGGTGATGATTACGCGTGCCCCTGCATTCTGCTCTGTGCGCCGTCTTGTGCTGGTTCAACGGTCGCATGCTCGTACGGTAGAGCGGCAGATCCGGCGGGATGGTTATGGTGTTATCAGTCGACGTTCCACTCGTCCCTAGGAAGGAACCCCGTTCGGTCGAGGGTCGGACGCCGTGTAACGTGGCGATATCCGGAGCGCTGACCTTGAATGTCTCGAGGGGGTCCCAATTAGACGTCCCATCCTTGTTTCCCGCGTCCTGACATGCCCCAATTAGGCTGCAAAAAGATCGATGGGATGGATGCCTGTTAGGCTGCAAAAAGATCGATGGGATGGATGCCTGTTCCCTATCGCGCCTCCCGTGACCTGTATGTTAGGTGGGGAAGCGTCAGGCGCATTTAATGCCCCGGCTCGCGTGCGCGCGTCAGGCGGCGGGCGGCGTCCTTACGCTCGACGCCTCCCTGTTCGAGTGAGCCTGTTCCATATTCAACGGTAACCAGCGCTCGACGCCTGATCGATTCGCTCGACGCTATTTCCGTCTTCGAGGTTGCGGCCGTCGATGGCAGCGCACACGTAAGACCAGAGCGTCGAATTGAGGGCCTCGACCTGCGTACGGGCAATCTCGTAATGCGCATCGGTGAGGGTACCCCTTACTGATACCCTCGACAGGCCTGATTTCATTTCTTGGTTCAAAAATAAGGTAATGTTGAATTTAGGTCGTACATTCGATCATCCAAGCTGATCGTTAGTTTGATTAATATAACAATCTATCATGCTTCACCTTGTAGGCCTAGACCAGTTCGTCCATGAGTGACCAGTTGAAACAAGTTGCAAATGGCTGTGATGTTAGGGTCAAGTCATTTGCTGGCTATGACGTGAATGGATATCGTTTCCACACAACCGGTTATGAGCAGATTCGACCCAAATGAAAAACCACAAATAATGGAGTTTGTACGCCTGGCACGGATGGCCTCGATTATCATGGTAGAATTGAGGAAATCATTGAGCTCTCGTTTCATGGAGACAAACCTCTTAAACCTGTCATGTTCAAATGTCACTGGTTCGATCCACGATCAACAAGACAAACCCCTCATCTTGGGCTAGTCAAGATTCGGGAAGATTCCATCTATCCTGGAAAAGATGTATACATTGTGGCTCAACAGGCCGTCTAGGTGTATTATACTCGATACGCCAACCAAGACAAAGAGGATCTTAAGGGTTGGGCTATTGTGCACCAGGTATCTCCACATGGTAAACTACCTGCACCAAATGATGATGATTACAACTTCAATGCAAACACATATGATGGACAGTTCTATCAAGAAGATGGGCTACCAGGGACATTTGAGATCGTCTTACCTAGCCCAATTGAAATGGAAGTGGACAACGAAATGGTTGATGGCGAGGTCGATGGAGATGTGGTGGTAAATGCGAAGGACATAGCAATGCTTGAGCAATTACTTCTAGGCAATGATGATGACGACAACATAGAACCTTCGGATAGTGTTACCCATTTGGACAATTTTGACAGTGATGATGAGACCTATGATCCCAATCATGAAGATTATTCCTAATACCTGTAACACTATATTTCTTTATTTTGTGTTTTGTTTATATATTCTGAATCTATTTCTAATATATGTACTAATTAATCTTGTTCATTCTTTGTGATTGCAGGTGATCGAACCAAGATGGCGAGCAGACGTCCACGCCGTGAGACGCCCTCGGTTTACGGGAGAGACCGCCCGCGCCTTCGAGGTGAGGGGTCCTCGTCCGGGGCAGCGTCCACAGGAGGTGACGAGAGGAGGACTAGGGGCAGCCGTCGTAGGAGGCAGCGGTCTCCTCTAGCACCACGTGAGCTTGTGCTGGAGGAGGAGCACGTGACGGCCACGACCACAGACACGTCGGGGGACGAGGCAGGTCAGCAGACGGGCGAGGAAGGTGAGGGAGCCTTGGTGCCCGATTGCGAGGGAGGCGAGGCGCCCGAGGACAAGGGAGGCGAGGCGCTTGAGTGCGAGGGAGGCAAGGCGCTCGAGGGTGAGGGAGGGGGTACCACTGCTCGGACTCCCTACGAGCGAGGTCCTGCGAGCCTGCCTCCGGTACCGCTTCCTCACAACCGCGCAGTGATTCGGCCTGTGGCAAAGAGGTAAGTAACTATAGATGTCATCACAGCTACTTCATAAGATATGTTGGAAATCATAAGAGAAACTAATAAATTTTCTTAATCACTTGTGCAGGACTTGGTTGGTTTTGTCGGGTACTACAGCACGCACCCCTGCGAGCGTCCTCGGTGTTTTGTGCAGGAAATGGTACCCCGGCATTGTGAAACTGTCCGAGGAGCCGGTGGTGTGGGAGCCGGCCTCCAACTGGGATAGGTACGCGCTGGCCACGGATGACACTTACCACAACAAGCAGGAGCGGGTATTAGCGGAGTTTTGGGTAAGTCTCTCTCGCAGAACATTGCTTAATGCATCATATTCGTTGGTTAAAACTTTTATTGAAATAATGAATGGATACATTGGTTTTGTATGTAGAAATTTTTCAAGGCCGAAGAAGGACTTGAGGCCCAGGCGGATCGGGCGGCTACTACAGCTTGTAGGAAGTACGTCACCGAGATGCACCACAATGCGCGCATCCAGTCCCACATAGACTACTACAGGTCGGTACTTCACCAGTCCCTCCCCATGCCTCAAGCAAGACAGGTTACGCTGACCCGAGACCAGTACCTTGAGGTAGGTGAATAACATTCACAATGATTCGTTTTGATATTAAGTGGGTTCAATTTTATCTTCTAATGTGTCAAATACTCTGTTGATGATTTGTAGGTGATTCCCTGGTGGTGCCGATCGTTTCCCGAGTGCTGGGCCATGATCGTGGACAAATGGTTGTCACAGGACTATGTTGACACGCACGAGAGGCAGCGGGAACAACGTTTGATGAGGCAAGGTCCGACTCACCATCAAGGCAGCCGCAGCCTCCCTGCATACAAACAAGCATATGTAAGTGATATTTTCATTTCTTTTGAGACTCAATTATGCTAGATTTCTCACCATCTTCCCGCCTTTCTTGCAGGAGGCTGCGCACCCGGGCGAGGAGGTCTCAGAGTTCTCTGCGTGGGCTATGTCCCACATGGGCAGGGCGTCGTCCTCTGTCTCCTTCGATCCAGCTGCCCCCCCCCAGAGGTGTACTCCGACCCGAACGTGTACACTAAAGTTCAAGAGTACACGTCAGCGGTAAGGGAGATCCATGGGGAAGATTACAATGTGCGCACTGAGCCCATTGATGCAGAGACAATCATGAGGCTCGGAGGAGGCAAGAAGCACGGGCGACTGTGGATTGCAGATGGTGCCATTGACCCCTCCACTGTTCGAAACCTCGACGCTATCCGAGCACGGAGCACGAGCTCTAGCCAGGCCATACGCCCACGCCCTACTCCAGCACTGCAGCAGGTTGAAGCACTCCAGGTAATGGATATCGTATGTTCATTTTTACACACCAAAATTACAAGCAGATTACTGATATATTGGAGTGAAATATTGTAGGCTGAGCTGCAAGAAACAAAAAGGCAAAGCCAAGAGCAGACCGCGGCACTAACCGCACAGCTGAGGCACAGAAGGCCGCGTTCGAGGGAGCGCAGAAGCAGATGGCGGAGATGATGGTGATCATGCAAAGTCTTGGGCAAGCATCGGGTGTACCTGTGCTGTTTTCAGCTCCTCCACCTCCTACTCCTACAGCTACTCCTGTAAGTATAAAAGTCCGCTTTTCACTTGTCTTTGCATGTATGTTGGCCTTCGTGCCGTTGTGGATGTCGGCCTTCGTGCCGTTCTGGATGTCGGCCTTCGTGCCGTTGTTTTTGCAGGTTTTGTAAACCTCCCTGTTCAGGGGAGGTGCTGCCAAAATTTTTAATATTGTTTTCCCATATTACTCAAACATGCAATCTTTGCTTCTTTGTGCAGCTTCCGTCCGTGGGTTCGAATCATCCTGCAAATGCGTCACCAGGTGATCAGGCCTTTCCTTCACCATCGTCTCATAGGCTACCTTGATGAGGACTCGTGGTAGGTGATGTGGTTGGACTTTAGCGTGATTTGTGGTTTATAGTTGTGACTTGTGTTTGGATTTGATGAACTTTTTGTAATAAACATGTGAATGATGATGAACATGCTGAGACTTGTAATATGGTTGTGATATTATGGTTTGTGGTTCATAATTATGGTTGTGATATATTGTGAGAAATTGGATTGTGCATGATATACATATGTGATGGTTGATATATATATATATATGAAATGTTTATGTGGATGGAATGTAAAAAACAAATTAAAAATAAAATTTTCTGTCTCTTTGCCGAGGGCCTTGACCATAGCCCTCGGCAAAGATTGGGTCTTTGCCGAGAGCCTTCGCCAGAGCCCTCGGCAAAGAAATTTATAAAAAAAATTCTGCATGCATTCTTTGCCGAGGGCCTCCTTGTAGCCCTCGGCAAAGATTTTTTTTTAAAAAAAAACTGGCCATTGTCTTTGCCGAGGGCCTCCCTGTAGCCCTCGGCAAAGAATTTTTTGGAAAAAATTCTGCTCAATTTCTTTGCCGAGGGCCGGTGGTAGAGGCCCTCAGCAAAGACTCCATCCCGAGAAACGGCGCCGTTATGGTTACTTTTCTTTGCCGAGTACCCGACAAACGGCCCTCGGCAAAGGCCATCTTTGCCGTCTAAAAATTCCCCGAGAGCCCTTTGCCGAGGGCTTTTGGGCCTTTGCCGAGGGCTTCTAGCCCTCGGCAAAGAGGCAGTTTCCAGTAGTGTTATCTAGTAATACACTCAGGACCACAAAATACAGAACAATACTGAAACGCGAATACCGAAAGATACTAGATTTTGTTCAGTATAACACTTCGGTGTAGAATATATATATATATATATATATATATATATATATATATATATATATATATATATATATATATATATATATTATAGTATATAAACTATATGTTGCCATGTTGCAATAAGAAGAAGAATAATCCATTTTGCCTTTTGACCTCTGTTAAGCAGCAATATATATATATATATGTAATGATGTGGTCGTAAAAGATGTTAATTAATTTTCAGAGGTAGATGCATAAGGTAGGAGGGGCTAATATTTACTAGAAGTAGCATAACAATTCTATAGACACAGATGATTATCTAACCAAGGCCCAAGGCTAACTAGTGAAAGAAACCTATCTCAACTTCTCATTCCAGAATTCACCGTGCCCGTCCCCAACCCATCGGCTTCGAGCGGCGGCTACATACATGCATCATGCGCAGGCGTGGCTCCTATGACTACGGTCTATGGTGACGTGTTACATGGCGCGGCGAGCGAGTGGGGAGCGGCTGAGCGAGCAGCCAGGCACTAGTGGTTGGCGGGCAGGCCACACGCCACAGGCACAGTACTGTGGGCGGGGACACGCTGCCGTCTAGGGGGCTTCAGGCATCCAAGCGAGCAGGTGACTTTTTTGTGCGTTGTCTATTGTGAGGGTCATAGTAGGGTTACATTACAGTAGCGTTATTGATTAGAGCCCCTCCTAAATTTTTTTCCTGGCTCTGTCTACTACCCGCATTTCGGTTCCTTATATATTATACCAAACCACGTGTAAATTGATTATTTTAGGCCTGAAATAGTTTCAAATCAAAAGGTTGTTAACTACAAAGTTTCATAATTTTTTGAGATATACAATTTTATTTAGGGTTTCTCCATCCGAGGTCGTTTACAAAATTTAAATTTTAAATTTGAGAAATTTAAATGTAGTTTTTACATGACAAGATGATTTTAAATCAAAAAGTTCTCAACTATAAAGTTTCATAACTTTTTGAGATCTACAAAGTTTATTTAAAAAGTTTTTCTATCTGAGGTTATTTAAAAATTTTCAAATAAAGGTGCAGTTTTGCATGGCAAGATGAACTAAAATGAAAAAGTTGCTAACTATAAATATCATAACTTCTCAAGATCTATAAAGTTTATTTTGGTTGTTTGGTCATTTTTTCATCCGATATGATTCTAACATTTTTCAAAAAACTTATATATCTCTTATAGTTTCGTAATAGAGAGATGTAAAAATTGTGAATAAATTTATTTTCACTTTGTCAAATAAAGAAATAATCAAAATAAAGGTTATAAATCTTGAGAAGTTACACAACTTTGTAGTTGAAAACTTTTTGATTTGCATTCATTTAGAGCTTCAAAATTCGATTAGAATTTTTCTTTCCCGAATGTTTTTTTACACTTGGCAAAGAAGGTCTTTGCTGACTGTAAAAAAAAAACACTCGACAAAGCGGCTTTTTTTACTAAAGCTTTTTGTCGAGTGGTTTTTTTGTCGAGTGACAATTCATTTGACGCTCGGCAAAAAGCCAGCCGATAGTGTAAAGCCAAATGCCACTTAATTAAAGTCCGCAAGAAGCTATCTAAATTAAGGCCAAACGCCCAGACCCTAGCGAAAACGTCTTTATCTTGGGAGCCAAGGCCCAAAGCACTTATTCGTAGAGGCGTATATATTAGGAGCTGTGGAATTCAACAGATAATAACCTCGCTCGGAATGAAAAACACTCCATGAGAATTGGTGCTCGACTTTCAGAAGTGGCATTATCATATCAGTTTATATATTATCATACACTGGATATAGCTAGATAGTACAGATTAGTACTGACAAAAACAACAAAACAACAAAACCAATCCTGCAATCCAGTAGAGACTAGAGTCTAGAGACAACCTCACACACAACACGATTCGCTGAATCATTCTTATTCATGCTTGCCGAGCGGCCGGAATGCATGCATGCATGCATGCGGGCGCATGCGTCTGCATGCAGCATGCACGCACGCACGCACGCCCCGCCTGCAGCCTATTCGTCCTGTTCGCTGGTGGCCTGCATTCCGCGGTGCACCCTCTCGATGTACTCAGAGGCCCTCCGGTTGATGTCGCGATCGGCGTACCAGTTCTGGCCATAGTAGTCGTCGTCATCGCTCGGCCGCACCCTTGTCCCGTGGTTGTACCGCTGCGGCGGCAGCCTCGCCGCCGCCGCTGCTTCTTCCTGCCTCCCGCCGGAGCCCTGCTTCTTGTACCCAAACAGGGACGCAAAAAAGGAGCTCTTACCTCTCCCCATCGACGCCGTACCACACTATATATATGCCACTCAGCAAGCTACAGCACAAATTGGATGCAAAAAGGCTCACTCTATCTCTGTCTTATCTCTCGCAAATTGCAACACAGGATTTGGCTGCTGGTTAGCGTTATGGGGATCAGGTGTCGTGTATTTATAGGAGATTAGGAGACTGAACCCCCACCCAACCTCACGCACGCGTGCGGCAAGACTTGTTTAGAGCCATTAGGGGGTTTGGTAGTACGGAAGGAGATATGCATGCTTTGGGGTTAGGCAGCAGCTTTGTATGATTAATCGCGGTGATTCCTGGGCTAGCAGCTAGCTCTTTTTGACTGGCCATTCATTGGGCGGGCCGTGTAATCCGGCGCCATTTGTTTAATAACCAGAAATTACTGACAAGCAAAGCTTTGGCTAGTGTATATCAAGACTGAATTGCAGGAAGCAATCCAAAGGTGACTGAACCCATCATATCGATCGATGTTTCTAGTGCATGCTGGTGTGCGGATCGGAGCTGAGGCCATGGATCCATGACTTGGATACTACTAACTTGTACGCACGTGTACGTTTTAGCAGCGCACGCAACCGTGTTTTTGAGCACACACGTTGGCATGCAAAGATCGAGTTGGGCAGAGCTACCGGCCGTGAGCAGTGACGAACGAACAGAGACGGCCTTTCAGCTAGGATTTGACAATAGGAGTGGAACGTACGCTGGATCGGAGTTGAAATATATTGCACATGCAGGCTGCTGTATTAGTACTTAGTAGTGCACTCGATTTGAACAGCTTAAACAACAGCAGTGCCAAGATTAAGAAAGAGGATGGACGGACCAAGTACCATACTCTGTTCAGACTCAGAATCTTGGTCCATCACTACTATTCGCAGGAGTCAAGACGCATATAAGTTTGCCCGTGGATTCCTGGAGTTGTTGGGCGCGAGGACCTCCGGTTGGCTGCAGCGCGGCAGAAACTTCCAAAAGTTACACCACCTAATAATAAGCTCCTTGCTATACTAGCAGCACTGATAACATATTTTTATCGTCAAGACTAAAAGGTTCTGCAACAACCCTTACCCAAAATACAAGACTCATTTGAAGTACAGGCAAAATGTTCTATACTTATTTTTAATCTTCTCCAATAACAAGATCCAAAAGAGAACTTCCTGCAAATAGCTCTCGAGTAGAGAGAATACTGGGTTATGTCTCTCCTGATACCCAAATAGGTCTTCCATATATAGATACTCTGTTAAAGACTATATGTATTGTGTTGGAGACTCATTTTGAATTTGGTTTCTTGATGAGTCTCCTCTTGGAGATAGCCTAGCATCACAAACTAACTGAGACGACGCACATATATGCAGGTTGTAATGTAAGATACACGATCAATCTGGAGGACGTCAAGTCGCGGTTTGGCACGAGTGCAAACTTTCACAAGAGCAGACAGAAAGCGACTTGATTCTTATTATGAGGGGCGCAAAAGGATATTTGTCTGTCCATTCATCAGTTTAGGGGAACATATTCCCTGTTTACTTTATTTCCCCTGGTTCCTTCTTTCAGAGCATAACACATATATTAATTAACACGCTTCAAGAAAATCTTCACATTAGTCTAGTCTAGTAACTTATTTATCGTTAGTTCCTTGCGTCTTGGGCTAGCTTGGACCAGTCGTTAGGCACGTCGAACCACGGTAATACTATAGGATTGCTCTCAATGGGGACAATGTTTAGCATTAGGCGATGTTCATTAATTTTCTTTATGGAAGTTCTTTGGTTATAGGAGCTGGTGGTAAAGAAGTCGTAAAGGTCTAAGACTTTGCAAACAAGAAAGTAATAATTGTACACAGTGTACAAGTTGCAATGGGAATAATCTCTGAGAGGATACGAGAGAAGATCGATATCCATTCCACAAGACAGAGTGGCCCTTCAAATAAAACTGTTCTGCATGCAATTTACAGGCTAAGGTACATCTAATTTTAGAACCAATGAGCTAATTCGTGATCCTAATATTGACATTTGAGAGTTGTCTTTTGTGAGAAAATAAATGGTAATATATGCATACGACTTAAACAAAGCATTTTTTACAACACACAATTTTATCTCTATGTGCACTAAAAAAGTTTAGCTTTATCTTTTTTTTTCTTTTTTTGCAGAGATGTCTAAACATGTGTTTTATTAAGGCCAAAGCAAGTGTGACCATGCCGCACGCTCAAGCTAAGAGCATCTCTACCAGATCTCTTATACTCTCCCATACCCCTTAAATAGGAAATGTAACACCTACAACAGGTCTCCTATCACATCTTTGTATCTCTATGTTCTATAGGAGATCTCCTAGATCTACCACCATCTCTCCTAAAAAAGAAAGACCTTGCCCTCTTCTAAATTATGATGAGGTCTGGATAATCGGGTGAAGCTAGTCTCTCGTACCCTAAAGTTACTTTTGAGAGATCTCTATAGGAGAGAAAGAATAGGAGACTTCACTACGGGACACAGAGGCTTTACCGAGTGTCTCTGGCACTCGGCAAAGGCCTAAATACACTCGGCAAAGCTTGATGGAGATGCTCCAACTCAAGAGGCTGAGTTACAAATGTCTTATTACTGAAGTAGCCTTTGGTGACCTACCCAATACTTACGGACCATTCCCTCCGTTCCAAATTATAAGATTGTTATTAATTTTTACCTTTTTAAACTAATAGTCTTTATTACATATGTCGAGATATATCTAGGTACATAGTAGAAAGTCTATACCTACAAAAACTAAAACATAGTGATTAAATGACAACAATTTTTTTAGAAATCACCACACTCTTTATTGATGCACTTGGTCAACTGAATTAAAAATGCCAAAAGGCAGTTCTAAAACCAGTATCAAAAGAAATCAAACTCCTAGCTAGATTGTGAGCATCAACATTTGATTTTCCTATTCTCATGGACAAACTCAACTAAAAGAGAATCATGAGCCCTGGTCTGAATCTCCTTCACGATTTGGCCATATGGACTCATATTTCTTCCTTCTGTGCTTCTGATAGCATTGACACATTCTGATGCCAATCATACTTATGTTAACACTTTGACGTGAGATTTGGCCCATAGTATCCCCATGCATGTATATTAATGTGACATCACGGGGGTCATTTATAGTCTCATTTTGATCGTGAGGGTGGGTTAGACCAATATATAAGGCTTATATAGACCATGTCATCATGCTCATCTTAACTCTTTTATGTGAAGCCATAAAAAAGCATAAATATGTGTAGAGTATATCTGAGCTATTTGGACTCTAAGGCGTTACATTTCAAATAAAACAATTTAAGCTGACCTAACTATTTAGATGTAAAAAACAATATGGTATTACGTTTAATCAAATTCCTTACATAATAACAAACAAGAGGTTGATATGGTACTCTAAAATAACTATGGACCATCAATCTAAATGACTATAGTCACACGTTACCACCTAAGAGATGATACTACGAGAAAAACAAAAATATCAATCAATTAGGTCTAACATGTATGCAAACATGCAACCACATGGATTTGTATGGTGGATCCCTTAGGTAACATGTAACTCTTTTGCTAATTGATGCGTCTCTATGGAGTTATAATAATTTATCCCAACACCGTGGCAGCTCTTAGGTCTCCGTTGCGGAAATAATTGAGAGGGCTCTGGGTTCACTCTGTCGAGGATGAGCCCCCTCATCGAATGTACAACACGTGGCCTGCCTTGGAATTAGACGACGTAACGCGCTCCTCTTGGCAGCTCGTATACCCATGTAAGGCTAGCTGGCTTCTATTGGCTCGGCTCCTCAAGGCCGCCTCGTACAGATGCGATCGAAACTACACAAATAGAATGTGCTGTCATCCCCTGCAGGTAGTTGCACGCTGCATCCTGAGTAGGGTAGGCAGTTCGCACGCCCCGCTCGTGTATGCAACTTTGGTGTCAAAGTCAACGACGACGCAGACGGTAACCTATCCGCCAGGGGCCTAGGACTCTCAGCACGTGACGGCCTCCTTATCTACATCCGTGTTCGTATGGATCCACTCCTCTGCCCTAATTTGTGTGGTGCGCTATGTCTGTATAGAGATCGAGGAACTCCATGGGGATTCAGCCAGGTCGGCGTTTCTTGGTCCCTTGCTCTCTATCTCCCCTCATATCTCTAGGCCGATCGTTTAGCTAATAAGCCACGTTTGAAAGTACTTGATAGATAAGCTCAAGCGAATTGACAATTTGGCTCTGTTGCCGCCGTGTATGTAGATAAGCAACCGATCATGGTATGAGCTCGAGGTGGATCGGAGATACGCGCCCTCTTGCTCGAGGACGACGTCGCACCATACCGGATCACGAATGCTCTGCACCACGGACACATTTCTTCCCATTGACAGTTTCACACGTGGGAAGGTGTTAGGCGTGAAGCAGAGCAACCATGTCAAGGCGCCGGACTACGTCGTTCTTCGGTCGGTCCCTTGCGTGTCGCCGACTAGTTCATCCGCCGATTCCTCATGCGGTGATTGCTGTGGTTCTAGTGTAACACCCTAAAATTTACTCCTTTTGAAATAGAGATAAAATTATTTAATTTTATATTTTTGTGCTCATAAAAATATAGGAAAAAGTAATATTTTTTTAAAATTAAAATTTATCATATGGCTTAGCAATATTATTATGCATACATGCTGGTGCATATGTTTTATGTGATGTTTGTTTGTTGTTTGTTGCTCCTTTGTGTGTTGAGATTAAGCAAAGTTTTTAAAATTTGGTTTAGTAGAACGATCTTCGTACATCTTTATCTTCATCTACAACCAAATTCCTTGTTTCTAAGCTCAAGTTTTTATTAGGAGCTTCCTAAAATCTTTTCTTTGTCACTCAAAGCACTTCTTTTAGTTCCTCGTCCATCAAGCAGTCTCTACAAACTTTGTAGGAATTTTCTAGCTTCCGTTCTCACTTTTCTGTAAGCATAGTCTAATTTTTAGATGCTTCAAATTATCTTATCATGAGATCCAAATACTTTAATTGGTTTTCTCATGTTCCATAATGTCTACGAGATTTTTCCTTGAATTTCTGAAATATTTGGAGTATTTTTCATGGCTTAAATCATAATTCTGGACTTTTCTAGGATTATTGTATTCGCCAAATTAATTAATTTCGAAAATAATAAAAAGCTCAAGCCCATGATCTCAATGGTCAATGTCTTTATTTACTAATGGGCTTTAATAATTAATTAGGTCTTTTAGTAAAGATGAAGGTTGCAAATCAATTAGTACCATATCGCTAATTGATGTAGATGTGGATAGTTTTTCTCTCTATATATGTGTACCAATTCCTTAGACAAAACATATCATAAAGAAAGCCTTTAGTTTAGAAAATGGCTCTTGTATTAAATTAGAAGTTTCTCTGTTCTTGCCGCCTTTGGATCTCGCCGAGAGACCAGCTGCCGCCGCCGCTCCATCGATCCACGATTTCCGAGCTTGCCTGCCATGACGCTGTTGGCACCGCTGGCCTCTCGCCTGTACGCCCTGCCTACCTCTCCTTGGCAATAAGCAAAGCCACCGGCCATGCTCTGGACGAACACGTACGTGTATCCATATATGATGATCTCTTTTTATCCACCTTGTGTTGCTTAGTAGACGCTGATCTTTTGCTTCTAATCAGATACTCTCCACGTATATATGTGATATACATGCTGTCAATGCCAATCTACTCCTCTTCATGTTCGCCGCAGCGGACACGTAACGCCAGTTCGGTGGCCTTGTCTGGGTGCCTATACCGAGTGCCGTCGCGTGCTGCTACCGTGCCTACCTAAAAAGCCAAATACAATACGTACGCATACATCCTTCACATTTTCTCAATAATCTATTCTTTATTGTATCGTCTTTTTCTTTAAATAATTAGCTACAGTTCTTAAAACTCGGTAGTTTCACTATCCTAAATTTGTTTTTAGTGCGATCAAGTTGTGCTGAGTTTGCAAGGACGTGATGATCACGGTCTATTATTAGTTATGTTTGTTCTGACATGTGCTTATGTGTCTTTAATTAAATTAAATATTAATATAGATTAATCACTATCACCAATGTATTTTTATATTATAATAACTTGTTTCGCTTGAATCCACGCCACATGCAGTTCGTGTAGGTGTTCTCACACGTCCTTTTAATTTGACCAAGATAAATCTAAGTTGAATTATGTGATAATATATGTTAATAAAATATGATTAGTTTTCGCTCAGTTTCTAAACTAAAATATAATTTGATTAGATTTTATATGGTTTTGTTAATTAAAATAAAACAAACATATAGTCTTTACTCTTGCAAATCTTTCGGTAGTTGTTCTTTTTACACCGTAGATCCGATTAGTGTGTTTTTTTGTGTCTGCGTGACTGTAACTGTGCGTATATTTGTTTTTAACCTTTTTATTGATTGGTGTACTGTTCTAATTGTAGTCTTGTTTGCTTCGTGTATGTTTTCTCTGTTTGTTTGTGTGATCGATGATCGAGTTTAGCCGGTAAACAATTCGTGGTGATCAAGGGTGCTTCAGTGATCGAGATCAGAGCCTTGGACAACTAGTAAGACCAGCAGAGTTAGCAAGATCAGCAAGAGCAATTGGATTAAGGCAAGTATAACTTGGGACTATCCTTGTTACCTATACACAATTAATATAACATTTATCATATGCATGTGTCCACCTTGATGACCGTAGCAAAATCATAGATGATTGTTATCCTGAATTTCTTGTTACCTATTTGGATATGCATTTGGGTAGTTCTTGCTAGTGCTTGATTAATAATCCATGATCTTGTAACATGAATATTTGAATATACAATAAACAATAAAATAAGCTTTCTAGCAACTTGAATATAAAGGGTGGAAAGAACTCTAGCTTTTGCTGGATTGATCTTGACCCTCCATAAGGACTTATCCCTTGGCAAAAGCTGGGACAACTCGTACAACCATGAGGGCTATATGGCTCTGGCTTTAGTCAAGTATGAGTAAGCTTTTCTAGCTTGTTACCGAAAGGGCGGAGGGGCTGAACCGTTTTGGGTATAGTGCGAGCCCCTGTCCCTATGTGTATAGGCTGCGCGTCATTGTGCCATTCGGAAGGGGGTATCTATATCTGCGCGCAAAGGAAACCTTGCGGCCCTAACTTGCTAGACGAACCTTTGAAAGACTTCATAGTGAACCCTGCCGGCTTTCCTTGGAAGTGAGCTAAGAGGTCGACGGGCCTCGGGCGAAAGGGTAAATCATGACTCATGGGTAAAGATGTACAACCTCTGCAGAGTGTTAAATCTGGTATACTAGCCGTGCCCACGGATACGGGCGGCCCGGAAAACTGACGGAATAGATGGACACTGATGAACTTGATTAATGATGATAAATGATGGTTTATTATGTTGTTTATATGTGTTATTCATAATTCCTGTATACAATTGATCATGTGGTTATGGGATTAATTATGCTACCTTGACATTTGCTATCCAATGATTAAACATGCTATCAACTATTAAAAGCTAAATGCAGTCAAACCAGTGTCAGCTATTTGAGCCTCATGAACCCCTGGTTATACTTGTTGAGTACGATATGTGCTCACTCTTGCAATTTCCCTCCACACCTCAGGAGAAGTTTTGGGCTTGTGATCAACCAGTCAGTTGGATCCTGTGGAGAGGAGTTAATACCCGAAGTTTAAAGTTGTCTATCCGCTGTTTGCTATTAAAGGTTATCTCTTTAATATTATGTACGTTATATATTTATGCATTGTTCTTTGATATTAACCCTTATTTGTAGCTATATGTGAGATTTGACTTCTAAAACTCACATATGGTGCATATCTGGTTTTGTCCTTAAAATCGGGTATTACAAAGTGGTATCAGAGCAATGCTGACTGTAGGCCCTAAGCCTAGTTAGAAATTGGTCGTCATAAGGTTTTGAAATTGCTATAAATCCTTGTTCTATAACCCTTGATACTTTTCTCTACACTATATCCTTTCCATTGCTATTTGTCTCTACCTTGTTGCTTATTTTAAAAGTCCTTGTTCTCACCTTCACACCTTGAGTTGGATGCTTTTAGAACCTTCCCTTATCATCTTCTTGCGTGTTTGAAATATAAGTTTTAGGATCTTTACCCTTACTATGAAGAGAACGATAGTATCGTAAGTTGAGTGAAGTGTGAAACTTTAATGCTTAATTGGTTGTTATTATATTTATGCTTGATTTGGATCTTTGTAATGAGTGCAATGATCTTGTGGGATTTCCTCACAATTTCATTAGTTTATAGGTTTAAGGCATAAGGATTAATGAAATAAGTAGTTGGGTCTGGTTATATTCTGTTTCTGTCCTTTGCTGTCTTCTGGAGCAGTCTGCAATAATCATGGTGTACATCAAGATCTGATCGTGCAAATTTTACCAAATATTTCTGGAAACAACTAGACTTCAAGATCTTTCCTTGACCGCAAGTATCACCCTCATAGCTATTATGGTTTGGAAGTTACAAAAATCACAAGATGATACAGATGTGCTGTCCAGAATCTGGACCAGTTTCGGGAACTTGCTATTTTAGACATATATAACTATAGAATTTGGAAAAGTATTCTATAGAAAAGTTGTAGACAATTTTCTATTCTTTCCAACGGTATAAGCTGGAACTTATTTGGATAAGTAGAACCTGAGATATGATATTTACAATTGGATGTTTCTGTTCTGTATCAAAGTCTGGACAGTTTTGGTATTCCCTATTTTCGGCCAAGTTAAAGACAGAATCTAGGAAAATATGGTATACGAAAGTTGTAGAGTATTTCCTAAGCTTTTCAAAAATGTAAGGATCATCTCCAGATGAGTTAAGTAGCTCGAGATATAATTTCTAGAATTTACTGCACCTTTGCTGAGACATTATCAGAAAGGATATTATGTTTAGTTTTTTTACCTATGCTTAAAGACAGAACCTAAGGAGGACTTCTATATGAAAGTTGTAGGGAATTTCATAAGTTTTCTAACAATATAATCTGCAACTCTATTGGATTAACAGAATAAGAGTTATACCTGTTTTACTACGCCGGTATTTTTCATATCGCGAGGAAATTTCAGGATACCTATTTGCTCCACTGCACATAAGTTCTTTGGGATGTCAGAAGTTCTCAATGTTAACTTGTCTGGAAAGTATGCAAGCTACCTTTCTTGGTCCCCTAGTTGACTTTTCTTAAGGGGGGTAGCCCAATTAAAGAACTACAAGGAGAAGAAGTGGTTAATAACTGGAACATCTACAAGGACATCAAGTGCTTGGTATGTTGGTTTGTTTCAAGATATCATTCTTTTTGGAGTGTGCTAATAGCTATGGAGGTTTATGTCATTACTGATACTCATGGATTAAGAGTTGTGTATGAGGATCAGATGACACCAAAGTCTACAGAGTTGTATGTATAGTGTGAGAGTGAAGCAACTTAACTATGATAAAGGTACCGATAATTGGAACTTAGTGATGAAACTAACCTTGGATCAAGGGACTCTACAGCGGATTTAAAAGACTATATGATGTGTAGCGTCTAAAAAGGATAGGAGAAATAAGTTTAAAGAAGGATCGTACCAACTACACTAGGTGTCTCGTCGATATTTTAGGAATACTTGAGAGGCTACATGGAGTAAGAGAGTGGAATCATTGCTATGAAGATATAACTACTCAAGAAAGTGAACAAGATTCAAAATCTACGTCTCTTTGATAACTGTCTTCCGAATCTCGAGGACGAGATTCATCTTAAGGGGTAGAATTGTAACACCCTAAAATTTACTCCTTTTGAAATAGAGATAAAATTATTTAATTTTATATTTTTGTGCTCATGAAAATATAGGAAAAATAATATTTTTTTAAAATTAAAATTTATCATATGGCTTAGCAATATTATTATGCATACATGATGGTGCATATGTTTTATGTGATGTTTGTTTGTTGTTTGTTGCTCCTTTGTGTGTTGAGATTAAGCAAAGTTTTTAAAATTTCGTTTAGTAGAACGATCTTCGTACATCTTTATCTTCATCTATAACCAAATTCATTGTTTCTAAGCTCAAGTCACTACTGGAAAACAGGACTTCGCCAAGTGCCTGGCGCACTTGGCGAAGGCCACTTTACACTTGGCGAAGGCTTCGCCGAGTGCCGCACTCGGCGAAGAGCACTCGGCGAAGATCTTGTCGGTGAAGAGCTCTTCGCCGAGTGCCAAATTTCGGCACTTGGCGAAGAAATGTTTTATTTTTTTAAAAAAAGTATTCTTCGCCAAGTGCCAAATCCCCACTTGGCGAAGATGACGGCAGGTGGCTTCTCCGTCCTCTTCGCCAAGTGGGACCCTGGCACTTGGCGAAGGCTTCGCCAAGTGCCGGCCACGTGGCACTTGGCGAAGAAATGTTTTATTTTTTTAAAAAAAGTATTCTTCGCCAAGTGCCACGTGGCAGGCACTTGGCGAAGCCTCTGCCTTCACCAAGTGCCAGCCACGTGGCACTTGGCGAAGCCCCTCAGCCCGTGACTTTTACACTTGGCTTTCCCAGCTTCGCCAAGTGCGGCACTTGGCGAAGAGGCCTTCGCCAAGTGCAGCACTTGGCGAAGCTGGGAAATTTTATTTTTTTTTAAAAATGTCCGGGCTATTTCCGCGCAATCCGCTATTAGGACAGCGTATCCATCGACAATTACTCATCACATATATCACAATATAGCACATATATCACATATATCGCAATACAACCATCGACATGTCCACAACCACATATCATCCATCACAATCACATAAACACATCGTCCATCCTCGACGAACACCACGTCCAACACATAGTCCATCACATAGTCCATCACAATCCATCAACTAAGTCCAACACATAAACAAGTAAAGAGACGTGCGAGGTACCTACGGCTCCCCATGGTGAGCAGCGTGTGAATCAGCCCACTGGTCCCACACAGGGTCACCCTGCTGCGGCTGAGTAGAGGCACCCGGCGGCGGACGAGGGAGAGTCGGCCACCCGGCCTGCGGAAGAGGGCCACCGTAGACCCCGGCCTGTGGAGGAGGGCGAGTCGAGTACCCTGGCCAAGTGAACTGCGGAGGGCACCGAGGGGGCCACGTGTACTGCGGAGCAGCGCCAGGGTACACGTACTGTGGAGGAGGGGCACCGTGCAACCCTCCCTGTGGAGAAGGCCCCTGTGGAGAAGGCACCTCTGGTGGAGTCGGGTTTGAACCCGCTGACTGTGGCTGCACAACGAAGTAGGGAATCCGTTAGTAACTGTGAGATGATCGCAAAAGCTAAAGAAATCAATGACTTTGAAGGTACTCACCGGGGTCCCGAAATACACCACTGGCCCACCACCTGGCGCCTGCGAAGCTGCCTGGGCCTGCGCTGCCTGCGCGGCTGCCTGCGCTGCCTCTAGTTGCTGTAGTAACGAGGGAGGGATGGGAGGTATTACCGCACCTGGTATCTGAATCGCCCCAAAGTAGCCAACCATCTCCTCCAAGACCTTTGCAGTGGCAGCCACAATATAGACATCATCTCCATGATACACGCGATCATGTCGAATTTCGACTTGCCCAATCTCAGGTGCTCTTCTGACGGCATCTGGATCGAACCAATGGCATCTGAATATAACTACATTGAGAGGTTTTGCACCCTCAAACGTGAGCTCAAATATTTCTTCAACTATGCCATAATAGTCGCGATCATCGGTGCCGGGCGTACGAACTCCGGTATTCGTGGTGCTTCGATTGGGCCGACTCTCCTCATAACTTCTCGTGTGAAAGCGATACCCATTGACATCGTAAACTGTGAATGAGTTGACCCTATAGGCGCAGCCACGAGCAACCTGTTTCAACTCATCATCAATATCAGGATCCTTGATGGCCTGCGAGGTGATGACAGGTATAGATCGTTACAGTAATTGCTCATACAACCAAAGTGGAATGTAAAAAGATCAAACATGGTAAGTTAGACGATACCTTCGTACTAAACCAGGAAATGAAATCGGGCGAATTATTTTTGAGAAGGTGATCTTCTTCTTGAGCAGAAGGTTCCCAATCCTTGGTCCAGGTTTCATGAATAAATTGTCGTTGATACTCATGCACTTCATCAAGGTTGAGCAACAAGTATAGCATGATCTTGCGCCACTCAAGATAGCATAAGGTCTTGGAGGTACCTGCACTTGCTCCTCCGAGTTGCCCTTTGAAAAGGCTCAGGTTCGACGAACTCTCGTTGTCATTGTAACGGGAGAGCGGATTGTGCACGCTAGGAAGATTATCCGTATAGTAATTGGTTGTGAAGTTCGACACCTCCTCAAGAATGGATGCCTCTGCGATGGAAGCCTCAATTCTGGCTTTGTTTCTACACTTTTTCCTCATAACCTTTAGACATCTCTCGATTGGATAACACCAACGGGCCTGCACGGGCCCCCCCATCTTTGCCTCGTACGGTAGGTGCAGAATCAGATGCTGCATCGGCAGGAAGAACCCAGGTGGAAAGATCATCTCCAGCTTGCATAGCAACACAGGTGCTACACTCTCTAGGTCACGAACGACGTCCCGAGACAACTCTTTGGCACAGAGCTGGCGGAAGAAGTAGCTCAACTCTGCCAACACGCGCCACACAGGCTCAGGTAGGTATCCTCGAGTCATCGCGGGTAGGAGCCGCTCAATCCATATGTGGAAGTCATGACTCTTCATGCCGTTGACTCGCAGGGTAGACAAGTTCACTCCCCTTCTCAGATTCGCCGCATACCCATCAGGGAACAATAATGTTTTCATCCACTGTAGAACTTCCTTCCTATGTTCCCGTTTCAGGATGTAATCAGCTGGAGTCCTTTTCCATCTCTTGCCGGCCGCAGGAGGCTTCATCACTAGATTTGGTCTATCGCACAACGTTTCCAGGTCCAATCGGGCCTTTACGTTGTCCTTTGACTTTTCCTGAATGTCCATGAGTGTTGCCCAAAGTGCCTCAGCGACATTCTTTTCAGTGTGCATTACATCGATGTTGTGTGGAAGAAGAAGGTCATCGAAATAGGGCAGCTTAGTCAAGCCCGACGTATGAGTCCACATGTGTTCATCTGCATATCCAATAAAACCACCATTGACTTCATCAACTTTCAGACCCTCTATCTCAGCACGGACCTCGGCAGGGCTCATCATGTGAGGAACTGGGTCGCGAACTTGAACACCCTTCCTGAAATGCTTGTTATCTCGTCTGAATGGATGGTTAGGAGGAAGGAACTGACGATGTTGGTCGAACGAAGAATACTTCCCACCACTCTTCAACCAAGTGAACCTCACAGCCGTCTTGCATATTGGGCATGGGAACTTCCCGTGAACACACCAAGCGCAGAATATGCCATACGCCAGGAAGTCATGCATGGAGTACTGGTACCACACATGCATTATGAAGTTCCTCTTTGTAGCTCGGTCGAATGTCAGTACACCGTGTTCCCAAGCATGGACCAATTCATCCCACAAAGGCTGCATGAACACACCCATATTGTTCCCCGGGTGTCCAGGTATTATCAGCGACAAGAATATGTTCTTCGGTTGAAACATGACGCCGGGGGGGAGATTGAGGGGGATCACGAACACGGGCCAACAAGTGTACGGGACCGCCATCATTCCATATGGGTTGAACCCATCTGTCGCCAGCGCTACACGGACATTTCGTGCCTCCATGGCTTTACCGGGATGTTTGCCATCGAAGTGCCTCCATGCCTCACCATCCGACGGGTGGACCATTTTGTCTGGATTGTATCTTTTGCCATTCTTGTGCCATGTCATCTGTTTCGCTGACTCCTCCATCATGAACAGCCGTTGGATCCTCGGTATGAAAGGAAGGTACCGTAGGACCTTATGGGGGATACGGCTCTGTTGTAAGCTGCCAGCACTACTGTTTACCTCAACATACCTAGAGGAATTGCATTTCGGACAGTGTGTTGCTTCCTTAAGATGTCCCCTGAACAGGACGCACCCTTCCTTACATGCATGAATCTGCTCATACGGCATCTTAAGTGCACGAAGAAGCTTCTTTGACTCATACGTGTTTTTAGGCAGAATGTGACCCTCCGGAAGAAGGGTGCCAATAATTGTCAACGTGAAATCAAAGTGCTCTCGACTCATGCTAAACTGCGACTTCATCCCCATCAAGCGTCCCAAGGCATCCAGCTGCGAAACCCTTGTGTGATCATGCAGGGGCTTTTGTGCCGATTTGAGCATCTCATAGAACGCTTTTGCGGATTCCTCTGGCTCGTCCTCCATTCCTTCCCCAAAATATGCGTCATGCGCGTCTTCCATCATGTCTGGCACCCCACCATCACAATCATACTCCTCTAGACGTTCTCTCACCACCTCCTCTCTAATTCGACTGGCTTCACCATGGTAGATCCAGCGGGTATAGTTCTCAACAAACCCGTACTTGAAGATATGTTTCCACATCTCACTCTTCTCGAATCTAGACATGTTCTTGCATTTGCTGCACGGACAAGGCATCCTTCTCGACCCTTTAGCGGCCTCGCCAAATGCATGCTCCAAGAACGCCATGGACTTTTGAACCCACTCTGTGGTCCTACATGCGAAGCCCATGTACATCCACTCACGGTTTTCCATCCTCTGACATACACATGCGTGAGACAATAATACAAGTACGAAATGCATCTATAAGGCATCACTACAATGTAATAGGTGAAGGATAGGTCCTAATCCCACCCGAGGATGCGTAGATGAGGTTAGCTTCCATGCTCTACTCCCGTCCGAGTCCGAGTTTCGGCAGCACCTCCCCGCTGTTCTCCCGATACACGTCCTAGAAAGGAGAGTGTGTATCCGGAGAACAACGCGGAGGTGCTGCCGAAACTCTGACTCGGACCGGAGCTGAGCATGGAAGCTAACTCATCTACGCATCCGTGGACTGTCCAAAGTATGTGGACAATCCGAAACAGATACGGTCAAGGAGGATATGCACTGATCAACATACCACCAACCATATCTCTTTCGGACGGGAGATGCCTAACTGGGCTAAACCGGTCTACATAATACAACGGTAAAGGTCGAGGGGTTATTTATACCTAAGGTGTCGGAGTTGAAAGGATAGCGGCGCAGTGGTGAGTTGACGCAGTGGCGAGTCGGTGCGGTGCAGGTAGAGCCGCAACGCCTAGGTGCTCCGACTCCGCTCGGACAGGTCCTGCTAAGCAATAGAACAAACAAAACACCATAAGTAAAAAAATTCGACAGAACCTCCCCTGTACGGGGACGTTTCAAAACCTGCAAGAAAATAGCTAGCCGGCTCGATGGCCGGCGTCCATAGTCGGGGCACGATGGCCCACACATCCCCAATCCCGGCACGAAGGCCGCTAACCATATACGTCAATCACATCAAGGGCCCAATGACCAAAAACTTAGTTCTTTACCAAGTTTCGTCTCCGGGGAGGTTGCACGTGTCGGACGATGGAGCGGCGGTGCTAGAGAGACGGCGGCACGGCTCTCCTTTCTCCTTCCCTCCTTCCCTTCTTCCCTTCTCCTCCCGGCCTCTCCCTTCTCCCTTCTCCAACTGGCCTCCCTCCCTTCTCCCTTCTCCTCCCGGCCTACCTCTGTTGCCCCCCGCTGCCTTCTCTGGCTGCAGCGCGCGGGGGAGGGCCGGGGTCTCGGGCCACGGGGGCGCGGCGCGCTGGCCGGGCCGGGGCGCGGGGAGGGGCGCGCGGGGCGCGGGGAGGGCCGCGGTGGCCGGGCGGCGCTGGCCGGAGCGGGCGGGGCGAGGCGTGGGGCGGGCGGGGCGCGGCGCGCTGGCCGGGCCGAGGCGCGGCGCGCTGGCGGGCGGGGCGCGGGGGAGGCCGCGGCGGCCGGGCGGCGCTGGCCGGAGCGGGCGGCGGGGCGGGGCGCGGCGTGGGGCGGCGGAGGCGGGGCGCGCGGGGCGCGGGGCGGCGTGGGGCGGCGGCGGGGCGGGGCGTGCGGGGCGCGGGGAGGCGCGCGGCCGCCGGCGGGGTGCGGGGGCCGGGCGGGGCGGGCGGAGGCGCGCGGCCGCCGGCGGCGGGCGGCGCCGGGCGCGTGCGTGCGGGGCGGGCGACGCTGGGTGCGTGTGTGGTGTGTGTGCGGGTGAGTGCGTGTGTGTTGTGTTTTCTTTTTTTTTTTGAGTGAAATGCAGATTCGCCAAGTGCCAGATCGACGGCACTTGGCGAAGAAGTCTTCGCCAAGTGCCAGATCGGCGGCACTTGGCGAAGAAGTCTTCGCCAAGTGCCAGATCGGCGGCACTCGACGAATGGAGCGCGTGAGCCGGCGTTCATTTTAAACGAACGAAAACTTCGCCAAGTGCCACGTGGCTGGCACTTGGCGAAGAGAGGACCCTGGAAATTGCGTGGAAGCCCACATGTGATCATATGAGGAGATGTTGGGTTTCTGAACGTCCGACGTGCAAACTTGCTCCAAACTTTTTCAAATTTTTATCATAGCCTTCCCATACCATATCAAGGACGGTGGACAAGTTTCGTGGTTTTCCGAGTTCATTTGATTTTTTTATAATTAAAAAACCCCGCGCACGCAAGTTGGAAGCGTTGCCCCGCGAGCACGCTCATCGACATTTGGTGCCAGGACATGGATTTGACCTAATTGCATCCACACAAGCAAGAATAGCAACGTTGTAACCATAGGACACTATTATTCCATGCACCTGCAGTTCAAATCGAATTCGTCGGAAAAAATGGAACGAGTCGCAACTAAATGAAAAAATATAGAAAAAAAACTTCAAAATGCACCAAACCTTGACAAGTTACTAAAGATAGGGTACTAAACCTCCACAAAAAATTTGGGAGCAAAACTCAAAAAGAAAAATTTTGACTTCGCCAAGTGCTAGGGTTGGCACTTGGCGAAGAGGTCTTCGCCAAGTGCCAGCAACGTGGCACTTGGCGAAGAGCGCTTCCAGGCAATTTCCCAGGGTCCTCTCTTCGCCAAGTGCCACGTGTATGGCACTCGGCGAAGCCTCGTCTTCGCCAAGTGCCAGACGGAGGCACTTGGCGAAGCCGACGGCAAGGGATGGGGATGGATGCCGTCAGGCTTCGCCAAGTGCCTTTCTTCGCCGAGTGCTTGGCACTTGGCGAAGAGGCCATTTCGCCAAGTGCGTTTCTTCGCCGAGTGCTTGGCACTTGGCGAAGCCTTCTTCGCCAAGTGCTGGCTTCGCCAAGAGGCAGGCACTTGGCGAAGCCTTCTTCACCAAGTGCCCGATTTTTGGCACTCGGCGAACTCTGGGGCACTTGGCGAAGCCTGGGTTTCCTGTAGTGAGTTTTTATTAGGAGCTTCCTAAAATCTTTTCTTTGTCACTCAAAGCACTTCTTTTAGTTCCTCGTCCATCAAGCAGTCTCTACAAACTTTGTAGGAATTTTCTAGCTTCCGTTCTCACTTTTCTGTAAGCATAGTCTAATTTTTAGATGCTTCAAATTATCTTATCATGAGATCCAAATACTTTAATTGGTTTTCTCATGTTCCATAATGTCTACGAGATTTTTCCTTGAATTTCTGAAATATTTGGAGTATTTTTCATAGCTTAAATCATAATTCTGGACTTTTCTAGGATTATTGTATTCGCCAAATTAATTAATTTCGAAAATAATAAAAAGCTCAAGCCCATGATCTCAATGGTCAATGTCTTTATTTACTAATGGGCTTTAATAATTAATTAGGTCTTTTAGTAAAGATGAAGATTGCAAATCAATTAATACCATATCGCTAATTGATGTAGATGTGGATAGTTTTTCTCTCTATATATGTGTACCAATCCCTTAGACAAAACATATCATAAAGAAAGCCTTTAGTTTAGGAAATCGCTCTTGTATTAAATTAGAAGTTTCTCTGTTCTTGCCGCCTTTGGATCTCGCCGAGAGACCAGCTGCCGCCGCCGCTCCATCGATCCACGATTTCCGAGCTTGCCTGCCATGACGCTGTTGGCACCGCTGGCCTCTCGCCTGTACGCCCTGCCTACCTCTCCTCGGCAATAAGCAAAGCCACCGGCCATGCTCTGGACGAACACGTACGTGTATCCATATATGATGATCTCTTTTTATCCACCTTGTGTTGCTTAGTAGACGCTGATCTTTTGCTTCTAATCAGATACTCTCCACGTATATATGTGATATACATGCTGTCAATGCCAATCTACTCCTCTTCATGTTCGCCGCAGCGGACACGTAACGCCAGTTCGGTGGCCTTGTCTGGGTGCCTATACCGAGTGCCGTCGCGTGCTGCTACCGTGCCTACCTGAAAAGCCAAATACAATACGTACGCATACATCCTTCACATTTTCTCAATAATCTATTCTTTATTGTATCGTCTTTTTCTTTAAATAATTAGCTACAGTTCTTAAAACTCGGTAGTTTCACTATCCTAAATTTGTTTTTAGTGCGATCAAGTTGTGCTGAGTTTGCAAGGACGCGATGATCACGGTCTATTATTAGTTATGTTTATTCTGACATTTGCTTATGTGTCTTTAATTAAATTAAATATTAATATAGAATAATCACTATCACCAATGTATTTTTATATTATAATAACTTGTTTCGCTTGAATCCACGCCACATGCAGTTCGTGTAGGTGTTCTCACACGTCCTTTTAATTTGACCAAGATAAATCTAAGTTGAATTATGTGATAATATATGTTAATAAAATATGATTAGTTTTCGCTCAGTTTCTAAACTAAAATATAATTTGATTAGATTTTATATGGTTTTGTTAATTAAAATAAAACAAACATATAGTCTTTACTCTTGCAAATCTTTCGGTAGTTGTTCTTTTTACACCGTAGATCCGATTAGTGTGTTTTTTTGTGTCTGCGTGACTGTAACTGTGCGTATATTTGTTTTTAACCTTTTTATTGATTGGTGTACTGTTCTAATTGTAGTCTTGTTTGCTTCGTGTATGTTTTCTCCGTTTGTTTGTGTGATCGATGATCGAGTTTAGCCGGTAAACAATTCGTGGTGATCAAGGGTGCTTCAGTGATCGAGATCAGAGCCTTGGACAACTAGTAAGACCAGCAGAGTTAGCAAGATCAGCAAGAGCAATTGGATTAAGGCAAGTATAACTTGGGACTATCCTTGTTACCTATACACAATTAATATAACATTTATCATATGCATGTGTCCACCTTGATGACCGTAGCAAAATCATAGATGATTGTTATCCTGAATTTCTTGTTACCTATTTGGATATGCATTTGGGTAGTTCTTGCTAGTGCTGGATTAATAATCCATGATCTTGTAACATGAATATTTGAATATACAATAAACAATAAAATAAGCTTTCTAGCAACTTGAATATAAAGGGTGGAAAGAACTCTAGCTTTTGCTTGATTGATCTTGACCCTCCATAAGGACTTATCCCTTGGCAAAAACTGGGACAACTCGTACAACCATGAGGGCTATATGGCTCTGGCTTTAGTCAAGTATGAGTAAGCTTTTCTAGCTTGTTAGAGGTTACCCGAAAGGGCGGAGGGGCTGAACCGTTTTGGGTATAGTGCGAGCCCCTGTCCCTATGTGTATAGGCTGCGCGTCATTGTGCCATTCGGAAGGGGGTATCTATATCTGCGCGCAAAGGAAACCTTGCGGCCCTAACTTGCTAGACGAACCTTTGAAAGACTTCATAGTGAACCCTGCCGGCTTTCCTTGGAAGTGAGCTAAGAGGTCGACGGGCCTCGGGCGAAAGGGTAAATCATGACTCATGGGTAAAGATGTACAACCTCTGCAGAGTGTTAAATCTGGTATACTAGCCGTGCCCACGGATACGGGCGGCCCGGAAAACTGACGGAATAGATGGACACTGATGAACTTGATTAATGATGATAAATGATGGTTTATTATGTTGTTTATATGTGTTATTCATAATTCCTGTATACAATTGATCATGTGGTTATGGGATTAATTATGCTACCTTGACATTTGCTATCCAATGATTAAACATGCTATCAACTATTAAAAGCTAAATGCAGTCAAACCAGTGTCAGCTATTTGAGCCTCATGAACCCCTGGTTATACTTGTTGAGTACGATATGTGCTCACTCTTGCAATTTCCCCCCACACCTCAGGAGAAGTTTTGGGCTTGTGATCAACCAGTCAGTTGGATCCTGTGGAGAGGAGTTAATACCCGAAGTTTAAAGTTGTCTATCCGCTGTTTGCTATTAAAGGTTATCTCTTTAATATTATGTACGTTATATATTTATGCATTGTTCTTTGATATTAACCCTTATTTGTAGCTATATGTGAGATTTGACTTCTAAAACTCACATATGGTGCATATCTGGTTTTGTCCTTAATCGGGTATTACAGTTGGTCCTTTCTTTCCTACCGCACCAATCTTGTTACTTCATTTTGTTCCATGATCCAATTTAGCCCATATGTCATTTACCTCTTAGCCCATGCATGTTCTCCACCACATTGTGGATCTTTTTAGAAAAAAATATTCATCTGTTACACGGATTTTTCTCTCTTTTCATTTTATTTTTTAGTCTTATTAATCATTTTATTGATTATTTTCTTTATTTTTATTTTGTCTTTGATTTCCTATGTTACATGGGATGTTGTATGACGTATCCTAAAATGTTTCTGTAGTAATATTGAGATGTTGCGTGATGTATTATAGATTGCTTCTTATGATATTCAAATCCAAACTTTGGTGTATTTTGTGATGTTTCTATAGTATCCATGAGATGTTTAATGGTGTATTTTGGTTTATTCACATAAATTTATTGGAAATTCCACGGTGTACTTTCGATTGTTCACGTGATACCCATAAGATGTTCTATGAAGTGTATTTTAGGTTGTCTGTATAGTATGCATGTATGTTTCTTTTCATTTTCATCTATTATGTATCTTTTTATTTTGATTTTTTGTTTTCTCTAATTTTTATATGTGTTCATTAATTTTGTTTCCTATTTCCTTTTACTTTGTATTTTTGTTTCAAAATATTATTTCTTA
Organism: Sorghum bicolor; assembly: GCF_000003195.3. Classification (NCBI taxonomy): domain Eukaryota; kingdom Viridiplantae; phylum Streptophyta; class Magnoliopsida; order Poales; family Poaceae; genus Sorghum; species Sorghum bicolor. The sequence continues at coordinate 13,379,613 of NC_012872.2, forward strand.
ATCAGGAACTTTTGGTGATATTCACTTGAACTATTTCTACAATATAATATGACTATTGTAGTGGTATTTTGCGAGGTGTATTTTCATGTATCACTATAGTATTCATATCATGGATTGTTTCCATAATATAGTCTTGAGATATTCGATGATATATTTTTAATTTTTTTCTAAAGTATTCATGTCCCATACATGTTGTATAATTTTCAATGTCTCTAAAGTGCCCGTGAGATATTCCATAATGTGTTTTTAATTATCCATGTACTATATATGCATGAGATGTTCTTTGACGTATTTTTTGATTATTCATATAATATACATGAGTTGTTTTATCATGTATTTTAAAATTATTTTCCTAGTATCCATGGGACTTTCGACAATATAATTCTTTTTGTTCCCATTACACATGAAATGTTTTTCCTTTCCTACGACCTAACACGAATGCTATGGAATACCATTCATAGAACCACGTAAGAATATTATTGTCCTCGAGTTAGAATGTTTTTCCTTATATTATACAAAACACCATGATGTAATCAACATTTAATTTGGATACAAAACACCATGGCTACTAAAATTTCACACAATCTTATACCTAAGTAAATTTGCATAGGATCCGTGATACGGGACCCGCGCCCGTGGGTCTATAGGACTTAAACCAATCGTTTTTTTTTTCTTTTTTTTCGTTTTTCAGAAAAGAAGGCTGCGTGTGTGCGTGCCGCAGGTTACTCGTGGGCTAGTGAGTCCCAACAATTGAAATTAGCTCATTTTGGGCCTGGGCCAGACCATCGATCGGGTTAGCTCGTTCTCATTTTGATTCCGGCGTCCCCGGCCCAAAATTAGTCATGGTGTCTGCGCGTTCGTATTACAAATGCGTGGTGTGCCACTATAAATTTCGTTCTAAGTTTATGCAAAATGTAGTACAGAACAGCACACGCCCTGTTCTTATGATACGAACCGGCTCACTTATAACAGCATCTCCCACATTAGGCATTTGTGTTTGGTATATCTGTTTTTTTTAAAATCTCAAAAACACACATCCAACAGTTTTACATTTTGGATTGGCATTTTGGATTGCCATTTACCTGGTCAAGCTGTGCATATATGCAAACCGGCAGAGCACTTGGCAAACGCGATCCACGCGAATCCTGTGCTACTCCCTCGCACAAAAAATTCACGGCAAGTCAATTTGGGTCTACAATTTGGTAAATGTCAAGTCAATTTTGCAAAACACTTGGAGATAACTTGTTTTTCTCCTCCCCATTTCGTTTCGGGAGTCGGCAAACTACAACAAATGGCAAAGAAAAATGTCAAACTGTTGGAGATGCTCATACAGTACCTACACTAAGTTGGGGACACGACAGTATTATAATAATTTTAACCGAGGCGGACATTGTAGATTAATTGAACAAAACACCTAGGACCAAAGGTCATAGTAAATCCGACCTTTTCCGATGCGTTTTGAATGCCTATCTCGGTTAATCAAATAAAAAAATCTATCAAACCCATCGACAGGCCCGCTAGGCAGGCAAACAAGACACCTAGGACCAAAGGTCACAGTAAATCGAATGTTTTCCGATGTGTTTTGGATGCCCGTCTTGGTTAATAAAATAAAAAAATCTAGCAAGCTCATTGATAGGCCTGCCAACCCAATGTCACCACCACCACCGTCAGGGAAGCCAGATCCACGCTGTTCGGGGGCGGAGAAGGGGGAGCCATCGCTGCATTAGAGTTCCCGCGCACGCAATCGTTTGATCCACGCTGTCCTCGTTGGATCAAGCCTCTACACTCGCTCTACCGATGGATCCCGCTGCTCGATGACGACCACGACCAGAGAAGGAGGGTGGCGCACCGTCGTCGGATCCGCAGGAAGGGGCCACGTCGCCATGTTGGAGGAGGAGGGGGTGCGCTGCCATGTCTGGGGAGGAGGAGGAGGATGCGTCATTGTTGGATCCGCAGGAGAAGGGGCCACACTGTCATGCCAAAGGAGGAGGATGAGGAGGAGGAGGAGGGGGGGGCACCACCATGCCAAAGTAGGAGCAGGGGAGCCGCCGTCGGGGAGGTGACCGATGCGGGGAGGGGCGCGCCATTAGGAAGGTTGGGTTGGTCTGAGCCTCCGACGAGCCTGGGTCTGACTCCGTAGGGGAGGAGATGAGGGGTCAAGGAGAGAGCATCAGGAGTCAGGGAGGGGAAGGGGCACGCGCGTTGGGCTATAGAGTGAGGGGAGGGGCCACTTTGCGGTAGCTCATGTGGAGTGAGGAGAGGAGGTTGTTAGGGTTTGTGATTTGGTTTATATATTGGAATGGTAGTAGGTTGGTGTGGGCTAGTGGGCTGGACCTAATTTACCAAAGCGGTTGCATTACAATAAATTGTCTTAGTTAATAATTTACTGAGGCGGTTGCATCAGAATGACTGTCTTGGTTAATCTATATTAATCGAAGTGGACATTTTAGGTTGCCCACCTTCGTAAATCAATTAAATGAGGCGGTTATTTGTAACCGCTTTTGTTAATAAAAAATACTTGTCTCAGTTAATTCGAGGAATTAATCGAGGCGGTTAGAAATTCTACCCGTCACCGAGACCTTTTCCAAGACGCATCACAAAAGATTTTTTTATAGTACGAATTAATGTAGATAGATAGCTGAACCTAAAAGGTAAGCTACGATTACAGGCACAAAATCCAATCTTATATATTTTTTTATCAGAAATCTTATATAGTTTAGTTAGTAGCAAACATGTTGCAATGGGAGCACGAGACAAATTAATTTCACGGCTCATGATAAATGTTAGTACAATAGAAGATTAACTCTAGACCCATATGGAAAACTGACAAGAGATTGACTTAGCTTAGTGACTGGTCATTGTGTGGCCCTATTTTGAATTTAAGATTGAAAGCCGAGCCACATACTCGCATGCGCGTCGCAACGCGCACAGACTCGAACAGGTTAGCAGGCCTAACATGCCCTGACATTTTCAGCCCTTCCGATTTTGGTTCCATATTCCAAAGTCAAAAGAGCACAAAAATAAAAGATTTGTTCTTGTTTGTTTGCAATTAGAATAAACATAAACTAATTATTAGATGGAAAGGGAGACAAGTTCTACAGATGAGACTCGATCCCTTTTTTCCAGGGTTTATATTATGAAGCACCTTGTTCTGACAATATTACACTATGTATCGTCATTTGGTAAACTGAGAAATGTTGTTTTCTTCTAATTCAAGTAAAATTACAAATGGAAAATTTTGAAGGGTGTTCAGAAAAACAGAATTCTCGTCAACACTATATCTCATGTACCCACTTCTCTCTAAAGGATATATTTATGCATCATGATATGCATTAAAAACCCATCTTATTTCCCCTCCTTGTCTTATTTCTACCTAGAAAAAATTCTAGGGGTGGAAATCTCAAATTTTTGTAACTTTTATCAATGAATATGCACATTTAGTAGTGCATGCATAAAACTATCCAATTATAGTTGGAGATGAGTCCTTGAACTAAGGTAGAAAATTAAGCTGGATACATGAACACGGTTCTTCGTACGTATCCTTACGAGATCTCTCAAAGAAAAACAAGAGTAGAAGGGTCGTCTACACCACCGCCTATCCTCTTGAGAGGCGACGGCCGGTAGACAATAGAGGCTGGATACATGAAAATTTCTTCATGTACATCCTTGTGAGATATCTCAAAGAAGAGTTGAAGGATCGTCTGCTCTGCCACGCGAGCGGGATCCGTCCTCTCGTGAGGTGACGGTAACTCTCTTTTTTCATCATATATAGTTCAATTCGGTGTACTTAGGACCCATTTGCAGATCTGGCACTATATAGACAGAGATAGGTAAAAAGCCAGCAATCTCTTCTCTTGATTTTAGTGTGTTAATTTGCAGTGTGTTGTATACCATCAATGAACCGGGTGTCTTAAGATGCCAGATGGTTTGTATAGTTACTGAGATAGGCAGGGAAAAGATCCGAGCAGCACACTTCTGTGATTGAGAATCATGTGATTGTGACACATTTTGGTCCCCATTGGAATGGCTAGCTCCAGGGTCAGGCAACTCCAGCTCCCACCTGTAAAGCATTATTCACAACAGGCTTGTAGGAGGGAGTTTTTTTTTTTTTTAGAAAAGAAGGTTCCCCGCGCTTTACTGATTATAAAGCGTCACAAAAGCGTTTACAGCATAGGCATATATACTAGCGCGCCCGCCACAGAAAACACGACCTACTGGTCGTTCTCACAATCCCACAAGGCCGGATCACACATCAGGTTCTAACAGACTTAATTCAGAACTCAGCTGAATCACATCGTTTGAGTCCACATCGATCCGAGGGCTGATAAGAACCCAATGCTTGTCGACTGGATTGATGCCAGCAAATTCTTGTGCTTATTACAACTCCATCTGGTAAATGATCTACTCCAGCTTCACCTCTTGTGCTCCAGCGAACAGCGGCTTCCTCCATCTTCTCACTGTAGTAGGGAGAGAGTTTTGGCTCCTATAAACAGTGTTTTTGCATTATTTTTCAGGTGGGAGCCGGAGCTGCCTAGAGCCGTACCAAAAGGGGCCTCTTTGATTTTGGTGTCAGATACCATCCGATCCGCTGTCTGTTTGCATGACTAAAACTAGCACGTACTAGCTAGCTAAAGTCGCGTGTAGCATGGGTCGTCATCTCACCCTCCCGAAACAAGTTCACCATAGAAACCAAAAAATTTTCAAGATTTCCCGTCACATCGAATCTTGTGGCACATGCATAAAACATTAAATATAGACGAAAACAAAAACTAATTACACAGTTTAGCTGTAAATCACGAGACGAATCTTTTGATCCTAGTTAGTCCATGATTAGATAATATTTGTTACAAACAAACGAAAGTGCTACACTACCGAAAACTTTTCACGTCATATTCATCATCCTACTAGTAGTTAGTAGCAGGCTTCTAGATCTCGTGTATGTCTACGGATCAGCACCGGCGTTGCTGACACCTAGCAGTACTTACGTCGCCGCTCAGTACTAAGGTTACGTGTTAAATCGTGCGCAAGCAGTACTGTTCATATGTAATCTCGTCAAAACTAGCTACCGAACCTAATTACCTAAGCTATAGCCTATTCTTTTAAAGTCTAGCCAGCGTTCGTGCGGTCGTGACGTAGGGGCTCAAACGAACAAGAGACCATATCGCAATACCACCACCGTACCTACCTTTGAGATGCCGGCAGACACGGGCAACAAGTCAAGCGGAGGCGAGGAGGGGGTCGGGGACTCCGTGAGACTTTCGTACGTCTCCAAGACGCTCGCGCGGATTGGAGGCATGCCTGCCTGCAGATGGGTCGCCGTCGGTCGATCGGGCCGGGTCGGGGTCCCGCACCGGTCGGGCAGCGAAGCTAGGCGGGGCCCCGTTGCGACGTTGTTGCCGTGGATAGATATAGATAGATGCATATGGCCGGCCGGCCGGCCGCCGTTGCTAGCAAAGGGTAGGTCCAAGGTCGTCGTTGATCACTCGACCAGACGACGACGACGACACAGACGCCATCCGGAAAACGATGCAACCACACACACTCTCCCTCTCGTCGCGCTCGCAAGTCCAGAGGTGAGAAGGAGAAGAAGCTGCTAGTCAGTCACGGCGAGGGACACAGGACGACGACGGAGACGTGGATTCAATTCTGCGTGACAAAGGCAACGATGCATACCGACCCACCGATCGTCGTCGCCGATGTGTGGTGAGGTGGCCTAATTAGCCTGGACTCTTTGGAGTCGTCAGTCGCCACTCTTTCAAACGCTTGTGGACAAAGCAAGATCCGTGTGCTGTTTGCGTACGTACGTGATCGAACAGGTCGATCGGGGCGGCCCCTGCGCTGTTTGCGTACGTTCTCTATGGTTTGTTTCACGTACTATCGCTAGCTTGCTTCCTGTCACATTTGCGAGCTGAATTTGCTAAGCCTAATTAGTTTACGATTTGATAATGTGGTGCTAAGTAAACATATTCTAACGATAGATTAATTAGATTTAATAAACTCACCTCGCAAATTAGCCACAACTTCTGTAATTAGTTTTATAATTAGCACATGTCAAGTTCTTCTATTAGCACATCTGATATGACAAGAACTAACTTTAATCCTTAGATCCAAATGCCCCAGCCATGCCAATTGATCAAAGTAGTATGAGCACCGCGTGCCCTACAGTGAGGCTTGGGCTAGCTAGATACATCAGCTGGCCACCCTGGGGACGAACCAATAACGGAGCTCTGAATTCGCAATTTGCAATTTTGCATGTTTCTCCCCAAGGGAAAGCTGCCCTGATTCCACTATTTTAGCTATCTTGTATTAATTGAAGTTCTCCAACAAAACGTCTATATAGTAATCGCTGTCGTACGGGCGTCTATCCCGCATCGGACACGGCTAAGCCTCTAGAACGGCCCAATTGGCCTGCCAAACAAAAATTGGAGCAACACATCTCATTCCGCATCCTCCGCTTGTAGGCGTCTCGACTCGGGGTCCAGGGCTCTGACAAGTGATGAATCTGTGTGTCCCCTAACCTGAATGGTGATGCAAGAAAACACAGGGAGGTTTATACTGGTTCGGGCCGACGATGCCCTACGTCTAGTGAGAGGGTCGGAGCCTGTATTGCCTTGCACCTGAGAGTGCTTGTGGTAGAGGAGTACAAGCTTGCTACGAGAGAGGGATGAGTCCCAAGTCTCGGCTTAGGGAGTGTGTCTAGAGCCCAGAGGCGTCTAACTCTGTGTGTGTGGCAATTGGAGTGTTCGTGTCCCCTATGGGGTGCCCTGCCTCCCCTTTTATAGCTTCAAGGGAGGGCAGGGTTTTTACATGTGTAAGTTTGGTAATTTATCCTCAGTGTGCAGGGGAGTTACGTTGTCAATACTGTGGAGATCGCCGCCACGTCCTTGTGACATGGGCAGTGGCGTGGTCGTTCCTGTTGATGGTGTCGTCGAGCCTTGTTTGGTTGTGGCCATCGGATCCGAGGCCCTGTAGTCTGTCCTGCAATATTAGAATAGTAATCGTGAGGATGTGGCAACAGTGCCGCGGGTTAACCCCTCCCGTTCCTCCTACTGTCGCGCTGCACTCACAGTGACAGAGGTGAGGTGTTACAGGGATGGGAGTTGGTGAAATAGTGGGCGACGTGCCCTGCCGCGGCATGGGAGGCATGGCTCACGTCGCGTCAGGGGTACGGCTGTCGTGTGTGAGAAGCCTGGCGTTGAGGCCGAGGCTCGGGCGAGGCGTTGATTGCGCTCAAGGCCGGGGCTCGGGCGAGGCGTTGATTGCGCTCGAGGTCGGGGCTCAGGCGAGGCGTTGATTGCACTCGAGGTCGGGGCTCGGGCGAGGCGTTGATTGCACTCGAGGCCGGGGCTCGGGTGAGGCGTTGATTGTGCTCGAGGCCCGGGCTCGGGCGAGGCGTCGATTGCACTACGGCTCAGGGCTCGTCTCTGTTGATCAAAGTTCCTTTTTTGCCGCTTTTTTCCCTCTTGACTAGGGTACCCCGATTTATGGTACCCAATACCACCACTGCTGCTGCACGCACCCCCTCCCTTCATGGATCCAGCCACCCCTCCTCCATGGCGTCCTCCCCCCACTGTATGGAGGTTGCGATCCTCCCCAATCGCAGCATCCTCCTCCCCCACCCCGCAGTTCCTTTCTCCACCCTCGCGTCCTCCCCCAATCCCTCTTCCCCACTTCGGCGTCCTCCCCACCGGAGAGCCCTCCCATACGCTACCATGGCGCTCCCCATGCCAGGCTCTCTCTCTCCCTCTCCCTATGTTGCAGTTGTATCTTTTTAATTGTTTCAGACACTTTATAGATATGTTGCAGTTAAATCATATAGATGTTGCAAAAGTAAATCGGGAGATGTTACACATGTTGCAGTTGTTTTAGAGGTATATTGCCAGAGTATGTTTCGAGTGTTTTAGATATTTCAGTTGTATGTTTCATTTGTGTTTTCCCAACGCATGTTGTGATTGTGTTTATCTAGATGTTGCATGTGTTTCACATATGTAGCATGTGTTTAATTTAGATGTTTAATATGGTTGCAATGGTTTTTAAGTGTGTTTCAGGTGTGTGTTTTCAAGTGTATCAAAAGAATGCTTCAAGTGTTTCAATCACCCTTGGACGTATGTTGAAACCATTGTTTTTTATGTTTCAAAAAGTAGTTTCAAAAAGTAGATCGGATGTTGTATCTCTTTCTCCCTCCTTTTGTTGCATCATCTCTTCGGAGCTGACAGGGCATCCATACGAACGAGGAATGAAGCGCTTCTTTGGCAGTGGGCAGGGAAATCATATGGAGATGGCAGCAGGGGGCATAGGTGGTCCTGCGTCGCACGGAAAGCAGGGCAGCAGCACACACGCAGCAAGCGTGGAGGCGAGCGACGCAGCAGAAAAGCTAGCGCTTGGAGCAGCGGGGAGGGGAGGGATACAGGAAGCACAGACAAGGCACTGGTGGTCCCCTACTGCATGCGGCAGGCGCTGGTGTGTAGTCTAACCTAGGCATCCGGATGTGTGCGTCCGTCTGGACATCCGGGTGTTGGCACAGCCATATAGTAATCCTTTAAGACACGCTAAAATAAACATAAATTATAACGAGTAGAATGCACTACTACAGGTCCCTAATAATTGTTTGTAGGTGTTATATAGGCCCTAAACTTTCAAAATATATTTTTGGTCCTTGAAGTTAGTTTGGGTCTCATATAGATCTAAACGGTCGTTCGGCCAACCTGTTAGTTGACTCAACGCTTATATGGACCTACAAATGGGACCCCACGAGTTAGCGACAAGATTCAATTTTAAAAAAAAAATCATATATTTTCCACAAGATAAGGTTTAGTATTTTGATGAAGATGATTTTTATATAAAAATTATAGCTCTCAATGAGATCTACAACTTTCTAGTTTTAATATTTTTATTTAAGGTTGTTAAGATGGTAAAAAATAATATCAAGATTTAGCAGCATATTAATCATGTACCAAGCTTGTTGTCCTTGAAAAATCATATTTCTTGCAAGGTTTCAAATAAGAATATTTGTATATGAAAATTATTGTTCTCGATGAGATCTAAAAATTCAAAGTTTTGAATTTTGTCATTTGAGGCTGTTAAAATGGCAAAAAAATAATACAAGCTTTGGTACGCGATTAATGTGTTGCTAAAACTTTATATTTTCTTTTGACCATTTTAACGATAACGAATAACAAAATTCTAAAATATAAATTTTAGAGCTCATAGAGCACTATAATTTTCATATACAAAGTATCTTTACCTAACACCATACATGATAGATATGGTTTTTCTAAGATGACAATTCCTAGTACGTGATTAATATCGAGCTGAAAATATATTATTTTTTACCATTTTAGTCATCTCAAATGATAAAAATTAAACTATAAATTTGTAGACCTCGTCGAGAGCTACAACTTTTGTATACAAAATATCTTTATTGAAAGCCCTAGTTTGATTTTGGATAATTGATGAAACCCTAGTACTAACCTCTATACTAAGTGTGTGTAGACTTAATGAGGTTGGTACATGTCAAGTGATGGAGCAAGAAATGGTCATGGTAATGATGGAGATGACCACAAGATGATCAAGTGCTCAACTTGGAAGAGAAGAAAGATAAAACAAAACCCTATGGAGATCAAGGCAAAGGTATTGCTTAGGATTTTAGTTTTGGTGATCAAGACACCATAGAGAGTGTGATCACATTTTAGGATAGATAGCCGTACTATAAAGAGGGGAATTCTTTGGCTAAGCGGTTATCAAGTGCCACTAGATGTCATTGTTCATGTGCATGCATTTAGAACCTAGTGAGCTAACTTAACTCATTCGAAGAAAATGTTTGTACAAATGCTAACACGTTTGCACATGTTCGTACACACATGGTGGTGTTGGCACACATGGTGGTATTCAACGCTTTGGAGAAAATGAAATGCATATTTTCTATTGCACCGGTGGAAAGTTTGGAGAAGTCGCGGGAGTGTTTTTCTTTGGAAAAATACTCACCGGACGCTGGCCTCGAAGGCACCAGACGCTGGCCTCGAAGGCACCAGACGCTGCTCCTACATGTCCAGTGCGCTCTCGTTTCTGGCAGAGGTGAAGGGAGCACCGGTCGCTCAGCATCGGAAGGTAGTCAGACACTGTTGGCGCTTCCGGTGATGCATGACATCAGCAGTGAGAGTGCGAGTGTTTCTGACTGAGAGCACCAGACGCTCAGGGAGTGTCCGGTGGTGTGAGTCCGGTGATCCCACGCGTTTGACAACCTCTCTGCGTACGGGTCCGGTAGTTTGAATATGACCGTTAGAGATCGACACGCGTGATTCAAATAGTGGACATGTGGTTGTGTTCCAAGCACCGGATGCAGGGGTTAAGCGTCCGGTGGCTCACCTGCAGCGCGTTCGGTGGCCCCGTGTTCTGCCGAGTGAAAGAGCCAATGTCTCTATTTATTTGAGGAGCCTATAAATAGTTGTTGGTTGGCTTGGGGCTCACTCTCTTGGCATTCTTGACTACTTGACATCCTTGTGAGCTTAAGCAAACACCTATCACTCATCTTCTTCATACATTAACCATCTTTGTGAGATTGGGAGTGATTCCAAGTGTATTTGCTTGAGTGATTGCATCTAATGGCACTTGGGGATCGTTTTGGCTGCGATTTTCTTGTTACTCTTTGTGGTTGCCGCCACCTAGATGGCTTGGAGCAGCAGAGGAGCATTAGCACGGGTTGGTGATTGTTTGTGGCTATCTCCCGGTGATTGTGAGGGGTCTTGTACCTTCCCCGGCGGAGAGCCGTAACTCTAGTGGATTGTTCGTGTCATTGAGTTACCTCACTTGTGGGTCGGTTCTTGCGGTGTCCTAGTGAGGATGAGGTTCGTGCTACACCTCTTAGCCGCCGAACCACCAAGTGTTGGTTGACACAACGGGGACATAGCATGCCGGCAAGCACGTGAACCCTCGGAAGAAAAATCGGTGTCTCAATTGTGTTTGATTGGCATTCTCCCGGTGCTTGACTGTTCATATATTGGTGATTGGTCCATCCCCTACACGGCGGTATAAATATCTCATCCTCTCCATTTACTTACCACAAAGTAGTGTAACTAGTTTAGTTGCTCACTTTGTCTTGTGTAGCTTAGTTCACTAGTGTAGCTTGTAGTGACATAGCTCTTGTGTGCCAAGTGATTATATCAACTAGAATTGTTAGATAGGTGGCTTGTAAACACCCCATTACAGCTAGAGCAAAAAGCTTCGCTTTGTTATTTACTAACCTCTGGCTCTAGTGAGTTTGTAGAATTTTTAAATAGACTATTCACCCCACTCTAGCCATATTAGGACCTTTCACTTGTCTGACACCATATAAGAAATATATGGTTTTTCTAAGGTAATAAGCATTATATTATTACTTTTTTGACCATCTAAATGATCTTAAATAAAAAAACTCAGAACTAGAAAGTTGTAGATCAAATTAAGTATACAGTTTTTCATAAAAGAATCATCTTCATCTGAGGTCGTATGGAAAAGATATTTTTAAAATGAAGTCTTGTTGCTAATATGGAGGTGCCAATTGTCACGTCCATAGAAACCTTGAGTCAGCATGCCACATCAGCAAATGGGTTCAGAAAATGCCCATTTCAATCTAGATGAGACCCGAACTGACTTCATGAATCCAATGCAAAAATACATTTTGAGACTTTGGAGACGTACATGGCACTTGTAGACAACTTTAGGGACCTATGATGCATTTCACTTAATCATAAAAACTAACCAAAATCAGAAAGCAGGTTTGAGCATTGATTCAATAGATTCTAAATCATTAGTCGTTAGACCTGTTCTATATTCTAAAAGCATTACCCACATACTAGTAGAGGTGCAATTTTCTAAAGGCATTTTTTCTCTGGCCTCTCGCCTCTCCTGCCCACTATCGCAGCCATACACGTAGTCGCTGTTAAGAAGATGACGAAGAAGGACAAGAAGACGGTGACGTTCCCCCACAGTTGCTCGTTCTCTACAGTGGTGAAGGAGGACGTAGCCCCCTACTGGTCTTCAAGAGGATGACCGTTCTAGAGCCCCTAGGGGATACCCTAGGAATGCCATCATCATCGCTACTAGAAGGGCAAAGCTCCTTGTGAGAGTGAAGATAGATACGCAAGCAGCGATGGCGAGGAGGAAGGAGAGGAAGGCGCCCTCTTCCATGGCATCGAAGGCACGGGTGAAGGTGAGGGGGAAGGAGAGGAAGACGCCCTCAATCGAGTCCGCGTCACTAAGGGCAGCGGCTACCAATATGCTCGGCAACTACGATGAAGTAGGGGGTCCAAGCTCCTCCACCCATGGCCAGGTATATATAATTCGCAGTTTTTTTGTTGTGATTGGATTCAGTGTATTTTTGTTCAGCACTCTGCTTGATGTATGTGTATGTTATTGCAGCATAGCCCGTGGTAATTTTATTTTGTTAGGCTGATGGATGTGAATTTGACCTGGGCTATTTGTACCTAGTCGTGGATTATGTTTTAGTTTGAATTAGGTTTTGATCCAATGTGCACAACTATAATCTAGAATGTCAGACCGTGAGTAAAGAAAGTATACAACAATTTAAAGAGATGATCTGAATGCAACAACTAGATTCAACCACTGATCTTTGCCGGTCTTGAGGCAATCTCTTTCGATTTAAATTGGTGATATAGTTGATGATGTAATTTTAGTAGCAGATGTATGTAGATGCAGTTGTTGAACTTCCTGCATATTTTTGTTTCTTTCCCTACAGAATTGTGATGGCTTGCACCTGCACAACCATTTTGATTTACTACTTCTTTGATTGATCTCTTCTGTGCTTGCTTGGTGTGGTTACCTACTCTGCAGTCATCATACATGTCATGTGTATGTATGTATGTAAATTTAATTTGGGAAGAATTGAGTTGTGTTTGGGTAGGTATGACAGCAACAAGCAAGGCTGGCTATTCCAATACCAACATATATACATGTAGGTTCCATCTTATGTGCTCCCTCCAAGTACCCTGCACGAGGCCCTAAAGAAAGTAGTGAAACCCCTCATGGAGAGCATAGGCCTTCTTCAGTGCAGTATTGATGGTTTTTAGCGTAGTGTTGACCAACTTAAGAAAGAGAAGGCTAAGAAGGAAGAGGAGGAAGAGCGTTTCAACAAGAACTTTGACGAGTTTGGCGAGTACCTACGTTCTGTGGTTCAGAATATGAACAACCTCCGGAGCAAGGTGTGTGGTGTCATGCCTCTGCCATGGGCAAACAACAACTAATGGTGATGTGATGTTGTATTTACTTTTAGTGATGAAACTATGTGAATCAAACTATGATGACTTACTTTTGTTGATGATGTAATAGGACAGTAAAACGTTGTGATGCAAACTCTGTTATGTGGTACCTGATGCCCTCTAAGTATTTTTGTTGAAAATGCATCGATCTATGCATTATATACGTATATATTGTTGCTTGTTTGTCAAAAGTGGTAGTGATATTTATATGATCAATAATTGTTTGTACATACAATTTATTAACCACATATATATATATATATATTAATTCTTGCATAGCCTAACTTGCATCTACTATAATTTACACGCGAATAGAACAACGTGTCTGGTACAAGTATAAGTACTCGAGATGCGCGTTACGAACAAGCGTCTGCATGAGCATACGTGTCTACAATAAGAGATGTTAGTTGAGACACGTGTTATGAACAAATATTTGCACGAGAATACACGTCTACAATAAGAGATGTTACTACCAACGCGTGTATCGTATACACGTCCGTATTATTTGATCCTGCTATCCTAGACTCGGAAAATAACATATACGTCTATAATAATATATTATTCCAGATGTGTGTTGATTTTGCCGGGCTGGTGACCCCCACCGGCGACTTACTATATACGCACATAGGTACGTGGTGACGCTTGTAGACGAAACATGGATTTAAAGCTTTTTTACGTAGCGGAGACCCGTGGTGAATTTCACACTCTCTACGTATTGCTTCTTGATTTGACTGCTCCACTCTGTATTTCGATTGCGACAATCAACGAGATTTATCTGCTAACTAATAGCTGGGTGATTTGCGTGTTCCCATCCACTTCGAATACAATTAAGCCGTGACTTCAGGAATACAAGACAAATAAGCAACCCTACGTATAGTCCTTACGTATACAAGAGATTATATGTTTGGTCCTAGTCAGTAGTCTCTTGATATATGTTGCCATATCTCAGACGACTCTGAATGAATAAAATTTGCAGGATGAGAACTGTTTGATGATTGGTGGGCATCTATCTGAATCCCTTTACTCGTCGTATCAGGATTCATGCTAGGAAGGCTTAGCGATACTAAAGAGTGACCCATACTCTACATGTATACCTAAAACATAGTAAACTAGAAAGGTGTGTGTGACCTAACATCATATCAATGTGCCTTGACAAATTGTCACACACACAAGGGAAAAACAAGGAAGAAAACACCACCAACGCCAAAGTGTCAATGTTTCCTGAATCTGAATGGAGCAATAGAAGAGTCCATCAATAAACAAAAACAAGAAAGGACAGTGAAGACAGCAATGCATGTTGCTGCCGCTCAATCTTGTTTCCACATGCAAATCACGGCGGCATCTTTCTTGTAGAAGCAAGCTTCACATGGACCATACATATCAAAGTCTTATTACATTAACATATAGGAGTACTTATGTGATGTGGTAGCCTTGGCTTTGTTCATCATCTGTTGGTAAGATTGCTGACTATCAGTGGCCAGCTGCAGCCAAGGTCTTCTCTTGTCTCCTCTCAGACCTCCATGCCTGGCCTTTTTCTTCCCTTTCTAGCTTCTTCACCCTGATTTCCACACCTTTCAACATCAACTGCAGCAGGATAATGTTGATTAAGCAACGTGTGGCCGGTGAACAAGTACATGGGTTTCATCATACTTTGATTCTGTGGATCGGTGGATCAAGGATGGCTCTCCCATATTTTGTCGTACCATGCAACGTGCGCCCTCGGGTGTTGGGAAACGTCAAACTGCCTTGAATGGGAAAGGTGACCATGTTTACACTGTTATTTGTAGTACTTGCAGAGCCACTCCAGGCTGAGTCCTCTCAGATATACTTCTTGTCTGCTACTAGTTCTCGCCTTTGCCGACCGTCATGTAATTAACCTCTATAGTAGGATATTTCTTCTTTTTTGGTTTCTTCTCTCCCCGGTCACCAATCACCATAGGATGTAATCTGATACTCTCACAAATATGAATCCATTTTATATTTGTCACACGTTAAACTTTTTCTTTAATTCATAAATATCTAAAATACTATATAGAATAGTAACACAAAGATCGGTGTTACTAGATTCATTATAAAATTACTACATATTCAACATAGATCTTAGAGCTGGTATTATGCCAAACAATGCCCTTAGTATTACTTTTATCCCCCACAACGTATGTGTGTGCCCTCGGTGGATCAATTGTCAAATTTAAGATCAGCTTTGTTAAAATTAGTAATCAAATTCTATTGTTTAGCTATAATTTCTAAAAATAATAAAAAAATCCTCAGAAAAAAAGGTCCAGAACAGCCTTGCTATTTTACTAAGTCATATAGAGAGCGTATGTGGTTGACTATATATAACCACCGAAAATCAAGAGAAAGACAACTTTATATTTTATAAAGTCGGATAACATATGTGTTGGAATCTATTTTTTGCTATACAAAATTCTAAAATATCTTCACAACAAGAATAGCCAAGCTATTAGAATTGCTCTAAAGAGCTGGGATAGTTATTTTTATCCATTGTTTTTGTGTTATGCATATTGCATGTATTATAGAAGTATCATATTATAATTTGTTAAATTGCCCAATTAATAGCTCGTGTGCTTTTGGTGTACAGGCAGTCTACCAGGGTTCGAGTACAACCACCAGTTTGTGCACAACAAAAGATTCCAAATAGAGATATTTTCACTTTGAGACCGTATTGACCATATGGACCAAAAAGAAGTTCATCCATGCACTAAGCTCAGAATTTCCACATGACCTTTTTCCTAGGTCCTGTTTGGTTCTCCCTTATAAACTTTAGCCTCTGTCACATCGAATATTTAGATATATGCATGAAGTATCAAATGTAGTCTATTTACGAAACTAAAAACGCAACTAAAAATAATTTGCGAGATAATTTTTTAAACCTAATTAATCTATGATTGGACATTAATTATTATAATTACAGATATACTACAGTATCTATTAAACTTTAGTACTTCCAACCAAACACACCCTTAACAAGCTGTATGTTACTATGTCTTTTCAGCAAACAAATTAGCTAGTAGGGCATACAGTTTCGGCGCTGCGTTTAGAAAACAACCATGTGTCGAATATACATAGTACTGTGTCCCTTCCACTTCAAAAATATTAGATTAGATATGCATGCTGCAGAATTTCCTTGAATTAATCTATCTTTTCCACCTTGTACGTTGTACTTCTCATACCTTTTCCCACTCCGTTGAACTGGCGACATGGAATATTTTCAGATTTCCACGTGAGATGTCGACATATTGGATCGGAGAGAAAGGCAGCACGCAACACCAGAAACCATGCTAAAGGAAATAAAAAAGAAATAGATATGCCAAACCCGGTCTGCAAAAATCACATAGTAGGTGAAGACTAAGGGGACCTTCTCGAAGACGAAGAAACAAGTCATTATTCAAGTGATCGAGACACACCTCGCCCTCGCCTCTTGTAGCTAGAGAAAACAACACGACCCATCTCTCTGCTAGGAAAAGGGCGCGCCATTAACCATGTGGACCAACCTTAGTTGGTGTGTAGCATCGGAGATCAGTAGTTGCAGAAAAATCATTTCAAGGTCTTTGTACCGTGTACTGCGTAAATTACTCGAGATGTACGTCCGATTACAACGGTTGGCGTGTAGATATTCCTATGTATACGTGGAAGGATGGTGTTTCTCATTATGTTAGGTTAGTATATATTTTAGGCCTATTTGGTTTCTCTTGCTAAATTTTAGTTATTTTAGTAGCTAAAGTTCCAAACACATTGACTAAAAATAAGCTAAAATAGTTAAGTCTCATTAGTCATCCAAAACCAAGGCCTGGTTCCCCTTGCTAAATTTTAGCTACTCTTGGGTGACTAGTGGGACTAAACTATTTTAGCTCTTTTTAGTCAGTGTGTTTAGAAGTTTAGCTACTAAAGTGACTAAAATTTAGTTGACTAAAATTTAGCAAGGGGAACCAACAGGCCCCAAAAGTAATTAAAATAATTTTAGCTAGCTAAAATTTAGCAAGAGGAACCAAACAGGGCCTTTATTAGATGGGAAAAAAATTAATGTATTTAGGAATTTGCTTTTGTAAAAGCTAGGTTATGTTCAACAATCCATACTACCTTCAGTTCAAACATATAGTAGGTGTTCTTTTGTAAAAAAAAATTCAGGTGACCAAGCAATGAAGCTCACTACACTGTTAGGTTAGACCCAACAATGAAATATTATTCCCGGTTTGAGCCACTAACTGAAGGTT
Source organism: Sorghum bicolor (assembly GCF_000003195.3). Classification (NCBI taxonomy): domain Eukaryota; kingdom Viridiplantae; phylum Streptophyta; class Magnoliopsida; order Poales; family Poaceae; genus Sorghum; species Sorghum bicolor. The sequence goes on from NC_012872.2 coordinate 13,397,101, forward strand.
TATATGCTAGTCGGGGTCGTGGCTTGACCTGGTAGCAACATAAGGGCATCAGTGCCAGATTTTGGGTTGACCTGGCAATGTTGGGGAGACTATAATCATATATTTATTTTGACAGCGTGAATCTAAGTTATTAGGATGCACATACGCCATATATAATATTTTGCAATGAATTATAACAGACAACATAATATATAGTTCTTTGCACCACCATAGCAACACTTGTACCATGAGCACGGGCCTCAAAAAGCAACAACTCCAAGAAGGAAATGGCACTCACATGCATTGCAATTACCATTGTCTAACTAGTCAAGGTCATATCATATAGTTTCATCTTACAAACCAATTTCTTCAAACTACGGACAATTCCTTCAAAAAGATGAGACAATAATACTCACCATTGACATGTACAACCAGATAAGCAAGAATATAAGGATCCCTCATCGAGTCATTGACTAGTGTTGTGTACAAGCACCACTAAACCAAAGTCCCCAAGTGTTGTTTCCCCCTCCTTTCTGAGCCAAAGCCGCCATACTGCAAATGACCATGAACAACTCGACATCCAAGCTCTGTTTAGACACATGATAATGTTGAGAAATAGCCAAATGAAAGAGGCACATGACCAAAACCCATATATTCCACCTAAAGACATATAGGATGAGTTGAGTAGAAATTCTATGAGTTGATGCCAAAGGTGGATCTAGCTTCTGAGCAAGCCTTGTACTACAAATGAGGATGTTCTAATCACTTAATGAGCAGACTCATAGCCATCCACAAATAGATCAATGAAGATGAGCTACTACCAATGCATAGAGCACTAATGGCCATCCATTTGATTCCCCTTTAGCCCAGAGGTCTATCATCGCCCATCCTAGATCAAGTCAAATGACATAGCCTTCCTCTCCAACTAGGATGAAGTCGTAGTCCTGCAGCAAAGGGCCATCCACAGGACAACCTTGGCGACCATTGTGGTTGTTGATCCCATGACAATAGTGTGCAGATGCACCCATTCACTACCATAGTAGCATGTGTGAAGGATAGCCAAACATAACTGAAGGTACAATGATGCCTAAAAGGGGTTGAATTAGATCACTTAAAAACTAAAGGGCCAAAACAACTTTAGAAACCTGCACATGTTCTATCTTGGTGTGCACTATGTTTTGTAAGTGTTGTTATCGCTAACATAAAATTAAAAAGAGTTTACACCCTAGTTCTAATCCTATTAACAAATCTACCAAGTTAGAGTAGGAAGGTAAAGCACACAAGGAATGCAATAAGAAAATATGGAAATGTAAAAACTGAGGTAGAGAATGCATGAAAACTCCCACATAATCATATTTTTGAGGTATCAAGAAGCTCATGCTTTCCATAAGTTATCATTGGAGCCCCTTGTATGGATGCCATCACAATGGCCAATCTCAGCAGTCAAGTAACTCCATGGATAGCTCATGGGCCTTCACCACATTCAAGTGGGTTTCCACCAAGCTTCCCTTGAACCACTCCCTACCATCTTCACTATGAAGAGTTCTGGCCAAACCACCAAGGACCTCTTGTCCCCATACACTGTCGATGCCCACACCACCAAGGCATCCTCTAACTAGTCTAAGCACTCATCCTAGCACTTTAGCAAATCACCTAAACTTCTAGGAAGCGCATATGATGGCTAAAGCATAAATGTTTGAGCCTCAACTCAACTATAGCTTTCTCAAGATCCAACACATTCCAAATGGGGTTGGGTTGGCATATATATAGCCCCCAACACACTCCACTAGATGTTACATACAAGTGCTGCACTTGCAATGAGCACCAGAATTCTCTAGTGTCCGCACCAGAGAAAAAATTGCGTATGCCCTTCCATGTTAGCTAGCTAGCCATTGATCGACCATTAGAAGCTAGCTTCAATCTCTTGTGGTTTCTCCGGTGTACTGTTGGATAATTCTGGTGTGTTCAAGACAAGGGACTAGGACCACACCGTCTCACCATAATAAATCTCTGATGCAATCTTTGGTGTATCACCACCATGCTATGCACTGCCGATGGTGCCTTGAACTGGACCTCATCAGAATTCTTCATTGCTTTCTTTGATGCATTTCCGAGTTATTTCTTCATGTCCATTTGTTCAAGCTTCACTTCTATATGATGTCTTTATTAGATTCTTATACTTGTTTCCTAGGGTTTTCAATGCTCCTCTCTTAATTTGATCTACAACTTTGAGGTATTGATTGCTTGATCTCCACCTTCGGCTAGCTCTTAGGTCCATTTTTGCATCCTAGAACTAATATACCGTGTATACTTAGAAATATTGTTAGTCCTAATGGCTATGTTGTCAACTAACCACCTAATTAGTTGACTTAATGTTAGAACAATAATTTGACACAAAACATAGCTAAAGGAAGTCGTAAGCCATAAAATAAATAGGATGTGATGCCTCTCATATTTACAGCAACGCCAAGAATCCTTCTAAAACTCACTCTCTAAGTTATCATTTAGAGAGTCATTTGTATAAAAATCATATTCTATATCTTTTTATTCTTTAGTAGCTTTTCTATATCTTGTGCGGAGCCATTGTCGCTCTCTATCTTTGCCTAGCGAGAAATTCAGAATAGAGATTAGCTATATTTAGATAACCAATTATAGAGGATGTTGCGTAGTGTATTTTTAACAAAATCTCTATTCCTAATAATTAGAAATAATATAGAAAATCTCTTGTATGCATCAAGGCCAGTGAGAAACGACGGACCCAACTAACTCTTTGGCGAGACAGTTTTCAGCCATACCTCTGTTGTATTTTTTTTTGGGCCTGGCTGCCCTGTAATATTTTTGTTTCCTCTTTTTCTTTTACTTCATTTATACATACTATTCTTTCATTTAATTGAAATACAAAAATACAGGTAGGGGATTCCCCTACTGTTCTGGTCAAAAAAAATATAGAAAGTCTCTTGCAGTGGTTGCTCTTAACACTGTACGTATTTGTATTTGCATTCACATTAGGTTTCTCACTAACTTATCTTCTACCTGTCCATTGAGCATGCATGTTAACCACAGAGCAAGTTAAAGACATACACTTACGTGTAGACTTCGCAACGGCGTGATATTTTTGACCGGTTGTGAAAAAAAGAAACGCCAAAACCGGAAGACGGGAATTATCAGTCGTCGTCGTGTCGTCCTCCGGCGCCACTTGGTTCCCCAACCGAAATTGACTTCCTTGACCTCAGTGCCTTTCCTAATGAACCTCCCGTCTCACGTGGATGCCCATCCACAATTACCGATCTGCCCCTCCTTCGTTTCCCCGACGTCATGCAACGCGGCGCCTGATGCTGCTGGCCCACCGGCTTCATGCGGCCCTTCCCGCCTTCCCATTGGTCCACACCCACCTTCCTTTTATTCTAATTTATCAATTTATTTATTCTTTTGCAGGCGCAAGTCCAAGTCCGTCAGCTTTGGCTTCTTTTTGTGTGTACCCTTGACCCTAATTGACACAAGTAACCATAAAGCCCAAACCTTCTCCGTCCTTTCCATGGAGACGAGGCCGGAGCGCCACCGCCACGACCACGTCCACGAGCAGCAAGCCCAGGAGGGGGAGGAGGACGACGCAGCAGCAGCAGTCATGGAACACGGCGCTGCTCTCTCGCTGCAACGCGGAGCCACCTTGTTTGGGCGCCGGCGTCAGCACGATGAGGAGGCCGACCGCCGCCGCCGGGGCGAGATCCGGGAGGTGGACTTCTTCTCGAGGGACTCCGGAGCCCGGGGCCAGGACGACGGCGGCGGGCGCGGGGTGCCCGGAGGCGGACGCGACGACGTCAACGTGAGTCTCCCGGCCGATCTCGACCATCAGCTGCTGCCGCGGCTTTTGTGCGGATTGTCTGAAATTAAGCGCGCGGTTGTATGATGATCAATTCCCCTTTGTTTTGCCCACCGTTTGAATTTATCGGGTGTAGTGGTTGCTGTGCAGATCGGGCTAGACCTGCTGACCACCGCCACCGCTGCCACGACAAGCGCCGCCGGCGAGGAAATGATGGCGGTCAAGAATCAAAAGGTTTGTTGGTTCATTTTCGTTCATATATATATCTATGCGTGCTTCTTCTCTGAAGATCTCCTCCCGTGTCTTTGGCCATTTCTTGATTGGATCTTGCATTCCTATGTGTGTAGATAGAGGCGTCAGCTGTGGAAGTGGAGCTCAGGCGGGTGGTGGAGGAGAACCGGCGGCTGCGTGGCATGCTTGAGGAGCTCAACCGGAGCTATGGCGCGCTGTACCAACAGCTTCTCCAGGTCACGCAGCACCGACAGCATCCTGCTGATCTCATGATCAACAGATCATCACTGGCTCATGTAAGTGCTATTTTTCATCCGATTATATGGAAGTACTACTTGCATCTGTATCACTATCTCTCCCGTGTATCTTCTTGAGTACGCTAGCTGTCAAAATCATTTTTTTTTCAACCTTATTTCCTTTAATTGTGCCTGGATTATTGTTGATATGATTTCGACGTTGAGCGAGTTTCATATTCCTAATTCAATTTTTCAATCTTATTTCATTTTTATTGCCTGGATCGAATTGTTGATTTCAACGTGGAAAATAGTTTCATATTTATTCCAACAGTACAGCCGATTACTTTCCGTCCAATTCTTGTGCTTTAATCAGGCTTACTCTTCCATAAATCAGGCAACAAGCTAGACTTGTAAGTTTTCTATAGATATAGGTACCAACATTTGAACAATTATTTCGTGTGTGGCCTATTTAATCTATATTTGACTTTGAGAATCAAATCGAAGATCAAGGAAAATAATTTGTTTGTCATCTTAATGTAAGTGCCTTAAGCTTGTCTGAACTTGTGGAATTGTTACTACCACGGCCTTAGACGATCCAGTTGAGTCGGCATCAAAATTGTGCAATTTTTAAATTCGCTTTTTGTCCACGTATATTAGACCTTGCTACAGAAATATTTTTGCTGCCGAGAGATTCTTCAAGATGAAGATTCGTGCAATAATAATGTACAGGCCACAGCTAAATTTGCGTGCATGCACGCACATCCATGTAAGATCCTCGTCAAATCGTGTCACATGAGTTTATGAATGCCTCGGTAGTTACTTAATTTGATTCTTTCATCATATAAAAAAGTATCCTAGCAGATAATATAATCAAGTACTAATATGATAAAAACATAGGGGCATGGGAACAGCGGATAGTATAGTCACTCTCAATCTGTACATTACTAATTTCTTCCGAAACTTTCGGAGTGATAGTATCAGACCAATTAATTTCATCCAAACTGAGCACTGAATTAGCTAGCATATTCACCTCAAAACGATTTGATATATATGCACACGGCGTCTAATTTGGATGTTTTTTTTTTGCATACAGTGACACTAATTATGCATACACAGCTACTGGTACATCTTGATCTCTCATGTCTGTAGTCTGTACTAGTAGTAGTTAGCATGTGCTCGTCGATCTCATGCACGAACGCTTTCAGTTGCTTCCTCGCTTTAAATTTCCTCTTTGACTAAACAAATGACACGTACGTGTCCATCACCACCAAATCTGGATGCAGACCCACCTGACGACCACCGCGGCCTCGCACAACACGTCGTCCACTCGGCAGCTGTTGGAGGCGCGCGCGTCCTCTACTGCTATGGCGCAGCCGCATGCCGTCGCCGCTGGAGGGGACGACGAGGCTAGCGACGGAGCCGAGGAGGCGTCGCCTTCGCTGAGCAATGGAGGAAACAACAACGACGACGCCGATGGCAAGAGGAAAACCTCGCCGGATAGGACAGCACCACCGAGAGAGAATGGCGGCGAGCAGGCGTCGTCGGAGCTGCCCGGCCGGAAGGCAAGGGTGTCCGTGCGCGCGCGATCTGAGGCACCAATGGTAACAATTTGATTCCTGGCTATGTTTTTTTTTCACTGTTTAGATATTCCTGATATATATGTTGATCTGCTTAATTGATTATATGAGAAAGAGGTGTTCAGAAACATTTAGAACACAGTATGGGGGTACAGTACGTACGTGCTGTAACAACCACGCGTACCTAATTTGTATAGAGGGAAGAGGCTGCAAAAGTTTTAGCGCTGTTTCTCATTCATTTCTCATATGAACATTGTAATCGTTTTCTTTTTTAGAAATAGGTTTCAGACTGACCAGAGGGCACACAAACTCAAATTATGAAACATTGTGTTCAATTACACATCTACTGACATGCATGTTGGATATTTAGTAACAAGACTTACCATTTGTCCACCTCTCTGCATAGTTATGGTTATTTCATCCAATGCACATAAACTTTAATTTGTCATGATTTAATTTGCTACTGGTACGTGCTCCAATATGTATATGACATTAATTATTTTTTGGTATGCTTGCATTTTGTCTAACTATAGATTAGTGATGGGTGTCAATGGAGGAAGTACGGGCAGAAGATGGCCAAAGGTAACCCATGCCCGAGGGCATACTACCGGTGCACAATGGCTGTGGCATGCCCCGTCAGGAAGCAGGTAATACATGCATAACCTAACCATATATGTCATATCTTGTGATAATATTACATGCATATATGCCATTTCCATACCAATTTCACTCTCATAGGTTTGTTTTGTTGAGAAACTTTAACATATATGTTTGAATTACCGTACCTGCTATATATATACTATCATCTTTCTAATTTGAGTATCTGGTGTTTATATATACATTATCATAGCAACAGTTTGGTATTGTCTCATTTTTTAAAAAAAAAGAACTAATTAAAATGGCATGTAACTTTAACCATTTTAGCTCAAAGAATTGTGAATCATCAGGTCCAACGTAATATGATAACTAGCTTGTATGGTACACAATCATAGCATGATTCTACATGAACCAAAATGCATGCTACTGCTAACATCTCTCAAAAACCAATATAATATAAAGAACTATTTTCTGAGTCAAGTAGAGTCCTCTACTTTTGCATATATGCATATAAGTACCTATAATTTGTGACATGTTTATTTCTAACTCGATATGTGAATTGACTGAACAGGAGATCATGCATATGTTGACTTAAGGCCTTGTTTACTTCCACCCTAAAATCTAAATTTTTTTAAAATTTCCCATCACATCGAATCTTTAGACGTATGCATGAGTATTAAATATAGACAAAAATAAAAACTAAGTGCACAGTTTGGTCGGAATTTACGAAACGAATTTTTTGAGCCTAGTTTAGTCCATGGTTGGACAATAATTACCACAAACAAACGAAAATGTTATAGTGTTACTAAACACGGCCTTATTACAGTTATAGCTTTCTCTAAGATATACATACTACTCAATAGGTAACATGAACATGAAGCACTCCATGCTAATGTCAACATACATATACCCTTCGGAATATAAGCTGCACGTACACGTGCATATACTTCCAATCCCAAAGCATATATTATATATTACCGCTTACCTTCTTCCATCTATCTCTAGCTGTATATCAAAGCAGGCCATACACACACGTCTACAAACTGTATAATATGGTCCATTATATTGGGCGACCATCTCTAGCTATAGTTGCAAGCCAACACATTATTTTCAGCGCAGATGAGACGCGGATAGCTCACCGAACAGTAGCTGCGATATTCTGAAAAAGCCAAAGACAGAACTTCACACGCTTGCATGTACTCTATATGACTTACGTGACGGCATGCAATGCATTAAAGCTAGCTCTAGCGCAGCTGGTGGTAATAGTAATACTGGTTTCATGCATGTGTCATGATTAATTGTACATGGATGCATGCAGGTGCAACGGTGCGCCGAGGACAAGACAATTCTGGTCACGACTTACGAGGGACACCACAACCACCCGCTGCCGCCGGCGGCCACCACCATGGCGAACACCACGTCCGCCGCGGCGGCCATGCTGCTCTCCGGCCCGGCCACCAGCCGCGACGGCGCTGCCGCGGCGCTCCTCGGCCACCCGGCGCTGTTCCACCACTCCAGCAGCATCCCCTACGCGTCCACCATGGCCACGCTCTCTGCCTCCGCGCCGTTCCCCACCATCACCCTCGACCTCACCCAGGCGCCCGGCGGCGTTGCCGGGAGCGGCGGCGGCGGCCTGCTGCCTCACGGGCTCGGGCTCCATCGCCCACCCGGCGGGATCCACCCTGTGACGGCGGTCCCGGCGATGCCGTTCCCGGTGCCATCGCCGCTGGCTTCGATGTTCCTTCCACAGCGAGCGCCCACGGGGCCGCCGATGCCCACCGGGCTGCAGGTCGCGCGGCAGCAGCAGTCGGTGATGATGGAGACGGTGACAGCAGCCATCGCGGCCGACCCCAACTTCACCACGGCGCTTGCGGCGGCCATCTCGTCGGTCATGGCAGGCGGAGCAGCGCACCAGGCTCAGCCTACTCCACGTGGGAGTAATATCATCGGCATCGCCGCCGGGGATCAGGCCAACGGCAGTGCGGGTGCTGCTGCCATTGCAGGTCCGACGGCAGCCGGAGCACATGCAGCGTCTGCCGGGTCACCTCGTTTCGCGACGCAGTCCTGCACCACGTCAACTTGAGGTAATTTTAGGAGTGCAGAGTTTTACTGTCAGAGATCATCGATCTGCACTACGACTATTTGTAAAACTGATGAGTGTATTATATTTGATATGCACATAAATGAGATATACCGTACCATACTCGTTGTACTATGTACATGTACAGATGAAAATTTGGAATATACAGTAATTTTTGCTGAAATAGAATATTGTATTTTCGAAGGAAAGAATTGTGCAAAGGCGAATAAAAAAATGAATGGTCAAATACCTTGGAACAAGCTAATATATATATAGCGTATAGACTGGATCACCCAACTAATCGTCCGAAGCTAACGGTCCATGAAGGGCGATGACCGAGGCTTTCGACATTCGTGGAACATGATTGAGTTGAGGTCGTCAGATACTGAAAGTCGACGCCGGCGCCTAATCTGTTGACTGTGAGCGTCGGCGTCGGCAAAGACGCAGCTCCGGCATGAGCATGACGGCACGGAGGTGTTTACCGTGTTTCCCCGCGGTTAATATTGACGTCGCCCACCGTTCATGTCGCAGTCCCTATTTCTCCAAGTAAAACGATTGAGACACTAGACAAGTCCACGGCCTTGCTATCCTTGGCCCAGCTTGCCTTCATTGACTCCATGCAACAGTTGTGGAGTTTGACTAAATTTTCAGCAAGGGGAAATCTTTAATTGTGTATGAGCAACTCCAACGGTTTTGTATTTTTCGTTTGGCAAAATATAGAGTTTGCCAACTAAAGCTAAAAAAAGTCTATCTCCAACCATTCTTCATAATTCTTTTGCAAAAATTAGATTGATGGACCCACTTGTTGCCCGCTCTATTTTCCCTCGTGCGCCGCCGCCGGTTCGCGCGTTCCCGTCGCGAGGTCGCAGCTTCTCCCGTCGCAAGGTCACAGCTTCTCCCGTCACTTGTTCACATCTTTCTGCCATCTTTCTGCCAGTCGGCCATCTTTCTATCATCTTTCTGCCAACCGGCCATGTACTACTCCTAGGTGCCTGAAACCTTAGCAGACGATCTACAAACCCCTACCATCTACAAAACAGAGGGAGAAGAAGGGAAATCGATGCATGGAGTACATGAAACCCTAGCAGATGTCGGCACCTGATGCCGAACAAAGGAAGAAGGAGGGAATGCCGCCACCCTAGCAGATGCCACCACCCGCACGACGGTGCGTGAGAGAAGGGCCGCACGGGAGGAGGCTCCGGCGCGGGAGAAGGGGCACGCGGTAGAAGAAAGTCCACGCGGGAGAAGGTACGGGCGTGACTAGAAACAGATGCCAAGCCTCCTGGACTTTTGCATATATGTACAGTTTGACTCTCCATTTGCCAAGTTGCCAAATTTACCAAAACCAATTGTCAAACCGTTGGAGACTAACTTTTGAGCTTTTTTTCAAAAAAACAAGAATGCCTAACTCAATTGAAAAACCAATGGAGTTGCTCTTACATAAGAAATAATGGCAAGTCTTTGGTGTAGTTTAGCCTAGATCTGATCAGTTATCTATAAGTTAGCGAAACTGAGGGGGGATGGCCCAGGATGGTCCTAACTAAGCTCCATCAGTAGTGCCATGCATGTCATGGTTGGATGGACACTAGATAGGATGTATATGGGACACATATTGTTCTTAGGGGCAAGTTTAACTTGCCATCAACATGTTGTTATTATTCTTCGAAGACAACTCATCGTCATTAGCTAGTTCACTTTCACATGCCTCCTACACTTGTAGTTGCCTCGGAACACGAAATCATTTGGGTATCATAGGTCGGGCAAGTTTAACTTTCCATCAACATGTTGTTATTATTCTTCGAAGACAACTCATCGTCATCAGCTAGTTCATTTTCACATGCCTCCTATACTTGTAGTTGCCTCGGAACACGAAATCATTTGGGTATCACAGGTCGGGCAACTCCGTGGAGCCCATAGTCCTCCACGCACAAGTGGATCTCCATGTGGTCTTCTATGTTGTCTTCACTATCGAGCTTCCAGCTCAAACATTGTTGGCCTCGTTTCCTCCGGTACAAGTTAGGTAGCCATGCTACAAACATGGTGGGTGTGATCTCGCAAGATTACAAGAACCTAATGTGCAACAATGGTGGATGGAAGAGGTATGCAAGCCTTATTAAACATTAAACCTAAGCCAGAGTAAAGCATCAATTGCAAGGTCTAACTAGCCTAAGCATTTCACAAAGCACTACGCTAATCACTTAACATATCCATATGCACTTTCGGTGGCTAGAGCACTAGGAATAGAACCTCAACACTCCTCTATCTTTAGCACACTCCAACACACTTGAAATGGCTAGCCAAAGGGATGTGTATAGCTAGCTCTACCCCTTAATATAATCATTGGTGGTAAACTAAACATGTCCAGTGATGGTAAACCTCACTTGAGAATTTTGGTGAACACCACATCAGTTAGCCATTATTGGCCATTGGGGCTTCTTTCACCGGTGTACCATTTGGTGCCCCTCTAAAGCTCCTATGGAGTCTCTAGACACCACCCTTTTCTCTGGTGACCCCTTCTTTATACCATTGGAGTTTTTCAGTGCATGTTGAAACTCTCTACAAAAATAGTTGCCCATTGTTGGTGTTGGAGCTTATGCTCTAGTGCTAGATAGTCAACACCACCAGAGAAATTTGGTGAGTGCTAAGATGTTTCAGACCAATCGGTATTTCTCTAAACCCTAATCTCATGTGCCTCTGCCAGAGCACCACTAGAGAATTCCATTGACTAGGTAGAGCTAGTTTGGCTCTGTTTCTTCGTGTCTTCTCTCTTGGGCTTTTCCTAACTGATGTCTTGTACTTCTTGCAAGTCTTCAACATTAGCTCTAATGTCTTTCTTGAGGTGTTGATCATTCGATTTTTACGTTGCCCTTGTCCAAACCATCCTTGTATCCAAATGAACTAAGTACCTTGTATACTAGCAAACCACATAGTCTATTTCATCATGTTGTCAGTCAACCACCAAGTATATATATATGGCCCTAGTTTGGTGCCATTTTCCTTCTATATGTCATCTCTAGGTCCAACTTGATGGTATACAACCACTTCCATAACCCAAAGTGGAGTTTGATCCCCAAGTAGCTCTCGTAGAAGGTAATAAAATAAGAAATGAGCAACACCCATTAGGGTTGAGTAACTATAGCTCAAGATTGTAGAGTGAAACAGACCATGGAAGAAACCATGCATGGACACCGAGAAGCCATGCTCAAAGAAGGGCGCAAAGACAAACATCGTTACCTTCCCATTGTTGGTGTGGAATTGCCCCACCTCCACCATGCGCCACCCAATCAACGCCTTGGTAGGGAGAACACCAATCTCCTCCAAGACATGGGCTTGTCCTCCATCACGTTGGCGAGGACGAACTCCTCAATGGGAAGCAACAACTCTTTGCATCCTTTGGTTCCTAGAAGCTTTCGATCGACTCCTTCACCATAGATTGCATTAAACAATAGATAAGATTAAGAGTGCGAGGCTTTAGATCTAGGTGGGAAAGTCGCTAAGGCTTGAGGGACAAACTAGAAGAAGATGACAAAGTGCATGCTAGGGCTCAATTTTGGCTCTAAGACGCGAGATTGCAATGGTGAAGCGCTTGGAAGACGAAGGGCATGAGGAAGAAGATGATGTGCTTGGGGAAAAGTACAACACGCATTGTGCCCTCCCCCTTAGAGTACCTCCAGTGTATGAAAAAAATCGAACCGTGGCGTAGCAAAATCGAACAGACAACACTGTGGCAATCAAACCATGTGTGTCAAAACAAAAGGTGGACATTACGGACGGTTCGAATCGAGATATCAGTCACAAGAAGTATGTTTGAATCGAAATATCAGTCGCAAGAAGTTTGCATCCAGAGAGCAACGTGCTTACGCGTGGGCAAAGATACATTGTTTTTTTTGTCTCCTGAGGAGACACTTGTTTTGTTTTCCTCCGCTGTTCTACTGCTTCTTTCTCGTTACTTTGCTTTGTACTCTTCTTTGAGTTTTAATAAATTCCTGTAGAGGCTTCGGCCTCTCCAGTTCATTCAAAAAAAACTCAGTTCCCGGGCCAGCCATAGACTTTGTTATCAGTTATTTACTGTACAAATTATCTAGAAACCTTATCCTGCTTCCTGCACGGCACATACTCAGCTTTACGTCAGTGGGACATAAACGTTTGTGTGCCGTGGATCAGGCATCTGACGGCAAGAAGCAAGCGACGCCAAAACAGAGCGCACCTGCAGCGACGCGGTCCGCGGGATTGCTGGAAGACTAGGAGAATCCATCGCCGGAGCGGACGAGAGCACGCTAGCTGCTCAGGCTCAGCTCGTCGGCCTTGTGTGTAAGTACTCCATCTTTCTCCTCCTGTCATCCGTATGAATGGCTCACTATAGTTGATCGAACTTCCATCAGATTACATTGAACCTGATCGAGCTTCTCTTTTTCTCATGGAAAAACAGACGATTGATGTTGTCTCTGTACTACCGAGATTGAATGAGAGGTTGAAACACAATAAGCTTGCTTACACAATGCATCATCATGAGTCCATGTGGAAGTACTTTTACTTTTGGGCAATTCTAGGCACGGAGAAGTACCATATGCAATTCTGTTTTCAGGGTTCAGCATGCAGAATTATGTTTTTGGTTAATCAGAGACATGGTAATTTGGTGAAATGAAAACCATGGATACTCTAGTTCAATGTAAGTGTTTTTTTTTGCTGTTTTACATGTGAGCTTTCTGGTAGCATGCCACTTATCCTGGAATTTGTTTTGCCACATTCAAGGCTCAATCTCTTTTGCCATACTGAATTGACATCAAGAATTCGAGGAAATTACAATCTTACATGTACATGTTCAAATTGACACAACAAATTAACAATACGTCGTCTACATTCACGATTTCAATTCAGTAACAACCTTCAATTACTCTGAAACAAACATTCAGACCACACGACGTTGTGTCTTGGTGTGGACTTGCCAGACGCGTTGGTAGGCAGATCTGTGAGAATAAAATGAAGATGCTGGTGTTGAACTAAGTGCAGTTGAAAGCCGGCAGCGGCGGTGCAGACCTCGACTTCCATACTTCCTTGTCAGCAGCAGCATTGTTCATGTCATACTACTGGAGGGTAAACGCGAGGAAGGAGGGGAGCGGTGGTAGAGGAGGCTAGCTCGGGGACTAGCTTCACCTCTCCTGCGCACATGGCAGATGGAACTTGTTTCACCTGCGAGCATGTAAGCAGCGAGATATAGCTAGCTGGAATTTAGACAGATTAGCAAGAATTTGAGGAAGAACTCAGAGGAATCTCGTTAGAACGAGTAGTGCTTAGGAGTTAAGGATTACAATTTAGTTCTTCCATGATTCCTCTCCCCTCTCTCTGAGTCATACATATACTACTTCATCCTGTTTCGTCCAACTAGTAGTGCAGGTGACCTATTCCCACTCTAGGCCTTGAACATGTGGGTTGGGCAGTGCCTGAATGTCAATTGGCAGATGAGATACCGACTGCTCTGGATCCACATTATCAATCATTTGCAACTGGATAACAATGTCATTCTTCGCATGATGTGTGAGACCCTGCAACAACACAGTGGTGCCCTGATATGGTATAGATAACCACTTTTCCTTCCAGTGGACTTCCATTGGACTGTACAACTCTAACCAATCCATGCCAAGGATGAGATCATAGGAATCCAAAGGTAAGATCCGCAAGTCATGCTGAAACTGTATTGTGCCCAGAGAAAAATTGCAATCTGGAATGGAAGCAGTGCAACGCATAGTGTGTCCGTTGGCAACCTTGACCGAAGCTGAACTGGCTGTCCTGGGAAGGTGTTGTAGCTGAGACGCAACAGATGTAGCCAGAAATAAAGCAGAGCTACCAGAATCCACCAGTACTGTGACTGTCAAGCCTTGTAACGATCCCAGGAACTGGATAGTTTGTCGGCCTTGTGATCCCCGCTGTGCATCTTGAGAGAGAGCCACAAAGAGATGTTCTGGCGGTGACTCGGTAATAGGTCGATCCTCATCAACATCGTCAGGCAACGCTTCAAGGTGAAACAAATCCCAGATTTCTTGCATAGCATGGAGGGATATGGCAGATGCACACTTGTGGCCACGAAACCACTTCTCCGCACAGAAGTCACAAAGACCCCTTGCTCGGCGATATGCTCGTAATGCCGAAATCTTGTCATCCTGAACTTGCGGCTTGGTCAGAGATTTCTCAGCATTGACACTACTGGCCCCTGCTGGATGACGCGGTGAAGTCTGAACCGGCCGAGATCCTGGTCTTGCTCCACGGTCGTAACCGTGAAATTCACTTTTCTTGGGTGCCTCCACCATTTCCTCCTGCAACAGAGCAAGCATGTACGCAGTATCGAGATTGGAGGGACGCTGAATAGCGACAGCTATGCGAATTTCATGCTTGAGACCATCAATAAAGCGAGTAGTATAATAATGCATATCGGGGTCGGACTGGTAGGCTTTAAGCTGATCGAACAAGGAAGAAAAGCGCTCCACATAATCAAGGACAGTGCTAGATTGGTTAATGTGGAACATTTGGCGAGAAAGCCGATCGCGCTGGTCACGGCCAAAGCGATCATGGAGCATTTTGCAGAAATCCGGCCAAGGAATGCGATCAGGATGATGGAGGGATTCAATCCATCGTGCAGCAGCACCACGAAAGTGCATTCGCGACACTTTTACCCAACGATAAGGAGGAACAGAGTACATCTCAAAGTAATCCTCAGCTTGTGAAATCCAGAGACGTGTGGTTTCACCCTCATAGGTAGGAAAATTAAGCTTAGGCAAGCGACTATGGTCATTAAGTGCGAGATCTGGTGGATGAGTGGCATGCTGAGAATCAAACAAAGTACATGAAACTGCTGTAGGTCTGAATACGTACCATTGGTCGGGGAATGGTTCGGGGAAAGTTTTTCCCCATCACCATCCACCCGTGTAATCATGTCATCGTGGTGCCCGCTGGGCCGAGCAGCCATATTGCCTACAGGTGAGCGCATGGCGGTCTGCTCCAACATCGGCGATGAAGACATCACCCCGGCTGAAGGAAATGGATTGTCGAAGACGGATCGATCCATGTACTTGGTGAGCTTGGACATCTTCAGCTTGAGGTCGTCCATGTCACCCTCCGTCGTCTGGCGCCAGGCCTCCAGCGACCCAGTAGCCTTGAGTACGGAGGCGACGACGGTGTCCTGACGAAGCTCGGCATCGGACAGAAGCATGGATTGGCGCATCTCTGAATCAGTGATGCGACGCTCCCAGTTCAGATCGGAGTCGGCGATTTGCTTGGCGAGGGATGCGTCGATGTCGCTGAACTTGTTGGTGACGGACTCATCGATCTCGGCGAGGCGAGCCTCTAGGGCGCGGTCGCTGGCAACAAAGCGCTGCTCGAGGGAATCGAGCTTGCGGTCCGTCGCAGCGAAGCGCGAATCGAACTCCGTACGCTGCTCCTGGAAGAGACGGTGCATCTCGTCGAGAATCAACTTGGAATCGGGATTCATGGCGCCGCGGCTGCGAGCGAAACGCGTGAAGTGGTGATGGCGTGGAGGCGGCGGCGGCGACGGTGGCGGCGGCGGGGAAGATTGATCCAGATCGCGAATCGAACCCGGATCGAGCGCGTGCGTGGAATTACGGAGCTCAAGATGCGCGAATGCAAATCGAACTCGACAACCAGAGGCGTTTGCGGCTCGAACTACGGATCCGAAAAAAATTTGGTGTGCGGAAGACACGCTAGCTCTGGTACCAGATGTAAGCAGCGAGATATAGCTAGCTGGAATTTAGACAGATTAGCAAGAATTTGAGGAAGAACTCAGAGGAATCTCGTTAGAACGAGTAGTGCTTAGGAGTTAAGGATTACAATTTAGTTCTTCCATGGTTCCTCTCCGGCTCTCCCCTCTCTCTGAGTCATACATATACTACTTCATCCTGTTTCGTCCAACTAGTAGTGCAGGTGACCTATTCCCAGTCTGGGCCTTGAACATGTGGGTTGGGCCGTCGCTGGCGCACACTCCTTCTTGGCCCATCAGCATTGTCTTCTGGAGGTGTCGTAGTTGTGTTGCTGACAGAGCAGCTTCCACCACCGAGCCGCACGCAGAAGACTTGCGAGCTAACAACGACGATGGACATGGAGAAGAAGATGCTGAACTGGGCCGTTATGGGCCGGCCGCACATACTCGTGAGCAAAAGTTGGCCTCTTTCTGGCTTGCCGTCCGATGCGTAATCCACGCTCCAGCTTAACCAACGTGCCTCTGATGTAAAGCCGAGTATGGCCTTGTTTAGTTCTCAATTTTTTTTTGTTTTTGGTACTGTAGCACTTTTGTTTTTATTTGGTAATTATTGTCCAATCATAGACTAACTAGGTTCAAAAGATTCATCTCGCGATTTACAAGCAAACTGTGCAATTAGTTTTTGTTTTCGTCTATATTTAATGCTTCATGCATATGCCGCAAAATTCGATGTGACGGGAAATCTTGAAAAGTTTTTGGTTTTTAGCGTGAACTAAACAACGCTAGAATGTTATAGGATCTCGTTCCGCCTGGAGATTGGTCATACTCCCTCTGTCAGGTTGAAGGACATTAAAAGTGACGTTTTCAGCTTCATATCATCGTGTTTAACCATTCCTCTTATTCAAAAAGTTTGTATAAGGCTTCATTTGGCAGGGCTTCTCCAGCAGCTTCACGAGCCGTTTTCTACCAAACGGGGGAAAATGAGGCTAAGCCTTTAAAAATGTGCTCTCACAGAGTTTTGCGGTGCGAATAAGCCAAAAATAATAGTTTCTCTCGGCTTCACCTCATCTTATATGGCGTTCTGTGAGAGCATACGGCTTCACCTCATCCTATATAGCGTTTTGTGAAAGCATATTTTAAGAAGTTTTGCCAAACAATTTACCAATACGGCTCCAACTCCACCGATAGAGCTCTTCATGGAGCTAAAGCCCCAAAAACCAGCTTCACTGATAAAATAAAGCCATACCAAACAGGATCTAAATGTTAATTATTTTGTTATGACTTATTTTATCATATTTTAATAATCAATTGTTTATTTTATAATTTGTAAAAAAATGAATAAGACAAATGATCAAACACGGTATTCAAAAGTAAAAACTGACACTTTCAATAGGACGGAGGAAGTACCCAATATCAAAAACAGTCTATAACGCAGATGGAGGATACCTCCACATAGTAATCAGAACCAACTAACATGATGATATTAGGTTAAAAGCTCTAATCCTCATCATGTATTCGTGCTCGTTACATCAAATTTCATGTCCCAGATCTTCATACATAGCATAGCTTCATTTGCAAACACATATCCTGCCACAATCCTCTAGGTTTCTGCGTGAATATATATACTAAAGTATTAAGCATTGCAGCTTATACCGGTCGGCAATATATGTACAATACCGGATAACAAAGCGGACATGTTACTTAAGCGAAGAACTCCAGTCCTCAGGCAGGTTTGGCAAACCCAATCCTGTTCTCGCCGAAGTCAAAAACAGTGTGGTAGGCACCCATGAAAACATCACCAAGTATCCTGAATGTTTACAAGACAGATATCAGATTGCATGCTTGATTCTTGCTAAGGAAACCAAAGACTGTTGGGTTACTGCCACTTATGTACATATATGGTCAGCATACCAGAGAGGACCACGAGGAGGCGGCACGTCATATGCCATAAACCCGCTGATGCAGATGGTTTGTCCTGCTTGCTCCAGCTTCACTATGTACTGCAGCACAAAGGCAATCAGTGCATTCAAGAGAACTAGAACAAGTATGTATGCACCAAAGAACATCCGATACATGAACTGAACTGTGAAAATGAGATCATGGTTCCTCCAGACAAAGATTCGCTATTAACTCAAATGAAGAAACTGAAGTGGGGAGTTACCTGCTCTGGTGTTAAGGTGAAAGTCTTGTTTGCTATGGTAAATGCAAGATTTGGCATCTCTGAGATCTGATCACAATCAACAGTTGATTCGCCATTGGGGCTCGGGAGACGCTCACAGAGCTGCAATGCACATTACAACAAGAAATGCTGTCACATTTTGCACAATTCCCAATCATAAAAAACTGGCCAAACATAAAAAAGTATCCCAACCTGATTAGCATAATTCAAAATGAGCTCTTTTGTCTTGTTTTCTCGGAGTTGGTTCTGTATCCAGACAACAGCCATCTCACAAGCAGTACAGAAAAGATCAGAACCACGATTTTGTTTCTCAACAACAGATTCAATTGGGTTACTGCATGATAGTTCAATAAAAACATGTCATGGAAAATATAATGCATAGATACTACGAAAGGACTTAGAATTAATTTATAAACTGAGCTAACCTGAGAGAATGGGCACCATCAAATACACAGAGACCAATCTGAGTGCACACTTTCTGTGGGCTTGTCTGCTCAATTACGAAATGTTTCATACTTAGAACCATACCAATGTACAAACACTAATCGCAATAACAATCCAAATAGAAGGGAAACCAATTGCTAAAAAAAATTGCTCAAAAGAAGGGAAACCAACACCAAACCTGTGCTATGAGTAACTCAAGGATCATCTCTCCATACTCTCTCACCACTTCTTTGCATTCTGTACTGATGATCCCCTCAGCCCCAATTGCATGATTGACTTGAGCCACTATGGTCTGGAGCAGAACAATAATTGAAAATAAGTCATACCATTTTTCTGAAAAAGTACTAAATGTGCATTCACCATTTAGGAATTCTAGAATACATACTGTTGGACCAGCAAGCAATGAAGTCCCTGAGTCCACAATAGCAGCACAGCCACCAGCACAGTAACCAGTCGAGTGGCCACCAATAAGAAGATCTCCCATGTCAAACTGCCAGTAGCCTTTGCGAGTAACGGGAACATATGTATGGTTCCCCTTGTAGTGTTTTGGATCAACACCACCAAAGACAAGCTCGCCTCCAGCAGATGCATCAGGGTCACGATTAAGCCAGAAAGAGAAGACATCCTCTGCGACCAGTTTCTGCTCTTTCATGCTCTGCCTGTTTGGTTCATCCAACAGAGAAAATGATCAAGGAACAGAATGATTTGAGTTTCGACACTATGTACAAACGAAATCAATACGTACCAAATTGGAGGGGCTCCTCCCACAGAAATTTCAGGAAATCCGAGGCCAAGAATTCCATCAAACTTCCCAATGATGAAAGTAGGGCTGGTTTCACGAGTCGTCTCAATAAATTGCTGAACAAAAAGTAGTAGTAGTATCATAACAATGGTGGATAGGAACATTTAATTGAGGAATTATGTGACCAGTTTACCTGATTTTGCACAACAAGGTTACCAACCAACACATTGTCCTCACTGAAGAAGCCAGCGATTTGCCCGGAACCATATGTGATTGTACAAGATTCTCCTGTGCAGTTCAAATAACAGGGTACTGTTTAACCAACATCTCTCAAACTCGCCACAGTAATAGTCAAAACTGAATAGATGCAACAGATTATTATGTACCATTCTTTTTGTAAGTCTTCGACTTGGTTGACTTGTATCTGTGGTGTAAGTAGCATGCTATCTGTAATACATGGACGTAAAAGTACCAAACTTAGAATACCTTACTTGCGTCAAAATATGCACCATTATCTGATAGTAATGAACATACCGAAAAGTAGCACTTGGATGAGGGAACCCACAAGTTGGAGCTTCCAGTGTCAAATATCACCGTGAAGTTCTGTGATGGTGTGCCAATACCAATCTCTCCAAAGTACTGAGTGTCCAGGTAGTTGTCCAAAGGAACTATGTCATCAGTTGAGGCACCAAGATATTGGCCAGCACCCACAGACCTTCGAAGGCGGCTCTCCTTCGCCAATTTTGCAGCAGTCAAAGCTTCCTTGTCCAGTTTCTTCTTATTCAGGTTGATTCTTAACAGTCCATCGGAGGAAGCATGAAGTAGCAAGGAACATGACAGGACCCAGAAACAAGCCAGCAACAAAAGGTGCTTCTGCCCCATAGTCCCTAATCTCCATGAGAAAATTAGCTCCAATCAGGGAAACATTTGCTATACAATTCGTGTGTGGATGTAATACTACCTTGTTCAGTCGTCTTTTTTTAGGGAATCAGGAGGGCCGGGACCCCTCACCAGCTTAAAAAAGAATTACTGTTTAGAAATTTCCTTGAACTTGAAGGTTATGGTTTCTAAAAAATGGTTGTATTCACTTTTTTGGGGTGGGGGGTGGGGGGATGTTGAAAGTTCTTTGAAACTGTGAAAATAATGTTGTCAAGTGTGGAAAATTAGGAAAACCTTCTTCTGTGCTTGACTAGCAATTGCTCATGGCAAGAAAATGAAATCGGGCATGATTTAGTTTTTTTTCTTTATTTATGCGAGAAATTCATTGGTGTCTTCGAAAACTCTTCATGAAAAAAAAAACTATGAAATTCCTTGGTTCCAAAAAGGCCCTAAAAAGCTTTGTCGAAATCCGGGAGAAATATAACCGGTAGTTCACGTGAATCCTCTTTTTCTATTATCCTATACCGGCGGAGTCACTAAAAATCGAAGTTCTAAGGATCCATGGCTGTATATCAACTTATCAAGAAAGGCACCAAACACTGGAACATGAACAGCCCCAAAACGGAGAGTAACTAAAATTTCTACTCCGAATAGTGGCGAGAAGTAATCAAGCAGCAGCAGCTAGGGATTAGGACATGATCTGGTACCTTAGCTTCTGCCGTGTGCTTCCGAATCCGGGACCGGAGAGAAGGGGAATTGGGGAAAGCTAGTGGAGAGCTCGAGGGGAAGAGTGGAGGATAAATAGGACACACCAATCGCCAATCGGATGAAGCCGAGTAGATGCAAACCGTCAAAGGCGGAATAAATCATGCTGTTACCCACTGACCCATGGGGCCACGAATCAAGTTCTGAAAATCAATGGAGAAAACAACAGGTGAGTGACTTGGTGATACCTGCTGCATTTTATTTTTTTCTTTTGATAACTATAGCTAATGCTTTAGGCCTTGTTTAATTCACCCTAAAATCCTAAAATTTTTCAAGATTTTTCGTCACATCGAATCTTTGGACACATAAATGGAGCATTAAATATAGATAAAAAAATAACTAATTACACAGTTTGTTTGTAATTTGCGAGACAAATTTTTTGAACCTAGTTAGTCTATAATAGACAATAATTGTTAAATACAAACGAAAGTGCTACAATAGCCAAACCCAAAATTTTTCACCAACTAAACAAGACCTTAAATGTGGATATATTTGTTGGCCAATAGCCATTGAACGGATAGGATACTACTCTCTCCAAAATTATAAGACGTTTGATTTTAAAAACAAAATTCAAATTTGATCACTCGTCTTATCCAAAAAATTATATACAAATATAGTTAAATTTAAGTCATTTTTAAAAAACTTATATTAATAAATCAAGCCATAATAAAAGAAGTGATATTTTAAATAAGACGAGTGATCAAATTTAATGTCAAAAAAGTCAAATATCTTATAATTCAGGATCAATTAAGTACCTTCCTACGCTTTCCTCTATAAGTCTGGTTTTTTTTCTTGAACTCTAAAATCAGACGTGTTATTCGTTAACTCTCAAAATCATTCAAATTATCTTTTTTTCTCAATCCATCTCAAATTATAAGTCATTTGACTTTTTTAACATCAAGTTTGATCACTTGTCTTATTCAAAATTCTGTGCAAAATATCATTTTTTTTATCTGGCTTGATTTATTAATAAAAGTTTTTCAAAAATGACTTAAATTTGACTATGTTTGCACAATTTTTTTTGAATAAGACAAATGGTCAAACTTGGAGTCAAAAAAGTCAAACATCTTATAATTTGAAATGGTGCGAGTATATAGCTAAAAACTTAGTAAACACTCGATACCACAAAAAATGTCTGTAGGATTTTGAAAACTTCGAATAAAGTTCAAGGGATATACAATGGAATCTTTATATCCAAATAAAATATTTAGAGCTCATGAGAATTTCTAGTTGCTTCAAAAACATAGATTTAGTTCTAGAAAAATAAAAAAGATATTTAGAAAAATCCATAAACATTCTAATCGATGTATCAGTGTGTTCTAAATACTTGTAAAACACAATAACTAATCAGCACAATATCATAGCATGAATGCATTCAACATTAATGTATATTGTATTAATTTAAGTTACATCTCATTTTTTGCCGTGAAAATTTTTAACACACATTTATACACCGACTAGATTGTTTTTAAATTTCTTGATTTTTCTAGATATTTTTTATTTTTCCAGAGATAAATCTATTTTGTAAGCATTTGGAGATATGTTGATGAGGTCTAAATATTTGGATTTGGATTATCCATCTTAGGTTTTTTTCATTTTTTTTAAAAGCATATAGATTACTTATGTGGTTTAGATATCTTCTCACGTATTTAATAAATATTTTTAACAAAAAAGATAAAACCATCTTCAAAGCCATTCCAAACCATGATAGGAGTTAATTTGAACCGTTTCATGAGTTCAAATGGTACTAGAGTTTGAGTTTTTTTTTTTTGAGAAACATCCCTCCCTCATTTTTATTCAGAAGCAATAATTATATTATAAACTCCATCCGATGGAGAGACGAACCAAACATGCCTGCTGAAGACTGACTAGCTAGTGCTTTGCCCACCTCTGCTTTGTCTATAGGGTCGAGCATAGCTAGGAAATGGCCCATTTCATCCCTAGCCACCGCCACAGCCGATGTTGTCCTCTTGTTTTTTTTTTTTTTTGGAAATTAACAATTTGACATAGATCTTTGCAAGAAATCAGATAATGGGCGCAAAAAATTACCTATGTGGTCTAGCACAAGCCATATTTGCACCGATTATCTGACTCCGAGTTTGCACGTATGGAACAAACTCCATTAGTCCAATATATTTAATTAATTTTGTAGATAGAAATGATCTATTCCAGTCTACTAGCTTGGCGATTAACATTTGCGATCAATATTTTGCTATTAACGTCTGCCTCTAATTCATTCAAGTGAAAGGCATTTCCAATATATATAGTTCTAATTTTATATACGAATGAAAAGGTCGTTGTCTTAACTCTTATAGCCTAATAAAATCTACCAATCTTTCGGTCCTTACAGAGGCAGAAAAGGACTTTTTAGTTTGGCCTGGAAATACAAAATGAGAAGAAAAATAGGAAAATAGAGGGGTGGGGAGGGTTGGGAAGAAACACTTCAATCGGAGAAAATCATGCTGGAATGCCAAATTTTTAAAGGTGTGTGATTTGGTTAGTAGTGAGGCGTGCAGACGGTGGCAAAGCTAGAGCAAATTAGAGGACGATGCACTTGCCTTGTAGACTTGTGCTATATATGGTGTATATATGGTAAAATTTTAGAAAAAAACTATTGTTTTCTCAAAGTTGAGTGTTGCATTTGCACTCACTAGCTACAAGCTAGCTTCGCCCCTGCATGCAGATCTGGCGTCAAATATCTAGATTTCTCTACCTAAGCCAACCAGTGCCTTGACTTTGACGATTTGAATTGTTTTGAGATTATAACAAATTAAACGGCCTCGTGCCACAATATAATCCACTTTCAACAACTGAATTCCATAAGGCAGAAAGGGGAATACTGGAAATACAATGATTTTAGCAACCTAAAAGTCGTTCAGTTATAGGTCAATGTTATAATTTGTATGCTAAAGCGAACCAGCCAATCTTTCAGGAGCAATGGCACTTCACTTGTGTAGACAAGAGAGGAGCAGTGGCTAGCCCCAGCACTGGCAGCAGACATCACCGGTTAGGGGGCTTCGTGTAAGTTAAGGGTTTTTTTCTACAAAAAATATGAAATGATTTTTTTAATAGCAGACGATAGCTGGAACGCAGTGTTTTAGTACTGCTTTTGTTGAATGAGTTTCAGTAGTCTAGAGGGAAATCTTTACTGCATAGCAGTTTGTTGATCTTAGATCATAACTTTGTATCTGGGTTGCACCCATTCGTTTATGAATGTGGGAGGCCGGAATACATTGGTTCCTTTATCTAAAAAAGACGATATATTGAAATCAAGAACAGATTACATGGAGGAGTTCAAATGGCTCCCAAATAGCATCGAGCAAAGAGTTTCTAACTGGACATTGAGTAGCATCAAGAGGATGTGAGCAGCAGAAATTGAGACTGGAAGAAAATCTTGCTCTGCTGGCAAGGCTGTGGGCAGTTACTTTTTCAGTCCTGTTGATCTTGAAAAATCTGATGCTGGATGCTTTTATTATGAGCTTGGAAATCTGACCAGAGGCTTGGTTTTCCAGTCGTGTGGTAGTCGTCTATATCTCCCGGTCAGTATGTTGACAGAAGGTGCATTACCAAAGATATGGTTTACTTCAGTAAGGCTGAGCAGTTTGACAATTCTTGCTGCCAAGGCTAGAGCCCCTGCTTCCGCCTTAGAACTGATGAGGCATCTTTAAGTTGAGCTTGCACATATAAAGCTAGAAGACGAATTGGAAGGGGGGAAAAAGCTACTCAGAAGAATACGAGTAGCAAGGGTTCATGCGTTTTACAAGTGTGCAAATCCAAACAGTATGTGTTGCCTACATATACACTTAAATTAGTAAACCACAAGAGTTTTGTCAACTTACTGGATGGTGTGGATCACCGAAAATCGGAAAGAGGCATCTTAACTACATGGTCAGTAAATTAGAGCAGTAGACAGATATAATCACTCCAAAAAAATTACATGGCACATGAAGATGTATGGGCACAATTGAGGATACAAGTCATTTAACATAATGCTTATTTGTAGGTTTCCTTAGGAAAATGGTACTGCAAATGTGACCTGATTGCAGAGGGGAGGGAAAAAATTCTAACCTCATTTCCAAAGAACTGGAGTGATCCGCCTTATGCACAGTTGCATTCATTATAAACAATAAAAAAGGGCAGATACTGTTAGTGAAAAATTCTTAGGGGGCATCTTATAGGTACCAATCAAAACAATAAAGCAATATAGGGCTGTTGCTGTCAACATAGTGAGGAAACATAAGCACATTTTCTACCGCTAACAGTGGGGGGAAGATACACAAGGTTAAATTATAGGAATTGCATGAATGATCAAGAGGTACACTACATATGACTGATTTTATGGCTTGGAGTGCAGGGTTTGTTCACAAACTATGCAACCAAAGGTAGAGTACAGAGCTCATTAATTTGTAAACCGATTCCTGCTGTAAAGCTAACTACGATTGTCCACAAGATTATTTTACCTGTTGATAAACTTGATGCTGAAGTGCACTAAGCATTTCTCTGGAGAATTTCATCATTCAAAGAATACCACAGAGGCACAGAGAATGGTAGAAAATTAGAGCACAAGATAGAGTCGTCACTCCAAAAAATTTGACATTGTCACATAAAGATGGTCAGTATAGTTGAAAAGTGAATTCATTTTTTTCAACACTCATTTGTTGGATCCATTAAGGAAACAATACTTTTCAGGCAGGGATTTTGCTTGGTTCTGATATTCCTCCCTTGAGAAAAGTGATATAAGCATGGAAGCAGTGGAAGCCTCAATTGAGAAGTTCTTCTCATCAAGTTTGTAGAGGTAAGCCCCAGCACTGCTTATGTCACCTCTACGCAACAATCTCCTAACTAGAGAATTTAGCATATAATACGAGTCTGGAACAGTACAACTCTTTTCCATCGCTGCAAACAGACCATCGAACTCCTCTAGCGATCCTTCTATAAGATTTTCTGCCATTAAGCGGTAGGTCTCAATATTCAAAACCAAACCATAAGCAGAGATAGAAGCAAACAAATCCATGGCATCTTCCTTTCTGTCACCTTTGAGCAAAGCACCAATCATAATGGTGAATGTAACAATGTTAAGTTGAAGATCCTTAGAACACAGGCTCTGAAACATTTTTGAATGCTTCATCAACATAAATATTTTTGCAAAGACCATTTAGTATTATGGTGTATGTGTAAATATGCCGCCGCTTTCCACTTTTAATCATATTGTCATAGAGTTCCTTTGCTTCAGAAAATCTCCCAGTTTGAAACAAACCAGCAGTATATTATTGTAAGTTACAGCTCCAGCTGTAATGCCGTTGCTCAGCATTTCTCGGAAAACACTATATGCATCACTACCCTACCAGCTTTCCAACAGCAATGGAGCAAAGTATTATAAGTAACTTCATCAGGTGACAGGTCAATTGAGACCATACCATCAAATACCTTCTTGGCTTCATCCATCCTTCCAGTTAAGCAGTAACCATACATTAACGGTGTATATGAGAAAGCACTTGGCCTTACTCCTACATGTTCCATCAAGTCAGTGAGCCTCTGGGATTCAATAACCCGTCCTACATTGCATAAGTTACGGATTAATGTGTTGAAGAACACTGTGTGAGGATAGATTCCTTGAACCAACATTTCAAAAAATAATTCCTCAGCCTTCTCTCATTTGTCGATGGTGCAGAGTCCATAAACTAGGGAGCTGAAAACAACAATATTAGGAGTCAGTCCTTCATTGATCATCTGATTGAATTTGAGCTCAACATCATCCACCCTGCCTACCTTGCAAAGTGCATCTATTAGTGATCCATAGCTTACTACATCAGGACTCAACCCATGCTGCTTCATTTTTGTGAATCTATCATACCACATTTAGCAACGTTGAAGATGTGATGGCCAGGTGAAATACCATTTGCTACCATCAATTTAGGAGATCATGCATTTCAGAAAGAGCACACGAAGCAAAATACCATAGATAGTTACATCAGGTTTTATGCCTTTCCTAATCATAGTCAGAAAAAAATTTAGCTTCACTGCATCTTCCATTCTTGCATAGATAGTCCAGCAGCAAACCATAAGTAAAACAATCTGGCTCAACCCATGTTACTTGTTCAGAGTACTGGAGTGCTGGAGTGCCAAGGCCCATGTGCCCATAGCCTCTATGTTCAGAGTAGAAGAGGAGTATGATTTAGAATGCAGTGATAGCAAAGGCTACAATTCTTCTTATATTTCCAACCTTTTATTTATCTCAGGAAAAAGTCTCTTCTTATCTCAGGAACCTTTTATCGCAAACTGAAGAGCTACCTTTTGAGTTACTATCCTCTAAAGAAACAGTGCTTGCACTTTTGCTGAAAAAGACACTGTATAGTCCTAGATTGAGTTAGAGCTCAGGAACTGGTAATAAAATTATCCAATCTACTAATGCTGGAATTGTAGTTGAGAGTATTTTGGTGTAAATTATAACTAGCCACGGATAGATAGAGCTCTCGAAGCATTTAGATTATCTCACCATATCACCATCCTGTAGGACATGATGTTTATACAAGACAAACATGCTCTGGAGTCTGGACCTTAGCAGCCAAGTTCCTGGAACATAGGGTACGTGGTACGGGAACGTGGTACGTGGTACGACATTCTCATAAACTCTGGAACGTAGGGGGTATACAGCTTCGTCTCGTTCCTTTAAGTTGCGGAACGCGTTCCACTTTCCAAGGGAACGTGTGTCTGGGACGTGGTGGTTGGCTCAAGTAGTTTTACGTGTTGTTTTGAACCAAATGAGTTCGATTCCTAGCGTGGTATAGTTTACTGTTGTATATTTTGTTTCATTTTGGGCTGTCCAACTCCAAGTCTCCAACCATAAGGCTCATTGTAGGTCCAAGCCAATGAGTCAATCACCAACTATATTTTTTGCCGGTCGCCGCCGCCGGCCGCTCACGGACGGGCATGGCGCAGTATGCACACACACCACAAAGTTCCATAGTCACTTGGACTGACGTTTCTATGATTGCTTCTGCATATGATTCGCGTTCCACCACATTTGGGAACGACGTTCCATGATGTTCCCGTTCCACGTTTCGGGACGAAGTTCCCGGAACGGGGAACGTGCCCATGTTCCCGTACCCTGGCTGCTAAGGTCTGGACAGGATCAAGATCGCCTAAACTTGCAAGCAGTACTATTTTGGAGTTGATTGTTTGCACCAGCAGCAATATCTTGCTTTATCCAAAAAAAACACTGGCACAGTTCCATGCACTACTCCACTCGTCTGTCTGCCTGCTGCTTATCAAGATCTGGAAAAGCCAGACAAATTCGATCGGAGAACTTTTCGATCCTCAGGACAGGGAAAATTAGGCGGGGCTCAATTTAATCAAGCGGAAAAAGAGACTACTCATCTAAGTTAAATCTCCAGAGAGAGAGAGAGAGAATACTGGTTTTTTCCCACCACGGTCAACGGGGAAACCTTGATTTCATTACTTAGAAGCAACGAAATTAAAGAGTTCACAGCCATTACTCCGATCACCTAGGGGTCAAGAGCAAGGCGACCAAAATAGCCAACATACCATTCAGCCTACATAGTACCAGCATTAACAAGGGCACTACAAAAGCAAAGCAGATTACAGCACTCAGCCTATTCTCAGGCCCTACGGAACCCAGCTTGAACAAAGGGCCTGTCCTAGATCACTGGCTGCTCCTTGCTTGCTTGCGCTTGCTAATGGGAATGGAAAGCGTTGGTCTTCAAGATCTCCACACCTTGCTCCACGGAGGCCCTTGTTTTGGAGCCCTGCCAAATATGAGAGAAAAGAACACATCATGCATACACTGAGCCGGAGATATCACTGTTTTTTTCAAAGAAAACAGATGCTTTCCAGAGAGACTAGCAAACCACTGCCAAGAAAAGCGTACATATGATTTGCATGAAGTAGACTGTACTTTACACATGCCCAAAACTGATATAAAAATCCATGCCCAAAATTGATAAAACAAAACGGACTATTAGTTGCTCTTTTCTGATTCCATATAAAAATAGAGAGGAATCTGAGAGAAATGTGGAGCGGACAACTAGTGCTGCTGGCTTACTTCTTAGAGACAGGTTCAACATATGATTGGCCGTTACGTGTGCAAGGGCACAAGGGCCAGAACCACAACAACTACCAGCGCTGGAGTAGAACAGTGACACTAGCAGAGACGATACAGGGAAAAAATGGAAGGCAACAGATTTGCACAGCACGGCAAATCTCCACCGATTGGACTCGAGCCCATACACAATTACAGGTGCACTGGCCCTGCTACGAATGCTGGGGCGCAGCAAGGCCACACCTATCTTTCTAGTATCTAGTATTACTACAGGTTCCAGACTTGTGGGTTTGGGGCAAGTGGGCATACTAGAAACTTGATGCTTGTTTAGTTCCCAGGGTGATAAGTTTTTGGATACTGTGACACTTTCATTTGGATTTGGCAATTATTGTCCAAACATGGATTAACTAGGCTCAAAAAATTCATCTCTCAAATTACAGGTAAATTGTACAATTAGTTATTTTTTAATCTATATTTAATGCTCTGTGCATGTGCAGGATTCGATGTGATAAAGAGTTTTTGGATTTCGGATGTAATCCAACAAGGCCATGTATCATCTGAATTCCAAAACGCAAAACACTAATATTACAGGTTACTCTACCGAAAATATCACATTGCATCAGTGGAGAGAATGAACAACGGCAATCAAACAAGGCATAGTAACTTCCACATGCTCAAAATGCAATGACTTGCAACATTAACCGAGAAGACAGTCGTATATAGTTGCTGGACAAAGCATAAAAACCAATCACACAAAACTAGCATATGAAGATGGATTAGCAGAACATAAGGGGCTACTTACTCACTCAGCATGACATAGCTTATGACCCATGGTTGGAAGAGGAGCGGTGGGGACCATGAGCACCATCCTGGGGAGAGGGTCGAGTTGGGGGCTGGGGCTTCATGCCGTCGAAGATACCGCGGCTGCGAGCAAGCTCGAGGATGCTCATACCGGTGGTTGGAAGTTGACGGCTGGGGACCATGAGAATCAGCCTGGCGAGAGGGTCGAGTTCGGGGCTGGGGGTCGGCGTCGGCGTCGGAGTCGGAGTCGGCGTCGGAGTATCCGAGGGAGGGGAGAAAGAGGGGGAAGCGGAAGGCTGGGTCTGGGTGAAGGGCACGGAGCACATGGCGATGCCGTCCTCCCCCTCTCCCGCCTGGCCTCGCTGGCTTTGGCCCTGCCTCTGCGGGTCCTGGTCTGCGAGAGGCGGCGTGCTGAACACCTCGGACCCCTCCTCAACGGCTCCGCCGCCGCCGCTGCCAATGAAGCGGGCGCGGGCGAGGAGGTCCGTCTGCGAGGCGGAGATGTCGCCGGAGTCCACCTTCGCCTCCTTCTCCATCGGCGGCGGCGGCTAGGGTTTGGTTTAGTTGGATCGGAAGGATGGCTGGACAGTGGGGCGGGTGGTGTGGTGGATTGAGGAGTGAGGACTGGGGTGGGATTTATAGGGTTTACTAGTGGATTGTGCGCGCCAGGCAAGAGCAAATGATACAACGGTGCTTTGAGCAATGATAAAATAAATAATGATATATGTTAAAAATATTAAATATTATAGTTATGTTTATTAACAATTATCGAGTTTGTCAACGGTACGTAGAAAGAATATGGAAGGATAAGTTATAGATTTAGAGTACTAACATATTTGATACGAATGATCTAGAAGGATAATATGACCTTGTTTAGTTCCTAAAATATTTTACAAAATTTTTCACATTCCCATCACATTGAATCTTGCGGCACATGCATGAAGCACTAAATATGGATAAAAGAAATAACTAATTACACAGTTTATCTATAATTTGCGAGACGAATCTTTTGAGTCTAGTTAGTCCATGATTGGACAATAGATGTCAAATACAAACGAAAGTACTATTGTTCATATTTTGCAAAAAAATTTGGAATTAAACAAGGCCTATGTTATAAAAGTATTTTACACATGTGAACTAATATATGATATGGCATAAGGTAGAGCGGTCATCGGTTGGCTAAAAACATAGCGTTTATTTTGTGTTTCTTTTCAAGCTGCATAGATAGCGTTTATTTTGTGTTTCTTTTCAAGCTGCATAGAAGGATGATCAGTAATTCATGCTATGGTCGGATTCTCAGCCGCATTCATGTTTGCTTGAGTTCCGCACCGGTGAAAATCTTTCTATATCTAAGAAAATACGAAACTATTTAGGAAATCTAATTGTATGATCTTACTTTTTTTTATGTCTGGGTTAGGGAGTTTGTAATACGTGCCACTTACATGTAGGCTTTGAGTATTGGTGGATAGTTTGGAAGAAGAAAGCATAGATTTAACAAGAATAAAGCTAAATAAATCTATAACTAAGTTATACCTGATCCAATGGGTACGAAACTTTTATCATAGTTTAAACATATAATAATGAGCCCACTATAAAAAATTTACCACAAATGAACAATATGAACTACATATATGAATTATTCTTATTAATTATAGAAAAACATAGATTTAAAGCTACAACAAAAACTTTGTACTAAGACCTTGTTTAGTTCACCCCAAAAACAAAAAACTATTCAAGATTCCCTGTCACATCGAATCTTAAGGCACATGGATGCAGCATTAAATATAGATTAAAACAAAAACTAATTGTACAGTTTATCTGTAAATCGTGAGACGAATCTTTTAAACCTAGTTACTCTATAATTGGATACTCTATAATTGGACAATGTTTGTCAAGTAAAAACGAAAGTGCTACAGTATTAAAATCCTAAAAAATTTTAGATCTAAGCAAGGCCTAAAGTATACCATATTATATATATCAATTATGTAGATCTACTCATCAGGACCCCCAACAAAATTAAATTTTATTTTATAATTTTTCTATGATTTATTATAATTTTTAAAATATTCAGCAGAAATAAATAAATAAAAAGACAAAACTATCCTCTAAAACCACTATAAGGGGTTATTTAACCGGTTTTCAAAGTTCATGGTGTAGAATATCCAGTTTTATAGTTTTTGTTCCACCCTAAATAGTTTGAGAGGTTATGTACTCCCTGCGTCCCACAAATAATTGTATTTCTTTGACTTCTATGATTTATGTTTGACCGTTCGTCTTATTCAAAAATTATAATAAATATTATTTATTTATTTATTTATTTATGACTTGTTTTGTTGTTAGATATATTTTTATAATGATTTATTTATTTTATTATTTGCACAAAAAAATTTAAATAAGGCAAATAGTCAAACATGAATCGTAGCAGTCAAAGAAATATATTTATTTGTGGGACAGAGAGAGTAGACTTTTTATTTTTTCGTCTTTTTTTCTCTAACCACCGCTTTGACCACAAAGAGGTTGGAAGATACCAGAAACGCTCTTTTTTTTTCTATCCAAATACACATCACAGAGAGGAGCACAACGCAACATGAAAAAAAAACTGTAGGTGGACACGTGTGCCAATCAAACATTTGAGGTGACGTGTCTCATCTACTTTGCTTCCTTCAACCTGGCCATTGTAGAGAGTAATTATTAGGGTTTAGGCCTTGTTTAGTTTGTGAAAAATTTTGGATTTCGCTACTGTAGCACTTTCGTTTGTTTGTGGCAAATATTATCCGATCATAGACTAACTAGGATCAAAAAATTCGTCTCGTGATTTATAGATAAACTGTGTAATTAGTTTTTGTTTTCGTCTATATTTAATGCTTTATGCATGTGCCGCAAGATTCGATGTGACGGAGAATCTTGAAAAATTTTGAAAACTAAACAAGGCCTTACTAGTTGGATGGGAGGAGCAGCTGGTGGGCCGTGGCTGTGTGGCTCCACCGGACAATGCGGAAGGACGTCTCGGGGAGCGCGAAGGTGGGGGGAGGAGGGGCGTCGGCGATGGGCCGCTTCGACGGGCCGAAATTTACCGGGTTTTGCGCTGTAGTCGCCACGTCGGATGGAGACCCACGCTGACTTAGCCCTTGGCCAAAGTGATAAAAAAAATTGGCCAAAATGGTAAAAAACTTTATGATTAGAACACGCGAAAAATTTTAAGTGTTTAGTTTAGCAAAAATTTTCTGATACAACTTGGGATGCATGCATTTGCAGTTGTTATTGGTGGGCTTCTATTGGAGTGTGTGTACAGTTGCAGCCCAAAAATTTGCCCCAAAATTTTTTAACCCCGTTTAGTTTCAGGCCCTAATTCCACAAATTTTTTTCTCTTTTGGGCCAAAAAATTTCAAATCTAAACAGACCCTCAATGAAAAGCAGAGGCTCGTTCATCTCGACTCCATCTCGTCTCCTTCCCCTCTGCGCCGCTCAGACATCACAGCAGCACTCTTCCTCGACGCTTTGTTTCTGCGCCATCCTTAGCTTCTTTAAATCATAAGCTAGAGTATTGCCCTTTAGTTGCATCATAAGCTTTCTTCATCACTAATGCTTTTGCTCTCTTTAGCTTCGACGTAGTAACATTGGCAAACATATCTTCTTGCACTGTCTGCAACATATGCCTAAGTTTCTAGCAAGGGTTAGCAAAAATAAACTTCTCATATTTTCTAGCAATTCTGCTTGAGGTGACTAGTTGTCTCTTCTAGGTGGACACACATGATTATAGGTAAATCTAGATATTTGCCAACTATCAGTCCAAGAAGTATTTGACAACAGACATACCCAAGGGCAACCTTATGAGTAACATATGTCCCTCCCTCTCTTTGGATCATTCTTAACAAACCGAATAACCTTTCTCTCATCCAAGCCATGTTTAATTATAGCCTTTTTGAATTGCTTCTTCGAATTAAACTTCATTCCTAGCTTAAACTTGACAACAGGATTATTCTTATTAAATCTTGGATACATGGTACCTTGACCCAGACTTCCTAACTCATCAACAGATTCAGCATCGCTATTGTCTAGATATGGAGTGTAGTTTCCATCATCCTCATCCTCTTGCCTACTTTCTGGCATAGATGTAGCACCCTCATATATCACATCATCTAAGTTTGCTGCCTCACCCCTCTTGAACTTCTTCTTGAAATTCTTAAATTTCTTATATATATGGGTTGCTTCTTCATCATCACCTGAACTGCATGAGTCTCCAAGCATGTACTCACTGTCAGTGTCGGACTCCTCATCTCCAGATGTCTGTCCAGGCATGTTATTTGCATGTTCTTTGCTTTCAATTTGCCTAATACTCAAAGGTTGCAGATCTTCATCTTCTAACTCATCATCCTCTAAATTATCTTCCTGTTCCTGAGTTTCAACATACACATCTGCAAGTCCACCTTCAATAATGCAGTCAAACATGTACTGGCACACCCTATCATCAACCAAAGCTCTTAGGCCTGTACTCATGTCTCTCCCTGGAAAAAGCCAATGCAACATTGTGCCTTCTTTGACATTGCAATGGTCCCGGAGGTGACCAGCAACTTCAGCCACTGACAACTTGTCTCGGTCTATATAAGATATAGCTTGAGTACCTCCATCATAAAATAGTTCATTGCTATTGCTCAAGAACTCCCCATTAAAATAAAATCGAACAGGGAGGAAGTCGCAAACATCCATTGCTAAGCACATGTAGCCTACACAGGTCCAATAAAGAACATCACACAATCAGGCTCAGTGCTTAAAATATGACTATAAGTGCTACATAAAGGTGATCGTTGGCTTTAAAATATGACGAACACTGCAAAGCATTAGCTATAATCAAGGTCAGATGTACCAATTACTAGTTAATTGCACAAACTCCAAGAGAATCGACCATTTCCAAACAAAAACAACTCAAAGCTATGGGGATATGTGTGGCTTAGCACTTACCGTGGTCACCACGCTGAGTTGATGTGTCCTAGTGTCTGCCGTGCAACCACAACTGGAGCCGTTGCCGGACGCTAGCTCAGCTTCGATGTCCGTCGCCGCCACAACCAGAGCCGCGATGGCCGCCTCCCTACAACGCGAGCTAGGGTTTCGATTTGGGGAGATTTTTTTTGTCACAAATAGCCCAAGGGCACAGACCTACTCTTTTTCATTTAACCTTGAGCTAACTCAGCGTGGGTCCACATCCGACGTGGTGCCAGGAGGTCAAAAACCAGCGTGCATACCAGTCTTGGGGGTTAGATGCACGGTTTTGATAGATGAGGGAGGACGTGCGTCTAGTTTTTGAGTTCAAAGAGGCAAAGCTTACTTTTGCAAACGGTAATGCTTGTATCCATGCGTCCGTCTCGTGACTCTCGTCCGGACGAGCCTTATCTATTCATTTAAAGACCCAACCGTTCATCCTGATCCACTCATTTATGGATCCAGCTCGCATCGCATGCGACTCTCGTCCGCACCGCTCACGCCGCCTCTACCTGGATGCCTTCCACCTGCGCCACACATCTCTGGCCTTCTACTGGCCGCCATGGCTATCCCCGCCGGCACCGCATGCGCGCGGCCGCCTCGCACCACCACCGCATGCGCGCGGCCGCCTCGCACCACCACCTCATGCGCGCGGTCGCCTCGCACCACCGCCGCATGCGCGCGGCCGCCTCGCACCACCACCGCATGCCCTCGGCCACTCACCTCGCCATCCCACATAGTTGCTCCTTGCGCCTGTGCCTCGTGCGCCTCTCGCCCCTTCCATCGTGCGTGATGCTGGCTTCCTCCCTAGCTAGCGGCGGTGCCCACGCCTATCCCGATGTCCTCCTCTTCCACCATAGCATCCTCCTTAACCACCTTGACGGCTCCTTCCTCCATACTGGTGCTCCTTCATCCACCTCGGTGTCCTGGCATGATTTTTGAGTGTTGCAGCAGAAAGGGAGTTCTAATATTTGGATGTTGCAATCGATGATTTTTGAGTGTTGCAGCAGAAAGGGAGTTCTAATATTTGGATGTTGCAATCGATGATTTTTTAGTGTTGCAGAAAAGGGGAATTTTGGATGTTGCAATCGCTGATTTTTAAGTGTTGCAATAGGGTGATTCATATGTTGTAGAAAGGGAGTTCTAATATTTTGAGATTTTTTCTATTGTTGCACCAAATAGTTTTAATTGTTGAATCGATGATTTTTGAGTGTTGCAATAGGGTGATTCATATGTTGCAGAAAGGGAGTTCTAATGTTTGACATTTTTTCTATTGTTTCAACAAATAGTTTTAATTGTTGAAATTACCTTTTTTCAAATGTTGCAGTAGAGAAAGATGTTTTGATTTTTCTATGTTTCATGTGTTGTTTTTGCGATGTTGCAGTGTTAATGTTTGAAATGTTGTAGTACTACTCCTTGAGATGTTGCAGGACATACTTTTCTAATGTTGCACTACACAGGTTTTTTATGTTGCAGTATATATTATTTATTGTACTATATATTTTACAATGTTCCAATGTTTATATTTCGATATTGTATTATGCAATTTACATTTTTTTAATGATGTACTTTTTAAAGTGTCTCGTGCTCCATATGGATGAGGAATTGGCGGCAGGAGCAGCGCGGGGCCAGGCGCGGCAACGGCTCAAGGCACAACAGCAGCGGCAGCATGCGGCCAGACGCAGCAGCGACACACGGACAGGTGCAATAGCAGCGGCAGCAGCACACAACAACAGCAGCAGCAGTAGCGCGCGGTGGCAACAGTAGCAGGAGTGTGTGGCCAGGTGGGCACTGCATGTGCGATAGCAACGTGTGGGGCGGACGTGCAAGCGCTGCATGTAACCACGCATGCAAGCGATGGAGAGAGCGCTTGGGACGAAAAAAAGGCAGCGCTGCATGTAACCACGCATGCAAGCGATGGAGAGGGCGCTTGGGACGAAAAAAAAGGCAGCCACTCGGCGTCCGGACACATCTTGCACGTCGGACGTCCGGACGCTAGTTATAACGATTCGCAAAAGATGAGTGAGGTAAAGTGGATTTCTTCATGCATGGAAAGCAATACATAGCGATGCTTGTTTGAGACTTGTTCAGAGATCACTATTGCCATCTCGACGTTCTTTGCTGCTGCTAGTTGATCACGAATTCACAAGCAAAATCATCAAGCTTAAAAATGATCAAAGGCATATAGCAATCTTGCTGCTCGTGTCTTAATCTAGAGGTGGGTGATTGGTTGACACATCTCATTTTACTCACCACATTTAGCTCCTCAAACTAAACACGGCAAAAGAGTACACTTCTTCAACAGTGAACACAACATGCCTGTTCAAGCTTTACGCACAAATAGAATACCACGACATCCCAGATCGCATCGGCCACGTGTAGTATTGTCATTCTAACAACAACAGCTTGTTAACGAGACACACCACAGAAAGAAAAAAAAAATACTCCCTCCGTCTCCAAATACTGCTATTTCTAGCAGATTTCAGACAGATTAGTGTGACAAACAAAAGACCATTCTACCCTTAATTAATTTAGGTTCCACCATTTAATCATGCACGTTAAGTCCTGATTCTCTGGTTCCAACGAGCTGCATTTATGTCAACTGAATAGACTCAACCAATTACCATACGCCAAAGTACTACTCCCTAGAAGAAATTAAATGAGTTGGTGAACCATGCAAGTTCCGAGGATAATTAAATGGGCTGGTGGACTGAGTATGCTAGTAGAAATAGCAGTATTTGTTGACAAAATTTTCTTCTAGAAATAGTAGTATTTAGGGACGGAGGGAGTACTAGAGTACACTTTCCAGCATTAGCTGACAACATATTTATTGAAGAGAGAGGTAGAAAAAATAAGACTCCAAGTCTTATTTAGACTTTAAGTCCACATTGTTCGAGATAATAAATAACTTTAGACTCTATGATAGAGTCTGCATTGTGAGTGCCCTTATGCAACATAAATACTCTAACTGCTAGGCAATGAGGGTCTAACTTCTACTAGGTGCTAACAGCATAATGAGATGTGAGAACCCTTCGGCTGTTTTTTTAAAAAAAAAGATATGAGGGGTTTTAGCCCCTACTGCAAATTATTGAATATATAAAAAAAATAATGGTGTTCTTGAATAAAATTATTGTATGCTTAAACTATAGTAAAAATTTTATACACATTGGATCATGTATAACTTAGTTATAGATTTTATTTAGGTTTATGCTTGTTAAATATAAATAAATCTAGAACTAAGCTATACATGATCCAATGAGTATGAAATATTTACTACAGTTCAATCCATAAAAATTTCATCACGATTGGACCATACAAACTACAGCTATAAATTCTTCCAATTAATTATAGAAAAACATAATTAAAGCCACAACAAAAAAAATTATACTAAAAGCATTCATTGTGTAGATCTAATCATGTGAAGTCCAATAAAATTAGATTTTATATTTTATGGTTTTCTAAAATTTACTTTGATTTTTCAAAGATTCAGTCGAAATAAATAAAAAACAAAAAAACAAAACCATCTTCAAAACTGTTTATATTAGGGGCATGTAGGTAAGATGAATAATTTTAAAAGTTGAGAGAGGTGTTTTGTCCGGTTTTAGAGTTTAAAGATAAAAAACAAACTTTCGCGAAAGTTAAGGGAGATAATGTGGACTTTTTTCTTTGTGTTTTCATTACGGTTTGAAGTGAGCCGTCCTGCTGTGCTAACGCAAACGGGTAATCGACAGATCTCAAGAAGTCCAATCCAGTCCAGCAAAAGCCGCCCCCCTAAGCCCACTGGTCAGACGAGGCAAGCTTCAAGGCGTGTTTAGTGCAGCTTAAAGCTTCAACTCTGTTTTCGAGTTCAGATGATCAATTTAAATCCGGCATGAAAATTCAAACGATATGCCGCCTCATAAGTTGACACAACCCAACGTAATCCACCGCCACTTTGATGTACTGTATTGATGATCAATGTGATAAGTTATCAGTAACCAACAATCGATGTACAGCAGCTGTAAATATCCTTACATTCAGATTATTCTTAGGTTACAGCAACTCCCAAAATGTTGGTGAAGAGGGAAGACGACATGCCAGGGCATTATTGTTACATACACTGAACGCCAAATACAACACATGTCAGTTCCTGGAGGTACACTACATCCATCAACTGGCTGGCTATGCCAGGAACTACGTCACGATCACGAAGCAGCAGTACTGGCTGCGCTGGTCCGATCCACACTTAAGTAGTTGGCCACAGCGCCTTCAGGTGGATGATACCTGGCTGGAAGATCATTACACCTAAGCCTCTTGCTGTGAACATCATAATCGTGGGAAAACAAACATCAGACATAGGAGATTTGAAATCAGACAGAAAAATCAGGTATTAGTAAATACTAAGAGTATCAACCAACAATAGGTTTGCCAGCATAGTGGCAATCACTGCCAGATTAAAATGATTACCTCTATAAATGTCACAATGTGAAGTAAGCAATAAAAAGAAACCCACACAATCAATATCCATCAACGTGTGAAATTTGAGCATCCATGCATCATGCTTTTCAACTATGGGGCTCTATGTCCGATGCCATGGAGGGGTGACAATTTTTTCATTTATTGAATTTAAGGCAAAGCATACCTCTAACCAGCACATGCAATACACCAATATGATTCATTTAGTGTTACCACTAGGCATTGGCATGTGCTCCCGATAATGGATGGTGGAAACCAATAGAAGTTGAAAGGCATACACAAGAAATACAGCTCAATATCTACAGGTACAACGATCTGATTTCCCAGTAAATGGCCCTTACTGTTAAGACTGCATGAACCTATCTAGTTGCAATACCCTTAAAATTAGAACTACTTATCCTTATATTCTTAGTTCTCAAATTCACTCTATCCTTCTCTTAAGATTAGTTCTCAACTTCTAATCTGACATGGCCTATCCACACAGGAAACAATAAAAAGAAAGCAACATCATTGGACCATTTAAGAAAGAATGGAAATCAAGTGCTTTTCAAAGGGAAGTTCCTACTTCATGCCTTCCTAGTTTTCAAGGAAAATGTGAATACAGCTCTGTATTCTCTAGGTGCTAGCAAATGTACTTGCTCAATATGATAATGATTCCATAACTTTAGCTTTAGTAGGATAGGGTCTCAAACCAGCGATTCAGACACGTTGACATACAGCACAAACTCATTCACAAAATCATAAAACTTTTAGTGCTACAACACTGCCTCACCATGAACGAGAAACCGCAAGCAAGAATCTTGGACAAACAAATGTCTATATCCCTCAAGGCATGCACAAAGCGATGCCTATACTCCTAGCAGCTTTGTAAATCATTACCATATTATAGACATCCTTTTATGAAACAAAAAAAATGTTGCTAAAGGACAATCCTGAACTGCATAATAAGATGTTAACAGTAAGAAGGAACTGCTTTGATGTCCAAAAAGGATAACTGAGATCATTTTATTATAACAAAACAAGAAAAGATATCAATTCTTCAACAAAAAAAAACCTCCCTTGACTCACGACTAACTTGAAGTTATTGACTCAAGCATTTTCACAAAGCAGAAGAAAATGATTATGCTTCAGTAGGGAGCATCCTCAACACAAATTGAGCAGTTCAAAAACAAGCCATGGATAAAGGGAAAAGCGTCATGTTGTTCCTACTTCCTACAGGTGTTGCCATCATAGTTGGTACCCAGTGGTTATGTAGTGTATTTCAGACTGAATTTCTTTATGCATTCTTCATAAATAATATTTGCTTAATGTCTCACTAAACAAGTTTACACCAGTAACAATCATCAATATTAGCTACATTCAAGTTCTAACAGTCTGGAAACAGTACACATAAGAATGTCTTCGCA
This sequence comes from Sorghum bicolor, assembly GCF_000003195.3. Lineage (NCBI taxonomy): Eukaryota > Viridiplantae > Streptophyta > Magnoliopsida > Poales > Poaceae > Sorghum > Sorghum bicolor. The sequence goes on from NC_012872.2 coordinate 13,438,036, forward strand.
TATGGACTTAATATCTTTGTACAAGCACGCCTTCTCAAGGAGACGAGGACTAAATCCACTAAAACAACAGATACTCATACAGCGTTCCTAGAATTAAACTAGGCATGAACCTGGGAAATCATTAATGGAGGAATCCAAGCCAATAAACAAAGAAAATTAAGGGACTAACCATGCAAGCAGTCATTTCAGCAGAGTGTGTACCTTCTCAGAAGGCCGCAAGTTGATGCTGGTGAACCCTTCAGAAACAAGTTTATTGACAGCATCTCTGAGTCTCTCATAGTCCTTGGTGACATTGTAAACCTGGTGTGATATCCTCACATAACCTGTCACTGGATCACCATTCCTATCCTTTGCCATCTCCTGTCCTTCCACCCTTCTTGAGTTGTAGTATATTGGAACCTCCACCTGGAAATCCTTCCTCAACATAGTTCTCACTCTCAATGCATCATCATCACTCTCGACACCAAGGCAACCAGGCATCCCGACCATAACCATGCTACCACACAGTTCCGGAGGTGTGCCAAGAAAAGTGCCCCAAGCCTCAGCAAGCATCATACCCATCTCAATAACTTTCTCATGATTCCGGCTTCGTATCCCCTCGATTCCACCCTCAAACCGATTCACAAAATCTATGGCCTCAGACACAACAAGCTGGGCACTGTAATCCCTCGTTCCAATCCATCCGCTCTCCATAGGCAGCCCATTCCCATACTCATGCGAGACAACAGGGTGATGGAGCTGGGAAGCTATCGGGTCCTTGCGAGTATGCAAAAATGCCACGGCAGGTGGGCAAAAGAACCACTTATGAAGGTTGCTTGTGTAGAAATCAGCTCCAATGTCACGCACGTCCACAGGCACCTGCCCAATAGAATGTGCAGCGTCAACGAATACCTTGTCAACGCCCTCTTCTCGGCAGATGGCGACGAGCTCCTTCACGGGGATGACGACACTGGGCATGGAGGTGATGTGGTCGATGACTGCGAGCCGGACCCTACGCCCCCCTTCCTTGGCGACCGCGAGCGCAGCACGGAACTCGGCGATAATCGCGTCGGCCGACGCGACAGGGAACGGGAGGGGCACCTCGACGACGGTGGCCCCCGCGCGCGCGACATAGGCGTGGATGGACTTCTTGACCGCACCGTAGGCGTAGTGGAGCATGAGCACGGCATCCCCGCTCGCGAAGCGGCCCTCGGCGAAGCTCCAGGCCGCGTGCTGCAGGACGATGGCGGCAGCCGTGGTGGCGTTGTCGACGAGGGAGACCTCGGAGACGTCGCCGGCGCCCACCGCCTCGGCGACGGCGGCGCGCGAGCGGAGGAGGCCCTGCTGGAGGCCGTGGAAGTAGAAGGCGTCGGGCTGCGCGAGGAAGAGGCCCTGCCAGTGGGCCTGCGCGGCGAGGACCGAGGCCGGGCAGCAGCCGAAGCTGCCGTTGTTGACGCGCGCCACGGCGGCGTCGTGGTGCGCGAACTCGGTGCGGATCTCGTCCGCCGAGATCACCGACCGGGCCCGCTTCGGGGACGGGCCGTTGCCGTTGCCGTTGCCGTTGCCGTTGCCGTGGCCGTTGTCGTTGCCGTGGCCGTTCTCTGCCGCGGCCGCGTCGTCAGGGGCCGGGTCCGACGCCATCGCCGCCGCGCTAGGGTTGGCTGGCCCGGATGGGGAAGAGAGAGAGGGAGAATTGGGAGTGATAGGAGAGAGACAGTAGTGTGCGCGTGTGTGTTGTTGAGGATGGATTGGAGACGCCACTCGAGGCGGTCCGCGACGGGCCGGACTTGGGCCGCCCGGGTTCGTCAGCCGTTCGCCTGCGTCGTCTGCTGCGTGGACGGGCGCGGCGACGGGTCCCACGGCCCATCGACTGCCAAACGGTCGAAAGGCCGTGGAAAGCAAGAGACCACGCCTGCAACCGCGGCACCACGACGACATTCCCTGATCGAGATTCTTGGAGCTGTAGGAGCTCTAGAACCGAGCCTGGGCACGCCGAGGTCGTTATATAGCCGCACTTGATCCGTTGAGTTTTAGTGGACAATAACATAGAGTTACCGTCTCTAGTTAGTGACGAGAAGGAAGTTTAAAATAGGTATGAGCAATTGAGGATGGAATAATTAAGCCCGTAATGCTGCCACTTGGACTCAACTCACCGCTTGAACAAAAATACAAGTAGGTATCATGAATAGCAACAGAACAATACGGGTATTATGGCATGATTGGATGAGTTAGAGCTTTACTAGTTGGTCTAAAAAATAGCTTAAATTATCTAAGGTTGGATAGCTAGTAGGTAACAACTAGTAACTGAAAGCTTGGCTGAGCTAGCTAGCAATTAGCTCTTGTATCTAGATTCCAAATATATCCTTATTAGGGCATGATTGGTTGGTCGCTTTTATCTTAACGAGGTCCATGCGATATAAAGGTTGATGTTTGGTTGGCTGAAGCAAGGACAAAGTCCAATTATGCGAGTGGAAGGGATAGCTTTTTTGGCCTCGCTATGGGAAAACGAAAATAGTTATATTTCTAGTGAGCCAGGTTACGGATGCAACTCAAACCCACATTAGGTACAAGATGAGAGAGACCCAGTGCAAAAACAAGAGAACGACCAAACACCTCCTTATTTGCGAATTATGTGAAATTCTTATGTTCCAAACAGACCCTTACATATTTAGGCCCAACGGAAACATGAAAAGTTCTTTTGTTTTCTATATATTTTATAAAAATAATTATTTTCTGTTACATTTTTACTATATGATTTTATGTCAAGTTGTTGTGATCATAAAAAAGCCTTAGGGTCTCTTTCAACGATATCGAAACGATAGACAAAAGGGTTAATTAGAATGGTGTCATTGCAAGTTTCATGGTTTTGAGAAATGACATTATAATTCATCTATTCTGAGATATACCACTACAATTCTAACACTCTCTAAAATATGCCACGCTCTACGTCTGTAGTGCCACTAGGCCTAGCTGCAACACTATTCACTTTTATATGGACCAAAATATCCTAGCTACTCTATTCTCTCTACCTCACAAGTGGGCCTAACGCCAGCCCCCTTCATCTCTACTATCTTCTTCCTCGGCCTCTCGCCCGCACCACCCACGGATGGCGTCGCCCATGTTGTCTTCGAGACACTCGCTGCACTACACATGGTCGTATCCCTGCTCGCTACGCGCCATCTCCGTGGGCGCGGCACGCTAGGCCGCCATACCGCACGTCGCCCCATGAACGTGGAACATTGTGTCAACGGTTCCGATTTGCCTCCCCATCCGTGTCGTTGGCTCCGAGCACTCGTTGCCCTGCGCGCTCGCTTGTATATATGGTTGTGGGGGTATAAACCCCTATAGCCTCATGGGCCTATATGGGCCGCACCATAGAGGTGGCTCGGCCCACAAGATGAAGACGTGCGACACACGACGCTGGTTAGCGTGCACCGCAAGGCTACAAGATATTGTACCAAATAGGATAGTTTACTTGTAACTCTGTCCCTTCACGATATATAAGGAGGGGTAGGGGTCCCCTAGAGGACAGATCATACATCAGACATGATTCTCTCAACACAATCCAATACAACAAGACGCAGGACGTAGGTATTACGCCCACACGGCGGCCGAACTTGGATAAAAAGCTTGTCCGTGTCTTGCGTCACCATCGAGTTCGTAGCTTGCGCACCGTCTACCGATAAACTACTACCGTGGGTATACCCCAAGGTAGACTGCCGACCAGCTTTCGTCGACAGTGGCGCGCCAGGTAGGAGGTATGCGTACAGCTCTCCCGACGAACAAGATGGCCATTATCCCCGACTTCGCGGCCATAGCGGGCGGCTTCACGTTCACCGTCAGCTTCAACAGCTTCACCACCACGCTCGTGAAGGAGGCGTAGATCCGATCTGTGTCGATCAATTCTTCACCGACGTCGGCTGCAGCTCCAACCACGCTGGCTACGGCTTCGACCACACCAGCAACGTCTCCGACCACGCCGACAACGCGTCGCCGCTTCTCTGCTACAAAGGGAGGCAAATCGACGACACCGACCTGCTCAGGCTATCGACCAAGTTGTTTGGCCTACTTGCTCTGACCACGAGTCGCAATAATAATCGCCGTGAAGAACGGCGCTACGACAACCGCGACCACCGTCACGACAACAAGTTAAGCAACTCTCCCGACCAGACTTTTGTCCAAAGATAAGTACACTTCTAATATTTTATTTATTTTTAGCATAATATTTTTTATTCTTCAAAATAACTTTTTGGTTAGCCGACTAGTTTTTTCAACTACACGAGTTTTCCAGAGCCGGTACTGTCTCCGACTTCTCCCTACACGTGTATGAGATCCGCCCTCTGCGTTCCGGGTGGTCGGCAGTAGCTCTCTGGCGAGGCTGGCAATCCCACGCATGTCTAGGTTCCGCACCTCATGCTAATTGTTGGCTAGACCAGAGCTGGTACAAGCTCTATGATGAATTCACTACTCGTGCTAATTTTATAACAAAAAATCTAAAACTTATCTTAGTGCTGATTTTTTATCTAAAGTTTATCTATACATCATGTACTACCTATTCTTTATATTTATTTTTCAGGAGTTTGGCCCAGTCGACAAGCTACGCTCGGAGACTCGTCGACTATTCCCTACGCTGTGCCCGGGGACTGCTCCGACCACCGAGCACGTTTACGTTGCCAACCATGCTCGGGGACTTGTCGACTACTTTCTATGCTGTGCTCGAAGACTGTGCCGACCACCGAGCATGTTTACGTTCCCAACCACGCTCGGGGACTTGTCCACCGGTCCCTACACCGTACTCGGGGACTGTGCCGACCACCGAGCACTATACGCTCGGGGACTTTTCGATCAGCTCACCAATTTGAGAGTTTTAGGACTGTACCGACCACCGAGCACTATACGCTCGGGAACTGGTTGACCAGCCCACCAATTTAAGAATTCGGGGACTGTACCGACCACCGAGCGTTATATGCTCGGGGACTGGTCGATTAGTCTATTCAATTGCAGACGAGCATGATATGCTCGGGGACTGGTAAATTCAATTTTTTTGACCTTGCTACAAGGCTCATACTTCGCCTTCCAGCAAGCTCGGGGACTACATCGGTACGATGCATCTGGCGATGCATCTCAGTTTTAAAATTTCTATGATTTTCTTTTTAGACCCTGGCACACCACGTGCCTACGTCACCTACTACCAGGCTCGGGGACTAAGTGGGCACACTTCACCTTGCGGTGAATATGCTTGCTTTTGGAAAGTCTATACTTTTCAGAAAAGTAAAGTGGGCACACTTCACAAGGAAAGAAATATTTTTTGATTAAGAGCACCATGCATTCTTCAAACAACCTGCTTCTTCGATGTCAATGTTGATCAACTGTCTTTTGAGTTGGTCAAAATACCGTTGCAACTGTTTGGGCGACTTTCCTACTTATTGAAGACGTCAAGCCTCACTGATCGAAGAAGCTCAAGATGGCGTGTTACATCACAATACATGGTGCTCGGGGACTAGCTGTGGGGGTATAAACCCCTATAGCCTCATGGACCTATATGGGCCGCACTATCAGAGGTGGCTCGGCCCACAAGATGAAGACGTGCGGCACACGACGCTGGTTAGCGTGCACCGCAAGGCTACAAGATATTGTACCAAATAGGATAGTTTACTTGTAACTCTGTCCCTTCACGATATATAAGGAGGGGTAGGGGTTCCCTAGAGGACAGATCATACATCAGACATGATTCTCTCAACACAATCTAATACAACAAGACGCAGGACGTAGGTATTACGCCCACACGGCGGCCGAACCTGGATAAAAAGCTTGTCCGTGTCTTGCGTCACCATCGAGTTCGTAGCTTGCGCACCGTCTACCGATAAACTACTACCGTGGGTATACCCCAGGGTAGACTGCCGACCAGCTTTCGTCGACAATGGTGTATGCATGTATGCAGCGAGGGCGTGGAGCTACGATTCGATGAGAGCACGACGTGGCGGCCCCGCACAGCTCCACGCCGAGAGTTCAACCACCTCCTACTCTGCCTCGGAGAGCTCAGCATACACACTCCAAATAAGTAATACTAACGGCTCACTGTACTGATTGTGGTTGTCTAGGTACAATAGCTGCCAAAAGCTCAACATGGAGGGCAGTAGTGCCAACGAGTGCGAGCGTGGCCAGTAAGGATGGAAAGATGTAGCGAGAGACACGGAGAGTGGCATGGTAGTGAGCTAGCGCACGAGCCCAACGAGTGGCGTGACACCTCTGCGAGCCCGGCCATGGCCACCTCTGCGTATACCGCGCCTCGCTATTTCTCACGTGTGCCCTACGCTATCGTCTTGTGGCCTTCACGCGTGCGCTACCAACGTTGATGGTTGTAGGATGGTTGTAAGGAGGCTACAGACGACACAGAGCAAGGATTTCAATGGATTCAGACTTCACAGCAAGTAGGACGAGAGAGGACAAGGAAGAAGAAAAGGCCATGACAGTCCATACAGAAATACCGTATGCAGACATCGCCTGTAGCTGGGCCCATGACCTTGAAAGGCGTAGAGTGTGACGTATCTCAAGGAGTGGTAGAATTGTAATGTCATATATCAAAATAAGTGAATTATAATGAATATAATAATATTTCTCATAATCGTGAAAATTGTAATGTCACCATTCCAATTAACCCTAGAAAAAACACAGAAAATCTTTAATAGAGCATTTGGATACAACACAGAAGAAAAATAGGAATTAGAAGAGAGATAAACACAAATAAAAGTTTCAAAAAAGTTGAACCGCACGTCCCATAGATTGAGCCATTTTATAGAAACTTTGTTTCGAATGACCATATATAAAAAAAATTCGTAGACTTACAATCCTACAAAATTCGTGCATCAAGGCCGTGTTTAGTTTCGGAAGGGAAAAATTTCGCGACACTGTAACATTTTTATTTGTTTGTGGTAATTATTGTCCAACCATGGATTAACTAGGCTCAAAAGATTCGTCTCGTAAATTTTAACTAAACTGTACAATTAGTTTTTATTTTTTTATATTTAATACTTTATAGATACGTCTAAAAATTCGATGTAACGAGAAATTTTAAAAAAATTTAGATTTTAGGATGGAAATAAAGAAGGCCCAAACCCCAAAGACAAAGAGAACCTTATGCGGAGAGATGCCTTTGGCCGTTGACCAGTCGTTTACATCAATGGCCACCTGACTCCTCCCAAAACAGCATTTGCAAGTCAACCATTACTCCGCTCCTCACTATCCCAATTCCCAGCCCCCGCATCCCTCTCCATCCTCCAAATCCAAATCCCCGATGGCCTCGGCTCCGCACGGCGACGCTGCCGAGGTCAGGAACGCCGCGCCGCCGGCAAAGCGCGCCAGCGCACCGATCACGGAAGCCGATATCCGCGCCGAGTTCGCCCACCACGACGGCAGCGTGGCCCGCGTCAACAACGGCACCTTCGGGTGCTGCCCGGCCTCGGTCCTCGCGGCGCGGGCGCGGTGGCAGCGGCTGTTCCTCTCGCAGCCCGACGCGTTCTACTTCGACTCCCTGCAGCCGGGGCTCGCCCGCTCGCGTGCCGCGGTAGCGGCTGCCGTCGGGGCGTGTGACGCCTCCGAGGTCTCCCTCGTCGACAACGCTACCACGGCGGCGGCCATCATCATGCAGCACGTGGCCTGGAGCTTCGCGGAGGGCGTCTTCGCGCGCGGCGACGTGGTGCTGATGCTCCACTACACCTACAGCTCCGTCAAGAACTCCATCCACGCGTACGTGGTCCGCGCGGGGGCCACCGTCGTCGAGGTGCCGCTCCCGTTCCCCGTCGCCTCGCCGGGCGCCGTCGTCGCCGAGTTCCGCACCGCGCTCGCGCTCGCCAAGGCCGGGGGCCGCAGCGTCCGCCTCGCCGTCATCGACCACATCACCTCCATGCCCAGCGTCCTCCTCCCCGTGAAGGAGCTCGTCGCCATCTGCCGCGAGGAGGGCGTGGACAAGGTCTTCGTCGACGGCGCGCACGCCATCGGCCAGGTGCCCATCGACGTGCGCGACATCGGCGCCGACTTCTACACCAGCAACCTCCACAAGTGGTTCTTCTGCCCTTCCGCCGTGGCGTTCCTGCACATCCGCAAGGATGACCCCGTAGCCAAGCAGCTCCACCACCCCGTCGTGTCTAGCGAGTACGGCAACGGGCTGCCCATGGAGAGCGCCTGGATTGGGGTGCGGGATTACAGTGCCCAGCTCGTTGTGCCTGATGCCGTTGACTTCATGAGCCGGTTCGAGGGCGGCGTCGAGGCGATAAGCAGACGGAACCATGACAAGGTGATCGAGATGGGCACGATGCTCGCCGAGGCATGGGGGACGTTTCTTGGCTCGCCGCCGGAAATGTGCGGAAGCATGGCTATGGTCGGGCTGCCTGGTTGCCTTGCCATTGAGAGCGGTGGTGATGCGATGAGAGTAAGGGACATGCTGAGGAACGAATTCAAGGTCGAGGTGCCAATATTCCACAACTCAAGAAGTGTTGAAGAAGGTCAAGAGTTGGCCAAGGATGCCAAGGGCGATCAAGTCAGTGGGTATGTGAGAATTTCACATCAGGTTTACAATGTCAGGGAGGAGTATGAGACCCTGAGAGATGCTGTCCATAAGCTTGTTCTTGATGGTTTCTCCTGCAGCAAGATGAGACCTTCTGGGAAGGCTCTCTCTAACTGAAACTGTTGTTGCGCTCAACTATATATGCCTTTTTACCTTTGTTCGCTCACTTCAATTTCTTGATGAAAGTATGAACTATTGTAGCATGTTCTCTGCTGTGCTGACTACTGGTTGTTGTAGCCCCTGCCCTTTATAAGTCTAGAGTCTAGCCTGTACTGAAACATGTTTTTACGCCTATAATGTTTCAACTTTTGTTGATAGGGTAAATCATAGAACCGCCTAATTTGAAGAGTCACTATTTAAGTCATGCATTTGGGTAATAAGTACTGTTTAGAAGTTTAGGGTAATCTTAATATTGGTCTCTTTGAATACAACATTAGATCGTTTAATGCTTTGTGCTGTGTCTTCAAACAGCTTGCACCATTTTTCGGCTATTGGCTTTTGCCTCTTTGACATCCTTGCCTTCCAGCTCTTCAGCTGCACAAGAGAGCAGCAGCTGTCGTAGAGTCATGGTTTCATTAAGGAAGATGAAAGCGTTTCTGCATTTCCATAGTTGCCAACAGTAAAAGGCAACAAACATGTTGTGTTGCAGAGTTGGAACTGCACTGATCTTGAGAAAAGAGTGGATGTCACGAGTGGAGATCCCTGTTTGGGGTAAGTGGACGCCAATGCTGTTCCAGAATTGTGATGCCTTGTCACAAAAGAACAGCAGGTGTTCTGGCGTCTCCGCCTCCATTGCGCCGCAGGAGACATAGGCCGAGCTGTCCACCATATGCTTCTTGAACAGATTTGCCCGACATTGAATTCTGCCTTTTACAACTGCACCCTGGGGGGTGAAGCATTGTTCCAAATGAAGTCTGAAGATGGACCTGAAGCCTCCCCTTTTGCACCATTATTGTTTCTTTAGTGATATGCTGTATTCAAAAGTATATATCGGAAAGCACTATTAACTTATAATACAACAAAGTGTCATTATATATAGTGCTGAAAATGCCACTCCGCTACCTTCATTACCCTTGAGATTTTGAACTTCGTTGTTTCCTCCTACTCCGTACAATGTGTAAATATATATTTATCCAGTAGTAAATCGTGAGTGGAAGCCAAGCAATGAAGCAATTTACTCTTTTATTTCTCTATACCTCTGATGGATGCCCTGGACTTCCACTAGTATTTCCTTATCCAAAAGCATCTGACTGATGACTCCATTCTTTATTTTAGGTCAATGATTTGGCGGTAATGCTATGTGTTTCATATCGCATTGGGAATCCGTCTTTAGGCCATACTTGATGCGACTATTAAGGATATGCAAAATCACCCTTTGCATGCTTCAGAACTTTTGTCTTTTCAGTAGTGCTTGCAGTATTGGATGCTCGATTTCCCTGCTTTTGCAGGATGGATACTCTTCTACTTTCGAAACCAGCAAATGGTGATATATCATTGCTAAGGTCCCTGCTCCGATCCTATAAAGACCTTTAGCTACATTCCATATGAATCTTTTCTCAAATTGTTGGCTTTCAGTTCTCGTGTTCTACCCAAGTTACATATTTTAATCATTTGACTGTACAACTTAACTAATGCTAATGCAGTACATATACTTAAATAAAGCAAACTGCATCATGGTATGAACCTGTGTAAGTTGCTGCAGTGAGGCACTTGTTTATCCAACTCGCAAAGCACTTGTCGTTTAGTCAGTGAACCCGTGTAAGGCATTGTTTAGATATGAAAAAATTTTGAATTTCGCTACTGTAGTATTTTCGTTTGTTCGTGACAAATATTGTCTAATCATAGACTAACTAGGGTCAAAAGATTCATCTCGCGATTTACAGGTAAACTATGTAATTAGTTTTTGTTTTCGTCTATATTTAGTGCTTCATGCATGTACCGCAATATTCGATGTGATGGAGAATCTTGAAAACTTTTTGAATTTTGGTAGGAATTAAACAAGGCCTAAGTTGCTGCAGTGAGGCAACCGAGTGGTCTGCTGCCCTACAGGCTACAAGGAGCTGATGGGGACTGCATACCGATAGGCTAAACTAGTCCACAACTATTAAGCGCTAGGTGACGTTGCCTTATAATATTTAAGAATATATCTCATGCTAATATTGCATTTATATCAAGATCAATGAATATATTTAATTTATTTATTTCTTTGCAGCTCGTCCCATGCGGCCATGCCCTTAATATGTTTATCTTTTTTTGAATGAACCGGCACCGACAATGTCTGTTTCTATTAATAGAGCAGAAAGCACGAGCAAATAGTCATGGAACACTACATACAAGAAAAAGCAACAGGGCATGAAAGGATCTGGCAAGGATTTAGAGGAGGAATAGGTCGGCCTTATTTAGTTCGTGAAATTTTTTGGCTTTGGCTATTGTAGCATTTTCGTTTGTATTTGACAATTATTGTCTAATCATGAACTAATTAGGTTTAAAAGATTCGTCTTTATAGGCAAATTATGCAATTAGTTTTTATTTTTGTCTATATTTAATGTTCCATGCATGCGTCCAAAAATTACAAGAAATCTTAAAAAAAATTAGGAACTAAACCAGGCCAAACCCAACCAAAACCGGCAAATCACGGAGCCTCTAGTATCCTCATGGAACCTCTGCATCGTGGTGGTTCACAACAAATGCGTGAAGCCTCCGCGCTGCAAAGTATAAAATTGAACTACAACAAAATATAATGAATGAACTTTGAATTGATTGATATATCAATTTTTCTAGGGAGTTTGTTGACCTCCTCAAAGCAGTGGTTGCATCTAGATCTTGTTGGGAAGGTAGAATGGGTGCAAACTCTAAAATGCAAATTCAAACACAAACAATAGCAAGACAAAAAGCATAGCAAGACATAAAGATTTATCTCACGGTTTAGCTTGCCACTAAGGCTTGCCTACGTCCATATTGTTGTTAAGGAAGCCACAAAGGCTAAAGAGTCTCTTTCAACACACACTTCTTCTTAAACGCACCACCAATGTAGTGAGTTTGAGGTATCCACTAAGTCACAGAGAGAAATACAAACTTCTTGGTGCTCAATCATAACTAATTGGAAGCTCCCAAGCAACCTCTAGTTGTCTAAGAGCTCAAGCTTGAAGAGTAACAAACACTGTGAGTGACAAGGGTTTCACCAAGTGTTCAAGATGTCTGGATCTTACTCTTCTCTAGCCTTTTCTCTCTTTGCAGGAGCCAATCAAAGCTTTGGACAAATAAGGTTGAGAGCATCAATAGAGAAGAGAGAAGAGTGTGGGAGAGTATAAAAATACCTCCCACAAAACAGTTGACTAGGCAAATTATAGAGGTTCCTCCCATAACACGTGAAGGCTCAGCGACGCGGAGGATTTGCCTCCAAGCGTGGAGGTTTTTACGTAGGCCTAGCTTTCTATGTAGGTTTGGCATTTTCAATATGTTCGAGTATATAGTTATGAGCACTCACTTAACAGTACAACTTGTCCTATAGTCGATTTCAAAAGATAAAATATAAATATAAACTAGCTCTTTGAGCTTTCAAGCCATCCTTCCAAATTGGTGGGTCTCCTAATTGAAATATAACTTTATTTGACATCTATACAAAATAACTTAAGACATCAAAAAAAAAATAAGTTGGCAATAATATGATAATGTCCTATTAAGCCTATATCAAATTACTCCCTCCATTCTTTTTTATAAGACATAATTTGACATGCCACGATCTTTTGAATTACAATGTAAGCATCTATTTATTTTATTTTATATTATTTATACTTATAAATTTATTATATTGGATAGTAGATTTAGTTACGAACCTAACCATATCAAGTATGTATTGTAATAATTTTAAATAAAAATTATTAGTCAAATTACATGAAGTTTGATCTTGATATGTGTGTGTCTTATAAAAGAGAGTGAGGATTGTAAAATACAACCTAGATAGATTTTTTTATCCCATGCAAAACACATAAACATTCAGATAACTCTTATAAAGCAAAACCCCACTTGCTATTTCTTTTGACATGTAAGACGTCCACTTTAGCAATCTACTATCATTTGTCACTAGCAATTTCCCTTGACATACAAGATGTCCACCTCAACAGTCCACAATTATTTGTAATTAAAGTTCAGTAGCACAAGAATTATGATATCCATGTTAACGAGACACACCATCCACTATGGATACAATCTCCACGATTATGCTAATAGATCTATACATATATTATATTATGTTTCCGCATTACTAATATCATACATATAAATTTTTTCTTCATATCCGCGACAACGCGTGGGAATCCTCCTAGTTTTTATATTATCCATGTAAAGCTACATCTAAACATTGAGTTGGATGTCTTTCTTTGAGGACTCATAAAAATCTAAAATTATATCATTAAAGTTTGCAAATGAGTAAGTTGCCGACATGTCAATGATTGGTTTATCTACAAATAATCATGACAAGAAATCTCTTTCAAGTTCCCCAGACTCATTGGAGATTGCATGGGTATATTTAAGGCTTGTTTGGCACAACTCAACTTCACTAGTAAAGTTGTTTTTTAGAAAATAGCTTCATGAGCAACTTTCTAGATGAAGCTAAGCTGTTTTAGAAAAAGTGTTTGATAAAATAGCTTCACTAACTACTTCATGTATAGATGAGAGAGAGAAATGAGGGAGAGAGCTGCAATAAGCTACTTTTTTCAACTTCATCCCAACTCATATCTTCATGAGAGAAGGAAAACAACTCCACCCATGAAGCTGTTTTAGAAATAAGTGTTTGGCAAAAAAACAACTCTCTCATAGAGCTGTTGTGAGCTATACCAAACAAACCCTTATTTAAACAAGATTAGACAATAAACAATAAACCATTAAGAATTTTAGTTTTGTAATAAGAAAGGGTTTGATTAGTTAGATTATGGGTTGATCTAGGTATTTTGTAATAAAAATAAGTTATAATAAAAATTATATCAACAATTTGATGAGGGTAATCTCTATTTTTTGACTTTTACTAAAAGAATATAAGTGGAGAATAAAAAACAAAAATAAAAATACAACGATAGAAAGAAAAAAAGAAATGGCTACACAGTCAAAAAAGAAGCGAAAACTAAGAGCAACTTCAAATATCTCTTTATATTCTTTCTAATAATTAGAAATAAATATTTGACGAAAAATACCCTAAAACATTTTACTCCTATTTAATTGGTTATCTAAATTTAGCGATCTTTTATTTAAAATTTCTTGCTAGGCAAAAATAGAGAGAGAGAGAGAGAGAGAGTGATTTCTATGGGATTAAGGCAGGGCTTTGTAAGTTACAAATGGAAACAAATTCAATCTTAAAAAATAGATTTAATTTAAATGGAGTTATAAACAAAGTTGGTTTTCATTATCTATATATTCCTACTAATAAAGCTAATCTATCTCTTCATGTATAGTGTTCGTATCATTTTTTACTAAGTGCTCTATTAACTTGCAATTCTTTCATGAAAGCTATCTATCTCATCTCTTATGAATTATAAAAATTATCCATGTCATCTCTATTAAGTCCAATACTTTTAATATTAAATATATCAATGTACAACTTACCTATTTCCATAATGTGATCTTGACATTCTATTATCTTATTTTTTCCCATTTGATGGAATAGAACGACATAGTCAAGCTTATATATATATATATATATAAAGACACCAGGACAACATTTAGGGCCTTGTTTTGTGTGTAAAGTACAAATTTTCACGGAGGAAACGAACCAGGCAACCAGGGCCTTCAAAGTTCAAGCGCTGTGGCAGCCACAAACGACCTTCTTCTCTTCCGCCCACAAAGGATCCGACAACCACACGATGACGCATGCAATGACGCTAATTCCGCAGCGCAGGCCGGTCTCCTTCGCGACCCGGCTGTCACAGCTCACGGCCAATGATACCCCGACACGCAATCTCCATCCGAGCCGTCCGAATCGAACCGCCTCATCTCCGCCGTCCGCTTTGGCCAACGGGACCATAAATACCTTGCTTCCCCCAATTATTGTTCGTTAACCAAAACACCAAACCATTGTTCGACGCGCTCCCCTCCTGCACGCAACCTCCTCCTCCTCCTCCGGATCCAGGATCGCCCGCGCGCCCTCGGTGAGCTGCGTTCGTTTTGATTTACCGGGAAATTCTGTTTGCTTCATGTTGCGCAGGCTCAGATCTGATTGCTGGATTCGGCGTCTTTCGTCTTGATGAATCGAGCTTGGAGCGCGTGGATCTGATCCCGGGGGATACACCAAACGCGCGCGCATGACGCGTTGGATCCGGCACCGGTTAGTCCTTGCCCGCAAGATTCTTGTTGTTTCGTGTTGGTGGTCAAGCATCAAACGCGCTGATCTGCGGCGTTTTTGCTGATCTGCGGCGTTTTTGCTGATCTGCCGCGTTGTTTTGCTTCAGGTTTCAGATCCGGCGAAATCGCGACGTTACCGGTGGTTCTGTCTGGAGCGGGTCTGTGGCGACGGTGGCTGAAGGAGGCGTCGGCGGTGGCGGGATCTATTGGTCTGCTCCACCTCGCGGGATGATTGTCTCTGCGCTGATAATTATTGGATGAATTTCGATAATTATTAGTAGATCTAAGAGATGTGGCCGCCTTGAAGAGGCGAGGTAAGATGCAACATGTAAGAGTCGAGTCAAGAGTCTCTGCGTGCGTCGGGGAAAAAAAGAGGAAAAAAAAGATGTGATGCTAGAGGCCTTTGCCATGATGGGTGCGCTCGCATGGCAGGCCACGGTGATAATAAAAAAAAGATGATTATTGTGTCCCGGGGGAGGAGATCGCACGGGGGTTGATTTTTTTGGCCCCGGGTTCTCCTCCCCCATGGTGTTCCCTTGTCCTTGCGTCCGTTGCCTGCGTTCTCCGCTCGTGTTGATCAGCTACAAGCCGGGTTTTTGCATCTACTATCACGGAGATCTACAGAACACGTCGGATTTTTTTTGCAACTAATACGGAGATCTACAACGAAGCTACAGCGAGAATCCCAAGGTACAATCGTTAATTAAGTTGAAACAATCTTTTAAGTCGTTTCGTGTTCCTTCTATTCCACACGAAGCCTATGTTCTTATTCTGCGCTTGCATGTTCAAAATATGCTGAAACAACCATGAATAGCCATCGAACTGAAGATCCTAAAACACCCTACCAACAACTTCCACTCCATCAACTTCCACTTTGCCCAGCTCAGTTGAAGTTAGTCTTCTATAATTGAAGACTGGCATGAACTCAAAGAAGCACACGTTATTAATGATTCAATGAACTTCAGAAGTGTGTAAAAGTTTAGGTTGCATCTGCAAATTATATTTCTGCTGTTGAGCCTGATAATATCATTCGCGTATTATCTGTAAAACCCTTTTGTCTGATGGCACTGCGTTTCTATTTCATTTGTATATTATATTTTCTGCAATTTTTCTTGCCTAATTGCTTTGGACTTCATTAGAAATTTATCTGTAAGCAACTCTATGTTCCTGTATCTTATCATGTCTCGGATTTTCGTTTGTATTTATCATATATATGTGGTCAAATCGGATATTTGTTCTTTTTTGTAAGCCTGTTAGCGTGGTTTATGTTCGTCAAGCCATAGCAATTGTTGGGCTTGTGTAGACTAGATGGTCGCAAAATTGCAGTATGATGGATTCCATTTCCATATTATAAGAGTTTCTTGACCATGGGGTGCCTCAATCTTGGTTATGCTGGAGGGCAGTGCTGATGCAACTGATGGGTTATGGTGTGCTTAAATCGTGGTTATGCTATGGAGCCGGTGGCTATGCTGACGGAATCGATTGGTGAAGATTTCGTTCCAAATGGTCCATCTTGCTGACGGTGGTTGTGACTGCCCAGGTGTTCCTTCTACTTGTACGTTGCTTTTTTGACGGCACTGCACATGGACAGTTGGTCATAAGTTTCTTTTTGATGGCACTGTATATATTGTTGTACAATTTATTTCTTGGCAGTTGCAGTAGAAGTTCGAGGGGTATGAGAACACAAGTTTACCAGGAGACCAATTTGTTTCAAAGTTTCTCATTATTATATTCATTTGATGGTTTGGAAATTTCTTGATGTTGTGGAAGTTTAGGTAAGTTGGCGGCAGAAGGTAAAGGTGGTTGGGTAGATTAGCTCTCTCTCCATTTCCATTCTAAATTATATAAGATATTTTAAGAATTCTAAACTATAAGACATTTTAAGAATTTTGGAGTCAGTATTTTAAGTTATTAAGTTATTAAAATTATAGAAAGAATTACAAGATTTATGACATTAAATAGGTATAATATGAAAATATAATTAATGAAGAATTTAATGATACCTGATAAATGTTATTATTTTATCATATAAATTTTGGTTAGATAGTTTTGACTCTTTAAATATTTTTAGAATGTCTTACAATTTTGGAGCGAGGGGAGTAGCTGAGAAGGTTTTTGATTGAGAATTTGTTTGCATCGCAGAAAGTAACCACAAGCCTGAGATTTCTACCCTTGAGTTCTATTCATATCGTTTTGTTCGAGTTTATCAGTCAAATCATTCAGTTATTCAACAATATTTGTTTTTATAATAAATCAGTTAATGTATTTCCTGCTATGGCTCGTCAGCCAAACAGAGTTTTTTACAACTTGGAACTCCATGTTGTGCATTTCTGCATACTAGTAGTCTTATCCCAGCTCGAGATGTTGCCAGTTTTTTATATATATAATCATACAAGAATAATGTAGGCCGTGGAAATTGTAGGCTTGTACAAAATAGGCAATCATATGCAACGACCCCTCTAAAAACGAGCATAGTTGCCTCTAAATAACTGGGAAAAAAATGTTACGTGGTTGCTGGTGTCTGCTCGTTGAGATGTGGATCTTTCCTCAGCACGGTGAGGTCCTCCGTTGACTGCAAGCCCAGGCGTGCTGTCTCGGATGGATGGTGGTTCAAATCCGCCAAGATTCTTTAGTTGAAAATTTTTTTGCACCAGCGGACTTGCCATGAAATTACCACAAAAATAGATTGCTTGCTTTTAAGGTGTTTTGGCTTTTTCTAGAGGCTGAACTTTTGATATTGTCTTCTTCTCAAAGAAGTGTTGTTTTTTATTTTTAGATATCTTGTTTGTCTATTTGTCTTATTTAATTTTTTTTCTAAATATCATCTATTTTGTTATGAATTATATTATCAATTAAGTATGTTTTAATATTAATATTTGTTTATTTATTTTATAGTTTATAGAAAAATTTTTAAATAGAATGAACGATTAAACATAAAAAATGTCATTCTTTTTTTTTTGGACTAAGGGAATATACACTTAGAGCATCTCCAACAGTTTGCTAAAAAAACGTTTGCCAAATCTTGTGTGTTGGCAAGTTGCTAAAAGATTTGGCAAGTGAAATAATTTGTCATCTCCAACAGTTTGCCAATTAGATTTGCCAAATTATGAAAAAACAGGCCCACCACTATAAACTACCAACTACCAGATCGATGGATCCATCGTACCCGCTACAACCGTCGCGAGGGCACGCTGTTGTCTGTGGCGCCGTCTCCTGTTACCATTTAGTTCAACCTGAAAACTAAAAAAATTTCAAGATTCTTCGTCACATCGAATCTTTCGGTACATGCATGAAGTATTAAGTATAAACAAAAATAAAAACTAATTGCACAATTTACTTGTAAATCGCGAGATGATTTTTTGATTCTAGTTAGTCCATAATTGAACAATATTTGCCACAAACAAACGAAAATGCTATAGTAGCGAAATCTAAAATTTTTTCGCATAAAAACGGGCGGCTTCTAGTCTGACCTCTGACGAATTCTCAGTTGCTTTACCTTTACGAACATCGTCATTTAATTAAATCATTGGCTGTACAAAGTGTCTCATCCATCACTATCAGTAGCAACATGTCATCACGAGCAGCTCTGCAGCATCTCTGCAGCAACAAGCAGGACGGCAGGAACAGGCCAGAACTTTCACATGTCTGGCGGGAATGGCACCGATAGGCTGAATCGCGCGATGGCAAGCGCGTCCGCGCGGCGGAAACTTACGCGCGCGGGTCAGATATTTGGCAAGCGAAACAATTTGGTAAGTGGGAATACCAAACTGTTGGAGCAAGTTTTTTTTGCCTCTTTTGTTAAATTTTTTAGGATGGCAAGTGCTTTAGCAAATTGTTGGAGATGCTCTTAGACGTGGTACTTCAATTCACATGTTCTTCATCTAAGTAATTAATAAATCTAAGTAATTAATAGAAAAGACTAGTTAAATTTACTAGTTTAGCTATTGTTTATAAAATAGTTTTGACAAAAAAGGATACTAAGTATTTTAAGGTCCCTGGACTTCTGCATTTTTCGAAGCTCTTTGGAGTCGTTTTCTGCTAAATGAAATAAAGAAATATCTTCACTAATAAAGTCTTTAAAAATATATTCTCACAAGCTTTGAAGTGTGAAGGAGTTAAAAATATTGATTTTTCTCAGTTTTACTTTTGTGAGAGCATATTTTAAATTGAGGTGCGAAGGAGTTAAAAATATTGGTTTTTCTCAATTTTACTTTATGTGAGAGTATATTTTAAAAAAATGAGCTATGTTATCAAACGATTTAATAAAATAGTTCATGCTTCATCAATAAAGTTGTTTATAGATCTGAAGCTTAAAAAAATTTCACTGATAAAGTAAAGCCGTGCCTAAGATACTAGTAAGGGCGCAAATAAGGTGCATCGAAGAGTTATGAATGAAAAGAAGAGATATTATTAGATTTAGAGAGTCATGTACAGACTGCATAGAAGATGTTTTTTCTTTAAATACTCTTTTTGAATAAGGTGCATCGAAGAGTTATGAATGAAAAGAAGAGATATTATTAGATTTAGAGTCATGTACTGCATAGAAGATGTTTTTTCTTTAAATACTTTTTTTGTTTATTTATCTTTATTGTTTTAGTTTTTGACAGGTCTGTTTGCTGATCTGAAAAGTCAAGACTAAAACTATTGTTGGCTAATTTATTATGAGAAAAAACTACTACCGGTTGGTAGAAAAAATACGGCTGAAAAGAAAAATTAATTTGTATTTAATCATTATGGGCATAAGAAGTCATAAGTGAAAAACAGTCATACATGCAAATGGTGAAAAGAATTTTTGAATAAAAGTTTTTTCTTAGATGAGAAGATAAATGAATTGAGGGGACTAATTAAAAAACAATTTGACTAACCTCTACAACTAAAAAACGTAGAAAACAATCCACATCCACTCCCCTCGCCTCCGACCAAATCGTCCACATCCACTTCCCTTACCCTTGGCCTGACCGAAATGGTCACAGCGACTCCCGTAGCTGCCGCCGCGCGCCGCCGCCGCTGTACGAGTCCTCCCTCTCCAGGCTCTCCTCCACCCTCGCCAACCCTCCGAGCACGGCCGTCGCCGCGCCCGCCGCCAGCCCCATCCCCATCCCCATCTTGTTTTTCTTCTTGCTACGGGCACCAATGGCCCCAGTTACGTACGCGGCGGTGGCAGCGAGCTCCCCTCCCTTTCACCTTCTAGCTCTCACCCCTCCCACCTAGCCGTCGTGCGCCGGGCGCCACCGCTCTACCAACCAAGTCGTTGTGCGCCATGCGCCGGGCACCTACCTGACCAGCAAGGCGCCACCGAACGCCAACGCCGCTGCCGCTTGGACGCCGAATCATGGCTGGCAATCTCGAGCGAGGGTAGTGCACGGTCGACGGTGAGTAGCGGTCAACAGTGGGTAGGCCCGCCATGCCGCTGCGTGAGGCCGAGCTCAACCATCGGCGGCTTCGTGTGTGCATCGGCCTACTCCTGCGTCTGTGACAGGTTCCAGGAGACGAGGGACCAATAGAGGTCCCCAAGTCGAAGGGGAAGGAGCCAAGGCATCTCATCGATCTACACCAACATTCACAGCCCCGACAACGCCCACCACCACCACATTCAACACTGGACTCGACGCTAACATCAATAGCGTACATGAGGTGTTTGATGGAATGCCCATGAGGTAAACGGAACGTCCTTTGGTCTCCATGTGTGTGTGCCAAATCACTGGCTATCACATGTACAGGCACTTCTGTGTGTTTTGTTCCTTGTCATTTGAGGTTTCAAGTTTTGATAACAGACATACATTGTCAATTTGGCATCACTATATCAAAATAAGCCTAACAGTTTGGTGTACTATTAATGTTGTGATATCTTTTTCATGCCAGGCTCTTCCTAAAGAACTTGTAAGATCAAGATATGTTGTTAGTATTCTTTACGAAAACAAGGCTCAACTAAATTCAGTATCAATGCACCTTGGAAAAATTGTTGGTATGGCTATTTTGAGTTTTTTGTTGGTTTAGGATCTGATGCTGTCCTTGAAAGTGTACTTGAAAGTGTACTATTAATTTCTGGAAGAGTTATTATGTTAGTTGATTGTCAAAAAGCATGCCCTTTTACTATCTTCAGGATAATTAATGCAATATCAATATTCAATACAACTCTCAACTAAAATATCTTTTTTGTGCACAACTTAACTTTTGCCACTAGGCATATCATCCTAGGGTGTTTTAGGTGTTATTTGTGTGATTGCAAGACCTCATAAAGTGAAAAGCACATGTTATGTCATTTGAATTTGGGTATGTGCTAAGTTTGTTCTGCTGTAGTTGCCCAGCAAACTTACAGGTCAAACAAGACCTATATTTTAACAAAATCACAATTGGCAGGACTGTATTTCATTTTCACTGTGTCATAGTGAAGGGTCGAGATGGCGGACTAGAGGGAGGGTGAATAGTCCTTTCTAAAATTTATTACGCCGGCTAACCGAAAACAAATGCGGAATTAAAACTATCGGTCTAGCCAAGACTACACCCCTCTATCTAAGTTCTCTAGCACCTTGAAAAGATCCTAAACAAGCAAGCAAGGTGCTACCTTAGCAAGAGCTCACCTAACCAATTCTAGGAGCAAGGTCACACAAACCTATGCAACTAGTACTTTGCAAACCGGGGGAGCTCCTACTCAAACTAGTGAGGCAAAGCGCACAAAGCCTAAGCTCACTAGCAAGCTCAATAACAAGGCAACTAATGCCAAATTAGAGAGCGCAACTTACTTAGCTACACAAACTAAGCAATATGACTAACAAGGTTACACAAACCAAATTAGTCACGCAAGGAAACTACTTCTAGCTACACAAGCAAGAAGGCAACTAGCAAGTTTGTAAGTGCAATCAAGCCTATTGTGGGTTTTGGCGTTGATGACCACCGAATTAGGGAACTAATGAGATTTGCTGAGATGACAAGCAGGGAATATAGCAAAGAGGTTGTTGAATACCATGGAGGATCCCCCATTTCTAAAGGATGGTTTTCCTAGCTCCAAAAGAGGTTTAATTCATTTTCGGTTTGAATTTGAGTATAGGAAAAGCCGTACTATAAAGAGGGACTCTAAGTTTGTTGATCAAATTGTGAACCAAAGGCTCAAAAGCTCCTCAACATCCTCAGACCCAAGCCTAGCCAGCATATCTTTCTCTCTACACTTTGGTGTTTTCAGGCTGGTTCAGGCAAGGGCGGCACTGCCGCCCTACTCTGTGACAGTTGGAGAGCTGGGTATAAATACCCTTTCAGACCGTCTCAAACGGTAACCTGCTCATCTTCCTTGCTCCCAACCGTTGCAAACTGACCAGAGCTCACTTCTCTCTCCCTCCATTGTTGCTCCTCAAGCCCCCAAGCCATTCCTTGATTCCAACCATCAAAACTTGAGGGAAAATGCAGCAAACTTCGATTGGAGAGCAGATCCATTGTTTCCCAGCGTCAAAAAGAGCTTTTGGTTCACGTTTGGCCGGCAGCCTTGAGTTTGTTACTCTTGGAGCTTGCTCCTAGCTGGCGAGGCGTCGCCCTAGAGCTTGCCAACTTGTGTGGCAGCCAAGGGAAGGTTTGTAAGGTTACCCTTGCAGCTAATACATTCTTTACTCTTTGCAAGGGGTAAAATCCTTTCTTTGAGAACGAGGAGAAGGTAAGCCTGTGTGGCTAAGCTGGTCCTAGTGTGGGCGCCTCAACAACGTGGAGTAGGCCAAGCCTTGTTGTGGCAACAGCTGAACCACGGTAAAAATCGTGTGTCTTGTGTGCTTTCACTTGTGTATGAGTTTGTGTTAGGATTTGAGGCCGATCTACGTGGTGGGGAGGCTCCAGCACTTTCTAGCCACATACTTGTGCTCTAACATCTTGCAGGAAGCTTGGAAATTTAGTCGATCTAAATTTCCCTGGGTAAAGTTTGAATCAATTCAGTTAAGCTTCTGTCTGTTTTTCTGTTGAGGCCGGTAGTGCCGCCCTGGGAGGGCCTCACTGCCGCCCTTGCCTGTGTGACTGATAAACTTTGCTGAAAAAGTTTGAACAGGCCTATTCACCCCCCTCTAGGCCACTTTCTGTACGTCCAGAGATCCTACAAGTGGTATCAGAGCTAAGTTGCTTCGTATACGCTTCACCGCGTGAAGCATGGAAGTTGCGGGAAGCTCGGGGGCGAAGGATAAGTCCATTCCAGCTGCACAAGCTGAGGATGCGCTGGTTGAGAGTGATAGCAGTGAGCTATCAGTCTCAACAGCCAGCAACTCCACCCTCAAGCCTGATGGTGGTATGACTACCGACCCCGAGAGAAGGCAAAGGAGGCAAGCAAGAAGAGAAGCTAAAGCAAAAAGAAAAGAAGATGAAAAGCTAGCTGCCAAGAAGAAGAGAAAAGAAGAAAGAAAAGCCAAAAGAGAAGAGCGAGCCAAAAGAAGGGCAGCAAAGAAAGAAGAAGAGAAGAAGAAAGAAAAGGAGGTGTATGATACATCATCAAGTGAGCTATCATCTAGTACGGATGATGGTGATGATGATGAATCATATAACCGCTCCAATAAGGACAAGAAGGGCAAATCAACGAAGGAGGACAACAGCAACAAAAAGAAATACTCCACAGTATCCTTTAACTATTCTTATTTGTCTAACCGAGACAAGAAGTGTCTTGTCAACGTGCCCGCTGGCAAGTTGCCTCATTTCGATGGGACCGACTTTGCTAAGTGGAAGCATTTGATGAGTCTCTATCTTGGAGCTCTTCACCCCGGTCTTTGGGATGTTGTTTGTGATGGATTTCAGGAACCTGCAGATCCAGAGAATCCAACAAATGAAGAAATGATTGCTGTCCACTTCAATAATCAAGCCACAAGCATTCTCCTTAGTGCTCTCAATGGAAATGAGTACAACCGGGTGATGAATGTGAATGTGGCCAAGCAAATTTGGGATACTTTGGTTTTAGCTCATGAAGGTGTTGACAAAGTGAGGAAGGCCAAAATTGATTTGATGATGGCCAAGCTCAATAGGTTTGTGATTGTTGGTGATGAAGGGCCACAAGAAATGTTTGATAGGTTGATGGTGCTAGTTGGAAAAATTAGAGGCTATGGTGGTGACCTTGATGACCATAAAGTTGTGAAAGTAATGTTGGAAGCATACTCACCGAGGAATGAGTCCGTGGTCACTCTCATTAGAGACAAGAAGAATTTCGAGCACTTCACCCCAAGTGATGTGCTTGGAAGATTGTTGACATTTGACATGCAAAGAGAAGAGGCTAATGAGAGAAGAAAGCTTGGCGAGCTGCAAACCAAGTTAGAAGGCATGAAGGTCAATGATATAGCACTCAAGGCAAAGCAATCAAACAAGCAAGGTGGCTGCAGCAAATCCAAGAGCAGCAAGCAAGTATCAACAAGTCAGCCCAAGAAAGCAAAGCAAGTTCAAGAATGTGATCCATCTTCATCCTCTAGTGATAGTGATGGTGATGATGGTGATTATGAGAAGATAGATGATATTGCCCTCTTCATAAGCAAGCATAGACGGGGGCTGAAGCAACATGGATTTAAGTTCACTCCAAGGAAGTTCCAAAACAAGAATAAGAGATTGTGCTTTAACTGTGGCAGCACTGAGCATCTTGTTGCAGAATGTCTAGAGGCAAAGAAAAAGAAGGAACAAAGGCAAACAAGAGAAATTACAAGAGGGTTGGAGAAGCACACATCGGGCATGAATGGGACTCAACTCAAGAGACCTCAAGTGGAGATGAGAAGGTGGCTACCATGGCTGTCCTCAAGTCAACATCTTCACCAAGACTCTTCGACAACATGACCGATGATGAGCAAGATGGCAGCCCCCACATTTGTCTTATGGCAAAGGGTGGGAAGGTACAAACCAAATCCAAATCCTCTCCAATCCCCAAAGAAATCTCTAGTAGTGAACTAAGTGACTCCTCTAGTGAAGATGACTCTAGTGATGATGAATTTAATGAAATGACTAAAAAGTGTGATCATAAAACTAAAGTCTACATCTCTAGGCTAATGAAGGAAGTACTAGATCTCAATAATGAAATTGATTTAAGAAATGATGACATCAAGGAGCAAGCTAAGAAAAATCTGGCTCAAATTAAAGAAATCGACTCATTGGAGAGTGAGGTGGCTGCACTAAAGAAAAGTATAAAGAAAGAAAAAGAAAGCCACACTCTCACAAAGAAGGAAGTAGATGCACTCAAGCAAAAGTATTATGGCTTAGATGAAAAGCATAAAGGTCTTGAGCAACAATACAATCTTCTTTGGGAGAGTACCTCACAGTCCTCTAAGTCAAATGAGACTAGTACTCCCTCCATTAGTGAAAGTTGTGGAAAATGCAATAATCTTGACTTAAACATGTATTCCACAAATCTTGCAAACATGGAGGCTATGAAAAAGGAGATCACGAGGCTCACACATCTGTTGAACACCAAGTGTGAGAACAAACCACAAGGTAAAGAAGTTCAGCAAAATAGGCCAAACTACAAGGATGGGAGAAATCCCAAAGTCAAGGATGGACTTGGCCACACAAAAGGAGGAAAGACCAATGGAAGAGACCTGGTGAATGGCATTGAGTGTGTTAAATTCACGAGCAAAGGCAAGGTTGGTGTAGAGCAGCCTGCACAGAAGGGGGTACAAAAGCAGTCCCGAGCCCACTGGCCAGCCAAGGGCGGCAGTGAGGCCCTGAAGGGCGGCAGTGCCGCCCTCCCCAGACAAGGGAAGGCTACCAACCTCAAACCTGAGCTTGTGAAAGCACAAAAGAAGGTATGCCAGCCTCAGGGGGAGTCCCAGCAACCCAGAAAGCAGAACAGGGGGACTCCAAAGAAAAGTTTCTATCAACCAAAGGCAAAGACACAAAGCCCAATTGTGAATACTTCCTTTGTGTTGAAAAATAACAGCAAAGGGGAAGTGATTGCCAAATATGTTGGCAAGGGCAGAAATGTGTATCTTAACACTTCCATTTGGGTTCCTAAAATTTTTGTGACTAACATGCAAGGCCCCAAGAAAGATTGGGGACCTAAACCAAGGAACTAAACTTGTTTTGCAGGCATACTCCTCCGGTGGGTCAAGTTGGGTGCTTGACAGTGGCTGTACAAATCATATGACCGGAGAGAAGAGTATGTTCTCAACATATTCCCCAACTACAAATTCAAGAGAATCTATCATATTTGGTGATAACTCTAAGGGGGAAGTTGTCGGTCTTGGTAAGGTTGCTATCACAACAAATTCTTCCATTTCAAATGTCTTGCATGTGGATCCGTTGGGATACAACTTGTTATTAGTTTCACAATTGTGTGAGGCTGGTTTCAATTGTCTCTTTATGGAGAAAGGTGTGGAAGTCTTTAAGAGGGAGGATTCCTCTATTGTCTTTACGGGTCGCTTGAAGGGCAAGCTTTACTTAGTTGATTTCAACAAAAGTAAGGCCAAGCTTGAGACTTGTTTAATGGCAAAATCTAGCATGGGCTGGTTATGGCATCGCCGTCTAGCACATGTTGGCATGAGGAACTTGGCCAAACTTCAAAAGGACAACCACATCATTGGACTAACAAATGTTGAATTTGAGAAAGACAGGATATGTGGTGCTTGCCAAGCCGGGAAACAAGTAGGTGTACCACACCCACCAAAGAGTATCATGACGACCACTCAACCATTGGAGTTGATACATATGGACCTCTTTGGACCGGTCGCCTACCTAAGCATCGGGGGTAACAAATATGGATTAGTTATTGTTGATGATTATTCTCGCTTCACTTGGGTATTCTTTGTCTTTGAGAAATCTCAGGTACAAGAGAAAGTAAAGATCTTTGTGAGAAGAGCACAAAGAGAGTTTGGGCTGCCCATCAAGAAAATAAGAAGTGATAATGGCAGCGAGTTCAAAAATACCCAAGTTGAAGATTTTCTCGATGATGAAGGCATCAAGCATGAGTTTTCAACTCCATACACCCCGCAGCAAAATGGTGTAGTAGAGAGGAAGAATAGAACACTTATTGACATGGCAAGAACAATGCTTGATGAGTATAATACTTCGGACCTATTTTGGTGCGAAGCAATCAACACCGCTTGCCATGCAATCAACCGCCTCTACCTACACAAGAAACTCAAGAAGACTTCATATGAGCTGCTAACCGGTAACAAACCAAAGGTGTCGTACTTTAGAGTGTTTGGGTGCAAGTGTTTCATACTCAATAAAAGGCCCAAAACCTCTAAGTTTGCACCTAAAGTTGATGAAGGCATTCTTCTTGGCTATGGATCAAATGAGCATGCCTACCGCATCTACAACAAAACCTCTGGTAGAGTTGAAGTTGCGGTAGATGTCTCATTTGATGAGACTAACGGCTCTCAAGTAGAGCATATTGATGAAAGTGTTGCAGGAAAGGAGGATCCACCATGTGAGGCAATCAAGCAATTGGCTCTTGGTGACATAAGGCCACAAGAAGAAAAAGTCACTGCTCAGGAGGATCCCCAAGATGCTGCTGACAAGTCTTCCGCTGATGCACTCGATGCAAACGTGTCAGCCACACCTGCTGCTCAGCAACAGAGCGGCAGTGAGGCTGTCTAGGGCGGCAGTGCCGCTCCTCCCTCAGCAGCAGCAACCTCCTCAACACCTCAAGGGCTGGATCTTGCACCAGTTTTTGAGCTTGAAGCTGATGAAGAGTTAGATGAAGAACAAGAAGTTGTTGAGCATCCAAGACTACGCCAAACAATTCAAAGAGATCATCCTGCCGACAACATCCTTGGAAGTCTTCGAAAGGGAGTGTTGACACGTTCACATTTAGCAAGTTTCTGTCAACATTTCTCTTTTGTGTCTTCCATTGAACCAGATAAGGTAGAGAAGGCATTGGCGGATGAGGACTGGGTCTTGGCCATGCAAGAAGAGCTCAACAACTTCGAGAGAAACCAAGTGTGGACTCTCGTTGAAAGGCCCAATACCAATGTGATTGGCACCAAATGGGTCTTTCGCAACAAGCAAGATGAGAACGGCGTGGTGACAAGGAACAAGGCAAGATTGGTGGCTCAATGTTACACTCAAGTAGAGGGTTTGGACTTTGAGGAGACCTTTGCACCGGTGGCAAGGCTTGAAGCAATTCGAATGCTTTTAGCCTTTGCTGCCCATCACAACTTCAAGCTGTTCCAAATGGATGTCAAGAGTGCATTCCTCAACGGCCCTATACAGGAGTTGGTGTATGTTGAGCAGCCACCAGGTTTTGAAGATCCCAAGTTTCCAAACCATGTCTATAAACTCCAAAAGGCGCTCTATGGGCTTAAGCAAGCACCAAGAGCATGGTATGAATGCCTTAAGGATTTCTTGCTCAAGAAAGGCTTTGAAATAGGTGTTGATATTTGGTAACGCAATTAGAAAATGATCCGCAAGCGCACGGATATCTGTGAGCATTTCACCCGGGAGGTTATCCAGAGTTATCGTATTTATATTTTTACCACTGGGAGAAAGGGTGCATCTCACTAACCAAATCTATCGCTACTATCCCTTTAGGCTACAAAGAATGTCTCTCGATGTGAGTGATGTATAGAGAAGACTGCAACCGTAGTCTCGTTCTAACCTTGGTAAGGATGATCTATTGTTCTATTGGGGAGGCTCACGGAATCTAGACAACACAAAGGATGTTCGACCCGCACCTATAACCCTACCCGTCCTGCTAACGAGATGTGATCTGCAAAGGTAACTCGGAATTGTCACGTTCCTCGCTACTACCACAGTCCAGCTAGTCAGGGGATATCTATGAGTACCCTAGCCTAAACACCACGTTTACGCTAACAAGTGATTACTCTAATACTCAACCGGAAGAGGATTAAAGTAAACTCAGAAACCAAAGAACAATAAAACAAGAACTTACTAGAATTAGAAGTCGAATTACTGAAGAATCTTAGAAGCAAGCCTCGGGTTAGGAGACTTGATCCCGCAGGTACAACTCGGAGTAGTCACCGACAGGCCGGCCTTCCTCCGATCTACACCTCCACTCTATCTCTCTCAATCTAGTAGAAACTAGAAGATCTATTTCTACTTACATTGGTTGCTAAGCCTAAAAAGAAATATTATTTAGAGAAGAGGTTTTCCTTCGAGGGCACCCCTCAATCTCTATGATAATTTCTTGTCTCCTCCAGGGGCCAGGGGGCCTTGCTTATATAGTCCTCCCCTTCTATGCGTTTTTGGGTCGATAGGCGAGGTGGTACTATGTTTTTCTTGATCCAATAGGTCGGTGGAATATCCCGAGCGAAAGAGTCCTGATTTGGCTCTAACAGGGGGCGGGCGCCCAGGCTACCAGGGCGGGCGTCCTGGGCTTGGCCCCTTTCGGGCTCCGCTTCCTTCCTGTGGCTTCTGGAGTCTTCTAGATGGTAGAAAATTGCGCGGTGGGTTGATATCTCTATGTAATCCCGACATGTGGGCCTTTCTTCCTTATTTCCTGATAACCCCCTGCAGAAATAGACAAACACCAAAACTCATGGAATTCTGTCAGATAAAACCCTAAGTCTAGATGTTGATTTCATTTGGATCCTTTTCTTTGTTTATTTGATAATTAAATTTGATACTTAAGGACCGTCAACAAACTCCCCCAAGCTTACCTCTTGCTCGTCCCTGAGCAAGGATGAACTCAAGAGTTTCTGCAGTGGTTTCATTTCTTAGAAGTACACACACATTTAAGCAAGATCTCATTTCTGAGTTAGAATAAACTGTTAAGACTTAAAATTTACTTACTTTACCTACACCATAGGACTTGTAACCGTCACTTCTGTCTTGAGTGGTTAAAAGATAGAACAGTCTAGCCAAGTGCCATGTCTCTTATTCTTGATCAGCTATAGCTCTGGGGTTTTTGCAGATTTTCAAATAAAACTCAGAAATTCCTTGTATGATTCTCTCAGGTCTCTCTTTTGTGGTATTTCTGGATCCTTACCAAGGCAGTGATGGTATATGCCTTCTCTCAAGATATGTAGTATTTGTGGTATGAAGCATAGTGACATTGTCTTCTCTCTCACCCTACTCTAATAAGGCTTTAATATCTGGAGCTCATAGGTGGGAGATAAAGTATACATACTTACAAGACATTTATTGCATAGTCAAACCATGGATCCAAAGAAACAAATCAATAAGCCAAATCAAGATGTGCATGTGTGGCGAATGAATGGTGTATGGTGATGATGGTGATAACAATGGTGGTGGAAGTCTAATTCTACTTCGCTCTTTGAGGGGATACATACCTTCCTTGCTTTTGAAACTTTATGAGGAGAATGAGATGCTCTTCTTTTTCTTTTCTTTTGAGGTTCCGAGCACTTGCTCCTTTTTATTTCCTCGTATCTTTTATTTTCTTTTTCTCTTCTCTTTTTTTTTATTTTCTTTCTTTCTTTTTTTTTCAGAGCATTCATCTCTTGAGATAATATAGCAAGTGGTAGTAACAAGATAACTTGAGCATTTATTTCACAAGGGGAAACATAAATATTTTTGGTTATTCTCTCCTGGATTAGGAGTAGAATATTTTTGGGTGTTTCTGGAGATGGAAATGGATGGATATATGTGGATGGTACTTCCGGAGTAGAAGTAGCATATATGAGTGAATGTGCAAGTGAATCTTGATTTAACCACATGACAAGCTCCTTAGGGTCTACACAGCTTGACCACACTCAATGCTCATAAGCAGTAAAAAGTAAATATGTGGCTCAAAGTCTAGCAAGCATGTATATATGGCTGTGGTAGGAATTTAAACTCTCATCATATAGGAACTCATCATGTGATATTTTAAAGATTTTTCAAAGATAAAATTCTCCTGAATTCTAGCATCTCTAGGAACAGATAAACAGCAGCTCAACCTTCCCATATCATATCCGTTAACGACTTAGACTTTAGATCAAGTACTCTTTCCACAAGTTTAGGTTTAGAGCAAGCCTTAAATTATAACAGTTATATCTAAACTTGAGAGAGAACTTCAAATTTGCAAATTAGGCAGAGCAACTATTCATCATATCCATGCTTAAGTTTTATTAGATATAGATTAGCATAGCCACTTTATTTATTTATTAAACATACTAAGCAAAATATATATAAGCATAAAATCTTTATTTGGTTTTTTATAGTTATGTGTATTTATATTCTAATATAGTATAAGTATAAAGATAGATAGAAATACTTATCAAGATAAATGGGGGTGCTCTCCCCCAAGCTGGATTTTGACGTAATTTCTCTTGATGTAGCTAGCAGGTGGCAGAGGTGTGTTTGAAAGTCAGCAGTATTTTGACAGCGATTAGAATGTCCTCCGTCTGCTAGTCTTCTTGATTCTTAAATTCTGTGGAGCTCAGATAGACAACAAAGCTTGTGGAACTGATTAAGTGTTAGCATAAATATCTAGCCTTTATCATGTTGAGACTCCTTAATAAATATTACTCCCTGTTTTTATATTTTTGTTTTTATAAAGCAGAAAAATATTTATTTTATTTTTATGCCACCACAGTGAATGTACTTATGGGTTTTATGCCACTCGTCTACTCACATGGGGCTTATAGTTTTTTTTCACATTTTTATTTTCTTTCTAGGATGATACGAACATGATTAACTAAGTAAACTATTTGAAATAATTAAAAGGGAAAAGATAACTACCAAGTTTACCTCTTGGTAAGGCGTTCGGTGTTTTTAAGTCCTCCGAACGGGACTCTCCGTTTTCTCAGTCGTCCTGGGATTCGCTGGATGACGTAGTCGGTGATTCCGGTGGCGCCTCCTTTTCGTGTATAACTATCTTCTCTTTCCACACCTGACTCGGTGCTACGGTCTCCTCAGGACAGTTCTGTTCAAGCCGTATGGGTTCAGTCCTTATCACTTTTCCTTCGTAGTCTACCCGTCCGTCCTTGATAATTTGCCTCCTCTGGTTGCGGTTGCGTTGTCTTCTTCTTGTCCTGACCTGCTTAGAGTCTTCAACTATATAGTTAGGGTCAGTAAAATAGCGGCGTACCTTCTCAGAGGAGAAGTGTATGTGGACTTCTCCGGTTCCAATGTACATGATGGCTTTGATAGTGAGGAACGGTCTTCCAAGGATGGTGGGTGGATCATACTCGTCTTCTCCCATGTCAATGTTCTGAAAATCATCTGGAGCTGAATGTATATTGGTTGTAGGGGCATGGTTCCATGCAGGAGCTGACAAGTGACTGCGGCCATTATGTTGTCGTTAGATCCGATGTCGTAGAGTGTCTTCTGAAAAGAGTATCTGTTGATTGTGCACTCAATGCTTAGAACACCAGGGTCGTCCTTCTTGATCAAGAAAGGTGACTTGAGTCGACGATCTTGACCTCCTTGAACTGCAGTGACCATCTTAGCTGACTTGGTCCACATTTGCTTGTTCCTGTTCCTCCTGTTGGTCCTCTTCCTTGGTTCATGTCGGGGTGGCTCTGAAGTTTGTGTAGTCTTGTTCTTGAAGGAAAGTCTCCTTCTTTCCCTTGATGTAGAGACTGATCTTGGCAGCATTAGCGTAGATGATAGCTCTAGTGTTTAGGAATGGCCTCCCTAAGATGATGGGTGCCCTCTCCTCAGTACCAGTCTCTATCACCACGAAGTCTGCTGGAGCGTACGAGGTACCAACTCGGACACAAAGGTTCTTCAATATTTCCTTTGGGAAACTAAATGTCTGATCTCCATTGTGTTTGTGCTCGTAGATCCTGGTTCTTTACTTGGCGGAATCTAGGAGTTGTAAAACTCCTTCAGGTTTTGCTCGAAGTGTACCTGCTCATAGAGACAAGGCAGAGATCAAGTGCATGGGCCCTGTTGGTGGAAAATACCAACAAAACCAAAAGTGTATTTGTTCTTCTCTAACCTTAAGCATAGTGAGCAAGACAAAGTTGATGGATCATGAGTGTAGCATTTAAAACATTTGTTAGATCAGATGGCTCAACCTAATGGAAAGATAATCTATCTATATTTATGTTTTGTTTATATCTTCCAAAGATTGAATGTGCAACATTTTAGCTTATATGATTAGGAGTGTGGGATCACGAAGGTAGTACTAAGAACAAAGATTAAAGGACTAAACATGTTGAATTAATTGGGTTGATTAATTTGGAGCTACAAATCATACATGTTTGTCTCTTTATTTTATGTGAACGCTAGAACCAAGGAGAAGCTTATAAAAGTGATAGTCAAGTACCTTAAAATGTTACCTTACTTGAAGAGTGACGGTACAGTATCACCTTGTGGAAGCTTTCCTTTCTTAGCGGTTGTGCATCGTGTTTGTGGCACCCTCCATGGATCATCTCTTTATGATGAATGAGCTATGTCCTTCTTGTGCAAATTGTTAAACTTCATGTGTCTCCTTTATCTCCAATGAGTTTGTATCTCAGGACTTCCCAGGTTGATATTGAAAGTTTTCCTCCAGGGATTAGTCCAACAAAATATTCCATATCTACTATAGCATACTATCGGCTCAAAAATCAACCTAGACACCATGTCTAATTTGATTTAGGAGGGCATTTTAACCTAAGCACCATGCTTAATTTAAAAATCCTTTGGAAGTAATATCATCATTCCTAAACTAAGCACCATGCTTGATTTAAGAGATAAATGAAACTACTCCAAACCTAGACATATACTAAAGCAAATAAAGGTAGCATGAGAGCACTTATAGAGATCTACTCAAGCGGAGGTGAAGTAGTGTAATTAGTATTTAACAAATTGAGCATCTCTCAAAGGTAGGGACAACCAACGTAGCAACATGGCAAATGATGTTTTATGTAAAGTACTCCCCCAAGCTTGAATTTTGCAAAATTCAAGATTGGATGAATTTAATTCAATGTTGCATGATGATTGGTTGGGCATACCTTGCGCTTGTCATTCGTCGGATCTTCTTGCTCCAATCCTAGAAAGGTTAGTGACACGAATACCTGAAGGAATATTTCTACAATTATCTTTATATGCTCAATACACAAGGCAATGTTGCTAATAATTAAAAGTTCATGTTATGATCTGATAAGTGCTTGTTTTAGAACACTAAGCTTGTGCTTGGGAAACCATCAATTTATTCAACGAGATCTGCAATATTTATTATAGACATATGCATCGACAACCGCTCTTTTAAAGTTTTTATAAATAGAAAAGAAGAGAGGGTTGGAGATCTCAAATGTGATAAGGATGGAGAGACTAATTGATTGGAGAGATGTTTTATATGAGCAAGGACTGGGTAAGGTATTTATGAAATAACTTCCATGCTCACTGTTGTTTCTCTCATTCTCAAACTCCAAGGATGATTCTTCATGAATGCTTAAAATTCCTCTAGGATTGTCTCTCAAGTTTGTTTTATCTATCCATTCAATGGTGACAGCACATGGATTTTTAATGCCCTCTAGCCATTGATGTTGCTCTTCTCGATCCTCCTTCTTATGCATGGGATGTCTAGATAGATTCATAGGATTATCGGGAGGTTCAAGAGAGTAGAAATTATTAAGCTCAAGGATGGGATGGATAGCCGAATCATGGGATTGGAATGTTTGGAAATCGGCTATTGAAACTTCCTTTCCTCGTCTGGGAGATGATTCCTTCTCTATCTCTAAGATTATTCTATGAAGACTAGTACAAGAAGGATGTCCACGAATGAAGACATACCTTCCTTTACTAATAGATAAAGAAAGAAGGACTCTACCAAAGGTTATATGATTAAGACCAATGTGAAAATATTTAGGAAAAACATGGTCTTGTAGGGCTAGGTCTAAACCAGAATTTGTAGAAAGATTAAAAGATTCCCTAGGTGTAGCTAAAAGTGCATTATCTTTTTGATTAAAAGATAGGACCTCGGCTATAGAAAAGGGTTGGTTTTGACCTATTGCAATCAACTCCGAACACAGATCATAATTAGGGGCAGAACGTGTTGACTCCCATGGTCTATGGCTGGTCTCCGAAGGTGCAAAGAATTCAATAATAGGTATGGAATTTAAGTTATCCATAAAGATAAAAATAAAAAGATAACAGAATAAAAGTATAAAAGTATAATACAAGATAATAGCAAGATTCAAAGTTATCTCAGCAAACAGTCTTTCTCCCCGGCAACGGCGCCAGAAATGCTTGTTGATATTTGGTAACGCAATTAGAAAATGATCCGCAAGCGCACGGATATCGGTGAGCATTTCACCCGGGAGGTTATCCAGAGTTATCGTATTTATATTTTTACCACTGGGAGAAAGGGTGCATCTGACTAACCAAATCTATCGCTACTATCCCTTTAGGCTACAAAGAATGTCTCTCGATGTGAGTGATGTATAGAGAAGACTGCAACCGTAGTCTCGTTCTAACCTTGGTAAGGATGATCTATTGTTCTATTGGGGAGGCTCACGGAATCTAGACAACACAAAGGATGTTCGACCCGCACCTATAACCCTACCCGTCCTGCTAACAAGATGTGATCTGCAAAGGTAACTCGGAATTGTCACGTTCCTCGCTACTACCACAGTCCAGCTAGTCAGGGGATATCTATGAGTACCCTAGCCTAAACACCACGTTTACGCTAACAAGTGATTACTCTAATACTCAACCGGAAGAGGATTAAAGTAAACTCAGAAACCAAAGAACAATAAAACAAGAACTTACTAGAATTAGAAGTCAAATTACTGAAGAATCTTAGAAGCAAGCCTCGGGTTAGGAGACTTGATCCCGCAGGTACAACTCGGAGTAGTCACCGACAGGCCGGCCTTCCTCCGATCTACACCTCCACTCTATCTCTCTCAATCTAGTAGAAACTAGAAGATCTATTTCTACTTACATTGGTTGCTAAGCCTAAAAAGAAATATTATTTAGAGAAGAGGTTTTCCTTCGAGGGCACCCCTCAATCTCTATGATAATTTCTTGTCTCCTCCAGGGGCCAGGGGGCCTTGCTTATATAGTCCTCCCCTTCTATGCGTTTTTGGGTCGATAGGCGAGGTGGTACTATGTTTTTCTTGATCCAATAGGTCGGTGGAATATCCCGAGCGAAAGAGTCCTGATTTGGCTCCAACAGGGGGGCGGGCGCCCAGGCTACCAGGGCGGGCGCCCTGGGCCTGGCCCCTTTCGGGCTCCGCTTCCTTCCCGTGGCTTCTGGAGTCTTCTAGATGGTAGAAAATTGCGCGGTGGGTTGATATCTCTATGTAATCCCGACATGTGGGCCTTTCTTCCTTATTTCCTGATAACCCCCTGCAGAAATAGACAAACACCAAAACTCATGGAATTCTGTCAGATAAAACCCTAAGTCTAGATGTTGATTTCATTTGGATCCTTTTCTTTGTTTATTTGATAATTAAATTTGATACTTAAGGACCGTCAACAATAGGCAAAGCTGATTCTACTCTCTTCACTCGTAAAATTGGCAATGATATATTTGTGTGCCAAATATATGTCGATGACATAATATTTGGTAGTACTAATCAAGTGTTTTGCGAGGAATTTAGTAGGATCATGACAAAGAGATTTGAGATGTCCATGATGGGTGAGCTGAAGTACTTCCTCGGGTTTCAAATCAAGCAATTGAAGGAAGAGACTTTCATAAGTCAAACCAAGTACACCCTTGATATGCTGAAGAAGTTTGACATGGAGAAAGCGAAGCCTATCAATACTCCCATGCCAACTAATGGACATCTTGATCTTGATGATAAAGGGAAGGCCGTGGACATCAAGGTATACCGCTCCATGATCGGCTCTTTACTTTATTTGTGCGCATCTAGGCCTGA
Source organism: Sorghum bicolor (assembly GCF_000003195.3). Taxonomy (NCBI): domain Eukaryota; kingdom Viridiplantae; phylum Streptophyta; class Magnoliopsida; order Poales; family Poaceae; genus Sorghum; species Sorghum bicolor. The sequence continues at coordinate 13,474,561 of NC_012872.2, forward strand.
TATTATGCTTAGTGTGTGCATGTGTGCTAGATTTCAAGCTAATCCGAAAGAATGCCACTTAGTGGCTGTTAAGAGAATCTTGAGATATTTAGTACACACTCCTAACCTTGGCTTATGGTATCCTAAGGGCTCCAAGTTCAATCTACTTGGCTATTCAGATTCTGATTATGCCGGTTGCAAAGTAGATAGAAAAAGCACTTCGGGGACATGTCAATTCCTTGGACGGTCCTTAGTGTCTTGGAGTTCTAAAAAGAAAAATTGTGTAGCCCTTTCCACAGCTGAGGCTGAGTATATTGCAGCCGGTGCATGCTGTGCTCAATTACTTTGGATGAGGCAAACCCTTCATGATTTTGGATGTCAATTCACCAAAATCCCACTTTTGTGTGACAATGAAAGTGCCATAAAACTTGCAAACAACCCTGTAAGTCACTCAAGAACCAAGCACATAGACGTCCGACATCACTTCTTGAGAGACCACGAAGCCAAAGGAGATATCGAAATTCGCCATGTGAGCACCGAAAAGCAACTAGGCGATATCTTCACTAAGCCTCTAGACGAGACAAGGTTTTGTGCTTTGCGTAGTGAACTGAATATCTTGGATTCTCGTAACATGGTTTGAACTCCAGCACACACCTTGTTTGATTAACTAGTATGCATAGGAGAAAATGCTCGAAAAGATTTAATTATGTCTTTCAAAACCTCTTAAAATTTGTCTCAAATATCATGACTATAGTTTGATTGTTTTCTTGTGTCTAGTCATGGTGTTTGGGTTGTATGTGTTTATATCTAAAGCAATAGAGAAAAGTTATTTTCTTCTATTTCCTCTGCTGTCAAAGAGGGCGGCAGTGCCGCCCTTTAGGGCCGGCAGTGCCGCCCTAAGCGGTTCAGGCTAAATTGCCTTGGACTGGATCTCTCGGGCCCACTTCTCTTTTCTTTCTCTGGTCGTGCCCGTGATCATCCCCTCTCTTCCTCATTGCGCCGCACCTCTCTCTCTCTGTCTCTCTCTCTCTCTCCCTCACGCCGGCTCCAGGGGACTTCTCCCCATCGGCCTCTTGTCTGCCGTGAGGAAGAAGGAGAAGAGGGGAAGGCCTTCTCTGGTCTTCTCCAGTGGTGCATTGGGTGTGCTGCTCCCTCTCCAAGGAGGGGCATTCTTCTCTCATCCTCTCAATCCAAGGGAGCAAAGGAAGGTGAAACCCTAATCTATCCCGATCTATGCAATGTCTCTTTTTGGGCAAAAGTTTCAGTTTCTAGGGGATGGATGATGAATTAGTAAGAGGTTTAGTGGATGGATTTAAATGGATTTGGTTTCTCTCGACATATTGAAAGATGCCCTCCGGCAGTGCCGGAGCTTAAGGTCGGCAGTGCCGGCCTTGGCAACTGCTTTTCTGCAGTTTCAACACGTTAAAGGGAAAGTGAATCGATTAAAGTTCATTAGATTAAATCTATCCTAGTTTGTTTGTTCATCCTATTTAAGCTCATGCTCATCTAGACTTAGTCTGCTTATGAACTGTCTTAGAGATTGTATGATGGACAGTGGTGCACATGTGTGTAAGTTGAATAAGTGATGAAGTGTAGAGTAGGGACTGCAGAAACTCTGCAGGGCAGCAGTGCCGCCCTCACCTGACCAGTTTGGTTAGGGGGAGTTCCCACAGTCCATATTCTACACATCTCACTTGATCAATTGACTCTACATATGCTCTACTATATGCCAGATGTACAGTTTCTGATTTGGCTCAATTTTGGCATAGATGGACCGAGGAAAGAGGAAAATATCCACCAAGCAACAAGTTCGTAGAGGCAGGGGCAGAGGCAGCAGCTCTGGAGTATTCTTTGGAGATGATAGAGCAGCAAGGCAGCAATATATTCAGCAAGAAGAAATGTTGCAGCAGGCTGGTTTCACCATCTCTCCCATAGGTTGTCCTAACACTCCCCTGCACATTATAGAGTTTGATGACAGCTACATGAGGGATAGCACTGATGAGTTTGAACTCAAGGCACCAAATGACACAGTGGATCATCCCTTAGTCAATTATGCAGCAAGCTGGAAAGCTGTGGAGGAAGCTAGAGAGATGGATCCCTATGCTCACAGCAAGATAAGTGGTGTTGATTATCGTTTCTGGAATGTTTTTCATTCAAATTTCTATGCCACTGCTATTCTACCAGCTAGAAAGGGAAAGATTTGTGAGATGCATTTCATTGACTTTGATGCTATGCAAGCAAAAGAGGAGCCTGATTTTGATGCTGCAATTAAAGTATGTGATAAGTTTGAGCTGTCCACTCTCATGTCCTTTAAATATGACTGGAATAGAGAGATACTTGCCCAGTTTCATGCTACCTACTTCTGGAACAAAGACAATGATGAGGTACATTGGATGACAGATGGCACACATTATAGGATTGATTTCATTACTTTCTGCAGGATATTGGGTTTTGGAAATGACCATAGAACCTACTCTCGAATTCACAATGAGAGAAGGTTTGAGCCACATGAGGTGAGTTTTATGTGGGAGGATCCAACCCAAGTGAACAACAGGAGGACTGGGTTGAAGAGTTTCTATTATGTGATGAACAACCTTATCAAAATGACACTCAACCCAAAAGACAATGCCACTGATCTCAATGGCCATATTACTAATGTGCTGTCCAGATTTCCAGAAGGGGATAAATTTAATATCCCAAGGTTCATATGGGTAGAGCTGGCATATGCTATGGATGATGGGAGGAGGTCACTTCCTTATGCTCCTTATCTGATGTTTATGATTGAGAGAGTGACTGGAATCAGATATCCTAAGGATTGTAGCCACACTGTGTATAACATCAAGAAAACTAAAGGTGGTAAAACAGCCCCACCTCCTGCAGTAGAGAGCTCATACCATAGTGAGGGAGGCCACAGTGTGCCACAGAGGAGAGATGGAAGGAAGAAGAAGCGCTTTCAGAAGTTGGCAGAATGGGTGAAGGCTATTTTTGGCACTTGCTCTTACATGGCACAAAATCAGTATGATGACAGGATGGAGAGCAGGCATGCAATAAATGCAGCTAGAGAGATTCAGGGTCTACCTCTTCTTCCACCCGTGGCTCCACCTCCTCAGTTTCCAGACCTTCCTCACCTGTCTGACACGGAGTCTGATGAAGTACATGGCAGCTATGATGAGCACCAGGGATATGATGATGATCCAGATCTTCAAGAGACACTAGGCAGTGTCTATCGGCAGTTCAGGGATGATGCTAGACAGCGGCGGGCTAGTACTTCAGCGGCTGCTCCTCGTCGTTCCACGCGTGCCTCTCGCTTCACAGCTACTACTCATAGGGCTGGTCGTGCCGTGGTTTCCAGTGACGATGACGACGATGATGAGTGAGTTGTTCTCTCTTCTTTCTCTTTTCTTTTCTATTTTTGGTACTTGATGCCTGAAAGGATCAAGATGCCCATGAGGGGGGGTGAATTGGGCTTCTCTAAAAATTTAAGCAACCTATAAGCTCCAATTCAACCCCTTGTGCCTAGTGTGACTTAGAGAGCTACCGGATAAAAGTTTTGCAACCTAGTTCCAATCCTATTCTAGCATGGCAATTCTAAGAATGTAAAAGCACAAAGTAAAAGCTAGAAAGTAAAGGAGTAGTGGAAGAAAGTGCTCGGCGATGTTTTGCCGAGGTATCGGAGAGTCGCCACTCTCCACTAGTCCTCGTTGGAGCACCCGCGCAAGGGTCTTGCTCCCCCTTGGTCCGCGCAAGGACCAAGTGTTCACTACGGGCTGATTCTTCGACACTCCGTCGCGGTGAATCGCCCAAAACCGCTCACAAGCTTGACACGAGCCACCCACAAGAACTCCGGGTGATCTTCGTGCCGTCAATCACCACCGAACCGTCTAGGTGATGGCGATCACCAAGAGTAACAAGCAAAGAACTCTCACTTGACCCAAACAAGGCACTAGAGAGTGGTGGATGCACACTTGACTCTTGGAACTCACTAGAGGAGGATTCTCTCAAGAAATCACTCAAATCTCAATCCTCTCTAGGCTCTTGCAACTCTCTTGCTCCACAACAAGGTTCTCTGATGTTCAAATGGGCAAGAGAGGTCTCATGGACGAGGTGGAGGAGTATAAATACTATCCACGAAGTCCAAAGGTCGGCCAACCGTTTTCCACTGAAAACGGGGTCCCCAGACGCACATTATGTTGCATCGGACGCACTGCACCGAGCGTCCGGTGTGACATAACGGCTACCTGCACTTTTCTCTGACAGGTCACCGGACGCTAACTCCCAGCGTCCGGTGCACCGTCCGGTGCTCGGGGAAACTTTACATGCTCCCTGCGCATGGGACCGGACGCTACCCGGTGCGTCTGGTGCTAGCGTCCGGTGCTCAGGGAAGGCTTGCAACCTTCCTGGGTAAGGGACCGGACGCTACCCGGTGCGTCCGGTGTTAGCGTCCGGTGCCTAACCCTAAGCATGGCACTGTTCTAACGGCTAAGGACCTCACCGGACGCACTCACAGAGCGTCCGGTGCAGCGTCCGGTGCCCCTTTGGGCACCCAAACTTCGTCGAAACGCGATCGCTCCAAAACGAAGTAGGTTCCTCTCGATCTAAGGACTAACTCTGAGCTGCCTAGTGCTAGGTTTACCCAGTGTGCACCACACCTAAACCTAAAGCCTTGCCTAAGTCAAGCTACTAGATCAAAGCCCCTCTTAATAGTACGGTCAAAGGAAAACAAAGTCCTAAACTACTCTAAGTGCCCTTCTCCACCATATGGCACTTAGACCTAGTCTAGTCTTGACGATGTCCATTCGTCCTTTGAAAACCGAAACGATTTCCACTATTAAGTAGGCATGTACGTCCCTGTTCATCGAGTACCTATTTACCATGACCTTACCTATGACTTTGCCTCTGCAAAACACACGTTAGTCATAGTAATCAACAATGTCATTAATCACCGAAACCACTAGGGGCCTAGATGCTCTTTCAATCTCCCCCTTTTTGGTGATTGATGACAACTTCGTGTATAAAGAGAGTTGAGGTTTTTAAAGTGACTTGGTTTCAATAAGCATATTACAATAAGAACAAGGGGATTAGTCATGCTTATATCAACCAAATCCAATACCCTGCATCCAAATATGTGAGTGGTATATGACAGGATATAAACATAAGGTTCATAGTTACAACGGAGTAGAAACGCGGAAGCAAAGGTAATGTGAGCCAAAACACATGACATTAAGATATCATAAAAACCACAAGTCATGTCTCACAACCATAGTACACACAAGTGCAATGCATAAAAGTAAACATGATGCATGATGAAGTAGCACACATAGCACACATAGAAAGAATCTGAAAAGAATAAACTCCCTCTCTAGCTCCCCCTAACTACCTAACTCTCTCATACGCACTCTCTCCCCCTTTGGCATCAAGCGCCAAAAACCTAAGAAGACGGCGGAGGAGACGGAGCAAAAGAGTCCCTCGGCGCGGCCACGAAACGAGCTGCATCATCTGAACTATCGGCCGTCGAGGCGGAGGAGGTGGAGTGACCCTCTGAAGCTGCAGGTGCTGGTGAAGCGGTCCGGGTCTGCTCTGGAGCTGTCACAGGCTGTGCTGGCAGCTCGAGTCCGGCTGACGAAGCTGGCACGGACTCGGTCGCTGTAGCTGTTGTCTCTGGTACGGTAGTAGACGGTGCAAGCTGCTCGGACGACGCTACTGACGATGACAGAAGCTCTGTAGTGGTAACTGGCGCCGTAAAGACTGCAGGAGCCTGCAGAGGAGGAGGCGTAGGGTCACCAGTCAGAGCACTGTAGGTGAAGCTGAGGTGCGGATCTGTCTGCGAGTCCCACACAAGCTGTGATGCTGAAGCTGACTGAGGGGTGAAACCTGAGCGGAGAGGGGTAAACTGCGGTACCTGCTCAAAGCCTGAAGAGATAGCACCCTGGGAGACCTGGTGCTGTGGCGTCGAAAACGGCTGACTCTGAGCTAGTAGCTGGAGCGGCTGCTGTGACGGGCTCTGAGTCTGGGGCGCTGGAGTAGGGGGCCTGACGGACGACGTGCCTGGGAGCTGTATCTGCGGTAGCTGAATCCCGGAGGCGGCCATGAGAGCGGCCATCATCGCAGTCTGCTGGGCCTGGAAAGCAAGCTGCTGCTCCTGAAAGGTGAGAAGCTGACGCTGGAGCTCATCCTGCCTGGCCTGCATGGCTGCATTGATGGCAGCCTGATCCCTGTCGCGCCTCGCCTGCTCCTCAGCTGCACGGCGCTGATCTGCCCTCATCCCCTCTAAGATAGCAAGCAGGGCGGGGTCTGAAGCACTCGAAGAACAGCCTGCCTCGTGGTCGTGAGCTCTAGGAGGAAGGTCAGTCACTGGCGGCTGATAGTCGTCGTCTGAACTGTCTGAGGCAAAATCAAACTCGCCCTCTGCCTCTGCATCTGCAAACGCCCCAATAGCTATATCCTGCTGCTCCTCTGTCTCTGCAACTGCAGCTGTACTGCGGGTGCCCCTAGGAGAAGGTGGGGGCACCGGCCCACGTGGAGCACGAGGAGGAGGTGCACCTCTGAGGTTGTGGTGCGCTCTCAACATCTGCCTGGGGTCGTAGTGGGGGAAGACGGTGTCCGACTCTGTCAACTCCCTCTGCAAGTGAGCTGGCAGGGGCAGTGGCCTAGCACGTAGAATAAGCAGAGTGATCCAATGTGCATACGGCAACTGACGCCGTCCCCTGAAGCTCTCTGAGATGGTGTCCTCTATCTCTGAGACGATCAGATCCCACAAATCAAACTGCGTCTGGGAGATAAGGTGAGGGACGAGCCACTGCTGCATACGAGTGAAGCCGTCTCTGTAGCCTGTCCTGGGGAGAAGAGTCTTTCTCAACACAAAGTCGAGGATTCTGGTTGGGCGTGTCAAATCTTCCACTGTCCTGCTGGAGCCCTCCCCAAAAGGTGCACGGAAACAGGGAGTCACGAAGTCAACCGGTGGGATCTCACCATCGTGAGGACGACGAGGGGGATCCACGTTCCCGTAGCACAGCTGGTGAATCCTGGTGGGAGAGGCTCGCAGTCCAAGCACCTCTCTAGCCCTCTGAGCTGTCACTCTGTAGTCCGTGCCTGCTAGTGCATAGTGGATGTAACTGTGATCTGGAGAAACCCACACTGACGCATAGAACTCTCTGACCCACTGCTCACAGTAAGTGCCGGGGAGTGCTAGTAACTCTGGAAGTCCGTGGAGGTAGGTAAAGTACTGACGAATATCTGCTCCAACCACGTTCCCCAGTATCTCCAGGTCGATCACTCTGTGCTCTCTGAACTGAGCCTGAGTGCGAACCAGTGCCTCGTAGATGTCCTCCTGGACGACTGTGTAGAACCTGGCACCGGCTCTAGGATCCCTGGCAGCTGGAAACCAGGTGGGAAACGGAACGAACCTCAGCTGCTGGATCTCTCTGGCTGACACAAGAGAGAGATCCCTGTGGATCCTGACTGGCCTCGGGCGTGAAGCTGGTGTGCCTCTCGCTGGTGTGGCACGAGCTGTGGAAGTGGACTGACCCAGCGTGCCGGTCCGAGGAACGGCCTGGGTACGAGCATGAGTCGACCTCCTGAGTGGCTGCTCCTGCTCCTGCTCCTGTGCTGGACCCTCTGCCTGGGTCTCTGTCTCAGTGTCTGGATCCTCCTGAGCTGGATCCCTGACCACAAGCCTAATCCTCTGTCCTCCAATCGTCACGGTGCCTGGAAGGGATCCGTGGAATGCCTCTGCCTCAAGCACTGCACGCCTCTGTCGCGGCGTAAGATCATCCCCAATCCTCAAAGCACCTGCTCGACCACCTCTCTCTGCGGCCTCTGCAACCTCTGCATCTCTGTCACTGGCCTTGCGCTTCTTGGTGGCCAGCTTCTTTCCTTTGCCTTTCTCTGCCGCTGAGAAGCGACGGGGAGGATCACCTCCACCATCACCACCTGAGGCACCTCCAGTGCCGGCTGTCGGACCGCTAACATTCTTGGTACGAGCCATTGCAAAACAACTGTCCGACAAACAACTGACTGACAATGGAGATTAATGTGGATCCACGGACGAGATGCGTTCCGGATTAAATGTCGCGATCGGAAACCTCCGGAGACCACGAATCTTCTCCTCATGGTGCTGCAACGAGAAGACCATCAAGATTGGAATGAAAACCTAAATCGAAAGCCTTTGATACAAATACTCGAGTACCTTGGTGGCATGGTTCAGAGAACTCACCCACACCCTTGAATCTCTACGGGATTTAGAGAAACTCGCGAAGATAGGAGAGAGAAGCAGATCTGGGACAAATCTGGTGCGGGAGAGAACCGAGGACGCCGCGGATTCGCCGAGGATCGACGGCGGCGGCGCTAGGGCACGAGGAGCAGGGCGCGGCTCGGCGAGATCGAAGAAAGAGGAAGAGAAACCGGTCACGCGAAGCTCCTGGGCGCGGGCTTTATGCGCCCTCCGCGGGGTCACCGGACGCACTTAAAGTGGCACCGGACGCGTCCGGTGACCACCGGACTCATGCGCAGAGAGGTTTGCAAATCGGCATTGCACCGGACGATAGGCATCGGACGCTGGCTTTAGCGTCCGGTGCTTCGGATTACGCCTGGTGAGCACCGGACGCACCGCACCGGATGCAGCAGGGATACTGTTCCTGCGTCCGGTGAGTGCAGTCTGGCACACTCACCGCACCGGACGCACAGAGACAGCGTCCGGTGCATCGTCCGGTGCTCCTCTGAGCACTTTTTCAACGAAGCACCACGTCCGACTTTGACCCAACCAAGTTCCATCTTCAAATGCACACAAAGAAACACCAAATGGAACTAGTATGAGTGACTTCTCTCAAACCCTCAAATTTTCACAAATATTTAGCCATAGGCTTAGTAGATTTTTATGAAAATAGTTCGAGAAGAAAAAAAACACCAAGGAGCAACATATGGCCATAAAGCTAGGGGTTTGAATCACCATGAGCTTTGAATGCTCCCCCTATCTATGGACGAACACAGCGGATGCTCAACAAATAACCGAAAAAGAAACGGTCAATTAACAAGCATGCATATGATATGAGTTGTAATGCAATACTTGAAAGTAAACTAATGCTTGTCAAGTTTGATCCAAGGTTAAGCTTTTTCACACACACAAGGGGTTATCTTAACCATGTTAGACAAGCCCTACATGCAAGTTGGATTTTAGTTTTAGTATGCATGAAATGCAAAGCAAAAGTTATTTACAAGATTCAACACACAACTTTTATCTTTTAGTGAAGTTGGATAGGTCAAGCACATTAAGTTCATTTCTCAACATACAAAACCTAGCTTCATCTAGGGGTTTTGTGAAGATATCCGCCAATTGATTTTCCGTTCCCACATTCTCTAAGGATATATCACCTTTAGCAACATGATCCCTAAGGAAGTGGTGGCGGATGTCAATGTGTTTGGTGCGGGTGTGTTGAACCGGGTTGTTTGCAAGTTTTACGGCACTTTCGTTGTCAGACAACAAAGGTACTTTGTCTAGTACTACTCCATAGTCTAGCAAAGTTTGTTTCATGTAGAGTATTTGTGCACAACAAGCACCGGCGGCAATGTATTCCGCTTCGGCCGTTGAAAAGGCAACACTATTTTGTTTCTTTGACATCTAAGAGACAAGTGATCTACCTAGGAAGTGGCACCCTCCGGATGTGCTTTTTCTATCAATCCGGCACCCGGCATAATCCGAATCGGAATAGCCTAGGCAAGGTGTGTATTTTAGATACCTAAGAATTCTCTTGACCGCAATCAAGTGAGATTCCATAGGCATTGCTTGATATCTTGCACACATACACACACTAAACATTATATCGGGCCTAGATGCGGTGAGGTAGAGTAGACTTCCTATCATGGAGCGATAGAGAGTCTTGTCAATAGGGTTACCTCCCTCATCCAAGTCGAGATGCCCATTTGATGCCATGGGAGTCTTGATTGGCTTGCAATCCATCATCTTGAACCTCTTGAGAAGATCTTGAGTGTACTTCTCTTGAGAGATGAAGACCCCTTCCTTCATTTGCTTGACTTGAAATCCAAGGAAGAAGGATAGCTCGCCAATCATGGACATCTCAAACTCCTTGGACATCAAATCACCAAATTCCTTGCAAAAATCTTCATTAGTAGAGCCAAAAATAATATCATCAACATAAACTTGGCAAATGAAGATTTCCCCATTCATTTTCTTGGTGAAGAGTGTTGTGTCAACTTTCCCAATCTTGAAGCCCTTCTCAATGAGGAAGTCCCTAAGCCTCTCATAGCAAGCTCTAGGAGCTTGCTTGAGACCATAGAGAGCCTTGGACAACCGGTAGACATGCTTGGGGTACCTAGGGTCTTCAAAACCGGGGGGGTTGCTCAACATAGACAAGCTCATTAATATAACTATTTAAAAAGGCACTTTTCACATCCATTTGAAATAACTTGATGTTATGACTAGATGCATATGCAAGTAGGATACGGATTGCTTCAAGTCTTGCCACCGGTGCAAAGGTTTCACCGAAGTCAAGACCTTCCACTTGTGAAAAGCCTTTTGCCACAAGTCTTGCCTTGTTGCGCACCACTTTGCCTTGATCATCCTTCTTGTTCCGGAAGACCCACTTTGTTCCAATCACTCTTGCATCTTTGGGTCGCTCTTCAAGTGTCCATACTTGGTTGCGAGAGAAGTTGTTCAACTCCTCTTGCATGGCCATGATCCAATCCGCATCACGAAGAGCTTCCTCTATAATCTTTGGTTCATCTTCAAGAGACACAAAAGCGTGATGTTCAATAAATAAAGCATGTCTAGAACGAGTAGTTACACCACGTGATGGACTCCCGATGATGAGATCTTGAGAGTGATCTTGGAGGAGATGTGATGTTCTTCTTGGTGCCACTTGAGGGGTTGGTTGGGGAGCATCAACATCTTGTGCTTGTGCCACCTCTTGCTCATGAGTGACTTGGGTGTCTTCATGAGCATCTCTCACATCCTTGTCTTCATCTTGTGGACCTTGTGAGGTGGATGGTGGCTCAATGACTTGCACATCATCATCATCTTCTTTAGGCTTGATGTCTCCCACCGGCATGTTCTTCATGGCATCCCTCAATGGTTCACCACCTACATCATCAAGATTATCACTTGCTCCTTGGGAGCCATTAGTTTCATCAAATTCAACATAAAATGTTTCTTCAACCATGTTTGTGGCATGGTTAAAGACCCTATATGCTTTGGACTTTGATGAATAGCCAACCAAGTATCCAATGTCACATCTTCTTTGGAACTTTCCCAAGTGTTGGCGCTTCTTGTAGATGTAGCACTTGCATCCAAACACTCTAAAGAATGAGACATCAGGCTTCTTCCCATTGAGCAACTCATATGGTGTCTTCTCTAGGAACTTGTGAGGAAAGAGCCGGTTTGAAGCATAGCATGCCGTGTTGATTGACTCGGCCCACATCTTCTCCGAAGTGTTATACTCATCTAGCATTGTTCTTGCCAAGGTGATCAATGTCCGGTTCTTTCTTTCTACAACCCCATTTTGTTGTGGTGTGTATGTTGAGGAGAACTCATGCTTGATTCCCACTTCATCACAATACTCTTCAATGTTGGTGTTGTCAAATTCTTTTCCATTGTCACTTCTAATTTTCTTGATCTTCACATCAAATTGATTTTGGGCATTCTTTGCAAACTTCTTGAATATTGATGCAACTTCGGCCTTGTCTTGCAAGAAGAATGTCCAAGTGTACCGGGAGAAATCATCAACTATGACCAAGCAATATTTGTTGCCTCCAAGACTAGCATATGTGGTTGGTCCAAACAAATCCATGTGAAGTAGCTCAAGCACTCTTGAAGTAGAGAGATAGACTTTGGTTGGATGAGTGTTTGCAACTTGTTTGCCCGCTTGACATGCACTACAAAGTTTGTCCTTTTCAAATGTCACATCCTTCAAGCCTCTAATCAATTCTTTCTTCATCAACTTCTTGAGTGTGCCCATTCCAACATGTGCTAACCTTCTATGCCACAACCACCCAAGTGAAGTCTTAGTGAATAAGCAAGTCTTGACATTAACTTTATTGGATGAGAAGTCAACCACATATAAGTTGTTGTGCCGGAAGCCTTTGAATATCACTTCATTGTCATCTTCCTTGGTCACAATTACTTCCTTCTTCTTGAATAGGCATTCAAATCCAAGATCACATAATTGTCCAACCGAGAGTAAATTGAAACTCAAAGATTGCACATAGAGCACATTGGTGATGGAGTTGTCATTTGATATAGCAACCTTTCCTAGTCCTTTGACTTTCCCTTTTGAATTGTCACCAAATGTGATCTTCTCTTGGTTGTCAACATCTTCATCAAGAGAGGTGAACATCCGGGGATCTCCGGTCATATGTTGAGTGCAACCACTATCAATTACCCAATGTGATCCACCGGTCTTGTAGTTCACCTGCACACAAGAGATCAAGCTTGAGATTTAGGGACCCACATTTGCTTAGGGCCCTTGACCTTCTCTACTAGTTGCTTTGGCACCCAAATCTTCTTTGGCCTTTGCTTGTTTGGTGGCCCCATAAAGCTAACCTTGACCTTGCCACACTTGTCTTTCCTTACAATGTAATGAGCATTGAAGGCAAATGGTCTTGCATGCTTGGGCAAGGGTGGTGGTAGTGGTGCCTTACACTCATGAGCAAAATGTCCTTCTTGACCACACTCAAAGCATCTCTTTGGCTTTGGCTTGCTTGCTTGATCATGAGTGGCTAGAGACTTGATGAGCTTTGTTTGATGGGCCTTATAGCCAATCCCACTCTTGTCCATCTTCATGACGGTGTTCATGAAAAGCTCACTTTGAAGGTCCTTCCCTTTTGTGAATTTTGCTAACCCCATGGTTAGGTGTTCCTTCTCTTTCTTGAGCTTGTTGTTCTCTTGAGTTAGCTTCTTGATGATTGGGTCATTGTTGCTAGCTAACTCATCCAAGATGAATGTCTCATCTTCTTCTTGCTTGTCATACATCAAACCAAGCTTGAGATATTGATTTTCTTCCTTGAGTAACTTGTTCTCATATGCAAGCTTCTTATCTTGATCAAGTGACTCAATCACAATTGTCTTGTGCTTGGCTTGTTCTTGCAACTCTTTCTTGAGCATGAAAATCTCATCCTTGAGCTTGATAGTGTCCTCACAACTCTCGGCCACTACCACTTTCTTGCCCTTGCAATCAACACATTTGCTTGTGCTATCCACAAGTAAGTCATCACAAGATGTGGCTACATCAAGCTTAGCAACATTGTTAGTAGCAACATGTGTTTCATCAATTGCAAGTTCATAAGCAATCTCAAGGTTGTCATAGTTTGCTTTTAGAGTTGTTAGTTCTTCTTTCATTGCTCTATATCTAGTGATAAGCTCATCATGAACACTCTCAAGTTTATCATATTTTTCTTTGAGCTCTTTTAGAGAGAGTTTGAGCTCCTTGAGCTTAGTGGTCATGATCTCATTTTGTTCTCTAAGCTCATCACTAGAGTTAAGCTTTGCTAGAAGTGTATCATTTTCAAGTTCAAGCTTTTCATTTTCACTTCTAGTCTTTCTTATGACTTTTGTGAAATTGTTTAGCAATTTTACAAGTTCATCATAAGAGGGTGATTCATATTCACTATCACTTTCACTACTCTCATCCTCACTTTGTACCTTCCGGTCACCTTTGGCCATAAGGCATAGGTGTGTAGAGGATGTAGATGGTGGTGAAGATGATGGTGATGGAGCATCGATGGCGATAGCGGCAACCTTCTCATCATCACTTTCATTGCTGGAGGAGTCACCACTTGAGCTTTCAATGTCGGTGAGCCAATCACCAACAATATAAGCCTTGCCATTCTTCTTCTTGTAGTGCTCCTTCTTCTTGCCACCTTTCTTCTTGTATTGCTTCTTGTCATTTTTCTCATCATCACTTGAGTCATCTTGGTCTTTGTTCTTCTTCTTGTACTTGTCCTTCTTGGGCTTTGGACATTGATGAGCAAGATGACCAAGCTCACCACAATTGTAGCAATCCATCTCGGAGATGGGCTTCCTCTTGCTACTTGTGAAGAACTTCTTCTTCTTGGAGTCAAAGTTGACTCCATTCTTGTTGAGCTTCTTCAACATCTTGGTGGTTCTTCTCACCAAAAGGGCAATAGATGCATCATCATCACTTGAAGTTGATGACTCAACTTCAATCTTCTTGGCTTTGCCCTTGTGAGAAGCTTTGAGAGCCAAGTCCTTCTTTTCTTTCTTGGCCGATGAGGAGCCATCTTGAGGGTTCATGTGCATGTACATCTCATGAGCATTGATCTTCCCCAATATGGTGGTTGGTGTAGCGGTGGAAAGATTGCCTTGATGAAGCACGATTACTATGTGCCCATATTTCTCAATGGGAAGCACACATAGTATCTTCCTTGCTACATCCGCCGTACTCATTTGTGTAAGCCCAAGTCCATTTAGCTCCTCTACAATGACATTCAAGCGAGAATACATTTCATTAGCATTTTCTTTAGAAAGCATTTCAAATGTATTAAGCTTGTTCATCACTAGGTGATAGCGTTCCTCGCGTTCACTCTTAGTTCCCTCATGGAGCGCACAAAGTTCCTTCCAAAGTTCATTGGCGGTTTTGTGGCTCCGAACACGGTTGAACACCTCTTTGCAAAGACCTCTAAAGATGTGGTTTTTGGCCTTTGCATTCCACTTCTCGTTTTCTTGCTCTTGTGGAGTAAGAGCGGTGGCTCTTTCCGGAGGGGCAAACCCTTCGGTCGCGGCTTTTAGGCACTTTACATCGCATGCCTCAAGGTATGACTCCATCCGTATTTTCCAATACGGGAAGTCATCCCCATCGAACATGGGTGGTGGTCCATCCCTGTTAGACATCTTTCTCTAGGCGGTGAAGCCTAAATAATGAGCACTAGGCTCCGATACCAATTGAAAGGATCAAGATGCCCAAGAGGGGGGGTGAATTGGGCTTCTCTAAAAATTTAAGCAACCTATAAGCTCCAATTCAACCCCTTGTGCCTAGTGTGACTTAGAGAGCTACCGGATAAAAGTTTTGCAACCTAGTTCCAATCCTATTCTAGCATGGCAATTCTAAGAATGTAAAAGCACAAAGTAAAAGCTAGAAAGTAAAGGAGTAGTGGAAGAAAGTGCCCTGCGATGTTTTGCCGAGGTATCGGAGAGTCGCCACTCTCCACTAGTCCTCGTTGGAGCACCCGCGCAAGGGTCTTGCTCCCCCTTGGTCCGCTCAAGGACCAAGTGCTCACTACGGGCTGATTCTTCGACACTCCATCGCGGTGAATCGCCCAAAACCGCTCACAAGCTTGACACGAGCCACCCACAAGAACTCTGGGTGATCTTCGTGCCGTCAATCACCACCGAACCGTCTAGGTGATGGCGATCACCAAGAGTAACAAGCAAAGAACTCTCACTTAACCCAAACAAGGCACTAGAGAGTGGTGGATGCACACTTGACTCTTGGAACTCACTAGAGGAGGATTCTCTCAAGAAATCACTCAAATCTCAATCCTCTCTAGGCTCTTGCAACTCTCTTGCTCCACAACAAGGTTCTCTGATGTTCAAATGGGCAAGAGAGGTCTCATGGACGAGGTGGTGGAGTATAAATACTATCCACGAAGTCCAAAGGTCGGCCAACCGTTTTCCACTGAAAACGGGGTCACCGGACGCACATTATGTTGCACCGGACGCACTGCACCGAGCGTCCGGTGTGACATAACGGCTACCTGCACTTTTCTCTGACAGGTCACCGGACGCTAACTCCCAGCGTCCGGTGCACCGTCCGGTGCTCGGGGAAACTTTACATGCTCCCTGCGCATGGGACCGGACGCTACCCGGTGCGTCCGGTGCTCAGGGAAGGCTTGCAACCTTCCTGGGTAAGGGACCGGACGCTACCCGGTGCGTCCGGTGTTAGCGTCCGGTGCCTAACCCTAAGCACGGCACTGTTCTAACGGCTAAGGACCTCACCGGACGCACTCACAGAGCGTCCGGTGCCCCTTTGGGCACCCAAACTTCGTCGAAACGCGATCGCTCCAAAACGAAGTAGGTTCCTCTCGATCTAAGGACTAACTCTGAGCTGCCTAGTGCTAGGTTTACCCAGTGTGCACCACACCTAAACCTAAAGCCTTGCCTAAGTCAAGCTACTAGATCAAAGCCCCTCTTAATAGTACGGTCAAAGGAAAACAAAGTCCTAAACTACTCTAAGTGCCCTTCTTCACCATATGGCACTTAGACCTAGTCTAGTCTTGACGATGTCCATCCGTCCTTTGAAAACCGAAACGATTTCCACTATTAAGTAGGCATGTACGTCCCTGTTCATCGAGTACCTATTTACCATGACCTTACCTATGACTTTGCCTCTGCAAAACACACGTTAGTCATAGTAATCAACAATGTCATTAATCACCGAAACCACTAGGGGCCTAGATGCTCTTTCAATGCCAAAGGGGGAGAAAATTAGAGAAATTAGAGGGGTCAATTCTTTCGACTGGACTTCGTCACTGCAGCTGCAGATCTTCATGTTCAGATCCGTTGAGAGTGTTACTTGTTAGTTTGTGAGCTGAGTGCTTCTTCAAAAACTATTTTTAAGTTGTAATATTGCTACTTCCTTGTCTCTATTTGCTTCGGATGTGAACATGTACTTGTGAACTGCTTGTCAGGCTTAAATATTAGTTTAAATTCTGTTGGTTAACCTGTTTGTGTGGTGTAATGCTTTTTGAAATTTCTGTCAGCTTGCTGGTGTAGCAAGGGCGGCAGTGAGGCCCTCTACTACAGCAGCATGCTGTCCTGCTTGTATAAACTGTCATATGCATACACGGTTATTTTGTGACACAGTTTGTTGCACCCCACAGAGGTCATGGACATAGGGGGAGGTCCTCCATCACTTGCTAAATGTATGAAGCTTGAGTTTCATGTCAAGTTTGAGTATTCAAAACTCCAATCATACATTTAGGGGGAGCTCCTATGCCCATGACCATTTAAATCTCAGTTATGATTATTATTATTTGTAAGCTCTAATTTGGTTGTCATCAATCACCAAAAAAGGGGAGATTGTAAGTGCAATCAAGCCTATTGTGGGTTTTGGCGTTGATGACCACCGAATTAGGGAACTAATGAGATTTGCTGAGATGACAAGCAGGGAATATAGCAAAGAGGTTGTTGAATACCATGGAGGATCCCCCATTTCTAAAGGATGGTTTTCCTAGCTCCAAAAGAGGTTTAATTCATTTTCGGTTTGAATTTGAGTATAGGAAAAGCCGTACTATAAAGAGGGACTCTAAGTTTGTTGATCAAATTGTGAACCAAAGGCTCAAAAGCTCCTCAACATCCTCAGACCCAAGCCTAGCCAGCATATCTTTCTCTCTACACTTTGGTGTTTTCAGGCTGGTTCAGGCAAGGGCGGCACTGCCGCCCTACTCTGTGACAGTTGGAGAGCTGGGTATAAATACCCTTTCAGACCGTCTCAAACGGTAACCTGCTCATCTTCCTTGCTCCCAACCGTTGCAAACTGACCAGAGCTCACTTCTCTCTCCCTCCATTGTTGCTCCTCAAGCCCCCAAGCCATTCCTTGATTCCAACCATCAAAACTTGAGGGAAAATGCAGCAAACTTCGATTGGAGAGTAGATCCATTGTTTCCCAGCGTCAAAAAGAGCTTTTGGTTCACGTTTGGCCGGCAGCCTTGAGTTTGTTACTCTTGGAGCTTGCTCCTAGCCGGCTAGGCGTCGCCCTAGAGCTTGCCAACTTGTGTGGCAGCCAAGGGAAGGTTTGTAAGGTTACCCTTGCAGCTAATACATTCTTTACTCTTTGCAAGGGGTAAAATCCTTGCTTTGAGAACGAGGAGAAGGTAAGCCTGTGTGGCTAAGCCGGTCCTAGTGTGGGCGCCTCAACAACGTGGAGTAGGCCAAGCCTTGTTGTGACAACAGCTGAACCACGGTAAAAATCGTGTGTCTTGTGTGCTTTCACTTGTGTATGAGTTTGTGTTAGGATTTGAGGCCGATCTACGTGGTGGGGAGGCTCCAACACTTTCTAGCCACATACTTGTGCTCTAACATCTTGCAGGAAGCTTGGAAATTTAGTCGATCTAAATTTCCCTGGGTAAAGTTTGAATCAATTCAGTTAAGCTTCTGTCTGTTTTTCTGTTGAGGCCGGCAGTGCCGCCCTGGGAGGGCCTCACTGCCGCCCTTGCCTGTGTGACTGATAAACTTTGCTGAAAAAGTTTGAACAGGCCTATTCACCCCCCCTCTAGGCCACTTCATGTACGTCCAGAGATCCTACAAAGCTACACAAGCTAACTAATTACAAGAGCAACTACACAAGCACAAGTATATGAACGTAAGAACTTGCTTGTGTTAGAGACTTGCAAACCAACGGGAAGAACAATGTTGACACGATGATTTTCTCCCGAGGTTCACTTGGTTGCCACCAAGCTACGTCCCCGTTGAGACAAGCTCCAAGGTTGCCGCCGGTCCTCTTGCTAGTGGTGACCCACAAGTCACACTCTCCCACGTGGAGTGCTTACCACAAGCTCTAGCACTTGACCCAGCCGGACCACTTGTCGCTCTTCACGTCTCGCTCAACTAGAGTTGCTCTTCGCGATCCCCGCGGGGTGAGCACCGTACCCCTCACAATCTCTTCTCCGGAGCACCGCACAATCTCCTTGCGTGCTTCGACGGAGTCACAAGCCACCAAGCCGTCTAGGAGGTGGCAACCTCCAAGGGTAACAAGCACCACCAGCTTGCAACACGAACACCTAGTGCCACTCGATGCAATCTCTCAATAGAACATGATGACACATAGGCCGCATCTATGCTAGAACAAAACCATTGGGACAACAGAACACGGCTACGCAGATCCCGCATCCTGAATGGACAAAACCTCGACAACCTACCCAAAAAACCAAAACACATCAAAAAAACAAGGACACAGAGGCTGCATCGGCGCTAGAGCAAATCCACAGCGACAAACACCAAATCAACAAGAGCAGCATCCCCAGAGCATGCCGGCGTAATCCCATCCTCGATGGATCAAAAACCCGGCGACAAACCCGAGATGAACAAGACATCAAACCACCCCTAGAAATCAGAGATTCAGAAGAAATGAAGATAAACCACCACACCCAAATCACTGACGAGAACAAACCCTAGCAACGGTTGAAACTATCACAACAAGGAGCAGAAACAACTTAGCTCGCCAAACCCTAGAAATGTCGGCCGCCACAACGGGGAACGTCGAGTCGCCCGGAGAAGAGACGAAATGAGAAATGAGGAAAGGGGGAAATGGGCGCTCCAACTTCGGATGCGCAGACCCCACATGACAGAGTCACGGAGACCCAAGGAGCGATGGCCAAACAGAAAGCGCGAGATCAAACGTCGCAGCACGCTACACGTGCCATATCTAACGGCCCAGAATTCGGTTACCGGAGGGAGCTAGAACAACCGGTTGACAGATAGTAATTCTGTTTTGAAAAGTTTTGGGTTTTAGGATGACAGTAGATGGTATAATATCCGCCGCATGGCCAGCTGCCGCCCGTTGCAACTTGCAACTTGCAGCAAACAAAGGCGCCATCGCCGTTCGCAACTCCAACCCACCGAATCCGTTCACGCAAAGTCAAAACAACTCCGCCATCTCATCTTCCTCGATCAAAAACAAGGCGGACAATGTCAACGCTCCTCGGCACCAACACAATTCCTAGCCCAACGCCATCTACTGCCCTTGCAGCACACGGGAGAGGGGAGGGAGATAGAGAGCGCGAGAGAGATCCGGCCGCAACGCTGCGCGCTGTTCTTCTTCTCCAGGTCAAGGTTCTCTCCGGACTTCCGGAGAACTGCGCGCCGGTGACCGTTAGAGCATGGCGGCCGCCGGCGCTAAGATCTGGCGGTCACAACTCACAACCTAGCCGCGCCGCCGATGAGGTTCGGTTCGTTCTGCTTTGAGCTTTGTTCCTCGGTTTTGGCCTGTGGTTCCATAATTCCGTGGCGACGAGAGACCCATATTACATCCGGACGGTCCTGATCCGCCCTCTGTCAACGGGACCGAGCTGTTGATGGGGAAAAAATTAGGAAGGGACGTCGGAGCCATTCCCTGCCGCGTTCATCCTTAATCAACCATGGTTCAGGACTTCAGGTGAGTTCTGATCCGATGAAGCTTAAGCAATCGTGTCTTGTTTTTTGTTTTACTTGCTGACAAATTCCCCAAGTCTTACTGTATTACTGGTGATAGCCAAACTCGCTTATGCTATTGCCAGATTAGTTCTACGCGTTTCTAGTTCGTAGAAAATGCAAATTGAGAGGGCTACGATAAAATTTTCCCCCAATAGGTTTCAATAAAATTTGCCAGAAATTAACTCTTGCGCTCTTTTGCACGAGAAAGGAAGACGTGTGTATAGTTTGGTTGTCAGTGCCGTCAGCCAAATGGAAATCACTTGGATTACTATTTCAGAGTCAGTTGTCGATCACGATGCCCCTTAAGTTGTGTTCTCCTTATTTTTTAAAAAAGTTGTGTTTCGGTTTAGTATTTCCTTTTCACATGGAATTTGCAACCTGATAGCCTGCAGAAGCCATTCTTCAGCATTTCATAGTATCTCAGTTTTTTCAGCCATATGGTTAGTCCTTTCAGTTTTATATACTTCTTCTAAATTCTAATGATTGAATTTGGCCTTTTCTTAATTTGATTCCGATTGACTTCTTTAATAGGGGAGGATGATAAATAAATTCGCATGATGAGATTGAACCTTTCCGAGCTGCTTTCTTTCCTGAGCATGATCATCATTAGTTCCATGCAAGCTATAAACGGGGGGAAACGACAGCAAGAACATCAGAGGTTATACCATAACCATCATCTATTTGGTTTCTATGTTCGAAGCTACATATACATATTATATTTATGAATTATAAAAATTTATCTTAAGGACCAGCTCCTTGCATTTACATTTGGCCCTTGCTATTTGTAACATTTCCCCGCTTAGGTATAATAAGCAATTATGTATGTCATCAAATAGAGGAACAGAGACTAGCACCTGACTTGCTACACAGGTTGTGCCAGCTCTGTTCATATATGTTTTAGCAGACGTTTGCAGGATCCCATACTATCACCTGCTACGAAGAGGCTGCCGAGTGAAGGGCGACGAGGGACGCATACGCGCCATCCTTGATGTTGATCAAGGCATCGTGCTTTCCCTTCTCGATGATAACCCCATTCCTCACGACTGCGATCAAATCTGCATTTTGTATTGTTGACAGACGGTGAGCGACGATCACTGTTGTCCGGTTCACCATTACCCTGTCCAGTGCGTCCTGGACGATCCGCTCGGATTCAGCATCCAGTGCACTAGTCGCTTCGTCCAGAAGCAGGATCCTAGGGTCCTTCACAATTGCACGGGCAATCGCCACACGCTGCTTCTGCCCTCCTGACAACTGAGCTCCACGCTCTCCAACCATTGTGTCATACCCCTGCATTTTTAAGGTAGACACTTCCCTTAGCAACAGTTTTGGGTCCTTGGTTGATTGCATAGAAAAGCCACATATAATATTTCTTGACTACATCAGATGAAAGAAACTAACCTGGAGCGCCGAACTGATAAATTTGTGAGCATTTGCCAATTCTGCAGCAGATATGATCTCAGATTCTGTTGCTTGTCCATCTTTTCCATAGGCAATGTTAGCCCTTATTGTGTCATTAAATAAAGCTGGTTCTTGACTAACCAGGCCCATTTGTTGCCTTAACCACCTAAGCTGGAACTTCTGTATGTCCACGCCATCTAGTAGTATATTGCCTACATCTGGGTCATAGAACCTCTGAAGCAACGAAATTGCTGTTGATTTGCCACTACCACTCTCTCCAACAAGCGCAACAGTCTGAAAATAAATACTACAATTGTTATACTCGTAATAATAAACATTGTTAACTCAATACATGATTTATACATTAGAAGATCACTTGCCTTTCCAGCATGAATTGTCAAGCAAAGGTCCCGGAAAATCTGAACATCTGGCCTGGTTGGATACCTGAAGCTAACGTGCTGGAATTCGATATTTCCTCGTAGTGTCTCAACAGTCACCCCTGCATCCTCACTTGGGTCTATCCTTGATTTTCGGTCTACAATTGCAAATATAGAAGATGCAGCTGATTTTGCTTTGGAAGAATCCGATGTAAGCGTACTTGATTGCGACACTCCAATTGCCGCCATTGCAAGAGCAAGAAAAACCTGCATATAGGACACATTTTTAGAGCTCTTCATTGGGAAGCTACACGGTACTCACTCTAAATCACCTTTTTAAAAAAAGGATAACCCAAACCAAGTTGCTTTGACTTCACATTTATGTCGTCCTGTCAAGCATTTCTTTGTTCCTTAATATGAAAGCCAGACAAAGTTAAAAAAAAATCAGTACTTACCCTGAAAACTTTAGGAAAGGTTGTCTTCCTGTCCTCAACAAGCCGAGCACCAGCATAAAAGCTAGCTGCATATACCCCAAATAGCAAGAAAAAGGAAACTCCAAAACCGATTCCACTTATAATCCCTGTCCTGATTCCTGTTCTTAGGGGACCTTCACATTTCTTCTTGTACAAATCCATGACCTTCTCTTCAGCTGAGAATGAGGCCACTGTTCTTATGCTGCTTACTGCATCATTAGCCACCTGGCTTGCCTCTTCATACATCATCTGCATTCACAAATAACTAAATAAGTCTGATGCAATAGACAATAAATCTAAGGCACAAGCATTTCAGTACAAGAGAACAGACCTTTGCATCTGCACTGAAACCCTGAATAAACTTCATCTGGATCCATCCATTGAGGCCAATGAGTGGTATTAAAGCTAAGATGATGAGGGATAGCTCCCAGTTTGATACAAATGCAATTACCAAACCAGCGACTAATGTTGAAGAGTTTTGCACAACCAATTGAAGCGCGTCTCCCACAAGTCCTCTAACTTTTGCTGCATCTGCTGACAGCCTTGCACCAATTGCTCCACTTGAGTTTTCTGGGTGATCAAACCATTCGATCTCCATATTTACCACCTTTTCAAATGTCATCAGTCGGATCCTTCTAATCAACCTGCACCCAGCTATGGAGAAAAGGTACGAACTGACAGGGAGTGACAAGAAGTACACTGCACCAAACACCAAGAACATGGAAGCCCAGAACTGTGAATCCCTCCTTAGAAGATGTGGAGGCTCATAGAATGCTTTTATCACATTTGACAGGAGTATCGCAAAGATTGGGAAGATAACTCCACTGATGACTGAGGCAATGGAACCTAGTATAAGGACTGGGATCTCTGGCTTGTTAAGAGATGCAAGCCGGCTGAGAGGCACTTCCTGTGGTATCTCGTCACACAGTTTGTTAGATGAACCATCCTGAATATCAATCCCAAGAGGCATACCAAATGGTACCGAGAATGAATGGTGGCTACTGTTATCACGGGATGACCTCCTGCTAGCTGACTTATTTATTGACGTTTGTTTGCCTGGACGAGCATTGGCATCACCCTTCCGATTGTTCTGCTGGTTTGCTTCCTGTAGCCTTATCAGTTGGCTATAAGCTCCTTCTGGATCTCTTAGAAGCTCATTGTGTGGACCTGGTCCAAAATGTTAAATGGTTAAGCAAAGATGCATTGAGCAATCAAAGACTGGCAAATGATGATTTTGAAATTGGTGTTTCGCAATAATACCTTTTTCAACTAGTGTTCCTTGATGAATAACAGCAATGGTGTCAGCATTTCGAACAGTGCTCAGACGGTGTGCAACTATGACTGTTGTCCTATTTGTCATGACCCTGTCAAGAGCTTCCTGCACAATCCTTTCAGACTCGGCATCCAGTGCGCTGGTAGCTTCATCCAATAGTAGGATTCGTGGATCTTTCAGAATAGCCCTTGCAATGGCAATTCTTTGCTTCTGCCCACCAGAAAGCTGTGTCCCATGCTCACCAACCGAAGTATCAAAACCCTGTGAAAATATCAGAAACAGAAGAGATCTCAATGCATGCTGCATAACTAACCGAGCCACTGAGAAGTTAAATTGTATTTTATTTTTCTATTAAAATATAACCAGTAGGGGCACAAGCACCTCCTGTTTCTTCATTAAAAAAACACTGGGAGATGTAAAGCTTGCTGCTTGAACAGCATCCTGACCTGAGGCATTTTATCTATGAATTTGGCAGCGTTGGCAAGCTCAGCAGCAGCTCTAATTTCCAGATCCGTCGCGTTGTCTTTGCCATAAGCTATGTTCTCCTTTATGCTGGCAGCAAAAAGGACTGGCTCCTGGCTGACAAGGCCGATTTTACTTCTGATCCACCTTAACTGGAACTCCTTGAGATTCACACCATCTATCAGAACATCGCCAAGCTGAGGGTCGTAAAACCGTTCGATTAGGCTGATGACCGTGGATTTACCACTCCCGCTCTGGCCTACCAATGCGATTGTCATGCCACTAGGTATGGTGAGGGAGAAACCCTTGAATATTTGCTCATCGGGCCTTGTTGGATAAGAGAAATAGACATCTCTAAACTCAATATCCCCTCGAATGTCCTCCAGCTTCCTTCCTGTGGTGCTGTACGCGTCGATTTCTGGTGTTCTATTGATCGTCTCAAACATTTTGTATGCAGCGGCCTGCCCACCTGCAAATGCTTTCATGCTTGGAGACGCCTGGCCTAGAGCCCTGGTGAATACGGTAAAAGATGTCAGGTATCATATGAAGCATCAAACATTAACTGAAAAATAACTCAGGATGTTATAGAGTCAGGGGAGGGAGGGTGAGGACAGGCAAAAGAACATATATATTCTCAACAGCTGAAACCAATTCGTTTTAGGCCACACTGTACAGTTCTGAGTTGATTTTTAGGTTACATGGATGCCATCTATTTTTGTTGAATGAGGAAAGTATTTTGGGTTGGCCTTTTGGGTTCTGTTGAACCTGCCGATAGGAGTTGTTAGTTAGGTACCAATAGGCAATAGTCCAATGTACTACTAACTTGAGAGAGAAGGGATGGGTCCATGAGTGGTTTCCTAATAGTGAACTGGTCAACCTGCTCAAGTCCGTTAAGCAATTTTCCCACGATAACAAGGTGGTTTTATTTTCTGAAATGGCACGTATGGCCACCTAATGCATCCAAATCATCATAAACACGAATGCTTTATCTGTTGCAACCACCCTTTGCAGTAACAACTTCTAAGTACAGATGATTAACTCAGTGGTTACATCCATCACCGTTACCTTGACCATGAGCCAACTACCAAATGCAGTGGTTTCGGATATTCCCAGGATCAGTGTAGCAGTACAAGAAAATGACTGAACTACAGAACCTACTGTTAAACTGGAAGTGTAGGAACTGAATATATATTTCATTACTGCTAATTAGGTATGGAGTACAAGAATTATTGAACCATATGCAGCTTAGAAATGAATATTGAACTTACAGTGAACCAGTGAGGACTGCAAAGATCACGTTCATGACCTTGGCTCCGGTGTACCCCTTCTCCAGGATCAGCTTAGCGCCATACCAAATCCCCAGCGAGTAGCCGCAGAAGAGGAGCACCATGACCGTGCCCATACCAAGCCCAGTGGCGAGGCCCTCTCGGACGCCGGACTTGTACGCGTTCTTCAAGGACTTGTTGTACTTCTCCACCGCCCGTTTCTCACCGGTGAAAGACGCAACCTGTAGCAGCAGTAATGGTCACATGGATCTGTTGGGAGCGCTTCAGGGTCTGCATCTATTGGGGGATGAATTCGGTTGTGTGCTCACCGTCCTGATGGAACCGATGGTCTGCTCCACCACCACCGACGACTCCGCGTAGGCCGCCTGGCCCAGGGACGCCATCTTGGTCACGACGTTGGACATGACAGCGCCCGCCATGACGAGCGGCGGGATGGTCGCCATCATGACCAGGGTGAGCAGCCAGCCCTGCGCGAAGGCGACGATGAAGCCGCCGAGGAAAGTCACCACCAGCTGGATGAACTTGCCGACCTTCTCGCCCATGGCATCCTGGATCAGCACCGTGTCGCCGGACATCCTGCCCACGACCTCGCCGGTGCTGGTGTACTTGTCGAAGAAGGCGATCTCCTGCCTCAGGATTGTCTTGAGGTACAGGTTCCGTATCCGCGCCGCCTGACGCTCGCCGGTGATCATCCAGCAGGTCACCTCTGGTCGGACGGCAAACAGTGGAGCAGCCGGCTCAGTGTCTGGCGAGCGTGCTCAGTGTCTGGCGATTGCGGGGGTGAGGTGAACTTACGGACGAAGGAGGCGACGGCGGAGGCGATGGCGAGGTAGATGAACTCGAGAGAGACCATGGACACCCGGTTGACGACGTCGTGGATGCTGAGCGCGCCGCCAAAGGCGTCGATGAGGTTGCCGAAGAGCACGGTCATGAAGGGCATCGCGGCGCCGTTGGCCACGGCCCCGAGCGCGCCCAGTAGCATGAGCGCGACGTCGGTGGAGTCCGCGAACGCGAACAGCTTGTGGAACGGCACCCGAGTCGCCGTCGCCGTCGCCGCCGCCTCCGCAGCGCCGGGGGATCCCCCCTTGGCGCCATTGCCCGGGCTCGGAGCCGAGGGTCCGGACGTGCCTGCCGCCGCCGGCTGCGAGGAGGCATTCGCCTCGGCGGGTCTCCAGGACTCCGGCATGGCTGCCGCCGCCGCCGCCGCCTCCGCGTCGAAGATTGATTGGCGCCTCCGCGGCTCACGAATCCGTCCCCCGCGCCGCGAGATTGGGCAGTGCTGCTGCTCGGCGCGGAACGCGCAGTGGGCCTCTGCTCTGCTGCTCGCCCTCGTATGGTTGTTGCCTACCACCTCCTAGCTCCTGCATACCAGCAGCAGCGCCTCACTCACCTGCCACACCACGGCCCAATAATTGCACACACATTCAGCAGCGGATTCGTCTCAGTGCCTCACAGCTAGAAAGAAGATAAGTATAGCACTAGAATCTGGGGAAGCAAACAAGCACAACAAGAACAGGGCAAATCTGAATCTACAATCTCCCTAGCAATCGCAAGAAGATCGATTTGTGTTGTGAGATAAAAGGAGGGCGCTGTGCTGTGAGGTAGAGTTGGGATGCGAACTTGCGAAGACGTGGTGGTATGGCTGGTTGGAGAAGGAACAAACCGCGCAGGAAAAAAAGTTGGCAGCTTTCCTTTCGCACTTGCCGCCGGGCGCGGACGCAGAGGAGGCCAGCAGTCTTCCAGCACCCGCACCACCGGGGAAAGAGGAAAAAGCAAGCTGAAGAGGCGGAGAGAACGGCGCGTAGTGATTAAAGCTAGGACTAGGAGGCGCCGCTGCGGTGGTTTTGGTATCCATGGCGGGCGGGCGAGCAAAAGCATATAAAAATGTGGAGGCCAAGGCGAGGCTACCACCACGGCACCACGCACTACTCACCATGGCAGCAGCAGGGGCACAGGAATAAAGCATCCGTGAACCCGTCCTGTCCGTCTCCGTCTCCGTCTCCCAGTCGCAGTGGTGCGTGCTCCCAGTCCCAGCCGAGCCGGTGGTTGTAATTGCTGGCTGGATGGATGGATGCTGGGTATTTATAGATGTGGGGCTTCCCGTTCACAAATCACAGTTCAGCAGATCTCCACGATGGCGCTGCCGTGCTTTTGTTTATAGTATTATTATTATTATTATTTCCCCCTTTCTATCTCTCAATCTCAAAGGAGAAGAGGTCCAGTTGTGCACGCTTTGAAGAAAACACACCCTGTAGTAAATATTGGGTTGGCTATATAGAATAGCCACTCTTTGTGAACCTTCAGTACGAGTGGTCGTGGTACACAATACTGCCTCCAAGTCGAGTAACGCACAGCCGTGCACCGACCGGGAGGATTTTATGGTGCATGATGTGTTCCCTCCGTATTTTCGTCAACTGCTCGTAGGTGAAAAAGGAACCAGTCGGGCGTTCCAAAGCCGTGCGGACCGTGCGATCCGGGCCCAACATTTACTAAGTGCTCTAAGTATATATAATAATTTTAGATTTATTTTAATTAGTAAATTAGTCACAGGGACTCAATAAACATGGGTTGCTACTTCCTTCGAAAGAAAGCACATTGAGTCCATGATCGTAAGTTAGAAAAGTCTACGACTGTTAATTAAGTTTGTAACCCTTTGTGAGTTTGTGGCTTCGTCTTTTGGACTTGTTCCTCGCCGTTGGTGTTGTTTGTCGCTCAAGAGTCGAGACCTAGTAGCAATCCTAGACGATCGGACCCAGATGATCATTTCCTGGTATAAATTCTATGCACAATTTCTATTTTATTTAGTTAATATTTTATACATTGCCTTTATAATATATTGATATTTGATATTATAGTATATTTTGACAATAGATGGTAGGCCTCTTTTGAACCGGGCCTCATATTTGCACGAGACGCCCTCCATACTCCATACATTATATGCAACGCTTCCCTCCGTACGTACATGGTAATTGTGATACGTGAGTAGTATCTGGAGCACGCATGGATCGAAAGAACAGAGATACGGTTGCCTCCGGTGGTAATTGCAGGCTTGTAGTATGGCGCTGTTCTAGGTTGATGCTACTACAAGTAGAATACCAATACGTACTTGTTCTGTCGAGTCTATAGATCGCGAAGCAGCGCCGGTTAGGCGGTCTCTGACTGACTGAGAGCTGACGCACGCACGTTGTCGTGCGATCACGTGCATGACTTGTATAGCATGTGGCGCGACGGAGCCTACTAATGTCCTAATCTCTACTACTGTATATCCCAAGTTCATTAAAGTAATAACAGCTGCTCTGGTAATGACCACGGTCGATACGGCCATACCCCGTGTACGTGTTGTGCCTGCCGGCACACGGTGGTATACTCGATACGTTGCGAGACGTTTGGATATGGCGCGCACGCCACAGCTTCTGGGGGCTTGGTACGTCGTGTGATTGTGTCTCGGTCGCGTCTCGGCTCCATCGTCGCTTCTACCGCGGCCTGGCAGGCAGGCTGCGACCACACTCCGCCCCGATTTGCCCGGTAGAATGAATCCCTTGTCGGGTCCATCCCGTGGCCGTGGTCGTGTTCCCCCGGAGCCGTGGCGTGTCGGCATGGCCTGGGATGGGGTGGGGGACTGGATGCGCAAGCACATGTGCCGATGGGCCGGCGCTGCAGTGCTCGCGGTTTGGGTTTGCGGTTTGCCTGCTCCTGCTGCTTGGTTGTTTGTGTCTGGGGGTTGGCGTTTTTGCTTCGGGGTCACGCACCCGTGGACCCGTGTCTCCCCGCGTCCTCCGTTGTTTCCGTTCCACGCACGGGTCAAAGCCCGGGGTTTGGATAAAGGGTTTGAGGTAGCCGCATGAGGAAAGCGCCACCGCCACCGCCACGGGAGATGCAGCAGGTGCAGATGGAGACGGAGGCCCACCAGCAAGCAAGAGGGCAAGATGGCAACGCAACTAACCCCCCCCCCCAACGAAGCCAACCACCACTTCGTCTCGTTCCTCCTCCTGGCTCCTAGTCCTACGGCCGGGGGCGGCCATGCATGCGCCCCTGGATGGATCGCGCGTCCGCCTCTCCTTCCTTTGAAACTGAGCAACGTTAGTTTGGACCAACCACCGATCGAGATGGTACTCTCTTGCTCTCTAACTGTATGTAACGTTCTATTTTGCTCTCCTGATCTCTAACTGTAGCGTTCTAGTGACTGATGTACTCTCTTCTTCCTAACTGACACATGGGCGGATGTATACTATAGTAGATACCCACGCAAAAATATAGATAAACAGTAATTATAGCTAAATTTTCACCATATTCGCATCTTTAAAATACAAGTTTACGCACTCATAAGGTAAGCGTAACTTTTTGAATTTTTTCTAGCTCCGCCACTACTGACCCTTGGTGGTCGACTATACTCCATCTCTTCTACACGACTTGCATGCTCCTCCCATTTACTTGGCATACAAGCTCAAATTCTTGGTCCCGGAGGATAGGACGTTGTGCTTGTGCATTGGGTTTACTACATCAGCCTTAGAGTTGGTGGTCAACTAACGAAAATATACACTATTGAAAAAAAGTAGTACATAAAGAGGGTATTTTTTCCTTCTTGTGATAAAGTGCATAGCATACTACGAAACGACAATGTAAACTACATTAAATTCAAATATATGATACCCATGCTAATTGCATGTTTTTTTTTAAATTGGTGGGTGTGCTAGCTTCTCTTTAATTTATCAATATATACTTACCAATCAATTCATGCCAAGTTGTTTTATTTGTTAACACTATTTATTTAAATATACTATCTTTTCTTTATTTCATCATACTATATATTGTTGACGATGGTGGTCAGACGAAAATATTAAAGCATGCATACAGATAATCCAATAATTGTGTAATGCCGAAAGGATAGAGATAATACAACAACTACTCCTATATGCATGTAAGGGTTTGTTAGGCGATCCTCCATCTCGCAATTATTTGCGACAGCTCGAATGTGTCCTAGCTACTCTCTATCTCTATCTCTCCCACTTTTTGTTGCTCCCCATCTTGTCTCCGAACTGGCCTCCATCCTCCCCGTTTTTTTGTTGTGATGGTCTGATGGATCAGCTAACTCAATCATCGCCCCCTGCATGCAAAAAGTCGTCGTTGCACGCCTGAAAAGTCCATATGCATGCACGCGTGCCGTTCATCACCAACGGGAACACAAAATCCTGTTAGCTATAGTCCAACTGGACAGTATATGTGTACGTATATATCTTCTCAAATTCAAGTCATTTCCGTTCCGTTCCATTTATTTTGTGATTTGCTCTCGCTACCGGCCCGCCCGCTGCAAGAACAAAATTTCAAACTTGCTTTGACTGTGATGACTGATGACGCTTGGCGGCGACGAAATCTCTCTATATATTAATATATATAATATATAATGGTTGTGCAATGATAAGAAAAGTCGATCCAAATGCCAATTAAACCAATCACCTTCTTGCTACCAAGGTCAATGACGTTCAACTTGTGTAGTCCACACACGATATCTCTCTATATTTTTCTTCAGAACTGACGAGACACACCACGAGCAGTGGACACATTTAATGATGTTTGATTGAAGGTGTTAAAATTTAATAGATATTATAGACTAATTAGACTTAAAAATTTTATTCTGCAATTTTTTTAACTATATTTTTAGTTTGATGAACAGTTCATATTTAATATTTGATACATGTGTGTGTGAGTTTGATAGAACCAAACCAAGCTGACGCGATCGTTAGGTAGTAGGTACGTGACGACGGTCGTGTCAGCGGCAACTGAGGCACGGCCGGCGTGGCTTGTGCGCCGCGCACATACGTGACCGGCCGGTGTGGACGTGGACGACGAGCCTTCTTCTTATCTCTCACCACGGGTCCAAAATCCGACGCGTCCCGCGACGGGAAATTAATCCAAATCCAAATAATCGAACGTGTGCGGCAACCCAGAAGAAAAAGGTGACCGCTTTTGGATTTGGAGCAGGAGCGAAACGGCGAAACCGTGCGTGCCAGAGCGAGCGATTTTAAAATTCGGATCGATCCTCCTCGCGTCGATCTGGTGTAGTGGGGGGTGCCCCGGAAGCCGCCCTTTTTCGAAGCGAACCACCGGAAACTGGACCTGCCCTGCACCGCATCACGATCATGCGTCGCGCATCTCCGCATTTGCATGCGTTCGTCTTCTTTACAGGTGTAGCACAGGCGAGAACGGCAGGACTCGCGGGTTCAGTGCCGATGACAGTGGGTCCGTGAAAGCATGGGGGACCCGCGTGCCATGGTGGCTGGTGGGCGAGATCCACGTGAGTGGCGCTTTTTTTCGCCTTTTTTTTTTCTTTTTTGAAACAGATGCCTTTTTCGCTTTCATTCATCATCGGATCGGAGTGATGGAAATCGGAACACAAGTGTGAGAGGCCACTTGCGAAGCAGCCGCCGCACATGCTGGTGCTGCTGCAGCTTGCTGGACTGGACTGGACCCCAAGGAACCGTGAAAATAATATAAAATGCTTCGCTCGTTTTTATGCCGCGGAAAGGAAAAAGCAGTGAAAAAGGGGAGGTTTTTTGGGTGCTTGCAGCAGATGACCAGTTGCGCACCCAACCTGAACCCAACCATCGGGATAAGCTTATCTTAACCTGCTCTTCCACTAGCTACCCCCGAGTGTGCATTGTGCAAGATATTTCTCATTGTTTTTTTTTTCCCGCTTTCCTCTTACTGTTACAGTGGAGGGCGGCCGACTTAGTGATGTAGTGGCTGTTAGATGGAGTGTCTAAATTCGGAGTTCAGACAGTAGTGATCTGCGCTGAAGTGATTGATGAGGTCAATCGCGGGAGTGACTGCTGTCTTTTCCCTGTTGTTCAAGTATCACGTGCGTTTGCAAACAAATCCTAACTAAGCTGAGGGCCTACGGGGCACTCATAAGTAGTTTAAGCGTCTAGCACCAATTTTTGTTTATTACTGAGCATATGTGGGGAAGACATAACTACTTTCTTTAACGCTCCGGGATTACCGGCCTCTGGAGAAGACATAACTATTTTATCTTTTGTTCTTCTCATTTTTTTCTCTTTCTTTTTCCCCTTTTCATTTCTTTCTTTCCTGTTATTCTCCTGTTTCACGTGTACCTTCCTAGTATAATGGAATGATACATAAAAGCAAACTATTTACATATTCCATAACATGCATAAACACTTTCTTCTACATCATGTGCCTTCACACTCCATCTCTTGGCTTCTTATTAGGCCATCCCCAGTGCAACACTGTGGATGTTAGCCCATGCTCCACGTAGGATGCAAACATCCATCTCATATGAAACAATTGTTCCACATAGCAAAGTAGTCACCCGGTAGAAGCAACAAGCGCTTCACCTAACAAAAGTTTCAAGCACAAGCTCTAGTATGAATTGTGGCACATGCTGACATCACCCTGGCACGTGTTTTCAAAGAGCTAAGACAGAGAAGGCTGAAAAAGTTCTGACAAAGAAAGAATGCACTTTTCACTAGAACATTGGCCTACACTGCAAGAGAAATAACTTCGCGTGCTCCATGGCTATGTGTCTATCAACTTTTCCCAAAACCAATACCAGCATTAGCTCATGTTGCTGCTGCCCTCAAGCACCCTAGTAAGCTCAAATCTACAGCCTTCAATCATCATCTCATAGCTTCCCACCCTCCTTTACCACCTACAATCGAACCTCTCCTACCTTTTTCTTTCACCATGTGTCTTGCTTAGTCCTCCTATACCACCTACAATCGAACCTCTCCTACCTTTTACTTTCACCACGTGTCTTGCTTAGTCGTTTTTCACTTGATCCTTTCCATTTGGCCTCCATGTATCCATGTGGGGTATTATTGTCCATGCTATCCTATATATAATATTGAGAGATTTACTTGTATGGCCCTCAAAAAAATGTCTCTTCCTTGTATGGCCTCTCTTTTTTTTTAACTTCCTTCTATGGCCCTCAAACGAACTTTCATTCATTCTATGGCCTTCCGTCCGTTTTCAGCACTTAACAGTGTTAAGTGGAGGATAAAAGACCATAATGCCCCTGGTGTCAAAAAAAATTCACAAAGTTTGGTTTGTTTCTTGTATATTTTGAGTAATAGTAAACAAATAAATTGACAATTTAGATATTATAACAATACATATTTAGACAGCATCACAGTACAGCACATAAGAGGCATTTTTTAAAAGGCCACACAAGTAATCTCTCTATAATATTGCCCACGTAAATCCTCGTGAGTACTAGGTAGACATGGTTATCTCTTCATGAACAAAAATAGGTCTAGCGGTGGGATGGATAGGGCTCAAGTCCCCTATCATCTTCATGACAATGGAGCCCTTCCATATATATCTCCTAATTTTTGTAAACATGGAGCTCTAGAGGTTGAACATGACTTGAACCCCTCTTCCATTAAATTCTAGATCTACCAATGTTCATGAGCCTCCCCTTGAACCTTTTTTCACCCTCTATCTTAAACAACTTCTCCTACAGAGAGATAAGGCCATAAGGGTGTGTCATCTAAAGTATAGGCATTAGAAAGCACATGCCACACTAGAGTATTAATTATGTGAGATCATCTTCAAAATTATTACTAAAAGTCATTCACTACAAGTTGTTCTAGGAGCAGCTCCTAATACATATGCAATTAGGCCAGTCTCAATGGACAGTGTCACTGCACGGTTTTACATACCAACACATCATCAAGATTGAAATGAAACCATCTATGAAATAACCCCAGCAATAAAGCATTTCACTTTGTTGTTTCCAAAGCTAAGCAGAGCATTTAATTGCTGCAAAATGATTGGATCACATGCAAGATGGTGAAACGATTTGACCCTCAGTGGGGATTTCATCCCGTTTCACCGCGTGGGTAACAACGCCCGTGGGGTTTCACCATGGTAAAACTACTTCCTTCTCTCTCCTCTTCGTTTCATGTAAAAAGTGCAGTTTTGCTGATATGGCGCTCTAATAAATGTGCATGATATCCTGGTGAAACCCCCACTGAGACTGGCCTTATGAGCCTTTGCATAAACAAGCTACCAATAGCCTATCCCATACAGTTTATTTTTTTTCCTATATTTCCCTTCTAATGCTTACATACGGCTTCATAATGCCTCATCGGCATAATCCATAGTAGAAACCACTTCAAACTGGGTGGTGGGGGTGAGGTTTGATTTACTCAGTATCAAAAGTGTCTTATAGTCCTTTTTTCTAAAAGTCGGACTATCATTATAGTTGAATGTTGGATCCACACTGCTCATACCCTATATTCTATAGGGTACCCTATGCTATATGTCGCCATGACAAAAAAAAATATGCCTCCTCTGTTTCAATTGTAAGATGTTTTAGTTTTTCCAGATACATAGTTTTTACTATATTTTAGATATAATGTGTATTTATGTATATAGAAAAAACTATGTAGAAGATAACTTACAATTTGAAACGAAATGAGTATACATTCCTTTGCATTTTTCCGTGCAAGATTAACCAAATCGTATTGCGCATAGCAGGGACACAACTGTCAAGTTACATGGACGGCCATATGCGAACATGTGGGATTATCGGTCATCGGTGTTGGGTAATGTCATACGCGTATCGCACATTCATAGGCTTCTTCTCCTTGTAAGACGCCTTACGACCTGAAAATGATCGTTGTCAGTGTCCAATCGTGCTGCCGTCCGAAACCTGATGCTGGTCCATTCCCCTTAAATTGCTTTTTTGACAAAATGAGCACTGACAAGTGACAACGATTATTAGTTTGAATTGGGTGCTCTCTAATGTTTTTGTATTGAAAGGTGCAGCTTTGGGGTTGCTTTATTAACTTAAAGTATTCTTCTATGATGTATTCCAAATTGATATTCTTCATTTTAGATGGAAAAGTTATTTGTTTGTGCGCCGAGGCATTTTGTTTTTACTTCACATTGATCACATTCATACCTAGCCATCTGACCATCTCACATCATTGTCGCATGCATATCTCATGGTCTTTCATCAACGTTAGATGGCAACACAGTACTACCTCCGTCCGAAAAGTGCAATTTTAGTTTTCTACCAAGTCAAACTATCTCATTTTGACCTATGTATTAAAAAAATAATATTATTTATGATACTAAATGTTATGATTAGATTCATCATGAAATATATTTTTAGAGTATATCTATTTTGAAGTTGTAAATATTAACAATGCTGCTTTTATAAATTTAGTGAAACTTAAAAAAAAGTTTGACTTGATCTAAACCTACAATTGTATTTTTTTTTGGAGTGATGAGGCAGACATCAGAGAAGTCTAAATATGGACAATCATAAAAATTTAACTAGAGAGCATTGACAAGTGCCAAATAAAAGATTTTATCTTATATAATAAGTACTACTGGTGGCTGTGCTAGGAAATGCTATTGTTGCAACAACTTGCAACAACCTCTTTCCCTCTCTTTCCTCGTTGCTTTTGTGGCATGTGCTTCGCAATTCCTCCCGGTGTTTAGTTTGGACCGACAACTATATAGGGACATAGTCATCCAAAAGGAAATATTCCCTCAGATCAATGACAAGCTCATCCCTAGAAGTTGGAGTTATGTCTTCGTCCTTTGGAGACGTGGTCTTCTGTAGTCTCCTGGGCATGGGTTGGAGCTTCACCACAATACTGCTTCTGTAGAGCTCCTACGTGGCACGGCACCCGGCACACCCTAGTTAGGTGGAGCTTCATTCTATGTGGCAGCAAGGCCCAAGCTTGGTCTAGGTCCTATGTGGCGGTGCCCTTGCACGAGACGATATAGTGGGAGATAGCGAGGAAGAAGATGTAGGGTGAATGACATGCAAGGCTCATTTAGCGTTTGCCTAACGGATCTGAGACCGTTGTATATTCTTTCTCTTATTTGCCTCATACCAAACACAAGACATGGATGTCCCCCTCCCTTCAACCAAACACGAGCATGGAACAATCCTTGAAAACTAGAATAGAACAGTTCCTTTCCATCTCACTTTATCTCTAAACCAAACGCAACCTTATATGACAATTTCAATAATGGTGAGTAAATTGGCCAACACCACCCAGATCAAGGGGAAATAACTGCCATTGTATCGTTTCACCCATTTTGGAACGTATAACACTAGGATATGGCTCGAATAAGCACGAAGCCATCAACATAGCAAATCAAGGTATAATAGTGGAAGTTTATCCGGTAAGATGTGGCTTTGACTTGTGTCATCTCCAATGGTACGTAGAAATTTTTTGCCATTAATTGTCTTCTTGCGAGACATGGTTCTGTGATAATGAGAAAGACATTTTGAAATAAGACACAAATGGTACTATGTTTTATTCATAATGTCACCTTAACTGTTGTTGGTAAGAGAAATTTATAAAAAGATGGGAAGAAGGATTGGGTGAACGTGGTATAATGCTTTATGCATAACTGGCGCAGCCTGTTGCTAAAGACAAGCTAAGAGAGCCGTTCACTATTGCCACACCTTATTTCTTATAGCACTCCTTGATTTGTGATCTAATGAAACTAGTAATAAAAAAAATTGAAAATTCGACATTGTGCAGTTCCTACTATATATGCCTCACATCTCCAAGAAAAAACAACTGATCAATTCAAGTAAAAACGTAATAGGGTTGGAATCGTCTCTCTCAAGGAATGAATCCAGAGCATGCATGTTTCTTGGCCAGTGAGCGAGCATGCATACTTAAACATAGGATACTTTGGGTATGAAGTGGGAGCTACGGTGTTAACCAACGCCTAAATAGCCTCCAAAGTGGCAGCGCCACCTAAACTTTTTTGGGTGTCATTTTCATGGTTTTCTCCTTCAAATAGTTAGTTTTCAGTTAGCCGCCCGCAAGCTTTCTGGTTTCTGTGCTGATGATCATATCTCTCCAACTCCGACGAAGACGTCGACGCATGTGTCCCCAAGCCAATGTGGGTGTTAGGTGGAGGAGAAAAGGATGGCCAGCCCTAACCCGTGAGTCAATGTAGTAGCTTTCCCATCCCTGCATCCGCATCTGCTTATCGTTAGTCCGTTTTGGACGTAGCGTGGGTACTTTGTCTATTTTTGTTCAGGTTTCTACTATTTGCAACGTGATGCCTACTGGCACCTTACTCGATCGCATGTGTTTGGACTATACTGTACTGTATGTGAAGATTAGTCGACCATGGACGGACGACAGTAGTTTCTTTGAGCTGCTAGACTAATAGAGGTATGGGTTTTGGTACTGATGAAAAATTCTGAGTTGCTGACATCTAGAACAGATGTCTTTGGATTGTATCTGAAGATTAGTGAAATCATCATGGGCATGTAGAGTAGAGTGCTGGCCTGAGACTGGAATCATGGAAAGCCATGCCAATCACTCTTTCAATTAGTGTAGATTATTGTTATTGCTGCTGCTGTAATGATGATCATTACGCTACCACTAATGATTATTCCTGCCCTTGGAATGATGAATAAAGCTGCCGCTGCTTTGGCGTGTGCGTGTCTGGAGAAGTGGAGATAGCAACTCTGAGCTTTTGTTCTTTGTGATTTTTTTTTTTTCGCTTCTCCTGCCCTCATCAAGACGAATCCGTCCTACTCAATTGTATATTTGCGTCGTCTCCTGAAATACAGCGCCTCCAACCTTTTGCGTGTAAAAGCAGTGCTCGGCTCGGTGATGGAATGAAAAAAATTTTGATGGTGGAGTGGAGGCTTGGCTAGCTATTGCTCCATTTAGTTTGTGTCATGAGATGAGAGGCAATAACAGCACTTGCGCTGAGGTTAAACTTGCTGACCAAACGAAACAGAAAATAAAACATGGATGAAGACGCTCAACATGTTTTTTCTACGACTGTTGCTCCAAGATTGCAATGCCATACTATTCAGTAAGCTAGTAACAACAACGTGAATCTATCTTTTTCTGGGGGAAGAAAAGAAGCGATATATGGATTGGTATATGATTAACAGCCGTCGTCGTTAGGCACTCCATGGCACACCCTAATGGAGTAGCCTATAATACAGGTTATAATATAT
The DNA here is from genome assembly GCF_000003195.3 of Sorghum bicolor. NCBI lineage: Eukaryota > Viridiplantae > Streptophyta > Magnoliopsida > Poales > Poaceae > Sorghum > Sorghum bicolor. Next base: position 13,512,946 of record NC_012872.2, read on the forward strand.
CCGGCGGCTGTCTGGTTCACCCGATCTGATCCAATCCGTGACGCTGGTAAGCGACAAGAAGCAGGACGATTAGCAGTACCAGTAATGTAACCCGTACGGACGGGGCCAATCATCGTTGCACGTCACGCGCTGTGCAGTGCAGTCGTCTACTGTAGTGTATCAGTAGTACTAGTTGAGTACCACCCGGCTTCGCCGGGTCAACCAGAATTATTTCAGCACGCAGTAGTACTTGTGTCCTGATTAACGTCCGTGTCCACTGTCCAATCTCCATTGGTCTCTCTCTCGTAGTCTCATCTGATGCGAAATGGAGACGGCGACTGGACATGGGCGTTTGAGTGCCAGCCGTGGAGTTGATACGGCGCTGTAGCCGCGGGGCTGGTCGATCGGCCCACGGCCGTCGTCCCGTCGACGAGCACCTTTTCTTTGGGTCTCCTCCTTTTGGGCCGGAGGATCGAGTCGCCATCTGTGTCGTCCTCCTTGTCAAAAAGGAGAAGTTAGGGGCCGGAGCATACTGGGAACACACTGATGAATGCCTAACTCACAACGCAACTCTGATGAAATGAAAATGAAACCACGCATCATCAGCGTTTATATTGCGTGTTATTCCAGCGCCACTAATAAATCTCTCCGGTCGCCCCTCGATCGATCGAGCACCCTCACCATTTCGCATTGTCACGGCACGGGTCATCTCTTTGGAAATTATTTAAAGCTTCTACTCCTCATCAGACAGTCATCAGACCTTGCGTGACGTGACGACGCTAACCGTATTTCCAGATGCCCCGCGCCCCGGTCCCTCCCTCCCATTATTATTGATGTGTCACCGGAGGTTTCAGGGAAGACATCTCAAACAAAACTCTGCGCGTGCAGCGTGCTGCACTTCTCCTCTGCACCAAATGAGGTACTATAGCATTTTTTTTTGTTTGTATTTGTGAATTATTATCTAATCATAGATCAATTAGATTCAAAAGATCCGTCTCATAAATTATAGATAAACTGATTTTTTTTTAAAAAATTATATTTAATGCTCTATGTATGTGCCACAAGATTCGATGTGATGAAAAATCTTAATTTTTTTTTAAAAAAATTTGAGTGTAATTAAACAAGGCCCGAAGACGAAGAACAAGAAACGGTGTCAAATCAGTAGCTATCGAGTGATCCGGGGAAGTCATCAGCTTCCAGTGTGCCTACTGTTGGTCCACTGCTCGATTGATCGCCTGAGAGCGAGTCATCAGTGGATACACACAGATATATGGAGCTTGACACAGCAACTACTCCCTCTTGCATGCATGGTTGGTGTCATGAGCGGCGCCGGCTCAGTGGCTCAGCTCAACAAAGTGGTCGTCGGAGGATTCTTGACAAGGTGCACGTCGTCCATTCTGCCAGCCGTCACGACGATGACCGACTTGGAAAATCTTGGCGCCGTGTCCACACCCCCACACGGCGCGACAGCGCCAGCGCCATGGATGGCGTCGCGCGGCGGCTAGATGGCGAGCGTTCCTTGTCGCTGGCACTTGGCTCCTTTCAAGGCTTCAACAGTGTATGGTGTATAGAGAACACAAACATGTACTATGTATCTCTACAACTAAAAAGAGTCGGAAGTCATCGTCAGCCCTCTCTGATCGCCCCCCCTCGCGGTAATCACCCCGCGCTAATCGCCACCCCCCCTCTCGCGAGTCGCGACCCATCGCCCTCCCCCCACACGCAACCGTCGTGGCCTCGTCTCTCCCGTGGTCAACCTGCGGTCAGAATCCGTTCCTCCCACGCCGCATCCCTCACCTCGCTGTCCATCCGCGCGAAGCTGCGCTCCATCGCCGCGGTCCGGGAGACGTCGTCGGCGGCGACAGCGAGCTCCTCGGCGAGCAGCTCGTGCATCCGGTCCCGGCACGCCTCGACGACGTGCGAGCAGCCGTGGCCGTCGAACACCCCGTAGAAGTCGCGCCTCCCGCCGTGGGAGCCCTCCGCCAGCGCGAACGCCTCGCGCACGGACACGGCGTCTTCCATCTCCCTCCTGTCCACCCCACGTCAGAGCACCCCCACACTCACGACCTGGCGTGCGGAGGAGAGCCTTGGCGTTGGCGGCCAAGGGCGATGCGCTGTGGAGCGAGCAGGCTAGGTAGTTGGCCGCAAGGATAAGGTGCGATCCATTCTGTTGCCCTCATTCTCTCCCTCTCCTCTCTGTCAAGTCTCGATCTTTCTCTCTAACAGATCCATGGCAGGCGGACTGGATACGGCGTTGCCCTCTCCAATCCTGATCTAATACTGGATCATTCACTCCCAATGGCTGGCGCATGATCTGGTGAGGCAGGGACCACAAGGTGGAGGACACCAATGGCGATTGTGGTGGTCTACATTCGTCATCGTCCCCATGTGCGTGTAGGTAATGTGCTTGATTCATTCGCAAATATATGAAATTCAGTTTCTCTTTTTGGGTTAAGATTTATGGTCTAGCAGCAAGAAAACCAAGGATTATTCGTGGTTGTCCCAATTGAAAATCATGTCTGTTGCAATGGTTACATGGCACCTCTAAGTTTAGAGTAGCTACCTGCTTTAATTAAGATTGTTTAACCCATTCTACAAAGCATCTGTAGAGAGAAATATTATTGTATACTTGGTGTTTAAATTGATGTATTATAGACCATCCCATATTGAACCATCGATTGGATGCTCAAATCTGAATCCTAAATTTTATTTATTACTCTGAATTGCATTATGCGATTTATTAATTTCTTTTTGTGTCTCGGTGATACACTTGTGGATGACAATACAAAGCTAACTTTTTCGTATGGCAATTTATAACTCCAAGAGAGCGTGTTGATAAATTGCTATCAACATTTCATAGTAGTTCTTTTGATTATCGTTTTTTCCCAATCTCATTACTGTCCATATTCTTGTATTTCCTTTTAAACCTCCAGAGGGAAAACACGGCCCGTATGCATTGCAACAGGGCTGAAGTATTTCAGAGTGACAGCATCATAGCAGACCTCCATGTTAACAGTGCCCCTGTTGATCCAGTTGTGCTTGCTACCAAAGAAGCTATGAAGGAGCAGCTCAAGATGACACGAGGCCCAACCCCAAGTACATTGGCAAGGAGTGGCTGAGCTGAGGTGCGTGCACATTGGGTTTCTGTAATACATATAGCCGCGACGGAGGAGAGAACATATGCTATTTTGCATAAACCGAATCCTACTTTCATCTAAGAACTCGTCCTCTGATCTATTTCCTATTTTTTTGTGTTCTTGCTTCCCAATCCTCCCTCCTCTGCTCCGATCCCCAACTTCTATCCCTCACACTCCACTACTCTTTCAAACATACATTCTCATATACATGTAATTGTATTTAAAAATATATATATACACTTGCAAATGGAATTACAATGCTATTGAGATCTAAATATTTGGAAAATGCTTTTGCTAATATATGAGACGGTAAAATGTTATCTACAAAATTATATTACTGAACTGTAAGATTCTGTCTGAATGTTGGCTCTCAATAACTCTTTCCTCTTGTATGGAAAGCTGCATCATCAAGCCTACAGAGGTATTTTTATTGTTGTTAGTGGCTTGCTTGCCTGTGCAAGTATGTATCAACTACCAGGACTCTTGCTTTCTAAATAGCCTTTGTGATATACTGATATGAGCGACTAGGATAAGCAAAGGGGCAAGAAAAAAAGGTCCTCTCTTTTAGTGGGCTGATGGATGATCGATTTAGTTTCCTTCTTCCTCGCCCTGGTGCTATCACCATTGGAACACTAAACACACATATGTGATGCGGCAAAGGTTATTTGTGGATTTATTAGCGCACGAAACAAATTTTTATTAAAGATTTTTTTTCTGTAGATATAAAATATTATCATAGCTGCAAAGGTCTACAAAGCAGAGTTGTGAGCCTGCAACGCCGTGCTCTCCGTGACTATGTTAATTTCATAATTTATTTTTTAGATTAAATATCACTTTAATGCTGGTATTTAATTTTTATAATATTGTTATCTCATTGTGCGACCTATATGTTTTTAGTATAAATTGTTACCTATCCCGTAGCAACGCACGGGCACCCTACCTAGTAAGGAAAAAAGAACTGCTTGTGTGTACCAGTACCACCGCATGTGTGCATGTATTAAACGTAGTATATGTCCCTTTTAACAAGCATTCGTTGCTCTTTAGTCTTTACCAAAACACAAAGGAAGTCCACATATCCATAGTTGCAGAAAACCGACAAGATATAGTTTTAAGTTGGTCAAACAACAACTTCTTTTCAGATAAATACATTTCCAGTATCGTTTTCCTAGTGGTTATACGACTCTTGAATGAAAAGTTAGGGCGCAAAGACTTGATAAAATCAACAAAGAACTCATGCTCAACCATCATAAAGGGATACTCATGCATAACCACTCCTTGATATAATTTTTTCAGGCTAACTTCAGGATCAAATTTATAAGTCTCAACTTATCTTTACCTTCACTCTTTTCAACTTTAAGTTGTTGCTGCCCTTTCTTTACGTCGTGCCTTGCATTCACATGATTCCAAAGGACTGTTGTTCCCTTATTGGACTCACCACGAGTTTTGTAGGTGCACTTATTGCATTTCACCCAAACTTGTATCTCTATCGTTCCATCATCTCTCTTGTGTTTCTCTTCGATCTTGGTGTAAAAATCCCAAACCTTTGAGGTACTCTTCTTCTGTCTCTTTGCAGCAGGCTCAACTCCCGCACTGCAAGTTCCATCTTCTCCAATCTCTTCATTGATGATGATAACATTGGTAGGAGTAGGACCTCCACCTCCAGCAATCGTGGTTGTTTCTTTCAATGCCACAGTAGCAAGAGGTAGAGGGTTACGTACTGATTCACCTGTGCCAACCGGAGCAGCAGCAGGGGATGCTCCCGTGCTTGCACATACACTCTCACTTGCACTAGCAGCAGCCATCCTAGACCCAACATATTCAAAGAGAAAAAACAACAATCGTGAGCCTGACATTATATTGCGGAAGGCTAGAAGCTTATTAAATCGAAAGCCTATTAAATCAGTACACTACACTAGCATGAGTTGGAGAGTTGGGATAAGAGGAGAAGAGAGGCGTTACCTGATCTGTGGCTGGCCGGACACAAGAGACAAGACAACGGACGACGAGTACTTCACGGCAGCTTCATTCCTCCTCCTCTTGCTCTTGCGTCCAGACGCCGGCGCGGATCCGATTAACCCGAGATGCGTGCAGCAGAGAGGGCGGGGCTAGGGTAGGGTAGCTTGCTTTCGATTGTGAGTGAGAACCAGCATCGCGACGGCGGCGCGACCACAGTAGCTTCTTCGGTGCAGACTGCGGAAGTGCGGAGTGCGGACGCCGCCGAACGGTCGAAGTGCCGAGGGTTTCCCGTGGTCGTGGTCTGTGGGTTGTGGCCTGTGGGCCTATGGCGTTGGGGCCTGTGCATCAGACTCAACCATGTCTGTGTCGCCGTTCAGCTGTTCAGCCAAAGTTTTTGTCCCACATCGACTACAGAGAGTGGAGCATGTAGAAAGAAAGCTATAAAATGAGGGACATGCAGCAACACTGAAAGCCATTCGTTTGTTTGTTGGCCGGTACAATACGGATAGTATCCGTAATTAGTAGGTTGGATGTATCTGAATATTTTTTCGGATTATCCGGTATCCGTGGATATTAACGATATTGTATTCGTATCCGTTATCCGCTTTAGATATCCATATCCGGAAAAAATTGCGGATATCCATGTAACTATCTAAATTAGTGTTCATATTTGTTCGGTCGAACGGACGGACGAATAAATATCCGTATCACTTTCATCCCTACTCTTTACCAAAACACAAAGGAATGTTCGAGTCTGTGTGGCTCAGCAAGAATGATGTTATTTTTTAAAAGAAAAACATATGTTTCTTGTCTTTAGTTTATCTATTGGCAACCCACCTACATACTTACCAAAGAACTTTAGTTTTCTTCCAGCTACATGGGTACTAATTGATAATCCTGGGAATGTGTGTTAGGTTTCAGTTCTTTTGTTGGCTATAGTGCCTCTCGTATTAGGCAGAGGTTGGAAATTGCTCTTTAAGGATTTGTATCATCTTAATGTATTGCTTTTGACGTTTTAAAGCTTCCTTTATAAAAAAAAAGTTTCGTTCACCGCCACAAATTACCACTATATATCAAATATAATTTATCACACTTATCTAAGGTTATGTGTTCTCAAAATGGTTGCCACACTTTAGGCCTCGTTTGACACAGCTTCACTTCACTAGTGAAGCTTTTTTTGTGAGGATTTAACTCCATAAACAGTTTTATCGATGGAGCTGGAGCCATTTTAGTATATAACCAACCATGATGCAGGTTCTAACCTAGCCCAGCGTCTCTAGTCTTCGTGAAATTTTGCATGTACTTATATATCAGGCTATATTACCATATATGGTCTAGTTGGCATCTACATTGGACTATGGACTTTGGAGTAGAGTCCACAAATTAAAATTGGCGCAAACGACAAGCTGAGCCTACAAATTGAAGTTGGAGTTTCATTATTCATATTTCAAATTAGAAGGTCTCAGGTCTTTGGGTCATATAATCCCCTCATCTACGCTTTTGTGATCAAGTCTACAGATTAGCGGTGGGGTTCTTTTTGGGTGCATAAACATTGAGAAATATGACCAGCGGCAGTTGCTTTTGCTAATCTCTCACAGCATACGGAACCATGGAGCTCCTCCTAACAAGCATCCTGTAAATTTATATAGTCATTGAAGTTTAAAAAGAGACACTAAAGGCTTATTTCGATCGCATAGTCTAAACTCTAAAGTTTAACCACCAAACTTTAGACACTTTAGCTCACTAGTACAAAGAAGCACTACACTAGCGGTAGAATATAATTTTTACATGTGGTTTCAATTAAACAACGCATGTGGAAAGAAATCGGCTTGCCCAGCTAATAAACCGCCTGTGAAAATAAAATTAATTTTTACAGGCGGTTTTTCTAATAAAACCGCCTGTAGAAATCATATATTTCTACGGACGGTTCTCCTAAGAAACTGCCAGTGAAAATCAGATTTCTACAGGCGGTTTGTTAAGAAAACCGCCTATAGAAATAATTTGAAATTGAATTTTTTGAGCTTTTCAAATGACCTCATTAAAAAAAACCGTCAAAATGAAAGTTGTAGATCTAGAAAAATTATGAAACTTTATAGTTGATAAGTTTTTCATTTGAAATTTTCTTGTCGTCGAAAACTACATTTGAATTTCTTAAATTTAAATTCAAATTTTGTAAATGACCTCGGATGGAGAAACTACAAATACAAAAGTTGTAAATCTTGAAAAGTTGTGAAACTTTGTAGTTGACAACTTTTCCATTGAAATCCGTTTAGGGCCTCAAATAATCAATATATGCTCGGTTTAGGATAATATGTGGGGAACTAAACTCTAATATTGACACAACTAAGTGATAGGTGGAGTTGTAGAAGAGGATACGCGCGAGGGCGAGGTTCTTAGGTTCGAATTCCACCGGCTGCATAGCACGGGATTTTACGCGAAAAAATATAGACGATTAGCCAGTGGGCCTTCACTATTAAAAAAAATCTCTTTTTTCTATTTTTAAAAGCTGATTTTGTATTTTCTATTAAAAAGATTTTTATAGGCGGGTGACATAACTGAACCGCCTGTTGAAATGAATTTCTACAAGCAGTTCTCAGTTACCCGCCTATGGAAAAGTTTATTTCCACAGGCCACCAGCGCTGGTGATTCGTCAATCCGTCTGTAGAAAGAGGTTATGAACCGTCTGGTATAGTACCTCTGTGTACTGGTGGCTCTTTATTCATTTGGCCTAAAGTTATGTTTTAAGTTTAGATAACCTCATTATGTCACAAAAGGGACATTAGTTTTTTAGACCACAGGGAGAGTCTAAATTTTAGCCACTAAACTTTAGAATCTAAATAGAGTCTAAATGTAGAAAATAATTTATAAAGAGAAGAAATCCCTTCTTTCATTTATAGATTCGCCACTGCGGTTTAGGTGATACGATCGAGAACGCAACCATTAAACTAAGCGAGTTGCGGGTACTAGTCATTTTCATCTCAATCCATTGGAGTGACGACGCTGACGTTTTCATTCATATATAGTGCATGCATGCATTTCCATGCTCCATCCGATCCGATCAGACACTGAACACTGTTGGTGGTTGGCACATGGCAGCACTGTACGAGTCCCATTCACTGCTGAATCTACTTCCCTGTGGACGGAATAATGGAGGTGTTCCTAATTAATAACCTGACTAAAGCAGCAAAGCTAGCCATCAAGCCATTAGCCATGTCCTCTTTTTTTTATAGTAGTGGGACTAGGAACACCATAACGCCTACTACCTACACGAGTCATTTCTGCTTGCCAAGTGCCGGAATTTCCCCTGCGGCATTATCAAATCACTATGCGAGCGTGTGTTAATTATCACTCACTAATTAACCTAGCTAGCTACCGACATGCAGCTACAGATGGCATCCGATTCCGACAAATAGTTGTCTCTAACTACGCATTACAGTAACAGGTAGCTAGGGAAAACAGAAGACGGCGCACTTGCGTTGCTTCAATTCAGAGCACAACTCATTAAAAATCCACTTGGTCATCAAGAGTTCTCATCATTTGTGTACGTCGTTGGTCTCTCACTCATATAGTCTATAATACTATGCTTTATTAGCAAGAAAAACAATCAAAGTGGTGTGTGTAGACTAGATTTCATGAGCGTCGTGCGTGTCATTTTCGTGCATGGATAATGGCTTGTCGTCTCGGACTCGGGCCTTGTTTAGTTCTAAAAATTTTTTGGTTTTCGAAATTGTAGCACTTTTGTCAAACATTGTCCAATCATAAACTAAGTAGGTTTAAAAGATTCATCTCGCGATGGAAATCTTTAAAAAAAAAATCATTTTTGGGGTGAACTACACAAGGCCTCGCTTTCTTCGTTTCCCGCCGGACCCTGACCGGATCGTACACACAGGAGGTCGTCGAGTGGGAATGGTAAAAACTGGAACGTCCTTGTGGGAGTACGTGGACGACCTGAATGAGCCAGAACTACTGGACGTACGATAGCGTCAGGTGAGTGATAAGTAACTATCTATTGTCACTTGGTCACGGGTTAGTAAAGTTAAGTTTCACACTCTCGGGTTCATTAATTAGGCTTTCTTGCATTCATTCAGTCCATGTGTACACGTCACTTTGCCTGCCATCATATATTCTGCGTGCCCCTCTTCTAGCTACGTTCTCTGTTCAAGTCAAGTTGTAGTAAACGCATGTATCATGCCATGCCAGGTTCTCTAGCCAAGGCTAAACAACAAGCGGTTATATATGTGTAATCACTTCGCAATTTGAGGTGTTAGCAACAACGGTCCTTGGCACTACAATCCGATCCGCTATTTTGTATAGAGAACAAACGGGCTGTTCAGTTCAGAAGCTGGTCCTAATTCTGGTTTGGACCTTAGCACAGCAGGGCCCGCAAGCTCGGGCCATCGGCCCAACGCAGAGCAATCTACCAAAGAAGGAATACGGGCACCTGGAGACACATACCACCTGGGCCCTGTTTATGGGCCTCGGCTCTGCGACGTGCCTCTGGCCCGGTCCACGTGCCGGGGTAGGCCGATTCAGTCTGTTCAATCGAGGACATAGACACGTGTGTCTCAGGTCAGCCCGTGTAAGCCCAACCCAAATTTCCGGCCTTGTTTAGTTCCTCTCAAAAAATTTACACTCTATTGCATCAAATATTTAGAGAATATATATAGAGTATTAAATATAAACTAAAAATAAATAATTACATAAATTGTAATTACTTTGTGAGATAAATCTTTTAATTCTAATTAGTCCATGAATTGATAATATATAGTGTTATAGTAACACATGTGCTAATGACAGATTAATTAGACTTAATAAATTCATCTTGCGGTTTAGCGATGAATTCTGTAATTTGTTTTTTATTAGGATCTCAACACCCCATACAATACCTCTACGTGACACCCGATATGACAACTCCGAACTAGACAAGGCCTGACACAATTCACTACTACAAAACGAGGCATTGGTCGATGTCTAAAATCGTCAAAAGTCTCGTCCCTTTTGCGACCTGGGGCTAAAGACCCCTTTAGCACCGGTTTATAACACGAGCTACTAACCAGTGCTGTCGGAGCAGGGACCCTTTAGCACCGGTTTATTGGAAAAAAATCATTTAGGCAATCATGCCATGCCACTCATCCAGTCGTCACGCCAAAAAAAAGGAAATTACATGTGGAAAAGATTAGTCTCGCAAATTACATGTGGAAAAGATTAGTCTCGTAAATTACAGACAAACTGTGCAATTAGTTATTTTTTATCTATATTTAATGCTCCTTGTATGTGTCGTAAGATTCGATGTGATGAAAAATCTAAAAATTTTAAAATTTTATAAAAAAAAATGGAACTAAATAAGGCCTTGGAGGAATGGATGAAAGAGGTAAGTTACATTGTGACTTGCTAATCCTTGTCCCCTGTGTATGATGCTCTGATGGCAGAGATGATGGCATGTGTCAAAGCCCAACGGCTACTGCAAATCCACAAGGAATTTCCGGAATCCGAATAGAGACTGACTCAAGCCCAACGGCTACTGCAAATCCACAAGGAATTTCCGGAATCCGAATAGAGACTGACTCATCCTGTCTTCGTGAGGCGCTCCTTTCAAATGATAGAGACCTAGAACCCAGTGGGATGCTATTTAAATACATTCTGAAGTTCTTGGCTGGTCATTTTGTATGTTCTAATATTTCTAATATACTAAGGTCTTGTAACATGCCGATGCATGAGCTTGCGAAGATAGGTATGGTGTGTGACATGAGTTAGTCAATGTTATGGCTGGATAATATTCCAGCCATTGTAAGCCTCATGATAACTCGCGATTATGCTGAGTTCTCGTCAAGGCCCTAGAGCCATTGTAATAAGTTTAAAAAACAAAAAGTCGTCACGCGAATATAGGCATGAAAATGTAAATCTTCACAAGACGCCTGTGTTGGCTGCGTACATATCCTGCGCTGGTGCTAGCTGTTGGCACAGTACTTTGTGAGAACCAGATGCTGCAGCAGCCGAAGTCTTCAATACCCCCCACCCCACCAGCCTATACAACCGGCATTCCATTCGATTCGCCATATCAGTAAAAAAAAGACTTGATATTGATAGTTATTAGTTCAGCTAGCATGCACAAAAACATCTTCACATTTTATATTTATGGTCCAGTAAGCCTAACCGACTAAACCTACATAAGAAAAAATAAATCTCATAATTGTTACACCTCGTTAAAATCCAATGATCATGCTATTAGGACATTTATCCTAGCTGAGGGCCTGGTTAGATGGATTAGTATTCACTACTAGAATCCACGAGTTTCCCTAGGGTATATTTCTTTCCCTACCATTTTTAATCATCCTAGGGAAAGATATGTTTAGATGGACTAGGATTAACTCCAGAATTTTGCAGCACCTTTGTTTTATAGCTATGAATGATAAATATTTTAGAGAGCCACACCTACACCTTGAAGTTAGGATTGCCTGTTGGATTTACTATAAGCTAGGCTTATTTAGATTTAATAAATTAATAAATTCTATAGTGTGTAATTGTGGACAATATGAGTTGTATCGGATTAAAATTCCAAGAGTCCTTGACTTGACTTATATGGTGAGAGTTATTCCACTTAAATTAAGAAGTTAATAAAACGACAGGGCATGGCGTGGCGTGGCGTTGCAGGCAGGCAGCGAGCGGGTGAAGCGTGGTGTGATTGTGTTAATTTTTAGCATCCACTAACTGCGGAAGTTTCAACTCACTTCTGCGGGAGTTTCAACTCACTACTAAGGGAGTTTTAACTCCGACTTAAACCCATTAGATGCCCGTCTCCTCAGCCGCCAACTGGGGAACCCTTTTCCTCCTCCTTTCCTCTCTAGCCACAAGGATAAATAGGAGACCCTGATCTCTTCGGTATAACGAGAGAGAACAACTCAAAACACAATTTCGTAGCAAAGAAGGAATCCTCATCTCGTAACTCCACGCGCATGGAGGAGCGAGAGGGCAAGTGCCTCCAAAGCCCTTGCTGTTCGAGACCTTGCACGGGGATCAACAATTAGGTTTTTGGGGAGCGTCATCGCAACTGCCCAAACCGCTGCTACTGTTTGTAGTCGTCTTCGAGCGCCGTCACCGTCTTCCTCACTCGGGCGCGGATGGATTTTTCCTTCCCGGTGGAGAGATCATCTTCATCGTCTACATCATGGAAGTTGGACAATGATCGGGATCCTCGGAGTGCATGGGAGGGTATGATCTGTTCATCTTCTTGCTATGTTTCGTCTTCCAGATCGTACATGTTTCAGTAATTCATCCATGTTGTTTCGTGTTCTGCCCTGAGTATGTTTCATAAGTTCAATCATGTCATTTCTTTTTATATCATGTGTCTATTTCTGCTATAAGATATATGCTTTGTCTGCTTGTTTCGTAGGTTCAGTCATGTCGTTTCGTATATCATTGCCTATCTGTTTCAGTAGTTTTATTTCATCATTTCACATGTTGTCTCATGTTTATCGCTGTTATGAGATATATGCCTTGTCTTGTTGTTATGCAACATATATTATGCTTTTATGCTTTTAATAATCATACATATTGTTTGTTTTGATTGTTGTTTCTATCTTCGGTATATACTTATTGTCGATTTTGTCATGTTCCTTTGTATATTTTGACATGGTCCTTATGACCTTACATGCAATTAATTCAATCTTTTTCTAACTTTAGACTTGATTAATCTCATAATTTGGTACCTTGGGCATCTCTGTTGGAGTGGAAACTCCGGATGAAACAATAAGTACTATCGCTTGTGGAGTATTTCATGGCCATCCGAATGGGACTACAAGTGGTGGAGTAAACGAGAAGTGAATGGAGCTACAAGTGGTGGTGTATTTCAATGGCCTATCCTTGAACCCACCAGAAAACTCTAATGGCCACTAGATTTTTTTTAAATAGGTTATTTACCCTCTGTCTGGCCAGATCCTTTCATGAGCTAACTAATGTAATATCTCCCGAAAGAGGTCTCACAAAGGCAGGTATACCCTCTCACCTTATCTCTTCTTGATCTAGGCATTTTCATGTCTTCTAAATGAAACTGAGAGATGAGGTGAACTGGTGGGTAAAATTAGGCAATGGTGCCCCTAGTGTCAATCACCTTTTGCACAATACAAACTTCGCAACACTTGGCAACCTGCTTGCACGGGCTTTGAGGTGAAACTTTCACCCAAATTATCCACCTGCCACTCTTTATGAAGCATACCGGTTCATTTTTTTTCGAGCGAGCATCTTCTCAACCGAGCAAGCGGTCGACTTCCCTTCTCTGCCTCTGTCGTCTTCCTCCCGCTTGGATTCCTTAGCTAGCGGCTTCCCCTCTCCACCACTCCCAAGTCGGTGGCTCTCTCTATCGCTGCCTAGGCTAGCACGCCCTAGGCCGACATGCCCTCGAGCGAGGGCCACCACTAGGGCCACCAGCCCCAAGCGTGTGCTTGACCTTGGGAGCATGAGTTCCCCCGCAGACGCATGCTCGGCCTCCCAGGCATGCGGGCCGCTGTGGGCGCGAGCTCGACCATGGTTCAAGGGTCAAAGCTTCACAACCATAGACCGGAGCGCCATCGTGAGCTCTCTTCCCATTGCGCACATGTTTAGAAGGAACAGGTTGGCGTTTGGATCCGTTCGTCATGGAGAGAGGGAGAGAGTTAAGTGGCATGTGATCAATCCGCTCAATAATTTTTTCAGAAGCTATGTCCGACCAACCAAATGACTTTCAGGTTTCTCACAAGTCACAATTTATAACTCGCATAGCTCATGGCATCTTTTTTAACAGCCACAACAACTCAATCAAACATGCATGCCCCTAACTTGTCTGCATCAGAGGAGACTACTTTGATCAATCTCTAGGAGGGACTGTCTTTCATGAAATTCATGATTTTCTTCATATGAGTTTTGTGTCGAATACTATCTCTGTAGTTTCACGCTCTTGTAATTCAGTTGCCCATCAACTTGCCCATGGACCCTGACCATATTATCAGATTTGGATTGGATTGATCCCATCCCGACCTTTGTTCTAAGTTTCTTGGACTGTGATCTCACTCATCATCCTATGATGAAATAAAAGGCAGCGAGTTTTAATATAAATAAGAAAAACAATATGATACGTGGAACACAACGCGCCCATGTCCGCCCCTTAAAAAAAATGTAAAGGCAAATACACAGACTGGCCATCTGCGGATCTGCCGCTGGCGTTGTCTGCTGTATAGTACATATGCATGTGCGCCAGGTGAAGCTTCCGGATAAACCGTGGCCTCGTTTATTTTCAAAATTTTTTGCAAAATATAAATAGTAATATTTTCGTGTGTATTTGACAAATATTGTCTAATTATGAATTAACTAGATCTAAAAGATTCGTCTCGTCAATTCCGACCAAACTATACAATTAGTTTTTATTTTTATCTATATTTAATACTCTATGTATACGTCTAAAAGTTTGATGTGACGGAAAATCTGAAAAATTTTGCAAAATTTTTGAAGACCGGCCCGTATCTTGCTGCACTGATCATTGTGACGGATAACTACAATTATTGGTGTCGATGGTAGGCCGGCCGGATTAATTCCTGAACCGAGCTGAAACATACTCTTAGAGACGATTACGTCGTACGGAACATCCAGAGATCAGCTGGAAGAGTGTATGTATATATTATAAAATGCAGAGACGTGCATCTCCCGTGATACCGGCACGCACGTTAGCTAGCGCGCGGGGTCAGCGTCAGGCCACACACTACACCTGTCTAATTCGTAGTACGTACTAGCGGGTCGAGCGCGCACCTCGTCAATTATCACGGCATTGGGACCGGACAACAAGCTTCATTAGCAACACTCACAATGCTAGACTCTATCACAGAGTCCAAGACACTTAATTACATATTATTTATAGTATTTTGCTGATGTGGCAGCATATTTATTGAAGAAAGAGGTAGAAAAAATAAGACTCCAAGTCTTATTTAGACTCCAAGTCTACGTTATTCGAGATAATAAATAACTTTAGACTTTATGATAGAGTCTGCATTGTGAGTGCTCCTAAGCAGCCAAGGACGACATCCATGTGCTAGAGAGCGATGAGGGCCACGCGTGCATGCATGCATTATTGATGATCGATCAACCTATATATACACTGCACGGCTGGCCTGTGTGTTAGTTGTGCTGTGTGTGTACCAACCAGCGGATCGATGAGTCCGCCACACGTACATCTCACATGTCGGATCCCTCACGTTTGTTCAAACAGGTAGCAGTCAACTGCACACTCGAATAATAGTCTTCGTGGATAGTTTCATCGTATTCTTTTCAAGACAGGCATTCATATACAATAATGAGTTGAACTAAGATAAAACACTCATTCTTAATGTAAAGTTTTATAACGATTAAATTTTAAGATTCATAGAGAGTTGGTAATCATACCAAGAAATAAAACTCTTTTTTTTTCTCTCTCTCTTTGTAAATTAATATACTACTATCATGTTATTAAAAATATCTATGTAACAAAGCCTAAAAAATATCTATGTAACAATTTATTTAATATAAGTAGAACTCATATGAAACTATCATTGAGACTGTGGCCAGCTCGATCGGTAACATGCGTGGTGCCACAATGGTGAGTATTGTACCCAATTAGGAGGCGTAAAATTAAATAAGGCTTTGTGTTCGTGGAAGGGAAAGCGACGGCCAGTACATACGTGCAGGATCAGATATATGGGCTGGTGGAGGGAGGTGTCCGCCGATATGGACGGCAAAATTAAACAAGATAGCGGTGGTTGCAAGGCCATCGCTGCACTGCACGCGCGCGTGTCTCACGAGAACCAAACCGGCCGGACGGTGTGTTTGGTCCAAGCTAGGCCTCCCAAAGGCCATTAGGCAAAGGCAACGATCTGCACTGCACACAAGACGCCAGGGAAGATTGCCAGAGTTGAGACCAAAGCTCGTGACAGGTTCGTCGTCGCCGTCCGCTGGTCCGGCCGGTGCATGACTTTTGAAGACACACATAGATATAGATTCCTTTCATCCTTTGCAAAACAAAAACACATAATACCGGAAAGCGATCGATTGGGAGGGCTGGCGGGCTGCTTCCATCAAGTTCCAGCTACTACTCGATTTAATGTGGCACGCGGCCGGGAGCTAGCTCTCATTTTCACACCAAACGAAGTAATCTTCCTGTTATTTATTGATTAGAGGCACCAACGGAGACATTACGTTAATGCTCCCCAGACACGTTAGAAAAAAAATAAATCCTAACATTTTTAATAATAAGAAGAAATATCTAGCTTTTGATTTGGTAGACTCTAGTCATCATCGCCGATAACATCCATTAGATCTGTAGTTTATTAAAAATTACCCACCACTGCTATTATAAAAAAAAATACATAAAGTAACCCCCTATTTTGCATGTAAATTACCCATCTTTGTCACTACAAAAGATAATTCAAAATAACCCCTTAAATTTGCATCTAAATTACCCACCTTGGCCATTATGAAACATAGTTTAAAATAGCATCCTAACATAGCGTCTAAATTACCCAACTTTACCATTATGAAAGATAATTTAATCCTCAAACATTGTATCTAAATTACCACATAAACCATTATGAAAGAAAATTTGAAATAATTTCTAATGATTTTATAAATTATCTACATCTATCAATATGAAAGATAATGCAAAATAATTTTCTAAGTTTACATTTAACAAATGCCTTACATGACATTATGAAAGATAATATAAGGTATTATATTTAGCTTTTGTAGGTACAGTCATTATAAAAAATAAACAAAAATCTTCAAAACCTACACATAAATAGTAGTATATATTATTTAAAAAGTATAAAGTACGATACATATAATATTCCTAATTCACATACTTATATAATCCTAAAATAAAATAATTATCCACCATGTATATCAAATAAACATGTATACATTAGGATAAATAATTATTTTAACAACTTATGAAACATGGAAAAAATATTCACTTAACAAACCACATCGCAATAACACTTTGTATTTATACTCCATGCCAACAAATTTCATAGTTAATTTAATTTTATGCACACTATGATACATAAATAATACTACACACAATTAATCCTACGATATAACAAATTCAACATGTTTATTGTCAAGATGCAAGCCAAGTTTCAACTTATATAGAAAACAATACTACTATGACCTAGACTCTTTTAGTAATTTTTTTGGATAAAAGATAAAGAATACTATGATTGCCAATTAACATGTGAAAAAATTGCAAGAACTTGATTGAAAGTTGAAAGATAAACTATAGATTTACTATTTCACAAAAGGGTTGTATCAAGAGCTTATATATCTTAATACTAGATTTTGACTAAATACATATTACACTAGGGAGAAAAGATAAATACTAGAAATTCTAATTAGAGGTCCCATTGGAGCCTGCATGTTAATCATCACAAGACTTGATAGAAAAACAAAAGATAGATCTTGGAAATTCTCATAAAAATCAGAAATATCTTACCATTAATTAGTTATAACATAAACACCATTAATAATAATAATAATAATAATAATATTATTATTAGTAGTAGTAGTAATAATAATAATAATAATAATAATAATAATAATAATAATAATAATAATAATAATAATAATAATAATAATAATAATAATAATAATAATAATAATAATAATAATAATAATAATAATAATAATGATGATGATGTTAGGATGGATATTATGTTTGGTTGTTTTACCTAAGCTTAAATACAGAATCTAAGGAGGTCTTCTATACGAAAGTTGTAGAGAATTTCATAAGTTTTCTAACGGTATAAGCTACAACTCTATTGGATTAACAGAATAAGAGTTGTCTATTTTACTATGCTGGTGTTTTTCATATCCTGAGAAAGTTTCAGGATATTTATTCTTCTCTTACACATAAGTGCCTTGGGATGTGAGAAGGTCTCAATGCTAGTCAACTTGTCTGGAAAAAGTGCAAGCTACCTTTCTTGTGTCCCCTAGTTGACCTTTCTTAAGGGGGTAGCCTAAATAAAGGAGTTACAATAAAAAGGATTGGCTAGTGTTAGATCGTATGTGAGGATCACAAGCGCTTGGTGAATTTGGTTTTGTTTCAAGATGTCAACCCACTTGGAGAATATCATTGGAGGTTTATGTCATGGCTGATACTCATAGATTGAGAGTGATGCTTATGAGGATCAGATGACACCAAAGTTTACAAAGTTACATGTACAATATGAGAGTGGAACAACTTAACTGTGATAAAGGTACCAATAGATGGAACTTAGTGATGAAACCAACCTTGGATTAGGAGACTTGGTACAATGGATTTAAAAGACTATGATGTGTACCGTCCAAAAAGGATAGGAGAACTAGTCCCTAGTGTCGCCCAATCAACCTCGTCTTAAGGGGGTAGTACCTTGATATCACAAGATGACGCATTTTAAAATTATCTTGAAGTGATAATTGTCTTACGAGATATCTTATGGTTATGATCATCTATCCTTGCTCGTGTTACTGACGTTGGTCACTTAATGACAGGGAGTGTAGTGTCCCATGGATCAGGAGCCCAATATGACGCCTCTCATGGATATGTGGGAAGAGTATGATCATCTTGCTTTTGAAGAAAGATGTTATGAGTATGACAAAGCTGAGTATTATCAAAATAATAATATTGAAGAGCAAGTTGGCATCGAATCAATTCAGAATTCAGAACGACGAAAGCAAAAAAGGAAAGCCCGTAAGAAGCCTGCTCACGGAAGTAAAGTGCAGCGAAATTATATCAATGGAAGACTGAGCAATGTGGATAGGAATAACATCCAAGGAGCCACCAAAGTGGTGGAGAATATATTCAAGTGGACTTAGTGCTAGTTTTTTTCTCTGTTTGACCTGGGTGCTTCGCATTCTTTCGTATCCGCCAACTGGGTAAAGACGATCGAGAGAGCGAAGTGTCTAACCAGAAAGCCTTTGCTAGTTCAAACCCCAGCAGGAGAAGTACAGGCAGAACAAGTGTGCCCAAATATCAATCTGGTCAAAAGCAAGGAAAACTTTACTGTAAACCTCATTGTGCTAGTGTCACTCGACATTCCTTTGGTTCTTGGCAATGGATGGCTATGTGCACACACAGGAGTGATCTATGCTACCCAGTGGAAAATTTTCTTAACCGCACCATCAGGGAAAAGAATTAAGTATCAAGGTGGTCCACTCCTACCTGAGGAGGCATATCCATGCTAAGTTATCATGTCCTTGAGTTGTATAAATCAAAAAGTTGGTAGTCATGATGGACCTTGATCAAATACGAATAATAGACATTCTATGGAAAATTTAAGTTTATCTTTGGTATGTAAGTTGTAAAGTTGAAAGAGTTATCAAGATCTTCATTCTGTCTTCTCTCAGAGGATCCGTGTCTCTTTCGAATCTCGAGGACGAGATTCATTTTAAGAGAGTAGATTTGTAACACCCTAAAATTTACAACTCTTGAGATAGGTGAAAAATGATTTAATTTTGTATTTTTATGCTCATAGAATATAGGGAAAACAATATTTTTCATTAAATTAAAATTCATCATAGGACCTAGCAATATTCTTATGCACTCATGCTTCTGCATTTTATTTGTTGTGATGAGTGTATTTGAACGTAAAATTCAAAAATGTATTTAAATGCTTTGGAAACTGAGTTTGAAATGGTTTTGATTTTTTTTTTTAAAAAGAAGGGAGAACCTTATCCTTGGCCATTCTGGCCCAGCTCCACACGCAGGCAAGCCTGGCCCTCAGCCCAGCACCACCCTTCCCACACTCCCTCTCCCCTTTAAAGATGTGCAACGGGCCGGCACGGTCCGACACGGCACGGGCCCGTGCTAGGCACGGCCCGTTAAGGCACGGGCCCGCATGGCCCGCGTGCCGCCATGTCGTGCCGACACAGGACACCGTGCCTAGCTAACGGCCCAGGCACGGTTCGTGGGCCGTTTTACGTGTCGTGCCAGCCCGTTTGGCACGCGGCCCAGCAGGCCTTCGGGTCAGCCCGCAGCCCACACCACTAATTTGACAAAGCAGCTTGAATGTCAAATTTTAAAATACCATATTTGATCACAGGAAACACAAATAGAGCAAATAAACAAGATGTACCCAAAATAATCTCCATGAGCTGTCTGCAATGCCGCCTCGTTAAAAACCTTTCTAGGTAAAACTCACACATTGTGAGATAAAACCCTAGAAAGGAAAAGAGTAGGGCCAGCTCATGAAAATATTGAATCATCAAAGATTCAAGTATCAAAGTTATTACAAGCCAACATTCAAATGTTTTTAATGTCTCTCATCTCACTGCCTAAATCATCTTAAGTCTTTGAAGCAGGAGCACTAGGCGCTACCACTGCAGGAGCGCCGGGCACTGCAACTACAGGAGCGCCGGGCGTTGCCACTGCAGGAGCACCATGGCCTCGGCCAGCAGCACCAGCATCAGCCGCATTACCACGGCCACGGCCACGGCCACGGCCGCGGCCACGTCCAACACCAGTCGTAGCAGAAGCACGACCAGCACCAGAGGTAGCCGATGGCACTGCACCGAACAAAAGGTCAGCGACATCGGTCATGTCGTTGTCGTCTTCTCCGGGCATCCCACAATCCCTGAGCTCATCGGCTAAGGTTGGCAAGTACGAGTAGCCGTCCTCACAATCGTTGTTCGCCATGGCCACCACTAGGCACCGTTCCTCAATGCCTCCGGCGGCACCAGCTTCACGCCGACGACCTGCGAACAGAGAAACGAACTAGGGTTAGATGGATGGATCTAGGGTTTAGTCGAAGAAGGGTAAGAAGAAGACGAGCGGTCGTGCTTACCTGCTCGGAGACAGAGCCCGGCGCCGAAGAAATGGAGAAGAAGAGTGGCAGATAGATGGGGAAGAGTTGAGACAGAGCCCGGCGACGAAGAAATGGAGCAGACGAGCGGCAGAGACAGAGAAGAGTGCAAGACGAATGAGGATCTTGTAGATCCGGCGGTGGAGAACTCACTGGAGTGCAGGAAGACGACCGGTGGCCGGTGGGGAGCGGTGGCGTAGGCGAAGATTAGGGTTTGGTCATTTGGAGCAGGGTGCGGAGAAGCGGCGCGGGTGGGGAGGGGGAGCGGCGCCGAATGAGATTAGGGTTAGGGCGTCCCCTCCCCCGGCCTCGGCCCTCGGCTTAGGGCAACCGCAGTCGTTGAGTCACGTTTTTACGAGAGAGGGCCACGTCCGCCCAAAACAGAATCCTAGGGAAGTCGACTCATACGCTCAAAAAACTTCTCCAACGGTGTGGAGCCCACCAACTGACTCATCCTTTTTTTTATCGGCTTCTACTTTCCCCCTTTCTCTTCTTCCGACGGCGTAGCGAACGTCGTGGATAGGAAGGGCTCAAGCGGCGCGTACTCGATTCATTTGTTTATTTGGATGAACTGATGCAAGATCTTGCATCGACTCCTCTCTCTCTCCTCGATGAGTTGGCATTCTCCAATGATAAAAGTTGACTCATCAGGTTCCACGTCGGAGCATGAGTCGGTTGGTGAAAGCCACTGGAGAAGCCCTTATACACGGCACGGGCCGCTAACGGGCCGACCGTTGTTTGCGGGTCGTGTCGTGCCGCCCGCCATGTCGAGGCATCAGCCCAGGCACGGCCTGCTACGTGCCGCGGGCCGGCACGCGTCCGTTTCCAATCGTGTTGGGCCGTGCTCGGACCAGGCCGAATTGCCGTGCCACGGGCCGTGCCTCGGGCCCACGGGCTGCATGCACATCTTTACTCCCCTTGGCTCGCCACTTGGCCTAGCTCGGCGCCCTCCCCTCGCAGGCCCAGCGCGCGCGGCCCAGCTTCTCTCCCCTCTCTTCCCAGCGTTCGGCCTAAGAAACCAGCCGGCCCGCATCCTTGCCCTTCCCCTCTGATCCTGTCGCTGACACCCCGAGCCCACTAGTCAACGTTGTCCTCTCCCTTTCCTTCTTCCTCCTAGCGTCGGGTTCGACTGGGACTCTCCCAGAGGAAACCGATCCCCCTGAACTCGGGATTGTGTTGCCTAATCGGTTAGCGAGCACTTTATAAAGCTTCGTGACTTCTTCGCAGCCTCATTTTCACTTCTAAGTCGCCGATCTCGAGCCCTAGCCACCGTTTCAATTCGGACCAGATCTCGCTGAGCTTGAATTCAAGCGCCTCCGCGGCGAGCTCTCCACGCTGTCTCTCGGGCCGAGCCAAAAGCATAGGTGTTGGGTATTTTAAACGCAAACAGAAAAATCCGCAAGCGCACAGATACCGATGTAGCTTTCACTCGGGAGTATTCTAGAGTATCGATTTTCCACAGGGAACGTGAGTGTACTAATTAAGATCCAAGATCGCCCAAGGATAACTATATAATTATTTTTGGTGGGAAGAGAGGAAGTTTCCTGAGAGTTCTCTAGTTGATCTAAGAATCAAGAATTACTTCAAGATTATCTATTTCGGGACATCAGAGCACTAACCACAGAAAGAGATGAGAAGGGGGCTAGGAAGGTCTGACTACGGTCCTACAAACACCGATCCGAACGAGGTGGAATACGTCGACCGTTAGGGTTGTCACTACCCTAAGGCTACCACAACAATCCGCAGGATTGGGTGCAATTCCAGGTAATCGCAAGACTAAACACCACGTCTAATCTATTAATTACTACTCTAGCGTTATAAAGACTAGAGCACTTGATGCAAGCGGGAATCCAATAAATAACTTGAATGTAAATAAAAGTAATTAAAGAACTCAGGAATTATGAATTGAAGAACCTGGAGAACGATGAAGAACGAACCAGTTGCTGCACAAGTACAATGTTGAGGAAGATCCGACAGATCCGGCTCCTCCTCCGCTCTCCTCTTCTCTCTCCCTATTTTCTAGATTACAACTAGAACTAGAACTAGAGGAACTAGAACTAGAACTAGATGAACTAGAACTAGATCTAGATGAACTAGAGGTAGAACTAGAAGAACTAGAGGGATCCTCTCTACTTGGATGAAGAATTGAAACCCTAGCTTTGATTCTGTAGAAGAGGTATGATCTCCAGGGGCCAGGGGGTCTGGTTATATAGTCTTTTCAGATGAATCTGGGCCGTCGGATCAAACCGACATTGATCGCACGGTTTTCCTTGATCCTTTAGGTCGGTGGAGCATAATCCGCGAAACGTGTCCTGATTGGGCACTGTAGCTAGCCAGGCGCCCAGGAGAGTTGGGCGGGCGCCCTGCCTCCGAGCCCGATTTCCTTCCCGTTCGTTCCCGTGGCTTCTGGAGTCTTCTAGATGATAGAAAATTGCGCGGCACGTTAATATCTCTATGTAAACCCGACGTGTGGGCCTTTCTTCCGTATTTCCTGATAACCCCCTGCAAAAATAGACAAACACCAAAACTTGTGGAATTCTGTTAGATAAAACCCTAAGTCTAGGTGTTGGTTGCATTTGGATCCTTTTCTATGATTAATTGATGGTTAAATGTGAGCATTAAGGACCGTCAACAATAGGTGAGTTCGGGGTAAGCTCCTCCTCCGCTCGGTGTACTTTTTTCACTCCCTAGCGCTCTGAATCGTGAATACGACAACTCCGGCGAGCCTCTCTCATGGCGCCGCCACGCCGGACTTCTGGGAGACGGTCGGCTCGCCGCGGGTTCCCTGGGATCGATCTCGGCCGTCGGATGGAAAACCAACGACCACAAATAGAACTTACCCCTTCAGGGTAAATCTTTCTAAAGAGACCCTGTCTTTTTCTATATTAAAAACCGCGGTCCAAAACAGATTCCAAGAGTACGCTTTCCCCTTTTGAAAACGTAAAAGGTCTCGAGTTGGTTCAAAATACGTTTTCAGTAATTACAAGTTTGCCACTGATATTCTTTTGCTCATAAAATATTTATTTTAACTCCGATTTGACCCGTTCAAATTGCGTTGGATTCATAATCACAAGATCTACATGTTAGTAATATTGTTTACTCAGGTTGAAACTTTTTAATTTTGTGACCCTATTTAATTAATTTCTTTTCTATAGAAAATCTTAGAAAATTTATATTTTCTCCGTTTTAGCTCCGATTTTTGTGATCTTTACGTTTGTGTGATCGTAGCGCTGCGTAGAATCATTTTTTAAACTTTTCATACTATTTTTATATGATTGGTGTACTGTTCTAATTGTAGCCTTGTTTGCTTCGTGTATGTTGTCTCCGTTTGTTTGTGTGTTGATGATCGAGTTTAGACGGTGAGCAACTCGTGGTGATCAAGAGTGCTTCAGTGATAAGATCAGAACCTTGGACAACTAGTAAGACCAGCAGGATCAACAAGAGCATTTGGATTAAGGCAAGTATAGTATTTGGGTTTTATTTTTGTAACCATGATCCTGTGACTAGGTTAATGTTAAGTAATAAATGATAAAAATGACTTTTAAGCAACTTGATGATTTATCTGTAAGTGATAACTGGGACAACAATGCAACTATGAGGGTTATAATGGCTCTGGCTTTAGCTCAGTATGAGGACCCTTTTTCTAGCTTGTTAGCGGTTACCTTAAATGGCGTAAGAATGGCTAGACACGTTGGGTATAGTGCGGCCTCTGTCCGTGTGTATAGGCTGCGGGTTATGTGCCATGGAAGGGGGGCTCTATATCTGCCTGCCGATTGAATCTAGTGGCCCTAACTTGTTACACGAAACCTTTGAAAGGCTTCATAGTGATCCCTGCCGACCTCCCTAAGAAGGGGGTTAAGAGACTCGCGACCTCGGACGAAAGGGTAAATCATGACTTATGGGTAAAGATGTACAACCTCTGCAGAGTGTTTAAAACTAGTATACTAGCCGTGCTTACGGTCAAGAGCGGCCTTGGGTATTCTTACATTAAGGGTGATAATTCTTGTTGTGTTAAAATACTAAGTATTTATTGTTTAATGCTTTACATTATTTATGTTACATTGATCATGAGATTGTGGGAGCTATACAATCTAGTTGTTATACTTGTGGAGTTCGACATGAACTCACTCTTGCTATTTTCCCCAAACTTCAGGAAGAGTGTTAGGCTTGTGATCAACCAGTCAGTTGGATCCTGTAGAGAGAAGTTAATACCAGAAGTTTGGAGTTGTCTATCCGTTGTTTGCTATCAAAGGTTATCTCTTTTACACTAAGTATGTTCTATATTTATGCATTGTCTTTTGATATTACACCTTATTTGTAGCTATATGTGAGATTTGGCTTTTAAAACTCACATATGGTGTATATCTGATTTTATTCTTAAAATCGGGTATTACAATATCTAAATTTGCACTCGACGTCCTCTGATTATGATTGATAATTTACATAACTCAACTTTCATCTCAATATTAGAAAAATTAAATATGCCCTCAAATATAAATCTAAATTATTAGCATTTCCTATTACAAAAAAGTTTATTTAGATAACGAACTGAGCAATTATTACAAAAAATTTCTTAAATTAAACACATAAAAAATTGAAATAAATGTAAATGAAAGTTTGAAATTGAGATAACAACAATTCAATGATAAAATAATTGAGTGCAAGATAATCGAATATATGGTTCTACGGTACCATAACTAGAAAACGAAGGAGTAATATAACAAGGGAAGGAATTAGTTTGTTTGGTTGTTATTTGTTAATAAGTAAAAACTGCAGCTAGCTCTTCAGTTCTGTGTGCATGAGCTGTGGACCGATCCTTCGATCGCTCCAATGAACACAATGCTAGCTAGTACCGAACATTTTATTAGGCCCCGATTGGTTTGGAGTTAAACTTTAATTCTCCGTTACATTGAATGTTTGAACACATATATAAAGTACGTACTAAATATAAACTATTTATAAAACTAAAAACACTGTTACAAAGTAATTTACGAGACAAAACTTTTAAACCTAATTAATCTATAGTTGAACAATAATTATTAAATAAAACAAAAATTTTATAATACATGTTAAACTTTAACATATCCAAACAAACACCCTTAGCACATTGCCTTGCTTGAGTTGCTAGCTAGCTTCGACGCTAGCTTTGTCGACCAGTACACGTTAAGTTAAATAGCGCGTCCCCCATCTTGAAAATACCAAGTCAACCCATCTTTAGAATGCATGACTAATTTTTTACAAAGTGTATATAATCAATATTGTTTTGTACAAACTTAGTTAAGCTATATATAATTTGATTTAGATCAAATCCACAATTTTTGCACATTTTTTTATCGAGAGAAAAAGAAAAGAGTTAGTACAACTTAAAGACAGATATCGCCGGCACACTTGCTAGACTTGTAGAAACGTAGGTCATCATCACCTGCGGCAATTATGCCTGCACTCCTCACTCACAGGTCAAAGTAACAATAGTCATACGACAACATATGCCGTACGTGATGTGTCTCACGATTTCAACCTGCGGAACTGAAAAACTTTCGGGCCTCCCCGCGTTGTTTCAATTCGTTCATGAGTAGTACTCGTAATCGAATAGCGTGAAGCACGCGTTAGCAGGCGATCTAGGACGTTCGACTGGCTAGGCGCTTATTTGACCCGCGCACGGAAAAACTGAAAAATTCATGCATAGAATGGAGGCGTACGTGTCTCCATCAGAATTCAGGCCAAGATCGGTAACAGTACGTACGAGTATTGTTATTGGTTTGAACACTGCACTGGCCAGTGCGGAAAAATGTACGTAATGATCATTCTGCCATGCTATAGGTTTTCAATAATTCGGCACAGGCCAGTTTGGCACGAACCTGCCGACCTGCGTAACCATCTCCAGCGTCAATCAACAACATACTGTACATGCATGGCAACAAGTTACTGCACAGCACAGGCAAAAATTAATCTTCGATCTACTCTCACCGATTTTCACGTGTGGACGCGCTTGCATTGCATATGCAAAGTTATACGGGTGAGGAAAGTGTGCACATCATGTACTACGTGTTAGTGTAACTATAAATAAGTAATATATATACGTACTTGCGGCCTGATCGAGGGAGGTTGGCCGGCCATGCGCGAGATGCTTATTGTTGAAAACCGTTACACGAAGAAAGGGAAACGATCATATGATGTTCTGGGAGACGAGAGAACCAAAAGAAGGGTCAACAACGAACAGCCTCTGTCTGACCGTGTTGATTGAATTATTACTCACCTCACGCGGTCACAGTGTCACGCACCCAACTCCAACACTGGACGCAGAACGCGGCCATGTACTCGAAATAGATGATGCACGGTGGTTTAGCGGCAAGAAAACAAAACACCCTTTAACAGAGCAATCAATCGCATGACCTATTTTGTATCGGAGGCTATAGGAAACGCAAATAAGGCTTTGTTTACTTCACCCCGAAATCTAAAAAGTTTTCAAGATTGCTCGTCACATCAAATCTTGCGGCACATAAATGAAGCATTAAATATAGACAAAAACAAAAACCAATTACACAGTTTGTCTGTAAATCGCGAGATGAATCTTTTGATCCTAGTTAGTTCATAATTAGACAATATTTGACAAATTAAAACGAAAGTGTTACAGTAGCGAAATCTGAAATTTTTTCGAAACTAAACAAGGCCTAAACTCAGTCTCTCGGTCTCTTTGCGTCCCTCCGCCTCGTACATCGCTCTTTCCTCGAGCGCCCACTCCGCCAGCAACGTGCGCCTCTCATTCACCTCGCCGAGAAAGCGCCCACCAATGGCGATGGAGACGCTGCTGTGCACCAGGAGGATCACCTGCTCGCCACCGCCGCCGCATCTGCCCATGAGAGTCCTCTGTTTAGGTCCTCGGCCTTGTTTAGTTCACACTGAAAATCAAAAAATTTTCAAAAAAACTAATTACACGGTTTAGCTGTAAATCACGAGACGAATCTTTTGATCCTAGTTAGTCCATGATTAGATAATATTTGTCACAAACAAACGAAAATACTACAGTACCGAAATCTTTTCACTTTTCGGAACTAAACAAGGCCCTCGTTATAAAGACAGTCTTTACTGGCCAGTAGCTAGCGCGCGGTCAAAAAAGTATACTAGTACGGAGTACACAACCACGTATTGCGTTGCACACTAGGGTCTTGTTTACATCTAAATTTTTTTTAGATTTTGACACTGTAATATTTTTGTTTTTATTTGACAAATATTATTTAATTATGAAGTAATTAGATTTTTAAAAGATTTGTCTCATGATTTACAAACAAACTGTATAATTAATTTTTATTTTCATTTATATTTAATACTTTATACATATACAGCAAGATTTGATGTGACAGAAACAAGACGAGTTGGCTAGGCAGGTAGCGCATGGAATAGGACAATGAGGCAGTAATAAAAAAAGGCTACCGAATGATGTCCGGATCTCGGAAAGCCGCGGGGCTGCGCTGCGCGTGGGCCGTGGCATACTGCTATACTTATGTCGAATGCATATGCATGCATATGAATCTTGTGCAAGAAAAGTACTGGTACCAACGAACGCGCTGGCTGCTAATTAACTCAGGACATTATTAGGACCTTGTTTAGTTCTCAAAAAGTTTTGTAAAATTTTTAAAATTCTTCGTCGCATCAAATCTTACGGTACATGTATGAAGCATTAAATATAGATAAAAAATAATTAATTGTACAGTTTGTTTATATTTTGCAAGATGAATCTTCTGAACCTAGTTAGTTCGGATAGCATAAAAGCAAAATTCCTGATAGATGTCCAATAGTCTGAAGACATCAAGACGGACAAGGCTTGCTTGTTTTAGCTACATCCTGCTGATTATTTTCACCGTTTTATAGTGGCTACCCGCACAGAATAAAGTACTCCCTCTATAACTATAAAAAAAGTCGTTTTGGATAAGATTAGAATAAACATTAAAAATATAAATCATAAATAATTTTAAAGTTGTTGAAATTAGAAATGTAAAAACCATATAAATAGATTTATCTTGAAAAATATTTTTATAAAAATATACATATACCACTTTTTGATAAATATATTTATAAAAATAAAGAGTTAAAGTTAGATTTTGAAGACCATATCGTTGTCCTAAACGACTTTCTTTATGGGTATGGAGGCAGTCCTACATAACCATTGTGTATTTTCTCATAACAGATCCACAAAATAAATTATATCACTTAAGTATCGGTTATTGTCGGTATACCCTTTCGTGTTAATGAGTAATAATAAACTCCCTCTAATGTGAAACCCAGGTCATTTACGACACTCACATGGTACGCTGGTGATTGTGCTACATACATCACCTCAACTCTCTGAATCTGTTATGGACATGACTCAATCTCAGCCCTACCCTATGGAGCGTCGGAGCCGATGTGATAGCAGACATGGCAAGAAAGAAAAACTACCTTAACTACAATCGTTAGTACACTCTATTGATACATGGGGACCGTCTATCGTCAAATGGGGAGTGGTAGTGAAAATTATTTCCTCCTCCGGTTTCTAAAATTTTCTTTATCAAGTTTAAACCCTTTATTATGCATGTCTGTACATATGGTTTCCCTAAAAATGGATATATGAGATAGGTGTATTGAAGGGATCTGTGGTTTAAGAAGGCCAGTCCCTTTTATTTAAGAAGGTTTTTTCGGTTGAGCTTATTATGTGCCGAATTTGCCAGCCATTCAGTATACGGTGCTGGACATCGAATTGGGGGAAAGTTGCCTTTGCCTGCGAGTACACCAGCTACCACGTATGAGTGAGCGAGAGCCCCCCGCGCCGCCACCGCCGCCGGCGGCGGCCACCCCCACCAAAAACTCCACCCCGCGCCCACTACCGAAACAGCCAGCTACAGATCCCCCCACCACATCCCCCACCCCCCTCGTCAGAAGTTCCAGAGCCATCCGAAGAGCCAGAGGTTGAGCTCATTGACTACGGCGACGAGGAAGACCCGGACGACTACGATTCCGACGAGGCGATTCAAGATGGTGATGGGGCGGACCAGCCTGACCAGCGCCGGGATTCCGGCCTGGCGATTCAAGACGGTGGGGCGGACCAGCCTGTCCAGCGCAGGGAGGACGTTGGGCGGGCAGATCCGCGTTCAAACGACGCTACGGCAGCAGATCCGCGTTCAAACGACGCTACGGCAACAGATCCGCTTCAGGCCCTGACGATCTCCGCCTCGGTCGAGGAGTCGCCTCTTCCAAGCCAGGTGCCCCCTGCTCCCTCCCGACGACCTCTTATGAACAAGCTCAAATCAGTATTGGTGCAGCCATCGCATTCGATGGCCTTAACTCTGCCTGCTGCTCCACGACGCAAGACGGTGTGGCGCCGTCTGAGTTTTGCCCCTGCGACCGCCCTGCCTCCCAAGGCCATCCGACCAAAGCCACCAGCCACCCCTTCTGGGCGAGGAAATTACCCCAAGGCTGCTGAGCTCTGCGAGGCCACAGCAGTTATTGCATCCCAGGAAGACGCAGTTTCACCGAAGTGGCAAGAAAAGAAGAGTAGGCACTGGTGGCGGAAGGACGCGGCTCGGCACCGTACCAACTCCGGCGGCGTAAACGGGCCACCTCCGGTGAAACCCAAGGCTCGCGACGCCTTCTTAAAGCGCCTGGCCGGGCGTTGTTTCAAGTGCCTTGCCTCCGACCACCTAGTTGCAGATTGCCGTGACCCTGTCCGCTGCCTCCGGTGCCGGAGGAGTGGACACACATCCTCCTCCTGCCCTGCTCGCCGGCCAAGAACCATCTCCCCCAATCTCCGCTCCAGGCTAAAGTTTCCACCCGAGAGCATCCACAGCCGCATCACCTTCCCCCCGCTCCCATCCACTTCCAAACCAACCACCCCTTCAACCCTCGACGCCGTGGAGATGGAGCACACCCCTGGTTTCCCCAGCCGCAGGCCGACACTTGGCTGCACGGCCTTGGTGATGACGGACGCCATGTCACGTGCGGCGGCGCGGCTCCTCGCACATGCTGTTGAGGTGACCATGCCTGAGGAGGGCTACCGCCCTTCCACCTTGGAGGTCGCCTATGCCCTGAGCGGCCAGCTCCATGTCCCCCGCCTCAACATCCGAGTGTCGCGACGCAACTCCAACACTTTCCTCGCTGAGTTCAAGATGGCCCCTGAGCGGGACAGAGCAGTTGGCAGGGGCTCGATCGACATTGGCGGCTCCTCCCTCCCTATCCGACCGTGGCGCTCTGCGGGGGGGGGGCTGTGGAGCGCGTCTGGTGGTACCACGCCAAGGTCACCCTGGAGAAGGTACCTATGGAGGCATGGAACGAGGACGGAGTTCGGCTCATCCTGGGGGACTCCTGCATCCTTGACCACCTCGACAGCTACTCCGTGGAGCGGGAACAATCGGAGTTCCTCACCTGCTGGGTGTGGATGGAGGATCCCGACGACCTGCCAAGGGCGGTGGAGTTCTCCCTCTTCGCGGCGGGTGCGGGGCGCGCTTTCGACATCAACGGTTTCCCATCTCCGACCCGCATCCCGGCCTCGCCGCCGGTGGGAAAGAAGGGGGAGAGCGTGATCCTGGTGCACCTCACGGGCTATGAGGATTGGAGACCACGTTCCCCTGAAGCAGTCCCCTCTGGCACCTCCTCGGAGACAGGAAGCTCGAGTCCCCCGGCCTGGGTCCCTTTCACCTGGGTCCCTGGGGTCCTGGACGGGCGGCGCTCAGCCGCAGCCATGGGCCCCTGTGCAACAGTCTGTCGCCCGCCGGCACCCCCCCTCCAGCACCGCGACCGTGACCCAGAAGATGATGACAGGGGGCCCCGCCGCCAGCCTGGCGAGCTGAAGAGCTACAGAGTGCGCCAGTTGTTCCCTAGGTGCGCCTTGAGCCGCTCTGTCCGCATCCGCACCCAGTCACCGTCGCGCTATCGCCAACACGGCGACGGTGGCTGGCGTGCTGTGGGGGAGCTGGATTCCGGTGGCCGCGGACGGAGCATGGTGCGCTCCCCCCCGAGGACAGCGCGTGGCAGGGACTTCATCCCACATGCGACAGAGTGCTGGGAGCGTCGCCGCTCCCGCTCGCCGTCTCGCCTCGGCGGACAGGATGTGGAGGAGCTGCTGGTGACCTCCTCCCAGGAGCCGCCTACTTCGGGGCGCTTCGACCCAATGGCTTTGGAGGCCACCATCCCACCGCCGGCACAGAGCCCTCATCTCTGTTTCTACCCCGACAACTCCGGCGAGGCCCCCCTGTCCCCGGAGTATGCCCCGACCTCGCTGCTGGGGGCGGGAAGCCTACAAGAAGTGAAGTTTGGACCGGGGGTACAGCTCGGGGATGATCAGCGTGTCTACCGGGCCACCACGCACCCTCCGGTGGAGGAGATACGTGACATTGAGATTGCTGACCTTGTACACAGGATGGAGATCGACACTGGGGGGCATGAGATGGATGAGGAAGGTGTGGATGGAGCTGCCACTGCTGCTGACGGCCGGGGCCTGTTCAAAGAGCTCCCCAGCCCTCTGCTGCCTACACCGACGCCTTCTGCTCTCCAGGAGCCACCCTACGGGGGCCGATCCAGGAAGACGATGGCATCCACTCGCTGCAGCCTCCGTCTTGCGGCCAAGCCATCACCGGTACCTGTAGCACAGCGCGCCCAGCTTAAGCTGATGAACTAGCTGGACTTTGTCAACGGGCAGGCTGTAGCACCAGACGCTGCGGTGACGGCGTATGTTGACATGTATGCTGACGACCTGCCTGAGCAGGCAATCATGGCCATCAGGGCCGCGATGAAGATGGGAAACAAGAAGTTGGTCAAGGTCTTGGCTGCTATGGCTGAGCAGGCTGCAGGGGCAGCAATGGAGGCTCTGTGAGAGTCTGGATGGTTGGCTCCTTCGATGCAGGTCTAGTTTGAAATGGTAGCGAAGTTAGTGCCAGCAACAACCGGTCCTAAACCGGTGAAGTTAGGGTCGTCCTGTCAGTTTTTCCCTGTTCTGTGTTTGTGAGCTGTGTGCTTGTGAGCTGTGTGTTTGTGAGCTGTAAGCCAGAAGATGGTGGTAACTTAGATCGGTTCAGGTCCCATGATGTAAGGGAGGGAGACCGTCATGTACCTTGTGATGTCTGTTGTAGTAGATCAATGAAATCAAGGTTGCTGGCCACCGATTTGTCTCTCCTGTTAGCTGTTTTCTTCCAATGGATAACAACAGTCTGAAAATTTTTAACTGGAATGTACGGGGTCTCAACAGTGTTGTAAGAAGGGACGCTGTTAAACTGATGATACAGCAGGCCAATCCAACAATTATATGCTTGCAAGAAACAAAATTAAGCAGTGTTGATTGCCGCCTGGCAATAGAATTCTTGGGGCCTAGATTCAATAATCATTTGGCTTTCATCCCTGCGGATGAAACAAGGGGTGGTGTGCTGATAGCCTGGGATCCAGATTTTTTTGTTGGACAGCCCGTGGACACAAAACTTTAGTGCTTATCCGTGAAGATGACACTTAAGTTGCAAAACAATGCCTTCATAGTTACCTCGGTGTATGGACCAGCCTCCAACAACAGTGCTGACAAAGATGTTTTCCTGGCTGAACTGATTGACTCCCAACCGGCTTCTAACGCCCCTTGGCTGTGCCTAGGGGATTTCAACCTGATCCTGGAAGCACGAGATAAAAACAACAATAACCTGAACCGATCTCAGATGAGGAAATTTAGGCAAGCCCTTGATGCCAGTGAACTGATGGAAATAAACTTGCAAAATAGACGATACACCTGGAGTAACGGACAGCGCAACCCAACCCTAGTACACCTTGATAGAGTTTTCTGCAATAAGGAATGGGATGACATCTTCTCAGGATACTGTTTGCATGCACTGTCCAGTTCACTCTCAGATCACTCCCCCATTTTCCTCTGCAAGCAAGTACAGCCACACCATATGGCAACTTTCAAATTTGAGTCCTTTTGGACACGAGTGCCGGGGTTCACTGAAGTTGTACAGGAAGCCTGGTCGAGACCAACTAGAGGATCCTCCCCGATTATGATTCTCCACAACAGACTGGAAAACACTCGCAATGCCTTGAGGACTTGGAGGAAAGGCTTATTCAGCGAAGCCCGCCTACAATTACACATGTCAAATGAGGTGATCAAAAGACTAGACAAGGCTCAGGAGTCAAGAACATTGTCATATGCAGAGTTTGAACTGCTTAAGGACCTCAAGCAGCACATTTTAGGCTGGGCAGCCATAGAAAGATCAAGGCGACGACAATGCTCCCGCATTCTAAACATAAAGGAAGGGGATGCTTGTACAAAATTTTTTCATCAAAAAGCAAAGGGTCG
Organism: Sorghum bicolor; assembly: GCF_000003195.3. Lineage (NCBI taxonomy): Eukaryota > Viridiplantae > Streptophyta > Magnoliopsida > Poales > Poaceae > Sorghum > Sorghum bicolor. Next base: position 13,547,148 of record NC_012872.2, read on the forward strand.
CCGAAAGAGGAACCTGATATCTTTCCTTAAAAATGACAGTGGTGAGCTGGTGTGGGAGCACAAAGATAAAGAAAACATCATCCACGCCCACTTCAAAGGAATTATTGGCACCAGGCTAGGCAGGCGCTGCACACTGGACTGGGAAAGCCTCAACCTAAGTGCCATCGATGGTTCAGTGCTGGATCAACCCTTCACACTAGAAGAAATAAAGTGCACCATTGACAACCTACCGGCAGAGAAAGCGCCAGGACCGGATGGCTTCACCAGAATTTTTTACAAATCCTGCTGGAACATTATTAAGCATGATCTACTAGCTGCAATGCAAAGTTTCTACAGTCTGAGAGCTGGACCATTAGAAAAGCTAAATGGGGCTACAATTGTACCCATCCCAAAGAATGACTTGGCACAAGAACCAAAGGACTTTAGACCAATAAGTCTGATAAACTCCTTCGGAAAGCTTATAACAAAAACACTTGCTATCAGGCTATCACCTCATATAAGCAGTGTGATCTCAAATTCCCAGAGTGCCTTTATAAAACATAGATGCATACATGACAACTTCCTGTTTGTCAGGAATCTGGCAAGAGCATACCACCGAAAAAAGACCCCAGCCCTCCTCTTTAAGTTAGATATTTCAAAGGCTTTTGACACAGTTTCCTGGGATTACATGCTAGAGCTTTTGAGCCAAAGAGGTTTCAGTGCCAGATGGCGGGAATGGCTGGCTCTCCTGTTCAAAACCTCAAGCTCATCTATCCTTTTAAATGGAACATTGGGGGCAAAGATTGTGCATGCTAGAGGACTTCGACAAGGTGACCCTCTATCTCCATACCTCTTCATCCTAGCGATCGATGCCTTGCAGAGGATACTGGACTTGGCAACCTCCAACGGCACCCTATCCCCTTTGAGGGGCAGGAATGCAAGACTTCGCCTCTCCCTTTATGCCGATGATGTTGTGATCTTCACAAACCCCATACAATCGGAGGTCCAGGCGCTGTTTACAATCTTGGGTAATTTTGGGGAGGCAACGGGCCTAAAACTAAATCTGGAAAAATGCACAGTAGCGCCAATTCGATGTTCGAATATAAATTTGGAACAAGTGTTGAGCTCTTTCGTTGGGAAGAAAGTTGATTTTCCTATGACCTACTTGGGCCTGCCTGTGACCTTGGGAAGACTAAAGATGGTGCACCTGCAAGGAATTGTTGACAAATCAAGATCCAAACTGTTGGGGTGGCAGGGCAAGCTCCTGAACCCGGCTGGGCGGAGGGAACTAGTTAGATCGGTGCTGAGCTCTATACCAATATACTTACTAACAGCTATGAAGCCACCAAAACAACTGCTAAAAGACCTGGACAAAATGAGGCGACGCTTTCTTTGGGCAGGGGATGAAGAACTTACGGGAGGGAAATGCAAAGTAGCTTGGACACTAGTTGCAAGACCAACTGTTTTTGGCGGACTGGGCATTCTGGATTTGGGGAAGTTCAGCAGGGCACTCAGGCTGAGGTGGCTTTGGTTCTCCTGGACAGCGCCAGATAGGCCTTGGAGAGGAACCAAGCTTCCTGTTGACGATGGAGATATTGCTCTGTTTACAGCTGCTACGAAAGTGACAATAGGAAATGGGAGACTAGCTTCATTCTGGAACTCAAGCTGGTTAAATGGTCAGGCGCCTGCACCCACTTACCCCCTACTGTTCAACCACAGCAAGAGGAAAAACAGATCAGTTAGAGAAGCCTTAAATGGAGGGGCTTGGATTAGGGATATTGCCTACAACCTGAATCATGAACTCCTAGATGATTTCTTCAAACTCTGGCGAGCAATAGAAGCGGAGGCGATTACCCTTGACGAAGCAAGAGAGGATCCGATTGTTTGGACCCTGGAAAGCTCAGGTGTATATACAGCGCAGTCTGCATACATGATTCAATTCGAAGGTCAAATCATTTCAAACTTTCCCAAATTAATCTGGAAGGCGTGGGCACCCCCTAAATGCAAATTTTTCGTCTGGCTTCTACTGCAAGACAGGCTCTGGACTTCGCAACGCCTCCAGTTAAGAGCCTGGCCAAATAATTACTTCTGTGCCCTATGTGAGCGGAATTTAGAGACAGCACACCATCTCTTCTTCGAATGCCCTTTTGCACGCAGTGTTTGGGCCTGGGTTGCCAATTGGAGTGGATGTCACAACCTACGACCGCAGTCTTCGTATAATGGGTGCGACCTGGAGCTTTGCTTTCTGGAAAAAGTGGATGGAGGAAGCAAACTGGGTCACTCTCTAGCTGTTCTTACGCTCTGGATGTTATGGAAACAAAGGAATGATTTCGTCTTCAGAGGAACCAGGAAGGATGAGCGACATACCTTTTTTGAAATCAAGGAGGAATGCTACCTCTGGTCTATCTCCGGCGGACATGTTTTGAAGCCTTTGTTCGTTGCTAATAACGCTCTTATGTAATAAACCTTTGTCTTGTTTTTTCTGTATTTCTCTTCCTCGTTTTCCTCTTTCCCCCACAGCCTAGGCTGTAGGTGGTCGCGCTTCTCACGCATGTAAACGTTGCTGCTGTTCTCTTCTTATGATAAATCAAAGCCGGGTTTTCCGGATCTTTCAAAAAAAAAATATAAATCAGCGAATAGTGTTTTCAGTCATGACTTTCGGTCAAGCGAACAAGCTCGATAAATAACCTTACGCAAGAGAGGAGTGGGTTACGTTACATATCAAGGAACACTAGAAACAAACTATCATCAGGATGCATGTAGGCTATGAAAGACAAATCAAAGTTGGCATATTTTAACCAAGTGTTAATGCATATATCTATATTTGTGTATGTACTACAATTGTCTTTAGTACAATTGGTCTGTATATAACTGTATTAAATTGGCACCTAACGTGTATACGAGTCATGATGGGCATGGGCACAATGCATCTGTAATCTGTAATAATAATATAATACAATCCATCGTCTACGAACGAAAGGGTATTACGCATGCATGGATGGTTGTGAGTACTTGATGACTTGAACAAAGTCTTGGTTCGATCCGTTGTACTGATCGAGCCATAATGAATCAAGGCATTTCGTGGAGTCTATGAGTATGGGCCAAGAATTCCATCAAGCTGCCAGGCAATACAACATGCATGGAATGGTACGGTGGTCTTTAATTTGAACACGCAATGACTGATGATGAGAGCATGCATGAGGTTCTTGCGTGGTGCTAGTTACATTTCGTTATATTATTCTGAGTGAGGTTCGTTGTCAAATTCCTTAACTATGTTTTGTACGACAAGGCGCGTTGAGAGTCGTCCGTGCACGGCGTTCTGTAGCTAGGCTACCTCACAGGTACAGCAGCCAACCCTCGTCTCATGATGACTCATGCATATGTGACCTATCACGCTAGATGTGAGCACAAGGAACCCGAAAAAAAAAGGGGTATACTCTGCATTTTCTTTTCTCAGAATTTGTCGTTTTGTTTAGTTTCCAAAAGAAATTTGCAAAAAAAAAATTAAATTCCACGTTCACATCGAATTTTGTGGCGCATACATAGAGCATTAAATATAAAAAAATAATAACGAATTATATAGTTTATCTGTAATTTATAAAATAAATTTTTTAAGCGTAATTAATTTATAATTGAATAATATTTATCAAATACAAATAAAAGTGTTATCGTGTCCATTTTTTTTTTAAAAAAAGATTGAAAGTAAAGAAGGCCCAAGTGACAGCGCGTGCACATGGTCAAACAGACCAGAACGACACATGTGCATGCGTGGTGTTCAGGGTTGGAAGAGACAAGAGAGAAAAAGGAAGTATGAAAACAAGCAGCGACGAAGCCAGGATTTGGCCAAGGAGGGGTTGATTCCTCTTCTTCTTCCTCCAGCCCCTCCTTTCCTTCTTCCTCTTCCTCCATGGCGTAGGGGGGGCTTAGGTGGGGCTTAGTGTATTCATGGCCGGTAGCCCGGGCGAAGCACGCCTAGCACGGGTGCTGGCTTCGTCGCTGAAAACAAGTACTGTACTATGCAGAGAAGAGTACAGTAGCATGCATATGCATGTGACTGATGTGAGACATGCGTAGATTCTGCACTCGTTGCGTCGATCTCATATTCTCATTTTGACCAATCTAGCGTGGATCACGAGCGAGTGAAACGAGGAGGGAGACCTATCGTTGATGCAGTGCATGCAGCATCGATCAATTGGACACGTCCGACGACGATCTTGACAATCACGCACACAACCAAACAAGGCGCGTACAATACATTTGCCGTGAGCGATCGAAACGAGACATGCATGCAGCTAGCCTACTATTAGCTTGTGTCGGCGCGCGCGCGCGCGCGCACTACGCGCCGCTACCTACCGCGAAATCGATCAGTCCTTTCTCCAGAAGTTTCAGCCGCGCCGGTACGTGCGCGCGCGTCTAAACCTCACCGATCGATGATATGCGTGCCCGGCCGCGAAATCGTAGCAGGGAGCACGCGCCACCAGTTTTATTTTACCACTACGATTTCCTGTGGACTGGACCGGCCGGCCGGCCGGCGGCGGCATAAAGATAATAATGCATTGATATCTAGCTAGCTTTAGGTCCCTATCGCCGGCGAGAAGCTTCTCCTGTAGAGTAGTCCTGTCCATGCAGTGGAAGCAAGATCTTTTCCGGCTCGCGCGCCAAAGCTAGAGGGACAGCACAAGAGATCACCACGATTCAGTCACGAGATTCGACGCACAGAGAGATACGGCACCTGTGGTGGGCTGCGGCGGACGCGGCGCGTCCACCCGTGCCGTTTTGCCGTCTCACGCGCACGCACCCAGCGCGCGGCCAGGGGCCGAGACAGATGGATGAGCGTCCCGGCTGACCGGCGCCGAGACAACTAACCCGCAGCCGCGCGCTTCCGCTCTTGCACCATCCCGTCGTGGCGTCGTCCGGTGGGTGTCGTCGGTCGCGTCGTGTCATCGTGGCGCGCGGTTGCGGACGGACGGACGCATGCATCTCCTCCGAATCTCCGATGCCGTCTCGCATGCGCCGGCGCCGGGTGGCAGGCAGTGAGGCACCAAACACGCGCGCGGCCAGGAGGGAGCGAGGACCCCCCGGCCCAACTCCCAAGCACGTGTCCCTCGCGGTCCGCAGGTAGGTAGCAAAGCCGGACGGACGCTGTGTGGAGCCCGCGCGCGTGTTTTGGATATTTGCGGCCACCAGCAGATCTCGCCTGCGCGTGTGCCGTCGTCGTTAATTAGTTTGATCGATGGATGGAATCTAATCTCTCGTCGTCTCATAGCGAGGGCGAGCGATCGCGGGGCCTGCTGCGGATGCGGATGGAGTAAAAAAAAATTTCGTGAATCGTGTGGCGGTGGTTAGTCGCGGTCGTCGCCACGTCGACCGACCACACCGGTCGGTGTCGCGGAGCTGGAATGGAATGGAGGGACCCCTCGACCCGGCCTTTTCCCTGTGCCCGTCCACATGATGTCACGTACTACTACTGCACTGCATTATTGGATCCTGATCGGGCTCCCTCCGCCGCTGGATGACGCTGATTACTGCACTGATGATCAGGCAGGCAGGCAGGGGTGAGGGTGGCTTCTGGGGGCGGTGCGGCCCGGGGGAGGGAGACGGCCGGACGGCCGATGATTGAACCCGCCCGCCTCCCGCAATGGTTATTAGGATCCAACTTCTCGTGGTTACGAGCGACAATCAGGCAGGTATAGAGACGCCTGCAGCGGCCTGACCCTGCGTTCGATACCGTGCACTGCCACCGCTACATGCCAGTAATTAAGACTCTTGTGCCATCACTGGTAGTACTACTAGTGCTAGTCCAAATAATGTTGTCGCTTGCTATCCTTTGCATGGACAAGCACGGTTCGTGTGATCCACTGCTAGCTCCTGGCCCCGCGCCCGCACGGCGTCGTGCGCGGCGGCCGGCTTGTCCGTCGTCGCAAATAATTCTCTCCTTTAATTCCGATGTGCTGCGTGGGGTGTCACGCGCGAGGCAGGACCGACCATACCGTTCGGAGCTGTGGCCGTGACAGCCGACGCGCGGCAAGGCTTGGTTCCACAACCGCTGCGAAATTAACAGTCGCCTTCCCAGGATGAGAGAGAGAGAGGCCAGCGACGGCTGCGGGGCACGTGCGCGGTTAGCTACACCTAACCAGCCTCCGCGCCACGGCCACACAGCTTCTGAAAGAAATTTTTATATATACTACAATAAAATTAACATAACTTGGGATAGCATAAGCCGGGAAATCAATTAGGACCCCAGTCTTGGAATCAGCAGGAATCTCATAGACGTAAACGACGCTAGGATATAATTTGTAAGCCCATGTACGGCAACTTGCAATCACGTGGAACGCACCTGGCCCTATCTAATTCATTTGGTGAACAAATATGGTTTGTTGAGTTTTTTTTTTTAAAAAAATAATGTTAACGAGTTATAGAGGCGAATTGAAAATTTCACTACGTACAATAATACCAATAGCGACAGGCAATAAAAACCATGACGCACAGGTTTTAAGTATGTTCCACGGATGCACGCTACTGATGCAGACTCACCAACAATAATTTAGGTTAGCGATGAGCGACAACTATCGCTCATCACTCTTCTGTGTAACCAATGGCCAAGAGAGGCCTGTCACCAATTATCAGAATACCACGTAGTAAGTTACGGCTGGTCGTCCAATCGTAATTAACATGTACGATATCACTAACCTATCATAATGTTTCTCTCAAATTGGTTACCTGTTATTTTTATACATCATTAGTGGCATGTCTATTTCTTTATCCCTCACTAAGACATAACCCCTTAGCGGTGTTGATTTTGCATGTTTCTTGACCACATCCTGAAGGAGAGTAAACTTCTACCAGTTTAAAGCCAACTAAGCACGATTATTCATCCTGAACCTCAAGTAGTAATCAAGTAAGGCTAACCACTATAAGGTGGGAGTTTAACTAACTTTAATGAGGTCAATATGGTTGTTTAAACATCCTTACCACGAAGTGCAACAAAGTAATGTAAACGTGAACAATGAGTATCCAAAATAAGGTTCAATAAGTAGTGGTACCCACCTATCATGATGTTCGAGTGATCTCATAAGATTATAATTGCTTAAATCGTTCCTTTCTTTCGTACTATACCTGCAAGAGAGGTGACATGGATAGAGTTGAGAAAGCTTTTAAAGAAATGATGCTTTGGGAAGATTGAGAGGGTTGATCCTTGTGATCTAGAGATACAAGCATGCTAGGTGATTTGAGGGTCAACTAGTATTGCCATAGGATAAAGGTAGGTCTAGGTTAAGGTGGATAAGGGCCTAGGTTAAAGGGTACCGGTAGAAAAATATTCAGTGCACATGTTGCCCCGCATGTCATGGCTTTGACAAAGAGTCCTCGTATCCACACCCATGCAGGCAACCATGCAAAAACCTTTACATGGTTATTGTATCTGGAGGTACAAGATTATTGCATCAATCTATATAACCATTCAAACACTATTCTTTTCAGATCAATGCATCTACTCAGTCTGCATCCACTTATGCAGGATATACAATGCATCACTTTGAAAGCAACCAAACACAGCTGAAAGATCCTTGTTTGGTTTTGGTAATTGAGTGACAACTTAGGTGGACTAATAGTGTTTATGTGAGATACACAGGAGATTAGTCCACAGGTGATGATGTGATGATGGAGGAGCTCGTTGCATATGAGACATGACATGGAGTCATGTGACCAAGGTGGAGAAGATCAAGATGAGGCTTGGCTTGATGGACCGGTTGCAAGAGTGAAGGGCAAGTCAGATGCTTTGAAGCGAGGGACCGCGTGTGACGGTGAAGCTTGAGCAAGACTTGGCGCCGATGGACCGAGGCAATGGTGAAGAGCAAGTGAGGTCAAGATCGATGATCCATTTATGCTCTGGAGGCAAATAGACTCAGCATGGAAGGCAGCACAAAGATTGTAGAAATCATGCTTCACAATTGGCCAACACTTTTTCAGGAATTCATTATTGAAACCATCTGGTCCAGGAGACTTGTCCAGAGGTAAGTTTCTGACAACATCATCAATTTCCTGGTGAGAAAAGGGCAGTTCCAAACAACTAAGATCAAAATTCTGATGAAGCAAAGAATCCAGATCAAATTGCATTCCTTCATAGCATGAAGAGCCCAATCTTTCTTTGAAATCACACCATATGAGATTAGCTTTGGCATCATGATTATACAACAGAATCCTAGACTGATCACTTAGGCTGGCAATGGAATTTTTTCTGTGCTTGATAGTAGCAATAGAATGGAAAAAATTTGTACCTTCATCCCCCAACTTGACCCACTTGATAGTCCCTCTTTGCTTCCAGAAAAGCTTCTGCTGGTGGAGAAGAGAAGATAATTTGCCATTGAGGATTACCCTACAGTTCCATTCTTCAATCGTCAAATCTCTCCATTCCTCAATAAGGTCAATAAGAGAGATAACTGCCTCAATGTTAAGGATAGTGCCTTTCAGCCTGGAAAGCTTGGACTGCCAAGATCTGAGAGCCACTCTAAGAGCCTTAAATTTTGCGGTAATAAGCTTAGCAGGATCAGACTGGGGGAACTCACCATTCCAAATTTGACTGACCAGGGGGAGAAAGGAATCATGGAGCATCCAAAAATTCTCAACTCTGAAAATATTACTTTTTGGAATGCTAGACTGAATATCAACCACAAGAGGCCAATGGTCTGATACTTCCATAACAAGGGAGTGAGCAGAAGTATTTGGATAAGAGGCAGTCCAACATTGTGAGGTAAAAAACCAGTCAATTTTCTCTAGCAAGGGGGGGGGGTTGTTTGTTGGTCCAAGTAATTTTTTTTCCCTGCAGAGGAATCTCAACCACCCCAATAGCACTCAAAGCATCATTGAACCTGAGCATGTCCAGAGCATTCCCACCAGGCCTATTTCTGTTTTCAGGGCGCCTGATAAGGTTGAAATCTCCCAGAAGCAACCATTCCACATCATCAGGCATCTGAAAATTACCAAGCCAATCTAGGAAAGCAATCTTACCCACAGGATCGCAGGGACCATAAACTGAAGTGAGAACCCAAGAATCATTATTCAGGGTCGAGGAGAACTCAACAGAAATGGAGAACTGATTTTGAAAAGCACAGTCCCAGCAAAAGAGGAGGATTTCCAGGACACCAAGATGCCTCCTGAGCTGCCAACAGATGGCAGAAAGCAGAAGTCATCAAAACTTCCAGGACAGAAGTTTCTAATATAGGATAAATCAAAAACTTCTCTTTTTATCTCCTGGATGCTAACAATATCACAATTACATTCCACAATCTTATTTCTAAGAGATTCCCACTTGCTCTCAGCATTAATACCCCTAATATTCCAACACAGCACCTTCCAAGCCCTTTTAGAATTTATAAAATCCATGAAACCATAAGGGATAATAAAAAGCACAACACTGCATAACAGTAGTGCTACTAAACAAGTACTGGTGATTACAATCGCAGGCATGCTCATAGAGCAGCAAAGAGTTTGAAAGCTGAAAAAAAGAACCTAAGGCTCTAAAAGAAGGAAATAAAAGATAAATGTGGGGCCAAAAACCACCACCAGACAGGTACTTTGGAAAGCACTTCATATCTTCACTTCTTGGGGTCCTTCTCTTCTGGAGCAGCATCTTTAGATGCTGACTTCTTCTTGTTGGTCTTGCTCTTGGAGCCACCAGACTTCTTCTCAGTATCAGCCTTGGATACTTCAACATCTGCAGAGGGCTTTTTCACATGCTTGGCTCCAATGGGAGCTTCAGTCTTTCTTTTTTTCTTCAGAGCTTCATCTCCCACAAGGGCAATATCAACATCACAAAGGGAGGTGCAAATGTTTCTGATCACTTTGGGGGAGAGAGAAGGAGGAGCTGATTCACAGCCTAAGCACTGCTTCACCTTGCAGACAGAGGAATGGAAGCCTTTTTTATTATTCTGGATTCTAGGGCTCCTTCTGAGCTCACTCTCGACAAGGACAGGTTTACCTCTAGCCTTGCTTGGCTCCTGCTCAATAGGTGGTGCCTCTGAAGGATCCACATCAGTGACATCCTGCTCCAAGAGAGAGACATCCTGTTCCAGGTCAGACAGAGAGCAGATCATGAGCGTTGAACTGAGGGGGTACTTGTCAGGAATGGTAAAACCCACACTCTATGCAGCTGAAGTTCCCCCTTTAAAAGGAAGTTTCAATATCTATGCACCATGAAATTCAAGAGCAGGACCTGATGAATGAGGATGAACTTCAGCTGCATAGATATTGAAACTTCCGTTTTAAAGGGGGAATAAAATAATTTTTAATTTTGCACGTACGTATTGGCAACGTGCATATGGTCTTGTCAGTTCTGATTTTTTTATTTCACTATGGTAGTATTTTCGTTTTATTTGACAAGTAGTGTCTAATTATAGACTAATTAAATATAAAAGATTTATTTTGCGATTTACGGGTAAATTATGTAATTAATTTTTATTTTCGTATATATTTAATGTTTTATGTATGTACTCAAAGATTTAATGTGATGAGTAAAAAGTTTTTGGTTGGAAAAGTTCAAATACGGAGCGAACTGTCACGGCCATGCAATGCAATCATATGAACTATGACGACTCTGAGAAACATACGTATGACTGCATGCCTACTCGCGCTTACAGCGAAAAAAAACGATTGTCCGTAAAACAAATGAAAATGACACGGAACGAATTTTGTCAAAACCTGACCAGAAAAGATCAAATGCACTTCTGAACTTTTGCAGATCCGTCCACCACATCGATTTGCTAGAACTTTCAATCCCGTACGTAGAGATTGGCGGGGAGCCATCAGTGTATTTTATAATTATATTTAGTACGGGATCTTGACGTGTACTACTAGCCAGCAGGTCTCTTCAATATATCCAGTTACCAGGGGCCATGGGGGCCCTCATATCATGGAAATGGAATCTTCAACCGCAAAAAATTGGGTTCCAGCTCTAAAAAAATGAATAACCATGTACTACGTGTGCGTGCAATTGCAGTACACACAGCTCCATCAGCTTAACACCAAAGATAATGGAAGCTTGGCCAATGAGCAACAAGCGTCAAGCAATGATCGAGCATATATGCAGCCCCAAGAAACACGTCACCGGCCGAGAATTCTCCAACTACTTGCTCTCGCTTGCTTGGTGTTCACTGCTACATATATATATATGTGCTCATCATCAGTGCCCAATACTGTGTAGTGGGCCCATCTCATGGTATTAGGATCAACTGCAATTCATGGCTGAATATAGCACGGAATCATTCATGGCACTCGTATAGTCTGTTTCCTGATCCTGCCTCTGAAACGGAATAGACGCATATAGGACTTTAGTTGTTCTCCATATCACAGCCACAAGTTTTTTTTTTTTTTTTTGGCTCAGGCTTCGGTAGTCCGCTCATCTTTTTGCCCTTATATTCCTCTTACGATGGGTAGGCACCGATGTCCACATTGAGAACGAAATCAAACGCGCTCCAGGCAGAAGCCAACAAATGGCCGTAAAAAGCATGAGATTCATGAGGCATTTGTGTCCATTATTTCTTTGAGTTTTTCTTTTTCTTTTTTGAATCATTAGTTCTTTGGGTTTTCGTAGAACAGAACGCAACGGATGCAACCAACATGTCCCGATCGAACAAGTGCCTGCCAAGGCGCTCACTAAAGAATCTAGCTACTGGTACAGGTACAGTACCTAGTATATATTACTGTGTCTTGTATCGTAACATCATCGTGTTGCTGTTATATAAACAAAATTTACGTACATCTCACTATTACAAATTGTGTGCGCAAATCTAACCCGAATTGAAGAAACCAAATACATACTCCCACAATTATTACACACTTATATTTAGTGGGTAGAGTATATAACGTACTAATTAACCTACGTACTACCTACTATAGCGTTGCTGTCTGCATCATTCATGGTCCTCTAAAATAAATAGAGCCTTAATTGCCAAATCAACTCGACAAAGCATATTGAACTCTACATGTAATCTGAAAAAAATCCTCCCCAACTCCATCCATCCTCACATAAAAGTAAGAGCTTAATTACTACTAGATTCAGAAAATTTCACGCAACGGAAAGTATTCTAGCACTATTTTTTATGTTGAAGTGTTCTACCGCTATTTGTACTTGTATATGTACTACGCAGCAGTATTTGACGCGGTTCGTTAGTGAGAGATACCTAGGTCTTTTTGCTAGCTTCCTCACTAATTTGCCTTGAAAATTCTCTAGTCTCTTTTTTTTTTGGTGGTGGTGGGCAGGGGTTGGACTGCATATGTGGCAGAAAAAGATGGCTTATGACGCCAACGGACTGCATTTGTCACCAGCGGCCAGGACGGACTGCATTTGTGTTTCCGCCACCTGTGTGGCATCATGGCACGGTTCACCGCGTCCGCAGGCCGGTGCACGGCTACGCAGTGTCACCAGCGGCCAGGACGGACGGGGCCGGGGCCTGCTTTGCATTGGTCCGACGTGTCCGGCTCTCCACGTGACGACGTAGCTTTCTTTGCCTCCCGGGAGCAGCAACGTGCAGTGCCAGTGGGGCTCATCCATCAACTACTAATATATATACTAATAATCAAATGGATTAGGCCTCCTAGTTTAGGACCGCTGACGATGATGCATGCGTACGGGCAGAGCATGAGAATGGGTCGAGCTGGAGCGAGGAAGCGAGATGGCAACTCCGATCCCAACCCAGGCTCCTCCAGAAGCAATGCGTGGCCACTCATGACCCCACCGTGCCTCAGCTACTTGTAGTAAGGCATTGTTTAGTTCACTCCGAAATTTAAAAACTTTTCAAAATTTTTCGTCACATCAAATCTTGTATCACATGCATGAAACACTAAATATAGAAAAAAAATAAAAACTAATTACACAGTTTATTTGTAATTTACGAGACGAATCTTTTAAGCCTAGTTAGTTTATAATTGGACAATATTTACCTAAAAAAACGAAAATATTACAGTACCAAAAATCTAAAATCTTTTCGAAACTAAACGAGGCCTAATCTTACATTTGTATGCAAGCAGGCGGCGGCTTGGACGCCATCCATCTCGGCTTTTTGTTTATCCGTTCACTGTGCGCACGCGCTTCATGCACGCAATCTATTTATTTATCCCTTTTTCGAAATCCCTCTCTTGTCCAGTCCAAAAGGCCACGGTGATTCGTTGCCACGTCGTTTCTCTCTAATCATTCCACAACACGCTCGCTTCCTAAACTGCCCCCCGTGATGCGCTTTCACAGGTGTGTGTGTGTGTGTTTACGGTAATCTTCGCCGACCGAGCGGACGGGAAGACCCGCTCCCGTCGCGCCCGACGGAAACCTGGTGGGCCAGGTTGATGCTCCCCGCCCACGTCGGCGCCAGTATGGGCCTGGACGGTTTCCTCCTACCGCCCTGTGACGTAAAGCCCCGTTCCTCCGTTTCATCAGTAATAGTAATTAATACACAGAGAATAGAGGAAACAAGAAAACTGCTAGGCTCACCCATCTTTCAGCCAGTGACGGAGCCATAATTTAAAACTTAGGTATTTCTACTTTCACGTCATAAAAAAAAATCAAATTCTTAGATTTAAAATATAGTTAATAACACTGCAAAATCAGCAACTGTAAACCAATATTTGCTTTCTAGTTGAAAGGCTAATTTCTTTTACCTGTTTTGAGCTGAAATGTCCGAAAATACTATAGATTATAGCATTGTACATTTATATATATATATATATATATATATATATATATATATATATATATATATATATATATATATATATATATATATATATATATATATATATATATATATAAGTATATATACATATCTACATAAAAGTGTATCGCAATAGTTGGATATTCCCAGAAATACTGGAAAATACCCCTAAATCCGCCACTGCTTTCAGCTACACAAGATAAATCATACTTACTATTTCTCTCTGTTCTAAATTATAAGTTGATTTAATTTTTTGGTACACTAATTTTACTATCAATACATAGCAAAACCGATGTATCAAAAGAGTCAAAGTGACTTATAATTTAGAATGGAGGGAGTAGTAGAAATCTTGCCACAAGAGAAATAGAAACATAAGACCTATATGTTGCAAAAAGATAACTTAAACTGTTATGTGTGTGTATGTTGCATAGAGTGACCTTCGTACATAAAAAATTGAAGTATAGTGTAAACATACTACAAGCTAGCATGTGAATTGTCAACTTAGCAAACGTGGTAGATTTTTTGTTTTCAAAAAAATACAAAAATACCACAAGAGTTTAGGCTTACTTGTGATTACATTTGTAGAGAGTCCATAGAATCCTTGCAAATCACATATTCTAGTGGCTTCCACCACCGAAGTAAAACAGGTGATTGTGATGGTTGTGCGACAATTGAGATGCAACAATAGCTTGTGTAGTCAAGTTCCTCTATGTTAGGCAATGATACCGATCCCATTTTAGGGTGTCTGTAAGTAGGCAAAATTATAATCTAAATTTTGTAATTTTCACTAAGACGGACCAAGTACTATTTGCACAAAATTGAACTCCTTTTGGAATCAAATACAAAAAATCCAACTATTGACAAAACTTCAAATGAGTTAACAATGTTTGATTACCACACCACATGGTTTTTCTTTGGCAAGCTGATTGACAAACTCGTCTCTATTTTGCTAGATTTTTTTAAATGAAACTCTTTAACATTGTATTAGTATTGGCCGCGTCAAATTTGAAGAGGACTCTTAGAGAAAAGAACAAAGATATGAAGTATATATATTTGTGTCTAGAGTTTGTAGCCATTCGGTTAAGGTATATGGCTATTTGTTTGACCACCTAGCAAAACTAAACCATCTTTTGATTATATCTTATTGGATGTTTCGTTGGAATTGGTTCATTTTATCGACAACCACTATTTTTTAGCCACAGAACGTAGAAACGATCAACCAAACAAAGTAATCAAACCGAAGCGTCATTCATTGGCTTGGTGACTATTCATTTATTATTTATTGTGTGGCGGTACGAAGCTCTGGTGGACATAGCAGCAGCAAGCCCGCGTGGATTTGTCCCATTGTTTTTTTTTTGTTTAACAATACTCTATAGTTAATAGTCGTCGACAGAGGCTTTTGCGTGTGCGTTTACCAGTTGCCCATCCGGTTACATGTCACGGAACCTCAGGCTGAGGCCACGGAGAGAGCAAGCAAGCAAGCAACCGAAAAGGCTCTGCCTGCAACACAAGAGACAACAAGGGAAGAAGTAGACGACTGAGGCTAGAAGAAGAGCAGGACAGACAGGAGCTATAAGTACCCCGCCCCTTCCACCCTCTTCCTCCACCTCCTCTCCCTGCCTCATCCATCCATCCATCCGCCGTTCCGTTCCTCAGCTGGCCGGCCGGTTCCATCCATCCCAGAGAGCCCAGCTCGGTCGGCAGCTGCAGCAATCCGGCGAGACAGAGAGAGAGAGAGAGAGGCGATCCGAGAACCACTCTCGGCAACCCAATCCGGCGCGCGTGCGTTTGTGAATGGTGAACGGCGAGCCGGCGGGGGCGGAGTGCACGCGGGCGTCGCTGCTGGGGAGGTATGAGATCGGGCGGACCCTCGGGGAAGGCAACTTCGGCAAGGTGAAGTACGCGCGCCACATCGGCACCGGCGGCCACTTCGCCATCAAGATCCTCGACCGCAGCAAGATCCTCTCCCTCCGCATCGACGACCAGGTACCGCCGGTTTCGAATTTCAGTCCAGTCCTCCGCCGCCGCCGCGCCCGGCCGGCCGGTCGACCATCCTCCATTACTGACACACCAGCTTCCCTGCGCGGCGTTGGCAGATTAGGAGGGAGATCGGGACGCTCAAGCTGCTCAAGCACCCAAATGTCGTCCGCTTGCACGAGGTGCGTGGCGTGTGCGTGTGTCACACCAAACCTCAACCTCCTCCTGGTTCATTTCTTGCTGGATGCTTCTCCCTCCTGCTCTCCCAATTCTTTGTGTGAGACGCGTAGGGTCCGATCCTGTGGACTGCTATGATGACGCTAGAAATAATCTGACGATCGAACCTGCAGAGATTAGGCTAGCAAGTTGTACAAACTTGCAAGTAACGGAAAAAGTTTGGCTTTTACTTGGAACCAAGATAAGGATTAGCGGTTTTGCTTGCGCGGCCGGGATGAGATTCTTGCATTGCATCATAAACAAAACAAACAAATTTCTGCTCTGCTAGCTCTCGTCGCTTGCGTCTCAAATGCTGTTCACGCGGAAAACGCCGGCGGGAGCTTTGACCGCCGGCCGGTCGTCCTTCCATCGACGCCGCACGGCATCTCGCCGGAGTTTACTCCGGCCGCTAGCTCTGTGTTTGGTTCCATGCCCGGTCACGGTGGGGCATGATGCGCTTTCGCCTCGCCACACCGCCATAGATGCCTGTCTAGTCTAGTCTAGTCTAGTCTAGTTCACGGGCTCTTCGCCTCTGTGGGTTCCAAAGCAGAAAAAAAAAGAAGGCTCACGGGTTCCTTGAAATGAAAACTCATCAACAAAAAAAATTTGCAAGAAAACGATGCGATTTGCCCAGATTTTTTTTTGGGTGTGAAATTGCTTGTGGATTTGTGGTAGTAATAACAAGGAAAAAAAAGTTTGCTTTTTATTTTGTGGTGAAAACCATATGCATTTCAACAGAGACATTTCAAGCCTCACAGTCACAGTTCCGAATCCCAAGTGATCACATTGAAAGCGTCAGGCACGTCTCGTGTCTACTGATGAATGAATGAACAACCCGAGAGCCGGCCACGGCCGAATGGTTTCCGGTACCCACCCCACAGTAGCCACCAAGGGCCGGGCCCACCGGGCGGTACGCATATTCTATGCCTCTTGTGGGGCTACCGGTCGAGCCATGTGGCCGGCTCCCTGCTGGGCCCGCCACGTCGGCCTCACACGGTCCCGGTACATCTGGCCAGGCGGGTACTCTTGGGGCCATGCCTCGTGAGCTGGGTGCACCAAGTCACCCACACCGCGTGGGCCTTCTCGCGGACACTTGTCACGCGGGCCCCGCACACGTGTTCCACGGCCCCTTTGGCTCCTCTATCCCCCCAGGCCGCGGTCATCAACTCTGTGTGCCTTCCTGTGATCGATCTCTGGGCTCTCCAGAGCAGTCACTGGCTTGCAGCAACCACCAATCACCGTGCTCTAGACGAGAGAGCCGTGAACAGTTTGGGGGATTGATTGATGATTTAGAGGAGCAGGCTCAACAGCTCCCTCACCAAACGAAAGCCCTTTTTTTCACTACAAAACACTGGCATCGAGTACGTCTAGTACTACCAAAAGAAGCCTTGAGCATTCAGGGTAATAATAATTGTGATGAGGACCAAACGTCCAAACTGAACCGGGGAAAGAAAAGATGCAGGGAAAGAAGCTAAATTTGTCTGCCTGCAGCAATCGCTTAGTTGCTGAAAATATCAATAATTGTGTGACCTGTGTGAAACTGGAAGGAAAAAAAAAGGATCGGTGACTGATATTGGGATCAATTTCTCTCTGCAGGTTGCTGCTAGTAAAACAAAGATTTACATGGTGCTTGAGTTTGTTAATGGAGGCGAGCTCTTCGACAAGATTGTAAGCCACCAAAACTTCATCGTCAATACTGTTTGTTTGCATGTAAAACTAGTGCCTCATCTTTTTTAACGCTTTTTTTTTTCTGCTTCCATTTTAACTATCAAAGGCTATAAAGGGAAAACTGTCTGAACATGAGGGCAGGAGGCTTTTCCAGCAGCTAATTGATGGTGTCAGCTACTGCCATGATAAAGGTGTCTACCACAGAGACCTTAAGGTATTCACATATAATTGTTAATCTGTCGTTACATCCGCTTGTAGATGCCAGAAGTTGTTTATCAGTTGTTTCTCTTGCATTCATGTACTACTTGACAGCGTGGAACTCAAGTAGGGCTTTGATTCTTTTGTGACAGCAATTTTCTTCTTTATTCTACTATTACAGCCAGAGAATGTCCTTGTTGATAGGAAAGGCAACATCAAGATCTCTGACTTCGGCCTCAGTGCTCTACCTCAACATCTCGGGGTACGATGATATGATTTATTCAACTTTGTTCCGTGTATATAATTATTCTTCTGTATACATAATTTACCAAACAACATATCACAACTTTCAGAATGATGGACTTCTGCACACAACATGTGGCAGCCCCAATTACATAGCTCCTGAGGTAAAAACCGACAACATGCAGAAAGTAGTACGAAATAAGCAAAGTTCTTTCATTTCTCCTCTAGGTGCTAATTTGTGTGATAAATTATGCAGGTTTTGCAAAACAGAGGTTACGATGGCTCCTTGTCAGATATCTGGTCTTGTGGAGTAATTCTTTATGTGATGCTTGTTGGTTACCTTCCCTTTGATGATAGGAATCTTGTTGTTCTTTATCAGAAGGTTGGTATCACAAAATAAGCTCTGAAATTTTGCAATCTATAGAAGTTGAGAGACCATCTTGACAGTACCAAATTGCTCTGTTGGTATATAGATTTTCAAGGGAGACTGTCAGATCCCAAAGTGGCTCTCACCTGCCGCACAGGACCTTCTTAAAAGGATCCTTGAACCAAATCCAATGAAGAGGATCAACATCACAGGGATCAGAGAGCATGAGTGGTTCAAGAAGGACTATGTACCTGCTGTTCCATACGATGATGATGAAGATGTCCTTTCCGGTTCAGTTCTCTCAATAAAAGAGGTATATAAAGATAAAGTTAATTTTGAGAGGACATAGGAATAGGATAAACTACTCATTCTTTTGGTTTCATATTGAATAAAGCTGACTGTTGATTTCTTGTTCCTGAAGCAAATTGAAGAACCAGCACAAGAAAAGTGTACTCATATCAATGCTTTTCAGTTGATCGGAATGGCTTCTTCCCTTGATCTTTCTGGTTTATTTGAGGAAGAGGTTAGTGTTTATACATTTTCTTTTCATTGGTTCCCTATATTTGTATAGTTCAATTAACAGCACAACGTAGTATAGCCCACGCTTTTCTCTATAAATCGCATATAGCTCAGTCAACACTACCCCGATGAGCTTATCTGGATACCTGCACATTGAGAATTGAATGTTGATAAAAAAAGTGAGACATGGAAATCTACCTCACTTTTATGGTTCGTGTATTCATTGCAGGATGCAGCTCAAAGAAAGATTCGGTTCACTTCAACGCATCCACCCAAGGATTTATTCGACAAGATTGAGAGCGTTGCGATGGAGATGGGATTCGAAGTTCATAGGGGGGCAAGCAAGGTAGATAAGCATGTATTATAATCACCATAGCATAGTTTTATATAAATTGATAGGATAGCTGAACTAAACTAAAAGTCATGCTGTTTTGCAGCTCAAAGTCTTGAAGAATAGCAAATGTTCCAAGAAGTCCAGGAATCCGTCATCATTTTTGGTGTGCACTGAGGTAAAATGACACAGGACACCTTCCTTTTATTCTATACAATGCAGAAAAGAACATATATAAGTTGATCTTACAGTACAATTATGATCTTTCAGGTGTTTGAGCTTGGGCCATCATTATATGTTGTAGAACTTAGGAAATCCCATGGGGACTCTACATTGTATAGACAGGTAACGATGCACACCGAATATTACATTCTTTTGCCAGTTAAATTATTGCAGATGTATATGAAGTGCTGCATCTAAAAGTGCAATTCTGTTGAAATGTACCACAGCTGTGCGAGAGGCTCTCGGATGAGCTAGGGGCCTGCAAGACAGAGCAGATTATGAGGACTGAATCACTGAGTGACGATCTTTCGAGCCTCGATGGCGAAGCGTTCCCTCTATCTGGGTTCTGATCATTGCTTCCCTATGTGGTTTTGGGCAGAGGGGATGAGGAACATGCTCGTTCCTGATGCAATTCTAGATTAGGATCATGAATATAGTGTACAAAGCGAGCGGTGCAAATTAGCCACCAAGTTGAATATATATATATAATAATATAAGAAATGATATGTTGCATACTTTCTAATCTTTCTAAGTATTGCTAGATCAAATGTTCGTTTGAAGGTTACATCCAAATCAGAAGAATTGTCCTGGAGACCGTAAGCTGGGGAGCAAATTTCATACAGATAATCACTTCGGTTTGTAGACATTTCAAACTGACAGTAGAAACACTATGCAGATAGCGGGCCTCGACATCATACACCCTGAACCCATTACATTGTTTGGATGTCCATGTATTCACCTCAATCCAGTTTAAGTTCCACACCAACCACTCCAACACACATGGATTAAGGTAGATACATGAGCATCCAAACAATGGCTAAGTAAAAGCGCACAATAACTGTATGGATATTGAGATGACCTCATGGAGGATTCAGAATTTAAACTAGCAAGCAACATTCTGAATCAAGTTTCAAACACCCTGAATCCATTACATTATTCAATGCAAATAGCATCATACAAAGTCATGCACAAAGTGCAAACCAAGATATTAAGAGACGATACATCAAGCATCATACATGTAACTGCAAATAGCATGATACATTGGTATGCACAAAGTGCAAACCAAGCTGTAATGTAAGAGACGATACATGTCACATAAGCTAACAATTCAACAAGAACTGGTCTGAAATTCAATTATGGGGCACGCAAGTAGCATAAATGCCCCCCACCTGAAATCACTGGCGGCTCAAAAGCTTAGGAAGTTCAGATCAAGTATAGAACAAAACACCTCACAACAACAGCACTTCATCAGTTTGGCAGCATGAAGCTCGATCATAAAGCATTCTTACATCTTCTTCTCACCATTTTTGAAGAGTTGCAGCGTCCGCGGCCTCTTGGTACGCGGCTTCTTGGTACACGGCATCTTGGTACTGGAGCTTGCCTTGCCGCTCGGGAACAGCTGCAGCGTCAGCGGTGCCCTGGCTGCTTCCGCAGCAGCCATTGCCAGTTCCTTCGTGTTGAAGGAGTTAATCGCCACCTCCTTCACGTTGAAAGAGTTAGGCGCCCGATGTGGGGTGGGCTCAGCCTGGACAGCCTCTGCCTCATTCTCAGCAGCGTTGTCATTGAGGTCATTCTCAACCGTATTCTCATTGAGGTCGAAAAGCGGCTTTGATTGTGACGACGACGGAGGCGTGTGCTTGGCCACGGCGAGAGCCATCGGCGCAACACTGCTCGCCGTGCCGATGGTTAGCGTGGCCAGCGATGGCATCTCGTTGCGCCGCACCAGCATCACGTTCCCCACGTTCGCCTCAGCCTCGTCGTCGTCGTCGTCGTCTTCTTCTTCTTCTTCTTCTTCTTCTTCTTCTTCAGACGCTGGTAGTGGTAGGTCATTCTCGGGGGATTGCGGCACGACCCAGGAAGGATCTTCCTTCATAGCGATGTCGTTGGCCACGCCAAGAGCGTCATTCGCCCTCGTCCGAGCCTCCGCCGCCTCCCAGGCCAGCCGCTCCGCGGCTGCGCGCGTCGCGGTCGCGTGCCGCTGCAGCAAAGCCAGCGCCATGCGCGACGCCAGGAGGAGGACCCTCGCGCCGCACTCGTCGATCTGCTTCCTGCAGGACGGCGCGTAGGTGAAGGGCCATCCGTTCTGGGCCGCGGTGCAGGGAGGGCAGACGAAGGCGCCGTCGTCGTCGGCGGGCTCCTTGTAGAGGCACGGGAGGTGCGCCACGGCTTCGCGGCAAACCTGACAGGTGACGGTTGGTGCTGGAGGGGCCAGGAGCACGTCGCGATCGTCGAAGTCGTACGACGGCGAGGTTACGAGGTAGAAGCAGCGGCAGCAGTACAACGAGCGGTGGGAGAGGATGAGACAGGAGCTGCAGAGGCGGCAGGGCACGCCACGGCGTAGCACGCGGTGCAGAGGCCAGGTATCCGGATCGGAGGCGCAGCCGTCGCCGTCACAGCCGTAGTGCTTCCGGAATGGAATTGGAAACGACCTGGGCGGGGAATTCATCGGTGGCGCTGGGCCGAAATAAGAAGGGCCGGTGTTAGTCGATTAGGGTTTCTCGAGAAAAGGGTTTGACCTCAATATTTCACAAATCTGAAAATTCTCAACCCAAACCAATGTAAAATTTCCATGGATAAGAGAATACCTGTAACAATATTTTTCCCCTTCTCTTGAGCCATTAGAAATTTCTAAATAGCAGGCCACAACTCGTCGGCGATAGAGATCTACCTACACAGCGGTGGCGGCGGCGGCGGCGCGGCGGGTATGAGGTACATCAAGATCGAAAGTCTATGATAGTTTCCATCTCAGAGCTTAATCATATAGAGGATTTCTTTATGGCGATACGCCGAGATTTAGGTGTATGGTCGATGAATAGGAAAGCGGGATGTTTATGGCAGGACGCTAACATTGGTAGTCTTATAGGCTCTGGAAGGCGGCGGCGTGGGTGGGTGGGTGGAAAGGGGATAGTGGCAGCTAGGGTTTGGAGAAAAACATTGGTAGAATTTATTATTATTATTATTATTATTATTATTATTATTATTATTATTATTATTATTATTATTATTATTATTATTATTATTATTATTATTATTATTATTATTATTATTATTATTATTATTATTATTATTATTATTATTATTATTATTATTATTATTATTATTATTATTTAATTTTCTAACAGTATTATGGTTTTATTCCTTGAATCATATGTTAGGAAAACCAAATATTAATAAATATCTATGCTATTCTTCACTATGATTCCTATTTTATTTCTACTGGAATAACAACTTACAATATATTGTAGGTCATTTATCTTGACACTACTACCAACAATTTCAAGAGACAATTCTTTATTTTGAGAGGCAAGCAAAATATGTTCCAATCTGCTAAAATGCGTCAGGATTTTCAAAGGCGGTTACCATTTACAGTGATATACGAATAATCTTCAAAAATCAACTAACAAAGGTGGACTTTTTAAGATGTTCGCCACTAAAAATGAGGACCATTTCTAAAGGTGTACCCCTTAAAAGACCCTTATCTAGAAATTGAGGTCTAGGCCCATTTAGCCTCCCTCCAATCCTAGAAACTAACACCCCTCCTCATCTCAATCTCAGCCGCCAACCTCTCCTCCCCATCAAGCACCCCTCCCTCCCTTGGTCTCTCCTCACCGAGCAACACATTTCTCCCTTTGTCCTCCCACAGTCTATCGTTCCCACTAGTGCCTCCCTCTCCTTGATCTCTGATCAATGCTTCACCCATCCCTCGATCTTTCCTTCCTACCATACCTCTCTCACTTTACATATCTCACATGTCAACACTAGGTCTGTGGCATCCCTTTGATGGTCAGTATATCTACCCTCCAATTGATAGTTGCGCATGGCCTTTGCACTTCAACCGATAGTGTCATGCGGCCCCTATCTCTACTAATGACACAAAGGACCCCTGTGAAAGCCCTAGTTTAGTTTTAGAAAATTGATGAAACTCAAAATACTAACCTCTATGCTAAGTGTGTGTAGACTAGATAAGGTTGATACATGCTAAGTGAAGGAGCTAAAGGATAATGGTGATGGTGGTGATGACCACAAGCTAAAGCACTCACCGGACGCTGGTAGCGAAGGCGTCAAACGCTAGTCCAGCGTCCAGTGCTTTGTGACTTAATGTCATTCTTCTGAGTGAAGCATGAGAGCGTTCGACGGGTTCGTGTCAGACGCTGGTCTGACACTGTTTCAGTGTCTAGTGACTTGTGACGTCAGCAACTGTCGCGAGCGAGTTTCAGGTTGTGCGCATCGGACACTGAGGTGTGTCTAGTGGACCACCGTCACACACGTCCGACGCAGCCCCAAGTAGTTTTTGAACTCTCTAAGTAGCGTCCGGTGTGAGGGTCGCGCGTCCGGTGCGTAGCACCTGACGTGTCCGACGCCTCTCAACTGAGAACTTTAATATTTAAGTGACCATTAGAGATCAACGGATCATTGTTTGACTGAGGACATGTGGTAGCGATCTAGAGCGGCTGTCAAGGCAGCATCAGACACTGGACTGCGTCCGATGCCTAAGTGTCGGCTC
Source organism: Sorghum bicolor (assembly GCF_000003195.3). Lineage (NCBI taxonomy): Eukaryota > Viridiplantae > Streptophyta > Magnoliopsida > Poales > Poaceae > Sorghum > Sorghum bicolor. Next base: position 13,571,069 of record NC_012872.2, read on the forward strand.
GTCCGATGCCCCTGATAGAGGACTATCCTAGGGGGTAATGGCTCTGTTCTTTAGGGACAATTATAAATAGTGTTTGACTGGCTTGGGGCTCACTCTCTTGGCACTTTGACATACTTAACATCCTTGTGAGTCTAAGCAAACTCCTCTCACTCATCTTCTTCATAGATTCATCATCTTTTTGAGATTAAAAGTGATTCTAAGTGCATTTACATGAGTGATTGCATCTAATGGCACTTGGGGATCATTTGAGCTATGGTTTTTTTGTTACTCTTGGTGGTTGCTGCCATTTAGATGGCTTGGAGCAGCGAAGGAGCATTGACATGAGCTGGTGATTGTTCATGGCCATCTCTTGGTGATTCTGTGGGGTTCTTCTGCCTTCCTCGACAGAGCACCAAAGGCAACTCTAGTAGATTGGGTGTGTCATTGAGCTACCTCACTTGTGGGTAGGTTCTTGTGGTGTTCTAGCAAGGACAAGGTTTGTGCTACACCTCTTAGGCACCAAACCACCAAGTGTTGGTCGACACAATGGGGACTAGCATGATGGAAAGCACATGAACCTTGGGAGGAAAATTAGTGTCTCAACTGTGATTCATTGGCATTCTCTCAGTGATTGATTGTTCATATTTTGGTAATTGGTTCATCCTCTATATGGTGGTATAAAGATTATATCCTCTATTTTTACATTCATGCAAAGTAGTGTAGTTAGCTCTAGTATCTAACTTTGTCTTGTGTAGCTTAGTTCACTAGTGTAGCTTGCAGTGACTTAGCTCTTGTGTGACTAGTGACTTTACTAACTAGAATTATTGGGATAGGTGCCTTGCAAACCCTCAATAGAGCTAGAGCAAAAAGCTTTGCTTTGTTGTTTACTAACTCCTTGCTCTAGTGACTTTGTAGATTTTTTTTAATAGGCTATTCACCCCTTCTCTAGCCATATTAGGACCTTTCACCCTACCTACTTCATGGTGCTCCTACCTTGGTGCCTTCCTCAACGTAATCCATGGTAGATGACCTGGTGAATGGTGCCTGTGGGACTTAGAAGATAATGGAGATGGTTCGGCTCACTCTAGTTAATGATCCATGTGTTTATTTGCTAGATCTATGTAGGGGCAGCATGGGTGGTTATTTGATAGCATGGTGCAATTGTGTGTTGTTAGGTTCACCTAACTTCTTCATGACCCAATGTCTAATGAATCTCGATGAGGAGGAGCACTACAAAAGTCACCCTTGCAAGGTCAACAACTCCACCGATGACTTCATCAGCATACCTCTATGACAAGGACTTCATCAATGTGTGTGTCTCCCCTCTCTTCCTCTCTCATTTGGTTATGTTGTAGTCATGCGTAGAAACAAAAATGGAGCTAGAGCACTCATGGGCGTTATGTGTTGGGCTCCTACATCGCTAGTGAGCACAAGATTCTACATAGATAGGACCGATGAAGCATTCACCGTGGTAGTTAGTAGTTGTGGGAATTCCAAGCAGCCTTCAAACCCTCATTGGGAGGCAGCAAGGTGGAGGCCGAGGGTGCAATACAAGCAAAGAAGGAAGTGAGGAAAGCAAAGGTAACACATTAGAGGCCTAATAAATTTAGGGGTAAGTGGCCATTAATTCATCATCTCTATAGTCATGCCCGTTGAGTATTTATAATCCATACCAAGGGGCACGATGAAATTACACTTGCACCAGAATTGAATGGGAACATTTTTCCACACACTTGGGGAAATCTTAGGCATTTAATACCCATAAATATTTTTACACATACTTGGGGGAATCTTAGTCATTTAACACTTTGTATTCAACCACCTACTTGATGCCATTATATTTCCCTATTTGCGATACCCCTCTTTGATGAGCCCATGTGACGACGCCTAGGGGTGGCTCAAAAGATTCATCCCGGCTAGTTAGCTTCGGAACAAACCCTCGACCTTGAAAGACAAGACGTCATGATGATACCTTTTCTAGGGAAGTTAGTGCGGGAGACACATATAGTTCTAGCGAAGGTATCTGAGGAAACAAATGCACCGACTTGGTGCCATTGATGGACCAACAGTGAGGCCTTGTAGTAAGGGTTCCATGGCGGTAGGTGCTAGCGAGGGCTCTATCCTAGGTGATGGAGAGGCAAAGGTGATGTTGCAAGGGCATTCCCCCAACAATAGCACCTTGGGGCTTTGTGCCAACTCAGTAAGATGATTGATGCAGCGATATTAGGAGACAAGAAAAGCTTAATCCCAAGGGTCTTTGACTTAAGCAACTTAATGTAGGGACTTTCCTAATCTTCTCGTCATAGGATCAAAAGGGTAGGGGGTAACTTGACCCCATGCAACCTGATGAACTGGTGGCTAACAGCTACTCTAGGAAGCCACCTATGACAAAAGATTTCTCCCAACCACACACAATGGATTGATGTCTACCTGAACTACACAAAGGTAGACACAAGCTCTTGCAAACCACAAGGATACACCAGAACAAGTGGAAGATGTTGATGTTTCACCACCAATAGCCTACCATGGGGATACCTAAGACAGTTATTTAGGCTTTGGCATATGCTAGAATTCGATGGTTAATGCAAGATACAGTCGATTCATCCTAGTTTGGGACCTTGAGTTTGATCTCGAGTACAAGCCTTTACATCCAATTGGCGTTAGCCTTTTATTGATTGTGTGGTATTTTCATTGTTACAAGGGGTGCCCTCATCCTCTCTTTATATTAGTAGAGATGGCTAAGAGACAGTTTGTTATCCTAGACGAATTCATAAATAATATTCTATTTCTAATACAGAATGTACTTTCTATAATAATCTGACTAGTCCAGGCATTATTCTACTCAGAGTCGAAGTCACGCCTCAATACGCTTTCTTCTAGAATCATGGGCTAGGCTGATGTGGCAGAACCTTCCAAATAATAGGGCCCACAAGCACCCATCATTGTCCCAAAGACCTCTGACGGCCATGCAAGTGTACCAAATGACTAAGAAGGCTATTGGGTGCTCCAAGATACCCAAATGACTATGATATTGGCTTGTTAGTAGAGTCAGTTCTAACCACACCTGATGGTCAAACAACTACAAACTGCTTCTCCTCACCATTAAAGGTGCACTCAACCTCGTTAGACACTACCATAACACACTTCTTAGCAGCCTCAAGCTCCTTAAGCGCTAACTCTAGCTTGTCCTTATACTCTTTCCTCTCATAGGTAGCACGCTTGAGCAACTTATCTTGACTAATCGAGGTGTCATTCATGCTATCAAACTCAGCGACAAGGTCATCGATAGAAGAGGATACCTCAGAGGTGTCATCATCGAAGGAGACCTCGTCCTTGTTGGCCTTCACCTTGATATCAACCGCCATGGTGCAGAAGCCTCTATGAGTGGAATAGGCAATGAAGCAAAGACCGGTAAGATTCTCCTCCATCTTACTCTTGGACTCATCATCACTCGAGGGAGAAGAGGAACAATCATCACCAGAGTCATTGTTGAGGTCGTTGAGGGAAGCAAGAAAAGCACACTCTTGAGCCTTGGCTTTCTTGCGGTACATCTTCTTGAGCGCTTCCTTATTGAATCCCTTCTTTGACTTGTGCTTGTCAAAGTTGTAGTTGTGCTCGTCCTTGCGCTTGCTAGAGTTGTACTTGTTGGAGGAGTGGTTGTTCTTCTTGGGGTAGTGGGCGACGAAGTGGTCAGGATCTCCACAATTGTAGTGGCCCACCTTTTGATCACCACCCCAACGGTGATTCAAGCGGTTGTTGTGAAACTGCAAGAACCGGCCGATGATCAACACCAACTCATCATCCCTAAGGGCCTCCAACTGCTCCTCTATGACAGACACCAAAGAATACAAGGCAAATGATATATGTGATGGGTTAGCTGAAGAACTTGAACCATTACCTAAGACTAAAGCCATAGATAGTGCAGAGGGATTCTTGAGCTTGACTTGGGTCTAGTAGTCGATCTTGATGGACTTGAGCTTGCTGAAAAGCTCATCCATGGTGATGGTGTCATAGTTCAAAGACTCAATGATGGTAGACACCTTCACATCTCATACCTTCTGATCTAGGACATATAGAAGCTTGAGATCCCTCTCATGATCATCATAAGGTAGCTGAGCCTTGTTTACTCGCATCTTGTTGATGATCGTCTCAAAGCGAGAAAATATGGCATCGATGGACTCACCATCAAGCCGAGTAAAGTTCTCATACTCTCTCTTGCACATCTCATAGAGTCTAGTTTTGACATGGGTTGTACCCTCATGATAGCTCTGAAGCCTCACCCAGATCTCTCGAGCAGTAGTACAAAAAGAGACACGCTTGAACTCAGAAAGCAAAAGACTCGAGAAAAGAACAACTCTTACTCTATTCACGTTGTGTCAATCTTTTTGATCTTGTGTGACTTGAGCATGGGGTTCAAGCACAACATAGGTAGTATCCTCACAAATTTCCTAGATGAGCCAATCAATCCCTTGGAGTTGTATGAACATGTGAATCTTCTAATAGGGATAGTTGGTCCCATCGAAAAACGGTGGTTTGCCGGAACCATGCTCCATGTCACCTTCGTGGATCACAGACCGATTAAGGTGAAATGATATTTAATCAACTTTGATACCAATTGAAGGATCGGAAACAACGACTAGAGTGGGGTGAATGGGAGCCTCAAATTTCTTGAAGAACTTTCAACTGTTGTCCCAGGTTCGAACCCCAAAGCCTACACACCCACAAGCATCGCACAAGATCGTGAAAATACATGAGCTAACACATAGCAAGATACCTCAGGCAAAGTCTTAGACAAACCAGAGAACACACGGACACCGAAGAAACCAAACCCCCAAAGGGCAAACCCAAACTGCACTTACTCTAGTTTACCAGACTATCCTGGGTCTAGTGGCGGACTGTTCGTGACACATGGGCTAGATTGTCTGGGATAGAGTGTCAAACTGTTTGCCAGCACCAAACCAAAAATGAGCAGGGACACTACTCACAACTAGACAACAACGGTGGACTATCCACGGTCAGGCCCGAACTATCCGCAGGTCAAAAAGCAGAAAACACAGAGTGAACCAAGTTCTGGACACTAATCCATAGTGAATGGTGGACTATCCACAACCTGGTGCCGAACAATCCATGGTTCAAAAACCAGAAAACACACAAAAAGAACAACTTCAGCTCCACCCGAACCCCAATTGGCGGACTGTTTGTGAATCGTGAAGAGAGCATAAAACAGGCGATTTCCAATCACCTCCTCCTTTGATCCTCTCGATTGTGACCAAATCAGCACCAACTGCCACTAAACTTTGTGAGTATGATCACAAGGCAGTAGGGAAGCTACCTCTAAGAGGTAATCGCCCAATTTAAAGTCAAATCACGGAAAATCGAAAGTGAAGGGAAAAGGGGGGTTTCTTGAACCCTAGCCATGAAATCAACTCAATCTGCAAGCTCGTAAGGTATTGGTTGATGGGGAGACTCAACTCACGTCATATCTCAAGCCAACGCAAAAAGAACAAATCAAATTGGTCTCAAAACAGCGAATCGAGCCTAGAACGAGAGGAAAGAGAGCAAGAATGCGAAGAACACGAACACGGTCAAAAAATGCGATTTGCTATCGAATCTCAGAGGACACAAGGAGGATTTGGGACCTCCTTTCCCAAGAAAATCTGAGTGCTTACACAAATTTGTGGATTTGTGGACCTCTATCACACTCAAGAACTCTAGGGGAGGGAAAACCTAAAGAGATGGCAGGAAATGTGAAATGAGAGAGGTGAGGGAGTTTGGGTCTCTCTCATTCTTATTTATTAGGGCTATTACACATTCCCAGGATACTCCTAGATATTTTGAGTCGAACCCATAACACAAAGGGCGTTATGGTGCAACCTAGGTAATCTTCATCCGATGGTCACCGCGCACCTTCATGAGATAGCTTTGTCTCGACGCGAACTCCTCAATGCCGCCACATGTCGTCCGTTTCTCCTCGGAACCTCTGCCTGGGTTTTGAGGCCCAAACCCATAAAACCCGCCACCGATGGTTTTGAGGCCCAAACCACCAAACCGGCCGCGAGTAGCGTACTCCATAGGCGTCCCCCGCCGCTCGACACCTATCATTGCCGTCCTCGACTGACCGAGTCTCACTCGACTCGCACGTCTGCGGTCTTGACTTGGTCAACACGTACACTTGCACTTGTCGATGTCCCAGATATCAGCCACCACGGCTGGTCATCTGGCCTCCTGGTCCCTCGGTCCAAGCCTCACGTCTGTCCTTCACCGCTCCAGGTATATCGGCACGACATGTCTCTACTTGACTTTCTCCTCGCCGTCGACCACCGCCAACGAGCTCTACACCTACACACCACAAGCCAAGAGACATGGTGCACGACCCAACTCACGCTAAGGTTAGTCACCAACTCAACCTATTCGTAGATCACGTTGACAATCACTCATCATAAATCGGACTATAAGGGCACATTTCAATCTTGTGTTCGCAAATATATGTTTTTTCACTATGTAAAGGAAAGCCAAAGGCAAGTTAACTGACGACAACTGAATGCCTCAGTTATCAGTATATGATCATTATACTGGTTTGTTTTCGCTCCCTCACCACCGCCACAGGATTGTCTGAAATGGCTAATGAAAGCAACATATATGTCATTTAGTAGCAATTGTCTGGCTCCACACAAGTTCGTGGCCTTGATCCAAAGCAAGCGAAAGATCTCAGTTCAGAAGCTTTAGCACAACTCCAGCACGACGCATGCAGCAGACACAATAAAATCTTCCCTTTTGTTAGCGTATTATCAAACTAGGTTACTATAAAAGAAGTCCAAAACTAGACTGCAGTGGCCACTGGCTGGAAGAGGGAAACTAAGAGGAGTTCCTTGCAGACCCAACATGCAGCGAGTGGAGATGCATCCATTTGATCAAAGCAGAGCTCAGTTCTCTGCTATTTTTATATTAGTCTTGCCACCATGATGCTGTGAGACTTGTTACCTCCGAGAGCAGTCTTTATGTTTGTTTTTCTTCCTGTTGAGCTTACAAAAGTGCAGCCATTTCTTTGAGTGATGTCAGTTTCAGAGAGTACAGCGATTCCTTCATCGTTGTCATCTTCACTTGAGTTGGATCCATTGCTGAAGGATCTTGTTGAGAAGAAACTGACCCTGAAGAGGAATGTGACTGCAATGGCTACCGAGCTCAAGGATGCCAGGAACAGGCTTGCTTCACAGGAACTGTTGCTGGCTCAGGAATTAGAAGCCAGAAAGGTATGTTTCATTCTGTGTAATTGGTAAGACTTTGGTGCTCTGTGTCACAATGGATTGGAAATTGTTGAAAGGTTGCTGAGCTAAAGGCGAGAAATTTGGAGGATGAGGTGAGCAAACTGCAGAAATGCTTAGAGGACAAAGATGAGCAGCTGCGTGCATCGCTATATAGCACTGAACAGGTGTCCTCCCCTTGCTCTCTACTTCCTTCAGTTGCTATTGAAATCCGCGGACAGCTCCATGATGAATAATTCTTCTCATCTACAGTTTCGCAATGAGTTGGATGGTCTCAGATCACAACTTTCAGTGATCCAAGCTACTGCAGAGTCCACTGCTGTGTCAGCCAAGACAACGATGCTGCACTGCTCATATTTGTTAGGAAAGCTGAATGATAAGAACAGCTTGATGACTGAGGGTGAATTTCCGGTGAACAATGTATCAGAACAGCTCAATCAACTTGACAAGTACCACGAGAGCAGAGATCCATCACTAAGACAATTCAAAGATTGTTGCTCTTTGAGAACCGAGTCTGACATCACGGATGCCTTTGCCAAAGCTGGATTTCATATCGTAAACGAGATTCTGAATATCCATTCTGATGTTCCATCAAAGAACAGCGAGAACATTGACCAGGATTTGGTTCTTGAGGATGATGGTGTGGCCAAGCTGAGACAGCGTATAACGGTGCTATCTGCTCACTGGGAAAACAGAAGCAAGGAACTAGAATCACAGGTAGACCTTGAGTCATGAATGGTGCTTCAAAATGCCTCACTTATTCCCTAAAAAAAAATGCCTCACTTGGGTGAAATATCTTTGTAACATCTAAAATCTGTTGACAAATAGTTGGACAAGCATCGGAGGACAGCCCAGGAGATGAAGAGGAGGGTAACAAGACTTGAACTCAGCATCCAAGAACCACGATCTCGGTTACCGAAATTCCAGAGGGTAATTTTTTTGCTTTTTCATATCAAAATCATGTATTTTTTTCCCCCAGAAAACATCTACTAGTCAACAAAGGACGCAAGTGTTCTTGAAACATTTCCACCTTCACTGAAACCCAAGTACCCAACAGTGTATACTGCCAAGGTTCGAGTCAAACGGACAAGCTATGCACGGACTGCAGGCTGCAGCAGTGTTCACCGTTGAATACTTCAAACATATGTGCCATTCCTACAAGCCATCAAATTTAGCACGTTCACTACTGCAGTGCAAGGTTAGCACTGTCATACTTTATTACAGAAGGGTCTTCCAACTGCATTTTTCTTTGTGCAGCTAAGAGAGAAAAGGAACAGAGCTCTTACTCTTAAAGAAGTCAGAAATCAGACGGCCGTGGAGCAGCCCACTTGTAGTGGTTCAGGCGACAAGCACAATCTCTGGGAGAGCTCAGCCTTCAAGCTCATAGCATCCATGTCAATGTTGGTTCTATTTACACTTGCAAAGCGATGAACTCTCACGGTATCGTTTTTGCGTACAGAAAATCCAAAGTACATACATGTTTGAATCAGTAGGTAGCTCATTGTTCGAAAGAAAGATATGCCATTATCTATGTAATTGATCACCAAATTTTGCTTTACGATCCAAACCAAATTTGTTGGCATCACGCCCATGACATATCAGTGTGACTGTACCATGTCCAAGCCACACTATAGCCTTTGCCATTTGAAATGGGAAAATGTGTGATGTAAAATTATGGTGATACTCATCACAGGATGGCAATGTAAAATATGCATTAATGGCTGTAAGCAAATTTTTACTAAATTTTTGGCAATGCCTTCCAAAATATTGGCAAGGCACCATCTTTATCTTGTTGGTAGCGAACCAAGGACCTTGATTCGATTGCTCTATCAAAATATTGGCTTGCCCTAATATTTGTGTGCCTTACATTTTAGCCTACTCGCCTTCAAACAAGCAGGCTCTAATACCCTCGTCTTCGTGTGGTGATAACAGAAAGCCAGACCATGTATTAACTGTAACGAATCATTTTGAATCGGAGGCTACAATGAGGAATTTTACTGGATCCTCAAACTGGATGCTGCTTGACCTCATGGATCTAACCGACACCAGATGGAATGCAACCGAACAATAGGTCACAGTTTATAGTCTATGGCACTCAGGATACAGACACTAGTAGGTAACATCCAGAAACTGCAAGAGATTATCTCCTGATGAACATCCAGGGTCAAGTGTATAAGCCAAACACCATATTTATCTTAATTCAATGCTGCATGATTTGTCTGATTCTGATACTCTCGTCAGGTAAAAGCAACGGCAGTCATTCATTCATCCTGCAACCACAAGAATCGAATGAGGTACTTCTAGGGCAAAATTCTAATCACAAGCACTAATCTATATACAGCCAGCTTCCCAGCTATTCCTCCACAAATGAACCTTGACATTGTGTATTCTATGTCATAAATGGTGAATTGGAGATTGTGATCCAGTGTGTTCACCAGGGTTGTTGGATGCACGTGCATTCAGCAGGGGCTGGAGCGCCTTCACCACGATGCTCATGTTTGGTCGAAAGTCAGCTTCATATTGCACACAGAGTGCAGCAACAGCTGCAAACTATTTGAACAACAAAAGGAACAGGAAAATGTGATAAATAAGGGTTTCAAAACCATTAAGGTACTCCCTCCATTCCAAATTGTAAGTCATTCCGGCCTTTCTAGGTACATATTATTTGCTATGCATCTCAATATACACTATGTCTGGATACATAGCTTTTACTATGTATCTAAAAAAGCAGAATGACTTACAATTTGGAATGGTGGGAGTATTGAACATTTAACATTAACTGACGACAGACAACAGTGAATGAAAAAATAAACTGAAACGGTACAAGTCAAAAGGTTGCAACAACTAGAACCTAAATAACTTATCATACCTTTGCAACAGATTTAGGAGGATATTCTCCTCCAAGTCTTGAATCAACACATTGCCTAACTTTATCTTCACTAAGCCGTGGAGTTGCCTGCAGGCATTAAAATAGGCATTACTTTGATTCATCAAGCAGCACAAAGCATAAATATGAGTATTTTTTAAAAGAAGGTAATATATTGCACAAATACAAGATAACCTCTAACTGTAGAACTATAAAACATATAATAGCTAATATATATAAATGTTTACCCATGTCACAAGGCTTTGCTGTCCTCTTGGTAATGTATGATCCACAGGCTTTCTTCCAGTCAGGAGCTCCAGAAGAACAACTCCAAAACTGTAGACGTCACTCTTAGAGCTAAGTTGTCCAGTCATTGCATACCTACACCAAAGTTCTCAACATTTAAGCAAAAAAATGGATACAGGTGTCGGTGAAACTGAAAAGAAAACTGCACATACTCAGGTGCATGATAGCCAAATGTTCCAAGAACCCTGGTCGAATGAAGTCGAGCTGCCATATCAGGAGCTTGGTTTGACAAATCAAAATCAGCTATTTTGGATACATCATTATCAAATAGAAGAACATTGCTGGACTTTATGTCCCTGTGTATGATATGAGGCTGCGCTTTCTCATGAAGATACTCGAGGCCTTTTGCTGCTCCAACAGCAATCTTCACTCGTTGTATCCAGGACAAGACTGGACCAGGCTGAGCTCCTTTCACACCTTTGCGTCCTGTGGAGTTCAAATTCAAACTCATCAGCTATCCGGAAAGAAGTTAAAGAGAATAATATATTTCAAAGTTATTAGAACACTAGATTTTAGAAGTAAACAGAGTAATACCATGAAGCATATCGTGAAGAGAACCCATAGTAGCAAATTCATAAGCAAGGATGCGGGTGTTCCCATCAACACAGTAACCAAGCAACTCTACGACATTGTCATGCTTAAGCCTTGACACCATGGAGACCTGCAGGTGTAGAGATATATTTTATAAGAAGAAAGACTAGCAAAGATGCACAATTCATTGATAAAATCAATGCACACCTGTGCTAAAAACTCTTGCTCTGGCTGCTTGCTTGAATCTAACTTTTTTATCGCAGCACTCCTACCATTTTCTAGTACACCAAAATATACTCTGCCAAAAGACCCCTCGCCAATCAAAGCTTCATCGCCAAAAGCCTTTGTGACCTCTCTAATTTCTTCTACAGGAATAGTGGGGACAGCAATTGGCTGCACTTTCAAAGGTTGAGCACCCCTGGGAGTTGGATCAGCAGTGCGATAAGCATCATCCCCTGAAGGTTGATAATAATTCAGGTAAATTTTACAGTCAGCTACTGCGATAATAGTTTGGTTATGAGGCTGATAATATGAATATGGATAATAGTTTTAGGAAATGCTAAGCTACATATATAATTTAGAGGAACATTACTTGCTGGGTAGCCACCAGGGTATGGACCTCCATTATCAGGTGTTCTTTGAGTATCTTCGCCTCCACAGCATGCCAAGCACGACATGTTCAAACTTAGCCAAGACCTAAGAAATGAAGCACCTTTCTCTTATAAGCATTAAGCAGAAAAACTAAAAATGCCACCAAAAAAAAACCTCCAAAATTGCAAGCAACTGAATAGGGGGAAATAATGTGTCAAACAAGCAAAGCACTGCCTACTAACAGGATTTGTTCAAATCACAAATGATTGTTTCCCCATGGTAGACATGGTAAACAGGTACCTAACAGACATACTCAACTTCCTAAACATGACCGTCACTCAAAATTTTGAATACCAAAATAATAAATAAAGATTGCAACAAAATGCAATAAGTAATGTATTCCTCTTGAATAAGTAACATCAACAAAGAATTTCCAAATAACACGAGAACAAAGTTTTATGGACCTACAGCTGATAAATGTTTAACAGTTTTAGTATCAACTATCAAGAATCTGTAAAATCTGATTGCACTTTGTCTAAAATTACTTCCATTCTTGATATCTGGAAGCACTAGCAACAAAAGGGAGAAGACCTAAGAAAGAATTTTAATGGCAAGCAGGCACTAGAACCAAAAAATAAACTACCAAAGACCACTTGCATTAAAATATAGAGAAGAACTGGAAAACGACTCTCTGCATTTTAAATAAAAGTAAGGACAAAATCAAAGATTCCAGACTAGACATGGAGTTATCCTTATATAAAGTCCAAGATGTCATTATTTTTTATGTGTAATAAATCCTAGATCATTTGTCATGTGGGGCCACTCCTCTCATACGGTGATCGCGCACTATGGCGGTTATCTGCGTGCGCCCCTGGCGTGTTTACTTCTGGAGTAGGAGTGGCCCCACATGACATCATTGAAGAATTTTGCAATGCCTTCAGTGCAAACATCTCATAGTTAGAATTAAATATATCTACCACTTAACATTAATCCAATAACTTATGTTCTGAGTACTGAAGCTGAATGCAAAATAAGGCACTGGATGACGCTCATCACCTCCTGTCATCGCCATCGCATGATCCAAAGAATAAATGTAGCTATGGAATACTCCCTCCATAATCTTTTCTAAGGCACACAGAGGCGTTTTACAGGTACCAAGGAACTCTAGGAGAGGGAGGTGGCAGGTAAATGATGTGTCGTACTCTACTCGGCCACGTTGTTGCCGCAGATTAGTTCTGCATGTATCCAAGCATGCATGCAGTACATCAGCAGAAACAATTCATGTCCGGGACCCGGGTTGCACGCAAAGGAACGCTTTGATTTTAGATCAATGAGTAATTGCCGAAGATTTTGGTAGGACACTGATTAGACTCCACGGTACCTACTCCACGACTTATAAAACGTCAAAAACGTGAGATCTATCGGCGCCTACAAAAGATTATGGAGGGAGTAATTTACTAAATCAGACATCTAGAACCCACTATAGATTTTTAAGGATACACAAAAATAACAATATACCTATTACAAAGTCACATAGAAAACATTAATTAAACAAGCAAGAGCCGCTACAAGCCATACCAAGCATTCAGTATTAGTTAGCTAATTTGCTACCATGTTTTTTCTCAGGATTTTCTTTAAAACAAAAAAAATGCTCATACTAATTACAAGCAAAAAGGTTCCCGCGCCAAAATGTAGGCTCAGTGCAGACAGGCCTGTGGTTTGGTAGAGCCAGTGGGGGTTTGAATCCTCGTGCCACTCGGCCACACCCCTGGCCCCCTATGAAGGCTGCGCCGTAGGGAAGCATCATTCAAAAAATATATAATATATATCGTGAAATCTAATTCTCTTTACTAGCGCGATAAGACAATGATGATTGATGACCTTTGGATTTGTTTCAAATTCCAATGTCTATCCCATTTACAGGACATAGGCAGAAGCAGTAAAATATGAGTATATGACAGAACAAACAGAAGGAAATAAAAACAAAGAACTGATTGATTAACAAATACCTACTTCAAACAAAGAATAGATATCCAAATTGTGGGCAAGGACAACCAAAATAAGCTTCACTTTGAAGTATCCTTATTATCAAAGAACTAGCTCCGATAGAAAAAAAAAATGATTCGGATTTGGGACTAAGAATTAAGGTAGACCTTACTTCTTTGGACTTGAAGAATAGATACCTACCTACCAGTAATCGCATCCCAGATCACAAGCAAATTGAAACAGCATCAGGTCCAAACCTATGGAAATAAGAACTAAATCATACACAAACCTTCCCCCAAACCCGTACAGTACTCACATCCGTCACAATCGACGCAGCCACGCAGGTTATCCTCCCACTTGCTGCCGCCGTGGGGAAACCCTGGCCGCCAAAGGAGGCAACGACGGTTCTCGACGGACCGCAGCACGCTGGGGCTTCATGCGGACGGGAGGCGTTCCCCGGCACCCGATAAACGCCTTCGAAGAACTTTAGGAAAGTACTGGAACTGGAAGAGGGGAGAGAACGCGAGTACGGCAAAAGAAAAAATCTCACCTTTTGTCTTCCCGGAAGGCGTCGGAAGGGGGCGGTGGCGCAGGGTAGCCACGGCGGCCGGCGCGGGCCAAGAAAATTCGCCGCAGAAGCGAGAGTAGGAGAGAAGGAAAGCTGGTGTAGTGGTGTACTGGTTCCGAGTCTTCGGTCTTTCCTTGGGAATTCTCTCTGCTCACCCGCGGTGGGCGTAACATAAGCTTCACCGTTTTTTTTCTTCTTTTTTTTGATTTTTTTTTCACCGTTTCACACCGTTCACTGTTTCACATCATGAGCCCATCTCGCTTGCGCCAGGGACCCGAGGTGATGTTTTTGGAATTCAGCCGCTGCTAGAGGTGGGCTTTCCTGAGTTCTCATCATATAATGGGAATTTGTAGGATCGTCATTATAAAATACGACCAACTTATCAAAATACCATTTGACGAGTTTGAGACTCATAGACTAATTTTCCTTCCTCGTTTATCCCTGCCCTTTCCTTCCTTGCTTTCACGGGCTCCTCCTCACACAGTCGAAATGGAGGATGGAGGGAGATCGAGCGGGCATGCTACTTTCTTGATGGAGGGAGATCGAGCGGGCATGCTACTTTCTTTGTCTACTACATCTACATTAACCTCAGGCTTTCCATCGAGCCTGAAGAAATTATTATACAATGTTAGAAACCTATCGAGTAAGGTCACTGTGTTAGCTTCCTAATATGAGTTAAAAGAGTACAAACATTGAAATAAATAGAATCATACCTAGAAATGAGGTCACTCCATCTACAGTTCATGAGGATTTGGATTGCTCTTTGTACCAGCAAATCCAACCATGGAAGGTAGGGCACAGGCACGCATGGAAAGGATAGCGTGGGGAATAGTGCTCAGAAGAGAGAGTGCACGGGGAGAGGCAGGCCACCGTGGGGGGACTAGCCGTGGGAGACGTGGGCCGCTAAGGGGGAGCTCGCTGTGGGAGAGTACGTGCGCAAAGGGCGGAGGCAAATGAGGAAGAAAAATTGATTTTTGAGTCCCAAACTCACCGAATGGAATTTTGGCGGGTTGATTGTGTTTTATAGTGGTGACCTAGCGAAATCCAATTGTGGGATGGCAATCCAGTAAAGTCCACTTCCCATAATGACTAAATTCAAAAGAGCTCCTCGACTTGTAATTGAGGGAGAGAGGAACCCACACCCCTCTTAACCCTAGGAACTCCACCTCCTTTGTAAAGTGTGCTAACACCAACAAGTGTCCACCACAAAAGTGCATGTGTGTTAGCTTTTCATAAATATTTTCAACAAAGGAGTTAAGTTAGCACTTTACTAGATCCTAATGCGTATGCTTAAGATATGGACCTAGTAGCACTTGATTCGAGAGATGACCGTGATTTCCCCTCTTGATAGTCGGCTATCTATCCTAAACCCGATCAATCACTTCTCTACTCATCTTAGACCGGCAAAAGTAAAACCCTATGTTTATACCTTTGCCTTGATAACTTTGCTCATCGTCTATCATTATGATCTCCACATCATGCTACATCTCTTTGTAATCATGTGGCCACCTTCCATGCCACGTTGCACCTTCGTCACTTGTGTTGCTATGCCTAACTCACATCACTTAAATACAAGGCATTAGCAACTTGGTGTCACTAATTACCAAAAACCAAACTTGGACTTTCAGATGGGCCTGGCTTGCGTGCGCGACTAGAGCTTGTGTCATACGGATGGGCTTGGCTAGCGTGCGTGGCCATGGCACTGTTGGAGCTCACGCGGATGGGCCTAGCTTGCGTGCACGACCGATCGGAGCTCGCGCCGCGCGGATAGATCTGGCTAGCGTGCACGGTCGGAGCTCGTGTTGATCGTCGGAGCAAGAGTCCATTGAAGGAGGCAAAGCACGATGCCCCTCATGTAGGTCATCCAAGGTGGTGCGCCTGCCGCTACCATGACTACGATGGCCCATACTCGCTTCCTCTGTAGTAACAGCAATGTCCTCCCTATGCAGGGTGTGGCGGCAGCGCCGTGCCTAGGAGGTCGCACTCAGCTTCATGGATGATGACGAGCAGGTGGATAAGAGTGCGGGCTGGTGGACGAGGACAAGTAGGTGCGGTGCAAGCTAGGGCTGGTGGACGAGGACGATCAAGTGGATGAGAGCAACACAAGCAAGGTTGGAGAGAGCAGGAGAGGCTATATGAGGAAGAGGAAGGCTGACGCGTAGAGCCCACCTTTAAGAAGGGAAAACAAACATTTTGAGCTCTTGTTAGCTGTTCTTTCTCCAAACTTGGAGTAGTGGCTCATGTGACATTGTAACTTTTCTGGTGGTACATAAGGAATTGAGATTTTTTTGTGGCTCATAGGGAATTCTCTCTTAAACTATCCATGTCGCACTACTCTCCAAAGGCGGATCTATGTATATGTGTGTCAAATATTTAGCTCTGACAATGCCTAGCAATAAGATTGAATAGATAGAGTCATATGATAACACACAAGACACAAGGATTTACATTGGTTTAGGGCACAATAGCGCACTAAACTCTACTCTAGTGGTGTTGTTGCTATTGAATTCATATGCTCACTTACAAGGGTTGTTGCTCTTAGCTATGATGTAGATTGAAATGGTAGAAGACGGATCCTAAGTCTGAGGTCCCCTTCTTTATATAGACAAAAGGGGTAGGACTAACAAGTTGGATTTCTAGTTTGTTACACGGAATGCGCAACAGATTGATCCTAGCTATCATACAGATATGCCTTCTCTAGCTTGCCTTGATCTCCATGTTGGTCATACACGTCAACCCTCACGGGCCTCCTTCTTTATGACTACTGGGCTGATAGCTCGGTGATGGTCACATATACGAGCTTTGCAGGTACCCCTAGTCCATATATGTGACAATAGCCCCCGTAGGACTTAATGATAAGCTAGTTAGTAGCTTTAGTCCTCAAGATGTCGTAGACCCTGTAAGTTCTAAATATTGTGAGTACTAGTGAGTTGTCCATGGGTACCGATGTTGTGAGCAGTTCAACTCAATATTCCCAAGTGTTGAGGAGCCAGTTAGCTGCTTGGGTGCTGAGAGCATTTCTCGGGTACCAAGGAGGATGGTGGTGCACCATTCATTAGAGAGCGTTGTTCTCCTGTCTCTATGAGAGTCTGGCTTGGGTAGTACACCCTATATCGAGAAATGTGGTTTCCTAGGCGTAGCCCTTGGGACATTGTAAACACTGTGTTCAGGTGTGAAAGAGCATCTAGGCTCCTAGTGATTTCGGTGATTAATGACATTATTGATTACTATGACTAACGTGTGTTTTGCAGAGGCAAAGTCATAGGTAAGGTCATGGTATATAGATACTCGATGGACAGGGACGTACATGCCTACTTAATAGTGGAAATCGTTTCAGTTTTCAAAGGATGGATGGACATCGTCAAGACTAGACTAGGTCTAAGTGCCACATGGTGAAGAAGGGCACTTAGAGTAGTTTAGGACCTTGTTTTTCCTTTGACCGTACTATTAAGAGGGGCTTTGATCTAGTAGCTTGACTTAGGCAAGGCTTTAGGTTTAGGTGTGGTGCACACTTGGTAAACCTAGCACTAGGCAGCTCAGAGATAGTCCTTAGATCGAGAGGCACAAACTTCGTGTTGAAGCGATCGCGTTTCGACGAAGTTTGGGTGCCCAAAGGGGCACCGGACGCTGCACCGGACGCTCTGTGAGTGCGTCCGGTGAGGTCCTTAGCCGTTGGAGCAGTTTGGTGCTTAGGGTTAGGCACCGGACGCTGGCACCGGACGCACCGGGCAGCGTCCGGTCCCTTACCCAGGGAGCTTGCAAAGTTCCCCTGAGCACCGGACGCTAGCACCGGACGCGCCGGGTAGCGTCCGGTCCCATGCGCAGGGAACATGTAAAGTTTCCCTGAGCATCGGACGGTGCACCGGACGCTGCGAGTTAGCGTCCGGTGACCTGTCAGAGAGAAGAGCAGGTAGCCGTTATGTCACACCGGACGCACGGTGCAGTGCGTCCGGTGCAACATAATGTGCGTCCGGTGACCCCGTTTTCAGTGGAAAACGGTTGGCCGACCTTTGGACTTGGTGGATAGTATTTATACTTCTCCACCTCGTCCATGAGACCTCTCTTGCCCATTTGAACATCAGAGAAACTTGTTGTGGAGCAAGAGAGTTGCAAAGAGCCTAGAGAGGATTGGTTTTTGAGTGAATTCTTGAGAGAATCCTCCTCTAGTGAGTTCCAAGAGTCAAGTGTGCATCCATCACTCTCTAGTGCCTTGTTTGGGTCAAGTGAGAGTTCTTTGCTTGTTACTCTTGGTGATCGCCATCACCTAGACGGTTCGGTGGTGATTGGAGGCACGAAGATCACCCGGAGTTCTTGTGGGTGGCTCGTGTCAAGCTTGTGAGCGGTTTTGGGCGATTCACCGCGACGGAGTGTCGAAGAATCAGCCCATAGAGAGCACTTGGTCCTTGCGCGGACCAAGGGGGAGCAAGACCCTTGCGCGGGTGCTCCAACGAGGACTAGTGGAGAGTGGCGACTCTCCGATACCTCGGCAAAACATCGCCGAGCACTTTCTTCCACTACTCCTTTACTTTCTAGCTTTTACTTTGTGTTTTTACATTCTTAGAATTGCCATGCTAGAATAGGATTGGAACTAGGTTGCAAAACTTTTTATCCGGTAGCTCTCTAAGTCACACTAGGTACAAGGGGTTGAATTGGAGATTATAGGTTGCTTAAATTTTTAGAGAAGCCCAATTCACCCCCCCCTCTTGGGCATCTTGATCCTTTCAATTGGTATCAGAGCCTAGTGCTCATTTTTTAGGCTTCACCGCCTAGAGAAAGATGTCTAACGGGGATGGACCGCCACCCATGTTCAATGGGGATGACTTCCCGTATTGGAAAATACGGATGGAGTCATACCTTGAGGCATGCGATGTAAAGTGCCTAAGCCGCGACCGAAGGGTTTGCCCCTCCGGAAAGAGCCACCGCTCTTACTCCACAAGAGCAAGAAAACGAGAAGTGGAATGCAAAGGCCAAAAACCACATCTTTAGAGGTCTTTGCAAAGAAGTGTTCAACCGTGTTCGGAACCACAAAACCGCCAATGAACTTTGGAAGGAACTTTGTGCGCTCCATGAGGGAACTAAGAGTGAACGCGAGGAACGCTATCACCTAGTGATGAACAAGCTTAATACATTTGAAATGCTTCCTAAAGAAAATGCTAATGAAATGTATTCTCGCTTGAATGTCATTGTAGAGGAGCTAAATGGAGTTGGGCTTTACACAAATGAGTACGGCGGATGTAGCAAGGAAGATACTATGTGTGCTCCCTATTGAGAAATATGGGCACATAGTAACCGTGCTTCATCAAGGCGATCTTTCCACCGCTACACCAACCACCATATTGGGGAAGATCAATGCTCATGAGATGTACATGCACATGAACCCTCAAGATGGCTCCTCATCGGCCAAGAAAGAAAAGAAGGACTTGGCTCTCAAAGCTTCTCACAAGGGCAAAGCCAAGAAGATTGAAGTTGAGTCATCAACTTCAAGTGATGATGATGCATCTCTTGCCCTCTTGGTGAGAAGAACCACCAAGATGTTGAAGAAGCTCAACAAGAATGGAGTCAACTTTGACTCCAAGAAGAAGAAGTTCTTCACAAGTAGCAAGAGGAAGCCCATCTCCGAGATGGATTGCTACAATTGTGGTGAGCTTGGTCATCTTGCTCATCAATGTCCAAAGCCCAAGAAGGACAAGTACAAGAAGAAGAACAAAGAGCATGATGACTCAAGTGATGATGAGAAAAATGACAAGAAGCAATACAAGAAGAAAGGTGGCAAGAAGAAGGAGCACTACAAGAAGAAGAATGGCAAGGCTTATATTGTTGGTGATTGGCTCACCGACATTGAAAGCTCAAGTGGTGACTCCTCCGGAAATGAAAGTGATGATGAGAAGGTTGCCGCTATCGCCATCGATGCTCCATCACCATCATCTTCACCACCATCTACATCCTCTACACACCTATGCCTTATGGCCAAAGGTGACCGGAAGGTACAAAGTGAGGATGAGAGTAGTGAAAGTGATAGTGAATATGAATCACCTTCTTATGATGAACTTGTAAAATTGCTAAACAAATACACAAAAGTCATAAGAAAGACTAGAAGTGAAAATGAAAAGCTTGAACTTGAAAATGATACACTTCTAGCAAAGCTTAACTCTAGTAATGAGCTTAGAGAACAAAATGAGATCATGACCACTAAGCTCAAGGAGCTCAAACTCTCTCTAAAAGAGCTCAAAGAAAAACATGATAAACTTGAGAGTGTTCATGATGAGCTTATCACTAGATATAGAGCAATGAAAGAAGAACTAACAACTCTAAAAGCAAACTATGACAACCTTGAGATTGCTTATGAACTTGCAATTGATGAAACACATGTTGCTACTAACAATGTTGCTAAGCTTGATGTAGCCACATCTTGTGATGACTTACTTGTGGAGAGCACAAGCAAATGTGTTGATTGTAAGGGCAAGAAAGTGGTAGTGGCCGAGAGTTATGAGGACCTTAGCAGCCGGGGTACGGGAACATGGGTACGTTCCCCGTTCCGGGAACTTCGTCCCGAAACGTGGAACGGGAACATCATGGAACATCGTTCCCAAATGCGGTGGAACACGAATCATATATAGGAGCAATCATAGGAACGTCAGTCCCAAGTGACTATGGAACTTCGTAGTGTGTGTGCATACTGCGCCGTGCCCGTCCATGAGCGGTCGGCGAAAAATCTAGATGGTGATTGACTCATTCGCCTACACATGCAATGAGCCAAAAGGTTAGAGTTGGATAGCCCTAAATGAAACAAAAATACAATAGTAAATTATATCACGCTAGAAATCGAACTCATTTGGTTCAAAACAACATGTAAAACTACCTGAGCCAACCACTACGTCCCAAACACGTTCCTTTAGAAAGTGGAACGCGTTCCGCAACTTAAAGGAACGAGACGAAACTATATACCCCCTACGTTCCATAGTTTATGAGAATGCCGTACCGCGTACCACGTTCCCGTACCACGTACCTTATGTTCCGGGAACTTGGCTGCTAAGATGAGGACACTATCAAGCTCAAGGATGAAATTTTCATGCTCAAGAAAGAGTAGCAAGACCAATCCAAGCACAACGCCATTGTGATTGAGTCACTTGATCAAGACAAGAAACTTGCATATGAGAACAAGTTACTCAAAGAAGAAAATCAATATCTCAAGCTTGGTTTGATGTATGACAAGCAAGAAGAAGATGAGACATTCATCTTGGATGAGTTAGCTAGCAACAATGACCCAATCATCAAGAAGCTAACTCAAGAGAACAACAAGCTCAAGAAAGAGAAGGAACACCTAACCTTGGGGTTAGCAAAGTTCACAAAAGGGAAGGACCTTCAAAGTGAGCTTTTCATGAACACCGTCATGAAGATGGACAAGAGTGGGATTGGCTATAAGGCTCATCAAACAAAGCTCATCAAGTCTCTAGCCACTCATGATCAAGCAAGCAAGCCAAAGCCAAAAAGATGTTTTGAGTGTGGTCAAGAAGGACACTTTGCTCATGAGTGTAAGGCACCACTACCACCACCCTTGCCCAAGCATGCAAGACCATTTGCCTTCAATGCTCATTACATTGTAAGAAAGACAAGTGTGGCAAGGTCAAGGTTAGCTTCATGGGGCCACCAAACAAGCAAAGGCCAAAGAAGATTTGGGTGCCAAAGCAACTAGTAGAGAAGGTCAAGGGCCCTAAGCAAATGTGGGTCCCTAAATCTCAAGCTTGATCTCTTGTGTGTAGGTGAACTACAAGACCGGTGGATCACATTGGATAATTGATAGTGGTTGCACTCAACATATGACCGGAGATCCCCGGATGTTCACCTCCCTTGATGAAGATGTTGACAACCAAGAGAAGATCACATTTGGTGACAATTCAAAAGGGAAAGTCAAGGGACTAGGAAAGGTTGCTATATCAAATGACAACTCCATCACCAATGTGCTCTATGTGCAATCTTTGAGTTTCAATTTGCTCTCGGTTGGACAATTATGTGACCTTGGATTTGAATGCCTATTCAAGAAGAGGGAAGTAATTGTGACCAAGGAAGATGACAATGAAGTGATATTCAAAGGCTTCCGGCACAACAACTTATATGTGGTTGACTTCTCATCCAATGAAGTTAATGTCAAAACTTGCTTATTCACCAAGACTTCACTTGGGTGGTTGTGGCATAGAAGGTTAGCACATGTTGGAATGGGCACACTCAAGAAGTTGATGAAGAAAGAATTGATTAGAGGCTTGAAGGATGTGACATTTGAAAAGGACAAGCTTTGTAGTGCATGTCAAGCGGGCAAACAAGTTGCAAACACTCATCCAACCAAAGCCTATCTCTCTACTTCAAGAGTGCTTGAGCTACTTCACATGGATTTGTTTGGACCAACCACATATGCTAGTCTTGGAGGCAACAAATATTGTTTGGTCATAGTTGATGATTTCTCCCGGTACACTTGGACATTCTTCTTGCAAGACAAGGCCGAAGTTGCATCAATATTCAAGAAGTTTGCAAAGAATGCCAAAAATCAATTTGATGTGAAGATGAAGAAAATTAGAAGTGACAATGGCAAAGAGTTTGACAACACCAACATTGAAGAATATTGTGATGAAGTGGGAATCAAGCATGAGTTCTCCTTAACATACACACCACAACAAAATGGGGTTGTAGAAAGAAAGAACCGGACATTGATCACCTTGTCAAGAACAATGCTAGATGAGTATAACACTTCGGAGAAGATGTGGGCCGAGGCAATCAACACGGCATGCTATGCTTCAAACCGGCTCTTTCCACATAAGTTCCTAGAGAAGACACCATATGAGTTGCTCAATGGGAAGAAGCCCGATGTCTCATTCTTTAGAGTGTTTGGGTGCAAGTGCTACATCTACAAGAAGCGCCAACACTTGGGAAAGTTCCAAAGAAGATGTGACATTGGCTACTTGGTTGGCTATTCATCAAAGTCCAAAGCATATAGGGTCTTTAACCATGCCACAAACATGGTTGAAGAAACATTTGATGTTGAATTTGATGAAACTAATGGCTCCCAAGGAGCAAGTGATAATCTTGATGATGTAGGTGGTGAACCATTGAGGGATGCCATGAAGAACATGCCGGTGGGAGACATCAAGCCTAAAGAAGATGATGATGATGTGCAAGTCATTGAGCCACCATCCACCTCACAAGGTCCACAAGATGAAGACAAGGATGTGAGAGATGCTCATGAAGACACCCAAGTCACTCATGAGCAAGCGGTGGCACAAGCACAAGATGTTGATGCTCCCCAACCAATCCCTCAAGTGGCACCAAGAAGAACATCACATCTCCTCCAAGATCACTCTCAAGATCTCATCATCGGGAGTCCATCACGTGGTGTAACTACTCGTTCTAGACATGCTTTATTTATTGAACATCACGCTTTTGTGTCTCTTGAAGATGAACCAAAAACCATAGAGGAAGCTCTTCGTGATGCGGATTGGATCATGGCCATGCAAGAGGAGTTGAACAACTTCTCTCGCAACCAAGTATGGACACTTGAAGAGCGGCCCAAAGATGCAAGAGTGATTGGAACAAAGTGGGTCTTCCGGAACAAGAAGGATGATCAAGGCAAAGTGGTGCGCAACAAAGCAAGACTTGTGGCAAAAGGCTTTTCACAAGTGGAAGGTCTTGACTTCGGTGAAACCTTTGCACCGGTGGCAAGACTTGAAGCAATCCGTATCTTACTTGCATATGCATCTAGTCATGATATCAAGTTATTTCAAATGGATGTGAAAAGTGCCTTTTTAAATGGTTATATTAATGAGCTTGTCTATGTTGAGCAACCCCCCGGTTTTGAAGACCCTAGGTACCCCAAGCATGTCTACCGGTTGTCCAAGGCACTCTATGGTCTCAAGCAAGCTCCTAGAGCTTGGTATGAGAGGCTTAGGGACTTCCTCATTGAGAAGGGCTTCAAGATTGGGAAAGTTGACACAACACTCTTCACCAAGAAAATGAATGGGGAAATCTTCATTTGCCAAGTTTATGTTGATGATATTATTTTTGGCTCTACTAATGAAGATTTTTGCAAGGAATTTGGTGATTTGATGTCCAAGGAGTTTGAGATGTCCATGATTGGCGAGCTATCCTTCTTCCTAGGATTTCAAGTCAAACAAATGAAGGAAGGGGTCTTCATCTCTCAAGAGAAGTACACTCAAGATCTTCTCAAGAGGTTCAAGATGATGGATTGCAAGCCAATCAAGACTCCCATGGCATCAAATGGGCATCTCGACTTGGATGAGGGAGGTAACCCTATTGACAAGACTCTCTATCGCTCCATGATAGGAAGTCTACTCTACCTCACCGCATCTAGGCCCGACATAATGTTTAGTGTGTGTATGTGTGCAAGATATCAAGCAATGCCTATGGAATCTCACTTGATTGCGGTCAAGAGAATTCTTAGGTATCTAAAATACACACCTTGCCTAGGCTTGTGGTATCCCAAAGGTGCAAGATTCCAACTTGTGGCTATTCCGATTCGGATTATGCCGGGTGCCGGATTGACAGAAAAAGCACATCCGGAGGGTGCCACTTCCTAGATAGATCTCTTGTCTCTTGGATGTCAAAGAAACAAAATAGTGTTGCTTTGTCAACGGCGGAGGCGGAATACATAGCCGCCGGTGCTTGTTGTGCACAAATACTCTACATGAAACAAACTTTGCTAGACTATGGAGTAGTACTAGACAAAGTACCTTTGTTGTGTGACAACGAAAGTGCCGTAAAACTTGCAAACAACCCGGTTCAACACACCCGCACAAAACATATTGACATCCGCCACCACTTCCTTAGGGATCACGTTGCTAAAGGTGACATATCCCTAGAGAATGTGGGAACGGAAAATCAATTGGCGGATATCTTCACAAAACCCCTAGATGAAGCTAGGTTTTGTATGTTGAGAAATGAACTTAATGTGCTTGACATGTCCAACTTCACTAAAAGATAAAAGTTGTGTGTTGAATCTTGTAAATAACTTTTGCTTTGCATTTCATGCATACTAAATCTAAAATCCAACTTGCATGTAGGGCTTGTCTAACATGGTTAAGATAACCCCCTTGAGTGTGTGAAAA
The DNA here is from genome assembly GCF_000003195.3 of Sorghum bicolor. NCBI lineage: Eukaryota > Viridiplantae > Streptophyta > Magnoliopsida > Poales > Poaceae > Sorghum > Sorghum bicolor. The sequence continues at coordinate 13,596,269 of NC_012872.2, forward strand.
AGCTTAACCTTGGATCAAACTTGACAAGTTTAGTTTACTTTCAAGTATTGCATTACAACTCATTTCATATGCATGCTTGTTGGTTAACCGTTTCTTTTCGGTTACTCGTTGAGCATCCGCTGTGTTCGTCCATAGATAGGGGGAGCATTCAAAGCTCATTATGATTCAAACCCCTAGCTTTATGGCCATACGATGCTCCTTGGTGATTTTCTCGTACTATTTTCATAAAAACTACTAAGCCTATGGCTAAATATTTGTGAAAATTTGAGGGTTTGAGAGAAGTCACTCATACCAGTTCCATTTTGTGTTTAATTGTGTGCTTTTGGAAATGGAACTTGGTTGGGTCAAAGTCGGACGTGGTGCTTAGTTGGAAAAGTGCTCAGAGGAGCACCGGACGATGCACCGGACGCTGCCTCTGAGCGTCTGGTGCGGTGAGTGCGCCAGACTGTACTCACCGGACGCAGGAACAGTATTCCTGTTGCGTCCGGTGCGGTGCGTCCGGTGCTCACCTGGTGTGATCTGAAGCACCGGACGCTAAAGCCAGCGTCCGGTGCCCATCGTCCGGTGCAAAACCAAAATGCAAACCTCTTTGCGCATGAGTCCGGTGGTCACCGGACGCGTCCGGTGCAACATAAAGAGCGTCCGGTGACCCCGCGGCGGGCCGATAAAGCCCGCACCCAGAGAGTTTCGCGGGTGGTTTTTCTTCTTTCTCCTCCAAATCTCTGGCCGCGCTCGTGCCCTAGCGCCGCCGCCGTCGTCCTTGCGCCGTTTTCCGGCGAGTTTGGAGCTTTCCCCCGCGCCAGATCTGCTGAGGGACTTCTTCCCTTCCCTCTCCTCGCTCTGATTTCCTTCCTTGCGAAGAAATTAGGGCTTGGGGTAAGTTCTCTGCTCTATCTCCCAAGGTGCTCGAGCTTTTGTGTCCTTGACTTTCGATTTAGGATTTGATTCCAATCTCGATGGTCTTCTCGTTGCAGCACCTCTAGGGGAAGATTCGTGGTCTCCGGAGGTTTCCGATCGCGACTTTTTAATCCGGAACGCGTCTCGTCAGTCGATCGTAAGCCATTCGTGCCCGTGTCTTATCTTTTCTTGCGATCCATAGGTTTATCTCATCTCTAGTCGATGTATCTTCTTATTTAGACCCTATCCTGTCCATTCTCTGCAGTGCATTGTTCTCCATTGCCAGTCAGTTGTTTGTCGGACGTTTGTTTTGCTATGGCTCGTACCAAGAATGTCAGTGGTCCGACAGCTGGCTCAGGAGGTTCCCCAGGAGGTGATGATGGAGGTGATCCTCCTCGTCGCCTATCAGCGGCAGAGAAAGGCAAGGGAAAGAAGCTGGCCACCAAGAAGCGCAAGGCCAGTGACAGAGATGCAGAGGTCGCAGAGGCAGTGGCAGCAGCAGCAGAGGCAGCAGAGAGAGGTGGTCGAGCAGGTGCTTTGAGGATTGGGGATGATCTTACGCCGCGTCAGAGGCGTGCAGTGCTTGAGGCAGAGGCTTTCCATGGATCCCCTCCAGGCACTGTGACGATTGGAGGACAGAGGGTCAGGCTCGTGGTTAGGGATCCGGCTCAGGAGGGTCCGGACACTGAGACAGAGACCCAGGCAGAGGGTCCAGCAGAGGGATAGGAGCAGGAGCAGACACTGCGGAGGTCGACTCGTGCTCGTACTCAGGCTACTCCCCGGACTGGTACGCACGGTCAGTCCACCTCCACAGCTCGTGCCACTCCGGCTAGAGGCACTCCAGCTTCCCGCCAGAGGCCAGTCAGGATCCACAGGGATCTCACCCTTGTGTCAGCCAGAGAGATCCAGCAGCTGCGGTTCGTTCCGTTTCTGTCTTGGTTTCCAGCTGCCAGGGATCCCAGAGCCGGTGCCCGCTTCTATACCGTCGTCCAGGAGGACATTCACGAGGCATTGGTTCGTTCTCAGTCACAGTTCAGGGAGCACAGGGTGATTGACCTGGAGATACTGGGGAACGTGGTTGGAGCTGATATTCGTCAATATTTTACCTACCTCCACGGACTTCCAGAGTTACTAGCACTCCTAGGCACTTACTGTGAGCAGTGGGTCAGAGAGTTCTATGCGTCAGTGTGGATTTCTCCAGATCACAGCTATATCCACTACGCACTGGCAGGGACAGACTACAGAGTGACAGCTCAGAGAGCCAGAGAGGTACTTAGACTGCGAGCCTCTCCCACCAGGATTCACCAACTGTGCTATGGGAACGTGGATCCCCCTCGTCGTCCTCACGGTGGTGAGATACCACCGGTTGACTTCGTTGCTCCATGCTTCCGTGCACCTTTTGGGGAGGGCTCCAGCAGGACAGTGGGAGACTTGACACGCCCAGCCAGGATCCTTGACTTCGTGTTGAGGAAGACCCTTCTCCCCAGGACAGGCTACAGAGACGGGTTCACTCGCATCCAGCAGTGGTTAGTTGCTCACCTCATCTCCCAGACAGAGTTTGATTTGTGGGATCTGATTGTCTCAGAGATAGAGGACACCATCTCAGAGAGCTTCAGGGGCCGGCGTCAGTTGCCCTACACACATTGGATCACCTTGCTTATACTTCGTGCTAGGCCAATGCCCCTGCCAGCTCACTTGCAGAGGGAGTTGACAGAGTCCGACACCGTCTTCCCCCACTACGACCCCCGGCAGATGTTGAGAGCGCACCACGACCTTCGCGGTGCCCCTCCTCCTCGTGCTCCACGTGGACCGGTGCCCCCACCTTCTCCTAGGGGCACCCGCAGTACAGCAGCTGTTGTAGAGACAGAGGAGCAGCAGGATATAGCTATTGGGGCGTTCGCCGATGCAGAGGCAGAGGGCGAGTTTAACTTCGCCTCAGACAGTTCAGACGACGACTATCAGCCGCCAGTGACTGACCTTCCTCCCAGAGCACACGACCACGAGGCAGGCGGCTCTTCGAGTACTTCAGACCCCGCCCTGCTTGCTATCTTAGAGGGGATGAGGGCAGATCAGCGCCGTGCAGCTGAGGAGCAGGCGAGGCCAGACAGGGATCAGACTGCCATCAATGCAGCCATGCAGGCCAGGCAGGATGAGCTCCAGCGTCAGCTTCTCACTTTTCAGGAGCAGCAGCTTGCTTTCCAGGCCCAGCAGACAGCGATGATGGCCGCTCTCATGGCCGCCTCAGGGATTCAGCTACCGCAGATCCAGCTCCCAGGCACGTCGACTGTCAGGCCACCTACTCCAGTGCCTCAGACTCAGAGCCCGTCTCAGCAGCCGCTTCAGTTACCAGCTCAGAGTCAGCCGTTCTCGACGCCTCAGCACCAGGTCTCTCAGGGTGCTATCTCTTCCGGCTTTGAGCAGGTACCTCAGTTCACTCCTCTCCGCTCAGGCTTCACTCCTCAGTCAGCGTCAGCGTCACAGCTTGTGTGGGATTCGCAGACAGATCCACACCTCAGCTTCACCTACAGTGCTCTGACTGGTGACCCTACGCCTCCTCCTCTGCAGGCTCCTGCAGTCTTTACGGCGCCAGTTACCACTACAGAGCTTCTGTCGTCGTCAGTAGCGTCGTCCGAGCAGCTTGCACCGTCTTCTACCGTTCCAGAGACGACAGCTACAGCGACCGAGTCCGTGCCAGCTTCGTCAGCCGGACTTGAGCAGCCAGCACAGCCTGTGACAGCGCCAGAGCAGACCCGGACCGCTTCTCCAGCACCTGCAGCTTCAGAGGGTCACTCCACCTCCTCTGCCTCGACGGCCGACAGTTCAGATGATGCAGCTCGCTTCGTGGCCGTGCCGAGGGACTCCACTGCTCCGCCTCCTCCACCGACTTCTTAGGTTTTTGGCGCTTGATGCCAAAGGGGGAGAGATTTCGTAGTATGAGAGTTAGGAGTTAGGGGGAGCTAGAGAGGTTTTAGGAGTCTTCTTGTGAGGAGTCTATTCTTTTGAGATACTTGATATGTGTGCTACTTTATCATGCATCACGTTTACTTTTATGCATTGCACTTATGTGAGGTACTATGGTTGTGAGACATGACTTGTGGTTTTTGTGATATCTTAATGTCATGTGTTTTGGCTCATATTACCTTTGCTTCCGCGTTTTTACTCCGATGTACTTGAGCCTTTTTGTTTATATCCTGTCGTGTACCACTCACATATTTGGATGCAGGATATTGGACTTGGTTGATATAAGCATGTCTAATCCTTTTATTCTTATTGTAATATGCTTATTGAAACCAAGTCACCTTGAAAACCTCAACTCTTTTCATACTCGAGGTTGTCATCAATCACCAAAAAGGGGGAGATTGAAAGAGCATCTAGGCCCCTAGTGATTTCGGTGATTAATGACATTATTGATTACTATGACTAACGTGTGTTTTGCAGAGGCAAAGTCATAGGTAAGGTTATGGTATATAGATACTCGATGGACAGGGACGTACATGCCTACTTAATAGTGGAAATCGTTTCAGTTTTCAAAGGATGGATGGACATCGTCAAGACTAGACTAGGTCTAAGTGCCACATGATGAAGAAAGGCACTTAGAGTAGTTTAGGACCTTGTTTTTCCTTTGACCGTACTATTAAGAGGGGCTTTGATCTAGTAGCTTGACTTAGGCAAGGCTTTAGGTTTAGGTGTGGTGCACACTTGGTAAACCTAGCACTAGGCAGCTCAGAGATAGTCCTTAGATCGAGAGGCACAAACTTCGTGTTGAAGCGATCGCGTTTCGACGAAGTTTGGGTGCCCAAAGGGGCACCGGACGCTGCACCGGACGCTCTGTGAGTGCGTCCGGTGAGGTCCTTAGCCGTTGGAGCAGTTTGGTGCTTAGGGTTAGGCACCGGACGCTGGCACCGGACGCACCGGGCAGCGTCCGGTCCCTTACCCAGGGAGCTTGCAAAGTTCCCCTGAGCACCGGACGCTAGCACCGAACGCGCCGGGTAGCGTCCGGTCCCATGCGCAGGGAACATGTAAAGTTTCCCCGAGCACCGGACGGTGCACCGGACGCTGCGAGTTAGCGTCCGGTGACCTGTCAGAGAGAAGAGCAGGTAGCCGTTATGTCACACCGGACGCACGGTGCAGTGCGTCCGGTGCAACATAATGTGCGTCCGGTGACTCCGTTTTCAGTGGAAAACGGTTGGCCGACCTTTGGACTTGGTGGATAGTATTTATACTTCTCCACCTCGTCCATGAGACCTCTCTTGCCCATTTGAACATCAGAGAAACTTGTTGTGGAGCAAGAGAGTTGCAAAGAGCCTAGAGAGGATTGGTTTTTGAGTGAATTCTTGAGAGAATCCTCCTCTAGTGTGTTCCAAGAGTCAAGTGTGCATCCATCACTCTCTAGTGCCTTGTTTGGGTCAAGTGAGAGTTCTTTGCTTGTTACTCTTGGTGATCACCATCACCTAGACGGTTCGGTGGTGATTGGAGGCACGAAGATCACCCGGAGTTCTTGTGGGTGGCTCGTGTCAAGCTTGTGAGCGGTTTTGGGCGATTCACCGCGACGGAGTGTCGAAGAATCAGCCCATAGAGAGCACTTGGTCCTTGCGCGGACCAAGGGGGAGCAAGACCCTTGCGCGGGTGCTCCAACGAGGACTAGTGGAGAGTGGCGACTCTCCGATACCTCGGCAAAACATCGCCGAGCACTTTCTTCCACTACTCCTTTACTTTCTAGCTTTTACTTTGTGTTTTTACATTCTTAGAATTGCCATGCTAGAATAGGATTGGAACTAGGTTGCAAAACTTTTTATCCGGTAGCTCTCTAAGTCACACTAGGTACAAGGGGTTGAATTGGAGCTTATAGGTTGCTTAAATTTTTAGAGAAGCCCAATCACCCCCCCTCTTGGGCATCTTGATCCTTTCAAGGTGGTGACACCCCTTTGAAAGGTCCTAATATGGCTAGAGGGGGGTGAATAGCCTATTTAAGAATTCTACAAAACTCACTAGAGCAAGTGGTTAGTAAATAACAAAGCGTAGCTTTTTGCTCTAGCTCTAATGGGGGTGTTTGCAAGCCACCTATCTAACAATTCTAGTTGATATGATCACTAGGCACACAAGAGCTATGTCACTACTTACACTAGAGAGCTATCTAAAGTTTCTATACAAGTAAGTAAGCAACTCTAGTTTGAGGGAAAGTAAGAGAGATGGTTTGATCTTTATACCACCGCGTAGAGGGGATGAACCAATCAATAATATGAAGTCCAATCACCAGGAGAAATCCAATGAACAAACACAATTGAGACAAACAATTTTTCTCCTGAGGTTCACGTGCTTGTTGGCACGCTACGTCCCTGTTGTGTCGACCAACACTTGGTGGTTCGGTGGCTAAGAGGTGTAGCATGAACCTCGTCCTCACTAGGACACCACAAGAACCTACCCACAAGTGAGGTAGCTTAATGACACGAGCAATCCACTAATGTTGCCTTTGGCTCTCCGCTGAGGTAGGCACAAACCCCTCACAATCACCGGGAGATGGCCACGAACAATCACCAACTCGTGCCAATCCTCCTCCGCTGCTCCAAGCCGTCTAGGTGGCGGCAACCACCAAGAGTAATAAGAAAACCGCAGCTAGAACGATCCCCAGGTGCCACTAGATGCAATCACTCAAGCAAATGCACTTGGAAACACTCCCAATCTTACAAAGATGTTTAATCTATGAAGGAGATGAGTGGGAGGTGTTTGCTTAGGCTCACAAGGATGTCAAGTATGCTAGAATGCCAAGAGAGTGAGTCCTAAGCCGGCCAATGTTGATATTTGGTAACGCAATTAGAAAATGATCCGCAAGCGCATGGATATCGGTGAGTATTTCACCCGGGAGGTTTTCCAGAGTATCGTATTTATATTTTTACCACTGGGAGAAAGGGTGCATCTGACTAACCAAATCTATTGCTACTACCCCTTTAGGCTACAAAGAATGTTTCTCGATGTGAGTGATGTATAGAGAAGACTGCAACCGTAGTCTTGTTCTAACCTTGGTAAGGATGATCTACTGTTCTATTGGAGAAGCTTACAGAATCTAGACACCACAAAGGATGTTCGACCCGCACCTATAAACCTACCCGTCCTGCTAACAAGATATGGGATACAAAGGTAACTCGGAAATGTCACGTTCCTCGCTACTACCACAGTCCAGCTAGTCAGGGGATATCTATGAGTACCTTAGCCTAAACACCATGTTTACGCTAGCAGTGATTACTCTAATACTCAACCGGAAGAGGATTAAAGTAAACTCATAAACCAAAGAACAATAAAACAAGAACTTACTAGAATTAGAAGTCGAATTACTGAAGAATCTTAGGAGCAAGCCTCGGGTTAGAAGACTTGATCCCGTAGGTACAACTTGGAGTAGACACCGACAGGCCGGCCTTCCTCCGATCTACACCTCCACTCTATCTCTCTCAATCTAGTAGAAACTAGAAGATCTATTTCTACTCACATTGGTTGCTAAGCCTAAAAAGAAATTCTATTTAGAGAAGAGGTTTTCCTTCGAGGGCACCCCTCAACTCTATGATAACTTCTTGTCTCCTTCAGGGGCCAGGGGGTCTCCTTATATAGTCCTCCTCCTCTATGCGTTTTTGGGTCGGTAGGCGATGTGGTACTACGTTATCCTTGATCCTTTAGGTCGGTGGAACATCGTGTGCGAAGAGAGTCCCGAACGGAGTCCAGGTTAGGGCGGGCGCCCTGGGCCTGGCCCCTTTCGGCCTCTGCTTTCTTCCCGTGGCTTCTGGAGTCTTCTAGATGGTAGAAAATTACGCGGTACGTTGATATCTCTATGTAATCCCGACATGTGGGCCTTTCTTCCGTATTTCCTGATAACCCCCTGCAGAAATAGACAAACACCAAAACTCGTGGAATTCTGTCAGATAAAACCCTAAGTCTAGATGTTGATTTCATTTGGATCCTTTTCTTTGTTTATTTGATAATTAAATTTGATACTTAAGGACCGTCAACAGCCAACACGTATTTATAAGCCCCTCAAGCAAATAGAGCCGTTGGCTCTTTCACTGGGTTGAACACGGGGTCACCGGACGTTCTTAAAGGGGCACCGGACGCTCAACACCCGCGTCCGGTGCTCCAAAGTCAGCCAGGTGTCAGAGTCTAATGGTAACCTGCAGAGCACCGGACGGTGCACACCGTTCTTAAACACAGAGAGGTCTGCAAAACGCGCAGGCCACCGGACGCTAAGCATCGGACCGTCCGGTGCTCACCGGACTTAAACCCAGGGAGCACTGCAAAACGGACCTCACACCGGACACGTACCACCGGACGCACAGGCCTGCGTCCGGTGCCTTACCCTAGCTGGGCCAGGCAGTGTCTGCACCGGACGCTCAGACTCAGCGTCCGGTGCTCCAGAAGCTAGCGTCCGGTGAGTGTTTCTCCCGCGACTTGTCCAATTTTCCCACCGGCGCAATAGAAAATATGCACTTCATTTTCTCAAAAAGCGCCGAATCCCATCCTCTCTCTACCCTTCAAACTCCACCTCCTTCTCAAAGTGTGCCAACACCACAATGTGTAAACCAACAAGTGCACATGTGTTAGCATTTTCACAATCATTTTCTTCGAAGGAGTTAAGTTAGCTTACTAGGTTCTAAATGCATGCACATGAACAATGACACCTAGTGGCACTTGATAACCGCTTAGCCAAAGAATTCCCCTCTTTATAGTATGGCTATCTATCCTAAATGTGATCACACTCTCTATGGTTTCTTGATCACCAAAACCAAAACCCTAAGCAATACCTTTGCCTTGATCTCCATAGGGTTTTGTTTTTCTCTTTCTTCTTTTCCAAGTTGAGCACTTGATCATCTTGTGGTCATCACCATCATCACCATGATCATCACTTGCTCCATCACTTGGCATGTACCAACCTCATTAAGTCTACACACACTTAGTAGAGAGGTTAGTACTAGGGTTTCATCAATTATCCAAAACCAAACTAGGGCTTTCACCCTTGACTAGAATCATGGCTTCTAGAACGTTATTAACGCTAGGCTCGAGTGGTAGCATTACTTTACTCGAGAATGCAGTTCCCGATATGTTCTGGTGTCCGCTAGTGGTTCCACTTCAAGTCCTAATTGAAGTACAGATGGTCAAGATAGGGTAATTGCACCGTTTGTTATTTGCATGTCACTATGCCATTTGATTTTTAAGATGACTTGATGTGGGTTGTCTGTTAACAAACACGTCGTCCCGCTGCTCTGCTCCGATGCTCTAACCGTCAGGCCTTGTCAGGTTGGATTGGCTCCCCACCAGGTGCACGGCGAAGGCATCTGGCCTAAAGGGCTAACGAGTGGGCCTAGAAGCCCCTGAGCCCTTGAAGGCCTGAAGTCAATGGGGGATTTGTTCTGAAGGATCTAATTGGCCTAGAGGGGGGTGGATAGGCGTATCTTGATAACCCCACTCTCCTAGATGTAGTAGAGGATGATGTTGAAGTTCCCTTGGTTCGATTCTTCTCCAAAATGTAGATCGATCCTTGTTCACCTATGAAAGAGAGTAGAGAGGAAGAACACGAAGAACACAAGAACAAGGGTAGTCGATGCTACCTCCACAGCAAGACAAGATATTTTTCCCGAGGTTCGGCAATCCCCACGAAGGAGTTTCTACGTCCCCGTTGTTGAGGTGACCACGAAGGTCCGACCACTTAGGTCTCCTCCCCAAGCAACCACTAAGGTTAGCTCGAGATTTCCACTAAGAATCAAAGGGGGATACAAACACTTCGGGGTGCCCTCACAAATGAATCAACACGGGCAACTACAAAGAACGCCTAGCCGGTTAGGGGTCCAAGAATCCAAGAGTAACAAATGCAAACCAATCTGGCAAGACGAAGAAACCAAGTGCTCAAGTAACAAATCGAAGCTCCCAACTCTCTAATCTCACTTCTCTAGCTCAAATCTCTCAAGGAGTGAAGTCTAGGAGCAGAGAGAGAGAGAGTGGGTGAGTCAAAGCTTGAAGACTATTTTCTCAGATGTAGAGTTGAAGGAATGGGAGAGCTAACAGTTAGAAATGAGAGAAGAGCTATTTATACATAGGTCATGAACAACTGCTGGTACTACTGGGGCAACCACCGGGGCAACCATCGGTACCATCAGCTACCTCAGATCTAACGGTAAGAAGTCTCTAGGATTTGCGAGAAATAAGCCTATCGGTACCACCGGGCTTCTGTCGGTACTACCGACCATTACCAGTACCACCGACAGTTCAAATCTCCGCAACCAAAGTCAATGCAGATTTGGCCTGCCGGTACTACCGGCGTTTCACCGGTACTACCGGTGCTGGCCGGTACCCGGAGCCCGGTACTACGGGTAGTTCAATTTCTCGCAGAACTAAGGGGTGTTTTTAGGCAAAGCTTTGACTTGCTGGTACCACTGACTCAGAGCGTCGGTACTATCGGTGCACCCTGGCAGAGAAGAACTTTTCTAAGTGTCTGTGAGTGCTAGCGTGTCTCTCAAGCGCAAGAAGTAAATTGACCTGAGCACCCTTATCCTCATCTTACCAACTTGATTTGCATCCCTCTTGATAGTGCGGCGTTTTCTATAACTCAAACAAAGAATAAAAACTTTGTAGTCACTTGAGTCGAAACATCGTTCATCCATTGGAAATTTAGGGGTGCTATAATTCACCGAATGTTTTCGTTCAATTCCATCAATGGACTAGCACCCGTAGATATGTTCGATAAACATGTTAGTCTCTAATTTGATTGTCATTAATTATCAAAATCCATTTTGGGGGCGAATGCACTTACATGTTCTTAATGTCACGCTCGTAATACTGCTTTTATGGATGTACCTGGTGGCCAGCATGGATATCTCTCGCGCATACATGTAGGCCTCCCGAGAGTGTGGGTTCGGGTTATGGAGAGGCAAATAAACTAATTAAGATTTCAATCTCTATTTTATCTCGTAATACTGCTAATAAAACCAGTTACAAATCTTATTCTGTAGAGTGGAGGATATGCCTTTACCTTTCATAAGGTAGTTTATAATTCCCAAGTGTGGGTCAAAGTTGAGAAAGCTTATAAAAAAAAGCTAAAATGGACTATACAATTTAGGACAACAAATAATGTTAGTTCTATTAACGGTTCTTTCTATCCATAAAAAAATGCAATTCTCATTTCTTTTGAGGAGTTAAAACAATTTAAAGATTGAGCAAAGTTATATAAAAAAGTACTCCTACTTTGATAGTACAAAAAATATCATTAAATTAATTATAAAATATATTGATAGTATAAGGAGGTTCTGTGTTGGAAGATGTGACGACGGTTTAATGCTGAAAATTCACATAGTATGGCCTTGTTCAGTTCCGATTTTCTTTTTAAAATTTGGGTATATTTTCGTTTTTATTTGATAATTATTATCTAATTATAAATTAACTAGATTTAAAAGATTCATCTTATGATTTACAGATAAATTATGTAATTAGTTTTTATTTTTGTTTATATTTAATGTTTTCTATATGAGCCGTACAATCTTGAAAAGTTTTTGGTTTTTGAGTGAAATATAAACAAAGCCTATGTTCCAGTTGTAAGACGTGAGCAATGATTCAGGCCTTGTTTAGTTCACTACGAAATTCAAAAAGTTTTCAAGATTCTCTGTCACATCGAATCTTGCAGCACATACATGAAGCATTAAATATAGACGAAAACAAAAATTAATTACACAGTTTGTCTGTAAATCGCGACACGAATCTTTTAATCTTAGTTAGTTCATGATTAGACAATATTTGTTAAATAAAAATGAAAGTGCTACAGTAGCTAAACAAGGCCTCAAATAATGCCCAAATTCAGTCCCCTGATGAACATGCAGCGCTGGCCTCGGTTGTGGGGCCGTGGGGCTGACCGCCTGACCGCCCAGCGAGCGGGTCGTCACGGAAACGAGTGAATCGCCGCGCCGCCCTGCGTCATCAGGTTTACCCCTGCTCTTCCAAGTTCCAACCGGCAGCCGGACCTCCGTGGCGTCGCTGTCCGAGCGCCAGACAAGAAACAGGGGTGATGAAAAAGAGGCGGCGGTGGTGTGAATATGCCGGGGGCGCCGGGGCGGAGGGATCTGCCTCCCCAGGATACTTCGCCCCCCGTTCCACCGCGAGCCCTTCCTCCCTCCGTTCCGCCGCTACAGGATCCGGGAGACGAAAAGTAGTAGTAGTAGCCCCATCCCCAACCGGTCCTAACCTACGGTACCCAATTCTTGACTCTGCTCTCTCCGTGAGCTACTACTCCATCTCCATTTCTTCAATCATTTCTCGCCTTTCAGTGCAAGGGCGGTTGCTTGCCTTGGATAACCACGGCGTCGTTCTAGCCGCCGGGGCCGAGCTAAGGTACTTCTTGGTTCTTGTCCTCTTGATTAGTTTCAGGATTTGTCCCAACCCAAGGTTGGTAATTCTCTGTGTTTGTTTCGTCTGTAGTCTGGGATGTAGTTGAATTCAGGGATCTTTGGATTCTTGTCATACGTGCCAACAACAGGAGGATCAGTTCCCCTCAAAAGAGCAGCAAAAGAAGAGCAAGAGGGGCGACAGGGAGGAGGGGAAGGCAGAGGAAATGGAAGCTAGTTTCCTGTGGAAAGAGAGCGGCGACCAAGCCAGTGCGGCGAGAATGACCGGTGGGAACAAGAACAAGAGCCTCAACTGGGATTTGAACGACTGGAGGTGGGACGCCAACCTGTTCCTGGCCACACCGGCGGCCGCCGCCGCGCCGTCCGAGTGCAGCATCAGGGAGCTGAGCCGAGCTCAGGGGGAGATCGATTTCGGCGTCGTCGTTGACAAGAGGCGGCGCCTGTCGCCAGAGGAGGACGGCAGCGCCGGCTGCAGCAATTCTGCGGTAGCAGATGGAGACAACAATCACGTGGTGTCTGTTCAGAGAGCGCGGAGCAGTGAGGAGGAGGAGGAGGAGAGGCCCAGGAAAGGTGCCAGTTCGAGCACCACTCCGTCTTGCCAGGTTGACGGCTGCCACGCCGATCTCAGCGGTGCCAGGGACTACCATAAGAGGCACAAGGTGTGTGAAGCGCATACCAGGACGACTGTGGTCTGCATCAAGAATGTAGAGCATCGGTTCTGTCAGCAGTGCAGCAGGTTGGTCACCAATTTCACTGTGAGATTACAATTGCTGGTCATTTTGTTTCTCCCATGCATCTTTGTATTGGAGAAAGAAAAGAAAGATTGATCCAGTACATACAAAACCCAAAGCGGCAAAGAAAAGAGAATAAAAAACACACCAGGACACATTACCCAGGTGTCACAGGCACACAACACAAATGAATTGCTGATCATTTAACCTTGAGAGATGCTGAACATATTAGTTTATGCCCCCATGACAGGATCCCAGTTCATGCTGACTATTATCTTGAGAAATTCCAAGCTGTTTTTTGTGCTCGGCAGAACTCTAGGTGATACTGATCATGTACCTTGAGGAATGCTTGTGCCCCACACATAATACTAGTTAGTATATAATAATAATATATAGAAGTGCTTTTACCTGGATCTGTGCTATCACTATCGGTACAATATCATTCTATGATTATCTCATATTTTTACCTTCTGCTACTATTAGAATGCCTTTTGTTATTGAAGAAAGATATTCTTCTGCTTCGATGTTACCACCTCCGTTTTTTGTTTGTTTGTGTTTTACTTGTGAAAAGTATTCTTTCTTGTTTGTCATTCTAGGATTCCATGTAGAGACAGCTATATGTCTGTAGTTCATTGGCCGCAAATAGTTAGTTGAGAAGACACTAATTTAAGGATGTACTTTTAGTAGAAGTTTGTGCACTTTTCTTAATATCCTTACATTAAGTCTAAAACAGCAGACTAAAAAGAATGGAGGGAGTTGTTGAAGTGATGTGTTATCATAATTTCTCACCTCTATATATCAGAGACAAGAGCACTTAGATAATTCAATGAAATTGCAGAGGATATCAATAGAGTGGTGTTGACTCGTTTGATTAATGAGAGGCCATTTTCTCTAGTCATTGCTATGCAATTCCCCTGTAAGTTATAACATCACGATACGCTGAAAAATTGAAGTTTGGTGTTGCTCTAGGCTGTGCTATATAATTCTCCTGTAAGTTGTAACATCATGATAAGCGCTAAATATATGTAGAAGAAAAAGAACTACCATGGTTCTTTCTTCTACATACATCTTGAGTTTAGCAGCTTACCATGATCTTGAGTTTAGCATGAAACATGGAATTCATATTTTAATATTGCAAGCATTTCTCATTTCCTTTCATTTGCTCATCAGCTGAAGAAAGTAACTATTCTGTATGCCATGACAGGTTTCACCTTCTTCAAGAATTTGATGAAGGGAAGAAGAGCTGCCGCTCACGTCTAGCAAAACATAATGGAAGGAGAAGGAAAGTTCAACCACAAGCTGCTGTGAATGGGAATTCCATGAATGAAAATCAATCCCTAAGTAGCGCCTTATTCCTTCTGTTAAAACAACTTTCCGGGCTAGAGTGTAAGTTCTCCTTCGATTAGCAATTTTAGATGCAAATATTTCAAATCACATGCAATCCAGAGTTCCAGACATAGTCATTCTAACTGTGTGCTTGTGTGGATGGCAGCTGGTAGCTCTTCTGAGCAAATCAATCATCCTAATTCTTTGGTTAACATTTTGAAGAACCTTACTGCTATTGCTAGCACACAGTCATATCAAGATATTCTAAAGAATGCAAATTCAAATTCAATACCGTCAAATGCTGCTAATAATGCTGCAAATGGTTCTATCATGCATGAGCAAACTATACGGTCAACTCCTATCGGGAGGGAATCATTAGCAGGTAAAAAAATTATCATTTACTTGATGCTGTTTAGCATGACAAATACCAAAGTTATAAAAGAAAATGATTTGAATAACTTGTTTTCTCAGAAGAGCCTCCAGTGAAAAGGCGAGTACAGGATTTTGATTTGAATGATGCTTGCATTGAAGAAGCTGAGGTAAATTTTTAGTAAATTTCATAAACTACAATAATCTTGAACAAACATCGCAAAACTGCACCTTTTGCAAACCAGTCTAAAAAGAACTACACTTTCATTGTCAATCTATGTCTCAACTCTCAAGTATATTTTTGAGAAGCAACTTCGTGAAACTACATTTCTATTGTCCAGCCGAATCACAAAACTACACAGTTATTGCCATTCAATATCACAAAACTATAATCTTTTAGCTGTTAAAAAGTGTATTTTTCCAGTACGAATTGAGCACAAATGTGTGATTTGATGATACTATTTGGCAATAGAAGTATAGTTTTGTAAAAGTGAATTCTACAACAGGTTTTCCAATCTTAGTATAATTTTCTGAAAGTTACTCTGAAATTTTTTAATTGATTCTCCAAGATTATTTCTGATGTTTGATTCCTACTTAGCCCAATATCTCTTATGCACATAACATTTGCAGAGCCGAACAGATAAAATTGTGTTCAAGCTCTTTGGAAAAGAGCCGAAAGATTTTCCTGTAGATCTACGGGAACAGGTCATTTATCATGTTACAAACTAGAATCATGTTTCTCTAACAACTTTTATCAGTGTGAAGATTTATGTTGCTAATGCAAACTCTTTCATTAAATGGTTTGAATTTACAGATCCAAAACTGGTTGTCACATTATCCAACTGATATGGAAAGCTATATTAGGCCTGGCTGTGTTATTCTAACTATTTACCTTCGCCTCCCTAATTGGATGTGGGATGAGGTAGTATTGCAATACATTAACTGCGACTTAGATATGTATATGTTTTCTTTATAGTATATAGTGAAGAAGCAAATTGCTTACTTACTTTTATTTTCCTTTTCTATTAAAGCTTGATGATGATCCAGCTTCTTGGATAGAAAAGCTTATTAGCTTATCCAATGATGGATTTTGGAGAAAAGGATGGTTGTATGCTAGGGTACAGGACTGCCTAACACTGAGTTGCAATGGTCCGTTTGTCTTATCTGTATTCATTATTCTGCTTCCTTCTCTTTTCATATATTCAAAGACCAGCTTAATTTGTCTTTCTTTCCTTATTTTTGGTAGGTAGTCTTATGTTTGCATCTCCCTGGCAACCGGTAATTGGTGACAAGCATCAGAGACTGTGTGTAACTCCTATTGCAGTTGCTTGTTCTTCATCTGTAAAATTCTCCGTGCAAGGTTTCAATATAGTTCAGCCAACCACAAAGTATGTATCTCTTTTTTTCAGATTTAAATATCTCGTCTAAACCAACTTGTGTGAACTGATAAATCTGAATTTTGTTTTAGATTACTTTGTGTGTTTGGTGAAAACTATTTAATTCAAGAAGAGACACAAATGCTACTTGAAGATTCAACTATGCAGCAAGGCCCTCAATGCCTAACCTTCTCATGTTCCTTTCCTTGTACAAGTGGAAGAGGATTCATAGAGGTGCATGGTTCGTGTATTTTTTTATGTCCTCATTTTTTGTTCATATTACAGACTTGACTCCCTTTTCAGGTTGAAGATTATGATCAAAGCAGCCTTTCTGTTCCCTTTGTTGTCACCGACAATGATGTATGTTCTGAAATTCGGACGTTGGAGCATGGATTGAATTTAATTTCATTTGATGAAACCCCGGAAAGAATAGATGATCTTATGGCTTATCGCAGTCGGTCGTTACATTTTTTGCATGAAATCGGCTGGCTCCTTCAAAGGAGCCACGTGCGAGCTACATCTGAGCAGCCACAGTATTGTCCAGACCGTTTCCCTGTTGCAAGATTTAAATGGCTGTTATCCTTTGCAATTGATCATGAATGGTGTGCTGTTGTAAGGAAGCTTCTGAACACCATGTTCCAGGGTGATATTGATCTAGATGTGCCATCACCAGTTGAATTTGCCTTGGGAGAAAATCTGTTGCTTACTGCTGTCAAAAAATGCTCAAAGCCTTTAGTTGAATGTCTATTAAGATACACAACAACAAATTATGCTCCAGTGGGCAGTGGAGACGGTGCTCCAGTTCAGTTCTTGTTCACTCCTGCGATGACTGGACTGTCAAATATTACACCTCTTCATATTGCAGCCACAATCAGTGATGCTACTGGTGTTTTAGATGCTTTAACTGATGATCCTCAGCAGGTAACTACTCTAAATTATCATGTTCTTAACTGTAGCATCACTGAGTAGCAGATTTCTGATTCTTAGTGTACCACATTTAAAATAAAAGCTAAGACCACCATTTATTGTAAGAACCTAAGTCTGCACATGAAACATTTTCATCCGAAATGCATTACGTACTTCTCAAAAAGAAAAAAGGACTTCCACCAAAACATGGTTTGTGTGTTACATTTATTGTCGAATAGATCGTGTAGGGTAATATCACATCAGAGTTCTGCATAAGGTGTATGAATAAAAAAAATTACCTTAAAACTTTTCCATTTACTTCTGAGAAATTGTGCAAGCACTGAAAAATTTGCTGTCTGGCTTCTTTCTGCCTAAATGTCTCAGTTGGGAATCAAAGCGTGGAAGAATGCTCGTGATGCCACTGGCTTCACTCCTGAGGAATATGCTCGACAGAGAGGCCACGTATCCTATATTCAAATGGTACAGGACAAAATTGACAGAAGGATGAGCAGAGATCATGTCTTGGTTACCATCCCCACCACAATTGATGCTGTCGGAAAGCATGCTAGCGGATTGAAGTCTGCCGATCAAATCACATTTGGTGTGGAGAAACAACTAAACATCAACGAAACATCGAGCTGCAGACAATGTGTCCAGCAGGTTCAGCAGTTTGCATTCCAACCCCGTACAAATAGGTTTTTGTCTAATAGGCCTGCGATGCTTTCCTTGGTCGCCATTGCTGCCGTCTGTGTCTGTGTAGGATTGCTCATGAAGAGCCCGCCACAAGTTGCTTGTATGAGGCCTTTCCTCTGGGACAATGTACGTTGGGGCCCCAATTGATAGCCAACCCAATTGTATGAGTGTATGATGAAGATGTTGCGATGAGCGAAGCTAGATTCTTGTGATGTACATGTTACTTAGACTATAAATGTCTAAATTGAAATTTTTGTTATAGTAAAACCTGTTAAGTGCTCTAACTTGCCTACCTTGTAACTCCATTTGCATTTGCATCCAGAATGAGGTACAACTTTTACTTGTTTCTATGAGAGGAATAAAAACTTTCGATTCTGGGGGTTGAAGATTGTTTGCACACATATATAGAAGTTGGTAAGATGTAGCTGAGAATGGCAGGTAAGGTAACCAGATTCTCACCTGTCCTGTTAATTATCGTCCGTAACCGTAATTGACGTCATTTATCAGTGGACCAAGCAAATGGCATTAATTTCTTATAAGAAAATATTAATTATTTCAGACCACCAGATGGTCAGAAGTGCCCACGATTAGTTATTGGGACCGGACCGGACATCGAACCGGTGAGGCTATCGGTTCATTGGTTCATTGGTCCAACCGTTTAGAACCGGTTGAACCGCTGGTTCGATAGTTTTGAACCGGATGAATTGAACCGTCCACAAATATTTTGAACCGGTACAATATAATGATATATAATAGATAATTATTATCTAAAAAATTGATAATTAACAACATATAGTTGACCACATACAAAATAAGCTGATAAAGAATATAATGATATAACAAAGTAACCAGCTTTCACACTTTTTGTATCATATAGAATTGTTTGACGAGCCAGGCAAAAAATGTGCATGAAAAGATAATATATGGTGCAAAAAAGATTTAAATAGTAATTCAAATATTTATTTATATTTATTATTAGAACACAATCTTAAAAACGTTAAATAGAACATACCATAGATAATAGCTTGTCGAGACAATTAAAATAGATATATTATCTATTAATTTAGAGCTGGTATAAAAAAATACATAATTTCGAAATTAAAAAGGCAGCACTGACATCAACTGACATCAGTGCTACCAAAGTTAACTAGCATGCACATCAACTGACATCAGTGCTACCAAAGTTAACTAGCATGCACGTGAAAGGTCCAGCTTCGGCACCAGGCCACCAGCGGCAGGCCGTCAGCACAGCCAGAGGGGCCCAACAGCAGGTGTACACGAGGGAGCATGCGCGTAGTACAGACAGCATCTTGCTCAGACCGGAGCGGTTCAAATAGAACCGACCGGTTCAACGGTTCTTCAAAAAAACGGACGGTTCAACCGGTTTTTACCGGTTCAATTGCATGAACGGTCTTTTAAGTGAACCGAGCCGGTACAAGCTCTGGTTTGGTCTTTTAGCGGTCTGACCGCCGGTCCGGTCCTAATAACTAAACTATGATTGCAACCAGAAGACGGTCACCACCTGTTCAAAAAAAAGAGTACAAGGGCGTAGGAAGGCCTTGTTTAGTTCCCAAAAATTTTTGCAAAATTTTTCAGATTTCCCGTCATATCAAATCTTTAGACGCATACATGAAGTATTAAATATAGATAAAAATAAAAACTAATTGCACAGTTTGGTCGGAATTAACGAGATGAATCTTTTGAGTCTAATTAGTACATGTTTGGATAATATTTGTCATATACAAACGAAAGTGGCACTATTCCGATTTTGCAAAAAATTTTGAAACTAAACAAGGCCGAAGTTTCGTTTCTCCGGTACTCTCCCATCTTTGGCTCGACATTACATGATAACGAAAAGAGAAGACATCACAAACCCCCACAACACAAGCTTGTTGAAAGAGATAACCAGTATGCATAAGGTCTTACACTTTCTACTCGAGCAGTGAGTGGGGAAGTGAGATAACATGTGGTGACGGGTAGACTGGCATCAAAAGTAACATTGCAACTTTATATAGGTAATTAAAAAAAAAGGTTCCAATGTAGAGCTGGCTGCAAGTTTTTGATCAGGCAGAAGGATTCTCCCACTTGAGGGGCTTCACAAGCTCCCAGGTGAAGTCCGGATCATCCCTGCCAAAGTGCCCATATGCCGCCGTCTTGAGATAACGGCCATTCCCGCCTCTCTTCAGGTCAAGGTCGATGATGATCATCCCTGGCCTTAAGTCAAAGTTCTCCAGCACAATCTTCAGGATCTCCTTGTCAGGGATCTTGCCTGTCCCATATGTGTCAACAAACACTGATAGCGGTTCAGGCACACCAATGGCATATGACACCTGGACAATGCAACGGCGGGCAAGACCACTGGCCACAATGCTCTTTGCCGCCTGCCTTGCAATATAGGCTCCACTGCGGTCAACCTTGGTTGGGTCCTTACCAGAGAAAGCGCCACCACCGTGGGCACCCCAGCCTCCATAAGTGTCAATGATGATCTTCCTGCCAGTAAGACCCGCATCACCATGAGGTCCACCAATGACAAAGCGACCTGATGGATTGAGATGGAAAATGGTCTTCTCATCAAGGTACTGCTCTGGAATGACAGGCTTAATGACGTGTTCCTTCAGATCAGCAGCAATTTCGTCATTGGTAACAGTCTCGTCATGCTGGGTAGAGATGAGCACAGTGTGGACACGAATAGGGACCATAGCACCATTGTCGTTATGGTACTCAACAGTCACCTGGGTCTTCCCATCAGGCCTCAGCCATGGGCAGGTCCCATTCTTGCGGACCTCGGTTAGGCGAGCACCAAGCTTGGTTGCAAGAACATGGCTCAGGGGCATCATTTCAGGGGTCTCGTCAGTTGCATATCCAAACATGTGCCCCTGGTCACCAGCACCAATCTCCTCAGGACGCTTGGTGAAGTGACCATGAACACCCTGTGCAATATCAGGTGACTGCTGTTCAATGTTGACAAGCACCTTGCAGTGGTCAGCATCCAGCCCTACATCATTGGACACAAAGCCAATCCCACGGCAGGTATCCCTGACAATCTTCTCATAGTCGACATTGGCTTTGGTAGTGATCTCACCAAAGACCATGACCATGTTAGTCTTGGTGCAGGTCTCACAAGCAACCTTGCTGTCAGGGTCTTCAGCGAGGCATGCATCAAGCACTGCATCAGATATCTGGTCACAGAGCTTATCAGGATGGCCTTCATTGACGGACTCAGATGTGAAAAGGAACGTGTCAAGTTCAGCCATCTTCGTGGACCTGTGTAACACAGTAACACGCGCACCTCAGAAGTCAGAAGAAACACAGTACCAGGAAACTATCCAGATCCATACTACAAAATTTTTCCAAAGACTGCTTTGAGTGGACATATTTGATCAGTGACACACATCTAAATTACTTCCCAATAGAACTGATTCATCAAACTAATAAAAGATAACAAAGCCGCTGAATATACAAGCATATAAGCTTTGATATAGATCTCAAGATGAGGTACTATCTGTACCGACCTGACTGACCAAACCATATGACTTGAAATTTCATTTCAAGAAAGAACACAATTGTCCTGTCCAAACTTAGTACAATCCAAGCAATTCAGTTGTGGAAGATGCTAATGCAGAAATCACAAAGGACAAAAATATGCTAAGGCATCTTATCAGGTAAAAAAGCACTAAAGAAAGAACTGCTAGTAAACAAACAAACGAAAGTCTGCATCAAGATTATTCAAAGTTCAAACAGGGAAAATATACAAAATCCAATGGTTGTTCATCAATAACACCATTTACAATTATGGATCACATTGAAAATGTGCCCAAGCCAATGCTGCTCAGAATTGAATCTATTCAGCAGTTGAAAACTGAAGGAATATGCTAAACACTACTTGAATCTGCTAGAAAAGACAACTCCAAATTTATACAACTGACAAGATTCCACGAAAACAACAGAAGGCCTATTGGACTCCACTTGACTTCACACTAAAGAGTCTGTGACTAAAGCCAATGCCATATCGTACAAGCATCTGAGTCAGCCCTCACCAGCTTTGTTCTTCGACGGAAGCGATTCTACACAGCGAATAAGCATAAAAAAAAACTGCACCTTTCCACCTCCTCTATCTAGTTGCGGAAGAATCAAAGTCGCGAAAACTTTCTGTGCGCGACAGTAAGATTCCTAGAGCTATAGAAGCACACATTCACCATTGCTCGAACGCTGATCCTTCAATACTAGTACTCGATGCTATACTACAAGGAGAAATGACTACACAACCTTCCAAGACCTCCGCAAGAAGAAACAACGCCAGATGACTAGATCTGGGCCACCAATTACCGAGGACTTGGCTGTAACCTACCCGTTCGTGATCAAATCATCCTGCAACCCGGCTAATAGACAAAAAGTAATAAAAAAATTGACCAGAAAAGGTAGCCGCTAATCTAGTTCCCGGGAAAAGCGGACGCGTTGCTCAGTGAACGGGACAAAACCCCAGGATACCCGGAAGAAAGAAACAATGAACAATCAATCAATCAATCTCTCGCAGAGTACTACAACAGAATAACCGAGCTGGATTGAATGAGAGTAACATAGCATCGGTGGCCGGAGTAGGAAGGACATAGACGGGCAGAACGGCGCCTCACCTTTGCTTCGCGGCGGCGGCGACGGCGATGCAAGGGGGAGACAGAAACGGAACGGCGCGGTTACTACGGAAACGCCGTAGTAATAGCAGTAGATCCGACCCGCTGTGCCGGCCGACGCAGAGGGGGCCGTGTGATCGTGCTCGCGAACGCCATTTATAGCTGGTGTTACTGGGTTCCGGGCGTAGACCCGGACCCGGTAAGTGGAGGCGCGCGGATGGCCACCCTGATGGGATCGGACGGCGGATGGGAGTCGGGCAGCGCTGGTTGGCCTGGTTGGTTAGGCCCATTTTTTTTTTTCAAAATTTCCCGTTATATCTTAGGCCTGGTTTAGTTCGAAAAAATTTTCAAAATTCTTCGTCACATCGAATCTTTAGTCGCATGCATGGAGCATTAAATATAGATAAAAATAAAAACTAATTGCATATTTTACCTATAATTTATGAGATGAATCTTTTGAGCCTAGTTACTCCGTGATTGGACAATGTTTGTCAAATAAAAACGAAAGTGCTACAGTAGCCGAAAACCAAATTTTTTGCCAACTAAACAAGGCCGGGCGTAATTAACCGGAAACCAAAGATCAAACCGAACTGATCGAGACCGAGACCGTGACCGAAATGATCGAGATTGAACTTTTCGGTCATGAGTTCAGTCCCTACTTCCAACTAACCGAACTTTATACGTTTAGTTCGGGTATAGGTGTCGATTAACCGAACTAACCAAGAAAACCGAAGTTCTCTGTAGCAATTCTAAAAGCCCAAAAAGAAGCATAGCCCACCAGCCTATATATCTAAACCCTAGAACATCTCTCTCGGTCTGTGAGATATTGTAGTTAGTATTTGAACAAGAGAACCAAGATATTTATATTATATTGTGTGCAACATGCTGCTGAAATTTCTACAGATTCTGCTATTTTTTGGCTGCTAAGCTGATCCAGTTAGTTCAGTCGTGACCGAGATCAAACCAAACTAATGGAGACCGAAATTGCTCGGTTCTTATTTTTTCAACTGACTGATGAGTTCGGTCTGGTCTGACTGAACGCCCAGAGTGAGTCACATCGAATTTTATGGCACATGCATAAAGTATTAAGTATAGACAAAAATAAAAAATAATTACACAGTTTGCCTGTAATTTGCGAGATGAATTTTTTGAATTAAATTAGTCTAATATCGTTAAATAATAATTATATACTCCCTCTGTCCCTGAAAGCTTCAATTTCTACAATCCGTGCCAGTCAAACTTGTTTAACTTTGACCAACTTTATAGAAAATAGCATCAATATGTATAACATAAAATGAGTATCTTATGAAAATATATTCAATGATAAATCTAATGGTATTAATTTGGTACTATAAATCTTAGTGCTTTTTTTCTATAAATTTGGTTAAAGTTTTAAAAGTTTGACTTAGGACAATTCTATAAGTTGCAGCTTTTAGAGACGGAGGGAGTATATTAAATAAAAACAAAAGGTCGGTCGCGTCGCACTCGCTGGGTCGGGCCCGGCAAGGGGAGGGCGAGTGGAGTTGGCTCCAATCGTGATTCACCCCATCTCCGTCTCTATAGGCTGTTGTGGCTTGTGGGTGTTTCGTTACCAAACCTAAAAAGGCCCAGTCCATGCGAGCCCAACACGGTTTGGTGATTTTCCTCGTCTGGCCCGACTGACCGTCTCCTTCAATCGTATAGCTTGACGCTGCAGTCAAGTGGCCAGAGTATTTAGGGATAAAAACAAATCGGTAGTTTCAACCATGCCGGATAGCTACGATACTATTGGATATTGGATATCGACATAATAAATATACGATTTAAGTATTTAAATATGGATACGATATCAGATAGATCTAAATCTTTTTAAATAAATTTGATCTCAAATACGATCAAGAATATCCATGTCATTTTTATCCTGACTAGTGAGCCAACAACACTTTTTTTTCCTAGCGATGTTGGCAGGTACTCTGCCTCAGTACAAAGCAGGGAAAGTATCTACAGTCTACACGGAGGCAAACTGAGAAAAAAAATCTTGGAAAATCAACTGATGACATCCTACAAAAGTTAGGTTATTGCTAGTACATGGTACCATGGTGTGTACAAACAACTCCTACGTATAGTATCTCCTATCTCGTATTGTTATTTCCCATATGACAATTAGTTTGTCAATTATTAGTGTGTGTCTATGACAGGATGATATTTATCGCTTCCGTTTCTCTTCTTTGGTTCATGCGTGCCAACACGAGGAGAGGCGTTTTCCATTTCTAGAGGTAGACAACTTGGACTATTTTCAAAGGCAGTTAGGATACTCGCCTCTAGTACTCTCGTTAACATAGGATACACAATTATAACGTCCATCTCTTTTAATATTTTCAGTAGAGGCATGTGGCTTAAGACATTTGTCTCCGTTAATAATTTTTAGAATTATAAGAATTCCCACCTCCTCTTTAATAATCCACATTTTTCATATACAAAATACAACTAGTCCCAGTCCAGAATAGTACACAACCACCAACAACATGTATTGTTTGCTATGTCGAAGAATTGTATGTGTATTGCTATTGTTCATAATAAAAAAACACAGTGTAAAATTAATTTACTAATATTGATACATCATCATATAATGTTTCAATCAAAATGTATAAAATTCTCTAAAGTACCAAGTTATAAATTATATTGTCATCAAGTATTAAAATAACTTAAAGTAAAATGACAGTATCATTAGTACATATTTTTGTTGAGAAAACATTTTTCTAATATTGACTAAACTATTAAATTAATATTTATTTTAATGTATGCATATTTACTTGGTATATACATAGTGACACATACTTCCTCCAATTCAAATTATAAGGCATTTTGGTTTATTTCAAATACACTATTTTTACTAAATTTAGATATAGTGTATATCTAAGCACATAGAAAAAATTATGTATTTATAAATGCCAAAACATCTTGCAATTTGGAAACAAAGGAGTACATTTATGCTTACTTTTATCACAACACTAGTACAATTGTGCAATTTAGGAACATATAACATACTTCATTGAGATATTTCCATAGTAGCCTATATTGGTGTTTAGAAATAGATTTGAGGGATATTTTATTCCATTTATTATGACGACGGGTCAATAATTTAGATGTAAATTAAAGGACTACTTTAGATTATTTTTCATAATAGTAAGTAGATGTGTGTGTAATTTATTAAAAGTAAATCTAGAGGTTACTTTGCACTATCTTTCATACAAAAAATGCTTTGTTTTATATATAAATTTATGGGATTATTTTAATTATCTTTTGATAATGACAATGATGGTTAACTCTGATGCAAATCTTGGAGTTACTTTCTATTTTTTCAAATGGCATATTGAGTAACCTTTTTAGAATAATTGATCCGATGGTTATTGTTGGTGATGTGATTAGAGCTTACTCCTACTAAATTAAAGGCAATTTTTCCAGAATTTTATGACGCCCTTTGGTATTTATATTTTTTTCTAGCGGGTCTGATGAGAATATTTATTATGGAGCCTCCTTTGAAGCCTCCCGTTAGCAATCCTAGTAAGATTCTATTTTCGAGCTAAAATTATGTCCTCCTCACTCAAGTTTCCTCTGTTCGGCTTAAAGACCGCCCACAATGTATATAAACTAAAGGCTCCCCAAAATTGCAGTGGTTTAGTCGAAGTTCGCTCACGTTTGGCCAAAAATAGGTGGAGAAACAACAAAAATTTTTTTTAATTATTTCTTTTTTGTGTTCTCTTTCTTGAGCAGCTAATGAGGTGAAATATTGTAAGAACTAAATTGTATGTAGTCACAGAGGCTCAAGCCAATTTTGTTTTTGTAAGAAAAAACCAGCATCCAAAAACCAGAATGTACTTATCAAGTTCAGTACAAATTAGCTTGTAGACTGTAGAGTAATAAAGATGATAACAAAGTCAGTCATGAAGCTTTAGGGGAAAACATAATAAAAGCTATATATTATTGTTTCTATTATAATACGACAATATATTACATGGAATTAAGCTTACAGCTGACCAAAGGATCACCTAACCAGATGCATCCAGAATTATACCGGTGAACTGAAGCAAGTGAACCTACTCATCCTATCTATGCATATATATGGTCATCACATCATTTCTTGATCCACAATCCAATAATACCGACAAACAGGCAAATGATAATACACATAAATATAGTAATCTCACAGGCCAGTACGTACTGTGCCAATTTATTCAATTTGACCAAAACAACCTTGGTATTTTAGAACAACTCAGTCTCTAAATGTCCATCATAAATCAAGCAGATTAAATTGAAGCAAAGATAGAACGTAACAACTAAACTAGTCTTGCATCCAAGAAACGCTATAGCTAGCAACGAAGTACGTAGAAGCTAGCAGGCAGGCATCATCAGTATATAGTAGGGCTAGAAGTTGAAGTGGTAGCCCTAGTACTCATCCACCACTTCCATCAGTCTACTGGCCACTGCACTCGCAAACACTGAAGAACCCTTGTGAATCTGCATCAAAGTGAGCAAATTAATTAAAGAGAAAAAAGTATATATTACAGATCGATGGCACTTGTCATCTGAAAATTGCATTAATTTTTGAGCACGTAGGCACAGTTGCAAAGAACTTATTAAAGCTCTGGAAAAAAGTAATGCATGAAATCGTCAGAATACAGAATTACAGATCGATGGCGCGCGGCTAACTTAACGTACCTTAGTGTTGAACATGTAGATGTGGCAGTCACCGATCTTGCCGCCGGAGAGGTGGACGAGGTCAAGGCGGAGGTCGTCCAGCGCGCGCGACGCGGCCGCGAGGCACCCATCGCGGCGGCGCTTGGTGAGCTTGATGTTCACGTCTTCCTCCACGATCCGCACGTCCACGGACGTGTCCTTGCTCCGCCGCTGGATGTACGTGCTCCGGATCGGCTGCCGCTGCACGGCCGCCGGCGGCGGCGGCGGCGGTGCCACCTCGCCCTCCGAGCTCTCCGCCTCACCACCGGTGGCCGCGGCCGCAACCACCACAGCCGTCGGCGCCGCGTCCACCACGTCCCCCTGCAGCTCCCTCCGGCGCCGCTTCTTCTCCACCAGCAGCGTCAGCTCCTCCACCGTCCTCCCCAGCTCCTGGATGTACTCAATCGCGTCCGAGATCACCGTCGCCCTATCAGGCTGCATCAGTGCCAAAAATAAAAGAATCGTGAATTAATTTAAATTGACGAGATCGATGAACAGAGGAAGAGATGCATGAGTCGTCAAAAATTTTAATTTGTTCCGATATCAATCAAAATTCAAACACTACGCTGTATACCTTTGTAACGTTGGGTATGAGGTGCATGAGGGCGGTGTACTTCTCGGTGAGCCGCTGCCGGCGCTGCTTCTCCTTCTTCTCGACGCCGTTGGCCAGCCCAGCATGGAAACCACCGCCCAGCGCCCTACCCCGCTTCCGGCCGCCGGTGGCCCGTGGCGGCGGGGAGGTCTCAACAAAGGGCCCGCCGGGCATGTATGCAGCAGCCGACTCGTCGTCGTCGGTGGCCCCGAACACGAGGGCGCCTGTCCTCGTCCCGCGGAGGTACGGCTCGGCGGTGGGGTAGTGGCCGCCGCCGCCGCCGTTGCTGCAGTAGTCGCGCAGCATGTTCATGGTGTGCTGGTGGTGCCCGCCGGGGGGCGGCAGCGGCTCGTACTGCAGCGCCGCCGGCTGGTGAGGGTCAGCGCCGCCGACGCCGAGGAAGTAGTCGATGGTGGACTGCGGCGTGACAGAATTGTTGACCGCCGCCGTGGCGTCGAGGGAGTGGAGCAGGTGGAAGCTCAGCTCTGCCGGGATGCTGCCCGCGACGCCGGAGACGGCGAGGTGATGCGGCTGGCCGGCGGCGTCCAGGTCCTGGGCTTCGTGCGCCATCAGGAGCTCGCACTGCGGGTGATACATCGTCGTCGTCCTGCTGCTTGATTGCACACTCAACTGAAACACAAAAACAGAAATAGATCAGCACATCATCAAGTTCCAACAACAATAATGATTCAAGAAATGGGGAGAAACTAATCAGTTTTAAAACGAAGAAGATTGCAGACATGTGGAAACGACAAGGATGTTAGTGCAGTGACTGATCGATCTGTGAGCAAATAAAAGGATGAGTACAGTACTAGCCTAGATGGAATATAATGCATCATGAGTTGAGTACATGCATGTGGTTGCAGCCTTGCCCTAGCTAGGTAGAAAAGGTCTTCCATCTTATACCCAACGAACAGAGAAAGCAAATTAAAAGCAGATGATGGGCTTGGGAGGAACAACTTCGATCAAATCATAAGTTCATCTGACTGATGATAGGGGAATTTGGATTGTAGGGAAAGGAATTAAGGATGTCGAGTTAATATGTCAAGTAACCAAAAACAAAGCAACAGGTTCCAATATAATAAACAGGCAAGACGCAATTAACAGGACTAAAAGGCATACCAAACCTTTTTCTTCAGAAATTAAAAGAGATAGCAGCTAGCAGTGCAAACATTAAACTAATTAAGGTCGTTGCTGGCGATCGAGCGAGGTTGGTTAGAGCTAGCTCCTGCGATATGAAGTGGCCGGAGGGCCTAGAGAGATGAAGAGAGGGAGGGAGGGATGATCGAGTATATAGAAGGCTAGCTAGGGGGGCAACCTGATATTGGGTAGGAGAAAGCAGCTGTTGGTTCCTTTTCCTTGTGGATGGGCAGAGCGACAGCGACATCGCCGGGGGCCGGCCGGGCTGCCTTTGAGAAGGAAGAGCCGGTTTGTTACTGAGATTCCTCCCAGGAGGGGCCCCACTTGGCGAGCCAAAAACCTGCCATACACCGCACACACTGACAATTCTAGTGGTACACGCTCATGCAGGATTCAGAAAGGTGGCCTGCGCATTGGCCAATATGTTGTATGTACCCACACCGACATGCAACGATTTGGTTTCCTTGCGTATGTACACCACTACTTTGCCGACCAAGGGAGGAGATCATGAGAGATTATAGCTAGTTGCAGATCGATATGACTACACAAAAAGGGCATCACACACTAAGCTTAATTGCCCGGACCGGTAGTGTATTGTATTGTATTTTAGCCCCTACGATCGAGTTGGTTCGTTGATGTTTAGGTGCAGGTTTTAGCGTTGTCTTTATTTGAGTGCAAGGTATATGTTGAGCTGCATAGGTGTTTTTCACGTACCAACTACAAATGTAGGTCGTTATTTCCGAGGAATTAGAATTTTTTAAGATAAAGGATAGTTTATATCCCGCTTCTTCTATCAACTGATAGAATCAGACCAATAATTACAAAGAGTTCTTGACAGCCAACAAATCGATCAAGCAAAACGAAATAAATTTTTGAACTAAACATGACCAATATATCTAGAAGCTAACCATCCACGGGCGCTAAAAAAATGCAGAGCTGATGTCTCAAGGTAAGTTCCAACATGGATCAGCTTCTCTCGAAGATCATCATGCCGCTGCAGATTTGCCCACTGACGAAGCCAGTGTGTTCCTCTGAAGAGTACCTGCAAGAAATATTTTGGTCTACATTTATAAAAAATCACTTCGTTTCTTGTTAGCCAAATTGTCCAGCAAAGCGCTGCAGCTGCTGTTAATAACAAAGAGTTGTAAATTTTATTTCCAATTTTCGACCAGCGCAAAAAGAGGTCAGTCACGCCAGTTGGAGGTGACAACCCAAACAAACAGTGAACAGCGCGCCATAAGAACTTGGCATGAATGCAGTCGAAGAATAGGTGTTGAATGTTCTCCGAAACATGACAAAAACAACAATGTTTGTCTCCGAGGAATTAGAACTGTATAAGGTTTATTTATTTACCAAAGTGTAAACAGTTTACTATGTGCAAGTGAGATTTCCTCTTTAGATAAAAGAAAAAAAGTTGAGGCTCTTTTTTACCATGATGCATTGCATAATACTACTACATAATGTAAACCATAAAGTTCAATGGAATAAAACAAAAATAAAACGTGGTAAACTACATACATATGTAACATCAAACACATATATAGCCGTGAAACCAACTGCAGAGAACTCCATGGCCGCTACCACCTCCGATCCATGACATGGCCATATTGGCATTCGTGACATTTTCTCGCTATGTATTGTTTTGCAACAATACAATCTCTACAATCTCAACCGTATGTGCCTCTAAATAAATATGGATATACTCCCTCTATCCTGTAATATAGTGTGTTCTATGGGTTTTAAGACAACTTAAGGGAATATTCAAATGACGCATGTACCTATAGATTATTCCAATTGTAGAGTTTCTTCTCAAATCATGCCTTTCTTTTTTAATAACTTATTCAAATCGAAACATAGTCATTATATAAAATGCATTGTATTCTAATACAAATTTTAGAAATTACAATAACACACTCTATTTCAAGATGTAGGGAGTATGTAATAAGGATGTTATAGATGGTTTCGGCGTAACAATTAGCTCCTCTAAAAAGGGCACAACCAACTTCAGGAAAGCCTTTCTTCAGTTTAACTCCTGTGTTGATGAGCCAATCATCCACACTACAATCCATATATGTAGGAGCATCTGCACCAACGGCAATTGACCTACGTGCAAGTGAGATATGCAAGAGTAGGCTCAGTGTTAAGCAGTCATGGTTGCGATGCTGCTTGTATATGCCGCTAATAACCTAGTTCGCCATGCTTGCAAAGTCACTTTATGAAGATGCATGCATACTCTTAACAATTGAAATTAAACCTGTTGGGTTTTTCAGTTTATACAGAACAAAGCCATAGCTAATTTCCTAGCTATATATATCCACACAACCTAATAAAAAAAATTAGTAATGAGAGACTTGCTGGCGTGTATACATTGCCCGGTCCTAACTGACAATACGTCCAAGGATCTCCCTTTTCCTACGAACCTGATCCGAGTAATCATTCATCGAGCAGTGTACTGGCCGGAGAGAGAGAGAGAGAGAGAGAGAGAGAGAGAGAGAGAGAGAGAGAGAGAGAGGAAAACCGTAAGAGTATCATGCAATGTTAACCGGACACGCGAGCTGTTAGACCGGTGCCCTTGGAGGTTGGATCACGCCTTTTTCCATCTTCTCACCTCATCAGCGCCCGTACCGTGTACGAGCCCCCATCCATCCTACAAAGTAAGAGAGACGTCACATTTACTCTGGTACAGATTAAGCTAAGTTACAATTACCATATGTAAAATGAGGCGGCGGCAGGTAGAGCAAATTAACAAATACTCACATAAAATTATTGTACCGGCCGATCCATTGCATCACCAAATATTCCTGGACCGATGCAACTCCGGGCGCTTGCTTTTTTGACCAATTCATGCTTCGATCTTCTCTATAGGTGAGTGATCGATCTGATGCTCACCAGGCTAGGCTTTTGCCTCGTCCTCCATCCAACGTAGTACTAGCCTGAGGATAATAAGGGCATTGCCTCACCATTTCTGATCGATTAAACGTCTATCATTGCAGATTATATTTGCAGGCCCTCTTGTGAGCTTTACGCTAGATTATATTTCCGGCCCTTGCATGCATTGTCCTTCCGAGATTGCTACGTACTGCTCAGGGGCGAAGCTACGTTGAAGGTTGTGGGTGCCCAGGCACCCACCAAAATTTGTAAAATCACTATTAGAAACAAATTTTCACCATGTTTATAGATTCAATTTTCACGGCTATATATAAGAGAAAGACACCCCCTCTAATTTGCTCTAGCTTCGCCCCTGGTAGTGCTACATGCTATATACAAATATTCCTGAGCAATGCAATATATGGCTTCCACTCCATTACTTCCTTTTTTATATATCAACCAAATAAAAAGATATTAGCGAGCATTGTCGTTTTTATTTAGCAACACAGATGGTTTTGCTGCGGTTTGAATCATCTCCGATCGACCAACGGCTGTGACGACTTTGGAGTCAACAAGAAAAAAAAAGGAAGAACAAAAAAGTTACTAGTAGTAAAGTATTATTTGGGGATGAGGCAAGCTATGATGGTATGCATGATCTCATCACATCTCTGCAAGTAAGGCTCTCCATGCATGCATGGCCATTGGAATAAGTCAGGAAAGGCTAGTGGTAGTGGGGTTTGAGTTTGACCGTGTGATCACACCCAGTGAGATCAAAGAACAAGAGACCATCTTGCATCAGTCCAAGAAGCTTAACATCAGCGCCGATAAATTTAGCAATTGACATAAGCCTTTAAAGGCCCAACAAAATCGATAGATATATTTAGCACTTGACATAAGCCTTTAAAGGCCCAACAAAACCAGCCCAAGAAGCTTGAAGGCTTATGTCAATTGTCAAGTGCTAAATATATCTACTGATTTTAGGACTGATGATGTTAAGCTTCTTGGGCCGAGCACACCGTTTGTGCCCGCGCTCACTCGTGCGGCCAGCACTGGCTCTGGTCACCACACTACTCTCGCGCTGTGCCAGTCCTCGCCGGCCCTGCTCGACCATGCAGCCCGCTCCACCGCACCCGGCCGCGCCGGCCACGCCTCCCCACGACGACGACGGGCGCAAGTAGCCGAGCATGCGTTCCTCCTTGGCGAGCAGCCACCTAGCCCACGCCGCCCACCATTGCTACACAAACGCTCGCCGGCCACCACCGTGCGTAGTGGCGCCTCGCTACGCAGTAGTGCGCGTGCTCGCCGTGCATGGCCATGCCGTCGCGCAGGCCGCACCAGTGCCCACAGGCTGCGGTCGCCACTCGCCATCCACCCCTCGCTCGCGCCGGTCGCGATGGCCGTGCCGACCATGCCCGCCTGCCAGTTCTGCTCGCTCGTGTTGGTCGAACCACCGGAGCCACCTGCGCCGGCCACGCTTGTGTGCGCTCACCCGCCGCGTGGGCTTGCCGGCGCCGCTCGTCTGCTGTTTGCGCTCGCTCGCGCGCGCGCTTGCTTGGCTGCCACCGTGTGCTTGCCTGTACCACGAGGGCTTGAAGGCTGCCGCACTTGTCCGCACCGCCACATGTGTTCTGTCTTTTTTTTTTTCGGACTCCTGCGTCCGGCGTGCATTCTATCGCTGTACTGCATCATGCGAAGCTGGGACAGCAGGAGAGCAGAGAAAGTATCGGAGGGAGGAAGAGACAAAGAGAGAGAAAAGAAAGATTATTTAATGTAATATTTATTATGCTAAGACACTTTCATTGTTTTTACTGATGGGGTTTCTTGGACAGCGTGCCTAGCTTTAACCATATATAGGAACATCTCTCCGATGGATAAGCAAAAGCAAAAAAAAAAAAAAAATTGCCAGTGAGCGGAGGCACAATCCACACGGACCGCAGGTCCCATGTACAGAGTAGTAGTTGCTTTTTTTTTGTCTCTCTCAAGGGAGGTCTTTGAATTTTGGAATCGACACCAAAAAAGAACGTTGCGCAATCGTCAGTTGAATTCTACCCTCTGCCGTACAAAAGTCAACACCCTCATATTGCCGTCATCCCTCTAGCCGTTGGTGCTTGTCGGTATGGTATCCAATTCCAATAGAGCACTCCCGTACTTAAGCCTTTGTATACGGAGTATCCAATTTTTGGATGTATATATAGAATGTTAAATATAGATAAAATAACTGCACCTTTTATTTGTAATTTACGAGGCGATTTTTTTAGTCTAATTAGTTTATGGTTGGATAATAATTACCAAATACAAATGAAAGTGCTACAGTAGCCAAACCTAAAAAATTCACGAACAGGTTTTTGGGAAGTTTCTCTATATAAAAATTTTCCAACTGAGACTTTATTGCAATTTTAGAGAAGAATAATCTAAGTTCTTAATAACTTCTTTTATACAATTTTATAACTAATTTATACATGCAATTGTATATTTTTACTCGTACAAATTGTCATTC
Organism: Sorghum bicolor; assembly: GCF_000003195.3. NCBI lineage: Eukaryota > Viridiplantae > Streptophyta > Magnoliopsida > Poales > Poaceae > Sorghum > Sorghum bicolor. The sequence continues at coordinate 13,630,377 of NC_012872.2, forward strand.
CACAAAAGTCAAGCGGTTGGTTAAACAAGCATACAAATGGTTACCAACAGTTTGTACAAATGGTTTTTATAGTACTATAAATGAGTAGTAATAAGGAGTAGAGGTTGGCATTTTGGTTATCCAAAAAAAATCAGGGTTTGATACTTGGCACCCAATTTTTTTCTAAGCAAATGAGAACCTACCCAAAAATTAGATTCTCAAAAATACCCGAGAAAGCAATTTACATACATACATACAAAAATAAAAAAAAGTGAATAATACCCAATGCCTTCCTTCCAATCTCCACCCTAGGCTTGCCTCTACATCTTGTTTTTTAGAAAGGACGGTAAAAGTTTTGCTGGTATTTTTATTAGACGAAGAAAAAACAAAATGAAAGGAAAACCGAACTACAAGAGTAGACCCCCTTATTACCACCTCTATCTCGATCACACCGAACCAACCTATATATAACTTAGAGGATTTAGAGCAGGGCGTAAATGGGGAGACTACAAACAAAACCAACCATAGCAAGCTAAAGAGCCTCTACATCTACATCTTGTGTCCTTGCCTTGATCTACATCTTGGAACTGTTAGAGTCGTGGTGATTTTGCAAAGCCTTATTGTCCTATTAGTACAACCAATGAACCTTAGCCTTTGTTGTGGTTGTTTCTGCTTGCCAAATGTTATGGTAGATAGGTCACCTCGCGTTGCCGATAGGCGGTGAGCTATTATCAACTACATATATCTTGGCATTGCTAGATCCGGTATTTGACCACTAGTCTGCTACCTCAACCGCAGTCTCTCGCGCTACATAGTTGTGGAAAGGTAGGAGGGAAGTGGCTAGGTGGCAACATGGAACCGTGGAAGAGATGTAGACATGGTGGCTGAAGTAGTGGTCCGCCACCATATTGGAATCCTTTGTTGTGAGCTGAGAACAATTGAACAAAGTTACATGTATCTGGCGTCTATGTGAGTTGTGTGTAGTGTTTGGTTTGATTAGGTGTGAGTGTGCGTGGATGGATAGTGGGAAGTGGGTGCAAGGTAAGAGTCCAAGATACATTAGGCTGAATTAAGTTTCGATACAAAGGTCTTTCTTTTAGCTCACCTAGTATTGTGTAATTCTAAAAAATAGCACATCAGTAAAATTTGCACGCAATACGTAGTCAATTTCCTTGAAAACTTTGTACAAGTCGAATTCACCCCTCTCTCTTTGGTATTCTAGAAGGCATGCAGTATGATAATTTGTCATATAGTTGTACCAAAGTGACATTAAGAACTAACGTTTTCCCTACGGTTATATAAACGTCATTTCAAGTTTCTTTTAGACAAATAATATGGTCATGGAACAAGCCTACCTACTCCGTATATGTGTACTAATAATGAGCGGGGCATTATGTTTTAATAGGCAAGTTTCGATGCACTTTAACACATAGATCGATCATTAACCTATCTACTTTAACCTATTTGCTTGAGCTTATCTACCGAATCTGCCAACCATTCAGTAGTGTTTTTATCACACAATAAATTAGCGAACAGTACTTTCAGCCATGTCTTATCAGCCAATCTTAAGTGTGACTTACTCTTACAAAATCTACTAATCCAACACAACATAATACATCCTTTTTTATCAAAGAATACAATGAATCATTTTAAAAATCTAAAGAACCAAGAATATTAGACATTATGCAACTGATCTAATTTTCGGGAATTCAACTAATCGAACACTTAATACATCTTTCTTTATCAAACGAATACAATGAATCTTAAGAAAAACAAAATAACGAAGAATATTAGACATTATGCAACTTATCTAATTTTCACGAATTCAATTGTGTTATAAGGAGCAAGATGATCCACCCCAATGCAAGTGATGAACTAGCTAGCACTTCTAGTTGACTCTGTTGCAAAATTTCCTTATCTCCCCTTGGGTGCCGGTGAGCACGTCGAGGTGGCCCATCTTCACCATGGCGGACGCGAACCGCGAAGCCCAAAGCGTCCGGTTGCGCGCGTAGAGGTCGACGAGCGCCGCCGTGTCGTTCCGGCTGAGCAGCGTGACGTCCGACGTGAAGAGCACCTCCCGCGTCTGCACGTTCCTGTAGTACTGGTTGTCGAGCCGGAGCTCCGTCCTCGGGTCCAGGTCGACCACCCGGTCGCGCCGCCCCGTCGCCGCGGGGCACCGCGTCCGGAGGTACCTGCCGTAGGTGGCGTTCATGTCCTCGGCGAGCTGCGGGTAGAGGCGGAAGGAGAGCGCGGAGCAGTGGGAGCGGCCGAAGGAGTGGGCGCCGGAGAGCGTGACCATGTCGTCGGCGGTGAGGTTCTTGGCGGCGAAGCTGTCGACGAGCTTCCGGGCGTTGGCGAAGGGCCCCGGAAGGCTGTTGAGCACCTCGGACGCGTTGGAGACGCGGCCGTCGCGCCGCCCCGCCGGCACGGCGAAGTCGACCCCGCCCATGAGGCCGCAGGCGTCGCGGGCCGCGAAGGCGACGATGTCGGCGCAGGAGACGGTCCTCCGGCACCGCCGCTCCAGGACGCGCTTCGCGCGGCTGATGACGCTGAACCCGCGGAGGCTCGGGTTGTTGGCCTGCGACGCCTTCTCCACCGTGCTGGCGTTGCTGCCGGGCGCCGCGTCCAGCAGCACCGACGCGTCACACCCCTGCAGCCAGAATGCACGATAATTAAGCTTCTGCTTGCCTAGAGTAGACTAGAGCTGATTCTGTTTGTGAGTTTAGATGCCAATCAACCACGGGCTTGTTGCTGCTTATAATTAATTAATTACCCTGACGAAGCAGTCGTGGAAGAAGAGGCGCACGAGGCCTGGTCCATTGCCGGGGTCACGGCGGATGGCGGCGTGGACGACGTTGCGGATGAGATCCTCTGCCCGTGGGCAACTGCGGCTGTAGTAACCGACCTGTAATTCCGACGATGCGACAGAGGAGACGACGATCCACGACCACGACAGCAGGGTGGTAAGAGCAGCAAGCTGAGCAACACGAGTGCTGCTGCTGCTGCCTCTCTTCATCATCTCTGGTGACTAGTGCAGTGGAGTCTGTCAGGATCTCGCTCCTGCTGGGGTTTTGTGCAGTGATACACGGCAGTGCTCGATCAATGCGTGTCCCTAAATGGAAGGAAACAAGGCGATGGCGGTAATTTATATACGCCAATCGATGCACTGACCCGATTGTGTTTCCTAGACGAACGGAGCAAACAATAGTTGACCTGCGCATACAGAGTAACTGCCACGTGCGCGAGCCTGTGTCGTGTCAACTGTCAAAGATAGACGTTGTTTCGTGGGTAGTCGTGCCAATTTTGCTCGCAGCATATGATTTGCGGATTCTGTCTGCTCGTTTTTCTTCTTCTCTAGCAAACGGTCGAAGAAATACCGTGGAAACCGTGCTCCCACTGGCACGCGTGTGCAGGGCATCTGCTCCAGCGTCCACAGTCCACACCATGGAGATCGATCCCCGACACGCCGCGCGCAAATGCCGATGCTGCACATGGGATTTAATTTGGAGCTGTTGTACGAGTTCCGCGATGCGCTGACGATCTACAAACACACAGCTTGCAAGGCACCGTGTTCTTCTCCTTTCTTCGCCAACGGGAGCCGAACAAAAGGAACACAAATTTAATTCGCACCGGATTCAGTGTCGAATTACACTGCGCTACCCGATCTTACCAGCATAGCGATGCAACTCGCTTGTATTTTTAAATATGGATTACTCATAGATATAAAGTACTAGTTTTTGTTATGATAGACTGAGTATGACAAATAAAAAGATAACCTAAAATAGAGTTGCACATAAGTTAAATCATCATGCTTGTCGTGACAATATGATAACTTTGTTATTAGTGGATGTCCCTCTTGCAAATTATAAGTCGCTTTGGTTCATACAGTTTTGACTATGAACCTAGATACACTCTATGTCTAGATAAGTAGCAAAAGCTATGAATCTAAAAAAAAGGTCAAAACAACTTATAATTTGAAATAGATGGAGTAGTAACAATTACTTCACTCATTCTAAATTATAAGATGTTTTGACTTTTCTAGATATACATAATTTTTACTATGCACTTAGATATATACTATATCTAGATACATAGTAAAAGCAAAATATTATATTTAGAAAAAAATTAAATGTCATGCAATTCAGAATGCATAGTTTTTTCTAAGTAATTATATATAAACTAGGGACGCAAGCATGCTTATCCGTGAACCCGTAAATAGGCTTAATTTTTGTGAATTCACTGAACTTACTAATTTGAGCACCAAGTGCTACTTATTTATTCAGTAGGTGACTCAAACATTAGCAATGATATGCATATGACAATTATTTGGACACATAAATGGAACAATAGCAAAAAAGTTTAGTACCCTTTCTCGATTTTTTTGCATTGCACTAAAATCTCAAATACGGGAACTAAGAGTAGTTTGTGTATACATTGTTCAAGCACATCAAATGAACACATGGATGAAGGATGATAGGACAATGGTGCAATAAGTATTTTCATGATTGCGATTAACATTCAACTGATAATTTAGCACTACTAACAGTGATGCACAAATACAATGATAGATAACACATGCAAAACAAAGTACATGTATGGTAGAACAACATCACAAGTTATGTATTCATCAGTACAATCTACATTTGAATTAATGACAATTCAAACATTGACAGTGGTGAGAGCCATGTAGCTAGCATGATAGACAAACACACCAAGCCCAACACACAAGTGCTATAATATATGTAGTTCTTGATGAGACCAAGCACCCATGTACACACGTAGGCTTTTTGAGGGGCTGAGAATAGTCTATGGCATGTATAATAGTAATTTCATGGTGTGTGCATTGCATCATACAAAAGGGACTAATGCATGCAATCTTATGTTGCAGTCATGTCCATATTCATAAGCTATTTACAATTAACTACCGATGTGTTTTTACACGGGGAGAAATATAACATCAATTCAAGGTGTCTCTACACACGCCCATGCATGTGCAAATCACTATACATATAACCACTCATGTTCATGTGACTGGTGTGTGACCAGATGCTGTCTGTTGAGCATATTTGAATTGTATATGATATTATTGTGCAAGTTGTTGTACGGTGGATACACTACAAGAAATGGTGTTTTACATGACGTTTTCTTATGATCTTTTTAAAAATCATCAAAAAGTTATCATGTCCTTGAGTTGTATAAGTCAAAAAGTTGGTAGTCAAGATGGACCTTGACCAGTTATAAATAATAGACATTCTGTGGAAACTTTGATTCACAAGTTGTGATCCCAAGACATAAGTGTTTACATTGGAATACAAGTTGGGAAGTTGAAATAGTTATCAAGATCTTGTTCTTGTTTCTCTTTTGGAATCTATGTCTCTTTCGAATCTCGAGGACGAGATTCATTTTAAGGAGGGGTAGATTTGTAACACCCTAAAATTTTGCTCCTTTTTAAATAGATGAAATTTAATTTAATTTTGTATTTTTGTGCTCATAAAATATAGGGAAATAATATTTTGCATTAAAATAAAACTTATCATAGAATCTAGCAACATGGATGTGCATACATGCTGGAGCATTTATACTTTTGTACTGTGTGAGTTTGGGCAAAGTCAAAATATTTTCAAATTGATTTGAAAACAGCTTTGAAATAAAAAGGAACAAAAAGAAAAAAACGAAAAGAAAAGAGAACTTACCTGCTCTCGGCCTAGACCTATGGCCGAGGCCCAGCTCCTTCCCAGCCCCGCAGCCAGCTTCCTAGTCCCGGCCCAGCTCGCAGCCCAGCAGCAGGCCTGGCCGCGCGCGCCCTCTCCCCCTTGCGCCCGGCCCAGTACGCCCCTAGGCAGCCCAGCTGGACCAGCCCCGCGCCACCCCCTTCTCCATCTCTCTGTCACCCGGTCCCCGCGCCTTGATTCGTTGACATCTGGGGCCCACACGTCGGTGACTTACCTTTCTTTTTCCTCGGGTCGTGGCCGAGTCGGTCTCTCCCTCTCTCGGTGGAAACCAAATCCCGCATAGGACGGGATTGTTTGCATTAGGAGATCTTCTCCAAGATCATTTAAGCCTCGTGCCCTCTGTTGGTTATTCTTAACATCATTACCAAAAGTAGACTAAGTTCTCTAAATCTAGTAACGGTGCCAAAAATGCCAAACCTATCCCTCACACCATTTAAGCCAAGTTGTCATCCCCACTATGACATGAGAGACGCGGTATTGAAATATGCAATTGCTCTTCTAAATAAATAATGAATGGGATCTGCAAGCGCACAGATTAATACCGATGTAGCATTTTAACCGGGAAGTATTTCAGGTATCGTTATTTATATTTTTACCACTGGGAAGGGATTAGCAATCATCAATATTGATTACAGAATAGAATATGAGATTGAGTATCTATCATTGCATGTATAATTGAGAACATTTATCTAACTCTTTCATACAGGGGTAAGTGTCACATAAAAGATATATGAAATAATGAATAGTGACAAAGATAATTAATCTGATCATAACTTAGCCACATATAAATATGATAAGCACCTCAATTAGATACTCTAGAAAGTCATTAGCATGGAATTAGAACGAACTACAAGAATATTTCCTAAGTTATTCTCAACTATATAGTCTAGCATTATCATAGTTAGTGCAAGCATACTTAGCAATCATTGCGAGACAAGACTACGCCTATGCATAGTGATATTAGCAAGGTAAATGAGAAACATAGCAATCACTCCCCTGTAATAATATTGTTCTACCAGCCCAATACACGAGAGGGGGACTATATAAGAATCAATGAAGCTGTCACTATCACGAACTACCCTACGATCTGGCATATTGGGTACAATCGCAGATAAATACGGTATAAGCACCACGCCTACACAATATCTATCATTTACCCATGGATCCGATGGATGAACACTATACGATCCTAAGCATGTATATATATCCAATCTAACTAAGCCAAGTACATAACTATGATAAACTAAGAACAATATAATCTTGAATATAAACAAGTAGAGCAAAGTCATAAGCAATATATTGAAGTAGAACAAAGCCATATTCATAATATTGAAGAACAAAGATGATTAGAAAGCAATTAGAAGCACAATTAGAGAATTACCAAGAATTCTCTTGACGGATCCGGAAACCAATCGAAGATTGACTCCTTCTAGTTCTAATCCTATGTAGCTATGCTAATCTAGATATCTAATTGATGTGGTGGCTCTAATCTTGATCAGGGGCTTCTTCTCCCTTGAGAATAATGAATTAGGGTTGAGAGGCTCTCTCCTCCAGGGGCCAGGGGGTCTGGTTTTATAGTCCCTTCAAGTGAATATGGGTCGTTGGATCAAACCGACTTAGATTGAACGGTTATCCTTGATCCTTTAGGTCGGTGGAGATCTCCCAAGAGAAAGAGTCCTGATTGGGCTCCAACAGAGGGCGGGCGCCCAGGGCAGGATGGCGGGCGCCCTGCCTCTGGCCCCGTTCGGCCTCCGCTTTCTTCCCGTGGCTTCTGGAGTCTTCTAGATGTAATATAATTGCGCGGCACGTTAATATCTCTATGTAATCCCGACGTGTGGGTCTTTCTTCTGTATTTCCTGATAACCCCCTGCAGAAATAGACAAACACCAAAACTCGTGGAATTCTGTCAGATAAAACCCTAAGTCTAGATGTTGATTTCATTTGGATCCTTTTCTTTATTTATTTGATAATTAAATTTGATACTTAAGGACCGTCAACAAACTCCCCCAAGCTTACCTCTTGCTCGTCCCTGAGCAAGGATAGACTCAGCTATGGATCATAAGTGTTGACGGTCCTTAAGTATCAAATTTAATTATCAAATAAATAAAGAAAAGGATCCAAATGAAATCAACATCTAGAGTTAGGGTTTTATCTGACAGAATTCCACGAGTTTTGGTGTTTGTCTATTTCTGCATGGGGTTATCAGGAAATATGGAAGAAAGGCCCACATGTCAGAATTACGTAAAGATATTAACGTGCTGCGCAATTATCTTACATCTAGAAGACTCCAGAAGCTACGAGACCGAAGCGGAGGCGAAACGGGGCCAGAGACAGGGCGCTCGCCCTGTCCTACTGGGCGCCCGCCCTGCCCCCAAGTCCAATCAGGACTCTGCTTTGCGGGAGATCTCCACCGACCTAAAGGATGAATCTAAACCATACAATCTATGTCGATTTGATCCAAGGGCCCATATTCACTTGAAGGGACTATAAAACCAGACCCCCTGGCCCCTGGAGGAGAGAGCCTCTCAACCCTAATTCATTGTTCCATCATGGGAGAAGAAGCCTCTGATCAAGATTAGAGCCACCACATCAATTAGACATCTAGATTAGCATAGCTACATAGGATTAGAACTAGAAGGAGTCAATCTTCGATTGGTTTCCGGATCTGTCAAGAGGATTCTTGGTAATTCTCTAATTGTGCTTCTAATTACTTTCTAATTATCTTTGTTCTTCAATATTATGAATATGACTTTGTTCTACTTCAATATATTGCTTATGACTTTGCTCTACTTGCTTATATTCAAGATTATATTGTTCTTAGTTTATCATAGTTATGTACTTGGCTTAGTTAGATTGGATCTATATACATGCTTAGGATCGTATAGCGTTTATCCATCGGATCCATAGGTAAATGATAGATATTGTGTAGGCGTGGTGTTTATACCGTATTTATCTGCGATTGTACCCAATATGCCAGATCGTGGGGTAGTTCGTGATAGTGACAGCTTCATTGATTCTTATATAGTCCCCCTCTCGTGTATTGGGCTGGCAGAGCAACATTATTACAGGGGAGTGATTGCTATGTTTCTCATATTCCTTGCTAATATCACTATGCATGGGCGTAGTCTTGTCTCGCAATGATTGCTAAGTATGCTTGCACTAATTATGATAATGCTAGACTATATAGTTGAGAATAACTTAGGGAATATTCTTGTAGTTCGTTCTAATACCATGCTAATGACTTTCTAGAGTATCTAATTGAGGTGCTTATCATATTTATTATGTGGCTAGATCAGATTAGTTATCCTTGTCACTATTATTATTTCATATATCTTTTATGTGACACTTATCCCTATATGAAGAGTTAGATATAATGTTCTCAATTATACATGCAATGATAGATGCTCAATCTCATATTCTATTCTGTAATCAATATTGATGATTGCTAATCCCTTCCCAGTGGTAAAAATATAAATAACGATACCTGGAATACTTCCCGGTTAAAATGCTGCATCGGTATTAATCTGTGCGCTTGCAGATCCCATTCATTATTTATTTAGAAGAGCAATTGCATATTTCAATACTGCGTCTCTTATATCATGCTGGGGATGACAACTTGGCTTAAGTGGTGTGAGGGATAGGTTTGGCATTTTTGGCACCATTGCTAGATTTAGAACTTAGTCTACTTTTGGTAATGGTGTTAAGAATACCCAACAATAAGTTGTTGCAATATCTTTAAAAATTGACGGTACACATGCTTTTAAATAAGATCTCATCTCTGAATTAGAGTAAACTGTCAAGACTTAAAACTTACTTACTTTACCTTTCACCATGGGACTTATAACCGTCACTTCTGTCTTGAGTAGTTAAAAGATAGAATAGTCTAGTCAAGTGCCATGTCTCTTATTCTTGATCAGCTATAGCTCTGGAGTTTTTGCAGATTTTCAAATAAAACTCAGAGATTCCTTGTATAATTCTCTCAAATCTCTCTTTTGTGGTATTTCTGGATCCTTACCAAGGTAGTGATGGTATATGCCTTCTCTCAAAATATGTGGTATTTGTGGTATAAGGCATAGTGACATTGCCTTCTCTCTCACCCTACTCTAATAAGGCTTTAATATCTAGAGCTCATAGGTGGGAGATAAAATATACATACTCACAAGACATTTATTGTATAGTCAAACCATGGATCCAAAGAAACAAATCAATAAGCCAAATCAAGATGTGCATGTGTGGCGAATGAATGGCGTATGGTGATGATGGTTATAATAATGGTGAAAGCCTAATTCTACTTTTGCTCTTTTGAGGGGATACATACCTTCCTTGCTTTCTGAAACTTTTGAAGAGAATGAGATGCTCTTATTTTTCTTTTCTCTCAGGTGGGTATTTTGTACCCCTAATTCTACTGTCGGACACTTGTCTATTTTTACCTCTCGTCTCACTTTTTCTTTTCTTTCGAGGCTCCGGGCACTTGCCCCTTTTTATTTCCTCGTATCTCTTTTTTTCTTTTTTTTGAGCACTCATCTCTTGAGATAATATAGCAAGTGGTAGTAACAAGATATCTTGAGCATTTATTTCATAAGGAAGAACAGAAATATTTTTGGCTATTCTCTCCCGAATTAGGAGTAGAATATTTTTTTGGGTGGTTCTGGAGATGGAATGGGTGGATATATGTGGATGCGTACTTCCGGAGTAGAAGTAGCATGTATGAGTGAACGTGCAAGTGAATCTTGATTTAACCACATGACAAGCTCCTAAGGGTCTACACAGCTTTACCACACTCAATGCTCATAAGCAGTAAATAGTAAATGTGTGGCTCAAAGTCTAGCAAGCATGTATATATGGCTGTGGTAGGAATTTAAACTCTCATCATACAGGAACTCATCATGTAATATTTTAAAGATTTTCAAAGATAAAATTCTCCAGAATTCTAGCATCTCTAGAAACAGATAAACAACAGCTCAACCTTCCCATATCATATCCGTTAACAACTTAGACTTTAGATCAAGTTTTCATCCCACAAGTTTAGGTCTAGAGCAAGCTTTAAATTATAACAGTTATATCTAAACTTGAGAGAGAACTTAAAATGTGCAAATTAGGCAGAGCAACTATTCATCATATCCATGCTAGAGTTTTATTATTAAGATACAGATTAGCATAGCCACTTTATTTATTTATTAAACACACTAGGCAAAAGATATAAGCACAAAATCTTTATTTGGTTTTTCCTGGTTTATGTATATTTATATTCTAAAATAGTATAAGTATAAAGATAGATAGATAGAAATACTTATCAGGATAAATGGAGGGTGCTCTCCCCCAAGCTGAATTTTGACGTAATTTCTCTTGATGTAGCTAGCAGGTGGCAGAGGTGTATTTGAAAGTCAGTAGAATTCTGACAGCGATTAGAATGTCCTTCGTCTACTAGTCTTCTTGATTCTTGAATTCTGTGGAGCTCAAATAGACAACAAAGCTTTGTGGAACTGATTAAGTGTTAGCATAAATATCTAGCCTTTATCATGTTGAGACTCCTTAATAATTATTACTCCTTGTTTTTATGTTTTTATTTTATAAAGCAGAAATGAAATATTTATTTTATTTTTATGCCACCACAGTGAATGTACTTATGGATTTCATACCACTCGTATACTCACATGGGGCTTACTATTTTTTTAACATTTTTATTTTCTGTTTAGGATAATATAAATATGATTAACTAAGTAAACTATTCGAAATAATTGAAAGAGAAAGGATAACTACCAAGTTTACCTCTTGGCAAGGCGTTCGGTGTTTTTAAGTCCTCCGAACAGGACTCTCCATTTTCTCAATTGTCCTGGGATTCGTTGGGTGGCGGAGTCGGTACTTCCGGCAGCGCCTCTTCTTCATGTTATCTTCTCTTTTCATACCTGACTCGGTGCTACGGTCTCCTCTGGATAATTCTATTTAAACTCTACGTCTTCTGACCTTACCACTTCTCTTTCCTAGTCTGCCCATCCGTCCTTGATAATTTGCCTCCTCTGGTTGCGGTTGCGTCGTTTTTTTACCTACTTAGATTCTTCAAAGATGTAGTTAGGGTCAGTAAAATAATGGCGTACCTTCTCTGAGGGGAAGTGCATATGGACTTCTCCGGTTCCAATATAGATGATTGCTTTAACGGTGCTGAGGAATAGTCTTCCAAGGATGATGGGTGGATCGTATTCATCTTCTCCCATGTCAATAACATGAAAGTCTGTGTAGACAAAGTGATCGTCTATCTTGACAGGGACATCAGTTACTATTCCTTTAACTTCTCGAAATGTCTGATCTGCCATCTGGAGCTGAATGTATGTTGGTCTTAGTGGCATGGTTCCGAACAAGAGCCGATAGGTGACTGCGGCCATTATGTTGACGCCCGATCCGGTGTCGCAAAACGTCTTGTAGAAGCTGTATCCATTTATGGAGCAGTAGATGCTTGGCATTCCTAGGTCGTCCTTCTTGGTCAAAAACGGTGGCTTGAGTTGATGATCTTGGCCTCCATGAACTGCAGTGACCATCTTAGCTGATTCGGTCCACACTTGCTTGTTCCTGTTCCTCCTGTTGGTCCTCTTCCTTGATTCACGTCTGGATTGATCTGGGATTTGTGTAGTCTTGTTCTTGAAGAAAAATGTCTCCTTCCTTCCTTTGATGTAGAAACTGATCTTGGCAGCACTAGCGTAGATGATAGCTCCCGAGGTGTTTAAGAATGGCCTCCCCTAAGATGATGGGTGCTCTCTCATCATTACCGGTCTCTACCACTACGAAGTCTGCTGGGGCGTACAAGGTACCAACTCGGACACAAAGGTTCTTCAATATTCCTTTTGGAAAACTTATCGCCTGATCTGTAAACTGCAAACACATGGTTGTCTCTAATAAAGGATATGTAAAGAATTTATCATAGACTACCCTGGGTATAATGTTGACACTGGAGCCAAAGTCGCAGAGTGCTTCTGGGACGTCCACCATGCCGATGGAGATCGGGATGACGGGGCGCCCTGGATCGCCTCTCTTGACCGACAGAAGGTCAATAGTAAATTCAGTGACGGGGTTACTCCAATTACCTGCATCAAACAGTGACGGGGTTACTCCAATTACCTGCATCAAACATGTCTACAAGATTTGCAGATTCTAATCCTTCTGGTTGTGATGGTATACCAGGGTTAGTAGTAGGAACAACAGCAGCTATTTGATTTAACTGAGATTCAATCATTTTATGAAAGCTAATTTGATTCTTGATGGCAGTAGAGAAATTATCCATTCTATTATTTATATTTTCTAGCATTTTATCATTTGATGCCAATTTCTTAGACAGGTTATCCGTTAGCTTTCCTTGATTAGACACTAACTCTCTCAGAGGTGGAAAATTATTATTATTATTGTTGTAAGAATTGTTACCTTGATAATTACCTGAGTAGTTAGGCCTCTGTTGATTCCAACCTTGATTTTGTTGAGGACGGTTGTAGTAGTAGTTGTTGTTGTTATTGTTGATGTAGTTTACATCCTCAAGTATCTCAGGGCGGTGATTGCCTGAGTGTCCAGTATCTCCACACTCCTCACAAGTCATGTGAGACTCGTAGATGTGCATAACTTCTTTCTTGTCTCCAGCTCTATCATCGAGCTTCTTCACGAGAAGGTCTAGCTTTGCAGACAGCATGTCTACCTCCTTGAGCTGATGCATACCTCCACCTTTCTTGCGTGTTTGGGTCCTCTCTTCATTCCAGATTTGGTTGGACGCCATCTTCTCCACAAGAGCTGTGGCTTGTGATATGGTAAGTGATAAGAATGCTCCTCCAGCTGCAGCATCTATGGTCTCTCGGGCACTGTTGCCGAGCTCGTGATAAAACGTCTGCATCAATAGCCAACTCTCCATTCCATGATGGGGACATTCTAGGATGTAGTCTTGAAAGCGCTCCCATGCTTCTGGAACAGATTCATCATTTTGTTGCTGAAAACTTGTAATCTTCCCACGGAGAGCATTGGTCTTGCCCATGGGAAAGAACTTTGCCAGGAAGTTTGTTGAGCAGAGTGCCCACGTAGTATTCTTCTCCTTTGTAGCGTAGAACCACTGCTTCGCTCTTCCTAACAGTGAGAATGGGAAGAGGCGAAGTAGTATAGCATATCTGGGGACTCCTGATATGGTAAATGTGCTGCAAATCTCCAGAAAGTGTTGGAGATGAGCACTAGCATCTTCGTGTGCCTTCGCACAGAACTGGTTGGATTGCACCATGTTGATAAGTCCAGGCTTGAGCTCAAAGTTGCCATCGATCTCTGTAGCAGGTCTAGTGCAGATGTTGTCCGTAGTGGGAGCTGAGAACTCGCGGATTGATTTGTTCGCCACGGCTTCGAACTCTGAAGACAAGTTCCGGTGATCTTCTTGATTGGATGAAGCTTCTTGCTGAAGTGTTGATGATCTCTTCTTGAGCTTGGCTCTAGTTTTTCTAAATAATGCTTCGGGATTATCAACAAAATTTCCTGGAAGATGTCTTCTATTCATACATTCCCCTACATAAGATAAAATAGAAAAATATCGAGGTAAAACTGTATGAGAGAATAGATAAGCTCAATCATATTAGTGATGCGAATGATAACTCAAAATTCTTTAATCCATTCCTGATTAGTAATCAACCTTCCCCGACAACGGCGCCAAAAATGCTTGTTGGTTATTCTTAACATCATTACCAAAAGTAGACTAAGTTCTCTAAATCTAGTAACGGTGCCAAAAATGCCAAACCTATCCCTCACACCACTTAATCCAAGTTGTCATCCCCAGCATGACTTGAGAGACGCGGTATTGAAATATGCAATTGCTCTTCTAAATAAATAATGAATGGGATCTGCAAGCGCACAGATTAATACCGATGTAGCATTTTAACCGGGAAGTATTCCAGGTATCGTTATTTATATTTTTACCACTGGGAAGGGATTAGCAATCATCAATATTGATTACAGAATAGAATATGAGATTGAGTATCTATCATTGCATGTATAATTGAGAACATTTATCTAACTCTTTCATACAGGGGTAAGTGTCACATAAAAGTTATATGAAATAATGAATAGTGACAAAGATAATTAATCTGATCATAACTTAGCCACATATAAATATGATAAGCACCTCAATTAGATACTCTAGAAAGTCATTAGCATGGAATTAGAACGAACTACAAGAATATTTCCTAAGTTATTCTCAACTATATAGTCTAGCATTATCATAGTTAGTGCAAGCATACTTAGCAATCATTGTGAGACAAGACTACGCCCATGCATAGTGATATTAGCAAGGTAAATGAGAAACATAGCAATCACTCCCCTGTAATAATATTGCTCTGCCAACCCAATACACAAGAGGGGGACTATATAAGAATCAATGAAGCTGTCACTATCACGAACTACCCCACGATCTGGCATATTGGGTACAATCGCAGATAAATACGGTATAAGCACCACGCCTACACAATATCTATCATTTACCCATGGATCCGATGGATAAACGCTATACGATCCTAAGCATGTATATAGATCCAATCTAACTAAGCCAAGTACATAACTATGATAAACTAAGAACAATATAATCTTGAATATAAACAAGTAGAGCAAAGTCATAAGCAATATATTGAAGTAGAACAAAGTTATATTCATAATATTGAAGAACAAAGATGATTAGAAAGCAATTAGAAGCACAATTAGAGAATTACCAAGAATCCTCCTGACAGATCCGGAAACCAATCGAAGATTGACTCCCTCTAGTTCTAATCCTATGTAGCTATGCTAATCTAGATATCTAATTGATGTGGTGGCTCTAATCTTGATCAGGGGCTTCTTCTCCCTTGAGAATAATGAATTACGGTTGAGAGGCTCTCTCCTCCACGGGCCAGGGGGTCTGGTTTTATAGTCCCTTCAAGTGAATATGGGCCGTTGGATTAAACCGACTTAGATTGAACGGTTATCCTTGATCCTTTAGGTCGGTGGAGATCTCCCGAGAGAAAGAGTCCTGATTGGGCTCCAACAGAGGGCGGGCGCCCAGGGCAGGAGGGTGGGCGCCCTGTCTCTGGCCCCGTTTCGCCTCCGCTTCGGTCTCGTGGCTTCTGGAGTCTTCTAGATGTAATATAATTGCGCGGCACGTTAATATCTCTACGTAATCCCGACGTGTGGGCCTTTCTTCCATATTTCCTGATAACCCCATGCAGAAATAGACAAACACCAAAACTCGTGGAATTCTGTCAGATAAAACCCTAAGTCTAGATGTTGATTTCATTTGGATCCTTTTCTTTATTTATTTGATAATTAAATTTGATACTTAAGGACCGTCAACACCCCCCTCTCGACCCTCTTTTCCATCTACGAAGCCCAGAGTCCGCCCCAGCCGCCCTTTCGGCGCAGTTCAGATCTCTCCGGCTAATGAACTCGCCCGCCGTTGAGGTCTTCGCCCTCTGCTGCATTCAGAACACCGAAAACCACTTGCCGAGCTTCGGGACGAGATGAAGAAGGTGTAGAGCTTCATCTCGTGTCCTCTGTCACGCCTACTGTTCCCTAACTATCGCCGAACACTACAGGGGCCTTTCACCCGCCAACGCGCGTCGCCCGCCTCCTCCAAGCCCTCTTCGACCGTAAGAACGCCCTAGGTGAGTTAGGCATGAGCTTCTCCTCCGCCCAGTGTATTTCTTTTGATTTCTAGTGCTCGGTTTCGCGAAAACCGTTGTCTCCGGCGAGCTTGGCCCCTTCCGGCCATGGAGCCGCCGTGGGGGATCCTGTGCGCCGCCGGCAGCCTCCCTGTTTTTTTCCAGATCGATCTACAGCCGTCCGATCTGGAGCCAACGCACTAGATTACAAGATAACGGTTCAACGTCACTTTAGCTAAAGAGCCCTCAAACTTCTTAAGAATAAAACCCGTCGTCCCTTGGCGTGTTATCCGGTTTACGCTTTTCAATTTGGAAAACGTATTCTTATCGGCTTAAAAGAAAATACGCTTTAATAGCAGTTTTGCCATTGAACTTGTTTTGCTCATAAAATATTCGTTTTAACTCCGTTTTTGTCCATTCAATTATCGTTAGATTCGTATTTACGAGCTCTACATGTTAGTAACACTGTTTCACTATTTTGAAACTTTTTAATTTCGTGGTACTATTTAATTAATTATTATTCTATAGGAAATTTTAGAAAATTCATAACTTCTCCGTTTTAATTCTGATTTTTGTGATCTTTACGTATATGAAATCGTAGCAATGCGTAGAATCATTTTATAAACTTTTTATACTGTTTTATATGATTGGTGTACTATTCTAATTGTAGCCTTGTTTGCTTCGTGTATGTTGTCTCCGATTGTTTGTGTGTTGATGATCGATGATCGAAATTAGACGGTGAGCAATTCGTGGTGAACAAGAGTGCTTCAGTGATCAAGATCAGTACTTGGACAACTAGCAAGATCAACAAGAGCATTTGGATCAAGGCAAGTATAGCATTTGGGTTTTATTTCTGTGACCATGATCGTGTGACTAGATTAATGTTAAGTAATAAATGATAAAAATGACTTTTTAGCCTCTTGATGAATTATCTGTAAGTGATAACCGGGACAACAGTGCAACCATGAGGGCTATAATGGCTCTGGCTTTAGCTCAGTATGAATACCTTTTCTAGCTTGTTAGAGGTTACCCGAAAGGGCGCTAGAGGGGCTTAACCGACACGGGTATAGTGCGAGCCCCTGTCCCTATGTGTATATATGTGTATAGGCTGCGCGTCATTGTGCCATTTAGAAGGGGGTATCTATATCTGCTTGCCCAGGAAACCTTGCGGCCCGATGAACTTTTGAAAGGTTTCATAGTGATCCCTGCCGGCCTCCCTAGGAAGGGGGTTAAGAGACTCGCGACCTCAGGCGAAAGGGTAAATCATGACTCATGGGTAAAGATGTGCAACCTCTGCAGAGTGTTAAAACTGGTATACTAGCCATGCTCATGGTCAAGAGCGGCCTTGGGGATTCTTGCATTAAGGGTGATGATTCTTGTTGTGTTAAAACACTCATTGTTTATTGTTTAATGCTCTACATTATTTATGTCACATTGATCATGAGATTGTGGAATCTATACAATCTAGTTGCTATACTTGTGGAGTTCGACATGGACTCACTCTTGCTATTTCCCCCATACTTCAGCAGGAGTGTTAGGCTTGTGATCAACCAATCAGTTGGATCCTGTAGAGAGAAGTTAATACCCGAAGTTGGAGTTATCTTCTGTTGTTTGCTGCTTAAGGTTATCCCTAATTTAATATGTACGTTATATAATTTATGCATTGTCTTTTGATATTACCCCTTATTTGTAGCTATATGTGAGTCTTGGCTTCTAAAACTTACAATGATGCATATCTGATTTTGTCTTTAAAATCGGGTATTACAATCTGTGACGAATGGCTGATTTGGTCACAATTAAATCATCCAACGTGGAAATTATTTTATTATCAAAAAATTCGGTTCGAAGTCCTAGTGTCATGAAATTCAAATTTTAAATTGTCCGAGTAAAATCGGACGGAGAATTGACCGAAACAAAACTTGTAGATCTCAATGAGTTATACAACTTTGTTGTTGATGGCTTTTATATTTGAAATCATTTACTAATCCAAAATTCTATTTGAAGTTATCAAATTTTAAAATTCAAATTTTGAATTGTCCAAACAAACTCTAATGGAGAAATGGCTAAAACAAAAGATGTAAATCTTTGTGTGTTTTATAACTTTGATGTTGATGACCTTTTCATTTTAAATCGTTCGCTATGACAAGATCGTTTGCTATGCCAAAATTCTATTCGAAGTTCTAGTATTTTGAAATTTAAATTTGAAATTGTTTGAATAAATTCAAATGGATAAATGACCAAAAAAGTTGAAGACTTTAATTATATATGTCTATATCTTTTGTTAAAAAATTTAGTCACACCTTTATACAATGATATATCTTTTTAGAATTTACACATATTTCTGCACTAAAGAAAATGAAAAAACATAAATATCTTCGGGCTGATAGAGCTTTTGTTTAGCCCAAAATGCTAAATCGGCCCAATAACTCCTACAAAGCCCAGCTACACCCTCCCTCACTCTCAGCCGTTTATCTCTGTATCCAATGGTTGAGATCACATGACTCTTCTGAGCCCTAGCTTCTTTGCCTGTGTGGCCCTTCTCCCCTTTGTACGCCGCTGTCCACATCTCTGCCTCAGCACTTCCGCAAACCAATATCACCAATGATGGATCTACAGCCAAAGCCCATGCGCCGGCATGAGAGGCAACAACGGCCACGGCATGGGAATCTCCACCTCGGCCTCCATGGCCTCGATGTCTAGCAAGGGCAACCTTCAAGAAGAATCTGCCAGCGCCTCCAACAAATTGGGCTACGGACAGGTGAGCTGGTGAGCTACTCTTCTTCCGATCTCCTCGCATGAATCACAGAGCACTGACCAGAGTTCGCTGGTGCCCCCAAGAGGTTCGTCGTAGGAGTCGGAGAGCGAAGACAAGGATGCGGAGCGGGAGCGGGAGTTGGAGGTCACGGATGTGCCCTTCAGAGAGTTGCAGCATGAGAGGGCTTACAGGTCGCTAGTGTGGGCCGCTCTACAGCCAAAGCAGCCACGGAGAAGAAGGCTCACAGGGCTAGCAGTCATGTTCTTGAGCAGGTGACGATTTACTCTAGTTGCTTTTGTGTGTTGGGTGCGGGGGGTTCATAAGCTAGCAATTTTTTTACATATATTCTCGAGTGACAGCAACATACAGGTGACGACTTACTCATGAGCAGGTGCCAGCAACATATTTATTAGATTTACTCCGGTTGCTTGTAGTGGCGAATCCGGCTCTAGAAATGACCTAGGGCGGACTTATACTATAAAATTTTGACAAACCAATAACAATATAAGCTAACAAATTTCATAAGTTGCTTTAGCAACATAATAATTTGACCAATATTAAAGTTTTCAGCATATATTTTCCACATCAAAATTAGATAAGTTTGTTCCTTAAATTAAGAGAAGCCATACATACTAATTACTAATACTAATAGTTCTAAACTGACTTCACCAAATCATTCGATGATTCATCCTTAATCAAATTTTAAACAATTAACTATATGAAAAGGGCAAATAAAAAATGAAGATACCTGCAGCCCGGCGTAGGTTCTTAGGTTCCGCAAGTTTGTGAATTAGCGAGAGAGACGACCAAAAAGTCAGAAGTCGACAATAGCGAGAAACGTGAGAAAGGCCGATCGTATTCTTATTGTGTTTTGTGGGCTGTGGTTTTCTATATGGGTTGAACCACAGTCCAAGACGTCTAAGGTGTCTTCAACCTCTGTCGGATACTCTAGGAGCCTCTTTTTATTTTGTACTAATGTCTAAAATTTCCATAGAATTTCAGATCCGCCCTAAAAGGACCTAGGGCGGCCGCCCTGGCTCGCCCTAGTGGTGGATCCGCCTATGGTTACTTGTGAGTGTGTACCACCAAGCTTGTTCTTCATGTTTGATTTGTTGGATTTGGAGTCTTTTGACTAGATTCTCTTTGCGCCTAAGTCTGTGATTTTGCTTAGGATTCGGAAGGATCGTGAGTCTTGTGGCAAAGGTCGCCCTCCAGATCGGGGATGTCGAGCTGGTCGTTGTTCCGTGCCCCAGCCTTGATCTGATCAAGGGTGGCGTGGAGAAGGGTGGCTCGGCCTCAATCCGGTTAAGGGTCCTCGCCGCCGCTTGTTCTGGGTCGTCACCCTTCAGAAGCTCTCGAGGACTTACCAGTCATGAGCTAATTGCTAAACAAGGCAATTGTTTAACTAGTTGCTTGTAAATGATAAATATGGACTTACCAGTTGCTTGTAAACAACCACTAAATATTGCTATACTTACCAGTTTGTGTAAGTATTCAAACTTAACTTGGTTCACTATTTCTTTTCAACCATTACAGTGTCTACTCAATTTCATGTACTTGTAATCTTGTTAAAGGCAGTCCAAGTTTGAAGTGGATAAAACCTCAATCCATGTGAAAAAAGCATGTGTGGCTATGCTGAAGAATGTTGTTCGCCACTACATCAAGATGTTGAAGAATGCTGAAGAATGCAATCCAAGTTAAAGAAGATGTATTTTGATCCTCTTCCACTACATCAAGTGCCCAAGAAATGTGTTGATATTTGTTTGAAATGTGTTGAGACTTGTAATGGTGATGGCATTGACATGTGTAAGTCTTGCCATTTTCTCTGTAACTAATACCCTATGTTGTGAAGATGAGATTAACATGTAATGGAGATTGCATTGATCATATGTACCTGATCTTTTATTTTCTAAACCTTTTCTGTGATGAAAATAGGTTGTGATATGTGATGATATTTGGTTGTGACTTGTGACGATCTTCATGTGATGTCGATTCAAATTTGAATTTAAGTCGTATTTGAACAAAAAATTTAAGGACCAAATCCATGACGTTTTAGATCATCACAGTACCCTTTTGCTATGCTTCCAGCCCATGCAATCTATGACAGAAATAAATACGAATCCGTGACGGCTCAATTCGGTGCAACAAATGTATGACTTGAGATACATGACGCATTTTTCGTTCGTCATGGATAGTTGACTGTGACGTATTTTTGGCAATCTGTGACCAAATCCATCGTCATGTAAAACACCAATCCTTGTAGTGATATAATTTAAGCACTGTAAAATTTGGTAAGTTACACCAAGCTATAGAAAAATCATTGACGAAGCTAGAATAAATCAGAGGGTAATGCATCTACCTTATAAATATATAGACTTAGAGCCGCAACATGTGAAAAAATTGATATACTCAAAAGCATTCTATTTTTTTCATGGGTGCATCTACACCCACAATCATGTACATACGTTCGACACTGAGAAAAAAATACCTCACCTATCAGAATTCTGTAACCCTCATGTCATAATCGTGATAGCTCTTGTACATTTGATGGCTCTCCATATATAAATAGTAAAATAAAGATGCATATGTTACGTTTCCATCATTACATACCTCCACTTGAGAACCACCCAGTCAAGAATGTAACATTCGGGCATAACTCCGGGGCGTCTGGGCCATGTTTCATGTGCATTGCACAATGGGAGATCAAGATGGGTCCAAGGGGGGCAAAACAAATAAAACAGGGTGAACTGCTTGAAGCAGAGGCAGTTAGGAAAATCACCTCATCCTTTCATGATTATGTGCATTTGTTTAATCTAATAGCATTTTTGAAAGGAAGTATTATATTGAATTTTTACTAGTGTAAATTATACTCCCTCCATCTCAAATTATAAGTCATTCCAAGAATCTTAGAGAGTCAAACTTTTCAAAGTTTGACCAAATTTATATGATAAAATAATAATTATTATGATACCAACTAAATATCATTAAATTCTTCCTTAATTATATTTTCATAGTATACTCACTTTACGTTACAAATCTTAGTATTTCACTCTATAATTTTGGTCAAACGTGAAAATGCTTTGACTCTCCAAGATTTTTGGAAGGACTTACAATTTGGGATGGAGAGAGTACATGATATCGATGTTTATATAGTTTAATTATATGTGACGCACACACTTCTGTGTGAGTGTGACTGTTGGAGGGATTAACGTTAACATATTATCTCTTAAAAAAAACGTTAACAGATTACAAATAATGCAGTACGTAGCTAAATAATATACGTATATCCTTATGTACGTTCATGAATCATGACGACCCTATTTTTCACACTGCTGGTTCGCCGGCGATGGCCAGCTCCGTTAGCCGCTATTGGTGACGTTGCAGAAACGTCTCACTTCGCCCTGGTCGCCTGTGAGCACGTCCAAGGTGCCCATCTTGCGCATGGCGTCGATGAACTTGGCCGCCCACCGAGCCTGGTTTCCCGCGTTGTCCGCCACCATCTGTCTCGTCGTGTCGTCGCTGATGAGCGCCCAGTCGGAGTTGAAGAGCACCTTCCCGTCGATCACGTTCCTGTAATACTGGTTGTCGAGCTCGGCCGGTGTGCCCTGGTCCTGGTCCACCGGCGCCACCCCGTCGTCCCCGGCGTCGGCGGGGCACTGCTGCTGCAGCCCGGCGCCGTACTCCTGGTCCATGGTGTCGCTGACGTTGGGGTGTATCCGCTGCGAGAAGGACGCGCAGTGAGCGCGGCCGACGGAGTGCGCGCCGGAGAGCGTGACGAGCTCGTCCTGCGTGAACCCCTTGGCGGCGAAGAGCTCCGTGAGACGGTCGAGCTGCGCGAACGGCGGGGGCAGGCTCTGGCTGGCGTCGGACGCCGCCGAGGTGAGCCCGTCCCGGCGGCCGGACGGGACGCCGTAGTTGATCGCCCCGGAGCTCAGGATGTTGGACGCGTCGCGCGCGGCGAACGCGAGGATGTCGGCGCAGGAGACGGTCCCCGGGCACGCGCTCTCGAGCTGCCGCTTGGCTTCCTGGATCACCTCCAGCCCGCGGAGGCCGCCGTTCGCCGGCGACGCCTTCTCCGGGTCCGGGTTGGCAGGGCTCCGGTCAAGGAGAACCGAACCATCGCAACCCTGGCACGTACAGAATCATATGTGCAGCAATTCATTAGTTGCTGGCAGTATAATCATGCATGTCGATTTAATCGTCTATCTTCAATCCAGATTCGAGAATATAGTGTGCAAATTATGTTCTGGTACACGTATTATACCTTGACGAAACAGTCGTGGAAGTGGAGCCGTATGAGGCCAGCGCCGACGCCACGATCCGCGGAGATGAACTGCTGGACGACGCTCACCACGGTGGCCTCGACGTCGACGGTGCAATTGGTGTTGCTCGTGTAGAAACCTTCCTGCAGAGCGGCATCAGTGACGATTGCCGGCAGAAGCGCATGGAGGGCTACCAAGAGCAGCAGCATCACGTCAGAGCCGCGTGACATGCTGCGCTGGCGCAGTGTTACTTCCAAGTTTCCTGGCGCTACCGCGTTGCTCGCTAGATATGCTGAGATCGATTAATTGGCAGAGCAGGCGAGACCTGAAACACTAGACAAAGAGGATATGCAAGATCTGGATATATATATAGGTAGCAACTAGCAAATGGTAGTGCAGATGCAATGGTGTTTTGGCGAGTGGTGACTGCGCAAATCGTGCTGGTTGGATGAACTGCAGCTTGAGATGTTCTTCGTGTGCATTTATATAGCTGTCACTGCCACTCCTGGACTCTGATGCTTGACGAAGCTTCGAACATGGCGCCGACACATGGTGCGTTTGACTTTATTTTGCAGGCCACCTGGGCCTGGGCTGGGGATTCTCCTGCTTAAGACTCAGGTGGCATGCACAGAGGCATAGAGAGGGTTGGACAGCCAGGACTCGATCGCTGGAAGATGGGGCAGGATCATGCAGCCGGCGAATTGATCAGAGAGGCAGGATTTGCGCTGTAAATTCCATACGGGATCCCAGATCGAAGGACCACGCTGGAATGCTTGCATTGCACCAAAATTTTAATGTCGTCCAGGTAAGCATTGTACCATATGCCCTCAAGCATGTTGATGTATGCATAGTACTGGCACACAAGGATAGATCCATCTCAATGGGCTTACGCCGACAGCAATCATACAAAGATTAAAACGGCCGACAAACCCGTTTAATCGCCAAGCAGAAAAACTGCGTCTGTACTTGAATCGACAACTCTTTGTTACTGTTGGTATTGGATTTGGTTGAGGTGCCCTTTGTCCACCGAATCTCCTACTTCTGCACCTGCACTGCCGTTTAAGGGAACCTTCAGTCCTAACCACAAGATTTAGGAAAAACAAACCAAGGCCAGTTAGAGCTAGTGGTCTTAAACCGGAAATACAGAAACTGGGCTGTTGACCATCAGGCGGTGTCGGCAAAATCCAAGGCCCCATTCCAAGCTCCAAGGCCATGTTTAGATTGAAGATGAAATATTTTTAGCATCAGATGTGTCGAAAGGATGTCGGGAGGAGTTTTTAGAAACTAATAAAAAAAATAAATTACATAGCTCGTCTGGAAACTGCAAGACAAATCTATTAAGCATAATTAATCTGTCATTAGCACATGTGGGTTACTGTAACACTTAAGGCTAATCATAGATTAACTAGACTTAAAAGATTCGTCTCGCGATTTTCAACCAAACTGTGTAATTAGTTTATTTTTTATCTACATTTAATGTTTTATGCATATGTCCAAAGATTCGATGTGATGGATGAAAATTTTTTGGGTGGGGAACTAAACAGGGCCTAAAGTAGGCCCTAACGATAAATAGAATAATAATTATATGTATAAATTATGATGGCCAACGACCCGACACAACACGCCATCGGGCCGACATGGCCCGGTGAGGGTCAGGCTATCACAGGCCATCGTGCCTAACGGGTCGTGTCGGCCCGAAAGCACGCTGCTGGTCAGCGGAGGAGCGGGCCAGCGGGGTCGACTGGTTGAGGGGGCCGTCATGCTCGCACCCAGAGGTGTGGAGGAGACCATGTCGGCGCACCCCCACCGGCCGGCGGAGCTCGGGGCCGGGGCTGCCAGAGTGCCGGCTGGCGACCTTCACAGATTCACCCTCTCTCGGCTAGCGAGATGGAGAAGATTCACAGGGAGGAGGGGAGAGACGAGATGCGAGCGACGCACCGAGGCCGACGGCGTTGGGAGTGAGTGGCACCGGGTGGGGTGGCGCTGCTACCCGTTGTGTGCGATTGGGAGGTAGGGAAGGGGTGAGAGAGTGAGAATGTGTGGGGTAGGGGAGTTAGGGTTGCTGGTGGGCTAGTGGCATGCGGCCTGGTGCCTGGTGGAATTAGCAGGCCGGGGCTGCCACCGTGCCTATCATTTGAGCGGGCCGTGCCCAGGCCGTGCCGCGTGCCTAGGATATGGCCCATGCATGCCTGGTCCCTGGATGCATATATAACGGGCTCGGACCTCATGGTCAACTATATGTATAATGCTCTTATAGCAACAATCTCGTCTTGTTGGTGCAAAAGTGACCAAAAACGGTGTCAACACATCTAATAGTTAACACAAAAAATATTTTCAATGGTACAAGACTTTTAGTTAATTAACTACATATATATTTAGGAATTAGGCTAAACTCGCTGGTTGCTGGCCTCCAAATGCCAATCTTCTCAAAATTTCGATAGATACATGGCACTATGATAGTTTACTTCTTCCGCCACGAAAGGATCAATTTTAGAGTTGTCCAAAGTCAAACATTTTTAACTTTGACTAAATTTTTATAAAAAATGCTACAATTTACGGTCAAATTAGTATTATTAGATTTATCATAAAGTGTGCATTTTATGTCATAGTTGTTGTTGCTTTTTTCTATAAAGTTAGTCAAAATTAAAAAAGTTTAGGAGACGGAGGGAGTAGCACTAAGGGCAGTCTCAATGCATAGTTTCACGATATAGTTATCAAGACTATAAACTAGGTAACCGAGCCACTTGAGTTTCATAGGGATGAAACTCCTCTCTCAACTAATGAAACTCCTTCATTTAATGACCCTGCCAAGTCAGCAATTTTGCTTATGTGGCACCCTATTTAATGTGCATAACACTCTCATGAAAACATGCTTTGAGACTAGGCTTGGTCCTCGCCAACGCTTTTACATGTTGCGCTTTGATGTTTGGATTGGATGGAGTACTTGACTAGAGATTCCCTAGCTCCTAGTGGGTAACGAGGGCCATGCCATCGTAGCCCTGTTGATCTTTCAAATCAAATACTGGCTAGGGTTTTCAATTTGTTCCCAATGTATCCATAAATGAGACATTTGTTCAAGGAGGAACCCTCTTGGGAATGTAATGTAGAAATAAATGGCCTATTTCTTGCTAGAAGATCTCAAGAATTATGTTGCCAAAATAGTTTTAGGTTCCTAACGTCAGGAGGGGTTGGCCAAAAGAAATCTGAATTTTGATGGTAAGGATGATGATAAGAGACAAAGTGATGCTAATGGAAAAGGCAAAGCCATGGATAAGGAGAGGGAGGCAGGGAGCAGCCTGATGTTAGCAAGCCTGCTGCTCCTGATGCCAATAAAGGAGGGGGCCCTGCTGGGACTGAGGCGGCAAATGATATTGCTCGTAAGGTGCTCGCCCTGGGGTTCCAGGATAGCCCATCTGTGACACCCCGTCTAGTGTTTAAGAGTTCGCAGGTACATGAAGGTGGTGGAAACGGTGAGGAAGTGGGTGACAATGGTCTTGTTTCTCAGGCCCCTGTAAAATCTGTCCTCCATACAAGGGTTGCTGAGGTGGCACAAGGTGTTGCTAGAGAGTGGGAGGATCGGATGGCGGAGGCTAAGTGTCCAAAAGGCCAAGGCTCGCTCATGTCAAGTCACTGTTCCTCGTCTGAAAATTTCCAATTACCAGCAGGGGCAATAGCTGGGGCTGATGTGGGTTTGGATACAGGCATACAGCTTCAGAAGAGATTCGTAAGGTGTGAACTGAGTTCCCAACTATGTCGGCAGGTGAGGCCGAGCGGCTTGTCGCAGTTTGTCGGGGCGATCATCTCGATCCTGAGCTGCGGGAAATTGTGCAACACAATGCAGGAATTTTAAAGCACAAGCTGGGTGTCCTTGGCAAACGCCATGGGTTAGAAATTAATGTGCAGAATCAGGATCTCAGTGCTAATTCTGAAGTGCGGGACTTTTCGAGTAAACGGAGAAAGATACAAGATGAGGTTAATTTTTGGAACAAGACTGGTGATGGTGAGCAGCTATCTATCAACCTGACGGGTCCTCATGGCGAGGCCCGTCAGGAGCCATGAATCTATTCAGCTGGAACTGCCAGGGGTTGGGACTCCCCCGGACAGTTCAGAAGCTTGTGGCTCTCATGAGAGCAAAAAGTCCAATGTTGGTTTTTCTTTCGGAGACTCGTATGAAAGGTGGTCATGTGGCAAATCTGAGATGGAGGTTGGGTCTAAAATACTGCATTACTGTGGATAGTGTGGGCACAGGAGGTGGTTTGGCTCTCTTCTGGCATGAGTCTGTTGAAGTATCGCTGATTGAGAAACACCAGAGATATATTGATGTTCATGTCAAGGAAAATCCTGAGGCGGTCAGGACGCGCATCACGTTTGTGTACGGTGAACCACGTACTGATCAGCGACATATTATGTGGGAGCTGTTGCGACGTTTACATGGCAGATCATCAGAGCCTTGGCTGGCTATTGGGGACTTTAATGAGGCAATGTGGGGTTTTGAACACTTCTCGGCGTGCCCCAGACCAGAACGTCAGTTGGTTGCCTTTCGTGACGCTCTGTCTGATTGTGGGCTCTCTGACCTGGGGTTCTCAGGCCTCCCCTATACTTATAATAATTGGCACAATGGTGATGACAATGTAAAGGTCAGATTGGACCGAGCAGTAGCGTGTTCTACCTGGAGGGATCTGTTTGGGGATGCAGTGCTTCATCATCTTGTTTCTTCTCGATCTGACCATTGCCCTCTTTTTTTGGAAATTCGTAAAGAGAACTGGGAGAGACATAAGCCAAGAATATTTAGGTATGAGATTATGTGGGAGCGGCTCGAGTCTCTTGTAGTAGAAATCAAGAAAGCTTGGTGCACTGACTCGAGTAGAGAGGGTCTGGGTGGTGTGGTTGCGGCGTTGAAACGTGTTCAAACTGCTCTACGCACAATTGGAGCAAGAATACCTATGGCAGTGTAACCACAGAATTGGAAGAGTTGCGGGTGAAGCTGGAAGGGGCAAAATCTAACCCATCCTGTAGGCCATCGGATATGCGCCAGATTACTGACAGAATGGACGAACTGCTATATAGAGAGGAGATGATGTGGTTACAACGTTCTCGGATTGCCTGGTTGAGGGAAGGTGACCAAAATACAAGTTATTTCCATAGACAGGCTGTCTGGCGTGCTCGTAAAAATAAAATTAAAAAACTAAGGGATTCAACTGGAGAATGGTGTGATGATCCAAAGCAATTACAGCAGATGGCGACTGAATTTTTCACCAATTTATATAAGGCTGATTTGGGTGTTGAACCAGATAATGTGATACACCTGATTGAACCAAAAATCTCTGCTGCAATGAATACGGATTTGTGTCGGCCTGTCTCCGCAGATGAAATATCTGATGCCTTGTTTCAGATGGGGCCACTCAAAGCACCTGGACCTGATGGATTCCCGGCACGTTTCTTTCAGAGGCATTGGGATACGGTTAAAGATGATGTGGTTGCTGCAGTGCAGAGCTTCTTTCGGGATGGTTATATGCCCCCTGGGATCAACGATACAGCTATTGTGCTTATTCCTAAAGGATCAGACCCAACGGAACTCAAAGACTTTAGGTCGATTAGCTTATGCAACGTGATATATAAGGTGATCTCAAAGTGCTTGGTGAATCGACTTAGACCCATTTTGGACAGTATCATATCAGTTGAGCAGAGTGCTTTTGTCCTAGGAAGACTTATTACAGATAATGCTTTGATTGCTTTTGAATGTATTCATGCGATTCAAAGAGACAGTGGCAGGAATTTTTGTGCATATAAGCTGGATTTGTCGAAGGCGTATGACCGGGTTGACTGGGGATTTTTAAAAAGCTTGTTGGAGAAGCTAGGCTTTCAAAGTCAGTGGGTGCAGTGGATCATGACTTGTGTTTCGACTGTACGCTACTTAGTACGCTTCAATGGAGTGCCGTCGCGCTCCTTCTCCCCATCACGTGGTTTACAACAAGGTGATCCGCTCTCACCATATTTATTCTTTTTAGTTGCTGATGGTCTCTCTACTTTGTTAAAGCACAGTGAAGGGCTTGGTGAAATTGATGGCCTCAAAGTTTGTCGGAGGGCACCGAGTGTGTCTCATCTATTGTTTGCAGACGATAGTTTATTGTTTTTCAAGGCGAACATGGAGTAGGCCCAGGCTGTTAAGGCAGTGATTACTACTTTTGAAAAAGGCTCTGGACAATTACTAAGTCCAAACAAGTGCTCTTTGCTGGTAAATGAAGATCTGGATGGCTCAATCTCGGAGCAGGTGCGCTCAGTTTTGGGAGTGGAAAGAGTTGATTTTGAGGCCAAGTACTTGGGACTGCCAACTCCAAATGGACGTGTCCGGAGAGGGCTATTCCAACCCCTCGAGGAGCTCTTCCACAAAAGAATGATCGCTTGGAAGGAAAAATATTTATCTGCAGCAGGGAAGGAGGTGTTGATCAAATCGGTGGCTCAGGCCTTGCCAATTTATATTATGAGTGTTTTTAAACTTCCTCTAACCTTGTGTGATCAACTCATGAAGCAGATTCGTGTTTTTTGATGGGGTGCTGAGAAGGGTCGAAGGAAGGTGCAATGGATCCCATGGGAAAAATTGGTGCTGCCGAAAGGTTTGGGTGGTATGGGCTTTAAGGATCTTCGCCTGATGAACCAGGCGCTGCTCGCTCGTCAGGCCTGGAGACTTGTGGCTTTTCCCGATAGTCTTTGTGCAAAGGTGTTGAAAGCTAAATACTATCCCAACAGTAAACTTCTAGACCGGGCTCCGGCCGGTGATGCGTCACTGACATGGAGAGCTATTGAATATGGTTTGGAGCTGCTAAAACAGGGCGTCATTCACCGGATTGGTAATGGAAGATCGACTCAGATTTGGCGAGATAACTGGCTGCCAAGAGGGTATGGACTGAAACCGATTAGTCCTATGCGCTCTTGTCGACTTCGATGGGTGCATCACCTCATTGATGACAGTGGTGCTTGGGACGAAATGGCTGTTCGGAGGTATTTTTTCCTTGTGATGTTGTTGAAATTTTTAAGATCAAGTTGCCTGCTCATGAGACCCCAGATTTTGTGTCCTGGCACTATGAGAAGACGGGTTATTTTTCTATTCGCAGTGCTTACAGGTTAGCTGTCTGAAATTTCTATGGGGCTGTTAATATTGCAAGTAGTTCTAGTTCTGTTGAAGGTCGGGCTGGATGGAAGAAATTGTGGCGGATTGATGTGCCATCCAAAGTCAATGTTTTTGCTATGAAGGCTGTTAACAATGGTCTGCCTACTCGTGTTAATAAGAAACACCGCCACCTTGAGCAGCAGGATATATGCCAGATATGTGGGCAATATGCTGAAGATGTTTACCATGCCTTGTTGGCTTGTCCACATGCTGTGTCCCTGCGGCTGGCTATGAGAGAGCACTGGGTGTTACCGTCAGAGCAGATGTTTGCTAAGGCTGATCCAGAATGGTTGATGATGCTGATTCACAATAATTCTCCAGAGGTACTGGCAAATGTTTTTATGTTCTTTTGGCACACTTGGAGTATACAAAATAAGGTGATCCATGAAGATATATGTCTTTTTATTGCCATATCGGTCACCTTCCTAACCAGGTATATGACATCTCTGAATAATATCCGATAACAAACTGAGCACATGGATGCCAAAGGAAAATATTGTGCAGTGTCTGGGGCTAGTAATGCTCAGAGGCAGATTTCAGTTCAGAAGAGGAAATGCTGGGTGTCACCACCGTAGGGTTCTTTTAAGATCAATGTTGATGCTGCGTTTGATCAGCTATCTGGTGATGCTGCGATAGGGATTGTGATTCGAGATTGGCATGGCTCCATGAAACTTACCGCCTGGCGCTTTTTATCTCATTGCAGGGACGCTGAGGAGGCCGAGGCGACAACATGCTTAGAGGACCTTCACATGGCTTTGAGATGGCCACATATTCCGATGATCCTGGAATCTAATTGTCAGTTGGTGGTTGCCAAATTTTATGCCAAGGGCTGTGATCGTTCTGTCCTGTGGAATGTCCTTGCGATGATGCACGAGGCCGGCAGCCAGCTATGCAAATTAGAGGTTGTTAAGATTAATAGGGATCAGAATAATTTGGCGCATGAGTTGGCGCATTTTGCTTCTAGGTCTAGGGAGTGTCAGTGTTTTTTTGATTGTTTTCCAGATTGGGTTGTGTTTCTCTCTTGTAACGATGTTACTTAATTTTTAATAAAGTTTGTTCCGTTCGCAAAAAAAGAAAAATCCATGCCAATCCCAAACACAAAGCCCAAATATCACTATGTTCTTGACAGGTTGCAGTCATTTGATGTCCTCAAGGATAAAAGGCTATATGGCACCCAATTTGATCGTAGCGGTAGCTCTGGAAATATGGCACCCGCCAACCCTTTCCGCCTGCCACTCTCTCCCTTACTATCCTAGCCACCGGTACCCCCATCCTCTGATGCCTCCCTCTCCTCTACTCTTCTCCTAGTGACAGGCGAGCAGGACATGCATATTGGTGTGGGGCACGCCGAGACAGCGAGAGCACTAATCACGCTAGATCCATAGCTTCTCAGGGCAATTCCCTTTCGATTTGTGGTTGTACTATGCGCATATGTTGAATATAATGGGCGTTTAGGCCATAATTATATTTGATGATTAATTCAAGGGTCCATAATTAATGCTATAATGAAAACGGTTTAGTACCGTATTGATGATTGACCATGTGTTAACTCAACTTAAATAGGTGGCCCTTGTTAGCTCCTATGGAGAAGTTGAGAGAGGAAAAAGGGGTGCCACACGCGCGCGCCGCCGCCGCTATGCCGAGGCGTGACACACGAGGACCAGACCAGACGTGACGTGGCACATGCGTGGTGAATATAAGGAAAGGGAGGAAAACGGGATCTGACCGTTGTACAATTAATGGCAATTAATTGCTAATTGATTGACCGTTGTACAATTAATGGCAATTAATTGCTAATTGATTGACTCGGTTTATGGCAATTAAATGTGATTAATTGTCATCAATCAGACGTTTCCTCCTGGGGCCTATATATTTCATACGCGTGACACTCTTTCCTTACCTGCGAGACACAAGTCATTCCTTTCCATTCTAGTCGCGTTGCTTTCTGTCCATTCCCGTCCCGAACCTCTGCGCGCACAGAGATCTGGAGAGCAGACCTCCGGAACCCGACGCCTAGCATCGGGCAATCAGGTTTTTGGGGAGCGTCTTCCGCGACTGCTCACCGGCGAGATCGTCTTCTTCCACTCCGGTGGATCGAGATCAACTACAGCGTCTTCGTCTTCTTCCTGGTGGACGTTCGCGGGACTGCACTGCGAACATCTTCCTGCATCGACTGTGGTCCGCTACTTCACCCAACGCACTATGTCGACTAGTGCGAATTTAGCCGCCGGTGCCTTCGGCACTGGTCCCTCCTCAGGGTACAATCTTAAACGATTGTTTTTCGTTTTCAGTATGTCTGCCGTAGTTGCAGTAGTTCTTGCAATGTTTATCTCTAATCTGAGTAGTGATAAAATTGCACACGTGCACATATATGCCACCACTATATTATGCGTAATTTTCTGGATTAAATCAAACATTAAAATGTCTAAATTTCTAACAGCATATACTTTGATTCACCTGTGAAGATCTATAATCTTTTTTTATATATTTTTTGTTCATCAATGATCTATATATTATTGGGCTACGAGGCTATCGGGCTAGGTCAGGCACAGCTAAGCCTTGTTTAGTTAACCCCAAAAACCAATTTTTTTTCAAAATTCACTGTCACATCGAATCTTGCGGCATATGCATGAAGTATTAAATATAGAAGAAAATAAAAAAATAATTGCACAGTTGCCTATAAATCACGAGATGAATTTGTTGAGCCTAGTTAGTCTATGATTGGACAATGTTTGTCAACAGTACCGAAATCTAATTTTTTTGAACTAAACAAGGCCATAGTGTCGTGCTTAGGAATTAGGATCACTGTTGACCCCAACAACCCTCAGATGGCAGAGGCGCAGAGCACGACATATTTGGCTAATCCTACCCCTCTAGGCCATCGCTTCGAATCCATCCATATTTTAGAAACAGTAGAGAAGAATTTCATCCTCATAAGACTCTTTCTACTATTATAAAACTCTTATCATCTCTCTTTTTTATTAAATAATATTATATCAATATATTTAATATTGATAAAACTCTAATAAAATTCTATGGAAACTGACCTTAGTGCCATGCCTAAACGAGCTAGCCTAATTGACCATATGTGATTGCAAAGCCGCGGCAGGCCGGCAGCTACGAGCCAAACAATGCCTTCTGAGTCAGCATCTTGGGCCAATGGCCAGACGCCCAAACCTTTGGTATATGGGCATATAGGAAAAAGTTATTTTTTCTACTTAACTTTCATGAAAGTCCGTTTTTTCTTCCTCAACTCTAAAACCGAGCAAACCACCTCTCTCAACTTTTTGAACCGTGTATTTTACCTCCCTAGAGCGGTTTCGAAGGCAGGTTTACTACAGTAAATAGTGGTTTTGCTACAGTACCATTGGTTTGCCTCCCTCAACTTTTGAAGCTGTGTATCTACTTATATGGAGTAAAAAAATTAGATTTTCCATGTTATGATTTCCTGTGATTTACTATGATTTTTCAAAAATTCAGCCGAAATAATTTAAAAAGAAAAAGACAAAACCACTGTTAAACCACCATTCACTATAGCAAAACCATCTTCGGAAGTGCTCCAAAGAGATAAAATGCATGGTTTGAAAAGTTGAGAGAGGTGGTTTGCTCGATTTTGAGGTTGAGGAAGAAAAAATTAACTTTCGTGAAAGTTGGATGAGAAAAGTAGATTTTTTGTGGACATATATGGTACCCACTACCTGTGACTATGTGAGAGAGCATCGACGCGGACAATTCCTCTCGCCCACGGGAAGAGTTTCGGCCCACGTCCACACATTTGCATTGGCCCATTCAGCGTCAATATATTTGGCCGCGTAGGAGAGCCGTCGACTACGTTATAGTTCGTTCGCATGCTAAACAGAGGGGTAGCACTTTGGAAAATGCTACAGTAAGTCAGCAATTGTCCAAACAAGTGCCCTAACATAGACATAGCTACCTACAAACAAGGTTAAAGCCCTATGACAAGTGACGGCTACAGTTAAGTGCTCTGATCTCTTGTTTCTAAAAACAAAAGTGCCCTGATCTCTTTCCATGAAATGAAATGTTCTCTTTCTAAACCAAATTTGACCGTTCCGCTATTACATAAACGTGAAAATTACAGTAGCAGCCGCCATTGTTAATCGCCTCCATTTATACGTTAGTTCGTTCGCATGCTAAATGGAGGGGTAGTACTTTGAAAAGGCTACAGTAAGTTAGAAAGTGTCCAAACAAGTGCCCTAACATAGACATAGCTACCTACAGACAAGGCTAAAGCCCTATGACAAACGACGACTACAATTAAGTGTTCTGATCTCTCGTTTCTAAAAGAAGTGCTCTAATCTCTTTCCATGAAATGAAATGAAATGTTCTCTTTCTAAACTAAATTTAACCGTTCCGCTATTACATTTACGTGAAAATTACAGCAGCAGCCGTCATTGTTAATCGTCTCCATTTACAAATAATAATAATGTTCACAAGAAATCTATCTGTTGATATAACACTACAAGAAATACATGGCTTTTTAACGTTTTTAGTATGACAATTGTAAGAATGTTACTATATCTTCCATTTTGTGACATTATATTTTAGGCATAGTGACTTAGTGACAATTACAAATTGTATGTCACAGTAAATGTCACTTAACAAATCTGATTTCATCTAGTGACAATATTTTCTATGTCACAAGGCCTGTTTGTGTGTCACAAATTATTTTTTTTATTTTTTTTTAAAAAACTTTCCATGTTGACAAGGTCTTTTGCCACGTCAACATATATTTTTCCTTTTTTTATTTTATTTTTATTATATCAGATCATATTCTTTGTATATAAATAATGATATGTCACATGTTTGATAATTTTGGTCATGTATCATATATATATATATATATATATATATATATATATATATATAGGCTACTCCATCTCTGAACGGGCACACAAGATGGCCACAAAAGAGAGGCCCATGACAGCCGAAAGGCCCAAACTGCAAACCAATCGTGGCCGTCCGATCCGTTCAGCCCTACTACATACATAAGCCATCTCAGTGGTGCATCCTCAGAAACCCTATTCCCTCCCGGCGCAGCCACCAACGAAGCAGCGACGCATGCGGATGAGCCGAGCGAGGCAGAGGAGAGGAGATGGCGCGCGGCGTGGCGGTTGGGGCGAAGGGCGGCGCCAAGAAGAAGGGCTCCGTCACCTTCACAATCTACTGCACCAAGCTCGTGGAGGACAAGATCAAGGAGATCTCCACGCTCGAGAAGTTCCTGCAGGAGCGCATCAAGGTCGCCGGCGGCAAGGCTGGCAACCTCGGCGAGGGCATCACCGTCACCCGCGATAAGACCAAGGTCACCGTCACCTCCGATGGGCCTTTCTCCAAGAGGTATATAAGCACAAAGCGTGCTAGTTAATCCTGCTCAGATCCACGAATGCATATTTCTTTATCAGAAAGGCTAAACATCAACCAGTTGTTTCTCTAGTTTCACTCAACCGATTTTTGGGCTTTTAGATTTGGGCACGATTTGGCGTTGAGCTGATTGTCGGCCATTCGATTTGGCCGCGGTTCGGCGCTGAGCTCCGATGTTTGCAGGCAAGTACGGCTGCCCGGCGTGATGCATATGACTGTATGAGCATGTACTCCCAGGTGGGCTGCCTACGCCCCGCGCACGCACTGCTGACCAGACGCCTCATGCTGCCACACGCCAGCGTGGAGCTCTGCACTCGGTTCTTCTCTTCCTCTGATGTCTGTATTTTTTCTGAAATTTGTGAATAATTTGTAAATAATTTGACATATATTTTTCACCTAGATAGATCCACTGTTCGTATTGGTGCCGAAGGGGATGGACTGTACATTTTTTTTGTTGCAGCTAGTGAATCATTCTGTGATTATGCAGTAAATAAAATTAAGTTTGCTTAGGACAAATCACATTTTGAACTTGTAAGTGGCTTGACAGTTTTATTAGCACATTGTTGTATGGCAGGTGCATACCTGTGATTATGCAATAAATAAAATTAAGGTTGCTGTCTTAGCACATTGCTGTACCGAAGCTAGGTTAAGAAGGAACCTATCCTTGCATATGATAAAAATAGACAAAAAAGACAAGGGTCCTCTCAGTTGCATGTACTCTCCCTGAATTTCTGAATGGTGTTATGCAAACAAGGGTGCTGTAAACTGATTCT
Organism: Sorghum bicolor; assembly: GCF_000003195.3. Classification (NCBI taxonomy): domain Eukaryota; kingdom Viridiplantae; phylum Streptophyta; class Magnoliopsida; order Poales; family Poaceae; genus Sorghum; species Sorghum bicolor. The sequence continues at coordinate 13,667,059 of NC_012872.2, forward strand.
TGTTTTTCTGTACATAGGGTGGGAAATTAGATGTGGAAAAATTGTCTGTCTGATAAAGTAGACATCTTGTCTATTTGAACTTCATACATACTGATTTTAATGGCAAATGTTAGCTGCTGGATTACATATAATTTCAAACAATTTGTGGTCCCTTGCAATTTACTCCACCAAAACTCTTACATTAATTTCAATTCAAACTTATCTGTTTGCATGAGGTACAACTAGCTCATTGGTTAGCTTTTCTATGAACCATGCCTTCGGAACATCGTGACTGTACTTATGTGTTTTTGTGTTTTAATTTTAGGCAAATCCAGAAAGCCCACGTATTTGATCCATCTGCTCCAGAGAATACAAGACCCAAGAAAGGAGATGAAAGATAGCTGCATGATGCTTGCATGTGTATCCTAGCCATAGGTAAAATTATGTTGTGTGGAACAGAGAACATTGTTGAAATGTTTCTGGATGAAGCAGTTCAGAAAAAGAAAGCAAAAACTGTTTCTTACCCTTGAGACCCTACATGTGTAATGAATTGGTGGATTGATGTAATGATATTGTATTTACTGTGGAGATGTTAATTCATTTGGATCTGATGTTTTATATGTTGAAAAATTATATGGATGCAGTTATATTGGCTGAATTTTATGGGCTGAAATATGTGGGATAAAATAGGGATGCATTATGAGAGTAAAAAAATATTATATGGGCTGAATTATTGTGGGCTTGAAATATATATGGGTTGTAGTTGAAAATAATGGACTAGCTAACACCACTCTAAATATTTTAGGCCCATGAGCTATGTGGGCTTTAGTAGGCCAAAACTTATTTTGTGACATTTTTTCTTCCTGCCATGTCAGCTGCCATGTGGCAAGGTCTACGATTTTGTGACATTAAACCAATGTCATATGCTTGTGACATGAACTAAACAAATGTCACATAATCATTTTATGACGCGGGCTTTTCCACGTTTTGATTTTTGTCAACTAGATGTCACAAATCTTAATTTGTAACATAAATTTCATATATTGTGACATAACTAAACGTTAAAAAACCATGTGTTTCTTGTAGTGTAGGAGGATCGTCTCAGGGTCATATGCAAAGTGTCAACACCGGCCAACTAAATCCAACAGAACCTTTGTGTGTTGAAAATGTACCGAGTATAAATCATCTTTTATTTGCCGATGTTTCTCTGAAAACTGATGAATAGAGTGCATATCATCTGCAAATATTCTTTCATTATATGAGGATTGCTCGGGGCAAACTATTAACAAAGAGAAATTTTCAGTCATGTTTAGTATGAATACCAAAAATGCAGAGAGAAATCAATTGATGTCAGTCTTGGGCATTACATCAGAAGCACAAAATGAGAAGTATTTGAGACTTCCAGTTTATATGGGGTGGTCAAAAAAAGAACTTTTGAATATTTGAAGGAAAGAGTTTGGAAAAGAATACAAGGGTGGAAAAGAGAAGCTTTTATCGAAGGCTGGCAAAGGTGTTCTTATTAAGGCCGTCGCACAGGCTATTCCAAGTTATGCAATGTCTTGTTTTGATCTAACAAAATCTCTGTCTGATGAGATTAGTAACATGATAAGTGGATTTTGGTGGGCTCAGCAGGATAAGAAAAATAAAATGCATTGGTTATCTTGGGAATTACTATGTTGCAGAAAGGAAAGAGGTGGTTTGGGTTATAGAGACCTGCACCTTTTCAATTTAGCTATGCTCGCAAGACAAGGGTGGCGCCTTCTACTAAATCCTGATTCTCTTTGTGCTTAGCTTCTGAGATCTAAATACTTTCCTAATGGTGATCGCTTGTCAGTAATGGAGAAGCCTGGAATTTCTTATGCATGAAGAAGCATTGGACGGGTGAAACAAGCGCTAAAAGATGGACTAATTTGGAGGGTTCGTGATGGCACAAAAAATAATATTTGGACAGATCCCTGGATCCCATAAGGTGTCACTTGAAGACCTTGTACCCTTTGGGGACAGACAATTTTAAATAAGGTCTCTGAACTAATTAACCTAATTTTTGGTGAATGGGACAGAAATCTAGTAACTGAAATTATCTGGGAAGCAGATGCAAAAAATATTCTTTCTATCCCACTGAAAAATGGAATGGATGATACTTTGGCGTGGCATTTTGATCCAAAGGGAGACTTTTCAGTCAAATCTACACATCACGTTCTAATAGATAAGAAAGAACTATCGAAAAAAGGCAAATTGACGAAGCTAGTGCCAGCTTGAATTCTCTCTGTAACAACAATTGGCACAAGATATGGAAGCTTCAATGTCCACCGAAGCAGAAACTTTTTTCTGGAGATTTACACATAATAGCTTACCCCTACGCATGAATATTCTTCGTCGGGGAACGAGTATTGATACACGTTGTCCTGTCTGTTGGAGGCTAAGGGCTCGTTCGTTTCGCAGGGAACAGCTCCCTGGAAAACTTCCGGCCGGAATTGCAAGACAAATTTAATTATACTACCTTTTATTAGCTGGAATGATTCCTAGCCTGATTCACCTCTAACCGAACGCGCCCTAAATGAGGATGGTGGACATTGTTTTTTTTAGATGCAAATTTGTCAAGAAATGTTGGAGAGCTTTGAACTTAGAGGAGCTTTGTCTAACTTTAATTGATATTAACTCTGCAAAATAGGTAGCCACCAAAATTCTTTCTCTCGAGGAGGATAAAATATTATTTTCTTTGGCTTTGGTGGGATGCTTGTAACAAGGCAAACACTGGAGATAAATCATGTGTACTGAGGAGATGGTTCATAAGGTGCTTTCTATATGTTGATACTCTTCATACACATGAGAGGCCAAATAAGAGAAAAAGTGGAATTTCTTGCTGTGTTCCCCTAACAGTCGATGTCCAAAAGATTAAATTGATGGAGCTTTTATACAGGCCAAACAGAAAGATCCTTGGGGTTCTATTGTGAGGGAACACAAAGGTGCTACGGTGGTTGTTAGAGCAGGTAGAATCAATGTGGTACATGATGCATTGAATACTGAGTCCCAGGCTTGTCTCGCTACCTAGTATGTAGTAGCAATGGATCATGGTTTGTCCCATATCATTTTGGAGACTGATTCGACAATTTTAGTTGATGCTCTACAATTCTGCTCTTATGATTTCTCAGCTTGTGGCGTGTTGTTTAGAGAAGCAAAGTTTCTGATGTCTATAAATTTTATTTGGGTTGATGTTGTTCATATGCCACGCTCTAGCAATTGGTGTGCACACGAGCTTGCTCGAATTGGGTTGAATTGGGACCCAGATCGTTCGCATATTTGGATTAATCTCCTCCTAGAGTTTGTACTAGAACTGGTGTCTCATGATGGAAATGATCCTCTCTAGATATAATAAATTGCAAACTTATTTTTTAAAAAAAGAGTCTACTGACTCCAATGGAAGCCCAACGTGCAAGCGATCAAAATTTTCATTCGGTGACTTGGAACTTGTTATGATGTCGACTGCTTTGCAATTTTGTATCGAGATTTTCTAGAGGAGATTGCAAGAAATGGGGAACAAGAAGGGAAGAACACCAAATGAGTTCCATTGGGAAGAGGATTCAGATAACAAAGAGTTCAGAATTTAGTCAAAATTGTATATGATACAACTGTCACTCACGCGCGATTTATCACAGTGCGCGCACCTACACTCCACATGCACACAGAGAGTTAGGCCCAATGCCGAGCACATGGGCCAGATCGTACCAACATGCATGATCTCTGCCATTCAGCCCATTAACGTACCTTCTGACTTGATTACTGAATTTCACCATTCAGTAATCATTCACGTTGAATTTCTATAAAAGAAAAAGTTATCCTTCCCGTAGCAATTACATCATTACATGATGAAGCATATTTCGAAGTGGCTCAACTAATTTGATACTGTAATATTTTGTGGAACTTTTTAATTTGGTCAAACATAAAATAACTTTTGAATTCACACAGAACTAAAATGACATAGTAGTAATAATTCAATTCCTCTGCTTTGAGCCATGCCGAGTAGAGTTGCTGGGATAATCTGGAAGTATAAAATCCCACTCAAAATAAAGTTCTTCTATGACAAATCTTTAACAACAAAGTGTCGGTTGGTCAGTCTTTGATAAGAAGGTGCTGGAGAGGAGATGGAAAATGTTGTCTTTGTAGGGTTCTAGAAACTATTAACTATATTCTTTTTGATTATGTTCTTGCTAGAATGATCTGAGCAATCATAAAAAAAGTGTTTAATTTGGGAGATATTCCTCATTCCTTGCAAGAACTCGGAAGTTTGGCTGCAATGCAAGGGGTCCTGCCAATACGAATTCTTACGTTTCTTTTCGCATGTTTTGCTTGGACCCTTTGGGTCACAAGAAACAAGATGGCAATTGAGAAGCGTTATCCTGTGGCACCATATCTTGTCATTGATGCAGAGATGGTTTCTAATCTTAAAAGAAGTCAACAACTGGAAGGTGTCCCAGGGCGAAGGATATGCTAATATGTTGACTTACTGTAGATTAGGAACCATCTCTGCATCAATGACAAGTTAACAATTATAGTTAACTTGACACAATGACACTCGTGTGGAATTATGGTTTTAATGCAGTGAGACAAGTTAACAATTGGAACAAAAAAATGTTAAATATAAATATATAAAGAGCAGTACAACTAATCAGAATCAATAGAATGGATAGAATAGAAACATTGAAAAATTAACCATATGCTGCTTGATGTAGGCATTATTCCATTAGGCACGACATCTTTCTTGGATTTCCATTGTTGTAGGTACAGCAGCTGGCTTAGTATAGCCGGTGGTTGACGACGCTGCACTTCTTCCTGATCTCGCCCTTGCTTCCGGCTGGCATGGGCAGCTTGCTGAGCTTCAACAGCGACTCGGAGAAGTCCTCGTCCCATAGCGTGCCGTTCTCGGCGTACTCGACGACGTGGCCGAGCGCCTCCTTGTGCGTGAGCAGCGTCCAGTCGGAGTGGAAGGTGACGATCTTGGCGAGGTTGTTGTGGTAGAAGGAGTTGTCCAGGAAGTCCGGGATCTTGCGCACCCGGCTGGTGAACCCCGCCACGAACTTGGCCACCACGTCGTAGTCCTCGTCGCGGACGTTGTTGTCCACGGGCGGGTTCGATCCCTGGGAGCACTTGTAGTTGAGCAGGTCGCGGTACGCCGGGGTGATCTGGCTCGACGGCTCGGAGAGGCGGCCTCTGAAGGAGGAGCAGTGGCCCTGGCCGATGGAGTGCGCCCCGGTGAGGATGACCAGCTCCTCCACGGTGAAGTTCTTCCTGGCGAAGTTGTCGATGAGCTGCTGCACGTCGTGGGTGGAGTCCGGGAGCTCCGCCTGCGCCTCATCGGCCTTGGAGACGAAGCCGTCCAGGCGGCCGGCCGGGACGGCGAAGTGGACGTGGCCGTTGCTGAGGGCGCTGGCCGCGTCGCGGGCGGCGTAGATGAGGATGTCGGAGCAGGAGACCACGCCGGGGCACCTCTTCTCGACGGCGGCCTTGATCTCCTCCAGGACGTCGAAGGCGGCCAGACCGATGTTCACCCGCGCCTCCTTCTCCGGGTGAGGGTTGTCGGAGGAAGCGTCCAGGAGGACAGAACCATCACACCCCTGCATGGTTAATTAGTTATTTAGTTTACCGTCAATTAGTTGTACATGCATTTCACGCCACACACTTTACTATAATGAATTGGTGGCATGCTTGAGTGCTTAGTGCTGCTTACCCTGACGAAGCAGTCATGGAAGAGAAGGCGGACGAGGGCGGCGCCGGTGCGGCGGTTGGCCTTGATCGCCCTGATAACGTGCCACTTCACCACGTTCTCCACGCCCTTGCATTTCTTGCTGTAGTACCCGACCTCCAGCTCGCTGGCCTGCGCCGACGGCACGGTGGCGAGGAGCACCGCCGCCTGGACAGCCACAAGCGCGAAGAGGACTGCCGCCGAGAGCTTCATTTTTCTTTCCTGAAGCCTGATCGGCGAAGCCGGGTGGTAAGCTGAGTAGCTGATGATGAGCAAGAGACGGATGCTGGAGCTCTGAGACTGGGCCTGCAGGTGCAGGGTTTATATTCGGCTTCGGCTACCTTTTCAACAATCAATGATTGATGATAGCTTGGCGCCGGTAATGAGAGCAGCACAACGGGGAAGGTGCCCGTCTTGCGACTTCGGTTAGTCATAATGTGCGTACGTCCATAGTGTTAGCTTCAAATATAATAATAAGTGCAGCAATACATACATACCTAAAGCCTAAAGGTGTTCCTGAGTGCTGACCTGGTTGAAAGTGGTATTATTGGCTAGTACAGCCAGTTTTGGGCTGTATGCAGCCAATTTGGTTCAAACTGCGATGACGAGCGCTTCCTCTCCGGCCCTAGTCATTTCTAAGGTTCTACACAACTACAATCTACAACTTATTCGAGTGATATGAGTTTCTCCTAGTATTTTAGCATTCAATATTTTAGAATAAATTTTCCTACTAAATGTCTCCTAGTAACAATTCTCACATGCTATGAGTAGTGGCTACTATATGTGGCCATGCAGCCCGGCGGCCCGCCCCGCAGCCCGCTGTTTTGGCCCGTAGCCCGCCCGGCCCGGCCCGACGCACCAGGCCGTGCCTGGGCCGCCACCCCGGCCCGTGGCACGGTGCCGGCACAGCCCGACTAAACTAACGGCCCGACAGGCCGGCCCGGCCACTATATAAGCCGCGGCCGCACGGACGCCCCCTAACCCTAACCCTAACCCGTCTCCCTCATTCCACATCCACTGCGCCACGCCGCAATCGCTCATTCGCCCTCTGCCCCTCTCGTCTCCTCGTCTCCTACGCTCTTGTCTCCTCGTCCTCGATCCGTCGCCGGCCGCTGCTCCTCCACGGTTCCACCTCGTCGGCTCGCCGCCGCCCACCGTTGGCCGCTCCTCCACTCCGGCTGAGTTCACATATCCTCTCCAGCTCTCCTCCCTCCCTCCTTTCCCCTCCACTCCTCTCTATTTTTCCAGTGAAGCATGTGAGTTTGTGTGCATCTTCCACGCTCCGCCACCGCTTGCCGTCGTTTGTTGTGTTCTCTACTTCTCTGATGCTTCTTCTCCGGCTCTGGCACCGGGCTCCGATCGCACAGGTAACCCTAACCCTAACTTCATTTCTGATTTCTCTCGGTGTTCTCTGACTCTGATTCTTCTTCGCCTTTTCTTGGCAGGTTGGTGGTGCCTAACGCCGCCTCTTCCTCCTCTGGAGTGGAGGCGAACATGGCCAGGCCACCGAAGCGCCCGTCGAGGGGCGGTGCTGGAGTTGGAGCCTCTCAGTCTCAGTCTTGTTCGTCCGGTGAAAGTGCTGGCCTCGCAACGCAGGGGCCGGTGCGGATCAGCGCCGCCCCCTCGTCGACGGCGAGGACCTAGCGCTGAACTCGGACGACGAGCGGGAGATGGAGAACGAGAACGACGACGACCTGCGTGAGGACGCAGCTGCGTTGTTCGGCGTCGACCTCGGTGATGGCTCGGATGGCATCAATGGCAACCAGCCGATCGAGCTCGATGGCAAGGACGATGATGATGCCGGCCCCGCTAACACTGGAGGTACCTCAACCACCTCTGGCTCTGGTAAGAAAACTTCTGTTGTTTGGACGTACTTTCACGAGGTTAAGGATGCGACGAATAAGATTAGAATTGCTGCAATCCGTAAGCATTGTCGTTCAAAGTACACTGCTAGATCTGGTAATGGTACTGGTCATTTGAGACGGCACATGAGATCCTGTATGAAAAAACAGTACCATGCTAAAATGACCCAGTCTAAACTTGCTCTAAATCCTGATGGTTTGAAAAACTGGGTTTATGATTCTATGGTTGCTCGCATTGAGTTGTGTCGTTTGATTGCTAGGTTAGACATACCTTTAGGGATAGGTGAGACACAGGCTTGGGAGGATTATATAAGACGTGCTCATAATCCTCTATTTGAGAAGGTTTCTAGGCAGACCACCACTAGAGATATGTCTAAACTGTTTGATGAACAACGTACTTTGCTTATGAAAAATGTGTTGCCTCCTGCATCCTCTGTTTCATTGACATCTGATATTTGGTCTGGTAATGCCAAGGAGGATTACATTTCTGTTGTTGCTCATTATGTTAGTAAAGACTGGGAGTTACAAAAGAAAGTTGTTGGTTTAAGGTTGATTGAGGTTAAACATTCTGGTGAAAATATTGCTGATAGGATTGCTAGTGTTGTTGATGAGTTTGGTTTGATGGATAAGATTTTTCTGTGTCTCTTGACAATGCTTCTGCTAATACTAGAGCTCATGAGATTCTGCAACCTGTTTTCTTTGGTTATTTGGGTTCTTACCCTGCACCTACAAGAGAGAATCCAAACAAGGTGAAATACTTGCTTGTGCATCAACGCTGTGCATGCCACATCATTAACTTGATTGTTAAAACTGGGTTCAAGAGAGTGAAAACTTATCTTGAAGACTTTAGAACTGCAATCAACTTTTTAAATTCCTCTAATCAAATAATTGCCCTGTTTAAGAATTACTGCAATGCTCAGGGTCTTAGACCTAGAAAGTTTGGCTTAGATATGGATGTTAGATGGAATTCTACTTACTTGATGCTCAAGCACTTGCTGCCATACAAGGAAGTATTCAATGTGTTCATTAACTCTAATTATGGTTCTACTTTGTTGACTCCACAACATTGGCATAATGCTGAGCAAATCATGGCATTCCTGGAACTGTTTTATGATTGTACTGTTGTTTTATCTGGTGTTTATTATCCCACTGCTCCACTTGTTTTGCACCATTTGCTTGCCATTGCTAAGCATTTGCAAGAAGCTGAAAAAGATACAGGCTTCAGAAGCATTGCTACTCCTATGAAACTGAAATTCCTTAAATATTGGGAGAAAATCTCACTCATTTATTCATATGCATTCATTCTTGATCCTAGAGCTAAGATGAAAGGTTTCTATAATGTACTTGATCTGCTTGGTAAGGCAATTGGTTGTAGTTATAGTTTATACTATGGTGAAGTCAAAGATGAAATGTTTAAAATGTTTGGCAAGTATGAAGATAAAGTTGGTGCAGCTAGGTCTCAAAGGCCTGTAGTCCCTTCAACTCATGCTGGTAAGAGAAAACAGGCATGGGGAAGGATCTTTGGAGGTCCTGGTGACTCCCCTGCCTGTTCCCCCACATCCTCTTCTACTCCATCTGCTGTTAGTGAGCTCAGTGCTTACCTGGACAGTGACCCTGTCACATGCTATGAGGAATCCTTCGACATACTCCTTTGGTGGCGTGATCACAAGCTTACCTATCCAATCCTATCTATTATGGCTCGAGATATCATGTCTGTCCCTGTGTCTACTGTTTCTTCCGAGTCGTGTTTCAGTTGTACCTCCAGGGTACTAGAGGACCGGCGTCGTCGCTTGTTGCCTAAGCATGTGGAGATGCTCACATGCATCAAGGACTGGGAGCTAGGAGCAACAAGGGAGCAGCACACACCTGAAGACTTTGACCTGGTAGATGCATTCAAGAACCTCTACCTCGACGAACAAGGTCAAGCTCAAGGAAGCGGCAGCGGCAGCGGAAATGGCAGCGTCAGCGGCAATACATTTGTTTAGAAGATGACATTGATATGAATATGAGTAAGAATTTGACAAGATCATGTTTAGAACTTCATTTTGTTGCAGTTAGCTATTTAGCTTATTAGAATGAGTAAGAATTTGACAAGAACCTGTTTACATTGTGTAGGACAGCAGGAGCTTTTGGTCTGCTCTTTTGAAGTCTGGTTGTCTGGTGTCTGCATTGCAACTTCAAGTCTGAGATTGTTGGTCACATTGAGTTGATCTTGTAATAGCCTAATAGGATAGAGTGATAGACATGCAGTCTTGAAACATTGAGTTGGCAGTTGCCACTTGCTAGTTTGACATGTTGTTGGCTACTGTAAATTTATAATAGGATAGCCTAAAGTCCTAAACACTTCACATTTTGGAGTTGGCTGCACTCTTTTTCCCTTGCTAGGGTTTCTCACAAGGGTGAGTTTTACCTAGCAAGGTTTTTAATGAGGCAGCATTGCACAAAACAGCTCATAGCTCAGTAAAGTTAATTATATTATCTCTTTAATCTGTCTTGTTCTTTGATCTGTGAATCTGTAAATCCTGTATTCTTGTGTGTTAGTTAATCACTGATTCACTTGTGCATGTTCTTCGGGCTGTCGCCGGCACGGTCCGCTTGAATTTGCCGGGCTCACCGGGCGGCACGGCCCGACAAAACGGCCCACGGACCGTGCCTTGGGCCGTAGGCGCGGCACGGGCACGCCACAGGCACGACCCGTGAGGCACGGTGGCCCGATGTGGCCCGGTGTCATGTCGGGCCGGGCTGGCACGGCCCAATGCATGGCCATATATAGTGGCTACCACATACCCAGTTGTTAGTTGTACTCTATGTTAGCTAGTTTCCAAAAAGAATGGTTACGTACGCTAGTTGTTAATTGGGTTGAGGTTCTCTATGATGCAATGTAGAGCGAGTTATGGGTTATGTTAGCTCATTAGTTGCTAGTTGGATCTCGTTGAGTTGCTAGTTGGGTCAGTTTCCAACCAAGTTAGCTCAGTATAGCATACCGAGCAATTACTAGCGGGAAGTTGTTAGTGTTGGTCAGTTATTGTATCGAATTTTTTGGCAAGATGTGTCGCGCACTCTTCCTAGTTATATGGTTTGTGGGCCCATATTCTCTTAAAAAAACTAATTTCCTTTTTCTTCTAATAAAATCATGGCAAAGATTTTGCCTTCATAAAAGGAATAATGAGCGTCAACCCTCTTTGTGTAAATGGTACATGGTTTTTGTTTCACGTGTCATTTATGAGCTTATTAGACATATCTTATACTCATTCCAAATTATAAGACATTTTGTATTTTTTAGATTTATAGTTTTTACTGTGTATTTCGAGATACACTATATCTAGATACATAGTAAAAAATATATAATATATTTAGAAAAATTCAAAATGTCTTATAATTTATAATGCAGGGAGCATCTTAATTCCTTTCACCATTCACCGGTGATATTTTGAGCTGAGATAGGTTAGATTTTTCTATCACTGGTTGTTAGTGTTCATGTTTTTCTTTTCATTTTTTATTTATATTATTACTAGTTGAGTACCCGTGCGTTGCTACAGGTAAAATATCGCATAACAAATTATATGTAAAAATTCATATCATCACAAATATTATAATAATTAATATTAAAACACATAACTCAAAATAGTGTAGGAGAGCCACTACTTTCCATTGAATTCACCCACAATTGTTGTAGTGTACCTTTTGTAGTAGAGATTATCCATGAGTCATAGGGTAACCATTAGTTAGTTGAAAAATACTAAAAGTATCATATATTATAGATGTAGAGTTGGGGGAGGGGGAAGTGCTGATAGAAGTGTGCACATAAGTGCTCCATATATTTTTTAGTCGAGTGCCCGTGCGTTGCAACAGGAGCACAACATTAAGCCAAAACAATACAATAAAGCATGACAATATACAATAAATTTGTGTTCAAACCTGTATTTTTTTGGACTGTTTTAATAATGAATTGTTGATAACATACCAAAATGACTACTTTTGTTTCCAAATACAAAGCCAAAAAAATATTTGATGAAGGTTTGTTTAGAAACTTGAGAGCTAACCCACAAAAATAACAAAATATTTTAGATATTAATACACTCATGAGCAAAGCAACAAACATATCAGTAACTCTAAGTTTTTAGACCTCAATTCACCAGTTTGTAGAAACCGATCAGTAACTTTAGTATATGATAAAAAATTTGTTCAGTGCAATAAAGCAGGTAATCCTATTAAACACAACCTCAATGAACTTTGCAAAAATCAGTCCCAAACTCTCCAACACATGAGTAGGGCCACAACGAGTATGAAAACCTAGCAGCAACATACAAGTAGATAGTACTCATGCATTACATATCAAGATAACTGCATTGCTCCTTTCGTAGGTTATATTCTGCTCGATTGAGAGTCTGAAATAAAATGGGCATCATACTGACCTGTTCATGCATAAAAAAAATTACAACAGTTGCTTTCCCTGCATCTTCGATAGAATTAAACAACACATATCAACTGTAAGGCACTACAAGAAACAGACAGGAAATCCAATATTCATGTGTATGAGTTTTCAGTAAGTATCTAAAATAGTTGTCAGACTTTTCAGTAAGCAATTTTTTACTACTCTTTTACCATCTAAATTGATGAAAGCAATTGAGTAAAATACTTTGGCAAGCACTTCCTTGCTTTACCGAAGCAGCAAACAAGCAACAGACATCAACTGAACTTCCATCGATTCTTCATTCTCAACGCTTTCTTCAAGAGCACAGTAACTCGTCAGTAAGTTTCACTCTACTACATCATGAACAGAACAACATTAGGCCAAAAGTAGGAGCACGTGCTAGCTTTTCTCTCGACTCCCGATCTGCTCTGATTTCCCCAAATCATATGAAGCATCCAGGCGCATCCACTCCTCTCCAGGCGCTCCGCTTGTTGAAGGAGTCTCCTAGGCATCCGGGCGCCACCTGCTCGCTAGAGAATGCTAGTCACTCACCTTACCAAAGAAGTCGATTCACGACCACAAGCCCACAAAGCTCCAGTGAAGGTTGGGGCATCCATGGCGGTGGCGGATCTGAAGCCGAAATCGGTAGCTACCGACCACAGAGGCGCGCTTGACCGTGCTCTCACTGCACCAACTACAGGGACGAGGCTCGGCGTGCGTAAGGGTCCTCCTATTGCCGGCATTGGCGACGGAGGGGGCCACTCGTGCTTTTTAGCAGAACATGCCATGCTGCCTTGGCAGAACAGGCACCCGCACGATGGCGCAGAGCAGAAGAGGCGGCAGGGGAGGGGCAGGGAGGCGTCCAGGGCATGTGGGGGTGGGGTGTTTATGCGACCGGTTTGAGGAGAAGGGGAGGATCGTGGGAGCGTGCACGGTTTTGTGGGCGCGGCGCATGAGGGAAGGAGAGCAATGGCAGGCCGATTCGTAATCTGACGACTATAACATTCGGGAACCGTGGAAGGGAACGTGCATGGGGGAGCCGCGGCGGTTGCTCATGAGGACGGGCGCAGCGAGCAGGAGAGGCAGGCCGACGGGAGGTATGACGATATCATTTGAGGTTTTTAGTTGTAGAGATATACTTGAGAAGAGGATCTAAGCTAGGGGTATTTTTAGGGTTTAATGCAGATGTAGCTGAGGAGTAGGTGGTTTTCAATTTAAGGGAATGGTGTGTGTCCTGTTTCTAGTGATAGACGAGAAACATGTACTTCTCCGGTTTTAATTTACAGTCATTTTGGTATTTACAGATACACAACTTTTATTATGTATTTAGATATATTGTATATATACCTAGAAAACAAAATGGACTATAGTTTGGGACAAAGGATGGTAATTCACACTGTTGATAGACAAAGAAAGACGTGAGTCCATATATGATCCAGGTTGGCCGATCAGAGATTGTATTACAACCTGCCAAGGGATTCACGCTGATTGAAATTTAACTGATTTTCCTACCTAGTTTTTATTTAGAGCGCTCTTTTATTCCGATGATAGATTAGGTAAAATAGATGGATCGTATCTCGGTTTGAAATTGGAACATTTGTTTGGCTGAAAAGGCATGACTAAAAGTACTGTTTACTAATTTATTATTAAAAAAACACCGTCGGCAAGATTTTGAAAACAGTAGGCGGAACTAGGTTTCCCTTACATGGTTGGTCGACACACAAAAAAAATATCTTCATTATGTAATAAGGTGACTTAGAGACTCAGACTTTCTATACCCATAATTTATCTGCTTGTAGACTAACATATTTTCTCGTGAAGTAAAATCATTTTTTATTTTATTGAATACAATATTTTTCTCTTAAATAAATTATAATATATATTTTTTTGAACAAGAATTTTTTATTAATAGAAGACTTTTACAAATTAATTCCACTAACAACCAGATATGCAAAGTACCCGTCAATTGCTATTAAGAAAAAAAAAACTCAACTAGCAATTGGTTACTTTGAAATTGATGGGTAGTTTGCTATTAAGAAAAAAAAACTCATTTGCATGCATCAACCCAGAATCCCAGATACAAGAATAATTTTTCGAAGAAAAAACTGATCCTAGCTAGCTCATGAGGTACCTGATTAGCTAGCTCATGAGAACATTAATGGTTACACTATCAAACCCATACGACAAGAAGCTGCGATGATATGATCGAAGATAGCCGCCGCCGCCGCCGCCGCTTAGCCGTCGCCGAGAACCCACCCTGATGCAATGCGTTGTCTCTGTCACCTGCCTGCTTGCATGCAGTCGATCTGAATAACAACAAACCGAATACTTCCAATGTGCATGTGTGTTGTGTTAGCATCACATGTGTTTTTGAAAAGAAGAAAACAAAAGTTGGCAGAACTCAAACTATATAAACGAATACCACTTGGAATCGGAAGGATGCTGAGAAAAAAAGAATATCCAACTTAATTAGAAGCAGAATAACTATTCAAGCTACATATGCGTGGCCTGTGTCTGGGTCTGGGTGTGGCTAGATCGAACTCGTCTCATTCAGGCAGTTGAGCTCGATCAAACGATCGAGCCGAGAGTTAAAATGTCGGAATCATGCACGAAAAGACGACAGAAAAACCAAAAGTAACCACAAGACTGTCGGCGAGGCCATATTGTAGCAGCAGTACTCCAAACCCAATTTGATTGGGAGCGAGAGATCCAAAAGATGATGATGAAGACACTGACTTGTCACATTTTTCTTTTTCATTCAAAAAGGAAAACTAAATAAAACCACACAGTTTCAAAAGAACATGCAAATTACACGCGGGAATGGATCGCGTGTGCTAGATGGTCAACCGACGGGCCGATATGATCCCATGCTTGCAGTTCAAGCCGGCCTGGGTGACTTTTAATTTAATTTTCGATCCGTGTGTAGTAGTAGTATGATAATGTACACATGATCATGATGAAAGTAATAAAGTAGTTAGCAAGTGATGGATCATTTTCGATCCATTGATTTGAGACCAACCGCAACCGTGTGCTTTGCTACAATTGCATGTTGACCGCGTGATGCAGTGGAATGTACTATACTTAATCGTCGTCTCTAATCGAATGATTTTAATTATATATGTATTTCAGGCTGGACAGGTGGAGACGTAGACACGTGGTTAGTTCGTGGAGTAGTGCTTGCATTGTGGGTAAAGTTTTCTTTGCCCTTGAGGGCATGTGCCCTCACTTTCATACTCATTGGATTCGTTTTGAGAAGTGTGCAAACACACATCTCAATGCGAAACTGTTTTGAGATGTGTGTTTGTAGACTTCTCAAAGCGAATCTAATGGGTGGGAGAGTGAGGGCATATGCGCTTAAGTGCAAAAAAGAAAACCGCGTTCTTGCATTGTGCGGTTAGTTGCGGCGTGCCTACAACTTCCACATGCAACTGCTGAAAATTTTAACGCTTTCATAAAGTATAGTTCACCTAAAAACCAAAAAGTTTTCAAAATTCTCCGTCACATCGAATTTTGTGGCACATGCATAAAGCATTAAATATAGACGAAAATAAAAACTAATTACACAGTTTGTCTGTAAATCACGAAACGAATCTTTTGATCATAATTAGTCTATAATTAAACAATATTTGTCACAAACAAACGAAAGTGCTACAATAGCGAAATCAAAAAAATTTCACATCTAAACAAGGCCGTGAATATTGGTGCAATGCTGGGCGCTGACTTATCTATGTATATATATGCACTGCAAATTTTTCTGAAATATATCTAGATAAAATGGTCCATGCAATGCAAGTGCGACATATATATTATATTACTATAATGTTCTTGTTCCGCCGCCAATATATATAATATATAGGGAAAAAATCTATATAACTCTCTCAACTATATATGTATATATAGTGGATTACTTCACCTCTGAACTATTCCCTCTGTCCTTGAAAGCTGCAACTTTTAGAGTTGTCCTAAGTCAAACTTTTAACACTTTGACCAAATTTTTAGAAAAAACATTAAGGTATATAGTACCAAATTAATATCATTAGATTTACCATAGAATATATTTTTATAAGATATTCATTTTATGTAATAGATATTGATACTCTTTTATATAAAGTTGGTCAAAGTTAAAAAAAGTTTGACTGGCACGGATTCTAGGAGTTAAAGCTTTCAGTGATAGAGGGAGTATAAAACCAGATTTTCTACCCCTAAGCTTTTCAAAACTTGTCAAATAACCCCCTCAAGTAGTTTTAGACGGTGGTTTTGCTACAGTGATGGTGATTTTCTCTTTTTCTTTTTATTTATTTATTTTTGCTGAATCTTTAAAAATCATAGTAAATCACAATATAAAAAATCTAATTATGTTAGACTTCACATGAATAGAGCTACACAATGAACATATAGTATAGTATATTTTAGTACAAAATGACAATGTTTGGTATAATAAAAGTTAATTTACATATCAAAAGGATAAATTGAATCTATGAAGTATGATAAGGTCATAGCAGGACCATCGTTACTGAATTGCTATTTGCCAACTTCATGTTGGGGTCAAGTAGATTTACACACTCCTGATTTGAGATTAACTACGGAAAGATTCTTGTTTGATTTTGATAATTGAGTGATAACTTAGGTGGACTAATTGTGTTTATGTGAGATACACAGGAGATTAGTCCATAGATGAATATGTGATGATAGAGGAGCTCATTGCATATGAGACATGACTTGGAGCCATGTGACCAAGGTGAAGATCAAGATGAGGCTTGGCTCGACGGACCGGTTGCAGGTGTAAAGGGCAAGTCAGAGAATTCGAAGCGAGGGACTACATGTGATGGTGAAGCTTGAGCAAGACTTGGCACCAATGGACCGAGGCAACGATGAAGAGCAAGTGAGGTCAATATCGATGAACCAATACATTCATGTGATGATATGAAGTGGATCATATAATTTAGTGATTGGTTGGTGCATGTGTTGCATCAACATCGGAGAAGATAGAATAGAATACGCAAGGGAAAGATATATTTATAGGGCATTTCATTTCACCAGTCATAGTTGAGTAGAGAAGTTTATGACCAGGTTTAGGATAGATGATCATACTATCAAGAGGGGCAAACTTGTTTGCATATCGATCATATAGTGCCACTTGAGCGATCTAACTTTGCATATGTGTTAGGATTGAGTGGCGTGACAAGTTTAGAGGCTAACTCCTTTGAAAAATAATTGTGAAAATGATAACACACTTGCACATGATGGTATACACTTGATGGTATTGGCACATTTGCAAAAGAGAAAAAGTTTGAGTTGAAACAAAGGTTTTTAGACGTGATCGGATGCTGCAACAGCAATCGGACGCTAGTGCAACAACAAGGGAATGCTAGTGCAATAGGAAACAGACGCTAATGCAACTTGTCACTGGACACATGTGTGTTACTGGATGACCTGATGCTAGGTGAGTCCAATCATAAAAATACCTCTTTAGATCCTCTCTAAGTAGCAACCGAACGTTGCAACATGTGTCCGATGCTATTGCAATATGCGTCCGGTGCTACTGCAACATTGACCGAACGCTACTGCAACAACGTGACCTGCGCATATTTTAAAATGAAGGGTCTATGGCTCTATTTGGTTTAGGGATATAAATAAAGGTGGAGCTCGGGCTTGGCTGAGGTTGAGCACCTTAGGGTTGTGGTTCCCTTGTGTGTGCTTGGATTGAGAATCCTCTAACTCACTTGTGCTTACTAGATTGTGAATCCATTGTGAGTGAGTGATTCCTAGTGCGTTGCATTGAGAGATTACATCGAGTGGCACTAGGTGTTCGTGTTGCAAGCCGGTAGTGCTTGTTAGACTTAGAGGTTGCCACCTCCTAGACGGCTTGGTGGCTTGTGACTCCATCAAAGCACGCAAGAAGATTTTATGGTGCTCCAGAGAAGAGATTGTGAGGGCTATTGTGCTCACCTGCGGGGATCACGAAGAGCAACACTAGTAGAGCGAGACGCGAAGGGAAACAAGTGGTCTGGCTGGGTCAAGTGCTAGAGCTTATGGTAAGCACTCCATGTGGGAGAGTGTGACTTGTGGGTCACCACTAGCAAGAGGACTGGCGATAATCTTGGAGCTTATCTCAATGAGGACTTAGCTTGGTGGCAACCAAGAGAACCTCAATAATAAATCACCATGTTAACCTTGTCTACTCTTCTTGGTGGTTTGCAATCCCCAACACAAGCTATACTTACATTCATATACTTATGCTTGTGTAGTTGCTCTTGTAACTAGTTAGCTTGTGTAGATTGCTAGTTGCCTTCTTGGTTGTGTAGCACAGAAGTAGCTCCCTTGTGTGGCTAATTTGGTTTTAGTGATCTTGTTGGTCGCTTTGATTAGTTTGTGTAGCTAAGTTTTTTTGCACTCTCTAATTTGGTATTGGTTGCCTTGTTATTGAGCTTTACTAGTGAGCTTAGGAGCTTTATGCTTTTGCTTTCTAGTTGTGTAGGAGCTCCCCCTGTGCAAAGTACTAGTTGCATAGTTTGTGTAATTTTGCTCCAGTAATTATCTAGGTGAGCTCAAGCTAAGGCCGGCACCATATTTGCTTGTCTAGGATCTTTTGAAAGGTTCTAGATGTAACACCCTAAATTTTGCAAGTCAGAAATAGAATAATTGGATTTAATTTGGTATCTTGTGCTCATGAAAATATAGGAGAAATAATATTTTTCATTAAATTAAAATTTATTAAAGGATTTAGCAACATGATTGTGCATCATTTTTGGGCATATATTTTATTGAATTGTGTGGATTTAATTTAAGTTTAACATAAGTCAAACTGTTTTTTTAATGATTTTCAAATTTGTTTTTGAAAATGGCTTTGGAATAAAAGAAGGGAAAATAGAAAAAAAATAAAAAGACAAAACCCTTTCCTCCCCCTCTTCCTAGCTCGAAGGCCCAAACCCCCTCTCCCCACTCGCGGCCCGCCAGTGCACCTCCCCTCCTTTCTTCGCGCTGTGGCCCATAGTGGAACAACCGGCCCAGCAGACCCCGCGGCCCAGCTCGCCCCCACGCGTGCCTCCCCCTCTCTCTGGCTGGCGAGCAGGCCCCACCCCTTCTTTCACCGCCAGCTGGGTCCCACGCGACAGATCTTCCCCATCTCCTCCTTCCTTCTTCACGAGACGGAGCCGAGCCGGACTCCAGTTCTTCTTTCCCTGCGTGGAGCCAACCGAAATATTTCAATCCCGAAAACCTCGGAGTTTCTTGCTATAACGTGTCCTATAAAGTTTCTAGCGTCGCGCCGCACCCAGTTTTTCCCTTCTATGCCGTAAAAACCGAACCCTAGGCGCCCTATTTGAGCTCGGTTGGATCTCACCGAGCCACACACCTTTCCCAACACGGCGCGAGCTCCCTGCCGCCTTCCGGCCCGAGCTTAGTGCCTTGGTGAATTCGCATTTTCCTCCTCTACGCGCCCATGTCCTTGGTTGAGTTTTTGGTGCTTGGAAACGTCTCCTTCGCGTGCGCCGGCAAGCTTCGCGGCGGTGCTCATGGCGCGCCACCGTGCCGGAGCTCTGGGAGGTGGCCGGCCGGCCGGTGCGGCTGCGGGATGGATCGGGAGCCATCCGATCGGAGATCGGCGGCCGAGAAAAGAAGTTACCGGTTCGCTGGTTATTTTGCTAAAGAGTCCCCGAAAAAATTGGCATATCAACCCGCAGTCCTAGCGCCTTCCCTGAAGTACGTTTTCTCAGTTGGAATATGTATTCCTGATCAGTTGAGTTCAAATACGTTTTCTGAATTTACAAGTTTGCCACTGATTTTGTTTTAGTCATAAAGTGCTCATTTTAACTCTGATTGGACCCATTCAAATTGCGTTGGATTTGTAATAATAAGATCTACATGATAGTCTCACTGTTTCACTAATTTGAAACTTTTTAATTTTGTGACCTTAATTAATTAATTGTTTTTTTATATAAAATCTTTGAAAATTCATAACTTCTCCGTTTTAGCTTCGATTTCCGTGATCTTTTCTTCTATGAAATCGTAGCGATGCGTAGAATCATTTTATAAACGTTTCAAACTGTTTTTATATGATTGGTGTACTGTTCTAATTGTAGCTTTGTTTGCTTCGTGTATGTTTTCTCTGATTGTTTGTGATCGATGATCGGAATTAGTCGTTGAGCAATTCGTGGTGATCAAGAGTGCTTCAGTGATCAAGATCAGAGCCTTGGACAAACAGTAAGACCAGCGGGATCAACAAGAGTATTTGGATTAAGGCAAATATAGCAATTGGGTTTTATTTTTGTAACCATGATCGTGTGGCTAGATTAATGTTAAGTAATAAATGATAAAAATGACTTTTTAGCAACTTGATGATTTGTCTGTACGTGATCACCCGGGACAACAGTGCAACCATGAGGGCTATAATGGCTCTGGCTTTAGTTAAGTATGAGTAACTTTTCTAGCTCATTAGCGGTTACCGCTGTGGCGCAATTGGGGAATAGCAGACCGGTGGATTCCTGCGGGTGAATCACACGGACTGACTAATGAAACCAAGCGGCCCTAACTTGTTAGACGAACCTTTAAAAGATTTCATAGTGATCCCTGCCGACCTCCCTAGGAAGGGGGTTAAGAGATTAGCTACCTCGGGCGAAAGGGTAAATCATGACTCGTGGGTAAAGATGTGCAACCTCTACAGAGGGTTAAAAACTAGTATACTAGCCGAGCTCACGGTCAGGAGCGGCCTTGGGGACATCTACATTAAGGGTGATGATTCTTGTGTGTTAAATATGCTCATTGTTTATTGTTTAATGTTTTACATTATTTATGTCACATTGATCATGAGATTGTGGGAGTAATACAATCTAGTTGCTATACTTGTGGAGTTCGACGTGGACTCACTCTTGCTATTTCCCCCAAACCTCTGTTGAAGTTTAGGCTTGTGATCAACCAGTCAGTTGGATCCTGTAGAGTGAAGTTAATACCCGAAGTTGGAGTTGTCTATCCACTGTTTACTATTAAAGGTTATTTCTTTTATACTAAGTACGTTATATACTTATGCATTGTCTTTTGATATTACCTCTTATTTGTAGCTATATGTGAGATTTTCCTTTTAGAACTCGCATATGGTGCATATCTGGTTTTGTCCTTAAAATCGGGTATTACAAAGTGGTATCAAAGCAATGCTGACTATAGGACGCAAGCCTACTTAGAAATTGGCCATCTTAAGGTTTTGAAATTGCTATAAGATCCTTGCTCTATAAACCTTGATATTTTCCTCTATACTATATCCTTTTCATTGTTATTCATCTTCATCTTGTTGCTTATTTTAAAGACTTGTTCTCATCCCCACTCCTTGCTTGATATGCTTTTAGAACTTTTTCTTACCACCTTCTGGTATCATTGGAATAGGTGTTTTAAGATCTCTACCCTTACTATGAAGAGAACGATAGTATCGCAAATAGAGTGAAGTGTGCTTGGTTTGTTATTATGCTTATGCTTGATTTGGATCTTTGTAATGATTGCAATGATCTTGTGGGATTTCTCCACAATTTCATTAGTTTATAGACCTAAGGCATAAGGATTAATGAAATAAGTAGTTGGGTTTGGCTATCTCTTGTTTCTATCCCTTGCTGATTTCTGGAGCAGTCTGCAATAGTTCTGGTGTATCTCAAGATCTGATCGTGCAAGGTTTATCAAATTTTTCTGGGAACAAATAGACTTCAAGATCTTTCTCTGACTGCAAGAATCACCCTCATATATGTTATGGTTTGGAAGTTACAAAAATCACAAGATGATATAAATGTGCTGTCAGGAATCTAGACCAGTTTTGGTTGCCTACTGTTTTAGACAAATATAGCTATAGAATTTGGAAAAGTGTTCTATAGAAAATTTGTAGGCGATTTTCTAGGATTTCCAACAGTATAAGCTGGAACTCATTTGGATAAGTAGAACCTGAGATATGACATTTACACTTGGATGTTTCTGTTCTGTTTCAAACTCTGAACAGATCTGACATTTCCTATTTTCAGTCAAGTTAAAGACAGAATCTGGGAAAAAGTGGTATACGAAAGTTGTAAAGGATTTCCTAAGCTTTTCGAAAAATGTAAGGATCATCTCCAGATGAATTAAGAAGCTCGAGATATAACTTTTGGAAGTTACTGCACCTTTGCTGAGACATTGTCACGATGGATAATATGTTTGGCTATTTTACCTAAGCTTAAAGACAGAATCTAAGAAAGGCTTCTATATGAAAGTTGTAGGGAATTTCATAAATTTTCCAACGGTATAATCTATATCTCTATTGGAGTAACTGAGTAAGAGTTATATCTATTTTATTACGCTGATGTTTTCATATTATGAGAAAATTTCAGGATACCGGTTTGTTCTCTTACATATAAGTTTCTTTGGATGTGAGAAGTTCTCAATGTTGGTTAACTTGTCTGGAAAACATGCAAGCTACCTCTCGTGTGTCCCCTAAATGACTTTATTAAGGGGGGTAGCCTAATTAAAGAAGTTACAAGGAGAAGAAGTGATTAATGACTGGAACATCGATAAGGACATCAAGTGTTGGGTTTGTTCAAGGAGAGCGTTTGCTATGCAAACCGGCTAGCTATGCAAACTGTGCAAACTCTAATCAAGTCCACATGATTCTAATCTGATGGCTTTAGACGAAGGTGGGTCAATTTAGCACTTAAATCCTCCCACCAATCCCATCCTAATCATTTCTTCGCAAAACAACCCAGCAGCTGCCGCCTCCGTTACGTCCGTCGCGAGTTTCCCGTCGCTCCCGTTTCGTGATAAGTCGCGTCGCCTCCGACTACTCCCAATCGCCGCCCCGCCCCCTCCAGAGTCCAGATGGACTGCCGCCCAGAACGCGATCGCCCACCCACCCAGCAGATGGTTGCCCGCTGACTGTGATGATCGCCACTGCCCCTGTGATGATTCGTCCACAGGCCCAGTTCGTCTGTAGATCCCACGACGCAGATCGTTCATGACAGGGGCAGGCCGCAGTTCGTCTGCATGTCCCAGACCATGAACAGGACCATGCATTTATGCCCAACCGAACTACAGGGCCATGGACGTCCAACAATTGCACACACGAGCTTGCATATACGTTCAACCAAACTGCTAGGGCACGGCGATCAATAGGACACAAGAGCTTGCAAAATGAATTAGCAATAGCACATGGATAATAATTAACTTGCAAAATGAATTAGCAATAGCACATGGACAACAATTAACTACAATTGACGACGGGATGACCGGCTGTGGTAGGGGGAGTCTCCATGGTCGTCAACGACAAGTGGTGATCGAGGGTCACGGACGCGGGGGTCTCCATGGTGGACTTTGCGACCACTTTGGACTCCAACGATGCCAGACTCCAGCGATGTCTCGGCAGGTGTCCGATCGATCTCTGCTGGTCCACGTTTCATCGACCCTCGCAAGGATCGCTGCTCCACGTTTCACCGGCCCTCGCAAGGATCCTTGCCCCCCCCCCCCGCGCGACCCTAGGGAGATCCTCCCACGTGCGACCCTAGGGAGATCACAAGGATCGCGCCGATCGACAGGGCAGCGCGAGTAGGAGGCGGCGCGACGTATCACGAAACAGGAGCGACGGGAGACTCGTGACGGACGTAACGGAGACGGCGACTACTGGGTTTGTTTTGTGAAAAGAATGATTAGGATGGAAATGGTGGGAGGATTTAAGTGCTAAATTGACCCACCTTCGTCTAAAGCCATCAGATTAGAATCATGTGAACTTGATTAGAGTTTGCGTAGTTTGCACAGCTAACCGGTTTGTATAGCATATGCTCCCTTGTTCAAGATATCATCCCATTTAGAGAATATTAATATAGATATATGTCATTGCTGATACTCATGGATTAAGAGTTGTGTATGAGGATCAGATGACACCAAGGGCTACAAAGTTACATATGCAATATGAGAGTGAAACAACTTAATTGCGATAAAGGTACCAATAGATGGAACTTAGTGTTGAAACAAACCTTGGATTAAGAGACTTGGTACAAGGAATTTAAAAGACTATGATGTGTAGCGTCTAAGAAGGATAGGAGAATTAGTCCCTAATGTCCCCCAACCAACCTCGTCTTAAGGGGGGTAGTACCTTGATATCACTGGAAGATGCATTTTAAACTATCATGAAGTGAGAACTGTCTTCTGAGATATCTTATGGTTATGGTCATCTATCCTTGCCGTGTTACTGACATTGGTCACTTGATGACAAGGAGTGTAGCGTCCCATGCATCATGAGCGTAATATGACACCTCCTATGGATATGTGGGAAGATTATGATCATCTTGCCTTTGAAGAAAGATGCATAAGTCAAAAAGTTGGTAGTTAAGATGGATTTCAACCAATTATGAATAATAGACATTCTATGCAAACTCTGTTCACAAGTTGTGATTCCGAGACATAAGTAGTTACATTTGGTATACAAGTGGTGAGGTTGAAAGAGTTACCAAGATCTTTATCCTGTGTTCTCTTAGAGGATCCGTGTCTCTCTCGAATCTCGAGGACGAGATTCATTTTAAGGGGGGTAGATTTGTAACACCCTAAATTTTGCAAGTCTTTGAAATAGAAGAATTGGATTTAATTTGGTATCTTGTGCTCATGAAAATATAGGAGAAATAATATTTTTCATTAAATTAAAATTTATTAAAGGATTTAGCAACATGATTGTGCATCATTTTTGGGCATATATTTTATTGAATTGTGTGGATTTAATTTAAGTTTAACATAAGTCAAACTGTTTTTTTAAATGATTTTCAAATTTGTTTTTGAAAATGGCTTTGGAATAAAAGAAGGGAAAATAGAAAAAAAAATAAAAAGACAAAACCCTTTCCTCCCCCTCTTCCTGGCTCGAAGGCCAAAACCCCCTCTCCCCACTCGCGGCCCGCCAGTGCACCTCCTCTCCTTTCTTCGCGCTGCGGCCCACAGTGGAACAACCGGCCCAGCAGACCCCGCGGCCCAGCTCGCCCCCGCGCGCGCCTCCCCCTCTCTCTAGCTGGCCAGCAGGCCCCACCCCTTCTTTCACCGCCAGCCGGGTCCCACGCGACAGATCTTCCCCATCTCCTCCTTCCTTCTTCACGAGATGGAGCCGAGCTGGACTCCGGTTCTTCTTTCCCTGCGTGGAGCCAACCGAAATCTTTCAATCCCGAAAACCTCGGAGTTTCTTGCTATAACGTGTCCTATAAAGTTTCTAGCGTCGTGCCACACCCAGTTTTTCCCTTCTATGCCGTAAAAACCGAACCCTAGGCACCCTATTTGAGCTCGGTTGGATCTCACCGAGCCGCACACCTTTCCCAACGCGGCGCGAGCTCCCTGCTGCCTTCCGGCCCGAGCTTAGTGCCTTGGTGAATTCGCCTTTTCCTCCTCTACGCGCCCATGTCCTCGGTTGAGTTTTTGGTGCTTGGAAACGTCTCCTTCGCGTGCGCCGGCAAGCTTCGCGGCGGTGCTCATGGCGCGCCACCGTGCTGGAGCTCTGGGAGGTGGCCGGCCAGCCGGTGCGGCTGCGGGATGGATCGGGAGCCGTCCGATCGAAGATCGGCGGCCGAGAAAAGAAGTTACCGGTTCGCTGGTTATTTTGCTAAAGAGTCCCCGAAAAAATTGGCATATCAACCCGCAGTCCTAGCGCCTTCCCTGAAGTACGTTTTCTCGGTTGGAATACGTATTCCTGATCAGTTGAGTTCAAATACGTTTTCTGAATTTACAAGTTTGCCACTGATTTTGTTTTAGTCATAAAGTGCTCATTTTAACTCCGATTGGACCCATTCAAATTGCGTTGGATTCATAATAATAAGATCTACATGATAGTCTCACTGTTTTACTAATTTGAAACTTTTTAATTTTGTGACCTTAATTAATTAATTGTTTTTCTATATAAAATCTTAGAAAATTCATAACTTCTCCGTTTTAGCTTCGATTTTCGTGATCTTTTCGTCTATGAAATCGTAGCGATGCGTAGAATCATTTTATAAATGTTTCATACTGTTTTATATGATTGGTGTATTGTTCTAATTGTAGCTTTGTTTGCTTCGTGTATGTTTTCTTCGATTGTTTGTGATCGATGATTGGAATTAGTCGTTGAGCAATTCGTGGTGATCAAGAGTGCTTCAGTGATCAAGATCAGAGCCTTGGACAAACAGTAAGACCAGCGGGATCAACAAGAGCATTTGGATTAAGGCAAGTATAGCAATTGGATTTTATTTTTGTAACCATGATCGTGTGGCTAGATTAATGTTAAGTAATAAATGATAAAAATGACTTTTTAGCAACTTGATGATTTGTCTGTGCGTGATCACCCGGGACAACAGTGCAACCATGAGGGCTATAATGGCTCTGGCTTTAGTTAAGTATGAGTAACTTTTCTAGCTCGTTAGCGTTTACCGTTGTGGCGCAATTGGGGAATAGCAGACTGGTGGATTCCTGCGGGTGAATCACACGGACTGGCTAATGAAACCAAGCGGCCCTAACTTGTTAGACGAACCTTTGAAAGACTTCATAGTGATCCCTGCCGACCTCCCTAGGAAGGGGGTTAAGAGATTAGTTACCTCGGGCGAAAGGGTAAATCATGACTCATGGGTAAAGATGTGCAACCTCTACAGAGGGTTAAAAACTAGTATACTAGCCGAGCTCACGGTCAGGAGCGGCCTTGGGGGCATCTACATTAAGGGTGATGATTCTTGTGTGTTAAATATGCTCATTGTTTATTGTTTAATGCTTTACATTATTTATGTCACATTGATCATGAGATTGTGGGAGTAATACAATCTAGTTGCTATACTTGTGGAGTTCGACGTGGACTCACTCTTGCTATTTCTCCCAAACCTCAGGAGAAGTTTAGGCTTGTGATCAACCAGTCAGTTGGATCCTGTAGAGTGAAGTTAATACCCGAAGTTGGAGTTGTCTATCCGCTGTTTGCTATTAAAGGTTATCTCTTTTATTATATACTTATGCATTGTCTTTTAATATTACCCCTTATTTGTAGCTATATTTGAGATTTGCCTTTTAAAACTCGCATATGGTGCATATCTGGTTTTGTCCTTAAAATCGGGTATTACACTAGAGAACTTAGATAGATAGACCAATAGTTTCAATTTTGTATAAGTTTCGGTAAGCCGGTGCAATTAAGTTTTAGAAAGGGCTATTCACCCCCTAGTCCCTCATCTCAACCTTTCACCTGCATATCCTCTATATGTATTAAGTATGTGGGAATCCATGAATATTTCAAAACGTCTTATAATTTAGAAATTTGACCAGTGCACCGAGATAAGTTTAGATTTTTTTCTATCACCGGTTGTTTAGTGTTCATGTTTTTATTTTCATTTCTGATTTATATGATTATATACTTGGGAAGAGGATTTGGGCTGGGGGCATTTTTAGGATTCAATGGTGGTGATGTAGCTGAGAAGGTGGATGGTGTGTTTGCTGTTTCCAGTGACAGACGTGAGACATCCAATTCACACTGCTGACGGACAGAGGAAGACGTGAGTACGTAGCACGTGATTATAATATTACAACTTACCAAGGGATTCGTGCTCATCGAAATCTAATTGATTTTCCTGGTTAGTTTCTATTCAGTTTTCATTTAGAGCGTTCTTTTATTTGTGTTGCTTGTTGCGATTTTCAGTTGAAAATTTTGGGTAATTTGATTTACCTTTGTCTTCTATCTTATTTATTTTGTGATGTGCCACTTTCTCATTGGTCCAAAATTTGAATGAAAACTCAATGCAAAATAATTCGGATGCCAATGACATGTATGTATAGGTAAAATAGATAGATGAAATCTCGGTTTGAAACTAGAACGGCCGGCCAAATTCAGCCCATCATCAGCTCTCCGCTTGAGTCCATATGATCTAGGTTGGCTGATCCAAAAGTTTATAAAGAAAGCATGGCCCATCGGCCCATTAGCTTATTTGGAATTTTATTTAAAACTATATATTTGTTCTGAGGCCTTGTTTAGTTTCAAAAAATTTTACAAAATAGGAATAGTACCACTTTCGTTTGTATTTGACAAATATTATCCAAACATGTACTAACTAGACTCAAAAGATTCATCTCGTCAATTCCGGCCAAACTGTGCAATTAGTTTTTATTTTTATCTATATTTAATACTTTATGCATGCGTCTAAAGATTTGATGTGACGGGGAATTTGAAAAATTTTGCAAAATTTTCTGTGAACTAAACAAGGCCTGAATTTAACCATCTTTATAGGCAAACTTTTGAAAAGACTAGGCAGAACTAGGTTTTTGCATTGTTACCTGGTTGGTCGACATAAAAAAATTAGTATATCTTCATGCTGTAAGCCTGTAATAAGGTGACTCAGACTTTCCTTATCCATAAGTTACCTTGTTAGACTAACATATCTTCCTCATGATGAAATTAAAACATTCTCTAGAACGTATTTAGCCGTCGCCGAGAACCAACCATGTGATGCACATTGTCTCTGCCACCTACTACATGCATGCAGGCGGTCTGAATAGCAGATCGAATACTTCCAAGTTCCAATGCGTTGTGTTAGCATCATCAGACCCCTTTTTTTGTAAAGAAGAAAACAAAAGTTGGCAGAACAATAAGTTGGCATTGTTACCTGGTCGGGCGACATAAAAAAAATTCTATCTTCATGCTGTAATAAGGTGAATCAGACTTTCCTTATCTGTAAGTTACCTTTGTTAGACTAACATATTTTCCTCATGGAATTAAATCATTTTCCTCTTGAGTACAATATATGCTTCTCAAAAATAAAGCTAAAATGTTTTTTTTTCTTGAACCGGACAATTTTGTTAATGGAAGACTTTACAAATACGAGAACCCTATCTTGTCACCGTTCGGCTGATTTTTATAACGAAGCCTAGTGAACAATGGGCAATTCTTGCTTTGCGATGATTAATTGGGTAATGATATGGGCACGACCAGTTAAAACGGTTCTTTAGTTTGTTGTTTTAAAATGGTTCTTCAATTTGGTATAAGAGTATTAATAAATATTTTATTTTTAAGATAAAATTAGCTACAGGATATTAAAAGTGAAGTCACTTTGTCAGCAGACACATATTAAAATAGTCATTTCACTCCCAGGATAGAATAGTGTAAAATGTCATTTTTGCCCCTTGGTTCTTTCTTCTTCCTCCCTCCCTTTTTATTATTTTTTCTGAAGAACTCCATGTTGTTTGTTCCGGCCGTCTTGACCCTAACTTGACCGCCGCCTGCACACCCACGACTTGCACGTCAAAAACAAGTCAGAAGCACAAGTAATATTTCATAACTGTTCTCACACCTTCTAAGCTAGAAATGAATATTTTAATATGTTTGGTGTGTTTCAGCAAACTTGTCTTAAACTAGAGTGTCCACCAGCAGAGCGAGCGACTTCACTTTCAATGTTCTGTAATTTTACCATTTTTTAAATACCATTTAGTGAGCTTTATTGGTCTGATAAAATAGTTGCATTACATCGTTACAAGCATGTTCAGAATAAAACTACGGGGCCGGGGTCCATGCATGCATCAACCTAGATACAAGAACTTTTCGAAGAAAAATCTTGAATCCCTACCTAGCTCATAAGCTACCTGATTAGCCGGTCTCTACGGCAATGTTCAATTCATGGTTACACTCTATCAAACCCATATGGCACAAGATGCTGCGATCATCGCAGATAGCCGCCGCCGAGAACCCACTATGTATGCATAATATAATGCAATGCATTCTCTGCCATAATATGCAGTCTGTCTGAATATAATGACAAACCGAATACTTCCAATGTGTTTGTTGTCTTAGCTATCATCAGACCCTTTTTTGAAAAGAAGAAAACAAGTTGGCGGAACTCAAACTAAACAAACAAAACACTTGGAATCGGAAAGATGCAGAGACAAATTAATTAGAAGCAGAATAACTGTTGAAGCTACGTGGCCTGTGTCTGGGTCTGATTGAACTCGTCTTTAGCTCATTTGATAAGCTCGACAATTGATCGCCGGCCGTCGTTAAAACGTCGGATTCATGCACGCACGAAAAGAAAAAAAAAACCCAAAAGTAACCACACGACTGTCGGCGAGGCCATATTTTGTATTGTACTCCTCCAAGCCCAATTTAATTGGGAGCGAGAGATCCAAAGATGACGACGACGACACTGACTTCTCACGATTCTTCTTTTCAAAAACGAAAACTAGATAAACCCACACAGTTCAAAAGAACATATACACGCGGATCCATCGACGGACGACACAGGGCAGCAGCTTCTTCCTTGCTGCTCGCGAAATGGATTGATCGCGTGTTCTGATCAACAACCAACCGATATGATCCCGTGCTTGCAGTTCAAGCCTGGGTGACTTTTGATTTCCCGTGTGTAGTATGACAATTTGCATTCATGATGATGAAAGTAATAAAGTAGCAAGTGATGGATCATTTTCGATCCATTGATTGAGCGAATAGGGTCGGGCACCAACCGCAACCGTGCTTGCTGCAACCTCAACATTGTAATTGCATGTTGACCGCGTGCTGCAGTGGAACGAGTAGTTGATCGTCGTCTCTAATCTAATGATTTTAATTATATATTTCAGGCTGGAGAGATGAATGAGACAGAGATACGCGGTTAGTTCGTGGAGCAGTGCTTGTGCAGTTACTTGCGCGGGCGGCGGGCGTGCAACTTCCACACGCAACTCATAGGACCTGTTCACTTCTTATCAACCGACGGCCATCCCAGATCCATTGTGAACGTTCATTAGAAACTAATCCAGCGAACGATCTCAGCCTCTTCCACTCCGCTGACGTCACACTGACGTCATCTCAAAAATTGCAAATCATTTATTTTAAATTGCTATAACTTTCAAACGGTTTATTCAATTTTCATTCTGTTTGCACCAATGTATTCTTCATGACGAGATGAAAAAAACTAGATCCCACTTACATATATTTTGAAGTTTTTTACGTAGAAATTTATATGTGTTAAATTATAATAACATATAACTGTAACACCAAAAAAAATTTATTTATTTAAAATAGATGAATTGAATTTAAATGAATTTATTTTGTGAAGCATTTTTAATATAGGAAAATAAATAAATTTGGAGAAATTAAAATTTAATATAAGCTTAGAGAAATATTTTTGTTGCATTCATGCTGGAGCATTTCTTTTATGTGATGATTGTTTTAAAAACCAAAATATCTTGCGCAAGAAAATATTTGAAGAAAAGATATTCATTTGGAAAATATGTATAAAAAGAAATGGAATTTCTTTCCCCCTTCTCCTTTCGGCCTGGTGGCCTAGCAACCCCCCCTCCGCGCAAAGCTCGTCGTCCCGGGCCATCCTCGCCGTTCTCGCTCCGAATTCGCGCCGTGGTGAGCTTCGTCTCCTTCCCCGCTCCCTCCCCGTCCTTTTGTCGAGCGATTCGAGGCACTCTAGCGCCCCGGCCGCGCTCGCCGGAGTAGTTCGTCGCGGCCGGCCATGGCGCGGGCCTCTTGGGTCTTCCCCCGGCCACGCAGAGGGCTTGGTTGGAATCGCGTTGTCCTTCTCCCTCTCCCGGTGTTTTTGGTGTTGAAAACCGCGCACCGTAGCGCCCTATCGGGTTTTTCCGGCGACCTTGCTCGCCGCAGCCATGGAGCCCCACCGCCTCCTTCCTCCCCTCCGGCCGCGCGCCACCCTCTCCCTCTCTCTCTTAATTCTTCTTCTAATATGTGCCACCCGTTCGCGATCCAACGGCCCTAGATGCACCGTACCCCTTCGGGGGCAATTTTGCGTAAAGAACCCCTCCTAGATTTCAAAATTCGGCCGCGGTCCTTAGCGTATTTCGCAGTTTACGCCTTGCTGTTTGGAAAACGTAAACTCTGTCAGTTTAGGTCAAAATACGCTTTCAAAAAATTACAGAATTGCCACTGAACTTGTTTTGGCCATAAAATATTCGTTCTAGCTCCGATTTGACCCGTTCGAATTGCGTTAGGTTCGTAATTAAATTCTCTACATGATAGTACTACTGTTTCTGTAGTTTGCCACTTTTTATTTTCAGGGTTAGGTTTAATTAATTAATTGCCTATAGGAAATCGCCGAAAAGTCGTAACTTGGTCGTTTTAGCTCCGATTTTCGTGATCTTCGTATCTATGTGATCGTAGCGAAACGTAGGTTCTGTTTTTAAATATTTTATTTCATTTTTGATCTGTTGGTGTACTGTTCTAATTAAATGATTGTTTGCTTGTATGAATGAACCTGGATGCGTGTTGTTGTGTGGTACCGATCGAGCGCAGACGGTGACGTGTCCGTGGGTGATCCATTTTACTTCGAGGAGCAGCAGGACCAGCAGCAGTTCCCCTTCACCGAAGGCAAGTATAACATGGGTTTTCCTTGTACACCTATTCACCTAATTAATTACGCATCTGCACGTGTCTAATTTTGATAACCCTAAGGACATCCTAGCTACCTGACTAAATATTTATGACACCTACGGGTAAAATGCATGTGGGTAGCTTTGCTAGTGCTTTAATTAATTGAGACTTTACTATCACTCTGACTTTAATGAATATGATGATAAATGTTGGGAAAAAGGGCTATGGTGCAATTGACTTCGGTCAGGTTGACCTAGACCCTCCGTAAGGACTTCTCTGTAAGCGACAATCCGGGACTTACAGTGCAACCGTGATGGTTATATGGCTCTAACTTTAGCTCAGTAATAAGATCTCATCTAGCTGGTTAGAGGTTACCCGAAAGGGCGCAAGAGGGGCTTGCCACTTTGGGTATAGAACTGCTTCTGTTCCTATGTGTATAGCCGTGATGGAAATGTGCCATAGGAAAAGGGGTTCTCTATATCTGCCTGCCGAGGAAACCTCGCGGCCCTAACTGGTTAGACGTGGCCTATGGAAGGCTTCATAGTGTTCCTTGCCCGCTCACCTTGGCAGTGTTAGTGGGTCTTGCAAACCCCGGGCATATGGGTAACACGACTTACGGGAAAAGTGCACACCTCTGCGCAGAGTTTGATCAAACTGGTATACTAGCCGTGCTCTCGGACATGAGCGGCCTTGGACCCTTACGGAATAGTTGGGTGTGGATGGTCATGGGAAATAACTTATGAAAATCTGACGCATTGATAGTGATGATTAATGTGGTTTAACCGTGATGGTGATGGTGTTAGCCGTGAAGGTTAACGGTGTTATTATCATGTACTCATTTGGGCTAATCGGGAGTTTAAGCATAATTGATGATTAATTAGGATTAAAACATTGACCAATTAAAATGCTAACTGCAGTAGTAAGTGTCTGACCTTTTTGAGCCGCATAAAATCCTATGTTATGCTTGCGGAGTACGAGATGTACTCACGCTTGTCTTTATATTTCTTTTTGGATAAAATTCCGGATGGGTAACAGATGATAGCTACTACGAGGAATTCCCTGAGGACTTCTAGGTTGGCGATCCCCCAGTCGGTCGTCCCTGTGTTGGAGCTATCATATCATAGCTAGTTATGAGTTATAATTTCCGTTTGTCGCAGACTTTGATATATTTGTGTTGTAATAACGTTATGTAAGCCACTTGTGATGATACATTTGTAATTTGTCAACTTGTGTGCGCGACGCACATGAGATTATTGTACTCAAATTTATCCTTAAATTTGGGTGTGACAATAACTTTACAACTTATGCACATAAATTGTATTGATTAACTTATACACACAAGTTACATGGAATAACTTGTGTACACAAGTTAGATTTCATGACTTTTCATGTTTGTAAGTTTTGATATAAGTTATAAGTTAATTCGTTCCTTTGTATGTTAATAACTTTTGTGTTTGTAAATTTTGTCATAAGGTATAACTTAGTTCATTCCTTTGTATTTAATAACTTTTTATAAATAAACTGTGTTTCATAACTTTTGCGTTTTCAAGGTTTCGTATAAGTTATAAGTTATACATTATAAGTTATATATTCTAAGTTATTCTTTCTAAGTTATATCTGATTATTTGGTACACATAAGCTATTACATGTAAATGGTGTGTTCTAACTTATATGTTCTAAATTATATATCCTAAGTTAGTATATATAAGTTATTTGTAGAACAAAATTCTTCGAAACATATGTAAGTGGGGTCTAGTTTTATTCATCTCATCGTGTAGAACACACTAGTGCCATCGAAATTAAAAATGGACACACCGTTTTTAAGTTATAGCATTTAAAAAAATGGCTTTTGTAGGTTATGTCAATGCTGACATCATAGCCAGAGAAGGAGAACGAAGCGAGAGAAGTAGGAGAACGAAGCGAGAGAAGTAATGGGGTTATGTCAGTGCTGTCGGAAATTGACCGTTGCTTTTGTTTCCACTGAGCATTCGTGAAATAGTGGCGTCGGACAGTCATCCACAACAAATCGGTCAACAGTATTTTCTACTATGACTTATCAGTCAACAAACAAGATAATATATTAACTCTCACCAAGAGATAATTCTAGAAATTCTCACAATAATTATCTAACCTTTAATTTTGTTAATTCTAATTATCATCTCTGATAATAGCCATTGGTTCTATTATAATTTATTAAAAAAACTACCCACCTTCTAAGTAACCCTCTAATTTTACATGTAAATTACCCACTTCTACCACTACGAAGGACAATTTAAAATAACCACCTAAATTTATATATACATTACCTACACTTATGATTATGAAAAATAATTCAAAATAAACGGCTAAATTTGTATCTAACATAATTAAGAATGACCCCCTCACATTACATCTAAATTACTCAAACCTCCCTTAAATATATATATATGTACGTAAATGATAATATATGCTATTAAAAAATAATATTCTATATATTACAAACTTCTAGAACTATGAAATTAAATAATCACAATGCTATGTGTTGACCATGTATACATATATATTCCTAAATTACAAACTTCTACAAACTATGAAATTAAATAACCATAATACTATGTTTCACCATGTATACCAAGCAAACATATATAAATTAGGATAAATACTTATTTTATCAGCTTATAAGCATGAAAAATGTTTAATTAATAAACCACATAGCAATAACATATCACTAAAAATTCTCTTTAAATTATATTAATGCTTCCAAATAATGAATTTCATAAGTTGTTTTAAATAACTTTATACATTTCAACAAAAACATTATGTTCAAATCACTATTGATAATTTAATTATATATATATATAATACTACATATAATTTTATGATATAACAAATTGAATAAGTTCGATGCTAGGGTGCAGTCTAAGTTTCAAACTTAATTAACATATGGAAAACAATATTACTAAGGCCTAAATTATTTTCAATAAAAATAAATTTTGAATAAAAAATAAAAAACACTAGAGTTTCGACTAAACATATGAAAAAATGTACGACTAGGTTAAAAGTCGAAACCTAAACTACAATTCATGAAGTCACTGAAAGGGATGCAATAAGAGTTTCTATATCTTATGATTAGGTTTAAACTAAATACATGTCATGCTAAAAAATATAAATACTATAAATGCTAATTGAAGGTCTTTAATAGAGCCTCCACATCAATCCTCACGAGACATAATAGGAAAATAAATGATAGATCCTAAAAGTTTCTCACAAAATCCTAAAACATTTGACCATCAATTCGATATAACTTAATCACCATTGATAATAGCTATCATTATTCCATTTTCTAAATAATTTCCCACATCTGCTATTACATAAAACAACATAAAATAACACATCACTCTATATTTAAATTAACCACATATTCCATTAAGAAACATGATCTAAAGTAGACCGTAATTTGCATCTAATTACCCATGTACTCCTATTACAATAAATAATCAATTTAACCCAATTTTCATCTCATTACTAAGAAAATTAAATATCCTCTCAAATATACATCTAAAAGATAATCAATATCATCTATTGTTTATATAACCATAAAGCATGTAGATGTTTGTACATTATCCACATCTATCAATATTAATATATTAAGATTTGATTAACGTAAGCATACACACTTTGTTAGCATGCATGAGCGATAAATATATATGTTATGTTTCATCAACAAAATATTTCCTTAACAACTCATATACTAATTATGCTAAAAGTTGTTTTACGACCATATTAGTAATCATGACATAATTTATATAGGTTGTTACTTTATTTATATTTATATATTCTAAATGTTTGACACCTCTACATTGATAGTATAACCATAATTGCATGTATAATTCCTTGATATGAAATTTTAATTATCTCAAGGATTATGGGAGACTACTGATGGCTATATTTTTTGACTTTTAACGTTACTCTAGAGTAATTCGATCATTATAAGGCTTAATAAGATTTAAAAATCTTTTGAGGTTAGCACTCCTACCCCTATTCGAGATCTCATTTCAAGCTCTGTCACTTATCTTAGGTGACATGGTGCTAGTTTCAAATAATTACATATACTATTATAGTCTTTAGAAATGTAATATATGACCTAAAATCCTTATTTTTAAAAGAGTCCAAAATCAGAGTTCGTAAAAGATACAATAAACACTAGAGTTTTAACTTGAGGAAAAAATCTATAGCAGTCAATGAAAATAAAGTTAAAAACAAAATTTAGATTCATGACTTACTCCCTCAATTCTAAATTATAAGACATTCCAAGAATCTTAGAGAGTCAAAACATCTCAAGTTTAACAAAGTTATAAGGAGAGTTATAAAGATTTATGACATTAAATAGGTATACTATAAAAATATAATTAATAAAGAATCTAATGATATTCAGTTGATATAATAAATGTTATTATTTTATCACATAAATTTTGTTCAACTTGAGAAGCTTTGACTCTTCAAGATTCTTGGAATACCTTATAATTTGGAATGGAGGGAGTAACATATATGATGCAACAAGGGACACTAGAGTAAATGGCAATGTTTCAAGTTAACATATTAAAATATACAAGGTGCCACGTAAAGTAAAAATATGAATATGCATGAAAAATATGTAAGCCGGTCCCTTTAAAAAAAGTTTATGATCATTAGATATAGACTATAAAATATCTATTATGTCTATTTTGTAGAAAATATACAAATAAAACATATGATTTAATATATATAATTTTTTTTATTAATCAAATACATTAATAGTAAATAAATCTTTAAAAATTTTAACCCGTGCGAGAGTACGGATTGATGGACTAGTGCATATAATAGTTTTTTATGGGATTTGTATATGTACATAGTTTTAGTTCCATTTTTTGGCTAGTTCATCTGAACTTGTCTCTCAAATTATGCAAGACGATCGATGTCATGTGATCGAGACGGCTCTAAATTGAATTGGTCCACACGCAACTCATTTGTGAGTTACACTCCTTTATAACACGTGCATGATGAACTTCGTGCAGTGTTTCATTATTCGTGGAATTATAATGGTTTCAAAGTTTAGGGCACTCACAATGCAGATTCTATCATAGAGTCTAAAGTTATTTATTATCTCGAACAATGTGGACTTAAAGTCTAAATAAGACTTGGAGTCTTATTTTTTCTACTTCTTTCTTCAATAAATATGTTGCCACATCAGCAAAATACCATAAATAATATGTAATTAATTGTCTTGGACTCTGTGATAGAGTCTTGCATTGTGAGTGCCCTTACTGAATATTGGTGCAATGCAGTGCCCGGCTGAGGGCACTCCCAATGCAAGACTCTATCATAGAGTCCAAGACAATTAATTACATATTATTTATGGTATTTTGTTGATGTGGCACCATATTTATTGAGGAAAGAGGTAGAAAAAATAAGACTCCAAGTCTTATTTAGACTCCAAGTCCACATTGTTCGAGGTAATAAATGACTTTAGACTCTAAGATAGAGTCTGCATTGTGAGTGCCCTGATGGCTCATGATCTATATGCACTGCAAATTTGCTGAAATGTTATCTAGCTTAGATTAATGGTCGTGCAATAAGGGCAACATATATACTCCCTCCAGTAGTATTACTTTGCTCTAGTTCTGCCACCAATATATATATATATATATATATATATATATATATATATATATATATATATATATATATATATATATATATATATATATATATATATATATATATATATATCCTGTCCCGCTTATTCGCTGTGTTAAATGATTAATTGTGAATACAGTATTAACTTTATTAGGGAAATATATAGTTTCAAAAAAAACTTTAATTAGGGAGATTCAACAACCGTGTGGAAAGCCAAACGTCATGATTCAAAGCACCACACGCGATCGAAGGGTCAGCGACGACGCACTCTAGTTTTTTCCTTGCATGTGCGCCACACACTGTTCATCACACATCGATCGTGCAAATCATACACTACTGTACAGTACACCTTGGAGCGCTACGTACCTAGCTAGCTAGCTAAAACAACACATAGTACAGTCGCCGTTCATAATAATATATATGCAACAAAATTTAAAACAACCAAAGCGGCCTAGCTAGACTGTAGTTGTTGTCCATGGAACCGTATGCATGGTTCCCGGCTCAAATTAAACCAATAATATGCATGTTTGTTTAAACTGATCGATACCAAATCATACCGGACAGAACGACACATGCATAGAGTTTGCACATGCTGGTGTGGTACACACACACATCCGTCTCTCTGTGCGTGCGTGCGTGCGTGCGTGCCTGGAACTGGAAAGAACTTGCACTGGCCGGAGCATGCATGCATGTGCTCCAGAGAGGTAAGCTTAGCTACCTGCAGACCGCTCAAGTTTTTTCCGTGGGTACGTAGATAAGATAAGATTGTTGAACAATAATAAAAGCCACCAGCAATTTGTTTATGGAACAAGTAGGGGAATAAAGCAGATATGCCCACTGGCGCCACACAGCTAAACTAAGGATGATGATGATGATACGTACATCAACTCGATCGATCATGCATGGTAGTTGGGCTACTATATAATCTATCTCTCCCGTGAAGACTCGTGACCTGTCGGCGCCATTTGTAAATTATGTACTTTAGTTTGTATTAGTAGTATATGGTTATATCGACCTCGAGAGAACAAATGTTAATTTCTTTCATTCTTTGGATCGGAAGTGGGGAGGCACCCGCGTGTGCTTGTCACATACAATCGGATGCACCAACAGCTAGCGGCTTCAAACTATAGCGGGAATACAATAATAAACTTTTATTTAGAAAATAAAGATCTGTACAAATGTAACGACTGAGCCAGCTGGTGGTAGAGTTACTTTGAACTTTAAATTCAAATATATTCATTTTTCTTAATTTTAAATTCACAACCAGATTTTTCAATTTCTCCTAGTAATGTGGGGTTCTTCTAGTGTTTTAGCATTTAAAATTTAGTATAAACTTTTCCTAGTAAATGCCTCCTAGTGACGATTCCCTAGTGTTTGACTAGTGGTAGTGTTTTATTACTAACTAAAAACACTAGGAGAACTCCACCATTTTGGTAGTGATTCCATATAGACCTTTCGTAGTCGACTAGCTAGCACCCACAAAGAATTAATCGT
Organism: Sorghum bicolor; assembly: GCF_000003195.3. NCBI lineage: Eukaryota > Viridiplantae > Streptophyta > Magnoliopsida > Poales > Poaceae > Sorghum > Sorghum bicolor. Next base: position 13,706,496 of record NC_012872.2, read on the forward strand.
CAGTAAAAAAACACATCACAAAAGCTAGGTCCTTATATACCAAAAAAACAAGCACAGGTTTTAGGTTGAAAATGTTCTTTTTTTTCGATTAGTCTACGAGCATACCATTTCAAAGGAAGCTGGATTTTTGTATTAAAAAACTTTTTTGAGGTTTGGAGGACGTCAACCTTTTAAAATGAACAGTTTTTCTAAATAACACTTCCCCAAATTATTCCCACGCATAAGGGTATCGAAGAAACTATATATATATATACACACAGCTGTTATTTAATTTATTATTATTTTTTGACAAGAACTAGAAATCATTCATTAACAGCAAGAAGCTATGAGTAACCTTACAGAGGTTAGGTTAACATTATTCAGAGCCTGAAGAACAGGACACTGAGTACCATGTGTTCCTGAATAGAGCAGAAAGCCTGGAAAGGTTGAGAGATGTCTAAGCTATAAGCCATAGTCTGTCTAGTTAAAATATCTGCTTTATTGTTGTTTTCCCTGCTAATCCTGTTATTTAATTTTGAGTGCAGAACAGCGACTGCTCTCCTGCACTTAGCTTACAACTTGATATATAATTAATTATCCCCTACTTGTTACTGTATGAAATTTGACAAAACCAAAAAAAAAAAAGACATAGTATACACTTGGCCGCAACAACCGTAACGTAACAATCGCAGCAAAATTAAAACCTGGAGCAGATTATTACTGTATTTGATCACGTTTGTTCTTGCAAGGAGTGATTTTGGGGAAGAAGATCTAGCAAAGTCGAACTCTGAGCAATATTATACCACTGGCATGGGATGGGATGTAACTTTAATTTATGTCTTTGCTGAAATCATTTAACACATCCGACGACAACAGGGTGGGCATACATGATATACATGGGCAGGAAGGAGTTGGTGCAAAACCGTGGTCCAAACAAATAATATTTCCCTGTATTTTTTATCCAAGTTTCCATTTCATATATATATAAGGTGATCGATATGAGGCCGCCGTGCTGCCTGACAGCATGGATATAATAAAAAGCACTTTGGGCTTTTGCGAAGACCGCGCGCGAGATCAACGCATCACGGATGGACCAACCAACACCCAGCTAACAAACTGGGATGTGACAGGTTCTAACGTGTACTGGCTTGAACGATTCATATGCTAGCAACACACCAACACACCACCTCCACGCTAGCTTAATTTCTCCCTGAAATTAAGAACAAGCTAAGTACGCGTACTCTCCGCGATAAGGTTGTTGAACGTGTTAGGTGCCTTAGGACCTGTTTAGTTCCCATCTTTCTCAGCCTAAAGTTTGAATGGCTAAAGTTTTGTAGCAAAAGATTAGGAGCAAAAACTTTGCTATTCCAAACACATCTAAACACCTCCTTATTTGGATGTGCATCTATGTGATAGGTGTTCAGGGTCCACACAGTAATCGAAAACAACTGGTAGTACGTGCATATACACCAGTATAATGTGGTTTTGCTAGTTTATCGCTATTAAAGTTGTTTCTTACATGTACATAGAATCCATATGTGATTATGTGTAATGCCTTGTTTAGTTCAAAAAAAATTATAAAATGAACACTCTAGCACTTTCATTGTATTTAACAAATATTGTTCAATCATGCATGGACTAACTAGGCTCAAAAGATTCGTCTCACAAATTATAGGCAAATTGTGCAATTGCTTTTATATATATATATATATGTGTGTGACGCAAGATTTGATATGACGGAGAATCTGAAATTTTTTGCAAAATTATTTGAAAACTAAATAAGGCCTAAGTTTACATCCAATTCATTAATATTTCTTGATCGCGCCCTAGCGCAAACCCCTGTGTATTAGACGACATTATTTTTTTTTTGAAGAATCATAGACGACATTATTATTTAGGTACATGAATGTATTGCATGCACCGCTACAAAAAGTTTTTCTAGATACAGTCAAACACAATTTATAGAGGCGTGCAATACTGCCCATCTATGCTGGAAGGTCTCTGCAAGTGCTGCTAGTTATGGAAATAAGATTTTCAAAAGCAGATACGTTGCAATGCCCTGCCCATCTCCGAAAATAACTTTTTTCAAAAATTAGCATGCCATTGTCTGCAGCGGCGGTGCCATTGCCTGCCAAGCTCCATATGCACCTCCAACTCATGCTCTATTTCATCGCCTTATCCACCAATGCAAACCCACGGGGTCTGCACGACGAGTGGGGTGGTGGTAGAAGAGCAGGAAAAAGGTGTCGTAGCAGAAAGTGAAGTGAAAAATAGGGACAATTGGCTTATATTGATGAGGGCGAGGGTGGGCTTGTTTCCCTAGGTACAGAGTCTGGACTCATAAAAAGCTTACCTCTGAAGTATTACAACACCCGCCTCTTTACTGATATGGTTGTTTATTAAATTATCTCTGTATTTAAGCCTATTTTTTCTGAAATTCACTGGTATTTTTAGAGACGCATTGTACCACCTGTGCAAATAAAATTGCCTTCTGAAACCAATTTTATAGCAGTGTCACTGACCATCTGATTGTGAATTATTCACTACGTCGCTAGGAGAAGTCAATTGTTTGGACGTGTGTACACTGTACAGTGAAGACACTAGAGGCCTGGAAAACAGGAAGAACAACATTGAGTTTTAGAAGACAGCGATATTTTGGCTGTATATATCAGCCTATAATACCACGTTTAACCAGGTCATCAGCTGGACACCTAAACTTTTAGGTACGGACTATATTATGAAGCTAACATTATGGACATGCATTATGATAATCAGCAAAAGAAGTCGCAAGGCGACCACGTTCCCTCCCTACGCTACGCTCTCCCATCTCATTATCGGCGGCAAGCTCAATCATTAACCGTTAAAACTACTGGCCAAACCCGGCAATATATACCCCTGCACACCCAGCTCCAAAGCACAACACAACATCACAGTGCAAAGCACCTGTGTCTCTTGCTCCATCAGCTTAGCCGAGATCAGGCTTCAGGAAAGAAAAATGAAGCTCTCGGCGGCAGTCCTCTGCGCCCTTGTGGCTGTCCAGGCGGCGGCGCTCCTCCTCGCCACCGTGCCGTCGGCGCAGGCCAAAGAGCTGGAGGTCGGCTACTACGGCAAGAAGTGCAAGGGCGTGGAGAACGTGGTGAAGTGGCATGTCATCAAGGCTATCAAGGCCAACCGCCGCACCGGCGCCGCACTCGTCCGCCTCCTCTTCCATGACTGCTTCGTCAGGGTAAGCAGCACTAAGCACTCAAGCATGCCAATTCATTATAGTAGAGTGTGTGGCGTGAAATGCATGTACAACTAATTGACGGTAAACTAAATAACTAATTAACCATGCAGGGGTGTGATGGTTCTGTCCTCCTGGACGCTTCCTCCGACAACCCTCACCCGGAGAAGGAGGCGCCGGTGAACATCGGCCTCGCCGCCTTCGACGTCCTGGAGGAGATCAAGGCCGCCGTCGAGAAGAGGTGCCCCGGCGTGGTCTCCTGCTCCGACATCCTCATCTACGCCGCCCGCGACGCGGCCAGCGCCCTGAGCAACGGCCACGTCCACTTCGCCGTCCCCGCCGGGCGCCTGGACGGCTTCGTCTCCAAGGCCGATGAGGCCCAGGCGGAGCTCCCGGACTCCACCCACGACGTGCAGCAGCTCATCGACAACTTCGCCAGGAAGAACTTCACCGTGGAGGAGCTGGTCATCCTCACCGGCGCGCACTCCATCGGCCAGGGCCACTGCTCCTCCTTCAGAGGCCGCCTCTCCGAGCCGTCGAGCCAGATCACCCCGGCGTACCGCGACCTGCTCAACTACAAGTGCTCCCAGGGATCGAACCCGCCCGTGGACAACAACGTCCGCGACGAGGACTACGACGTGGTGGCCAAGTTCGTGGCGGGGTTCACCAGCCGGGTGCGCAAGATCCCGGACTTCCTGGACAACTCCTTCTACCACAACAACCTCGCCAAGATCGTCACCTTCCACTCCGACTGGACGCTGCTCACGCACAAGGAGGCGCTCGGCCACGTCGTCGAGTACGCCGAGAACGGCACGCTGTGGGACGAGGACTTCTCCGAGTCGCTGCTCAAGCTCAGCAAGCTGCCCATGCCAGCAGGAAGCAAGGGAGAGATCAGGAAGAAGTGCAGCGTCGTCAACCACCGCCTGTACTGAGCACGCAACACGTACTTGTTCATAGATGAAGATGAGCCATAAGGTTGCGCTTTTTTCGTTTCATCCATTCTTTTGATTCTCATTCGTTGTACTACTCATCTTTTTGTGTATTTCACATGTCTGCCAAACTCTGCAATAAAACACTAAAACTTTTGTTCCTGACATGTCCAACAACCGAAGTGCTAGCTACACATCTATTGGCAAAAATGTCATAGTCGTGTGCAACATATGAGTGGTCAACCTTTCAGATCAGACGCTTACTACTATCAGGATACTTGTTAACGGATATGGTGTGAAACATTATTAGTACCGTTATATACTCCTTCCGTTTTAAATTGTATGTCAGTTTTGGGTTTCCAGATACATAATTTTTGTTATGCATCCATAACTGTATATCTAGATGCATAGCTAGAAAAGTAAGAACACGTTTGAAACGGAGGGAGTAATTCCAGACTCCAGAGTGTGGATTTCTACGCACTACCTGCATTAGGCAGTTCCACGCCTGCACCCCTGAAGGCCAGCTACAAATGACACATGGATGTTGTCACGATTGAGGATAATCTTAATCAATAAGGTGATTTATTGTTTTTTTTGTCCTAGCAGTACATTACTGTGAAACCAAGTTATACAAGAACTTTGGTTTGATTTGTGGCTTTGAGAGCATTTAGGATTACATGAGGCTCTTGTGTCGCTTATTTGACTCTTTGGTTATGTTTATCATTTGCATATTCTTTCGAGCGAAGGATTTTTTTTACTAGAAACCTTCATGATCCTTTCTCATATTAAGTGCCTTTCTATTTCCTTTAACTTTTCTCTTCTCTTTTAAATCATCTTCTATGTATTCATCAAGGGGAGATTGAGAGGCCAAGTTAAGAAGTGTAGTGTCCTCATCCATGTGCAAATAATGATTGATGAAGAGTTGAGAGGTTTGAGTCTTTTTCAGTTGAGTTCATATCTCATATGTGCTTGCTTATGCTAATGGCTAATTGAAGGTGTTTGTGTTATGTTGAGTGTGTTGTATAACATGTCTCTTGGCTTGTGAGTGTTTAGGTTTTAGCGTTGAGGTGGTCGACATGTGATGGAGGAAGTTAAGCAAAGAGTCCATGTGTAATGAACCAAGGGTGGTGAAGAGAGGATACGGAAGCTTTGGATTGAAGGACCAAAAATCTTAGAACGGACCATGTGAGGCTCGCATTAGACAAATGGAAGAGAAAGAGTACATGGATGATAAAAGATAGTGAGGACCAAAGTCAAGGCCAGGGTGAGACCAAGTGAAGGCGTGCATCACGAGCATCTGGTCCACCGTCGGGCTGAGGACATAGAGGTTTGACATGCATTGACATTGTTGATTCACACATTTGTGGGATGTGCAAGAGGGTTTGCTAGTTTGGTCCATGAAACCAAGAACTTATAATTTGATGGTATTGGCCTTAAAACCACTACTGGGGAGTTTGACTAGATCGAGCTACAAGGCACGTGGCACCATCACGAAGCTTGCCAGGAGGCAAAACTAAGTCATGAAAATGTTGAGTCTGTCTAATGAACTGACAATAACTAGGACAGTTTTACCCTTAGGGCGTACTTGGGGTAAGTATATCATGTAATGATGTAAGTGCATTTTAGGAATAACAAACTGTCTATATATATGGAAGATGGATGGTTGTAGGAGTACAACTCAAGTTCCTAGTCTCATCTATGTGGTCAAGGATTTTGCTTAGTGTTAGAGAGGAGAGAGTGAGTGAGTGAGTGAGTGAGGCTCTTTCTTAGTGTTAGAGAGGAGGGAAAGAGGGTGAGGCTCATATTCTTGAGATTTTTGTCATCTAAAACTTCGATTTAGGAGTGGTTGCTTGTATCCCAACATCTACTTCTGGACAGATTCTATTTTGTGCTTCAAGCTCTATCTCCCTTAAGTCTCGAGCTTATATCATTTTAATGATTTTGGGAGATATTTTTGGGAATTTTGTTCTTTGCTTTCAGCATTGATTTATGTCTGATTCTTTTGGGAAAATCAGAGCTATGACATGGGTAAGCAATCCTATGGTGTTCCTCCACTAAACTCTCACTTGAGCTCTATGAATTTTGAGTTTCCCCCAAAATCCTAGGTCTTTCCAAAATTAGTTAAATTGACAAGGAAAACTCAAACCTTTTAGCGATATCTCTCGGGACCACCTTCACCAGAAGTTAGAGAAGTTGTGTGCAAAATTTCACATATCTTGGAGCCCATCTGATCGAGATTTGGATTTCTCCCTTTGTTTCAAATGTTGTTTTCTGAGCAGTCGGGAACTTCTGTACATGGAAAACTTCTAAGAATATTTGCGGAACATTCTGACCAAGTGGCACGGCATGGTGGCAGCGAGACGGTGGGCTTAGGGTAAGGTTAGGGCAGCGGTCAACTCCATGGTGGTGGCAGTTCTAGTATAGCGAGGCATGGTGACAGTGGTGGTGCCACCGGCCAAGTGGTGGAGGACAAGTCATGGGCGAGGTTAGTGGCGAGGGCAACCAAAAGCAACGTTAGTAATAAGGGGTAGGGGTGTGATAGGAGCGACAAGTGATCAATAATAAGGTCGTTGGCAAAGCAATTGAGGATAATAACTCGAAGAGGGAAAATAGATGGAGAAGAAGAATTCATGTGTCGATACATGTATCAAGACGCGCGCATTCAGGATTAGGCCCTTCGGTTAGAAGTGATTTTTAGGGTAGTTTAATCCTTTTCCTATAACTAAAAAAATTGGTAAATTAAAAATATGTTTTTGATCCACGAATAATATCTCTAAATTTCTAAAAACATAGAGAAATATCCGAGAGATTGATTGTGACACGATAAATCCAAATAAAATATCTAGAGCTCATGATAATACATCAAGAAGTTGCTCAAAAATAGATTTAGGTCTAGAAAATTGGGAAATATCAAAAAATAGAAAAATCCTAGAATATTCGATCTACTCAATATCTTGACACATTTTGAAGACTTTCTACAACAAAAATATGACATGAAACCAGAATGGGTGCAACATGCAATAATGTTGAATGCATTCATCCTGGTTGCATATTTGTGTTTTCATTGTGGAATTTTTTTTAAAATGCAATTAGACATTAGAAAATCTTACAATTTTTCAAAAGAATTCAAGATATTTTTTATTTTCTAGTGATAAATCTAAAACTTGAAAGTTTGTAGAGATATTTTCATGAGCTATAATTATTTTTATTTGAATTTATGGTGTTCTTGTCTATCTTTACGATTTTTTCTTAGAATTTTAAAAGGTTCAAAATATATTTTTTGTGGTTTAAAACTTGTGTTTACCAAATTAGTGAGGTAATTTAAATGGTTTCGTGAGTTCCGGGATGTAGTTTATCCAATTTTAGAGTTCAAGAAGATATAAAAGTTTTTTTTTCCATAGCAAAATAAGAAAAGTTAGAGAGGCTGGTCCAGGCCCAAGAGGCCAGGAGATTACAACATGGGCCTAAAGACCGAAAGGAGATACTAAGGGGGGAAATGGGATGCATACTCTCATGCTTGTCAATTCCAATCTGAATCTGCATCTTGCATTACATCCTGCGTCCGCAAATAAATCCTTCACATTGTCACGCTATACCTGCCTCGGTAGTCTGCACATTGTGCACTACTGCTACCAGAAATGGGAATCCGTGTTGCCGCATCGTGAGGATTCCAATTGTTCAAACATAAAACTAAACTCCTCAATGAACAAAGAAAGACCTCATGAGGATTCTACTTGTATATGGTTGCCTCCAGGTCCAGTTTTTCAGATCTCTGCTTCTTGCTCGTATCCATGGTGGATCTACATCTGCTAGAGCTGTCAGGACCTGTATGCAACCTGCATGTGGATCAAGCAGCCGCTCTTTGCCCTAACAATCAGCCAGTAAACGAGGTAGCATGGGAAATGAAGCAATGCCATGGCCAAATACCTGCATGCGGATTTCTGATTATCGCAAATTCGCAGTGACAAGAAACAGAGATGTCGAAAATGTGTATTCATTCAGGAAAACTGATTGATCTGGCGCCGTACCACAGTGGTGCCAAGGATGATTCAGGACGGAGGAAAGGGTAAGGCCACCTGCACAAATGCGCACACTGAAGGTCAGCCACGTTTTGTATAGCAAACAAGCACACACAGATATATCCACATAGAAGCACTGACAGAGGATATCACATCTCACCATGTCATACCACAAACATGAGCGATCCACTGTATGATCACGTACAAGCACGTCCAGAGAACGAAGTATGGCATTCTGAACCAAGGGAAGTCCTAGAGAAACAGAGAAAGTAGAGTCACAACAGATCCACATGGCTTTGCAAACACAGTAACGAAAGAGTGTTCCATCCCAACTTCACGTACCAAGTTGTTTAGTGCAGTCTCTATCAGTAGGAAGACAAGGTTGAGAGAGTGTATGCAGGCCATCACCTGAAACGACCGAAGGTGTCACATTTATACGCAGGTAATAAACTTGTTGAAGTGATCATATATATATATATATATATATATATATATATATATATCAGCAAATGCTTGCAGAGTTGTTATTACTTGAACCAGGAAGAGCAAGTACGTTTAGGAAAAATAGGAGCAATGTTTTTGCAGAGATAAAATAAAATATGTACTGTTTTTCATTTAATAGCTACTGATATCAACGATTAGTGATGAGAACCACTCACTGCATTGAGACTGAAATGAGCTGACAACGTGAATGGTACTATGAGGCCCCAGAAGACCGCGTCCGTCAGGACAACCGCGCCGGCACTGACCTGCAAACCGGGACGAACGATCAGATTGCTTAATGACAAACCCTTTAAATTTCTTTCTGTGAAGAAACATCCGCACATGTTAATTATACATGTCACACACGTTTTGTTCTGCAGCAAGCGTGACAGACAGGAGCACTAAAACTGATATGCCAACAATGTAAGCTGAATGCCAGAGCAAGAACCTGGTAGCCAATCTGCATCAGCTGGAGTCCCAGTCGCCCAGCTCCCTTCCAAGCATCATCACCGTTTGGGTTCGCCTCGTCGCCGCCGCCGCTTTGGCCGAGCAATCTTTTGTCGTCGCTCTCGGGATCGGGATCCACCGCACGGTCTCGTGACGGGTAGTAGTAGTACACCATCCGGCATCCGTACGCGGAGCACAGCGTGGCAGCCTACACGTTCCCACTCGGAGCATCGATCAATTCAAAGGCCGGCCATCTCTAACAACACGTGCCGACGTGCATGTGCGTGCGCGTTACGTTGACGACACGTACCGCGAAATAGGCGATCTCTAGCAGCAGTGTCCACCTGCAAAACGGACGCCAAGAATGTTGTCGCTACTGCAGTTGTAGTAGTACTGTACTCTTGCTATATCTACGAGGATCGATTCGAGGGAGAGATTAGAAGGCACGCACTCGGTGTAGTACATCATGATGCTGGGGTCGTAGGTCCGCAAGTCCCAGGCCAGGACGGCGGCGAGCGCGACGGCGGCAGTGGCTCGGAACGCCAGCAGCCACGACGGGGGCACCAGGCTCCAGCAGCTGATCCACGGAGGCGGCGGAGCAGCGGCGGAGGCGGCGTCGTCCTCGCGCGGTGGACGACGACGACGGAGCTTGTTGTTCGCCCGGATGATCGCGCCGAGGGACGCCGCGGCGGAGACTGCGACGACGGCGAAGCTGAGGAAGCACTGCCACTGCCATGCCATGCTGCTGGGTGGTTGGGCTGGTCGTCCTGGCTATCTAGTCGGTTCTTTGATGACCGGCCGGTACAAGGCAAGCAGAGACAAGCACAGAGCCACAGATAAGGAAGAGAGAGAGAGAGGGAGAGAGGGAGAGCGCGAGAGCGAGTTGTTGGGACTAGTGGTTTAAATTTGACCGGCAGCTGATGCATCAATGCTAGCTACCAACTCATGACTAGAGAAATTGATTTATAGGAGTATTAAAAAAGAAAAAACAAGCCCCAAAGTGAGAAGTCCCTCGAATCTCTACTTTAAGTCTTCTCGATCTTGCGGTTGTAGGGATGGGCATTCGACTAGGGCCTTGTTTAGTTCACCCCGAAATCTAAAAAGTTTTCAAGATTTTCTGTCACATCGAATCTTGTGGCATATATATAAAGCATTAAATATAGATAAAAATAAAAACTAATCACACAGTTTCGCGAGACGAATCTTTTGATCTTAGTTAGTCTATAATTAAACAATATTTACCACAAACAAACAAAAGTGCTACGGTTCCGAAAACTTTTCAGTTTTCGGAACTTGGCCTATACTAAAACAAATGGATCAGTTGCTCAGGCCTTGTTTAGATTCGTTTTTATTTGATAAACATTATCCAATCATGGAGCAACTAGGCTTAAAAGATTCATCTCGTGATTTACAGATAAACTGTGCAATTAGTTATCTTTTTTATCTATATTTAATGTTCCATGCATGTGCCGTAAGATTCGATGTGATGGGGAATCTTGTAAAGTTTTGGGGTTTTAGATGTATCGGCCAGCCTTTCGATAATTTCTGTTACATGCAATCGTGAACAGATCTGTTCCTCAAAGAACTCAAGACTGAGCACTTCAGTTTCAGTCTGTTCAGTTCGGTCCTTAGATCCTGAACAAAAAAAATGACAAATCATATGTACTAGAAATGCTCGCGGCGTTACCGCGTATGGCCAGTGTTGTGTACTGTTTGTAATGTTTGATGGCCTTTTTTCGTAGGAATTGCTTTGTTGAGTATATTAGGATAGGTATTTATTTCAGTATATTTAAAAAAAATATTTATTTTAGTAATACATGTTTGTTCCTAGAGTGTAGAGCTTGTATTGCATCGTTGTAGTAGCATAGTTTATACATACTTTATAGGTAAGAAAAATTTGTTGCTTCGTTATTTTTGTATAGGTATCATGGTCTGCAGCTCGTTGTTGCACTCAGTATATATTTTGCAAACTCGTATTATTTAAGTAATATATTTTATTAGTTATCAAAATGGAGGTATTATTTTTTGGCTATATTTATTATGGAGGGAGAAATGTTAAAAGTATTTATTAAGGAGGGAAGATCATGAGTAGCCGAAAGCTAAATGTAATTGTGATACGAGGAGAATTTGATCTCGAATAGTGAAATTTGCAATATTAAATATAAAGGTATTTTGTTGAAGAAAGTTTATTTATATTTTTTATGACTATAAAGCTAGTAAAATATCCAATTATTTTTTTTTATTCCTTGTGTGGTTAAGCTACCATTAATAGCAAAAAAATTATTAAAATATGTGATGTTATGTGTTTACAGTGTATTAGTAGTTGAGTAGAGTTCAACAAATTTGGTTTAGCATTTTTTTATTTTTTATTTGTTTTATTATGTTCTTTACAAAATTCCAACTGTTTTAGATAAAGAATAAATTCAAACGAAAATACGTAGTCGGGTTGATTTCAGCCCAGGTCTAGGCCCGGTGATATATGGCCCGAGCGGAGTCAGGCCGGCCTATTTGTTTATAAGGCCTAGACTGCGGGTTGATTTTCGTAAAGTTTGAGGGTTTTTCTATAGAAAATCTCAGAGGAGGCATGGACTGCGGGTTGATTCGACTGAAGTTTGAGGGATTTTTTGTAAAACGGTAGGTGTGAGCACGATCTGGACCGTCCGCGAGCCCGATCCGACGGCCGAGAAGAGCAGGCGACCTGGCCACGCTGACTGGCCTTCTTTTGGTGCGTGAATCGTAGTAAGGAGATTCGGATGAATCAAAGCCACAAAGGATGAGTCTAAGCAAGAGAGTAAGTATAAAGTACTGTTAACTGATTTGTTATGAGAGAAAAACATTGTTGAATGGCTGGCTAATTCGGCTAATAAGCACTCTTTTTTTGACAAATGGTCAACGCCACTCTTTTTTTTTGACAAATGGTCAACGCCACCCTGGCAAACAAAGTAAGGAAACGGTCAGGGAAAGGGATAAAAAGAAGTTTGTTTTTTAGCAAAGGGTAAAAAAGAAGTAAACCACCGTGCTCGAAAGTTAAAGTTAGCTTTGGAATAATACGGCCCAGGAGCCCAATCAGTCTTTGTCGCAAAAAGCCACAGGCCCACGGCATTTTTAGTGTACTCCTTCAGCACCCCAAAAAAAAACAAAAAACAAAAAAAAAATTGCTTCTCGTTAAACAACCTCAAATCTGAGATTCAAACTCCCCAAATAAACGAAACTGTGACACTCCTATAGGTTTACTCCTACCTTCTATTCCAGGCATCATCTCGTGTAGGTCTAGTATCAAATTATTGGAAGGCATTTTGTGAAACGTTATTTTGAGATGTGGCCCAGTGGACCAACGACCAAGAATTGCAATCCAAATTTCGCGTGCTAGCAAGTGCAGTTTTTCTACATGTATGGTTGGCCAGAAATAACGTTAATCTTTGACATAAAAAATGTAATTTTCCTATTTACAAGTTATTTTCAGGCTGTTTGTTGGACGCACTTCTGATCTTTATTCTTTGAAAGGAGGATGAGAAGCCCAAAATAAAAGTGAGCATTTTGAATGATAAAAACGTAGAGATGAGAATAGTCGCCAAGCATGGCACTTTATTACCTCTATATCCTCAGAAGAATACTATTCCAATTTTGTCTTTAGTTAAATTATTGTCTAAATTTTGATCTGTTTATAGAAAAGAATATCAATATTTATGACACCATATCAGTATGTTATGGATACATACCATGACAAATCTAATAGCATTTATTTTATACCATAAATATTGCTAGTTTTTTATATAAGCTTGGTTAAACTTAAAATAGTTTGACCAAGTACTGTGTTAAAATTGTTTTTTTAGCATGAAGGAAATAGTTTGTGGTGGGGATTTAACCTCGGACAACACAGCCCCGAAGTTGACTAACAAATTTTAACTAATAATTTGTCTTTGTCGCACAACTACGTCCTTTGCACAGGAGTGACTTCACGCTTTCCAATTAACTACTCCCTCCATCCCAAATTAATTGTAAGTCATTCCAAGAATCTTGAAGAGTCAAAGCATTTTCACATTTGACCAAAATTATAGAGAAAAATACTAAAATTTGTAACGTAAAGTGAATATACTATGAAAATATAATTAAGAAAAAATCTAATGATACTTAGTTAGTACCATAATAATTATTATTTTATAATATAAATTTGATCAAATTTAGAAAATTTTGACTCTCCAAGATTCTTGTAATGACTTACAATTTGGGATGGAGAGAGTAGCTAAGACTGTCCTACTACTATAGAAAATTTAGAAGATACTTGTATGAATTGTATTCATTCATGCAAAATTACTCCACATGGGTTCCAAATGGTTTTAAACGATTGGTACTTGCCGAACGATTAACGAGCCTGAGTATTTAGCTCCCCATGCTTAAGAGGGTGCAAAAATATGTCAACTCTACTTTCCTCAGTTTCCAGGCTCAAGCCACAAGACAATGAACCAAACTAAAATTAGGAATATCTAACGCTCCCTGATCAAGATGGCGCGAAAGGAGTAGTGCATACTTAATTTCTTTCCCAGTTCTACTTATACATCCTTAGTTCTCATGTTCAAACCACAAGATAACAAAGTAGTGAATCAAGCTAAAACTGGCCAAGAATAATATGGCACATATGGAATTGTCGTGTATTTAAATTCAAATGCGCATTTTCTTGAACAAAGATACCATACACATTCAACCATTCAAGGGTTCCATTAAAGCTAATGTTCAGGAGTACACATAGAGTAGGATAATACAGGGTCCCAAGCAAACTTCACAGTGATGATCAAGATAACAGACAGAGAGATGTGAACCCTTGCACAAAATGAAGAACCCCTAAAGGCCAACAAACTAAGACCACCACTAATCTTACTCATGCTAAAGAGTTGTCCCACCTCCAAAATAAACTATTACCCACAACGATCATCCCTTTTAACCTTGATCGACAAGCCTGCAAAATGGAGAACCTTATGTTTATCAGGCATTTGAGGTGCCTGTTCTTGATCCCTCGGCAGAGGCTGCTCCCAATGCTGCAGAAATGCATAGTTTTCAAAATAACATCAGTTGGTCGATTTCCATTGGTGAACATTCTGTTACTAACCAGCCATGAGGTAACCAAATAGACAAATATCCACATAAAACAAGGAGATAAAGATCGCGAACTAATCATCAACAGCTGGATTCATAACTCTTGAGAAACCCCTCTTTGTAAGTATAAAACCACCATCCATGTGTTATATTGTTAAGTTACTTTGACAATAAATCACAGCCAAAGAATGCAAAGGTGTTAAGGATATGTAGGAGGTTGATATCTGGATGTGCAGGTTATGTCTTTTTGGTTTCTTCCCTGTTGGATACAATCTAAATCTAAATCTAAATCATTTTTCAAGACAAATAGAAGACAATGAAAGCTTCTACGCATGCCTAGCCAATTTCATGAATCTGGTTCACAAAAATAAGGTTGTTACATAGGATACTAGAAGCATCGCAGCCTTAAATGTAATTGTGATATCCCACTTTCACGAACTCATTTTGCTTGAGCACAAATACCATCATCCAAAACTTCATGAGACTATAATGCCCAATCTGAATACTAGTCGGTCACAAAATAAGTGACGTTATATATCCATGTTAAAGACAGGCATGATGCATAAGTCTCTCTCTTACTCTACTACTCTAGTTACCTGGAGTGCAGAAGCTCATGTAGGGGAAACTTGCATCGCAGAAACTTTCTTCGCACACCTTTGTGATGAAACGGATGGACTTCAGATCAAAAGTGAAAATCCCCACACTTGTCCTCAAAAAAAAAACATCAAGGCCATGTGCAAAGCCAGTAAGACCCATCGGAACAAGTGAGTCGTCGTGAGCAGGAAGCAATGCTGTAAGCTTAATGACTTTCCTTGCCCATCCAGCACCATTGTTAGGGCCAGCCTTCCTCGACCACAGGTACAATCTACTTGTAAATATGTAGGCAAGTCCAAGTTCACCGCCCTCGGTAGCCATGAGCAGAGCACATCCCCAAAAGAAGCTTTCTTCTGGCAGGAGAATCAAAGATAGTTCCTGTGTGGCCAAATCATACTTGAGGACACTATGCATACACCTAAAGTAGAGCGAATTCTCTGCAAAGGCACTTGGATTCAATCCGAGATCATCATAGATGTGAGGAGCAGAGATCTGCTGGCTCCACGAATCAGACTCCGATGAGTAGACATGGGCACACATCACGGGCGTTTCCACAACGTCGCCGTTGCCTACAAAGACGACCAGGAAGGGTCCGCGGTGGCAATCGAGGTGTTCACAGCCTTCGGTGGCTGCGGCGCAGAGCACGGCGGCATTCCAGGACCAAGGGTAGATGGGCCCCGGCAGAAGCACGGGCAGCTTCCTCCGTTCGCCCGTGATCGGGACCCAGACATGGAAGGAATCCTCCCAGGGATTGTGATCCGAAGGGCCCCGGCTCTGAAGGAGGACGCGGCCATGGCGCGCGTCGATCGCGCGGCTGTTGACGCGATCGGCAGGGGGCGCGCGGAAGGAGGAGGTGGACACGAAGGACGACCCTCGCTCGTGATTGCGGATGAAGCCGAGCATCGGGGGCGTGCGATGGAACTCACAGAACCGGCTGCGGAATCTGGGGTCGGAGACGATGCGGCGCCAGCGCTTGCAGACGAGCGCCGCGTGGAGGAGGCGCGCGGGGTCGTCCGGTGGAATGCGGAGAAGGATCTCCTCCACGAGCTCGTCCATCAGCGCCGCCGCCGCCGCCGCCGCCGCCGGCCGCGGCGCCATGCTGCTCGCCGCGGATCGAAGCTAGGGTTTGGTCGGCACAGTTGCGTGCGGTGGATTGGGCATTTGGGCTGAGTGAAAGTGGAGTGGAGGGGAGTGGGCAGGTCTGCCAGGTGGGGTCACTGATGCAGCCGCACAAGATACAGCCGGCTGTCGCCACTTTGCCACAGGAGGGGCGATTTTGATTTTGAGCGGCTTGGAGAAAGTTTGCAATGGCCGTGAATGAATGAAACACGAATACAAATTGTTCATTAATCTCAATATTATATGTATTTAAAAAGTAATATGTGTACATGGTGTGATAATATTTGAATTTCAGATCTGAAATATTAACACTCGTCTCTGTGTTCAGCTACCGTGTAAAATTGATTTTTTTTTGAAGGATGGAGGAAGTAGTTTGCCATTTATCATTGTTGGATTTAGACCTTGTTTAGTCCGTGAAAAATTTTGGATTTCGCTACTGTAGCACTTTCGTTTTTACTCCCTCCGTCCCCAAATACAGATTAGTGTGGCAAACAAAAGACTATTCTACCCTCAATTAATTTGGGTTCCACCGTTTAATCATGCACGTTAAGCCATGGTTCTCTGGTTCCAACGAGCTGCATTTAATGCCAACTAAACAGACTAAAACAGTTACCATGCGCCAAAGTACTACTCCCTAGAAGAAATTAAATGGGCCGGTGGACCACGGAAGTTCTGAGGAGAATTAAATGGACTGGTGGACTGAGTATGCTAGTAGAAATAGCAGTATTTGTGGACAAAATTTTCTCCTAGAAATAGCAGTATTTAGGAACGGAGGGAGTATTTGACAATTATTGTCCAATTATAGATTAACTAGGCTCAGAAGATTCGTCTCGCAAATCACAGATAAATTGTGCAATTAGTTATCTTTTTTCTCTACATTTAATGCTTTATGCATGTGCCACAAGATTTGATATGACGGGGAATGTTGAAAAAATTTGAAAACTAAACAAGGCCTTCACCATAAAAGTCAAAAACTTTTCAAGATTCCCCATCACATCGAATCTTGTGGCACATGCATGAAGCACTAAATATAGATAAAAATAAAAACTAATTGCACAGTTTACCTGTAAATCGCGAGATGAATCTTTTAAGTCTAGTTACTCTATGATTGGATAATGTTTGTCAAATAAAAACAAAAGTGCTACAGTCCCAAAAACTAAAAAAAAAATCGGAACTAAACAAAGCCTTAATTGAGTTTGTCTAATTTTTATTTGGCAATTAAATAAATTAAAATTTCAAGCTCAAAGATAATGCTAGGTGTATTAAGTTGGATCTTTTATGTTGTGTAAATTATGAGTTGATGAGGGTTATGTGATGATGAATCATAATTTTGTGGTTCTTCATGGTGTCACAATGATTTCCATTACTAGTAATAGACAGTTAAATTGTTGATTTTATAAGTTATTTGTAACGGATAATGACATGATGGCTGCTAACTCTTTATGCACCTAGCCCTTTGGCTTCATCTTCCTATGTCACTGCATAAAAGGAGAATTCCTTCTCTTATTTTGAGAGAGATGAGAACACATACACAAATGCATCATCCACGCTGCTATTGCGCTGCTATCTACCATCTCTGTCTCGGTTCGTGCGTGCATATGAAATAGGAGAATAGGCCTTTGGAACGCCTGTCATCTTTGAGTTCATTTGCACGGATGAAAGGTGGCAATCATGGTGTTGGGTGTCGCTGACGGCACGACAACTCGTGTCATTCTCCTCTTTCTAGTGGCGAAAACTCTTCTTTTCAGTAAGGTCTTGCGTTAGATTCTTGTTGTTTAGCTTTGTCTACGTGTTGTTCATATTTAGGCCTTGTTTAGTTCAAAAAAAAATTTGCACAATTTTTCAGATTCCCTGTCACATCGAATCTTGGGGCACATTCATAGAAGATTTAATATAGATAAAAAATAACTAATTGCACAGTTTGCCTGTAATTTGCTAGATAAATCTTTTGAGCCTAATTAGTCCATGATTGGACAATATTTGTCAAATACAAACGGAAGTGCTACAGTGTTCATTTTAAAAAAAATGAACTAAACAAGGCCTTAGAACACACAAGCAAATTTTTTATGTCAGCAACATAACTTACTGCTGAATTTGTCTAATATATTAACAACCATTTGAGGTTCCGTCGGTGTCTAACTTTATTCCTTTTTTGAGAGCTTGTTTTAATCAACCAAAGATTGTAGCTATGCCTCGTTTTATTTTTGTTCTAAGTTAAACTTCATTATTTTTTGACCAATTTTACCAAAAAAACATTTACAATACTAAATAAATACACTACCAAAATGTATTTTATGGTGGATTTAACTAAACTAATTTAATATTCTAGATGTTGATATATTTTTAACACAAAATGGTTATAATTAGTTTGATTTGGGGAAAAAATTAGTTTGGGTAGATGGAGTAAGGGCATGTTTAGAATACATGATTTTTATAGGACCATGCAGACGAAAATGGTATAGATATTTTCCGACCGTATTCGAGATCGAATTCGTTTAGAGGGGTTCAGATCTACCGGTATCTAACTCCGAATATTCAACATTCAATACGGTACCCGTATCTGAATACTTAAATATTATATTTATGATGTCAACATTCAATCATATCTTATCCATAGTTAACATTATCCATATTCGAATCCAAATCGGACCAGAAATATAAAAACAAATGAGATATCAGTGATTCCGTTCGTATCTGATTCGTTTTCATCCCTAGTGATAATAGATAAAAAAAATATGTTCCTAAAAAGTTAGTTTTGGCGCCTAAGCTACATAATATCTAAACTATTTCACATTTTACCTTTTTCTAAATCATTGTTTTTATTATATATTAAGGCATATAAGTTATCTATCTAGAAAAGTTAAAATGTTTTATAATTTGCAATGAATGGAGTTTTGATTTCTTCTCTCTTTTCAAATCTCTAGCCACACGTGCTGAATGTGTCACATGGCACTGACCATGGAATCATTGAGGTCAGCCGGGGTTTAGTGTTGAAAGTCAGTCAAGGCCGTGGGGCTAGGATCTCCACTGTTTGTGCCCTGGTTGATTCTCACTGCTCTATTATGGTCAAACAACGCGGCGGCACCGGATTATTATTCCTCCTTTTCGTTGATGGCAACTGCATGCGAACGCACCGAATCCATTCATATGCAACTTGATCCGGCAGGCGGCAGCGGATCCTTGTTTGTGACCGGATCCTCGACCTTATCTTGGCAGTTCCTCCGTCCTGCCCTGCAGCGATCAACCACAAGTGCACGAAGATATTTTTTTCTCTGTACACCACGGATGACCACACGAATAGCAGATATCAACACAGGAGTACAGGACACGCTCCAATCAGCCAAATCAGGCTCGGAGACTGCTGATTGCTGAACCCTGAAGACCAACCCCCTAACGAAATGCGGGCTGCTGATACCTGAAAACCCATCCTAACGAACAGTGATGGTTCTGATCTTCACAACCGAACATGGCTAAGTAACTGCACAGAATAAGTATGATGAAATCACCATCCCATCAGCCAAACTGGGTTACATGGCGTTTGCTTGCCTAAAAAGTTATGGCTAAAAAGTTATGGCTGAAAATATTGTTCAGTAATTTATGATTTATTGTGAGAAAAAACACTAAACAGAAAAAAAAAATAGCTTATAAGACAAACGAATTGAGGCCAGATATCCCCTCTGCCAAACTGAGCCGCACCGAGTAGCAACGGCAACAATGGTATGTACATCCAACAAAACGGTGTGAAACAAAAGAGGCGGCGCCGCGGCCTCAGGAACTCGCTACAAAATTGCTGGCCGTGTAAGCACAGCCGTACTAGACGTACGAACAACATCAGCGCAGAAATATTTACACAGCCACAGCACAGAAACACAGGCCTCTCTCTACAGCAGCGTCTAATGGTCAGACTCAAGCCATCTCCTCAGCTTGCAGAGTGCCTCCGGCGACAGGCTCTTGCAGCACCTGATCCTTCCAGCGGGAGCCGGAGCCTGCTCTGAAGAAGGCGCAGCTGCTGAGGCAGCCCCCGCGAGGTCAGGGACAAAGCACACGATGATCACAGTGAGGTTGTCAAAGGTCTCAAGCCTCTTCGCTTCCATGGCAAGCTCCCGAGCACACCGCTCAGGGTCATCGTGCCTCCGGAGCCCCTTTCGGACCGTGCTCACCGCGTGCTGGCTGCTCATCACGTCCCATATGCCATCGCAGCCAATGATGAGGAACTCATCTTCCTCTGTCAGGGTGGTCCAGTGTATCTCTGGCTCAGCGATAAGAGGCGATGGAGAGCCTTGGGGCAGTTTCATATCCCAGTCCCCTAAAGCCCGGGTCACAGAGAGTACACCGTTGAGGTAGCCATCCTCAATGTATCCACCACACTCGATAACCCTTTGACGCTCTGCGTCATATGTCGGCCTGTGATCCTTTGAAATCTCCACCGCTGTTCCTTTCCTACACAGGACTGCACGGCAATCCCCAACATTTGCTACTAACAATTGCCTGCAAGATAGGAACCACAGATTAGAATGGTTTACCACACCACATCACATCACTGAAACGACAATTAAGATCTCTACTAGAGGTTTGGGTTCCATTTTCAACTTACCTCCCGAGGACCAATGCTGTCAGCGCTGTGGTGCCAGAAGAACGGTTGATGACGGAATCATCAGCAAGAGCAAGGTCAGCCCGCAAGAAAGCTTTGCGGACTGAATCCTCAACAGATCCAGCATATATTTCATCTTCTTGTGATGTTTGAGGGAAGTCAGCATCTTCAAAGAACAACCTCATTGCATGTGTTTTCATGTAGGCTGCTGCATCTGAACCCCCATGACCATCAAACACCTAAATGGCAAAAGAGAAATCACTTTCAATTGGGTTCAGAAATTTAGGTCGTGAACTTATGATTATAATAATTAGCCTAACATCATTCACAGTACATACCCCATAGAAGGCGCTAGGTGCAGAGACCATCAACAGTGAGCCAAGATGACCAGAAAGATCATCAATTCTAATATGTTCGTCTTCCATGAACCGCCTAGGCCCAATATCAGCAAAGCTACCAGATCTAATGCTAGGGACAAATTGCAGTTGTTCTGCAGATACACTACTCCCAGCATTAGAAGCTCTCTTGAACTCCTGCATCAAGCACAAAACTGTTAGCTATGCTGGCGTCTTTGTAGTCACATATAATGTGATATAAACCTAGAATTTGCTTCTCTGATATGTTTAATTAACACAAAACACATCATGAACTTTTGTTCTGGTTCTAATTAAGAGCCACCAACTATGACGTATTGAATTGACCAAACAACTATCCTTTTTTGTTCTACACGCATAACAATCAATTGATTAAGTAGCACAACCAATTACAAAGACGAAGCCAGCAATACGTCACAAGAGGGTAGAATCTAAGATAACTTCAGCAACGAATTTAGGAGGCAGCTACACATTTCAAATATACAACTTATCAATATATATGCTACACAAATCGATATGAACAAACAGAAACAGCAACCCCCCCCCCCCCCCAAAAAAAAAGAGAGGAAAGAAAGCCCTGCTCCTTGGAAATTTAAGCAATTATCAATTCCTGCAATTCACCATATTATCGTACTCGAGAAGACATATTCGAAAGCAGAGCAAATACTACACGAAGTATAATTTCCTTTGGTGATCCAAGTAAAATTTGACCAAACCACAACATTAATTAATTAACAGAAGAAAAAAAAACCGAAACTTCTGCTCAGCTGAAATCGAAAACTCACCAGATCGGGCACCTCTACGGCAACCTCCACCACCGCCTTCGGCGACGTCGCCGGCTGCACCTGCCCAGGCGCCACGGTGACCACCTCCTCCATGACATCGACGCTCTTAACGACGCACCGGTGGAACGGCGGCTCCAGCAGCGGCACGACCTGATGCATGACCTCAGCCCCGGCTCCCATCTCCGCCTCTAATCCGCTCAACAAACCGATTTTTTTCCCCTCAAACAAGAAATCCTCCCAAAAATCCCTCGCTTTTTTTCCCGCAACCTCGGACCACAAGAACTCCCGATCCGATTCCGACTCTCTTCTTGTCTTGGCCTCAAAATTCCTCCACCCCAAACAGCTCGATCCGAACACCGGACGACTAATCTCGACGAGAAGCGCGCAAATCTCCTAAAGGAGCGGCCTTTCGACAATCCGAGAGAAGGACGACCCGAAAGAAACTCTCCTTTTTCTTTTCTTCTTTCTTCTTGTTAGGGGACGCAACACGGAGCACTGACCTGACCCGATCCGAACAGGAAAGAAATGGCGGAGAAGCAGAGAGGTGCTTTGCTATTTATCCGCGCGTGAGGTAAGAGACGCGAGAGGACGGCGGCTGCCGGTGGGCGACGCGGGTCTGTGACCGGCAGGTGGCCGTTGCGGGGGGCGGAGCCTAGGTACCGTGCGCGGGCAGGAGTGCTGGGCTACCGCCACGCGTGCGCGGTGCGAGGGTGGTCGCCGACCTCGTTTTGGGTAGGGCAGAATAAGCGATGATGCTTCAGATTTCACACCTTTGGCGTGTGGGAAACGGAGACGCGAGCGCCCGTTTTGGAATCTACACGGATATACTCCTATTTACGATACAATTTATTGGACGTTGTTTTCCATAAAGTGTATCGCAATTCAGATACCTTGTTTAGTTCACCCGAAATTCAAAAAGTTTTCAAGATTTCTTGTCACATCAAATCTTTCGACACATGCATGAAGTATTAAATATAGACGAAAATAAAAACTAATCACACAGTTTGACTGTAAATCACAAGACGAATCTTTTGACCCTAGTTAGTCTATCATTGAACAATATTTACCACAAACAAACGAAAGTGCTACAGTAGCGAAATCCAAAAGTTTTTCACATCTAAACAAGACCCAATTGTACCGTATGGTTGAGCATCTCTAAGATAACTCAGCCTTGTTTAGGCCTTGTTTAGTTCCTTTCTAAAATCTAAATTTTTTTAGAATTCTCTATTATATTAAAATTTTAGACACACGTATTTGGACATATGCATGGAGCATTAAATATAAATAAAAATAAAAACTAATTACACAGTTTATTTGTAATTTGCAAGACAAATCTTTTAAGCCTAGTTAGTCTATAATTAGACAATATTTGTCACATACAAACAAAATTGCTACAGTGCCCGTTCCCTAAAAAAATTTGGAACTAAACAAGGTCTTAGGCCGTGTTTAGTTCCTCAACAAAAAAATTTCGCGACACTATAGCATTTTCGTTTGTTTCTGGTAATTATTGTCCAACCATGGACTAACTAGATTCAAAAGATTTGTCTCGTCAATACAAATCAAACTGTGCAATTAGTCTTTATTTTCGTCTATATTTAATACTCCATGCATACGTCTAAAGATTCGATGTGACGGGAAATTTTGAAAAATTTTGGATTTTTGAGTGGAAGTAAACGAGGCCTTAGTTGTAAAAACCTTTTAGATTTCGCTACTGTAGCACTTTTATTTTTATTTGACAAACATTGTCCAAACATAGAGTAACTAGGCTTAAAAGATTCGTCTCGTGATTTACAGGCAAACTGTGCAATTAGTTTTTGTTTTTGTCTATATTTAATGCTCCATGCGTATGCCGTAAGATTCGATGTAACGGAGAATCTTAAAAAGTTTTTAGTTTTTGGTGGGATCTAAACAAGGCCTCACTATCTTAATATTTTAGTAAAAAGAGAAAAAAACTTTATTCAACAGTTTGGTAAAATAGCTCCTTAAAAATAAAAAATTATCAAATATCCTCCTTGTCGACGAAAGCTGGTCGGCAGTCTACCTTGGGGTATACCCACGGTAGTAGTTTATCGGTAGACGGTGCGCAAACTACGAACTCGATGGTGACGCAAGACACGGGCGAGCTTTTTATCCAGGTTCGGCCGCCGAGTTGACGTAATACCTACGTCCTGCGTCTGGTTGTATTGATTTGTGTTGAGAGAATAATCGTGTATGATCTTCTAGGGGGGTCCCTTGCCCCTCCTTATATAGTCCGGAGGGCAAGGTTACAGATCTGGAAACTAATCCTAGTCGGTTACAATTGTCATAGATAGTTCGATATCAATTCGAAACTAATCCTAGTCGGTTACAATTGCCATAGATAGTTCGATATCAATTCCTATTCTAACCGACTAGAATCCTGCTTGATCTTCACGGCTTGTTCCCTTGCGCGAAACTCTAAGCTGTCGGATCAAGCTTTGAGCTTGTCTCGTAATGGGCCAAGCCTCCTGGCCCAAGTCTAGCCGTAAGGGTATAGGAGTTTATACCCCCACAGCTAGTCCCCGAGCACCATGTATTGTGAAGTAACACGCCGTCTTGAGCTTCTTCGACCAGTGAAACTTGACGTCTTCAATCAACATGAAAGTTGCCCAAACAATTGCAACAGTATTTTGACCAAATCTAAAGATATTTGATCAACATCATCATCGGAGAAGCCAATTGTTCGAAGAATGCATGGTGCTCTTGAGAAAAAATATTTCTTTTTCAGTGAAGTGTGCCCACTTTACTTTTCTGAAAAGTACAGACCTTCAAAAAAGCAAGCAAGTTCACCGCAAGGTGAAGTGTGCCCACTTAGTCTCCGAGCCTGGTAGTAGGTGACGTAGGCACGTGGTGCCAGGGTCTAAAAAGAAAATCATCTTGAAATTTCTGATACTAACATGCATCGCTAGATGCATCGTACCGATTTAGTCCCCGAGCTTGCTGGAAGGCGAAGTATGAGCCTTGTAGCAAGGTCTAAAAAATTAAAATTACCTAGTCCAATTCATATGTAACTGAGAAAAGCAGTCCCCAGGCTGCGGTCGGAGAGTGATCGAAGCAAGTCTCGAGCACAGCGCAGGGAGTGATTGATGAGTCTCCGAGCACGATCGGTAGTCAGCACAGTCCCCGAGCACGACATAGAGACTGATCGGCCAGTCCCCGAGCGTGGTTGGGAATGTAAACGTGCTCGGTGGTCGGCACAGTCCCCGAGCACGGCGTAGAGACTGGTAGACAAGTCCCCAAGCGTGTTTGGGAACGTAAACGTGCTCGGTGGTCGGCACAGTCCCCGAGCACGGCGTAGGGACCGGTGGACAAGTCCCCGAGCGTGGTTGGGAACGTAAACGTGCTCGGTGGTCGGCACAGTCTTCGAGCACAGCATAGAGACTAGTCGACAAGTCCCCGAGCGTGGTTTGTCGACTGGGCCAAACTCCTGAAAAATAAATATAGAGAAAATAGGTAGTACATGATGTATAAATAAACTCTAGATAAAAAATCAGCACTGAGATAAGTTTTAGATTTTTTATTATAAAATTAGCACGAGTAGTTAATTCATCCTATAGCTTGTACCAGCTCTG
The DNA here is from genome assembly GCF_000003195.3 of Sorghum bicolor. Classification (NCBI taxonomy): domain Eukaryota; kingdom Viridiplantae; phylum Streptophyta; class Magnoliopsida; order Poales; family Poaceae; genus Sorghum; species Sorghum bicolor. The sequence continues at coordinate 13,731,720 of NC_012872.2, forward strand.
GTCTAGCCAACAATCAGCATGAGGTGCGAAACCTAGGCACGCGTAGGATTGTCAGCCACGTCAGAGAGCTACTGCCGACCACCCGGAACGCAGAGGGCGGATCTCGTGCACGTGTAGGGAGGAGTCGGAGACAGTACCGGCTCTGGAAAGCTCGTGTAGGAGAAAAAACTAGTCGGCTAAAAAAGTTGTTTTGAAGAATAATAATATTAAAAATATTATGCCAAAAATAAATAAGATATTAGAAGTGTACTTATCTTTGGATGAAAGTCTGGTCGGTGACGACAAAATTGTCTGGCCCTCGAGCTTTTGGACTTGTTATCGTGACGGAGGTCGCGGTTGTCGTAGCGACGTTCTTTGCGGCGATTATTATTGCGACTCATGGTCAGAGCAAGTAGGCCAAACAACTTGGTTGATAGGCTGAGCAGGTCGGTGTCGTCGATCTGCCTCCCTTTGTAGCAGAGAAGCGGCGACGCGTTGTCGGCGTGGTCGGAGACGCTGCTGGTGTGGTCGAAACCGTAGCCAGCGTGGTTGGAGCCGCAGCCGACGTCGGTGAAGAAGTGATCGGCACAGATCAGATCTACGCCTCCTCTGCGGTCATGGCGGTGAAGCTGTTGAAGCCGACGATGAACGTGAAGCCGCCCGCCATGACCGCGAAGTCGGGGATGATGGCCATCTTGTTCGTCGGGAGGGCTGTACGCACAACCCCTACCTGGCGCGCCACTGTCGACGAAAGCTGGTCGGCAGTCTACCTTGGGGTATACCCACGGTAGTAGTTTATCGGTAGACGGTGCGCAAACTACGAACTCGATGGTGACGCAAGACACGGGCGAGCTTTTTATCCAGGTTCGGCCGCCGAGTTGGCGTAATACCTACGTCCTGCGTCTGGTTGTATTGATTTGTGTTGAGAGAATAATCGTGTATGATCTTCTAGGGGGGTCCCTTGCCCCTCCTTATATAGTCCGGAGGGCAAGGTTACAGATCTGGAAACTAATCCTAGTCGGTTACAATTGCCATAGATAGTTCGATATCAATTCCTATTCTAACCGACTAGAATCCTGCTTGATCTTCATGGCTTGTTCCCTTGCGCGAAACTCTAAGCTGTCGGATCAAGCTTTGAGCTTGTCTCGTAATGGGCCAAGCCTCCTGACCCAAGTCTAGCCGTAAGGGTATAGGGGTTTATACCCCCACACTCCTTAACTCATAAATTTTGAAAGTCAAGAAAACTTCCTATCTCTCCTTGAATCTATTTTTATGTCATTTCTCGTACAGTCCTTTGATCCGACCACCGCTAGTATATACCGACCTCTATTGCCACTGCTCTATAGGCCAATGTTATCACTCTATGCTTGCCTCTGTGGGTGTTACGTATGCTCATTGCTTGCATTGGCCGGAAGGCATGGATGCTAGACACGCCTTGCTGGTCATACAGATCTAGTACTCGCGTCAGTGCAGTGCCAATAAAAGATGCAATTTTCTTTTCAATTTTTTATAAACAACATAATAAACCAAAAAATTATTAAATGTGGGTCCTATTATAACTTTTAGAAAGTTATTATAGGAGAGATAGGACCAGCCCAACGTCGTGTCGTGCCATGTCGTGTCGCACATATATCGTGGGGCCGCCACGGGCCATCATGGCTAGCGGGCCACGCCTCTACGGGCTTCGTGCTTGGTCTTCGGCCCAAGGCACGGCCAGCGGGCCGTTTTTTGTGCCATGCTGGCCCATCAAGCACACCGTGTCGTGCCGGCCCACGGCCTATTAAATCGAGAATAGCTTATTTTCATCAATATTTTCACCAAATACTGAAATATTTTATCATTTTCACCAATTATTCATCATTTCCACCAATATAACAATTAACAGTACATATATACAAGTCATAATTACACCAACAGTTCATGTTCACCGGGCCGATTGCTGGATCGGGCCGTGTCCGTGCCATGTCGCGTGTCTGGGTGGCGGCCTAGGCACGGCCTGGTCCCTCGGGCCCGCTCGGCCCCACCCGGGCGCGGTGGCCACCGTGTCGTGCCGTGCTTGGGTCAAACCAAATCACCGGGCCATGGGTCGGGCCATTGGGCTGCGGGCCACATGGCCATGTATATAGGAGACTGTTGGAGAAGAACAAAGACTAGCTGGTAAAAAAATACGGCTTATAAAACAAGCGAATGGCTACGGTCCCGTTTGGCTTCTTACACAATGGCGGATATAAGACTAGGGCCAGTATGGTCTGGCCCTAGACATAAGAAAAGATACTAGAGCAATCCTTTTTGTTTTTTCTTGCTAAATCTACGTACTAATATTAATTGTCTATTAATATATAATCTGATATTGGTGGTTTATAGTATTGGCCTTAGTCATAAAAGTTCGTTAGCTCTGCCACTGTTCTTTCCTGTGGCTACGGAAGCGGTAAGAAAGCACAGCCAAATAGGGCTCATATGTAACCAAAAATTTTAAGTGCAGCCATAACTTCAAAGATTGACAATAGCTAGAACTTATAAAAATATTGGTTAAAAAGTTCTAACTGAAAATAGTTTTACTTTAAGTCTTGTTTAACACAGCCTCACCACTAGCTCCTAAGTTGTTTGAAGCTGTTTTTTTTCAAACATATCTTTTAAAAATAGCTTCGCCTATAAAGCTTCTTAAATCATACTCTACATTAAAATGGATAAGATCTCACATCCGTAGGTTCCAGCATGCCAAATATACGGCTTTGCCTCCGCTCGGGGAGAGAGCATATACACGCTCGCGACCACCGAGGCTCGTGACCATCAGGGCTCGCGGCCACCGGGCATTGTAATCATTTTGATATTTTGGATACCGCGTATGAAGCTGTTTTATTAAATGGGTCTCCAAACAGTTTTAGTTTTATGCCCTGTTTAGATTGTAGATGAAAAATTTTCGGACGTCATATCAAATGTGTCGGAAGGATATCGGAAGGGTATTTAGAAACTAATAAAATAACAAATTGCATAGCTCGTCTGAAAACTGCAAAACAAATTTATTAAGCATAATTAATCTGTCATTAGCACATGTGGATTACTATAGCACTTAAGGCTAATCATGGACTAACTAGGCTTAAAAGATTCGTATCGTGATTTTCAACCAAACTGTCGACGAAAGCTAGTCGGCAGTCTACCTTGGGGTATACCCACGGTAGTAGTTTATCGGTAGACGGTGCGCAAACTACGAACTCGATGGTGACGCAAGACACGGACAAGCTTTTTATCCAGGTTCGGCCGCCGAGTTGGCGTAATACCTACGTCCTGCGTCTGGTCGTATTGATTTGTGTTGAGAGGATATGATGTGTCCTAGGGGGGTCCCTTGCCCCTCCTTATATAGTCTGGAGGGCAGGGTTACAGATCTGGAAACTAATCCTAGTCGGTTATAATTGCCATGGATAATTCGATATCAATTCCTATTCTAACCGAGCAGAATCCTGCTTGATCTCCACATCTTGTTTCCTTGCGCGGAACTTCAGGTTGTCGGATCAAGCTTTGGACTCGTCTCGTAATGGGCCAAGCCTCCTGGCCCAAGTCCAGCCGTAAGGGTATAGGGGTTTATACCCCCACAGCTAGTCCCCGAGCACCATGTATTATGGTGTAACACGCCGTCTTGAGCTTCTTCGATCAGTGAGGCTTGACGTCTTCAGGAAAGTTGCCCGAACAGTTGCAACAGTATTTTGACCAACTCAAAAGACAGTTGATCAACATTGACATTGAAGAAGCAGGTTCAAAGAAGCAGGTTGTTCGAAGAATGCATGGTGCTCTAAATCAAAAAAGATTTCTTTCCTGGTGAAGTGTGCCCACTTTACTTTTTTGAAAGGTATAAACATCAAAAAAGCAAGCAAATTCACCGCAAGGTGAAGTGTGCCCACTTAGTCCCCGAGCCTGGTAGTAGGTGACGCAGGCACGTGGTGCCAGGGTCAAAACAAAAGTCCTCAAAGAAATTCTATAACTGAGATGCATCGCCAGATGCATCGTACCGATGTAGTCCCCGAGCTTGCTGGAAGGCGAAGTATGAACCTTGTAGCAAGGTCTAAAAAGTGGAATTTACCAGTCTGACTGCAATTGAATAGATTAATCGACCAGTCACCAAGCACCAAGTGCTTTTTAGAATTCTGTGTCGCTGTACTGTACGACCAGTCCCCGAGCATCGAGTGCTCGGTGGTCGGTGCAGTTTTTTAAAGCGTCTAGCTGATAGACTGGGCGACCAGTCCCCGGGCGTCGAGTGCTCGGTGGTCGGTGCAGTCCTTTAAAGCTTCCAGCTGATAGACTGGACGACCAGTCCCCGAGCGTCGAGTGCTCGGTGGTCGGCGCAGTCCTTTAAAACTTCCAGCTGATAGACTGGACGACCAGTCCCCGAGCGTCGAGTGCTCGGTGGTCGGCGCAGTCCTTGAAGTTCCGAGCTGATAGACTGGGCGACCAGTCCCCGAGCGTCGAATGCCCGATGGTCGGTGCAGTCCCCGGATTGTTGACTTGCTGGCGTATGTGTCTTCTTGTTTTTTTTTGAAAAGATCTTCCCAGTTAAAATTGACGTGACGAGGCCTCCTGACGGGGTGTCAGACGGATGCATGAAAAGTTGCGCCTGGCAACTTGTGCAACCGCCTTTGCATGGTTTGAGAAAAGGAAACCATCAATTGGTATGAAAAATCCGCCGCATTAATTGTCTATAATCATTGTAAACCGAAACGCCGCGTCCGCCGCATGGCCTGCCCACTTCCCGAGAATACAGAAAGTGGGAGAGGTGGAGTTGCGGGCTTATAAGAGCCTAATAGGTCCGCCTGTACCGCTTACCCTGCCATTGCCTTCAAACCTTCCGCTCTCATCTTCTCCAATCTCCTGCATCTTCCTAACTCAAGCCCACATTCGCACCTCTAATGGCGAAGAGCGACTCCAGGAAGAGGGCCGAACTGATGGCCAAGGAGTGGAAGAAGTCTCGCAGCACCACAAAATCTCTTGGTGACCTCGTCGATATGGGGCTTCTGCACGGCCCGGAGCTCGGCGGCTGGAGGGCACCGGAGGGGGAGAGCTACCCCGACCCTCGTGCCGGTGAGATCGTCGTATTTGAAGATTTCATTAAGAGGGGTTTTGGTGTTCCTGTTCATCCTTTTCTTCAAGGTCTTCTTTTGTATTATGAGATCGGGATTTGCAATCTGCACCCGAACTCAATTCTCCTCATTTCCACCTTTATCCACCTGTGCGAGGCCTATGTTGGCATAGAGCCGCACTTCGATTTTTTCCGGTATCTTTTCTGCTTGAGGAAGAAGGGAGCAGTTGGAGGCTCCAAGGTTGCAGGTGGAGTATACCTCAACCTTCGTGATAGAATGAAGAATCGCTACCTGCACTGCCCATGGAACACTTCCTTGACCGAATGGTACAGGAAGTGGTTCTACATCAGGGAGGAACCGGGCAGCTCCACGTTCTGCGACGTGGGATACATTCCTGAGAAGAGGACGAGCTGGACCGACCGCCCGGAGTTCGACGGTCCAGTGGCGGATCTCATGAAGCTGATCGACTGGTCGCGCCTGGACGGGCTTGGCGTGGTCGGCAACTTCATTTGCCGCCGGGTGATGCCCTGCCAGAAGAGGGTGCACTCGGCGTACGAGTATGCCGGAAGCGCAGACCCGACCAGGATGCGGTCGGAGATCTTGGAGAAAGCGGAGGTACAACAGCTGTTGAACGAGCTGTTTAACTTCGCGGATGGGGGCTTCATCCGTGGCAGTGATCGGGTGCAAGCCTTCAAGTTAGGACGACCAGCACCAAAGGTATGTAGCAGATTCTGTTTTAGCATTCGTATATCGTCTGCAGTTGACTCATCTCTGTTGCTTTTGCAGATCGGCGATGTCGACCGGTGCACAGTGTATGTATCACTGGCACCGGGGATGGAAAATCCTGCGGGAGAAGACCCGCCAGAGGAGGACGCTGCTCGGTGTACTCATTACACCAGCAGTGAAGAGGACCAAGCCCGCCCCATCCCGACCTCCGAGGAGAGGGTAGCGGGGAAGAGGCCATTGCCGGCAGATCCTTTGCCGACACCGGAGCTGCCGGCGGATCTTCCGGCGGAGAGCAGCCAAGCACCGAAGCGTCGTCGGCTCGTGCGGATCATTGACGACGACGACGACGACGAGGAGGCTGCGCCGTCGTTGGTCCGACGGCCCCGGGGTCGCCCAGATAATGCGCCGGCCGCTACTGATCGAGTGGCCAGCGACGCCCCTGCACCGCAAGTTGTCGAGACGGGGGCGCAGGTGCCGACCGGCCGGGCGAGGAGGAGGTTCACCGCCACCCACCGTCGATCAGACCTGTAAGTGTTCGACTTACGTATTTTTGGACTCCTCTTTGATTTTTTTTTTTGAAATTTGACTTTTGTTCCTGTAGTGCGGCATCGGATGTCGACCCCGGCCAAACTGCCAGACAGGGAACGGGCGAGCCTGCCCGCGGTTCTGGGGATGCGGCCCCCCAGACCACAGAGCAGCCAACAGCTGCAGTCGCGCCTGGGAGCACCGAGGGGCTCCCGAGCGCGGCACCGACTACGACAAGCAGCCCGACCAGGGCTGGAGAGGCTCCCCCAACTGACTCCTCAGAGAAGGGAAGATCTCCGACCGCTCCTCCTGCCGGGGGGAGTGAAGTCCCCACGCCGCCCCGAGCAGGAGCCTCTTCGGCTGCGGGCTCCCCAGGTCTGGTCCAAGGGCCAGTAATACCTGGGACCACCACCGGGGGTGACGCAGCACAGGAGGAGGAAACCCGGGCGGCCTCCGATGATGAGGTGGAAGAGATCGAGGGTCGTCCCCGTGATGGCCGCCAACACGTGTATGTGTGGCGCCAACGCGGGGATCACTTTATCGGGCATGAGGAGCTCGCCGAGACCGAAGAGGCCGCCAGGGTGGAGCGCGCGGCCAAGCGCCTCGTCGACGAAGTCAAGGTAAGCGGCTTTTTGTACTGCTGCACATTCTTTTGACTTGTCTTGCATGGTCGTTATATGCTTGCTTTGTAGGACGCAATGAAAACGGCGAAGTACCGGAAACGGTGCTTTGACCAGATAGAAGGCGTCATGGCCGAGAACAAGGCCCTTGCCGCGGAGGTAGACCGGTTGCGGGCGGAGGTCGGGGAGAAGGTGGTCGAGATGAGTGCCGAAAAGGAGCGTCGTCTCGACCTCGCTCGTCGTTTGGCCGACCAGTACCGGCTGCAAGAAGGTTAGTCCCACGCTCCGAGCAGCTTCGCGTACTTGTATAGTTTGCTTTGCTGACCAGTTTAGGATTCACGCAGACTTGGAGGAGGAGGTGGCGAGCCTCCGACAAGAGAAGGAGCAGCTCAGCCAACAGCTCGCCGGTGCGCTGGAATCCGGGCGGCGAGCAGGAGAGGAATTGGGTCGAAAAGACCGGGAGCTATCTGGTAATGGTTGCCGCCTTGTTCGTTATTGCCTGCCCCTTTTTTATGCCGAAAATAACGCTTCGTTTCGTTTGCAGTGCTCAAGGTGAACGCCAAAAAGCACCTGGACGATCTGACCAAGGACCGGGACTCCTGGAAGGTCAACTGTTGCAGGATCTGGAAAGGAGTGTCCCCGGTCCTAGACCTGATCAGTCCCGAGCTCCCGGAGAGCCAGCCCCGCGCGCCGCAGTTGACCCCGGTCGAGAAGGCGCAACGGGCGTGGGACTGGCTCCAGCAGTTTGTGAAGGACGCCGGGGAGTTTGCCGGCGCGCACGTCCTCAGCATGGTGCGCGCCCACTACCCCCTGGTCGACTTGAGCAGGCTGGAGAAGGGGTACCCGAAGGAAGTCGGCCCGCAGGACGCGGACGAGCTTCGGGGTAGTCTGCTGGACTTGTCGTCGACAGTGATCGGCGACATCAATCTGTGCGGAACGGCCACTCCTCCAGACCAGCCGAGTTCAGATAGGTCGGCCAGGGAGTTGTCGGGCGCGTCCGTTGCGGGAGATGGGCGGTCGACGCCTGCGGTCTCGACCAGCCAGGCGCCGGTGGCCCCGACCCCTTCGTCCGGGCAGCAGGGCCAGGCGGGTGATCAGCCCGAGCAGCTAGGCCAATAAAGTAGTCTGTAGGAATAGACTAGTGTCTGCCCGTCAGGGTATTTATTGTAAACTTTGTATGTAAAGTTTGTAATAAAGTTTACTTTTTGTCATGACTGTTGTTTTGAGCGCTGTAAAAATATCTGAGTGACGTGTCACCGTATTTGTCTTGGTTGTCGCTAAGAGCATCCATTGCAGGGGTTTTGCCGAGTGCTGTGTGTGACAAGGTATAGGCAAAAAATAGAGAATTTCATTATCAAAAATTATAAGATACTTACAAAAGAAAGTCATTAAAACTTTATGGATAGAAACGTCGCAGTTTGTCGATGTGCCAAGAGTTAGGCACTCGTGTTCCGTCTGGGTATGCCAATCTGTAGGACGTAGGTCGTGTGACCTCGGTCACCACGAAGGGTCCTTCCCAGGGAGTGGATAGCTTGTGCATCCCCTCCTGGCTTGTTTTCCATCGAAGCACCAGATCGCCGACCACGAAGGAACGGTCCTTGACGTTCCTGTTGTAGTATCGCCTGACTGCCGCGAGATATTTTGCTGTTCGGAGACATGAAACTAAACGCTTTTCCTCCATGCAATTGATTTCGAGTTCTCTGGCGTTGTCGGCGGTCGCCTGGTCGAAGTGCTCGATTCTAGGAGATCCGAAGTGTATGTCAGACGGCAGGACCGCCTCTGCACCGTATACCATGAAGTAGGGAGACACCCCTGTGTTTCGACTGGTCTGGGTTCGGAGGCCCCAGACCACTGCCGGCAATTCTTTCATCCATCGACCGGGTGCTCTGTCGTTTTCGGTGTACAGCCTTTTCTTTAGGGCGTCAACGATCATTCCGTTAGCACGTTCGACTTGACCGTTGGCACGTGGATGTGCCACTGACACATATTTTATGACTATGCCTCTGTCATCGCAGAAATCCCAAAAAGTGGTGCCAGTAAACTGAGTGCCCAGGTCGGTGATTATGCTGTTCGGGATGCCGAATCTGTGTATGATTTGATTGAGAAACTCCACAGCCTTCTCGGAGGTTGCCTTGACCAGGGGCATGTATTCAATCCACTTGGAGAACTTGTCGATTAACACGAAGACAAACTTGAAATTGCCCGGGGCTGGTTTAAATGGTCTGATCATGTCAAGCCCCCAGCAAGCAAAGGGCCAAGACGACGGGATGGTTTGAATTTCATGGGCAGGTACGTGGGTCCTCTTAGCGAAAAACTGACATCCTTCGCAATGCCGAACCAGTTTTTCTGCGTCGCCGACCGCGGTTGGCCAATAAAAACCTGCTCGGAAAGCCTTTCCGACCAGCGTTCTAGATGCGGCGTGATTGCCGCAGGATCCAGCGTGTATGTCCTCCAAGAGCTTGATACCGTCATCTTGGGGTATGCACTTGAGCAGTACTTCGGAGCTTGCGTTTTTCCGCATGAGTTTTCCGTCGACCAGGATGTAGTTCTTTGATCGTCGGATGAGGCGCTCGTTCTCTGTTTTGTCCTGAAAGCCTGTCCCGTCTGATATGTATTTGATGAACGGGGTACGCCAGTCACGTCCACCGGTTGTCGGAGTGGCGTCATCTATGAGCATTGCCTCGGTGGGTTGCTTGTCGACCAGGGGGGAGCTTACGCTCGGCTCATGGATGTCCTGGACGAAAATGCCCCGCGGGATTTGGGCCCGAGATGAGCCTAACTTTGACAACGCATCTGCTGCTTGGTTCTTATCCCGGACCACGTGGATGTACTCTATGCCATAGAAGTTAGTTTCCCATTTGCGAATTTCTTTGCAGTAGAGATCCATCTTCTCGTGTGTTGCGTCCCACTCCTTGTTGAGCTGGTTGATGACCAAAGCGGAGTCGCCGTAGACATAGAGGCGCTTGACCCCCAGTTCAACGGCTAGTCGTATGCCATGTAAGCATGCTTCGTATTCGGCGACGTTGTTTGACGCCGGAAAAAGGATCCGAAGGACGTAACGGAGTTTGTCCTTGTTGGGTGATACGAACAATATCCTAGCGCCTGCACCGTTGATGTTCAAGGACCCGTCAAAGAACATTGACCAGTGGTCTGAGACATCGGGAACGGAAGGCTCGTTGAGATCCGTCCATTCGGCAATGAAATCGACCAGGGCTTGAGACTTGACAGTGGTGCGACTCTGGAACTCTAGGGAAAATGGACATAATTCCATTGCCCATTTCACGATTCTGCCATTGGCGTCTTTATTGCGCAGGATGTCCCCGAGAGGAAAGCTGGTTGTCACCAGGACTCGATGGCCGTCGAAGTAGTGCTTCAGCTTTCTTGACGTTATCAGAATGGCGTATATAAGCTTCTGTATTTGTGGGTACCTGGCCTTGGACTCGTTTAAGACTTCGCTTATGAAGTAAACGGGTCTCTGGACCTTGAAGACGTGACCTGGTTCATCTCGCTCGACCACTATTGCCGTGGAAACAACCCTGTCGGTTGCAGCAATGTAAAGGAGTAGGTCTTCATTGGGCTGAGGCGCTGTGAGGACAGGTGGTGAAGTGAGGAAGGTCTTAAGCTGAGTGAACGCAGCGTCGGCTTCCTCTGTCCAAGAGAATTTTTCTGACGCTTTCAATAGTTTGAAGAAAGGGAGGCCTTTTTCTCCCAGCCTTGAGATGAAACGACTGAGGGCGGCCATGCATCCGGTTAGCTTCTGAATATCCTTGACGTTTTTTGGTGGTCGCATGTCGAGTACGGCTTTGACTTTTGAAGGGTTTGGTCGTATGCCGTCGCGACTGACGACGTTGCCGAGCAGTAGACCGGAAGGAACGCCGAAAATGCATTTCTTGGGGTTGAGCTTCCACTTGTACCTATTGAGTGCCTTGAAGGTTCGGTCTAAGTTGTCGATTAGGGTGCTCGCGTCCCTTGTTTTTACGACCACGTCGTCCACATAGGCCTCGACGAGGTCATCGCGAATCTCGTCGTGGAGGCATTGCTGGATGGCCCTTTGATAAGTGGCCCCGGCGTTTTTAAGTCCGAAAGACATGGTAGTGTAGCAGTATGCGCCGAAGGGTGTGATGAAGGATGTTTTGATCTGATCTTCTTCCTTTAGCGAGATCTGGTGATAACCAGAGTAGCAATCTAGAAAGGAGAGGAGTTCGCATCCGGCCGTTGAGTCGACCACCTCGTCGATGCGAGGAAGACCAAAAGGATCTTTAGGACAGTGTTTGTTGAGATCGGTGTAATCAACGCACATTCTCCATTCATTATTCTTTTTGCGTACAAGAACCGGATTGGCGAGCCAATCGGGGTGATACACTTCTTTTATGAATCCGGCTGCTAGAAGCCGTGTTATTTCTGTCCTAATAGCCTCCTTTTTGTCACGAGCGAACCGTCGCAGTTTTTGCTTGATTGGTCTTGCGGTCTTCGAGACATTTAAGGAGTGCTCGATCAGGTTTCGTGGGACACCGGGCATGTCTGCGGGTTTCCATGCGAAAACGCTCACGTTGTCCCTTAGAAACCTGACGAGCGCGTCTTCCTATTTTGGATCCAGGTTAGCCCCGATGAGGGCTGTCTTCTCGGGGTTGCCTTCGACCAGCTGCACTTCTTTGTACTTCTTGGATTTCGAGTTCTTCCTGGCTGTCTCCTGCTCAGGTAATCGGAGCTGGTCGGGAGGCAGCTGTGCGGCTTGGTTTGCTGTTTCCGCCATGCGGATTGAGAGGTCGATTGCCTCGGTGATCTTGAAGCTTTCTTCTTCGCAGGTGTACGCGGTGTAGACGTTGCCTCTGACGGTTAGGACACCCTTCTCCGTGGGCATCTTAAGGACTAGGTATGAGTAGTGCGGGACTGCCATGAACTTTGTCAGCGATGGGCGGCCCAGTATGGCGTGATAGGTCCCGTCGAAATCCGCGACTACGAAGTTGATGAACTCCGTCCGGAAGTGATCGGGTGTGCCGAATTGGACAGGCAATGTTATCTGTCCGAGGGGCACCGAACTTTGACCTGGCAAAACCCCCCAGAATTGGGCGTCGTAAGGTTTTAGTTGTGCCGGTGATATCTTGAGGGCGGGCAGGCTGTTGCGGAAGAGGATGTCGATGGAGCTTCCCCCGTCCACGAGCACGCGCTCGAATCTGATGCTATTGATGCAGGGATCAAGAATCAGTGGGAAACGACCCGGCTCTGGGATAGCGGCCCACTGGTCCTTCCTGCTGAACGAGATCTCCCTGTGGGACCACGCGGGAAATTTCGGATCTGCGATCAGCCCGTCCGTGCTGTCTATGTGTAATTAATTTATTTTTTTATCTACATTTAATGTTCAATGCATGTGTCCAAAGATTCGATGTGATGGATGAAAAATTTTTGGATGGAAACTAAACAAGGCCTAAAAAAAAGCTGCATGTAAAGTTGAAAAGCATCAGCTTCAGCAGTGAAGTTCACCTGTGACAAACGGAGGCTTTCAGGTCTTACACCAAAATCTAATTTTTTTTCAATATTTTCTATCACATCGAATTTTGCAATACATGCATTGAGCATTAAATATAGATAAAAAAATAACTAATTACACAATTTATCTATAATTTGCAAGACAAATCTTTTGAGTCTAGTTAGATCAACTCCAAGAGCTTGGCTAATCTTGTTGTGGAAGATATTTTAGAATTTGCATAGCAAAAAGTAGGCTCCAACAGATCTATTATCTGGTTTGTAAAATAGAAAGTTGGCTATTCTTTAATGATGGTCATATATAGTCAACCATTGACACTGGCTATCTGATTTTGTAAAACAACAAGACTGTTGTGGACTTCTTCTTTTTTAAGAAGTTTTCTATTTTACAAAGTTTCTAAACAATGGAATTTGACTACTAATTTTAACCAAACTTTTGGAGTTGTTCTTAGAGCATCTCCAAGGCCTTGTTTACTTTCTCCCAAAAACCAAAAACCTTTCAAGATTCTCTGTCACATCGAATATTTGGACGCATGCATGGAGTATTAAATATAGACAAAAATATAAACTAATTGCACGATTTGTCTGTAATTTGCGACACGAATCTTTTGAGCCTAGTTAATCTATGATTGGATAATATTTGTTAAATACAAACGAAAGTGCTGCAGTGTTCCGAAGTTTTTTCGGACAGCAACTAAACAAGGCCCAAGAGTCTTTGCAAATCTCACTCTCTAAATCATCATTTAGAGAACCATTTCCATAAAAATTACTTTCTATATTTCTTTACTCTCCAACAGCTTTTCTATTTCTCGTGTGCACTCGTCTTCTATTTTTAGCTAGCGAAAAATGCAGAATAAAAGATGACTATATTTGCATAACCATTTAGACAAGTTGTTGAAGAGTAATTTTTACCAAAATCTCTATTCCTAGCACTTAGGAAGGATTTAGAGAGTCTCTTGGAGTTGCTCTATGGTTGAATAATTGTTGCTAAATACAAACGAAAGTGATACAATACCCAAAAACTTTTCACCTAACAAACTAAACAAGGTCATAGTCTACGTTATAGCCTATTTTAAACTATCCAACTACCTACTTACTATATGTCTCAAAATAAATGATGTATCATTTATTGAGATTCTTTTCAAATTTCACCAAATATATATTCAAAAATACTAATATTTATGCTATATAATAAGCATTATTATATCATGGAATGAATATTTATAATAAACTTATTTGCCGATATAGATTTGGATACTATTTTCTATATACTTAGCCTACTCTAAAAAACCGTATAGTGCATTTATCCTGACGGAAAGGAGTAGGCTACAATAAGATCCAAACGAGATCTAAGTGGTAGTATATATAGTACCTTTTCATTCTGTGATACCATTTTCGTAATAATTCATCAAAACATAAAAGTCATTATTTTATGATTTCATCACATTTTTATCTTTTTCATTAGTTATTTTGATTAAAAACTCAAAGATCATGACCTCATCCACTTTTGATTACCTATTATAGTACTATGTTCGACTGTTTTCGCTCCTACTACAAATTAGAGAAGGATATACTCCAAAATAAAGTGTATGTCTCGCACTTTGAGGGATCATAAATTTCAAATTTGACTAAATTTATAAAAAATAATTTTAATATTTGTACCTCTAAATAGGATCATACTACAAAAACATATGATGTGGCTAATCTATTGATGATTATTTGATATTATAAGTTTTAGTATTTTTCATATATATGTTTTTGGCCAAACTTAAATTTATTGACTTCTTGACTGAGATATGCAATTTTTTGAGGTACTAGGGGCATGTTTGGATCCTGCCACCCACTAAACTTTAATTGGATAAATTTAGTTGCTAGCAATCCAAGTAGCCCAACTAAAAGACCAGTCAAAGTTAGTGTTGGAAGAAACAAACACCCCAGCTAAAATATCATGCGTAGGAATTAGGCCTTGTTTAGATACACCCAAAAACCCAAAACTTTACAAGATTCCCCATCACATCGAATCATGCGTGGAACATTAAATAGATATAAAAAAGATAACCAATTGTACAGTTTATCTGTAAATCACGAGACGAATCTTTTAAGCCTAATTGCTCCATGATTGGATAATGTTTGTCAAATAAAAACGAAAGTGTTACAGTGTCAAAATCCAAAAAGTTTTTGGATCTAAACAAGGCCTTAGGATCCGGGGCTGCCGCACTTTTGCATGTCTCACAAAAAGAGGGGGGCAAACTATGATTCGATGCAATGCAACAACATTCCTTCCTTGTTTAGTTTTAAAATTTTTTACAAAACAGACACTTTCATTTGTATATAATAAATATTGTCCAATCATGAGTTAACTAGACTCAAAAGATTAATTTTTTCCCTAAACAAGTGTGAGCGTGATCTGGCTAGCAATTGACGTTGGCGAAGCCGTCACTGGAGCTGGCTGGAGAGCCGGGAGGGAGACCTCGCGTGGTGGCTGCTGTCTTGCTTCGGAAGTGGAAGTGGCCCTGCTGCTGTGTGCTGTGGGCTGTGGCGGGGGGAACAGCGCGTGGCCTCCACGCCACCTGCCCGCGACGCCGCCGCCGCCTTTTGCCCTGTGGCCGTGGGAAACAAGTCAACGCGGAGGCAGCAGGCACCAGGCAGGCAGCTGGCAGCGTTCCCGTGGCTTCCCGCCCAACGAATCGAGCGGGCGCAAGGCGAATTCCGCGTTGCCTTCCTTTCCGGGCCTTGTTTAGTTTCGAAAAGTCTAGTACTGTAGTACTTTTTTTTTTTGTTTGTGACAAATATTATCCAATCATAGACTAACTAGGATCAAAAGATTCGTCTCGTGATTTACAGCTAAACTGTGTAATTAGTTTTTGTTTTCGTCTATATTTAATATTTCATGCATGTGCCAGAAGATTCGATGTGACGGAGAATCTTGAAATTTTTTTTAATTTTCAGAGTGAACAAAAGAAGGCCCCAGATCCCGTGGCTAGTCCACCGTGACCGTGCGACTGCCAAGCAGAAAAGCAGAGGGTCGTTTCTCGTTTCGTTGGCCACCGCCGGCGCCGCGTGCGTGAACCGTGACGTGCTGCTGCTGCTGCCCACCGAAAAAATAGCATCTGCATCCAGACGGCAGCGGCACACCGTCCTCCTGCGCTTGTACCTCGCGCTACAAGCCTACAGCTACAACTAGTACTGTACAACAACATCCTTTCCTGCTCCACCTCACGAAGGTGCGATCCAAATGAGTTCGCGGGCAGGGTTCGCAGCGCAGGATGCGGGCTGTGTTTAGGCCTTGTTTAGTTCCGAAATTTTTTTGGGAAATCGACACTGTGACACTTTCGTTTGTATTTGACAAATATTGTCTAATTGTGGACTAACTAGGCTTAAAAGATTCGTATCGTCAATTCCGACCAAACTGTGCAACTAGTTTTTATTTTCGTCTTTTCTTAATACTCCATGCATGCGTCTAAAGATTCGATGTGACGGGGAATGTGAAAAATTTTACAAAATTTTCTGGGATCTAAACAAGGCCTTAGTTGGTGGAGAGACACTGTAGTATTTTTTATTTGTTTATGATAATTATTATTTAATTATAGATTAACTAGGTTTAAAAGATTTATCTCGTAGATTTTGGTCAGCAATTAGTTTTTATTTTTGTCTATATTTAATCTGTATGTATATGTTTAAAGATTTGATGTGACGTAAAATTTTGAAAAATTTTAGATTTTAGGGTGAAAGTAAACAACGCCAGGCCCAAGTGTCTAGAGTCTGACGACCTCTCCTCTAGGTCTTTGCACCTTTTCGTTTTGGGCTGCCAGATTTTGGCCTTGTTTAGAGCATCTCCAACAGTTCCCTACTTCTCACTTGCCAAATTGTGAGTTTTAGCAAGTTGCTATAATGATTTAACAAGTTGAAAAAAGCTCATTTCCAACAGTTCTCTATTTCTCCTTGCCAAATAAAAAAAAAGAGGAGGCCCACCTCGTTTAGTTTGTTGACCAGTACTTTGCTTGGCCGATCGATACCGCTTCATCCATCGCGCGATCTCCTCCATCGCGCACGAACACGGCGCCTTCCTCACGCCGCCGCTGGAACACGTCGCCGTGGTGGTGAAACAGGACAACGGCGCCCCAGCCCCCCCTGCCGCAGGTCAGCATCTCTCCCTTGTAGCGCTAGTTTTTTTTTTATCTGTATGCCCGGTTATGTGATCTAGGTATTGATGTTGATCCTCTCTACTCGCGATTAGGAATCATGCCTAGGAAAAGATCCCGTGCTAGAAGAGTACTAGAGGAGTCATCATCCGATGACGATGAATTGCTAATATTATCGACTGCTCAACTTGTGCAAGCCGCCTTCTCCAATGAAAAAGGAAAACACGGTGGCTCTGTGAAAGGTCATAGAGTTCTTCACCGTGATAGACAAGGTGGACACGACAGGATGTTTCAAGATTACTTAGCGGACAATCCAACATACACCGATGAGATGTTCCGTCGGAGGTTCTTGGTCTTACAACTTTTCATTAATTTGTTTTACAAGCTGAAATCTTATTGTAGTTATGAACATTTTGTTTTGTTCTTCAGGTACAGGATGTCTAGGGACCTTTTCAAGCGCATAATGAAAGCTGTGGAAGAGCATGATGATTACTTTGTCCAGAAAAGAAATGCGGCCAATGTTCTTGGACTGAGTTCCTTCCAAAAAATCACTGCAGCAATGCGTATGCTTGCATATGGGGTTCCTGCTGATGCGACAGACGAGTATGTTCGCATTGGCGAGAGTACTGCACTTGAGAGCCTGCGCAGATTTGTTCGGGCAGTTATTGAAGTTTTTGGTGATGAATACCTCAGGAGCCCTAATGAAAAGGACATAGCACGCTTACTTGCATTGGGTGAGAAAAAGGGATTTCCAAGCATGATAGGGTCCATTGATTGTATGCATTGGGCATGAAAGAACTGCCCATATGACAAACAAGGTCAGTTCAAGGGGCATTGCGACAAGCCCACTATCATTTTGGAGGCTGTTGCTTTAGAAGACCTTTGGATATGGCATGCCTTCTTTGGAATGCCCGGGTCTCACAATGACATCAACGTTCTTGATAGATGTCCCTTGTTTGATAACTTGGCGGAAGGTATTGCTCCAGAAGTGAAGTTTACCGTTAACGGCCATGACTACACAATGGGTTATTACCTTGCAGATGGTATATACCCCTCATGGGCTACTTTCATCAAGTCCATCACTCTGCCTATGGGGAACAAGAAGCAATATTTTGCCAAAGCACAAGAAGCAGCGAGAAAGATGGTCGAGAGAGCTTTCGGTGTTCTTCAATCAAGGTGGGCAATTATTCGAGGACCCGGACGTCCTTGGGACAGTGAGACTTTGGCACTGATCATGAGGGCTTGTATCATCATGCACAACATGATTATAGAAGATGAAGGATACGTGGTTGATCCTCAGAAGCGTTTTGATTATGGTGGTGACAATGTGGAGCCTGAACATGGTAGAGCTCATCGCACACTTGAAGAATATATTGAAGCGCATAGAAAGATCAGAGACAAGGACACCCATGTGCAGTTGAAGGAAGACCTCATCGAACACCTGTGGAACAATCATCCAGATTTATATTCGTACAATATATGATTTCCTATTTTATATTGTTTAAGCACTTTAGTCTTAGCAAATTTATATTGTTTCAAGCGCAATGAACCCTCTATATTTTATAGTCAATTTTGTATGAAATATTCAAGTGAAAACATTTGTATTATTTCTATTTTTATAGTGCTTCTTGTCTGTGTGAAGGATATTATGAAAACATTAGCAGGTGATGGCGACAAAGTGCTCACGTACATGAAATACTAGAGCATGGCCAATTAACACAAAAGCAAATATTCGCCAAACATAATGATTTGGTAGCTGGTACAATATGTAAACTGAAATAGACTAATTGTTCATTGCATAAAAAACTAAATTGATAGCAACTTGATTTGGAAAAAAAGCAACTAAATTTCAGCTTGAGTTCCACAACGCTTGGCAACAATGTCCTCCTGCATCATCTTAAGCCATTGAAGCTGCGCCGGGTTTAGGCCATTGAAGCTCGCCAACATAATATCTTTCTCTTGCTTTAGCAACTCGGCTTCAGCTCTCTTCTGCTCAGCTTCAGCTCTCTTTTGGTCAGCATCAGCTCTCTTGAGTTCAGCTTCAGCCCTTGTCTTCTCTAGCGCTAGATTTTCCTTGTCAACCTCAAGGGCAGCCACAAACCTCTCTTGTTTTGACTTTTCTTTTTCCTTATCGGTCTCCTCCTTCTTTGCCCACATCTTGTCGATCGCCTCCGCGCATACTTCCGCACCACCTCCCCAAAGATTAGCTTTCACCTTCTTAATTCCATCTGACCTTTTCCTGGGCTGTGTTTCTGGCACATCAGCAGCTGCGGCTGATTTTTCAGAGCTGGTTTCTTCTTCATCCCTTGGCCTGGACTCCTTTGAGGCCTTCTGAGTCTTTTTGTTTTTTTCCAGTTTCTCAAGCTCTGCGATCTCTACCATCTTGGCTGCCCACTTGTCTTCATCCTTCAGTACGTTCCAACAAGGGATAAGAGTGAATTTCTTTTTGTCCTTGTCTTCCTCCATGTACAACTTGCATGCTACAGACACCTGCACAACAATGTACCAATTTATATATGAGTCACAAACAGATTAAAAACAGATTAAAAGCAGATTAAAATTTTTTTGGTAAAACAGATTAAAAGCACGACATAACTCTACCATGTCTGTGACAGTGTGTCCACTTTGATGCCTGCGTTTAATCGCCTCATAGCATCCGCAAAATTTGTTCACTTGATGCTGAATTGTGAACCACCGATACATAATGGAACTCTCTGTCCGCACAGTTTCAGTTTTTTTGTTTTGCTCAAAATAAGCATGAACTCGACCCCAAAAAGTGTTACGAGTTTGGTTGGCCCTATTGAGAGAATCCTTGCTAGCGTTCAACCAGGCGGAGCAAACAACTTCATCTTCCTTGAAATGAAAATTCTTGGAACGCTTGGTATGGTTCTTACTCTTGTTAGCACGACTTGTAGGCACGATTTCAACATCGGCATCTGGACTAGACTGTGTACCTGTAGCTGGGGAGACTGGAATGGCGAGGTCGTCCAAACCAACAACATGTTCGGCTTGTCCATTCAGGAGAATGCCCCCTAAGAAATTTTCTTCTTCCGTATCCATCATTCTAAACAAGTGCAATTTATCATCAGCAACATACTATGTGTACAATCATCAAAAACTTTGCAACCCCGACTACGTACCCCGACCAGCAATTTATCATCATCAACGTACAATAATAGAGTATCATCAAGGAACAGCTAGCAACATACTATATGTCCGATCATCAGCAAGGAATAAACAACAAAGTACCCATGAACGTATGCCGTAAAATTCAGAGAACTATCCTAAAATATTTGCATCAGAATTAGACAACTATCATCAATCTATGCAACAAACATACAGTACCATCAATCTAGACTATCATCTATCACTACATGCAGGAGGTTCACGCGAACAGATCGAATAAACACACGGCCATGAACTGATTCTACCGCGAGATCAATTAATCTACCAGCTGAACCCTAGCCTATCGATGAGAAAGGCATGAACCTAATCGCAAACCTGGATGGCGGCGCAAAGCTGAACCCTAGCCTATCGTGAGATCGAAGACAACGGGGAGAAGCACGTACCTGATCGCAAAACTGGATGTCGGCGCAAGGAGGACGGGCGCGATCCGCGATCACTCGTCCGGTTCCCTAGTGGCGGCACAAGGAGGACGATCGAGAGGGAGGACGTGCGAGAGGGAGGACGTGCGGGAGGGAAGAGTTTCACGCGGGAAGGAAAAGTCCGACGCGCGCCATCCACCCTCCGAGAACCGCGACGCTCGATGGCAAGGAGATGCGCGTGCGCATTTTTACGCACCGGGGGGCTCTCGATGGCAACTTGGCAAAAAATGGCAAACTAAATGGAGAACTGTTGGAGATTGAAATTTTGATGTTTTGCCAAATTTTAGAGGATGGCAACCCATATAGGGAACTGTTGGAGATGCTCTTAGTTGGTAAAAATTTTGGATTTTGGGTACCGTAGCACTTTTCGTTTGTTTATGGCAAATACTGTCCAATCATAGACTAATTAGGGTCAAAAGATTTATCTCGCGATTTACAGGTAAACTGTATAATTAGTTTTTGTTTTCGTCTAAATTTAATACTCTATGTATGTGCCGCAAGATTCGATGTGACTGAGAATTCTGAATTTTTTGAACTAAACAAGGCCTTTATTCATTTTCATGCGTGCCAGGTCCAGGTGTCTGGCTGTGGATTATCTATCTGCTGGTTTTCTGGGACACGCGTACGTCATCCTTGCACACCGTGCCCATTCACAGGACAAAGGTCTGCGTAACTCCCTCGGTTCAAAAAAATAAATAAATAAAATAGTACACTCCAAGTCTTTCAAAAAATCAACCAATTTTAAATTTGTTTCGATCTAAAAAAAGTAATCATGAATTTTATTTTTATAAAAATTACCTTTGGAGACTAAAATATCGATAGTATTCTTTTATAAATTTAAACAAATTTGAAATTGCTTGGGTTCTTAAAAACGAGATTTCTTTTTAAAAAAACGGAGTGAGGAGTACTCACTGTAAATCACGTTTCACTTCTCATAGTTTCCATGTAACCGATAATAATTTACTTTGATTATTATTTCTTATAAAAAAACTTTGTTTATAAGAAGTCAAAGAATCTTAAATTTGTTAAATGTATGAATGTGTAATAAATTATAAAATCAATTATGACATATATTTTTATACTAAAAAAATTAAAAATATGAATACAAATTTAGTGAATATTAAATTTGTTTGATTTTTTGAGAAATAAGACTTTTAATTCTTTTAGGTAAGAGGGAATATTGTCTCCACTGCGTGCTCATATATGACAACCGCACGAATCTTTAACACCTTTTTAGTCTTTGCATACCAAATTTCTATGAATTTTCTTCTATAATGCATATGTATCTAAATTTGTTATTTTGGTACTTTCTTTACACAACTAAAAGCTTATCCAGCGCATTGTTGCGGGAATTGTGGATTAGTAGATTGCATGGTATGGTAACGTAGACAACAAAATGCTTAGGTATCTTACTGATGTAGACATTATAGTTGCATGTGATATTGGACTTATAGTTGAACAACTTACATGTTGAGATAAATAGCTAGTTGGATTTTACTTAGTGGATTTAATTATATATAATAGTGCATTGTCTAGTTGTACAAGTTGCATGTTGAGATAAATAGCTACTAAGTTTTGCTTTATAAAAGCATAAGATAAGTTTGAATATCAAATGTTTTACATCTATAGATACGCTTGAATGTGCCTAGTTTTATTTTTTTTTAAAAAAAACACTCTTAGGCATGTTTTTCTAAAGAATTTTCATGATTTTATCGACAGAGAAATTACATTGAATATTGTCTTTTTTAAATAACGAACAACCACCGGCTAGTTTTTTTTACTTTCTTGTTTGTATATAGAATAGAGAAGTGATTCACTTGGATTACCTGATTACCTGAAGAAGTTTCGTTCTATTGTATTTGACAGCTGCTGAGTTATTCTCTTCGAGAATCTGCTCAATAGAGCGCTCCCAAACGGCCCTTCACAAGAGTCCATTCATCAGCTGCAAGTGGAATTGCTTTCTGGTGGGGCGATAAGAACAAACCTGTGCTAGGACACTTTGCTGCGGCAGTTTGCTTGCTCTCTTTCGCCCGTGCTCTTTTCTCCCCATTTCTCTAGGGGACACCTGTTGGTCTTCTGCGACGGCAGGCTGCATACGCGTACGTGACGACACGTAACTTGAAGGGCAGCGACACACGGCAATGCAGCGATATAGATAGAAAAAAGAAATACCAATTCATGGATGCAGCAACTTGCTCTGAACCCTTGATTGAACTGTAACCTGTCCTGTTTGACTGCTTTAGGAAAAGCAAATACTGATACTAACGTGACGAGTTTTCTTTGTTAGACTAGTGTCAAAAGAAATGCAACATCAAGTCCTTATCCTGTACAAGGCATCGTGCTAACATTTCCGTCTCACTTTAGTCTTCCCCTTTTATAAGAAAAAAAGTCTCTTGACAGATCATGGTTACTTAGCAAGTTAGGTAAATCCCAAATGTTGTAATTGCTCCTGTGAATTTTTTATTGGCCTTTTTTTTTTGCCTGTCTGAACCAATTGGACTTGCCAACAAGTCGCCCGTCAAAATCTGTCATACGGTCTTGGCAATCTTAGCCAAGAAATCAGATTCTACGATCCTCTTCAGTAGTCTCTACAATTTCATGTTTAAAGAATACAGGTAGAAGTAATCGACCTTTTCAAACTTTGGTTGCCGGTATGAACGCCAAAATCAACCTTTGGGGCATTGCAAAGGAATGGCTAAGGGTACGTTCGGATGAAAGGCCTCAACCCTCTAGCAACAAGGAACACCACATTCAAAATACGGGGGTCCTGATAGATACAGCCAGCCTTCATGGTAAAAACAAATGGAGTATAAGTATCTTCTGATATATATATGAACTGGATCTGTATATTGCCTCATATGTACAATTAAACAACCAGTTCAGTCCTTTTGCAGCTTTGTTACTCCAATTCAGCGAATACAAATAACGGTTAGCTAGATTGTGATGTGTGAACCGAAAACGAGAAGACGACAGGGAACTCAACTGCATAAAGCATCTGAGACCAATAATCGATGCCAACCAACTCAACTACTTTTGAAGAGAGCCTTGTATCATAGAAGTTAGTGATGGATGGACTCGAGCGGTCTTCAATGATCGTGCAACACTTCTTCCTTCTGAATATTCCTCACCAAGAGGCCATCTTGGCCGCAGCTCATACTGCACCACGCAAGAATTGATCAGGCAAAGAAAATAGGGAAGTAGTTTGTGAAAATTGTGACAGCAGTTTGAGATTCTCCAGTTAGTAGACACCTCCCACAACCAAAGGAATAGGCCTGATCCAAGAGCCAAAACTATCCGGCATGGTGCCATTTTAATTAAAGAAATAAGATGCCATGGTTCTGATTGTTGACAGTGCTAATCTACAGATTATCAAACTTCAAAATTAGAACAAATGCAATTATTTTGGGATTACTGGAAGTGTAATTGGATGCAACCTTAAAAACCAACATCACGAACTACCTCCCACTTAAATGACAATTGGATTGCTGTTTATTTGTCACTTGCCTTTCCCCCCTTTGCCACACCAATGTTTTTGACTTTTTGTGGTATATATGAGCATTCTTTGGTTTCAACAAAGTTTTGGTTAGTAACAAAGTTGACAAAATGTTCCAGTTATGAGTAATAATTCAGAGCGGCTAAAGTAACATGACAAGAATTGTGTCGTGTGGTCGCAATTCATTATTTCGGCAGTCATGCCAGATCTTCAAACAGTGAGAAATAAACATAAAAAATAAAGAGCCTGCTCAAGCCAGCCACTATAAATGATTGAAGAGGACGAAGTTCATACTAGTTAACTTAAGAAGTGACCACAGAAACTTTTGCAAGAAATAAATGCAAGCCAAGCTGCAGACCTGCTTGTCATCAGGCTCATTAGCAGCAGGTGGATCCTCAAATCTCCCCACAGCGAAGTGCTCAATCCCAGTCCAAGCAATCATGACGCCTATGCAAATGCAGCAACATAGTATAACTGATTGTTATTGATTATTCAGAATTATACAAAGAATGAAGACTATTGTAATGACAGCTAGAATAATTAGGTCACATACTTCAATTTGACAAACAAGCAAAAAAGGGAAAAATAATAGCATGGCCTAGGGTCTATAGTGAAAAACAAAGAACTGCAATGGGTTGTATAATAGTTGACTTTGAATACAAGAAAATTTGGTTGACAGACTAACTGTATTTTAGTATATAAGTTGCTAAGACTTTTCATTTAACTTATTACCATTGTCAGTACAAAGGCTTGGAGGAGGAGATACAAGTTGTAGGCCATTATTCTCAGCAACTTGATTCAAGCGAGTCCTAACATACTTGTTTGATGCGACACCTCCTGAAACAACCTTTTTATAATTGGATAAGTCAACACTGGATGAGTTGAGGGATTTGAATTTAGCCAACATCAAGATATCTGAGTTACAAAGTATTTGATGGAAGGTTCCATCTTCAATGCCCATTCAACTGCTCGCTGGCATCTTTCTTCCAAATGTAACACAGCAACTCGCTGCATAGGTCAAAATTATCAGAAAAACTATCGAAAATCCTCAGTAAACATTGAGTACATTATCCATCGTGTACAACCTGAAAAGAGGCAGCAATGTTCGCCCTTAATTGTCTGTCTTCCTCCGATGCGGACGAAATGGGAACATCCTCTGTACATCTATCACAATGTAAATCATAGGCCAGTTAAGAAACTAATCATATTATCATGACTACAAAGCCCTCCCCGTGAACATGTTCTCTAAAAGAGGAAAAAAAACTTTCATGTTTTAAGACAAAGTTACTAAACTTCATATATGATCACTTGCACAGGTTTCGATTTTTCCTACTTAAAATAAATATTTTCTAAGTGTAAATGAGACCTTAAACATGTTCATTTAGGCATTTCAAATGAAGTAGTTATCTCTCAATTTAGAACTTTGAACTTGAGGTAAATAGAAAGTGCCAAATACTACTGTCTCAAAAGGATACTAAATCGATGGTTCTACTAGAAACACCAGAAAACCAGTTCATATTTATGAAAAGGAGAGGACAAAAAGACCAGAAGGGATAGTATGTCCATACAAGTTCTTAGATTCAATTGCCAATCGAACTTGAGTCTTCAGGCCAGCATAAGAAAAATTGCAATCTTTGTGTTGCCGCATTGGAACCTGAAAATATATAAAAAGTTATAAACAATAACATCATGTAGCATAATCAAAATAAAAAACAGATAATAACATATACATCTTAATTTTGAAAAAAAAGAAAAATATCAGCAGACTTACTTTGAACTTAACAGCATTTGGATCACCTTCCAGAGCAAGCTCTTCAAGAGCAGGACCACCACCTTTCCGCATATCAAGGCCCAACCATCTAGCTGATTTGTCATATGCCTCACCAATCGCATCATCTATACTAGTCCCCAGTTGAATGTATTGCCCAAGGCCACGAGCAAGAACAAGAAGATTGTGTCCTCCTGAACATATTAACTTGTTAAGACACCTTAAAGCCAAAAGAATATTTCTTCTGGCCGGATTATTGCACAACTTTGCTGTCGAATTAGCAAATATGGTTAAGGAAATTAGGCTGAGGTAAGTTCTCCATTGAGTTACATGCACTTTGTCAACTGGTACTACATTTATTTTGTAAACAACTGAAATCATCTGCCATACATTTCATTTTAATAATTTCAACAGGATATAGGGCGAAATGTGGTAATCAGTTTAATAGCTTATGCATTGGAATAAGACGGAAACATTTAAGCGGAGAGACAACTAGACAAAGTGCAAATAAAGCAGCTAAGATGTCAGAAGTTAAAAAGGAACTCTATGATCATGGAATAATGTCAGAATGATCATCCAAGTAGAAAGGCACAGAAGAGTGTTTTTTTTTCCCTCGAACATGCAGGAGAGCTGCGTATCATTATATTAAGAATGGAAAAAAGTGGTCTTAAAGGCACAGAAGAGTTATAAAATATGATAATTATTTTGTGTTGAAACAGATGGGGGAAATGCAATTATGTTTCTGGCGTGTTAAATATTGTGCCATGGGCTTCTATCCTTGGAAACCACATCTTATGACAATTCTCATAGGCAAGTTAGGCTAAGTTTGGCACATCTTAGTTTAGTAAATGTGTATTCTAGACGCTCTAAATGTTTGTTTTTTCTGGTGGGTCCAGGCTCAACATCGAGGGCTGATCCCAATTTCAAAGTTGATGACAATCATATTAAGACATATTGATCCATAGAAAAGTTAAGCAAATAGTATTGTATCATATAATACTGAGGCATAATAATGTAGTTAGCACACACCTGAAATTAGAAGAGCCAGAAATGGGAACTCAAGGTCCTTATTCACTAGCCTGACAAGGATCAAACAACATCAACTGCGAGTACAATGCATGCATAAAGTTAGAAATATAGTGAGGCACTTATGCAATCTTTTGTTTAAGTTCATATAACATTGTCCTTAGGTTTAGCAAGTTTGGCATGCTCTAAGTAATGTTTTTTCTTGAACATGCAGGAGAGCTACGTACCATTATATTAAGAAGAAAAAAAGGGGAAGAACCCTTAAAAAACACACACCTACTCACACCAAAGACTTAAACGATATGCATGCCTTTTCTAGAACAATGCATAGCCTCAACCCCAGTCTAACAAAACTATGACACAAAGGCAGAGAGGTGCGAAACAACTCGAGCTCTGACCAAAACCCAGAGGTACACTCCTCACTGAAGGCCGAACTGGCCAACTGTATTAGATTGATTGAGATGATTACAGGGGGATACACACATATATATAGCAGAGTACATGGGCCTGAGGAGGCCAACAGCCAGCCCAATAGGGAAGGCGCAAGCTAATTCTAACACCCCCCGCAGTCAGAACGGTAGCTGGCTGGACGTTCAGACTGGAGCGAAAATCAGTGAAGACGGATGAAGGAAGACCCTTGGTGAAGACGTCAGCAAATTGGGATGTGGTGGGGACATGGAGGACCCGAACAGCCCCAATGGCAACGCGTTCCCGTACGAAGTGGAGATCGATCTCCACGTGTTTGGTACGCTGGTGTTGTACAGGGTTGGTGGAGAGGTAGACGGCGCTGACATTGTCGCAATAGACGAGGCAGGCTGATGACATGGGGTGATGAAGTTCCTGGAGGAGTTGATGTAGCCAGGTAGCTTCAGCAACGCCATTTGCAACTGCACGATATTCAGCCTCCGCACTGGAGCGGGAGACGGTGGGCTGCCGCTTGGATGACCAGGAGACGAGGCTGCTGCCGAGGAAGACTGCATAGCCCGAGGTAGAACGGCGGGTGTCTGGACAGCCAGCCCAGTCAGCGTCGGTGTAGACAGTGAGCTGTGACGGAGATGACCTCGGAATGACCAGGCCATAGTCCAAGGTGCCCTTGAGGTAGCGGAGGATCCTTTTGGCAGCAGTGAGATGAGTTTCTCGAGGGTCGTGCATGTGGAGGCAGATTTGTTGGACGACATATGTTTGGCCTGGTGAAGGTCAAGTACTGGAGAGCCCCTGCGAGGCTGCGGTATGCTGTAGGATCTGCAACAGAGGGGCCATCAGAGGCAGAGACCTTGGCACAAGTGTCGACCGGGGTGGAACAAGGCTTGCAATCACTCATGCCATTCCGGGTGATGATGTCCAAAGTGTACTGCCGTTGAGAGAGAAAGAGGGAGTTGCCCTGCTGCTCAACATGCATGCCGAGGAAGTGATGAAGTGGACCAAGATCCTTCATAGCAAATGCCTTTTTCAGAGCCTCAATAACACGGTGGAGGAGCTGCTGTGAGGAAGCTGTCAGGACAATGTCATCCACATAGAGGAGCAAGTAAGCTGTCTCGGTGCCTCGGTGAAAAATGAACAATGATGTATCTGATCTGGCTTCAGAGAACCCCAGGGAAAGCAGATGGGAGGCAAAGCAGCTGTGCCATGCCCGTGGCGCCTGTTTAAGTCCATACAGGGACTTGTTAAGTTTGCACACATGAGTAGGATGAGTAGAATCTACAAAACCAGTGGGCTGCGAGCAGTAGACAGTCTCAGACAGCGTCCCATGGAGGAAGGCATTCTTCACATCGAGTTGATGAATTGGCCATTGCCGAGAATGAGCCAAGGTGAGGACAGTACGAATAGTAGCCGGCTTGACCACAGGACTGAACGTCTCATCGTAGTCAATACCGGGACGTTGGGTAAAGCCACGGAGGACCCAGCGAGCCTTGTATCTGTCCAAAGTCCCATCAGCGTGAAATTTATGCTTGAAAATCCATTTGCCGGTGACTATATTTGCTACGTTGGGTCGAGGGACAAGATCCCAAGTGTGATTATCCATGAGTGCAGCGTACTCTTCTTCCATGGCCTGGCGCCAATGAGGATCAGTGAGGGCGTCGCGGCATGATCGTGGGATGGGTGAGATAGCCTCAGCATGGAGGCCAAGGCGAGGTTGCTGGAAACCAGCCTTTCCACGGGTCGTCATGCTGTGGGTGTTGACGAGCGGTGGGATGGGAACAACACCAACAGGAGGAGCAGCCTTCACGAAGCGTGGCGGGGAAGGAATGATGCTGGAGCGTCGAGTAGGAGCAGCAGGAGTCGGTGAAGGGGGGGATGCCGGTGGAGGAGCACGCCGCGTGTAGACATGGACGATTGGCGGCCGAGTAGGGGCAGCAGGGGCTGCTGCTGGGGGAGCGCGCCGTGTGTAGACGTTGACGACCGGCGGCCGCTGAAATGAGGCCGCTGGGGGGGCCAGCGGCTGGGACACCACCTGGGGCGTCTGGGGGACCAGTACAGCAGGCGCTTGCTGCACCGGGGAATCCTGGACTGCGCTGGACACAGCAGGAGCCCGTGGCATCCGTGCGCGCGTCCGGGGTACCAGGGGCACCTCCTGGAGTTCCTCCTGAGGCAGCGGAGGTGCCTGGATTTCCTGGGCTGGTGGAACAGGACCAGCACAGGGAGTGTTGGGGTTACCTGCAGGAGAGGAAATAGCTTGGACAGGAGCACCATTAGTTAGAAAATCAAGATCAGTAGGAGAAGGTGAGGGATGTTGGTGGGAAAAGGGGAAGGAGGATTCGTCAAACACAACGTGACGAGAGATGATGACACGATTAGTGGCTAGATCAAGACACCTATACCCTTTGTGATCGGTGGAGTAGCCAAGAAAGACGCACAGAGTGGACCGTGGGGCGAGTTTGTGTGGTGTGGTGGCAGTAAGGTTGGGATAGCACGTGCAGCCAAAGACCCGAAGCTCATGGTAGGAGGGAAGAGTACCATAGAGAGCAAAATGAGGAGTGGACATGTTGAGGGTCTTGGTGGGGAGACGATTGAGGAGGAGAGTAGCAGTGGTGAGGGCGTCAGCCCAATAAGAGGGGGGCATGGACGCTTGGAAGAGGAGAGTGCGAATGATGTTGTTGGTGGTGCGGAGAATACATTCAGCCTTGCCGTTTTGCTGCGAGGTGTATGGGCAAGACATGCGCAAGACGACACCCTTGGCAAGGAAGAAAGCGCGGAAGGTGGAGTTATCAAACTCACGACCATTATCACATTGAACTGCCTTAATAGTGCAGCCGAATTGAGTGAGAACGTAGGTGAAAAAATTAGAGAGACAGGAAAAAGTCTCAGATTTGAGACGAAGAGGAAAAGACCATAAAAAATGAGAGTAATCATCGAGAATTACTAGATAATATTTAAATCCGGATACACTAGGAACAGGGGAGGTCCACAGATCACAATGAACTAAATCAAAGGGTTTGGAAGCCCTAGACAAAGAGGAAGAAAAGGGTAAGCGAACATGTCGACCGAGTTGGCATGCATGACATAATGGAGCATCGCCAGGAGTGCTGCAGATGATGGAAGATGTCCGGGCGAGGCTCTGTAGGGCGTCCTTGCCAGGGTGGCCGAGACGACGGTGCCAGTCGGTCGAGGAAGGGGTGGTGATGAGGGCACAAGGTCCAGTAGGGGTCGATGGAAGCTGCAGGGTGTAGAGGGGACCCGAGCTGTTACATCGAAGGAGGGTGGCCCTGGTGCGAATGTCCTTCACAGAAATACCAGCAGGGTCAAATTCAATGGAAACATGATTGTCAGAAGTAAATTGACGAACGGAGAGAAGGTTTTTAATAATAGCAGGAGCAATGAGAACATTGTTGAGGCGAAAGGGACCCGGAAGGGTCGAGTAACCAGTGCCAACTACAGGAAGAGTGACGCCGTTGCCAACAACAATGGAGGAGGGAAAAACAGAAGAGGATGAGGGAGTGACCATACCAGGACTGGAGGCGATATGGGAGGTGGCTCCAGAGTCAACAACCCAGTCGGAGTTGCCCGGAGGGGTGAGTGTCACCGTGCTGAACGCGTTGGCGAGGGACTGCGGATCCCAGGGGCTCCAAACAGGGGGCTGCTGCATACCAAGGCCTGCTGGGGGGGAGCAGCATGTTGCAGAGGAAGTGGCGCCATGGCAGGGTGATGATGCCCAGCCATGAGGGCCTGCTGATGGTGCAGACCGGCCATGTGGGCCTGCTGGTGGTGCTGCGGAAAGCCGGGACGTGGAGAAGGAGCGCGAGGGCCACCAGGCCACATTTGGATGGAGCCTGTCCATGGGTTGAAGAGGGACGACCACTGGGAGCCGCCGTGCGAACTGTTCTGGCCGTCCTGGGCGCCCTGGGAACCACCTTGGCCACGCCCACCGCGGCGGCGCCGGCCACAACCACCACCAAAGGAGGTGCCCCCAGGGAAGGGATGGCCTGGGGGAGTGCGAGCGGGTGCTGTTGAGGAGGTAGGTGGCCTGCTAGTCGAGGAAGCGACGAGAGCAGAAGGAGGCGCCAAGGGCGGGGCCATGTTGAGCTCAGCCAAGCGAAGATCAGCATGGACGTCGCCGAAGGAGGGGAACGGGCGCTGGCGTGTGACGAGCTGAGCCATGAATTGAAAACGCTCGTTGAGGCCCCGCAAGACATTCAGCACCAGGGTGCGGTCGTTGACAGGTTCGCCAAGATCTGCGAGGGCGTCAGCCTTGCTCTTCATCTTGCGGCAGTACTCGTCGACGGAGAGCGCCCCTTGAGTGAGGTTGCGGAACTCCGCATCAAGGAGCAGAGCCCGAGACTCACGGTTGTTTAGGAACTGCTGCTCGATCCCGAGCCAGGCAGCCCGAGCAGTGGTGCCGCCATGTTCGTGGACGATGTCCAGGAGGTTCGGAGAGATGCTGTTGAACAGCCATGAGAGGACCACATAATCCATGCGCGCCCAGGCCGAGTCATCGAGCGGAGGGTTGTCGCTAAGGACATGATCCTTCAGGGCATACCGGCCAAGGGTGAGGAGGAGGTATTCGCGCCACTTGGAATAGTTGGAGGACTGGATGTCGAGGACGATGGGCACCAGGTTGCGGATGTTCTGCACTGCAGCAGCTTGGCGGTGCAGGTGGGCGACGGCTTCAGTTTCGGAGTAGACGGAGCGGTCGTCATCGTCCCGGAGAGCCTCGGCGCGAAGACGCTCGCGGAGGGCCGCTGCCTGCTGCTCCAGAGCGTCCGCCTGTGCACGCTCCGCAGCGAGGGCGGCAGCGGCGGCGCGAACGCGCTCCTAGGCAGCGGCAGCGGTCTTGAGGAGGTTAATTTCCTCCTGAAGTTGCTGGCGGCGCTCGACGTTATCGGTGTGGACGGAGGCGGCTTCTTCTTCTAGGATCTTGGCCGCGGCGAGGGCTTCATCGCGACGCTGAGCCGCAGAGGCAGCAGCATCTCCAGAGGAGGCGGGTGAGAGGGAAGAAGCCATGGAGGGCGGCGGAGCAGGGAGAAGGAGGCACGCGCGCGCGAGGGAGGCTGCGCGCGGCGATAACTTTCGCGGCGCGCGAGGAGTCGGGCGCAGCCCGAGGAGGGGGCGCGGCACACGAAGGGAGCGGAAGCGCGTGAAGGGGTCGCACAGGACCCGATCAGGCGATTGATACCATGAAGGCCGAACTGGCCAACTGTATTAGATTGATTGAGATGATTACAGGGGATACACACATATATATAGCAGAGTACATGGGCCTGAGGAGGCCAACAGCCAGCCCAATAGGGAAGGCGCAAGCTAATTCTAACACTCACTCGTGAGTAAAAGAGCTCTAGCCAAGTTTGCAGTCACACCATCAAACACACACTTGTTGCGATGGTTCCACAGACACCAAGCTCCAAGGATAACAAGGGCATTAAGGCCCTTTTGAATTTGATCATTAGAGGTAGCAGTAATTCTCTCCCACCAGTCCTCAAAACATAGCTTTGCGTTTCATTTCTTTTGTTCAATATAAGACAGCCATTAGCTATTAGGTGATTGATGTGGTATCGAGAATCAGATACTTATAGGACCAATTCCTCTTCTACATTAAACAAAAGATAATGTTTTTACTTTTCACAATGGGCTGAAAATTGGTTGAGGACTGAAAGTTAAAACTTAAAAGTTCGTTTGTTCGCAGCATATGCTACTACACCAGCTTAGTTTAAATATCCACACAAACTTGTAGATACTATAGAAGGATGCCAAAAAGTAGTAATGTCTAAACTAAAGTCTAAGCACATGTGCAAATTCTGATGTCAAAATTGATTAAAAAAAAGTAATACAAAAACACCAAATTTGCAACAAGTGACTTTGAACAAATCAATCCTTTTTCTTGAAAATAAAAAATACTAGATTTTATCCTATTTGATGATGAATTAACAAAATAACCTGTGCAGCATATACCAAAAAAGAAACCAAAGTCCATACAATTTAAGATCACGGTCAATTGAACAGCAAAGGGTCCTATTAGTTAAATACCTGGAAACTAATGCATGTGCTTCCATATGATGAACTCCAACAATAGGCAACCCAAATGCTTTTGCTACCTGTCTAGCTTTATGAACACCAACTGCAGTTTAGACAGAAAAATGTGCAACATTAGGGGGGGGGGGGGGAAGAGACATGGTAATAATGGAAATAGTAACAAAAAATTAAACTTCTGAACCCTGATAGCAATTATCCCAAAATTTGCCAAGGTACAAGTTATAGGTTGTCTCCAATAGGACACCTATTTGCGAACCCAAACCCAAAATAGGTTTCCAACACAATATCTATAGCCTCCAACAGAGTACCCATACAGAAGACCCATTTTGGGTATCAGGAGAGGCATAACCCAAATTTGGGTATCCTCTCTCCTCGAGACCCATTTGCAGAGAGTGTTGTCTTTTAGGTCTTGTTGTTGGAGAAGACTAAAAATAGGTATGAAACCTTTTACCTGTAGCGCTACCCAAAGAACAAATAGGTCTTGTATTTTGGGTGACGATTGTTGGAGATAGTCAGAAGCTAGTCAACAGCAATGTTATCCAGGACCAGGACAGCAGAACCAAAGCAGTCTTGTTTCTTAATTGGGCAATGGGTTTCTAGTCTGATCGAATTCAACTAATCTGAGCCATATCCATACTAGTATATCAAACTGGTAAAAGTCTCATTGCAAACTAACAAAGGAAAATCATGAACAGAAGTTCATCATCTCAACGAACGAAGGGGAAGTAAAAACACACCTCTAAGGCATAGACTAAGTCCCGGTCCAATGGTCACAGCGACTGCAGAAAGATCACTTTCTGACAATTCTGCATCGTCAAGGGCCTTTTGAACAACCTAGGCAGCAAATAAGAACAGGAAAATAGCATAGACGTCAGCACCACAAAAGGGCTGCAGAACATTTATTGATCTAAGAAGCCACCACACCTGGTCAATCACAAGGGCATGTGCTTCCTCGGCCATCTTAGGAGCGACACCACCATACCTTGCAAGCAAATCCGCCTTGCAAATGTTGGCCAACGAAAAGCAGAACCGGTCAGTTGCATAAGATGATAAGAAGCCAGCTCAAATTTACAGCCGGCATAAGAGGTCAGAATGCACTGCAGAAATAAAATTGAGCGGCAAATGACTTACTTGGGAAGATACCACTTGGCTAAGGATCTCGCCGTCACCTCTCACCTGCAACCAATCAGAGCCAAACAACAGAGAGAGGCAGCTCAGCCCAAAAACTTGACGCCTTCGCCGCAGGTAAAATCGACAGGAGAATCGAGGAAGAAAAGCACTAGTACCACAGCAGCCGCAGTGTCGTCGCAGCTGGTCTCGATGCCTAGCATGAGGAGGTCGCGGCGGGCCGGAACGGCTCGAGCGGCGGCGGTGGACGGCATGGTAGAGACGGGGCGTAGTCCAAGGGGAGGGGTTGCTGGACAGGAGGAGGAGGAGAGTAAGCGGCGGAGAGTGGGGGGTGGGTGCAGATAACGGGAGGGCTTCAGTGGGGCTCGTCGGAGGAGGAAAGCGGCGGCGGCGCGCGAGACGGGCGGCGATAAGGTCGGGAGAAGAGTGGCCGCCATTCTCTCCGGACTCCGGCTGGCTCCCCTCCGCTCTGCCTCTGCCCGGTGGCCAACTCCACCGAAGGCCCAGGGGATTTGAATCAACCGGTCGCCAACGCAGCCACAAAGCCCATGAACCTTTTTTTTTACAACAAAGCCCATAAACTGACTGGGCCATAAGCTAGAAACTACTCCCTCAATTACAAATTATAAGATTGGAAAATCAAAACATACTAAGTTTGACCAAAACAATAGTAAAAATTACAAAGATTTATAACATCAAATAGGTGTACTATAAAAGTATAATTAATAAAGAATCTAATAATATTTAGTTAATATCATAAATATTATTATCTTATTATATAAATTTAGTGAGATCATTTGACTGTCCAAAATTTTTAGAATGTCTTATAATTTAGGAAAGAGGGAGTATGAACCTTCTTCATACTACAAGGCAATCATATTATGAACCAAATTACACAAAGCTACACGCATTTATTCATCAATTTTCTCCTCTACACAGCATGTCACCTCACAGCACATCATACATACACCAATGTGCAGGAAAGGAAAATAACCAAGCTGACCATGGAAGAGCGAAACCCCATCGCTGAATCTCAAACCCAGCTACATAACCTTGCTCTTTCTCAAGTGCATCAATGCACATGGGTTGGAGTATCCATGCCCATGAGGTCAGCACGAAGGTAATCAACATCATCGGTTATCGGCTCTGCAGAGAGCTTCTTGATTGCGGACCGCATTGTCGGGCGGTTCGCTGGATTGGGATCCAAGCACTGGAGAGCCAGCGTGAGGAACACAAAGATTTCTCTTGCGGCCTCAGGTTCAGGGAGCGGGAGCCGGGTGTCCAACAGATCCTCCAGCGATGTGCTTTTCTTGTCTGTGCAGATGAGATCGGAAAGAAGATCACTGGGATGGGATCCCATGAACAGCTCAAGAACCACCACGCCGAAGCTGTAGACGTCGCATTTCTCCGTCACCCTCGTCATGTATGCAAGCTCTGTGGTATCAAACAGTTCAGTCAAGGTCTCTATCAAAAAAGAGTTCAAAATACTAACATAATTGATACAATATGTTTCGACTTAGTCACCACCATATTCCTCTAGGAATCAATAATCATGTATGACGACACATAATGAAGCAACATGACACAGAAAGAATAATAAGTTGAAACCAAAGCAAAATTTTATTTACCTGGTGCAAGATACCCAGTTGTTCCAGCAATCCTTGTACAACTTGATGCATCAAAGTTCAATATTTTAGCTAAGCCAAAGTCGGATACGCAGGCCCTGAACTCCATATCAACCAAAATGTTATTGCATGTTATATCTCGGTGGACTATTGGAGTTGAACAATCATGGTGCAAGTAATAGAGAGCATTAGCCACATCCTTAGCGATATCTAGCCTCTTATTCCAATCCAGCTCAACAGCACTTGCATTGGCCATGAGAATAGTTGACAAGCTTCCTCTCTCCATATATTCGTATACAAGAAACTTATCTTGATCAGTGCGGCAATATCCATAGAGCTTCACAATGTTCCGGTGTCGTATCTGCAGCAAGGCCACTATTTCACGGCTGAACTGTTCCTCGTTTTTCATGCTTTCATCCTCTGTTTTGCGCATCTTCTTTACCGCAAAAGTTTCTCCTGTTTGCAGTGTAGCTTCATAGACAGACCCATGACCTCCTCTTCCAATGCAATATTTTTCATCAAAGTTCTCTGTTGCTTCCACAATCTGCTTGTAGACATCTCCACCATCGAAGTTCCAGATAGAAAATAAATTCCCCTGTAATCTTAAAGCTTCATTTGCTTTATTATGTATCTTGGATTTCTTCCTTTGACATAGGCATATCAACAGTGCTGCGACACAAACTGCAGGATGTGCAGCAAGTTAGGAAGTTGCAACTTAAGACCATTACGAGCAACCTTTTATTTATACAGAAGAAAAGGACAATAAGAAACGTACCGAACAGCGAGACAGAAAACACTGCCATGGCGCCAGCAGTAAGGATTGCCTGCCTCTTGTGTGATTTCGACTGCTGGGTATTGGCAACACTCTGCTTGCACAGTGGGAGTGGAAACCCACACAAGCCAGAGTTGTTCTCAAACTGACTTGCAGGGAATGTGGCAAGCGACCCAAGTTCTGGAACCATCCCGCTCAGCCTGTTATTCGATAAATCAACCTCTGTTAGCGACATTGTCGAGAATGAGCTGGGTATTTGCCCCTCCAGCAAGTTGTGAGAAAGGTCGAGTATTTGGAGTAACTTGGCGCCAGCAAGCGCAGCGGGGATCACACCTGATAGACGATTGTATCCAAGGTTCATGATCATGAGGCAATTCATGCTCCCAAGGTCCTTTGGGATCTCTGAGTCAAGCTGATTAAACGACAAATCCAGAAATCTGAATGAAAAGCAGTTGATATTAGAAGTACTGACTAAGTACACTCTTGTGAAGCTGCAGGCTTTCTTACTTGGCATCCGACTCAAATCGCTTTGTCGAATGCCTGTGATATCAACCAAACTTCCTTTGCCACGGCATTGATAGGTATTCCTTTGTTCGCCATTGCGAAGGTATGCGAACTTTCTTGTGGAAGAAGTGATGGGTGCCATCGTCCTAGACTGCTTTGCAAGCTCAGATGGTATATGCCCTTTCAGCTGGTTACCACTCAGGTCCAGCCATAACAGACTCCTGCAGTCACCCAGCTCCGGCGGTATCGGGCCAGTGAAGGAGTTATTTCCCAGCCGCAAGACTTGAAGGTTGACGAGTTGGCCGAGCCAGGTAGGTAGTGGACCGGAAAGCCGGTTGCTGGCAAGTGACATCCACTTTAGCTCTGTGCAGTTTGCCAGACCTGAAGGGATGCTTCCAACAAGAGCATTGTAGTCAAGAATAAGATATTCAAGTGAAAGCATTCTGGACAGAGAGGCGGGTATCTCTCCATCCAGGGCGTTCTGCCACAAGACCAGATCACGGAGGCCCGGGAGCATGCCAAGGGATGAGGGAATAGTCCCATTGATATAGTTAAGACTGAGGTCAAGTGAAACAAGACCAGTGCAGCTGGAGATGGCCTCTGAGATGCCACCAGTGAGGTAGTTGTTCTGCAGGTAAAGAACTTGCAACTTGCTGCTAGTGTTTGTGGAACAGAGGGTACCTGGGATGATGCCAGAGAGCAAGTTGGAGCTGAGGTCGAGTATCTCAAGCTCCGGAAGCATGGTGACCACTTCTGGAATGGAGCCATCGAAGTAGTTGAAGGAGAGGTTAAGTGTCCTGAGCTTAGGTAGATGAAGAAAAGCATTTCCTGGAATCTCGCCTGAGAAATTGTTGTTTGATAGATTGAGGGTAGTAAGTGATTCGAGGTGTGAGATATCTGCTGGGAACGCACCAACAAGATGGTTTCCTGAAAGGTTGAGCGAGGTCAGGCTGCTGCAACCGGACAGGACTCCTACTGCCACGCTGCCAGATATGAGGTTGCCAGAGAGATCAAGGTACTCCAATCTGGAGCAATTGATGAATGCTGGAACTTCCCCAGAGATATGATTCCCGGAGAGGTCCAAAAAAGACAATTTCTCCCCGCAATCCACTCCCCGCAGCGCCGAGAACATGCCAGAAATGTTGGCGTTACGGACTGTTACCGACTCCACGCTGCTTAGCTGAAGCAGGGTACTTGCCACAGCACTAAAATCTGCGTTGAGCATGACACCGGTGAGGGACACTGACGTGACCCTGTGGTTCTTGCAGCGGACACCGGGAAAGCTGCAAGCACCGTGACTGCTGTTCCAGCCAGCGAGTGCCGTGCCATTTGGCACGGCAGCCATGAACTGCTCCAGCAGCTGCAAATCGTCCTGATCCAGCACTGCTGCTGCGGCAGCCACTGCAAAGAAGAGCATTAGCATCAGATACCGTGAAACCATGATGTGAAAATTGGATTAGTAGAATCCGTCTGACTGTGCTGGGAGATTTGAACGGTGTGGGAGGGCGGTAAGTAGTAGAGAATGCGAAGAGCAGAGATGTAGAGGCTGGCTTGTGATCAATTTCAACGCTCTGCGAAAGCACGCAGATGATGACCCAGTCGGCCAGTCCCATTGGCCAGCCTGCGGTCTGCAGGGACGGCATGACTTGGAAGCCGAAAGTCAAGTAAGTTAGCAAGGATATTCTTTTCAAGTTGGTCACCAGTCTGCTACTTGAACTACTCCGTAGATTTATAAATAAATAAATAAATAGATCACACGCACTGTGCAGCAATGAATATTCGAAAAATTCTATATGGTTTTTATTGAACAGATTATTCTTTTTGTTGACGAATAACAAGATAAAATTGCATTTACAAACTAAATAAAAATGAACACTACTATAATTTGCATCAGGATTATTGTACAGTATTATTTTAGAACTAATTGGGTGTTAATCAAGGAGATTTCTTCAGGCGACAAGCTTCCAGCCTTTTATGTACCAAGCACTCACCCAAATTGAAAATGGACTGCAGACACAAACATGTAGGAGCCTCGATTAGTGATTCATCCATCTTTTAAATCACCAATTTACCTGTAAGGATCTAAGACATCCACAATGTGAAGAAGCGAAGGCCAAAAACTAGACAATTTAGTCTTTGTGTATATATCTTAAAAAGCATATCTTTGACTGCGTATCATTCGATTGTCTCCTGGATCCCTGAAGTAACAAGTTCGTCACAACCTCGCTCAACCGTGCCACAACCTGCAAGTAAATAAGGAGCCATACAGTCACTGAATCATGCATTCAAAGGTAAGAGGTGTGGATATACAGGAAAACTACTATATTTTCAAAGAACAACATGTCAGTAAGCATGAAGAGAGTACACCATGGCTTTTGTCCCATCAATGCACCACTAACTATATAGCAAAGAAATAGGTGCTCCTGATTAAAAATTAGCATTCAACTCACCACCAGCAATGCAGCGGCAGCCACATTGGAGTGCCATGTGCCCTTCATAATAGATCAATAGCAATTAAAAATTCGAAAAGTCAACTCCTATACCATTCATTATCAATTCCAATAATAGTGTTATACATAATGGAAAATATGGGACTGATTGCATACGGAAATTACTTTATTTTGAATTAGGTCATGCTGATAACCAAATCCAACACTCTACTTACTTGTATATGGTTGATCAATTGTAACAAATGTTGACCTTGAATGTCGTATGTTGAGCCACCATTAACAAGTTATTTAAGCACCATGTATCTTATATTCCTATTGTCTACCATAAACATGACACAGAAGAATGTAAACTGCAATGACAGGTAACCTTTTGGAAGTCATGGTTGACCTAGACCAGGTGGTAGGCTTCTTGTCGGTGAATTATAAGTTTATAATAACTCAAGTAACTGAAGCAAGGAAGGATCCACGAAATGAAGATCATGTCACATTTGTAGAATGAGTGTCTCACCCCTCACCTAGTCACCATGGATTTGCTTTATCCACTTTCAAGTTACCAGTCTGCTACAAGAATGAGTTAACCGTGAACATGCAGGTCGCTTGGCTGACATGGTACTGCACTTCCCCTCAGCTGGCCCCCAAACCTCGTTCCGAGGCCTCAAATGTTTGGCAAATTGGCATCTTTCCACTTTGAAAGTTCCAAACGGAGGACTTAAATTTGCAAAGTCAAGATGATCCAGAATTCTAGTGAGCTGAGAGAATTCGAAAATAGAGATGGCTGAACGAAATTCTGGAGTCACTGAGAACTGAAGAAGAAAAGGGCAAGCAAACAGTCGGGCAATGGGACTACTACACAACGCAGGCCTGACTGCGCTGGGAGTCTGGGAGACGCTCAGCCGCAGTGTTGTAAAAAACCGATGCTTGGATAGGAGAGAGAAACTGGAGCACTGATTTTCCCACTGCACATAATGATGCTCAGTTATAGAAAAATTTGGAACCCAAGGATGTTAAGCATCGATTCTTAAGAGTAAAATATTTATTTAAGTTGGGTGAGTTGGTAGAAATTTAATTTGTCCCGCGTTCAAAAAAGAAACTGAATTTAACCGTTCAGCTAAAGGCTGCTGGGAATAGCCCCACATGTTTTCAGTATCAATACCGCCTGTCAAGAAAAAAGAAAAGCAAGTTCAACCAGCAGTGCTTTGTGTCAATGGATAACAAAAATGTTTGTACTCATATTATCAAAAAAAAAATGTTTGTAACCCCGGTAACACGGTGGTTGCTCTTACCGGGAAATTTGCTATTATAGGATCCCAAACGTGTGGGTTTTGCTATAATAGGATTCGAAACATCTTTTTTTGACTGAAACTGGAGGGGCTTGTCGCCCCTACAGAAATTTTATTAAAGATAATAAAGGAGAGTCAAGAGTGGGAAAAGTTACAGGAGTTTTTACAACAAGCTAAGAAACATAGAAACTAACAAAGTAAATAAAGCTGAGCAGCAAAATTACAACAGATTTTGGATCCATTGATCAAATAGAACTGAATCTTTAACCCTGGCCCTTAGGGATATTAACTGAATTTCTTTCATGTAGATTTCTCTGGCTCTGTCCACATCAGGATGGAAGTTTTTAAAGATGAAGTCATTCCTGACAATCCAAATCGCCCAAGACATTAAGATTGCCGAAATCATGAAGAACCTGTTATCAGACTGCGATTTTATTTGCAGAACAGCTTCTGCAATAGATATGTTCCCTTGAAAAGTTATGCCAATTGAATTCCAACAATCCTTTGCAAAAGGGCAGGTCAGAAATAGGTGCACAGAAGATTCTACCAGATTCTGACTGCATAGCACACAGTCATATGACTCCAACTGCATCCTTTTCCTTCTGAGGATATCTCTTGTACTGAGCCTATCATGTAGTAGTAGCCAAAAGAAGACCTTATGCTTTGGTTGACAGAAGCATTTCCACAACCAGCCAAAAGCTCTGTGAGTTTCAATGTGTCCAATTAAATATTTGTAGGCTTCTGAGGGAGAGTAGTTTCCCCAAGATGTCTCCCATTTGTCACTCTGCTCTGTCAGGGGAAAATGCTGAATCAAGGATTCTATAACTTGGGATTGCACAAAAGCTTCAGTTGAAAGTGGAAGGTCAAAGAGGTCATAGAGGGAGTGTTGCTGGTATACAGAAGCCGCTGAGCTCCATTTGTTCCTGACAAAGGAGAATAATTCTGGGTATTGCTGTATTAAGGGTTTAGGGTTTAGGGTTTAGGGTTTAGGGTTAAGGGTTTAGGGTTTAGGGTTTAGCGAAGCAGATGTCGTTATAGCCAAAAATCGAATCATGACTTTCAAATAGACAAATTGAACTCAAATCTCTTCAAATCATGGTTGAAACTTGCTGGCAGCAGCAAGCAGCCGGCAAGGTTGAGCCACCCGGCCAGGCAGCAGCCAGCCAGAGCCAGGCTACAGCCGGGCAGGCAGCAGCGCCGGCCAGCCAGTAGCCATGCAGCAGCCGCCGCCGCCCTAAGGGCAGTTCTGTGATTAAATAAAAATATTTGAATTTGAAGATATTTGAGTTCAATTTGTCTATTTAAGGGCCATGATGTTATAATAATAAAGTGTCAATGTCTCAAAGATCGTTATAGCAAACTAGATATTTGGAATCCTATTATAGCGAAACCCACACGTCTGAGATCCTATAATAACAAATTTCTCCACTCGAGCGATTTAATCGCTTTCTGTCACTCGATTGTGGCAGCCGTCCGATTCATCGGTGTGTCATCTGCGTTGTTCTTTCTTTCTTATTTTGCTCTTTGTCTGACATGTGGGGCCATCTTGTCGGCACCTACTATTCGATTTTTAGGGTGTCGCGCCTTATATTCTGGTTTGGACCAGATGTAAGGTCCAAATGGCTAGAGGGGGGTGAATAGCTTATTTAAAATTCTACAAGCTTTACTAAACAAGCGACTTAGTAAAATAAGTGGCGAAGCTATTCTAGCACTAGCACAACTAAGCTATGCAAGCCACCTATACAAGTCTAGCAAGAAGGCTAAACACTAAAACACAACAACTCTACACTAACAAGAACTAAGCTACACAAGCTAAACTAATAAGGTAGGCAAGTATGTAAATAGAGAAGAGTGATTGTTATACCGACGTTGTAGAGATGAGATATATCCAATCAATCACGTACACAATCACAAGAGGAGAGACCTCGGCAAGAGATGACACAAGATTTTTTACCGAGGTTCACTTGCTTCCTGACAAGCTACTCCTCGTTGTGGCGATACACCCACTTGATGGATCACGAGCTAATTGGCAATCCAAAGCCAAACCCTCAGCGGGTGCCGCACATCCACTCACAAGATGGGGATCCTCCAAGCCACGAGCAATCCACTAGAGTAGCCAATTGTGCTAACACCAACAAGTGTCCACCACCATGTACATGTGTGTTAGCTTTTCATAACCATTTTCATCAAAAGAGTTAGGTTAGCACTTTACTAGATCCTAATGCATATGCTCAAGATATGGACCTAGTAGCACTTGATTCGAGAGATGACCATAATTTCCCCTCTTGATAGTCGGCTATCTATCCTAAATCTGGTCAATCACTTCTTTATTCAACTAAGACCGGCAAAAGCAAAACCCTATGTTTATACCTTTGCCTTGATCACTTTACTCCTCGTCTATCACCATGATCTCCACTTCATGCTTCATCCCTTTGTGATCATGTGGCCACCTTTCCATGCCACCATGCACCTTCATCACATGTGTTGCTAT
The DNA here is from genome assembly GCF_000003195.3 of Sorghum bicolor. Lineage (NCBI taxonomy): Eukaryota > Viridiplantae > Streptophyta > Magnoliopsida > Poales > Poaceae > Sorghum > Sorghum bicolor. The sequence goes on from NC_012872.2 coordinate 13,774,872, forward strand.
GCCTAACTCAAATCACTTAGACACAAGGCATTAGCAACTTTGTGTCATTAATTACCAAAACCAAACTTGGGCTTTCAATCTCCCCCTTTTTGGTAATGATGACAACCATCACAAAGATATGAAATTAGATCATAATAAACTTGAATTGCTTGTCCAAAGCATTTTGATCATGAGACAAGATTGGACAAACACTTCAATTTCGGTTTTGGTAGTACTAGCTCCCCCTACATATGTGCTTCCATGAGTTTGGTTCTAGTTTGCACATATGCATGAATTGGAGTTTTGGGAGATTTATTACTACCAAAATGATGCTAAGGTATATAGAATGGACCTTTAAAGCGTGATACCAATTGGAGTTGCCAGTATACCATCCTTAGCACCAATGTAGCTAGACATACATCAAAAACTCAAGATACCTCGTGAGATCACAATATATGTCTAGATGCCACATGAAAATAAAACTCTATGCTAGAATTCAAAGCATCATTCAAGTTCTATTTCTAGCTAGCACCAATCAAACAAGAGTAGTATAATTAAACTTGCAATGCAACACCTCATTATGTTAGTGCACATTTAAATGCAACAAATGGTTCATGAGCTTGCTCCCCCTATTTGTGTGCTCAAGTTTAAAAAGTTTTCTCTTCTTTTCTCTCCCTATCTTTGTTTCTCTCCCCCTTTTTGAATTTATCTTTGTTTCTCTCCCCCTTTTTGAATTTATCTTTGTTTCTCTCCCCCTTTGTCATCAATGACCACAAAGCTTCAAATTTTAGTGAGAATTAAGTCAATCAATGTGATGGTCAAATTATGGTTCAATCTAGATCACTTGCCTAAAACATGTAATTTGGTTTGATCCAAGGACAAGCTTTTTCACACCTCATAAAGTATAAGGGTTATCTTGACCATGTTGAATTACACATCATAAGCTCATATTCTAGATTCAACACTAGGCTTGCAAGCTCACAAACATGTCATATGCTACCACTAGATCAATCAAACATAGAAGCAATAGTGGTGCCATACATACATCAAGATCTTTTGATTTTCATGAATGAGCCTATTTGTCATGCAAACATGTCTATATGTTCTAATAATGTCCTTAGCAAAGTATGAATGTTATGTCAACCAACTTTACCTTGCTTTGTTGGAGGAGAGGCATGTCAAATATAGATGTAGGGGTGCACTCATCTCAAGTTGGAGAAGTCAACTATGTTCAATTCATTTCTCAACTTGCAAAATCTCTTCTCATCAAGTGGCTTTGTGAAGGTGTCGGCTAGTTGATCTTCGGTGCCAATGCTTTCAATGCTAATATCACCTTTTTGTTGATGATCTCTTATAAAATGGTGCCTTATGTCAATGTGCTTGGTTCTTGAATGTTGAATCGGATTTTGTGTCATCTTGATTTCACTCTCATTGTCACATAGCAAAGGCACATTCTTGAATTTGATTGCAAAGTCATTCAAGGTAGCTTTCATCCAAAGCAATTGTGCACAACAACTACCGGCACTAATGTATTCGGCCTCGGCGGTTGATAGTGTAACACTATTTTGTTTCTTTGCTGACCATGAAACTAGAGATCTTCCTAGCAATTGACAAGTGTCACTCGTGCTCATTCTATCAATCTTGCATCCACCATAATCGGAGTCCGAATATCCAATCAACTCAAAGTTAGACCCCTTGGGATACCATAATCCAACATCATGAGTGCCCTTGAGATATCTCAATATTCTTTTGGTTGCCTTCAAGTGACTCTCTCTAGGTGAAGCTTGGTATCTTGCACATTTGCACACACTAAACATCACATCCGGCCTTGATGCAGTGACATAGAGCAAACTTCCAATCATGGACCGATATAACTTTTGATCTACCATGTTGCCACTAGCATCACTACCTAATTGATCATTTGTTCCCATAGGTGTGCTCATTGGTTTGGCTTCTTGCAACCTAAACTTCTTGATCATGTCCTTGATGTACTTGCCTTGACTCACAAAAGTGCCATTCTTCATTTGCTTGATTTGAAGACCAAGGAAGTAACTAAGCTCTCCAATCATGGACATCTCAAACTCATTTGCCATCATTCTTCCAAACTCTTCGCAAAAGTCTTGATTGGTTGATCCAAAGATGATATCATCAACATATATTTTCAATACAAACAAGTCATTGTCTAGTTTCTTGGTGAAGAGGGTAGTGTCAACCTTTCCCATCTTGAACCCTTTAGAGAGAAGGAAATTTCTCAATCTCTCATACCATGCTCAAGGTGCTTACTTCAAACCATACAATGCCTTCTTGAGCTTGTAAACATGGTTGAGTTTCTTATCATCTTCAAAATCGGGAGGTTGTTCAACATAAACCAACTCATTGATGTATCCATTGAGAAATGCACTCTTCACATCCATTTGATAGAGCTTGATGTTGTGGGCACAAGCATAGGCTAATAATATTCTAATTGCCTCCAATCTTGCAACCAGTGCATAAGTTTCTCCAAAGTCAAGACCTCCAACTTGAGTGTAACCTTGTGCTACTAATCTTGCTTTGTTTCTCACAACTACATCATCTTGATCTTGCTTGTTTCTAAAGACCCACTTTGTGCCAATCACATTGTAGTTCTTTGGCCTCTCAACAAGCTCCCATACTTGATTTCTTGTGAAGTTATTCAATTCTTCATGCATGGCATTTACCCAATCAGAATCTTTCAGTGCATCTTCTATCTTCTTTGGTTCCTTAAATAAGGCAAATGAGTAGTGCTCACAAAAGGATGCTAGTATTGATCTTGTTTGTACACCACTTTGAATACCACCAATGACTTGATCCAATGGATGATCCCTTGCTATGATTGTAGGTTGGAGTATTGGGAGTTGATTGCTTCCACTTGCTTGACTTTGATTTTGATCATCATCATAAGAGCCACTAGTACTAGCTTGATTTGTATCAATTTGCACTTCTTGATTGATCATGTGAATATCACTATCATCATCAACTTGCATCGGCCTTATGTCACCAACATCCATGTTCTTCATTGCATTTGCCAATTGATCTCCTCTCACATCATCAAGATTTTGAGCTTCACTTTGAGATCCCTCGGTTTCATCAAACTCAACATCATGAACTTCTTCTAATGTGCCACTTGCCAAGTTCCAAACTCTATATGCCTTGCTTGTGGTGGAATAACCAAGTAAGAACCCTTCATCACATTTCTTCTCAAACTTGCTCAATCTAGTGCCTTTCTTGAGAATGTAGCATTTGCAACCAAACACTCCAAAGTATGCAATGTTGGGCTTTCTTCCATTCAATAGCTCATATGGTGTCTTCCTAAGCTTCCCATGGCAATAGAGACGGTTGCTACAATAGCAAGCCGTGTTGATAGCTTCACTCCAAAATGAATGGCTAACATTGTATTCACTAAGCATTGATCTAGCCATATCAATCAAGGTTCTATTCTTCCTTTCAACTACACCATTGGATTGAGGAGTGTATGTTGGAGAGAACTGATGTCCAATGCCAAGATCATCACACAATTCCTTAATTCTTGTGTTCTTGAATTCACTACAATTGTCACTTCTAATCTTCTTGATAGTGGTTTCAAACTCATTTTGCACCATCTTGACAAAAGACTTGAATAGATCATAAACATCACTCTTGTCATAGAGAAAGAACACCCAAGTGTATCTAGTATAATAATCAACTATCACAAAGCCATACTTGTTGCCACCAATGCTAGTGTATGTTGTTGGCCCAAATAAATCCATGTGCAATAACTCAAATGCCTTTGATGTGCTCATTTCACTTTTCTTAGGATATCACGAAGCCATACTTGTTGCCACCAATGCTAGTGTATGTTGTTGGCCCAAATAAATCCATGTGCAATAACTCAAATGCCTTTGATGTGCTCATTTCACTTTTCTTAGGATGTGCATTTCCAACTTGTTTTCTGGCTTGACAAGCACTACATGGTTTATCCTTCTCAAAAGTGATGTCCTTCAACCCTCTGACTAAGTCATGCCTCAATAGTTTGTTCAATTGTTTCATTCCAACATCACCAAGCGTTCTATGCCACAACCAACCCAAACTTGATTTGCTAATTAGGCAAGATATCAATTGAGTGTCACTATCATTGAAATCAACCAAGTATAAGCTACCATGCCTAAATCCTTTGAATATCAAGTTTGATCCATCAACACTAACCACCTCAACATCATCACTACCAAAGATGCACTTGAAACCAAGGTCACAAAGTTATGCAATTGACAAGAGATTGAAATCAAGGCTCTCAACTAGCAACACATTTGATATGCTCATGTCATTTGAGATAGCAATTTTACCAAGCCCCTTGACCCTGCCTTTCTTGTTGTTGCCGAAGGTGATTGAATCAAAGCCACCATTTTGACTAGTATCAATTGATTTGAACATACAAGACTCTCCGATCATATGTTGAGTGCACCCAATATCAAGCACCCAATGCCTTCCTCCAGCTTTGTAATTAACCTACAAGACAAGATCAATTCTTTTTAGGTACCCAAGCTTGATTGGGTCATCCAAGGTTAGCAACTAAGCTCTTTGGTACCCAAATGGCTTTCTTCTTTGAGCCCATCTATGGTGCACCAATGAACTTAGCATGAACACCTTTTGTATCCTTGGTAAGCATGTAGAAAGAATTAAGCTTAATTGAGGATACATTAGCTTTGGATTCTTGTTCATGTATTGTTGCTCTAAGTGACCAACTTGCTTGCAAGCTTTGCAATACCGGCCATTGTTCTTCACAAAACGTGTCTTGTGAGGAGCAAAGGCGGCCTTGCCTTTCTTGAGGTTATAGCCTAATCCCTCTTTGTAGAGAGAAGCTCTTTGGCTACCCAAGCACATAAGCAAGCGGTCCACACCACCATAAGCCTTGGCTAAGGTGTGATTGAGCTCTTTCACCTCCTTCTTTAGAATTTCATTCTCAACTTTTAGTGTGGTGTCACATGTGAAACCATCACTACTAGATGAGAATGATGTAGATGTGCTACATGAAGGGTTAGTAGAAGCAACAACAATAGGCTTACTTAAGATATCACATGTTAGGCCTATGTTGCAAGTTTTAGCTTTCTCCATTTTGGTTGGCTCATTTTCACACTTGTTAACTAGAGAGGAATGAGCTTCTTCAAGCTTAGTGTGAGCCTTTTTAAGCTTCTTATGGTCTTCCTTTAGACTCTCATAAGTTGCTCTAAGCTCATCAAGTTCTTGCTCAAGGGTTTTCTTATCCTTAAGCAAGGCCTTGCACTCCTTTCTAGTTTCTTTATAGTGATGAGTGCAATCTTCTAGCATAGTGATTAGTTCATCTGTAGTTGGTTCATCATCATCACTATCACTATCACTATCACTATCACTATCACTATCACTATCACTATCACTATCACTATCACTATCACTATCACTATCACTATCACTATCACTATCACTATCACTATCACTATCACTATCACTATCACTATCATGGTCACTCTCATCATCGGATGATACCTTAGTGGCCTTAGCCATGAAGCATGATGGAGTGTCGAAGATGGAGCTTTTTCCTTGAATTGCAATGCTAGCATGCCCCTTCTTCTTGGTGCTCTCATCATCACTTGAGGAGTCATCACTGTCCCAAGTTGTAACATGGGCATCACCCTTCTTCTTGTTTGAGCCTTCCTTCTTCTCTTGCTTCTTCTTTTGCTTCTTTCTTTCCTTCTTAATAGCATCTTCATCATCATTATCATAGGGACACTTGGCGATGAGATGATCCTTGCTATGGCATCTAAAGCACCTCATGGAATGGTCATTCTTCTTGGAGGAGCTCTTCTTCCTTCTTGCCCGATAGCCCTTCTTCTTCATAAACTTGCCAAATCTCTTGACAAGAAGAGCCATCTCCTCATCTTCATCACTATCACAAGAGCTTGCTTCTTCTTCACTTGATGATTCTATCTTGGCTTTGCCCTTGGATGAGGAGGCCTTGAATGCCACACTTTTCTTCTTTTCATCATCCTTCTTCTTCTTCTTCTTCTTGATCAACTCATCCTTCTTATCGTCTTCTCTATAAGCATCATCGGTCATCACTTCTTGGAATACTTATTGGGGAGTTGATTCACTAAGAGTTGTCTTGACTAGCACGGTGATCAATGTGTCAAATCTCTTGGGCAAGCTTCTCAAGAACTTTATAGAGAATTGGCTATCTTTTACTTCTTCCCCAAGTGCCTTGAGTTCATTCACTATGACTTGCAACCGGTGAAACATCTCCGGCACACTTTCATCGTCTTGCATCTTGAAGCTTGAGAACTTGGAGGATGTATGCCTTGGCGGTCTTGGTTCCCTTGGTACCCTCAAATGTTTCTTCTAATTTTGCCCATGAATCATGAGCAATCTAAATGTTCTTGATTTGCTCAAAGGTCTTGTCATCAAGAGCTTCATGAAGGGCACTAATGGCAATATCATTGCATTGTAGCTTCTTCTCTTCGACCGGTGTTGGTGCATTCTCATTTGCAACCTCAAACTTTGTTTTGGTCACCTTCCAAACCTCTCTATTGATTGACTTAAGATGAGCGGTCATCTTGACCTTCCAATATGCATAATTGGTGCCATCAAAGAAAGGTGCCTTCTTGGTGTTGTTGATATGCAAACTTAGAGTCATTTCTTCACTGTAGGTTGTTAAGCCTCAAATAAACGCTACCTCAGCTTTGATACCACTTGTAAGGTCCAAATGGCTAGAGGGGGGTGAATAGCCTATTTAAAATTCTACAAGCTTTATTAAACAAGTGAGTTAGTAAAATAAGTGGCAAAGCTATTCTAGCACTAGCACAACTAAGCTATGCAAGCCACCTATACAAGTCTAGCAAGAAGGCTAAACACTAAAACACAACAACTATAGAAGGCAACACAACAACTCTACACTAACAAGAACTAAGCTACACAAGCTAAACTAACAAGGTAGGCAAGTATGTAAAGAGAGGAGAGTGATTGTTATACCGACATTGTAGAGATGAGATATATCCAATCAATCACGTACACAATCACAAGAGAGACCTCGACAAGAGATGACACAAGATTTTTTACCGAGGTTCACTTGCTTCCCGGCAAGGTACTCCTCATTATGGCGATACACCCACTTGATGGATCACGAGCTAATTGACAATCCAAAGCCAAACCCTCAGCAGGTGCCGCACATCCACTCACAAGATGGGGATCCTCCAAGCTACGAGCAATCCACTAGAGTAGCCAATTGCGATCTCCCACGGGGAAGGCTCAAGAACCCCTCACAAATCACTTGGTGAGGCTCGAAACATTCTCCAATCATGAGCTCAACACGACCAATGCTCCAAGCCGTCTAGGGCGTCGGGAAACACCCAAGAGTAACATGAAATCCACAGCAAACTCAAGAATCAAGTGCCACTAAATGCAACTCTCAAAGCAATGCACTTGAATCTCACTAGGATTAGCAATCAAGCAAGGATATGAGTGGAAGGAGTATTCTCTAGCTCAATGTATTTCTCAAATAATCAAATGTGCAAGAGAGAACCTCCCAAAGCCGGCCACCTTCTATTTATAAGCCCCCTCAATAAAAGAGCCGTTGGCCACTTTCACCCTGCGTCCGGTGCTCTAGGGTTGGCCACGTGTCCTCCTTTGAATCTCGCGCATCAATCTGTAACGGTCACCTGCGGACCACCGGACGTGACCAAGTGAGCACTGGACGCGTCCGGTACTCACCGGACTCATGCGTAGAGAGTTTGTAAAACTAAGATCTCACCGGACTCGGAGCACCGCACGGTCCGGTGCTCACCGAACTCGTGCGCAGAGAGGGTTGCAAAACCCCCTCACACCAGACGCACACCACCGGACACACACAGAGTGTCCGGTGCTCTCAGTTAGACACCCTCTGCTAAAGACAGGCCACACCGGACGTATGAACAGGGAACACCCTGCGTCCGGTGCCTCCACACATTGCGTCCGGTGAGAGAGAAACACTCCCGTGACTTCTCCAAATTTCCCACTAGCGCAATAAAAAATATACACTTAATTTTCTCAAAGGCGCTCCACCTCCTTTGCAAATGTGCTAGGAACTCCACCTCCTTTGCAAATATGAACAGGGAACCCACACCCCTCTCAACCCTAGGAACTCCACCTCCTTTGCAAATGTGCTAACACCAACAAGTGTCCACCACCAAAGTGCATGTGTGTTAGCTTTTCACAAACATTTTCATGAAGGGAGTTAGGTTAGCACTTTACTAGATCCTAGATTCGAGAGATGACCGTGATTTCCCCTCTTGATAGTCGGCTATCTATCCTAAATCCGGTCAATCACTTCTCTATTCAACTAAGACCAGCAAAAGCAAAACCCTATGTTTATAACTTTGCCTTGATCACTTTACTCCTCGCCTATCACCATGATCTCCACTTCATGCTTCATCCCTTTGTGATCATGTGGCAACCTTTCCATACCACCATGCACCTTCATCACATGTGTTGCTATGCCTAACTCAAATCACTTAGACACAAGCCATTAGAAACTTGGTGTCATTAATTACCAAAACTAAACTTGGGCTTTCACCAGAGTCCTCACGTCCGCTGCTCCTTTTATTTCCTAGATACATTTCGGTTGTTTGTCAGTGGAGCTTAGAGAGGGCGACTCAAGGCGATGCGAGGCTTTTGAGCTATTCCGCGCTAGGGTTCGTGATTTGTTCATCTATTCTTCCACTTGGATTCATGGATCTAAGGTATTTGAGTTTTTTGCTTGTATTTTGAATCTCTTGTGTTGTCTTTCTCATCTGTCAGTCGATCTCGAAGAGGCGATTGGAGTTGACGTGAGGTGTATCAAGGGATTGTGCGCTAGAGTGCATGATTTCTATCTTGATTTCTTCTTTAGTTCCATGGATCTAATCTATTTAAGTTGTACGCATACACATACATCCTAAATCTCATGTATTATTATATTTTCTTTGATTTGGACGACGTTCGGAGTTTGTTGCTGATCCGGAGTTTGGTTCGTCCATGGTGCTAGGTTCGTTCATTTGTGTTGTTAGTTTTGTTATTTTTGTGTCGGATGTGGCTTGTGTTTGTGTATATTTTAATCTGACCAAATTTCCTTGTAAATGTTTGTGGTTTTGTCGGTCATTTTGGAGCTACGATGTCATGTTCTTCAGTGTCCCTATTCATCTGAAGATTTGTTCGGCGTCCGACTTAAGGTATTTTTTCCTCTGTCATTTTATATGTTATTCAAAGTTTTGTTCAGTGGCTCTATGCATTATTCAACATCAATTTAGTTTAATGTGTTACAATTTTAGGTGATTAGAATCTATATTTAGTTGTAGTTCAGTTTAATAGAATATGTTTTTAGTTGAATCAACTTTCAATTTTGTTCAACATAATCCATTTTTAGATTTAGGTGATTAGTTATTTAGGTTAAGTTTCTTCAATTGAAGTACAAATTGTATTAGGCTTCATAGTTTTAGTTTATACTTTAGTTAATATTCTAAGTTTCAGTTTTTAAAAATTATAGTCTTATATCATGCTTTTTTTGTTCGTTTGTTTTACATGATACATGTTTCTTTATATGTAGATGGATACTAGAGGTCGAAAAAAGCGCCGAGTTGAAGATGTTTGTTCTCAAGATGATTTTGTTGATTTAGAAGGCAGTGAGAGTGATGATGTGGTCTGTTCTCAATATGCTAATGATGATTCTTTTCCTAATAAATCAAGTTCTGATGTAGAGCTATTTTCTGTGGTAAGTTATATATTCAATTTGTTCGTTTCTGTTAATTTATTTTATATATTTGTACTTAAACTATTTTTTTCTTTTCCTTTTCTTTTAGGATTTTTCATCTGATGATTCAGGTCCTCAAAGGTTTAACAAAACTTTGTATAAAGAGTGTTTGAAAGATGTATGTATCCTTCTATCATATTTACTTGTTTCTATTTCGTTTCTTGTTTCTAATTTCTTCTTTGTTCATTGTATGTGTTTTGCTGCTACCTGTATATTAGCTTTACATCTGTATGATTGTGATGCTTAGCTTCAGTTGTTGCCTATTAGTTGTACTTTTGTATTTCAATTTACCTTTGATATGTTTGTTCCCCATCTTTTGCTGTTATAGTCCTCAGTTAGAGTTTAGTCATGTCAGTCTTCATTTATCCATCTTTTGACTCACTTATTCTGTAATTGTTTACTGAACTTTTGTTTTCTAATTTTTTTTTCAGTTTTAGTCTCAGTTTATGGAATTCAATATTTATTTTGTTTTATTCAATCAAAGTTGCTATCTTTTTTAAGTCTTGTTTGAATTAGTATTTTTAGATACTATTATTTACTTTCCTATGTTTTAATTCATTTTAAATAATTTTTATTTATATTTTGTTGTTGTTGTTTCAGTTTAACAGGATCAGAGTCTTAAAGCGTAAAATGTATCTAGCTTTGGTATCTCAGGTATGATTTCTTTCTTAATTTTATTTTATATATTTAGTTCTGTATATTTTATTTATTTCTCCTTTTATTTGTTAATATAGTCCAAGAAAAAGAAATCTTCAAGTCATTCATCTGATGGGTTCACTAGGCAGTCTGTCAGCAAATTTTATACTGTCATTACTTCCATGTGTGAAGCTAAGAAAGATGTTATCAGGAGATATGGATTTGGTTCACTGCTGCTTTTTGACAAGTGCTTTGTCCCTAAGAAGTCTACTAAGTGGTTGGCTTCTCTTATTGAGTCTAAGTCTGGAGATCTTATTGTTAATGGAAAGGTTATATCATTGACTACAAAATCTGTGAATCTTGTTCTTGGTATTCCTGTTGGTGGTACTCCTTTTCCTTCTAATTACTCAGCAGACAACTATTGTTCTATCTAAGATTGATAAGACTTCTTTGCCTCAAGTTTCTTTCTTTGCTGATAAACTGACTGCTGATGATCTTACTGATGAAGTGGTGCTGATATGTTTTTTGGTTGTGGCTTTGCATTGTTTTCTTTGTCCCAACTCTAATCGGGTTCCAAGCCCTCGCTACCTTGGTGTCTTTGAAGACCTTGAGCATATCAGTTCTTTTGACTGGTCAGGTTTCATTTTGCGTTGGTTGCTTGATGGTGTTAAGAGTTTTAACAAAGTTAAGAAAGTTGGTCAGAAAAGTTCTGATACTCTTGGATGATGTATGTTCTATCTTGCTGTAAGTTATCTCTTTTCTCTGTTTTGTTTTTCTTATTTATGAATTCTTTATTTTTGTCATTATGTTCAGATTGTTTTGTTTATTGTTTGTTAACTTTTTTATTATTTTGGTAGGTTATTTATTTGGATCATGTTGACTTCTCTCATCGCCGTGTATCTGAATCCTTTCCTCGAATTACGGTTTGGAAGCAGAATATGATCAAAGATTTTTCTGATCTTGATGTAAAAGCTCCATCTGGTTATGGAATGAGGCTTTTGAAAAGACATGCTATCATAAGGTAATGTTTGGTCATATTTCCATTTTTGTTATGTTTGTCTTTATATATTCATTGATTGATTTATTTTTTGTTTGGTAGGCTTTGCATTCTCATCAAGAATCAGGTGCTGAATTTTTTGATGGTGCTGAGTTCTTGACTAAGCTCGAAGAAGCTTGTGGTTGTCATGTGCGTGACAGTTTGAAGGCTAGTCTGTTGAAAGTGATTGAAGATCATTGCAATCATTGTCTTCCTTCTATTCCTATTGATTTGGTATCTCTTGGTGCTCTTCCTGTTGAATTGAAGACAATGTTTTCCAAATTGATGAATCATGTCTATTCATTTAAGCAAAGTTTAGAGGAATTAGTTATTAAGGTTTTGAAGGAGTTTGCTGATTATGAGAGTTCTTCTGATCCTCCTACTGTTTCTCCTGTTATGTCTAGTGCATCAAAAAATGTCAATGCTATTCATGAACTCCATGATTCTCAGGTATTACTTATATTTCTTTTTTTATTTGTATTTCCTTTTTTGATTCATTTGAACTGTAGGTTAATGATGAGAAAGATAAAAGAGCTTCTTCTTTGGCAAAGGATACTGGTGAGCTATCATCTTTTGCCCATGCATTACCGATCCATTGTCTTTTGTCATGTTTTAGTACTGATCTGTTGATTATACTTTTTGTTTGTGTGTTTCTATTAGTTGTTTCTCCAGCTAGTTCTCCATTAGGAGGTTAGGGTGCTGTGGGTGTTGCTCTGAGTTCATCTTCCAAGTGTGAGTTCTTTATATTTTTCCTTTGTATTTTTGTATCTTTTTTAAATATTTACATTTTTAAATTTTATTAGGTGTTCCTTCATGTTTGAAGAAGCAAATTAAATTTGGTTCAGATGTTGCTCCCACTGATATTTCTCAGCCATATGATCTTTTGCCTAAAAGTGTTCAACCATGTCATCTTGTTGGGAAATCTTCTTCTAATTCTTTGCCTTCACATGTGAAAGGTCCTAATATGGCTAGAGGGGGGGTGAATAGCCTATTTTAAAAAAATTCTACAAATTCACTAGAGCAAGAGGTTAGTAAATAACAAAGCGAAGCTTTTTGCTCTAGCTCTAAAAGGGTGTTTGCAAGCCACCTATCCAACAATTCTAGTTGATATAATCTCTAGGCACACAAGAGCTATGTCTCTACTTACACTAGAGAGCTACCTAAAGTTTCTATACAAGTATGTAAACTACTCTAGTTTGCAAGAAAGTAAGAGAGATGGTTTGATCTTTATACCGCCGTGTAGAGGGGATGAACCAATCAATAAAATGAAGTCCAATCACCGGGAGAAATCCAATCAACAAACAAAATGAAGACACATGATTTTCTCCCGAGGTTCACGTGCTTGCCGACACGCTACGTCCCCGTTGTGTCGACCAACACTTGGTGGTTCGGTGGCTAAGAGGAGTAGCACGAACCTCGTCCTCACTAGGACACCACAAGAACCTACCCACAAGTGAGGTAGCTCAATGACACGAGCAATCCACTAATGTTGCCTTTGGCTCTCCGCCGAGGTAGGCACAAACCCCTCACAATCACCGGGAGATGGCCACGAACAATCACCAACTCGTGCCAAAGCTCCTCCGCTCCTCCAAGCCGTCTAGGTGGCGGCAACCACCAAGAGTAACAAGAAAACCGCAGCTAGAACGATCTCCAAGTGCCACTAGATGCAATCACTCAAGCAAATGCACTTGGATTCACTCCCAATCTCACAAAGATGTTTAATCTATGAAGGAGATGAGTGGAAGGTGTTTGCTTAGGCTCACAAGGATGTCTAGTAGTCAAGATTGCCAAGAGTGTGAGCCCCAAGCCGGCCAAACACGTATATATAGCCCCTCAAACAAATAGAGCCGTTGGCTCTTTCACTGGGCAAAACACGGGGTCACCGGACGCTCTTAAAGGGGCACCGAATGCTCAACACCTGCGTCCGGTGCTCCAACGTCAGCCACGTGTCAGAGTCTAACGGTAACCTGCAGAGCACCGGACGCTGAGCAAGTTACCACCGGACGCGTCCGGTGCACACCGGTCCTAAACTCAGAGAGGTCTGCAAACGCGCAAGGTCACCGGACGCTGAGCACTGGACGCTCCAGCCTGCGTTCGGTGCTCACCGGACTTAAACCCAGGGAGCACTGCAAAACGCGCGGACACCGGACTCAGAACACCGGATGCTCCAGCCTGCGTCCGGTGCCTTACCCTAGCTGAGCCAGGCACTGACTGCACCGGACGCTCAGACTCAGCGTCCGGTGCTCCAGAAGCCAGCGTCCGGCCAGTGTTCCTCAGCGAGAAACACTCCCGCGACTTGTCTAACTTTCCCACCGGCGCAATAGAAGATATGCACTTCATTTTCTCGAAAAGCGCCGAATCAAACTCCACCTCCTTCTCAAAGTGTACCAACACCACAAAGTGTGTACCAACAAATGCACGTGTGTTAGCTTTTTCACAATCATTTTCTTCGAAGGAGTTAAGTTAGCTCACTAGGTTCTAAATGCATGAACATGAACAATGACACCTAGTGGCACTCGATAACCGCTTAGCCAAAGAATTCCCCTCTTTATAGTACGGCTACCTATCCTAAATGTGATCACACCCTCTATGGTGTCTTGATCACCAAAACCAAAACCCTAAGCAATACCTTTGCCTTGATCTCCATAGGGTTTTGTTTGTCTCTTTCTTCTTTTCCATGTTGAGCACTTGATCATCTTGTGGTCATCACCATCATCACCATGATCATCACTTGCTCCATCACTTGGCATGTACCAACCTCATTAAGTCTACACACACTTAGTATAGAGGTTAGTACTAGGGTTTCATCAATTATCCAAAAACCAAATTAGGGCTTTCAACATGTCGTTGATGATGTAATTGATGTTGCTAGAGATCATGATTCTGATGTCTTAGCTGGTGCAAATAATTCTCAAGATCATTTGATTCCAGTAAGTTTGTTTCTATTTTATTTTGTTTTCTTTTTATTATTGCATTTGAATTTGTTTATTGTATCTGTTTGTTTTTATATTTTTTCAGGGTCATATTGTTATGCAAACTCTACCTTTTACTAATGATGAATCTCCTCATATAACTCCTAAATTGTCAAAGAAGTTGCCTCCTATTTCACAGCTGAAATCTTCTTCTAAGGCTGGTTCTTCAATTGGTCTTCCTATTAATGTAATTATTTACTTATTATTTTATTTTCTTTTTTAGTTTTATGTTTAATTGATGTTTTCTCTTTTTCTTTGTTTGGTAGGTGTCTTCTCCTAAAGTTACTATTGTTGGTTCAAGATCTCTATCTCAGAAGCTTATGTCGATGGGAAAGAAATCAAAAGCTTTGTATGATTCAAAATTGTAGGGTTCACGTTCTGGTCTCATTACTCCTCGTCTTTCTGATTCGAAGGTTCATGGTTATCCATCTCTGATTGGCAATCAGTTTAGTCGATCTTCTAGTAAATCTAATTTCAAGATTTCAGAATCATCTACTGGTGGTAAGGTTCCTCTTCATGGCCCTAGTGTGGGGGTACAAAACCCTATACCCTTACGGCTAGACTTGGGCCAGGAGACTTGGTCCATCATGAAACAGTTCGGGGTTTGATCCAACTGCTCGGAGTTTCACGCAAGGAAACAAGACGTGGAGATCAAGCAGGATTCTAGTCGGTTAGAATAGGAATTGATATCGCATTATCTATGGCAATTGTAACCGACTAGGATTAGTTTCCACATAGGGGTGCAAAGGGGTAACCTTTAGGTGCACCTCCAAACCTCTTTAGTTCAAATATTTGTACTACTTCTTAATTTTTTTTGGAGAAGTAGTATAAATATTTAAACTAAAGAGGTTTAGAGGTGCACCTAATCATCACTCATTTGCACCCCTATTTCCAGATTTGTAACCCTGCCCTCTGGACTATATAAAGAGAGGCAAGGGACCCCCCTTAGACAACTCAACTCAACACAATTCAATCCACAGCAATACAATCAGACGTAGGACGTAGGTATTACGCCCACACGACGGCCGAACCTGGATAAAAACCTTGTCCGTGTCTTGCGTCACCATCAAGTTCGTAGCTTGCGTCGACTAGCTTTCATCGACAGTGGCGCGCCAGGCAGGGGGTGTGCGTACAGCTTCCCAGACGAACAGGATGGTCATCATCCCAGCTTCCGCTGCCGTGGCCCAAGGTCTCACGTTCACCGTCGGCCAGATCACTTGGACGACTCACGATGGCGGCCTTACGACCACGACCCTAGAAGAAACTCAGATCCAATCTGGAGCAGCAGAGGTGATGGTCCTGATCACGCCGACCACGATCACAATGACTTCGAGGGCCCGACCTCCACTTCCTCGCTACAAGGGAAAACGAGTCGACAACTCGGATCTTCTTGAAGCCATCGATGGCGCCGACCACAAGCTTCTCGAAGCCTCTAACCTGGTGGATTTGATTTCATGCAAGCCTGATCAAGCACCAGCATTGAATTTTTCTGACTCCCATCGACCAACTCGTGTTACCACACACGAACGACTGGGGATGTCCTTGACGATAACATCGACCACCGAGGGACGAACTGTCAAGCTCAAGACAGCCTCGCCAGACGAGAACTTCCCTTATGGTCTGAGAAATGCGGCTGATCAGTTTTCATGGCATACCCACTCCCTATTCGGGAAGATGGGCTTGTCGCCGAGGCAAACCGGGCGAACAGCCCGTCACTTCGTCAATATGTTATCCATCCACACTCTGCCAGAAGATAGGATCGACAGTAGAAATTGTAGCACAGGCTCCATCCCTACCGAGGTTTTACAACCCGAGGACAAAGATTACGATTTAGATCTGCCACCCTACCCCTTGGGTTTTTCTCGCTTCCCAGTCTTTCCACCTCGACAAGGAGATCTGGTTTTCAACATCAGCAATGATGAACCAGTTGTGGATGGCGAAACCGACGAACATAGACAGCAGCGCGAACAGCGCAACGCCGACCGTGCTCGATGACGAGCAGATGAGGAGTGACAACTAATCCCAAACAACCTTGATGATGCTTTCGACATGGTCGGAAATCAGCAAGTCTTCAAGACATCAAGCGCCAATGTGGCCGTCACCATGGCAAACCTTGATCGACTCCCCGACACTCCAGAATATCTGGACGTCCGATCTAACATACGAGCATATCTCATCGCCGCGATGGGACAAACCACTACTCTGCTCAAAAGGGTCCAAGCCGTCTCCTATACGGAGGTTTCCTCTGACCAGACTCATCGCAGCCGAACTTCGCCGTGACTCGGCGGACATCGTCGTAGCCGTTCGCCCATCAACGATCGCAGGAAGGACACCCATCGTGACAACCGTGGTCTGGATGCTGGCAATTACCACGAACAAAGACGTGGACGTGGCCAGGAGGTGAACCAAGATCGGGACCTGCGACAAAGCATCCCTCATAGGGATGCCCGCGAGCGCATCAACAGGCGCATTACTGAAAGAGCAGTACACGAAAACATGCGACGCGTCGAGTATGATGCAGCACATGGCCCCCCGACCTAAGACAGTTTTTCTCACACCTTCGGCAAGTCGTATGGCCCCGCAACTTCAAGCTCGAGAAGCTTAAAAAGTACGATGGCAAGGAGAATCCCGAAAACTGGATCACTCTTTATGAGATCACAGTCCGATCAGCAGCAGGAGACGAGCACGTCATGGCAAACTATTTCTCAATCGTGCTTGACCAAGCTGGCCACCAATGGCTCCTCAGTTTACCCGAGGACTCTTTTGATTCTTGGGAGAAATTGTGCCAGGCATTCATCGATAACTTCATTGCTACCTACGAGCAACCTGGAAACAAATACGACCTTGAGAGGATAAGGGACAGGAAGAATGAGCCCCTGCGCGACTACATCCGACGCTTCTCGGATATGCGCCTCAAGATTCCAAAAATTTCCCACGACGAGGCCATATCGGCTTTCATCAGAGGCCTACGCTTCCACGAAGCATTAAGAAGCAAACTACTACGCAAGAGGCCGACCACAGTCGCCGAGCTTCTCGCCACAGCCAAGAACTACGCCGATGCCGATGACGCAAAGAAGCTCATCCAAGAAGATGTACGAGGAGCCGAGCAGCCTCCCCGATGAGACGACAACCATGGACGCTTCGACATCCAGAATCCCCGCCGCGGTGACAATCGCAACCATGAGAAGGGTGGGACAGGCGCCGCGACAATCGTGACGATTTCAGAGGCAAGCGACCTCGCGACAGCGATCACGAGGTAAACACAGTCAAGCGTCCCAATGGACGGCGGGACTTCCAGGAAGACTACAACAAGACGCTGAAAGGACGGTGCCAACTCCATCCCAAGTCCAACCACATGATGGAAGAATACCATGTCCTCAAAAGCATCTACACACAGCGGGCCGCTCAGGGAGATACCGCCACGAAAAATGGGAAACAAGACAGACGCAGTCAAGAAGACAAAGACGACGACCACGATAGGGACCCACGACATCAATACGTCAACCCGACCGATGTAGTACATTCCATTTTTGGAGGGAAGGTCTCATTCGAGTTGAAACGAGAAAGAAAACTCTTAAATATGGCTTGCCTCAATGTGGACAATGCCGATGGTTCGATCGCCAATCCTAAATTCTCTCCCTGGTCGCACCGAGAGATCTCCTTCAACAGATAGGACCAATGGGCTGCCATCCTAGAGCCAGGATGCTTCCCATTGATCCTGGACCCGTGCATCAACAGCGTCAGGTTCGAGCGCGTGCTCGTCGACGGGGGCAGCTCCATCGACATCCTATTTCGCAACAGCTTGCCTCCTCTCAAGCTAACTCCAGTGTAGTTGAAACCATATGACGCTCAGTTCTAGGGCGTCCTGCCAGGACAAAGCTCAGTACCCCTTGGCCAGATAATGCTGCTCGTCCAGTTCGAAATGCCAGACCACTTCCGCACAGAATTCATAAATTTCATGGTCGCCGACTTCGACGGGACCTACCACGCTATTCTAGGTCGTCCTTCTCTCACCAAGTTCATGGCAGTCCCGCACTATTCATAATTGGTCCTCAAGATGCCAACCAAGAAGGGCGTCCTGACCGTTAGAGGCAACGTCTACACGGCATACACCTGCAAAGAGGAAAGCTTTAAGATCACCGAGGCAATCGACCTCTCGATTCGCATGGGTGAAACTGTGACACAAGCAACACAAATCTCACCCGACCAGCTCAAACTACCCGAGCAGGAGATTCCAAGAAAAAGCACCAAGTCCAAGAAGCACAAGGAAATCCAACTGGTCGACGGCAGCCTAGAGAAGACGGCTCTCATCGGAGCCAATCTGGATGCCAAATAGGAAGACGCGCTCGTCAGGTTTCTAAGGGACAACGTAAGCCTGATCGAGCACTCCTTAAACATCTCGAAGACCGCAAGACCTATCAAGCAGAAGCTATGGCGGTTCGCTCGTGACAAAAAGGAGGCTATTAGGACAGAGATTACACGACTTTTAGCAACCGGGTTTATTAAGGAAGTGTATCACCCCGATTGGCTCGCCAATCCGATCCTTATAAGAAAAAAGAATAATGAATGGAGAATGTGTGTTGATTACACCGATCTCAATAAACACTGTCCTAAAGATCCTTTCGGTCTTCCCCACATAGACAAAGTGGTCGACTCAACGGCCGGATGCGAACTACTCTCTTTTCTCGATTGTTACTGTGGTTACCACCAGATCTCGGTAAAAGAAGATGATCAGACCAAAACCTCCTTCATCACTCCCTTCGGTGCATATTGCTACACCAGCATGTCCTTCGGACTAAAAAATGCCGGAGCCACCTATCAACGCGCTATTCAGCAGTGCCTCCACGACGAGATACGTGACGACCTTGTCGAGGCTTACGTCGACGACGTTGTCGGCAAAACCAGGGACGCTAGCACTCTGTCGACAACCTAGACCGCACATTTAAAGCGCTAAACAAATACAAGTGGAAGCTTAACCCCAAAAATTGCATTTTTGGGGTTCCCTCTGGTATACTGCTCGGCAACATCGTCAGTCGCGACGGCATACGGCCAAACCCTTCAAAAGTCAAGGCGGTGCTCGATATGCGACCACCTACAAACGTAAAAGACGTTCAAAAGCTCACCGGATGCATGGCTACCATCAGCCGGTTTATTTCTTGGCTAGGAGAAAAAGGGCTTCCTTTCTTCAAACTACTAAAATCATCCGAAAAGTTCTCCTGGACAGAAGAAGCTGACGCCGCATTCGCCTAGCTCAAAACTTTTCTCACTTCACCACCTGTTCTCACTGCGCCTCAGCCTAACGAGGGCCTACTCCTCTATATAGCAGCAACCGATCGGGTCGTCTCTACGGTGCTCGTGGTGGAGCGGGATGAACCAGGTCATGTCTACAAAGTCCAGAGACTAGTGTACTTCATAAGCAAAGTCCTAAACAAATCTAAAACTAGGTATCCCCAGATACAAAAATTAATCTATGCCATTCTAATCACCTCAAGAAAGTTGAAGCACTACTTCGATGGTCATCGCGTTTTAGTTACTATAAGTTTCCCGTTGGGAGACATATTGTGCAACAAGGACGCCAATGGCAGAATTGTAAAGTGGGCCATGGAGTTATGCCCATTTTCGTTGGATTTCCAGAGTCGTACAATCGTCAAGTCTCAAGCACTGGTCGACTTCATTGCAGAATGGACAGATCTCAACACACCACCCTCTCTAGATGTCTCTGATCACTAGTCAATGTTCTTCGATGGGTCCCTAAACATCAACGGTGCCGGTGCCGGGATCCTCTTCATTTCACCAAACAAGGACAAACTACGCTACGTCCTTAGGAACCTCTTCCCGGCATCCAACAATGTCGCCGAGTATGAAGCATGCTTGCATGGCATCCGTTTGGCCGTTGAACTGGGAGTTAAGCGCCTTTACGTCTACGGTGACTCTGCCCTGGTCATTAACCAGTTAAATAAGGAGTGGGACTCCACTCATGAGAAAATGGATCTGTACTGCAAAGAAATCCGGAGGTGGGAATTGAATTTTTATGGAATAGAATACATACATGTGGTCCGGGACAAGAATCAAGCAGCCGATGCGCTGTCAAAGATAGGATCATCTTGGGCTTAGATTCCGCAAGGTGTTTTTGTCCAAGACATCGACACACCAAGCGTCGGAATGGACCTGGTCGGCAAGCCACCCAACGAGACACTACTCGTCGAGGACGCAACCCCGACAACCAGCGGCAATGACTGGCACACACCTTTCATTAAGTACCTCTCAGACGGTTTAGAATTTCAAGACAAAATGGAAAACGAACGTCTCATCCGACGATCCAAAAACTATATAATGGTAGATGGCCGACTCATGCGAAAGAACGCAAACACAGAAGTCTTGTTGAAATGCATAACTCAAGACGATGGCATCAAGCTGCTAGACGACATACACACTAGATCCTGTGGCAACCACACCGCCTCCAGAACACTAGTCAGAAAGGCTTTCCGAGTAGGTTTTTACTGGCCAACCACAGTAGGTGACGCTGAGAAGCTGGTCCGGCATTGTGAAGGGTGCCAGTTCTTCACCAAAAGGACCCACGTACCCGCTCACGAGATCCAGACGATACCGTCATCTTGGCCATTCGCCTGCTGGGGTCTCGACATGATTGGGCTATTCAAACTAGCCCCTGGCAATTTCAAATTTATGTTCGTGCTAATCGACAAGTTCTCCAAGTGGATCAAGTACATGCCACAGGTCAAAGCAACTTCAGAGAAGGCTGTAGAATTCCTCAATCAAACTATACATAGATTCGGAGTTTCCAATAGCATAATCATCGACCTGGGCACTTAGTTCACCGGCACTACATTCTGGGATTTTTGTGATGACAGAGACATAGTCGTAAAAAACGTGTCGGTAGCTCATCCTCGAGCCAACGATCAAGTCGAGCGAGCCAATGGGATGATTATTGATGCCCTAAAGAAGAGGCTATACACGGAAAATGACAGGGAGCTGGGGTGGTGGATGAAGGAATTACCAGCAGTAGTCTGGGGCCTCCAAACACAACCTAGTCGGAACACGGGTGTATCCCGCTATTTCATGGTTTACGAGGCTGAGGCGGTGCTTCCCTCTGATGTAGTTTTCGGATCCCCAAGAGTCGAGCATTTTGACCAGTCTTCAGCAGACCATGCCAGGGAACTTGAAATTAATTGCACAGAAGAGAAACGGCTGGCCTCTTGCCTTCGAATAGTAAAGTACCTCGAAGCCATGAGATGATACTACAACAAGAACGTCAAGGATCGCTCCTTCGTGGTCGGTGATCTGGTACTCAAATGGAAAACAAGCCAGGAAGGAATGCATAAGCTATCTATGCCCTAGGAGGGACCTTTTGTGGTCGCCGAAGTTACACGTCCTACCTCTTACAGGCAGGCCTACCCGGATGGAACAAGTCTGCCCAACTCATGGCACATAGACATATTACGGCATTTCTACCCCTAAGTTTCAGTACATCTTACTTGTATCTTTTTTCTGATGAATAATAATAAAGTTTGTCTTTTTGCCGTATATTTCTACATATGCATAATACTTGACAAGCACGACAACATCTTTCCTTGACAAGTCACCCAACGAAATCACTCAAGGGTACCCGACATGATTCAGTGATACATCACTTAGAAAATTTATTTACAGCGCTCAAAACCATGGTTCTTAAATTCAGACTTTATTACAAACTTTATAAACAAAGTTTACAGTAAACACCCCTCTGGGCGGCTTTTAGTCTATCTCTACACACTACTCTAAGAGACTACTGCTCGGGCAGCTCGCCCGCACTGGTTTCTTGTGCCGTCGAAGGGGTCGGGGCCACCGGCGTCTGGCTGGTCGAGACCACAAGCGTCGACCGCCTATCTCCAACAATCGACGACCCCGACAACTCCCTAGCCAACCTGGCTGATCCTGGCTGATCGGGAGGAGTAGACATCCCACAGTGGTTTATGTCGCTGATCACCATCGACGATAGGTCGAGCAGGCCGACGCGAAGGTCATCCGCCTCTCTCAGACCAACCTCCTTTGGGTATCCCCTCTCCAGCCGGGAGAGGTCGACCAGGGGGTAGTGAGCACGCACCATGCTGAGGACATGGGCTCCGGCGAACTCCCCAGCATCCTTCATGAACTGCTGAAGCCAGCCCCACGCTTGTTGCGCCTTCTCGACCGGGGTCACCCTTGGTGCGTGGGGCTAGTCCTCGGGGAGCTCGGGGCTGATCGGATCCAGAACCGGCGCGACACCCTTCTAGATCTTTATGCAATTTGTCTTCTAGGAGTCCCGGTCTTTGACCAGGTCCTCGACATGCTTTTTAGCATTGACCTTGAGCACTATGACAAATTTCAAAGAAAAAACGAAGGAAGACAGTCAACAACATGCTATGACAATAAAAACTTTGTGGACCGAAAAGTCAAAGAAGATCCTACCAATCAGCTCCCTATTCTTAGTCTTGAGCTCCTCGCCGACCTTACGCTCGCCTTCTAGCGCACGAGCACGCTCCTGGTCGAGCTGGTCTCTTTCCTTTTGGAGGCGCTCGATCTCCTCCTCCAGACCTGAAGTGATAATTGGTTGTCATAAAAAGCGGTAACGTAGTTAAATGCAACTACTCAGAAATTTGACTTACTCTTCTTTTCACGGTCCTTATCGGCTAGTCGCCGAGTCAGGTCCAGCACGCGCTCTTTCTGAGCTACCTTCTCCTTCGCCTCCCTCTCGGCTTCTAACCGAAGGCGGTCCACCTCCACAGTCAGGGCCTTGTTCTCGACGACCACGCCCTCAATTTGGTCGAAGCACCTTTTCTGGTACTTCGCCGTTTTCATTGCGTCCTGCAAATTTTAGGCATACAGCACAATGAACAATCCATGGTATATATATACTCCAAGAGATTGTGAGACCACTTACCTTAACCTCACTGACGAGCCACTTAGCAGCGTGCTCTACCCTCTCCGCCTCCTCGACCTCGGCGATCTCCTCGTGCCCGGTCCAGTGGTCCCCACGCTGGCGCCATACGTAAATGTGTTGGCGACCATCGCGGGGACGCCCCGGTCAGAGCTTGAGTGTCCTCAAGCTCTGTGTTACCCCCAACCATGGTAACGGGTATCATAGGACCCTTACCTCGGTCAGAAGTGCCCCCCAGCGTGGGAGCCTCAACTAGGGCTGGAGTCGGAGCCCTGCCCTCTTCAACTGGAATAGGGGATGGGGCCTTGTCTTCCTCCTGTGTCACACTACTCGGGGGAGGAGTCCCCGCGGTCTCATCACCCCTTGTCGGGGTGCTCGCCTCGGTCCTGTCTCGGGCCGGGTCCTTGTCGGCCACCTCCGTCGCAGTGACAATGGCGGGTTGCTCCACGGGCTGCTCTGGGTAGTCTGTCCCGTGATGTTCTGCTCGGCAGCCACCAGCTCAGTTGCCCTTGAGCCTAAAACATTGCCAAGATCAACATCCGAGGCAGTACTACAAAGCAAACCCAATCCAAAATTACTACACTGAAATCAAACTCCACAATTAAAGAATTTTTTTCTTGATAAACTTACAGATTGGAACTTCGGTGCGCCGCAGTGAAGACCCTTCTCCTGGCTCGCCTAGCCGCCAATGCCGCCTCTGTTCCTCTTGGTCGTGCCTGTTCGACGTGCGCGGCAGGAGGATCCTCGGCCACGTGACCTGGGGCGATGTCGGGGTGGCTACAGGGTCTGCGGACCAAGGTTGGGGCCGCCTCCTCCTCCTCATCGTCGTCATCGACGAGTCTAACAAGCCGGCGGTGCTTAGTCGCTCGGCTGTCTGAGGTCGACCGCTGGCCCATCACAGGTCCTGCAGCTGCTCCTATAGGCGCTGCTCCTGCTGGAGATGGCTCCACAGCCATCGACCTCTTCCCAGCCACCCTGTCGTCGGTGGTCGACGCTGGCCGGTTCTCCTCTTCGTCGCTGCTGTTGTATCGGTCACACCGAGCAGCGTTGTCAGCTGGGTTATCCATTCCGGCTGGGTGCTCCATACCGGGCGCCAGCGACACGTATACCATCGCCCGGTCAATGTCTCCGATCTGCAACAAAAGTATGGCAAGCTATTAGCGTAAGAGTGTGATACTTTCAGAACACTGCAGAAAGATCTCAACTACCTTCGGGGCTGGTCGACTCAGCTTGTAGGCGTGCATCCGGTTGTCGCTTCGAACGAAGCTGTTGTCAGCCAGGTGGAACAATTCATTGATCCTCCGCTGGATCTCTGGCTTTTCTAGGTTGTCCCGGTGAATCCTGGTTGAGTCCTGGCCGCATTGGTATTCATATGCCGAGTGTACCCTCGTCTGGTAGGGCATGACTCGTCTGCTCAGGAAGTTCCCGACCACTCCTGGCCTATCCAGTCACGACCAGTCGATCAGAGTCATCAACTCCGACACCTGACCAGTATACTCCAGCCGATCTGTCCAGCTGGTCCTCTTCTCAGGAATGTAACCGACATCGCAGAACGTAGCGCTACCCGGCTCCTCCTTGATGTAGAACCACCTCTTGTACCACTCGGTGAGGAAGGTGTTCCATGGGCAGCTGAGGCACTGGTTCTTCATGCCATCACGAAGATTGAGGTATACTCCACCTGCAATCTTGGAGCCTCCAACCGCTCCCTTCTTCCTCAGACAGAACAGATAACAGAAAAGATTGAAATCTGGCTCAATACCAACAAACGCCTCACAGAGGTGAATAAAGGTTGCCATGAGCAAAATGGAGTTCGAGTGGAGGTTGTAGATCCCGATCTCATAGTAAAGAAGTAAACCATGAAGAAAAGGATGCACTGGAACCCCAAATCCCCTCTTAAAAAAATCCTCAAAAACTACAATCTCACCAGCGCGGGGATCTGGGTAGCTTTCCTCTTCCGGTGCCCTCCAGCCACCGAGCTCCTAGTTGTGCAGAAGCCCCATCTCGACGAGGTTGTTGAGGGACCTCGTGGTGCTCCGAGATTTCTTCCACTCCTTGGCCGTCATCTCGACCCTTTTCTTCGAATCACTCTTCGCCATTTCTTCTGCACAAAAGGTTTTGAACTAGATCTCGGGGGTTTGGTGATGCAAAGGAAGATGAAGGAAGGAGGCAGCAAGGGATGTTGGTTTGCAACTGCTGGGTAAAGAATGAAGATATACCACCAGGCACTTTATAACAGGAAATCCACCCTTTCCACTTCCCGCATTTTGGGGAAGTGAGTGGCTTTTGTGGGGGCAACGGTGTTTCGGTTTTCAAGGATTATCGCAGTAAATTCGGTGGCCTCTTTAAAATGATTATTGGTTTCCTTTCTTGATCCACGCGATGAGCGGCTGTGCAGTTAGCAGGCACCCCTTTTTATGAGACAGACTAACAAGATAGCATGGTGCCTCGTAACATCGCAAATTAATGAGGCGACGAGATGTTTTCAAAAGCCAAGTAATTAATTTATTTGGTTTGATTGAAAATCTAGGGACTGTACCTGTTGACACTTGCTAACACCACTTGAATACTAGGTTGTCATCCCCAGCATGGCACTAGAGTGTACTATGGTATTTATACGCACACAGATAAATCCGCAAGAGCACGGATACCGTTGTAGCTTTTACCCGGTTAAAGGTTTTATCGTATCCACAGGGAAATGGGAGAACTGATCTACGCTCTAACTTAACCTAGATAGATAGGTAGGTGTAAATAGGAAAGATGGTAGAATTGAATAAGAACAATATTAAAGGTAAGATAACAATGAGTGATAATATGGGAATAGAGAGTAGAGCAATCTAATATATGGGTGATGGTAGGAGAATAGAGAGGATAACTATGGTTTCTCTACTTCAAAGGGGTATGTCTAAGTCTGGGACGAACCATGTGATAAGAATACACCACAAAGGATGCTTATCCATAGGCCGATAAACCCTACCCGTCCTGCTAACAAGAGGTGGACTACAGGGGACCAACGTAACTGTCACCTACGCGGCCTACCACACGATCCGGCTAGACAGGGGATATCCACAAGTAATCTAGGTCTAAGCACCACGCTTACACCTATACTACAACTCTCACCTATAGCGTCCTATAGATTAAAGTACTCAAAAGAGTTGTGAACCAGAACATACATACATGATTAGTAATTGCATAATGAATTAGAAGTAGATTACCAGAGTCATCCCATGAGCAAGCTTGATTAGAGCTTGATCATGGCGAAGTACAACTGGAGGAAGAACCGAGAGGCCAGCCTCTCCTCCAATCATCCCTCGCTCTCCATCTCGCTACTATCTAGATCTACTCTAGTTTAGAGAAGAGAGGAGAGCTCTCATCTCCAAACCCTAGCTTTTGCTCTGTCTATGAATAATGAATAGGGATCAAGGGGTGCCTCCTCCAGGGGCCAGGGGGTCTACTTATATAGTCCTCTCCAGTGAATCTGGGCCGTCGAATCAAACTGACATTGATTGAACGGTTATCCTTGATCCTTTAGGTCGGTGGAGCATAATTCTCGAAGAGAGTCCTGATTGGACTCTAGGACAGGGCAGGCGCCCAAGGGGGGAGGGCAGGCGCCCTGCCCCCGAGCCCGCTCGGCTTCCCGTTCGTTCCTGTGGCTTTTGGAGTCTTCTAGATGATAGAAAATTGCGCGGCACGTTAATATCTCTATGTAAACCCGACATGTGGGCCTTTCCTCCATATTTCCTGATAACCCCCTACAGAAATAGACAAACACCAAAACTCGTGGAATTCTGTCAGATAAAACCCTAAGTCTGGGTGTTGGTTGCATTTGGATCCTTTTCTTTATTTATTTGATGATTATATTTAGTACTTAAGGACCGTCAACAACTCCCCCAAGCTTACCTCTTGCTCGTCCCTGAGCAAGGATAGACTCAAGAGTTTCTACAGTGGTTTCATGCCTTAAAAGTACACATGCGTTCAAGCAAGATCTCATCTCTGAGTTAGAGTAAACTGTTAAGACTTAAAACTTACTCATTTTACCTTTCACCATGGGGCTTGCAACCGTCACTTGTGTCTTGAGCAGTTAAAAGATAGAATGGTCTAGTCAAGCGCTATGTCTCTTGTTCTTAGATCAACTATAGCTCTGGAGTTTTTGCAGATTTTTAAATAAAACTCAGAGATTCCTTGTATGACTCTCTCTAGTCTCTCTTTTGTGGTATTTCTGGATCCTTACCAAGGCAGTAATGGTGTATGCCTTCTCTCTCATCCTACTCTAATAAGGCTTTGATATCTGGAGCTCATAGGTGGGAGACAGCTAATACATACTTACAAGACATTTATTGCATAGTTAAACCATGGATCTAGAGAAACAAGTCAATAAGTCAAATCAAGATGTGCATGTGTGGCGAATGAATGGTGTATGGTGATGATGATGAAAACAATGGTGAAAGTCTAATTCTACTTTTGCTCTTTTGAGGGGATATATACCTTTCTTGCTCTTTGAAACTTTTGAGGAGAATGAGATGCTCTATATATATTTTTTTCTTTTCTCTCAGGTGGGTATCTTGTACCCCTAATTCTACTGTCGGACACTTATCCCTTTTTACCTCTCGTCTCACTTTTTATTTTCTTTGAGGTTCCGGGCACTTGCCCTTTTTTATTTCCTCGTATTTTTTTCTTTTTCTTAAGAGCACTCACCCTCCTAGAATAATGTAGCAAGTGGTAGTAACCAAAATATCTCGAGCATTTATTTCACAGGGAATAACAGGGATAGGATAATGTTTTTGGCTATTCTCTCCTAGATAGGAGTAGAATAATTTTGGATGAATCTGGATATGAAAATGAGTGGATGTATGTGGATGCGTACTTTCGGAGTAGAAGCAGCATGTGAGTGAACGTGCAAGTGAATCTTGATTTTAACCGCATGACAAGCTCCTAAGGGTCTACACAGCTTGACCACACTCAATGCTCATAAGCAGTAAAAGGTAAATGTATGGTTCATAGTCTAATAAGCATGTATATATGGCTGTGGTAGGATTTAAACTCTCATCATACAGGAACTCATCATGCAATATTTTAAAGATTTTCAAAAGTTCTCTAGAATTCTAGCATCTCTAGGAACAGATAAACAGCAGCTCAACCTTCACATATCATATCCGTTAACGACTTAGACTTTAGATCAAGTACTCTTCCCACAAGTTCAGGTTTAGAGCAAATCTTAATTCATAACAGTCATGCCTAAACTTGAGAGAGATTTCAATTTTGAGAACTAGTCATGGTAGAGCAACTATTTATCATTTCCATGTGAGAGCTTATCATGAGGGTTCATAGCAAACTTTATTTATTTATTTATTTAGCAAACTAAGCAAAGATATAAGCACAAAATCTTTATTTGGGTTTTTATGATTATACTTCTTTTTATTATTTGAGTAAAGTATAAATGCGAGTAGAAACACTTAGCTGGATAAATGGGTGTGCTCTCCCCCAAGCTGGATTTTGACGTAATTTCTTCTGATGTAGCTAGCAGGTGGTGGAGGTGTATTTGAATGTCGGTAGCACCCTGACAGCGATTAGGATGTCCTCCGTTTGCTAGTCTTCTTTGATCCTTGAATTCTGTGGAGCTCAAATAGACAACAAAGCTTTGTGGAACTGGTTAAGTGTTAGCATAAAAATATCTTTGCCTTTATCATGTTGAGCTTCCTCTAATAAATATTACTCTCTTTGGTAGGATCATAAATTCATTTTTATATTTTCATTTTTATAGGACAGAAATATTTTTATTTTAGTGAATGTACTTATGGGTTTTATGCCACGAGCATACTCACATGGGGCTTACTGTTTTTAACATTTTTATTTTCTTTTCAAGATAGCATGATTAACTAACAAGCCATTTAAGGAAAGTAAATAATTTAAGGGAAAAGGGAATGCAAAAAGGATAAATATGGATAACTACCGATTTTACCTTTCGGCAAGGGTTCAATGTTTTAAGTCTTCTGAATAAGGCTTCTCACCGTGTTCATTCTTCAAGTGCGTCATTTGATTCAGGTGTGGACCTTGACATCTGCACCTCTTGATACGGTGTCACCCATGTTCTTTGTTTGCCCAGTAGTTCGAAGTGCGGCGTTGGCAGTATCTTGCTCAGTGTGTTTGTGCTCGTAGATACAGGTCCTTCACTTGGTGGAGTCTGAGAGTTGAAAAATCCTCCATGTTTCTCAAAATGTGTCCTGCTCATAGAGACGAGGCAGAGATCAAGTGCATGGGTCTTGTTGGTGGAAAACACCAACAGAACCAAAAGTATATTTATTCTTCTCTATCCTTAAGCATAGGGAGCAAGACAAAGTTGATGGGTGATAAGTTCATGAGTGTAGCATTTGTCAGATCGGATTGCTCAACCTTATGGAAAGATAATCTATCTATGTATATGTCTTTTTCTTTATATCTCCCCAAAGATTGAATGTGCAACATTTTAGCTCATATGATTAGGAGTGTGGGATCATGGAGGTAGTACTAGGAACAAAGATTAAAGGACTAAACATGCTGAATTAGTTGGGTTGGTTAATTTGGAGTTATAAATCATACATGTTTGTCTCTTTATTTATGTGAACGCCAGAACCAAGGAGAAGCTTATAAAAGTGATAGTCAAGTACCTTAAGGTGTTACCTTACTTGAAGAGTGATGGTACCGTCTCACCTTGTGGAAGCATCCCATTCGTAGTGGCTGTGTATCTTGTTTATGTACTTTGTCTCCTTCCATGGATCATCTCTCTATGAATGAGCTATGTCCTTCTTGTGTAAATTGTTAAACTTGATGTGTCTCTCTCTTTGTCTCCAATGTGAGTTTATCTCAGGACTTCCTAGGTCGATATTGAAAGTTTTCCTGCAGGGGTTAGTCCAACAAAATATCCAATATCTACTATAGCATACTATCGGCTCAAAAATCAACCTAGACACCATGTCTAATTTGATTTAGGAGGGTATTTTAACCTAAGCACCATGCTTAATTTAAAATCCCTTGGAAGTAAGATCATCATTCCTAAACTAAGCACCATGCTTATTTAAGAGATAAATGAAATTACTCCAAACCTAGACATATACTATAGCAAATAAAGGTAGCATGAGAGCTTTTATAGAGATCTACTCAAGTGGAGATGAAGTAGTGTGATTAGTATTTAACAAATTGAGCATGTCTCAAAGGTGGGGACAACCAACATAGCAACATGGCAAAGGATGTTTTTATGTAAAGTATTCCCCCAAGCTTGAATTTTGCAAAATTCAAGTTTGGATGAATTTGATCGAATGTTGTATGATGATTGGTTGCACATACCTTGTGCTTGTCATTCATCCGATCTTCTTGCTCCAATCCTGGAAAGGTTAGTGACAAGAATACCTGAAGGAATATTTTTGCAATTATCTTTATATGCTCAAAACACAAGGTAATGTTGTAAATAATTAAAAGCTCATGTTACGATCTGATCAGTGCTAATTTTAGGACACTAAGCTTGTCCTTAGGAAACCATCAATTTATATCGGCGAAGTGGTTTCCCTTCCAACGCTGACCTATATCAAGATCAATTCAACGAGATCTGCAATATTTATTATAGACATATGCATCGACAACTGCCCTTTTAAAGTTTTTGTAAATAGAAAGGAAGAGGGGGTTGGAGATCTCAAATGTGGTGATATTGGAAAGACCAATAGATTGGGAAGATGTTGCATATGAGCATGGAGTAAACGAAGTGGCTATGAAATAAATTCCATGCTCATTAATGTTATCTTTGTCTCCAATCTGAATGTTTGGAGTTTCTCCTAGATTGGTCTCACCTGTGTCCTCTTCTGTAGTTGGATGAATCTCATCTTCAAAGGGAGTCAAGAACTCACCTTATCTTCGTCTCCAATCTGAATGTTTGGAGTTTCTCCTAGATTGGTCACACCTGTGTCCTCTTCTGTAGTTGGATGAATCTCATCTTCAAAGGGAGTCAAGAACTCACCATTTGAAATTGAGCCAAAGTCAGAATCCATTAAGGCTTCTTCCTTATCCATCCATTCTACACATTCTAGCCATTTAGAACTTGTGATCAGGAAAGGGGAGCTGATAGAATCTTCTATATGGCTTAGCTCTCCTTCTATGACATTACTTGACATGTCATCCTTATGGTCTGTATGACTCCTATGGTTTGATTGTCTTGATGGATTGTTAGGATCATCATGAGACTTAAAAGGAGAGGGATAAGAGGGGTCTCTAATGTCAAGGATGGATTTAGAATTTGTGAACATGGAAGGGGAGCAGATGGAATCTTCTATATGGTTTAGCTCTCCTTCACTTGATATGTCTTCCTCGACTTCTTCATAACAGGAACCAGGACATTCTCTAAGAGAACTATTATTGCAAGGATTTGAATTATCTATGCTTGAAAGTCTCTTATGGAACCAGAAGTCTAAACCATCAGCATTTGAAAGATTTAAGGTCGGAATTCCATCCTCCCTTGGAGAATTTTGGGATATTGATGGTTTAGGATCGATAGCTAAAGTTTGGAATTGAAGTGGTTGTGATCTGGCTATCGAAACTTCTTCTTCTTGTCTAGGAACTGGTTCTTTATCTTTCTCAGAGATATAAATGCTAGGAAACTTTCCACTCAATGAATCAGTTAAATCCCTAGCTTCACTAGCAGGTAGGTGATAGAAGGATCCTCTAGAGGCTGTATTCAAGGTTTGCTTATTTTCCCTACTAAGGCCCTCAAAAAAGTGAATTAGAAGAACTTCTTCTGGAATAGAAAGCTTTGGGCCAGTGAGAGTAAGGTTAATAAAGCGGTCCCATGATTTGCCAAGAGATTCTTCTTCTAGTTGTCTGAAAGAAATAATCTCACGCCGAGATTCCGTCACTTTGGAGATTGGAAAATATTTAAAAAGAAAACTATTATGTAACTCCTTCCAATCTCCATGAACACTCCCTACTTTGAGTTTGTACCAATGTCTAGCTTTTCCTGTTAAAGAGAACGGAAAGAGCTTCCATTTAAGGGTCTCATCGGACATGCCTTCTATGCGAAGGAGGTCACAGACTCGATAAAACTCTCTTAGGTGTGTGTATGGGTTTTCCTCACCTTCTCCTGAGAAAGGTTGTTTTTGAACAAATTCTATGTATTCGGGGTCTATCTCAAAACTAGATGCTATGATAGGCTTTGAAGATTTTGGTGGTTCGAGATGTGTGCCCGTAGGTCTATGAAATTCATAGATAGACATGTTTGAATTCATGATAGACCAGAGATCAAGGATTAGATAAGAAGAAAGAATAGCAGAGATGAGGCAAAGGATAAAAGGATATATATATATATATTATTTTTTTGAAAATGATTAAGCTAGTTCGTAGTCAACTCAACAACCGTTTCCCCGGCAACGGTGCCAAAAATGCTTGTTGACACTTGCTAACACCACTTGAATACTAGGTTGTCATCCCCAGCATGGCACTAGAGTGTACTATGGTATTTATACACACACAGATAAATCCGTAAGCGCACGGATACCATTGTAGCTTTTACCCGGTTAAAGGTTTTATCGTATCCACAGGGAAACAGGAGAACTGATCTACGCTCTAACTTAACCTAGATAGATAGGTAGGTGTAAATAGGAAAGATGGTAGAATTGAATAAGAACAATATTAAAGGTAAGATAACAATGAGTGATAATATGGGAATAGAGAGTAGAGCAATCTAATATATGGGCGATAGTAGGAGAATAGAGAGGATAACTATGGTTTCTCAACTTCAAAGGGGTATGTCTAAGTCTGGGACGAACCACGTGATAAGAATACACCACAAATGATGCTTATCCATAGGCCGATAAACCCTACCCGTCCTGCTAACAAGAGGTGGACTACAGGGGTCCAACGTACCTGTCACCTACGCGGCCTACCACACGATCCGGCTAGACAGGGGATATCCACAAGTAATCTAGGTCTAAGCACCATGCTTACACCTATACTACAACTCTCACCTATAGCGTCCTATAGATTAAAGTACTCAAAAGAGTTGTGAACCAGAACATACATACATGATTAGTAATTGCATAATGAATTAGAAGTAGATTACCAGAATCATCCCATGAGCAAGCTTGATTAGAGCTTGATCATGGCGAAGTACAACCGGAGGAAGAACCGACAGGCCGACCTCTCCTCCAATCCTCCCTCGCTCTCCATCTCGCTACTATCTAGATCTACTCTAGTTTAGAGAAGAGAGGAGAGCTCTCATCTCCAAACCCTAGCTTTTGCTCTTTCTATGAATAATGAATAGGGATCAAGGGGTGCCTCCTCCAGGGGCCAGGGGGTCTGCTTATATAGTCCCCTCCAGTGAATCTGGGTCGTCGGATCAAACCGACATTGATTGAACGGTTATCCTTGATCCTTTAGGTCGGTGGAGCGTAATTCCTGAAGAGAGTCCTGATTGGACTCTGGGACAGGGCGGGCGCCCAAGGGGGGAGGGCGAGCGCCCTGCCCCTGAGCCCGCTCGGCTTCCCATTCGTTCCCGTGGCTTCTGGAGTCTTCTAGATGATAGAAAATTACGCGGCACGTTAATATATCTATGTAAACCGGACATGTGGGCCTTTCCTCCATATTTCCT
The DNA here is from genome assembly GCF_000003195.3 of Sorghum bicolor. Classification (NCBI taxonomy): domain Eukaryota; kingdom Viridiplantae; phylum Streptophyta; class Magnoliopsida; order Poales; family Poaceae; genus Sorghum; species Sorghum bicolor. The sequence continues at coordinate 13,808,796 of NC_012872.2, forward strand.
GATCCCTGCAAAAATAGACAAACACCAAAACTCATGGAATTCTGTCACATAAAACCCTAAGTCTGGGTGTTGGTTGCATTTGGATCCTTTTCTTTATTTATTTGATGATTATATTTAGTACTTAAGGACCGTCAACAGTACCGACCACCGAGCATTATACGCTCGGGGACTGGTTGACCAGCCCGCTTATTTGTTGACTAGGGACTATACCAACCACCGAGCATGATACGCTCGGGGACTGGTTGACCAGCCTGCTTATTTGTTGACTGGGGACAGTATCGACCACCGAGCATGATACGCTCGGGGACTGGTCGACCAACCCGCTTATTTGTTGACTGGGGACTGTACCGACCACCGAGCATGATACGCTCGAGGACTGGTCGATCAGCCCGCTTATTTGTTGACTGAGGACTGTACCGACCACTGAGCATAATATGCTCAGGGACTGGTCGACCAGCCTGCACAGGAGTAAACCGAGAACTGCAACGACCACCAAGCATGATGTGCTCGAGGACTGACCGTTTTGTTCGCATGTGTTGGAGGGGCATTGCTATTTTCTAAACCTTGTTACAAGGCTCATACTTCGCCTTCCAACAAGCTCGGGGACTACATTGGTATGATGCATCTAGCGATGCATCATAGTAATAAAGTTTCTATATGGATTTTTCTTTTTAGACTCTGGCACCACGTGCCTACGTCACCTACTACCAGGCTCGGGGACTAAGTGGGCACACTTTACCTTGCAGTGAATATGCTTGCTTTTTTTGATATATACTTTTCAGAAAAGTAAAGTGGGCACACTTCACCAGGAAAGAAATATTTTTTGGTTAAGAGCACCATGCATTCTTCGAACAACCTGCTTCTTCGATGTCGATGTTGATCAACTGTCTTTTGAGTTGGTTAAAATACTGTTGCAACTGTTTGGGCGACTTTTATGATTGATCAAAGATGATGAAGCTCACTGATCAAAGAAGCTCAAGACGGCGTGTTACATCACAATACATGGTGCTCGGGGACTAGCTATGGGGATATAAACCCCTATACCCTTATGGCTAGACTTGGGCCAGGAGACTTGGTCCATCACGAGACAGTTCGGGGTTTGATCCAACTGCTCGGAGTTTCGCGTAAGGAAACAAGACATGGAGATCAAGCAGGATTCTAGTCAGTTAGAATAGGAATTGATATCACATTATCTATGGCAATTGTAACCGACTAGGATTAGTTTCTAGATTTGTAACCCTGCCCTCTGGACTATATAAAGAGAGGCAAGGGACCCCCCTTAGACAACTCAACTCAACACAATTCAATCTACAACAATACAATCAGACGCAGGACGTAGGTATTACGCCCACACGGCGGCCGAACCTGGATAAAAACCTTGTCCGTGTCTTGCGTCACCATCAAGTTCATAGCTTGCGCACCTGTCTGCCGATAAACTACTACCGTGGGTATACCCCAAGGTAGACTGCCGACTAGCTTTTGTCGACACCTAGGAGGGCTGTTAAGCCAAGTCATTATGTGAGTGATGAGTTTGAGATTGAAATGGTAAAATTCAAAGTTAGCAAGTCTCATATTATGAATTACAAGGCTATATGTAATTTGGCCATGTCTCGGAATAGTGGGTATGTTTTGATTTTGTTCATTTTTTTATTCTTATATTTTTAATTTATGATTTATTTTTGTTTAATCATTTATTTCAGTGATGATGCTATCTTATTTGGAGGAGTTTGATGCACTTTTTAGGCTCTTGGTGAATCTCTTAAGCCTGGTGGTTTTGTCATTAATTTTGTTATGGCTGCATTTTGCTATCATTTATACTCTCAACCATCTGGTCATCCTGATGTTTCTAAATGCCACTACTTCTTTTCTAGCATATCTGTAAGTGTATTTCTTTTATTATTTGTCTCTATTTACTTTTGAATGTATGTATTTTTACACTCATTTACGTGTAGGATCAGCTTCTAAAGGATAGTGATGTTGCCATGAAGATATCTTGAACAAAGCTTTTACCAGAACTTCCAAGTCAAGGCCTCTTTATTGTTCTAATTTGGTATTGCCTTTTTATCTTTTAACTTTTCTTGTATTTATTTTTAATCTATCTTTTTATCTAACTTTTTTTAATGTTAGCTATTCTTCCCTTGTCTCTATGATGAGCACTGGTTTGTCTTTGTGGTTGACATAAAGGACCGCTCGTTTGTTTTCTTGGATTCATACTATGGGTTACAAGATGAGTACCAGGTTGAAATGAGGAACAAATTGGTATGAAAATTCTTCTATTTTCTTTTATTTTATTTTTATGTGTTTTCCTTTTAAATATCTTTTTGTTTATTATATATTTGTTTGTAGATTTCAATTTTCAAGTTTTGGTGGAAGAAATTTGGTTTGATTGATATGGGTTTCCATGGTTACACAGTTTCTTATCCTTTTGCTCTAAAGTAGGCTGCTAATAATCTGTAAGTTATCTTCCTATTCATTGTGTTAGGTTTTTTATATGTTTCCTTTTGTAGGATTCTGTTATATGAAATGTGTTCTTGTGTTTTAGATTTTTTATCAGTTGGAAATCTTATTTTTGTTTGTTTGTATGTAGCTCTGATTCTGGTATTTTTGCCATGATGTTTCTTGAGCACTAGAAATCTCCTCGTTCTACTATATTCACTCTCTTCAAGGAATCTGATATCCCTAATTTGAGGATTAAGTTTGCTAATGATCACATCTTCTCTGCAAAGAACATAGGTCGCAAGGATCTTGTTACCAGTTATCAGTTTGAGGTAATATTTTCAAAGTTACTTTTTAGTTTGTTTGTTTTTTTGTATTGTTGTAGTTCTTAAATTTTTTACTATTATAATTTTAACCGGATGACTAAGACGTGTAATCAACTTGGTGTTGTGCTATAGCTCTAATGCTCACATGATGTCTGAGTCTTAAGTAGAGGCACAAATGTTCAGACATTACATTGTCCATATATGGATGTTTCTATAATAGGAGTAGAATATAAAATTAAAATGCTTGCTATGATGACCTATGGTCTGTAATTGCTACAATCTGATAGATAATATTGTTCTCCATCCTCATTGATGGTTTTGTTTGTTTTTGTCTTCTGCCTTGCTGTTTTCTTGTGCTCTATCTCTTTCAATCTATGCATTGCTTGTTGTTCTCATTTTCTTCTTGCTCTTTCCATTTGGAGCTACATTGTTGTTATTCTTGTTAGTATATACTATCCATACTAGTATTATATTTATGGAATTTTCTATTATTTTTGTATTCTTACTTGATGAAGTTCCTGCTTTCTTTGCCTTCTTCTTTTTTGCTGCATTTGATTTTTGTCTTTCTTGTTCAACCATATCTTTCCATCTTTTTGGCTTTACTGGTCTTCCTTTGTTCTTTATGCTTTTGGGTCTTGCATGTTGGTCTGCATTATCATTTCATCCTCCCGATGCCTTAGCTAGTTGTGTTCCTTCAGGTAATGTTCTATTTGGTGGTGACATGATGATATCTAGGTTTTTTCAATTCTTTTGAACTCATCTAGTAAATATTCCATTGCTTCTTCCTTTGCTGATCCTTTTGAAGTTAATTGTGTTGCTACTCTTGACAGGATGTTGAATCTGAGGATATCATCTGTAGCTGTTGATGATTGCACCCCTTTTAGGTTTATTTTCCTTTCCTTTTTCCTCCACCTATCAATTATGTACTTGTCTGGAATCTTTCTTACTTTTGTTTCTACTAATATTTTGAGGATATTAGAGCAAAGGATTCCATCCTTGTTGAATTTGCAGCATATGCAGCTATAGTCTTCTCTCCCTTGTGATAGGTTAGTGATGACTATGTATCTTCTTTGCCTGTGTTTGTTATATACTTGATTTGTCTTCTCCCATACCTCATAATGTCCTTGTTGTTCCAACTCTTTATAACTTAGTGTAGTTGTAGCTCGTAATTCTTTCATGAACTTGCTGAATATATTTCTGTTGTACATCTCCATTGCTTGTTGTTCGATGTTGTAACCAAATTCCATCGTCTTTGGAGTTTTTTGTTTGTTTGCATTGTCTTCTCTAGCTTCTGCTATGTTTATTGCATCTACTATTCTTTGGTATTCCTTTAAAAAGCTTGTGATGTTGTATGTAGGTCCTACATTGCTCTTGATCCTTGCATTGGTTCCTTGACTTCTGCCTGTGCTCTGAAGAAATGGGAAGAAACCATTCTTGAAGTACACTGGTACAAATCTTTCCCTCATTTCCCACATCTTGTTGAAATACTTGTTGTCTTCCAGTTTGTAATCTGCTACCATCTTTGTCCGCAGGCTTTCAAATTCATGTACTGTCAACGAGTTGCCTATGATACCTTCCAACTCCTCTGGTAATCCTTTATTGCTTGCAAAGCATTTCAAGTTTTTGTTGTAGCATTTTTTTTGATGTGGAATAAACAATTTCTGTGCTCTGTATTTAGGAACACTTGTTCTATAGCTGCTTTCATTGTTGCATCTTGATCAGTTATAATTGTCATTGGATGCTTTCCACCCATTCTTTCTATGAATGCTTCGAATACCCATTTGAATGTTTCTATTGTTTCATCGCATATAAATGCACATGCAAAGAAACATGTATGTCCATGTCCTGTCACTCCTACAAATGGTGCAAAGGGTAGGTTGTACTTGTTTGTCATGTATGTGGTGTCGAAGCTCACACAGTCTCCATATTCTGCATAGTATTTCATTGAGTCTGCATCTCTCTAGAAAATGTTTTTTACTCTAAGATTTTCATCCACATCAAATTTGTGGAAGAAGCTTGGGTCCTTAGCTTTATTTTCTCTAAAGTAGTCTAGTGCCTGCTTCATGTCCGATCCAGTGATTGTTCTGTTTAACTTAGTTCTGAAATTTGCTACATCTTTCTTCTTGTATGGTAGAGCTATGACACCTCCTCTCAGATAGGATAGTATGGAAATCATTTTTCTAGTAGGGATGTTGTTGTCATTTAGTATTCTAATTAATGCCTTCTCCATTTTAGACATGTACTTGTGTTCCACTGAATAACTGTTGTCTGTTTCCTAGATCTAGTGGATGGTTGTGGTCTAGCTCCAATCTGATTACTTTCCATTTTCCTTTTTCTTCCTTGACCACCATCACCAATGGGCAGTCTATTTTAATCTGTACATTTGTTTTCCTCATAGGTCCTTTATCCTTCTCTTTTGTCTATATGTCTATTACTTCTTCCACATCTCCTTTAGTTTTCTTCTTTCTAGCTTTGCCATAGGATTGGCATTTCATTTCAACTTTGAAGATTTCATTGTTCCTTTTCTTGTATGTGGTTCTAGTTGTATGTGTGTTCACTATTTCAAAACCTGCTAGAAATCCATAGAAGTGGAAGAAATGGTGGGCATCTTCTCGGCTTTCAAATTTCATCCCCAATTGAGGTGTATATCTGCTATTACAGTCTACATTGTTTCCCTCTCTAGCAGCTCTTTGTTCTAAATCAATGAATGCATCAATCTCTTCTTCTGTCAGCATTTGATCTTGTTCCCTGTTGTTTGTGCTCTGATTTACATCTTCACTTCTACATGACATTCCATTTGTTGTGTCATGTTGCATGTTGCTTGATGTTCCTTGTACTGACCCACTTAGTTGTATTGTTCTTGTCACATTACTCTCTCTTGTAGTATCCTCTATCCCATGCTATATGATATCTCCTACATGCATCAATAATTAATTTTATTAATTCTTTGTCTATATGTTTGAATATTTTATTTTGTTTGTTTAGAATTTTTTCCTTGTTACCTGCTCAATGTTCAAATCGCTGAATATGTTGGTTCTCCAATTGTAGTTGTCCCCTACCATTGTTTCATGTTCCAGGGCTACAAGCTGAAATTCATGCATGAAGAAGATAAGTATCTTATTTTTAACTTTGATCTCTTTCTCATGTATGCATCAATTTTCTTTTTAAATTCTTACCTCTTGTTCTTGTTCTTGTTCATCATAGTCCCAATTGACGAAGTCATTGAAGCTTCCATAGACTCCTTCATGTAACTACATATCATTGTCATAGAAGTGTAAGTTTTGAAATCCTACCCACTAGTTTATGTTTTTGTATCTTATATTTGTTCTGATATTTTTTACCTGGTTATCTTCCTTGGTTTCTTTGTGGTTACTTTGTGTTGAGTCTTGCCTTGTCATGTATGAAATCTGCATTTCTGTTAGCTGCAATAATTAAATCATGGTTATTCAATATAATGTCTTCGAATTATTTCTGAATGGAAGTTTTTTTGAACATGTGTACCTTTGTGCTGATGTCTCCAAGTAGCAAAGATGTATATGTTGCATATGGATCCTGCATATTTGATTCCAGTTAGTATGAAAATAAACATTTACTTTTATTTACATTGTGGTAGTTGATTATTTATATCCTCTATGTAGTTATAAGATTTGTATTTTTTTCATGTAAATTGAACATGAATGTACAATTTTCATTACCTGGTAACTTGCTGGTATTTTGTTATCTTCTTGTGAGTTCCTTATCTGCTCCATCATTAGTCTTGTGTATGTTCCTGGACATATATATTGTGCGTTGAGGATCAACTGATTTGCTTGTGGATTCAACTGATTTGCATCTGGGTTCATCAGTTGTTGTTTGCCCTTCTCCATTGCTGTGTATCTTCTCATTCTCTCATTTTCCTGTCATTAAAAGGTGAAAAAGTTTTAGAGCTGAGCTGTTGATCACGAGCAGGAAGGCAACATCTAGATTCACGTTGGCTTTGCCATGTATCCTAAGGGACTATTGAGGATCCTCAAAGCCCAATTACTAGCCAACTGAATCTGGTTAAGGTTAGTCACTAGACTTAGTTTCTTCTCTGATATTCTCTTATGATCTGGCTTTCTTGCTGCTGTTGTAGTTTGTCTTCTTCATCCATCCTTGTTTTTGTTAGTTCCTCTTTCTCTAGTGCGTTGTCTTCATTTGTTTTGGATCTAGTATCTGGCTAGCGGCTGTGGTGTATGCTTGTAGATAAAGTTGATGTGCGTTGCTTTTAGGTTTTTTTTACATTTGTGTCCTTGTTCTTTGTGCAGTTGGACTTTGTAGTTGGGTCCTTCTTTATACCCTTCTACCTTTACAGTTAATTGGACTTCTTTCTTGGGCCTTTTCTAATTAGATATAAAGAATGTGCTTGGGCTTACATCAGATGCTTTATACTATAATTATAGTCATTCATTTTATTTTTTTTACATAGGAATGTTCAGTGTAATTTTTTTGTTTGAGTGTTGTAATTTATTTTGGTCTTTATGCAATCTGTAATTTGTATATTAAGTATTTTTGTAATTTGTCTTTCTTTCTTTCCTTTTTAATTTCTTCCAATTTGTCCCACATAGAAAAAATCTGTATTTTTTAAATTTTATCTTTATTTTTTTCTGGCCTTTGGATTTGCATCTTTTCCTTTTTCAAAATTGGGTGATTCCTATATTCAAATCACTTGATTCTTGTTTGTTTGTTTGTTGAATCGAGTGATTTTGAGTCATGTGTCACTCGGGTGACATCAGGGTGTAAATCACCTAAGTTTTCAGTAGACAGACTCAATGAATTAGGCCTTGTTTACTCCGTCCCAAAAACCAAAAAAATTTCAAAATTTTCTGTCACATCGAATCTTACGCATGCACGGAGCATTAAATATAGATAAAAACAAAAATTAATTGTACAGTTTGCCTGTAATTTGCGACACGAATCTTTTGAGCCTAGTTAATTTATGATTGAACAATTTTTATCAAATACAAACGAAAGTGCTACAGTTATCCAAATTTTTTTGGGCACCAACTAAACAAGGCCTTAGGGGACCGCTAGAGCACCCAAATCCCTCGGTAAACCATTATATTTTTTTCTCATTAGGAGTGAGAAAAGAGGGTCCTGATGGTGATGCTTCTTGTTTAGTTTCCAAAATATTTTACAAAATTTTTCATATTTCACATTATATCGAATCTTGTGGCATATGTATGGAGTACTAAATTTAAATAAAAAGAAATAACTAATTACACAGTTTATCTGTAATTTGTAAGACAAATCTTTTGAATCTAGTTAGTCCATGATTAGATAATATTTATCAAATATAAACAAAAGTACTATTATTCCTATTTTTCAAAAAAAAATGGAAGTAAACAAGGCCTTAGACCCTAGCGTTCTGCCTGCTCCGCATGAAGAAATCGTGCAACGCTGCCAAACATAGTCGCTCCATCTTGTCTTAGATATAAATTGCTTCACTGCTTCGATATATTTCCACTGGTAGAGAATCCCCACCCATCACCCCTACCCTGGCTTACCGATTCACTGTACTTCCCGTTCCACTCCGCTCGCTCCATGCCGCACCTGTTTATTCCATCTCTCCTTCGCAGCATTCAACAAGTCTTTTTGCTCGTGCACCCTCTATGGCTCTATGCCATCGAGCTAGAGGTAGAGTCAATAATGAAGTCCCGCTAAATAGTGTTTTTTTGGGTGGGCTGAACTTGTTCGCTTAAACTTATCAGCCAAATTTGCTAGCTACTCAACAGTATTTTTCTCTCACAACAGATCAACCAATAATACTTTCTGCCATGTCTTATCAGCCAAACGAACAATGCAGTACATGCGCGTACTCATTGAGCTACACCTCTACCTTCCAATATATGTATTTTGACGTAGCAAATAATACGTGCCTACAGTTAGAGGATCGAGTGCGTATATTGCTACATCCAAAATGCTGCATGAGAAAATAGTCGGGTATTCTTGGACACTGCATAGGATCTTGTGGTGCGGCGAAGCTTAGTGCACAGGTCTCCGTTACGATCATACCTGAGGCCAAACAATGTAACATTTAGCGTGGCATCGAGACCGTTGCTAGTATTCATGACGTTCTCAACGAGGCAAAATCTGCTGTCACCCATGTAAGTAAGAGTGGTCTTCAAGTGCTGTCCTCCTTTCGGGTACTTGCTGTCATCGTCGTTGCGGAGGAACAACTTGTCCTTGAGCATCTTGCACTCTGGCGGCGGCTGCCGCCGCGTGGTGGTGGCACTGCGACTACGTGAGGGGACCCGGCAGCAGCAAACGTACCCGTCCTCACCCCTACGAAGGCCAACCCATGCATCCAGGTCGCCGTCGAAGTAGGCCTGGCCTGTAAAGGGCAACGGCCAGCACCCGACCTCCTTCCACACTCCGTCCCTAGTGTCAAGGGACCATGTAAACCCGGTTGTGGACATGAAGATGGTGCGCCCGTCCGGGTGCAACGCGTACGAGGTCACCAGATCAAGCCCCATGCACGGCGGCGGCCGCCGCGGCGGTGCGCCATTGTCGTCGTTCCAGGACCATGCCATGATTGCTGTTTCTGAGCCATACCACGAGCTGGTGGTGGGCGTCCGGGACAGGACGCGCAAGGAGAAGGAACGCTGACGGAGGTCGTCATCGTAGAGATCCGTCAAGACGTAGAGCCTCTCGCCGTCGACCACCGTGGGGGCGCCGCCCGAGTCACCGAGGTAGCCATCCGGAAGGCGCGGGCCGATGGTGAGGGCGCCGGTCTCCGTATCGTAGACGAGGGTTGGCGGGCGCGGCGCCTCCTGATGATTGCCCTCGCGGCCCCTGAGGTGCGGGCTGGTGGCGATGAAGATACTGGTGCCCACTGCGGTGAAGGCCATCGGCGCACGATCTGGCGCCGCGAATCGGAGGACAGGCTCGGGGAGGGCATCCTCCTCCATGTTGTCGGTGTCGAGCTTGTGGATGCTGAACCCTAGGTACCCGCCCTGCTTCCTCTCATCCAGCGCCAGATACAGGTGCTTCTTCCTCTTGGCGCAGTACGGGCATTGCTCCTCGCTCCGACGTGGACGCTTCATTGATTGCTGCTAGCTACTCGATCGCCGGCTCGCCAGACACCTGGCTCCAAGGTCTCGTCTTGTCTTGTCCTCGATCTCGTCTGCAGGCAGGGAGGAGCCGCCGGTTAATTTAATTTATTTATAGACCGACCACAGATTCCGACTCGTATTTTTCTATCAACTCGTATTTGGACGGCTTGCGAATTGCAATGCAAAAGCAATATAATACTACGCCTGTGGAATTGGAGACGCAGTCAGGGACGGACGGGGCCGCCCGGCCGCGATTCGATTCGGTTTCCAGCCGGCGATCCCAACAACTCGGCTGCGTGCTGTGCCTAGAGGCATGTTTTTTATAGGCCGCGTGAGGGATTTACACGGTGACTTCTGAACCATGGTGTTGGTGAGATGAGGTTTTCGTTACAACGATTCAATGTGGTACACCCAATCCTCTCCTTCCCATACCCGTATGCTAGTATCAGTTATTATCATTGATAAATCTTAAGTCTCCGGTACTGATGGTTGCATATATATAACATAACAAATAAATCTCTGAACTATGAAGTTGTCATGGTGACTGCGCGGCAATTTGTACATTCCATTACAACAGACATTTTTTTTTTTTTGCTAGTTCACCATTTTTGTGAAGATCCCAGACTACAATTTCGCAAAACACCATTTAATTAGGTTTGTCACATGAATCTTAAGATATGAAGCTAACATATACATGCAAAGCTCATTCGCATCCCAACTGGAGCATCAAATCGTTGAGTTGCACTGTTAACCTAAAACATTCAGAGTTGAAGAACAGCAAATATTTATCTCCTACAACTAAAAAGAACAAAAGGAAGATAATTTTTTTGTGTAACTTTTGTTTGGTGTAACCTTAGCCTCTTCTTGCGACCCCGCATGCAGCTCCAAAAGGAAGAAAAAAATACGTACGAACGAAAAAGGAATCCGACACCACGGCATGCGCACGATCAGTTCGGCTTCAAAAGGAAACCAAAATAATATGTACGCACCTGACATGCGCCCGCGATGTCTCTTATTGTTTCCTAAAAAAACCTACGATCCATGCAAACCCTCCTAGCAAATCACCATCTCCTTTTCCAAATAAACCCGACGCTCAGAATCTTTTTATTTTTGCAATCAGAAAGCAAACAAACAACGCTGTAAACCGTTCCAAGCAAATAAAAAAGGAAGCAAACAAACAACGCTATTCCATATAGAAGAAGAAGAAGAAGAAGAAGAAGAAGAAGAAGAAGCAATCAACGCCTGGTTGGTCTCATGCGATCGCTATTAGTGCCTCCCGCGACCCAGCACGTGTGAAAAAAACTGCCTTTGCTATGATTGCTCGACAGCGATCTCCTCCAAGCCACCACTGCCACCACCAAGTCTGATCCCTGCGATCCGCTACCCCAATCCTCTAACACCCTGTGGCAACTCGACAGCATCGATCTGCTACTCCAGGCCAACGACGCCTGTTGACAGGGCCAACATTCATCGACCCTCGCCTCCCTCGCGATCTGCATCTCGGCCAGACGACGCCAATCTCCCTCATGATCTGCTCCTTGGTCAGACTGTATACATGACACGACAAGTCATGCTAAAAAATACCAAAATCATGTCTATTGTAGTATGTATTGATAGCAGTTATAATGCACGATTAAACCTTTATATAAACTAATAATAGAACCATGCATTTGGCTCTAAAAATAGAAAACAATGTTAATCATGATTTACTTTAAAAATAAGATGGATTATGTTTCAGAAAAAAAATAAATCTAAGCACTGTATTTCTATTGAAGTGTCCATTTGAAACAAATTGAGTGATTCCAACAATGAGAAGACGATTTGAAGTACCCCACTATAGTATAGTGCAACTATGCAACAGAATGTATATTTTTATTGTTACAGCATTGTCAAACTGCTAGCCTATTTACCTGCACTTCATTGAGAAGTTCTCGATATGTTTTGATCAGACTGCTTTCTAGTTAGATCACTATCAACAGTGACTTGTTCAGAGTCTGACTTCACTATGTAATTAGAGATGTAGTAGTCCATCGGAGGCCTGCATGAGCTGTGGCAGGAATCATTAGTGCCAATTACATGCAGTTCCATGTTGGCCCACATGAGCTGTGGCAAGAATCATTAACGCCAATTTTGTGCAGTTCCATATTGCACGATGGTCAAATTTACTTATATATGATTTCACTACGGCCATCTCATATCTAACAGGATTGTTGATGCATTATCTACAATATGACCAACATCAACAGGAAGTCACCCCCTAAATTAAAAAATTACTACACAAAACCTTCATTCTATCATTCAGAAGAATACAATAGACGCATAAATTGTATTAGGACAGCACGCTAGAAAACACTGCTACGGGACAACCAAACTTTTATAATAAACACATGGAAAGTTCTATAAAATAGAGTTTGTGAGCCTGCGACGTCGTTCATAAAACTTTATGGTTTGCATTTAATGTTATTTTAATGTTGATATTAAAATCTTATTGTGCGATCTATGTATTTTTAGTATAAATTGTTAGCTATCCAATAACAACGCACGGGCACACTACCTAGTACTTATAAAAACCTAGTACTTATAAAAGGTGACAAAAGAACTACGAGCAACAACAATTATCAACTTTTGCATTAGGACTCAAGGGCCCACACAGAAAACAATACTAGTTCAGTTGAAATACAAAACAATAACTTCAGTTGAAAAAGACATCATCTGTGGATGACCTTTCCCTGTTCACTACTATTAGAGAAAGACAGGGTTTGACTCCCATGTAGCTTACTACTGATACAGAATCCAGATCAAGTATACATATGAGTTTTTGTTTCATTTGGTGATACAGACATGCAACAAATCAATCTCACCAAAAAAAAAAAGAAAAGATATGCAACGAATCGGTTTTCTCATGATCTGGGCATACCAATATACAGACCACAAGAACGGATGACCGCTCGATCTATGTCTCCATCTGCTTTACAGAATGTGGTGAAAGGTCTCACCAACGTGGTAGAACAACAATGCGATGTCAAAAGGCCGGCGTGAAAGATAACAGCATCCACTGCCTACCCGATAATACTGTAGGCTACTGTTACTCTGCGGTTCAACAGAACGTTGATGCAATAAATTTTCAGGTAACCTCTCAACTGCTGCTTCCTTTTTCTCTCTTTTTTTCTTTTCTGAAAAAAGGTGAACTGCTTTCTCATCAAATTCCTAAGGCACATTGCTTCTTAGCATGCTGGGGGATCAATTTCACAACAAACTCCGTCGGTACTCCTCTCAACTCTGTTCAAGCAATGTAGATGTAGCACATCAGGATTTTCGTAAAGTAGGTTTCAGCTGGTGCAAATGTAGAAATAGCATGAACTTACCATTAGGCTTAAAATTGAAGAGATGGGGAAGGGAACGACCATTTGGTAAACGTGAGTTTGGGTCCCGCAGTTCATCAAAGAACGGATGGACTAACGCCTCCAACTGTTAGAGAGAGAAGAAACAATATTATTGGTAAGTGGAACAGATTTCCCAAGATGAAGTGTTTTAATACTTACTGCAGTGCACCGAAGGTTTGGTGAGTACTGCAGAAGCCGTGAAACAAGATCTACAGCTTCAGATGGCATTCTTTTGTGGAAGATCTGGTGAAAAATATGAATCATTAGATTTCACAGTATATATAGAATAATATAAATATTAGACATTCATCATCAAACGAAAGGAAAAAATAAAAATGTGTAGGTTTTACCTTGTGCCATGGATGAGCTTTGATTTGCGGAAACTTAAATTCGGTGTAGTTTGGATTCATTCGCTTAATTTCATCCCGTGTTGGAGTACCTAGAACCTGAAAGAAAAATAAGCCTCCATGAGTCAACTGGAAATGGGTAACTAGCAAGCTATATCTTCAGTTGAAAGAAATCACTATTACCTTAATAATTTCAACAAGCTGATCGACACCACTGTCCCCAGGGAAAACAGGCTATCCAACAACAGGTATCTTATGAAAAAGTTGCTTCAAAGTTGGCTGATATATCACAGTAACTTGGTTGTTGTCTTACCTGCCCTAGAAGAAGCTCAGCAAGAACACAACCAGCAGACCACACATCAATGGCTGTTGTGTACTCTGTAGCACCAAATATGAGCTCCGGAGCTCTGTAGTATCTAGAACAAATATATGAAATATTTGGTTCACCCCGTACCTATTAACATAGATAGAATTTCACAATTTTAAATGGCATACACAAATTATGTGATGCTACAGGTGACATTCAGTACATCTAGAAGTTACGGTCGATACCAAGACTTTGGCACTGCCGAAGTCACACAACTTCAGCTGATGGGTATGTGGGTTTACCTGTCACAAGAATTATTCAATATAAAATAAGTTGAAATTACTAGCAATCAAACCAAATGTTTCTCTAAACATTTTAAGAAATCGAACCCACACGCATACCAGAATATTCTGTGGCTTTATATCCCTGTGGCATACCCCTACGCAGTTGTGCAGGTAAGCCAAAGCTCTACAAATCTGTAAATTTAGACCAACGAAATGCACAGGCTCAGTAAAAAAGAACTATTGATACAAAAAAGGACACAATCAAAGTTGTGTTGAAAGAATGAAAGGTACTTACAAAGTCTCAGACTTTACCTGATACATATAGAGTTTAACATAAATCAACGGCATCCGTTGGTTCATCTTATTGTAATGTTTAATAACACGGTGAACAGTTTCTGGCACATATTCAAGCACCAAATTGAGGTAAAGCTCTTCCTTATCAGTCGTTGAGCAGAAGTAATGCTTCAAGCATACAACATTTGGGTGATCAAGAACTTGCATTGTTTGCAGCTCACGGTTCTTGTATCTCACGTCTTGAAGAACTTTCTTTATAGCTACTCTCTCACCAGTTTCCAGACACCTGGCCTGTTAATTGTAATTTCAAAAAAATGTAAAAACACAAGTAGAATATGAGAGTTATGAAAAGCAGAATCTTTGTGTCCAACAACCGACCTGGAAGACAACTCCAAATGAACCTTGCCCCACGATACGTTCTGCCATGTAACTAATAGTCTGCAATTTAAGAAATGACTCATTTGTTATGAACCTTCAAGGTTCCTTTAGAGGGACTGAAAATGACACAATTACAGGCTGTGGCACATAATATAATTTTTTATTACTGTTCATAGTATGTATGTTTGGCAACCATTGCCACATGAAGTTGCACTAGGGACTAGACAGACATTTAAGGATTGCCATGGCCGTGCTTTTTCTAGTACCTGCCTCGACTGTGAATTTCTTCCACCAACAGTTGTCACGATTGTATGACCGACCTCCATCCCATTGCCATTGACAACAACAGCTTCCACCTCCTGATAAAATTGCAAATAAATCAACAAGTGGTAGCAACAGATATCAAGTAATCTCTCCACTCCAAATTTTTACCTTTTCATCCCTTATGCTCATGCCATTCATCTCATCTGGCAATCGATCAGTGGTTCCACTGGTACTCGCTTCATAACCTGACGATAGTAGACCTACCGATGTCATATTGCCTCAGAAGGTATTTTATTGACCAAGTTCCTTTCTACCAGAAATATACTCAGTTCACCTGCAAAAAGCATCATTCTAGCAAATCAAAAAAACACAATCTTTGCACCTAATCTGAGAAGAAAATTGTTATTCACTAAGTAGATAATTCATCTGCACCATTACATGAATAAACTCTGCTAATCTTTTCAGACACAGATAAATGTTGTTTTGTACCTTAATAGCTCCAAATTTTGATGACTTTCTATAGTGATAGCATGTAAACCTATTAGAGTTATAATATATATAGGAAGCAACATCAAATTGAATATAGCCAATTTGCAACCTTGCTCATCACCAGTTTAAAAAATTATAAGGATGTTGCTGCTCAGAGTTCAAATAGTTTGGCAGCACACATTATTATTATTTTCACTACACACACTATAATATGGCACATATTTTATTGGATAAAGGTAATAGTTGGCTCCATGATTTCATGGGTGACCCAAGGCGGGCTGGGTACGTCTTATCGCCTAGGCGACAATACTCCCTAAGGTGAGCTAGGTCTGCTTCGCTTTTCAAAAAGAGATTGGCTCTAAGAATTAGGGGTAAACATCTAAGTTCAAGTGTTCAACCATCGATTCCCCAGCATTAGGTTGCATTTTGCCAAAAAAAACACATGTATCGATTTGATAATAATATGCAAACCAGCTCAACTTCGACAAGAACAAGCTCAGTCTGCAGTGAATTTAGAAGTCAGTGGAATATGGTATCTTTCTGGGTTTGAGAAAAAACACCTTGGTAGTCCAGTAGTAGCAAAGTCCAGCAAGAATGTTGCTAAAGACATCTCCTTTTACACATACTATTATATAAAGATGGCCCCAATAGAATCAATTTTGTTTTGCAAAGTTTCCCAGAGAACAGGAATTGGTAGCTGCTTCTCTTTTTAGCGGTGTAGTCGTGTAGAGGTGGAAGATAGGACCTCTTTGACGCGCACTTACTTTGGCATGATACAAGAAAGCAGTAGCCAGCAGTGAACTATATAAGAAACAGGTCTTTCGACCACGATGACTTTAAAAACCGAGTTTTTCTATCAATTAATCATCTCAACTAACCCATCGGCGACGAGAATATGAGAATATGTGGGTTTCCACACCTCTTGACCAAATCACATAACTAAGAGAAGTCCCTACAACATAAATCAAGAAGCCACCGATCCCCAAATCAACTACAAAGATCAAATCGAGGGTGAGTGCTCGAAAAGAAACCCATCAAAACGCCTCATACGACCTCCCCTCATATTTGTGTGATAGCATAATACAGATCGAATTTGAACCGTCCTCGACCGGAGTCGCTGAATTCCCACGGTCCCAATAAATAATTCGACCAAAAATTCAGAGGAAAGGGCTGTTGGGACTTACCAGATCAGAGGATTTCCATAGTGCGGAGCAACTCCAATCGACGGGTTGAGGAAAAGATTCGATACCAATCGTCCAATCCGTTGGGCTGCCCTCTACTCCCAGTCTCTTGTGCCCGATTCGAAGAGGCAGCAGAGGAGCAGGGGAAGGCGGCGGCGCAGTTATAATAGAAACTGCCAGCCGAGCACGAGCGAGCCAGGTGGGCAGGCTCGAGCCCAACACAAACTCGAGCCGAACCAGCTTAACCTACTACTACTAGTAGCTTCCAGACCGGCTCGATATCGGCTCGTCCATACAAGATGACCACGGCCCACGGACCGGTCGGCGTCGTGGAAGATGGAGGCCCGGTCCCCGAGCGCGGACTCTGCATTGCCACGTTTTGCATTTTATCTTTGGTATAAAATATGGAGTTTGTTAAGTCTCAAATCAATATGAGAAGGAAAAATCAATATGAGAAGGAAAAAAATTACTTTTAATGGTTTGGCAAAATTAAGTTGGCAAAACCCAAAGTGTGGACTCAGCAATTATTTTTTTGGCAAAAAATTTCTTCGTGCCGTCGACTCCAAGGTCCAAGCAAAAGCTGACACCAATACATAAACTCTAGGCACCATGGAAACCCGATGCAAAGGATGAATCTATGGCTATGACGTACGTACCTCCCCCACAGTTGGGGATGAAGATCGCCTCCCCCAAAGTCAGCGTTGATGTCCAACGATATGTAGAACCGAAAGATCGTGACCTCTAACTTTCCGCGGGAAGAAAATGGCGGTGGCAAGGAAACCACGCGCGGGGAAGAAAAACGCGCAGGGTTATGCAATGTCAGGTGCAATACATGGTTGACATATATACTAAACTTGGCTAGGAATTTGCCGAGTTAACCAAAATACAGAGGCCCATGTGTCAAACCATTGGATATAAGCTTTTAAGACTTTTTTGCAAAAACAAGAATACAAAACTCATTTGCAAAATCGTTGGAGATGCTCTAAAGTCTTGTTTAGTTGCTCAAAAATTTTAGGTTTGGTATGATAGAACTTTCGTTTGTGTTTGATAATTATGGTTTAATTATGGACTAACTAGATTTAAAAGATTCGTCTTACAAATTACAGATAAACTATGTAATTAGTTATTATTTTTATTTATATTTAATGCTACATGCACGCGCCCAAAGATTTGATATGACAGAGAATTAAAAAAAATAAATAAAATTTAGAACTAAACAAGACCTAAGTTTGAGTTTGTTCAAAAGTACTGTATTTGATTTGACTACAAAATTTAGACAATATTTTTCTAAACTCCATATATGTCAGTGAGTAAAAAAAGTAAGGGACGTACTAAAGTATGATTCTAAATTTTCTAATACTACTTTTTTTAACACATTCGTCTGTGGTGGTTGTAATCCTTGCGTAAATAATTTAGCATAGGAACATCTTCAAGGTTATGCATTTTTAGTTTTGCATTTATGTGAATTTGTAAAGTCCCAAATGAATTTGCAAAGTTCCAAAAGATGTGATCTCCAACCATTTTGCATTTTGCCAAGTCCCACTTTTTTTTGCCGTCATTTTTTCTATTTTCGCGCGCCTCGTGTTCGCCAAATCTTCGCGATCGTCATTCCGGTCGCCGCCAGTTTTCGCGAACGCCGCCGCCAGGACCTTGAACGTCTGCTATCCATTCGCTGTGTTTGCCATTTATACTAAGAAGCAACGACAAGTGCATGACAAAAAAATTAATGGCGCACAGGATCAGTAGCAATGATCATGTCTGCTTGATGTGTCGGCCACTCAATTGATCAGCGACATCAGTGGAAGGCACAACGACAGCACGAGGTGAACTTCTTCAGCCGGCGGAGGGAGGAAATCTTCGCACGCCAGGAGCGCCAGGAGGGGAGATCGCACGCGCCAGGAGGGAGGGGAGATCGTGCGCCCGCGAGTCCGACGTGGACCGACGCGATGCCTGGATGCAAAGCTCGGAGGAGGTAGGCATATATGCAAAGCCTCAACTTCTATTTGCCAAGTTTATCAAATTGCAAACCTCAATTGCAAAACCATTAGAGGGGTATTTTCTAGTCTTTTTTTGCAAATATGTCAATGCAAAGTCTATTTGCAAAGCCCTTGGAGATGCTCACCTAATGTGCATTAACTCTTATTAAACTATAAGTTAGACCAGTCTCAATAGGGTTTCATGGGGGTTTCATGCACATTAAATAGGGTGACATCTCAACTTTTTGCATGAAACTAGAAGGATAGAGAAGAGAAAGGTTTCATGGCCACGAAACGAAATAGCCTAGTTTCCAAAACTTTGAAAACGGTGTGAAATGCGCATTGAGAACTTCGTCGGTTTCATCCGGGCGATTTCTTCTTCCTTCAAGCCGTGCCAGACCCCGACGAACCTGCTCTGCCTCAACCCCACCCACGACACTCCGCAATCAGCCGCTGCAGACATCCGCAAACTCCGTCGCCCGCCGCAGTCGCGGGCCACGAGCTCTGCTGGTCGCCGTGCACTGACCGTGAGCTCTGCCGTCCGCCGTGGTCACGGGATGCAAGCTCCATCGTGCTCGCAGGCCGCGAGCTCCGCCGCTCGCCACGGTCGAGGGCTGCGAGCTCCGTTGCGGTTGCGGGCTACAAGCTCCGCCGTACGCCATGCGCTGGCCGCGAGCTCCGCCACACGCCACGCTCTCCGACATCCGGTGTTCGCGAGCTCCGCCGCGCGCCGTGGTCGCGGGGTGCGAGCTCCGTCGCGGTTGTGAACCGTGAGCTCCGCCGCGTGCCACACGCTGGCCACGAGCTCCGCCGTCTGCCTTGCGCTCCACCGCCTGCCGCAGTTGCGTGCTGCGAGCTTCATCGGAGTCGCGGGCCACGAGCTCCACCGCCTTCCGCACGCTCGCGTCCGTGCCGTCGCCTTCCGTGTTTGCCTCGACCCGCACGTGGTTGTCCACGGAGCTCGCGTGTGGCCACCGCAACGCCGCCCATGGAGCTCGCGTCCGCGCCGTCGTCTTCTCTGTTCGCCTTGACCTGCACATGGCTAGAAGCTCGCGAACATCGTGGTGGAGCATGTGGCACGGCGGCGTTCTGCGTGCTTACAAAGCTTGCGGCTACGCAGTCGCATGGGAAGCCTACTGCGGCCATGCCTAATACGTGGGGAAGAAAGAGTGAGACTGGTGTGGGACCTAAAAATAGCTAAAATAATATATGAAACTGTGTAATGAAACTATGCAGTGAGAGAGACCTGTTTCATATTTTATTTCATGGTTACACCACTAAACCATGATCATCGACACATAATAGTCATCATACATTTAACCCTCATTATTAAACTGTAAGTTACACCACATGAAGGACCTAATAAAATACACTAACATTAACTTCGATCTTGGAATTTTGTTTGATTTATTTGTTGAACAAAAATTGGATAAACCCTATTGAATCCAACAAAATTTAGGGCCTACTTGGTAGAGCTTCATCTAATTCTGATTCTCTATGGAAGTTGATTCTTTGAGAAAAGAGATTCTTTAACTGAAAGTGATTGCTGTGATTATTTTTTAGCATAAATTTTTAAAATCACAATAGAGAATCACTTGACATGATTAGGAGAAACTACTTTTTTAGCTCTCAACCTCTTTCATTTGAGATAATCACTTCATGAAATCAACATAGAATCATTTCTCTTTGAAAAACTATTTGGTAGAGCTCCTGCAAGATTTAGTATAGAATTAACTTTGAGAGCTCTGCCAAACAGGACCTTAGGCTTATTTGTAATCATTACTGCAAATATTATTAATGTAAAATGACATGATTGTAGCTAGTTAGCTACTCTTCTGAGTTAAGTTAGCTAATCATGTTAACAATTTTTATAATTTAATAGTAACAAGCTTTAAAGTTGTGTTTGGCAATGAGAAACGTTTGAGATTCACAATAAAATCACTATAATCGCTATCAAACACCAGAAAGAGAAAAATGTTTAGGAAGAATCATTTAAATCCAATTCTCGTTCTTATACAAGTCCAGAGAAACACCTAAAACATAATTTATTCTAATTTTAGTTCTGGTTAAAGGAATTCAACAAGTTAACAAAATAGTTTCATGAATTGATTCTGTTTTGTCATAGAAATATTTCTATAGGGAATCTAGATCCAAAACGTTTCTACAGAGTTTAGAACCCTTCCAAACGTGCCCTAAATCTAGAAACCTTGTGTTGGTTTGATCTCCTACCAATATGGCCCAACGGTCTTATTGGGCCTTGACTCGCGCCTGAAAGGTCCTAATATGGCTAGAGGGGGGGTGAATAGCCTATTTAAAAATCTACAAACTCACTAGAGCAAAAGGTTAGTAAATAACAAAGCGAAGCTTCTTGCTCTAGCTCTAATGGGGTATTTGCAAGCCACCTATCCAACAATTCTAGTTGATATAATCACTAGAAACACAAGAGCTATGTCACTACTTACACTAGAAAGCTACCTAAAGTTTCTATTCAAGTAAGTAAGCTACTCTAGTTTGCGGGAATGTAAAAGAGATGGTTTGAACTTTATACCGCCGCGTAGAGGGGATGAACCAATCAATAATATGAAGTCCATTCACCGGGAGAAATCCAATGAACAATCACAATGGAGACATACAATTTTTCTCCCGAGGTTCACGTGCTTGCCGGCACGCTACGTCCCCATTGTGTCGACCAACACTTGGTGGTTCGGTGGCTAAGAGGTGTAGCACGAACCTCGTCCTCACTAGGACACCACAAGAACCTACCCACAAGTGAGATAACTCAATGACACGAGCAATCCACTAGAGTTACCTTTCGGCTCTCCGCCGGGGAAGGTACAAGACCCCTCACAATCACCGGGAGATGGCCACGAACAATCACCAACTCGTGCCAATCCTCCTCCGCTACTCCAAGCCGTCTAGGTGGCGGCAACCACCAAGAGTAACAAGAAAACCGCAGCTAGAACGATCCCCAAGTGCCACTAGATGCAATCACTCAAGCAAATGCACTTGGAATCACTCCCAATCTCACAAAGATGTATAATCTATAAAGGAGATGAGTGGGAGGTGTTTGCTTAGGCTCACAAGGATGTCAAGTATGTTAGAATGCCAAGAGTGTGAGCCCCAAGCCGGCCAAACACGTATTTATAGCCCCTCAAACAAATAGAGCCGTTGGCTCTTTCACTGGGCAAACTGCGGGGGTCACCGGACGCTCTTAAAGGGGCACCGGACGCTGAACACATGCGTCCGGTGCTCCAAAGTCAGCCGCGTGTCACAGTTTAACGGTAACCTGCAGAGCACCGGACGCTGAGCAAGTTAGCACCGGACGCGTCCGGTGCACACCGGTCTAAAACACAGAGAGGTCTGCAAAACGCGAGGGCACCGAACGCTGAGCACCGGACCGTCTGGTGCTCACCGGTCTTAAACCTAGAGAGGTTTGAAAAATGCACAGGTCACCGGATGCACACCACCGGACGCTCCAAGCTGCGTCCGGTGCCTATCGTCCGGTGCCTAATCCTAACTGAGCCAGCTGCCTGCACACCGGACGCACAGGCACAGCGTCCGGTGCTTCTGGACCAGCGTCCGGTGAGTGTTTCTCAGTAAGAAACACTCTCACGACTTCTCCAATTTTCCCACCGGCGTAATAGAAAATATGCACTTCATTTTCTCAAAAAGCGCCGAATCCCGCCTCGCAAGCTCGGTGGGAGGGAAAGAGGAACCCATCCTCTCTCTACCCTTCAAACTCCACCTCCTTCTCAAAGTGTGCCAACACCACAAAGTGTAAACCAACGAGTGCACGTGTTAGCATTTTCACAATCATTTTCTTTGAAGGAGTTAAGTTAGCTCACTAGGTTCTAAATGCATGCTCATGAACAATGACACCTAGTGGCACTTGATAACCGCTTAGCCAAAGAATTCCCCTCTTTATAGTACGACTATCTATCCTAAATGTGATCACACCCTCTATGGTGTCTGTTGACGGTCCTTAATGCTCATATTTAACCATCAACTAATCATGGAAAAGGATCCAAATGCAACTAACACTTAGACTTAGGGTTTTATCTGACAGAATTCCACGAGTTTTGGTGTTTGTCTATTTCTGCAGGGGCTTATCAGGAAATACGGAAGGAAGGCCCACACGTCGGGTTTACATAGGGATATTAACTTGACGTGCAATTATCTACCATCTAGAAGAGTCCAGAAGCCATGGGAGCGAACGGGAGACGTGACGGGGCCGGGCACTGGGCGCCCGCCCTCCCCCCTGGACCAATCAGGGTGAAGCTCGGGGATCATGCTCCACCGACCTAATACTTCAAGGAAAACCACACGATCAATGTCGGTTTGATCCGACAGCCCAGATTCATCTGAAAAGACTATATAAGCAAGGCCCCCTGGCCCCTAGAGATCATACCTCTTTTCTACAGAATCAAAGTTAGGGTTTCAATTCTTCATCCAAGTAGAGAGGATTCCTCTAGTTCTTCTAGTTCTACCTTTAGTTCATCTAGATCTAGTTCTAGTTCATCTAGTTCTAGTTCTAGTTCCTCTAGTTCTAGTTCTAGTTAGTTCTAGTTGTAATCTAGAAAATAGGGAGAGAGAAGAGGAGAGCGGAGGAGGAGCCGGATCTGTCGGATCTTCCTCAACATTGTACTTTTGCAGCATCTGGTTTGTTCTTCATCGTTCTCCAGGTTCTTCAACTCATAATTCCTGAGTTCTTTAATTACTTTTATTTACATTCAAGTTATTTATTGGATTCCCGCTTGCATCAAGTGCTCTAATCTTTGAAACATTAGAGTAGTAATTAATAGATTAGACGTGGTGTTTAGTCTTGCAATTACCTGGAATTGCACCCAATCCTGTGGATTGTTGTGGTAGCCTTAGGGTAGTGACAGCCCTAACGGTCGACGTATTCCACCTCGTTCGGATCGGTGTTTGTAGGACCGTAGTCGGAGCTTCCTAGCCCCCTTCTCATCTCTTTCTGTGGTTAGTGTTCTGATGTCCCGAAATAGATAATCTTGAAGTAATTCTTGATTCTTAGATCAACTAGAGAACTCTCAGGAAACTTCCTCTCTTCCCACCAAAAATAATTATATAGTTATCCTTGGGCGATCTTGGATCTTAATTAGTACACTCACGTTCTCTATGGAAAATCGATACTCTGGAATACTCCCGGGTGAAGGCTACATCGGTATCCGTGCGCTTGCGGATTTTTCTGTTTGCGTTTAAAATACCCAACAAGCTTTCTAGCGCCGTTGCCGGGGAACGGTAGCTGTGCTAGTTTTGAACCAAGTCGTCCGTGTATCCTTTTTCTTTTCCCTTTTTACCACACTCACCTTACCATTTTCACCATACCACATGGATTTCACTCTAAGCATTAATGAGCATGGAATTTATTTCATAGCCACTTCATTTGCTCCATGCTCATATGCAACATCTTACCAATCCGTTGGTTTCTCCAACATCACCACATTCGAGATCTCCAACCCCCTTATCCTTTCTATTTATAAAAACTTTAAAAGGGCAGTTGCCGATGCATATGTCTATATTAAATATTGTAGAT
Organism: Sorghum bicolor; assembly: GCF_000003195.3. Lineage (NCBI taxonomy): Eukaryota > Viridiplantae > Streptophyta > Magnoliopsida > Poales > Poaceae > Sorghum > Sorghum bicolor. The sequence continues at coordinate 13,833,088 of NC_012872.2, forward strand.
CTCGTTGAGTTGATCTTGATATAGGTCAGCGTTGGAGGGGAAACCACTTCGCCGACATAAATTGATGGTTTCCCAAGGACAAGCTTAGTGTCCTAAAACAAGCACTGATCAGAGTGTAACATGAGCTTTTAATTATTTGCAACATTACCTTGTGTGTTAAGCATATAAGGATAATTGTAAAAATATTCCTTCGGGTATTCTTGTCACTAACCTTTCCAGGATTGGAGCAAGAAGATCGAATGAATGACAAGCACAAGGTATGTCCAACCAATCATCATACAACATTGAATTAAATTCATCCAAACTTGAATTTTGCAAAATTCAAGCTTGGGGAGTACTTTATATAAAAACATAATTTGCCATGTTGCTATGTTGGTTGTCCCTACCTTTGAGACATGCTCAATTTGTTAAATAGTAATCACACTACTTCATCTCCACTTGAGTAGATCTCTATAAAAGCCATCACACTACCTTTGTTTATCCTAGTAAGTGTTAGTTTGGAAGTACTGTACATACTTCTATTGGTTTTTAAATTAAGCATGGTGCTTAGGTTAAACAACCTTCCTTAATCTAATTAGACATGGAGTCTAGTTTGGTTATTGAACTAAAAACTGCTTGTGTAGACATTGGTATATTTTGTCAGACTAACCCCTGTAGAAAAAAAAGAAAACTTTCAATATCGACCTGGGAAGTCCTGAGATAAACTCACATTGGAGACAAAGAGAGACACACATGAAGTTTAACAATTTACACAAGGAAGACATAGCTCACAAGAGATGATCCATGGAGGGTGCCACAAACACGATGCACAATCGCTAAGAAAGGAAAGCATCCACAAGGTGATACTGTACCATCACTATTCAAGTAAGGTAACATCTTAAGGTACTTGACTATAACTTTTATAAGCTTCTTCTTGGTTCTGGCGTTCACATGAGTAAAAGAGACAAACATGTATGATTTACAACTCTAGATTAACCAACCTAATCGATTCAACATGTTTAGTCCTTCCACCTTTGTGATTCCATACTCCTAATATGAGCTAAAATATTGCACACTCAATCTTTGGATGATATATATATATATAAACATAAGTATAGATAGATTATCTTTCCATTAGGTTGAGTGATCTGATCTAACAAATGTTTTAAATGCTACACTCATGATCTTATTATCCATCAACTTTGTCTTGCTCACTATGCTTAAGGTTAGAGAAGAACAAATACACTTTTGGTTCTGTTGGTGTTTTCCACCAACAGGGCCCATGCACTTGATCTCTGCCTTGTCTCTATGAGCAGGTACACTTTGAGCAAAATATGAAGGAGTTTTACAACTCCCAGACTCCACCAAGTGAAGAATCTGGATCTACGAGCACAAACACACTGGAGATACTGGACACTCAGAGACAATTCAGGACGCCCTGTCATCCCGATCTCCATCGGCATGGTGGACTTCCTAGAAGCACTCTGCGACTTTGGCTCCAGCGTCAACATTATGCCTAGGATACTCTATGAAAAATTCTTTACACATCCTTTCCTAGAAACAACCATGTGTTTGCAGCTTGCAGATCAGACACTAAGTTTCCCAAAGGGAATATTGAAGAACCTCTACGTCCGAGTTGGTACCTTATACGCTCCAGCAGACTTCGTGGTGATAGAGATTGATACTGATGAGAGGGCACCCATCATCCTAGGGAGGCCATTCCTGAACACCTCGGGAGCTGTCATCTACGCTAGTGCTGCCAAGATCAGTTTCTACATCAAGGGAAGGACGGAGACGTTTCCTTCAAGAACAAGACTACACAAATCTTAGAGCAATCCTGACATGAACCAAGGAAGGACCAACAGGAGGAACAGGAACAAGCAAATGTGGACCAAGTCAGCTAAGATGGTCACTGCAGTTCAAGGAGGTCAAGACCGTCGACTTAAGTCACCGTTCTTGACCAAAAAGGACAACCCAGTCACCTATCAGCTCCTATTCGAAACCATGCCCCTAAAACTGACATACATTCAGCTCCAGATGGCAGATCAGACATTCCGAAAGATTGAAGACAAGTACGTTCCACCCATCATCCTTGGAAGACCGTTCCTCAGCACCGTTAAAGCAATCATCTACATTGGAACATGAGAAGTCCATATGCACTTCCCCTCTGAGAAGGTACGCCGCTATTTTACTGACCTTAACTATATAGTTGAAGACTCTAACCAGGTCAGGATAAGAAGAAGACGACGCAACCGCAACCAGAGAAGTGCACCGAGGCAGGTGTGGAGAGAGAAGATAGTTATACACGAAGAGCAGGCATCGCCGGAATGTGGCAGAACCCCCTAAGTGTTTGGGCCCACCGACACCTGTCATTGTCCTAAGGACCTCTGACGGTGATGCCGGGGATCCTCCCACTTTAGGAGTCCGATGAGCATCGCTGGACGCTCATTCCACTGCTACCTATGGCGTATCCAGCCGGCTCGTCCTGACCACTAGTGATGGTCAATTAACGAGAACTTCTTCTTCTCGCCCTTACAGGATAGCTAGTGGCCACCTTAACACCAGGATCATTCGTTGCGAGGACATTGCAGTATCACAGACGATACAAGACCAAAATAATATTTTAGAGTAAAACAGCAGAAGTATTACATAACTTATTTTACAAAAGGAGTTCTTCCAAATAGCAGAGTGTTATTACAAACCAGGTCCAGCGGAGCAACTTAAACTTTAGTACACAGATTACAAATTTACAGACCCTGCCCATGGGTCACGCTCACTCTTCTTCGTCGTCAACCTCGACGACGGTCACACAACAGGGTCCGAAACAAGTCGGCTCCTGAGCTTCACCTGCAACAGGGGTTGTAAAACCCAGAGTACGGGAGTACTCAACAAGACTTACCCAGTAGAAAAAGAGGAGAAGTTAGGGATGCAGGCTTAGGGTAGACAAGGGGTGGCTGAGCAAGGAGCCAAGGTGATTTGCGGAAAAGCTTACTAATAGTGCATCCTTACTTTCAAGTTTTACCCGCGAATTCCTCTCCTGAAGAGGCCGAGGAGTTCGAAGACAGTCTATCTAGTTGCCTCCCACAGACAAGTCTGTGAGTTCCTAGTCCTAATTTAAAGTATTATACATCCAACGACCAGAGTTTCAGGTCACTCTGAGTCCGAGAATTGGGATCCGAACCTCATGAGACATTTTCCCTTTCTCATTTTATCACTTAGTTGCATAATTAACTACGATGACGGTCGAAGGAATTGAGTCTCCCAATCGGGGAGCAACGACGATTCGAATCGCTTAGCAATCCAGCTGGAGTTCCTAACCACCCGACATATGTAGAACCAAATCTTGCATATGTCAACCCAAAGCAAGCTCTCCCCAAATTTGACCAGGTTCGCGGCACCCGAGAGCATAGTACTCCACCATCCTACAGCCGATCTAGATGTTTCCCGGTCATCTCAGATCCGTAAGGTGGGTAAACACTACTCTCGCCATCGCTCCACGCCCAGTGCGCGAGTAGCTGTTCGCGTCGAGGGATTACAAGATCGGGCTTACCGAGGGCAAGTGGCTAGTACTATAAATTCTCAACCCAGCAGGTCATCAACGGACCGGTCCTTAACCGACACAGTTGGAGACACTACTTTAAGACTCCATTCTTAAAGCAAGTCCACCGACCGGTCTCAAGTTGAAACATCATTGATCATAAGTGTGTTCCACAACAACCCTTCAAACTTTCTTGTTAGAAAACCTATCTAGTAGCATGGCTAAGCATCACTACGCAGTTTTTAAAATAAAACAGGTGCCAAGGACAAGATAACAAATATCAAGGTAGTAAATGCACCAAGTAGGTTAACCCAATTCTTGACTACCTAATGCAGCATTTTCAATTCATAAGTGATAAAAGATTTAAAACATTCAAGGAGGGGTTAATGCATCCGAGGCTTGCCTTGGTTGCAGGGCAGAGAGGGACCCTCGGAGACTTCCCAAGTCTCGGATCCTACTTCCTCGAACGGAGCACCGACCTCGGGGTTCGGTTCAACGGTCGCTCCTTCGGTCACGTGCACTATACGCAAAATGATGAATGCTCATGATATGCGTATGACAAATATGCAAGAAGGACCAAGTCGAGTACAACTTGCCTTCTCGGTGCAACACAGAATAAACAACAATTAAAGTTGTTTAACATCTTAGTGTCTTTACCCAAGAGGTTGCATCTGTAAATTAGTACTTTTCTTAATTCATAATTATCCTAAATTAACTAATTATTAATCCTATTTACCTTAATTAATTCTTAATTAATTATTAATGACGGTAATTAAGCATTAAGGCCAAACAGTAATTAAATGCCAAAGGTCATTAAGGTTAATGACCTCAGGTCATCACATAATCCCAAAATCACTCAAATCCTAATTTTGAGAATTTAACTAATTATTATCTAATTATTTTAGAATTATTATTTTAACTACTAAATAAGGGTTTATTAGTGTTTTATCCAAACATTATCCAAAATCCACCAAATTTTGTGTGGAGCCAGGGAATAATATTCAGAGACTCCCCACAAAGTTTGGTGATTTTTGGGCGTATTAATAAATTACTAAAATTCATAGAAATTTTATTTGCTAATTAAAAGAGGCAATTTTTATACACTTGCCAACTATCAGAAAATAGAACCTAATATTTTTCTTGGGTTCTACTTATTTCAGGGAATCTATACAAAACTTTCCATGATTTTTGGATCAATATACAATTTTCTACACAATTCTACAAATCAAGCATTTTTAAGCAAAAAGAAAAAAAGAAAAACACACTGTGCTACGCTGGTGGGCTGCTTGGACCCGGCCCAAGACGGCCCGCGAGCTTCCCGCATCGCGCGCGGGCGCTGTCCTCCTCACATGGCCACCAACGGGCGGGTCCCGCCCGTCAGATCCTCCTTCCACCTCCCGTCGCAGCTCCGGCGAGCTCAAGCTCATCGCCGGTGAGCTCCCGGCCTCCACGGTGGGGTGGGTTAGCACCTTCGGCCACTCGCGCAACCCCTGGGACATACGGGACAATCCCTACTCCCTCCTAACCCTCCTGCTCACGTCCACGGCGGACGGCGGCACTAACTGCGCGAGCACCGGCCGTTACAAGTGGTTAGAACGCGAACCCACCAGCGCATAAGCTTCAGGGGCTCACCGCGACTTCAACGGAGTATCGAGCGGCGATGGAAAGGCTTGGAGCAGCTCTGGCCGCGGTGAAGCGCTTGCGGCGGTGCTTCGGCCGGAGTTGGAGAGGAACAGCTCGGTGGAGGGCGCTGGTAGGTTAGAGCTTGCGCTCGAGGGTGCAATTGGTGGCTTGGTTCAAGGCGGAGCTGCTGGTGCACTCGAATGGCTTGGAAAGGGAGCGGGGAAGGCGAATTCGGGAAGTGCAGGGAGCTCGTCGGCGTCGGGGTTCAAGGGGAAAAGGGATTTTCCACGACAGCTCGGGGTTTTATCCTCGCAGCGTCGTGCCCGCAGCGGATGAGGACGTCCGAGCGATGCCAGCCGGCAAGCAGCTGCGTGGCCAGGCGCATGGCAGCGCCGGGCGCGGCGGCTCTGCCCCGACGGCAGAGCACCCCCCTGCTCGAGCACTGTAGGAGGCCCTATCCAAACAGTTTTGGGGTTTTGCAAAATTCAGCCAAAATTTGAACTGAAGCCAAATTTCCACCAAAATGAAAGTTGTGCAAAATTTTATAAGCTCAAAATCATATTTTGGTGACCAAGGCTAATTCTGAGTGGAAATTAGTGAATTTGCCAAAACAGTTTGCAATTCAAATCCCAATTCAATGAAATTCAAATTTTTGAATTGGGGACAAATCAGAATTTCCAAAATTACTTTTGATTTTCCATAACCACTTGAAAAACTCCCAACATGAAAGTTGTTCAACTTTTTGAGCTCTAGAACTTTCATGTTGGTCACTTTTCAAAATTCCAAACAGATTTTGAATTGGAGATTCAAATTGGAAAAGGGGACACTTTCTGGAAATCTGTATTTTCAAAATTACTTTGAATTTTGTATTGAAACTTCAAAAATGCAAAACACCAAAGTTGCACATCTTGACAAGATCTACAACTTTGCTTTTGAACTCAACCTCAAATTTTGCTTGGTTTTTAATTGTGTAAAAGGGGGCAAATCTAGGTTTCAAAAATCAGGGTTTCCCCCCCCTAACCTTTCGGAAATCTTCCACCCTAGGGTTTTAGCAACCAATACAAGCATCGCTATACAAGATAAACACACTTTAATTCCCTAAGCACATTCAACCAAACTAACCTCATTTTAAGTTGATGCATCAAGGTGTGCTTAACAATTATGCTGTGCAATGCTGATGATGCCATGATCCGAATTTTAGTAACCGTAACATCAGGGATGTTACTGCCCTTCCCCCTTAAAGAAATCTCATCCCCGAGATTTAAAGCCTTAGGGTAAGTAATGGAAAAGGAAATTTGTCAAAACTCTTTCATCTTCAACTTTCTCATAAAACAAGAAGCTGTGGAAAGATTACATATGTACACTAAGTACATGACTTTAGCTACTCTTTTCCTTCACTCGAGTACACTCCCTATTTATGAGATGTTGTCTTGAAGAGAAGCGTGAAACTCAGGAAAATTCTCCAGCAGATAATCTTCAGATTCCCATGTGGCTTCCTCTTCACAGTGCTGGCTCCACTGTATCTTGTACCACTTGGTAGTTGTTCTTCGAGTAACTCTATTTCTTTGGTCCAGTACTCGGATAGGATATTCCGCGTAAGTCAGATCCGGTTCAAGTTCCACATCTTCAATATCTTGAATTTGGTCTGATACTCGAAGACACTTTTTCAATTGAGACACATGAAATACATTGTGTATCCCGGATAATTGTTCGGGCAGTTTAAGGTGGTAAGCTACCTGTCCACATCGGTCAATGATTGGAAATGGACCAATGTAACGGGGGCGCTAACTTGCCTTTAACACCAAAACGATTTACTCCTTTCATTGGGGATACATTCAAATACACATGATCACCTTTGGCGAACCTTAATGGTCGACATCTTTTATCGGCATAGCTTTTCTGTCGGGACTGAGCAACTTTCAAGTTATTTTGGATTTATCTAACTTTGTTCTCAATCTCTTTCACTAAGTCAACCCCGAAGAACCATCTTTCTCAGGGTTCCGCCAGTGTAACGGAGTTCGACATCGATGGCCATATAGTGCCTCAAAGGGAGCCATCTTGATACTCTCTTGGTAGCTATTATTGTAAGAAAACTCTGCTAGGGGCAAGCAGTCATCCCAATTATCTGGAAAATTTAGGGCACAAGATCTCAATAGATCTTCTAGAGTTTGATTTACCCTTTCAGTTTGCCCACCTGTTTGAGGGTGGTAGGCGGTGCTGTACAAAAGTTTGGTGCCTAAGGACTCGTGTAAACATTTCCAGAATTGGGAGACAAATTGTGTGCCTCTATCTGACACTATTGTCTTTGGGACCCCATGCAGACTTAGGATACGATCAAAATAAATCTTAGCATAGGTGGAGGCAGGATACAATAGCTTTACAGGCAAGAAATGTGCGGTTTTGGTGAGACGATCCACTATGACCCAAATTGAATCAAAGCCTTTGGCTGTCTTGGGCAACCCTACTATGAAATCCATACTTATATCATCCCATTTCCACGCTGGAATAGGCAAAGGTTGCAACTCTCCCGCGGATTTGAGATGAATAGCTTTGACCTTTCGGCAGGTATCGCATTGGGCCACATAACGAGCTATTTCTATCTTCATTTTTGTCCACCAAAACCTTTGTTTTAGGTCCTGATACATCTTATTGCTTCCCGGATGAATAGAATACCTTGTGGTATGAGCTTCATCCAGGATTTGTTGCCGTAGCTCAGGTACCTTTGGAACCACTAACCGGTTCTTGAACCAGATTACTCCTGCATCATCCACCTTAAAGTCTGTGGGTGCTTTATTAGAAATTTTCTCTTTAAGATATTTCATACCTTTGTCTTCCTTTTGTGCCTCTATGATTTGAGCTTCGAGATTGAAATCAATCTTTAGATTGGCAAGGCTTCCTTGGGAAATCATTTCTATCCCCAAGTTCTCTAGCTCTTGGCACAAAGTTATATCTTTAGGCGTCACTGTTAAACAATTACAGTGAGCCTTACGACTGAGGGCATCAGCTACTACATTTGCCTTGCCAGGGTGATAATGCACCTCAAGGTCGTAATCTTTGATTAACTCTAGCCACCTTCGCTGGCGCATATTAAGTTCAGCTTGAGTAAAGATGTACTTCAAGCTTTTGTGATCTGTGTATAGATGACATTGTTGACGGTTCTTAAGTATCAATTTTAATTATCAAATAAACAAGGAAAAGGACCAATATACAATCAACACCTAGAATTAGGGTTTGATCTGATAGAATTCCACGAGTTTTGTTGTTTATCTGTTTCTGCAGGGGGTTATCAGGAAATAAGGAAGAAAGGCCCACATGTCGGGATTACATAGAGATATCAACGCACCACGCAATTTTACACCATCTAGAAGATTCCAGAAGCCACGAGACCGAAGCGGAGGTGAAACGGGGCCAGGCCCAGGGCGCCCGCCCTGAGGACCTGGGCGCCCGCCCCCTGCTGGAGGACTCTCTTCGCTCGGGATATTCCACCGACCTATTGGATCAAGAAAAACATAGTACCACCTCGCGTATCGACCCAAAAACGTATAGAAGGGGAGGACTATATAAGCAAGGCCCCCCTGGCCCCTGGAGAAGACATGAAGAAATTATCATAGAGACTGAGGGGTGTCCTCGAAGGAAAACCTCTTCTCTAATTAATATTTCTTTTTAGGCTTAGCAACCAATGTAAGGTAGAAATAGATCTTCTAGTTTCTACTAGATTGAGAGAGATAGAGTGGAGGTGTAGAGTGGAGGAAGCCCGGCCTGTCGGTGTCTACTCCAAGCTTGTACCTGCGGGATCAAGTTCTCCTAACCCGAAGCTTGCTCCTAGGATTCTTCAGTATTTCGACTTCTAAATTCTAGTAAGTTCTTGTTTTATTGTTCTTATGGTTTATGAGTTTACTTTAATCTCTTCGCGTAGAGTTTAGAGTAATGATTGCTGGCGTAAACGTGGTGTTTAGGCTGGGGTACTCATAGATATTCCCTGACTAGCGGGACCGTGGTAGTAGTGAGGAACGTGACAATTCCGAGCTACCTTTGTAGATCACATCTCGTTAGCAGGAAGGATAGGGTTTATAGGTGCGGGTTGAACATCCTTTGTGGTGTCTAGATTCCGTTAGCCTCCCCATTAGAACAGTAGATCATCCTTACCAAGGTTAGAAGGAGACTACGGTTGCAGTCTTCCCTATTTATCACTCACATCGAAAGACATTCTTTGTGCCTAAAGGTTAGTAGTAATAGACCGGTTAGTCAGATGCACTCTTTCTCCTAGTGGTAAAAAAAATAAATACGATACTCTGGATAACCTCCCGGGTGAAGTGCTCACCGATATCCGTGCGCTTGCGGATCAATTCCTTATTGCGTTCCCAAATATCAACAAGCATTTCTGGCGCCGTTGCCGGGGAGAAAGACGGTTGCTGAGATAACCTGAGTCTTACTATTAGCTTGTATCTATACTTTTATCTTTTCTTATCTTTTATATCCTTTATTTATTTTCTTTACTCTTACCTTATGGAAAACCAAAATTCTAAATCGATCCATGAGTCTGCAATCCCTTTAGCAACTGACCTTTTACCATGGGAATCATCACAGCCTATCCAAACATCCCAGTATAAGTTAAGTTCTAGGTTGATTGCCATGATTCAAAACCTATCTTTTTCGGGAAAGGAAGACGAAAACCCTTACCTTCATATTAGAGATTTTGAGCAAACATGTGATTGTCTTCGCATTGAAGGCATTTCTGATAAAACTTTACGTTGGAAGCTTTTTCCTTTTTCTTTAAGGGGAGAAGCTAGACAATGGTACAGTCAGAAGGTAAGTCAACAACAAGGTGAATGGGGAGTTTTACGAGCCAACTTTTGCCTAGATTTCTATTCCCTTGACCATATAGCTGACCTTAGACTCGAAGTCCAATCTTTTAAACAAAAAGATAATGAAACTTTGGGAAAATCCTGGAAACGTTTTTCTGATCTTTTAGAATCTGGTCCAAACCTTAATCTTGAAGACCCTGTTCTTCTATTTCACTTTTTTCGAGGTCTTTAGAAAAATCACAAACAAATGCTACACACAATGTCTAGAGGTTCTTTCTTTCGCATCCCTGCTGAGGAAGCAAGAGTGATCCTAGATAGAATCCTAGAAGCTGAGATGGATAATACCCTTCATGATGAAACCTACGAAGCCGAAGTAGACACTCTGCCAAATTCTTCATCTACTTTAGCTATCCCAAGTTTTGAGCCACAAGAGGAAGAAATTCCACTACCGGACTTCATGCTGGATATAGAATCCGATCTTTTTGCCGATTTTGGAAATATTTCAAACTACCATTCTATTGACAAACCCCAAAACGGCTAGTTTAGCATTTATTTACCAAGTGAATATCAATTGAGAGAGCTTATCTCAGTAATGAGTAGCGAATGGTTGGAGGAATCAGAGCTTTCCTCTGATGTGATCCGTTTGGACACACCCTCTATAACTATACGCTGTGCTTATAATTCTGATTGATTTAATGCTCTTTATAATCCTGTTGTGGGGATCAACATTATGTCTGAATCCTTTGCACTTAAACTATTTAAAAATCTTGTCTTAACTCCCACAACAAAGGTCATAAAGGAATCTTCGGGACGATTAGTCCCCAGTCTTGGAATTATTAATGTCCTACCTCTTACGGTAGAAGGCTCCATGGTTCATTTGAACTTCTATATCTTTGATACATGGGACTTCGACCTGTTGATAGGACAACCTTTTAGAAGACTCCTTTATGAAGGTCATACTGGAAAGCTACATATTTCTTTTGGAAAAACTTTTAAATTCCCAATAATAATTTCACACTCCTTAAATAATAAGGCCGAGTCATATCTTTTGCCTGATCCTATGGAGGAAGTAAAGGCTGCATCTCTAGAGCTTTTAGATGAACCAGACTTAGAAGACGAAACTCCTTTCTTCACAGAAGAAGAAGACGAACCTTCTGAGCCTGAACCCTTAGATGAGTTTGTAGAAACACCTAGACCTCCCATAGAGCTTAAAACTTTACCACCCGGTCTTACCTATGCTTTCCTAAACAATAATCCAGAGTTCCCTGTGATCATTAGCGATAAACTCACTCAGGATCAAACTCTGCGATTAATGACCATTCTTGAGAAACATCACTCAGTTTTCGGCTACTCACTTCAAGATCTTACAGGAATCAGTCCTATGATTTGTACCCATCGTATTCCAACAGATCCTTCTGTTACACCCTCTCGAGAAACCCAACGTAGACTTAACAACACTATGAGAGAGGTAGTTAAAAAGGAAGTTATAAAGTTGCTGCATGCAGGGATTATATATCCTGTGCCGCACAGTGAGTGGGTGAGCCCAGTATAAGTTGTGCCTAAAAAGGGAGGCATGACTGTTATTATGAATGAAAAGAACGAGCTAATTCCGCAACGCACCGTCACAAGATGGCGGATGTGCATAGACTATAGAAAACTAAACAAAGCCACGAGAAAGGATCACTTTCCTTTGCCTTTTATAGATGAGATGCTTGAGCGGTTAGCAAACCATTCGTTCTTCTATTTCTTAGATGGATATTCAGGGTATCACCAAATCCCGATCCATCCTGATGATCAAAGCAAAACCACTTTTACATGCCCTTATGGAACTTATGCTTACCGTAGAATGTCTTTTGGGTTATGTAATGCACCAGCTTCTTTTCAAAGATGTATGATGTCTATATTTTCTGATATGATTGAAGAGATTATGGAAGTTTTCATGGATGATTTCTCTGTTTATGGAAAAACTTTTGATAGTTGTCTTGAAAACTTAGACAAGGTTTTGCAAAGATGTGAAGAAAAGCACTTGATCCTTAATTGGGAAAAATGTCATTTTATGGTTAGGGAAGGAATAGTGCTGGGACACTTAGTGTCTGAAAGAGGTATTGAGGTAGACAAAGCTAAAATTGAAGTAATTGAACAACTACCTCCACCTGTGAATATAAAAGGAATTCGAAGCTTTCTTGGCCATGCTGGTTTTTATCGTAGATTCATAAAAGATTTTTCATTTATTGCTAGACCACTTACTCTTTTGCTAGCCAAGGATGCTCCTTTCGAATTTGATGATGCATGTCTAACATCTTTCAATTTATTAAAGAAAGCACTCATCTCTGCACCAATCATTCAACCCCCTGATTGGTCGTTGCCTTTTGAAATTATGTGTGATGCTAGTGATTATGCTGTGGGGGCAGTATTGGGACAAACTAAAGATAAGAAGCATCATGCAATTGCTTATGCCAGTAAAACTTTGACAGGAGCTCAACTTAACTATGCAACCACTGAAAAAGAGCTTCTGGTTGTTGTCTTTGCCATTGATAAATTTAGATCTTATTTAGTTGGAGCTAAAATAGTTGTTTACACTGATCATGCTACACTAAAATATTTGCTCACAAAAAAAGATGCTAAACCTCGCCTGATTAGATGGATTTTATTACTCCAAGAATTTGACTTAGAAATAAAAGATAAAAAGGGAGTAGAAAATTCTGTTGCTGATCATTTGTCTATAATGTATTTTAAGAGTCCACAGGAAACCCCATCAATGATTCACTCCGGGAAGACATGCTCTACCGGATTAACAGGTCTGACCCCTGGTATGCAGATATTGTTAATTTTATGGTTTCAGGGTATGTACCACCAGGAGCAAACAAGAAGAAGCTTATTCAAGAAAGTCGTTCACATATATGGGATGAGCCATACCTCTTCCGAGTATGCTCTGATGGCTTACTCAGGAGATGTGTGACCACTGAGGAAGGATGGAAGATCATCGACAGATGTCATTCATCACCATATGGAGGTCACTATGGAGCATTCCGTACACATTCAAAGATCTGGCAGTGTGGATTCTACTGGCCTACAATGTATGAAGACACGAAGCAATATATCAGAAGATGTGGGCCATGTCAAAGGCACGGAAACATAAATACAAGGGATGCAATGCCACTCACCAACAACCTTCAGATTGAGCTCTTTGATGTCTGGGGAATAGACTACATGGGTCCATTTCCTCCATCAAAGAAGTGCGAGTACATCTTGGTGGCAGTTGACTATGTCTCCAAGTGGGTAGAAGCATTACCTTGCAAGCATGCCGACAACGTCAGTTCAAAGAGGATGTTTGAAGAAATTATATTTCCAAGATTTGGAGTCCCCAGAGTAGTGATAAGTGATGGAGGAGCACACTTCATCGACAAACGCTTCAAGCAATATCTATCAAGACATGGAATCCGTCACAACGTCGCTACCCCCTATCATCCTCAGACAAGTGGACAAGCAGAGACTTCCAACAAACAAATCAAGAATATTCTTCAAAAGACAGTAAATGAAATGGGAACGGCGTGGAAAGACAAGCTACCCGATGCACTCTGGGCATACCGGACAGCATACAAGACCCCAATTGGAATGTCTCCATACCAATTGGTGTACGGGAAGACTTGCCATCTACCCGTTGAACTAGAATTCAAAGCACACTGGGCCATAAAGAGATGGAATATGGAACTAGATGTTGCTAGAGATTATAGAAGAATGCAACTATCAGAATTGGAAGAATGGCGAGAGAAGGCATATCACAATTCAAAGATCTACAAAGAAAGAGTCAAGAGGTGGCATGACAAGAGAATCAAGAAGAAGGAGTTCACACCCGGAGATAAGGTATTACTTTTTAATTCTAGGGTGAAGCTTTTCGGGCATGGAAAACTCCGGAGCAAATGGGAAGGACCATTCAAGGTAATCAATTCGTCATCCCACGGAGCTATCACACTTCAAAATAGCGAAGGTACGTTATTCAAGGTAAATGGTCAACGTCTTAAATTATTTTTAGAGCCCAATGAGGAATTTGAAGAAATAGACGTAGTCCATTTTTACCTTCCCATGGAGAATTAGAGCCCGACACTTTTGGTCTGATGGTTTTGGGTCATATATATATTTTTCTAAATAATTCCGCATCTAGAAACGCGCTCGGAGAAGTGGGCCCACAGAGGGGCCAGAGAGAGGGCGGGCGCCCAGATCAAGTGGGCGGGCGCCCAGCCCCTGTTCCCCCTCGGTCCCGACTTTCTCTGTTATGGAAAATGCACTTAGGGTGATCCGAATAATCCCTCAGATGGAAAGTTTCGCACGCACGTCGATGGGAGCAACCCGAACAACCCATAGAGGCACCCTTTTGACCCCTATATAAACAGACCCCTGACCTCAGTTTTCAAACACCAAGCCACCAAGCTTTCTATCCTTCAATTAGAGCTTGATTAGCTCTCCTTCAATTATAGCTTGATTAGCTCTCCTTCAATTAAAATTTGATTTGTTCCAATGGCCGAGAAGTACCACGATGATTGGGAAGTCGTCCCCTTCAACATGGAGCCTGTGGAGGACCCCGATGCCCGTGCTCTCGTCCCGGCCAACACAGAGCGTCAGCTAGAAGCCATGCCATTACGCCAACGCAGCTCCGCCCAATCTTACCATGCTCAACCAGTTCTCACCGCACCGCCACAACCCCTACTCCTCAAAGGATCATCATCCAAGACGAAGACCACTATCAAGGTGCCAATCGGCACAAGGATCCTTCCACCTAGACCCAATGAGAGGGTCGTTGGAGTCAAGACCAACCGGAGCGGCGAGATCAGCAGTATTCGCTACACTACAGAGGAGGAAAGGCCTTACTTTGAAGGGATTAGAGCATCCAAAGTCCGTTTCATCCCTCCAAAGGCAGCCCCGAAGCACTCTCTCAATGCTTTTGAGACACCTCCCAAGCGTCGCAAGACTATAATGGATATTGATGAGGAAGTTCGCAGGCTAGATAGAGTTATCATAGACCTCCAGTCCTCGATAAATTCCCTCACTAGGCAGCTCTCTAACCACAACACCATTATACTAGGCCTTAGGCAGGATCTTGCCAGTGCCAACAAGAAGATCAAGGAATTAGAGCGCCGCTAAGTTATCTAGATTAGACCTTGAGGCAATGCATCTTAGTTATCTATCTTTAAATTCAGTTTAGGTTTACTATTATTATTAGTTTGCTATCAGTTTGCTATCAGTCTTTTGTAATAAATGCCTCAAGATCAATAAAGAGTATTATTATTATTATTATTATTATTATTATTATTATTATTATTATTATTATTATTATTATTATTATTATTATTATTATTATTATTATTATGTCTTGTGTGTCTCTACTTTATTTTTGTAAGAAAGCAGAAAACAAGTATGGGGGAGATCCCTCAACATGCCAAACACACTCCGACTACACCACTCCACGATTCAGGTACACACTCTGCACACTTTACTTTACACATATATATATTTTGGATTATGCAGAATGTTGTTTCCGACATGATAAAATAAAAAGATTAAAATATTTCTAATCATGATTAATCTCAATCTATGATATTTCCTGAAAACTTGCAATTATTATAAAATCATTTTAAAACCCTGTGTTACTTAAGTCAATATGGAATATGTGATGGTAGATTATGAGTTTCTTATTCTTGATATCATTGTTACTTAGAGAATTTATTTTAAAATATTCAAAATTCTAGCTACCATCCTCAATGTTTTATATGCCTGATGAAACTGAAAATATAAATTATGATTATAAAAGTTATCTGCTCTGTATTGAGTTTGTTCAAAATGAGTTAGACCCTTGTTGAGAGATTTATCATGCTCCCAAGATCAAGACATTATTTCAGAAAGATTCAATCTTCCGAAGTATTATTGCATTAGAGGCATGGGCTATGCAAAAATAAAAATATTTCAAGGAAATAAAAAGGAGCAAGTGCTCGACTACCTCGCAGAAAAATAGACAAGTGTCCGGTAGTAGAATTAGGGGTACCTCGGTATCCACTTAAAAAAAATGATAGCCCATGGTCCCTCTAATAAGCAATATGCCAGCAAGAGTTGACAAAGATTTTAATTTCCAAAGTCTTTGATCTAAGAGTATGACATTCCCCTCCTCGGATCCCGTTTTGATCAGGCAATAAATGCAAAGTAAGAATGCTTGAGAATTTTTTGCAAAAATAAAACAGCCTCAGTGAGATATATATATATATAAGATAATGAGTGATCTGAGAGAACCTAGGAGGATCAAAAGGTATGCTAACTTTCTTTCAACAATATACAAAAACTCCAAGTGATAGGATTGAGAAGAAAGGATCTTTACTCTTGATCATAAACTTCCCTGACTATGGTACACAGTGGATTTTTAACACCCTGCAATTATATAGAGAATGCTTTAAAATGTTTACCCCAGATATTTTTCTTAACCATCCTTTTCTCGAGGACAAGTAAAAGCCTAAGTATGGGGTATTTGTTGACGGTTCTTAAGTATCAATTTTAATTATCAAATAAACAAGGAAAAGGACCAATATGCAACCAACACCTAGAATTAGGGTTTGATCTGACAGAATTCCACGAGTTTTGTTGTTTATCTGTTTCTGCAGGGGGTTATCAGGAAATAAGGAAGAAAGGCCCACATGTCGGGATTACATAGAGATATCAACGCACCGCGCAATTTTACACCATCTAGAAGATTCCAGAAGCCACGAGACCGAAGCGGAGGCGAAACGGGGCTAGGCCCAGGGCGCCCGCCCTGAGGACCTGGGCGCCCGCCCCCTGCTGGAGCGAGATCAGGACTCTCTTCGTTCGGGATATTCCACTGACCTATTGGATCAAGAAAAACATAGTACCACCTCGCGTATCGACCCAAAAACGCATAGAAGGGGAGGACTATATAAGCAAGGCCCCCCTGGCCCCTGGAGAAGACATGAAGAAATTATCATAGAGACTGAGGGGTGCCCTCGATGGAAAACCTCTTCTCTAATTAATATTTCTTTTTAGGCTTAGCAACCAATGTAAGGTAGAAATAGATCTTCTAGTTTCTACTAGATTGAGAGAGATAGAGTGGAGGTGTAGAGTGGAGGAAGCCCGGCCTGTCGGTGTCTACTCCAAGCTTGTACCTGCGGGATCAAGTTCTCCTAACCTGAAGCTTGCTCCTAGGATTCTTCAGTATTTCGACTTCTAAATTCTAGTAAGTTCTTGTTTTATTGTTCTTATGGTTTATGAGTTTACTTTAATCTCTTCGCATAGAGTTTAGAGTAATCATTGCTGGCGTAAACGTGGTGTTTAGGCTGGGGTACTCATAGATATTCCCTGACTAGCTGGACCGTGGTAGTAGTGAGGAACGTGACAATTCCGAGCTACCTTTGTAGAGCACATCTCGTTAGCAGGAAGGATAGGGTTTATAGGTGCGGGTTGAACATCCTTTGTGGTGTCTAGATTCCGTTAGCCTCCCCATTAGAACAGTAGATCATCCTTACCAAGGTTAGAAGGAGACTATGGTTGCAGTCTTCTCTATTTATCACTCACATCGAAAGACATTCTTTGTGCCTAAAGGTTAGTAGTAATAGACCGGTTAGTCAGATGCACTCTTTCTCCTAGTGGTAAAAAAAATAAATACGATACTCTGGATAACCTCCCGGGTGAAGTCCTCACCGATATCCGTGCGCTTGCGGATCAATTCCTTATTGCGTTCCCAAATATCAACAGACATGTGTTCCCCAACAGATAATGGCGCCAGATCTTCAATGCATGAACCACGGCGGCTAGTTCAAGATCATGGGTCGGGTAATTCTCTTCATGTGGTTTAAGCTGTCTGGAAGCATATGCAATTACTCGACCCTCTTGCATTAGCACACAGCCTATCCCAATCTCTGATGCGTCACAATACACATCAAAGGGTTTTTTAATATCTGGCTGGGCTAAGACAGGTGCAGTTGTCAATAACCTTTTCAGAGTCTGAAAGGCTTGCTCACATTGAGATGACCAAACAAATTTTGTTTGATTTTTGAGCAAGGTCGTGATTGGTTTGGTGACTCTTGAATCGTCCGGGATAAAGCGACGGTAATATCCTGCCATACCCAGAAAACTACGGACCTCATGTACCGTAGTCGGGGGTTTCCAATTCAACACATCTTCTACCTTGCCTGGGTCTACAGCGACTCCCTCTGCTGATAATACATGACCCAGGAAATGGACTTGGTCCAGCCAGAACTCACATTTGCTGAACTTGGCATATAGTTGATGCTCCCTAAGATGGGTCAGCACAATTCTCAGATGTTCAGCATGTTCTTTCTTAGTCTTGGAATAGATTAAGATGTCATCAATAAAGACGACCACAAATTTGTCTAGTTCTGGCATGAAGACAGAGTTCATCAAGTACATGAAATGGGCCGGTGCATTGGTCAACCCAAAAGACATTACTAAGTATTCATACAGCCCGTAACGGGTTGTAAAAGCTGTCTTGGGTACATCTTCCGGCCTAATTTTAATTTGGTGGTACCCTGATCTCAAATCAATTTTTGAGAATACTTTGGCCCCGGCTAGCTGGTCAAATAGTAAGTCAATACGGGGCAATGGGTACTTATTCTTAATCGTCACCTCATTCAGGGGACGATAATCGACACACAGCCTTAATGTTTGATCTTTCTTTTTCACGAATAAGGCTGGGCAACCCCATGGAGAGGAACTGGGCTGAATAAAACCTTTCTGTAATAGCTCTTGTAGTTGGGTTTTTAATTCGGCCAGCTCTTTCGGTGCTATTCGGTAGGCCCTTCGAGATATTGGGGTTGTCCCTGGTTTCAATTCTATACTGAACTGGACATCCCGGTCCGGTGGCAGGCCTGGTAAGTCTTCAGGAAATACATCCGGAAAATCCCGAACTACCGGGATATCGTTGACTGCAGACACACTAGCGGCATGAACTTGCCCAATTGTCCGCTTGGGAGTAGCTAACTGGATCAGAAGGTAAGATTTCTCATTGGGCAATGGGATTTTAATGGTTCGATGCAAAGTATCTAGCACAACCCCTCGTTGTGCCATCCAGTTCATGCCTAGTATGACATCAATCTCCTGGTCTTTAAGAACAATCATGCTAGTGGGAAAATTATGCCCACCAAATTCGATGGGTATCTGGTGAACCATCTCTTTAGAACTCAGCCGTCCTCCTGGCGACTGTATATAAAAATGATCTTGTGTTTCCCCAATGGGTATGCCATGCTTTAACACAAAGGTGCGATTGATGAATGTATGAGATGCACCAGAATCGAAAAGCATTAAAGCAGGATGTTTCGTGACAGGAAACGTACCCATCATTACTGGTTCACCCTCCGAAATCGTCTCCACTTCTGTATGGAAGACTCATCCCACTTTCTTCACTGGTTTCCCCCTTTGCACGTTTTGTCCTTTCTGAGCCCCAGTCCTGAATTGACTCAGCTGGGGTTGGCCCATAGGTGGCCTTTGGAAGGTGGGGTTGGTTTGGCGGGGGTAGGGGCACTCCTTGGAAAAATGCCCAGGCTTACCACAATTGAAACAAGGGTAATTGTGGTTGGGCGGAGCAATAGGGCGAACACCTGGGGCGTTCGGCTGGCGTGGTGCAATAGCAATGGCAGTTGGTCGAGGATATACCTGCTGCCCTGGTCTATATTGTGGAGGGGAAAAAGGACCACGATAAGGTGTCGGCGCTGGAAAGCGTCCGTGTCCTTGCGGATGATAAATGATTCTCTGACGCTTTTGACCGCGACCAGAGAAGGAGGAAGAAGCAGCCTTCTTCTTGGCTTCTTTGTGCTTTCTATTCTTTTCTTCTGAGGCAATGGCAATATTTACCGCCTCGTAGAAGGTAGCATTTTGATAGGTGGTCATCATGGTCTGAAGTTTGGTATTTAGACCACGCATGAAGCAGGCTTTCTTCTTTCTATCTGTGTTCACATGGTCTGTGGCATATTGAGAAAGATGATTAAATTTTGCCACATACTCCATGACACTTTTATCGCCTTGCTGCAAGGCGAGAAATTCCTCGGCCTTCATGGCCAAGAGCCCTTCAGGGATGTAATGGGCGCGGAACGCGTCCTTAAACTCGGTCTAGGTGACCTGGTGTCCCGGAGCTTGGATAGCTAGGAAGTTCTCCCACCAGGCACCTGCAGCTCCCCGAAGCTGCTGAGCTACGAACAGGGGCTTCTGAGTTTCTGAACATTGAATCAGACTAAACTTGTGCTCCATGGTCCGGAGCCAGTCATCCGCTTCTAACGGCTCATCAGCCTTAGTGAATACCGTGGGCCTTGTCTTGGTAAAGTCCACGTACCGAGCTTCTCCGTCCCCATTGTGCAGTGCTCTGAAGTTTGGGGTGGGGTGTGGTTGGCGTTGTGCTAACTCACGTAGCAAGCGAGCGTTGTCGGTAGTGGCACTCAAAAGAACAGCAATGGCATCAGCCAAAGAAGGTGGAGCAGGTGGAGGGTTGGGGATATCATCCCCTCCCTGAGAAGTCCCGGCTCCATCAGATCCTCGTGTACGCATCGGCATCTGCTACAAGAGTCATATGTACTTGTTACGAAATTCATAACTTAGAACATATCTTACATACTTCCGTTTATTTATTAAACATCAGTTCAACACACCAGGAACAAACGAGTACAACTTCTTAAACTGAAGGAAAACTTTATATTACAAACCCGACCCACTACGGTAAACTAGGAATCCTACAACGACGTTGCCCGCGGCTTCACCGAACAAGTCGGTGTGGCCAGAGTTGTAGCCCGGGTCGTCATTGCCATCATACTGATTACCCCCCGGGTTGTCGTCATCGGGGTCGGACTCCTCTTCATCACTGAGGCCTTGATCGGGTTCCCTATCATCAGCCAACTCTCCATCCGTGTCCATCTCTCCTTCGCCTGGAGGTGGATGGAGCTGGTGATATAGGTCGAATGCAACATCACGATATTGCATTGCCAAGTCATTGACGGTATCTAAATGATGTGCCAGCTCCAGCTTCTCCAACTGGAGCTGGTCCTCCCGCTGCCACGCAACATCCCGCTGCGCGGTGACCGTGGCCGTCATCTTCACGTACAGATCTTTAAGGTACTTGGTTTTGTCCAGCTTTGCCTTCATCCTGGTCAGCTCGTGCCTGTGTGCACTCCTGGCCTCCTCTTCTCGGGCAATAGCGGCATTCCTCTCCTCCACCATACGGGACAGCATGGCCTCACAGTTCTCTGTGGCTTGTTTTTCTTTGGTTAGTTGAGCTTTAAGTTCGCCGATCTCCATAACGTTGTACATCCTTTCTCTCACCACTTCGGTCAGCTCGGCGGACAACCTGTCCACCTCCTGCTGGGGCGGTGAACGGCTGCTGCTTGCTTGATCGCTTCGCGGGGCCAACTGGTGTTTGGGGACCCCTTTTGGACCTGTCCTCTTGCGCGGGGTCTTCTTCCAGCGGCCCATCCTGTAGAGGGTAAGTTTGGATTAGTAAGAGAGACCTTACGGTTAGCAAGAATAGGATTGATTCTATTCACCCAACCCAAACAAGGAGGAAGGAATTTAACCAAGTAGTATCATGATGCATGCACGTACTTACGATTATTATCAACAAATCATAACGATATTACTTCAAATTTTTTTACAACATAGGGCAATACTTAATGTTGCTCCTCCAAACCACTTCAAAAATTCTAAAAAGGCCTACCGACAGGGGTAAGTTAGGACTAAGCACTTGGACTCAAAATAGGCAAGTTTATAGCATTAGATCCAAAGGATTTTGAAGTTTTTTGAAGGATACAACAGTTATCTTAGCAACGAATGCTCTGATACCAGCTGTGGCAGAACCCCCTAAGTGTTTGGGCCCACCGACACCTGTCATTGTCCTAAGGACCTCTGACGGTGATGCCGGGGATCCTCCCACTTTAGGAGTCCGATGAGCATCGCTGGACGCTCATTCCACTGCTACCTGAGGCGTATCCAGCCGGCTCGTCCTGACCACTAGTGATGGTCAATTAACGAGAACTTCTTCTTCTCGCCCTTACAGGATAGCTAGTGGCCACCTTAACACCAGGATCATTCGTTGCGAAGACATTGCAGTATCACAGACGATACAAGACCAAAATAATATTTTAGAGTAAAACAGCGGAAGTATTACATAACTTATTTTACAAAAGGAGTTCTTCCAAATAGCAGAGTGTTATTACAAACCAGGTCCAGCGGAGCAACTTAAACTTTAGTACACAGATTACAAATTTACAGACCCTGCCCATGGGTCACGCTCACTCTTCTTCGTCGTCAACCTCGATGACGGTCACAAAACAGGGTCCGAAACAAGTCGGCTCCTGAGCTTCACCTGCAACAGGGGTTGTAAAACCCTAAGTACGGGAGTACTCAACAAGACTTACCCGGTAGAAAAAGAGGAGAAGTTAGGGATGCAGGCTTAGGGTAGACAAGGGGTGGCTGAGCAAGGAGCCAAGGTGATTTGCGGAAAAGCTTACTAATAGTGCATCCTTACTTTCAAGTTTTATCCGCGAATTCCTCTCCTGAAGAGGCCGAGGAGTTCGAAGACAGTCTATCTAGTTGCCTCCCACAGACAAGTCTGTGAGTTCCTAGTCCTAATTTAAAGTATTATACATCCAACGGCCAGAGTTTCATGTCACTCTGAGTCTGGGAATTGGGATCCGAACCTCATGAGACATTTCCTCTTTCTCATTTTATCACTTAGTTGCATAATTAACTACGATGAGGGTCGAAGGAATTGAGTCTCCCAATTGGGGAGCAACGATGATTCGAATCGCTTAGCAATCCAGCTGGAGTTCCTAACCACCCGATATATGTAGAACCAAATCTTGCATATGTCAACCCAAAGCAAGCTCTCCCCAAATTTGACCAGGTTCGCGGCACCCGAGAGCATAGTACTCCACCATCCTACAGCCGATCTAGATGTTTCCCGGTCATCTCAGATCCGTAAGGTGGGTACACACTACTCTCGCCATCGCTCCACGCCCAGTGCGCGAGTAGCTGTTCGCGTCGAGGGATTACAAGATCGGGCTTACCGAGGGCAAGTGTCTAGTACTATAAATTCTCAATCCAGCAGGCCATCAACGGACCGGTCCTTAACCAACACAGTTGGAGACACTACTTTAAGACTCTATTCTTAAAGCAAGTCCACCGACCGGTCTCAAGTTGAAACATCATTGATCATAAGTGTGTTCCACAACAACCCTTCAAACTTTCTTGTTTGAAAACCTATCTAGTAGCAGGGCTAAGCATCACTACGCAGTTTTTAAAATAAAACAGGTGCCAAGGACAAGATAACAAATATCAAGGTAGTAAATGCAGCAAGTAGGTTAACCCAATTCTTGACTACCTAATGCAGCATTTTCAATTCATAAGTGATAAAAGATTTAAAACATTCAAGGAGGGGTTAATGCATCCGGGGCTTGCCTTGGTTGCAGGGCAGAGAGGGACCCTCGGAGACTTCCCAAGTCTCGGATCCTACTTCCTCGAACGGAGCACCGACCTCGGGGTTCGGTTCAACGGTCGCTCCTTCGGTCACGTGCACTATACGCAAAATGATGAATGCTCATGATATGCGTATGACAAATATGCAAGAAGGACCAAGTCGAGTACAACTTGCCTTCTCGGTGCAACACAGAATAAACAATAATTAAAGTTGTTTAACATCTTAGTGTCTTTACCCAAGAGGTTGCATCTGCAAATTAGTACTTTTCTTAATTCATAATTATCCTAAATTAACTAATTATTAATCCTATTTATCTTAATTAATTCTTAATTAATTATTAATGACGGTAATTAAGCATTAAGGCCAAACAGTAATTAAATGCCAAAGGTCATTAAGGTTAATGACCTCAGGTCATCACATAATTCCAAAATCACTCAAATCCTAATTTTGAGAATTTAACTAATTATTATCTAATTATTTTATAATTATTATTTTAACTACTAAATAAGGGTTTATTAGTGTTTTATCCAAACATTATCCAAAAGCCACCAAATTTTGTGTGGAGCCAGGGAATAATATTCAGAGACTCCCCACAAAGTTTGGTGATTTTTGGGCATATTAATAAATTACTAAAATTCATAGAAATTTTATTTGCTAATTAAAAGAGGCAATTTTTATACACTTGCAAACTATCAGAAAACAGAACCTAATATTTTTCTTGGGTTCTACTTATTTCAGGGAATCTATACAAAACTTTCCATGATTTTTGGATCAATATACAATTTTCTACACAATTCTACAAATCAAGCATTTTTAAGCAAAAAGAAAAAAAAAGAAAAACACACTGTGCTACGCTGGTGGGCTGCTTGGACCCGGCCCAAGACGGCCCGCGAGCTTCCCGCGTCGCGCGCGGGCGCTGTCCTCCTCACATGGCCACTGACGGGCGGGTCCCGCCCGTCAGATCCTCCTTCCACCTCCCGTCGCGGCTCCGGCGAGCTCAAGCTCATCGCCGGTGAGCTCCCGGTCTCCGCGGTGGGGTGGGTTAGCACCTTCGGCCACTCGTGCAACCCCTAGGACATACGGGACAATCCCTACTCCCTCCTAACCCTCCTGCTCACGTCCACGGCGGACGGCGGCACTAACCGCGCGAGCACCGGCCGTTACAAGTGGTTAGAACGCGAACCCACCAGCGCATAAGCTTCAGGGGCTCACCGCGACTTCAACGGAGTATCGAGCGGCGATGGAAAGGCTTGGAGCAGCTCTGGCCGCGGTGAAGCGCTTGCGGCGGTGCTTCGGCCGGAGTTGGAGAGGAACAGCTCGGTGGAGGGCGCTGGTAGGTTAGAGCTTGCGCTCGGGGGTGCAATTGGTGGCTTGGTTCAAGGCGGAGCTGCTGGTGCACTCGAATGGCTTGGAAAGGGAGCGGGGAAGGCGAATTCGGGAAGCGCAGGGAGCTCGTCGGCGTCGGGGTTCAAGGGGAAAAGGGATTTTCCACGGCGGCTCTGGGTTTTATCCTCGCAGCGTCGTGCCCGCAGCGGATGAGGACGTCCGAGCGACGCCAGCTGGCAAGCAGCTGCGTGGCCAGGCGCGTGGCAGCGTCGGGCGCGGCGGCTCTGCCCCGACGGCAGAGCACCCCCCTACTCGAGCACTGTAGGAGGCCCTATCCAAACAGTTTTGGGGTTTCGCAAAATTCAGCCAAAATTTGAACTGAAGCCAAATTTCCACCAAAATGAAAGTTGTGCAAAATTTTATAAGCTCCAAATCATATTTAGGTGACCAAGGCTAATTCTGAGTGGAAAGTAGTGAATTTGCCAAAACAGTTTGCAATTCAAATCCCAATTCAAGGAAATTCAAAATTTTGAATTGGGGACAAATCAGAATTTCCAAAATTACTTTTGTTTTTCCATAACCACTTGAAAAACTCCCAACATGAAAGTTGTTCACTTTTTGAGCTCTACAACTTTCATGTTGGTCACTTTTCAAAATTCCAAATAGATTTTGAATTAGAGATTCAAATTGGAAAAGGGGACACTTTCTGGAAATCTGTATTTTCAAAATTACTTTGAATTTTGTATTGAAACTTCAAAAACTCAAAACACCAAAGTTGCACATCTTGACAAGATCTACAACTTTACTTTTGAACTCAACCTCAAATTTTGCTTGGTTTTTAAATTGTGCAAAAGGGGGCAAATCTAGGGTTCAAAAATCAGGGTTTCCCCCCTAACCTTTCGGAAATCTTCCACCCTAGGGTTTTAGCAACCAACACAAGCATCGCTATACAAGATAAACACACTTTAATTCCCTAAGCACATTCAACCAAACTAACCTCATTTTAAGTTGATGCATCAAAGTGTGCTTAACAACTATGCTGTGCAATGCTGATGATGCCATGATCCAAATTTTAGTAACCGTAACATCAGGGATGTTACACGGAACCACTTACTACGCCACCCAGCGAAACCCAGGACGACTGAGAAAACGGAGAGTCCCGTTCGGAGGACTTAAAAACACCGAACGCTTTGCCAAGAGGTAAACTTGGTAGTTATCTTTTCCCTTTCAATTATTTAAAACAGTTTGCTTAGTTAATCAGGTTCATATCATCTTAAAAAGAAAATAAAAATGTTAAAAATAGTAAGCCCCATGTGATTATGCTCATGGCATAAAACCCATAAGTACATTCACTGTGGTGGCGAAAAAAATGAAATAAATATATTCCTATCCTATAAAAATAAAATTATAAAAATAAATTTATGATCCTACTAAAGAGAGTAACATTCATTGAGGAGGCTCAACATGATAAAGGCTACATATTTATGCTAACACTTAAACAGTTCCACAAAGCTTTGTTGTCTATTTGAGCTTCACAGAATTCTAGGATCAAAGAAGACTAGCAGACGGAGGACATCCTAATCGCTGTCAGGGTGCTGCCGACATTCAAATACAACTCCGCCACTTGCTAGCTACATCAGAAGAAATTACGTCAAAAATCCAGCTTGGGGGAGAGCACCCCCATTTATCCAGCTAAGTGTTCTACTCACGTTTATATTTTACTCAAATAATAAAAAGATGCATAATCATAAAAACCCAAATAAAGATTTTGTGCTTATATATATCTTTGCTTAGTTTGCTAAATAAATAAAAAAATAAAGTTTGCTACGAACCCTCATGATAAGCTCTCACATGGAAATGATGAATAGTTGCTCTACCATGATTAGTTCTCAAAATTGAAATCTCTCTCAAGTTTAGGCATGACTGTTATTAATTAAGATTTGCTCTAAACCTGAACTTGTGGGGAGAGTACTTGATCTAAAGTCTAAGTCGTTAACGGATACGATATGGGAAGATTGCGCTGCTGTTTATCTGTTCCTAGAGATGCTAGAATTCTGGAGAATTTTATCTTTGAAAATCTTTAAATTGTTGCATGATGAGTTCCTGTATGATGAGAGTTTAAATTCCTACCACAGCCATATATACATGCTTATTAGACTATGAACCACACATTTACTTTACTACTTATGAGCATTGAGTGTGGTCAAGCTGTGTAGACCCTTAGGAGCTTGTCATCTGGTTAAATCAATATTCACTTGCACGTTCACTCACACATGCTGCTTCTACTCCGGAAGTATGCATCCACATATATCCATCCATTTCCATCTCCAGAACCACCCAAAAATATTCTACTCCTAATCCGGGAGAGAATAGCCAAAAATATTTCTGTTTTTCCCCTGTGAAATAAATGCTCAAGTTATCTTGTTACTACCACTTGCTATATTATTTTAGGAGATGAGTGCTCTAAAAAAAAAGAGAATACGAGGAAATAAAAAGGGGCAAGTGCCCGGAACCTCGAAAGAAAAGAAAAAAAAGTGAGACGAGAGGTAAAAATGGACAAGTGTCCGACAGTAGAATTAGGGGTACAAGATACCCACCTGAGAGGAAAGAAAAAGAAAATATAGAGCATCTCATTCTCCTCAGAAAGTTTCAAAAGTGCAAGAAAGGTATGTATCCCCTCAAAAGAGCATAAGTAGAATTAGACTTTCACCATTGTTATCACCATCATCACCATACTCCATTCATTCGCCACACATGCACATCTTGATTTGACTTATTGACTTGTTCTTTTGGATCCATGGTTTGACTATGCAATAAATGTTTTGTAAGTATGTATTAGCTGTCTCCCACCTATGAGCTCTAGATATCAAAAGCCTTATTAGAGTAGGGTGAGAGAGAAGGCAATGTCACTATGCCTTATACCAAAAATACCACATACTTTGAGAGAAGGCATACACCATTACTGCCTTGGTAAGGATCCAGAAATACCACAAAAGAGAGACTAGAGAGAGTCATACAAGGAATCTCTGAGTTTTATTTGAAAATCTGCAAAAACTCCAGAGCTATAGTTAATCGAAGAACAAGAGACATGGTGCTTGACTAGACCATTCTATCTTTTAACTGCTCAAGACACAGGTGATGGTTGCAAGCCCCATGGTGGAAGGTAAAATGAGTAAGTTTAAATCTTAACAGTTTACCCTAACCCAAAGATGAGATCTTGTTTGAACGCATGTGTATCTTTAAGACATAAAACCACTGCAGAAACTCTTGAGTCCATCTTTGCTCAGGGACGAGCAAAGGTTAAGCTTGGGGGAGCTTGTTGACGGTCCTTAATGCTCACATTTAACCATCAACTAATCATGGAAAAGGATCCAAATGCAACTAACACTTAGACTTAGGGTTTTATCTGACAAAATTCCACAAGTTTTGGTGTTTGTCTATTTCTGCAAGGGGTTATCAGGAAATACGGAAGAAAGGCCCACACGTCGGGTTTACATAGGGATATTAACTTGACGCACAATTATCTACCATCTAGAAGAGTCCAGAAGCCATGGGAGCGAACGGGAGACATGACGGGGCCGGGCACTAGGCGCCCGCCCTCCCTTACTGGGCGCCCGCCCTCCCTTACTGGGCGCCCGCCCTCTCCCCTAGACCAATCAGGGTGAAGCTCGGGGATCATGCTCCACCGACCTAATACTTCAAGGAAAACCACACGATCAATGTCGATTTGATCCGATGGCCCAGATTCATCTAAAAAGACTATATAAGCAAGGCCCCCTGGCCCCTAGAGATCATACCTCTTCTACAGAATCAAAGTTAGGGTTTCAATTCTTCATCCAAGTAGAGAGGATCCCTCTAGTTCTTCTAGTTCTACCTCTAGTTCATCTAGATCTAGTTCTAGTTCATCTAGTTCTAGTTCTAGTTCCTCTAGTTCTAGTTCTAGTTAGTTCTAGTTGTAATCTAGAAAATAGGGAGAGAGAAGAGGAGAGCGGAGGAGGATCCGGATCTATCGGATCTTCCTCAACATTGTACTTTTGCAGCATCTGGTTCGTTCTTCATCGTTCTCCAGGTTCTTCAACTCATAATTCCTGAGTTCTTTAATTACTTTTATTTACATTCAAGTTATTTATTGGATTCCTGCTTGCATCAAGTGCTCTAATCTTTGAAACATTAGAGTAGTAATTAATAGATTAGACGTGGTGTTTAGTCTTGCAATTACTTGGAATTGCACCCAATCCTGCGGATTGTTGTGGTAGCCTTAGGGTAGTGACAGCCCTAACGGTCGACGTATTCCACCTCGTTCGGATCGGTGTTTGTAGGACCGTAGTCGGAGCTTCCTAGCCCCCTTCTCATCTCTTTCTGTGGTTAGAGTTCTGATGTCCCGAAATAGATAATCTTGAAGTAATTCTTGATTCTTAGATCAACTAGAGAACTCTCAGGAAACTTCCTCTCTTCCCACCAAAAATAATCATATAGTTATCCTTGGGCGATCTAGGATCTTAATTAGTACACTCACGTTCTCTGTGGAAAATTGATACTCTGGAATACTCCCGGGTGAAGGCTACATCGGTATCCGTGCGCTTGCGGATTTTTCTGTTTGCGTTTAAAATACCCAACAGTGTCTTGATCACCAAAACCAAAAACCCTAAGCAATACCTTTGTCTTGATCTCCATAGGGTTTTGTTTTTCTCTTTCTTCTTTTCCAAGTTGAGCACTTGATCACCTTGTGGTCATCACCATCATCACCATGATCATCTCTTGCTCCATCACTTGGCATGTACCAACCTCATTAAGTCTACACATACTTAGCATAGAGGTTAGTACTAGGGTTTCATCAATTATCCAAAACCAAACTAGGGCTTTCAGCGCCCTGATCGGGGGCGCCCAACCCTACATGGTTGGTGGGCCCCGTCGTCCTGCGCTATATATAGAGGTGGGGCCGGTGGCACTGTTCACGAGTTGAACTGTTGCCACTCCTCCCCATCGACATCCAAACCCTAGAAAACCCTAATCGATCTAGGGAGTGCAGCCGGCGTCGGGAAATCTCATCGACGCCAGATCCACGCCGTCCCGACGTCCGCGCTGCCACTGTCTACAACACCGTCGTGCAGCCAGCAACGACATGGCTTCGGGATCGACATCCGCCGCCCCTGCTACTCCCTCTATTGACGGTCTAATCCTATTAATCCCGATCTATTTACTTGTATTTCCTGTTTTCGTACTAGATCTTGTGTAGGACTTGTACTCTGTTGTTTACAAATCAAAGAATGTACTCGCCTAGATCTACTTCTAGTTGATCTTGTATATAGAATATTCTATCAATGATATCAGTCGCCTACTCTAGCGAGTAGATCTAGATCGGGAAAGAAAAGATTACAAAAGAATGACATTTATAGATCTAGATCCGAACAGACCAAACCCTAACCTCAAACTGAATCCCAAAGAAAAATAGAAACGGGACCTATGAGGCCCGGTCGCTTACCACCAGCGGTCTTTGGCCGTCGTGTACAGAGACACCATCACGCGGTCGCTCCTGCGTCGTGTGTGAACAGAAGTGGATTCGCGCAAAATGGCACTACCACGGGCCACTCGATGGGACCGCACATGGCTCCAGCCGAACGCGTGCTCCAGCAAGGGGCGCCGCAGCGGCGCTGCTCCTTTTTCCCGTCTCCAGTCAAGACGCCATGGACAAAAAGGTTGGCGAAATGATGGGAATAGCAAAGGGAAAGGAGAAAAAAGAGGGGCCTGGGACTGGATGAGGCTGGCACCGTGGCCATCAGCGTCGGCGAGGACCCGATCCAGTTGCCAAGCTCTTGGCCGGTGCCGCCGCTGGGTCAGAGAGAAAGGTTGGGAGAAATGAGGTAGGGTTTTGGGGGCTGGCTGCTGGTGGGTGTTTTATGCAAGCAAAAATCACTCTTAGCCATAAGATCGAATCGAACGGCCGCGATTGGCTGCCGCCACAACGGGCCGAATATGGCCCAGGTGGGGTGGCGAATTCCGGCCCAGGCCTAGGTTGCGGCCTGGGCGTGGGCAGAATGCACAACATTGGCTCGTTCGTGCGTCGCGTTCTACCAGAGGCCCAACTAGCAAATGCAAGAAAAAAACAAAAGCCGGCTGTGCTAGGCCGTTGGGCCGTGTTGATGGTCCTTAAGTACCAAATTTAATTATCAAATAAACAAAGAAAAGGGTCCAAATGCAACCAACACCCAGACTTAGGGTTTTATCTGACAGAATTCCACAAGTTTTGGTGTTTGTCTATATCTGTAGGGGGTTATCAGGAAACATGGAGGAAAGGCCCACACGTCAGGTTTACATAGAGATATTAACGTGTGCAGCAATTTTCTATCATCTAGAAGGCTCTAGAAGCCACGGGAACGAGCGGGAGGCCGAGCGGGCCCAGGGACTGGGCGCCCGCCCTCCCCCCTTGGGCGCCCGCACTGGCTCAGCAGCCAATCAGGCTGAGTCTCGCGGATTATGCTCCACCGCCTTTGAGGATCAAGGAAAACCGTGCGATTAAGGTCGGTTTGATCTGACGGTCGATGTTCATTTGGAAGGGCTATATAAGCAAGCCCCCTGGCCCCTGGAGGAGACGACCCCTTCATCCCTATTCATTATTCATAGACAGAGCAAAAGCTAGGGTTTGGAGATGAGAGCTCTCCTCTCATCTCTAAACTAGAGTAGATCTAGATAGTAGCGAGATGGAGAGCGAGGGAGGATTGGAGGAGAGGCCGACCTATCGGTTCTTCCTCCGGTTGTACTTTGCCATGATCAAGCTCTAATCAAGCTTGCTCATAGGATGACTCTGGTAATCTACTTCTATTTCATTATGCAATTACTATCCATGTATGTTCTGGTTCACAACTCTTTTGAGTACTTTAATCTATAGGACGCTATAGGTGAGAGTTGTAGTATAGATGTAAGCGTGGTGCTTAGACCTAGATTACTTGTGGATATCCCCTGTTAGCCGGATCGCGTGATAGGTCGTGTAGGTGACAGCTACGTGGTCCTCTGTAGTCCACCTCCCATTAGCAGGACTGGTAGGAGTCCTCGACCTTAGGTATAAGCATCCTCTGTGTTGTTTTATACTTATGGTACGCCACAGACAGACATACCCCTTTGAAGTAGAGAAACCCTAGTTATCCTCTCTATTCTCCTATTATCGCCCATATATTAGATTGCTCTACTCTATATTCCCCCATTATCATTCTACCTTTAATATTGTTCTTATTCAATTCTACCATCTTTCCTATTTACATCTATCTATCTATCTTGGTTAAGTTAGAGCATAGTTGGTTCTCCCGTTTCCCTGTGGATACGATAAAACCTTTAACCCAGTAAAAGCTACAACAGTATCCGTGCGCTTGCGGATTTATCTGTGTGCGTATAAATACCATAGTACACTCTAGTGCCATGCTGGGGATGACAACCTAGTATTCAAGTGGTGTTAGCAAGTGTCAACAGGCCGCTCCTGCCGCGAGCAGAACCGGGCCGTGCGCGCGCTAGCCGTTGCTGGGCTCTACCGCAGCGCGTGGGCCGCAAGTGAGCCTAGGCCAAAATGGTTTGCACGGTTTTTCTTTTTCCTTTTTTCTAGAAGCAGTTTTATGCATATTTGATTAAATTTTGCATAGATTTTATTGCTTTTCTCTGTATAATCTTTGTCCAACGATAATTTTATTTAGAGAACGATAAAGTATTCAGATGTTTCTGGAAAAATAGATAAAGAAATTATTAAAGTTTCCGCTATGTATTTACACATATTTGTTTCACTATTAAATTCGAACCAACAGGAGAATTTAATTTTGAAAAATAGATATATTTTCTAGATTATTATAATATTGTTATTATTCTGACCAATGTTGTTTAATGATAGTATTATGATATGATTAAAAGATTATTATGCATTAATTTTATTTCTGCCCCACTGTGATATAGTTTTATTGCATAAACAGTTGTATGTTTTAATTTTGACCAACGTTGACAGTAAGGCATGCAATTGTGATTATTTACGTTCTCACCCAGAGGTTTGTGTTTTAGGAGCTTACTCGTTGATGGCTTTCATCAACACCATTCCACCACTCAAAGGGGACAACTACGTTGAGTGGAGGAAAAAGATCAACATGGCCTTGACCTTTGCTGAGGTGGACTGGGTCCTTGACACAGAGCGTCCCACCCAGCCCGTGGCACCTGTGAAGGCAACATATGAGATAGATGATGCATGGCAGAAAAGAGAAAGAGAGTTTGCTCCCATCCAGATGTCCTATGATCTTGAAAAGAAAAAGTGGGAATCAGCAAACATGAAATGCAAAACGCTTGTACAAAACACGATGGAGTCTCACATATCAGATTCCATTCCACTAGTTGGCAGCGTTAAAGATTATCTAGATACTATAAAGAGATAGTTTACTAGCTCTACAAAGACATATGCAACAGAGATGATCAAAGAACTGATCTCACAGAAATATACTAGTGGTGGCACTGGTATTAGAGAGCACATCCTTAGAATGAGTCATCTAGCATCTAAGATCAAAAAGTTCAAGGATCTCACCATTACTGATGCTTTCCTTGTTCATTTGGTTTTTGTGTCGTTGCCAAAAGAGTTTGAAACCTTTGTTATTAACTACAACATGCAACCAGAAACATGGGACTTAGAAAAGACCATTGCTATGTGTGCTCAAGAAGAAGAGAGAATCAAGGCTTCAAAAGGTGGCTCGATCAACCATTTGAGGGACAACAAGAAAAAGATTTACCATTCTCCTTCAAAGAATAAGGGAAAGGGCCCTATGTAGCAACAAGGCAAGCCTTCCACCCAGCACTAGGGCCAGAACCAGTCTCAGCCTACCATGCAGCTGTTGGGTATTCTTAACATCATTACCAAAAGTAGACTAAGTTCTCTAAATCTAGTAACGGTGCCAAAAATGCCAAACCTATCCCTCACACCACTTAAGCCAAGTTGTCATCCCCAGCATGATATAAGAGACGCGGTATTGAAATATGCAATTGCTCTTCTAAATAAATAATGAATGGGATCTGCAAGCGCACAGATTAATACCGATGCAGCATTTTAACCGGGAAGTATTCCAGGTATCGTTATTTATATTTTTACCACTGGGAAGGGATTAGAAATCATCACTATTGATTACAGAATAGAATATGAGATTGAGCATCTATCATTGCATGTATAATTGAGAACATTATATCTAACTCTTCATACAGGGATAAGTGTCACATAAAAGATATATGAAATAATAATAGTGACAAAGATAATTAATCTGATCTAGCCACATAATAAATATGATAAGCACCTCAATTAGATACTCTAGAAAGTCATTAGCATGGTATTAGAACGAACTACAAGAATATTCCCTAAGTTATTCTCAACTATATAGTCTAGCATATCATAGTTAGTGCAAGCATACTTAGCAATCATTGCGAGACAAGACTACGCCCATGCATAGTGATATTAGCAAGGAATATGATAAACATAGCAATCACTCCCCTGTAATAATGTTGCTCTACCAGCCCAATACACGAGAGGGGGACTATATAAGAATCAATGAAGCTGTCACTATCACGAACCACCCCACGATCTGGCATATTGGGTACAATCGCAGATAAATACGGTATAAGCACCACGCCTACACAATATCTATCATTTACCCATGGATCCGATGGATAAACGCTATACGATCCTAAGCATGTATATAGATCGAATCTAACTAAGCCAAGTACATAACTATGATAAACTAAGAACAATATAATTCTGAATATAAGCAAGTAGAGCAAATTCATAAGCAATATATTAAAGTAGAACAAAGTCATATTCATAATATTGAAGAACAAAGATAATTAGAAAGCAATTAGAAGCACAATTAGAGAATTACCAAGAATCCTCTTGACAGATCCGGAAACCAATCGAAGATTGACTCCTTCTAGTTCTAATCCTATGTAGCTATGCTAATCTAGATATCTAATTGATGTGGTGGCTCTAATCTTGATCAGAGGCTTCTTCTCCCTTGATGGAACAATGAATTAGGGTTGAGAGGCTCTCTCCTCCAGGGGCCAGGGGGTCTGGTTTTATAGTCCCTCCAAGTGAATATGGGCCCTTGGATCAAACCGACATAGATTGTATGGTTTAGATTCATCCTTTAGGTCGGTGGAGATCTCCCGCAAAGCAGAGTCCTGATTTGACTCAGGGGCAGGGCGGGCGCCCAGTAGGACAGGGCGGGCGCCCAGTAGGACAGGGCGGGCGCCCTGTCTCTGGCCCCGTTTCGCCTCCGCTTCGGTCTCGTGGCTTCTGGAGTCTTCTAGATGTAAGATAATTGCGCAGCACGTTAATATCTTTACGTAATCCCAACATGTGGGCCTTTCTTCCATATTTCCTGATAACCCCCTACAGAAATAGACAAACACCAAAACTCGTGGAATTCTGTCAGATAAAACCCTAAGTCTGGATCTTGATTTCATTTGGATCCTTTTCTTTGTTTATTTGATAATTAAATTTGATACTTAAGGACCGTCAACAAACTCCCCCAAGCTTACCTCTTGCTCGTCCCTGAGCAAGGATAGACTCAACTATGGATCATAAGTTGTTGCAATATTTAAAAATTTGACGGTACACATGCTTTTAAATAAGATCTTATCTCTGAGTTAGAGTAAACTGTCAAGACTTAAAACTTACTTACTTTACCTACACCATGGGACTTGTAACTGTCACTTCTGTCTTGAGTGGTTAAAAGATAGAACAGTCTAGCCAAGTGCCATGTCTCTTATTCTTGATCAGCTATAGCTCTGGGGTTTTTGCAGATTTTCAAATAAAACTCAGAGATTCCTTGTATGATTCTCTCAGGTCTCTCTTTTGTGGTATTTTTGGATCCTTACCAAGGCAGTGATGGTATATGCCTTCTCTCAAGATATGTAGTATTTGTGGTATAAGGCATAGTGACATTGCCTTCTCTTTCACCCTACTCTAATAATGCTTTAATATCTGGAGCTCATAGGTGGGAGATAAAGTATACATACTTACAAGACATTTATTGCATAGTCAAACCATGGATCCAAAGTAACAAGTCAATAAGTTTAATCAAGATGTGCATGTGTGGCGAATGAATGATGTATGGTGATGATGGTGATGACAATGGTGAAACAATGGTGGTGGAAGTCTAATTCTACTTTGCTCTTTGAGGGGATACATACCTTTCTTGCTTTTGAAATTTTATGAGGAGAATGAGATGCTCTTCTTTTTCTTTCTCTCAGGTGGGTATCTTGCACCCCTAATTCTACTGTCGGACACTTGTCCATTTTTACCTCTCGTCTCACTTTTTCTTTTCTTTCGAGGTTCCGAGCACTTGCTCCTTTTTATTTCCTCGTATATTTTTCTTTCTCTTTTTTTTTCAGAGCATTCATCTCTTGAGATAATATAGCAAGTGGTAGTAACAAGATAACTTGAGCATTTATTTCACAAGGGAAAACAGAAATATTTTTAGTTATTCTCTCCTGGATTAGAAGCAGAATATTTTTGGGTGATTCTGGAGATGGAATGGGTGGATATATGTGGATGGTACTTCCGGAGTAGAAGTAGCATATATGAGTGAACGTGCAAGTGAAATCTTGATTTAACCACATGACAAGCTCCTAAGGGTCTACACAGCTTGACCACACTCAATGCTCATAAGCAGTAAATAATAAATGTATGGCTCAACGTCTAGCAAGCATGTATATATGGCTGTGGTAGGAATTTAAACTCTCATCATACAGGAACTCATCATGCAATATTTTAAAGATTTTCAAAGATAAAATTCTCCAGAATTCTAGCATCTCTAGGAACAGATAAACAGCAGCTCAACCTTCCCATATCGTATCCGT
Organism: Sorghum bicolor; assembly: GCF_000003195.3. NCBI lineage: Eukaryota > Viridiplantae > Streptophyta > Magnoliopsida > Poales > Poaceae > Sorghum > Sorghum bicolor. Next base: position 13,869,692 of record NC_012872.2, read on the forward strand.
TAACAACTTAGACTTCAGATCAAGTTTTCATCCCACAAGTTTAGGTCTAGAGCAAGCTTTAAATTATAACAGTTATGTCTAAACTTAAGAGAGAACTTAAAATTTGCAAATTAGGCAGAGCAACTATTTATCATATTCATGCTTAAGTTTTATTTAGATACAGATTAGCATAGCCACTTTATTTATTTATTAAACACACTAAGCAAAAGACATAAATAAGCATAAACTCTTTATTTGGTTTTCCATAGTTATGTATATTTATATTCTAAAATAATATGAGTGTAAAGATAGATAGATAGAAATACTTATCGAGATAAATGGGGGTGCTCTCCCCCAAGCTGAATTTTGACGTAATTTCTCTTGACGTAGCTAGCAGGTAGCAGAGGTGTATTTGAAAGTCAGCAGCATTCGGACAGCGATTAGAATGTCCTCCGTCTGCTAGTCTTCTTGATTCTTAAATTCTGTGGAGCTCAAATAGACAACATAGCTTGTGGAACAGATTAAGTGTTAGCACAAATATCTAGCCTTTATTATCTTGAGACTCCTTAATAAATATTACTCCCTGTTTTTATATTTTTATTTTATAAAGCAGACAAATATTTATTTTATTTTTATGCCACCACAGTGAATGTACTTATGGGTTTTATACCACTCGTATACTCACATGGGGCTTACTGTTTTTCACATTTTTATTTTCTTTTTAAGATAGTATGACATGATTAACTAAGTAAACTTTTTTAAATAATTGAAAGGGAAAAGATAACTACCAAGTTTACCTCTTGGCAGGGCGTTCGGTGTTTTTAAGTCCTCCGAACGGGACTCTCTATTTTCTTAATCGTCCTGAGGTTCGTTGGGTGGCGAAGTCGGTACTTCCGGTAGCGCCTCCTCTTCATGTATAGTTATCTTCATTTTCCACACCTGACTCGGTGCTTCAATCTCCTCTGGATAATTCTGTTTAAACTCAACGTCTTCTGATCTTACAACTTCTCCTTCATAGTCTGCCCATCCGTCCTTGATGATCTGCCTCCTCTGGTTGCGGTTGCGTCTTTTCCTTACCTGCTTAGATTCTTCAACGATATAGTTAGGGTCAGTAAAATAACGGCGTACCTTCTCTGAGGGGAAGTGCATATGGACTTCTCCGGTTCCAATGTAGATAATTGCTTTAACGGTGCTGAGGAACGGTCTTCCAAGGATGATGGGTGGATCATACTCGTCTTCTCCCATGTCAACAACTTGAAAGTCTGTGTAGACAAAGTGATCGTCTATTTTGACTGGGACATCAGATACTATTTCTTGAACTTCTCGAAATGTCTGATCTGCCATCTGGAGCTGAATGTATGTTGGTCTTAGTGGCATGGTTCCGAACAAGAGCCGATAGGTGACTGCGGCCATTATGTTGACGCCCGATCCGGTGTCGCAAATTGTCTTGTAGAAGTTGTATCCATTTATGGAGCAGTAAATGCTTGACATTCCTGGGTCGTCCTTCTTGGTCAAAAACGGTGACTTAAGTTGATGATCTTGGCCTCCATGGACTACAGTGACCATCTTAGCTGACTCGGTCCACACTTGCTTGTTCATGTTTCTCCTGTTGGTCCTCTTCCTTGATTCACGTCTGGATTGATCTGGAATTTGTGTAGTCTTGTTCTTGAAGAAAAATGTCTCCTTCTTCCCTTTGACGTAGAAACTGATCTTGGCAGCACTAGCTTAGATGATAGCTCCCGTGGTGTTCAAAAATGGCCTCCCTAGGATGATAGGTGCTCTCTCATCATTTCCGGTCTCTACCACTACGAAGTCTGCTGGGGCATATAAGGTACCAACTCGGACACAAAGGTTCTTCACTATTCCTTTTGGAAAAGTTATCGTCTGATGTGCAAACTGCAAACACATGGTTGTTTCTAATAAAGGATATGTAAAGAATTTTTCATAGAGTACCCTGGGTATAATGTTGACACTAGAGCCAAAGTCGCAGAGTGCTTCTGGGAAGTCCACCATGCCGATGGAGATCGGGATGACGGGGCGTCCTGGATCGCCTCTCTTGACCGACAGACGGTCAGTAGAAAATTCAGTGACGGGATTACTCCAATTACCTGCATCAAACATGTCTACAAGATTTGCAGATTCTAATCCTTCCAGTTGTGATGGTATACCGGGGTTAGTAGTAGGAACAGCAGCAGCTATTTGATTTAACTGGGATTCAATCATTTTATTAAAGCTAATTTGATTCTTGATGGTAGTAGAAAAATTATCTATTCTATTATTTATATTTTCTAGCATTTTATCATTAGATGCCAATTTCTTAGATAGGTTATCCATTAGCTTTCCTTGATTAGACACTAACTCTCTCAAAGGTGAAAAATTATTAGTATTGTTGTAAGAATTGTTACCTTGATAATTACCTGAGTAGTTAGGCCTCTGTAGATTCCAACCTTGATTTTGTTGAGGACGGTTGTAGTAGTTGTTGTTGTTGTTGATGTAGTTCACATCCTCAAGCATCTCAGGGCAGTGGTTGCCTGAGTGTCCAGTGTCTCCACACTCCTCACAAGTCATGTGAGAGTCGTAGATGTGCATAACTTCTTTCTTGTCTCCAGCTCTATCGTCGAGCTTCTTCATGAGCAGGTCTAGCTTTGCAGACAGCATGTCTACCTCCTTCAGCTGATGCATACCTCCACCTCTCTTGCGTGTCTGGGTCCTCTCTTCATTCCAGCTTTGGTTGGATGCCATCTTCTCCACAAGAGCTGTGGCTTGTGGTATAATAAGTGATAAGAATGCTCCTCCAGCTACAGCATCCATGGTTTCTCGGGCACTGTTGCCGAGCCCATGATAAAATGTCTGCATCAATAGCCAACTCTCCATTCCATGATGGGGACATTCTAGGATGTAGTCTTGAAAGCGCTCCCATGCTTCTGGAACAGATTCATCATTTTGTTGCTGAAAACTTGTAATCTTCCCACGGAGAGCATTGGTCTTGCCCATGGGAAAGAACTTAGCCAGGAAGTTTGTTGAGCAGAGTGCCCACGTAGTATTCTTCTCCTTTGTAGCGTAGAACCACTGCTTCGCTCTTCCTAACAGTGAGAATGGGAAGAGGCGAAGTAGTATAGCATCTTTGGGAACTCCTGATATGGTGAATGTGTTGCAAATCTCTAGGAAGTGTTGTAAATGAGCACTAGCATCTTCGTGTGTCTTCCCACAGAACTGGTTGGATTGCACCATGTTGATAAGTCCAGGCTTGAGCTCAAAGTTGCCATCGATCTCTGCAGCAGGTCCAGTGCGGATGTTGTCCGTAGTGGGAGCTGAGAACTCGCGGATTGATTTGTTCGCCATGGCCTCGAACTCTGAAGACAAGTTCCAGTGATCTTCTTGATTGGATGAAGCTTCTTCGTGAAGTGTTGATGATCTCTTCAGCTTGGCCCTCGTCTTCTTGAATAATGCTTCAGGATTGTCAACAAAATTTCCTGGAAGATGTCTTCTATTCATCCATTCCCCTGCATAAGATAAAATAGAAAAATATCGGGGTAAAACTGTATGAGAGAATAGATAAGCTCAATCATATTAGTGATGTGAATGATAACTCAAAATCCTTTATTCCATTCCTGATTAGTAATCAACCTTCCCCGGCAACGGCGCCAAAAATGCTTGTTGGGTATTCTTAACATCATTACCAAAAGTAGACTAAGTTCTCTAAATCTAGTAACGGTGCCAAAAATGCCAAACCTATCCCTCACACCACTTAAGCCAAGTTGTCATCCCCAGCATGATATAAGAGACGCGGTATTGAAATATGCAATTGCTCTTCTAAATAAATAATGAATGGGATCTGCAAGCGCACAGATTAATACCGATGCAGCATTTTAACCGGGAAGTATTCCAGGTATCGTTATTTATATTTTTACCACTGGGAAGGGATTAGAAATCATCACTATTGATTACAGAATAGAATATGAGATTGAGCATCTATCATTGCATGTATAATTGAGAACATTATATCTAACTCTTCATACAGGGATAAGTGTCACATAAAAGATATATGAAATAATAATAGTGACAAAGATAATTAATCTGATCTAGCCACATAATAAATATGATAAGCACCTCAATTAGATACTCTAGAAAGTCATTAGCATGGTATTAGAACGAACTACAAGAATATTCCCTAAGTTATTCTCAACTATATAGTCTAGCATATCATAGTTAGTGCAAGCATACTTAGCAATCATTGCGAGACAAGACTACGCCCATGCATAGTGATATTAGCAAGGAATATGAGAAACATAGCAATCACTCCCCTGTAATAATGTTGCTCTACCAGCCCAATACACGAGAGGGGGACTATATAAGAATCAATGAAGCTGTCACTATCACGAACCACCCCACGATCTGGCATATTGGGTACAATCGCAGATAAATACGGTATAAGCACCACGCCTACACAATATCTATTATTTACCCATGGATCCGATGGATAAACGCTATACGATCCTAAGCATGTATATAGATCGAATCTAACTAAGCCAAGTACATAACTATGATAAACTAAGAACAATATAATTCTGAATATAAGCAAGTAGAGCAAATTCATAAGCAATATATTAAAGTAGAACAAAGTCATATTCATAATATTGAAGAACAAAGATAATTAGAAAGCAATTAGAAGCACAATTAGAGAATTACCAAGAATCCTCTTGACAGATCCGGAAACCAATCGAAGATTGACTCCTTCTAGTTCTAATCCTATGTAGCTATGCTAATCTAGATATCTAATTGATGTGGTGGCTCTAATCTTGATCAGAGGCTTCTTCTCCCTTGATGGAACAATGAATTAGGGTTGAGAGGCTCTCTCCTCCAGGGGCCAGGGGGTCTGGTTTTATAGTCCCTCCAAGTGAATATGGGCCCTTGGATCAAACCGACATAGATTGTATGGTTTAGATTCATCCTTTAGGTCGGTGGAGATCTCCCGCAAAGCAGAGTCCTGATTGGACTCAGGGGCAGGGCGGGCACCCAGTAGGACAGGGCGGGCGCCCTGTCTCTGGCCCCGTTTCGCCTCCGCTTCGGTCTCGTGGCTTCTGGAGTCTTCTAGATGTAAGATAATTGCGCAGCACATTAATATCTTTACGTAATACCGACATGTGGGCCTTTCTTCCATATTTCCTGATAACCCCCGCAGAAATAGACAAACACCAAAACTCGTGGAATTCTGTCAGATAAAACCCTAAGTCTTGATCTTGATTTCATTTGGATCCTTTTCTTTGTTTATTTGATAATTAAATTTGATACTTAAGGACCGTCAACAACAGCATCTCCCTCAACAGAATCAGTTTGTAGTGAACCAAAACCAATGTCTCTACTGCAAGAAAGAAGGACACTGCAAGAAAAGATGCCCTGATTGGCTACAGATGAAGCTTAGAACAAGTGGTGAGAATATTATTACTTTTGTAAATGAATCCATGTATGTAAGTTATTCTAAATCCACTTGGTGGATTGACTCAGGTGCAACTGTTCATGTTGCTAATTCTTTACAGGGGTTCAGATCGACAAGGACGAGAGCAAAAAGTTAAAGACACATTAGAGTGGCGAATGGAATCAGAGCAGATGTTGAAGCTGTTGGCGATGTCTCCCTAGAGCTTGCTAGTGGCTTTACACTTTTACTTAGAGATGTCCTTTATGTTCCTTCGCTTCAAAGAAATTTGATTAGTGTGTCACGTTTAGACAATGATGATTATGCTTGTCGTTTTGGTGATGGCAAGTGCCAGATTTATTGTAATAATGACTGTGTTGGTGTTGCATTCCAACAAGATCTTTATTTATCATCACTTCGTGAAACTGTGAATTCTGTATGTGATGTTACAGAAAATATGTCCTTGACTGAGAATGAGAATAGAAAAAGAAAGCGAACTCAAGATGCATCGTCGAAATTATGGCATTGTTGTTTAGGCCACATTTCGAGGGGGGAATAGAGAGATTAGTAAGGAATGAAATTCTTCCTCCACTTGAGTTCTCAGAACTAGAGCAATGCACAGATTGTATTAAAGAAAACTATGTAAAGAAAATTAAAAAGAATGTCAAACGAAGCATAGGGATTTTATAGATAATCCACACGAACATCTGTGGACCCTTCCCTGTGAAAAGTGTGGATGGCTATGACTCATTCATAACATTCACAGATGATTACTCCTGATTTGGGTACATTTATCCAATTAAAGAAAGAGTAGAGGCATTAGATAAGTTCAAGATATTTAAGACTGATGTTGAAAATCAGCACAACCTAAAGATTAAGATAGTCAGATCTGACTGTGGAGGGGAGTACTATGGTCGGCACACCCCTTATGGCCACGTTCCTAGACCTTTTGCAAGGTTCTTAGAGGAGCATGGCATAGTAGCCCAATATTCTACAACGAGCGAGCCTCAGTAGAATGGAGTAGCTGAAAGATGAAACTGTACCCTGATGGATATGGTGCGAAGTATGATAAGTTACTCTATATTACCGCTAAGTTTGTGGATGGAGGCATTAAAAACCATCATTCACATTCTAAACAGAGTTCCTAGTAAATCGGTGCCTAAAACACCATATGAGTTGTGGACAGGAAGAGTACCCTCACTAAGGCACTTGCGTGTGTGGGGGAGCCCTGCTGAGGCTAAAGTATTTAACCCAAACATTGGAAAGCTAGATCCCAAAACAGTTAGTTGTCATTTTATTGGCTACCTAAAAAAATCAAAGGGTTATCGTTTCTACTATCTAGACAGATATACAAAGTTTGTAGAAACGAGACACACCGTATTTCTAGAGGATGAGCTGATCAGGGGGAGCGTGGTAGCTCAAAAGATTGATCTTGAAGAGAAGCGGGTGTATGCGCCCACTCCGATGATTCAAGAGCCATTTTTTGAATTACCCATTGTGAATGCACCGACAGTGCCTGACTCTGCGATGCCAGAACCTATTGCTCACTCTCCTGTGGCAACAACAGATGAAAATGAGGAACCTATCCTTCAGGAGCCCATAGAAGAACCAGATGCCACAGGCGAGGGGGAGCAACAACAGCCCCAACCAGAAGTAGTGCCAACTGTGGAGGCACCGAGAAGATCTCAAAGAATCAGAAGATCAGCTATCCCAGATGACTATGAAGTCTTCAACATAGAGGAATTTCATATGGAGGGTGATCCCACCTCATATGATGAAGCCATGAGAAACGCCAACTCATCGAAGTGGCTAGAAGCTATGAGAGAAGAGATGAAATCCATGAGCTCCAATGGAGTTTGGGTTTTAGAAGAGATTCCTAAAGGAGCCAAAACAGTAGGCTGTAAATGGGTCTATAAAACCAAATATGACTCCCAAGGGAATGTAGAAAGATTTAAAGCACGACTTGTGGTGAAAGGCTTCACGCAAAGAGAAGGGATTGATTACAATGAGACATTTTCTCCAGTCTCATGTAAAGATTCCTTCAGGATCATAATGGCTCTAGTGGCTCATTATGATTTAGAATTACATTAGATGGATGTAAAGACGACACTCCTACATGGGGATTTGGAGGAAAATGTTTACATGGCACAACCGAAAGGTTTTGTCGTGGAAGGAAAAGAGCGAATGGAATGCCGCCTAAAGAAATCCACTTATGGATTAAAACAAGCTTCAAGACAGTGGTATTTGAATTTTGATAGAGCAATTAGAAGTTTTGGGTTAAAACAGAATGTAGAGGACAACTGTGTTTATGCAAAGTTTAAGAATGGGAAGTACATCTTCCTAATCTTGTATGTGGATGATATCCTACTCGCAAGTAGTGATGTCAGTCTACTGCAGGAAACAAAGAAATTCTTGTCCTCGAAGTTTGACATGAAAGATCTTGGTGAAGCATCATATGTTTTGGGCATAGAGATTCACCGAGACAGAAAGAAGGGGGTATTGGGATTATCACAGAAAGCATATATAGAAAAAGTTTAGGGAGATACAATATGCACAAATGTAGTGCATGACCTACACCGATAGTCAAGGGTGACAGATATGGGGATCTTCAGTGCCCCAAGAACGAGTATGAGCTCAATCAGATGAGATCAGTTCCATATGCTTCGGCTGTTGGAAGTTTACAGTACGCTCAAGTATGTACTTGCCCTGACTTAGCTTTTGTTATCGGGTTGCTTGGCAGATTTCAGAGTAATCCAGGTGTAGAACACTGGAAATTAGTAAAGAAGGTCCTGCATTATTTGCAAGGAACAAAGAGCCTCATGCTTACATACAAAAGATCAGATTTTCTATAGATAGTAGGATATTCAGATTCAAATTATGCGGGAGATAACAGAAAGTCCACGTCAGGCTATGTATTTACTCTCGCAAATGGAGCCATATCGTGGAAAAGTAAATTACAGACGGTCATTACATCGTCCACAATGTATGCCAAATTTGTAGCATGTTTTGAGGCATCGGGGGCAGTTGAACTGGTTAATGAAGTTCATACCTGGTTTGAGAGTGGTTGATAACATCTCTAAACCACTACAGTTATACTGCGATAATAATCCAGTAGTAGAATATGCACACAACAATAGGTCAAGTGGTGTTGCCAAACACATTGACATAAGGTACTATGTTGTGAAAGATAAGATCTGGGATCATGTCATAAAGCTTGAGCATATAAGCACTGAAAAGATGCTTGTGATCCACTTACCAAAGCTTACCACCCAGCGTGTTTAGAGAACACATAGCCGGCATGGGTTTAAGGGAAAGCCTATGATTCCTGGACAAAAGGCCCAAAGAATAACAGAATTTGTTTCAGAGCAGAGAAGTGTATCTGTAGCTGTCAAGTCTATCGACGATAGACCGTGATGATGAAGCAGCTCTATGCACTAATTTGTGATGGAATGAATAAGGTAAAAGAGTTTAAAAAGAAAGAATACAAATAAAGAATAGAATGAGATCAAGGGGGAGAATGTTGGTTTGATGTCCTACCAATATGGCCCAACAACCGTATTGGGCCTTGACTCGAGCCCTGATTGGGGGCACCCAACCCTACATGGTTGGTGGACCCCCGTTGCCCTGCGCTATATATAGAGGTGGGGGCCGGTGGCACTATTCACGAGTTGAACAGTTGCCACTCCTCCCCACCGACATTCAAACCCTAGAAAACCCAAACCGATCCAGGGAGCGCAGCCAGCGGCGGGAAATCTCACCGACGCCAGATCCACGCCGTCTCGACGTCCACGCCACCACTGTCTTCAACACCGTTGCGCAGCTAGCAATGACATGGCTTCGGGATCGACATCCGCTGCCCCTGCTACTCCCTCTATTGACGGTCTAATCCTATTAATCCCGATCTATTTACTTGTATTTCCTGTGTTCGTACTAGATCTTGTGTAGGACTTGTACTCTGTTGTTTACAAATCAAAGAATGTACTCGCCTAGATCTACTGCTAGTTGATCCTGTATATAGAATATTTTATCACCTTGTGCATGCATTTTTAAAAAGATGATGGAGCAAGTATTTCAGCATACTGAGTATGACAAGTTAGGTTCAGAATATACATAACTTGAGCAGTCAAAATTTACACCATATACATGTAAACCGAGTGTCACTTAGTTGGTTTGGCCCATGATTTTCAACACTACTTCATCAGCAGCGAACGAACAATGTTAAGCTAATAAACCTGGAACCAATCTAAGGCCTTTGTTTGGGACACATGTAAATTGGAGTTGATACACATATATCTAAACAAGGCCTAATTAGGTTCAAAATCTTAACTTTAGCATGGATTTTTGTATTTTCTTGAATTTATTTTAGACTAGAATTTGAAGGCAGTTTTTTTCGTGCGTGTTTGTGAGCATACCGTGTAATCTATACCTACTAATAAAGAGGCAAAATTTCAGTCTGCCCTTTTTTATTCTGCCCGCTCCTCTCCCATCCGCTTCCTCGTGTCCCCGTCGTTGCGTGCCCGATGCTTCTCTCCTGTCCGCTTCCCCGTCCGCGCCCAGCCTCAAATTTGGTCTGGAAATTTTTTCGTCTGTCCACTCTAATCCAGTCCCAGTCCGTCTCATATGTTTGTACCAGATTCCAGATCGAGTTCAGAACGAAATCACATACAAATCATGTAGCATATACTAGATTTCAGATAGAGTCCAAAACAAAATCACATACAAATCTAAGTACCATATATCCAATAGCAACAACTCCGCGATAGAACGCGCACCTAGAGCCGAAAAAACCAGCTTCACCCAACTCCTTCTTGTCCCCATGGGCCCAGCTTGTGTATCGCACTGATTCGGGGATGGGATGCGGCGGCACGGAGAGGAAGAGGGGTGAGGGCGCGCTGATTTGGGGAGGAGAAGGGCGAGGGCACATTGAAGCGTGGAGCTGGAGGCAAGAATTGGAGGTAGAAGAAACGCCTAGAGCGATGCAGATAAGAGCAGCTTGAGAGGAGGAGTATGGTTCGCTTTCACCACTGCAGGCACCGAACCAAGCAAAGCAATTATTGGAAGCGGCTCATCCTCTCAGTTGGAACCAAGCCAATAAAAAATTGATTGAGTGGAGTTACTGCCGTCCTTTGTGCAGTAGGTGTGGACAAGAAACAATATCCTGCCGCATTCTTCACTCTTTTCTATTTCGCGGTGGCCCCCACCAACACTGTAGCGCTTGAACCATCACAGCAGGATCGAACTAGACACTGAGCAAGATGGAAATAGTACGGAGAAAAAAATACAAGAAAAAAAGGCATGCAGTTGTTTGGATAATTAAGAATGAAAAAAGATAAAAGGTAAAAGAGAAAAAAGGGCAATACAGATATTTCATCATTTTGATAAGATAGGAGAAGTTGTTTTGCTAAACGTTTTTCCAATGAGACAAACTGAAACCATAAAAAGCTGCTCCATGATAAAATATAGAATTGAAGCTATTTTAGTCGGAGCCAGAGCCCTGCCGAATAAGCCCTAGGGCTTAAATCAACTTCTCAATGGTTTTGTTCGTGGATAGGAGAAGCTTGGTCATCTAATGTAGATCGGCGGCCGAGGAAGCTTGCGGCTCAGGTACGACTACAGGTGTTGAAGGCCCAAACAGGCTTTTCCAGCCCATATACAGGTTACATTTCTAACTATTCTGTCTGCCTTTAGCTAGGCAAGGCTTTCGTTTTTATATATTTTTCAATTAGCTCTCATTTTTCTATAAAAAACTAGCTATCATTTTAACTATGCACTGTTTAAATTTTAAGTATATTATCATGAATTAGGTTGATCTTAATTTTCATGTAAAAACAAATAGATACCATAAGAGAGATTATATGTTGTTGGTCACGTGAAAGCGTTACAAGACTAAGAAGAAACAAGAATTGAGAGAGGAACATGAAAGAGTGGTGATGTGATCAAGCCTTATGATGCTAAGCTTTGGTAAAAAAATATTATTAGGTATATAGATATACTATACTAATAATGTTTTAGCTCCAAAGTCTTCTACGTGACTCAAATCTATGACTCGTGCTCATATAAGTTAGAGCAATTCACGTCTAATGACATAACGATGCTCTTATCCAAAATGTATTAAGAACTTGCTTTTTAAATTGTTAAAGTGCCCTTGCATCTTTGTATTGAGAATCCTTTTTTAATCTCAAACTGCCGTCACATCTTATACATCTTGTACGTGATATGATATGAACTTAATAACTCGTTCTCCTACAAGTTATGAAAACTCACATCTAGCCAAAATATAGAATCTAATTTTAAAACATATTAAATCTTGTTGTAACTCACGAAAACAAGTAACATTAACATATTAAAAAGAGAGAAAGAGAATTAATAGTGCATACCCTGCCTTATCCACTCATAGAAGGGAACAGCTAAGGCGTGGGACCTAGAGAGATGAAGGCAAACAAAGATAATACTACTAAGCTGCATGATTCTTTTTTATGATTATTGCCTAAAATAATGATATTATAATAATGCTGAAATTGTTGTGAATACTAGCTTATAAAAGTGATATGGATCCACAATGAATCTTGATAGAACTATATACCTTTTACATTAAATTCAATTCAATAATTTATGATTGTGTATTATGACTTAAGTGGTTTTATATATAATAATAGATTTATAAAACTAAGTTTCACTCCCGTTGCAACGCACGGACATTTTTACGAGTTACTTATAAAAAAATGCATACCGTGTAATTTCAAAGAAAATCTGCACCGTCCAGCGACAAGCACAGACGAGGGCCTTATTGTAAGAAGAAGGAACTTGATTTGGTATATTAATTAATTATAATTTAACGGTTTCTCCTGGAATGTGATTTGATACAATATATTGACACTTGCTTTTCAACACTATTAGACTTAGGGAGTGTTTAGTAAATTCTGAGTTTTGATCCATCATTTTGCATAATGAAACTAAGGTCTTGTTTAATTCTTGAAAAAAATTTGCAAAAAACCCCAAAATCCCAAAACCCTGAATAGCCCACCAAAAATCTAACGCCATTTTTTTTGGTTTTGGTGTTTAGTTCCAAAACATTTTGCAAAATAGGGACACAAACAGCCCCTGTTTAATGCCTCAGTTTGGGATTGCACAGTTTGGAGCCGAAAAAATTTGGCCCTGATTACTTCCAAAACGCAAAAATACAAAATATTTTGCTTTTGGCCCAAAAACTTTAGAACAAAAAAAACCCTAAACATCATGCAAATTTTTTAACAAAATGGCTGTCATTTTTTATTTTAGATTTTGGCCTCAAAAGGTCAAAAAATTCCCAAAAGAGCCTGAAGAGGCCATAATGAAGGCAATAAATTTTACATTTTGGACGGAAATAAAGATAACCCTGATTTTTGGCATTCTGTATTTTATCATTTCAAAGTAGTTGACATTTTTGCATTCCATGTGTAACTAAACAGGCCCTTATATAAAGGCATGATAGTTAAGAGAGCAATAACAGAGCAAAACGCAGTGATGGTACAACATTTTTGCACAATGGATACAATTTTGTAAATAGATTCTCAAATGAGGCCTTATTTAGTTGGTAAAAAATGGATTTGACTACTGTAGCACTTTTATTTGTATTTGACAATTATTGTCCAATCATAGACTAACTAGACTCAATAGCTCGTAAATTATAGGTAAAATATATAATTAATTATTTTTTATCTGTATTTAATGCTCTATCTATGCGTTCAAAGATTTGATACGACAGGTTTTGTAAAATTTTTTAGAACTAAACATGGCTGAGGCCTTGTTTAGATCCAAAAACTTTTTAGATTTTGACACTGTAGCATTTTCGTCTTTATTTGACAAACATTGTCTAATCATGTAGTAACTAGGCTTAAAAGATTCGTATCGTGATTTACAGATAAACTGTATAATTAGTTATCTTTATTATCTATATTTAATGTTCCATGCAAGTGTTATAAGATTCGATATGATGAGAAATCTTGTAAAGTTTTGGGTTTCGGGTGCGTGAGCGACCGCCGACGTGGCTTCTTGCGGCCACAACGGTTCAGTGCAGCCTGTCGTGGTTGTGGCCCTGCAGAGTTACGGCGTGGATCGAGCCCGTTCGCGGGCCGCTTCGCGTGGCTAGACCGGGCCCAAGTATCCCGCTGCGATTGACGAGACGAACACGCGCGCGGCGCGCCAGTCTTCTTGCGGAAGGCCGTGGTGAAATTAAAAGGGTTCCAATTAAAATCGCCGTCTCCCCCGGCAACTCTACTCACTACCTCCACCGATCCTCCTCGTTGCCCTCCCTCCCTCCCCCGTCTTGGAGCAATGCCGTTCACATCCATGCTACCGCGGCCGTATCGAGCCCCGGTTTCGTGTTTACCCTATCTATCCTACTTCGTTTCGTGGTCGCCAACTCTGGCGTCTGGGCAGCCATCCCCTCGGCTCCCGCGTCGACTTGTTATTGGCTCATTTCTTGATTTGGCAGTTCAAGCGAACAGCGACGCCGCGCGGCTATGCAACTCCTCAGTACTACTCAGGTTAAGGCGTGAAACACTGCCGTTCGGTTTCATACTTCCATTGCATATTTGCATTGCACACAAGGTGGTCGCCTTTTTGCCTGCTCAGAAGGTGCTCGTCTGTTGGCTTGCCCTTTTTCTTCCTCAGTTCTCTGTAACCCTATAATTTCATTTTGTCTTCTCTAGTTTCTGGTTCCTTTCGGCTCCCAAGTCATGTCATCCCGGCCAGGTAAGAGCGAGAAATTGACTATTATTGGACTCCAAACAACTGATTTCTTGGTTTCTTCTAAATAGGACTCCAAACGTTGTTTATAAGATCTAATGACATTTTGGGTCTTTTTAATCAATTTTGGTAACTCAAAATACATGTATTTTCAGTTAATGACTGTATTGTCCTTCAGCCTCTGTACACAGATCAAAGTTTTAGTTTCTCTCTAAAAAAAGATCGACATTTCCACCGTGAGTCTTCCATCGCCCGGGCCTGTTCGACTCCGCCGCCGCCCCACCATGGTGCCGCCTCTCCCCAGTGATCCACCATGGACAGAAGCTGAAAAAGGGTCACGGACTGAAGCTAGACAGCAAGACATGAAAAAAAGCTAGACAAGGTAACACGGAGCCACGGATAGAAGCCACGGCGAGGAAGTTACGATGTTTTTTTTTTCTAACAGAGCCGACCATTACAGTGAATGAAGGGTAAAAAAGTTACTTTAGGAACAAATACATGTATTTAGATAAGAAAAGAGATTCAAAAGACACAAAATACCATTATAGCTTATTACCAACGTTTGAAGTCCTATTTTGAAGAAATCAATGTTAAAAATCATATTCTGAAGAAGTCACACGTTTAGAGTCCTAATAGCCAATTTCTCCTTAAAGAGAAGCTGCACTCGTAATAGAGAGGAAAAGAGTGGGAAAGCTATGGTGGACCTCGAAGAGAGCGGGGAGGGAAAAATAAAAGAGAGTCTTATTGAATGATAGATGGATCTTAAATAATTGGTTTTTGTGTTTTAAGATTTTCTTCTTCTTTCTTTTGAAATTTAGGGATCAGCCTTGGATTGGCCTTGCTCTTTTTTATCGTCTTTTTTGCCCCAAATTTTAGAGATGAACTTATTTACGGCTTTGCTCTTAGGCCTTGTTTAGTTGAAGAGGTGGAAAGTTTTTAGGTACCGTAACACTTTTATTTTTATTTGACAATTATTGTTCAATTATGGACTAACTAGGTTTAAAAAAATTATCTCTCAAATAACATGTAAACTATGTAATTAGTTATTTTTTATCTATATTTAATGTTCTATGTATGTGTTGCAAAATTTAATATAACAAGGAGTCATAAAATTTTTTTAGGTTTGGGCGTGAACTCAAGGCTCGCTTTTGGTGTTCTGCCTGCAGCTGCTTACCCCGCCAAAAGCAGAACCCCGCCTTTCCAAAAAGCAGCATCTTACTTAGGCTTTGTTTAATTGGAGAAAATTTTTGATTTTGGTTACTGTAGCACTTTCGTTTGTATTTATTAATTATTGCCCAATCATAGACTAACTAGACTCAAAATATTCGTCTCGTAAATTACAAATAAACTGTGTAATTAGTTTTTATTTTTATCTATATTTAATGTTCTATGTATAAATCTAAAAATTTGATGTGACGAGAAATCTTGAAGAAATCTTGAAAATTTTTGGAAACTAAACAAAGCCTTAGGAGATTAAACCTGGGTGGAGGGGGATTGGGTGGTGGAAGCCTGGAAGGGGATTAACCCAGTCCATTCTTGGATGAATTCTCACGTGTATATCTGGAAGCCAAAGCGCAAAACTGAACCCGGTCTTGTTTAGTTCCCAAAATATTTTACAAAATTTTTCATATTTACTATCACACTAAATCTTACGGCACATGTATAGTGCACTAAATATAGATAAAAGAAATAACATAATTATACAGTTTATTTATAATTTACAAGATAAATCTTTTAAACCTAATTAGTTTAGATAATATTTGTTAAATACAAATGAAACCATTCCTATTTTGTAATTTTTTTTAAGTAAACACGGCCCCGGTCTACCGTTTTCCCTCGCCCAGCCCAAACTTCGAAATTGCCGAAGCCCGCCGTGTGTTCTGAAGTCTCCACGCTTCTCTGCCCCTTCCTACGCTTTCGAGACCAACATGGCGCTAGGCGCCGGCGAGGGTAGCCTCAGCGAGGGGAACAGGGGCGGAGGCGGCGGCCTCAGCGAGGGGAACAGGGGCGGAGGCGGCGGCCTCAGCGAGGGGAACAGGGGCGGAGGCGGCGGCCTCAGCGAGGGGAACAAGGGCGGAGGCGGTGGCCTCAGCAAGAGGAATATGGGAGGACGAAGTGGTGACCTCGCCGGTGCGGATGGAGAAAAGGGGGGCCTCCTCGAAGAGGGGAAGGGCTGCAGCAGACAGGTTCCTCTCCTCCCAGACCTCCATGGGATCCTCATCCCGGGCCCCAGCGCCCCTTCATCGACGATTGACGGGGTCGCACCTCTCGCTCCCATAAAGATTGATTTCAGCCGCAAGGAAAGGGTCTGCGCAAGGATTTTGGGGGGCGATGGGACCCCAGGCTTCTCCAAGAACTCCGGCGAGAAGGCGCCCGCAGGTGGCCTGCGCACCCGCGTCAGACTCTTCAAGGGGTTCCGTATCTTGCCGCTGGGTTTCAAGAATTCATCTCAAGAGGAGGTAACTATGTGGCTGTTATTATGATACCTTCTGTCTTCTGATTTGTCCCTAATTTGAGTGTTTGGGCCTCTTGGTTTACCTGGGATGTGGACTGTTATTATTTTCTTGAAGGGTTTTTTGGATTCATACCATTACAATTTTTGAACTTTGGAGAAACATCATTACTATTCGTCTATTTTGAAGCATGCCATTACAATTCTTTGTTTCCTAAAAAATGCCACAGAATACGTATAGAAACGACTTGGGCCCAGCTGTAGGCGTATACGAATACGTATACTGCATTGTAGCCCCTTTCCCTGTCACTGGTGTGTGGGTCCCACATGTCATCATCTTCTTCCTTCTCATATCTCTTTGGTGAGCAGCATCGTGTATCAGTCACCGTCCATGGCGAGCAGCAGCGGCTAGCACGTGGCCGAGCAGTAACACGCAGGCGAGCAACAGAAGCAGCACGCCAGCTGTGAGACACGAGCTCGCCATCCACCGATCCACGAGCAATAACTGCAGTCTGCAGCACGCTGGAGCAACATTAGCTCGCCATTGACGGGGCCACGAGCTCCACACCAGCTAGGAGCGCCTAGGCTGCGAGCTCCGTGCCGCTTATGCTGCGAGCTCCACATGCCGTCCGGGCCGCGAGCAGCAGCAGCACGCTGCGATCTCCCTTGCTTCCCACAAGCAGCAGCTAGCACGCTGCACACGGGCGAGCAGAAGCAGCAAGCGCCGAGCGGCCGGTGGAGGGGCGCATGTGGCTGGCGGCACGCAGCCTGCGTGGAGGCGTGGAGCTCGCCATGGACGGCACATGGAGCACGCGGCCAGCGAGGAGCTTGCGGCTTGGGTGCATGGTGAGCAGAGCTCGCAGCCCACGCGCTCTCAGCCGGCATGCTGCTGCTGCGGCTGCTCGGCCACGTGCTAGGTGTTGCTGCTCGCCATGGACAGCGACTGATGCTGCTCACGCCAAGGAGAGAGAGGAGGAAGAAGAAGATGACATATGGGGCCTGCGTGTCGGTGAGAGGGGAGAGGGCTGCAATGCAGTATACGTATTCGTATACGCCTGCAGCTGGGCCCAAGTCGTCTTTATACGTGTTCTGTGGCATTTTTATAGGAAACGAAGAATTGTAATGGCATGCTTCAAAATAGACGAATAGTAATGGTGTTTCTCCAAAATTCGAAAATTGTAATGGTATAAATCCAAAAAAACCCTTTCTTGAATGTCACCCGGGGGGGTGGGTGGGGTGGGCGGGGGCACTGCTTGTTGAACTGTAATATCTTTGTCACCACAATGGGAGAACAGGGTAGGGAAGCGATCAGCAAATGCATCATCACCTGACCATACATCATACCAGAAGGACGAGTTTGTGCCATCTTTGATCTGCACTGTAGTCTAGCTTACTGTATCAAAGGCCTTAGCAAACTCCAGCTTTAGCACCAAGGTCGGCAATTTCCTTTTATGGCAGACCTGAACCAAAGGTCTCCGAGATGGAACGACCCTGTAAGAAATCTGTGTGGTTGAGATCAATGACAGCCGAGATTTCTTTCTGTAGTCTGGAGGTCATGATTTTTGCTAGGATCTTGATACTGCAGTTCTGAAGGCATATAGGTCTAAAAGCGTTCAATGAAACTGCAGCTGGTTTCTTCGGAATCAACACCATGTAGGATCTATTTATTCTGTCCAAATCGGCCTCCCTTCTGTGAAAAGCACTTAGAAATTGTCACCCGAGTTTTGATTGTGCTCCATGCTGCCGTATAGAAGCCCGCCCCAAAGCTATCAGGACCCGTGCGCTATCTCGGTTCATTGAGTGAAGAGCTTGCAGCACCTCTTGTTCGGTGAATGGAGCTGAGAGGGAAGCAGGTCTTGGGCAGTGAAGGAACAGGTTTGAGACATCAAAGCTCCTGCTAGAGTTCCCCCTCTGTCCAATAATTGGTTTGAAGTAATTTGTCAAGGCTGCTGTTTTTCCTTCATGGTCTGTGATGTGCACTCCATCGACTTCAAGCACTCTGATTGAGTTTTGGCTCATACGAATTGTGGCCTGGGAATGGTGGAATGCTGTGTTGGAGTCGTCTCACGGATGGCATGGTTCTTGCTTCGCTGCTGCCAATAGGTGGCTTTTCCCTTCAGTGCTTCTGTGAGGCATTCCTGGCAATCCCTCCTGTCCTACTCATGAGAGGACAGCGGGCGATCCTCTTCAAAGGTGTCAAATAACTGAATTAAAAATTTGCAATTTAGAATGAGTTGAGGTGGCGTCCTTGTACGCCGAGCCCAAACCATGGCAAGTCGCTCTCACCGCCTTGGGGCAGATCGCAAGCTGACCAGCCGCATCCGCACACCCATCAGCATTATCCCAAGCAGGGAGGATTGAAGGGAGTAGATTGTTGCGCAGCCACGCATTTTTGAAATGAAACGTGGATGGCCGAGGGATGTATGTGTCCATATTGAGCATGATTGGGGTATGATCCGAGGTTGGTCTTGGCAGGGTGTGGAGATTTGTGGATCGGAAGATTTGGCAGTGAAGCAGGTTAGTGATGGCTCTGTCGAGATGAGCCAAGGTTGGGTTTGCTCTTTTGTTAGTCCAGGTGTATCGCTTGTCAAGGAGAGGGATTTCCATGACAGCGATGTCTTGGATGGTGTTGTTGAAGGATTCAGCGAGGGAGGAGTTGAAATTCGAGTTGTTTATAGGACCGTTATTATGATAGCTTCTGTCTTCTGATTTGTCCCTTACATACCATTCTATCAGATTTGTTCCTAATCTGCATAGATAAAAACTATTTTTGAGATGGAAAAATGTATGATTAAAATGCATGCTAATGAGAATTAACAGTTGCATTATTTGAGTATGAATGCCATTATCTGAGTATGCCCACATTTGTGTTATTTTGTTTAAACAGGTTTCGTCAAAAATAAAAGCACTCGGTGGACAAGAAGTATCTGTGGGAGAATATGATAACTGCACCCATGTTCTTCTGGGGAACGAAACACACAGAAGTTTGATAGCAGAGAATTGGATAGACCTGTCCTATAATGGTGATGATGTGAGCATTCCACCAGAAACAGCTACCTCTATTGGTTCAAGACCAAGGCGAATGCCAGTTAATCTTAACCGAGACAGCAGTGTCCGGAGAGAGCTATTTCCAGTCTCTGCTGTGGGTATTAATGAGGAAAAGATCCGCTGTTTGCACCACCAACTCTTTCAATGCATGAATGATGGATCTAGCTTGGTTACTTTTGCTGCTTATGCACAGAAGATGAGGAGATGCTTCATAGTCTCTGATAAGTGCCCTGGGACAAACAGAGATGAAGATGACTTCCACAGGTCAACTTTGCTGGAGCTGAAAATCATTTGCAAGGAAATCTATTTACTGCTAAAAGCTCTCAAGAAGGCAGGTTATAGCCTTTCTGGAAACTTCAGTGCCAACAATTTTGTGGTTATTGAAAGAGTAACGGGGAAGGGTATACTGTTTGGCCACCTTCAGAAGGATTCCCTTCAATGGACCAGTTCTGCTGCAGAAATATCTGATGAAAAAGCTTTCAAGCGCATGGTTATTGGTTTATTCCCAAAGAATGTGCTGCCTCCCCATGACTTAGTGACCTAGCTTGCACTGGTAGGCCGTAAAGATAAGGAATGGCTGCTATTAAATAATTGGACACTCCTGGATGAACAAGATGCCCGAGAAAGATTCCTATTTTTGTGTGGCAAATTGCAAGAGCTTTCTGAAAGTGTTCACACAACTGGAGATTACAATCGTATTGTGGGAAGACTGAATGAAAAGGGATACAACAAGTGGCAACAAAAGATAGACTCGGCCAAAGGAAACAATTACTTAAAAAAACACACTAAACAGAGTGAATCCTAATACAAATTTGCATCAGGACTACATAAAACATGCAGGTGGTCTGCTTTTGCTGCTCCGCAACTGCCGGCATCACTATGCGAAAGCGGTGGTTCATAAGTTTCTAATGATTGTCGCAGACAATTTTCCCAACCTCCCGATGGATGTCCAGGAGGAGATGTACATAGAAGGATTTTGTGCTTAGTGAGATTTCTATTATTTGCCTTTGCCTAGGCAATGTACATATAAAGAGAGATACTATGCTTAGTCATTAATGATTACTGTAACTGGCAAGCTTCTATGCTTAGTCATTAGTGATTACTGTAACTGGCCCGCAAACATGTTTCTTGATGACTAGGAGAAAATTTTTGGTACCTGCTTGAATTTGAATAATTTGCTATTATCTCCTCTCTTATATATCTTTAGTGCTACTAGATAGAAACTTTTGCATACTATGCTTGCCCTACTAGCCAGATTGTAAGCTTTTTTAAACAATTATTTTATATCAGTGATATTGAATATCAACTAAATTAAAATAAGAATTTGATGGTTACTTAGGCAACTGTCACACACAGAATAATACAGAGATGGGGAGCGTGATCTAAATTTTGTAAGATAGATTGCATTAGCAGTTATCGTGATATATAAGCCATAGGTGCCTATTTTACATTCATTACCATTTTGTGAAATCATTAGACATGTTCAAGGCCAGCAGTTAGACAAACAAGGCAAAGATGATAGTATTTTTTGTTAGACTATAATTAAATGTGACACGAAGAGTCACGGTGCTGGCCTGTCTCCTGACCTCCCCGGTGCTTATTCCCATAAGCTAGTTGCTTGTTCCCATTAGCTAGTTGTTAAGATAAGGAGGGGCTTGGCCTATATATGTAACCTTTTGATAAATCAATTAACATAGTGTGTATTGCATCTTGCTTCTATCGCTTTCATGGTATCATCAAGCGGTACGCTCCTGCGACCGTCCCTTCCGCTTCTCTGATAATCGCCGCCGGCCTCTCGCCGTGCGCGCGTCTCTCCCACCTCCGTCTCTCTTGCCATGGCCTCTGCTTCCCAGGGACCATCCCATGCCGTGGCCCTGGAAACAGCTGCCATCGCAGCGGCGCGTGCTGATCTCGCTCGTCTTCAGGCTGCCCGGGCGGACGCGGCCCTCCTCCAAGCTGCCGAGGACGCCATCACACGCCTGGAGGCTATCCGTGCTGCCTGGGCGCAGCTCGACGACGACTTGCGATCCACCCACGCCGCGGCCGCCCAGGCGTATGCGGCAGCACAGGCGCATGCTGGCACCATCGCGCTCTACGCCCAGGCGGTGGTTGTCTCCAACATCAAGCTTGTGATCCCCATCGTCCTCGATCTGGCCTCGACACACTATACCAAGTGGAAGGCTCTCTTTCTCAATACTCTTGGCAATGGCAAATATGAGCTGACCAACCACGTCTTGGCTGAGATCGACGCTGACACTGCCACGGATCCATATTGGGTACGTATGGACTGCATGGTGAAATCCTGGATTTTCAGCACCATCACGCCGGAACTGATGGAGGTTGTTCACACCGGCACGCCGTCTGCGCGCGAGTTGTGGCAGAACATTGAGGAACAATTCGTTGGCAATCAGGAGACGCGCGTCCTCATGCTCGACAGCCAGTTTCGCAACTTTGTACAGGGCAACCTCACCGTCACCGAGTATTGCCGCAAACTCAAGAGTATGGCAGATGGCTTGGCCGATCTCGGGCATCCAGTGGAGGATCGCACCCTCGTTCTCTCTGTTCTTCGCGGTTTGAACGAGCGCTTCGAGTACATAGCCGCTCTCATCAAACACCAGCGCCCGTTCCCCTCATTCGTCATTGTGCGCTCTGATCTAGAGCTGGAGGAGATCGATGAACATGCTGTCCAAGGCGCCTCCGCAGGCCCTTGTCGCTGCACGGCAGCCAGCAACCGCGACGCCTCCTGGTGGGGGTGCTCCTTCGACCTCTGCAACTACTACCTCGACTTCTGTGGCATCTCCCTCTGGCGGCATGACACCTCGCGGCAAGGGTCGTGGCCGTGGTAGGGGGCGCGTCGTGGAGGGCCGGCATGGCCATCCACCTTCAACCCGATGACTGGGACGTTCCAGGTGTGGCCCGGCCACAACCCGGGCGTTCTAGGCACTCGTCCACACACCCTCGGTGCCGGCGTTCCCACTGGTCATGCGCTGACTGCGCAGGGCACCCACGGGGCTGTTCCTGGCTTCTTTACGGGCGTGCCCCCTGGCTATGGTGCGCCAGGCGCGTCGACCCCCGGCTGGACGCCTTCCCCGCCTGCTCCGTACTGGAATCAGCAGGCGCTTGCTAATTCCTTTAGCACCATGATGCTCACTCCCCCGTCGTCCAGCGAATGGTACATGGACTCCAGGGCGGATGCTCACATGACCTCTTCATCTATCCTCCTTCATCGACTTGTCCTTCTAATATTGTTGTCGGTAACGGGTCCTTGCTACCTGTTACCTCCACTGGTCATACTAGTTTTTCTGCCGAGCGTCCTTTATATCTTAATAATGTTCTTGTTTCTCCCCACATTATTAAAAATCTCATATCTGTTCAAAAATTTACTATTGACAATTCATGTTCTATCGAATTTGATCCTTTTGGCCTCTCTGTGAAGGATTTGGCAACCAGGAACGAAATCGTCCGCTGTGACAGCTCAGGGCGGCTCTACTCCTTCCATGTCCCCTCTCGTGCACTCCTGGCTGCCACCACTCCTAGCACCCTCTGGCATCGGCGTCTTGGTCATTTAGGTGTGGAAGCTTTATCTCATTTAGTTCCATGTAATAAACGTGAGCTAGAACCCTTGTGTCATGCATGTCAGCTTGGTCGTCATGTTCGGCAACCGTTTGTCAGCTCCCGTTCTCGTGCAGTCAAGAACTTTGATTTACTACATTGTGATTTATGGACATCACCTGTACCTAGTATTTCGGGCTATAAATATTATCTCGTCATTCTTGATGATTGCTCACATTTTACATGGACTTTTCCCCTTCGGCTCAAATCAGACAACTTTCAGACCATATCACAGTTTTTTGCTTATGTTGCCACACAATTTGGCACCTCTGTAAAAACCGTCCAGTGCGACAACGGACGCGAGTTTGACAACTTGGCCTCACGTCAATTTTTCTCACCAAGGGTGTTACCTTGCGCATGTCCTGTCCTCACACATCACCCCAAAATGGTCGAGCTGAGTGCATTATCCGTACTATTAACAATATCATGCGTTCTATTATGTTTCAGGCTAGCATTCCTTCACCATATTGGGCTGAGGCTCTTAGTACAGCTACGTATCTTCTAAACTTACATCCAACTAAAACACTGAATTTCTCCACTCCCTTTCTAGCTTTATTCGGTGTTCCACCCACCTATGATCATCTCCGTGTTTTCGGGTGCAAATGTTATCCCAATCTTTCTGCCACTGCTCCCAACAACACAAAGGTTATCGATGCCTTGATCTAGCCACAAACCGTGTCATCATCTCTCGCCATGTTGTGTTTGACGAGTCCTCTTTTCCTTTCGCTGACCTTGGCTCAGCACCACCTTCATCCCACTTTGAATTTCTTGATTTTGATGAAACTAACGGGCCTCTTCTAGTCGGCCATCCTTTTTTTTCAGGTACACCTACTGATCCTTCCCATGTTAGCCCCGCTGCCCCTGCCTCCCCGCAGGTTGTTGCAAGTGAGGTTAGCCCGGGCACGCCTGATGCTGCCCTCGGTTCGTCCCAGATTGTTACAAGCATCGGGCACCCATCCACTATGCCGACTGGGACATCATCTATGGCTCATGAACCACCACCTGGCTTCTTCGAGCCACCTGCTGTTGTACCCCCTACTAGTGCGCCACATACAGGCGCTGTTGCGCCTCCTGCTAGTGCCGCGCCACTCGCTGGTGCCATCCCTATGCCCCCTGCTGGTGCAGTGTCACCTGCTAGTGCCATATGTGTGCCACCTGCTGGTGCTATTCTTGTCCCTCCCGTGGACAATGCACATTCAATTCGCACCCGTGGCAAAGATGGCTTTCGGCAGCCTAAAAAGGTGCTTGATCTTCAGGTGTCATCTCTGTCACCCATACCGAAGACGTATCGTGGTGCTCTCTCAGATCCAAATTGGCGTGACGCTATGATTGAGGAATTCTCTGCTCTTCAAGCAAATCACACTTGCGATATCGTGCCTCCTCCGCGTGGAGTCAATATTGTCTCTGGTAAATGGGTCTATCGCCATAAGCTTCACCCAGATGGCACTCTTGATCGCTACAAGGCACGTTGGGTTCTTCGTGGTTTTACATAACAACCTGGTATTGTTTTTGGTGAGACTTTCAGTCCAGTTGTCAAACCAGCTACTATTCGTACCGTGTTGTCGCTTGCTGTTTCACAGGACTAGGCTATCCACCAGCTTGATGTGAAGAATGCATTTCTCCACGGGACCCTATCAGAGACAGTTTATTGTGCTCAGCCTTCGGGATTTGTGGACTCCTCTCGCTCGGATTATGTTTGTCGATTGAACAAATCTTTATATGGTTTGAAGCAGGCTCCGCGGGCTTGGTACAGTCGGTTTGCTACTTATATTCAATCTCTAGGATTCATTGGTGCCTAGTGTGACACTTCTCTCTTTGTCTTCCGTCGTGGCTCTGACACTGTTTATTTATTATTATATGTGGATGATATTATTCTTACTGCCTCTTCCACAACACTTCTTCACAAGGTTGTTGCCGCTCTCACTGCTGAATTCTCTATGAAGGACATGGGACCATTACATATTTGAAAAGTCAAGTATGTTCAATTCATTCCTTAGCTTGCAAAACCTCTTCTCATCAAGTGGCTTGCTGAATATATCGGCAAGTTGATCATCTGTGCCTATACTCTCAATGCAAATGTCCCCTTTTTGTTGATGATCTCTTATGACATGATGGCGGACATCTATATGCTTTGTTCTTGAGTGTTGAACCGGATTGTTGGTGAGCTTCACGGCACTTTCATTGTCACATAGCAATGGCACTTCTTTGAAATTGATTCCAAAATCTTTCAATGTTGCCTTCATCCATAGAATTTGTGCACAACAACTACCGGCCGCAATGTACTCCGCTTCGGCGGTTGATAGTGCAACACTATTTTGCTTCTTGGATGACCATGAGACAAGTGATCTTCCCAATAGTTGACATGTGCCCGATGTGCTTCTTCTCTCAACTTTGCATCCCGCATAGGCCGAGTCGGAATATCCAACAAGTTCAAACTTTGCACCTTTGGGATACCACAAACCAACATTTTGTGTATGCTTCAAGTACCTCAATATTCTCTTTGTTGCTTTCAAATGGCTTTCTCTTGGTGAGGCTTGGAATCTTGCACACATGCATACACTAAACATGACATCCGGTCTTGATGCGGTCACATAGAGTAGGCTTCCAATCATAGACCGATATAACTTTTGATCCACCATATTTCCACTTGTATCACTATCTAGGCTACCATTTGTTCCCATTGGAGTGCTAATTGCCTTTGCATCATCCATACCAAATTTCTTGAGCATGTCTTTTATGTACTTGCCTTGACTCACAAATGTGCCATTCTTCAATTGCTTGATTTGAAGACCAAGGAAGTAGCTAAGCTCTCCAATCATTGACATCTCAAACTCATTAGCCATCATGTTGCCAAACTCTTCACAAAATTCTTGGTTGGTTGATCCAAAAATGAAATCATCAACATATATTTGCAACACAAACAAGTCCTTGCCAATCTTCTTGGTGAAGAGAGTGGTGTCAACCTTGCCCATCATGAAACCTTTAGAGAGTAAGAAATCTCTCAATCTCTCATACCATGCTCTAGGTGCTTGCTTCAAACCATACAATGTCTTTCTTAGCTTGTAAACATGGTTGGGTTTCTTGTCATCCTCAAAACCGGGAGGTTGCTCAACATATACTTCTTCATTGATATAACCATTGAGAAATGCACTTTTCACATCCATTTGATATAACTTGATATTATGTGCACAAGCATAGGCCAACAAGATCCTAATTGCTTCCAATCTTGCAACCGGGGCATATGTTTCACCAAAGTCAAGACCTTCAACTTGAGTATAGCCTTGTGCTACCAATCTTGCTTTGTTCCTTACAACTATCCCATCTTGATCTTGTTTGTTGCGAAAGACCCATCTAGTACCAATGACATTGTGATCACTAGGCCTCTCAACTAATTCCCATACTTGATTTCTCTTGAAATTGTTAAGCTCTTCAAGCATAGCATTGACCCAATCAACATCTCTCAATGCTTCATCAATCTTCTTTGGCTCAATGTGAGACACAAAGGAGAAATGCTCACAAAATGATGCTAGTCTTGATCTAGTTTGCACTCCTCTTTGAATATCACCAATGATATGATCCAATGGATGATCTCTTGCAATGTTTGTTGGTTGGAGTATTTGCACTTGATTGCTTGCACTTGGTTGATCATGAGATGATGTACTAGCTTGTTGATCTTGCACTTGTGTACCACTTGTACTAGCTTGATTTTGATCATGAGAACCACTAGCTTGCACATTAGAGGTAGGAAGCACTTGATCTTTGTCATCTTCAACATCAATCACCTCTCTAGGCCTTAAATCACCAATATCCATATTCTTCATTCCATCGGCCAATTGAGTGCCTCTCACATCATCTAGATTCTCTTCTTCCTCTTGAGAGCCATTGGTTTCATCAAACTCAACATCATGCACCTCCTCGAGAGTACCACTAGCAAAATTCCAAACTCTATAAGCTTTGCTAGTAGTGGAGTAACCAAGCAAGAAGCCTTCATCACATTTCTTTTCAAATTTGCTTAATCTAGTGCCTTTCTTCAATATATAGCATTTGCAACCAAAAACTCAAAAGTATGCAATGTTGGGCTTTCTTCCATTCAAGAGCTCATATGGTGTCTTTTCCATCATTGGGTGACAATAGAGTCGGTTGCTATAGTAGCAAGTCGTGTTGATTGCTTCGGCCCAAAAAGAATGACTCACATTGTATTCACTCAACATTGATCTTGCCATGTCAATCAAGGTTCTATTCTTCCTCTCAACAAGACCATTTGATTGTGGAGTGTACTTGGCCGAGAATTGATGCCTAATGCCAAATTCATCACAAAGCTCATCAACTCTAGTATTCTTGAATTCACTTCCATTGTCACTTCTCACTTTCTTGATGGTTGTTTCAAACTCATTGTGTATTCTCTTGACAAATGATTTGAAGGTTGCAAAAGCATCACTCTTGTCACTAAGAAAGAATACCCATGTGTATCTTGTGAAATCATCCACTATCACAAATCCATATTTATTTCCACCAATGCTTATGTATGTGGTTGGTCCAAACAAGTCCATGTGCAACAACTCAAATGCCTTGCATGTACTCATGATGCTTTTCTTTGGATGAGTGTTGCCAACTTGCTTTCCGGCTTGACATGCACTACAAAGCTTGTCTTTCTCAAATGTGACATCTTTCAAGCCTCTAACAAGATCATGCTTGACTAGCTTGTTCAATTGTTTCATACCAACATGACCAAGCCTTCTATGCCATAACCAACCCATGCTAGATTTAGTGAGCAAGCATGTTGATAATTGAGCTTCACTAGCATTGAAATCAACCAAGTATAGATTCTCATATCTAAAGCCTTTGAATATCAAGTTTGAGCCATCTACACTTATGATCTCTACATCATCAACTCCAAATATGCATTTGAAACCAAGACCACAAAGTTGAGCTACGGATAGTAGGTTGAAGTTCAAGCTCTCTACTAGTAGCACATTGGAAATGCTCAAGTCATTGGATATAGCAATTTTACCAAGCCCTTTGACCTTGCCTTTGCCATTGTCACCAAATGTGATACTATCCACACCATTGTCATCATTTGGATTGATTGAATTGAACATTCTTGCGTCACCGGTCATGTGTTGTGTGCACCCACTATCAAACACCCAATGCCTTCCTCCGGCTTTATAGTTTACCTACAAAACAAATCAATGTTTCTTAGGTACCCATACTTGTTTGGGTCCTTGGAGGTTAGTGACTAAGCTTTTTGGTACCCAAATGGCCTTCTTCCTTGGACCCACAATTGGCGTACCAACAAACTTAGCATGCACACCCTTCTCACCCTTGGTAAGCACATAACAAGAATCAAATGGAATGTAAGGTACATTAGCAATTTTCTTGTTCTTGTTAATTTTATTGCAATTAAGCTCTAGGTGCCCAACTTGCTTGCATTTGTTGCAATACCGACCATTGCTCTTCACAAAGCTAGGCTTGTGAGTTGCAAAGGCTTTCTTGCCCTTCTTGGGGGTATAGCCTAATCCCTCTTTGTTGAGAGAAAACCTTTGGCTACCCAAGCACTTTAGCAAGCGGGTCTCACCACCATAGGCTTTGCCTAGGGCGTGAGTGAGTTCATCCACCTCTCTCTTAAGGGTCTCATTCTCAACCTTTAGTGAGGTATCACAAGTGACACTAGCACTAGAAGTAGAGGTAGAGTTGGTGGTGGTGGATGAAGACCTACAAGAAGAGTTAGTGGCAACAACAATAGGTAGGTTGGGTGATTCTTTAATTAAGTCACATGTTGTGTCCACATCACATGATACAACAACCTTTTTCTTGTTCTCTTCTAACAACAAGGAGTGAGCTTTCTCAAGCTTGGTGTGAGCCTTGCCAAGCTTCTCATGGGCTTCCACTACATGATTAGCATTGAGCTCATCAATGGATTGCTCAAGAGCTTTTAACTTCTTGGCCAATTCTTTGCACTTCTTGTTTTTAGATTGAATGAGAGAATCAGCTTGTTCTAACATGTCCATGAGTTGTTCATTAGTGAATTCATTTTCATCATCACTATCACTATCATGTTCATGTTCACTTTCACTTTCACTCTCATCATATTGTACCTTGTGGCCCTTGGCCATGAAGCATGAAGGAGTGTCGAAGAGTGATGGCTTGTTGTTGACAGCAATGCTTGCAAGCGCCTTCTTCTTGGATGCCTTGTCATCATCACTAGAATCATCATCCGAAGAAGCATCACTATCCCATGTCACAACATAGGATCCACCCTTCTTCTTCTTCTTGAAGACCATCTTCTTCTCTTTCTTTTCTTTCTTCTCCTTCTTGTTCTTCTTGCCATGCTCATCATTGTCACTATTGTAAGGACAATCCGCCACAATGTGATCGGGGCTCTTGCACTTGTAGCATAGCCTCACATGCTCTTTGTTCTTGAAGTGATCTCTTCTCTTTCTTGTGTGATAGCCCTTCTTCTTCATCATCTTGCCAAATTTGCGGACAAAGAGTGCTAGTGCTTCATCATCACTATCATCATTGGAGCACTCCTCATCACTTGATTCTTCCTTCTTGGCTTTGCCCTTGTTCTTGCTCTTGGATGAAGAGCTAGCTTTGAATGCTACACTCTTCTTCTTCTTGTCATCATCATCCTTCTTCATGACCTCATCATCATCATTGTCATTGTATTGATCTTCGGTCATGACATCTCCAAGTACCTCATTGGGAGATACACTGGTCAATCCACCTCTAAAGATGATTGTTCTTAATGTCTTGAACCTCTTGGGCAAGCACATCAAGAACTTGTGAATGAAGTCCTCATCCTTCACTTTCTCACCAAGGCCTTTGAGATCATTGATGATGACTTGGAGCCTATAGAACATCTCCGGTATTGATTCATCATCCTTCATCTTGAAGTTTGAAAGCTTGTCCTTGAGCATGTACAACTTGGCACTTTTTACTGTTGTAGTGCCCTCATATGTTTCTTCAAGTCTTGTCCATACTTCACTAGCCTTCTCAAGATCTTTGACTTGTTCAAATACTTTTGAATCAATGCCATTGTATATTGTGTTGAGAGCCATAGTATTGCATTGCTTGTTTGCTCTCTCATTGTCAGTGGGGTTAGCCGGATCAAGAATCACAAAGTTATTTTCGGTGACTTCCCACACTCTATCATTTATTGATCCAAGATACATTTTCATCTTTCTCTTCCAATAGTCAAAAGAACTTGTGCCATCAAAGAACGGTGGTTTGCCCCCAACATGGTTGAACACTATTTGAGCCATAATTTGAGCACCGAGATTGTTAAGCCTTTACAAAACGGTGACCACGGCTCTGATACCACTTGAAAGGTCCTAATATGGCTAGAGGGGGGGGGTGAATAGCCTATTTAAAAAATCTACAAACTCGCTAGAGCAAGAGGTTAGTAAATAACAAAGCGAAGCTTTTTGCTCTAGCTCTAAAAGGGTGTTTGCAAGCCACCTATCCAACAATTCTAGTTGCTACAATCACTAGGCACACAAGAGCTATGTCACTACTTACACTAGAAAGCTACCTAAAGTTTCTATACAAGTAAGTAAGCTACTCTAGTTTGCGGGAATGTAAAAGAGAGGATGAGGTATTTATACCACCGAGTAGGGGATGAACCAATCACCAATATAAACAACCAAGCACCGGGAGAATGCCAATCAAACACAATTGAGACACCAATTTTTCTCCCGAGGTTCACGTGCTTGCCAGCACGCTACGTCCCCATTGTGTCGACCAACACTTGGTGGTTCGGTGGCTAAGAGGTGTAGCACGGACCTCGTCCTCACTAGGACACCACAAGAACCTACCCACAAGTGAGGTAACTCAATGACACGAGCACTTTACTAGAGTTACCTTTCGGCTCTCCGCCGGGGAAGGTACAAGACCCCTCACAATCACCGGGAGATGGCCACGAACAATCACCAACTCGTGCCAATGCTCCTCCGCTGCTCCAAGCCGTCTAGGTGGCGGCAACCACCAAGAGTAACAAGAAAACCGCAGCTAGAACGATCCCCAAGTGCCACTAGATGCAATCACTCAAGCAAATGCACTTGGAATCACTCCCAATCTCATAAAGATGTATAATCTATGAAGGAGATGAGTGGGAGGTGTTTGCTTAGGCTCACAAGGATGTCAAGTATGTTAGAATGCCAAGAGAGTGAGTCCCAAGCCGGCCAACACGTATTTATAGCCCCTCAAACAAATAGAGCCATTGGCTCTTTCACTAGGCAAAACACGGGGTCACCAGACGCTCTTAAAGGGGCACCGGACGCTCAACACCTGCGTCCGGTGCTCCAAAGTCAGCCGCGTGTCAGAATCTAACGGTAACCTGCAGAGCACCGGACGCTGAGCAGGTTGGCACCGGACGCGTCCGATGCACACCGGACCCTTGCGCAGAGAGCTCCGCAAACTCGCAGAGTCACCAGACGCGAGCCACCGGACGCACCCTGAGCGTCCAGTGCTCACCGGACTCATGCGCAGAGAGGGTCGCCAAACCACCCGCACACCGGACGCTAACCACCGGACTCACTCCGGTGCGTCCAGTGCACACCTGCGCCACTGACACCACACCGGACGCTTTGGACCAGCGTCCGGTGCTGCCAACACCAGCGTCCACTCCCGCAACTTCTCCAAAATTCCCACCGGCGCAATAGAAAATATACACTTAATTTTCTCAAAAGCGTCGAATCCCGCCGAGCTTGCGAACACCACGACGTGTGTACCAACAAGTGCACGTGTGTTAGCATTTTCACAATCATTTTTTTCGAAGGAGTTAAGTTAGCTCACTAGGTTCTAAATGCATGCACATGAACAATGACACCTAGTGGCACTCGATAACTGTTTAGCCAAAGAATTCCCCTCTTTATAGTACGGCTATCTATCCTAAATGTGATCACACCCTCTATGGTGTCTTGATCACCAAAACCAAAACCCTAAGCAATACCTTTGCCTTGATCTCTATAGGGTTTTGTTTTTCTCTTTCTTCTTTTCCAAGTTGAGCACTTGATCATCTTGTGGTTATCACCATCAACACCATGATCATTACTTGCTCCATCACTTGGCATGTACCAACCTCATTAAGTCTACACACACTTAGCATAGAGGTTAGTACTAGGGTTTCATCAATTATCCAAAACCAAACTAGGGCTTTCAGCAGTCCAACAGGTCTGTTTGTTCATGCACGATCTGCGAGAGCCACATCTAGCCTTGATCAAGCGCATTTTGCGCTATATCAAAGGTACTCTCAATTACGGACTTCGGATTGATCGTTCTCCTTCAGCTGATCTTGTGGCTTACTCTGATGCTGACTGGGCTGGTTGTCCTGAGACTCGACGCTCCACTTCAGGCTACGCCATTTTTCTGGGTAATAATCTTGTCTCTTGGTCCTCCAAACGTCAAGTAACAGTGTCTCGATCTAGTGCTGAGGCTGAGTATCGGGCTGTTGCTAATGCTGTAGCTGAGACTACATGGTTGCACCAATTGCTGGGGGAGCTTCATCATCCAGTTCGGCATGCTACAATTATCTATTGTGACAACATCAGTGTCGTCTATCTCTCTTCCAATCCGGTGCAGCATCAGCGCACGAAGCATATTGAAATTGATCTACATTTCGTCCGTGACAAGGTTGCCACTGGAGCCATCCGCGTTCTTCACGTGTCAATGTCTTCTCAATACGCCGACATCTTCACAAAGGGACTGCCTTTCTCCATCTTCACCGAGTTTCGCTCCCGTTTGAACGTCTGTCCTAATGGCTAGTTACGACGATCAACCTGCGGGGGGATGTTAGACTATAATTA
Organism: Sorghum bicolor; assembly: GCF_000003195.3. Lineage (NCBI taxonomy): Eukaryota > Viridiplantae > Streptophyta > Magnoliopsida > Poales > Poaceae > Sorghum > Sorghum bicolor. The sequence goes on from NC_012872.2 coordinate 13,902,729, forward strand.
AACGTGACATATGAAGAGTCACGGTGCTGGCCTGTCTCCTGACCTCCCCGGTGCTTATTCCCATAAACTAGTTGCTTGTTCCCATTAGCTAGTTGTTAAGATAAGGAGGGGCTTGGCCTATATATGTAACCTTTTGATAAATCAATTAACATAGCGTGTATTGCATCTTGCTTCTATCGCTTTCATGGTATCATCAAGCGGTACGCTCCTGCGACCGTCCCTTCCGCTTCTCTGATAATCGCCGCCGGCCTCTCGCCGTGCGTGCGTCTCTCCCACCTCCGTCTCTCTTGCCAAGGCCTCTGCTTCCCAGGGACCATCCCATGCCGTGGCCCTGGAAACAGCTGCCATCGCAGCGGCGTGTGCTGATCTCGCTCGTCTTCAGGCTGCCCGGGCGGACGCGACCCTCCTCCAAGCTGCCGAGGACGCCATCACACGCCTGGAGGCTATCCGTGCCCGGGCGCAGCTCGACGACGACTTGCGATCCACCCACGCCGCGGCCGCCCAGGCGTATGCGGCAGCCCAGGCGCATGCTGGCACCATCGCGCTCTACGCCCAGGCGGTGGCTGTCTCCAACATCAAGCTTGTGATCCCCATCGTCCTCAATCTGGCCTCAACACACTATACCAAGTGGAAGGCTCTCTTTCTCAATACTCTTGGCAAATATGAGCTGACCAACCACGTCTTGGCTGAGATCGACGCTGACACTGCCACGGATCCATATTGGGTACGTATGGACTGCACGGTGAAATCCTGGATTTTCAGCACCATCACGCCGGAACTGATGGAGGTTGTTCACACCGGCACGCCGTCTGCGCGCGAGTTGTGGCAGAACATTGAGGAACAATTCGTTGGCAATCAGGAGACACGCGTCCTCATACTCGACAGCCAGTTTTGCAACTTTGTACAGGGCAACCTCACCGTCACCGAGTATTACCGCAAACTCAAGAGTATGGCAGATGGCTTGGCCGATCTCGGGCATCCAGTGGAGGATCGCACCCTCGTTCTCTCCGTTCTTCGCGGTTTGAACGAGCGCTTCGAGTACATGGCCGCTCTCATCAAACGCCAGCGCCCGTTCCCCTCATTCGTCATTGTGCGCTCTGATCTAGAGCTGGAGGAGATGAACATGCTGTCCAAGGCGCCTCCGCAGCTGGACCTATGTCATTTTCTAAGCCATCTTAATTCTTCAAGTCAAACCACCATTATTATTCACCTATTGGGAACCATGCCATTATAATTTGAAGCAGCTGGACCTATGTCATTTTCTAAGCCAGACGTTAGATCCACTTGTAGTGCATTGTACTTTAGTACTACAGACAAAAAAGCCCCAGCTACCTCTGTCTTCTTCCACTCACTGACGCGTGGGTCCTACAGATCAGCTCCTTCAATCTCTAGCTGCTCCCTTCTTCAATCCCTGCCCTCCTCTCCCGTGCCGACGGCCAGTGATCTTCAATGGTGAGTATAATGTTCCACGCGAAAATGCTTCCATTTCTCTGTTGATGTGCAGCGGCCGTCCATTGAGACCATCCCTATTTCGCTCCGCAAACTCAGAAGCTACCGTGACGGCGACCTCGGCTCTCACGCGGGCGGTAGCGAGGCGCGGACAGGTCCGTGGAGCAGAGGCAAGGTAGCGCCGGTACTATCTCTGCTGGATGCTAAGCGTGCACGGGCGCGGGTCTGGGTGCCTGCGGTGGCATAGTTGCGGGCGACGGCATAGCCGTAGACTCGTGCGTCACGGCACATTCATCGTCGGCAGCACCCAGGAGCTGGACGCGCACGTCTGGCCGATGGCCATGGTTGCGCGCCGCAGCCAGCGAGCCCACGTCCAGCTGCGGCGGCGCCAAATCCTCGACCGCTGGGCTCGCCGAGCTCCGGTGAGGGGTCTTATGGCGTGGGCGCGGAGTTTGGGTCGGGGGCGCACGCGCGGGTCGGTGACCAAGAGCGATGCATGCGGGGGAGCAGGCCAGCAGGGTCAGAGACCGAATGAACAAAACCGCAACGGCAAGCGCGCGCATGCCTTATCTCCTCCTTTCATTCGCGCTTTAAGATTTGGATTGGTCAACCCACGCTCCCAACCCATTCCCTTTCCCTGCTTTTGCGCATTCCCGTCCTTTTGGTGTTCTAGTGCTCCCGCCCTCCACACGCAGACCCATGTTGGAATCCCCTCCGTCACCCTTTGTTGTTTTTTTTCAGTTTTTGCGCCAGTTTGTACTTTGTACTTCTCTCAGTGGCAACCTCTAATTAAAAAAAAATCTCATCAGTCATTTTCTGAGTTTCCATTTCTCCCATACCTTTTCTTTTTTATATTCCGACTAATTGCCTCCCAAATTACATCTTTTTTTTGTTTCCTCCCATTTTTTGCGAGATCGTTATCATGTCAATCATGGCCCTTATGTTGTACAGCTCTATTTTTTTCCTTAAAACACTTTTTTATGATTACTCTAATTTTTTCTTTAGATCATGTTGTTAGCATCTTTCATCACAGTTTATTATTTTATTATAATGCTAAGATGCTTTTTGTTAACTTGCCACACCACCATTAAACACTTTATTTTATTATTCAAGTTTGTACAGATCTATTTTCTCAAAAAAAAACCCCCCCTCTTTCATGTTTTTATGATTACTCTCAAGTGGAAATCAAACTCAGTAGGATGGCAAAACTTTTGGTCAGCCGCACCCCACAATAGAATTATAAAGAGTTATGATTATTTATGATTATTTAAACTTGAAATGCTCTGACTCTATAATGAATTGCTTTGTACCCATTTGTTGAACAAACATATATTCCGAAAATCATTAAAAATACATGGCATTTCTCTTCTTTGTATTTGTTACTTGCTTCATCAAAGCTAGATTGACAGACATTATCTGCAAAACTTGGCTCATCATTTATTGGACCGGTACAGAATTTGCACCTAAGCCATTAGCTTGCTCCATGCCAAAATTTGGAAGGAAAACCAAAATAATTATATAATTTGGAAGGCATGGAGTAGAACATTAAGAAATAAATTCAATAATCAGCATTCTATCAGTAGAAATTCTAGGAGTCGGGAGGAACTCCATAGCAAACAAATTGCAATAGCCACATAAAGAAAACTTGGTATGCGATACAATTTTGGCACTCTGGAACAAACCTCAATGCGGTGTCCTAAAAAGCCATTCAAGCTTGAAAGATGGTCACAATAGCAAAAAAACCACATCATGGAAAGAATTCATTGGATACTCATATACTAGCTTCTCCAATATAAATAGTGCTACTGTGTTACATTTTTTTGAACGAACAAGCATGAGACAGTGCTTATTTCATTGATAGAGAAGGAAGACACTTGTTCTCAAAAGGCTTGCCTTAGTGATATTCGTAGAGTACTTACACTGTTAGTAACACAAAATATCTGGACTTGAAAGAGATTACAATGAAGTGAACATTGTTAAACCAAAGGGCTATTACTAATACAACTCTAAAGTAATAAAATAGAAACATAAGGCGGGTATAAGAGCAAATGAGTATGAAGACTTCACATTATCACATTAGGTGAGTAGGATTAAATTGTTTCAATTAAAACTACATCTGAATAAAACAAAAAAAAAATATGACTAGTGTCAAGTGGTAGATAACAAAAAATTGAGAAGTTAAGCGCCAACACAAGCTTATAATAGCAGAGGTTGGCAAGAACAAAAACTTATAAATTTGTCAGGCCTAAGAATATTATATTTCATCACTTAATCATGTTCTAGGAGCATCTAGGATCTGAGGAGGTGTTGAACAGCATGAATCTTGGAGTAGCCACAACCAGAGGATAGGGAGCATACCATTCTGGTAAACTAAAGGGCACTAAGTACCAATAAATGGATCAGCATGAAGGAACGACAGAATGTCTAGTACCTCATCAGAACTGATCATCAGCTTACCTGTGCTAAGATGAATTCTAGAGGCAATAATAGATCAAACAGACATTCAGTCATGAATTTATTTTGTTTGAAATGTATCGAAGAAAAAGAAAATTTTGTTTGCCGGATAAATAAAATTAATTTTTTTATACTTAAATTAATACCTACTCACATATATATCCGCATGGTTATGTCAACAAAGGCAAGGCAGAGCACCCATGTGCAGTTAGAAATGCTTATAGTTTTATACTACTCAGATCGCATCTGAATTCAATGGATAAGCTACCAGTGTAGTTACCGATTTATTGTTTGATTCTTGAAGTTCACCAACAATCAAAATCATGTCCAATATGAAGTACGTCTGCAAATCCAGAAAGAAAAAAAAAGAGTGAGGAGGTCAAAGTTCTTTGGTACTGTAGCAAATATATGGTCGGAAGAAAGAGACACGCCTATATATCAAAGTTTTCGCACCTTATGAAAATTGAATATCAGACCAAGCTCACAGACCTGCATATCTGGAAAATGATTCTTAGAACTGGAGTAGTTAAGCAAGGAACTAATTAATTGTTATTACCATTTCAATAAGAGGAACTCGGTTGGATGTGACTGTATGAGTATGAGGCTGAGTGACCTATGTACGATGGACTAACTAATTGTGCTGGCATGGCTATAAACAATTATAAATAAAAGGTGCTGCATAAACAAAAGCTAGTTTTGACTCTTATGTGCCACAAAGCTGAAGTGCACTGTGAAGATGGCACATTCATAATACACCTAATGAGCTCATTAACCTCGAGGTAACAGATTTATTGGTATATATGTTGGAGCTCCAACATACCAATAAATCTGTTACTCTATCCGTTATGCATTATTGAAGGCAAACAAATAATGATTAAATATTTGCTGGTCCAATGGCGCTTTTTGCCGGCATTAGCCAACAAATTTACTAAATAGTTTAGAGTTGGACTTTTACAAAAGTGCAAATAGATCACATCCAAAAATTCACAAAAAGTGTCAACAAATGAGGACACCAACACACTAGCCGGAACATTAGCCAGCATTCGGATGGATCAAGAAACGCGAGGGAAAATATGAGAAAAGGGGAGAAAAATTGGAGGCTACCAGCAGTAGGACACCATAATAATATTGAACTTGAAAACTAAATCGGACTAGATAACAGATCAACAAGATGAGAGTGAGATAGCTTTTAGAAGAACCATTGGCACTATATCCGAAACATCTGAGAACAGACATAAAACAAACATATCTTAAAAACAAAATTATGAAGGAAACCAAAAACAACATGGGGGCTTGGGGACACATAAGAGCAGTTTGTGCCTATACATCTAAAAAGGAAGCATAGGATGAATTAATGCCATGCTAGATCTATCAAAATAGCAGATATATGAAACACATTAGACAGATAGACAGCTTGATTCTGGCCGCAAATAGTCAAATGCAAAAGGTAGCATGTCATGCAAAGTGAGGACAACGTAACATAACCAACTGCGCAAAGGCGAGTACGAAGATATGAAAAATTGAAAACTAAAACAAGTATTCAATTTACTAATGGACTGACCAGATCCAAGTAGCCCTTGAAGAATGTCAGGATTCAAACTGCTTGGAAACAAGAAAGCTGCAGTAACAAAAATCACATCAGTGCTAAATAATGTACCATATCAATATACAGATAGACAGAGAATAGACAAATTTGGATCTAGTTTTTTTTCCTGAAGGACACAATTACAATAGGAGGGTTCATGAAGTAGCATACCTATACCTACAACAATAGGAGGCCTTCAATAACCCGTTGTGAGCCCTATTGCCATGATATACATTAATTTGCACATATAAAGGTAACTGCAAGAATTTGGCATTCATATTGAGCATGGAATTTCAAAGCTTTACAACAACGATAAAATTATTGACTTTACAAACTAATCATATTATGGTTAAATAGAAAAAACAAAAAGCTTGATTAATTTATCGATAGCTATTTTACAGAACAATAATTATTGGATAAAGAAATCAACATGGTAGATGAAATTCAATTTTAAAAATAAACCTTGAAGACATTTGTCTGAATTCACTATGATTGGGCTCAAATCGGCAATGAACTAAAATCACTATTGAGAAATTAAACCAAAATGCTGAAAGTACCCAGAAACAAACCTTGAAGACTTGCTATATGTAGAATAGAGTACAAAATTACGAGTGTACCTAAACCTAATGTAAGGTAAAGTCTTACGATAAAAAGCTAGAATGCTTAGTTTGAACAAGATAAGATTAAAGGAGTTTTATAAACTAATTGTACTCTCATGGAAGAACACATTGTTAAATTGGATGACTGTAAATTTGCGCCATGAGGTCATTAAATAGAATATTGATATGATCTTGTTCTTGGAGCTTAAGGCCATAGACAGAAATTACAATAGCATGAAAAGACATCAAGGTGAAAAAGAACAACAACACAATAAAACATAAGGGTTTGTTTGGTAGTAAGAAGAATAGCACTAGAAGACTATAAGTAACCAGTCCCTCACAAGAATAAAAATCCAGCATTAACATGGAATCAATTAGCACAACAAATAACTAGTTATAAATATGTTTGAAAATAGGAAAACATTAAAAATTGTGACAAATAGTGGCCTCTGAACCAGTCCTCTACGTTCATATGATCTTGTTTTTGGAGCTTAAGGGCCATAGACAGAAATTGCAATAGTATGAAAAGGCATCAAGGTGAAAAAGGAAAACAAGTGGACAAGAAAGAGATGGGTGAAGATGAGGGGTTGACCAGCGCGAATCTTGTAGAAGCTGCAGCTGGAGGATAAGGCACGCACGCGCATGCCATTCTGGAAAACCCAGGTTGCCATCCGAATGGACAAGGCCACAACAGGTCTGTTTTGTAGTAAGAACAGCACTAGAAAATTTGAAGTACCCAGTCCCTCACTAGAACAAGATCACTTTTTTCATCACTAAATTAGGAATTTTTCATCATTGGCCACTTACCTGATGAAGAAACAAAAATTTCAAACAAAAAAATCAAATTAATTTAAATGCCATAATGAGCAAAGATGTCTAAGAACAATTACGGAATGTGGACATAGATCTATTGTGAAAACAATTACGGAATGTGAACATAGATCTATTGTGAGAACTCTTCTCCTATTTGTTAGTTCGAATATATTGTCCTACTGGTAGATCAAGAATTTGTATTGCATATTTTAATATGCTTCAGATCAAGCTTCTTATGTTGCCCAAAACACGCTTCAGGTCATGTGCCATCTCTTAAATGCAGTGAATTAGTATTAAACCAAAACATTTGAAGGATGTGCATAGATTGATCACAAGCATTAAAGGATGGGAAATAAAAAACTCACGATGGGGTCTACAGGACACTCTAGCATAAAAATCTTGTATGTGAAAACTATCGCTATTAACACTAGTAGTCCATATCCGGCAGCTTTCTAATCATTTAAAAAAGGAAAACTTGTTAAGAAAGTGGTGTGGTTGTAGTATGAGTATTAATATCAAAATAGAATGCGGTTAAGAATATATGTGTATGTAAAAATAATATGATATAGATCAGTATAGGTACATTGGAAAATAGAAATTAGAAAAAAGGATAGACACATACCATATTCATAATGACTCAGTAGAGTTCTTCAAAAGGCTAAATAAGAAAATATTAAGACACATAATTAGTGCAGAAGGTTAATATGCTGTTGATGCAATAACATGCTATTGACTTGCATAGTAGGTAATGAGCTATAGCAAATATATTAAAAGAAGATAAAAATTCCTAATATAAATAGTGTATCAAACCATCTAGAAACCTGCAAATAAAACAGCCTAACCATGCTGCAGCATAGAATTTTGCATGTAGCAGGCTACATAATAATGGCTGAATGGATCATTTAATGGGATAGTTTTGCATCCTACGTAGCACTATATCTAAAAGGTCATATTGTGTAACCAAATATCCACATTAGCTTACTAAATCAGCAAAAAAATTATATCCTAGATGCATAAGCATGTTGCAGCATAGAGAGTGAATTGTAGGCACAATGAGCAGAAAGTAAATATGCACTTTACCTCCAGCACATGAAACATACATAGCTAAATATTAGGAATATCATTAAGCAGACTTAGTGAGAGTGAATTTTTGAGATGCAATATATCTCATGACAAACATTATCTGATATGGATTCATATCGTATAATATTTGAATGTGGGGAGGAATAATCTTAGAAGAGTTGATGGTGTGCAGGTGAGATACCTTTTATATAACAGAATCAAGCATATATGAAACCTAAAGGCCACTTAGCGAAGAAACAATTAAATTTCTCACACCTAAAACTCGATTTTTTTATAAAAATAAGCACACAATTAATCCGATGGATAAAGTAGTTCAAAGGTTGATAAAAATATTGAATCACCTAAATCTAGATCTATAGGACGAAAAACAAACTGCAGGAGATATAGAAAGAATTGGAAAAAAATAAATTACAGAATAATCGAGTAATTACAGATAGATGAAAGATCTGTCGATGCTTGAGGCAACGGTACTCTTCAAGATTGATAAAAACATTGAGTAATCTAAAATTAGATCTATAGATAAAATAAATCGCAGAAGATATAAAAAAATTGAAGAAACAAAAATTAATATAGCAGAATCTAATAGACTCAAATGAAAGATCTATGGATAGGCTAAGGTATGAATATATCTAGAACTGAAGATACACAGTAGAATTGAAGAAACAAAACTTTCAATCAGTTGCAGACGCAGAGAGAGAGGGGGGAGAGAGTAAGGGAGAGACAGAGAGGGAGGAAGGAGACAGAGGTAGAAGACGACTCAAAGAGGAGAGTGAGAGAGGGAGAGGCCTCAGGAGAGACAGAGATAGATTGAGATAGAGAGGGAGAGGGAGAGATGGAGAGAGGAAGGGAGAGGGGGGAGAGAGATGGAGGGAGACGGAGGTAGAGGGAGAGACGGAGATACAGAGAGAGATGCGGCAGAGGTTGAAGAAGGCTCGGGGAGGAGATAGATGGGGAGCGAAGAAGATGGTAATGGATTGGGGGGAAAGGAAAGTGGAGGAAGGAATGCATATAAGGTTTAGGAAAGACGGGGAAAAGAAAAAGGGTTGACCAGCACAAATCTTGGAGAAGCTGCAGCCGGAGGATAAGGCATGCGCACGCATGCCATTGTGGAAATACCGGGTTGGGTCGGAGACCAACATTGGCATTAGCAGGAGCTGGACCATAGCTGCCATTGGAGAGGAGGGGATCGAAGAAGGCGCTAGCTGCGCCGCAGCCGCGCGTCATCCCCGCCGGCGACGGCTACGGCGCATCGCGACCTGTCCCTTCGGTTGGCCGCCGGCGAAGATACCCCTGGTGCGTCTTCCCTCCTGCTATTCCGCGCGTGCTCTGTGTGCTCTAGGAAACCCTAGGTGACTCCATCTCCTGATGTGGAAATACTAAGGGACCTGTTTGGCACAGCTCACAACAGCTTCACGAGGTGTTGTGAGCTGTTTTTTTTTACCAAACATTTATTTTCAAAATAGTTTCATGAGTGAAGCTGTTTTTCTCCCCCTCTCACAAAGATACAAGTTGGATGAAGCTGAAAAAAAGTAGCTTGTCCCAGCTTCACCTGCCGCTTTGTGGGCCCATCCTGTGTAAAGACGAGCTCTGCCCATGCTCTAGTGCTCAATCAGCCGCGCGACGACCGCCGCCGATGCCGAGGCCAGTCAGTGCCACCGCGGGCGCCGGGCCAGCGAGCGCCGCCACGACAAACGAGCGCGCTCGGCTGCCGGACCCGAAGAGGAATGTGCACGGCCGCTCGAGCTCGTGGGCATCGCCGGGCGCGGCTGCTCGATCTCGAGGCCAGGAGGCGCATCCAGTGTCAGTCTTGCAAGGTGCGGTCGCTCAATCTCGCGGCCATGGCCGGAAGGGCAAGCGCGGCCACCGAGGCGCGGGCAGCCTTGGCCGCCAGGGCTGCCGCGGGCACGTCCGTCGGGGTGTGGGCTGCCGCGGCGCGCGTGAGCACGGCCGCCGGGGGCGTGTCCGCCACAGTCGCTGGGGCGTGCGCGAGCACGGCCGCCAGGGGCGCCGGTCACAACTTGCAACTCGTTGATCTGAGGGGATTGGATGGCTCGGCCTTGTCGCTCAGGTGTGGAAGAGGCCAGGACCAGTGTGGGTGCAGCTGCTGCTGGCGCAGTCATCAAGGACTGGCGTGGGCTCACATGCGAGCTGCATTGGAAGGCGAGGAAGATGACGGGAAAATAGAAGAAAGAGGGGGGAAATAGAAAAAAAGAAAAGCAATGGGTAGGACAGTCATTTTATTGTTGGATCTACGATGTGAAGCTATTTTGCCAAACATCTTTTGCAAAATAGCTTAGCTTCATCAAATAAGCTGTTTATAAAGCTGTTTTTATAAAAAATAGCTTTACTAGTGAAGCTGAGCTATGCCAAACACAGCCAAGAAAACAATACGGTAACTTCATCTTGTTTCATTAATGATTTTTCAGTAACATCGTATGAATAAACATCTTTTCAACCATTAACCTTCTTTTGACATCTAGGCTCCCGCAGGGGAAAGGGATATATTTTAATTGAGAAAAAAGTAATTACGTCTACTTCCTCTAATTCATTGTTGGGCTCTAAAAATAATTTAAAGCGTTGACCATTTACCTTGAATAACATACCTTCGTTGTTGCGAAGTGTGACGGCTCCATGCGACGATGAGCTCACCACCTCGAATGGCCCTTCCCATTTGCTTCAAAGTTTTCCATGCCCAAAGAGCTTCACCCTGGAATTGAAAAGTAATACCTTATCGCCTAGGGTGAACTCTTCTTCTTGATCCTTTTGTCATGTCATCCTTTTACTCTCTCTTTATAAATCTTGGCATTGTGATATGCTTTTTCTCTCCACTCTTCTAGCTCAGAGAGTTGCATCTTCCTCTTGTCTCTAGCTGCTTCCAAATCCATGTTCCATCTTTTGATAGTCCAGTGAGCTTTGAATTCTAGCTCCACTAGTAAGTGATAAGTTTTTCCATAGACAAGTTGATAGGGTGGCATCCCGATGGGTGTCTTGTATGTTGTCTGGTATGTCTAGAGTGCATCATGAAGCTTATCCTTCCAAACTATCCCCATCTCATTGTAACACCCAAAAATTTATTTTCAATTAATAGGATTTAATTTGATTTATTTAAGTACTTTTATGAGCATTTAAATTAGTAAATAAATAAATTTTATTGAAATTAAAATCCAACATAGGGCTAGAAACTTGTTTAGGCATTCATGCTAGAGCATATTTAATTTTGTGCTGTGTATCTTTGTTTAAAGTTTAAAGGAATTCAAATCTCTTTTGAAAATGGCTTTGAAATAAGAAAAAATAAAAAAAAGAAAGAAGAAGGAACTCCCCAGCTCAGCGCCAGCCCAGCACTTGGCCTAGGCGCAGCCGCGCGCTCCCTCCCTCTCTTCTCTCTCTAGCAAACCAGCCCCTCTGTTGATAGTCATTAAGACCTATTTTATACCATCAACTATTGCTCAATATAACATGATATCAACCACAAAGCATAGTTGTAGGGTTTGATTCTAACGAGTTCCACGAGTTTTGGTGTTCTCACTTGTTTTGTAGGAATATGCAATTTTCCATCAAATAAAAGTACATCAAATGATGATTTGGACTACACCATTGTGATGGGCTCATCGAGACGATCGAAACGGACATATCATTTGCTATATTTGGAGTCCGGAGTGGAAAGATATTAATTTTACAAATAAAGGAGAATTACCAATAATGGGCCCCATGCCCAAGTAAGGCCCATGGCGTGAGAAGATGCTCATATGGCATGATAGAGGCCCATGAGAGGCGCCCCAAGCTGCTCTCTTGAGTGGGCTCACAATGAGGGATGATTGGAAGGCCCAAGTTGATGTATAATAGCCCAACAGAGCAAACGGTGGAAGAATTAGTCCCACATCGTCTGTCCAAAAGAGGTGGGAGGCTTTTCTAGGCTATAAATAAAGAGGTAGACCCCCTCCCTGAGGGCACCACATTATGGAGATGTAGAGGCGTCTCTCGAATGGATGACCTCTCACCTCTAGAGAATTAGGGCTAGACTTTCCAATGTAGTTGATTAGTTCGAGTTAGGGAGAGCTGCGCTACGCTCAGGTTCTAGAGGAGTCGTCAGAGTTCTGGTATATCTTTATATCTTTTCTTGTAAGACATGCTTTAATATATTTTATCTCTTCTATTTACTTTTATGCATTACATTTGATTGGTTAGTATAGTTGTTATACTTTAGCATAGGATCTCCGCCCGCATGGGGTGCTCTAGTTATTAATTGTGACTAGAGTAGTAATTTGTAGTAGAGACATGGTGTCTAGACTATAGGTTACCTGAGATTGCACCTAGTTCTAGGATAGTTGTGGTAGCCCCAGGTGGTGACAGCCCTGACGACCGACGTATTCCACCACGTTTGGATTGGCATTGTAGGACCGTAGTCAGACCGTCCTAGCCCCCTTCTCATCTGTCTATGGCTAAGTGCTCTGATGTCCCGAAGTGTTATTGTGTGATTGCTTTACCTACCATGAATTAGTTATTATAGAATCCTAGTAACAGAGAAGTATTTAGGAACCCTAAACTCTTCAATTGTCCTCTCAATTTAGCTATCTACTCTTTTATCATAGAATTCTCCGGTGTGTGTCATATATGCATAATTCCTATCATCGATTATTTACCGCTACTTTAGTCTAGTTGGTGTATTAGTTAGTAGATACATGATGGTGGACTACCAATATCTTTATCCATTGTTTCCTAGTGGTAAAATATAAATAACGATACCTGGAATACTCCTGGTAAAATGCTACAATGGTTTTCTGTGCGCTTGCAGAATCCTTCATATTTTAATTGTGCATAAGAACTACCAACACCCTCCACTTCTAGACGCTGACAAATCGGGCCCACATGGCAGTGCCCTATCTTTCTTCCGCAACGCGCGTAACCGAGCCGGTCTCTCTCCCACCAAGAGAGAAACCGATCCTTCAATCTCAGGACTGGTTGCAGGGGACGCGATTTGGTCACCCTTTAAGGCTTTGTTGACCCCCAGAGTCCCTCTTTTGCATCTAGGTAAGCCATCGAGCCACCCTAGTCTCCGCTCCGTAGGTTTTCTTCCGCCGCCGCGCGTAGCCACACCTCTTCGAGCCTTCTACGACCGAAAGAACGCCATAGGTGAGCTCGCCACAAGCTCCTCTAACTCCTCGTGTCCTCGGTTTAGTTTTTGGTGCACTGCAGCATTGGCTCGACGAGCTCCGGCGAGGCCCGCCAATGGCGCCGCCGCGGGGTTCTGTTCTGGCCAGCCACCGGCATTTTCAGCGCCAGATCATTTCTGCACCGTCCGATCAGAGATCTACGACCAGGAATATAAAATACCCCTTCGGGGTACAATTTGTTAAAGAGCCCCTCTCTTCTTCACTAATAGAACCTGCAGTCCCCGACGTCTTTCTTAAATGTGTTTTGTCGTTATGAAAACGTAAATCGACTCTAGTGTATTTCGAAATACGTTTTCTATATTTACAAAACTGTCACTGATTTTGTTTGTCATAAAATGCTCATTTTAACTCCGATTTGATCCATTCAAATTGCGCTAGGTTCGTCTTTGCGAGCTCTACATGTTAGTATCACTATCGTTTCAGTTTCTAACTTTATAATTTAGTGGTACTATTTAATTATTATCCTTCTATAGGAAATCTTAGGAAATTCATAACTTCTCCGTTCTAATTCTGATTTTTGTGATCTTTACGTTTGTGTGATCGCAGTGCTGTGTAGAACATTTTTATAAACTTTTACATTTGTTTTATCACTATTGGTGTATTGTTCTAATTATAGTTTATTTGCTTGTTGTATGATTGTCTCCATTGGAATGTGTGTTGTTGATTGATGATCAAGTATAGACAGTGAGCAATACGTTGGTGATCAAGGCCAATCTTTTGACAATCAGCAGGAACAATAGGAAATATTTAATCAAGACAAGTATAATTTGGGACTATCCTTGTTACCTATACAATTTTAAATACATATATCATATGCATGTGTCCACCTTGACAACCCTAGTAAAATCATATATGCTTGTTATCTTGAATTCCTTGATACCATTTTAGATATGCATTTGGGTAGTTCTTGCTAGTGCTTGATTATAATCAATGATCTTATAACATGAATATTTGGATATGCAATAAACAATAAAATAAACTTTCTAGCAACTTGAACATAAAGGATGGAAAGAACTCTAGCTTTTGCTAGATTGATCTTGACCCTCCATAAGGACTTATCCCTTGGCAAAAGCTGGGACAACTCGTACAACTATGAGGGCTATATGGTTTTGGATTTAGCTCAGTATGAAGACCTTATCTAGCTTGTTAGAGGTTACTCAAAAGGGCGCTAGAGGGGCTTGCCGTTTTGGGTATAGTGTGGCCTCTGTCCTTATGTGTATAGGTTGCGCGTCATTGTGTCATTTGGAAGGTGGGCTCTATATCTGCACGCCTGGGAAACCATGTGGCCCTAACTTGTTAGATAAACTTCTGAAAGGCTTCATAGTGATCCCTACCGACCTCCCTAGGAAGGGGGTTAAGAGACTCGCGACCTCGGGCGAAAGGGTAAATCATGACTCATGGGTAAAGATGTACAACCTCTACAGAGTATTAAATCTGGTATACTAGCCGTGCCCAAAGATACGGGCGGCCTGAAAAAATTGACGGAATAGATGGACACTAATGAACATGATTAATGATGATAAATAATAGTTTATTATGTTGTTTATATGTGTTATTCTTAATTCTTGTATACATTGATCATGTGGTTATGGGATGTAATTATGCAATCTTGACATTTGCTATCTAAATATGAACATGCTATCTATGTATAAAAGTTAAATGCAGTCAAACCAGTGTCAACTAATTGAGCCTCATGAACCCCTGGTTATACTTGTTGAGTATGATATGTGCTCATTCTTGCTATTTTACAACACCTCAGGATATTCTAATGAAGATGACTGGAATGAGGACTACCGTTCTGAGTACTAGGCTTGGAGTCAATCAGTTGATAGTGTCCCTGAGTGGTGCTTCCGTTGAGAGTGTCTTTATTTGTTTAATACTATGTAATGATTGTTAATCCGATATGTAATAAACAATGTGATGGTACTATTTGAGATTTGTCAATTTATGTGTGCGACTATTTATGGGATGCACATCAGCCTTTTATGCACTATTTTGTTCTTGAAATTTAGGTGTGACAAATTGGTACCAAAGCTTTGTTGACTGTCGGATGCAAGTCTAGTTAGAAATTGGTCGTCTTAAGGTTTTAAAATTGCTATAAAATCTCTGTTCTATAAACCTTGATACTTTCCTCTATATTATATCCTTTCCATTGCTATTCATCTTCACCTTGTTGCCTATTTTTAAAGACTTGTTCTCACCCTCAATCCTTGCTTTGATATGCTTTTAGAACTTTCTCTTACCACTTTCTAGCATCATTGAAATAGGAGTAAAGCTTTACCCTTAATAGGAGGAGAACGATAGTTCCACTAGTTGAGTCAAGGCTTGAAGTGTGAACCTTTAATGCTTGGTTTGGTTTGTCATTATGTTTATGTTTGATTTGGATCTTTGTAATGAGTGTAATGATCTCGTCAGTTTTCTCCACAATTTTATTTAGTTTATAGGCCTAAGGCATAAGGATTAATGAACTAAATAGTTGGGTTTGGTTAAATTCTATTTATGTCCCTTGCTGATTTCTGGAGCAGTCTGCAATAATTCTGGTATATCTCAAATTCTATTCGTGCAAAGTTTATCAAATTTTTTAGGAACAACTAGACTTATCTATCTTTCCAAAGCCGCAAGAATGACACTATTATCTATTATTAGCTGTGAGACATAACTGTTCAAAGTTGAGGTTTCTGCACAGTCTAGAATTCTAGAACAGTTTCGGTTATGCCCAGTTTTAACTAATTTAACGACATAATCTGTTAATATGATCTAAACGAAAGTTGTAGATAATTTCTTTATCTTTCCAACGGTGTAAAGAACGTCCCCTTTTGATTTCTGTAACTCTATATATGACTGATTTTCTAAACTGCTGATGTTGGATATCGCCCAGAAAAAAATTCAGATTCAATTATCTCTCGTATTTATCATGTTGGATATTACTAAGATTTGTTTCTATATCTTGGAATGCAGATGGCAGCAAGGGGTTGAGGCAGAGGCAGAGGCCATGGCACGGGTGCTAATGCCCCAATTTCTATAGAAGAGCTCATGCAGACTCAGAACGAGATGATGCATGCCTTTATGCAACACCTTCAGCATCAACCTGCACCACCACCATCGGTCCATGTGAGGGATAAGCGTGGAGAATTTATGAAGGGAAGACTTCCGGTATTTACTCACACTGCTGACCCTATGGAGGCAGATGATTGGCTACGTGCTGTGGAAAGACAACTGAACATAGCACAGTGCAATGATATGGAAAAGGTGTTGTGTATGCTTGTGGACAACTTCAGGGAGCAGCTCAAACTTGGTGGGAGTCATATCAAGCTACTCGTCCCAACAATGCTCCTGCTATCACTTGGCAGGAATTTTGCAGAGATTTTAGAGCATGACATATCAATGAAAGAATGATAGAGCTTAAGCAGGAGGAATTTAGATCTCTCAAAATGGGCTCCATGATTGTGGCTGAGTATCATGATACATTTGAGCAGTTGGCTCGCTATGCTCCGAATGATGTTAGGAAGATGCTGATAAGCAGCATCTGTTCATGAAAGGTCTCTACTATGAACTCAGGTTGCAGTTGGCTGGAAATACTATCCTACCTTCCAAGCTCTTGTGAATCGTGCTATTGTGCTAGATAATATGTGCAAAGGTCAGGATAAGAAGAGGAGGATGCTAGCATAAGGTTCTGGTAGTAACAACTGCTAGCATTTCAATTCTCAGCAAGGTTTTCAAGAGAGGTTCTAGGGACCAATTAGTCAATGGAACCACAACCAGCAGCCTCAGCATTTCCAGAACCAACCACAGCGGGTCTTCTTGTGGATAAGGTTCGGTCCTAGAGTTTAAAGAATGTGAGATGGACAGTGGGAATTGAAGTTTCTTGCCTAAGCGAATTTTTAGCTTCCCAGATTGTCCTTCATAGAGAAGTCATCTAAAAGGTTGTTCTATCAACAGGTTGAAGTCCCATGTGTCAAAGATATAAAAGCTTAAATGTATTGGGGTTCCTTCTACCTGGATGGGTAGGATGTGTAGGATTCCAAAACTAGGGATGATATGTCCTGAGAGACTTCTGATCAATTTTATTATCAGGATTAATGTCATGTCTTGTATTAAATGTTCTGCAAGAGACATAGGCATGATGTTTATCCCCACAACTGGATTATAGAGAGCATTTATTTGATCTGTATTGATTATGCAATGAATTGGAATAGAAGATGAATCTAAGTGGATTATTTCAGTGGAAAGCTTTGATTCTTCTAACCATTCATTACTTATAACCGATACTAATTCTCTTGAGGTTCTTCCAGAAGGAATATCCTCAGGGGGATCAAAAGACTTTCTAGAGTTTCTCTGTGGCCTCTTCACAGAGTGATAATTCAAGATGTTTCCAAATTCGGTAAAGAGATCAGGTTCTATGTCTAGCATAAAATCTGGAAATGGAATTTCTTCTTTTTCTTTCTCTAGACATGTGTTAGCTAAGGTAGACGATGTGTCTGGTGAAGGGTTGGTTTCAGCTAACTGGGTTGAGGCTCTACTTCTAGGAGGTAATCTAATTTAGTGGATAGGATTTGATCTACGATTAATCTTGGTTTCTCAGAAGAGACATGCAAGAAAGATCCTTCTAATGTAGTGTTGAGCAACTTTCTACTTTCTCTACTCAGACCCTTATAAAAATGTTGTAAAAGAATATGGTCTGGTAGACTAAGGTCTGGGTCGGATGCTAAAAGTATAGTAAATCGATTCTAGGCTGAAGCCAAGGTTTCTTTAGATTCTTGCTTTATAGTGAGAACCTTGACTCTAAGGTCGATGATTTGGGAGATAGGATAGAAATCTAGGCAAAAGTTGGAACGTAAAGATCCCAAATCTCCTTGTTGCTTACCTACGGCTCTATTATACCATTGTCTAGCTTTTCCCTTTAATGAAAAAGCAAATAGCTTCCAACAGAGAGTTTCATCAGATATGTCTTCTATGCGAAGATAGTCACATGTTTGCTCAAAGTCTTTAATGTGTAGGTAAGGATTTTCAGCTCCTTCTCAGGATAGGCTTTGGACCAACACAATCAACCGTGGACTCAGCCTATAGCTACATGTTTGGATAGGTTGTGATGACTCATGTGGCACTAGGCTAGTCTCTGTGGTGCAGAGAACTGAAGGATAGGAATGGAATTTAAGGTATCCATAAAAGAAAAGGTAAGATGTAAGAAAAGGTGAGATAATAGAAAAAGGTAAAAGTGTGACACAAGATAGAGTAAGACAAGGTTATCTAAGCAGACCGTCTTTCTCCCCGGCAACGGCGCCAGAAATGCTTGTTGATATTAGTTACCCACACAAAAAAATCAAAGAGAAATAATCCGCAAGCATATGGATATCGGTGAGTACTTCACCCAGGAGATAAGTCTAGAGTATCGTATTTATTTTTTACCACTAGGAGAAAGCGTGCAAAAGACTAACCTTTTATCCTACCTACTACCCATGGGTTGCAAGACAAGATAGCGAGAATTAAGCGATATAGAGAGAACTCTTTCTTCAGCCTTCTTCTAACCTATGGTAAGTGTGTAGATATCGTTCTAAGGGGAGTAACTAGAGAAAAGAGACACCTCAAAGAGTGCTTAACCCTAGTACCATATACCCTACCTGTCGGCATCTGGACTGGGGTCTAGGCACTAACAAGTGATGAATCTGCGTGCCCCCTTAACCAAAATGGTGATGCAAGAAAACACAGAGGGTTTATACTGGTTCGGGCCTTGGATGCCCTACGTCCAGTGAGAGAGTTGGAGTCTATATTGCCTTGCACCTGAGAGTGAAAGTAGTAGGGGAGTACAAGCTAGTTGCAAGAGACGGATGTGTCCCAGGTCTCGGCTTAGGGAGTGAGTGAAGGGGTGCTCAGTGTCATAAGTCCTCTATCTCTATGCGAGTGGAGTGGAATATGACAGTGTGTGGTGAGTTGTGTGTTCATGTGTTGCTTGAGTGCTGCGTGTGTCCCCTATGGGGTGCCCTGCCTCCTCTTTTATAGTCACAAGGGGTGGCAGGGCTTTTACATGTGTAAGTCTGTAATTTATCCTCAGTGTACAGTGGAGCGATAGTGCCGCTGAGAGGTACCAGGGTGAAGTCATCCGGGTCGAGGCCCTGCTCACCCAGAGGGACCTGGCCCTAAATCAAGCCCGAGATGAGCTTGCCGAGGTTCAGTGCCAGGCCTCTCAGTGGCAGGGTCAGGCGGAGGCGAGCGCGAAGCGAGTGGAAGGTAATGGTGGTGACCTTACCATGGTCGCTTATGTGTAAATCTGTACCTTATTTTTGCTTTTTATTGCAGAGCTGGAGGGGAAGGTGACTGAGGCAGTCTCTACGGCTGATGCTCTGCAGAAGACCTGCGATGCCGAAGCCACAAAACGCTCGACTCTGGAAACCGTTGTTGCCTCGGCATGCGAGGGGCTCAGTGTCGAGGCGGACCCATCGGGGTCTTCCTTGCGCGGGTGTGTCGAGGCCTTGTACTCCCGGGTCAGCGAGAGGCTAAGGGACGCCCTCCACACCGGGGTGAAGAAAGCCCTGCCCGTGGTGAGCTCCCACTACATCGACATTGATCTGCCGGTGGTGAGCAAGGGCTATGTCGTCCCTGATGATGAGGAGGAGGCCAGGGAGGAAGTCTAGAAGCTCTCTGACGTCGCGGAGGTCACAGGAGATGCCTTGGCTGCCTTCTTCGACGCAGAAGTCGTGCTCCCCCCTCGGTGTGCGAGAGCCTGAAAAGGTAGGACCATAGAGCCCTTGTAACTGATTAGCTTAGTTTGTAAATATTCACGGCCAGTAGAGCCTTATTTCATGAACTTGATATCTATATGAATATTTATGAATGTTTTTCTTATGTTTTTGTGCTTCTTTTTCCCATTGGAGCCGACCTTGCCTCGGCGGCGCGAGGTAAGGTGAGCCGCCAAGGGTCTGATCTTTTGGTTTGAACGTTCTGAGCCCAAACCTCTTCCCTATTTCCTAATGCTTTTAGTCCCTCCGTGGGACTTTTTCTAAAATCCAAACAAACTTATCTCCCGGTCTTAAGGGGTGAGTAGAAAAAGGTCTTAGACCGTAGGCGTGGATGGTGTTTTAGGCTCGTTCGCCTTTAAGTCTAGGGGGTCAGTTTGTGGTTTTGAGCTTCTTAAGAACAGGGATAAAGGCTTGGGTCGGAAAAACTCTAACTTAAACAAAAAAGAGGTTTGCGACAATAGGGGGTTCCCCCCATATAGCCCCCGAGGGAGGCTCAGGCTCTGCATGGGTAGAGCCGAGGCTTACTCTTAAGGCAAAAGAAAAAACTGGTATTGAACATAGTCCACATCTTATTACTTTTTCAAGATAAGTATAAATGATTTCTTTACAAAACTTAAGGGTAGAAGCGACATAGCTGCTCTATGTTGCACGCGTTGTTGTAGACTTCTCCTTCTTTGTTGGCGAGCTTGTAAGTGTGGGGTTAGAGGACTTCGGCGATGACGAAGGGTCCTTCCCAGGGAGGCGTGAGATTGTGGCATCCCTTGTTGCTCTGTCTGAGCCTCAGCACCAAGTCGCCGACCCTGAAGGCACAGCCTCAGACTCGTCAAGCATGGTAGCATCGGAGAGCCTGCTGGT
The DNA here is from genome assembly GCF_000003195.3 of Sorghum bicolor. Classification (NCBI taxonomy): domain Eukaryota; kingdom Viridiplantae; phylum Streptophyta; class Magnoliopsida; order Poales; family Poaceae; genus Sorghum; species Sorghum bicolor. The sequence continues at coordinate 13,923,472 of NC_012872.2, forward strand.
ACTTAGCCGAGTGTATAAGAGCTACATCCCTGGCCTCGTCCGGCTGGTCCAACACGTCTTCTTGGAATGTTTTGTAGCTGTTTTCGTCGTATGCTTGTACCCTTGGTGACCCGTACTCAAGGTCTGTGAGGAGAACAGCCTTGGACCCGTAGACCATGAAGAACGGGGTGAAGCCCATAGCTCGGCTTCGAGAAGTCCTTAGACTCCAAACGACGGTCGGTAGTTCTTTAAGCCATCTTTTCCCAAACTTGTCCAACCGGTTGAAGATCCTGGGCTTTAGACCCTAGGCGTTTTGCTCATGTGTTGTGGGACTACGACGCGGAGCTTTCCGCATTTTGTACCACTGCCTGCTCTAGGAGGCCTCAGAGTCCCTGGCACACTCTTCTTCCCTCAGGGGTCGATGGCTTGGGCATCGCCCTGAGGAGCAGCGCGGCGGCCATCATGTTCTGGCTGGCCGTGCTAAAAACTGGTGGGTCATCCCCACCGGCATCTTCGACAATGTGTCGATTGACATCGCGGGTGCGGCAACTGGCTGCTCCTCCGTCCTCTCGTGCAGACTGATCCTGCTCTAGGGTCTCGTGTAGCTGTCGTAGGCGTACGCGTTCCTCTTCGAGCCTAGCCTCCAGCTCGTTGAGCTATTCGAGGTCAGGTCGTCGATCCCCTGCCGGGGCAGATGCGGCTCCTCGGGCCCCAGGATAACCTACGAGCGTCGTGTTAGGAGGGGGAGTCACATTCTATCGCTCTGAGGGTCCTGCGCCGCCTTGATCATTCAGGGATGCTCCGTCAACCTCGATGTTGAAGCACTCTCGAGACGGATCGTAATCATCCCCATCAGAGTCGGAGTAGCCGAGGCAGTAGTTGCTTGCCTCAAGGAAGCGCATGAAAGTCTTCGAGTCACCGAGGCCAGAGAAATCAGCGCCAACCCATGCATCTTCTCTCGAGGAAGCTTCCTCAGGATAAGATGACACGGATGGGGTGGCAATGAGATCAAGGGTAGACCTTAGGTGATGCCCTGGGAGATCCGCATACGCACTCAGTGAGGTGCTTACGGAGGAGGCATAAGAGGCGGCTGCGTTCTTGAGCCCATAGGGGAGCACAAGAGGCATAGCCGCGGGTCCTCCGGCTGTCGCCTTAGGTTTTGAGGGCGACGCGGGAGGGAACTGTGAAGTCAAAGCCCTCGGGTCCCCCTTTCGAAATGGAGGTGGAGGCTGTGCTTTGCCCTTTGATCGGGGTGGAACAGGAGGTCGCGCTGCCCCCCTAACAGCCCTTGGAGTAGAGCTTGAAGCTCCACAGGATCTTCCCCTAGCACAGTGTGGGCTAGAGGAATGGGCGATCTGATGAGGAATGTGCGGGGGGAGAGCCGGACGAGTCCTAGCTTCAGCAGCGGGGTCAGAGATCCTAGACCTGTGACGCCCGTGCTGGGCTCCCCCTGCATGATGTCCCAAGCGCCTCCCACGCACTGGCTGGGGCGGGAGCGGCTCGGGACGCAGCTCAGCATCATCACGAGGCAGGAGGAAGACTATGTCATAGCCGGAGCCAAGAGACATGAACTCCAAACTCCCAAACATCATGATGGTGCCAAGGCAAAGTGGGCGAAATCCATCCGCCATCCGGGCTTTTCCTAGCAGGAAAAGAGAGAAACACGTAGAAGGCCCCTACCTGGCGTGCCAACTGTCGGTGTCTGGACTCGGGGTCCAGGCACTAACAAGTGATGAATCTGTGTGCCCCCTTAACCGGAATGGTGATGTAAGAAAACACAGAGGGTTTATACTGGTTCAAGCCTTGGATGCCCTATGTCCAGTGAGAGAATCAGAGTCTGTATTGCCTTGCAGCTGAGAGTGCTTGTAGTAGGGGAGTACAAGCTAGTTGCAAGAGAAGGATGTGTCCTAGGTCTCGGCTTAGGGAGTGAGTGAAGGGGCGCTCAATGTCCTGAGTCCTCTATCTCTATGTGAGTGGAGTGGAATATGACAGTGTGTGGTGAGTTGTGTGTTCGTGTGTTGCTTGAGTGTTGCATGTGTCCCCTATGGGGTGTCCTGCCTCCCCTTTTATAGTCACAAGGGGTGGCAGGGCTTTTATATGTGCAAGTATGTAATTTATCCTCAGTGTACAACGGAGCGACAGTGCCGACCCTATGGGGATCGACCGCCTTGTCCTTGTGGTGTAGGTGACGGCGTGGTCGTCCCTGTTGGAAGCGTCGCTGAGCCCTGTTCGGGTCGTGGAGGTCAGATCTGAGGCCCTGTGGCTTGTCCTGCAACAGTAGAACAGTAACTACCAAAGTATGGTTTACAGTGGTAGGGGTTAACTCCTCCCATTCCTCCTACTGTCGTGCAGTGCTCACAGTGACAAGAGGTGAGGTGCTACAGAGATGGGAGTTGTAGGACTAGTGGGCGACGTGCCCTGCTGCAGCGTGGGAAGCATGGCACATGTCGCATCAGGGGTACGGCCGCCGTGTGTTAGAAGCCTGGCGCCAAGGCCGAGGCTCGGGCGAGGCGTTGATTGCGCTCGAGGCTAAGGCTCGGGTGAGGCGTTCATTGCACTTGAGGCCGGGGCTCGGGCGAGGCATTGATTGCGCTCGAGGCCGGGGGCTCGGTCAAGGCATTGATTGCGCTCGAGACCGGGGGCTCGGTCGAGGCGTTGATAGCGCTCGAGGCCGAGAGCTCGGTTGAGGCGAAGATTGTGCTCGAGGCCAAGGGCTCGGTCGAGGCGCTGGTTATGCTGGGGCTTGGGGTACGTCGTTGTTCCTTTTTGCTGCTTTTTCCCTCTTAATTTGGGTATCCCAGTTTATGGTACCCAACACTACCTTACCTCCTTTCGGGACGTGGACTACTAAGACCCAAGAGGATTGTCACTTCCTCCAAAAGGCTACCACAAATCCAGCCAAGCAAGGAGTATCTACGAGTATTCCTAGCCCAAGCACCACGCTTACGCTATGAATAATTACTCTATTCCCTACGCAAAGCGAATAAAGTAAACTCGTAAACCAAAGAACAATAAGAACAATAACTTACTAGTATCAAAAGTTGAATTGTCGAACGATTCTAGAACCAAGCCTCGGGTTAGGAGACTTGACCCCGAAGATACGAAGAAGAAGGCACCGACAGACCGGGCTTCCTCAACTCCTATCTTCACCCTATACTCTCTCAATCTCTCTTGTTGCTATCACCCTAAAGAGACAGATCCATTCGAGGAACCCCTCTGTCTAACTCTCTCTAGAAAATATGAATTAGGGTTTCTAAATCTCTCTTGTTGCCCACCCTTGCCCTATGACATATGGGTCCCACCTTTCAGGTGGTGGCTCCTAGAGTCTTCTAGAGTCTTCTTGAGTTGACGTTCCGGTCTTCTCTCTATGTAAATCTGACATGTGGACCTTCTTTTGTTTTTTTTGGTAACCCCTTGTAGAAATAGACAATCACCAAAACTCATGGAATTCTGTTAGTGATAACCCTATTTCTACTGAGTGCTTGCAAATAGGTCCTTTTTGATGTTAAGTTGATGATTAAAATTAGGAGTTATCTACCGTCAACACTCATATAATATATACATGTGAAGGGATGTCTCTAAGAGACAACTATTCACCAAAGGATAGACTCTTTGGTGACATGATTAATTGCTAATCTCTAACACTAATCCTAATTGCTCATACGAATGGATGAGATCATTAGTGAATGGATGCCTATTGGGAATAGGTGTCATTTCACAACAAGCGCGAGCAGGAACGGCTTGGCAGGGAGGTTGTGCTCAACGGCAAGCTCTAGCATGAACTTGGTGAGCATGACCTAGTAGGTGTCGTTGGTGAAGAGTGCACGGGAGAGCACAGTGATGACGCAGAGGAGAATAGCAGGTCGCAGCTGCCCTAGCGTTCACCATGCCAGGAGTTTGCCTAGGTGCTTCAACATTCCAACACCCTTGAGGTATCCGCCCACCATCATGGTGGTGAAGAGCAGGCCTAGCATCGCCCCAGCCATGCGCCACCATCAGGACACGTTAGCCCAACCCTCAGGAGTCGTTTTTTCAAACGCTGTGGAAGAAGGGATTGTGGGAGGTAAAGGGAGTCTAGATCTCATCGATCCGGCCATCACCGTCTCACCGAAGCTCCGGCGGCGTGGAAAGAGGAGGTGCGGCCGGTCTTCCCCACGCGCGTGTGGGAGGAAAGGCCGCTAGATGGACAATGGGAGCCCTTCCTACTCTGGGAGGCCGTGTAGAGGAGGTGGCCTAACGCCGGCATCGAGAGCCAAAAGGCGTGGCGACGTCCATGGGAGACGAGGAGGGGCAGGGGAGGGCATGAGTGTGAGATAGTGTGGTGGACGAGTGGGGTAGGATGCCAGGCAGACATGGACCCACTTGTCGGCGCAGTAAAATATTGGCCAAGGCGGGAGGAGCCAAGGTAGGTTTCGTCCTATCGGTAGACCTGGACATTTACCTATGGGTGGGGGGTTGGAGGAGTGAAGGCGAGCGAAGCCAAGTGTGGACAATTGTCCTACAAATGTTTTAGTTGTAGAGAAGGCAGGCGAGTGACATGCCTCTGGGCCACATGTTGGCCCAACCAACGAAACCGGAGGACGTAGATCGTGTACAGGTTTCCCATGGTCGGCTAGTAAAAATAGCCGCAAATATAGCTATTCCATACTTTACATTACAAAGAACAAGTAGATGATTAGAAGCCCATTGACATCCTTTCGTCAATAGAGCTCCCAACAATGCTTTACATTACAAAGAACAAGAAATGTTTCGTCAATAGAGCTCCTTAGCTATGCTTTACATTACAAAGAACAAGTAGATTGATTAGAAGTTCAATGAAAACATTTCCTCAATAGAGCTTAACAAAAATCAACTAGGGAATAAACCACTGCATCCTACCAGGCTACCACTCTAAATTCTTTTTATTTTTTCACTTTATCTCTAAAAATTATTTTTACTTTTTTCACTTCATCTCTGGACAGCGGCGAAGCCAGGCTAGAAGACCACCCGGGTCTTGGCTGAAGCAAGGTGGGGTAATTAGGAGCAAATAACAATCATGTACAGTGATTTTCTCTTTGTTTTCCAAGATCTATCGGGGTTAGTGGACCCCAATAGCAAGCCTTAGCTTCACCTCTGTCTCAAGGTAATAGAATTTTAAGAGCGGGGTTTGAGATTCTCATAGAAACATTTCAGATTCAGATTTCCATAATGAATCAAAATCACTTTGTGGAACTATTTGGCTAGCTTGTTAGATCCTCGAAACTAGAACTAGACTCAAAGAAAATAGTTTTGGGGTGTTTCTCTACATGCTAGGACAAAAACATAAATCAGTTCCAAGTGATTCTCTCGGAAACAGTTCTCTTTGTGATATTTAGCAACGATTATAATGATTTCACTGAGAATCTAAAACGTTTCTCGCTGCCAAACACACCCTTAGAATCTAGCATTTACAATATTTAACTAAGAATTAGTATAACTCCAACCAATGATATTGGTTTGTTTTAAAAGCATCTTATGGCAACAACCAGCTAATAAGATGATCTGTTCTTCTCGAACAATAAATGTGACTTCAGTTTGATATGTAAAGATACTCTCTACAACCAAAAATCAATCAAAACCGGACAGTAGCAATCAAAACCTCGTTTCCATCCTTATTGACATTGACCCAATCGCAAGGAGAGGCGCACGGCTTTCAGTATACTCGAGCTCCTATGGTAGTTGCATCCAGTCTGCCGCCTATATTGCTTAGTCATTAAACTTCCTCCTGCATTCAAAAGGGTCCTGGCAAACAAGATATCATCATTTACTGAGATTCAAAATAATAATAATAAAAGTCTGGGTGGCAGCATTTCTTACTATATAAGTTGCCTTAATTAACCGTTCATTGCAGTATTCTCCATCCAATGCCTTCTTTGCAGCTGCCGCATAACTTAGAGCAAATCCAACACTACCCTATATGCACTTGGCAAATCCTAATTTTTGGCAAAACATAGAAAAAGCTCCTCCAACACTACCCTATATGCACTTGGCAAAATAGGATGCTTGGCAAAAAGAAAGCCAACTGGCTCAAATTTAGGAGCGTTGGGAGCGCTTGGCATCCTGCCTACGCGGTGGGACCCAAACATTCAGCATGCACGCATGCCTTAAATAGATTGCAACTTTTGCATAAAAGTCCCTCTGATTTTTTCAGAAATCACAAGATAGTTCAAATTTGCCAAAAAATAGCTAACTGTTGGAAAAGCCTCTTTTTTACACTTGGCATTTGAGCTTTACACTTGGCAAAATCCAAGATTTGCCAAGTGAAGTTTAGAGTAGTGTTGGAGTTGCTCTTACATCTCTAAATCGCACGTAAACTTTACCAGCATAGCTGTAAAAGTTCAACCATTGTAAAAAGTACATCGTAATATTATCAAAAAATCTATCGTCCATATTTATTAGTATTATACACATGCTAACTTACGGGTCAACACCAACATTCGTCACTGTACCACCTTTGGTGGCACACATCTCATGAGCATCAGCCTTGACATCCTTCAGTAGAACAGAGTCCATCTGCAAAACAGATACGATTGTGTACGTGTTACTGCATGGTTTATGAGACACTGACTAATAAGTGTCCAGATGTACCCCAAAGGCCCCAAAAACATTGTTTGCATGCGCTCAAGCAAAGCCAAAGAAATGAATGGTTATTAAATATAAGCACAACAATAACCAACCTTTAAAGAATCAACGAATGGTTCAACCACACACTTGTCAAACAAGTTTTCCAACACTAAGCATAACTGTGGTTCCACACTCGGTTCCTGTGCCTCACTAAGATAAAAATGAAACAAAGAATGAGCCGAGACGAAATAGGGGTACGGAAATATGTTAAAAGTACAATTCAGCAGCAGGTGAATGATAAGTTAAAAGTATAATTCAGCAGCAGGTGAATGATAACCTATCAATAGCATCTTCATGATTCCTTTGAATAGCCCAAGTTCAAAACGCAGTTATGACACAAGCCAAAGCAATCACTTTCGAAATAATTGAAGAGATTGGTATTTCACCAACTCATTGTGCGCAAAGAGGATGCCTCATCAATGAATAATTCAGTTGCGAAGAAACAAAGGTGAAGGCTGATCAAACAGTTGTCGAAATGGCACCTGACGTCCTGGCCGTGCTTTCCTCCATCAAGACGTAGTTTCCTGTCACCCGGGCTTTCTTCAGGGGGGCTGTCGTCGTGGCGACGGTGGCTGCTCCTGTCGTCGTGGCGACGGCTGCTGCTCCTGTCGTCGTGGCGACGCCGGCTGCTCCTGTCACCGTAGTCGTCGTCCTTGTATCGGTGGTGGTGGTGGCGGCGGTGGCTCATGGCATCGTGGTCGCCGTGCTCGCGGTGCATCTCCTCCTCCTGCCGGTAGTCGCGGATACGACGATCCGGGCTACCGGGGTGCCGCGTCTGAACATTAGATCGCTTCGATCGACGTTGTGCTTCGTCGGGATCCTCCTCTCGGCCACTGCTTCGGCAACGGCGAGATTCTCGGACCCTATCGTCCTTCTCGGGAGCCACAGCCACCTTGGGTTCCATGGCGCCGTCACCTGAGATCCGAAGCATATAACAAATCAAAGCAACACCAAAACAACCAATTGAACGGGGTAGTAATAATGTAATAGATTTCTGGAGAAAGGCAGGAGGCGCCAAGGGAAGAAGGACGATCCGTAGATCTACCGGTGGCGAGAGGAAAATACACCGGCCAGCAATAACAACGAATGCTCGGCGAACCACCGCCCGGCGAAGCACCAGGCGATTAGGAGTGGAGCCGGCTGCCGGCGTGAGGGAGCAGGGAGTCGAGGCGGCGAGGGATAAACCCTATGGATCTGAGCAACTAGCAAGAGGATGCTCTGCAATCTGGAACGCAGGCTCTCGAAATAAGCCCAGTCCAAACTGGTACTCCCATCAGCCTGTCTATATTGGGCCGGGACAAATGTTGGCAGCCCGTTATTTCGCTTGACGTAAGCCTTATCAAGTATGACGAAGCAGGCTGACGAGAGTGGACAGCGGCAAGGGATCAAGAGTACGAGTATGTAATAAAGACCAATGGTTTCATTCTGAGAAAAAGATGCACCAATGGTTTCTCACCTTTTATTTGTTGATGATTCTTTAATCCTTATGCATGCTGATTGGCAAATTCTGGTCAATTGTTGAGAGACAAGTCAAGTTTTTTTTTTATTTGGAAACACAGAAACTGATGTGAAGTTAGAGGTATGTGATGACAAATATCTGGGCATACCTACATTAGCACGAGCAGCAAAAAGCAATTATTTTTGCCATCTCATCGATAGAATTGATCAGTGAGTTTGGCGAATGGAAGGAGAAACTTCTAAGTATGTGTGGAAATGAGGTTTTAATTAAATCCATCGCTCAAGCCGTGCCAACGTATATGCGATGATAGTCTTCAAAATCCTGAAAGCAATATGCAAAGGGATGACAGATGCTATATCACATTTTTGGTCGGGTGCTGAAATAAAAAGAGAAGGATTCATCACTAGTACACAGATACTCTAAGCCGGTGGGGGCAAAAAATTTTCACAGACGGTTTTAGTTGTAATACGTCTGTGTTGTAAATTTGTACGGCAAGATTTAAAAACCGCCTGTGTAAATAGGTGCGGTTCACATAAGAAAACCGCCTGTGTTAATGCTCCATTTACACAGGCGGTTCAGTTATGTGAACCGCATGTGTAAATCCATTAACACAGGAGGTTCACATAAGAAAACCGCCTGTGTAAATGGAGCATTAACACAGGTGGTTTTCTTATCTGAACCGCCTGTGTTAATAGATTTACACAGGCAGTTCCTTAAGCAAACCGCCTGTGCTATTCTTTCTATAAATACCCCACAGCCCCCTTCTTCCTCCTCGGGGCAGAACTGTAGCTCGCAACCACATTCCATTGGAGCACATCTTGGAGGTTCAGTTTTTCCAAAATACAAGGGGGGAGGTTTTGGTCTTTATTTCTTGGAAGGAGGTGGCTAAGAAAGGTTAGTTGATGTCTCTAAAGGCTCTTTTTGTGCCCTCTTGCTCAATTAGAGCTACTTTTTTGATCTAGGGTTTCACCATGAGAGAGAGAGTAGAATAACTAGGTATGGACTATATTTGCTCAAATGAGGTTGCTTAAGATGGTTAGATGAAGTCTCTCCTCTCTCTTTTTCTATGTTTTCTTCTCTAATTAGTGAATCCAAGAAATATATATGTAGTGGTTTCCATGAATGGTGTTTCCATGCTTGGGAAGAAAGAGAAAGATAAGTTTTCTATTGTTTAGGGTGTTATTTTTTATGTAAATTTGATTTCATTATGCAATATACATTTTTCATGTATGAGGTTGCTTAAGATGATGCCTCTCCTCTGACCATTTCCATGTTTCCTTCTCAAATTTAGTATAGTGAATCAAGGTATATATTTAGTTGATTCCATCAATGGTGTTTTTCTACCTTGTCAATTTGATTTAGTTGTTATTTTTTTTTTGAATTATTACTTAGGGTTTTATCTTTATTTTTAATGTTAGCTCCGAGGTCTACAAATTGGATAGATATACAAGTTGGAGGGTTTTCATCTTCACAAGTTGTTGTTTGAAAGGTTAGATGACAATTTTTCTAAACTACTTGTTTTGCATTGAGATAAATTAATTTACTAATTTTTGCACAGCTCGTGATGGAGCGGTCCTTCTGGATGTATAACTTATCAAGATTAGATCCATCATACATACCTGAGGTCCATAGGTTTGTTGATGCTGCTAAGAACCATGCTTTGAGAACAAAGACGAAGCACATATATTGTCCATGCATGTAACAGAAAAAACTTGATGTGTGATCATGTTTGTAATTAATGTAACCTTATGTATAAAGTAATAGTATATATATAAATAAATTGCATGTTGCAATGGTTGACATGATCTCTAGGCTTTAGTAGTTTCAATATTATGTATGTGTGTGTGCGTGTGTGTGTGTATATATATATATATATATATGTTGTATGTACATATTAAAATACAAAATGAAAAATAGGGTCTGATGGGAAAATTTAGAAATGGGCGGGAGATTTAAAAATTTTAACACAGACGATTACATAATGAGAACCGCCTATAGAAAGTTCATTTCTACAGGCGGGTTGCGTAGCTGAACCGCCTGTAGAAAGTTCATTTCTACAGGCGGGTGGCATAACTGAACCGCCTGTAGAAATCTATTTCTACAGGCGGTTCTATGTTACCCGCATGTGGAAACTCTTGATTTCCACAGGCACCCAGCGCAGACGGTTCTCCAATCCACCTGTGGAAAGGGGTTGGGAACCGCCTGTATAGTGGTTCTGTGTACTAGTGCATTGGCAAGTTTGGTGGAAATTATGTGTTCCAAAGGGTAAAGGAGGCATGGGCTTCAAGGATTTCCATAGCTTTGATTTAGCCATGCTTGCGAAACAAGTCTGGAGATTATTGTTGTATGACGTAGACTCCCTATGTGTAAGGGTCTTGAGAGCAAAATACTAGCCACATTGTAAGTTGCTTCAAGCATGCAAGGACGAGGAGTGGGAGTTCTTTTACATGGCAAAATATATTAGTAAGCCTAGAATGCTTCAAACTTGGATATATTTAGCGAATCAGAGATGGTACACAAATAAACATTTGGAACGATAACTCGAGGCAACATTTTAGTCTCCACAGTGGATGAACTTATTAATCTGATGATGGTCGGTGGAATGAAGAGCTGATTAGATCTATTTTTCTGGTTTGTGGGTGTGCAGTGTATCCCAAATACCAATTGCCCTAGGCGTGAGGATTTGGTTGCATGGCACTTCAAACGGAGCGGCTTATTTTCGGTGAAATCAGCCTATCATTGTCAATGAAATCACAGTTTTAGAAAAAATATCTAGCAGGAAGCGGCAAGTGGATCGAGGGCAACTCCAGTTTGGCAGCAGCTATGGAACCTAGCGCTACCTAGTAAAATCAATATCTTTGCATGGCATGTACTTCATGGGTGTATCCTGTGGTTGTTAACTCTGTTCGTTGAAATTACTGTTCGCTGATTTATTGTAAGAGAAAAACATCACTGAAAGCCTTAGTTTGATTTTGGATAATTGATGAAACCTATGTGTACTAACATTTGTCATAAGTGAAATACAAAGATAGGTTGGTTCACACCAAGTAATGAAGCTAGATGATGGTCATAGTGATGGAGGTGACCAACAGATAATATTCAAGTGCTCCAACTTAGAAAAGAAGAAAGAGAAAAATAAAATAGGCTCAAGGCAAAGGTATTTTTAATAGGGTCATTTTGTTTTGTCACTCAAGACACCTAGAGGGTGTGAGTGGATTTAGGATAGATAACCGTACTATAAAGAGGGAAAATCTTTAATTGCAATAGTTATCTAGTGTCACTAAGTGTGAGTCTCTGTTGCATATGCATTGCGCTTAGTGACGTGGTGAGAATACTTGAGAAAATCCTAAAAATTATTTGTAAAAATGCTAACTTAAATGCTCAATTGTTTTGGTACTTCGTGGGAGAGTTAGCACCTTGAAAAGGGATATTTAGTTGAAAAACGAGCTACTAGTCATGCCCAAACAACAAGGGGTCGATCGGAGTTATTCACTACCCTACTGAATATTCTAGTGTATGTGCTTGCAACACAGAGGGGTCGATCGGAATTTTCCCTGCTCTACCCGGATATTTTCATGGCCCTACCTGAAAATTTTGGTTGAGCTCAGATCTACTCGCGCCCAACGGTTATGTGCGTGCAACAGAGAGCTACGTTACACGAGTACGGGTACGAGTATCGGATACAATATGTATCGGATACGTGGATACACACTTTCTAAAAACAAAACCCACTAAAATGGTGTATCCGAGTATCCGTATCCGCGTATCCGACGAGTATCGGATACAGATACGTCACCCCCCTTGGAGTATCCGTGTAACATAGACATAGAGTTTTGGCAGGAAATTTAGTTGCCCCACATTGGAAATTTTTCGGTGCTGTAGTTCACCCACGCCAACGGTCAAAAGTGTGTTTGTCTGGAATTATTTCCTACCCGCACTGGAATTTCTCGCGAGACTGGGCTGCTGAAACTGTCAGATGAGTGGCTGGCCGAGGATAAGGTCGGGTCTTACTATACCTCTTCCTTTCTTCTTTCTCAATCCATTCCCCATTCTTGCTCTCTTAAAGAACCTAAGAAAAGCTCTCTCCTCCTCTCTCACTCCCAAGGATTTATGCTCCATTCAAGTGAGAGAGCAAGCTCTAGAGACCGATTTGAGAGCTCCAAGAGGATCTCCTCCCTCTCCTCTCCATTCCCATGGTTGGTTCTATATTTGGTGAGAGGAGTTGAGAAAACCCTAGTGTTCATGCATTTGTGATTCATATTTGTGGCACTAGGTTGTGATTGTAATCGTTGATTTCTTATTACTCTTGGTGATTGCCATCACCTAGACGGTTGTGGATTTGTTGATTGGTGAGGGGATTTGGTGATTGTGTCTGCCCCCAATCAAGGATTTATCTGTGAGGGGTTCTTGGGCTTATTCCCCGGTGGAGTGTCAAAAGCCACTCTAGTGGATTGCTCGTGTCATTGAGCTACCTCACTTGTGGGTAGGTTCTTGCGGTGCCCATTTGTTGGGCTAGGTTTGTGAAACACCTATTAGCCGCCGAACCACCAAGTGTTAGTCGACACAACGGGGACTAGCATGCCAGCAAGCATGTGAACCTCGGGAGAAAAATATTGGTGTCAATATTGTGATTGGTATTCTCTCGTTTGCTACACATTGTGATTGGTTCATCCTCTACACATCAGTATAATTATCACTCATCTCTTTACTTACTTACAAACTAGTTGTAACTAGTAGTACCTAGTTTTAGCTAGTTGTAACTAGTTGTAGAGAGTAGTGACATAGCCATTGCTTGTGCCTAGTGATCATAGCAACTAGAATTATTAGATAGGTGACTTGCAACTCTGTAGAGCTAGAGCAAAATTGCTTTACGCCGTTCGTTATATTAATCCTTTGCTCTAGTGATTTGTAGATCTTTTAAATAGGCTATTCACCCCCCTCTAGCCATATTAGGACCTTTCAAGTGGTATCAGAGCCGTGGTCACCGTTTAATCAAGGCTTAACAACCTTCGGTGTCAAAAGATGGCTCAAATTATGTTCAACCATGTGGGGGCAAACCACCATTCTTTGATGGTACATGCTATGATTATTGGAAGAGAAAAATGAAAATATATTTGGGTTCAATCAATGATCAGGTGTGGGATGTGACCGAGAGTGATTTTGTGATTCTTGATCCCACCAATCTCACCAACCAAGGTAAAGCAAACAAGCAATGCAACACTATAGCTCTCAACACTATATATAATGCAATTGATTCAAAGGTGTTTGAGCAAATCAAGGATTGTGGTAGAGCAAGTGAAGTGTGGAAGTGTCAGACACATATTTTAAGAACAAAATAGGATGCATAAAAGACTCATATGTGCCCCAGGAATAGTCGCACACATAAGTAGACAAATCTCAAATGTACCATTGCAGTGTTTATTACATAGCGGAATATAAAATATCACATAGTCTCATACAAAGATGATAACATAAAGTAAACAACGCTCTCGACGGAAGCTCCACACGGACACTGTTGACTGGTTGACTCCAAACCTAATACTCATAGCGATAGTCCTCATTCCAATCATCATCATTAGCATAACCTGGGGTATTAGAAAATTGCAAGAGTGAGCACATATCGTACTCAACAAGTATAATCAGGGGTTCATGAGGCTCAAATAGCTGACACTGGTTTGACTGCATTTAGCTTTTAATAGTGGATAGCATATTCATAATTAAATAGCAAATGTCAAGGTATCATAAATAATCCATTAATCTCATGATCAAGTGTAAGCATAATTAATCTCATAGCATAAACGATAATCAAATGGACATAACAACTTAATAAGCTCATCGTCGGCGCAGCAAGAACCCCCAAGATCGCTCATAACCGTGAGCACGGCTAGTATACTAGTTTTAACACTCTGCAGAGGTTGCACATTTTTACCCATGAGTCATGATTTACCCTTTCGCCCGAAGTAGCTAATCTCTTAACCCCCTTCCCAGGGAGGTCGGCAGGGATCACTATGAAGCCTTTCAAAAGTTCGTCTAACATGTTAGGGCTGCAAGGTTTCCTTTGCGCGCAGATATAGATACCCCCCCTTCCAAATGGCACAATGACGCGCAGCCTATACACATAAGGACAGGGGCTCGCACTATACCCAAAACGGTTCAGCCCCTCCGCCCTTTCGGGTAATCTCTAACAAGATAGAAAAGGTCTTCATACTGAGCTAAAGCCAGAGCCATTATAGCCCTCATGGTTGCACTGTTGTCCCGGTGATCACTTACAGACAAGATCTCATATAGTTATTTGTCATCGTTTAACGTTCATTGCATAGCTATTAATAATCTTATAAGATCATGGATTATATCAAGCACTAGCACATCTACACCAAATGCATATCAAGTAGGTAACAAGGAATCCAGGTAATAATCATCTATGATTTTGCTAAGGTCGACAAGGTGATAGCATGCATATGATATATATGTATAGTTATAAGTGAATAGGTAACAAGGATGATCCCAAGTTATACTTGCCTTGAATAAAGCTCTCCTGAGCTTGCTGGTCTTCAAAGGCTTGGTCTTGATCATCAACGCACGGCTCACCTTCTATTCCCAAACATCAATCAACAACACGCATTCCAATGTAGACAATCATACACGAAGCAAACAAGCTATAATTAGAATAATACACCAAACAGTGGTAAAACAAGTGTAAAAGTTTATCAAAATGTTCTACGCAACAGTACGATCACACAAACGTAAAGTTCACGAAAATCGGAATTAAAACGTAGAAGATATGAATTTTCCAAGATTTCCTATAGAGAAATAATTAATTAAATGCTACTGCAGAATTAAAAAGTTTCAAAACAGTAAACTAATACTTCTAACATGTAGAGCTCGTGAATACGAATCTAACGAAATTTGAATGGACAAAAACGGAGTTAAAATGAGCATTTTATAAGCAAAACAAAATCAGTGGCAAAACTGTAATTTCTGAAAAACGCATTTGAACTCAGCCGGGAATACGCTTTCTAACTTGGAAAATGGAAACTTGCACAGGACGCCAAGGACCGCGGAGCAATTTACGAAAACTTCCAATGACTCTTTATAAAGAAGTACAGCGAAAGGGTATGTTTTAATCCAGGGCGTTGATCTTGATCTGGACGGCTCGGGCGCGTTTGGGGATGTGACGGGCGGCGGCCGGCCGCCGGAGAAAGCTCCAGCGCGGTGGTGGGCCATGGGCGCCGCCGCGGAGCTCTTCGGCCTCGCCAACTTCTTGTTTCCGAGCACCAAAACATAAACTGAGACCATGGGCGCGCAGAGGAACAAAAGGCGAGCTCACCAGGGCACTTTGCTCGGGCCGGAAGGTAGCACGGGACTCACGCCGCGATGGGGAACGGAGCCGGTCTCGGGAAGATCTCTTTTATGGCGGCTAGGGCACGTCTTCGCGATTTAGATGCAAAAACACGACGCGGGGCATCACGGGGTGCTTTATAGGGGCTCGGTTCGCGAAAAGGGCAAGAAATCGCGCGCGGCGTTCTTGGGATTGGATTCGGCCGTGTCCAGCTTGCTCACGGCGAGAGGAAGGAGGAGAAGGCGTCCGCTGACGTGCGGGGCCCAAGCGTCAGAGAGAGAAAGGGAAAAGGGGTGCGCTGCTGGGCCGAGAAGAAGTGGGCCGGGCCGCGGGGGAGAAAAAGGGAAGGGGAAAGGGGTGTTGGGCTGCGGGGTGTCGGGCTGGAGCCTTTTCTCTTTTTTTTTCTTTTCTGTTTTCTTTTCCAAAAAAAACCTTTTCCAAATAAAATTTTGAATGCAAATAAATTCAAGCCAGAGGCAAACAATACAAAATAAAATATTCTTCAGCATGAATGCATAAACAAGTTTCTAACCTTATGATAAATTTTAATTTTGACAAAAAAATATTTCTTTACTAGATTAAATGCTCACCAAAAATGCTTAATTAAATCAAATAAATTCCTATTATTTGAAATCTAAATTTTTGGGTGTTACAGGAAGAGATTGGAGGAAACATATGAGGGCACACCGGCGGCCAAGAGTGTAAAATTGCATATTGTCAAAGATAAATTGACAAGTTTCAAGATGAAGGATGATGAGAGCATTCCGGAGATGTTTCATAGATTGCAAGTAATTGTGAATGATTTAAAGGCCTTGGGTGAGAAGATAAGTGATGATGATGTATCCCATCAGTTCTTGATGTGCTTACCTCCAAGATTTGAGACACTAAGATTAATCATTATAAGAGGAGGATTGAAAGAACTTACCCCTAACCAAGTACTAGGTGATGTCATGACACAAGAGACATACCGTGTGGAAAGGGAAGGGGTTGACCAAGATGAGAAGAAGGATGAAGACAAGAAAAAGAAAAGTGTGGCATTCAAGGCTAGTTCATCTAAGAGCAAGGGCAAAGCAAAGAAAGAAGAATCAAGTGAAGATGAGGAAGCTAGTGACATTGATGATGAAGCACTAGCTCTCTTTGTGCACAAGTTTGGCAAATTTATGAAGAAGAAGGGCTATGCTGCAAGAAAAAGAAGAGATCAAATAAGATCAAAGAATATATGAGAAGATGCTACAAATGCAAGAGCAAGGATCACATTGTAGCGGATTGTCCCTACAATAGTGACAATGATGAGGATGAAAATAAAGTAAAGAAGGAGAAGAAAATGACATTCCAAAAGAAGAAGAAGGGTAGCAGCTATGTGTTGACTTGGGATAGTGATGCTTCTTCGGACAATGATGATTCTAGTGATGATGATGATAAGAAATCCAAGAAGAAGGCACTTGCAAGCATCGCCATCAACAACAAGACTTCTCTCTTCAACACTCCTTCGACATGCCTCATGGCTAAACCCACTAAGGTACAATATGATGAAAGTAATGATGATTGTGAAAGTGATGATTGTAGGAGTGATGATGATGATGATGATGATAAGTCAAAGGAGGAACACATGGACATGTTGGAGAATGCCCACACATGTCTTGAGATGAAGAGAAAGGAGTGCAAAGAGTTGCGGAAAGAGCTTAAAGCTCTCAAGCAATCCTTTGATGAGCTCCAAGCGTCTCGTGAGAGTCTAAAGGAAGACCATGAGGAGCTTGGCAATGCTCACTCTAAGCTTGAAAAGGCTCACTCCTCTCTCCTCGAGCAAGCTAAGAAAGAGGAAGTTATTGTGACTTGTGACAAGGGCTCTACATGTGATTTAATTAATGAATCTTTTATTGAGCCTATTATTATTGCTTCCACTAACTCTTCTTGTAGCACTTCCACTTCTACCTCATCTACTAGTGATGGTTTCACTTGTGATGCCACATTAATAAATGATAATGAGACCCTCAAGAAGGAGGACAATGAGCTCGCTTGTGCCCTAGGCAATGCCTACGGTGGTGAGGCCCGCTTGCTAAAGTGCTTGGGTAGCCAAAGATTTTCTCTCAACAAAGAGGGATTAGGCTATACCCCCAAGAAAGGCAAGGCGGCCTTTGCTACTCATAAAGCTAGCTTTGTGAAGGGCAATGGTCGGTTTTGCACTAGATGCAAGCAAGTTGGGCACATAGAGCAATATTGCAAGAACAAAAACAAACCAAACAATGTATCCTCAATTAAATTTGATCCTTGTTATATGCTTACCAAAGGTGTTAATGGGGTGCAAGCTAAGTTCACTGGTGCACCAATTGTGGGCTCAAAGAAGAAAGCTATTTGGGTACCAAAGAGTTTAGTCACTAACCTTCAAGGACCCAATAAAGTTTGGGTACCTAAAAAGAATTAATTTTCTCTTGTAGGTGAATTATAAAGCCGGAGGAAGGCATTGGGTTCTTGATAGTGGGTACACTCAACACATGACCGGTGATTCAAGAATGTTCAATTCGATCAACACAAATAATAATGATGGAATTCATAGTATAACATTTGGTGATAATGGCAAAGACAAGGTCAAAGGGCTTGGTAAGATTGCAATATCTAATGATTTGAGTATTTCCAATGTGCTACTAGTAGAAAGCTTAAACTTCAACCTATTGTCAGTAGCTCAACTTTGTGATCTTGGTTTCAAGTGCATATTTGGTGTGGATGATGTAGAGATCATTAGTGTAGATGGCTCTAACTTAATATTCAAAGGATTTAGATATGAGAATCTATACTTGGTTGATTTCAATGCTAGTGAAACTCATTTATCAACATGTTTGCTTACTAAATCTAGCATGGGTTGGTTATGGTATAGAAGGCTTGGTCATGTTGGAATGAAACAATTGAACAACTTGATAAAGCATGATCTAGTTAGAGGCTTGAAATATGTTGTTGATATTTGGTAACGCAATCAGGAAATGATCCACAAGCGCACGGATATCGGTGAGCATTTCACCCGGGAGGTTTTCCAGAGTATCGTATTTATATTTTTACCACTGGGAGAAAGGTTGCATCTGACTAACCAAATCTATTGCTACTATCCCTTTAGGCTACAAACAATGTTTCTCGATGTGAGTGATGTATAGAGAAGACTGCAACCGTAGTCTCATTCTAACCTTGGTAAGGATGATCTACTGTTCTATTGGGGAAGCTTACGGAATCTAGACACCACAAAGGATGTTCGACCCGCTCATATAAACCCTACCCGTCCTGCTAACAAGATATGAGATACAAAGGTAACTCGGAAATGTCACGTTCCTCGTTACTACCACGGTCCAGCTAGTCTGGGGATATCTATGAGTACCCTAGCCTAAACACCACGTTTACGCTAGCAATGATTACTCTAATACTCAACCGGAAGAGGATTAAAGTAAACTCATAAACCAAAGAACAATAAAACAAGAACTTACAAGAATTAGAAGTCGAATTACTGAAGAATCTTAGAAGCAAGCCTCGGGTTAGGAGACTTGATCCCGCAGGTACAACTCGGAGTAGACACCGACAGGCCGGCCTTCCTCTGATCTACACCTCCACTCTATCTCTCTCAATCTAGTAGAAACTAGAAGATCTATTTCTACTTACATTGGTTGCTAAGCCTAAAAAGAAATATTATTTAGAGAAGAGGTTTTCCTTCGAGGGCACCCCTCAACTCTATGATAACTTCTTGTCTCCTCCAGGGGCCAGGGGGTCTCCTTATATAGTCCTCCTCCTCTATGCGTTTTTGGGTCGGTAGGCGATGTGGTACTACGTTATCCTTGATCCTTTAGGTCGGTGGAACGTCGTGTGCGAAAAGAGTCCCAAACGGAGTCCAGGTCAGGGCGGGCGCCCAGGGAAGGAGGGCGGGCGCCCTGGGCCTGGCCCCTTTCGGCCTCTGCTTTCTTCCCGTGGCTTCTGGAGTCTTCTAGATGGTAGAAAATTGTGCGGTGCGTTGATATCTCTATGTAATCCTGACATGTGGGCCTTTCTTCCGTATTTCCTGATAACTCCCTGCAGAAATAGACAAACACCAAAACTTGTGGAATTCTATCAGATAAAACCCTAAGTCTGGGTGTTGGTTGCATTTGGATACTTTTCTTTATTTATTTGATGATTATATTTGGTACTTAAGGACCGTCAACAACTCCCCCAAGCTTACCTCTTGCTCGTCCCTGAGCAAGGATGAACTCAAGAGTTTCTGCAGTGGTTTCATGCCTTAAAAGTACACACGCATTCAAGCAAGATCTCATCTCTGAGTTAGAGTAAACTGTTAAGACTTAAAACTTACTCATTTTACCTTTCACCATGGGGCTTGCAACCATCACTTGTGTCTTGAGCAGTTAAAAGATAGAACGGTCAAGTCAAGCGCCATGTCTCTTATTCTTGATCAGCTATAGCTCTGGAGTTCTTGCAGATTTTCAAATAAAACTCAGAGATTCCTTATATGACTCTCTCAGATCTCTCTTTTGTGGTATTTCTGGTATAATGCATAGTGATATTGCCTTCTCTCTCACCCTACTCTAATAAGGTTTTGATATCTGGAGCTCATAGGTGGGAGACAGCTAATACATACTTACAAGACATTTATTGCATAGTCAAACCATGGATCCAGAGAAACAAGTCAATAAGTCAAATCAAGATGTGCATGTGTGGCGAATGAATGGTGTATGGTGATGATGGTGATAATAATGGTGAAAGTGTAATTCTACTTTTGCTCTTTTGAGGGGATACATACCTTTCTTGCACTTTAAAGCTTTTTGGGGAGAATGATATGCTCTATATTTTCTTTTTCTTTCCTCTCAGGTGGGTATCTTGTACCCCTAATTCTACTGTCGGACACTTGTCCATTTTTACCTCTCGTCTCACTTTTTCTTTTCTTCAAGGTTCCGGGCACTTGCCCCTTTTTATTTCCTCGTATTTTTTTTTCTTTTTTTAGAGCACTCATCTCCTGAAATAATATAGCAAGTGGTAGTAACCAAGATAACTCGAGCATTTATTTAATAGGGAAAAACAGAAATAGGAGAATGTTTTTGGCTATTCTCTCCTGGATAGGAGTAGAATAATTTTAGGTGAATCTGGAGATGGAAATGAGTGGATGTATGTGGATGCGTACTTCCAGAGTAGAAGCAGCATATACGAGTGAACATGCAAGTGAATCTTGATTTTAACCACATGACAAGCTCCTAAGGGTCTACACAGCTTGACCACACTCAATGCTCATAAGCAGTAAAAAGTAAATGTGTGGCTCAAAGTCTAATAAGCATGTATATATGGCTGTGGTAGGATTTTAAACTCTCATCATACAGGAACTCATCATGTGATATTTTAAAGATTTTTCAAAGATAAAATTCTCCAGAATTCTAGCATCTCTAGGAACAGATAAACAGCAGCTCAACCTTCCCATATCATATCCGTTAACAACTTAGACTTTAGATCAAGTACTCTTCCCACAAGTTCAGGTTTAGAGCAAATCTTACTTCATAACAGTTATGTCTAAACTTGAGAGAGATTTCAATTTTAAGAACTAGTCATGGCAGAGCAATTATTCATCATTTCCATGTGAGAGTTTGTCATGAGGGTTCATAGCAAACTTTATTTATTTATTTATTTAGCAAACTAAGCAAAGATATATATATATAAAAGCACAAAATCTTTATTTGGGTTTTCATGATTATGCATCTTTTTATTATTTGAGTAAAGTATAAACGCAAGTAGAAACACTTAGCTGGATAAATGGGGGTGCTCTCCCCCAAGCTGGATTTTGACGTAATTTCTTCTGATGTAGCTAGCAGGTGATGGAGGTATATTTGAATGTCGGCAGCACCTTGACAGCGATTAGGATGTCCTCTGACTGCTAGTCTTCTTTGATCCTTGAATTCTGTGAAGCTCAAATAGACAACAAAGCTTTGTGGAACTGGTTAAGTGTTAGCATAAATATCTAGCCTTTATCATGTTGAGCCTCCTCAATAAATGTTATACTCTTTGGTAGGATTATAAATTTATTTTTATATTTTCATTTTTATAAGATAGGAATATATTTATTTTATTTTTATGCCACCACAGTGAATGTACTTATGGGTTTTATGCCATGAGCATACTCACATGGGGCTTACTATTTTTAACATTTTTATTTTCTTTTCGAGATGATATGAACCTGATTAACTAAGCAAACTATTTTAAATAGTTGAAAGGAAAAAGGATAACTACCAAGTTTACCTCTTGGCAAGGCGTTTGGTGCTTTTAAGTCCTCCGAACGGGACTCTCCGTTTTCTCACTCGTCCTGGGATTCGCTGGATGACGTAGTCGGTGGTTCCGGCGGCGCCTCTTCTTCATGTGTAACTATCTTCTCTCTCCACACCTGACTCGGTGCTACGGTCTCCTCAGGACAGTTCTGTTCAAGCTGTATGTCTTCAGTCCTTATCACTTCTCCTTCGTAGTCTACCCATCCGTTCTTGATGATTTGCCTCCTCTGGTTTTAGTTGCGTCGCCTTCTTCTTGCCCTGACCTGCTTAGAGTCTTCAACTATATAGTTATGGTTAGTAAAATAGCTGCGTACCTTCTCAGAGGGGAAGTACATGTGGACTTCTCCGGTTCCAATGTAGATGATTGCTTTGATAGTGTTGAGGAACAGTCTTCCAAGGATGGTGGGTGGATCGTACTCGTCTTCTCCATGTCAATGACCTAAAAATCATCTGGAGCTGAATGTATATTGGTTGTAGGGACATGGTTCCATGCAGGAGTTGATAAGTGACTGCGGCCATTATGTTGTCGTCAGATCAGGTGTCATAGAGTGTCTTCTAAAAAAAGTATCTGTTGATTGTGCACTCAATGCTTGGAACACCAAGGTCGTCCTTCTTGATCAAGAAAGGTGACTTGAGTCGACGATCTTGACCTCCTCCGACAAGGATCCAATGTTTTAAGTCTTCTGGACAAGACTTCTCACCGTCTTCATCCTTTAGGTGCATCATTTGATTAGGTGTGGACCTAGACGTCTGCACTTCTTGATACAGTGTCACCGATGTTCTTCGTTTGTCTAGCAGTTCGAGGTGCGGCATTGGCAGCATCCTGCTCAGTGTGTTTGTGCTCATAGATCCAAAGTCCTTCACTTGGTGGAGTGTGAGAGTTGTAAATCTCCTCCATGTTTTGTTTGAAGTGTACCTATTCATAGAGACAAGGCAGAGATCAAGTGCATGGGCCCTGTTGGTGGAAAACACCAACAGAACCAAAAGTGTATTTGTTCTTCTCTAACCTTAAACATAGTGAGCAAGACAAAGTTGATGGATCATGAGTGTAGCATTTGAAACATTTGTCAGATCAGATGGCTCAACCTAATGGAAAGATAATCTATCTATATTTATGTTTTGTTTATATCTTCCAAAGATTGAATGTGCAACATTTTAGCTTATATGATTAGGAGTGTGGGATCACGAAGGTAGTACTAAGAATAAAGATTAAAGGACTAAACATGTTGAATTAATTGGGTTGGTTTATTTGGAGCTACAAATCATACATGTTTGTCTCTTTATTTATGTGAATGTTAGAACCAAGGAGAAGCTTATAAAAGCGATAGTCAAGTACCTTAAGATGTTACCTTACTTGAAGAGTGATGGTACAGTATCACCTTGTGGAAGCTTTCGTTTCTTAGCGGTTATGCATCGTGTTTGTGGCACCCTCCAGGATCATCTCTTTATGATGAATGAGCTATGTCTTGCTTGTGCAAGTCATTAAATTTCATGTGTCTCCTTTATCTCCAATGTGAGTTTGTATCTCAGGACTTCCCAAATTGATATTCAAAGTTTTTCTGCAGGGGTTAGTCCGACAAAATATACCAATGTCTACACAAGCAGTTTTTAGTTCAATAACCGAACTAGACTCCATGTCTAATCAGATTAAGGAAGGCTATTTAACCTAAGCACTGTTGATATTTGGGAACGCAATAAGGAATTGATCCGCAAGCGTACGGATATCGGTGAGCACTTCACCCGGGAAATTATCCAGAGTATCGTATTTATTTTTTACCACTAGGAGAAAGAGTGCATCTGACTAACCGGTTTATTACTACTAACCCTTTAGGCACAAAGAATGTCTTTCGATGTGAGTGATAAATAGAGAAGACTGCAACCTTAGTCTCCTTCTAACCTTGGTAAGGATGATCTACTGTTCTATTGGGGAAGCTAACGGAATCTAGACACCACAAAGGATGTTCATCCCACACCTATAAACCCTATCCTTCCTGCTAACGAGATATGGTCTGCAAAGGTAACTCGGAATTGTCACGTTCCTCACTACTACCACGGTCCAGCTAGTCAGGGAATATCTATGAGTACCCCAGCCTAAACACCACGTTTACGCCAGTAATGATTACTCTAAACTCTACGCGAAGAGATTAAAGTAAACTCATAAACCAGAAGAACGATAAAACAAAAACTTACTAGAATTTAGAAGTCGAAATAGTAAAGAATCCTAGGAGCAAGCTTCGGGTTAGGAGAACTTGATCCCGCAGGTACAAGCTTGGAGTAGACACCGACAGGCCGGGCTTCCTCCAATCTACACCTCCACTCTATCTCTCTCAATCTAGTAGAAACTAGAAGATCTATTTCTACTTTACATTGGTTGCTAAGCCTAAAAACAAATATTAATTAGAGAAGAGGTTTTCCTTCGAGGGCACCCCTCAATCTCTATGATAATTTCTTGTCTTCTCCAGGGGCCAGGGGGGTCTCCTTATATAGTCCTCCTCCTCTATGCATTTTTGGGTTGGTAGGCGAGGTGGTACTATGTTTTCCTTGATCCAATAGGTCGGTGGAACATCCCGTGCGAAGAGAGTCCTGAACTGGATCCAACAGGGGGCGGGCGCCCAGGTCACCAGGGCGGGCGCCCTGGGCGTGGCCCCTTTCGGCCTCCGTCTTCTTCCCGTGGCTTCTGGAGTCTTCTAGATGGTAGAAAATCGCGCGGTGCGTTGATATCTCTATGTAATCCTGACATGTGGGCCTTTCTTCCTTATTTCCTGATAACCCCCTGCAGAAATAGATAAACAACAAAACTCGTGGAATTCTGTCAGATCAAACCCTAATTCTAGGTGTTGGTTGCATATTGGTCCTTTCCCTTGTTTATTTGATAATTAAAATTGATACTTAAGAACCATCAACAAATACCCCCATACTTAGGCTTTTGCTCGTCCTCGAGAAAAGGATGGTTAAGAACAATATCTGGGGTAAAACATTTTAAAGCTTTCTTTATATTTGGAGGGTGTTAAAAATCCACTGTGTACCATAGTCAGAGATGTTTATGGTTAAGAGTAAAGATCCTTTCTTCTCAATCCTGTCACTTGGAGTTTTTGTATATTTTTGAAAGAAAGTTAGCATAGCTTTTTATCCGCATAGGTTATTCTCAGACCACTCATTATCTTTTATATATCTCACTGAGGTTGTTTTATTTTGCAAAAATTCTCAAGCATACTTACTTTGCATTTATTGCCTGATCAAAACGGGATCCGAGGAGGGGAATGTCATACTCTTAGATCAAAGACTTTGGAAATTAAAATCTTTGTCAACTCTTGCTGGCATATTGCTTATTAGAGGGACCATGGGCTATCATTTTTTTTAAGTGGATACCGAGGTACCCCTAATTCTACTGCCGGACACTTGTCCATTTTTTCTGCGAGGTTATCGAGCACTTGCTCCTTTTTATTTCCTCGAAAATATCTTTATTTTTGCATAGCCCATGCCTCTAATGCAATAATACTTTGGAAGAGTGAATCTTTCTAAATAAATGTCTTGATCTTAGGAGCATGATAAACCTCTCAACAAGGGTCTAGCTCATTTTGAACAAACTCAATACAGAGGAGATAGCTTTTATAATCATAATTAATATTTTCAGTTTTATCACGCATATAAAACACTGAGGATGGTAGCTAGAGTTTTGAATATTTTGAAATAAATTCTCCAAGTAGCAATGATATCAAGAATAAGAAACTCATACTCTACCATCACATATTCCATATTGACTTAAGTAACACAGGGTTTCTAAAATGATTTTCAATAATAGTTGCAAGTTTTCAGGAAATATTTGAGATTAACCATGATTAGAAATATTTTAATCTTTTTAATTTATCATGTCAGAAACAATATTCTGCATAATCAAAATATGTGTATGTGTAAAGTAAAGTGTGCAGAGTGTGTACCTGAATCGTGGAGTGTGTTTGGCATGTCGAGGGATCTCCCCCATACTTGTTTTCTGCTTTCTTGCATAAAAAATAAAGTAGAGACACACAAGACATAATAATAATAATAATAATAATACTCTTTATTAATCTTGAGGCATTTATTACAAAAGACTAGTAGCAAACTGATAGCAAACTGATGATAATGGCAAACCTAAACCGAATTTAAAGATAGATAACTAAGATGCATTGCCTCAAGGTCTAATCTAGATAACTTAGCGGCGCTCTAATTCCTTAATCTTCTTGTTGGCACTAGCAAGATCCTACCTAAGGCCTAGTATAATGGTGTTGTGGTTAGAGAGCTGCCTAGTGAGGGAATTAATCGAGGACTGGAGGTCTATGATAACTCTGTCTAGCCTGCGAACGTCCTCATCAATATCCATTATAGTCTTGCGACGCTTGGGAGGTGTCTCAAAAGCATTGAGAGCGTGCTTCGGGGCTGCCTTTGGAGGGATGAAATGGACTTTGGCTGCTCTAATCCCTTCAAAGTAAGGCCTTTCCTCCTCCGTAGTGTAGCGAATACTGCTGATCTCGCCACTCCGGTTGGTCTTGACTCCAACGACCCTCTCATTGGGTCTAGGTGGAAGGATCCTTGTGCCGGTTGGCACCTTGATAGTGGTCTTCATCTTGGATGATGATCCTTTGAGGAGTAGGGGTTGTGGCGGTGCGGTGAGAACTGGTTGAGCATGGTAGGATTGGGCGGAGCTGCGTTGGCGTAATGGCATGGCTTCTAGCTGTCGCTCTGTGTTGGCCGGGACGAGAGCACGGGCGTCGGGGTCTTCCACAGGCTCCATGTTGAGGTTGAAGGGCACGACTTCCCAATCATCGTGGAACTTCTCGGCCATTGGAGCAGCAAGGAACTTCCCAATCAAGCTCTAATTGAAGGAGAGAAGGCTTGGTGGCTTGGTGTTTGAAAACTGAGGTCAGGGGTCTGTATATATAGGGGTCAAAAAGTGCCTCTATGGGTTGTTCGGGTTGCTCCCGTCGATGTGCGTGCGAAACTTTCCATCCGAGGGATTATTCGGATTACCATAAGTGCATTTTCCATAACAGAGAAAATCGGGACCGAGGGGGAACAGGAGCTGGGCGCCCGCCCACCTGATCTGGGCGCCCGCCCTCTCTGTGGCCCCTCTGTGGGCCCACTTTCCCGAGCGTGTTTCTAGATGCGAAATTATTTAGAAAAATATATATATGACCCAAAAACATCAGACTAAGAAGGTCGGGCTCTAATTTTCCATGGGAAGGTAAAAATGGACTACGTCAATTTCTTCTAATTCTTTATTGGGCTCTAAAAATAATTTAAGACGTTGACCATTTACCTTGAATAACGTACCTTCGTCATTTTGAAGTGTGATAGCTCCGTGGGATGATGAATTAATTACCTTGAATGGTCCTTCCCATTTGCTCCGGAGTTTTCCATGCCCGAAAAGCTTCACCCTGGATTTAAAAAGTAGTACCTTATCTCCGGGTGTGAACTCCTTCTTCTTGATTCTCTTGTCATGCCACCTTTTGACTCTTTCTTTGTAGATCTTTGAATTGTGATATGCCTTCTCTCGCCATTCTTCCAATTCTGATAGTTGCATTCTTCTATAATCTCCAGCAACATCTAGGTCCATATTCCATCTCTTTATGGCCCAGTGTGCTTTGAACTCTAGTTCAACAGGTAGATGGCAAGTCTTCCCGTACACCAATTGGTATGGAGACATTCCAATTGGGGTCTTGTATGCTGTCCGGTATGCCCAGAGTGCATCGGGTAACTTGTCTTTCCACGCCGTTCCCATTTCATTTACTGTCTTCTGAAGAATATTCTTGATTTGTTTGTTGGAAGTCTCTGCTTGGCCACTTGTGTGAGGATGATAGGGGGTAGCGACGTTGTGACGGATTCCATGTTTTGATAGATATTGCTTGAAGCGTTTGTCGATGAAGTGTGCTCCTCCATCACTTATCACTACTCTGGGGACTCCGAATCTTGGAAATATGATTTCTTCAAACATCCTCTTTGAACTGACGTTGTCGGCATGCTTGCAAGGTAGTGCCTCTACCCACTTGGAGACGTAGTCAACTGCCACCAAGATGTACTCACACTTCTTTGATGGAGGAAATGGACCCAAGTAGTCTATTCCCCAGACATCAAAGAGCTCAATCTGAAGGTTGTTGGTGAGTGGCATTGCATCCCTTGTATTTATGTTTCCGTGCCTTTGACATGGACCACATCTTCTGATATATTGCTTCGTGTCTTCATACATTGTAGGCCAGTAGAATCCACACTGCCAGATCTTTGAATGTGTACGGAATGCTCCATAATGACCTCCATATGGTGAGGAATGACATCTGTCGATGATCTTCCATCCTTCCTCAGTGGTCACACATCTCCTGAGTAAGCCATCAGAGCATACTCGGAAGAGGTATGGCTCATCCCATATATGTGAACGACTTTCTTGAATAAGCTTCTTCTTGTTTGCTCCTGGTGGTACATACACTGAAACCATAAAATTAACAATATCTCCATACCAGGAGTCAGACCTGTTAATCCCGTAGAGCATGTCGTCCCGAAGTGAATCATTGATGGGGGTTTCCTGTGGACTCTTAAAATACATTCTAGACAAGTGATCAGCAACAAAATTTTCTACTCCCTTTTTATCTTTTATTTCTAAGTCAAATTTTTGGAGTAATAAGATCCATCTAATCAGGCGAGGTTTAGCATCTTTTTTAGTGAGAAAATACTTTAGTGCAGCATGATCAGTGTAAACAATTATTTTAGCTCCAACTAAATAAGATCTAAATTTATTAATGGCAAAGACAACAGCCAGAAGCTCTTTTTCAGTGGTTGCATAATTAAGTTGAGCTCCTGTCAAAGTTTTACTGGCATAAGCAATTGCATGATGCTTCTTATTTTTAGTTTGTCCCGATACTGCCCCCATAGCATAATCACTAGCATCACACATAATTTCAAAAGGCAACGACCAATCAGGGGGTTGAATGATTGGTGCAGAGATGAGTGCTTTCTTTAATAAATTGAAAGATGTTAGACATGCATCATCAAATTGGAAAGGAGCATCCTTGGCTAGCAAAAGAGTAAGTGGTCTAGCAATGAATGAAAAATCTTTCATGAATCTACGATAAAAACCAGCATGGCCAAGAAAGCTTCGAATTCCTTTTATGTTCACAGGTGGAGGTAGTTGTTCAATTACTTCAATTTTAGCTTTGTCTATCTCAATTCCTCTTTCAGAAACTAAGTGTCCTAGCACTATTCCTTCCCTAACCATAAAATGACATTTTTCCCAATTAAGGATTAAGTGCTTTTCTTCACATCTTTGCAAAACCTTGTCTAAGTTTTCAAGACAACTATCAAAAGTTTTTCCATAAACAGAGAAATCATCCATGAAAACTTCCATAATCTCTTCAATCATATCAGAAAATATAGACATCATGCATCTTTGAAAAGAAGCTGGTGCATTACATAACCCAAAAGACATTCTACGATAAGCATAAGTTCCATATGGGCATGTAAAAGTGGTTTTGCTTTGATCATCAGGATGGATCGGGATTTGATGATACCCTGAATATCCATCTAAGAAACAAAAGAACGAATGGTTTGCTAACCGCTCTAGCATCTCATCTATAAAAGGTAAAGGAAAGTGATCCTTTCTCGTGGCTTTGTTTAGTTTCCTATAGTCTATACACATCCGCCATCCTGTGACGGTGCGTTGCGGAATTAGCTCGTTCTTTTCATTCAAAATAACAGTCATGCCTCCCTTTTTAGGCACTACTTGCACTGGGCTTACCCACTCACTGTGCGGCACAGGATATATAATCCCTGCATGCAGCAACTTTATAACTTCCTTTATAACTACCTCTCTCATAGTGTTATTAAGTCTACGTTGGGGTTCTCGAGAGGGTGAAACAGAAGGATCTGTTGGAATACGATGGGTACAAATCATAGGACTGGTTCCTGTAAGATCTTGGAGTGAGTAGCCGAAAACTGAGTGATGTTTCTCAAGAATGGTCATTAATCGCAGAGTTTGATCCTGAGTGAGTTTATCGCTAATGATTACAGGGAACTCTGGATTATTGTTTAGGAAAGCATATGTATGACCGGGTGGTAAAGTTTTAAGCTCTATGGGGGGTCTAGGTGTTTCTGCAAACTCATCTAAGGGTTCAGGCTCAGAAGGTTCGGCTTCTTCTTCTGTGAAGAAAGGAGTTTCGTCTTCTAAGTCTGGTTCATCTAAAAGCTCTAGAGATGCAGCCTTTACCTCCTCCATAGGATCAGGCAAAAGATATGATTCGGCCTTATTGTTTAAGGAGTGTGAAATTGTTATTGGGAATTTAAAGGTTTTTCCAAAAGAAATGTGTAGCTTTCCAGTATGACCTTCATAAAGGAGTCTTCTAAAAGGTTGTCCTATCAACAGGTCGAAGTCCCATGTATCAAAGATATAGAAGTTCAAATGAACCATGGAGCCTTCTACCGTAAGAGGTAGGACATTAATAATTCCAAGACTGGGGACTAATCGTCCCGAAGATTCCTTTATGACCTTTGTTGTGGGGGTTAAGGCAAGATTTTTAAATAGTTTAAGTACAGCGTATAGTTATAAAGAATTATAAGCACAGCGTATAGTTATAGAGGGTGTGTCCAAACGGATCACATCAGAGGTAAGCTCTGATTCCTCCAACAATTCGCTACTCATTACTGAGACAAGCTCTCTTAACTGTTGTTCACTTGGTAAATAAATGCTAAACTGGCCGTTTTGGGGTTTGTCAATAGAATGGTAGTTTGAAATGTTTCCAAAATCGGCAAAAAGATCGGATTCTATATCCAGCATGAAGTCCGGTGGTGGAATTTCTTCCTCTTGTGGCTCAGAACTTGGGATAGCTAAAGTAGATGAAGAATTTGGCAGAGTGTCTACTTCGGCTTCGTAGGTTTCATCATGAAGGGTATTATCCATCTCAGCTTCTAGGATTCTATCTAGGATCACTCTAGCTTCATCAGTAGGAATTCGAAAGAAAGAACCTCTAGACATTGTGTGTAGCATTTGTTTGTGATTTTTCTGAATACCTCGAAAAAAGTGAAATAAAAGAACAGGGTCTTCAAGATTAAGGTTTGGACCAGATTCTAAAAGATCAGAAAAACGTTTCCAGGATTTTCCCAAAGTTTCATTATCTTTTTGTTTAAAAGATAGGACTTCGAGTCTAAGGTTGGCTATACGGTCAAGGGAATAGAAATCTAGACAAAAGTTGGCTTGTAAAACTCCCCATTCACCTTGTTGTTGACTTACCTTCTGATTGTACCATTGTCTAGCTTCTCCCCTTAAAGAAAAAGGAAAAAGCTTCCAACATAAAGTTTTATCAGAAATGCCTTCAATACGAAGACAATCACATGTTTGCTCAAAATCTCTAATATGAAGGTAAGGGTTTTCGTCTTCCTTTCCCGAAAAAGATAGGTTTTGAATCATGGCAATCAACCTAGAACTTAACTTATACTGGGATGTTTGGATAGGTTGTGATGATTCCCATGGTAAAAGGTCAGTTACTGAAGGGATCGCAGACTCATGGATCAATTTAGAATTTTGGTTTTCCATAAGGTAAGAGTAAAGAAAATAAATAAAGAATATAAAAGATAAGAAAAGATAAAAGTATAGATACAAGCTAGTAGTAAGACTCAGGTTATCTCAGCAACCGTCTTTCTCCCCGGCAACGGCGCCAGAAATGCTTGTTGATATTTGGGAACGCAATAAGGAATTGATCCGCAAGCGCACGGATATCGGTGAGCACTTCACCCGGGAAATTATCCAGAGTATCGTATTTATTTTTTTACCACTAGGAGAAAAAGTGCATCTGACTAACCGGTCTATTACTACTAACCCTTTAGGCACAAAGAATGTGTTTCGATGTGAGTGATAAATAGAGAAGACTGCAACCTTAGTCTCCTTCTAACCTTGGTAAGGATGATCTACTGTTCTATTGGGGAAGCTAACGGAATCTAGACACCACAAAGGATGTTCAACCCACACCTATAAACCCTATCCTTCCTGCCAACGAGATATGGTCTGCAAAGGTAACTCAGAATTGTCACGTTCCTCACTACTACCACGGTCCAGCTAGTCAGGGAATATCTATGAGTACCCCAGCCTAAACACCACGTTTACGCCAGTAATGATTACTCTAAACTCTACGCGAAGAGATTAAAGTAAACTCATAAACCAGAAGAACGATAAAACAAGAACTTACTAGAATTTAGAAGTTGAAATACTGAAGAATCCTAGGAGCAAGCTTCGGGTTAGGAGAACTTGATCCCGCAGGTACAAGCTTGGAGTAGACACCGATAGGCCGGGCTTCCTCCAATCTACACCTCCACTCTATCTCTCTCAATCTAGTAGAAACTAGAAGATCTATTTCTACTATACATTGGTTGCTAAGCCTAAAAACAAATATTAATTAGAGAAGAGGTTTTCCTTCGAGGGCACCCCTCAATCTCTATGATAATTTCTTGTCTTCTCCAGGGGCCAGGGGGTCTCCTTATATAGTCCTCCTCCTCTATGCGTTTTTGGGTCGGTAGGCGAGGTGGTACTATGTTTTCCTTGATCCAATAGGTCGGTGGAACATCCCGTGCGAAGAGAGTCACTAGGGCGGGCGCCCTGGGCCTGGCCCCTTTCGGCCTCCGTCTTCTTCCCGTGGCTTCTGGAGTCTTCTAGATGGTAGAAAATCGCGCGGTGCGTTGATATCTCTATGTAATCCCGACATGTGGGCCTTTCTTCCTTATTTCCTGATAACCCCCTGCACCAACAGATAAACAACAAAACTCGTGGAATTCTGTCAGATCAAACCCTAATTCTAGGTGTTGGTTGCATATTGGTCCTTTCCCTTGTTTATTTGATAATTAAAATTGATACTTAAGAACCATCAACAAGCACCACACTTAATTTAAAAGCCAATAGAAGTACGTGCAGTACTTCCAAACTAACACTTACTAGGATAAACAAAGGTAGCATGATGGCATTTATAGAGATCTACTCAAGTGGAGTTGAAGTACTGTGATTAGTATTTAACAAATTGAGCATGTCTCAAAGGTAAGGACAACCAACATAGTGTTGACGGTCCTTAAGTACTAAAATTAATAATCAAATAAACATGAAAAAGGATCAATATGAAACAAACATCTAGAATTAGGGTTTTATCTGACAGAATTCCACGAGCTTTGGTGTTTATCTATTTCTGCAGGGGTTTATCAGAAAATATGGAGAGAAGGTCCACATGTCATGTTTACAACGAGATAATTACGTGCTGCACAATTTTCCTCAATCTAGAAGGATCCAGAAGCCACGGGAACGAACGGGACGCGAATCGGGCTCGGGAGCTGGGCGGCCGCCCACCCCCCTTGGGCGCCCGCCCTGGCCAAGAGGCCAATCAGGACTCTGCTTCGGGGCAAGACTCCACCGACCTAAAGGATCAATCTAAACCATACAATCTATGTCGGTTTGATCCAATGGCTCACGTTCACTTGAGGGGACTATAAAACCAGACCCCCTGGCCCCTGGAGGAGGAGAGGAGAAATCATTATTCAGAGGTAGCCATCAAAGTTAGGGTTTAGATCTCTCTCCCACAGAGAATTAGAATTAGCTACTCCCTAATCCTTCAAGTTTAGAGGTTGATTAGATAGCAATTAGAGAAGTAGAGCACTACGCTCTAGATTCGGATCTTCGGTAATAAAGATTGGTATTATTCATATCTTTCTCTAATTCTATTGTTCTAATTGCATTATGTCTCTAATTATTATGTTCTTAGTTTGCTCTAGTTCTATATTTGATATAGTTCTAATTGATAATGAGTTTATGTATAAGTTTGCAAAGCGCTTAGCTCTTGTCGCGAGGGAGTTAAGTGATAGATCACATGTGAGCGTGGTGCTTAGATGTTATTTATCTGCAAATGTATCCTATTGGCCGAGTCGTGTGGTAGTTCGCGATAGTGACAGCTTCGTTGATTCTTATATAGTCCACCCTCCGTTGATAGGACAGGCAGAACCGGTATTGTGGAGTAAGTCATGCGATGTTCTGATTTACTTTATCAATGTTCCTTATACATGAATGAAGAGTCTTTTATGCTATATATGATCTTGTAGATAACTAGAGTAGATTATGACTTAGTAGTTAGTAGATAACTTAGAATCCATTCTCTAGCTAATCCGACATCACCTACATATATGAGGAGTAGTCTATTTTCTAATCGCTGTGCTATCTACCCATGAACTTATACTTTATTATCATTATCTTTATGGTTTACCCCCTGCTAAAGTAAGTGACTGTGTGACGAGTTTCTCATTAGTAATCATGTTCTTGCAAGTTTATCTCTAGTCTATGCCTTGATAGATTTTGTCCCTTGATTTAATTCCATCTTCTTGAGATCCCTAGAGCAAAATTATAAATAACGATACCTGGAATACTTATCCTGGTGAAATGCTACAATGAGGTGTTTTATCTGTGCGCTTGCGGATAAGATTATTTTCTAGAGAGCCTTTACATTTATAAATACCTTTGTACACTCTGGCGCCATGCTAGGGATGACAACCTAGTATCTAAGTGGTGTTAGTTAGTGTCAACAAGCATTTCTGGCGCCGTTGCCGGGGATCTTATAGGAATTATAGGAATTATATGAGCCTCAGGAATAAGTCATAAAAGGGAACAAAAGGGTAATATTAAGGAAAGCCAGAAAATCAATCAAGGTTATTCATATAAAATATTAGACTAGACTATAGAGAAATAATTGCATAAAACAGCTACTAAGTGAGAAATCATAACAAGGCACCGCTGTTTTGGCAGGTTCACCCTGTTGTTTTTCTATGTTTATATTTTTATACAGGGTATAACAGGATTGACTTTGGGTACATTCAACTCTTCATCATCAGAACCAAAGCAATCAAGAGAAGAAGAAGCTAGCTTCCAATTGCTGAAGCTATGGCACAGAAGACCCTACAAGAATTCTCTGCTCCAAGCCTTGAGAACATTCTAACTGGTCCAAGATTTGCAGTAGAAGAAGGAATACGTGAGTTTGAGCTCAAGTCAAGCCTCATCAATTTGGTACAAGCTACACAATTCAGTGGAAAGGCACATGAAGATGCCAGTGCACACTTGCAGAATTTCTTAGAGATTGGAAGCACAATCCACATCAACGGAGTTGACAAAGACGTCATACTGCTTCGCCTCTTTCCATTCTCACTAGAAGGAAAAGCGAGGAAGTGGTTCTACACTCATCAAGATAACATCAACAACTGGACGAACTTGTCAGATGCCTTTCTATCAAAGTTTTTCCCTATAGGCAAAACAACTGCCTTAAGAGAAAATATTGTCAGTTTCCAACAACAGAAGACAGAAGCCATTTCAGAAGCATGGGAGCGTTTTCAAGGATACATATCAGATTGTCCTCACCATGGAATGGCCACATGGTTACTTATGCAGACCTTCTACCATGGATTAACCCAGAAGACTCGTGAGTGCCTAGATGCATCTGCTAAAGGATCATTCTTGGAGCTTACAACTGGAAAAGCAAAGATACTTTTGGATAAGATAGCAGAAAACCAAAGCTGGTTCCAAGCTAAAGCTCAACAATGTCATCAAACTGAAGAAATACCAGAAGAAGTAAATGCATTATCAACTAAGATGGAAAATTTGCTCCATTGGATTGACCAGAGGGCCAAGTTCAAAGAAGATCAAAGAGCCATTGAGACAGCATATAAATATCAACCAACTTCGAGTCAACCCAATAGCAAAGGTATGAATTCAGGTAATACTGTCAAACAACTTTCATTAAAAGAGATAATTGGTCAACAAACCAAAATTAATGATAAAGTTAAACAAAGGCTAGATACAAATGAATCGTCTCTAAAAGTTATACATAATAAAATGGATTTTCTAGTAACTGCCTTTGATGAGCAAAACACTCTTAATAAAAGGGTAGAGCTTAAATTAATAAAGTTAGCTGCTGCACTGCCTGTTGCTACTAACATTGAGCAGGTAAAGAATATAACTACTAGAGGAGGTAAAGCCACCAGAGATCCACCATACCCAAAAGAGAAACAAAGAACATCAGCACCAGTGCAACCAGCAGTGATAGAAGAAGAAAGCCCAGTTGAAGCAGAAGATCTGCTACAACCACCAAGAACTGGAGAAATGAGGAAAGATTTTTACGACACCAACTATTTGCCATTTCCCAGGAGAAACAGAGGACTGCAGTCGGATGAGCAGTTTGGTAAGTTTGTAGAGGTCATTCAGAAATTATATGTCAACATACCTCTACTTGATGCCATACAGGTACCTACATATGCAAAGTACATCAGAAATATTCTTAACAAAAAGAGACCACTGCCCACCACTGAGGTTATCAAGCTGACAGAAGAATGTAGTGCGGCCATCCTCAACAAACCACCAAAGAAGAAGGAAGATCCAGGATGCCCCACTATTGACTGCTCGATCGGAAACCAACACTTCAACAATGCACTTTGTGATCTCGGAGCAAGTGTCAGTGTGATGCCAGCATCAGTCTACAAAAAGCTTAATCATGCAAACTTAGAACCAACATCAATGTGCCTACAACTAGCGGATCAATCGGTTCGACACCCGTTGGGCATCGCCGAGAACATTCCAGTCAAGATCAGAGATTTCCTGGTGCCAGTAGACTTTGTAGTACAGGACATGAGTCCAGACTCAAAAGTGTCCATCATCCTTGGAAGGCCATTTCTGAGCACTGCCAATGCCCACATTGATGTCGGAAAAGGAGAAATCAAGTTCAACATAAACGGTCAAGAAGAACACTTCACATTCAAACCCAGATTAGAGAGAGACTCTACAGTGAAGGAAGTTCATGAAGAATCACTGGAGACACCATCTCCGGAGGTAGGAAACTCAGAAGATTAAAAGATTTGGAGGTCCAGCTTGGGGGACCTAAAAATCCCAAACCCTCACCGGGAGGTAAATCGGTATTTATCCGCATTATTAATTTTCTCATATTTAATTTCTTACATAATTAAATCTTGCATTAGTCACATTTATTCATAGCATTATTATAATAATCAAAAAGCCCCAGATAAATAATATTCGTGGTGTGTAACAACCCATATTTATTAATTATTGTGGGGGCACAAAAATATTTTCCAATATCATTTTCAATAAGTTTCGATTCTCATAGATTTTCCTGCATTATATTTAATCATATAAATCTTCTAGAAGCTTGACCCACACTCTTTGGGTCCCACATGTCATACACTTCATCTCACATACATCCCATCACATAATTTCATCCACCAATATGTTTCCACTCACCTGACATCTTTCCACCGTCCAACCACTACCAACACAACATTATTCTGCGTGAGATCAAAGCAAGGAAGCATGTGGAGGAGGCACACCCAGGATGGACACCAGGGGTGGGCGCCCGCCCACCTACCTTGGGCGCCCGCCCTGTCCCCTGCTCAGCCTATAAAAGGCCACCTCCAGCTCCCCTTCTCTTCACACAAGCACTTCAGAAAACCACACAAATCTCAGTTTCCCGAGAAGGAGCTTTTGTAGTAAAGAGAAGAGAGTAGAGAGAAAGAGGAGAGTGGAAGGGAAGGTTGGAGTTCTTTTGAGAGAGTGATTGTCACCTAGCAAGTAGTGATCCCGTTGTCTAAGCGAAAGTAAAAGTTGTTTAGGGGGAGGCTCTACCAAAATAGAAACTTGTCTTGAACGATTAACCCCTGGACTACTGACACTCGGACAGCTGACCACTAACATTTTATCTCACATTTTCCACCAGTTGTGTTTTTGCCAACTTTTGTTTGCAGGATGTTTAAGAAGGTGAAGAATGCAGGGAAGGCTCTCAAGAACATTGGTACAAGGAGTTCAACCCGACACTCCTCACAGCCATCAGAGATGAGCGTCGACCCGACACCCACACAAGCTCCATCATCTTCATCAGGCCAGCAAGTCAAGGTCCTTCTCAAGATAGGAGACCTTGGACTGAAGACCTCAAGAGAGAAGGAAGTTTATCAGCAATTAAAGAACAAGGATTTCATTCACACCCCTACTATCGATCCAATCCTACTACGAGAAACAGGTATGGACACTGAATTTGACTTAATTTTTCAGATGATGGGTTGGACAAATTTTTGGAATATAACTGAGCTGGGTTCTCGTCTTCTCACCCTCGAATTTCTTTGCACTTTACAATACTATGAGGGGGGAAATGTTTTTCGGATGTTTAAACAGGAAATTATGTTATCTTGGAGAGAGCTGAGCGACCATCTTGGTTTCTCTTCAAGATGCATCCTGAACATTGACTCCGATTTACCCAATTTTGAGAGACACCAGTTTTGGAGAGAAATATCTAGAGATAATTTTTACAGTCAAGCCCGAACCAGTGACATGGAACACCCCACTCTTAGGATGTTCCACAAATGGCTTGGGTACAATCTTTTCTATCGCGATGATATTAGGAAAGTAAGAGTAGGAGATTTACAACTTTTATATGCTGCTATTAGTAAAGTACCTACTTCACCTGTTACACTATTAGTTTCACATTGGCTTAGTATACCTAGTCTTCAGGGACCAGTAGGATGTACTTCACTTATCACTCGTCTAGCCACTAATCTTCACTTACTAGAAAACTCATCGTTGGACTTCATAGAAGAATTAAGAATTTATCATGGCTATGACACATTTTGACAAGCTCGGATGTTAAAGAAAGAGGGGAATATAATGTATATGCTATATGATGATAAAGGCAAGATTCGGTTACCTAACCCGAACCTTGGCCTCTACTCTGTGCAAAACTTTTTAATTGAGATTGCAGCAACACCAGTGAACCAGAGAACTCCACAGCGAGTGGCATCTGAAAGGATAACCACTCACCGAGAACGCACTTGGTATGGAGCTGACCCTGGACCAGAAGAAGCAGCGCACCTGCATTATTGCGATTACAATCCACGAGTCCTTCGAGACCCATGGGCTCGTCATGCACAACCACAAGAGCCAACAGAAGAGACATGGCCGGAGAGCCAAGATCACCAGTGGACAAACCCGCCTTTTCATACGGGCAGGTACTCCACTGATCCATATGGAGCTTCAGGATCCAGACCTCCACCCTAATTTGATGCAGGACGATACTCCGACGCCTCCTACGCCTTCACGAATGACTACTATCAAGAGGCCGGTGCTTTCTTCACTCGTACCGACAACACCCTCTTCGACATCCAGAACACGCAAGCAGAACATGGAAGACTCCTGGAAGAGCAACAAAAATGGAACCAGGACCATGCCGCTGCGGTACAAGAGCTGAGACAAGATACAACAACAATGAACGATAACATCACAACCATGATGCGGTTCTGGAACATCGGGTAAGACCCACGTCAACATCCAGCTTGGGGGAGTTCCTCCCTAATTTATCAAGTAAGTTTTTATTTGCTCTTCTTATTTATTCTATTCTGTCTTAGTATTTTATTTATCTTAAAAGAAAAAACTTAGAAAACCAAATAAATATTTTCTTGCTTTAATTTACTGCACTTTATAAACATGAAAATAAAATAAAAAGAGTGCGTAGATAAGTGTGTTTTATTTTTCTACTAAGTTTAATCTCTAAAAAAATAAAAAGACCAAAAATATGCATGATGGAAATGATGAACAGTTGCTCTGTTTGCTTACTTACAAGTACCTAGCTTTTATATTAGAATTCTTCCAGGAATTACTAAAACTAAAATTACTATCTTTGGGAAGCATAAAACTAAAGTCTAGGTAAGAGAAAGGCATGATATAAAGTTGAGCTACTGTTTATCTTGTTTCTACTACACTAAGTTCTGGAGATTTATTTTGAAAACTTACAAGTCACATGATGAGTTCCTAGCATAACAAACTACCTACCACAGCCATACTTGCTATAACATCTTTTACTATATTTACATTGAGTTTGATCGAGCTGTGTAGACCCTTAGGAGCTTTTCATGTGGTTAAATTAAGATATTCACTTGCACACATCTACCACAGCATTCATCATCAATCATTAAATTTGCTAAAAATATTATCACTCACTGTCCCGAATATTGTTATTCTCTCTCTCTAAAAAGATTCAATGCAGAAGAGGAATGGGTTATGCAAAAATATATACGAGGAAATAAAAAGGGGCAAGTGCCCGGGAACCTCGAAAAAGAAAGAAAAAGAGTGAGACGAGAGGTAAAAATGGACAAGTATCCGAAGTAGAATTAGGGGTACAAAAATGCCCACTTCAGCGGAAAAAATGGACAAGTGTCCGACAGTAGAATTAGGGGTATCTATTACCCACCTGAAAAAAAAGAAGAAAGAAGAAAGAAAAAGATAGCCCATGTTCTCCCAAAGCAAAGATCAAAAATAAGAGGAGAGATAGCAATATGAGGAGCAATGAGAACTAAGATTTATTAACACTATTGCATTTTCACCATCACTATCATTTACTCCACCACACATGCACATCTTGATTTAATTATATGCTGAGTTCCTTTGGATCCATGGCTCGATTAGACAACATATGTATGAGCTGTTTTCCACTCCTATGAGCTCCACTTAAATATTCTATTAGCTATAGGTAAGTGACATTATGGTAAGGATCCACAAATACCACATATAGAGAGACTTGAGAGATCATTGCTGGGAACTCTGAGTTTTATTTTGAAAACTTATGAAAAACTATAGAACAAAGGTGAAGTGTTGACAAGAGGGATAGTGCTTGACTTAACTATTTTGTCTTTTGATTACTTAAGATTTAAGTGCAGGTACTAAACTCCATAACACTTCACTCTAATCTGGAAGAATTTTTATGTAAAAGCATGTGTGCCTGTCAGGAAAGAAAACATCGAAGCAACTCCTGATCCGTCTAAGTTTAGCTATTTGCTCAGGGACGAGCAAAGGGTAAGCTTGGGGGAGTTTGTTGACGGTCCTTAAGTACTAAAATTAATAATCAAATAAACATGAAAAAGGATCAATATGAAACAAACATCTAGAATTAGGATTTTATCTGACAGAATTCCACGAGCTTTGGTGTTTATCTATTTCTGCAGGGGTTTATCAGAAAATATGGAGAGAAGGTCCACATGTCATGTTTACAACGAGATAATTACGTGTTGCGCAATTTTCCTCAATCTAGAAGG
Organism: Sorghum bicolor; assembly: GCF_000003195.3. Lineage (NCBI taxonomy): Eukaryota > Viridiplantae > Streptophyta > Magnoliopsida > Poales > Poaceae > Sorghum > Sorghum bicolor. Next base: position 13,964,282 of record NC_012872.2, read on the forward strand.
ATCCAGAAGCCACGGGAACGAACGGGACGCGAATCGGGCTCGGGAGCTGGGCGGCCGCCCACCCCCCTTGGGCGCCCGCCCTGGCCAAGAGGCCAATCAGGACTCTGCTTCGGGGCAAGACTCCACCGACCTAAAGGATCAATCTAAACCATACAATCTATGTCGGTTTGATCCAATGGCTCACGTTCACTTGAGGGGACTATAAAACCAGACCCCCTGGCCCCTGGAGGAGGAGAGGAGAAATCATTATTCAGAGGTAGCCATCAAAGTTAGGGTTTAGATCTCTCTCCCACAGAGAATTAGAATTAGCTACTCCCTAATCCTTCAAGTTTAGAGGTTGATTAGATAGCAATTAGAGAAGTAGAACACTACGCTCTGGATTCGGATCTTCGGTAATAAAGATTGGTATTATTCATATCTTTCTCTAATTCTATTGTTCTAATTGCATTATGTCTCTAATTATTATGTTCTTAGTTTGCTCTAGTTCTATATTTGATATAGTTCTAATTGATAATGAGTTTATATATAAGTTTGCAAAGCGCTTAGCTCTTGTCGCGAGGGAGTTAAGTGATAGATCACATGTGAGCGTGGTGCTTAGATGTTATTTATCTGCAAATGTATCCTATTGGCCGAGTCGTGTGGTAGTTCGCGATAGTGACAGCTTCGTTGATTCTTATATAGTCCACCCTCCGTTGATAGGACAGGCAGAACCGGTATTGTGGAGTAAGTCATGCGATGTTCTGATTTACTTTATCAATGTTCCTTATACATGAATGAAGAGTCTTTTATGCTATATATGATCTTGTAGATAACTAGAGTAGATTATGACTTAGTAGTTAGTAGATAACTTAGAATCCATTCTCTAGCTAATCCGACATCACCTACATATATGAGGAGTAGTCTATTTTCTAATCGCTGTGCTATCTACCCATGAACTTATACTTTATTATCATTATCTTTATGGTTTACCCCCTGCTAAAGTAAGTGACTGTGTGACGAGTTTCTCATTAGTAATCATGTTCTTGCAAGTTTATCTCTAGTCTATGCCTTGATAGATTTTGTCCCTTGATTTAATTCCATCTTCTTGAGATCCCTAGAGCAAAATTATAAATAACGATACCTGGAATACTTATCCTGGTGAAATGCTACAATGAGGTGTTTTATCTGTGCGCTTGTGGATAGAATAGATTATTTTCTAGAGAGCCTTTACATTTATAAATACCTTTGTACACTCTGGCGCCATGCTAGGGATGACAACCTAGTATCTAAGTGGTGTTAGTTAGTGTCAACACATAGCAACATGGCAAAGGATGTTTTTATGTGAAGTACTCCCCCAAGCTTGAATTTTGCAAAATTCAAGATTGGATGAATTTAATTCAATGTTGCATGATGATTGGTTGGACATACTTTGTGCTTGTCATTCCTCGGATCTTCTTGCTCCAATCCTAGAAGGGTTAGTGACAAGAATACCCGAAGGAATATTTCTACAATTATCTTTATATGCTCAATACACAAGGCAATGTTGTAAATAATTAGAAGTTCATGTTACGATCTGATAAGTGCTTGTCTTAGGACACTAAGCTTGTCCTTGGGAAACCATCAATCAACTAAACGAGATCTGCAATATTTATTATAGACATATGCATCGACAACCGCTCTTTTAAAGTTGTTATAAATAGAAAGGAAGAGAGGGTTGGAGATCTCAAATGTGGTAAGGATGGAGAGACCAATTGATTGGGGAGATGTTTTATATGAGCAAGGACTTGGTAAGGTATTTATGAAATAACTTCCATGCTCACTGTTGTTTCTCTCATTCTCAAACTCCAAGGATGATTCTTCATGAATGCTTAAAATTCCTCTAGGATTGTCTCTCAAGTTTGTTTTATCTATCCATTCAATGGTGATAGAACATGGATTTTTAATGCCCTCTAGCCATTGATGTTGCTCTTCTCGATCCTCCTTCTTATGCATGGGATGTCTAGAGAGATTCATAGGATTATCGGGAGGTTCAGGAGAAAGAGCATAGTAGAAATTATTAAACTCAAGGATGGGTTGGATAGCCGAATTATGGGATTGAAATGTTTGGAAATTGGCTATTGAAACTTCCTTTCCTCGTCTGGGAGATGATTCCTTCTCTATCTCTAAGATTTTTCTATGAAGACTAGTGCAAGAAGGATGTCTACAAATGAAGACATACCTTCCTTTACTAATAGATAAAGAAAGAAAGACTCTACCAAAGGTTATATGATTAACACCAATGTGAAAATATCGAGAAAAAACATGGTCTTGTAAGGCTAGGTTTAAACTAGAATTTATAGAAAGATTAACAGATTCCCTAGGTGTAGCTAAAAGTGCATTATCTTCTTGATTAAAAGATAGGACCTCGGCTATAGAAAAGGGTTGTTTTGATCTATTGCAATCAACTCCGGACTCAGATCATAATTAGGGGCAGGACTTGTTGACTCCCATGGTCTATGGCTGGTCTCCGAAGGTGCAAAGAATTCAATAATAGGTATGGAATTTAAGTTATCCATAAAGATAAAAAGATAAAAGAATAAAAGTATAAAAGTATAATACAAGATAATAGCAAGACTCAAAGTTATCTTAGCAAACCGTCTTTCTTCCCGGCAACGGCGCCAGAAATGCTTGTTGATATTTGGTAACGCAATCAGGAAATGATCCGCAAGCGCACGGATATCGGTGAGCATTTCACCCGGGAGGTTTTCCAGAGTATCGTATTTATATTTTTACCACTGGGAGAAAGGGTGCATCTAACAAACCAAATCTATTGCTACTATCCCTTTAGGCTACAAAGAATGTTTCTCGATGTGAGTGATGTATAGAGAAGACTGCAACCGTAGTCTCATTCTAACCTTGGTAAGGATGATCTACTGTTCTATTGGGGAAGCTTACGGAATCTAGACACCACAAAGGATGTTCGACCCGCACCTATAAACCCTACCCGTCCTGCTAACAAGATATGAGATATAAAGGTAACTCGGAAATGTCACGTTCCTCGCTACTACCATGGTCCAGCTAGTCACGGGATATCTATGAGTACCCTAGCCTAAACACCACGTTTACGCTATCAATGATTACTCTAATACTCAACCGAAAGAGGATTAAAGTAAACTCATAAACCAAAGAACAATAAAACAAGAACTTACTAGAATTAGAAGTCGAATTACTGAAGAATCTTAGAAGCAAGCCTCGGGTTAGGAGACTTGATCCCGCAGGTACAACTCGGAGTAGACACCGACAGGCCGGCCTTCCTCCAATCTACACCTCCACTCTATCTCTCTCAATCTAGTAGAAACTAGAAGATCTATTTCTACTTACATTGGTTGCTAAGCCTAAAAAGAAATATTATTTAGAGAAGAGGTTTTCCTTCGAGGGCACCCCTCAACTCTATGATAACTTCTTGTCTTCTCCAGGGGCCAGGGGGGCCTCCTTATATAGTCCTCCTCCTCTATGCGTTTTTGGGTCGGTAGGCGATGTGGTACTACGTTATCCTTGATCCTTTAGGTCGGTGGAACGTCGTGTGCGAAAAGAGTCCCGAACGGAGTCCAGGTCTGGACGGGCGCCCTGGGAAGGAGGGCTGGCGCCCTGGGCCTGGCCCCTTTCGGCCTCTGCTTTCTTCCCGTGGCTTCTGGAGTCTTCTAAATGGTAGAAAATTGTGCGGTGCGTTGATATCTCTATGTAATCCTGACATGTGGGCCTTTCTTCCGTATTTCCTGATAACCCCCTGCAGAAATAGACAAACACCAAAACTCGTGAAATTCTATCAGATAAAACCCTAAGTCTGGGTGTTGGTTGCATTTGGATCCTTTTCTTTATTTATTTGATGATTATATTTGGTACTTAAGGACCGTCAACATATGTCACATTTGAGAAAGATAAGTTATGTAGTGCATGTCAAGCCAGAAAGCAAGTTGGTAACACACATCCTAAGAAGAGATCATGAGCACATCTAAGGCATTTGAGTTATTGCACATGGATTTATTTGGACCAACAACATACACTAGTATTGGTGGAAACAAATATGGCTTTGTGATAGTGGATGATTTTACAAGATATACATGGGTATTCTTTCTTGTTGACAAGAGTGATATTTTTGCAACTTTCAAATCATTTGCCAAGAGAGTTCATAATGGGTTTAAAACAACCATCAAGAGAGTGAGAAGTGACAATGGTAGTGAGTTCAAAAATACAAGAATTGATGAGTTATGTAGTGAGTTTGGCATTAGGCATCAATTCTCGGCCAAGTATACTCCACAATCAAATGGCCTTGTTGAGAGGAAGAATAGAACTTTGATTGTTATGGCAAGGTCTATGCTTAGTGAATACAATGTTAGTCATTCTTTTTGGGCCGAGGCAATCAACATAACTTACTACTATAGCAACCACCTATATTGTCATCCTATGTTGGAGAAAACCCCATATGAGATCTTGAATGGTAGAAAACCAAATATTGCATACTTTCGGGTTTTTGGTTGCATATGCTATATATTGAAGAAAGGCACTAGATTGAGCAAATTCGAGAAGAAATGTGATGAAGGATTTTTGCTTGGTTACTCCACTACTAGCAAGGCTTATAGAGTTTGGAATTTGGCTAATGGTACTCTTGAGGAAGTTCATGATGTGGAATTGATGAAACAAATAGTTCCCAAGATGAAGATGAGAATTTAGATGATGTGAGAGGCACTCAATTAGTCAATGCCATGAAGAACATGGATGTTGGTGATATAAGGCCCAGAGAGGTGATTGATGGTGAAGATGACAAAAATCAAGTGCTCTCTAACTCAAATGTGCAAGCTAGTGGTTCTCATGATATATCTCAAGCTAGTACATGTGGTGTTCAAGTGAAAGATCAACAAGTGGCTAGTTCATCATCTCAACCAAATGATCAACCAAGTGCAAGCAATCACGTTCAAATAATCTAACCAACCAACATTGCAAGAGATCATCCATTAGATCATATTATAGGTGATATATCAAGAGGTGTGCAAACTAGATCAAGATTGACATCATTTTGTGAACATTTCTCATTTGTATCATCCATTGAACCAAAAAAATAGAAGAAGCTTTGAGGGATGTTGATTGGGTAAATGCTATGCATGAAGAGCTAAACAATTTTACTAGAAATCAAGTATGGGAGTTAGTAGAGAGGCCTAAGGATCATAATGTGATTGGAACCAAATGGGTCTTTCAAAACAAGCAAGATCAAGATGGGATAGTGATAAGGAACAAAGCAAGATTAGTAGCACAAGGATACACACAAATTGAAAGTCTTAACTTTGGTGAAACATATGCCCCGCTTGCTAGATTGGAAGCAATTAGAATCTTGTTATCCTATGCTTGTGCTCACAATATCAAGCTATATCAAATGGATGTGAAGAGTGCATTCTTAAATGGATATATAAATGAGTTGGTTTATGTTGAGCAACCTCCCAACCATGTTTACAAGTTGAAGAAAGCTTTGTATGGTTTGAAACAAGCACCTAGAGCATGGTATGAGAGGTTGTTGACGGTCGATAATGTCAACTTTTACTATAACTTTAAACCTGAAGGAGAGCATGAATACACACTAGTATAGGGTTTAAACTAACAATTTTCACGAGTTTTGTATATTCTGTATTTTCGAGGATGAATTTCAGGAAAGGAGAAAAAGAGGGACTCTAGTGCAAAACAAAGACGGAAACGTATCCGCCATGGGAAACAGCGCAAGAGGATTTAGGAACACTCTATAAGACACCCGACACGAGGGGGGAGCCACCGACCGCCAGGTGGGGCCGGTCGGCCCCACCCTAGCATCGGCCGCCCCCCTGTTGCTAGGGTTCACTCCCCCTTCTGGAAACTTCCTCCACCGCCTTTGAGGAGTCATCTGGGCCCTTGGTTAAGTTGGTTTGATCCGACGGTGCACACGAATTCCACCAGACTATAAATACGTGAGTAGACCCCCTGGAGAGAGGACCTCATTATTCATCAAGGCCTCAAGCCATCAAGCATCAAGCGCCTTCAAGGTCATCAAGAGCATTCTAGTTCATAGTTCTAGTTAGATTAGAAGTAGAGGAGATCTAGTTCTTCATCGGGATCTGGAGCCCCTGGCGTCGGTCTGGAGCGCAACAGTTTAGTAATAGATCTAGTTCTTACTTTATAGTATTCAATTGTATATTAGGGAGACTTTATTCTTAATAGATTCATATGTTCTTAATTACATTAGTCATTGTCTACTTTGATTATATGTCTAGGATAGTTGGTTTGATCTTATTGAATTCATGTAATTGCTCGTATAGCGTTTACGTAATCGATCGTTGGGTAGATGATAGACAATATGTAGACGTGGTGTCTAGATATCTTGTTTGTCTGTGAGTGCCCTCTGACGTGCCGGGTCGTGTGGTAGTCCGCGTAGGTAATAGCTGTGTTGGTTTCTCTATAGTCCACCCTCCGTACGTAGGGCTAGCATGGGCACGGTCGCAAAGGAGGTGACGGTTGCGTCTTAAAACCCTCATTAGTTGATGCCTCTTTACATGTAATTATGATATAGGGTTGACTTAACAATGATTTCTAGATGTTATTTATTGTTGTAGTTATAGAATTACCTTAGACTCAACTTCCTAGTTTATCTATTGGCAAACTATTATTATGACTAGTAGATGCTCTGATGATTATCCTTATTTATGATACTTGATGATTTTGGTATCACTATTATTTATCTATATTTATCTTATGACCTCTGCCTGTTATGAGTAGATATTATAGGACTTGGGTAATATTATTCATCCTATATAGTTTCTTATCAATATAATAGATGTAGTTTAACCCTTAGCCTTCCCAGTGGTATAAATATAAATCGACAACCTAGATACTTCCCTAGGTAAAATGCTACAACGGTATAATTATCTGTCCGCTTGCAGAAGCCATTTAGTTTATAATTATATTCATAATTGTTATTCTCGTCTTTACAGTGGAACATGTGAATCTATATTAAATTCCTAGCAATATAATTAGGGATGACAACCTACTTTGTGCTTAGGAATATTTGAGTGGTTAGTTGCTATTTGATAAGTTAATTAAATATCGTGCATTTCTGGTGTTGTTATTAGGAGTAGGGTTTATCTCTATTTTTACTGATGACAGTAGTAAATTTCAACATAAGGGATTTCCTACTCTCTAAAGGATTTATTATGGGTAAGGTTGACACCACTCTCTTCACTAAAAAGATAGGAAAGGACTTGTTTGTGTTGCAAATCTATGTTGATAATATTATATTTGGATCAACCAATCAAGAATTTTGTAAATAATTTGGAAATGTGATGGCAAATGAGTTTGAGATATCCATGATTGGAGAGCTTAGTTACTTCCTTGGTCTTCAAATCAAGCAAATGAAGAATGGCACATTTGTGAGTCAAGGCAAGTGCATCAAAGACATGCTCAAGAAGTTTGGCATGGATGATGCAAAGTCAATTAGCACACTTATGGGAACTAATGGAAACTTGGATAGTGATGCTAGTGGCAACATGGTGGCTCAAAAGTTGTATCGATCTATGATTGGAAGCATATGTTGATATTTGGGAACGCAATAAGGAATTGATCCGCAAGCGCACGGATATCGGTGAGCACTTCACCCGGGAGGTTATCCAGAGTATCGTATTTATTTTTTTACCACTAGGAGAAAGAGTGCATCTGACTAACCCGGTCTATTACTACTAACCCTTTAGGCAACAAAGAATGTTTCTCGATGTGAGTGATAAATAGAGAAGACTACAACCGTAATCTACTGTTCTATTGGGGAGGCTAACAGAATCTAGACACCACAAAGGATGTTCAACCCACACCTATAAACCCTATCCTTCCTGCTAATGAGATATGGTCTGCAAAGGTAACTCGGAAATGTCACGTTCCTCGCTACTACCACGGTCTAGCTAGTCAGGGAATATCTATGAGTATCCTAGCTTAAACACCATGTCTACACTAGAGATGATTACTCTAAACTCTACGCGAAGAGATTAAAGTAAACTCATAAACCAAAAGAACAATAAAACAAGAACTTACTAGAATTTAGAAGTCGAAATACTGAAGAATCCTAGGAGCAAGCCTCGGGTTAGGAGAACTTGATCCCGCAGGTACAAGCTTGGGGTAGACACCGACAGGCCGGGCTTCCTTCAATCTACACCTCCACTCTATCTCTCTCCATCTAGTAGAAACTAGAAGATCTATTTCTACTTACATTGGTTGCTAAGCCTAAAAAGAAATTTTATTTAGAGAAGAGGTTTTCCTTCGAGGGCTCCCCTCAACTCTATGATAAACTTGTCTCCTCCAGGGGCCAGGGGGTCTGGTTTTATAGTCCCCTCAAGTCAACGTGAGCCATTGGATCAAACCGACATTGATTGGACGGTTATCCTTGATCCTTTAGGTCGGTGGAGCGTCGTGTGCGAAAAGAGTCCCGAACGGAGTACAGAGGGGGGCGGGCGCCTAGGTCCTCAGGGCGGGCGCCCTGGGCCTGGCCCCTTTCGGCCTCTGCTTCGTTCTCGTGGCTTCTGGAGTCTTCTAGATGGTAGAAAATTGTGCGTTGCGTTGATATCGGGCCTTTCTTCCTTATTTCCTGATAACCCCCTGTAGAAATAGATAAACAACAAAACTCGTGGAATTCTGTCAGATCAAACCCTAATTCTAGGTGTTGTTTGTATATTGGTCCTTTCTCTTGTTTATTTGATAATTAAAATTGATACTTAAGAACCGTCAACAAATACCCCCATACTTAGGCTTTTACTCGTCCTCGAGAAAAGGATGGTTAAGAACAATATCTGGGGTAAAACATTTTCTTTATATTTGCAGGGTGTTAAAATCCACTGTGTACTGTAGTCAGGGAAGTATATGGTTAAGAGTAGAGATCCTTTCTTCTCAATCCTGTCACTTGAAGTTTTTGTATATTTTTGAAAGAAAGTTAGCATACCTTTTATCCTCATAGGTCTTCTCAGATCACTCATTATCTTTTATATCACTGATGCTGTTTTAATTTGCAAAAATTTTCAAGCATACTTACCTTGTATTGCCTGATCAAAACGGGATCCGAGGAGGGGAATGTCATACTCTTAGATCAAAGACTTTGAAAATTAAAATCTTTGTCAACTCTTGCTGGCATATTGCTTATTAGAGGGACCATGGGCTATCATTTTCTTTTTCTTCTCTCTTTTTTTTAAATGGATACCGAGGTATCCCTAATTCTACTGCCGGACACTTGTCCATTTTTTCTGCGAGGTTATCGAGCACTTGCTCCTTTTTATTTCCTCGAAATATCTTTATTTTTGCATAGCCCATGCCTCTAATGCAATAATACTTCGGAAGAGTGAATCTTTCTGAATAAATGTCTTGATCTTAGGAGCATGATAAATCTCTCAACAAGGGTCTAACTCATTTTGAACAAACTCAATACAGAGTAGATAACTTTTATAATCATAATTAATATTTTCAGTTTTATCAGGCATATAAAACACTGAGGATGGTAGCTAGAGTTTTGAAGATTTTGAAATAAATTCTCCAAGTAACAATGATATCAAGAAACTCATACTCTACCATCTCACATTCCACACTAACTTAAGCAGCACAGGGTTTTAAAATGATTTTATAATAGTTGCAAGTTTTCAGGAAATATCACAGAGTGAGATTAATCATATTTAAAAGAAACATTTTAAATTTATCATGTCGGAAACAATATTCTGCATAATCCAAGATATGTGTATCTGTAAAGTAAAGTGCGCAGAGTATGTACCTGAATCGTGGAGTGGTGTAGTCGAAGTATGTTTGGCGTGTTGAGGGATCTCCCCCATACTTGTTTTCTGCTTTCTTGCACAAAAAAAATAAAGTAGAGACACACAAGACATAATAATAATAATACTCTTTATTAACCTTGAGGCATTTATTACAAATAACTAGTAGCAAACTGACGACAGTAGTAACAAACTGATGATAATAGCAAACCTAAACCGAATTTAAAGATAGATAACTAAGATGCATTGCCTCAAGGTCTAATCTAGATAACTTAGCGGCGCTCTAATTCCTTAATCTTCTTGTTGGCACTGGCAAGATCCTGCCTGAGGCCTAGTATAATGGTGTTGTGGTTAGAGAGCTGCCTAGTGAGGGAATTAATCGAGGACTGGAGGTCTATGATAACTCTGTCTAGCCTGCAAACGTCCTCATCAATGTCTACTATAGTCTTGCGACACTTGGGAGGTGTCTCAAAAGCATTGAGAGCGTGCTTCGGGGCTGCCTTTGGAGGGATGAAACAGACTTTGGCTGCTCTAATCCCTTCGAAATAAGGTCTTTCCTCCTCCATAGTGTAGCGTATGCTGCTGATCTCACCGCTCCGGTTGGTCTTGACTCCAACGACCCTCTCATTGAGTCTAGGTGGAAGGTTCCTCGTGCCGGTTGGCACCTTGATGGTGATCTTCTTCTTGGATGATGATCCTTTGAGGAGTAGGAGTTGTGGTGGCGCGGTGAGAACTGGTTGAGCATGGTAGGATTGGGCGGAGCTGCCTTGGCGTAATGGCATGGCTTCTAGCTGTCGCTCTGTGTTGGCCGGGACGAGAGCACGGGCGTCGGGGTCTTCCACAGGCTCCATGTTGAGGTTGAAGGGCACGACTTCCCAATCATCGTGGAACTTCTCGGCCATTGGAGCAGCAAGGAACTAATCAAGCTCTAATTGAAGAAGAAGAGAAGGCTTGGTGGTTTGGTGTTTGAAAACTGATGTCAGGGGTCTCTTTATATAGGGGTCAAAAAGTGCCGCTAGGGGTTGTTCGGGTTGCTCCCATCGATGTGTGTGCGAAACTTTCCATCTGAGGGATTATTCGGATTACCATAAGTGCATTTTTCATAACAGAGAAAATCGGGACCGAGGGGGAACAGGAGCTGGGCGCCCGCCCACCTGTAACACCCCAAATTTTGCAATTTTCCAAAATAGGATGAATTGTTAATTTGTGTATTTTTGTGCCCATGAAATATAGGAAAAATAATATTTTTATTTCAATTAAAATTTACTATAGGAGTTAGCAACTTGTTTGAGCATGCATGCCTATGCATTTGATTTATTTTGATGAGTGGGTTTGACTAAACCTTAAAAAAAAGAATTCAAATTTGGTTTTGAAATGTGTTTTGTTTTAAAAGAAAAGGGAAACAGAAAATAGAAAGGAAAAGAATTTATCTCTCTCTCACTGCTCTTGGGCTCGGCCCATTCTTTTTTTTCCCCCACGGCCTGCTTTCCCCTTCCCCCTTTCTCCTCTTTGCTCCGGCCCAGCGCCAGCTCGGCCCGCCTCACGGCCCAGGAGGACTACCAGCGCCGCGCACCTCCTCTCCCTTCGCCGCAGCGGATGACAGGCCGACCCCGCGCTTCCGTGTCACCGACAGGTGGGGCCCAGTGGTCAGGGTTGTCTCCCACCTTGAGTCCGAGCCGGACACGACCGAGCGCAACCAAATCGCGCGCATTTCGCGCGAGCAGTCCCTTCTCCGCCTGCCTCTCCCCCTTTATATACTCGCCCCGATGCCCGCAACCCTCTATCTTCGCCCGAGCACCAGCCGCCGCGTTCAAGCTCGCTAAATCGCTGCCGAGATCCACGTCGCAGCCAATCCGCCATTGTAGCGCGTCCCAAGCCTTGTGAGCGACTTGCCGGCCTTCTTCTCCGTCGTGCGAAGTCGCCGGAACCTTCCTTTCATGCTCTACTGCTTCGTGTTTGTCGCTAATGTTCGCCGAACCTTGTTCCAGGGTCGCCGTCCGCCGTTTGCCGTCGCGAGCTCGAGTCGGGCGTCCTCGGCTCCAATCTTGGCCACCGGTGAGTTCGCGCCGAGTTTATAAACGCTCCCGCACTTTTGGTTCACGTTCTAGCGCTCCAGGTCGCTCGATTGAGCAACTCCGGCCATGCGCAGCCATGGCGCCGCCGCGGCCGACCTCAACTCCGGCGGCCGCTCCCCTCTCATCCCCCCCGATCTAATCTCAACCATCCAAATGCGATCCAACGGTCTATATCAAAGCATACCCCTTCGGCCGATAATTTTTCAGAAAACCCCCCGTGCTTTTTAAAGAGTTAACCCGCAGTCCAAGCGCCTTTTTCAAAATACGTTTTCTCAATTGGATTACGTATATCCGATCGGTTGAATTCAAAATACGTTTTCAGGAAATTACAAGTTTGCCACTGGATTTGTTTTATTCTTAAAATATTCATCTTAATTCCGTTTTGACTCGTTCAAATTGCGTTGGTTTTGTATTCAAAAGATCTACATGTTAGTAACACTGTTATCTTAGTTTGAAAGTTTTTAATTCCGTGACTCAAATTAATTAATTGTTTTTCTAAAGAAAATCTTAGAAAATTCATATATTCTTCGTTTTGACTCCGATTTAATCCGTTCAAGTTGCGTTAGACTCGTTTTCGCGTAAACTATAGTCTCGTGCTACTGTAGTACAAGTTTTCAACTTTTTAAATCTGAGTTTAGATTTAATCTATTATTTTATTAAAGAAAATCTTAGGAAAATCATAACTTCTTCGTTATAGCTTCGATTTTCGTGATCTTTACATCTGTGTGATCGTAGAGCGATGTAGATTTGTTTTATAAACTTTTTATCTTTATTTTCTACTGTTGGTGTATTGTTCTAATTATAGGTTTGTTTTGCTTTGTATGATTGCCTCTCGATGATTGTTGTTGACGTGATGACTGAGTTTAGTCAGTGAGCTTTTACGTGGTGATCAAGAAGCAGTTTGTGGAAGGTTTGGAACTAAAAGAAGGATCTGAGTTTCAAGGCAAGTATAGCATGGGATCATCCTTGTTTCCTAATAACTTTAATCACACAATTCATATTGCATGTTTCTCCTTGCTAAGGATTTCCTAGAATTGATCTTATACCTTGTCACCTATGGTTTTGCATTGGGTAGCTTATGCTAGTGCTCCACTAAACCATGATCTTGTAATTTGACTAATAGAATATGCAATAAACATTAAAAGATGACTTTTTAGCAACGTTGGAAAAAGAGGGCTGGAGCATTGGGCTATCTTATGGTGCTCTAGTTTCTCTCCATAAGGACTTATCTGTATCTGACCATCCGGGACATACAGTACAACTGTGAGGGCTACATGGCTCTGGCTTTAGCTCAGTATGAGGACCTTTTCTAGCTTGTTAGTGGTTACCCTTGTGGCGCAAGTGGGGGATAGCAGACCGTGGATTCCTGCGGGTGAGTCACACGGACTGACTAACGAAACCTAGCGGCCCTAACTTGTTAGACGAACCTTTGAAAGGCTTCATAGTGAACCCTGCCGGCCTCCCTAGGAAGGGTGTTAAGAGACTCGCGACCTCGGGCGAAAGGGTAAATCATGACTCACAGTGAAAGTGTACAACCTCTGCAGAGTGTAAAACTGATATATCAGCCGTGCTCACGGTCACGAGCGGCCTTGGACCAATACAGAATAAATGATAACGAATGGCAAATTATTAAAGTTGTTGTTGTTAATAAATTGTTTATGCTATTCTTTATTCACTTTACTTGATCATGAGTTTACTTTGGGATTTGACAACTTGATGCTACTCATATGCTAAAATTGTGACAACTAAAAGCTACATGCAGTTCAACCAGTGTCTAGCCTTTGAGCCTCATGAACCCCATGTTATTCTTGCTGAGTACGAGATGTACTTACGCTTGCCTTTACATTTTATTTGGATAAAAATCCCGGATGGGTACCAGATTGCAAGCTTGGAAAAGAGTTTAGGCTTGTGCTCAACCAGTCAGTTGTCCCTGTGGATTTCGAGCTTTCGCCTGAAGAACGGAGTGTCTTTCCGCTATTTGCTATCTAAGGTTATGTCTTTTATATTAAGTTCGTTATATATAAGCATTGTCTATTGATATTACCCCTATTTGTGGCTATATGTGAGATTTGACTTCCTGGGCTCACATATGGTGTGTATCTGGTTTTGTTCTTAAAACCGGGTGCTACACCACCTGATCTGGGCGCCCGCCCTCTCTCTGGCCCCTCTGTGGGCCCTCTTTCTCGAGCGCGTTTCTAGATGCAAAAATATTTAGGAAAATATATGTATGACCCGAAAGCGTCAGACTAAAAAGGTCGGGCTCTAATTCTCCATGGGAAGGTAAAAATGGACTACGTCTATTTCTTCTAATTCTTTAATTGGGCTCTAAAAATAATTTAAGACGTTGACCATTTACCTTGAATAACGTACCTTCGTCATTTTGAAGTGTGATAGCTTCGTGGGATGATGAATTGATTACCTTGAATGGTCCTTCCCATTTGCTCCGGAGTTTTCCATGCCCGAAAAGCTTCACCCTGGAATTAAAAAGTAATACCTTATCTCCGGGTGTGAACTCCTTCTTCTTGATTCTCTTGTCATGCCACCTTTTGACTCTTTCTTTGTAGATCTTCGAATTGTGATATGCTTTCTCTCGCCATACTTCCAATTCTGATAGTTGCATTCTTCTATGATCTCCAGCGACATCTAGGTCCATATTCCATCTCTTTATGGCCCAGTGTGCTTTGAACTCTAGTTCAACAGGTAGGTGGTAAGTCTTCCCGTACACCAATTGGTATGGAGACATTCCAATTGGGGTCTTGTATGCTGTCCGGTATGCCCAGAGTGCATCGGGTAACTTGTCTTTCCATGCTGTTCCCATTTCATTTACTGTTGAAGAATATTTTTGATTTGTTTGTTGGAAGTCTCTGCTTGGCCACTTGTCTGAGGATGATAGGGGGTAGCGACGTTGTGACGGATTCCATGTTTTGATAGATATTGCTTGAAGCTTTTATCGATGAAGTGTGCTCCTCCATCACTTATCACTACTCTGGGGACTCCAAATCTTGGAAATATAATTTCTTCAAACATCCTCTTTGAACTGATGTTGTCGGCATGCTTGCAAGGTAATGCCTCTACCCACTTGGAGACGTAGTCAACTGCCACCAAGATGTACTCACACTTCTTTGATGGGGGAAATAGACCCATATAGTCTATTCCCCAGACATCAAAGAGCTCAATCTGAAGGTTGTTGGTGAGTGGCATTGCATCCCTTGTATTTATGTTTCCGTGCCTTTGACATGGCCCACATCTTCTGATATATTGCTTCGTGTCTTCATACATTGTAGGCCAGTAGAATCCACACTGCCAGATCTTTGAATGTGTACGGAATGCTCCATAATGACCTCCATATGGTGAGGAATGACATCTGTCGATGATCTTCCATCCTTCCTCAGTGGTCACACATCTCCTGAGTAAGCCATCAGAGCATACTCGAAAGAGGTATGGCTCATCCCATATATGTGAACGACTTTCTTGAATAAGCTTCTTCTTGTTTGCTCCTGGTGGTACATACCCTGAAACCATAAAATTAACAATATCTGCATACCAGGGGTCAGACCTGTTAATCCCGTAGAGCATGTCGTCCCGGATTGAATCATTGATGGGGGTTTCCTGTGGACTCTTAAAATACATTCTAGACAAGTGATCAACAACAGAATTTTCTACTCCCTTTTTATCTTTTATTTCTAAGTCAAATTCTTGGAGTAATAAGATCCATCTAATCAGGCGAGGTTTAGCATCTTTTTTAGTGAGCAAATATTTTAGTGCAGCATGATCAGTGTAAACAATTATTTTAGCTCCAACTAAATAAGATCTAAATTTATCAATGGCAAAGACAACAGCCAGAAGCTCTTTTTCAGTGGTTGCATAATTAAGTTGAGCTCCTGTCAAAGTTTTACTGGCATAAGCAATTGCATGATGCTTCTTATTTTTAGTTTGTCCCAATAATGCCCCCACAGCATAATCACTAGCATCACACATAATTTCAAAAGGCAATGACCAATCAGGGGGTTGAATGATTGGTGCAGAGATGAGTGCTTTCTTTAATAAATTAAAAGGTGTTAGACATGCACCATCAAATTCGAAAGGAGCATCCTTGGCGAGCAAAAGAGTAAGTGGTCTAGAAATAAATGAAAAATCTTTTATGAATCTACGATAAAAACCAGCATGGCCAAGAAAGCTTCAAATTCCTTTTATGTTCACAGGTGGAGGTAGTTGTTCAATTACTTCAATTTTAGCTTTGTCTACCTCAATACCTCTTTCCGACACTAGGTGTCCCAGCACTATTCCTTCCCTAACCATAAAATGACATTTTTCCCAATTAAGGACTAAGTGCTTTTCTTCACATCTTTGCAAAACCTTGTCTAAGTTTTCAAGATAACTATCAAAAGTTTTTCCATAAACAGAGAAATCATTCATGAAAACTTCCATAATCTCTTCAATCATATCAGAAAATATAGACATCATGCATCTTTGAAAAGAAGCTGGTGCATTACATAACCCAAAAGACATTCTACGGTAAGCATAAGTTCCATATGGGCATGTAAAAGTGGTTTTGCTTTGATCATTGGGATGGATCGGGATTTGGCGATACCCTGAATATCCATCTTAGAAATAGAAGAACGAATGGTTTGCTAACCGCTCTAGCATCTCATCTATGAAAGGTAAAGGAAAATGATCCTTTCTCGTGGCTTTGTTTAGTTTTCTATAGTCTATGCACATCCGCCATCCTGTGACGGTGCGTTGCAGAATTAGCTCGTTCTTTTCATTCATAATAACAGTCATGCCTCTCTTTTTGGGCACAACTTGAACTGGGCTTACCCACTCACTGTGCGGCACAGGATATATAATCCCTACATGCAGCAACTTTATAACTTCCTTTTTAACTACCTCTCTTATAGTGTTGTTAAGTCTACGTTGGGGTTCTCGAGAAGGTGAAACAGAAGGATCTATTGGAATACGATGGGTACAAATCGTAGGACTGATTCCCGAAAACTGAGTGATGTTTCTCAAGAATGGTCATCAATCGCAGAGTTTGCTCCTGAGTGAGTTTATTGCTAATGATCACAGGAAACTCTGGATTATTGTTTAGGAAAGCATAGATAAGACCGGGTGGTAAAGTTTTATGCTCTATGAGGGGTCTAGGTGTTTCTGCAAACTCATCTAAGGGTTCAGGTTTAGAAGGTTCGGCTTCTTCTTCTATGAAGAAAGGAGTTTCGTCTTCTAAGTCTGATTCTTCTAAAAGCTCAAGAGATGCAGCCTTTACCTCCTCCATAGGATCAGGCAAAAGATATGACTCGGCCTTATTGTTTAAGGAGTGCGAAATTGTTATTGGGAATTTAAAGGCTTTTCCAAAAGAAATGTGTAGCTTTCCATTATGACCTTCATAAAGGAGTCTTCTAAAAGGTTGTCCTATCAACAGGTCGAAGTCCCATGTATCAAAGATATAGAAGTTCAAATGAACCATGGAGCCTTCTACCGTAAGAGGTAGGACATTAATAATTCCAAGACTGGGGACTAATCGTCCTGAAGATTCCTTTATGACTTTTGTTGTGGGGGTTAAGACAAGATTTTTAAATAGTTTAAGTGCAAAAGATTTAGACATGATGTTGATCCCCACAACAGGATTATAAAGAGCATTAAATCGATCAGAATTATAAGCACAGCGTATAGTTATAGAGGGTGTGTCCAAACGGATCACATCAGAAGAAAGCTCTGATTCCTCCAACCACTCGCTACTCATGACTGAGATAAGCTCTCTCAATTGATATTCACTTGGCAAATAAATGCTAATCTGGCCATTTTGGGGTTTATCAATAGAATGGTAGTTTGAAATGTTTCCAAAATTGGCAAAAAGATCGGATTCTATATCCAGCATAAAGTCCAGTGGTGGAATTTCTTCCTCTTGTGGCTCAGAACTTGGGATAGCTAAAGTAGATGAAGAATTTGACAGAGTGTCTACTTCGGCTTCGTAGGTTTCATCATGAAGGGTATTATCCATCTCAGCTTCTAGGATTCTATCTAGGATCACTCTAGCTTCATCAGTAGGGATGCGAAAGAAAGAACCTCTAGACATTGTGTGTAGCATTTGTTTGTGATTTTTTTGAAGACCTCGAAAAAAGTGAAATAAAAGAACAGGGTCTTCAAGATTAAGGTTTGGACCAGATTCTAAAAGATCAGAAAAACGTTTCTAGGATTTTCCCAAAGTTTCATTATCTTTTTGTTTAAAAGATAGGACTTCGAGTCTAAGGTCGCCGATACGGTCGAGGGAATAAAAATCTAGACAAAAGTTGGCTCGTAAAACTCCCCATTCACCTCGTTGTTGACTTACCTTCTGACTGTACCATTGTCTAGCTTCTCCCCTTAAGGAAAAAGTAAAAAGCTTCCAACGTAAAGTTTTATCAGAAATGCCTTCAATGCGAAGACAATCACATGTTTGCTCAAAATCTCTAATATGAAAGTAAGGGTTTTCGTCTTCCTTTCCCAAAAAAGATAGGTTTTGAATCATAGCAATCAACCTAGAACTTAACCTTTACTGGGATGTTTGGATAGGCTGTGATGACTCCCATGGTAAAAGGTCAGTTACTGAAGGGATTGCAGATTCATGGATCGATTTAGAATTTTGGTTTTCCATAAGGTAAGAATAAAGAAAATAAGCAAAGAATATAAAAGATAAGAAAATATAAAAGTATAGATACAAGCTAGTAGTAAGACTCAAGGTTATCTCAGCAAACCGTCTTTCTCCCCGACAACGGTTCCAGAAATGCTTGTTGATATTTGGGAACGCAATAAGGAATTGATCCGCAAGCGCACGGATATCGGTGAGCACTTCACCTGGGAGGTTATCCAGAGTATCGTATTTATTTTTTTACCACTAGGAGAAAGAGTGCATCTGACTAACTCGGTCTATTACTACTAACCCTTTAGGCAACAAAGAATGTTTCTCGATGTGAGTGATAAATATAGAAGACCACAACCGTAATCTCCTTCTACCCTTGGTAAGGATGATCTACTGTTCTATTGGGGAGGCTAACGGAATCTAGACACCACAAAGGATGTTCAACCCGCACCTATAAACCCTATCCTTCCTGCTAACGAGATATGGTCTGCAAAGGTAACTCGGAAATGTCATGTTCCTCGCTACTACCACGGTCTAGCTAGTCAGGGAATATCTATGAGTATCCTAGCTTAAACACCACGTCGACGCTAGAGATGATTACTCTAAACTCTACGCGAAGAGATTAAAGTAAACTCATAAACCAAAAGAACAATAAAACAAGAACTTACTAGAATTTAGAAGTCGAAATACTGAAGAATCCTAGGAGCAAGCCTCGGGTTAGGAGAACTTGATCCCGCAGGTACAAGCTTGGGGCAGACACCGACAGGCCGGGCTTCCTCCAATCTACACCTCCACTCTATCTCTCTCCATCTAGTAGAAACTAGAAGATCTATTTCTACTTACATTGGTTGCTAAGCCTAAAAAGAAATTTTATTTAGAGAAGAGGTTTTCCTTCGAGGGCTCCCCTCAACTCTATGATAAACTTGTCTCCTCCAGGGGCCAGGGGGTCTGGTTTTATAGTCCCCTCAAGTGAACGTGAGCCATTGGATCAAACCGACATTGATTGGACGGTTATCCTTGATCCTTTAGGTCGGTGGAGCGTCGTGTGAGAGTCCCGAACGGAGTACAGAGGGGGGCGGGCGCCCAGGTCCTCAGGGCGGGCACCCTGGGCCTGGCCCCTTTTGGCCTCTGCTTCGTTCTCGTGGCTTCTGGAGTCTTCTAGATGGTAGAAAATTGTGCGGTGTGTTGATATCGCTATGTAATCCCGACATGTGGGCCTTTCTTCCTTATTTCCTGATAATCCCCTGCAGAAACAGATAAACAACAAAACTCGTGGAATTCTGTCAGATCAAACCCTAATTCTAGGTGTTGTTTGTATATTGGTCCTTTCTCTTGTTTATTTGATAATTATAATTGATACTTAAGAACCGTCAACAGCATACTCTATGTGAATGCATCAAGGCCGGATGTGATGTTTAGTGTATGCATGTGTGCTAGATTTCAAGCCTCACTAAGAGAAAGTCATTTGAAGGCAACAAAAAGAATATTGAGGTACTTGAAGCATACACAAAATGTCTGATTGTGGTATCCCAAAGGAACAAGTTTTGAGTTGATTGGTTATTCTGACTCTGATTATGCGGGATGCAAAGTTGAGAGAAAGAGCACATAAGGCACATGTCAATCATTGGGAAGATCACTTGTGTCGTGCTCATCAAAGAAGCAAAATAGTGTAGCACTTTCAACCGCTAAAGCAGAGTATATTTTAGCTGGTAGTTGTTGTGCTCAATCACTTTGGATGAAGGCTACTTTGAATGATTTTGGAATCAAGTTCAAACAAGTGCCATTGCTATGTGATAATTGTTGGGTATTCTTAACATTATTACCAAAAGTAGACTTAGTTTTCTAATTCGGATAACAGTGCCAAAAATGCCAAACCTATCTCTCATACCACTTAAGCCAAGTTGTCATCCCCAACATGACATGAGAGACGCGGTATTGAAATATGCAATTGCTCATCTAAATAAATAATGAATGGGATCTGCAAGCGCACATATTAATACCGATGTAGCATTTTAACCGGGAAGTATTCCACGTATCGTTATTTATATTTTTACCACTGGGAAGGGATTACTAACCATCAATGTTGATTATAGAATGGAATATATGATTGAGTATCTATCACTGCATGTATAATTGAGAACATTTATCTAACTCTTTCATACAGGGGTAAGTGTCA
This sequence comes from Sorghum bicolor, assembly GCF_000003195.3. Lineage (NCBI taxonomy): Eukaryota > Viridiplantae > Streptophyta > Magnoliopsida > Poales > Poaceae > Sorghum > Sorghum bicolor. The sequence goes on from NC_012872.2 coordinate 13,984,919, forward strand.
CATAAAGGATATATAAAGTAATGAATAGTGACAAAGATAATTAATCTGATCAGCATAACTAGCCACATATAAATATGATAAGCACCTCAATTAGATATTCTAGAAAGTCATTAGCATGGAATTAGAACGAACTACAAAAATATTTCCTAAGTTATTCTTAAGTATACAGTCTAGCATATCATAGTTAGTGCAAGCATACTTAGCAATCATTGCGAGATAGGATTACGCCCATGCATAGTGATATTAGCAAGGAATATGAGAAACATAGTAATCACTCCCCTGTAATAATGTTGCTCTACCAGCCCAATACACGAGAGGGGGACTATATAAGAATCAATGAAGCTGTCACTATCACGAACTACCCCGTGATCTGGCATATTGGGTACAATCGTAGATAAATACGGTATAAGCACCACGCCTACACAATATCTATCATTTACCCATGGATCCGATGGATAAACGCTATACGATCCTAAACATGTATATAGATCCAATCTAACTAAGCCAAGTATATAACTATGATAGACTAAGAACAATATAATCTTGAATATAAACAAGTAGAGCAAAATCATAAGCAATATATTGAAGTAGAACAAAGTCATATTCATAATATTGAAGAACAATTAGAGAATTACCAAGAATCCTCTTGATAGATCCGGAAACCAATCGAAGATTGAATCCTTCTAGTTCTAATCCTATGTAGCTATGCTAATCTAGATGTCTAATTGATGTGGTGGCTCTAGGCTTGATCAGAGGCTTCTTCTCCCTTAAGGAATAATGAATTAGGGTTGAGAGGCTCTCTCCTCTAGGGGCCAGGGGGTCTGGTTTTATAGTCCCTTCAAGTGCATATGGGCCGTCGGATCAAACCGACATTGATTGAACGGTTATCCTTGATCCTTTAGGTCGGTGGAGATCGATCCCGAAAGAGAGTCCTGATTGGACTCAGCAGGGGGGCGGGCTCCCTGGTCTCCTGGGCGGGCGCCCAGGGCCAGGCCCCGTTTCGCCTCCGCTTCGTTCCCGTGGCTTCTGGAGTCTTCTAGATGTAAGATAATTGCACGTCACGTTGATATCTCTATGTAATCCCGACGTGTTGGCCTTTCTTCCGTATTTCCTCATAACCCCCTGCGGAAATAGACAAACACCAAAACTCGTGGAATTTTGTCAGATAAAACCCTAAGTCTAGATGTTGATTTCATTTGGATCGTTTTCTTTGTTTATTTGATACTTAAATTTGATACTTAAGGACCGTCAACAAACTCCCCCAAGCTTACCTCTTGCTCGTCCCTGAGCAATGATAATCTCAGCGATAGATCAGAAGTTGTTGTAATGCTTTTAAAAGTTGACGGTACACATGCTTTTAAATAAGATCTCATCTCTGAGTTAGAGTAAACTATCATGACTTAAAACTTACTTACTTTACCTTTCACCATGGGACTTGTAACCGTCTCTTCTGTCTTGAGTAGTTAAAAGATAGAACAGTCTAGTCAAGTGCCATGTCTCTTATTTTTGATAAGCTATAGCTCTGGAGTTTTTGCAGATTTTCAAATAAAACTTAGAGATTCCTTGTATGACTCTCTCAGATCTCTCTTATGTAGTATTTCTGGATCCTTACCAAGGCAGTGATGGTATATGCCTTCTCTCAAAATATGTAGTATTTGTGGTATAAGGCATAGTGACATTGCCTTCTCTCTCACCGTACTCTAATAAGGCTTTTGATATCTGGAGCTCATAGGTGGGAGTTAAAGTATACATACTTACAAGACATTTATTGTATAGTCAAACCATGGATCCAAAGAAACAAATCAATAAGCCAAATCAAGATGTGCATGTGTGGCGAATGAATGGCGTATGGTGATGATGGTGATAACAATGGTGAAAGTCTAATTCTACTTTTGCTCTTTTGAGAGGATACATACCTTCCTTGCTTTTTGAAACTTTGTGAGGAGAATGAGATGCTCTTCTTTTCTTTTTCTTTCCTCTCAGGTGGGTATCTTAAACCCCTAATTCTACTGTCGGACACTTGTCCATTTTTACCTCTCGTCTAACTTTTTCTTTTCTTTTTTCTTTCGAGGTTCCGGGCACTTGCCCCTTTTTATTTCCTCGTATACTTTTTCTTCTCTTTTTTTAAAAGAGCACTTGTCTCTTGAAATAATATAGCAAGTGGCAGTAACCAAGATAACTTGAGCATTTATTTCATAGGAGAAAAACAGAAATATTTTTGGTCATTCTCTCCCGGATTAGGAGTAGAATGTTTTTGGGTGGTTCTGGAGATGGAAATGGGTGGATATATGTGGATGGTACTTCCAGAATAGAAGCAGCATGTATGAGTGAACGTGCAAGTGAATCTTGATTTAACCACATGACAAGCTCCTAAGGGTCTACACAGCTTGACCACACTCAATGATCATAAGTAGTAAAGTAAATGTGTGGCTCAAAGTCTAGCAAGCATGTATATATGGTTGTGGTAGGAATTTAAACTCTCATCATATAGGAACTCATCATGTATTATTTTAAAGATTTTTTAAAGATAAAATTCTCTAGAATTCTAGCATCTCTAGGAACAGGTAAACAGCTGCTCAAACTTCCCATATCATATCCGTTAACAACTTAGACTTCAGATCAAGTTTTCTTCCCACAAGTTTAGGTTTAGAGCAAGCTTTAAATTATAACAGTTATGTCTAAACTTGATAGAGAACTTCAAATTTTAAAAATTAGGCAGAGCAACTATTCATCATATCCATGCTAGAGTTTTATTATTAAGATTCAGATTAGCATAGCCACTTTATTTATTTATTAAACACAGTAAGCAAAAGATATATATATATATATATAAGCATAAAATCTTTATTTGGTTTTTTCATAGTTATGTATATTTAATGTAGTGAAAGTATAAAAATAGATAGAAATACTTAGCGGGATAAATGGGGGTGCTCTCCCCCAAGCTGAATTTTGACGTAATTTCTTCTGATGTATCTAGCAGGTGGCAGAGGTGTATTTGAAAGTCGGCAGTATCTTGACAGCGATTAGAATGTCCTCCGTCTGCTAGTCTTCTGATTCTTAAACTCTGTGGAGCTCAAATAGACAACAAAGCTTTGTGGAACTGATTAAGTGTTAGCATAAATATCTAGCCTTCATCATGTTGAGACTCCTCAATAAATGTTACTCCCTGTTTTTATATTTTTCATTTTATAGAGTAGAAAAGAAATATTTATTTTATTTTTATGCCACCACAGTGAATGTACTTATGGGTTTTATGCCACTCGTATACTCACATGGGGCTTACTGTTTTTAACATTTTTATTTTCTTTTTAGGATAGTATGAACATGATTAACTCAACTGTTTAAAATAATTGAAAGCGAAAGGATAACTACCAAGTTTACCTCTTGTCAAGGCGTTCGGTGTTTTTAAGTCCTCCGAACGGGACTCTCCGTTTTCTCAATTGTCCTAGGATTCGTTGGGTGGCGTAGTCGGTGCTTCCGGCAGCGCCTCCTCTTCATGTATAGTTATCTTCTCTTTCCACACCTGACTCGGTGCTACGGTCTCCTCTGGATAATTCTGTTTAAACTGTATGTCTTCTGACCTTATCACTTCTCCTTCGTAGTCTGCCCATCCGTCCTTGATGATCTGACTCCTCTGGTTGCGGTTGCGTCGTTTTTTGACCTGCTTAGAGTCTTCAACGATATAGTTAGGGTCAGTAAAGTAGCGGCGTACCTTCTCTGAGGGGAAGTGCATATGGACTTCTCCAGTTCCAATGTAGATAATTGCTTTAACGGTACTGAGGAACGGTCTTCCAAGGATGATGGGTGGATCGTATTCATCTTCTCCCATGTCAATAACCTAAAAGTCTGTGTAGACAAAATGATCATCTATTTTGACAGGGACATCAGTTACTATTCCTTTAACCTCTCGGAATGTCTGATCTGCCATCTGGAGTTGAATGTATGTTGATTTTAGGGGCATGGTTCCGAACAAGAGTCGATAGGTGACTGCGGCCATTATGTTGACGCCCGATCCGGTGTCGCAAAACGTCTTGTAGAAGTTGTATCCATTTATGGAGCAATAGATGCTTGGCATTCCTAGGTCGTCCTTCTTGATCAAAAATGGTGACTTAAGTTGATGATCTTGGCCTCCATGAACTGCAGTGACCATCTTAGCTGACTCGGTCCACACTTGCGTGTTCCTGTTCCTCCTGTTGGTCCTCTTCCTTGGTTCATGTCGAGATTGATCTGGGATTTGTGTAGTCTTGTTCTTGAAGGAAAACGTCTCCTTCTTCCCTTTGAAGTAGAAACTAATCTTGGCAGCACTAGCGTAGATGACAGCTCCCGAGGTGTTTAAGAATGACCACCCTAAGATGATGGGTGCCCTCTCATCATTACCGGTCTCTTTCACTACAAAGTCTGCTGGGGCGTATAAGGTACCAACTCGGACACAAAAGGTTCTTCAATATTCCTTTTGGAAAACTTATTATTTGATCTGCAAACTGCAAACACATGGTTGTTTCTGATAAAGGATATGTAAAGAATTTTTCATAGAGTACCCTGGGCATAATGTTGACACTAGAGCCAAAGTCACAGAGTGCTTCTAGGAAGTCCACCATGCCGATGGAGATTGGGATGACGGGGTGTCCTGGATCACCTCTCTTGACCGGCAGAAGGTCAGTAGTAACTTCAGTGACGGGGTTACTCCAATTACCTGCATCAAATATGTCTACAAGATTTGCAGATTCTAATCCTTCCAGTTGTGATGGTATACCGGGGTTAGTAGCAGGAACAGCAGCAGCTATGATTTAACTGAGATTCAATCATTTTATTAAAGCTAATTTGATTCTTGATGGCAGTAGAGAAATTATCCATTCTATTATTTATATTTTCTAGCATTTTATCATTAGATGCCAATTTCTTAGATAGGTTATCCATTAGCTTTCCTTGATTAGACACTAACTCTCTCAAAGGTGGAAAATTATTATTACTGTTGTAAGAATTATTACCTTGATAATTACCTGAGTAGTTAGGCCTCTGTTGATTCCAACCTTGATTTTGTTGAGGACGGTTGTAGTAGTAGTAGTTGTTGTTGTTGTTGATGTAGTTCACATCCTCAAGCATCTCAGGGCAGTGATTGCCTGAGTGTCCAGTATCTCCACACTCCTCACAAGTCATGTGAGAGTCGTAGATGTGCATAACTTCTTTCTTATCTCCAGCTCTATCATCGAGCTTCTTCATGAGCAGGTCTAGCTTTGCAGATAGCATGTCTACCTCCTTGAGCTGATGCATACCTCCAACTCTCTTGCGTGTCTGGGTCCTCTCTTCATTCCAGCTTTGATTGGACGCCATCTTCTCCACAAAAGCTGTGGCTTGTGATATGGTAAGTGATAGGAATACTCCTCCGGCTGCAGCATCCATGGTCTCTCGGGCACTGTTGCCGAGCCCATGATAAAATGTCTACATCAATAGCCAACTCTCCATTCCATGATGGGGACATTCTAGGATGTAGTCTTGGAAGCGCTCCCATGCTTCTGGAACGGATTCATCATGTTGTTGCTGAAAACTTGTAAGCTTCCCACGGAGAGCATTGGTCTTGCCCATGGGAAAGAACTTAGCCAGAAAGTTCGTGGAGCAGAGTGCCCACGTAGTATTCTTCTCCTTTGTAGCGTAAAACCACTGCTTCGCTCTCCCCAACAGTGAGAATAGGAAGAGGCGAAGTAGTATAGCATCTCTGGGGACTCCTGATATGGTGAATGTGTTGCAAATCTCCAGGAAGTGTTGGAGATGAGCACTAGCATCTTCGTGTGCCTTCCCACAGAACTGGTTGGATTGCACCATGTTAATAAGTCCAGGCTTGAGCTCAAAGTTGCCATCGATCTCTGCAACAGGTCCAGTGCGGATATTGTCCGTAGTGGGAGCTGAGAACTCACGGATCGATTTGTTTGCCATGGCTTCGAACTCTGAAGACAAGTTTTGGTGATCTTCTTGATTGGATGAAGCTACTTGCTGATGTGTTGATGATCCCTTCTTGAGCTTGGCTCTAGTTTTTCTAAATAAGGCTTCGGGATTGTCAACAAAATTTCCTAGAAGATGTCTTCTATTCATACATTCCCCTGCATAAGATAAAATAGGAAAATATTGGGGTAAAACTGTATGAGAGAATTGATAAGCTCAATCATATTAGTGATGCGAATGATAACTCAAAATTCTATATTCATTCCTGATTAGTAATCAACCTTCACCGGCAACGGCGCCAAAAATGCTTGTTGGGTATTCTTAACATCATTACCAAAAGTAGACTTAGTTTTCTAATTCTGATAACGGTACCAAAAATGCCAAACCTATCTCTCATACCACTTAAGCCAAGTTGTCATCCCCAGCATGACATGAGAGACGCGGTATTAAAATATGCAATTGCTCATCTAAATAAATAATGAATGGGATCTGCAAGCGCACAGATTAATACCGATGTAGCATTTTAACCGGGAAGTATTCCAGGTATCGTTATTTATATTTTTACCACTGGGAAGGGATTAGTAACCATCAATGTTGATTATAGAATGAAATATAAGATTGAGTATCTATCATTGCATGTATAATTGAGAACATTTATCTAACTCTTTCATACAGGGGTAAATGTCACATAAAGGATATATAAAGTAATGAATAGTGACAAAGATAATTAATCTGATCAGTATAACTAGCCACATATAAATATGATAAGCACCTCAATTAGATATTCTAGAAAGTCATTAGCATGGAATTAGAACGAACTACAAAAATATTTCCTAAGTTATTCTTAAGTATATAGTCTAGCATATCATAGTTAGTGCAAGCATACTTAGCAATCATTGCGAGACAGGATTACGCCCATGCATAGTGATATTAGCAAGGAATATGAGAAACATAGCAATCACTCCCCTGTAATAATGTTGCTCTGCCAGCCCAATACACGAGAGGAGGACTATATAAGAATCAATAAAGCTGTCACTATCACGAACTACCCCACGATCTGGCATATTGGGTACAATCGCAGATAAATACGGTATAAGCACCACGCCTACACAATATCTATCATTTACCCATCGATCCGATGGATAAACGCTATACGATCCTAAACATGTATATAGATCCAATCTAACTATGCCAAGTATATAACTATGATAGACTAAGAACAATATAATCTTGAATATAAACAAGTAGAGCAAAGTCATAAGCAATATATTGAAGTAAAACAAAGTCATATTCATAATATTGAAGAACAATTAGAAGAACAATTAGAGAATTACCAAGAATCCTCTTGACAGATCCGGAAACCAATCGAAGATTGACTCCTTCTAGTTCTAATCCTATGTAGCTATGCTAATCTAGATGTCTAATTGATGTGGTGGCTCTAGGCTTGATCAGAGGCTTCTTCTCCCTTGAGGAATAATGAATTAGGGTTGAGAGGCTCTCTCCTCCAGGGGCCAGGGGGTCTGGTTTTATAGTCTCTTCAAGTGAATATGGGCCGTCGGATCAAACCGACATTGATTGAACGGTTATCCTTGATCCTTTAGGTCGGTGGAGATCAATCCCGAAAGAGAGTCCTGATTGGACTCAGCAGGGGGGCGGCCGCCCTGGTCTCCTGGGCGGGCGCCCAGGGCCAGGCCCCGTTTCGCCTCCGCTTCGTTTCCGTGGCTTCTGGAGTCTTCTAGATGTAAGATAATTGCGCGTCACATTGATATCTCAATGTAATCCTGACGTGTGGGCCTTTCTTCCGTATTTCCTATAACCCCCTGCAGAAACAGACAAACACCAAAACTCGTGGAATTCTGTCAGATAAAACCCTAAGTCTGGATGTTAATTTCATTTGGATCCTTTTCTTTGTTTATTTGATAATTAAATTTGATACTTAAGGACCGTCAACAATAATGAGAGTGCAGTGAAGCTCACTAACAACCCAGTTCAACATTCAAGAACAAAGCATATAGATGTCCATCATTATTTCATAAGAGATTATCAACAAAAAGGTAACATTTGTATTGAGAGTGTGGGCACCGAAGATCAACTTGCCGATATATTCACCAAGTCACTTGATGAGAAGAGGTTTTGCAAGGTAAGGAATGAATTGAACATATTGGATTTCTCAAATATGTGTTGATGCACCCCCATAATATGACATGCCTCTTCTTCAAGCAAAGCAAGGTAAAATTGATTGACATGTCATCCATCCTTTGCTAAGGACTTGTTTAGTGCATCTAGTCATTCCTCACATGTTTTAGGCTCATTCATGAAAATAAAATAAATTTGATGCTTGTATGATAGCACTATTGCTTCTATGTTTGAAATAATCTAGTGGTAGCATATGACATGTTTGTGGGCTTGCAATCCTAGTGTTTGATCTAGAAAATGAGCTATAAGTGTTTAACTCAACATTGTCAAGATAACCCTTGAAATGAGATGTCAAAATGCTTGTCGTTGGATCAAACCGAGTTAAATATCTTAGGCAAGTAATCAAGATTGAACCAAATTTAGGAAAATGATCCTCACATAACATGGTTTCACACAACCTATCTAAAATTTGAGCTCACCTTTTGTGGTTATCGATGACAAAGGGGAGAAGTAATTCACAAAGATAGGTTTTGCTAAAAGAAGGGGATCAAATTATTTTGAAGCACACAAGTAGGGGGAGCAAGCCCATAAACTTGTATGTTGCATTACATATGCTTGCTTGCATAGCATAAGTTTTTTTCCTCCGATACATGCTTGTGTGGTGTTTGCTAGTTGTAAATTTATTTGATGAAATGAAATACTAGCATGCATAGGATGGTAGTTAGATGTGCCTTGCAGGTTTTGTTTTTACAAGTAATACTAGAGTCTTTTTTTTATAATGTTGATCTCACGAGGTATCTAGTGTTTATATTTGCAAGCGCTATCTAACTAACCATGGTGCTAAGGATGGTATTCAAATGACAACTCCGATTGGTATCACGCTTCAAAGGTCCATTCTTTACACCTTAACATCATTTGGTAGCCATTATCTCCTATGTTTCCTATCTAAGCATATGTGCAAGCCTTCAAATCCAAACTCTTAGCACATACGTAGGGGGAGCCAATGCTATCAATTTGGGTTTATAAAACTTGCCCATATCCATTACACATGGTAAAATGCTTGGGCAAGCAACATGAACCTAAAAATATTTTATTGAATATCTTTGTGAAAAGGTGGTCATCAATTACCAAAAAGGGGGAGATTGAAAGCCCTAGTTTGGTTTTGGATAATTGATGAAACCTATGTGTACTAATATTTGTCATGAGTGAAATACAAAGATAGGTTGGTTCACACCAAGTAATGGAGCTAGACGATGGTCATGGTGATGGAGGTGACCAAAAAATAATATTCAAGTGCTCCAACTTAGAAAAGAAGAAAGAGAAAAATAAAATGGGCTCAAGGCAAAGGTATTTTTAATAGGGCCATTTTGTTTTGTCACTCAAGACACCTAGAGTTTGTGAGTGGATTTAGGATAGATAATCGTACTATAAAGAGAGGAAATCTTTAATTACAGTGGTTATCTAGTGCCACTAAGTGTGAGTCTCTTTTGCATATGCATTGCGCTTAGTGACATGGTGAGAATGCTTGAGAAAGCCCTAAAAATTATTTGTGAAAATGCTAACTTAAGTGCTCAATTGTTTTGGTACTTCGTGGGAGAGTTAGCACCTTGAAAAGGGATATTTAGTTGAAAAACGAGCTAGTAGTCATGCCCAAACAATAAGGGGTCGATCGGAGTTATTCACTACCCTACTGAATATATTCTAGTGTATATGCTTGCAACAGAGAGGGGTCGATTGGAATTTTCCTTGCTCTACCTGGATATTTTCATGGCTCTATATGGAAATTTTGGTTGAGCTCAAATCTACTCGCGCCCAACGGTCATGTGCGTGCAATAGAGAGTTTTGGCTAGAAATTTAGTTGCCCCGCACTGGAAATTTTTCTGTGCCGTAGTTCACCCACGCCAACGGTCAAAAGTGTGTTTGCCTGGAATTATTTCCTACCTGCAATGGAATTTCTCACAAGATTGGGCTGCTGCAACGGTCGGATGAGTGGCTGGCTGAGGATAAGGTCGGGTCTTACCCCTTCCTTTCTTCTTTCTCAATCCATTCCCCATTCTTGCTCTCTGTTGACGGTCCTTAATGCTCACATTTAACCGTCAATTAATCATGGAAAAGGACCTATATGCAATCAACACCTAGACTTAGGGTTTTATCTGACAGAATTCCATGAGTTTTGGTATTTGTCTATTTCTGCAGGGGTTATCAGGAAATACGGAGGAAAGGCCCACACGTCGGGTTTACATAGATATTAACGTGCCGCGCAATTTTCTATCATCTAGAAGACTCAAGAAGCCACGAGAACGAATGGGAAGCCGAGAGGGCTCAGGGACAGGGCGCCCGCCCTACTCCTTTGGGCGCCCGCCCACCTTTAGTGTCCAATTCAGACCCATTTCGCGGATCACGCTCCACCGACCTAAAGGATCAAGGAAAACCGTGCGATTAATGTCGGTTTGATCCGACGGTCCAGATTCATCTGAAAAGACTATATAAGTAAGGCCCCTGGAGATCATACCTCTTCTACATAATCAAAGCTAGGGTTTCAATTCTTCATCCAAGTAGAGAGGATCTCTCTAGTTCATCTAGTTCTAGCTCTAGTTCATCTAGTTCTAGTTCATCTAGTTCTAGTTCTAGTTAGTTCTAGTTAGTTCTAGTTGTAATCTAGAAAATAGGGAGAGAGAAGAGGAGAGCGGAGGAGGAGCCGGATCTGTCGGATCTTCCTCAATATTGTACTTTTGCAGCAACTGGTTCGTTCTTCATCGTTCTCCAGGTTCTTCAATTCATAATTCCTAAGTTCTTTAATTACTTTTATTTACATTCAAGTTATTTATTGGATTCCCGCTTGCATCAAGTGCTCTAGTCTTTATAACGCTAGAGTAGCAATTAATAGATTAGACATGGTGTTTAGTCTTGCAATTACCTGGAATTGCACCCAATCCTGCGGATTGTTGTGGTAGCCCTAGGGTAGTGACAGCCCTAACGGTCGACGTATTCCACCTCGTTCGGATCGATGTTTGTAGGACCGTAGTTAGAGCTTCCTAGCCCCCTTCTCATCTCTTTTTGTGGTTAGTGTTCTGATGTCCCGAAATAAATAATCTTTGAAGTAATTCTTGATTCTTAGATCAACTAGAGAACTCTCAGAAAACTTCCTCTCTTCCCACCAAAAATAATTATATAGTTATCCTTGGGCGATCTTGATTCTTAATTAGTACACTCACGTTCCCTGTGGAAAATCGATACTCTGGAATACTCCCGGGTGAAAGCTACATCGGTATCCGTGCGCTTGCGGATTTTTCTGTTTGCGTTTAAAATACCCAACAAGCTTTCTGGCGCCGTTGCCGGGGAACGGTAGTTGTGCTAGTTTCGAACCAAGTCATCCGTGTATCCTTTTTCTTTTCCTTTTTTTACCACACTCACCTTACCATTTTCACCACACCACATGGATTTCACTCTAAGAATTAATGAGCATGGAATTTATTTCATAGCCACTTCATTTACTCCATGCTCATATGCAACATCTTCCCAATCTTTTGGTCTCTCCAACATCACCACATTCGAGATCTCCAACCCCCTCATCCTTTCTATTTATAAAAACTTTAAAAGGGCGGTTGTCGATACATATGTCTATAATAAATATTGCAGATCTCGTTGAGTTGATCTTGATATAGGTCAGCGTTGGAGGGGAAACCACTTCGCCGACATAAATTGATGGTTTCCCAAGGACAAGCTTAGTGTCCTAAAATAAGCACTGATCAGATCGTAACATGAGCTTTTAATTATTTGCAACATTACCTTGTGTATTGAGCATATAAGGATAATTGTAAACAATTCCTTCGGGTATTCTTGTCACTAACCTTTCCAGGATTGGAGCAAGAAGATCGGATGAATGACAAGCACAAGGTATGTCCAACCAATCATCATACAACATTAAATTAAATTCATCCAAACTTGAATTTTGCAAAACTCAAGCTTAGGGGAGTACTTTACATAAAAACATCATTTGCCATGTTGCTATGTTGGTTGTTGTTGACGGTCCTTAAGTATCAAATTTAATTATCAAATAAACAAAGAAAAGGATCCAAATGAAATCAACATCTAGACTTAGGGTTTTATCTGACAGAATTCCACGAGTTTTGGTGTTTGTCTATTTCTGCAGGGGGTTATCATGAAATACGGAAGAAAGGCCCACATGTCGGGATTACATAGAGATATCAACGCACCGCGCAATTTTCTACCATCTAGAAGACTCCAGAAGCCACGGGAAGAAAGCAGAGGCCGAAAGGGGCCAGGCCCAGGGCGCCCGCCCTGTCCTAGACTCCGTTCGGGACTCTCTTCGCACACGATGTTCCACCGACCTAAAGGATCAAGGATAACGTAGTCCCAAATCGCCTACCGACCCAAAAACGCATAGAGGAGGAGGACTATATAAGGAGACCCCCTGGCCCCTAGAGAAGACAAGAAGTTATCATAGAGTTGAGGGGTGCCCTCGAAGGAAAACCTCTTCTCTAAATAATATTTCTTTTTAGGCTTAGCAACCAATGTGAGTAGAAATAGATCTTCTAGTTTCTACTAGATTGAGAGAGATAGAGTGGAGGTGTAGGTCGGAGGAAGGCCGGCCTGTCGGTGTCTACTCCGAGGTTGTACCTGCGGGATCAAGTCTTCTAACCCGAGGCTTGCTCCTAAGATTCTTCAGTAATTCGACTTCTAATTCTAGTAAGTTCTTGTTTTATTGTTCTTTGGTTTATGAGTTTACTTTAATCTCTTCCGGTTGAGTATTAGAGTAATCATTGCTAGCGTAAACGTGGTGTTTAGGCTAGGGTACTCATAGATATCCGTTGACTAGCTGGACCGTGGTAGTAGCGAGGAACGTGACATTTCCAAGTTACCTTTGTATCTCATATCTTGTTAGCAGGAAGGGTAGGGTTTATAGGTGCGGGTCAAACATCCTTTGTGGTGTCTAGATTCCGTAAGCTTCCCCAATAGAACAGTAGATCATCCTTACCAAGGTTAGAACGAGACTACGGTTGCAGTCTTCTCTATACATCACTCACATCGAGAAACATTCTTTGTAGCCTAAAGGGATAGTAGCAATAGATTTGGTTAGTCAGATGCACCCTTTCTCCCAGTGGTAAAATATAAATACGATACTCTGGAAAACCTCTCGGGAGAAATGCTCACCGATATCCGTGCGCTTGTGGATCATTTCCTGATTGCGTTACCAAATATCAACAAGCATTTCTGGCGTCGTTGCCGGGGAGAAATACGGTTTGCTGAGATAACTTTAAGTCTTGCTATTATCTTGTATTATACTTTTATACTTTTATTCTTTAATCTTTTTAGTTTTTCCATCTTTATGGATAACTTAAAGTCCATACCTATTATTGAATTTTTTGCACCTTCGGAGACCAGCCATAGACCATGGGAGTCAACAAGTCTTGCCCCTAATTATGATCTGTGTCCAGAGTTGATTGCAATAGGTCAAAACCAACCCTTTTCTATAGTTGAGGTCCTATCTTTTAATCAAGAAGATAATGAACTTTTAGCTACACCTAGGGAATATTTTAATCTTTCTATAAATTCTGGTTTAGACCTAGCCCTACAAGACCATGTTTTTTCTCGATATTTTCACATTGGTCTTAATCATATAACCTTTGGTAGAGTCTTTCTTTCTTTATCTATTAGAAAAGGAAGGTATGTCTTCATTCGTGGACATCCTTCTTGCACTAGTCTTCATAAAAAATTTTTAGAGATAGAGAAGGAATCATCTCCCAGACAAGGAAAGGAAGTTTCAATAGCCGATTTCCAAACATTCCGATCCCATGATTCGGCTATCCAACCCATCCTTGAGCCTAATAATTTCTACTATGCTCTTTCTCTTGAACCTCCTCATGATCCTATGAATCTCTTTAGACATCCCATGCATAAGAGTCACCAAGACCATAAGGAGGATCGAGAAGAGCAACATCAATGGCTAGAGGGCATTAAAAATCCATGTGCTATCACCACATTTGAAATCTCCAACCCTCTCTTCCTTTCTATTTATAACAACTTTAAAAGAGCGGTTGTCGATGTATATGTCTATAATAAATATTGCAGATCTCGTTGAGTAGATCTTAATATAGGTCAGCGTGGGAGGGGAAACCACTTCGCCGACATAAATTGATGGTTTCCCAAGGACAAGCTTAGTGTCCTAAAACAAGCACTGATCAGATCGTAACATGAACTTCTAATTATTTACAACATTGCCTTGTGTATTGAGCATATAAAGATAATTGTAGAAATATTCCTTCGGGTATTCTTGTCACTAACCTTTCCAAGATTGGAGCAAGAAAATCCGAGGAATGACAAGCGCAAGGTATGCCCAACCAACCATCATACAACATTGAATTAAATTCATCCAAACTTGAATTTTACAAAATTTAAGCTTGGGGGAGTACTTTACATAAAAACATCTTTTGCCATGTTGCTATGTTGGTTGTCCTTACCTTTGAGACATGCTCAATTTGTTAAATACTAATCACACTACTTCTTCTCCACTTAAGTAGATCTCTATAAAAGCCATCATGTTACCTATGTTTATCCTAGTAAGTGTTAGTTTGGAAGTACTGGACATATTTCCATTGGCATTTAAATTAAGCGTGGTGCTTAGGTTAAATAGCCTTCCTTAATCTGATTAGACATGGAGTCTAGTTTGGTTACTGAACTAAAAACTGCTTCAGTAGGCATTGGTATACTTTGTCGGACTAACCCCTGCAGGAAAACTTTCAATATCAACCTGGGAAGTCCTGAGATACAAACTCATATTGGAGATAAAGGAGACACATAAAGTTTAACAATTTGCACAAGGAAGACATAGCTCATTCATCATAGAGAGATGATCCATGGAACAAGACAAAGAGTGCCACAAACACGATGCACAACCGCTAAGAAAGGAAAGCTTCCACAAGGAGATATTATACCATCACTCTTCAATTAAGGTAACATCTGAAGGTACTTGACTATCACTTTTATAAGCTTCTCCTTGGTTCTGGCGTTCACATGAATAAAGACACAAATATAAATTAACCAACCTAATTAATTCAACATGTTTAGTCCTTTAATCTTTGTTCTTAGTACTACCTTTGTGATCCCACACTCCTAATCATATAAGCTAAAATGTTGCATATTCAATCTTTGGGAAGATATAAAGAAAAAAAACATAAATATAGATAGATTATCTTTCCATTAGGTTGAGCCATCTGATCTGACAAATGCTACACTCATGGTCCATCAACTTTGTCTTGCTCACTATGCTTAAGGTTAGAGAAGAACAAATACACTTTTGGTTCTGTTGGTGTTTTCCACCAACAGGGCCCATGCACTTGATCTCTGCCTTGTCTCAATGAACAGGTACACTTCAAGCAAAACATGAAGGAGTTTTACAACTCCTAGATTCCACCAAGTGAAGGACTTGGATCTACGAGCACAAACACACTGAGCAGGATATTGCCAACATCGCACTTCGAACTGCTGGGCAAACAAACAACATGGGTGACTCCGTATCAAGAGGTGCAGACGTTAAGGTCCACACCTAATCAAATGATGCACCTAAAAGATGAAGACGGTGAGAAGTCTTGTCCAGAAGACTTAAAACATTGGATCCTTGTTAGAGGAGGTCAAGATCGTCGACTCAAGTCGCCTTTCCTAATCAAGAAGGACGACCCTGGTGTTCCAAGCATCGAATGCACAATCAATGGATACTCTTTTTAGAAGACACTCTACGACACCGGATCAGACGACAACATAATGACCGCAGTCACTTATCAGCTCCTGCATGGAACCATGCCCCTACAACCAACATACATTCAGCTCCAGATGATTTTCAGGTCATTGACATGGGAGAAGACGAGTATGATCCACCCACCATCCTTGGAAGACCATTCCTCAACACTATCAAAGCCATCATCTACGTTGCAACCGGAGAAGTCCACATGCACTTCCCCTCTGAGAAGGTACGCCGCTATTTTACTAACCTTAACTATATAGTTAAAGACTCTAAGCAGGTCAGGACAAGAAGAAGACGACGCAACCGCAACCAGAGGAGGCAAATCATCAAGGACGGATGGGCAGACTACGAAGGAGAAGTGGTAAGGTCTGAAGACATACAGCTTGAACAGAACTGTCCTGAGGAGACCGTAGCACCGAGTTAGGGGTGGAGGGAGAAGGTAGTTATACACGAAGAGGAGGCGCTGCCAGAACCACCGACTACGCCACCCAGCAAATCCCAGGATGATTGAGAAAACGGTGAGTCCCGTTCGGAGGACTTAAAAGCACCAAACGCCTTGCCAAGAGGTAAACATGGTAGTTATCCTTTTCCATTCAATAGTTTGCTTAGTTAATCAGGTTCATGCTATCTGGAAAATAAAATAAAAATGTTAAAAAAAATAGTAAGCCCCATGTGAGTATGCTCATGGCATAAAACCCATAAGTACATTCACTGTGGTGGCATAAAAATAAAATAAATAAGTTTTCATCTTACAATAAAAATATAAAAATAATATAGTGCATGATCCCGCTAAATAAGTAACATTTATTGAGGAGGCTCAACATGATAAAGGCTAGATATTTATGCTAACACTTAACCAGTTCCACAAAGCTTTGTTGTCTATTTGAGCTCCACAGAATTCAAGGATCAAAGAAGACTAGCAGACGGATGACATCCTAATCGCTGTCGGGGTGCTGTCGACTTTTAAATACACCTCCATCACCTGCTAGCTACATCAGAAGAAATTACGTCAAAATCCAGCTTGGGAGAGAGCACCCCCATTTATCCAGCTAAGTATTTCTACTCGCGTTTATAGTTTACTCAAATAATAAAAGATGAATAATCATGAAAACCCAAATAAAGATTTTGAGCTTTTATATATATATCTTTGCTTAGTTTGTTAAATAAATAAATAAATAAAGTTTGCTATGAACCTTTATGATAAGCTCTCACATGGAAATGATGAATAGTTGCTCTGCCATGACTAGTTCTTAAAATTGAAATCTCTCTCAAGTTTAGGCATAACTGTTATAATTTAAACCTACTCTAAACCTGAACTTGTGGGGAGAATACTTGATCTAAAGTCTAAGTCGTTAATGGATATGATATGGGAAGGTTGAGCTGTTGTTTATCTGTTCCTAGAGATGCTAGAATTCTGGAGAATTTTATCTTTAAAAAAATCTTTAAAATAACATATGATGAGTTCCTGTATGATGAGAGTTTAAAATCCTACCACAGCCATATTTACATGCTTATTAGACTTTGAGCCACACATTTACTTTTTACTGCTTATGAGCATTGAGTGTGGTCAAGCTGTGTAGACCCTTAGGAGCTTGTCATGTGGTTAAAATCAAGATTCACTTGCATGTTTACTCGTATATGCTGCTTCTACTCCGGAAGTACGCATCCACATACATCCACTCATTTCCGTCTCCAGATTCACCCAAAATTATTCTACTCCTAATTCGGGAGAGAATAGCCAAAAACATTTTCCTATCCCTGTTATTCCCTGTGAAATAAATGCTCCAGTTATTTTGGTTACTACCACTTGCTACATTCTTTCAGGAGATGAGTGCTCTAAAAAAAAGAAAAAAAATAATACAAGGAAATAAAAAGGGGCAAGTGTCCGGAACCTCGAAGAAAAGAAAAAGTGAGACGAGAGGTAAAAATGGACAAGTGTCCGACAGTAGAATTAGAGGTACAAGATACCCACCTGAGAGGAAAGAAAAAGAAAATATAGAGCATCTCATTCTCCCCAAAAAACTTCAAAGTGCAAGAAAGGTATGTATCCCCTCAAAAGAGCAAAAATAGAATTAGACTTTCACCATTGTTATCACCATCATCACCATACACCATTCATTCGCCACACATGCACATCTTGATTTGACTTATTGACTTGTTTCTCTGGATCCATGGTTTGACTATGCAATAAATGTCTTGTAAGTATGTATTAGCTGTCTCCCACCTATGAGCTCCAGATATCAAAACCTTATTAGAGTAGGGTGAGAGAGAAGGCAATATCACTATGCCTCATACCACAAATACTACATACTTTGAGAGAAGGCATATATCATTACTGCCCTGGTAAGGATCCAGAAATACCACAAAAGCGAGATTTGAGAGTCATATAAGGAATCTCTGAGTTTTATTTGAAAATCTATAAAAACTCCAGAGCTATAGCTAATCAAGAATACGAGACATGGCGCTTGACTTGACCGTTCTATCTTTTAACTGCTCAAGACACAAGTGACGGTTACAAGCCCCATGGTGAAAGGTAAAATGAGTAAGTTTTAAGTCTTAACAGTTTATTCTAACTCAGAGATGAGATCTTGCTTGAATGCGTGTGTACTTTTAAGGCATGAAACTACTGCAGAAACTCTTGAGTCCATCCTTGCTCAGGGACGAGCAAGAGGTAAGCTTGGGGGAGTTTGTTGACGGTCCTTAAGTATCAAATTTAATTATCAAATAAACAAAGAAAAGGATGCAAATGAAATCAACATCTAGACTTAGGGTTTTATCTGACAGAATTCCACGAGTTTTGGTGATTGTCTATTTCTGTAGGGGGTTATCAGGAAATACGGAAGAAAGGCCCACATGTCGGGATTACATAGAGATATCAACGCACCGCGCAATTTTCTACCATCTAGAAGACTCCAGAAGCCATGGGAAGAAAGCAGAGGCCGAAAGGGGCCAGGCCCAGGGCGCCCGCCCTGAGGACCTGGGCGCCCGCCCTGTCCTGGACTCCGTTCGGGACTCTCTTCGCACACGATGTTCCACCG
The DNA here is from genome assembly GCF_000003195.3 of Sorghum bicolor. Taxonomy (NCBI): domain Eukaryota; kingdom Viridiplantae; phylum Streptophyta; class Magnoliopsida; order Poales; family Poaceae; genus Sorghum; species Sorghum bicolor. The sequence continues at coordinate 14,003,792 of NC_012872.2, forward strand.
ACCTAAAGGATCAAGGATAACGTAGTACCACATCGCCTACCGACCCAAAAACGCATAGAGGAGGAGGACTATATAAGGAGACCCCCCTGGCCCCTGGAGAAGACAAGAAGTTATCATAGAGTTGAGGGGTGCCCTCGAAGGAAAACCTCTTCTCTAAATAATATTTCTTTTTAGGCTTAGCAACCAATGTGAGTAGAAATAGATCTTCTAGTTTCTACTAGATTGAGAGAGATAGAGTGGAGGTGTAGATCAGAGGAAGGCCGACCTGTCGGTGTCTACTCCGAGGTTGTACCTGCGGGATCAAGTCTTCTAACCCGAGGCTTGCTCCTAAGATTCTTCAGTAATTCGACTTCTAATTCTAGTAAGTTCTTGTTTTATTGTTCTTTGGTTTATGAGTTTACTTTAATCTCTTCCGCTTGAGTATTAGAGTAATCATTGCTAGCGTAAACGTGGTGTTTAGGCTAGGGTACTCATAGATATCCCCTGACTAACTGGACCGTGGTAGTAGCGAGGAACGTGACATTTCCGAGTTACCTTTGTATCCAATATCTTGTTAGCAGGAAGGGTAGGGTTTATAGGTGCGGGTCGAACATCCTTTGTGGTGTCTAGATTCCGTAAGCTTCCCCAATAGAACAGTAGATCATCCTTACCAAGGTTAGAACGAGACTACGGTTGCAGTCTTCTCTATACATCACTCACATCGAGAAACATTCTTTGTAGCCTAAAGGGATAGTAGCAATAGATTTGGTTAGTCAGATGCACCCTTTCTCCCAGTGGTAAAAATATAAATACGATACTCTGGAAAACCTCCCGGGAGAAATGCTCACCGATATCCGTGCGCTTGCGGATCATTTCCTGATTGCGTTACCAAATATCAATAGTTGTCCCTACCTTTGAGACATGCTCAATTTGTTAAATACTAATCACACTACTTCATCTCCACTTAAGTAGATCTCTATAAATGCTCTCATGCTACCATTATTTGCTTTAGTATATGTCTAGGTTTGGAGTAGTTTCATTCATCTCTTAATTAAGCATGGTGCTTAGTTTAGGAATGATGATCTTACTTCCAAGGATTTTAAATTAAGCATGGTGCTTAGGTTAAAATGCCCTCCTAAATCAAATTAGACATGGTGTCTAGGTTGATTTTTGAGCTGATAGTATGCTATAGTAGATATTGGATATTTTGTTGGACTAATCCCTGCAGGAAAACTTTCAATATCGACCTGGGAAGTCCTGAGATAAACTCACATTGGAGACAAAAAGAGAGACACATGAAGTTTAACAATTTACACAAGGAAGGCATAGCTCACAAGAGATGATCCATGGAGGGTGCCACAAACACGATGCACAACCGCTAAGAAAGGAAAGCTTCCACAAGGTGATAGTGTACCATCACTCTTCAAGTAAGGTAACATCTTAAGGTACTTGACTATCACTTTTATAAGCTTCTCCTTGGTTCTGGCGTTCACATGAATAAAAGAGACAAACATGTATGATTTACAACCCTAGATTAACCAACCCAATCGATTCAACATGTTTAGTCCTTCCACCTTTATGATCCCACACTCCTAATCATATGAGCTAAAATGTTGCACACGCAATCTTTGGAAGATATAAAAAACATAAGTATAGATAGATTATCTTTCCATTAGGTTGAGTGATCTGATCTGACAAATGTTTTAAATGCTACACTCATGATCTTATTATCCATCAACTTTGTCTTGCTCACTATGCTTAAGGTTTGAGAAGAACAAATACACTTTTGGTTCTGTTGGTGTTTTCCACCAATAGGGCCCATGCACTTGATCTCTGCCTTGTCTCTATGAACAGGTACACTTCGAGCAAAATATGAAGGAGTTTTACAACTCCCAGACTCCACCAAGTGAAGAACCTGGATCTATGAGCACAAACACACTGGAGATACTGGACACTCAGACAATCACTGCCCTGAGATGCTTGAGGACGTAAACTACATCAACAACAACTACTACTACTACAACCATCCTCAACAAAATCAAGCTTGCAGATCGTACGCTAAGTTTCCCAAAGGGAATATTGAAGAACCTCTGCGTCCGAGTTGGTACCTTGTACGCCCCAGCAGACTTCGTGGTGATAGAGACTGGTACTGATGAGAGGGCACCCATCATCCTAGGGAAGCCATTCCTGAACACCTCAGGAGCTGTCATCTATGCTAGTGCTATCGAGATCAGTTTCTACATCAAGGGGAGGAAGGAGATGTTTTCCTTCAAGAACAAGACTACACAAGTCTCAGAGCAATCCCGACATGAACCAAGGAAAGGACCAACAGGAGGAACAGGAACAAGCAAATGTGGACCGAGTCAGCTAAGATGGTCACTGCAGTTCAAGGAGGTCAAGATCGTCGACTTAAGTCACCGTTCCTGACCAAAAAGGATGACCCAGTCACCTATCAGCTCCTGTTTGGAACCATGCCCCTAAAACCGATATACATTCAGCTCCAGATGGCAGATCAGATATTCTGAAAGGTTATTGTCATGGGAGAAGACGAGTACGATCCACCCATCATCCTTGGGAGACCGTTCCTCAGCACCGTTAAAGCAATCATCTACATTGGAACTGGAGAAGTCCACATGTACTTCCCCTCTGAGAAGGTACGCCGCTATTTTACTGACCTTAACTATATAGTTGAAGACTCTAAGCAGGTCAGGACAAGAAGAAGACGACGCAACCACAACTAGAGGAGGCAAATCATCAAGGATGGATGGGTAGACTATGAAGGAGAAGTTGTAAGGTCTGAAGCCATACAACTTGAACAGAACTATCCTGAGGAGACCGTTGTTGACGGTCCTTAAGTACTAAAATTAATAATCAAATAAACATGAAAAAGGATCAATATGAAACAAACATCTAGAATTAGGGTTTTATCTGACAGAATTCCACGAGCTTTGGTGTTTATCTATTTCTGCAGGGGTTTATCAGAAAATATGGAGAGAAGGCCCACATGTCATGTTTACAACGAGATAATTACGTGCCGCGCAATTTTCCTCAATCTAGAAGGATCCAGAAGCCACGGGAACGAACGGGAAGCGATTCGGGCTCGGGGGCAGGGCGCCCGCCCACCCCCCTTGGGCGCCCGCCCAGGGTTGGAGGCCAAATAGGACTCTGCTTCGGGGCAAGACTCCACCGATCTAAAGGATCAATCTAAACCATACAATCTATGTCGGTTTGATCCAATGGCTCACGTTCACTTGAGGGGACTATAAAACCAGACCCCCTAGCCCCTGGAGGAGAGGAGGAGAAATCATTATTCAGAGGTAGCCATCAAAGTTAGGGTTTAGAGCTTCTCTCCCACAGAGAATTAGAATTAGCTACTCCCTAATCCTTCAAGTTTAGAGGTTTGATTAGATAGCAATTAGAGAAGTAGAGCACTACGCTCTGGATTCGGATCTTCGGTAATAAAGATTGGTATTATTCATATCTTTCTCTAATTCTATTGTTCTAATTGCATTATGTCTCTAATTATTATGATCTTAGTTTGCTCTAGTTCTATATTTGATATAGTTCTAATTGATAATGAGTTTATGTATAAGTTTGCAAAGCGCTTAGCTCTTGACGCGAGGGAGTTAGGTGATAGATCACATGTAAGCGTGGTGCTTAGATGTTATTTATCTGTAAATGTATCCTATTGGCCGGGTCGTGTGGTAGTTCGCGATAGTGACAGCTTCGTTGATTCTTATATAGTCCACCCTCCGTTGATAGGACAGGCAGATCCGGTATTGTGGAGTAAGTCATGCGATGTTCTGATTTACTTTATCAATGTTCCTTATACATGAATGAAGAGTCTTTTATGCTATATATGATCTTGTAGATAACTAGAGTAGATTATGACTTAGTAGTTAATAGATAACTTAGAATCCATTCTCTAGCTAATCCGACATCACCTACATATATGAGGAGTAGTCTATTTTCTAATCGTTGTGTCATCTATCCCATGAACTTATAATTCATTATCATTATCTTTATGGTTTACCCCCTGCTAAAGTAAGTGACTGTGTGACGAGTTTCTCATTAGTAATCATGTTCTTGTATGTTTATCTCTAGTCTATGCCTTAATAGATTTTGCCCCCTTGATTTAATTCCTTCTTCTTGAGATCCCTTGAGCAAAATTATAAATAACGATACCTGGAATACTTATCCTGGTGAAATGCTACAATGAGGTGTTTTATCTGTGCGCTTGGGGATAGAATAGATTATTTTCTAGAGAGCCTTTACATTTATAAATACCTTTGTACACTCTGGCGCCATGCTAGGGATGACAACCTAGTATCTAAGTGGTGTTAGCTAGTGTCAACAAGCATTTCTGGCGCCGTTGCCGGGGAATTATAGGAATTATACGAGTCTTAGGAATAAGTCAAAAAAAGGGAACAAAAGGGTAATATTAAGGAAAGCCAGAAAATCGGTCAAGGTTATTCATATAAAATATTAGACTAGACTATAGAGAAATAATTGCATAAAACAGTTACTAAGTGAGAAATCATAACAAGGCACCGCTGCTTTGGCAGGTTCACCCTGTTGTTTTTCTATGTTTATATTTTTATATAGGGTATAACAGGATTGACTTTGGGTACATTCAACTCTTCATCATCAGAACCAAAGCAATCAAGAGAAGAAGAAGCTAGCTACCAATTGCTGAAGCTATGGCACACAAGACCTTGCAAGAATTCTCTGCTCCAAGCCTTGAGAACATTCTAACTGGTCCAAGATTTGCAGTAGAAGAAGGAATACCTGAGTTTGAGCTCAAGTCAAGCCTCATCAATTTGGTGCAAGCTACACAATTCAGTGGAAAGGCACATGAAGATGCCAGTGCACACTTGCAGAATTTTCTAGAGATTGGGAGCACAATCCACATCAATGGAGTTGACAAAGACGTCATACTGCTTCGCCTTTTTCCATTCTCACAAGAAGGAAAAGCGAGGAAGTGGTTCTACACTCATCAAGATAATATCAACAACTGGACGAACTTGTCAGATGCCTTTCTATCAAAGTTTTTCCCTATAGGCAAAACAACTGCCTTAAGAGGAAATATTGTCAGTTTCCAACAACAGAAGACAGAAGCCATTTCAGAAGCATGGGAGCGTTTTCAAGGATATATATCAGATTGTCCTCACCATGGAATGGCCACATGGTTACTTATGCAGACCTTCTACCATGGATTAACCCAGAAGACTCGTGAGTGCCTAGATGCATCTGCTAAAGGATCATTCTTGGAGCTTACAACTGGAAAAGCAGAGATACTTTTGGATAAGATAGCAGAAAACCAAAGCTGGTTCCAAGATAAAGCTCAACAATGTCATCAAACTGAAGAAATACCAGAAGAAGTAAATGCATTATCAACTAAGATGGAAAATTTGCTCCATTGGATTGACCAAAGGGCCAAGTTCAAAGAAGATCAAAGGGCCATTGAGACAGCATACAAATATCAACCAACTTCAAGTCAACCCAATAGCAAAGGTATGAATTCAGGTAATACTTTCAAGCAACTTTCATTAAAAGAGATAATTGCTCAACAAACTAAAATTAATAATGAAGTTAAACAAAGGCTAGATACAAACGAATCATCTCTAAAAGTTATACATAATAAAATGGACTGCCTGTTGCTACAAACGAATCATCTCTAAAAGTTATACAAAACACTCTTAATAAAAGGGTAGAGCTTAAATTAATAAAGTTAGCTGCTGCACTGCGTGTTGCTACTAACCTTGAGCAGGTAAAGAATATAACTACTAGAGGAGGTAAAGCCACCAGAGATCCACCATACCCAAAAGAGAAACAAAGAACATCAGCACCAGTGCAACCAGCAGTGATAGAAGAAGAAAGCCCAGTTGAAGCAGAAGATCTGCTACAACCACCAAGAACTGGAGAAATGAGGAAAGATTTTTACGACACCAACTATTTGCCATTTCCCAGAAGAAACAGAGGACTGCAGTCGGATGAGCAGTTTGGTAAGTTTGTAGAGGTCATTCAGAAATTATATGTCAACATACCTCTGCTCGATGCCATATAGGTACCTACATATGCAAAGTACATCAGAGATATTCTTAACAAGAAGAGACCACTGCCCACCACTGAGGTTATCAAGCTGACAGAAGAATGTAGTGCGGCCATCCTTAACAAACCACCAAAGAAGAAGGAAGATCCAGGATGCCCCACTATTGATTGCTCGATCGGAAACCAACACTTCAACAATGCACTTTGTGATCTCGGAGCAAGTGTCAGTGTGATGCCAGCATCAGTCTACAAAAAGCTTGATCATGCGACCCTAGAACCAACATCAATGTGCCTACAACTAGCGGATCAATCGGTTCGACACCCGTTGGGCATCGCCGAGAACATTCCAGTCAAGATCAGAGATTTCCTGGTGCCAGTAGACTTCGTAGTACTGGACATGAGTCCTGACTCAAAAGTGTCCATCATCCTTGGAAGGCCATTTCTGAGCACTGCCAATGCCCACATTGATGTCGGAAAAGGAGAAATCAAGTTCAACATAAACGGTCAAGAAGAACACTTCACATTCAAACCCAGACCAGAGAGAGACTCTACAGTAAAGGAAGTTCATGAAGAACCACTGGAGACACCATCTCTGGAGGAAGGAAACTCAGAAGATTGAAAGATTTGGAGGTCCAGCTTGGGGGACCTAAAAATCCCAAACCCTCACCGGGTGGTAAATCGGTATTTATCCGCATTATTAATTTTCTCATATTTAAATTCTTGCATAATTAATTCTTGCATTAGTCATATATATTCATAGCATGATTATAATAATCAAAAAGCCCCATATAAATAATATTCATGGCGTGTAACAACCCATATTTATTAATTATTGTGGAGGCACAAAAAAATATTTTCCATTATCATTTTAATTAAGTTTCAATTCTCATAGATTTTTCCTGCATTATATTTTTCTTCTAGAAGCATGACCCACACTCCTTGGGTCCCACATGTCATACACTTCACCTCACATACATCCCATCATATAATTTCATCCACCAATATGTTTCCACTCACCTGACATCTTTCCACCGTCCAACCACTACCAACACAACATTATTCTGCGTGAGATCAAAGCAAGGAAGCAAGTGGAGGAGGCACACCCAGGATGGGCATCACAAGTGGGCGCCCGCCCACCTACCAAGGGCGCCCGCCCTGTCCCCTTTTCCTCCTATAAAAGGCCACCTCCAGCTCCCCTTCTCTTCACACAAACACTCCAGAAAACCACACAAGCTTCAGTTTCCCGAGAAGGAGATCTTGTAGTGAAGAGAAGAGAGTAGAGAGAAAGAGGAGAGTGGAAGGGAAGGTTGGAGTTCTTATGAGAGAGTGATTATCACCTAGCAAGTAGTGATCCCGTTGTCTAAGCGGAAGTAAAAAGTTGTTTAGGGGGAGGCTCTACCAAAATAGAAACTTGTCTTGAACGATTAACCCCTGGACTACTGACACTCTGGACAGCTGACCACTAACATTTTATCTCACATTTTCCACTAGTTGTGTTTTTGCCAACTTTTGTTTGCAGGATGTTTAAGAAGGTGAAGAATGCAGGGAAGGCTCTCAAGAATATTGGTACAAGGAGTTCAACCCGACACTCCTCACAACCATCAGAGATGAGCGTCGACCCGACACCCACACAAGCTCCATCATCTTCATCAGGTCAGCAAGTTAAGGTCCTTCTCAAGATAGGAGACCTTGGACTGAAGACCCGAAGAGAGAAGGAAGTATATCAGCAATTAAAGAACAAAGATTTCATTCACACCCCTACTATCGATCCAATCCTACTACAAGAAACAGGTATGGACACTGAATTTGACTTAATTTTTCAGATGATGGGTTGGACAAATTTTTGGAATATAACTGAGCTGGGTTCTCGTCTTCTCACCCTCGAATTTCTTTGCACTTTACAATACTATGAGGGGGAATTGTTTTTCGGATGTTCAAACAAGAAATTATGTTGTCTTGGAGAGAGCTAAGTGATCATCTTGGTTTCTCTTCAAGATGCATCCTAAACATTGACTCCGATTTACCCAACTTTGAGAGACACCAGTTTTGGAGAGAAATATCTAGAGATAATTTTTACAGTCAAGCCCGAACCACTGACAGGAACACCCCACTCTTAGGATGTTCCACAAATGGCTTGGGTACAATCTTTTCTATCGTGACGATATTGAGAAAGTAAGAGTAGGAGATTTACAACTTTTATATGCTGCTATTAGTAAAGTACCTACTTCACCTGTTACACTATTAGTTTCACATTGGCTTAGTATACCTAGTCTGCAGGGACTAGTAGGATGTACTTCACTTATCACTCATCTAGCCACTAATCTTCACTTACTAGAAAACTCGTCACTGGACTTCATAGAAGAATTAAGAATTTATCATGGCTATGACACATTTAGACAAGCTCGGATGTTAAAGAAAGAGGGGAATATAATGTATATGCTATATGATGATAAAGGCAAGATTCGGTTACCTAACCCGAACCTTGGCCTCTACGTTGTTCAAAACTTTTTGATTGAGATTGCAGCAACACCAGTGAACCAGAGAACTCCACAGCGAGTGGCATCTGAAAGGATAACCACTCACCGAGAACGCACTTGGTATGGAGCTGACCCAGGACCAGAAGAAGCAGCGCACCTGCATTATTGCGATTACAACCCTCGAGTCCTTCGAGACCCATGGGCTCGTCATGCGCAACCACAAGAGCCAACAGAAGAGACATGGCCGGAGAGCCAAGATCACCAATGGACAAACCCGCCTTTTCATACGGGCAGGTACTCCACTGATCCATATGGAGCTTCAGGATCCAGACCTCCGCCCCAATTTGATGTAGGACGATACTCCGATGCCTCCTACGCCTTCACAAATGACTACTATCAAGAGGCCGGTGCTTTCTTCACTCGTACCGACAACACCCTCCTCGACATCCAGAACACGCAAGCAGAACATGGAAGACTCCTGGAAGAACAACAAAAATGGAACCAGGACCATGCCGCTGCAGTAGAAGAGCTGAGACAAGATACAACAACAATGAACGACAACATCACAACCATGATGAGGTTCTGGAACATCGGGTAAGACCGACGGCAACATCCAGCTTGGGGGAGTTCCTCCCAAATTTATCAAGTAAGTTTTTATTTGCTCTTCTTATTTATTCTATTCTATTTTAGTATTTTATCTTAAAAGGAAAAACTTAGAAAACCAAATAAATATTTTCTTGTTTTTATTCACTGCACTTTAATAAACATGAAAACAAAATAAAAAGAGTGTGTAGATAAGTGTGCTTTATTTTTCTGCTAAGTTTAATCTCTAGAAAAAAATAAAAAGACCAAAAAAAAATATGCATGATGGAAATGATGAACAGTTGCTCTGTTTGCTTACTTACAAGTACCTAGCTTTTATATTAGAGTTCTTCCAGGAATTATTAAAACTGAAATTACTATCTTTGGGAAGCATAAAAACTAAAGTCTAGGTAAGAGAAAGGCATGATATAAAGTTGAGCTACTGTTTATCTTGTTCCTACTACACTAAGTTCTGAAGATTTATTTTGAAAACTTACAAATCGCATGATAAGTTCCTAGCATAACAAACTACCTACCACAGCCATACTCGCTATAACATCTTTTACTATATTCACATTGAGTTTGATCAAGCTGTGTAGACCCTTAGGAGCTTTTCATGTGGTTAAATTAAGATATTCACTTGCACACATCTACCACAGCATTCATCACCAATCATTAAAATTGCTAAAAATATTTTCACTCACTGTCCCGAATATTGTTATTCTCTCTCTAAAAAGATTCAATGCAGAAGAGGCATGGGTTATGCAAAAATATACGAGGAAATAAAAAGGGGCAAGTGCCCGGAACCTCGATAAAGAAAGAAAAAGAGTGAGACGAGAGGTAAAAATGGACAAGTGTCCGAAGTAGAATTAGGGGTACAAAGATGCCCACTTGAGCGGAAAAAAATGGAAAAGTGTCCGACAGTAGAATTAGGGGTATCTACTACCCACCTGAAAAAAAAGAGATAGCCCATGTTCTCCCAAAGCAAAGATCAAAGAAGAGAAGAGATAGCAATATGAGGAGCAATGAGAAGTAAGTTATCACTTATGCATTTTCATCATCACGATCATTTACTCCATCACACATGCACATCTTGATTTAAGTATATGCTGAGTTCCTTTGGATCCATGGCTCGATTAGACAACATATGTATGAGCTGTTTTCCACTCCTATGAGCTCCACTTAAATATTCCATTAGCTATAGGTAATTGACATTATGGTAAGGATCCACAAATACCACATATAGAGAGACTTGAGAGAATCATTGCTGGGAACTCTGAGTTTTATTTTTGAAAACTTATGAAAAACTCTAGAACAAAGGTGAAGTATAGACAAGAGGGATAGTGCTTGACTTAACTATTTTGTCTTTTACTTAAGATTTAAGTGCAGGTACTAAACTCCATAACACTTCACTCTAATCTGGAAGAATTTTTATGTAAAAGCATGTGTGCCTGTCAGGAAAGAAAACATCGAAGCAACTCCTGATCCGTCTGAGTTTAGCTGTTTGCTCAGGGACGAGCAAAGGGTAAGCTTGGGGGAGTTTGTTGACGTTCCTTAAGTACTAAAATTAATAATCAAATAAACATGAAAAAGGATCAATATGAAACAAACATCTAGAATTAGGGTTTTATCTGACAGAATTCCACGAGCTTTGGTGTTTATCTATTTCTGCAGGGGTTTATCAGAAAATATGGAGAGAAAGCCCACATGTCATGTTTACAACGAGATAATTATGTGCCGCGCAATTTTCCTCAATCTAGAAGGATCCAGAAGCCACGGGAACGAACGGGAAGCGATTCGGGCTCGGGGGCAGGGCGCCCGCCCACCCCCCTTGGGCGCCCGCCCAGGGTTGGAGGCCAAACAGGACTCTGCTTCAGGGCAAGACTCCACCGACCTAAAGTGATGAGACCATACCAAGGAAATCTACATTCAAGCATCCACTCAAGGTGAAAGCTAAACTTAATTCCAAATCATTTAGGTTTCCACATACAAGGCTACTATTTGGTTTATATGATTATAGATTCAAACACCTTGCTATCATGGAACAAGAAGATTGCGATGTTATCACAACATTACAAACCGATGGCCTAGCACAACTATTTGGATCAGAAGAGTTAGAGTCGAGGACGACTCCTTTTCAAGAGGGGGAGGATGATATGACCATGCCAGCAAGCAAGATGTCACAAGCTCCAAGTCAAGCTACAACCATTCAAGTTTTACCTACACCGACACCAGCCCAAGTCATCGATGGACCGGTTACACGTAGTCGTGCAAAGAAGCTACAACAAAAGGTCCACGCGCTACTTTGTGAGATTCATTTTAATGTTAATGAGAATTATATTCTACCTAAGTGTTCTACCTTGATTGTACTCAGGTATATAGAAGAAGAGAAGGATTAATGGGACCCTAAAGAACGAACCAGTGCAAGTCCTAGAAGACACGTCAAAAACGGACCAGTTGAAGTCAAAAACGGACCAGTGCAAAGAAATCTTTATAACTTTTTAATCACAAAAGCTATGAAGGCCCATGAGGACTTGTTGGAAAGCTTGTCGAGTCTACTTTCTAATGAATCTAGTGGCGACCAGTTTGGATACCCCATATTGCCTGCAGACTAGAATTAGTACAGACTGCTCAGAAGGTCAACAGTTTGTCGTGACAGAATGTTGGTACAACTTGCCGTGCAAAACTGTACCAATCTACAACGTTTCGTGGTGCATGGCATACATTGCTGGAATGCTCTTCGAGTCTAGTTTCACACCCGAGAAACGGTTCGTCATTTGGAGTTCCCAATTAAAAGTTATGGTCAGTTTATTAGAAACTGCTCTGGAGGCCAACAGTCACGCGAAGCCACTTCGGGAATCCATTTCGAAGGGACCTTTCACATTGCCTTCTCTCAGAAACTCTATTTCGTTTTCATACCTATCTAGGAGGGTTGTTCCTAGTATAAATATCCCCTACCTCTAAGCTATCAGCAACCTTTGATGATTTGATAAACTACATGATATTGCAGCCGTGCTGCTGAGTGCCTTACTCAACCTTTGTTCTTCCTTGTTCTTCTTGGACTTGTGAAGTGAATCCTCTGGGTTCCCCTACTTCGTGCTCTACGGCTTCCGTTCGGCTGCGCCGTATTGTGTGGATTAGTTCCGGATTGTGGTTCTGCGGTCGTTCGGAGATCGAGTCGAAGTCTTCATGGTTCGGTGCCTCTCTCCCCGTCGCTTGGTCGCATCCAACCTTTGTCAGGTATAAAGCTAGTTACCCGCTGTTCGCAGCAAGTTATCCTTGTTCTTTTGATCTACTGTCGTGAAGATCGGGCCACCCTCGTGCCGTTTCATATCGGTAACCTATCAACTGGTATCAAAGCTTTCGTTGTCACGGTAGGTCTTACAATCATCCACATATATACCTTTAGTTTATCTATCGTTTGCTACTGTTTTGTTCATCACCTATAGTCCATTGAAAAGCCACAAAAAAATCCTAGAGCCCTTTGAACGGTACTGTTATCTTGTGTTTTTGTGTTCATCAAGTTGATAGTCACCCTCTTTACATATATTGTGTTGTGTTTCATTTGTTATCCGCACCCCTGTTAGTATAAAAAAAAGAGTCCAAAAAAATCAGAGAAAAAAATTCAGAGAAAGAAAGAAAAAAAAGAAGAACAGAAAGATCCGAAAGAAAAGTAGAAGTAGAGGAAATGGGTTGTATTGCGGTTTGCTCACTGAAAAATAGTTTACACATTCAGATTCTTGGTGATTTATATTTCAGCAACATTACATCTTGTGAGCACATCAAATCACTTGATTTTCAGTACCGTGGCCTCCCTTGTTTAGCCACCTATAGCTCCACCTAAAACTGAAACCAGGACATTCGACTTGTAATCCTTGCGACCTAGGAATCACTTCTGTCGAGCTGCTACACTAGCACAATTCACTGTCCTTGAGAACAGGAAAGAGCATTGGTAAGTAAGAGGTGAGATTGTGTGATTCCACAAATTTACCCATTCCACTATATCTTGCATAAGTGCTAACATGCCAGGATCCAATTTGAGCGTTCATGGTGGTCGATATGGAGAAAAAGAAACACCAGTTTCGCGGGCTGAGTTACGCCAACTACAAAACTCACTAGTGGAGGCCATGGAGAAGATGTTTGATGAACGTCTTCCTATGGTGCGCGGTCGGGCTAAACAACATAGCTCAGCCAACTCTCGTCGTGGTCTCTTTGGCCACAGTGGACAACATGGAGGAGGTGCTCATGGGCATAACATTCGCCCCCGAGTGCTCATTGATGATGAAGATTACTGTGTGTCCCCCAAAAGAAAAATTCAGCAAGAGTGCCACCAACCAAAATTGAGTGAGAGAAATCAAAAGGAAAAGATGAGACATTCCACCTTACGTGAGAAAGTGTGGCACCAACCAAAATTCAGTGAGAGAGTTCAAAATAAGAAGATGAGAGATTCCACAATATTTAAGGAGAGCCACAAAACTCTATATGAGAGTGATCCACAAAAATTGTCTATAAACCCTAAACCCTAAACTAAAAACGAATTTTTTAAATCATTTTCACCACTTTCTCCCAAAGGCAAAGTTGTTCCAAACTAAAAACTCTACAACTTTACTTTAATAAGTAAGACCAAATTCTAAATAGAATTTGAATTACAAATTAAAACTTAGTTCTAGGTTTTTAAATAAATTTATTTTGGAAAATTTGTATAAATTTCATTTCTTAAATTCCATAGCTCCAAAAATTGCACAAAAATGTTCTTAATTCTTCTTACACATAAACCAACCTAGTTTGAATATTTCACAATTTTTGAAGCAAGCATCACATTTTTAACATATTTAAAACTTATGAAATGATGCACATAAAATCATACTTGAAGAGAATGACATGCTTATGATGCTTATGATTGATGAGGATGCTTATGCATTGCTTTGCTAAGGCTAAGTGCATGCTTAACACCTAGGGTGTTACAGCTTTGTGCCCATGCTGTACGACGTGCTGACTGAGCTTGGAGTACCCACCGAGCCGATCCGTTACGTCTGTCGTGGAGAGGTGGGACCGGATGGACAGCTTCAGGGTCACATTGTGATCAACCTCACCGTCCCCGCCAGCACGACGCTTCCTAGAGTGGCAGCTTTCCAGGAGCTGTCAATCGAGACCTCGGTCGTCAACTGCGTCCAGGCTGTGACTCGCCAGGCCCTCCGCCACGTGGTTCAGGACACGTGGGAGCATATTCAGGGAGGCAGGTTCCGTCTACTTCCTCGCATCCTGGACCTCACCTACGTCGAGGGAGCCACCGTTCGAGTGTTGGCTGCGGACCCGCTTGCCCAGGAGGAGACAGACCCATGTCTTCAGTTCTCGGGTCGCTACATCTTGGCCCAGGATCGCTACATCACGGCGGTCGAGACTGAGAACAAGCGCTACCGAGACCTGATGTTCACAGCCGACCATGTCCTCGAGATGGAGCAGAGGAAGAAGAAGATACTGAGGGACGCTATCCTGACAGAGCACCACAGCCGCGACCGCCTGGAGGACTTTAGCTGAGCTCACGAGGTCGCCTTCAGGCAGGAGATTCAGGAGTGGCAGAACAAGGCCAGGGACTACGAGCTCCGAGGTGACCCCTTGGACGCCAAGGTGCTTGAGCTGGAGGACTGACTTGAGCACCAGCGCGTGCTCTTCAGCGAGTTCCGTCAGAAGGAGAAGGAGAAGATCTTCAGCAAGCTGTGCCTGGAGACGCGCTACGAGCGTCTGTCACAGGAGAACGAGATGCTGAGGGCTGAGTCCACCCACAACACTCGTCACCTAGCTAAGCTCATTAAGACCACAAAGTACTTCAGGGACAAGGCCCAGTGGACCCGCCGGGCTTGGATCGCTTCTGACAGCAAGCGTGTCAAGGAGATCGCCCGTGTCCAGGATCCCCTCCCTCCAAAGATGCGCAAGGAAGCGCGCAAGCACTCTTTCTGTCCTGCACCCACTACTCTCAACCTCACAGCTTGCCATTCTGAGCACTACCCTGAGACACCAAGGACCATACAGCTCAAGGCCGCGGAGGAGTACGCTGGCCGACTCTACCGCACTGACACCGAGCTCCAGGCAATGGACAGGGACTCTGAGGAGTAGTTCCCTAGCTCTAGCCCCGCCACACCACCTTACGTCCCTACCCAGTAGAGTAGAGTAGTCATCCTGATGATGTGCCCTGCATGGCGAATAATGCGACATGTAACTCACTATCTGTAGTAGAGCGGAATGTCCTGTTCTTTTGGAGCCTACCTACGTGTAGAGTGATTCCCGCGAGCCCTCTGGTGTAGTTGCCCAAGGCATCACTATGTAATGAACTCATGTAATGAATGTTTGGGTCTTAATGCATTTTATCGATGTTATTGCTTCTTTGTATGAGTGTTGGATAGAATGTTTTATAAATTAAATTGCCTAATTATCTAAACACCGTCCTAACACATAAAAATCATGACCTAATCCATGCAGAGAGATGGCGTGCCGCCATTCTGAACGCCTTAACGTTCGTTCACCTTCCCCCGTGATGGAGTACCACGGTCGTGGGCGTGGGCGTGGTCGAGGAGCTGCCTCTCCTGCCCGCAGACTCAAACTGGAGGGGGAGGAGCTCGCCCTAGGAGAGCCTGCCCTAGAGGAGCCCAATAGGAGAGCTAGGTCCCCTCAGCTCGGGGGCAATGATGCACCACCACCGCCGCCACCATCTCTGTCTGAGGTGATGTATCGCCAGACCCGCCTTCTGGAGGCACTGGCGGATGGCATACTGCGTCGTCCTGAAGGAGGTCCACCCAATGACTTCCAAAGGAAGCTAGAAGGCTTCCTCAAGCTGAGGCCTCCTATGTTTGACTGTGCTGATGATGATCCCATCGCCGCTGAGGACTGGCTGCGGGAGATCGAGAAGAAGCTGGACCTCACCACTTGCACTGATGAGGAGTGTGTCGGAGTCGCCGCTCACTGGCGCTGCACGCGCATGGTGGGACAGCTACAGTGACGCTCATGACAACCCCGGGGGCATAACCTGGGCTGAGTTCACTGAGGCGTTCCGTGAGCAGAATGTGCCTGAGGGTGTCATGGACGCCAAGGTGGAGGAGTTTTGCAACATCTCCCAGGGCACTCAGAGGGTACAGGAGTATGCCACTCGCTTCACCCACACCATGAGGTATGCTCCAGATGAGTCCAACACTGAGAAGAAGAAGATGTACTTCTTCAAGAAGGGTCTGAGTACGCGCCTCAAGGTGGCCCTCTCAGGTCACACCTGCTACACTCTCCGAGAGATAGTCAACAAGGCCCTGGAGATGGAGAGGGACCGCCTGGAGGCCGATGCTCAGTACAAGGAGAAGAAGCGCCGGTCCGAGAGTTCTTCTCGTGGCCCGGCACCCCAGAGGCCACGTGCTCACGTGCCCCCTCCGTCGCGCGCCCGCGCTGCTCAGGGTGCTGCACCGGCTCCGAGTCGAGGAGGTGGTACCCACACCGCCAACTACCACCGCCCCACTCAGAGCCGCCCCGCACAGAGTACCAACACGTGGAAGGCCACTGCACCCACCTCCACTAGCAGTGTGCCTTTCGCTTGCTTCAACTGTGGTCAGCCAGGCCACAAGGCAGTCCACTGCCCTGCGAAGACTGCTCCACCACCTGCCCCATCTTCGACCAGGCAGGCACCTGCTCAGGGCACACTTCGCAAGCCAGCTGTGGGAGCCACCCGCGGCCGACTCACACACCTGACAGCGTAGGACGCGCAGGACGCCCCCGACGCGGTGTACGGTATGTTTTTGGTACAGGGAGTTATGGCATCAGTTCTATTCGATTCAGGTGCAACTTGCTCATATGTATCCTCGAGATTTGCACGAGAGCACAACCTACCCGTGTCATCGCGGAAGGTACCCATAGACACCATATCCCCTTTAGGCAACCTCAGATGCACCTAGAAATGTCAGGGAGTATCACCATTGAGGGTTACCCTTTTCTAGCCGACCTCACCTTACTTCCGTCAGATGGACTGGATGTCATCTTAGGGATGGATTGGCTGACCCGACACAAGGGAGTGATATCTTGCTCACCGAGGTATGTGGAGATAACGCACCCGAGTGGTCGCGTGCTTCGATGTGAGCCTAACCATGAGAAGAAGGCACCCATGTATGTGCCTTAGAAGCCAAGTCTGTTGAGGAGGTGTCTGTAGTAAGTGAGTATCCTAACGTGTTTCCCGAGGAGTTGCCGGGTACGCCACCCGACAGGGATGTGGAGTTCGTGATTGACCTTCTGCCGGGAACGGGCCCCATTGCAAAGAGGCCCTACCACATGTTAGTCGATGAGCTAGAAGAGCTCAAGAAGCAACTCAAGGAGTTGTCAGATAAGGGGTACATTAGACCCAGTGCTTCACCATGGGGTTCCCCTGTCTTGTTCGTGAAGAAGAAGGATGGTTCCATGAGGATGTGTATTGACTACCGGAACTTAAATGTTGTGACTGTCAAGAACAAGTACCCTCTCCCACGGATCGATGACCTATTGGATCAGTTGAAGGATGCCAAGTTCTTCTCGAAAATTGATCTCCGATCCGGGTACCATCAGATGAAGATCAGACTGGAGGATATACCTAAGACAGCCTTTGTCACAAGGTATGGGCAATATGAGTTCACCGTTGTGTCCTTCGGACTCACAAACACCCCGGCCTACTTCATGAATATGATGAACAAGGTGTTCATGGAAGAACTGGATAAGTTCGTTGTAGTTTTCATTGATGACATTCTTGTCTATTCAGCCTCTGCCGAAGAACATGAGCAGCACTTGAGAGTAGTTCTGGAGAAGTTGAGGCAAAACCAGCTCTATGCCAAGTTCAGTAAGTGCGAGTTCTGGCTTGAAGAAGTCGCCTTCCTTGGGCATGTTCTCACAGCTGAGGGAGTTGCAGTCGACCCAGCCAAAATAGAGGCTGTGAAGGAATGGGAGCAACCCCGCAACGTAACTGATATCCGCAGTTTTCTGGGTTTGGCCGGATACGATCGCCGATTCATTAAGAATTTCTCTAAGATCGCCAAGCCAATGACCAACCTCCTCAAGAAGACCAATGAGTTTGAGTGGACACCTGAGTGTGAACAGAGCTTCCAGACCTTGAAACAGAAGCTTACCACCACCCCTGTGCTAGCCTTGCCCGACATCCAGAAAGACTTTGTGGTCTATTGTGATGCCTCGAGACATGGACTCGGATGTGTTCTGATGCAGAGTGGGAAAGTCATAGCATATGCGTCGCGACAGCTGAAGGACCATGAGCAACGCTACCCCACCCATGACCTTGAGCTGGCAGCTGTTGTGCATGCCTTGAAGATCAGGAGACACTACCTGATCGGCAACAAGTGTGACATATACACTGATCACAAGAGCTTGAAGTACTTTTTCACTCAAGAGGATCTGAACATGAGGCAATGTAGGTGGTTAGAACTCATAAAGGACTACAACCTGGAGATCCACTACCACCCAGGAAAGGCAAATGTAGTTGTTGACGCCCTGAGCCGCAAGAGCTATTGTCATAGTTTGTCCATGGAAGCCATACCATCGGAGTTGTGTCAGGAGATGGAAGATCTACAACTAGAAATCATACCAAAGGGCTTGCTCAGTGAATTACGGATACACTATGATCTTGAGGAACGGATTCGGGAGGCCCAAAAGAGTTGTCTCGTGATCCAAAAACTCCGTAGGATCATGGAAAGGGGTACGTCCCCTTGGTTTTGCGAGGACGAACAAGGGACCTGCTGGTGCAAAAATAGAATTTGCGTACCTCACGACAAGGCCTTGCGAGAGGAAATCTTGACTGAGGCACACGACTCCAAGTACAGTATACACCCTGGCAGCACCAAGATGTATGCCGACTTGAGAAAGATCTTCTGGTGGAAGAACATGAAGAAATACATCGCCGAGCATGTAGCCCGGTGTGACACGTGCAATAGATTCAAAGCCGAGCACCAAAGGCCAGCTAGATTGCTAAAACCACTAGATGTACCAGAGTGGAAATGGGAAGGCATATCCATGGATTTTATCATAGGGTTACCTCGATCCCCGAAGGGCCACGACTCAATCTGGGTGATAGTTGATCGATTGACCAAGGTAGCACATTTCATACCAGTCAAGACAGTCTATCGTGCCGAGCAACTGGCAGATCTATATGTGGACCACATCCTTAGACTCCATGGTGCACCTACTAGCATCATATCAAATCGAGGGCCACAATGGGTATCTAGGTTCTGGCAGGGTCTGCACAAGGCCATTGGCACCCGGCTAGACTACAGAACCGCATACCACCCGCAGACTGATGGGCAGACTGAGAGAGTGAATCAGGTCCTTGAAGACATGCTCAGAGCTTGTGTACTGAAGTGTGGGTCAGATTGGGAGAAGAGTCTATCTCATGCAGAGTTTTCCTACAACAACAGTTATCAGGCCAGCATCCAGATGTCACCCTTCGAAGCCCTATACGGAAGAAAGTGTAGAACCCTGCTGATGTGGTCACAGGTGGGAGAGAGAGCGTTCTTTGGCCCTGATAAAATCAAGGAGGCCGAAGAAGGAGTCGCCCAGGTGCGAGAAAACTTGAGGATCGCTCAAAGTCGACAGAAAAGTTACGCTGATAACAGACGGAGAGATTTGGAGTTCTATGTCGGAGACCACGTCTACCTCAAGGTCTCACCACTCCGTGGCACCTTTAGGTTCCATGTGAAAGGGAAGTTGGCACCCCAATTCGTGGGTCCCTACCGAATCAGCAAGAGAATTGGGAAGTTGGCTTACAAGTTGGAACTGCCCGAAGAAATGTCAGGAGTGCACCCGGTCTTCCATGTCTCCCAGTTGTGTAAGTGTCTAAAGTTGCTCGAGGAAGAGGTACCTATCGAGACACTAGACTTACAGGAGACCCTGGAATATCGGGAGTATCCAGTTCGGATTCTTGACCGAGCAACCAAGGAGACAAGGAGTTCCACCATTCCCATGTGCAAGGTACTTTGGAGCAACCACACAGAAAGAGAAGCCACCTAGGAGAAAGAGTCCGAGCTGCAGTTACGTTACCCCTACCTCTTCGAAAGGTACGTCACACCTTAAATCTCGGGACGAGATTCCAGTGAGGGGGAAGGAATGTAACAACCCAGAAATTTACACAAATTACCAAAAATACCACCTGATATTTTTTTCCAAAAATAACCCTTGTTTGGTGAATTCATGCTAGGAAGACCCCCTGTAGATGCACAAGTAGAGCCTATTTAGTTGATGAGCATATGCATATTTAATTCAACATGTGATTTGGCTCTTATTGATTTCATGTGATGATTAACAAAATCAACGACCTGTATTTAATTAAAGAATTCCCTTCTAAAGCTGACCCTTGGTTTGTGCCCATAAAAAAACCCTAGACCCCTAGATGACCTTCTTTAAGAGTACTTACATGTTGGCAACGTGTAAATACGAATAGGGGACCAAGGTGTAGATAGTGGAATTATCAGGAATTGGGAAAAGAATTAAGCTGGGGCTGGAAAAATAGGAAGCGGCTTCTGGCCCAAGCACGGCTTGCGGCCCAGTCCGCCGCTCAACCCACGCGCGGCCCAGCTCCGTCTCACTTGCGCCTGCGCATAGCCAGCGGCCCAGACGCCACCGCGGCCCAGCACCACGCCCAGCCCAGCAACCGGCCGAGCGGCTCAGCCGCGCCCAACGCCCCGCGAGGATGACAGGCAGGCCCCGCATGTCATCCCCCACCTCGCCTCTGATTCCCCTGCTTTTTCCCCGGCATCTCTGCCGTGGTGACGCCACCCGCGCCCCACTTTTGACCGGACGAGCGCGAATTGGAGGTCACCAGCGCACCTGCAACCACCCCACGACCCCAAGCCCTAATCTAGGGAGCACCTACGCCCTACACGTGTCCCGATCGCGCCCCCGCCGTCCGTCGCGACACCATGGACGGGAATGGCTATAAAAGCCGATTCCTCGAGCCCTAGCGCGCCCTCATCCATTGCGCCGCCGCACTGCGGCCCAGCCACCACTCGCCAAGCACCACATCAGAGGGAGGAGCAAGGAGGAAGGGCGACCACGCCGTTGAGCCGCCCAAGCCGTCGGAGCAGAGGAGATCGCTGCCGCCGTCTTCTTCCCTTTCCTCGCGACGGGCTTCCCGGCACGGCACTGCGAACACCTGCACGGCCCCAACTCTCCACGGTAACGCCAACCGTCAGCACCGCCACCACCGGTATGCCCGCGATCTCCGACTGCGCTCACCACCGAGCCGACATGAGCACCGCCACGGCCACCGTCGCAAGCGCACCAAAGCTCCACTTTTTGCCTCCTCACGTCCGTCTCACACCCGCACGCCACACGTAGCACGCACCCGGGGTTGGGAGCAATCCCGACCTTGCTGAACCACCACGGGGCGCAGCGGAAGAGCCTGAGCGCGGACGCTGTGAACACGCCCTGGCCACGGCACGAGCACACCGGGGAAGGGCCCAAGGCGCCACCTTGAGCGCTCTTCGCACCCGCCTACGCGCCCGCTTTGCACAAACGCCGCCGTGCGCACGACTCGACGCGCCGCGCGCGCCCAGATCGGCACGCTCGCGCCGCGGACGCCGCGAGCACGGGCACCCACCGCGCTCACCCCGTTCTGGCCTAGGAGCAACAGTAGAGAACCCCGGGACCCTGCAAGCGAGTTTGCCACGCCCTAGAACTTACTGTGCGCACGCTTTTATCAAGAAAGGAGCGCGGAAACACTGGGGATGAGGCGCGGATGTGCGTCCGCCATGGCCGGCCCCCGCCTCGACGCAGAGCGCTCCGGGTCACTACAGACGACAAGAAGAGGAAGAAAGGTGCCACGCGAATTGCGCAGTGGGGAGAGAAGTCGGAGCGCTGCTTTGAGTGAGAGAGAGGAGGTGCTAGGCGAAGATGGAGTGATCACGGGCATCACCGGAGCACCGTGCTGCCTCTAGGCGGCGTGGAAGAAGGGGAATAGAGAAGAGGGGAGGGAAGACTCACCTGGGTGCACTCGGTGCACCGTGAGCCGAAGAGGGAAGGAGGAGGGAGCGGTCCAGGCCCACCAGCCCCACCGCGAGCCGCAGCCAGCATGCACCAGCGCCCCTCCCCGCTTCCTGGCCGCTGGGCCGAGCCCAGCACAAGGCCGAGGCCCAGGAGCGCCAGCCCTCTAACCCCCCTGGCCACCGCGTTGGGCCGGAATGAGGCCCAAGACGCCGGGTTAACTCCCTGCCCCTTTCTCTTTTTCTTTTTATAGGCCTATAACTTGCATAAATAATTTAAAACCCCAAATGATTCCAAAAAATATGAACCAAGTGTCCAAATTTTTCTAAAAACAAGCTCTACGTCTTAGGCTTATTTATGAGTGCATTTGGTCCTTTCGGTTCTTCTATTTGATTTTTGTGATATCTATAGGAGTCGCTTATCGTGACTATATATCTCGTTTGACAGACCCGGAGGAGGCGACGACTGAGGAGTACGACCCCGACTACACTGAGGAGCTCGAGGACGACTTGCCAGGTGCCACGTCCCACCCAACCTCATAGAATCTTATTAGCCATGCCATGAATGTAGAAGCTAGCGCTTTACTTTTATACAATAATCTGAGATAGGATGCATGGTAGAAATGCTTGTGAGCCATTACCTTGTCGCAACCTACTACCCTTGCTTACCCGCAGTTAGGATAGAAGCTCGCATCTTACTACTGGTACTCTACTCTGCATTATATCTGTGATGTGATGCTTGGTGGACAGTTGTTGATTGGGATAAGGCATGTGATGCCGTTAAACTTAATAACGAATTTGGGGAGATCTTGGCGTGCGTTTCGGGTGTGGTGAGGGTTGAGTCGACCGAGCAGGAATGTACGACGAGTCTTGGGACGAGTCTTGCCGGGGGATGCTACCTGGGCGTTCCCCAAGAGAGATGCCTGTGGCGGGCACACGTGACAGGGAGAGGTCCCGGAGTGGAGTGTCTTCGTGGGACGAAGCGCCGGGATGGGAGGTGCTGTTTAGCACGGGGTGACCGGGTGTCCTGTTGAGCGGGGCATCGGCCGACCCCACGTGAAGTTGTCCTGTTTGGTCCCCCCTAAGGACTCATGAGTTCTGGGAACCAATTCGTAGGAAGCCTTGCATTCCCACTCGCCTTAGCCATGGAACAGGATGGATGTACGACCAGCTAGGGCGGTGCCACTACTACTAGGTTGTTAGCGGAAAGTGTAGGGAGGTACGGGCATGGGACCCACACCCTCCTAAGACAGTGTAGTGACCTTGGGAGCCCGGTACTACGTCTCACAGTCTCAGCATGTCGGTGGTACTCCGGTATGGCCCCAGTTCTGAGTGGTAGGGTGGCATCGTGTTTAGTTGGAAGGTAGCCCGGTATCAGCCTAGACGATGTACAGCGTCGATGATGGTGATCTTGTGGGTAGTGCAAACCTCTGCAGAGTTTCTGGTTGATCGATCGATACATATGCCGGTTACGGCTATGGACCTTTCCTATGTTTCCGCTTCACTTGACTAGAGAGAGGAGTCCTTTCTACCTTCCCCTGGGTTTGTGTTGGATCCGGCGATGGCCGCTGAGGCAAGGCACAAGCGAGAGTCGTCCTTGCCGCCTAGAGAGTGAGAATGGGGCGAGATGTGTGTGCTGGGATGGGAGAATGTGTGAAAGGAATTGGATTAAAAGTTGACTTATTATGATAAAATTTGGACTTATTCTCATAGGAAGCTACAGCCATAAATTAGGTCTTTTGATACAACCCCTTGCATTCCACCTTCCACAAAGCTTCGCAAAAAAGCATAGGGTGGGAGCCAGTGGCCAGTACAAATCGTACTGATACTTTGGCAGTAGGTTTTGAGCCTGAGTACGACTACGTGGGCGACGATTGGGAGGAGTAGCTGTCTCATCCTACGCTCAAGTTTGGAGTATCCGGAGTTCGCGCCTTCGCTATCTACCCGATGTTGTTCCGCATGTTGTGTGTGTGAGTGTGATTCCGCCAGGTGGTGATGTAATAATGAGTAAACCCCTCTTGTACTCTCTTTTGTTCGTGTATGACTTGTATAACAGCTGAAATCCGAGTATTTCGAATTGACTCCTTCGCGCGTTAATTCGTTTTACAATTCAAATCTGGGGATTTCCCTTCGTGGAAATCTAGATCGTTTCAGCGTGCCTATATCAAGATCGACTCAACGATATCTACAATATTTATTATAGACATATGCATCGATAACCACCCGTTTAAAGTTTTTATAAATAGAAAGGAAGAGGGGGTTGGAGATCTCAAATGTGGTAAGGTTGGAGAGACCAATTGATTGGGGATATGTTTTATATGAGCAAGGAGTTGGTGAGGTATTTATGAAATAACTTCCAAGCTCACTGTTGTTTCTCTCATTCTCAAACTCCAAGGATGATTCTTCATGAATGCTTAAAATTCCTCTAGGATTGTCTCTCAAGTTTGTTTTATCCATCCATTCAATGGTGATAGCACATGGATTTTTAATGCCCTCTAGCCATTGATGTTGCTCTTCTCGATCCTCCTTGTGGTCTTGGTGACTCTTATGCATGGGATGTCTAGAGAGATTCATAGGATCATCGGGAGGTTCATGAGAAAGAGCATAGTAGAAATTATTTGGCTCAAGGATGGGTTTAAGGATAGGTTCGAATGAGTCATCAAAAGTGGGCGTAGAAGGGGAGAAGATGAGATTGTCTTCTAAATGGCTTCGCTCTCTTTCTATTGCATCACTTAAGATGCCATCCTTGAGTCTTTCTAGATGTCCATCAAAGGGATTGGATTTGAAATGCTTTCTAAGAGATCCCTTCTTAGGAAGGTTCAGACTATATGCATTCAAAGGTCTCATATGAAACAGGAAGTTTAAGCTCATCCCAAAATGAATTTCCAAAGGTAGAATTTCTTCTTCTCTTAGATTATTTTGGAGCACTACAAGTTTGGGTTGGATAGCCGAAACATAGGATTGAAATGTTTGGAAATCGGCTATTGAAACTTCCTTTCCTCGTCTGGGAGATGATTCCTTCTCTATCTCTAGGAATTTTTTATGAAGACTAGTGCAAGAAGGATGTCCATGAATGAAGGCATACCTTGCTTTACTAACAGATAAAGAAAGAAAAACTCTACCAAAGGTTATATGATTAAGACCAATGTGAAAATATCGAGGAAAAACATGGTCTTATAGGTCTAGGTCTAAACTAGAATTTATAGAAAGATTAAAAGATTCCCTAGGTGTAGCTAAAAGTTCATTATCTTCTTGATTAAAAGATAGGACCTCGGCTATAGAAAAGTGTTGGTTTTGACCTATTGCAATCAACTCCGGACACAGATCATAATTAGGGGCAAAGAAAGGACTTGTTGACTCCCATGGTCTATGGTTGGTCTTCGAAGGTGCAAAAAATTCAATAATAGGTGTGGAATTTGAGTTATCCATAAAGATGGAAAAAATAAAAAAGATAAAAGAATAAAAGTATAAAAGTATAATACAAGATAATAGCAAGACTCAAAGTTATCTCAGCAAACCGTCTTTCTCCCCGGCAACGGCGCGAGAAATGCTTGTTGATATTTGGTAACGCCGTCAGGAAATGATCCGCAAGCGCACGGATATCGGTGAGCACTTCACCCGGGAGGTTATCCAGAGTATCGTATTTATATTTTTACCACTGGGAGAAAGCGTGCATCTGACTAACTAAATCTATTGCTACTACCCTTTAGGATACAAACAATGTGATTCGATGTGAGCGATGTATAGAGAAGACTACAACCGCACTCTCGTTCTAACCTGGTAAGGATGATCTACTGTTCTATTGGGGAGGCTCACGGAATCTAGACACCACAAAGGATGTTCGACCCGCACCTATAAACCCTATCGATCCTGCTAACGGGATGTGGGCTACAAAGGTAGCTCGGAAATGTCATGTTCCTCGCTACTACCACGGTCCGGCTAGACAGAAGATATCTATGAGTACCCTAACTCAAACACCACGTTTACGCTAGCAATGATTACTCTAAACTCAACCGGAAGAGATTAAAGTAAACTCATAAACCAAAGAACAATAAGAATAAGAACTTAATAGAATTTAGAAGTCGAAATACTGAAGAATCCTAGGAGCAAGCCTCGGGTTAGGAGACTTGATCCCGCAGGTACAACCTCGGAGTAGACACCGACAGGCTGGGCTTCCTCCGATCTACACCTCCACCCTATCTCTCTCAATCTAGTAGAACTAATTCTACTCTCACATTGGATGCTAAGCCCTATGAGGTTGGATCCCTAGAGGGACCTCTCTCTCTCAATCCTCTCTGGAAAATATGCTAATGAATAATTGGATTGCCCTCCTCCAGGGGCCAGGAGGCCTGCTTATATAGTCCCCTCAAGTGAATCTGGGCCGTCGGATCAAACCGACATTGATTGAACGGTTCTCCTTGATCCTTTAGGTCGGTGGAGCATAATCCGCGAGATTGAACATGATTGGTTGAAACACCTGGGCGGGCGCCCAAGGGGGGAGGGCGGGCGCCCTGCCCCCGGGCCCGCTCGGCCTCCCGTTCGTTCCCGTGGCTTCTGGAGTCTTCTAGATGATAGAAAATTGCGCGGCACGTTAATATCTCTATGTAAACCCGACGTGTGGGCCTTTCCTCCATATTTCCTGATAACCCCCTGCAGAAATAGACAAACACCAAAACTCGTGGAATTCTGTCAGATAAAACCCTAAGTCTGGGTGTTGGTTGCATTTGGATCCTTTTCTTTATTTATTTGATGATTATATTTGGTACTTAAGGACCGTCAACAATCTGTCCAAGATTATTTTGACAAGATGTTGATATATCTGGTGGCAATGAAGACTATTGGTTCGCGAAGAAGAGATTCAATCGCCAGCAAGGTTAGCCATGTCCATCACGGCGATCACGTCAAACTATAACTTGGCGACCACAAAGTGTTGTGATTAACAAGGGTTCGAGGAACACCCCCCCCCTTGAGGGTATCTTGATATCAATGTCGATGCTACTTTTGATGAGATCTCACAATCGAGAAGCATGGGTGCTGCAATTAGAGACTTTTTTTTGCGATTCTGCAATTAGAGACTCCACATGCGGTTTTATGGCTGCTTCACATAGTTACATTCCACATGTCGTGGATGCCATGGCGAAAGTTGTGGCTGAGAGATGGAATCCTATTGTTGTAGTAAATTAGTTGTAGTCGTGTGGAGTTCCAATCAGATTGTATGGAAGTTGTTACAACGCAGTACAAGAGGAGAGGTTTCTCGGCCACAGCAACAGGGAAATTATATGATAAATGTGAGCAATATTAGAAGGATTTTATTGTTATCTCTATTAGTCTAGTCATTGTTTACGGAGTGGAGCATCTTCAACAGTTTTGCATCTAGGTTTGACATCCTTCAATTTTTAGGAAAAAGAGAAAAAATGTTCTCCAATAGTTTGGTATCCGAGTTTGATATCTTTGGCAACTTAGCAATTTTTTCTCCTTTGCGCCCATATATCCGTGCGATTCACAGAGTGCGCATCGAGTGTATTCTAGCTGCTGCGAGTGCTAGTGAATGGATGTTGTACTGTCTACGAGGACACCCAGAGTGTTGCTGCCTGTCTCCTAGTAAGTGCTAGGCTGCTAGCTGCACTAGCTGTCTGCCTGTCTGCTAGCTACGAGTGAAAGCTAGAGTGTTGCTACTGATGTGATGAATGGATGTGGCTTAGAGAAGTGATTTATAACCACTCATAAGTGCCTAGGAGCCGACAGCAACGAGATGCAGCTGCTCAATGCCTGGAGGAGCGGACGGGAAGGACTCCGCAGCGGCGGTCATCTTAGGCGTGCACGCGAAGGCCGTCCCGTGAAAAGAGAGATCGCTAAAAAAAACAAGTATTTGGGATCAAATTTTTATTTTGAGAAGTCAATTATGCCAAACTATTAAAGATAGACTCTTTATTTTCTCCCCAAATCATTGTGGAAGTTGGTAAATATCATGATTTGTGAAATGAAATTTAACAAGAGACTTTCTAATGTTTATTTGCTTTTTGAACAAATGTACTTTTGACTCTCATATATCATTATCCTCTGCAACATGCTGTAGTGAAATTCGTGATGCATAAAAATACTAACAGTAGTTATTTCATCAACGATTACAACTCTTATCCGAATTTGACGAGAATTATAAAAATGAATATGATTCAACGATATCTATCTATATCCGATTCACTTTCATCCATTAAACTAATAGAAAATTACATCCAAACCAAATGATTCTAGCTCAACTGTTACATCACTAATCTTGGCCGCTTGATACCATATGCCTTGATAACTTGTCCAGTGTCTTCAAAATCCAACACTTTTCCTTCTCCTTGAAAAGAATACTCCACTAGCATTAAAAAATGATCGGTGTACTATCACATTATGATTTGTAATGATTTTATTACTAAATACATAGTCATTGTGAGACTCCAACATATACAAGCCAAAAGAAAGATCATCATTGGTTTAGGATTATCTCCTCTACCATTACTAAGATTAAGGAATTGCAGCAAAATTGTTGGAGTTTGTGACCAGAAGAGAGAAATCATGGTATGTCCACCAATTGTCATTTGCAAAAAAAAAACACTCAAAAAATATATGCTGAGACGTCTCTATCCGCCCACACACTTTACAAATCTCTTCCCCAGGCCAATTTCTTTTAACCAACTGCTCTGCTGTAGGAAGACAGTCGGAATAGATGGACCATAGAAAAAACTTTATCTTACGTGGTATTTTGGCTCTCCATATACTCATGATCTCCTTATTTTCAAATCCAGGAAAAGTTTTATAATATATATTTAGTTTCCTAATTAGAAGTAGCTGTTATTATCGTTGATTGTCTTTAGCTAGCAAACTATTTTCTGGTTCATTGCAAAATAGAAAAGTGAAAGGCTGATTCCTGCCACGGACTGCCATCATCCGTCCTTGTCCACTCACCTCCCTCCGTTGTGTTCTTTTCTCCAACACTTAATCCAACACATTCTTCTCTTTATTTTTTTAATATAAGATTATGCTAATGCGTTCTAACAGGAACAAAATAATATCTAGCCACGTTAATGCTAGCCAAGCGGCAACCAAAGTCAACACATGTCAATGGTTTTTTCTATCGCGGTTCAGATTGCAATAAAATTTGTGTATTCCTATTCGAACAAAATAGCACTTTCTCATATAGACTACCGAAAATCCAATTTTCTATTTAGTATGAAACCTGAGCCTCATATATAAGTGGAAAACTCTTTTTCCTTTTTTTATTATTTTTGGCTTTTTGGAGTATCATCAGTATCTAATTTATAGAAAAAAATCGCAATACATATATTAAAAGGTCGATTCTCCAAAACCAATACATCGTTCTCCAGTGGTATTGAACTATGGATCCACACTGCGAGTTCCTTCTTCATTGCTCTTGTTTGTTTCCTTCACTAAACACTGGGAGCTGGGATTTTTTACCTCTCGATTTTTTCTAAAAACTCTGAATTGGGAGTATCTTTAGCTCTGGTGAAAAATTTTAGGTTTTACTATTGTAGCATTTTTTTATTTGGTAATTATTATTTAACTATGGTCTAATTAGGCTTAAAAGATTTGTCTCACAAATTACAGATAAACAGTATAATTAGTTATACTTTTTTACCTATATTTAATATTTTATACATGTGTCTAAAGTTTTGATGTGATGAAAAATCTGAAATTTTTTTGGAAACAATTTGCTAAAACTTACTTGGCAAATCTATAGTTTTGCCAAGTCTTAAAACCAAATGCCAAGTAAAAAAAGAGGCTTTTTCCAACAATTTGCTATTTGGGCTTGGCAAAAGAACTTGGGATCCTAGGATTTTTGCCAAAATCACAAAATTGAGCCTCCAACAAATTGGCAAAACTACTTGGCAAATTGGGATACACATGATGCTAAGCGATGGAGGACTTGGCATATTTGCCAAGTGAAGGGGGAATTTTGCCAAGCTCACAAAATTGTCAAGTAGTTTTTTCAACTTGTTGGAGGCTATTTTTTGTGGTTTTAGCAAACTGTTGGAGTTGCAAGACGTCAGTGTGATTCGGTTTTTTATATGGTGTTAAATCAGCATCCAAACTACCTAAGATGTATTGTTCTAAAAAAACTACCTAAAATGTATTATATATATATAATATAAAAAAACTCTTAAAAGTTGAGGGTAATATAAAACTGATTTTGTAGAGAAGCACAATTGAGGGCAGAATTGATCGACCAACAGTTGGAGGCGGCAAAATTGGAAACGTTTTCCCCAAACACAAATGAACCCTAACCCCGGCCAACCCGAACCGGAGAGGTAGCCAACCCGCAAGCAACACCGCTACCATGTGGCGCCGCGCCTCCCGCCTCCTCCTCCGCACCACCGCCGCCATCCCCACCCGCCGCCTCCTGCCTTCACATCCGCCGCTACCCCTCGCCCCAAGGGTGGCCTCCGCATCCTCATCCTACGCCACAGCCGCCGCAGCCGCGGCCGCGGCGGCAGTGTCGGCGCCCGCGGCGAGGGCGCCACGTACGGTGGGGACCCTGCTGCGGCTCAACGACCTCCGTGACAACCCGGGCGCGCGGAAGCAGAAGACGCGCAAGGGACGCGGGATCGGCTCCGGCAAGGGAAAGACGGCGGGCCGCGGTCACAAGGGGCAGAAAGCGCGCGGCACCGCTAGGTTCGGCTTCGAAGGCGGCCAGACCCCGCTCCGCCGCCGCCTGCCCCGCCGGGGATTCAAGAACCCCTTCTCACTCACATTTCAGGTCCGTCCCATTCCTGCAGCATCTCCTGCTTAATTACCCCCTTTCATTAACCATATCCTCGCATCAGGTGTTCGGCCCCGTCCTCATCTCTGGCTATTCTTGTCTTCTATGACATATGGGCATTTTCATTTTTTGTTTCCAATCAGTATATCGATGTGTTCTAGTTATTTCCTCAAATGGTGCTTGATTGAAAACGCTACTTGTATGATACAAAATGCTATTGATTTCTGTGATAAAAAAAAATGACGCTTGATTGAAAAATGCTGCATAGTTATATGCAGGCCCGTACCTAGAATTTTGTGGCCCTGAAGCAAAACATAAAATAGGGCCTCTATATTTAGACAAATAAAATAGCTGAATTAGGTTTCATTATCTAATGGTTACAATTATCAATAATAAGAACTATAATAAGTACTCCAAGGTTCTATATTTGTCAACTAAGGGCTTATTTAGATGCATTCAAAAACCCAAAAGTTTACAAGATTCCCCGTCACATCGAATCTTGCGGCACATGCATGGAGCATTAAATATAGATAAAAAAATTACTAATTACACAGTTTACCTGTAAATCGCGAGACGAATCATTTAAGCCTAGTTAGTCCATGATTGGACAATGTTTGTCAAATACAAACGAAAGTGCTACAATGTCCAAATCCTAAAAATTTTTGCATTTAAACAAGGCCTAAGATGATCTCGTTTGTGTATGTCCGCGCTTTTATTATTGTCACGATTCGCAGCTTCGCCACAACATTTGTTTCACCTCGATTGATACTGCTCACTAATAGTAATAGGAATAATCAAATCTCTCCATAAGTGATGGGGGTAAATACTTACACGGATTCTTATGAGCCGTGTCCAAAAACTAAATAAGCAACTAACACTTAGGCTAACTAAGCTTAAACTAACTAGAGTACTAGACTTAATGACTAAATACCGATTAAGGGGCCCTTGATTTTTGAGGGCCTGGTGTGGTCGCGCCACTTGCGCTGCCAATATACGGGCCTGGTTATATGGTACAAAAGTTGGCTTGCACATGAGATGGTCAATTTGCGCCCTGGGTTGGCAAAGTTTCATTCCTCATCTTATATACTCATCGAATGAAGGCTTTGTTATCTTCCTAGATGTTGCTATTAACAATAATGCGAAAAACAGCAAAGCCTTTTAATCCCAAGCAAGCTGGGGTAGGCTATAGATATTATAGATATTGCTATCAGACAAAGAAACTTTTCAATTTAGCCTATTATCGGCCAGTTTCCTGGACCTTTATTTATTTGACTGATTTGTGATTAAAGGTCTCAAAAGTAGCATTTATTGACTGCTTAGTATGAACAATTGAAAAAGGTCTTTCTCAGTGCTGAAAGGTCGTGGGTCTGGGCGTGGGATTTTAAGCTCCCTTAACCTTGCTTATTTTGCTTGGAGGCTGATTTGAACCTAGGACCTCTAGCATAGAAAAGTGGAGAGACTTGATCACTGTGACAGGCCTGACCTTCAGTGTGCACTGTGAAAAATGCTTAGAAAAGTTAGAATTGTGGTTTGGTTTATGTTGGTTCATGTATATGTCATTTTTAATCATTTGTTGGGATAGTGCTACCTGACCTGCCATGGGCCAATTTTGTTAAATGTTTTTAGGATCTTTAATAGAATTATTGTTCCTAAAGAAAGCAGAATGAGCTTAAAAGAAGAAACATGTCAACAAAAGATTGTAGTTTCATCTATATGGTGCAAACCCTGCTGCAATGTTGTTTCTGCAGCACAATCCTGTCATAAATGGCCTTGCAGAGATGTAGGTGGATGAAAAATCAACGAAACCTAAACATGCTGAAATAATATGCTGTAACTTTGCTACTTTGCTCTTCTTCCTTAGTTTGGTTTCTAATCTGACAGACAATATGATTGAATAAGAATGCTATTGTAGAGCCCTAGTTTTGAATTAATGACATGGACATAATTATTTGCATTAATGAATTTACTTGCCAATGTTTATGTGAACAATTGGGGAGTTGGACTAATTGAATTTGTGTTGTAGGTTAGTTTTTAGGTAGAGTATGTTTTCTTACCACTGTGGTGAACACGCACAAAATAAGAAGAGGGAAAACTAAGAGGGAAGACAATGTAACAAGAATTCAAGAAGCACTATTACATGTCTACGCTTCTATTCAATATAACCTTCTTGATACATAGTTTGCTTTAGACTTTGGCTGCATTTGGATACATGGTGGGTATGGATTGCTTGATAAGAAGGGATAAACATAAAGATTATTAGCCCTATTAAATTGGTGTGGGATAGAAAAACATAAAGATTTTTAGCCCTATCCTATTGGTTGGAAAGTTTTGGTGAGCTTGGATTATTACTTCATTGGTCGAAAATTCCCTTCATTGTATCATAGCTCTCCTAACCTGGTCCAGAATAGATGACATTAATTGGAGTGGTGGTATTGTTTGACACTCATCTTTTGTGCCATGGCAACACCAGTTGTGACGTGTCAGCGCCTAGGTTCTGAAATGAAGGGTAGATGTGATGGAGAGTAGTTGAGAAGATATTTGCATTTTGGAGGATGAATATTGTTAAGAAAGTTTATTGTATTGATGCTCAGAGGTCACATGTATAAGTTATTAACTACTAAGAATAAGTAAATCATTGATTAAATGTACAGAACTGCAAATGCCATTAGCACAGACATTATACACTACTATCATTGGCATTCACGCGCCCTTTAAGAAGCAAACACAAGGGCCAAGGAGTTTTAGAAAGGATAATGAATAGGTCATGGAGTTATCCTCATGATGTGCAACTGTTGAAATGGAAATCAATGAGCAAACAATTTTTTTCCACACCGCACTTAAAAAGCAATACTGCCTTCATGAACTGTTTTGTCTGTATATGATATGAATATATTGAGAAAATTGTGAATATTACTGATCCATCTTCATTCATGGCTTGAACCTTCTCGAAGTTTGAATTGTTTTCTGCTATAGCTGGTATGCCAATGTTTGATGTTATTATTGTTTCTTTCTAATCAGCCCTGTGGACTGGGGAAAATTGCAAAGCTCATCAATGCTGGGAAAATTGATTCCTCTGAATTGATTACCATGAAGACACTAAAGGTACATAGAATTATTTCTTGAACAATACTGTGCTTTTGTTTAATGACATCAACATCTGTATTCCACTTTGGCAGGAAACAGGTGCCATTGGGAAGCAAATAAAGGATGGCATTCGTTTAATGGGCCGTGGAGCAGAAGAAATCAAATGGCCTATTCACCTTGAGGTAAACATGATCTTCATTAAAAAAGTATTTCTACTAAAAGCAAGTGTGGAATTCAGGCCCTGTTCGGAGATAAAGTATTTTTGGAGTATTGGGTAAATACTATGGCTTTGCAAAATAGGAGTTCTTTGATTTTTGAAAGCTGCTCAGTGTTTGGATACAACAAGCATTTTAGTTTCTGAACCCATGGTTTTGTCGAAACCATAGTCTTTTTGGAGTTGGTAGAAACAACACTCGACCTCTTTTTTTTTTCTCAAACACGCAGGAGAGCTGCGTATCATTATATTAAAAGAAGAAGAAACAGTCTTACAAAGGCTCCGAAAGCCTACTCAAACCCACACACCAGTACACAAGGAATAAATCACCGGATACTACAAACAGGACGACCAAACAACCAATGCTTCCATCATACTAAGCCTCCAGCAGAAAGCATGGAGAACCCCTTAGCTCCTGCAGAACTCCAACAGTAGGCTTCATCGACCTCTTTTTTCTAAACCATGGTTTTGTATGTCTTTGGATTACAAAACCATAGTTTTCTAAATCTACGTCATCCAAACAGGCCTAGTTCTTATTTCCTTGCAATCCATCTTATCAGGATTGATATGCTTGTCTTCATTGTTCAAAAAACTAATTTGTTTTGTGTAAGACTTATATCTCCACATGATGTATCCTGTCCATAATCTGTAATCATGTTGAGTACAGATAGTAGCTTTGTTTCCTAAAGGTGATTTGGGAGTTCAATTTCCTTGTAATCCATATGTGGCACCACAAACCAAATGCATAGACATGAACATTTGAGTACTGATTGGTCTCTTGCTAGAGATGATTAGGTAGTTTAGCTTATGATGAATATTTGTCATCTTTTACTATTATTACCATTTGGTATGAGCCCAGCTATCAACTAATACTAAATGATCTTGAATTGCAAGATGTAGGCAACTGAAAAGGCAAAATGATGATTTTTCTTTCAGTAGTCTTCTGATACCATTTGCGGTTGTTGTCATCATTTCGCAAGTTGAGATATCCATTCTCAAACAGCAGATGCACTGAATATTGTAGGTGTCAAGGGCAACTGCAAGGGCCAAAGCTGCCGTGGAAGCTGCTGGTGGGACAGTAAGGCTGGTGTATTACAACAAACTTGGATTCCGGGCGCTCCTGAAACCTGAGTGGTTCGAGAAGAAGGGCCGCCTGTTACCAAAAGCAGCAAGGCCTCCGCCCAAGCAGCGAGACAAGGTCGATAGCATTGGCCGCCTGCCGGCACCAACAAAGCCACTCCCCTTCACTCCAGAGGAGCTGGAATTTGCAGCCAAGCGTGATGCCGCTCGTATGACCGTGACCGCATAAGATGGGAGCACGTTGGCAGCACCTTTTTTTTTTTCTGTTCTACACAAGAAAAAAAGCATGCCCCACTGAATGTGCATCACATTAGCTTTAGGAGGACATGTATAAGAATGGGCTGTTGTATCTTTCTTTTCCCGCAAGGAATGGACTGTTATAAATTGAAGGTCCATTCCTCGGAATGAGACTTGGCATAGTTTCTGAACTTACCTTGGGGTTTGGATTGATGAATGCAGTTTTTCTGAATAGGCTAATGTATGGTGTCATTTTACTTGCCACCTTTTGATCCTGGATTGATACTTGAGGAATGTCGTTTGTCTGAAATAGGCTCATGCATATTGTTGTCTTACTGCCCACCTTTTTATCTTTGTTTCTCGATCCAGAATTTGTATCTGTTCACTTATTTACAATGGGACGAGCAACAAGTGGACACCTCCCATGGGCCAACTTTTCCTAACTATTTACCTTGGGACGAGCAAGAATGAATTCAAGTGGCGGGCCTGTTAAACCATGAATCACTAAACAGATGAACAAAAAGGCAGAGCTTTCTAAATATGCTTTCATTTTTGGTTTATTCATCTGTACTGGTAGAGTGCTCTTGATCACAAATTTACATGTGGTCTGACCATGCCATCTATAACTGGCAGTACGCAGTAGTCATGACTCATGAGTTGGCCTCTTACTGACTCAAAACACTAGATGACACTGCATTCATGGCTAAGCATGCGTCTTATATATTGGAAAGCATCTCGATATGTTATTTGTATCGGTATATGTATGCGATAAACACAGGCAGATGCAGCGTTGTTGATTCATCACCTCGGACTGACACTCTGACAGTGAGAAACGAAGAGGCAATCACCTGGTTGAACCTGGCAAACTAGGACTGGCTGCAGCATGTGCTTTTAGACAAATTGCTGACCAAAAAAAAGGGAAGACAAACTGCTGGACAAGCATTAGTCAACTCTTGATTAAGGCCTTGTTTAGTTGGCAAAATGAAAAGTTTTCGGACACTATAGCACTTTCGTTTGTTTGTGGCAAATATTGTCCAATTATAGATTAACTAGGCTCAAAAGATTCATCTCGTGATTTACAGGCAAACTGTATAGTTAGTTTTTGTTTTTTACTATATTTAATGCTCAATGCATGTGCCGCAAGATTCGATACTTAAAAAGTTTTTGGTTTTTTGGGTGAACTAAACAAGGCCCCAGTCATAGTCAATGATGCATATTCTACTACTCCCGTTTCGAAGAACAACCTGAAGACAAATTTTGTTGCAAAGGACGCCACTATTTCACGAACATTCAGCAGAAACGAAATCAGCGGTCAATTTCCGACAGCAATTTTCTTTCCTTTTTTGGAAAGTGCATATGTTACTTTTTATTTTTGGACAGAACAATAATGGTTTCTCTTTCTCTTTTAAGGCATTCGGTTCTCTTTTCACTTTCTTTTGCTAAATCACCTGTCCTTTAATTTTTTTTATATTTTTTAAGAAGCATGTGCTCATAACTTATAAAACGGAATTAAAAAGCATAACGTTCACGATAAACTTAACAGTACTAACTTAGCAGTGTTTCTAGACAACATAAGTTCGAGGAATAACTCAACATTGCTAACTTAGTCGTTCTCAAAAAAGTTATACTATATAACTTATGTACATAAGTTTACTTCCACTATTTCAAATTATAAGACATATTGACTTTTCTAAATTGAATTTACTATGTATCTAGACACAACTATATATGTATATACATAACAAAATCAATATATGTAGAAATATCAAAATATTTTATAATTTGGAATAGAGGGAGACATAATTTACACAATACAACATATGTATATAAGTTACACAACTAATACGCTAGTGTATATAGAAAGTTACACAGTTATTATACACAAACAAAAGTTATACAATACAACTTAGCATAATAGGTTAGCAGCATAACTTAGCAGAATAAATTAGCAATATAACTTATATGTTATAAGTTAATATAAATAAATTGCTACTAGAAAAATAAAAATCTTCGAAACATACAGAAGTGGGTTCTAGTTTTCTCGTCACGTTGAACACAACGGTTGAAAGCCCTAGTTTGGTTTTGGATAATTGATGAAACCCTAGTACTAACCTCTATACTAAGTGTGTGTAGACTTAATGAGGTTGGTACATGCCAAGTGATGGAGCAAGTGATGATCATGGTGATGAAGGTGATGACCACAAGATGATCAAGTGCTCAACTTGGAAAAGAAGAAAGAGAAAAACAAAACCCTATGGAGATCAAGGCAAAGGTATTACTTAGGGTTTTTGTTTTGGTGATCAAGACACCATAGAGGGTGTGATCACATTTAGGATAGATAGCCGTACTATAAAGAGGGGAATTCTTTGGCTAAGCGGTTATCAAGTGCCACTAGGTGTCATTGTTCATGTGCATGTATTTAGAACCTAGTGAGCTAACTTAACTCCTTCAAAGAAAATGATTGTGAAAATGCTAACACACGTGCACATGTTGGTTTACACGTTGTGGTGTTGGCACACTTTGAGAAGGAGGTGGAGTTTAAAGGGTAGAGAGAGGATGGGTTCCTCTCTCCCTCCCGCCCGCAATAGAAAATATGCACTTCATTTTCTCAAAAAGCGCCGAATCCCGCCAAGCTCGGCGGGATTCGGCGCTTTTTGAAAAAATAAAGTGCATATTTTCTATTGCGCCAGTGGGAAAATTTGGAGAAGTCGCGGGAGTGTTCCTCGCAGAGAAACACTCACCGGACGCTGGCCTTTGAGGCACCGGACGTTGTGGCTGAGCGTCCGGTGTGCTGTGGTGCTAGGGTTAAGCACCGGACGGTGAACACCGGACGCTGGGGAGCTCCTGTTCACGCGTCCGGTGCTATCTGACTTCGGTCGGAGTGTTTGACCGGAAGCACCGGACGCTGAGGGAGCGTCCGGTGTGCGGGCGTTTTGCGACCCTCTCTGCGCATGGGTCCGATGAGCACCGGACGCTACCGGTGCTTAGCGTCCGGTGACCCGCAGGTTTGTGGAACTCTCTGTGCATGAGTCCGGTGTGCACCGGACGCGTCCGGTGGTAACTTGCCCAGCGTCCGATGCTCTGCAGGTTACCGTTAGACTCTGACACGCGGCTGACGTTGGAGCACCGGACGCAGGTGTTGAGCGTCCGGTGCCCCTTTAAGAGTGTCCGGTGACCCCGTGTTTTGCCCAGTGAAAGAGCCAACGACTCTATTTGCTTGAGGGGCTATAAATACGTGTTTGGCCGGCTTAGGGCTCACTCTCTTGGCATTCTTGACTACTAGACATCCTTGTGAGCCTAAGCAAACACCTCCCACTCATCTCCTTCATAGATTATACATCTTTGTGAGATTGCGAGTGATTCCAAGTGCATTTGCTTGAGTGATTGCATCTAGTGGCACTTAGGGATCGTTCTAGCTGCGGTTTTCTTGTTACTCTTGGTGGTTGCCGCCACCTAGACGGCTTGGAGCAGCGGAGGAGGATTGGCACGAGTTGGTGATTGTTTGTGGCCATCTCCCGGTGATTGTGAGAGGTTTGTGCCTACCTCGGCGGAGTGCCAAAGGCAACATTAGTGGATTGCTCGTGTCATTGAGCTACCTCACTTGTGGGTAGGTTCTTGTGGTGTCCTAGTGAGGACGAGGTTCGTGCTACACCTCTTAGCCACCGAACCACCAAGTGTTGGTCGACACAACGGGGACGTAGCGTGCCGGCAAGCACGTGAACCTCGAGAGAAAATCGTGTGTCTCCATTGTGATTGTACTTTGGATTTCTCCCGGTGATTGGACTTCATATTATTGATTGGTTCATCCCCTCTACGCGGTGGTATAAAGATCAAACGTTCTCTCTTACTTTCTTGCAAACTAGAGTAGCTTGCATACTTGTATAGAAACTTTAGGTAGCTCTCTAGTGTAAGTAGAGACATAGCTCTTGTGTGCCTAGTGATAATATCAACTAGAATTGTTGGATAGGTGGCTTGCAAACACTCCTTAGAGCTAGAGCAAAAAGCTTTACTTTGTTATTTACTAACCTCTTGCTCTAGTGAATTTGTAGAACTTTTTAATAGGCTATTCACCCCCCCCTCTAGCCATATTAGGACCTTTCAACGGTGTAGACGGAATTAAAAATAGATACATCATTTAAAAGTTATAGTAATTTGAAATAAATGGTTTGCTTTTTTTTCATGATGACATCAAGCACAAAGAGAAGTAGGAGGAGGGGGAAGGAGGGTGGACGACCGGCATGTATCGTTCGCTGGATATCGTTCACTAGATTCAAAACTACTGAACGACCGTAAGAATGGAATTGTGCGTAAAATCATCAATACCAGATACCGTTACGCCGAAGATGTACTGCATGTAAACTGCCGAATAACACAACCGGGCCGACAACGTTGTGCAGACAAGTATGGAGAGTAACACATATGTTAGCATATGAACACATTATGGGGCGTTCCGTTTATTACAATTAGCATTTGCAGATTTAATTATTTACGCTACCTCTCACCAAATCGTTGGGCCGCAATGTGCGCTCTAATCCTTTTGTTAGTTCCCAAAATCCATCCACTCAAAGTGTGGCACAAACTTACTCTTTATGAGTAGTAGGCATAAGCAGTCTGTTTAGTTTA
Source organism: Sorghum bicolor (assembly GCF_000003195.3). Taxonomy (NCBI): domain Eukaryota; kingdom Viridiplantae; phylum Streptophyta; class Magnoliopsida; order Poales; family Poaceae; genus Sorghum; species Sorghum bicolor. The sequence goes on from NC_012872.2 coordinate 14,043,863, forward strand.
AAAATATGGCCTAGCAAAAGGAGTAGAGAGAGTTCCTTTGTCAGGGAAAGAAACAAGATCAGTGCTACCATAACAATTCTGAATGTCTGCTTGCAGTGAAATATAGTGCTGTGCTCTGATTAATACTTCCAAATTTAACTCAGTTTGTTTGTCATCTCTCACAGTGATCATGTCACTGCCAAAGCTGAATGCACTCCTTCCAAGTTCCAACCAAATATGGTGTTGCCAAAAGTTACAGTTTCCGGCTATAAATGCCATGAATCAAAGGGATCGCGAGGGTGACAATGACATACAACATCTGACAAAGAATTCCTGTCCTGTCCTACATACAATAGCTAGACGCATCGAGTCCTTTGTTTCAGTAACATCCTTCTATGTAGGCAGTAGGCTGTAAATGATTATTGCTCTGCCAGGCGGCCACCAGCAAGAGAATGGCTCGAGCTGATGCTTGGTTTCTCCAATCAGATAACGAAAACAATTGCAGCAGAGTAACCGATTGACTGCAGGCCTTAAACTAATCTCCAGCTAACGCTATCTGCTATCATGCTAGCATGATATACCACTCTACTAGCAGTAGTGCATCTTTTTGCTAGGTAGATATAGCTAGAGTACTAGGTAGCTCCCCTCATCTCTACTCTACTAGCTACCGACCTGTCTAAACCCTGAGAGTGCATATATGCAACGTACACCACATGCGTCAATGGCGAAACAGTACGCTGCTGCTGCTAATGCCCTTGTTTAGGCGCGCGCCAAATGGACCACTCCAGCACCATCGACTCCATCTTGTGGCCGTCAAATTTACCGCAATCAAAAACACGTACGCGCACGTATGTAGTCGGCCGGTCGCGCAATCCGCAAGCTTTTTCAACCACATCGTCGATTCATCGTGCTTCCAATGGCGGTCCATGGCCACCGCCCCCTACACCTTGCAATGCAATCGATCGGGTTAATCCACTTCTTCCTAGTAATAAATATATATATATGCAAAAGTAGCACTAGTATATATATTTGTATATATATAAAAAGTGCCACGACCTAGTAGTGAGTAGCTTTGCCGAGAGAGCGAGCTCCCTCTAGTGTAGTGGTGGCGCTATCAAGCTAATTAAGATTGCTCACACGTCCGTGCAGCACTCGCTCGCATCAGCATCAGCACTTGAGCAGCAATCTATGACCACGAAAGCTGAGTGCACGCATGGAGCTCGCCCAATCACGCCGGCCGCGAGCTGATGAGGTCCATGTCTTGCCATCGACTTCTCGTAGACGACCACCGGCCGGCCGGTTCTTCCTTTTGATCGATCACAATAATACAGTACGTGCGTGGCCTCGATCGATCGGCCTGAAGAAGGGAAGAAGATCCGATCGAGTCCAACTTGTCCGATCGATCCGATGCACGCATGCATGCATGCCTCGAAAGCGATCGTGGGCAGGCAAACACACACGCGCGTAGGGGGTACGTGTAGGCAGCTACACACATACACATCAAAAAACGTGACGCAACGGCAACGTTTTGGCGCGGCACAGCGACATACAGCATGCATATGCATGCGCCGGCCGGGCGGCCGCCGGGAGTGCTGGCGCCTAGCAGAAACGATGAAACAGGCACTAGTGAGGTGACTGATGCATGGCTTGAATATTCCTATCGATCGGGCGCGCGGCGGCGACGACGACCATTCCAAATGGGACTCGTCTTTCTCGATCGGCGCCGGCCGGTCCGTCCCCTTTACTTCTTCTTTTGGCAATCGTGGCCGCGCCGCTCGTGCACCAGCGCACGCACGCACGCTCGGCCACATTGCGCTGCTGGAAAAGCCGGCCGTGGTCCGTGGCCACCACCGGTGCCGCGCGCGCTCTCGGTCGGTCGCCGCCATTAGAAAAACCGCGACGCCCTTCGGCGCGCATGGCCACGAGCAGCCACATAACAAGCCTCTGATGAGGCCTCCACTACCACTCCCACCACCACCGCCCTCCTCCCTGTTCCCGCGCACGGCGCCCGTGCTCGCTCTCGCCACCTATAAATCCGTGCTCTCGCACTCCCCACCGTCTCCAACCCAACCACTGCAGCCGACTACCCCGCCTCACCTTCACCTCCACCACCACCACCACCAGCAGCACTCTAGCTAGCTCGTCTGCTAGATCCCAGCGACAGCGACGGCGCACGCCGTAGCACACTCTGCTGCTTCCCCTGTCTAGGCCGCGCGTGTATATAAGCACGCCTAGCAACCTCACCAAGATTCACCATTCCGGCCCGCAGTTGCAAACTCACCAATTAGCTTCCTCCCAAGATCCAGAGTTTAGCTGCTGAGCTACATAATTCGATCGCCTCTGCTAATTAACACAATGGAGTTCACCGCCAGGACCAGGACCGCCATTGCTCTGCTTCTTTCGCTCGCCGCCTTCTCCAGCTTCCTCTGCGGCGGCGTGCAGGGCGGCCGCCACCACCACCACCACGCCAAGCACACCAAGCACAACTCCGCGCGCCCGCCGTCCGCGCACGCTCCGGGCCCGGCGAGCGGCGGGAGGCGGCACGCGTCTCCTCCTCCGCACGCGCGGCGGCCCGTGTCTCCCCCGGCCCCGCCGCCGTCGTCGTCGGGCGGCTACCCGACGCCTGGCGCCGCCGCGCCGGAGCCAGCACCGGCACCCGCGGCCGCCGGCTCCGTGTACGACGTCGTCAAGGACTTCGGCGCCGTCGGGGACGGCGTGACGGACGACACCGACGCCGTCAAGACCGCGTGGGACACCGCGTGCCAGGACGACGGCGACAGCGTCGTGCTCGCCGCCGCCGGCTACTCGTTCCTCGTGCACTCCACCGTCTTCACCGGCCCGTGCCAGGGGAGCGTCACGATTCAGGTTGGTATATATAGCCGCCGCCCGCCGCCGTGTGGAGAAATCAAGAATGCAGACTAGCTTTGCTGATCCCAATGGCGTCGTTTCTATATCTGTGTGTGTGTGTGCGTGTATGTGCAGCTCGACGGGACGATCGTGGCGCCGAGCGACCCCGACAAGTGGCCGGCCAACAGCAAGCGCAACTGGCTGCTGTTCTACCAGGCGCACGGCATGTCGCTGAAGGGCGCCGGCCTCATCGACGGCAAGGGACAGAAGTGGTGGGAGCTCCCCTGCAAGTCTCAGAAGGGCCATGGCGGATCAAGCGGCCACGGTGCAGCCTGTGACAGCCCAGTGGTAAGTGGCCTAACTAACGACTTTAACCGCATTACAACGGCCACTAGGGCCTGTCGTCGTCGTCAGCCAATGCAAGTACTAGCTAGTCCGGCTCCGGCCGGCGTACTGACGTTGATCTCTCATGGTCATGGACATGACTGTCGCATCGCATCCATCATCAACAGGCGATGAGGTTTTTCATGACCAACAACGTGACGCTGCAAGGCCTCAAGGTGCAGAACAGCCCCGAGTTCCACATCCGGTTCGACAGCTGCCGCGGCGTGGTCGCCAGCGGCCTGTCCATCAGCTCGCCGGCGCTGAGCCCCAACACGGACGGCATCCACGTGGAGAACAGTCAGGACGTCGTCATCACCAACACCGCCGTCTCCAACGGCGACGACTGCGTCTCCATCGGCGCCGGCACCCTCAACATGCACGTCGAGAACGTCACCTGCGGCCCCGGCGGCCACGGCATCAGCATTGGGAGCCTGGGCAAGCAGGGTTCGCGGGCGTGCGTGGCCAACGTGACCGTGCGCAACGCCGTGATCCGCCACTCGGACAACGGCGTCCGGATCAAGACGTGGCAGGGCGGCTCCGGCGCCGTCTCCGCCGTGTCCTTCGAGAACGTGCGCATGGACGCCGTCCGCAACCCCATCATCATCGACCAGTACTACTGCCTCTCCAAGAGCTGCGAGAACGCCACCTCCGCCGTCTTCGTCAATGGCGTCTCCTACGCCGGCATCCGGGGCACCTACGACGCGCGCACACCGCCCATCCACTTCGGCTGCAGCGACGCCGTACCGTGCACAAACATCACGCTCTCCGACGTCGAGCTGCTCCCGGCGTCCGGCGAGACCATCGACGACCCTTTCTGCTGGAACGTGTACGGCAGCGCCGCCACGCCCACGGTGCCGCCGGTGCCGTGCCTCATGGAAGGCGTGCCCAGGAACGTCGAGGATAACAGCAGCCTCAAATGCTACTAGATAGCAGCTAGCTAAGTGATCGATGGACGTCCTAACACTACACTACACATGCATCGTTTCGGCCTGCTGCTACTTGTTTATTAGAAGGAAGAAGAAGGCAAACCAACAGAGAAAAGTAATTAAGATTAGTGCAGATAAAAGGAGTTTAACGCGTGGGTTACTTATGTATATATAGAAAAAAAAGATGGAAAATGTAATAGTAATGTAGTAACAAAGTGATTTGTGTGTGTGAGAATTATACATATAGTATTACCGGAATATATACAGGGTTTCAAACTTTGGTATTCAAAAATTACCAAAATTCGTGTACTTTTGGCAAAGTTTCATCAATTTTTTTTCTGGAGACTTCAACAAGGAGTATGATTTTCTTAAATTTTTAGATCTAGAAAAATATTGGCAATGATCTATGACTACACATCTATTGAGTAGAGCAACAGAAAATATGAGTCTATATTTTTACAATAAAGCACATGCATTAGTGTAATAAGAAAATGTTGAAATTTTTTTCTTGGTTTTCCATCCCTGAAATTACTGAAATTTCACAAAAAATTGGCGCAATTTCACCAAAATTTTGAACTATATGCAGAATGTGTTGGATCCATGCAATGCACATATATATAGTATATATTGGACCACAGTTGCCTCACTCAAGTTTCTGTAGCAACCTCTTTTGTCTGCATGTTTTACCTGAAACACCATTGCATACATGTTAGCTTGAAATAGTGTTTTTTTTATTTTTCTCTGCTCACAGCTCACCGACCTTATACTACCTCCAAGTGCTTAGCAACAAGAAAAAGATGTCATATATTTGCCTCCCTTGGCATCACTGACGTCTTGACAGATAGTGCAAATTAAAGGACATAAGTTATAAGCATTTTTATACTTAGATTAGGAACATGAGTTTTTGTGTGTGCTCCTCCAAGCAACTCCACCACATTATATGGTGAAGCAGGTAGATGTGTATATATATGGATATCAAATTATATATGGCAACCAACAAGTAGCTAGAGGTAATGGATACGTACATGATGATGAGCTCAAATAAAGTTGATGCAAAAGATTCGCATGTACTATAAAGCTGCCATTGAATGTGAGGCAGAAAAACAAACACACTCTGGGGCCAGGGTGCATCCGTGCATGCCTGTTGCAACGCATGCCACATTGCTATACACAACACTTTCTGTCCTAATGATGCCGTACGCAGCTAATAAGTCAAAACAACGCACAATGGGATCGGAGAATAATCATGTCCCGACCCTCGACAGTGTGCAGGCTGTGAATAAACTGTTGTTGAAGAAGCAGAGCCTTGTTTTTACTAGCAGCAGATAGGACACGAAGGAGCAGCAAATACAGGTGTGGACTCCATCAGATCTATCGTGGAGATGGGCCAAGAAAAACCATTTTGCAAACCGCACCACGAAATATATACGTGCCCAACCAACATACGCATGATCCGCTGTTTTTAGCAGCATGCAAAAAAGTTGCAAAACAAAGTGAAGAAGGCTTTAGTGTTCTTGTGGGCGCTTGGCAGTACGTGCGCAATAATTAATAATATATATAGTTGATCGTGATGAGCAAATAATAAGACCCTAGCTAGCTAGATCTATCTCAGCACGAGGAGAAACACAGAGAGGCAATAGGCATGATTGGCTTCATAATTTGCTGGGTTTTACGGTTGGTAACCCTAGCGAAGTATAGGGTGTCGCACGATGGATCAGTCGTGTCTCCGTCCAATGCAATTAGGTAGCGGAAAAGAGGTACGTACGTGAAGGCTGGAGAAGACTAAGCTAAGAGTACGTTGGCCACGGAACAGTAGAAACCAGTACAGAGAGATAAGGTTACCTATACAGCAGTAGGCAGCACTCGATCGGCGACCGCCAGTGCGCGCTACACCTTAGCAAAATACATGTCGTATGAGATATACTTCCCGTCCTAGGGTATATACAAGGTACTGCAGTATTGTCGACCAACCCGCGAGCTCCTATAAATGAGCTATAAGAGCAACTACATCACGCTCTTCTACTTGAACTCCTAATTCAAGAGGCAAAGTAAAATAATAAATAATAAAAGATCTAGTAAGCCTTTACTTGGCTTCTCAAAATTGGAAGCCCTTCCAAAATAGGTCTCCAAGTCCTCACTCCCCCTCCCACCGGCTCCTATCGAACGGTTATTAGATTTGTTTTCGTCTCTCTATGAAACTTTCTTGTACCACGCTGCCTTTGACCCACGTTCGATAAAAGATCTTCACGTGCCACCTCCCATGTCCCCCCGCGCGCCTTCATTTTTTCTGGCTCCCTTCCTCCCGTGCAGTGGCGGAGCCAGGAATTATGCATAAGGGAGGCCAACAAAAATTTTAATTTGTCAAAACTGAGCACAAGTAACCGTCTAACTCAATTTATCAACTTGACACGGGTGCTCGCATTTTCTATATGTATTTAGGATCAAATGTGTTATTTTTCGGTGGTAGACGATAAACTCTTAACAACAAGGTTTTTGGGATGATTTTGTAAACCTTAAGATCCACGTCTCAGTTTTGGTGTTTTATAGTATTATTATCTAGTTATGTTTTGTACTTCCTCCATCCCAAATTATAAATCATTCTAAAAATCTTAGAGAGTCAAAGTATCTCAAGTTTAACCAAAACTATAAAAATAATTGTAAAGATTTATGTTATCAAATAGATATACTGTAAAAATATAATTAATAATACATATTATTATCTTACTATATCAATTTGGTTAAATTTAGGATGCTTGGACTTTCCAAAATTTTTGGAATTACTCATAATTTAGAATGGAGGAAGTAGATTCTATTATCTCGAGAATATAAATAAGTATATATGACAAAAAATATTATATTTCTCTCTTAACATAAATAAAAATCTTAAATTTATACTAGTAAAAAAAATAATTGACACATGTTAGGGGGGGGGGGCATGGCCCCTGCGAGCCCCCCTGGCTACGCCACTGCTCCCGTGCCATCTCCATTCGACTATTCCCACGATAGCCCCTGACACTTCTCCCCGTCTACTCGAAGATGTCCCCATGAGAGATGCCAGTGTAGCTCCTAGTACCAACGACTGCTCCTTCGATGCCCTTGTCCTAGGCCTCGGCATTCCTAGCCAATTGCTAGCCACTCTTGATCCAACTGTTCCTGGCACCGATCACCTGTAGCTTATTAGCAGATAGAGCGAAAAGCCAATGATAATGAAGAATTATGTGTTAAAAAATCCACCTGTCTGTCACATGCTAAGTACCGTCAAGATTTAAGCAGAACGTGTAGGTACCCCTCGTGGGTGTGATTTTTTTTCTTTTCTAAAGGAACACTTCTAGAAACGCAAGTGTAAGTCTCTTTACCAAGTGCCAAAAATTGAACACTCGCCAAGATTAGTTTTGCCGAGTGTTGCACTTGGCAAACTAAGACACTCGGCAAAATAACCCTTTGCCGAGTGTCCAACACTCGGTAAAGAATAGCACTAAGCAAAATGGACCTTTGCCTAGTGTACGACAATCGCGAAGAAAATGTCGGCCCAGGCACCGCCAATGTTGGGATATTTAACATTTTGTCACTCTTACGAATGACACTTCTTCAGAAACCACTATTTGAATGGCATCTACATTTTTGCCACCGATAGGAGAAGGTTTGTTCAGTTTTTGCCAATTTCACTGATGTGGCAAGACATGTCAGCCTGCTAGGGTGGAGAGGCCACGTGAAAAGTCTAATATACCCCTTCTCCTATATGCTTTAGGTTTAGGGTCAGTTTAGTAGGTGATTTTTTTTGTTTTGGTTACCGTAGCACTTTCTTTTATATTTAACAACTAGTATCCAATCATGGACTAACTAGGCTCAAAAGGTTTATGTCGCAAATTACTAGGCAATTAGTTATTTTTTTATCTATATTTAATGCTCCATACATGTGCCGCAAGATTCGATGTGACGGTAAATCTTGAAAACTTTGTAAAACTTTTTAGGAACTAAACAACCCCTTAATGCGATGGCACCTCCACTGTCCAAGCCGCCCATTATTTCCTCTGTTTCACATCGTGCAAAAGTCAAAGGGTGCAAATCCACCATGCATAAACGTGTTGAAGCTAAGAGAACTGCCACTGAATGTTGATCATGTTCACCTGAGATGGAGTCTCGGCATTGCGTAGCCACTCATGATGGAATCTGGCACCGTTCGTTTTGCCATGCACCAAATGTATGCTGAGCGCTCGGCGGCAGTGGTGTCACCAGGAGAGGCGAGTAGTACGCTCGTATGTGGAACGAGTTGTGCCACTAGAATCTGAGTCATCGTTAGAGCTAGGGTGGGACCAAATTCACGTGCACTCAGCACCATGACAAGGCCGCCCTATGGCGTCTGCTCGATGTATCGAGGACCCAACCACCGCCGCGGACCAGCAGCATGCATGTTCAAAACGATTCATGTCTTCGACATGTCTTCCACATCCTAACAAGGGTATTTTGGACTTGGCTGCGTGGAATGTAACGCATGAATCTCTTCGACATGTCTTCCACATCCTAACAAGGGTATTTTGGACTTTTCACTTGCCTTCTCTATCATAACAGGCTGACATGTTTTGCCACATCAGCGAAATTGGCAAAAACTGAACGAAGGTTCTCTCATAGTGCCAAAAATATAGGTTCCATTCTAATAAGGTTTTTGAGGGAGCGTCATTCATAAGAGTGGCAAAAAGTTAAATATCCCGTCGATGTTGAGCGAACCATCGAAATACATTTGCCGATAAGAGCCATTTTTTCAGGATCATTGTCGACCAGTTGAATCTCTTTGTGCTCCATGGACTTGATGTTTTTCCTTGGAGCCTGCAGTTTGGGGATCTCGAGCTGGTTGGGCAAGGTTAGCCTTGCCTAGGTTGTGGTCTCCGCCATTCGGACCAAGAGATCAATGGCCTCAGTCACTCTAAAGCTTTCTTCTTCACAAGTATAAGCGGTGTAGACATTTCCTCTGAGTGTGAGGACACCCTTTTCGGTGGGCATTTTGAGCACTAAATAGGAGTAGTGCGGTACTGCCATAAACTTGGTGAGTGACGGTCAGCCGAGAATGGCGTGGTACATCCCTCAAAATCTGCGACCATGAAGTTGATGAACTCGGTGCGGAAGTGGTCGGGAGAACCGAACTAGAAGGGAAGCGTGATCTAGCCAAGAGGTATAGAGCTTTGGCCCGGTAGCACACCCCAGAATTGTGCCTCATAAGGCTTTAGGTCCGCTTGAGTTAGCTTGAGGGCAGGAAGGCTGCTACGAAATAGGATGTCAATGGAGTTGCCGCCGTCTACAAGCACCCTTTCAAAATAGACGCTATTAATGCACGGGTCGAGGATGAGGGGGAAATGTCCTGGTTTAGGAATGGTGGCCCAACGATCCTGTCTGCTGAAGGAACTTTTGCGATGAGACCAGGCAAGAACCTTTGGATCGACGATGAGATCTCCGACGTTGTCGACATTCAAGCACGCCCTTTTGAGAAGCTTGCGTTTCTGCTTGGATTCAATAGACACTTTGCCACCAAAGATAGAGTGGATGACGTCGGTGGGATTGATGTATTGATAACGAGGATCTTGGTCCTATTCGTCATCGTCGTCCTCGCGGTTACACCTGTTGGGGGTGCCTGCAGCCTTGGCGGTGTCATCATGAATAATCTACTACGCATAGATATTCTTGAGAACACGGTAGTTCTCTATAGTGTGGTTGGATCTAGGATGCAGCTGACACGGGCCCTTCAAGGCTTTGTTGTAATCTTCCTCTTAATCACGGCGACTAGTAGATCTTTTGACCACGTTGACTTCATGGTCATTTTTATGAGGCCTCTTGCCCCTGAAGTCATCGCGATGGTCGTGACACCTGTCCTAGCTTTCTCTGTGGTTTCGATTGTAGTTGCAGCAATGGTCGCGGTTATTGACCCTCCCACAGTTGTCATGGTTGTCATCGCATCGTGGAGGGTGATCGGGTTGCTGAGTTCCTGTCACGTCTTCCTTGATCAGCTTCTCGGCATCGTCAGCATCGGCGTAGTTCTTGGCAGTGGTGAGAAGCTCGGTGATCGTGGTCGGCCTCTTCCGAAGTAACTTGCTCCTAAGAGCCTCATGGTAACGAAGGCCCTTGATGAAAGCGGAGATGCCTTGTTGTGGGAGATTTTTAAGATCTTAAGGCGCATATCTAAGAAATGTCGGATGTAGTCATAGAGCGGCTCGTCCTTGCGATCACGAATCCTTTTGAGGTCGTACTTGTTGCCAGGCTGCTCATAGGTAGCTATGAAATTATCGATGAATGCCTGACGCAGCTCCTCCCACATGTCGAACTGGTCTTCTAGTAAACCGAGCAGCCACTGGTGCCTAGATTGATCGAGGACAACCAGAAAGTAGTTGGCCATTACGTGCCCGTCGCCTGTGGCTGACCGAACGACTATCTCATATAGTGTGATCCAGTTTTCTAGGTTCTCCTAGCCATCATATTTTTTGAGTTTCTCGAGTTTAAAGTTCCGAGGCCAGATGACTTGTTGGATATGAGCAGTAAATTAATTCAACCTAGGGGGACCATGCACGGTGTCATACTTAATGTGTCGGATATTTTCATGGGACGCCCAGTCGTTGATGCGTTTGTTAATGCGATCGCGGATGTCTCGTGGCGGAAGGTTGTAGCGAAGGTCATAATCTGGGCCTTGATTAACCTCTTAGTTGTAGCTGTGGTCGGGTCTGTGAGCCCAACCACCTCGGTGAGCGCCCCGACCACGAGCATTATGACGGGCCCCATGGTTACAGGGGGTGCAATCATCATCGTTGTTATTCCCTTCTCAAACATCGTCTGGCGGTGAATTATTGCGATGTGAGCTGCCGGGGTGTTCCGAGATGCGGCTACGGTGGCTGCGACTAGAGGTAACAGATGTATAGGTAGCTACTTGGGCTTGCTTGACCAACTCGACCGTGTGCCCCATGGCGGCTATCAGATGTGCCCGTATGTTGAACCGGATGTCCTGATATTCTAGCGTGTCCGGTAGTCGCTCCAGATTTGCTATGGCGACGACCACGTTGGCGCTTGAAGTCTTGAATACTTGCTGGTTCCCCACCATATGGAAAACATTATTGAGGTTCTGTGGGTGTAGTCTTTGACGTTCCTCCTCCTCGTGTGCTTGACGCTTAGCCCGATTAGCATTATGCTGCTCACACTGTTGCCTTTGGTTGTCAGTTTCGTCGTAGGCCGCTGGTTCATCATTACTGACGTTAAGAACCAAATCTCCTCGTCGTGGCAGAAAGACCAGAAAACGGGGGAAGTTTGGAGGATACGAAGGGAAATCCAGGTCGTAATCATCGTCCTCGAGGTGTAAAACCTCGGTCGGGATGGATCCGGTACTGGACCATGTGCTTGAAATGTCATCCTTTGGGAGAGTATGGACGAAGACCATGTTAACGAAGTGTCATGCTCGGGACGCATCTGGGGTGTGCTGATTTAGGACCCGATTTGTCGTTACGAAATCTGCAAAAAGTTGTTGCGTGCGATGTGCAACCGCAGAAGCCGAGTTACGTAGGCCGTGTGGAAACACCGAGCAATGACCGGTTGGGAGAAATGACTTGGTCCGAATGATCCGTCCTTCTGGAGTGGTAGTGATCGTTAGATCTGTATTCAGCCGTTCGTGTTGAGTAAACTGAGTTGGCCGAGTAGATCTGTGACGACTAGTGGATGTCGACCGGGTAGATTGATTTGGGATCGAATCTACCAGAGTTAGGGCTTCGGAGAGATTGAGATCAACTCAATTGATAGCCCCAAGCAAGTCGGCGTTGTCAATCTGCTTCCCCTTGTAACAGGGAAGCAGACAACGCATTGTCAGCGTGGTCGGAGACGTAGCCAACATGGTCGGAGCTGTAGCCAACGTGGTTGAAGCCGTATCCGATGCTGGTGAAGAAGTGATCGACACAAATCGGATCTGCACCTCCTGTGTGGTCGCGGTGGTGAAGCTGTTGAAGCCGGTGGTCTAGGTGATCTGGCTGACGGTGAACGTGAGGCCGTCCACCACGACCGCAAAGTCAGGGATGATGACCATCTGGCTTGCCTGGAAAGCTATAAGCACACCTCCTACCTGGCGCGCCACTGTCGAAATATGGTCGGCAGTCTACTTAGGGGTATGCCTAAGGTAGTAGATTGTCGGCAGACAGGTGCGCAAGTTACGAAGTAGATGGTGACGCAAGACACAGACAAGGATTTTATCTAGGTTTAGCCACCGTGAGGGTATAATATCTATGTACTGCATCTTATTGTATTGATATGAGATGTAGTGAATTGAGTTGAGGGGTCCCTTGCTCCACCTTATATAGTCCAGGGGACAAGGTTACAAATCTGAAAATTAATCCTAGTCGATTACAATTGTCATAGATAGTTAGATATCAATTCCTATTCTAACCGACTAGGATCCTGCTTGATCTCCACGTCTGCCTTCCTTGTGTGGAACTCTGGGCAGATCGATCAAGCCATGAATCGTCTTGTAATGGGCTAATCATTTCGGCTCAAACCTAGCCGTATGGGTATAGGGGTTTATCCCCCCACAATCACCCTAGTTTGTCGAGTGTCAGGTGTTCGGCACTCGGCAAACTGAATGCTAACAGCAGCTCTTCCACGGCCGGCTTTGCCGAGTGTCTGAGTGGTACTCGATAAATTCTTTGCCGAATGTGTGACAAAGGACACTCGGCAAAACACTCTTTGCCGTTATTTTTTTTGCCATGTGTGTTTTGCCAAGTGTTTTTTAAACTTTGCTGAATGCCTAGTGCACTATGCAAAGCCACCTATTCTAGCAGTGGAACCCAAAAAAAAAAAATCAGTGATATGGAGCTCGTACGTGAGCCGCAGTACTACTATACTAGTCCACAAGTAGCGGTGTGGTACAAATTAAAACACCCTGAGCACTGCTGTGCCCAGGCTAGCTGGCTATCTATCTACCTATCCAGGGGGTAGTAGCAATAGCAACATGACCGGCCGACAAAGCCATATGCGACAAGACATCCAGATGTTGGTATATCGCTAGTTGTTGCCACTACTCCTCCTGCTACTCTAATATTGTTCCCTATATAATGCATGCACGGTAAGTTCTGGTAAGTTCCAGCGAAGCTTGACACTACGATGACATGGATGGATGGATGGATGCATATATCCCTGCACGACGGCTAGACTAGGTCGTCGTAGGTAGGTAGGTAGTATTGCTATTAGCGCGCGCGGTGCGTAGATGCGGCGAGCACTATCGGAAGCCCCCGAAGACGCCCCTGCCCGCAGGCAACCTCGCAGCGCCACTAGCTCCGATCCGATCGACAGCATAATGCATGCACGGGCGGGGGCGACGGAGGCCGACCGGCCGACCCCCCTCGCATTGCATTGCAGAGCTAGCTCCATGCATCCTCAGCTCGGTTGAGGCCGGCCGTCGCACTCATCACCCGCCCACGCGCGCACAATGCAACTTCCCCTGCCGCGCCGGGCCGGCCGGCAGCGTGCGCGTAAGCAAGCGTAGAGCAGCGCGTGGTCTCGGATCGGTGAGTATGTAGCGCCGCCGCCGCATCGCGCATCGCGTAGTGGGTGGTGGTGGTCTGGTGGACGGGTCGGTGCACGCACGCACACGCATGCCGCGGCGCGGGTGGTGGTGCGTGGTGGTGGCGAGGTCAACCGGGAGTCCACAAAAGCGCGCGCGGCCTGACGTCGCTGCCCTGCAACGACCACTCGCGCGCGCGGCCACGCACTACGTAGCAGCCCACCTACGGCTGCCCCCCGCGGCCGGCCGGCCGGCGGACTCCACACACAGCTAGCCTCAATAGATTATATATATACTACTCCTACTATACACTCCCACTCCGCCATGCCTGCGCGCAACAGCACGCGACGATCGATCATCCGTCGACGTCAGGCCATCTGCAGTGCAGCTAGCGCGTGCATGCATGTGTCATTGCTTTCAGTTTCTCTTCTGAAAATAGTTGGCGCTTTAATTTACTGAGTGAGTGAGTGTCATCGATCTTGTTGGTTGCTCAGTGTTTGTTCGGATTATATATGTAGCTAAGCTAGAGAGATCATGCATGCATATCGATGGATCGATGCTCTTCCATCTGCTTCTTGGTCCAACCTGAATGTCGTCGGTACGATCCACAAGCTGCAGTAGTGTTGTTTGCATCAACTGTGTGTGTGAGTGTGCCTCTGTGCTGAATGGCTCAATTATTGGCCACAACCTCTTCGTCACTGACATATTGTGTGCGTCTCTCACTCTCTTGCATGCCTGCAGATGTCTACATGCATTATATATTTCCTAGCTTCTGCTGTGTATATGTAATGACTGAAGAAACCACACGCGCTTTGCAGCTGCCAGCGATCGAGCTTTATTTGCTTCTCGAGCTTAGCTTCCAGCTATCTGCTCTGCTGCATGTCCTGTCCAATTATCTGCTGAGTGGTGGTCATAGTTTTCATTCTTTTCTTCTTTTTCTCCCTCGCTTTTGCATTGTTTACCACCTTTAACCTCGCGCTTTTCTCTCAGTTTTCTTTTGGTCCCCTCGACTAGGGGTGAAGCTAGAGATCTCTAGCCAATATAGCTACCATGATGGATCAAAAATCCTAACTCTGCTACTGCTTGATAGATATCATGCATGCATGACTGCATGTCGTCCTAGCTTTCTCCCTGGTAGAAATCGACCCAACATTTCTTTCGATTTTATTACTTGTCCTAGCTGGTTGGCTTGGCAACGCAAACAAGGACATCCATTTGCATTCGTCCCGCATAAAGCTAACTAGCATTAGCAACACAACATGCATTTACATATGCTCTCTCTTTATAAGGTGATGATTCATACAGACAAATTCATATGAAAATCCATTTTCTGTCTTTTGTTGCATTTGCTGGTGTGTGGTGATTTGATTTCTATCTGCTTTTGCTAATATATAATACAGCAATATATATAAGTTGTGTGCGACCAAATTGCACTAGATAACTAAAGGTAATAAATGCTGATCGGAGAACCTTTTAACCTGTCAATCTGCCCATCTATCGAAATCCGATTAGCAAGTCTCTGTGAAGCTTGCTAGTAATGCAATGCCCACTATAAACCACAAACACAAATTAGTAAAATAACTACGGCAATCAGCTTGTGCTGGACTCCATTAATTTGTTCTGTTATTCTATCACTCTAGCTCCTATGTAGCAGCAAGGTTTCAGTTAATTTTAAACTGGTTTGTACTGCGTAACGTACTATATATCTTAAAAAAAGTGATCCATAAGTGCATGCTGTCACTTTATAGCCTCAAGCAGGTTTACGTACGTCATCTGGTAAAGTTTATTTACGCCGCCTTGATTGATCAGAGTACGTAGCAATACAATCCACACAGGTTTGATTCATGCATTATTACTTGCATATATTGACCGCCTTTCGGTGAAGTGAAACAAGTTGTGCAGTACTACTATTCCAGTAATGATCGGTCTGGTTAAATTTGTAGCAAAATTGGCATATCACTGAAGTCCCAAATTGCAGTGATGACCACCATCTGCATTTTTCAATTTTCAGAGCCAGTTAAGCTAGTTTGGCTTCAGGACGGTACATGCACGTTGTTGGGTTGAATTCTAGCTAGGTACACGTCCAAATGCAAGGCGGTGTGTTTATGGCAATTGATTTCCCAACAGGACTGTGGAGACTCGTACTCAGATGGGTTTGATGATGGTACACGTTGTAGTGATGACCACCATCTGTGTTTTTCCAATTTTTATCCAAGCCACGAGAAATTATAGGAAAACAGCCTGTATGCAGAAAAGAAAAGAAAAACAAATAACGCAGAGCTGTGCCCTAACCCATATATATCATCGCAAATTACAATTAGCAGTGCAATGCAATGATTTCAAGGTTATCCTTCATATCCTTGTCAGCGCAATACCTGCCGAACAGTGTATAGTCTGACAACACAAGCAGGAACACTCCACCGGGACATCTGAGGCTCTGACAACGACACAGTATAACATTCCATTTGCATCAGCCGCAGAAGTAGATCAACATCAACCTACGCAGGAGGGCATCCATCCAGCATCGTCCAGCATCTCTGGACTGACTCTGCGCAAGCAACAAGATCTTTGGAAAGCATATATATCTTATCTGCAAACATGCATGAGTCGATTTCGATCCCCTCAAAAAGGTCTGAGCCAACGAAGCATCCATGAGCCTGGACCTGCATTATTAGTAGCCTAGTAGGCCGGACCTGCTGGTTCTTCAGAATCTTGAGATCATGCGCAGCATATATGCCGTGAGCGTGCAGGACCATATGTCTCCGTCCTCGTCTCAGTGTGCGCTTCTGCACTTTTGCCACTGTAAGCAAAGCACGCTGAAGTGAGTGACTTGACATTCGCGCGGCAGACAATCGATTGGCGCTTGGCTTTGCGCGCGTGTTTTCAGGTTCCTGCACATTCTTTGCCAATTGCGCATTCAGAGAATGTCCGTGCTCTACAAAGGATCCAGAGGGGTCAATTCTGAATTTCTAATGCTGCTGTATCTGTATCTATGATACGTCTAGACTCCGATGGTCATGCATGGTGACGCAAGATATTTCTAGGCTCTGGTGGGTGACAAAACATAGAAATGTGCAGAAATTTTGATGGTTAATTGGCTTCAACCTTCAGGTATGTTTTGGGAAACCTAATTCCTGACCTGAAGTATGCTGCACACACCTTGTAAACAAAAATGCCCACTGAGGGCAAAAAGGGGTTAGCATTGGAAACATATGTTCCAAGAAAAGGCCCCAGTTTGTTTTATCTTCCTTTCTGCATATGGTTGTATCATCATCATCATCTCTGAAGTCTGAACTAATCAGTGCCTAATTAGTAGTGTATTCGCTAACAAAAGACAGTTCTGTTATCTGCATGGGCTTTCTGTAGATGGACATGGACGCATCTGCATCATCACCATCCAACAGAAAGCTTGCAACCGTTGGCTTCAAAGGGAGGAAAAAAAACATTAGACTGCACCGTAGTACGTATGGCTTCACTATACTACACACCTAACGCCCCCAACTAACATTGCAAGCAACAAAATCGAGCTAGGCATTGCAAATTATATACGCACGACGACGACGACGACGACGACGACGACAGCTGTGAGCTCTTGTACATACTTAATCCTAGCAAGACGCCGGGATGAAGTGGTTCTTTCTACAGAAGTGGACAAACGAAGCGAGAGCAGAGTGACATGGAGCACGAAGAACCCATAGTGTGCAGAAAGGCGGTGAAGCTTTTGTACGTAGCTTTAGTTATAGCCCTCGATCCTAGGCTTTACAGGCTCTCCCATTCCCATCTGCTTGCTGCTCCCTCCCTCGAGTAGTCCACCAAAGCTGAAGATGAGCAACCATGCATAGGCATAGCGCAGGGGAATGTTTGGTGCAGAAAAGCTACAGAGGACGGCCACCCCACAGTAACCCACCATGAAAAGAGAAAGGAGCATCAGCCAGTAGCCCAATACAGATTGGATTGGAGAATCTTACTACCACAACAAAATTTAAAGCTAGGTTCATCACTGGAGTGGGCAAAGGTTTCTTTAATCTGGACTCTGGAGCACTTCAACTACCGCCCGGGGCGGGCAATTCCCTGATTGAGCGTATACCTGTCTGCGCATGCGACGACTGACTGACGGTCGATAATGCACGCCGAAACTTTTTAGCTCTCAGTGCACTCACAATACAAAACTCTATCACAGAGTCGAAGACAATTAATTATATATTATTTATGATATTTTGCTGATGTGGTACCATATTTATTGAAGAAAAAGGTAGAAAAAATAAGACTCTAAATTTTATTTAGACTCTAAGTCCATATTGTTCGAGGTAATGAATAACTTTAGACTCTATGATAGAGTCTGCATTGTGAGTGCCCCTATATTCAGAAATGAGAGTTTTTTTTGACAAGAAGGAAATGAGAGTTGAAGATAGTAATTTGGCGTACAAGACCCAGCCGAGTATATCTCTCTCCATATATATTTTGAAACTAAGTATATCTCTATTTATAATATAGAGACAATGGAATACAAGCCAAGTACAGATTACGACATAGACCTTATTTATAATACCAAGTCTTGGAAACATCATGTAATTGTTTCATAGGCTAGCTGCAGCATTTAATTATTGTTGCATTGAATTGTGATAGTATGCCATGTGAATCTACTGTGGGGGTACTCCTCCACAGTCCTTTCCTTCAAAAAAAGTATGCCATGTGAAATTGTGAACTATGTAGTTATTTGATATTATTGTAAATGGAAATATATTAATTATTTTCAATATTCATAGGATATGAAGTGGAGTCGCATATATGAAAATAATTAGATACAATATCTTAAACTATGAATTAATTATCTTCATTAATTGATCGGCACACTCAAATTCAGGAAGTTATTTCCAGACTGCAACTGCAGGCTGCAGCATTCACATTCAGTATCTGCTTTCACATCTTAGGCAAAAGGTACATATATCTTCATTAATAAAATGGGTGTTTTCACATCTCAGATACAATGCAGATATCACTAATTTGTGTGTTTTCACAGCTCAGATAAAATTCAAATAGTAGTTTTCATAACTCAAGCAAAAGGTAGATATCTCTTCATTAATCTAAAATAAGGTAGTTAACTAAGATAGATTACTGGCAGATAGAAGCTTTCATAACTCAGGCAAAAAGCTGATCACAGCAGCATAGAATGTACAGGGTGAGCGAACAACAATCCTGCAGAAAAGAAAAATAATTTAGGGTGAGCTCTCAGTATATGTAGCTAAAATTGAAAACTGTACAATGCACAGATCTGTCTCCTCCAAAATTAACTTCAGGAAAAGTAATATACCTAGAGAATGCACAGATTCGTCTTCACCAAAACGAAAAGTAATTCAGGATGAGTTTTCACAACTAAACTCATTCTTCACACCAAGCAGCTTTTGTCAATCCTATGTATCACCTTTTCTCGGTTAGACTTGTATGTTGTTTATTCAATTGATTGAACATAACTCAATCAAATATGCTCTTGCAAGGAGAAGTATAACACAGAGAATCAACTGATATAATGTATGAACCGTATAAGCTGTGTCTGCAACTATGCAGTACAGAGTAGCATTCGCATCTGGATGCACTGACGTTCTGTTTTGTAAAGACTTTTGGGGTGCTGTTATTCAAGCCCACAATGTAGTTAACTTGGTTCTGCTTAGTGGTCTCAAATGATATCCAAATTGGCTATGCTCAGTGGTACATACTAATGAAATCTCCAACGATACCAACATATTCAGAATCAAATTGGTTCTACTCAGTGGTCTAAAACTACAAAGCAAATTAAAGACTCTGAAATTATACTGAGCCAAATGCTACTATAAAATTACTGTGCCAAATGCTGTTATGAAATTACTGAACCAGGTACTGAAGCTGCCAGTCTGACACAATAGTTATCTGAATTCTACATGTGTTGTTCCAATAAATCTGGAATCAAAACCAGAGTCTTACCATGGAATTTGGTGGTGGTGGTCTCCGTGTGGGGGTGGAAAATTCGATCTGAGCCACCGTCTCCTTACGGTGGCCGTGGCAGCAGGTAGCACAGGCTATGATGCTGACGCGGTCGAAGTCGACGACGGTGCAGCACAAACAAGGAGCTCGGCGGCAGTGTCGCACGCGACGAAGATGGGGCAGCTGCCTGCTGCCCCCACGCCGTCACCTACCGCCGGTATGGAGGAACCCCAGTCCCACCGCTGAGTTGCACGTAAAAAGGCCGAGAGGCGGTACTGTTTCCCCGAGGTCAAGCAAGGCCCAATAGCCCATCCAACCCAAGTGCTGAAGTTGCCCCAAGCCCCCAACGCAACACCTCTCAAGCTTCGGCGTTGAGCGATGCTGAGGCCCAATCAGCCGTGCGTCTTCTGTAATTGGTAAGAAAAATGGCAACAAGAGGTATCTGTATTCTGTAATACTCCCTTCATACCTAAAAAACCTAACGTTTAGGACATGATTGTGGTAACCAACGAGTGATTAATTAGGACATGATTATAAATTTAGCAACCTATTAGAGAGTGAGAGTTGAATTTTGATTCATCGCTTGCATTGTGTATTTTTGTAGAGGTGAGAATTAGGATATGAGAACTTTAGGTCCACCCCACATGAAATTCGGACCTGGTACAAACAAAAAACTCGTCAGCAGTGTCGTGAGTGAGGATGATGATATTGGTGCAGGCGATGATGTCACAATGCAGTTGCGCTAGCTGCCCCCACGTCATTTTCCTCCACTGCGAGAGCCACTCCGCTCTGATCTTTCCACCGGTCTTTCCACCGCTGCCGCCTCAGAGCCAGGCCCCTCTAGAGATTGAGGAAAGGAGATGGCGTGAGTATGGAGGAAGGGAGAGGAGATGGCATGGAGGTGTACGCGTAGCTGGCAGTACTGGATCACACTAAATGAGGCGGAAAGTTGACCAATCTGTTTTCTCCTTACAACTAAAAAAACAAAAGTAAAATTATTTCATGGTGCGACTTTTTTCTTCGTTCCGTCGGTCCGCCCGACCCGTGCGATCCCGCGGCGCGGCTTTCCTCTCTCGGACCACGTGTGGTGGACCCAGCTCCGCACCACTCTCCCTGCGATCCAAGGTCGCGAGATCCCGCACCTGACGCCTCCCTCAATCTCGCTGCCCTCGCGCACCGCTCCCCATGTCATGGCACTCCATCGCCGTCGCCCCCTACCCCAGAGGCAGCGCCGCTGTCGATGCGACCCACAGCACCACCGATGCCGCAAAGCCACCGCTGCTTCGCCCTTGCCGGCACCAATTCACGATGCGCGCTCCACAAGGCAAACCTTAATGGCGCGTCTCTACTCCTCTCTCCCCATACGTCGCGCGGAGGGAAGAACTGAAGTAAAGAACATCCCCCTCAAACTCCAGCGTCAGTGGCGTCCAGATCGCTTCGTAACCGCCTGATTAATCCGTCCCTCCTCCAAGGTTTGTGTCTGATTGTTCTCCAGATTTCTCTCCAATTTATATTTTTTTTCTCCACATGCAATTTGCCTTTGCTATTCTTGGAGTCCGGTGGTGGTAAAAATTTTCAGCTCCTTTTTTCCCTTCTTTTTTTTCTTCCTCTGATCTGAATTGATGTCCCAGCCACGTGGCATAATCTCAATTGGGTTGGCTGGAGCACAACCAATTGGGGGTTAATTGGGATTGCTACTCCGTGGCTGCGCATCCCACGTGTTCTTGGATTAGCGAGGTGAATCGGTTGGTTTCTGCAGGTGAGGACTGAGGACTACTCACAGCTATTCGATTGGAATGGGATGGATTGGATTCGTTCCTTGCGTGTTTGATTCCACTGTCTTTTCTAGCTAGATTGTGCGGTCAAAAAAAAATGGATCTCTTGGACTTCTGGAAAACAATTTGAGCTTCTGCTCTTAGTTTCCAATTGTCTTCATACACGTTCCTCCCGTGTTGTTAGATCCTTGTCGCCCAATGTTTGAGTTACAGGCTGCAAGTGCTCATAGTTTCATAGACCACAATATAGCATGTTTTGTTTTGGAGCAGTTGTTCCGAGTGATTCTCAATCATTCGTTAGATTGTAGCAATGTACAGTGTCCCTACAGTATATAAAAACTAAATAATACTGATATTGTTATATATTGGGGACAACACTCACTGTTTGTTGATATCTATAGTCTTCTTTACCATTTGACTGGAATAGTTCAAGAAATTTACTCATTGTTATATCTGTATTTACTGCGTATTGGCATCCTGGCAAAAGAAATTTAGTTGTTAGCGTTCTCTAAGACATCATATATAGTTAAAAATTAAATGTCTATCATGCACAAGCACAATTGTCTATGCTTTTGCATTTTGACAGTTACATGTGCTTCAATTATCATTTTTTTATATTATACCTCAAAGTCTAGGTTAGTGCTATGTTTATGTCGGTGATTTTTAGTTAGGCATCTCTATCATTCATATTGGTTCTTTTCCTGTATGTTGGACTTGAAATGACAGTGGAGGTTCTAGACACACTCGGTAGTAGCATAACAGGTTTAATTTCTAGCAATGATTTTGTGTCAAGTTCTGCAGCAAAGGGAAACAAAATAGCCAAGCTGGCTTTTGAGGTGGCAAATACTATATGCTTTAATATGATGTGTTCTCTATCGGAGCCTACATAAAGCATCTGAAGGAGGGGGTGCTTTATTCAGAAGGTGTTCAACACCTTATATGGAAAGCTTTTTATGAACTGCTCAGGATGGCAGTTGCTGATAAAAGGTGTGTGCTTGTGTTCACTTCAAATCACCATGTAACCTAATTTATCCATGCTTGTGGTGTGTGTTACCTTGCTAGATATGTATTGAAAATTATATGTGCCTTTTAATCAATACCTTAATTGGTTAATTCCAACTCCCGACAATTGATCCCTAACCCTAGGTCCTCTCAGCTTCTGCTCCACTTGGCAAAGGGAGATGGAGGCACTTGAAGCCTAGGAGGGTGGTGAGGGCTGGGAACGGGCAGGTCAATGGCGAGCTGAGGCCAGCGGCCGCCACCACGTGGGACGCACAGAGGAGGCATAGGACACACACAAGGTCAGGCAGGTTAGTACGCTCTGCTGCTCAAAATGTCTAGAATCTTGGGCTAGGCAACATCAGATCAGAACAACCACTCCACCCTCAACTCCAGTTAATTCCTATTTCGAGGGGTCAGATTTGATTATGATGATCGTATACACCTTGTTGGCTCGTGAAGCAGCGGTGCAAACCCATTCATTTGCACTGCCTTGTCTTCAGTGACGTCGGTAGGTGCTCCTGCCCATCAGTTCTATGTAATACCTCTTTGTTTGATCCGTACAACGATCTACTATTTGTTCGTGAAATTGCTTTTCCAAGATGGATGTTTTTTTACTTTTAACCTGCCCACCACATGTTAGATAGAATGCCTCTAAAAGGTTATTATGTTTTAGATACTTATAATTTGTCTTATTTGGAAATCTAAGAAAGTAGGCAATCAAAAATAATTGCATTGAATTTTTTGATGAAGTATATTTGTTATAGTTCAAAGATATCAAAACTGCCTATTTATATGTAATAAATAATAGAGACACAATGCCATATTATTGATAGTTGTTTTCTCAAAGATAATATGCAAACCAATTCATCAACACATCATGGTCCCTACAAATGATAGAACTGCAGGATCTCAAATCAATTGCTTTCACTATTCTCATATTTTTCCTGTTTGTGTTTTTCGTCATGGCCACTCTACCAATCTGTCAACTTATGATTTTTTATTTAATTTATAAATCCAGTCATCGAGGCATGTTCAGGAGAGGCATGGGTAACTAATGCTATTGCTATGAGTATCATGACACATGGTTCAGCCATGACTATGAATTTCAGATAAGTAATCTGACATTTATAAATCTGAAAGTCATAGAATATCAGGTAAGTAATGTGAGCACC
The DNA here is from genome assembly GCF_000003195.3 of Sorghum bicolor. Classification (NCBI taxonomy): domain Eukaryota; kingdom Viridiplantae; phylum Streptophyta; class Magnoliopsida; order Poales; family Poaceae; genus Sorghum; species Sorghum bicolor. Next base: position 14,067,423 of record NC_012872.2, read on the forward strand.
AGTCTAGGGGTTCCCTTCATAGGTGTGCCTCAACTCCACACTCAGTTTACAAGTTGTTCAGTTTTGCATCACGAAATATCCCACTGAGGCATATCTACAAGTGGTTCAGTTTGACTAGGCCTTGTTTAGTTCTATTTTTGAAAAAAATGACACTGTAACACTTTCGTTTGTATTTGACAAATATTGTCTAATCATAGATTAACTAGGCTCAAAAGATTCGTCTCGCAAACTATAGATAAACTGTGCAATTAGTTATTTCTTTTATCTATATTTAATACTCCATGCATCTGCCGCAAGATTCAATGTGACGGAGAATCTAAAAAATTGTGCAAATTTTTTTGAGAACTAAACAAAGCCTAAAAAACACCATCTTTTTATTCGCAATTTATTTATTTATTTTTATTCATCACTTGTTCATGTCAAATTTGCAAATTGTGGAATCAAGATTTCAGACCTACATATTTTTTGTTTCTGTACCACGCAGTCCACTGAGGACTGACTAGGACATGTTCTTTAACCAGGTGACTGAGCTCCTTAGTGTTGGATACATTAACAGTTCAGTGCAAAACTTATATTATTGCATATATAGTTTGCTAATGTTCTATTTCTTTTATTTCTATTTTTCTGCTTTTACCTATAGTAATCAGTAGTTTCTAAATATTGTGGACTGCAGTTCCGTGTTCTTATCATCGTAGCTAATAATAGGGATTTTGGTTGTAGACATTGGTGCAATTTAATTTGGTTCTGGTTGATGATCCGTGTTCAGATATATGCACACAGCAATAGACTTGAACAAGTTCTCAACTTCAGTGAGCAACAAAGGATAGTCAGTGCCAGTCATTTACTCTTATTTGATTTGGTTCAATGTTCAGACATACATATTATTGCACCTTTGGAGAATTTATTTTTGTTTTGTGATCGATGCTCAAATACATTATTTATGTCAGACAGTGATCTCATTGCTGATATGACTCTGAAAATTTTAGATCTTTCTGACAGAGTATATTGGTCTTTGGTTGAACTTCCATGTGCTTCCATGTCGCTTATTGATGCCATTTTTTCCAAGACTCAGGAGGCTTGCAGCGGTTAGTATAAGCTATATTTCCTAGGTTTGTGTTATAGTTTCTTCAGCCTTGATATGGAATGATCAGATACTCCATACATCATTTTTCCCCTGCAGTTACTTTAGGTGTAAGACTTCAGATATATGCATAGCTATCTTGTTCCACCTGTGACTGTTGTGATAAATTTTAGATGTAACAATATAGGGTATGCACTACTCACAGGTGAGATTGAACACGAAAAAGGTGCATCAAGTCATGAATAAGGAAGAAGTCATCTTAATTTGTCAGTTTTCAGATTGAGAACCAATTGTGCTCCAGAAGTGAGAGAAGAGATCTGACTAGCTGACATCCACATCAAGAGAAATAGATGAAGCAGCTCAAGCAAGAGCTAGAAAAGGAAGCTGAAGTAGCATCTTCTTCTAAATCTTATAACTTGTGAGAATGTTTTTCTGATCCCCTGATGTGGAGTTAACTCATTATATTTAATGTACCGAAAGGAGTAGTCTCAGTGTGAAGATTGAACTTGGGATGGTAGCTTTGGTCTCTATAACTTATGAAGTTTGGATATTTCCAGTGAATCAAATATGAGAATAGTTTTATGGAATATTTAAAATGTTTTTTCAATATTTATTAGGTTTCGTTACACATGATAGCTGTTTTATATATATGCAATCATCACTGATCTAGAGTTGCCGAGAAATGAATGAATAGTTCATTACAGTTTTTTTTTCCTGACAAAGGGTGCTAGAAGAACATATCTGAGACTATTGTACACGTATACATACTTTACTTGTCGCAAACACTCAGTTAAAGTTTTTAATTTCACAATATTATTATCTTATCATGCGATCTGTATGTTTTTAATATAAAAGTTTAGTTATTCCGTAGCAATTAAAAAAACAAAGCGTAGACAATTTTTGGTGCAACAAAATTTGGTTCGTCCGTCTACCTTTTCATCTTGCGAACCCGCCGCCAACAAATCGTGATTCGGAGCGGCTTCCTGGTGCGAACCAGCGAGTGGGCGTCCTTCGGCTCCCGCGCGGAGAGCATCGCGAAGAACACGCGGGCGTCCTCTGACCACGTGGGGAAGTAGAGAACCATGGCTCGTGTCGTCGTCATCACGTGCTGACGTGCATCTTGACGGTTGCGTGGCCTGCTGCGTGGGGCAATCCAGCAGTCCCTGTTGCTTGGTCATGGTCTCGGCCAGGACGGGGGAGGCCCGCCGCACCCCCGCCATGGCGGCCGTAGCCGTTCAGGTGCTCTCTTACTCGGGAGGTTTGAGAGGGATGTGCGTGCCACGTGGACGACCTCGCTGGCGGCCTAATCCATGGCTGCAGACATTTGGAGCGTGCTACCGCCGCCATCAGGAAGCATGCGTTAGCAAGCATCTGCTTCGTGGAAGTCCGTGTGGGTGCAAAACAACGTGCCCTGCTCATCATGGGACTGCCTGTGCCTAAACCTGCTCGTCGTGGTGTTGCTTGTGCCCAAGGATGACATAAGCGACACCATCAGGGTCATTGGCGACTTGGTCGTCAGGCTACTAGACTTAGGTGTAATACTGTGTGCATCAAGCTATTGCTGATCACGGTGAGTTTCACATTATGGTCCTCTTGATTGATGACTTTTCGGGATGTTTTTTCTGTTAGTTCTCATGCGATTCGGTGGTGTCTTCAGTACAGATGCTTGATGCCTTGGTTGGTTCGATTTATGGTTGCTCTCTTATGTGTGGTCGGACATATTTGATTCTGCTTGGTTGATGGGCATGAAAGAATCAAGTCATGAAGTCGGAAGCATTAGGTGTAAAAACAAAATTTGCTATAATTATTAGCATGAGAAGGTTAACAACATGAAGGTACAAATCATCTTATACTATATAAAATTGTACTTTGCACAGGTACAGTATTGAGGCAGCACTTAGTTGGTACAACTGTACAAACATGATTTTTTTTTCACCATTTGAATCCTTGATTCTGTCCAGAATGACTTATTCATGTACAAACTTTGTTTTTTAGATTAAATATCACTTTAACATCACTATTAAATTTCACAATGTTGTTATCTTATCATATGATTCGTATGTTTTTTTAATAAAAGTTTAGTTATCCCGTAGCAACACACGGGCATGCTACCTAGTATCTTCATAAAACTCTGATCACTTTCTTCATAGCTACCAGAATATCTTATAATGTAGAATAGAGAGTACGAGTTTAACCTTAAACAACTTACGAGTTAAGACAACTTAATCACTTATCTATACACTAGAGGTGCCCTAATATTTTATTTTAGAATACTGATATCCGAGAAAAACACTTATTAGGGTCTATTTAAATCCTCTTCTCTAAACTTGAGAGCTCTAACAGATTATTTAAAGTTAGCTCTAAACTTTAATCCACCTTATGTTAGAACTTTAAATCTTAAAAATGAGCTAAAATGCTCTAAAATTTTTTAGCTCCAAAGTTTAGAGGAGATGCCCTTAAACGTGGGCGAGCTTGTCTCCGCGGGACAGTTGAAATGTTGAACGCTCGTTAGAGCCTCGATGTGCCGGTTTAAACTCGGTGGCCTGGCCGGTTGGAGCTGAAGGGATTTTACATATTAGTATTATAACGGATGGCATTTATCAGAATCTCACTCTTATAATGACATTTACATCTTTAGCAGTTTTAAATTGTACGTCTTTTATTTTTACCATATTTGCCTATGTGGCACACCGGGTCGGTTGATATGCTGATGCACAGTCAGCACAGGCACGCGAAATATCTTTGCTGCCCCTGTCTTGCTCCTCTCTCTCCCTCTCTGACAGCTGGGTCCTGCAACTCCTATCACTGTCAGGTGCCTCCCACTTGTCAATCGTGTCTTCCACCTCTAGCCATGGCGCCAGTGATACTACTCACGGGGACCAAATCCAGCACCGAGCGTGGAGCACCTAACCATGCCTCCGCCCCTCGCCGGGACATGGCACGCGAGCCTCGGATTCTACCTGACAGCGCCTTGATCATCCTCGCTACAGCCATTGCGACACTGATTAGTTCAGGTAGCTACCTTTCCACCTCATCCCCTCCCACCCCACGCTCGCGCACCGTCTCCAGGTACGCCGCGTCTTCCCTGGAGCCGGTCTCCGAGTTCTACGTTGTGGCTGTGGCCGATGCCTAGGTCGTGCTAGCCGTCGGCGAACTAGCGCCGAGTTTGTCAAGGCCAAGTTTGAGGGCCAGATCCCCAAGGCACGGTCCATCCTTCCCGTGGTGCGTGCCGACTGCGTCGTTGTGGTCGCGCCACGGTATGGGGCTGACACAGTCATGCACGCCGCAAGGGTGTGCTTCGCAGAGGGCGTGCTGGAGCACGAGGTCAACGTGGGCTGCTGTTGCTCCTCAGCCAGGGGCAGCGCTAGGGAGTAGGGGAAGAAGAAACTGCGGGTCAACTGGACTACAAGCGCGCCATGCACGTGTGCCACGGCTGGAGTGGAAGACACAACTGACAAGTGGGGGCCACCTGGCAGTGACAGGAGTTGCGGGACCTAGTTGTCGGAGAGGGGGAGAGAGAGGAGCAAGACAAGGGCAAATATGGTAAAAAAACGTGTGACTTAAAATTGTTAAAAATATAAGCAACATTATAAAAGTAAGATTCAAATAAATATCATCCGTTATAATGATAAATATGTAAAATCCTCGTAGGTGAGAGAGAGACTCCATCCGTACTTTGGAGGAAGCCCTCACGGTCGTGCACTTTTGGAACTGATGAAGCCCACAAGCCCAGAGAGGCAGAGCCCAGAGCCAAAACTGAGACAGAACTCGTGAGCCTGTTACTAGTTTTCATTTGCTAACACACACTGTAGAGCAACTAGCAAGGTGCATACAGTGAATTTATTAATTCCAATATTTATCAGTTCATTCTTTCAAATATATTCATGCAAATAGGGTATACGTTCATATGAATGTTGATGATACATGCGTATATCATTAATTAATGCCCATATGTCTACAACACTACATGGTCTGTCATTGATTGTGCGAGAAACTTATACGGAGACGAGGAATCTCCATGGAATTAATTCCCCCCGGCAAAACGGGGATGGAGAAGAAATGATGCTGACGATGTTTGGGAGATGCAAAAATCCTCTCCCCTGGGGACGGGAATATAAGAACCTAATTCCTGATGAGAAGTCTTCTGTTGACATCTCTACTTGTTCGTCAGATAACCAAAATCGATGGTCTTGCGTGACAGGCAAAGACGCAAAGCTGCCAGGACGACGCAGAACCAAATAAGCACGTCCTGATTGGAGTGCACACCCATGGGTCGGACAGGATGTGGCCATCTGGGCCGCTCAAAGCACGCCAGGTCTCACGAGGAGAATGAAACAAAAGCCGCTTGGCGGCGAGCCGCGCCATTATCTGCCAACCTGGTACTCTGATCTGTGCGTGTCCGTGAGTCTGTCCGTCTGTCCGCTGCTACTGCGCGGCGGCGGTCTAGGCCAGATCCTGCACCTGACTGCCTGACCTCGAGCATGTGTGTTCGAGCTTATTATTTATCGAATAGTGTTTTTTCTCACTGTAAATCAGCGAACGGTGTGTTCAGCCGTAACTTTTCAAGCAAATGAACAGGCATGACCGAGGCGACGCGAGCACGGAGTCCATGTGCTACAAATATTGTACGTATCTCGTGCACCGCATGGGCATGGCCTGCGTCGGACGGACGGGGAACGCATGCAGAGGCATGTGGTGGCGCGCCGCGATCTCCGGCCAAGACCTCCAGGCTCCAGCACACCGCCGCGTCGTATCCGTTGGCCAGGGACGTGACCACACGACGAAGATAGTCCAGTGTCCACTGCAAGAGTTAAAAGGGAGAGTAGTGAGCTCGGAAGGACGGCAGCGCGCGCCATGTCAATGCCATGCCATGGCATGGAGGTCGATCGGGTTGTTGGGCTCCGGCCTCCGGTCCGGCCGTGGCGCCACACACCTACCTACCTACCGGTGAAAATATTCCTGGTCGACCAGGGACAGTGCCTCCCAATTTTTTACAATTTAGTTCTTTTTTGGAAAAAAATTTTTATTTGGCCCCTCTGGATACTTAAATCGAACTTTGGACCAGTTGGTCGGCGCGAGAGACCGTGGCTCCGAGGTTAGCCCACTCAGAGCCGTAGCGTGTGACGCTGAGCTCGGCGCCACAGATCTTGGCGCTGAGCTCGGCGCCACAGATCTCGGCGCTGAGCTCGGCGCCACAGATCTCGGCGCTGAGCTCGGCGCCACAGATCTTGGCGCCGAGATCTGGAATCAAAACCGTCACGCGCACTCTTTCTTCTTTCTGGCCGCCGCCACAGAGCTTCCTCTTCCACCCGACGCCGAGTCGCTGCTCGAGGACCGCCGCCAGCGCCGTAGCCCGAAGACGCGGCCCGAGGAGCGCTCCCCCACCCGACGTCCCGCTCCCCGACGTCCGCTCCCCCGCCACCGCCCTTCTTCTTCCTTTGTTGCTTACGGCGTGGAGGGCTGGCCGGTTTGATCGACGGCGAGTCCGGCGGCCGGCGGCGTGCGAGCCGACAGCGGCCGCGGTAGCCGGCCAAGTGTGCAGGTCGCCAACCCGGCGGACGTCCTGCACACTTCCCCTACGGAAGCACCTCCCCTGCGAGCAGACTCCCTTCGGCAGCAAGATTAAGGTAAAATTTGTATTCCCTTTAGTTTTTGAATATTTTTTTGTACATTAGTTAAATAATTTATGTCTCTAGTGATATAATTAGTTATGTAGATAGATAGTTTGGCAATTTAGTAATCAAGGTACTATTTATAGTAAATATAGTTAGTTAGGTAAATATAGTTATTTAGTCATATAATTAGATCAGTAAATAGTTATTTAGTGCTTTATTTATTTATGTAGATAGATAGTTAGGTAATTTATTTTTGTAGTTAGTATTTGTAGTAAATGTAACAATTTGTAGTTATCTAGCTAATTTAGTTATTTAGGTAAAGACAACGATGGTTTAATGTAGTGATAACTTTGGTGTTTTGCATGTTTTAGTTAAACCAGTTTGCAAAACCACGTAGATGGACAACGTAGTCAATCTTTTACATGGAGGAACTGTGGAGGAAGATGAGTTTTGGAATGTTAGTTTTGTTGGAATGCAAAGGGTGCCTCTCATGTTCGATGATAGGCCATTGTTTTCTGAGTTGCTTGGCAGTGCTCGTGATGAGCTTAAGTGCAATGAGGATGACATCTCAGTGGATGGGGTACTTCACTATGGTAAATCAGGTCGTATTTTTAGAAGGTTGATACCAATTGGATCAGAGGCTCAATGGGATAAGTATGTGAACACTGTGATGAAGAATGAGTTTCAATGTTTAGATTTAGTTGTTCGGAAGTTGTCCAATAATCCCACCCCTCATGTGTATCCACCTCCTACTAGACATTCACCCCCACATGGGTTGTCGCTAGACCCGGTGAATCCACCAATCATGGAGCCTCCGTTACTCAACCGCGAGTTGGACGTGGAAGATGTGGTTGTGGTGGCCGATGCTCAATCGGCACCTAACGAGCTTGGTGTATGTCCCGGTGTCCGTGTGTCATGTGGGACCGATGATGGTTTTCCTCCACCTCATGAGATCCCATTGACCCAAAACCATCCTAGTAAGTGCTTTAGTGACACTTTGGCTTTTCTTACTCGTTCTTCATTACTTTTCTTTATCTCAATGCTATGCATATTTCCGCTTTAAATGCAGGATATAATCCTGACAACGAAGGTTGTGCTCCTGACAACGAAGGTTGTGCTCCAATTAAGCTATCAACCAACATTGACCCAGGGTTTATAGCCTCTAACAGTGTGGATGTTGAAATTGTGGATGATGAGGAGCCATATGGCACAGCAAGGGCCGTTGATTCTGATGATGACCGGCCTGTTGCAGGTTTGAGCGAACAAGAAACGGAGCTCATAAGACAGTTTTGTCCTGATCGTGATCCAATGGTTCATGAATTCAGCTCGCTCAACAATTCTCACCATGCTTATGCAGAAGGAAGAGATGACGAGCTGGTAGAGGCTCCTGAGGCAGTTGACAGTGTGGAAATCCAGAAGGGCATGGTCTTCAAAGACTTGCCCAGACTAAAGAGGTGGTTACAGGAGTACTCTGTGAGACGGAAAAGACCTTTCAAGGTGAGGCACTCATATGTCGAGCGTCGTTACACGGTGGTGTGTGAAATGTCAGATTGTAATTGGAAGGTCTGCGCTCACAAACAGAAGGCAACAGGGAACTTCAAAATCACTAGAATTGTAGGTCCACACACTTGTGCCCAAATGGATCTACAACATAAGCACCGACAGTTGACCTCTACCCTCATTGCTAGCACTTTGTACACAACTTTGAAGGGTCAGCCCAACTTGAAGGTCAGGACAATTATGGACATGGCTAAGAAAATATTCCAGTATGACATAAAGTATGGTAAGGCATGGAGGGCAAAGCAACGGGCCTCGAAGATGATATATGGGGACTGGGAGGATGGTTACGAGCAGTTGCCAGCATTGTTCAATGCAATAAAAGCAGCCAATCCAGGCATGCATTATGAGTATGTCCCGAAGCCTAATGAATGGAAGGATGGGAGGCAGATATTCTTCCGAGCATTCTGGTGCTTTCCACAGTGTGTCGAGGCCTTCAGGCATTGTCGTCCAGTCTTATCCATTGATGGTACTTTTCTGCTTGGCAAGTACATGGGCACACTGTTGGTAGCCATTTCCTATGACGCAGACAACGCATTGGTTCCTTTGGCTTTCGCTCTAGTGGAGAGAGAGAACAAAGATAGCTGGGGATGGTTCATGCGGCTTGTTCGGATACATGTAATTGGCCCTCATAGGGAGGTTTGTGTCATATCTGATAGACACCAGGGCATACTTAGTGTCGTACAGGAGCAGATTCTAGGGTATGCACCTTTGCACCACCGTTGGTGCACTCGACACCTTGCTGAGAATTTGCTCCGGAAAGATGGTACGAAGGACAACTTTCCTCTATTTGAGGAGGTTGCCCGCATGCTTGAGGTACCGTTCTTCAAGGAGAAATTGGAGCAGCTAAAAACAGCAACTAACGCAGAAGGTAGGCATTGGCTAAATGGATTGATGAGAGAACCAGAGAAATGGACAAGAGCCTACGATGATGGAGGATGGAGGTATGAGTTTCAAACTAGCAACATGGCAGAGTCATTTAATAGTGTGCTGAAGGGTATACGTGCAATGCCAGTAAATGTCATTGTATCATTCACATTTTATAGGTTAGTTGCATGGTTTAACGACAGACATGTTCAGGCATTGGCACTACAGAGTAATAATCATAAATGGGCACCTAAACCTAAGAAACATTTAGATAAGGCAAAGGAAAGGGCTGCCACACATGATGTAGATTGCTGTTTCAACCACAACACTGGGAAGTACCAGATTACAGAAAGGGGTAGTACCACGTCCGATGGTGAGATCAGGCCATCAAGGAGTTATATTGTGGTACTTACTGAGTTTTCATGCAAATGTGGGAGAACCAGACAATTCCACTTTCCTTGCTCTCATTATATTGCAGCATCTCAGCATAGAAACTTCGCCTTTGAGAGCCAGATACCGCACGAGTTTAGTGTTGAAAGCCTTGTTCAGACTTGGTCTCCCTGTTTTGAGCCTTACCTAGATGAGGGTCAGTGGCCACCTTACACTGGACCAAAATACATAGCAGATCCAAGTACTCGTTGGGACAAACGTGGAAGCAGGAAGAGGACAAGGCACAAGATGGTCATGGACCAAGTTTCTGGTAGAACCAGGCGAGGGAGAGCAACTCCTTTTCTTAGTGACCGATCATGTCGACATTTAGAGTAGCCTTTTCAGTGACCGATCATGTCATCAGAAGTACGGTTTTCAATACTCGAATCTAGGGTCTCCAGTGTCCTATGACCTAGGCTTGTCATCAACATGTATGCCACAATACAATTCGTACTAAGTCTCCGAGTGCCTATATATGTGCAGTGGTGGAAGTGTTGCTACTCAACTCACACAAGAGGTTGTTAGGTGGAAGTAGAAATGTCTAGAGGGTCATCTAGAGGAAAGGGGAAGGGAAAAGCAGGGACGAAGGGAACTCCCTTTTTGTGGGAGGGTTCTCTTGGTCCTGAAGACTTTGAGGAGGCAGTTTATGATAGGTTTCCCCTAGAGAGCAAATATGATTTCACCAAAGAGGCACCACTAAGAGGATATGATGACCGCAAAGAAGAGTGGCCAAAATGCATGCATGGTGAGGATTGCTTAGTGCAAATGTACACGGAGGGGATGGATGGAGGCCGTCGTTTCTTCAAATGCCCACGAGCATGTGTAATTGATTTTACTATTTGTTGCTTCAATGGGTTACTGTTTTGTACTGCATACTTATAGGACATACTTTTTGCAGTCTTCCTTGTCCAAAGAAAATTGTGGGTTCACTAGGTGGGTTGATCCTAGACCTATTCATCCGCATGCGGAGTACATCTACTACTTGCAGGACCGTATCTTTGATTTAGAAAGGGAAGTTAGCAGCGGTTACAAGGACGACGAAGACAATGAAGATGAAGACAATAACAATGGTGTCGGTTCACACGACGAACTCTGCAATGATCCATACTGCACCTGCCCTAATCACAAAAACAAGGGCCCTCCTCCACCACCACCCCCGCCACCACCACCAACAATGGGTGGATACTTTGGAGAAGGTGCAACACAATTTGCTATGTGGCCACACTACTAGCTCAATCCGAACTCATTCACATGCCACATCCATATGTTTGTTGTTTAGTTAAATTACCTAAGGCATGTTAGGTTAGTTTAAAGAACTATGTACCCTTGTCTGGCACATATTCTTACATGCCATTTCATGTGCTTGTTATTGGTTTCAAATACCTAAGGCATGTTAGGTTTAGTCCATGAACTCTGTACCCTAGTTTGGTACATGATTTCACATGCCATCTCGTGTCTTCTATGGTGTCAATTATGTACTCAACTAGTTCGTTACATTTTATTTCTACTACTTTGATTTTGTTTCACTACGTATGCAATATTCAACTTAATATAACCACTACTAATAATAAAACCATAAACAAATATAACATGTCCACTAACACTAGAAAAATGACAGAAAATTAGTTAACACATAACATGACCTAGGTACGCCCTTACTTAAAATCCATGACATGATAACACATTGCAAAGTTCAACACAACCAAACAACTAGCATTAATGAAAATTACTGAGTGCAACGAGGCCACTTCCCCTTCCTCTGCGCATCGGGATTCTCCTCCATCGCTGCCTTTGCTCGGCGAACACGCTCAAGCTTCTTCTCCCTCTCCTCCCTTAATGTAGCTACACGTCTCCTTTCCTCCTCTTCCTTGTGCTCCTTCTGTAGAGCTTCCTCTTTGCGTCTCATCTCGAATAACTTTGCACGCTCTGCATCCCACTCCTTCAGGTTTTCTAAAAGCCGCTTGTCGGACTCCTTGATCTCAGTGTCGATCCACTGCTCAAAATCACATAGCGGTGGAGGGGTCTGCAACAAAAACATTTGTTAAAAAATAAATAATGCTACAGATGACATAAACTAAGTAATGCACAATAAATTTTTCTCACAATAAATTTATTGCGGCGTTGTTGCGGTGTAGGCTCCCATGCGAAATTGGAACACATCCAATACCTCTGCTTATAGGTTTCCTCGTCTTCAGAAATGTCTACCTTACAAGGATCACCACAAAAGCACATTGGTCTTGGAACACCGCTAGGGAGAGGCTTTAGATCGTACGGACTAGCGGTCGCCCGTCCATAGCTACAATTTAAACATTTTCAGTTGTAATACGTAAAAAAATAAAAATAATGTACCCTAAACCTATGTTCTTAATGAAAACATAATCTAAAAATGATGATTACGAGATTACCTTGGCTTCATTGCTTTACCACGCCTTGGCATCCTACCAATAGTTGGTAAATAAATGAACAATCACTTTCAAAATTAAGTAAAAAATACAAGTAATATACACGAAATCACAACATAAAAGATTAGGAGGGGAGAGATTACCTTGCTAACGAAGATCTACGGATCAAATCGATATTTTAACGGTCAAAATTAAATATTTCAAGAGATTTAGAGGTGAGGGGAGAACTAGAACCCGAGAATGAGGAGTTGAGGAGAAATGAGAGCATTCTCGGGCAGGAAAGACGGGGCTTCTGTTTAAATCAAATATCGGCGCCAAGATCTGTGGCGCCGAGCTCAGCGCCTAGATCTGTGGCGCCGAGTTCAGCGCCAAGATCTGCGGCGCTCAGCTCAACGCCACAGGCTACGGCCCCGAGTAGGCTAACCTCGGAGCCAGGGTTTCTGGCGCCGATCAACTGGGTCCAAAGTTCGATTTAAGTTTCCAGAGAGGCCAAATGAAAATTTTTTTCTAAAAAAGAGCTAAATTGTAAAAAATTGGGACAGTGCCTCTGTCATCTCGTTGGCCCTGTTCTGTTCTCTGTCACTGGCTTTTAGTCGTCTTCAACACATGGCCGATCGAACCTTGGCACAAACCGGAGGAAACGGCTTGTTGTTCTGGGCAACCACAAAACACTAGTCGTATATCGTACGCTCAGCCAGATATTTATATGTGTCGGTCGTCCAGGGAATCATCCGGTGTCATCGCTGGCAGAATGTGGACGTGCCAGTGCCCTGGCGCGCCCATGAACTGACTTGGCCGTGCCCTGGAACACAGCATGTGCGTGATCACCGTATACATACATTCCCAGATTCCCAGGAGGGCCAAAAAAAAGGTTTTTTGTGCCTGCGTGCATGGAGCCATCGATCGCCAACAGCCCATGCTCCCGGAAAACGTTGTAGGACCCTTCATCCCTCTTGTATGCGTGTTGTGGTGGCCATTGGCCAAAGAGTCTGACGAGACGACGCATCGCAACCCGGCCAGGCCTGACCGAGACACAAGTCCAGCCTCCAGGTCCAGCGGCATGTGCTGTACCTCAAGTATCTTTCATTTATACATGAATGGCGTTGGCGTGTGGTGAGCTAAGGGCCAAGAGTGATATAAGCCTGGACAAAAGGTCCAGCAAATCTGACCTCACACAACACACGCCTGATTTCCCAGAAATACGCTCGATCGGTTCTCGACAAAACTCAGTCACAGGGCAAGGGTCGGCACGAAGAATCTCAAAGTCGCCATGGCCATGGAGATGGGAGGAGGGAGTAGACCCCCCCCCCCCCCCCCCCCCCCAAGAGAAAATATTGATCCAACTGTTCTAATTCTGCATTTCAAGGACCTAGTGTGCAACCTTGATTAATGCCTGATGGATGGATGGATGGATGGATGGATGGATGGCACCAGCCACCGGGGCGAGGGGTAGCTCACCGACAGTCCGCTACGGACTCGACTGCGTGTGTGCACGCGGGCTGAAGCAACGCCCTTGTATATAAAAGGCTAAGAAAATCGCATCTTATATTACTATATGACTAATTAGAGTCTACAGACCTGAACAAAAGTTTCACGTTAAAAAGTTAATTCTAAAAATTATCACAATAGTAGACTCTTAACCACCGTTGCCATGAAAAATTTGAAAACTTCCTATGCAGATGGATCATTAGGGCCTTGTTTACTTCCTGAAAATTTTGCAAAATTTTTCACATTCCCCGTCACATCGAATCTTTAGACGCATGCATGGAGTATTAAATATAGACGAAAATAAAAACTAATTGCACAGTTTGGTCAAAATTGACGAGACAAATCTTTTGAGCCTACTTAGTCTATGATTGGACAATATTTGTCAAATACAAACGAAAATACTACAGTGTCCATTTCCCAAAAATTTTCGGAACTAAACAAGGCCTAGGTGCAAGTTAGCTCAGGGTGCAGAAGTCATGTACGTTACATTTAATTTGAGAACCAAAAAATTAGCTCATGCGTAAGTTATTATTAGTAAGATGGCCATTGCTTTGTTAAATCTATGCTTTATTTATAACTAAGTTATACATGATCCAATGAGTATAAATTTTTACTATAGTTCAAGCATATAAAAACTAGTTCACCATAAAATTTTTTACCATAATTATTGGACCATAGAAGCTGCAGCTATGAATTATTCCAATTAATTATAAAAAAAACATAGATCTAAGGGTTTTCTACGGTACACACCTATTATCTCTTAGGGAATAAGAGTTTGAATAAATCACAACTGTTGAATTTTAGAACATATTAGAAAATTAAATAACCAAATAATCAAGAAATAATATTGGCTATATCTGTACGCTGATTTCCTTGCCATATCTAATATAGGAGCATGCGCGATAGTTATGGCACGGTATGTACAAGATTCATATGTGTATTTATATGATTATCTCATGTAATAATACTACATGGTCTGGGTATTTGCAACTAATCATATACACCTTGTCACGTGTCATTAACTCACTATAGTATATTATATATAATGCAACTATATCACATATATTTTTTCATAACATGTCTTGTTAGGGTATACAAGGTTGTGATACATATATACCTGTCACGTTAGAACATGTTTTATATAAATAACTATAATGATAGGGTTTCATATATTTTTTTTGACAAACATGTAATGTACAAAATGCTTTGATTATGTTACATGCATGTTTTTTCTTGTCAATATAGGTTTAGCTTTGTTCAAATTAAGAAACGTTAAAAAGGGAGTTGCCATAGATGCCAAGACCGAATAGTACAAAATAATGCTAATCAAGTTAGTATATCATATCCAAAGATGCGAAATGTAATACCCGATTTTAAGGACAAAATCATATATGCTGAGTTTTAGAAGTCAAACCTCACATATAGCTATAAATAAAGGGTAATATCAAAAGACAATGCATAGATATATAACGTACTTAGTATAAAAGAGATAACCTTTAAAAGCAAACAGCGGATAGACAACTCCAACTTCGGGTATTAACTTCTCTCTATATGATCCAACTGACTGGTTGATCACAAGCCTAAACTCCTCCTGAAGTATGAGGGAAATAGCAAGAGTAAGTCCATGTTGAACTCAACAAGTATAGTAACTAGATTGTATAGATCCCACAATCTCATGATCAATGTGACATAAATAATGTAAAGCATTAAACAATAAACAATGAGCATATTTAACACACAAGAATCATCACTCTTAATGTAGATGTCCCCAAGGCCGCTCCTGACCGTGAGCTCGGCTAGTATACTAGTTTTAACACTCTGCAGAGGTTGCACATCTTTACCCATGAGTCATGATTTACCCTTTCGCCCGAGGTAGCTAATCTCTTAACCCCCTTCCTAGGGAGGTCGGCAGGGATCACAATGAAGTCTTTCAAAGGTTCGTCTAACAAGTTAGGGCCGCTTGGTTTCATTAGTCAGTCTGTGTGATCCACCCGCAAGAATCCACAGTCTGCTATTCTCTAATTGCGCCACACGGGTAACCGCTAACGAGCTAGAAAAGTTACTCATACTTAACTAAAGCCAGAGCCATTATAGCCCACATGGTTGCACTGTTGTCTCGGGTGATCACGTACAGACAAATCATCAAGTTGCTAAAAAGTCATTTTTATCGTTTATTACTTAACATTAATCTAGCCACAGGATCATGGTCACAGAAATAAAATCCAAATGCTATACTTGCCTTGATCCAATTGCTCTTGCTGATCCTTTTAGTCCTGCTGGTCTTACTTGTTGCCAAAGCTCTGATTTTGATCACCAAAAACTGCTCTCCGTCTAAACTCGATCATCGATCATCAACACACAAACAACCGGAGACAAACATACACGAAGCAAACAAGGCTACAATTAGAACAGTACACCAATCATATCAAAACAGTATGAAAAGATATAAAATGATTCTACGCATCGTTACAATCGCACGGACGTAAAGATCACGAAAATCGGAGCTAAAACGAGGGAGTTATGAATTTTCTAAAATTTTGGATAGAAAAGTAATTAATTAATTAAGGTCACGAAATTAAAAAGTTTCCAAATGAGTAAACAATTTTACTAACATGTTGAGCTCATGAAAACGAACCTAACGCAATTTGAATGGGTCAAATCGGAGTTAAAACGAATATTTTATGAGCTAAACAAAATCAGTGGCAAACTTGTAATTATAGAAAACGTATTTTAGTTCAAATCGGCGCAGAATACGTTTTTAAAACTGAGAAAGCGTATTATTGAAAGGGCGCTTCAGGACCGCGGGTTTATTCCTAAAAACAGCAGGGCCTCTTTAGCAAAAATGCGAATGAAAGGGTATGTTTTAATCGCGGCCGTTGATTTAAGATCGGATGGCTCAGATTTTCAGAGAGGAGAAAAGAGGGGGGCCGGCCACCAGAACATTACTCCGGCCAGCGGCGCCATTGTTGAGACTTACCGGAGCTTCACTGGATGACGTTTTCGGCTGCAGTTTGACTCGGGAATTGCACGAGAAGGGAGGGAAACTCAAGACGATCTCATCTAGGAGCTTCACGAGGCCGGGGATAGCTCGCGAATGGCGCACGTCGCGGTTCGGCGGGCGATGTCTTCCTACAAGGTTCGGCAACAGTCAGTGTGACACAGCACGCGAGAGAGAGAGAGAGAGAGAGAGAAAGGGCTCAGTGGCATCGTAGGATCGATGTGATGCTCGGCATACGGTTGTTGGCGACCCTGGTGCAACAGAGGGTGAGGGCCACGGCGGCGGGCGAGTGATGCTCCTCGGCGAGATCCAATCTTCAGCTGTAAAGGCGACTAGGGTTCCTTGATGCTTGCGGACGCAAAGGAGGGCTGCAGGGAGGAGCCACGGGCTTTATAGGAACTGGATTGTCGTGATGAGAAGGAAATCCCAGGAAATCGTATTGAGAAAAAGCCACCAACGAGCGGGCCCGGGCGGCAGTGAGAGGGGTGACAGGGCCCGCGTGCCAGTGAGGGGGAAAGGGAAGAGGGAGGGCGCGTGTGCGTGCCCACGGGGAGAAGGAACTGGGCCGCTGCATGCTAGGCCAAGGCGCGCAACTTGGGCCGGTTGCGGGAGAGAGGAAGAGTGGGCCACGAGTGGGGAAAACGGGGTGGCCTTCGGGCCAGAACAGAGGGAGGGAGTGTTTTCGTTTTTCTTTTATTTTGTTTCTTTTTATTTCAAAGTCTTTTCAGAACAGTTTAAAATAAATCAGAAAACATTTTGACTTTGATCAAAACCACACATTGAATAAAACATATGCTCCAATATGAATGCACAACCATGTTGCTAAGCCTATGATAAGTTTTATTCGAATGAAAAAATGTCATTTCTCTATATTTCATGAGCACAAAAATATGAAATCAAATTATTTTTCACCTATTTCAAAATAGGCAAATTTTTTAGGGTGTTACACGAAACAACCATATCTAGTAGATCAGCATGCATCAATTAAATCTAGAAAATATGTTTATATCTAAAATTTTCCTTATTTATTTTATTTTATTAAATTTAAATAAATATATATTTCACATATTACCTCTCAAGAAGTAATAGATGATATCAACCATCCGATTGATTTAAATGAACGGCTCACGGTTACTTGGGGGTACCACAACAAAGCTCTAGATCTAAAGCTACATAAACAACTTTATTTTATGTTCACTGTGTATATCTATTCATGCAGAGTCCAACAAAATTGAACTTTTTATTTTTATGATTTTTCTGTGATTTACTATGATTTTTTTAAAAATTCAGCAGAAATAAATGAAAAAGCTAAAAACACTGTCACTGTAACAAAACCACTGTCCAAAACAGCTTGGGGGTTATTTAACCGCTTTTGGAAAGTTCAGCAGTTAGAAAATTCAGATTTATAGTTTGAGGGGTGAAGTAGTCCACCCTCAATAGTTAGAGGGTTATGTACACTTTTTCCAAACTAGATTATTTTCAATGTAGCATTTTTTGCTTTTTTACTTGAAGATATTTTTTAAAGAGCTTCATTATTTGTTTGACTGTAACAATCTCCTCTCTCTCTGGTCTCCCCTTGAGTATCTCTAAGCCTACGGTGGCAGACTTTTGGCCTCTTGTTATTAATTAGGCCTTGTTTAGTTCGCAAAATTTTTTGTTTTTGGCTACTGTAGCATTTCGTTTTTATTTGGCAAACATCGTCCAATCACGGAGTAACTAGGCTCAAAAGATTTATCTCACAAATTACAGGTAAATTGCGCAATTAGTTTTTATTTTCGTTTATATTTAATACTTCATGCATGCCACTAAAGATTCGATGTGACGGAGAATCTTAAAAATTTTTGCGAACTAAACAAGGCCTAAATGTAAGAAAAGATTGGTTACTATATCCTCTTTCTAGTCAACCAGGTAGGCTAGAAATTACAGATGCGTTTTTATAGCTTTGCCAACCTTTTCTATGAGCACTTGTCTACTGCCCAAGACGATCATCAAACAGATAGACAAATTTAGCGAGCAATGCCTGTGGAAAGTTCAGACGCCAACAATAAGAAGCCTCCCAAGGCAGCCTGGCCGATGGTTACCATTCCAAATTTGGAAGGTGGTTTAGGGGTGCTTAACCTTCAGACCCGCTCAGTAGAGGGGCCTCTCCTGTTCCCTCAAAAGAAAAACCTTCAGACCCGCAATGGATGCTTATTGCTCAAGCATCTACACAAATTCTATAATCGGTTGGATACCTCATGGGTTCTTTTGGTGTGGTACAGACACTATGCAGAGGGGTGCCTTCCTAGGCTGTTCAGTAACTTCAGAGGCTCATTTTGATGGAAAGACATCTTGTTTAGATGCGAAAAGATTTTGAATTTCGCTACTGTAGCACTTTCGTTTGTTTGTGACAAATATTGTCCAATTATGGACTAACTAGGATCAAAAGATTCATCTCGCGATTTATAGGTAAACTGTGCAATTAGTTTTTATTTTTATTTATATTTAATGTTTCATGCATGTGTCGAAAGATTCGATGTGACGGGGAATCTTGAAAACTTCTTGGTTTTTGGGGTGAACTAAACAAGACTGCCCAGGATGGCGAATCTTGCTACTTTTGGCAAGATCTCTGGGACAACAGAGTTTCGCAGCAGGTTTACCCAAAATTATTTTTCTTATGCCAAAGATATATATCTCTCGGTTTACAATTTTCAGGGGACGGAGCACTTGTATCATTTCTTCCACCTTCCTTTGTTGGATGAGGCCTATTCCCAGTATCAGGAGCTTCAAAGTTTGGTTCAGAATATTTTCTTCGAACATAGGGCAGATCAATGGTTATATCTCTGGGGTTCTTCAACCAAAGCTTACAGACACTTGATAGGCCATAGAACAGTTCACCAAGCTTATCGATGGCTTTGGAAGTCTTTTTGTCAGAATAAGCAAATTCTTCTTTTGGTTGGTCCTAAAAGACCGCCTTGTGCTAGAAATTTGCATCGGCGTACGAATATGAACCTACAAGATTACAGTTGTGTGCATTGTGCAAACCTTGTTGAAGAAACTCTGATTCATCTCCTGGTGAACTGCCCTTTTGCTGTAGCCTGCTGGAATACTTTGAATCTTAACATACTGATACATGATGATTTCTTACAAGTCATCATCAGTTTCAAAGATCAGATCTGGCTACCTTTCTACATGGAAATCATGGTCACTATGTGCTGGTCCATTTGACAATTCAAAATGAGATATTATTTTCAGGAATTTTCGGATTTCAAATCAGTGCTGCAAATCAATCTTCAAGGAGGAATTTGATCTATTCATTCTAAGAGCAAAAGGGAAATATCAACCTCAAATAGACGTATAGCTACAAACTTATGTCTAATTTTTCTTATTTTCTTTGCAATGTTTTTTTGTCTCCTTGCATTGGGGGGGGGGGGGGGGGGGGCTCTTGCGGTCCGGCCGTTCGGACCGAATTCTTGGTCCAGCAGTTTTCCCGCCAAGTCTAGGACTGTTTTCCGCTGATGTGGTACGGCGCATTTGAATTATTGAGCTGTCTGGACTGTTTTTCAACTTTTTGCGCGTGTGGAGAGTTGATGTGACGCACAGTCCACCTCACGCAACAGCCTAGCTCACGCATGCACGTATACTTCCAAGCTAAAAAAAGTCATAACTCCAAAACTAAAAATCCAAATTAAATTTCGATTTCACCATTAGATTTCTTAAAATAAATCCTTCGAAACAAGATCTCACATGAATATATTTAGACAAAATTTTATTAACGAGCATTTCTCTTATGAAGATAGAACATTTTTTTATTGAGTAGAGACAATGTTCCAGATTTAAGGAACATTCTGTCTTCATATGGAAAAGTATTCTCGGTTTAGAAAAACAGTATTTTTCAAACAGTAGACAGTGTTCTAGGTTCAAAAAATAATGTTCCGTCTATGTAAGAAGAATGCTCTCAGTTTACGTTCATAAAATAAGTAATGTAATATACGTAAAAATAAATAAAATATAAATACATAATACAAATAGAGATCAATAAAATCCAGAGCAAAGCATAAGGAAAAAAATAAAAATACGTAGTACAGAAAATTTAAAAGAGTACCATATGGTACTTTTCAAACATTCTAAAATATATTATAGGACATCACATGCGAACTAAGTGAACATTACTCAATACAATATAGAACATCACAAGAAACATAATAGAACAACACATGTATACTACATGAATATCACAGAATACATCATAGAACATTACTATATATTATGTGAACATCACATATGTACTATGTGAACATCACAAAAAACATCATAAAACATCACATCTATACCACGTGAATATAAAAAAAATATAAGAGAATATCACATTTGTAACACATGAGTATCACATAAAATATCGTAGAAACATCACATGTATACTACATTAACATCACAAAAATATCATAGAACACGATATTATAATCATGTGGTTATCACAAAAAACATATTAGAATATCACATCTATACTATATGAGCATAGAAAATAGAAAAATTAAATATAAAACATAAGTAAGTAAGATAAAATCGCAAAAAAGATATATAGAAAACCTAAAGAGAAAAGAGAAAATAGAAAATAAAAAATAATGAAAGGTCACACCAAACAAAAAATAAGCAAAAAAATAAACTGAAAAAAGAAAATAAAAATAATCAGAAAATAATGGAAAAGAAAATAAAAATAAGTTGAAGCTATAAAAAGGAAATAAGAAAAATAAAGAAAAATAAAAGAAACGAAAAGAAAAACAAAATAAAGAAAGAAAATACCAAGAAAATAGAAAAGAACAAAAACAAAAGAAAATAAACAGGCAGGAGTGAAAAGTAAAGGAAATAAAGTAAGAAAAAAGAAAAGAAAAAGAAAAAAAAGAAACATATGTACTTACCTGGAAAATCGTCGCGTGTGTATGTGGAACACGCCTGCCTGCTCACGTCCACATGCGGGAAAGAAAAAGAAAAAGAAATAGAAAAAAGAAACATATGTACTTACCTAGAAAATCATCGCGTGTGTATGTGGACCACGCCTGTCTGCTTACGTCCACATGCGAGAATCAGGCGGGAAAACACTACGCGGGAATCATCGGACGAGCGCTCGCGTCCGAAGGTTCGGACAGGAAGAATTCCAGGGGATCTTTAATTTAAATAAAGCACAGTAGCAGACCCTACCCCTCCTGTTTTTGAGAAAAAAAAACATTCAACACTACATCTATGGGCACGACCTTCATATAGCATACCAATTCCTTGGGATAAAATATTGTCATCTTTATTTTCTGCTCCACACTTATCTCGTGGTCCTATATATAATTTCTGCCAAGATCCAATCAAGGTGACCTTCAGTTTTCTCTTGATGAGCTTAATCCCTCGATAAAACCAATGTTCAAATTTTTTCATAAATTATTTAGTTTCTATAAATTCAAATTTTGGATTATCTCGTGTCTTCTGTTACAGTTCGCACAAACTTTTGTCCTTAAGCATTGACATATTCATCATAATGTTGCTTATGTCTGTGATAACCATTGGTACCACAAGTAGCCATGGGTTGGCCCTTTCATCGTGCCAATTCCATCAATGCCTGAAGCCTTTCAAACAAATTACAGAACCGTCACTAGCACCAGTGAGCTACTGATCTTAGGCCTGCTATCTATGCAATTCTACCTCCCCGTTGGCCCGTTGAATGACATGTGACCAGTGACCATGTTCGTTTCTACTTGTGACTAGCTTATTGCAAAGAAAAAGTTGAACGATGTCCATTGCGCTGCTCATGAGCTTGCTTCGCATGCACATCAGGAAGTTGATCGGACAGATTCTATATAAGATATGAAAAGTCAATATGCTTTTCCATGATTTCATCATGATCTCGGCTGCCAAAACCCGTTCCTCCGTTATGTCACAGCCTGACCGCCATGGAAGCCATAAGATTTGAGCCATGACCATCATTTTTTTTGACTGAACTGGAGGGGCCTGGCCCCCTGCAGAAATTTATTAAAAAAACAACAAGAATAATTACAGAGTTACAGAGTTACAAGCAGGGGAACAGGATTAGGAGACAAAAAAAGAAATGAAGAAAATAAAAAAAAACATCTGGTATCAATTACAGATTTTGAATCCATAGATCATAGGGCACTGAGAGTCTTTGCTTGACCCTGAAGGATACAAGCCGTAGCTCCTTGCAATCATGAATTGACATCTGATTATTGTTGAAGATCATCTCGTTCCTGGCTTTCCAGATCGTCCAGCAGAGAAGAATTGTAGCAATCATGAAGAATTGGCTATGCATCTGGTCTTTGATGGCTTGTATATTTCTAACCGTTCCTTCACCCTGCACTGTATGAATACCAATAAACCCCCAACATAGTTGTGCGAAGGTGCAGTGCCAAAACAAGTGATCAACAGTTTCTTCTGTTGCCTGTAAGCAAAACTCGCAGTTAAAGGAGGCAATATTCATTTGCTTTCTCCTGAGGATGTTACGCGTGCTGAGCCTGTCTTCTAACAAGAGCCAAGCAAAAACCTTGTGTTTAGGTTGACAAGCCCGATTTCCATATCCAGGTTAAAGCTGGCTCAGTTTGTTGATGTCCTAGGAGCCTTCTGTAAGCATTTCCAGATTTGAAACTGGTGGATCCTCCTTGATATGTCCAGACATCTTTAATACTTCCATCTAGATGCAAGACTTCCATTTTCTGTTGTATGACCGCCATCTGTTCATAGGCCACTTGTGATACCGGGAGGTTAAACATTACTGAGATGTCATTGAAACTATAAGCTTTGTGTGCCGTAATATTCTTGTTTCTTGCAAAGGAGAACGCCTATGGGAACTGAATTTCTAAGGGTTGTGATTCCCAAGAGTCCTTCCAAAAGTGACACGTGATTCCACTATTCATTTTGATCGACGCCATTTGTTTAAATTGCGGTAGTAATTTTAGAACATCTCTCCACCAAAAGGAGCCCTTCTTCACAGCACCTGGCAGTTTGTCATTCTTGTAATGCATTTCCCATACCAAGTTTACCCAAGGAATTTCTTTCCTATTGTAGAATTTATCTAAATTTTTCATCAACAAAGCTTGATTCTGAAGCTCCAAATTTATAATACCTAGCCCTCCCTCACTTTTTGTCCTGCAGACCATTTCTCATGTCGCCTTAGGCTTACTTTGTCCATTTATGTCATTATTTCTCCAGAGACAATTTTTCCAAAATTTGTCGATATGTTTGATGATAGCTTTGGGTAGCTCCAGGGTGCATAGGTAGAACGTTGGAAGGGCTGAGAGCACTGCATTCGTTATTTGAAGCCTGCCAGCCAGGTTTAGCATAGAAGAGACCCCTCCCAGCCTCCTTTCACATTTGTTTACGAGGGGTAAGAAATCCACAATTTTTGGCTTAGTCGTTCCCACAGGCAGACCAAGATAGGTGAAAGGCAAAGCCCCTTCGAGCAACCAAAGGTTCTTGAAAGCATGTCAAGTTTTTCCCCATTTACATTAATAGGCAGCATCATGGATTTGCTATAATTAACTTTTAGCCTTGTAGATTCACAGAAGTTCTGCAGAATAGTCTTGAGGAAGAATAACTGTCTAGGATCCCCTTCCATGATGATTAAAGTGTCATCGGCATACTGGATTATTGGAAAGCCTTTCTCAGTTTGTAAGGGAATAGGCAAATTGATTAATCCCATGTCTTTGCCCTTGTTAATCAAAGATTGCAGAAAATCAGCTGCCAGGACAAAGAGTAACGGAGATAAGGGGTCTTCTTGCCTCACACCCCTTTTGCATTTGAATCTCTTTCCAGGTACCCCCATTCAAAAGCACAGATGAGGTGCCTGTATTAAGGATGTCTGTAATCCATGAAAGCCATCTTTCTCCAAAACCAAGAGCAGCCATGATAGATGTTATAGCTTGGTGCTCAATTTTTTCAAAAGCTTTTTCAAAATCCAGCTTTAGGATGACTATCTCTTTTTTTGACTTATGGCATATGTGAATATATTCAAAGGCCCATGCTAGGCAGTCCTGTATGGTCCTTGATCTTATGAACCCATACTGGTTCCTGTGAATCAGAGAGGTAATTTTTAATTGAAGCCTGTTAGCCATCAGCTTTGTCAGAACTTTGATGGAGGTGTTGAGCAACGAGATAGGCCAGAAATCATTGACAAATTTGGCATCCTCCACCTTTGGGACTAGAGTGACTATATGAGGAATTAATGCTCTACAAACAACAATTATTAGAATAGAACTGGTCACATAAGTGAAAAACATCTTCCTTGATCGTGTTCTAGGAGGCTTTGAAGAACTCATTGTTGAACCCATCAGGACCTGGGGATTTGTTATTGGGGAGAGCTTTGATCAGAGCCTCAATTTCATCCCTGGTGAATGGAGATTCTAAACTACCTAGATCAGAGCTTGCTTCCAACAGATCTCTTGGGTTTATAGTAAAGCCAGTGAACTATGAAATTCCCAACCTTTCCTTGTATTCATGTCAGAGCAGCTGTTCTTTCTCAGAGTGGTCAGCAGCAGTAACTCCTTGAGCTGAGGTTAGGTGACTGATAAGTGTTGGGTATTCTTAACATCATTACCAAAAGTAGACTAAATTCTCTAAATCTAGTAACGGTGCCGAAAATGCCAAACCTATCTCTCACACCACTTAAGCCAAGTTGTCATCCCCAGCATGATATAAGAGACGCGGTATTGAAATATGCAATTGCTCTTCTAAATAAATAATAAATGATATCTGCAAGCGCACAGATTAATACCGATGTAGCATTTTAACCGGGAAGTATTCCAGGTATCGTTATTTATATTTTTACCACTGGGAAGGGATTAACGATCATCACTATTGATTACAGAATAGAATATGAGATTGAGCATCTATCATTGCATGTATAATTGAGAACATTATATCTAACTCTTCATACAGGGATAAGTGTCACATAAAAGATATATAAAATAATAATAGTGACAAGGATAACTAATCTGATCTAGCCACATAATAAATATGATAAGCACCTCAATTAGATACTCTAGAAAGTCATTAGCATGGTATTAGAACGAACTATAAGAATATTTCCTAAGTTATTCTCAACTATATAGTCTAGCATTATCATAGTTAGTGCAAGCATACTTAGCAATCATTGCGAGACAAGACTACGCCCATGCATAGTGATATTAGCAAGGAATATGAGAAACATAGCAATCACTCCCCTGTAATAATGTTGCTCTGCCAGCCCAATACACGAGAGGGGGACTATATAAGAATCAATGAAGCTGTCACTATCACGAACCACCCCACGATCTGGCATATTGGGTACAATCGCAGATAAATACGGTATAAGCACCACGCCTACACAATATCTATCATTTACCCATGGATCCGATGGATAAACGCTATACGATCCTAAGCATGTATATAGATCCAATCTAACTAAGCCAAGTACATAACTATGATAAACTAAGAACAATATAATCTTGAATATAAACAAGTAGAGCAAAGTCATAAGCAATATATTGAAGTAGAACAAAGTCATATTCATAATATTGAAGAACAAAGATAATTAGAAAGCAATTAGAAGCACAATTAGAGAATTACCAAGAATCCTCTTGACAGATCCGGAAACCAATCGAAGATTGACTCCTTCTAGTTCTAATCCTATGTAGCTATGCTAATCTAGATATCTAATTGATGTGGTGGCTCTAATCTTGATCAGAGGCTTCTTCTCCCTTGATGGAACAATGAATTAGGGTTGAGAGGCTCTCTCCTCTAGGGGTCAGGGGGTCTGGTTTTATAGTCCCTTCAAGTGAATATGGGCCCTTGGATCAAACCGACATAGATTGTATGGTTTAGATTCATCCTTTAGGTCGGTGGAGATCTCCCGCAAAGCAGAGTCCTGATTGGACTCAGGAGGTGGGCGGGCGCCCAGTAGGACAGGGCGAGCGCCCTATCTCTGGCCCTGTTTCGCCTCCGCTTCGGTCTCATGGCTTCTGGAGTCTTCTAGATGTAAGATAATTGCGCAGCACGTTAATATCTTTACGTAATCCCGACATGTGGGCCTTTCTTCCATATTTCCTGATAACTCCCTGCAGAAATAGACAAACACCAAAACTCGTGGAATTCTGTCAGATAAAACCCTAAGTCTAGATATTGATTTCATTTGGATCTTTTTCTTTATTTATTTGATAATTAAATTTGATACTTAAGGACCGTCAACAATAAGTTTCCTCCTATTTCTTATAGTGGCATTAGCATGAAAAAACTTCGTTCCAGCATCACCTAGTTGAACCCATTTGATAGAGCCCCTTTGTTTACAATAGATTCTCTACTTATCTAAAAGCTCTAGTAGGTGTTTCTCTAGGATTTTATGAAAGTTCCATTCAGGTAGACGCAGGTCTCTATACTTTGACATTACTTCCAGTAGCAGCAAAGTGTTTTTGACATTAGATATTACTGTCTTTAGACTCTGAAGTGATCTCTGCCATTCTCTTAGATTTTTCCTCAGGCTTTTCAGCTTGGCCGAGAAGAGTTTAGCTGCATCGATTTGAACTTGGGGGGAGTTCCAGCTTTGTGCCAAGACATTTTGGAAGTCTTGGTGCTTAAGCCAGTAATTTTCAAATCTAAAAACCTTATTAGTAGAGATCTTAGTGGAAATAGTGACTAGGCAGGGACAATGGTCAGAGGGCACCATGTCCAGGGCTGACACAGAAGTTGTGGGGAAAGAGATTGCCCATCTATTAGAGGTGAAGACCCAATCCAATTTCTATAGGAGAGGGGAAGGCTGCATGTTTGACCAAGTATATTTTCTGCCTTGAAGCCTAATTTCATTAACACCCAGTTGGCTTAGGGCCTCATTGAACCTAAACATTTCTCCTATGTCACCCTCTGGCTTATTTCTGTCCTCTGGCTTTCTAATCAGGTTGAAGTCCCCTAGTAAAATCCAGTCAGCATCAGGATTGATCTGAAGATGTTGGAGCCATTCTAGGAAGAGTGCCTTTCCTTCAGGAGTGCATGGAGCATAAACACAAGTGAGAAGCCAAGAAGCGTTGTTATGCTTGGAGCAAAATTCCATGGTCAAAGAGAAACTATTGTGATCTGTCATGAGGCCCGAGAAAAGGCTTTCCTTCCATGCAATCAGGATCCCTCCAGAAACACCAACCGAGTGTAAGAAGACATGATTAGTAAAGGTAGCAGGGCAAATTTTCCTGAGGAAAGTAGCATCAATGACTTCCTTTTTGGTTTCTTGAAGGCAGACTATATCACAAAGGGAATCGGCAATCTTGTTTCTAACCGAGTCCCACTTCCATGAGGAATTGATTCCTCTAACATTCCAAGACAAACTTTCCAGCTTCTAGAAAGATAACTATTCATTCAGGGATTTTTAGAAAGTCTTAAAGTGGTGCATAACATCCACTTCTGAGCAAACATACTAGTTTTAATAGAGGTTGCATCCTCGAAATGTAGCCTCTTACAACAGCAAAAGACTGATACATGATTACTGATAAAAGACTGGAGCAGGCTAAAATGCCAGAGGCCTAAACCAACTAGTTCAGTGTTCAGCAGGGCCATCTTCTTCTTCCCCACCTTCTTCTCTACGGTCCTTGGTATCCTTGAAAGGCTCGGGTGCTTTGCTTTTCCTCTTTACCACAGCATCCTTGATCTCCCCCTTTTTGCAAAGGGCCTCCTCCTCCAGAACTGATGCATCCAGGCTGCAAAACTGAACCCCCAAGTTCTTAATTACTTTGTTGGTTAAGGTGGGTGGTTGCAAGATGAACACTTTTTACTAGTGCAACCATTGTATTTAAAGCCTGCACTCCTGTGTCTTATTCTTTCACTTCTGCGTACATGGGTATCAACCACTGGTGTGACCCTCTTGGACCCACTTTTCTTCTTCTTCCACCCTCCCTTTTCAGTTTCCAGGGCTTCCTCTTGGTCAATCATTTCCTTTTCGAGTTCTTCTTTTTCCTTCACTTTTTCTCCTAGAGAAGAGATGGGTGGGAAATCAGGACACTGTGAGTGACAGGTGCTCTTATTGCCACAAAGATCTGGTATAGAGATAGGTGACATACCAGAGTCATCATCTAGGATGGTTGAGGCCCTAGACTTTAGAAAATTTCTTGCCGAGTCAAACTTATCTATTGATGATAGCAATCTGTTAAAGAATGGTATCTAGGTACCCCATTGTTACCTTGGTTGTTGGAGGGTTGCCAAGCCAGGGAAGAGCTCTCGGTCCCCTTGAGGCCTTGTTTTATGAACACTGGATCCCAATGAAGTTCAGGCATCAAGGCAAACCCTACTTGCAGATGATGATTGTCAGCCTGATCGGGTAAGCCTTGCTCAGGCTGATTGCCCTGAGGTGCCTGGCCCATAGGAGCTTGTCCAGGGATTACTTGTTGAAGTTGCATAGCTGGCTGTTGAAAGACATGTTGTTGTGCTAATATCTTGTTCCTGCAATTGTTCGTTGGCTATTGCCATAAGCTCCATCTCAACCTGATTTTGTGGCAGTTGCATGCCCCCATTAGGGAGGACAGGGAAGCCTTCCTCTCCTAGGCCGACCAGTAGGTTCAGATCTAGGCCATCCTCCTCATCCACTTCCATTTGATTGAAATCCTCAACAGGTTCTTCCTCATCCATGTGGTTATTGACTTCCTGTTCAACCAAGTGCTCTTCCTCTGGAGCATCTTCCTGTTCAATTAGTTGATCCATGGGGATCTCCTCCCCAAGCACATCAGGCAGAGGTGGCAAAGGGAAGCCCAAGATTTGCTGATCATTGATTCCTCCATTGAGAAGAGGATTGACAACTGGCTGGTGGAGCTGAGGTATATTCTCCTCAATTTCCTCTAAAAGATTATTTAACTCAATATAATCCTGATTGGGAGGATTAGCTGGATTGATGATTACTTCAACAGGATCAACAGGGTCATTGAGGTCAATCTGAGCCTGTTGTTGGAGTAAAGGGGCCAAGTTGTGGTCTGGAACATTTTGGGCCAGCTGCTAGGCTGGATTGTGATCAGGCCAAGCCGGCCACGGGTCCCATGGATTGACCTGTTGGGGCTCCCACTGATTCAGCTGAACAAGAAGGTGGACATTCTGGCCTTGGCCTTGCATCTTGAAGGGTCGAGATGGCGGACTAGAGGGGGGTGAATAGTCCTTTCTAAAACTTTAACGCAACGGCTAACCGAAATAAATGCGGAATTAAAACTATCGGTCTAGCCAAGACTACACCCCTCTATCTAAGTTCTCTAGCACCTTGAAAAGATCCTAAACAAGCAAGCAAGGTGCTACCTTAGCAAGAGCTCACCTAACCAATTCTAGGAGCAAGGTCACACAAACCTATGCAACTAGTACTTTGCAAACCGAGGGAGCTCCTACACAAACTAGTGAGGCAAGCGCACAAAGCCTAAGCTCACTAGCAAGCTCAATAACAAGGCAACTAATGCCAAATTAGAGAGCGCAACTTACTTAGCTACACAAACTAAGCAATGTGACTAACAAGGTTACACAAACCAAATTAGTCACGCAAGGGAACTACTTCTAGCTACACAAGCAAGAAGGCAACTAGCAAGCTACACAGGCTAACTAATTACAAGAGCAACTACACAAGCACAAGTATATGAACGTAAGAATGAGCTTGTGTTAGGGACTTGCAAACCAACGGGAAGAACAATGTTGACACGATGATTTTCTCCCGAGGTTCACTTGGTTGCCACCAAGCTACGTCCCCGTTGAGACAAGCTCCAAGGTTGCTGTCGGTCCTCTTGCTAGTGGTGACCCGCAAGTCACACTCTCCCACGTGGAGTGCTTACCACAAGCTCTAGCACTTGACCCGGCCGGACCACTTGTCGCTCTTCACGTCTCGCTCAACTAGAGTTGCTCTTCGCGATCCCCGCGGGGTGAGGACCGTACCCCTCACAATCTCTTCTCCGGAGCACCGCACAATCTCCTTGCGTGCTTCGACGGAGTCACAAGCCACCAAGCCATCTAGGAGGTGGCAACCTCCAAGAGTAACAAGCACCACCGGCTTGCAACACGAACACCTAGTGCCACTCGATGCAATCTCTCAATGCAACGCACTAGAATCGCTCACTCACACAATCGGATGATCACTATCAAGTATATGTGAGTTAGAGACTTCACTAGCACTCCCCAAACATGGACACTAAGTCCCAAGGGTGCTCAGCACCAGCCAAGGCCGGCCACCACTTCTATTTATAGCCCCAAGGGCTAAACTAGCCGTTGCCCCTTCACTGGGCAAAACTCGAGGGCACCGGACGCTCACAGGGAGCCACCGGACGCTCAACTCCCAGCGTCCGGTGCTCAGGCGTCGGCCACGTGTCACTAGCCGTTTGAACTCGACCGTTGCCGCCAACGGCTACCACGCGCTCGCGCCTGCACAGCACCACCGGACGATGGGCACCGGACGGTCCGGTGCTCACCGGACTCGTGCGCAGAGAGTTTGTCAAACTCGCGACCTCACCGGACGCTAGGCACCGGACGCACCCTCAGCGTCCGGTGCTCACCGGACTCATGCGCAGAGAGGTTCACCAAACCGCCCTCACACCGGACGCTGAGCACTGGACTCACTCCGGTGCGTCCGGTGCACACCTGCACCACAGGCACCACACCGGACGCTCTGGACCAGCGTCCGGTGCCTCTGCACTCAGCGTCCGGTGAGTGTTTCTCAGTGAGAAACACTCCCGCGACTTCTCCAAAATTCCCACCGGCGCAATAGAAAATATACACTTATTTTTCTCAAAAGCGCCGAATCCCGCCTCGCAAGCTCGGCGGGAGGGAGAGAGGAACCCACACCCCTCTGAACCCTAGGAACTCCACCTCCTTTGCAAATGTGCCAACACCACCAAGTGTACACCACCATGTGCATGTGTGTTAGCATTTTCACAAACATTTTCCCAAAGGAGTTAGCCTCTCAAACTTGCCACGCCACTCGATCCTAACACGTATGCAAAGTTAGATCGCTCAAGTGGCACTAGATGACCGATATGCAAACAAGTTTGCCCCTCTTGATAGTACGGCCATCTATCCTAAATCCGGTCATAAACTTCTCTACACACCTATGACTGGTGAAATGGAAAAGCCCTAGGTTATACCTTTGCCTTGCGCATTCCATTCCATCTCCTCCAATGTTGATGCAACACATGCACCAACCAATCACCAAATGATATGATCCACTTCATATCATCACGTGACCGTATTGGTTCATCGATCTTGACCTCACTTGCTCTTCGCTGTTGCCTCGGTCCATCGGCGCCAAGTCTTGCTCAAGCTTCACCGTCACACGCGGTCCCTCGCTTCAAAGCCTCTGACTTGCCCTTCACTCTTGCAACCGGTCCATCGAGCCAAGCCTCATCTTGATCTTCTCCACCTTGGTCACATGACTCCATGTCATGTCTCATATGCAATGAGCTCCTCCATCATCACATCATCACCTGTGGACTAATCTCCTGTGTATCTCACATAAACACTATTAGTCCACCTAAGTTGTCACTCAATTACTAAAACCAAACAAGGACCTTTCACATCTGTTCCTGTTGCTGTGGGCCGTGCTGGGGTTCAGGTAGTGGCATCAACTGTTCTCCTGGTTGTTCGTTCTGTCCCTGCTGAGCAAGTTGATTCAGTTCTTGTCCTTGCTATGGACCTTGCTGGGGGACTTGCTCCTGTTGAACAACGGGCTGCCCTAGTCCCATAAAATCAAAAGGGACAAATTCCCCCATTTCCAACTCATTTGGCATTGGGTCCTCTTCTAATGGTTCATCTCCCTAGTCCCGACGTTAGACAACTTCGCACTGAATAGTCCAAGAGTCCCCATTGGAATTCAAGGAGTCAGAGTAAACAATGAACTAAGGGACACCCTGAGCACTAGTGACCCTGACCCTAGCCATGATTCTCCTAGGGAAAACAGAACTTTCCTCCCAAAGCAACACCCTTCCAAAATCACTGACAGCGTTGTGAATGTGATGTTCAGTTTTATAGTCATCAGGAAAGCCCAGCATCATGACCCAACAATCATCATTAAAATAGACCCTCCTCCAATATCTACCCTCATTATGTTCACAAAAGAGATGTTCACATTTCCAAAGACCATGGGGCTCTCATTGACCATCTGATCTCTCTCATAGGCATGATTGAACCTAACATAAGCTTGCCCAAGGTGGCAGGGTAGGATATCTCTCGGGTTGATGTGACAACCAATAAGAAACTCCCTAATGATGTTTCTCACAGCACCAAAGTTTAAGACATCACCAAGAAGGGGATCAAAGGAGACGATTCCAAGGTCTTCATTTGCCGACGGCGAACGCATAGGGGCCACCGCCCGACACATGAACTCGCGGTTGGGAAGGTCCACCCATTGGAAGCTTGGCGGCAGGAATGCCCTTGGGTCGGCGCGCTGGAACGCCATGGGCGCCGCCGAAGGTGCAAACTTCCCGGGAGAAGCTGACGGAGAGGCACGGTGTTTCCACCGGCTGAGACAGGGATAGCCGTGGAAGGGGATGAGCCGAGGGATAGACTGAGGGGGTCGTTTGAGGGAGCCAGACTTTGAACAGTGCTGGGCTTGGGATGGTGTAGCACATTAAATACAGGCTCATTTCCCCTTGCGGCCCAGGCAGAGAGGGAGGGGGCAGCTTGCGGGTTTTCGTCGGAAACGATTGGGCCAGCCCTAGACGGCCCAGCCGCCGTGTTACGAGACCAACCAGCGGCCATCTTTTTACCAGGGTCAGTATACTGTCTCCTCTCGTTCCCGCCTTCAGTCAAAATCCTCGAATCAGTAGCAGAGTGAAAAACGCACAAGGCAGCAGTGTGTCCCCATCTACTGCAGGCAAGGCACCTGATAGGGGAGCGGCACTGTGCTCTGTAATGATCGCGCCCGAGACAACGCTGGCAAAACGGAAGCAGGGGCCTATCCCCAAGGTAATCATCTAAAGATTGCACGGTCGGGGCGTCCTTGACTAAACGCTTGCCTTTGTCAGACCCGGAGGAACCGAGCAGGTTCGAGGTCGGAAAACGGACCAACGCAGGCTGAAGGCGCCTGAATACAGAACCTTTGGTCGGCAAAGGAACGGTGTTAGCACCGGTGAGTGGCAGCCCGGAGGCCAAAGGGGTGCGGCGAATCGACACCGAGGTCGAAGGAGCCAAAGGACGCTGATGCGGGACGAAGTCAACACATAAACGAACAGCATCCGCAAAAGAAAAATTAGAACGAACATAGTTCGGCGAACGGGAGGCCGGACGATGGTTGCGAGCAGGGAGCCAGGAACGTTCTTCCTCAGCCAAGAAAAGAGAAAGCTCGCGTCTCCAGTTTGGGCCGCCATTGCCCAGAGGTGGAAGAAAAGGGAATACTCAGGGCAAGAAAACGAGCGCAGCTTAACAATGGAGAAGCTGACAGGCTTGGAGGAGACAAAGAATTTGAAAGAACGCCCAGCCAGGTGAGAAACACGAAAGTAAGCAGCACATCCTCCAATGGAGGCTTGGAGGATGATACTAATAGAGGAGGGATCAAGACGAAATTTGCTGCGAGAAAAGGAGACAACAAGAGCAAAGGACCGCGAGGAGGAAACCGGCGAAGAAATGGGAAGGCCAAGGGAACGCTCCACACTAGCCGAGACAGATTCTCCCGGAGCGAAAGAAAGCCCAGGAAGAGTTGGAAGAACCATGGCCAGAAAGGAGTACACAGCAAGGAGCACCAAACAGGGGGGAGGAGAAACTTATAGGATTACAAGGAATTCTCCGACGGCTTCATGCCGCCAGCTTTAGGGCCCAAGCCGCGACCATCGCGGCGACCACCAGAGCCGAGCTCAGTCGCACTCGGGAAGGAGCTCTGTCTCCAGCCCTCTGCATGGACATAGATCATGCCATGACCATCATTGGAATTGATATATTCTATCTAGATGTTTTCCCACTTTGTTGACATCGATGATGATGCAAAAACTTTTCAGTCATGAATATAGGAAAAGTGTGACCTTCTAAGCATAGCGGTACGGTAACGGTAAGAGAACATGTTGAGATGACGAGATGTAGAGCACAATGAGAAAAGACTGACTTTGGAATTGGAAGAAAGTACTCTAATGAACATTTTGTGACAGGATGAGAGAAAAGGGGATTGAGAAAAAAAAAAGTGGCAGATCTCCTCCATTTGAGGGATTGAGGGGAGTTTCAGAGGAATTGAAAAAAAAACAGAGAAAAGAATTTGAGAAAGAAGATGTGTTAGAACACCTTTTTTCTTTTTTTTCTTTTTTTTTTGCTTCAATCCCTATTCTTGCTCAACATAGGGAAAGGAGGCAGGAGGAAAGCAGAGTGCTTTTACTCAGTCTGGTGGAGTTACTCTCTCACCCTTACCGGCAACAGTATCTTGCACCGGTCCGCTACTCGGCTAGTGTCATAGTCGTAGAGGCATCCGCATGAATCGACTGTTTAAGAGGTGTTCCCTCCATTTTGGTAGCTAAAGCGAAGCATTAGCCATGGCAAACACCCAAGAACCGTTTAAGACGTGGTGTTTTCCTCTATTTTGGTAGCTAATAAAGCGAAGCATTATCCATGGCAAACACCCAAGAACGTGACCAAGCTTGGGCATAATAATAATGGGGGGAAAACAACAAACTCCATCCTTTCTCCATCAAATCTCTGGCGGAACGTGAACACCTTAATGCTCTCGTCGATTCACAGCTGCTTATCCTGGCAAATCAGACACAACAAACTCAATCCTCGAGCACACAGCATCATCTTTATAAACAACTGCACTGAATTTCCAGGATTCCAGCTGGTCCAATTGTGTTGTTTTGCTGATCTCCCTGCGTGCCCATGTTCCCGCCATTCTGCACCTCCCCTCTTCATATACCCCACCGCACTGTACACGCTTCGTCCACACCCCCAACCCCAAGTTCCCGAGGCCAGAGGATGCCTCTTGCCGCAATGGCATCGGCATCCTCCATCTTGGTCGCTCTCTTGTGCGCCATTGCCGCCGCCGCCGTCTCTTCCTCTGCGGCCGCCGCTGCTGGTTCCGGCGGCGCAGGCGGTGGTCTCGGCCCCATCAGCACCAATGGCAGGAACTACACCAAGGTGTGCGACCCCGTACGGTTCGCGGCGCTGGGCCTGGACATGTCGCGCTTCCGGTACTGCGACGCGTCGCTGCCGTACGCCGAGCGGGTGCGCGACCTCGTGGGCCGCCTGTCGCTGGAGGAGAAGGTGCGCAACCTCGGGGACCAGGCGGAGGGCGCCCCCCGCGTGGGGCTGCCGCCGTACAAGTGGTGGGGGGAGGCGCTCCACGGCGTCTCCGACGTCGGCCCCGGCGGCACGTGGTTCGGCGACGTGGTGCCCGGCGCCACCAGCTTCCCTCTCGTCATCAACAGCGCCGCCGCGTTCAACGAGTCGCTGTGGCGCGCCATCGGCGGCGTGGTGTCCACGGAGATCAGGGCCATGTACAACCTTGGCCACGCCGAGCTCACCTACTGGAGCCCCAACATCAACGTGGTGCGCGACCCGCGGTGGGGGCGCGCCAGCGAGACACCCGGCGAGGACCCCTTCGTCGTCGGCCGCTACGCCGTCAACTTCGTCCGCGGGATGCAGGACGTCGTTATCGCCGCCGGAGCGGCGGCGACGGCGGACCCGTTCTCGCGGCCCATCAAGGTGTCCAGCTGCTGCAAGCACTTCGCCGCCTACGACGTGGACGCGTGGTTCAAGGCCGACCGCCTCACGTTCGACGCGCAGGTGGAGGAGCGCGACATGGTCGAGACCTTCGAGCGCCCCTTCGAGATGTGCATCCGGGACGGCGACGCCAGCTGCGTCATGTGCTCCTACAACCGCATCAACGGCATCCCGGCCTGCGCCGACGCGCGGCTGCTGTCGGAGACCGTCCGGAGCCAGTGGCAGCTCCACGGGTACATCGTCTCCGACTGCGACTCGGTCCGCGTCATGGTCCGCGACGCCAAGTGGCTCAACTACACCGGCGTCGAGGCCACCGCCGCGGCCATGAAGGCCGGGCTCGACCTCGACTGCGGCATGTTCTGGGAGGGCGCCCGGGACTTCTTCACCACCTACGGCGTCGACGCCGTCCGCCAGGGCAAGATCAAGGAGGCCGACGTCGACAACGCGCTCGGCAACGTCTACACCACCCTGATGCGCCTCGGCTTCTTCGACGGGATGCCGGAGTTCGAGTCCCTCGGCGCCGACGACGTCTGCACTCGGGACCACAAGGAGCTGGCTGCCGACGCCGCCAGGCAGGGGATGGTCCTCCTCAAGAACGATGCCCGTCGCCTCCCATTGGACCCCAGCAAGATTAATTCAGTGTCGTTGGTTGGCCTGTTGGAGCACATCAATGCCACGGATGTCATGCTTGGAGACTACAGAGGTAAATCATCTACTACTGTTCAGTGTTGACTGCATGACGATCAGGTCAAAATTACTGTGGTCAGTGTTGTTACTGTCGTCTAATTCCTGGAATTGTGACGGCACACACAGGCAAGCCATGCAGAATTGTGACGCCATACGACGCTATCAGACAAGTGGTGAATGCCACGTACGTGCACGCCTGCGACAGTGGGGCGTGTAGCACGGCGGAAGGGATGGGCAGAGCATCCAGGACGGCCAAGATCGCCGACGCGACCATCGTGATCGCCGGCCTGAACATGAGCGTGGAGAGGGAGAGCAACGACAGGGAGGATCTCCTGCTGCCGTGGAACCAGAGCAGCTGGATCAACGCCGTCGCCGAGGCCTCTACCACGCCGATCGTCCTGGTGATCATGTCGGCCGGCGGCGTGGACGTCTCCTTCGCGCAGAACAACACCAAGATCGGCGCCATTGTCTGGGCCGGGTACCCGGGCGAGGAAGGCGGCACGGCCATCGCCGATGTTCTCTTCGGAAAATACAATCCAGGTATGCATATTTGTTCATCAAATCTTGGAAATGCAGATCATTTTTACTGCATCCGCATCATGATGTTGTACGTTTCTCAAACACTTCTTGGATCTTCACAAACAGGAGGACGGCTGCCGCTGACATGGTTCAAGAACGAGTACGTGAACCAGATCCCCATGACGTCCATGGCGCTGCGTCCCGACGCCGCGCACGGCTACCCCGGCCGGACCTACAAGTTCTACGGCGGCCCCGCCGTGCTCTACCCGTTCGGCCACGGCCTCAGCTACACCAGCTTCACCTACGCGTCCGGCACCACCGGCGCCACGGTCACCATCCCGATCGGCGCCTGGGAGCATTGCAAGATGCTCACCTACAAGTCGGGTAAGGCGCCGTCGCCGTCGCCGGCGTGCCCGGCGCTCAACGTCGCTAGCCATAGGTGCGACGAGGTGGTGAGCTTCAGCCTCAGGGTGGCGAACACGGGCGGCGTCGGCGGCGACCACGTGGTGCCGGTGTACACCGCGCCGCCTCCCGAGGTGGGCGACGCGCCGCGGAAGCAGCTGGTGGAGTTCCGGAGGGTGTTCGTCCCCGCGGGCGCCGCCGTCGACGTGCCCTTCGCCCTCAACGTGTGCAAGACGTTCGCGATCGTCGAGGAGACGGCGTACACCGTCGTGCCGTCGGGCGTCAGCACGGTCATCGTCGGAGATGACGCGCTGGCGCTGTCGTTCGCGGTCACGATCAACCTGGCAGTGTAGACTACGACTACTCGTCTGCAAGAGTAGGCGTTTATTGATTCTTTTTTTTACTGATGAAAGGTAATAACTTCAAACCATTAAATTGTAGCGAGCGGGAAAGTGGAAGCAAGTGTAATTACTTTACACAGTGCTATACAAAAGCAGAAGCAGATCGATCCAGTAATTGTCACATGATTCATATCACTTCAAGCAAAACGGGTGAAAAAATTTACTGTTTTACAGCAGCATGACATTGACAGTTAAATCAAGCCTTCGACTAGATTTGTAGACACTTAATAATAATGTTTTTTAATAAACTTAGTCAAAGTTTAAATAGTTAATTGATTCTTAAAAACAGTTTAAATAATTATTTTTTTGACAAGGGTTTTAAATAATTAATTGACGATCGTAACATTCAACACTCTAGGGTCGTTAATTTGTCAGGATCCTATACAGTAAAGACATGTGAGGTAGCCGTGGATAGGCTGTCGATCATTCTGACGTGAACTTTACACCGCTTGCACACGTGACATCGGTCAGGAATAATTTTGTCTCAGCATCAAATACTACGACACGGGACCGGCTTTGCCAAAGCCGGCCACGACAATTCTTCTGTCCATAAAGTTGCAATGATCGATTTCAAGAAATTAAATAATTTAAATTTTAACTAAATTATAAAAAAATACTAACATTTGTGATATAAAATAAGTATTATTAAATTAATTATAAAATATATTTTTTAAAATTTTATTAGAGATATAAATATACTATTCATTATAAGTCTAACATAAACTGATTTAACTGGTACATACTTCCTATGTTCTATAAAAATTGTCATTATTGCTTCCACAAAGAAAGTCCACAACTTTTAACTTCGAACAAATGTATTTTAACGAAATATTAATATCTATGATAATTAGCACTATTAGATAGATCGATGAATATGTTTTCATAATAAATTAAACTTATTTGGAGATATAAATTTTGTATATATTTTCTACAAATTTAGTTAAAGCATCTCTAATAGTTTGACAAATAACTCTCTCATCTATAATTTTTTTTGCAGAATGAGAAAAAAAACTCTCTCCAACAGCACCAGTTTGGTATCTCAATTTCTCATCTTTTTCAACTCCTTGTCTAGCGCGTAAATATTCGTACGGGCTCCGTATTTGATATCACTCTTTCTTCTCATGCTTAGCGGGACTCTTTATTCGCTTAGGGGGTTCTTTGTTTCATTAGCGGGTTTTGAATTTTTGGAAACGAATTTAGCCAAACTGTTGAAGATGAGATCTTTTTTTCTTGCCTATATTATTTTGGCAGTTGGCAAACAATAAGATTTAAAAAACAAATTTTGTCAAATAGTTGAAGATGCTCTTAGTTGAGAAAATTTAACTAGTACGATTCTATAGTGACTCTTTTTAAAAGGACTGATGGAGTATTTACATTCTTTTTAACCAAGGGAGTACTATATATGTAGTCCTCGAAGTGGTACGAGTACAGAAGTACTACCACAGAATTCAACACTCTTAACATCTAACCTATACTCTCTAGTCTCTATGCCCACATAATACAATTTTCACTTTCTCACATTTTGAGAGCAAACTGAAGAGTAACTCCAACAGTTTGAATGTTTCTGTTAAAACTATTTTAAATTTTCTATAGCAAAAGATAGGCTCTAACAATTGTGCTATCTAACTTTGTAAAATAAAAAACTATCTCTTAAATTTCGATAACTATATACATTTTTTAAATTTAATCAATGATGAGGAAGGATTAAAAGACAGGAAAAAAACAAAATGTATACATGTTCCAACTAGGCCTTGTATAGTTCAACCTAAAAACAAAAAAACTTTTTAAGATTTTCCATCACATCGAATCTTACGACACATGTATAGAACATTAAATATTATGAGATGAATCTTTTGAATCTAATTAGTCCATGGTTAGACAATAATTGTTAAATACAAATGAAAGTACTACGGTGACGAGAAAAATTTTCGCCTATAGATCTAAACAAGGCGTAACTAGTGCTAGTCAGCCCCAGGCAACCAGGTTGCAGCAGCCAGGCACTCGGTTTTGTTCGCCTGGAGAGGCCGTACATTCCTGGTTCAGTCACTTGTTCACGTTCCAAACCAAACGCGACAACATGCCAGGGTACGATCCGTTGTTCCTTATCCATCCGTCTCCATGGCACGGTTTGTTGTCCCCTTGCACGCCTGCGAGACGCGCTCCCCCTCCCCCTCACAATGCTTCCAGCACCCTCCGTGCTAATCGCGCTCCATTTGCTGAGGCCTTCGAGCAGGAGCCTTGTTTACTGAACAGGCTGCAGGACGCCTTGGAAGAAGAGGCTCATCTTCTTCGGCGTTGGGTGTGTCCAGGACTAACCTCTCTGTCCCCCTATGCATTCTCTTATGGAGCTTCATTTTGTGGGAGCCTGATTGATCTGTGGTCGGTTGGAAGAAGGTGTTAAAGAAGAGCTAGGCCTTCTTTAGTTCCTTTACGAAATTTTTTCGCGATACTGTAGCACTTTCGTTTGTTTGTGGTAATTATTGTCCAATTATGGATTAACTAGGCTCAAAAGATTCGTCTAATAAATTTCGACCAAACTGATGTGACAGGAAATCTTGAAA
Source organism: Sorghum bicolor (assembly GCF_000003195.3). Classification (NCBI taxonomy): domain Eukaryota; kingdom Viridiplantae; phylum Streptophyta; class Magnoliopsida; order Poales; family Poaceae; genus Sorghum; species Sorghum bicolor. Next base: position 14,108,068 of record NC_012872.2, read on the forward strand.
AGTTTTTAGATTTTGGGTGGAAGTAAACGAGGCCTAGTGAAATTCTACGATGAATGGTGATGCTACTGCAATGAATGGAGATGACATTGATGTGACAACTGTTCCATATGAATGATGACATGGTTGAGGTTGCTGTCAATCTGCGTGTGCCCTGTGGTGATTGAAATTGGAGCTCTGTATGGCTTTCAGAAGCACTATAGCTATTTTTTGGTTTCAAAGGTGATGTTTAAAACGTGTTCCAATGTTTATCCTGCCTATTTCAAGAGACTGACATGCTTCTTTTTGTTCTCTTTCATTGTCTCTGTCTGAAATGCAGAGATTAACCAGGCAATCATTTTGGTAGGAGGAAAATGGAATAGCCTGTGAATCTGTATTAATCAGGATCAAATGGTCTACAATGTTCTAACTGATGGCCGAGCAAGGATTCTGATGGTTAGCTTGTTTTTCCATGTCGATTTTGTGTCATAGATTCGTTGCTTGAGTTGTTGGGTTTATTTTGGAAGTTAAGGTGCGTTCATGTGTGTGTTCGCATTCATGGTTCCAAATTGATTTGGGTTTGGTGTCTATTTATCTTTGCTTGTATTGCAGTGATGGAAGAATGGACGGAGGGACGACGAGCAAGATGGCAACGTTCTACCGAAAGTCTGAAACAAATTACCTCAATCATCTTTTTTTATTTTTATGGGTTTCTGTCGACTGTTTTTTTAGAAAGGCGGCAAGAGATTTGCTGAAATTTTATTAGACGAGGGAAAAAAAGAGAAAAAAGTTACAACAACCACACTTTGACTATAAAACACCTCTACTCTAACCACTACCTGAAAAATGAAACTACCAAGACATTCGAACCCCTGGCCGTAACATAGAGAGCGAGAAGAAACAACCCCGCCAGAGAAGAGGGTGAAACCACTAACAAGAAAAGCACTTGGGAGGAAAAAAAAGAAAAAGGAAACCTTCCACTCTACTCTTCATGAACGGGTTCCTCGATGCCAGGTGTGGCGTGGTATGAGGAAGAAGTGCAGCGTCGTCAATCAGTCGACAAGAACTTCTCTCCCATTTCAGTTATGATTCCAGACCATCAATTGCACGAGTCACTGATTGATTTATTTCATGTTTGATTTTGTGCGACTGGCCACAGTGTGTAAGCTTTGGTGGAGATCGACCTCTTTGTCGCCACAAGCCCTGCTAGTTGGTTTTGGACGTGTTTTGTAATTCTTGAAAATAATAAAATCTGGTCCATTTTCTAAAAGCTCATCACTAATTCAATTTTAATCAAGAAAATATGAAACTAATACCAAAAGTTCATAGAAATATAATCTATTTGTTGGTGATCCATTTAGAGTCATTCTTGGTATTTTATTAGCTTCTATTCGTAGTGTTTTATTGTCCAAAGTCATGTTTGTTACTTATTTAGATCATTATTTTGTAATATATTATACTTGAGATTGACCATGTGGGCAACAAAATCCATAACATATTTTGAGTAAATAGAGGATTTTTAAGACACACATTTACATTGTTAGAATTAGAATAAAATTGGTATTGTTTCATGATTTACAATGAATTAGTTGTGTAAGTTTATAAAATAAACTAGTTTTAATTGTTTTCATAAAAATTCAAAATGACCTTTCAAACCAATTAGATGGTCAAAATTATATGGTATTGACGGTAGGGTGGTCAAAGATTTCTGGTTTTAGAGTTGTATGAGTAAAAACAAACTTGGAAAATAGTTTGATTATCAAAACTGGACTTTTCCCATTTTTTGAAAGCCTTTCGCGTTGCGGGCTGTCCTAACTTGGTAGAATGGGCTTTCAGGGGATGACACTGAGTTCAGCCCATGGTTCACCTTAGCTGGGCCATTACTTTCTGGTTGGAGAATAATGGAAGACAATTCAACTAGATTTGGGTCATTAAAAAAAACTAGATTTGGGTCATGATACAAGAGAAACTTTTTTTTTATTGTCAGCGTGGAAACAAAAAGACTAGTGGGTCAGGCCTATAGGGTAATATCACCGTTTCTTGCTAGTAGCGTAATGGGTAGTCGCAGCCTAATCTGAATCCCTGTGTATTGGGCTTGGAGCGTCGATTTTGGGTTTTGACAAGCTCTCGCTCGATCCTTTTTATTAGGAAAAAAATGGGGTGGGGGCAGTTGGCCGATCCAATACGCTACCTAATTCTCTGGTCGCTTGAACTTATCTATCGAATTTGCCAGCCATTCAATAATGTTTTTCTCTTAAAATAAGTCGACGAACAATATTTTAGTCATAGCTTATCAGCCAAGCAAACATATAATAGATCATAAGCGAACAGAGTAGTCCTCTCCAGATTCGGTCTGACCCTGCACTTTCTTGACCATAAGAGTCATGTCCAGCTTTACCAAAAATAAAAGTAGAACAGAATGAATTAGAGAAAATAGTCATAAGCTTGCTCAAAAGAAAAGGAAACTAGTCACAGTTGTTTTAATGCCCAATCCACTCCTCATACCGGTCCTTATAGGTGTTAGAATAGCGTACGTCCTGTTGATGCAAAAACTAATCTGCAAACACAAAGGGCTAATACCCGATCCAAACGTTAAGGCGTGCCAGCCGATTTGACCTTACTATCGGCAAAGGTGATAACTCGAATACTTTAGTCCTGACAACAGCGATGCGCCCGGATGTCACGGCTAAGAGGTACTCACGCGGAACTTGAGGATACGCCGAGCTTGAGTCGACGAATTCCTAAGAACTCGTAACAAAAAGAAAACGTATGACGAAGTCGTCGAAAAGTAAATGCTGGAATATGAGTAAAAACGTGTGTTTGATTGATTATTACAAGGTCCTAGGGCTTATATTTATACCCTGCTCAAAGAGCTAAGACCAGACACGATTAGAATTCGAATTCCAATTTACACGGAACCCGTATACAAAACGATGCGAATAACTAAGGAAATAATAAAACCACCCTTCGTAACAAACCAAAACTCCTCCACATGACAACTGGCAGCTTCCGGACTCCTCCTTCGCGTCATCGGCAATCCCCTTGCCATAGTCATCGGCAGACCTTTTTACTTGGTCATCGGCACCGTATTACTGCTTGAGGACTTAGTCACATTCAACCTTTCCCTCATCGGCGACCATCCTTATCAGCAACCCGCATCGTACTGCCACCTTATCCTGCTATCCTGGACACGTGTCCAAAAATGGTGTCAACACATGCCCCCCAGTTTCGGAGTATAAAACTATTAATGCTCCGAAATTCTCTGCAGTAATGATGTCTTCTCCGCAATTAATGCTCCTAATCTGGTAACCGACAACCTCAATCTGGACAACTCTGATCCTAATCCTCCGCAGATCCCTCGAAATCCCCAACTTCCTAAACGGGCATCTCTCTTAGTCGTACATCGGCAACAATACCGTTACAAAGATCTGCCGATGCTCTGCCCAGAAGATTCGCAAAAACGGTTACCTCCCCTCTATCCGCCCATCGGCAGGATGACCGTTATAGAATATCACCGATGGACCGACCAGGAGATCGCGCACAGCAAAATATCTTTAGATAATGACCGCTTCCTGTCAAATCACCTGCACAATCCCTGGATTATCGTGCGAACAGTTACCATATCCACTTGAGTACCCTCGGGCTTCTCGGATGCGACAAAGAAATAAGTCAGATTTGCCCTTGTCCATCTTGTCCTATAAATAGTTCCTTCTTGGGTACTCCTCCCCCATTGCATCATTCTGCCATCCAACTTCACTTTTCCAGCGGCGGCGCCATTCTCAATCCCCAAGATCTCCGACAAGCATTCTTCTTCATCAACTCCGGCGCCCTCCAGCGTCCTCTTCACGACAAGATGGCCGTTGGCTTCGTCGTCCCTGAGGTCAGACTTCCATCCCATCTGCTGTACTTTTTCCTTGCATTCCTGTTCATCTGCGATTCATTCTTACCGAATATTTTCCTTTTCCTTTTTCTTTGTATTTTTATTCCTCAAAACACTAGGAGTTATCCAACAAAATTGTCATCCCTACCGATCAACCACATCTTCAATGCCTCGGCCCTCTAGGGGATCCAGATCCAACCGACCTTATCAATGCAGAAACCAACAGGATTCCCTTTAGAGTTGAAAACTTTGCTTTAGATCTATGGAAAGACACCTTTCGCTCTTGGCCCAGCCCTACCGTAGGGTGGAAAGACTGGTTCTTGAGGGTCAGCAACTCTTATGAAGTTCAATGGGGTGAGAGGAAATTAGCTCAATGCATTAGGCTGTCCATTGCCGATATGCACAGGAACGAGTCATTGCTGATAGCTGCATCTTACTTTTGGTCAGACACTCTCAACGCTTTTGTTTTTGGCCATGGCCCTGCTTCTCCTACCCTTGCCGATGTAGCCATGCTTACTGGGTTAGATATATCTTCTGCCGATAGCACCCATTTTTTTGATACCGCCCCCAGTGCTAAAGTGGAGACTCGCGCTATCGGCGGTTGGTCAGGGTACATCCAGAAGTACCGCGGGAGAGGGCCTGTCACCATAAAGGAGCAAACCACCTTTCTGAACATGTGGCTAGACAAGTTTGTATTCTGTGGTCGATCGGCAGGACCGACTTCTGTCTATCTATCGGCAGCAGAAAGACTGGCTAGCGGCGGCCAATTTCCTCTCGGCCGTTATTTGCTCGGTGCCGTTTATCACCTTCTTCATCAGGTAGTCCAGAAACTCCTGCTTGGCCAACCTATCGGCAACTTGGGAGGTCCTTGGTGGTTTATTAATATGTGGCTCAATCTGCACCTGCACAAGCGCCTTGATCTCAACTTGTTCTCACAGCACTTCCCAAGAGATATAGCCGAGAATCATGTGTTGGGTGAAGAGGAATCGGCAACACGTGCCCCCCTGAACTTTGGCGAAGCTGTTATAGTCTTACCCGGTTCAGGGAACACTCCGGATCAGATCGGCCGATTCTTCGAGACGCTGTATGAAGGTCTGGCCAGAGATGAACGACCATGGTTGGCTTATGACGACCCAGACAGCATGCTCCCTCTGACCTTCAATCCATTTGATGAAGCTCTTGACAGGGACAATGAGGTGATGATGGCAATCGTGACCCCCAGAGCCATACCAGTGAATTTCTTCGGTAGCACGAAAACCTCTCCCCAAACCTATGAATTTTATAATCCATCGGCATTAGCTCGCCAGCTAGCTTTCGGCCAATTGCCGATTGCACTTCCTTATGCCGATGTAATAAAGCCCAGAGAGCCCATCGCCAACCTCCTCGAGTGGACTCGAGTAGCCCAGCTACCACCAAATGCCGATACGGATGTAGATCTGTCAGAATGGGTTCCAGCCGCCTTCATCACTCAGGCATACAAGCTATGGTGGGCAGAATGGAAGGAGAATCTGTTCTGCAGATCAGCCCTCTCATACCGCGGCATGATCGACCCCGAATATGAAGTCCCTGACGACACTGTAAGTATTTTAAACCGATGTCTCATTTTCCAATATCACTCCCATCGGTAACTTACCCCTGTATTCCTTTTGCAGATTGACAACACCCCCCCATCAGTTAGTAGGAGTGGCAAGCCGATCGACTTATTCCCATCAGGCCCTATCTCCTCAATCGGCCATAATGCTCCCACTCTGGCTTCCATCGTGCACCGGGGTGCGCGCCTCAAGAAAGTTACCACCAGGAAAACTCAGACATCACCACCGGTAACTGCTTCCACTCTGGCACAAGCTTTCAAGGCAATCTGTTAAAACTCTTTTTTCATTTACGCTGACTTATCTTTGTATCGGCTATCTGTATTCATAACCTCCTTTTTGTTGTTGCAGCAAACTGGTGCATCGGCAAAAGTCAAACGCCAAGGCGCCGATGCCCCCCAGTCTAGCCAGCCAAAGAGGAAGGGCATCCACGGTGCTAAGGCTGGAACAAAGCGCCAGAAAGTGGCAACTCCTCCTCCTCCTCCGGTGTTTCCAATCCCGGTGGAATCTTCCCCTTCTTCCCCAGACGTCCAGGCACAGCAAGTACTATCTCCACAACCAACACAGGAAGCACCACAGATGGAAGAACCCCAGCAGGAAGAACCTCAAACGGCAGGTATATCAGCTGATGTAGGTGAACAAACAACTGGCCCGGCAGGTACAGTTACATCATCGGCGGTTTCCTCGATTCAGGCAACTGTTGTTTCTCCTCCGGGTAACAGATCTCAACAATACTCCTACCGATAAACTTATCCTCATTTATTCTTATAATCTTTCCTGTCTTCTTTCAGGCGATATCGCTCTATCGGCAACATTTGCCGATCAACCTGCAGCTCCATCGGCCCCTCTGAGTCAAAGGCAAGAAATCGCCTTGAAGCAAGTAAGTCATCCACTTTTCCATCAGTATCGTCTGCCGAAGTTTTGACCATAAAATTGACCTACTTCATTTTTATTTTCAGGAACAAGATTCTCCCAACAGCTTGTTCTCCTTTGCTGTTGATATCTTCGAAGAAGAAGGCGAGGAAGCAAGCTCCTCTCGGGCAGTTGGAATTGTATCGGCAGAAGCCAGAGCTAAGCTGGAGGAGCTATCGGCCATACTCCATCAAGACACAACTCAACTGGTCAACGATTCTGACCCAGCCAAGGCCCTGTTCAAGACCCTTAGAGGCCAAATTCCTGCCGATGCTGAAGAAACACTCTTCCATGCTGCACATCTAGAAAGCCGCCAGTTACAGTACCAGAGAGCTACTCGACGCCTTACCGATAGAGCTGCTCAAATCCAGCTTTCTGAGGAGATGATGAAAGAAAAACTCTTAGCCGATGAGAAACATAAGAACATCGGCACCTTAAAGTCCTCAGGTGATGCACTGAAGCAAAAAGTGTCTGATCTATCGGCAAAAAGAGAAGCTCTACTGGCTGAACTCAAGCAAGTAGAAGACGCTCTGTCCCAAGCCCAGCAAGAAGAGAGTCAACTGCCGGAGACCATCAAGCATCTTGAACAAGAACGAAACGTCCATGGTCGCAAAGCGCTGCAACTGAAGAGGAAGCTGAAGCCGATCGAAGGTTCTGCCGATGATGATATCAAAGAGATAGAGACAGCCAACCAGATTCGGCTGCGCGCCATATCAGCAATCCAAGCACTGTTGAGCATCTGAAGCTTTCATCGGCGACACACCTTTGTTTTTCCGCCTTCAGCTTTTAGTCTAGCCGATAATACTGTTATCGGCATCTTTTGAAACATTAAGTCTGCCCTCGAACATTTAAATCCAGCCGATAGGAGTGTTATCGGCACTTAAACTTTTATGCGTCGATCCATATGCTGGGGTAGTACTTCTTCAAATATTTGCCATTTAATGCTCTGGGAAATTCAACTCCTTCGAGAGTTTCTAGAATATAGGCATTACCAGGAGCTGAGTGTCTTATCCGATAAGGACCTTCCCAATTAGGAGACCACTTCCCAAACTTCGAACTTTTAGTCCCGACTGGCAAAATCAACTTCCATACCAAATCCCCATCGGCAAACTCCTTAGTCTTTACTTTTTTATCATACCATCTAGCAACTCTCTTCTTATTTTCTTCTATACTCATTAAGGCCTTTAACCGATGTCCTGCTAAATCATCTAACTCATCAGTCATCAAAGTGGCATAATCATCGGCAGTCAATTGATCTTGAAAAGATAATCGCCTAGATCCAGCCTTAATCTCCCAAGGCAATACTGCATCATGTCCATACACCAATTGATAAGGTGACACCTTGGTTGATCCATGGCAAGCCATCCGATAGGACCACAGTGCTTCATTTAACACTGTATGCCACCGCCTAGAGTTTTCTTCAATCTTTCGTTTAATAAGCTTGATAATTCCTTTGTTAGACGCTTCGGCCTGCCCGTTGGCTTGAGCATAGTAAGGAGAGGAATTCAACACTCTAATTCCCATACCGATTGCGAATTCATCGAACTCTCCTGACGTGAACATGGTGCCCTGATCGGTAGTAATCGTTTGGGGAATCCCAAATCGGTAAATAATATGCTCCTTCACAAAATCAACCATATTGGCCGATGTGACTTTCTTCAAGGGAATAGCTTCGACCCACTTAGTGAAATAGTCAGTGGCAACTAGAATGAACTTATGCCCTTTGCTAGATGGTGGATAAATCTGGCCGATCAGATCGATGGCCCACCCCCGGAACGGCCAAGGTTTTATTATAGGATTCATAGCCGATGCGGGTGCTCTCTGGATATTACCGAACTTTTGACAACCTTGACAACCCTTGAAATATTTAAAACAATCTTCAAGTATGGTTGGCCAAAAATATCCATTCCTTCGAATCATCCACTTCATCTTGAAAGCTGACTGATGCGCTCCACATACTCCTTCATGGATTTCCCCCATTAAACTTTTGGCTTCATCATCACCCAAGCATCGGAGAAGAATTCCGTCGATAGTTCGATAATACAATTCATTTTCAAGGAGCACATACTTGGTCGCTTGAAATCGAACCCGTCTTCCAACTTTCTTAGATGGATCTTCTAGATAGTCGACAATCTCTTTCCTCCAGTCACCGGCACTGACTGCCGATGTTGCATTAATCATTGGCTGATATCCTGAGGCATGCTGGGCTAACCGATTAGCGTCCTCATTATGCAATCGGGGAACATGCTCCAACCGGAAGTTTTTGAATTCCTTTAACAGTTGCATACTTTTCTCGAAATAGGTTATGAGAACTTCACTTCGGCATTCATAGCTTCCGGCTAATTGATTTATAACCAACATGGAATCCCCGAATACTTCAACAGCATCAGCACGAACTTCTCTTAACAACTCCAATCCCTTGATCAGAGCTTGATACTCAGCCTGATTATTTGTTGATGTAGCAACAATCGGTAAGGAAAATTCATACTTCCTCCCCTTAGGAGAAACTAACACAATACCGATTCCTGCTCCCCGATCACAGGTAGATCCATCAAAGAAGAGCGTCCAGGGTGCAATTTCCAAGGTTTCCACTAGGCCGCAATGTTGAGTCACAAAATCGGCCATAACCTGCCCTTTGACCGCCTTAGCCGATTCGTAACGCAAATCGAATTCCGACAGCGCTAAAATCCATTTACCGATCCTTCCACTCATAATTGGCATAGATAGCATGTATCGGACTACGTCATCTTTGCAAATAACAGCACATTCGGCCGACAATAGGTAATGTCTTAGCTTGATACATGAAAAATATAAGTATAAGCACAGCTTCTCGATGGCCGAATACCTGGTTTCAGCATCAATCAACCTCCTACTCAAATAATAAATTACTCTCTCTTTCCCTTCAAACTCCTGAACCAAAGCTGAGCCGATAACCGATCCATCGGTAGATAAGTATAATTTGAAGGGTTTCCCTTGTTGAGGTGGAACTACAACTGGAGGGTTTACTAGATACTTTTTGATTTCATCTAGAGCCAACTGCTGTTCTTCTCCCCAAACAAACTCCTGATCGGCTCTCAATTTTAGAAGAGGACTGAAAGCACGAATTCTCCCAGATAAATTCGATATAAATCTTCTGATAAAATTCACTTTGCCGATCAAAGATTGGAGCTCGGTTTTATTGGTAGGGGCCACTATTTTATTGATGGCATCGATAGATCTCCGACTAATTTCAATACCCCTCTGATGTACCATGAAACCAAGAAACTGCCCTGCCGATACACCAAATGCACACTTGTTGGGATTCATCTTCAATCCATGCTTCCTTGTGCACTCCAACACTCTTCGTAAATCGGCAAGATGCTTTGAGAAATCTCCAGACTTGACCACCACATCATCAATATAAATTTCTACGATCTTGCCGATGAACTCATGAAATATAAAATTCATAGCCCTTTGATAAGTAGCACCGGCTTTCCTTAACCCAAAAGTCATGACTATCCATTCAAATAGTCCAACATGACCAGGACACCTGAATGCGGTTTTTGGAATATCCTCTTCTGCCATGAATATTTGATTGTAACCCGCATTACCATCCATGAAGCTGATGACCCGATGGCCAGCCGCAGCATCAACCAGTAGATCGGCGACAGGCATTGGGTATCCATCCATCGGCGTAGCTTTATTGAGATTCCTGAAATCAATGCACACCCGAAGCTTCCCGTTCTTCTTGTAAACCGGGACGACATTGGAAATCCATTCGGCATACCGACACTGCCGAATAAACTTAGCTTCAATAAGTTTAGTGATTTCGGCCTTAATATCAGGTAGAATGTTAGGATTACATCGGCGGGCTGGTTGCTGATGTGGCCGAAATCCAGACTTAATGGGTAACCGATGTTCAACAATTGATCGGTCTAAACCAGGCATCTCTGTATAATCCCAAGCAAAGCAATCTTTATATTCCTTTAACAAACTAGTTAATTGCCGTTTACACTCAGGATCTAGTTTAGCACTAATAAAAGTAGGCCTAGGCTTATCACCACTACCTATATCTACTTCTACCAAATCATCGGCCGATGTGAATCCCTGGCCTAATTTTCCATCATCGGCGAATCTATCCATTAAAAACCGTCGTCAGAACCGACTGCTTGGATCGGTGGAATCTCATAATCGGCAACTTTGAGAAAATCTTTCTCCCAAACTTCTCCTGAAATGCACCTAGTCTTTTCATAAGTATCCGCTTCTGCCGATGCGATAACATAAGAAGAATCCCCTGGGACGATCTCAATCTTGCCACCTACCCACTGAACCAAGCACTGATGCATTGTAGATGAGACACAACAATTGGCATGAATCCAATCTCTCCCCAATAATAAATTGTAGGCACCTTTTCCGCTGATCACGAAAAGGGTTGTCGGCAAGGTTTTGCTGCCGATGGTCAACTCCGCACATATCGCCCCCTTGACCGGAGACACGTTTCCCTCAAAGTCTTTGAGCATCATATCGGTCTTGGTCAAATCCTGATCCCCTTTCCCAAGCTTCCGATACACTGCATACGGCATAATATTAATAGCAGCTCCACCATCAACTAGGATCTTAGTCATTGGCTGCCCATCAACCCTTCCTTTGAGGAACAAAGCTTTAAGATGCTGCCTCTCGTTATCGGCAGGTTTCTCAAAGATAGCCGTCATCGGATCCAGAGCCAACTGAGCTATCTGATCAGAAAATCCCAACTCATCGTTACTGGCCGGTGCGAGAAACTCCATCGGCAACATGAATACCATGTTGACGCCTGCCGATGGACCTTCCTTCTTAGTGTCTGCCGGCTGCCGACTTTCAGAACTCTCTCCTTTATTTAACTCCTCTTGCCTTTCTCGTTGCAACCTCCTTTTCTGTGTCTTGGTTAATCCTTGAGGGCACCATGGAGGAAGTGGCCTTTGCCTTACTGCCGGGCGTCGGTTCTCCCTTGACTCCATACGATGTGTGTTAGCATCTCTGCAAAATATGAACTCATCGGGAACTCGCGCATTAGCCATTTCCTCAAGCTCTTCCTGGTTCCTGGGAAAATACTGGACACGGTCACCGAACCGATCGCGAACACTAAGCCTGCCCCCCAGCCGATCATGAACTGACGCTCTTCCTCTGATTGGCCCATTAAATCGCCGTTCATCATCATGATAACGCCGATCGTTCCTATCGTACCGATCATAACCGTTGCATTCAGGGCAGTCTCTGACAGTAGGAAGCTTGATATTTTCCTCCCAACAATGGATGAAGAATGGGCAATTCCAATGATCCCTGTGCCGATTCCACTCCTGTCGGCGTCTTTCTTCTTCCCGTTGATAATCCTCCTGCTGGCGCCGATATCGATCTTCCCGTTGTTGCCATCTCTCTCGAGGCCTTCTATGAGTTATGACAATACCAGACCGAGGAAGTCTTCCTGAGCTAGCTCCTTCCTGGACCAAGCCCTTACTTCTTGCATCGGCGGTAGTAACTTGATGCTGAGGATCTACCGATGCACTCTTCTCAGCTGTCTCCGATGTTAAGACCTTAGCCTTCCCCTTAGCATCCAACATGTTTGTCGGGAAAGGATGTTGGTCTATCTTCATCGGCTTCTGGGCCTTAGAACTGTCAAACTTGATCCTCCCCGACTCTATAGCCGATTGCAGCTGTTGTCTGAATACTTTGCACTCGTTGGTGTCATGTGAAGTTGCATTATGCCACTTGCAATATCTCATCCTCTTCAACTCTTCTGCCGACGGGATCACATGGTTAGGTGACAGTTTGATTTGACCTTCCTGAAGTAGAAAGTCAAATATCCTATCGGCCTTGGCGGTGTCAAAGGCGAACTTCTCTGGTTCTTTCTGCCCAAAAGGACAAGACATCGGCTTCTTGTTTTTTACCCACTCTGCCAAACCGATTACTGGTTCCTCGTCGGAATCTGAGCTTGTTGCTTCGTCAACAAATGACACTTTCTTATTCCATGCCCTCTTAGGCTCGAAAGGCTTGATGTCTTGATCAGATATTCTCTGCACCAAATGACTTAAACTCTCGAACTCTTGAGATGCATACTTATCCCTGATATGTGGCAACAAACCCTGGAAAGCCAAATCGGCTAGCTGCCGATCATCCAGAACCAGGCTATAGCATTTATTCTTGACCTCTCGTACCCTCTGCACAAATCCCTCAACCGACTCGTCATTACGTTGCCTCAACTTAACCAAGTCGGTGATCTTCTTCTCATGAACCCCCGAGAAGAAGTATCTGTGGAATTGCTTCTCTAGATCGGCCCAAGTAATTACTGAGTTGGGAGGTAACGATATGAACCAAGTAAAGGCCGATCCAGAAAGTGATGACGAAAATAGACGAACCCTTAATTCGTCCCTGTTACCAGCCTCTCCACATTGAATAATGAACCTGTTGACATGCTCCATGGTTGACGTGTCGTCCTGTCCGGAAAACTTTGTAAAATCTGGTACCTTGTACCGATGTGGAAGCGGGATCAAATCATACGCTGGAGGATACGGTGTCCGATAAGAATAAGTGTTGACTTTGGGTTTTATCCCAAATTGTTCCCTCATTACTTCAGCAATCTTATCGGCCCAATAAGCATCGGCATCTTGCCGATGAGGCGGCTGCAGATCCGGCACTTGGTGGCGAACCTCCACGTGTCTGTTTGGGATGTGACCTGTATGGAACATCGTATTGGTCACCTGTCCTCCAATCTGCGGACTACCAAACTGCTGTCCACCGATTGGCTGTCCTCCGAGTTGCTGTCCAAAATTTATGGGCTGGTTGGGAATTCCCTGACCTTGGAACCCGGGATAAACCTGCCCTTGCTGGAACCCCGTAGTCTGATAACCCTGCTGGGGCGACTGTGGAAAGGCTTGCTGTCCAAGCCATCCATTATTAGCGTTCATCGGCATAGGTGCTGCCGATGATTGGTGATTGGGTATCGTCGTTGAATTGACATACCCCGACTGGGCCATAGGCCTCTGTTGCATCAGCATTGACTCTGCCGATGCGTTGGGCATCTGGAACATTGAATCTTGAGGATTTCCAGTGTGAGGCCTTGCAGTAGTAGTTGTGGTATACCGAGGACTCTGGTTCACCGGCACATTGGAAGGTGCCGATGTCATAGGAGTTTTGCCCCTCATGTCAGTTACCTGTGATGTTCCTGGCGTCAACTCTGGAGGCATACCATAACCCCACCAGTTGGGAGGAAGAGTTAATCCCGACATTGCCGATGCCAACATATCTGTTGTCAGTTTATGCTGCCCAACTGAAATTTGTGGGTTGGTTGCCATCGGCATAGATAGTGCGCCAGTAGTTCCCAATGTACTTGGAGGGACGGCAGACTGTACACTTGCACTCGTCAAGGCAGCCGATGGAGCCGTAACCTCTGGTGCCGTGGGTTGATGATGGGAAGGGCCCACATAATCCGGCGGGATTTGTCCTTCCTTGAAGGTTCTTGCCACGGCGTTGAGAACCGTATTAGACAGTACACCAGCTTGGTTGATCAGCGCTCGATTGATGGCATTGTCAACCATGTCTTGAAGCTTGCCAGGATTGGCGTCAAAAGTGACCTGCCGTGGTGCCGGCAGTGCATCTTTCTGGACCACTTCGCCGCTCCTGTTTATGCTGAAAGACTTCAGGCATTGCTGCTTGAACTCTTCCATGGCTTGGGCAATAGCTTGCTTCTGCTCATCCTTGAGGTTGGCTTCCGTCACGGGGATGACGTTGTCTTGATCGAGATCAGAGATCGACATGCTGATCTTGATCTTGAATCGGTCCCACCGAGCGTGCCAAAAGATGTGTTGATGCAAAAACTAATCTGCAAACACAAAGGGCTAATACCCGATCCAAACGTTAAGGCGTGCCAGCCGATTTGACCTTACTATCGGCAAAGGTGATAACTCGAATACTTTAGTCCTGACAACAGCGATGCGCCCGGATGTCACGGCTAAGAGGTACTCACGCGGAACTTGAGGATACGCCGAGCTTGAGTCGACGAATTCCTAAGAACTCGTAACAAAAAGAAAACGTATGACGAAGTCGTCGAAAAGTAAATGCTGGAATATGAGTAAAAACGTGTGTTTGATTGATTATTACAAGGTCCTAGGGCTTATATTTATACCCTGCTCAAAGAGCTAAGACCAGACACGATTAGAATTCGAATTCCAATTTACACGGAACCCGTATACAAAACGATGCGAATAACTAAGGAAATAATAAAACCACCCTTCGTAACAAACCAAAACTCCTCCACATGACAACTGGCAGCTTCCGGACTCCTCCTTCGCGTCATCGGCAATCCCCTTGCCATAGTCATCGGCAGACCTTTTTACTTGGTCATCGGCACCGTATTACTGCTTGAGGACTTAGTCACATTCAACCTTTCCCTCATCGGCGACCATCCTTATCAGCAACCCGCATCGTACTGCCACCTTATCCTGCTATCCTGGACACGTGTCCAAAAATGGTGTCAACACGTCCCGTTACGGTATAGAGATCATATTCCAAAATGTATTCGAATAGATAACACACACAAATACAGAAATGTTTTTGAAGGCACGCGAAATAGGTTAACCGAGGCGAGCATCACAACCGCCTCGATCTAAAGGTCTCGGTAAATCGATCTTTCCTAAGGCGGTTCAAATACCCGTCTTAGTAAAATTTAAAAATAAAAAAAAATCCGTGGACAAGCCCAACGAGCCCATCCATGGGCCCACCGAGTCCATCCACATGCCGCCACTCTACTCGTCGAATCCGCACCACTGCTCAGAGGATCCAAACCGCCCTTGCCTGGAGAAGCCGCCGAGGGAGGTTGCGCGCTGCCATCACCATTCACCCCCAATCGGCCATGTACGCCGATCGGAGCCACCTTCTCGTGGCTGGATCCGGCCTCCCATCGGGATCTGCCCTCTCCATCGCTAGATGCATCCTCCGCGACGAGAGGGAGGGGTGCCGTCTTCATGCGCTGCCGTGAGGGGGAGAGGGGAGGGGTGCGGTCGCCATGCTCCATTGCATGGGGGAGAGGAGAGGGGCGTTGTTGAGTGGAGGGGGAAGGGAGGAGCGCGGAGGAGAGAGCTGAGAGAGAAGTGTTGGCCGCCGATAGAGAGAGGCGAAATATATATATATATATATATATATATATATATATATATATATATATATACTTCAAGGGTGCTATCACGCTAAACTGGGCCAAGCATTTTTTTTTGGATGCAAGCATGGCGGCATCCATTTTCATAGGTCGTAATTGACTTTTTGGAGACAGTTATTTTTTGACCATCTTCATAAATCGATTTTACGAGGTGGGCAAATATATATGACCGCCTCGGTAGAATGTCTTCATTAATCGTCTGGCATTTGATGAGGTGGTTGGATTTAATGACCACCCCGGATAATGTTTGAGCACCACCTCCTAAGGGTCTGTTTGTACACATGCATGAAGTACTAAATATAGATTATTTATGAAACTAAAAACATGACTAAAGAGTAATTTATGAGATGAATTTTTTGAGCCTAATTAGTCCATGATTGAACATTAATTGTCAAATAAAACGAAAATGTTACAGTACTTATTAAACTTTAACGACCCTAAACAAACACCCTCTAAAACCAATTGTGTAGCAGTGACAAGCGTTTTATATTTTGTTGCGATGCACGAACATGTTTTTGCTAGTAAAAGAAGTAATTAAAGAAAACGTAGAGAGAGAAACCAAGGGGTAAATTGGTGTACAACTCTTGTACTAACAGTTTTCCAGTTAATATTATTGAGTAGTATAAGATAACCCTGATCACGTGCCGTGTAGGCCATATATATACTTTGCGCTTTGTATAGTAGTCTTTAAAATCTCTCCAAACTAAAGAGGCAAAACACACGCTTGTCCTTGTCGCTTCCTGGTCTGTTGCCAAAACAATCTTGAGATCCTCCGATGGCGGCAAAGTTGCGTCGATGTCGAGTCACACGGCCACGGGCAACGTACGTACTAACGCACCTGATAACGACGGGAAGAAAGAGCACGCAGGCACCACCTGAAAAGCCGGGAGATTCTTCTTCGCCGGTCCCGTCATTATCAGCGCTCGTCACCACGTTTCGCGCCCCCGTCCGCACCGCGAAAACTAGCGTGGTTTCTTCTCATCTGCCGGTGGCCGCCGCCGCCGCCGCTGCAATTCGCAGACGCCGGCCGATCGAGTCCGTTGCGCGCTCGCGTGTGTGCTTGCATCAACTCCACTCCCGAACGGGCCGGGCAACAACCCGATGCGATGCGGACAAGGTAGCCAGCCAGCTTCGTCATCTGATCATTGCCCACTCTCTTTTGGTTGACGCCGATGTCAGATCAAGATCAGCCAGTCAGGGTTTTCCAACTCCAACAAACCATGAATGATTCCGCATTTGACGACTGATTATGTGTGCTGGTGACGGCTTGGATGGCGAAGTTTGGGTGCGCATGCAGCGCAGACGAGGACCGCGTCAGATGAGATGAGATGTGGCGTCTCGTCTGGTATGCTTTGCCGGAACGGGACGGAAATGAGTGCACGGCAATTCATTCGGGGCACTAACTCCGGGCCCTTCTTATCCTTGCGATATGATCGTCCATTTTTGTTATAGTAGCAGATCGACGACAGGCACAAGCATATGCGTGTAGCTAGGTTTGCAGCCCGCGCCAGCAGAGCCTGCAAGGATCGGAGTAATGGTGGCTGAGCTGGAGCGCACATCTATCCATCGTCTCCTGGGCCGGCCGGAGCGGCCGCCCGGTCAGCCGGCGCGCTCCCGCCGTTGGCCGGTTTTGGGCGCCGTTTCGGCGCATTGCCAGTGCCCAATATATGCTGGGGTCTGGATGGAGTAGTGTGCATGCTGTGCATGGTTATTTGGCATCTAGCTAGAATAGGTCAGCCAGCCTTGAAGTTGAAGGCGTCCACGAAGGACACTTCTTCCATTCGCATTGCTTGCACGAGTAGTGCAGCGGTTTTCTGGGAGGGCAACCAACGGACGGCCACATTTTTGTTCCCAGCTCGTTTCTTCTGCCAGCTTTTCTGATTTCTTTTGGTGCTCATGTATCCACGCCGCTGGTCTTTGCAGTAAGCAACAAGGGAGAGGAGCCTAGCTAGCTACGAGGATTCAAGGAACATGAAAGAAAATGGTAATGAGATCATAAGGTGCTGTAACATATGAAAGAAACTGACCAAGCCCGACGACACACTACGTATAATAGGCTATTGTTAACTTGTTGACACTAAGGATGGGGATGGTACTCGAAACGGATACCCGCGGTTCTTCTCTAGTTCAACTTAATGAACTAAATTGATAATTTCTTCTCTTATTATTTTCATTTAGTTCATTAAATTACACTAGAGAAGAACCACAAGTATAACACCACCCCCATCTCTACTTGACACGATGTACTAGCTACTAATACTACTACTAGTAATCTTAGGCCTTGTTTAGATGCGATTTTTTTTTGGATTTTGACACTGTAGCACTTTCGTTTTTATTTGACAAACATTGTCCAATCATAGAGTAACTAGGCTTAAAAGATTCATCTCACGATTTACAAACAAACTGTGTAATTAGTTTTTATTTTCATCTATAGTTAATGCTCCATGCATGTGTTACATGATTCGATGTGACTGGAAATTTTGAAAAGTTTTTGGTTTTTGGGGTGAACTAAACAAGGCCATACAGTACTGAGGACGACGTGATAGATGGCAGTGTTTTTATTTTTTTCTTTTCTCAACAACATACCGAGCACGTTTTTTATGTGCATGCAGTGTCACGAGAATACATTCTACTCTAAGCTCAAGTAGTCAGTGTTCATAAGAATACTGCAGAGCTGAAACAGTTAGCTTAGAATGTATTTTCGTAAACACACTGAATGAAAATACATATACTACTATAGTAAGAGTGGGCAACAACCTGAAGAAACAAAAGATAACTAACTGTGTTCTTCCCTTAAAATGGAGAACTAAACAATACCTAATTAACAAGATATTCCAGGCATATAAATTAGCTCTGGCATAAGAATGAAGAAATGTAGGGAACTCCCTAAAAGCGAGATAATTGGCGGTAATAATAAGGTATACTGATGATATTAAAGGCTTGTTTGTTTGAGCTATATCTTTTGGGCTTTGATTTAAAAGCTGGTTTATCTGACTTTTGGATTCTGTTGCCTTTTTGCTATAGGCATCTGTAATAAAATTTGAGTAAAAGTCACTAGCAGTTCTTAAAGTTATCCACATATATCATCTAGGTCTTCAAAGTTTAAAAATGCATTTTTTTACTCTAAAGTTGTTGGTCTATCTCGTTAAGGACTTGACAAATAGGACCCACATGTCAGCGATAAGATTTCACCTTTAGAAAAATGTAAGATAGTTTTAATATCAAAATTATAGCCCCTCATGAGATCTATAATTTTCTAGATTTGAGTTATTTCAGTTGAGATTGTTAATATGCTAAAAAATAGTATAAATTTTAGCAGTATGTTAATCGTGTATTTGGGCTTGTCATCTTAGAAAAATCATATCTTTCTTATATGATTTCAGATAAAGATACTTTGTATATGAAAATTATAACACTTGGTTCTCATTTGAAGTTATTAAGATGCTAAAAAAACTAATATAAAATTTCAGCAGCATATCAATCATATTTTATATTATTTCTAAAACATCTAAATGACTTCAAATAAAAAACTCAAAACTAGGAATTTGTAGATCTCATCAAGAGTTACAAGTTTCATATACAAAGTATATTTATCCAACATCATGTCAAAAAGATTTAATTTTTTAATATGACAAGCAATGATATGCGATTAATATGTTGTTCAAATATTATATTATTTTTTGAGCATCTTAACTCAAAACTAGGAATTTGTAGGTTCATCGAGAGCTATAATTTTCATATACAAAAGATTTTTATCCAACACCATATAAGAAAGAAATGATTTTTCTAAGATGACAATCCCTAGTAAACTATTGATATGTTGTTGAAACTTTTATATTATTTTTTGAGCATATTAATGCAAATGAAAAAAAACACAAAACTAGAAAGTCATAAATCTCATCAAGAGCTACAGTTTTCATGTAAAAACCATATTCATATGTGTCACGATCCTTTCGTGGAAACCCAATTATCTTAAAGATCTAAGCATAATCTACACTTAAACATTCCTACTTTCAAAAACCTTGTCTATCACTTTGTGCACTTTCTGGTCTGGGATGTTCGTCCGAACAGTCCGGATAGGCTAGCAGAACATTGTGGGCACTTGTATCATGCATAGTATTGTGTTGTCCACAAAACACACACAATGGCCCCCACATGTCAGTAGTTATCCCTCTCCTCGCGTATCACCACCGGCCCCTCTCTCTCTCTCCCTACCTCTCTCACATTCCTATCAAGGAGAGGAGAAGCGGAAAAAAAGAAGAGGGGTAGACACACACCAAAGCACCATCAGAGGACGTTGCCGCCGAGCTTCCCCACCACCACCATGCCATCAACCTTGCCAGAGTTAGAGGAGAAGACCCCGCAAGACTTCATCTTCTTCCTCAAACCATAAAGGAGCCCACAAGGTAAATCTCCCTCCCTCTCTAGGTCATTCCAAGACAAGTTGCTGCAGGTGAAGGTCTTCCAGGATGTGGTAAGCAAGCACCAAGTCATCTCACTCTCATCGCCCTCTCAATCTCTCATGGCTTGGTGAACAAACCCTAAGTTGCTTTAGGGTGGAGGAAATACATTTAAGTACTTAAGAAGTCAAGACGCGATAGTTTTTGCAAACTGAATTTAGTTGAGCTGGTTGGCCTAGGCTTCTTGTGGTAGAACCTGTCCACCCAAGTTGAAGCCCTTGATTTGATGTGGGTGCTCATATCTTTTTGGATTTATTTCATGATTTAATGATTTTGTTCTTTTAGTGATAGACATTGTTCCCATCGACATAGATTTTCTTAGGGTGACTTTGTTAATCACGAAATTTGTCGGTTTACTATCAATCTTTGTAGATTCGCTCAGGGTGACGTCATTAATCTCGAAATCTGTCGGTTTAGTCTCAATCCTTCGTAGATGCTCATAGGGCTAGGATACGATATGTGTGTGTGGATGTGCATACGTACATGTATGAGTGTCTGTGTTGTACCATGATTAGCAAAAAGGTGAGATATATAGTTTCAATTAGTGGAAAATGCACTAGTAGAAACGGGTTTTCATCGTAACTGGAGAATCCCTTGGTGGTCAAGAAAAGAAACACCTAGCGCGCTAGTTGGACACTTTTTTAGTTATGTGAAATATGGTCAAAAAGTTATCCAACTAAGATCCAACTCAACTCAAATTTTGTTTGGACACACAATATATGCAATATTTCACTCCATTAATTCGTATACGCCACTGCGTCAGTAAAAGGAAACTCGCATGCGTTTGCAAGTGCAAGATCCATCGCGTGAGATATATAGATGCTTCAATGTGTACGTGTACTTCAGTTATCCTTTTTGAGTCCTGTGTATGGAGAAATGTACTTCTGGTAGAAACTAGAAACAGACTGATCAAGTGGACGTCCAGCTATAGGTGTTCTCTATTTCTGAAATCTGAAATTATAGTTGTAGTGCAGCTCGACGAGCCTAGCCGGCCACTTCATGGATCCAACATTCTAAATCGAGTGCTTAGGATAGTTGACGTCGTTGAAGGCCGGCAGATGAATTTGTGAAAGTAAACAGTGCGTTTCGGCCTGCCCTTGCGTTGTGGAACGGTTTCGCGTGCATAGATCGAATCTTGTGCATAAGAGGCATGTAGCTGGAACGCGCATGGTAGTACGTGGTGGTAGCACGGGACAAACCAACCCATGACCTTCTTTGGAACGGTTTCAGTTACCGTGCAAGCTGATCGCATCTTGCCGTCCAAATATTTAGTCCTTGTTCGTTTAGCTGATAAATCGTCATGGCAGAAAATACTGTTGTGAGAAAAAAAAAATACTGCTGAATGGCTAGCCGATTCGGCTGATAAGCTCAAGCGAATAGGCTGAGCTGGCGGAACCCACATCTTGCCGCTTAATTGTGTTGTGCGACCGTTGCAGGCTCGCCGCATCAACCCGTAAAAACATTTGCGGCTTCGGCGACCGTTGCGCGCGGGTTAGCCGTCGCCGCCGCACTTGCATCATCCTTATTAGCTGACACAGCACACGCGCGCGTTTGTTTGTTTGTTTGGAGAACACGGCCGGGTGTGCGCGCGTTTGTTTGGAGGCCAGGCCGCCGGGGCAGACTCGATCGGCGGGTGCGCATGCAGTCGGAAAGCTGAAGAAGCAAGAAAACCCCCTGGGGGGACCGTACCCTGAATCTTGCTAACTCCTACCTCATCACCCCAAGATATATACTTCTAGTAAGTATGTCATATACGCAGAAAGCAAATCGAACCAATAGTAACACAAATCTACCTATTGATCGATCTTCTCTGTTACGTCGAGGTTTGGATTGCTAAACTACTACATGAATGCGCGTTCTTTAATTTAGTCTAAACCATCCATTATATTCCAGCCGGCAGCTTTGCATGGGTGGATGGCAGGGGCGGAGCTATAGGGTATGCCAGGTATGCACTGGCATACTCTGCGGATCCAACATGTATTAGAGCATAATACTGTATTTGAAAAAAACAAAAGAACACTTACCTGTAAGCTGAAGAACTGAAAACGAACGCAACACTGGCTAGCAGCCCAGCTTTGCCGAGATGGTCTTTGCAGCTTTGCTGCTTTTTTCTAGGCCCATGTGTTCACACGGTCACACGTATGGATGGGAAATCCAGGACTCCACGTCCTATCGTCGTGACTGCCTTGACAAGTTCTCATACGCGGTGACGCCTTGGCTTCTAGGATCCAACGGACCACTCTACCCTCATGCATCCATCTACCACATTATCTGAGTCACGAAGACGTTATTCAGTCTTTGCTCTTTGCTCTTCTTTTTCATGTAAAATAATCATTTCTAACAACACTGAATCATCCCTACATTGTAAGTTTTACCACTGCTACTGAATTACTGTTACCAAATTATGTTGCAAACTTTACTACTCTTATCGAATAATGTTGCCAATTTTACTACTGTTAATGAATCGCTAATTGATTTTCTGAATTGTATAGAATTTTTTTTGAGTGGCATACCCTAAGGTAAAATCCTAGATTCGCCACTGGTGGATGGATCTATCTATCGGTCACACACGTTTGCCAGCTTAATTTGTGACCGACTGACAAGCAAGCAGGGGACGCGGCCAGCTGCGTGCCTAGCTACCATTAGCAACGCTGCTAGATGAGCTAAGCACGTACGCAGCCGAGCTAGCTGTGCCTGCGTACGTACGTCGCTTTGCGTTCAATGCATCGATGGATACCCCCCCCCCCCCCCCCCCCCCCTCCTGATTGCACTTTACTTTCTTTTTTTTCGGTTACCACCTGCAGATTTCGCTGCAGCAAGTCATCGCCACCGTACCATACCACCACCCTTATAGCTTCTCTCTCCTCCAACGTTTTGGCCAGCGCGAGGAGACCACACACCAGGCCACCACCACCACCCTAGCTAGCTATATATATACGCACACCACATTCTCTCGCTCCGCTCCTCTCTCCCCGGGCACCATCTATATATATATCGTCTCTCTTACTAGTACCACTAGAGCTAGCTAGGCTCTCTCTCTCTCTCTCTCTAGCTGGTCAGTGATCAATACACTACCACCACCGCCCCCAAGCAAATTCCACCTCTCAAGAACAGCCCTGCTGGCCGCTCCGGTGGTGTATAGCTAGCATCGCGTTCTAAGCTACTAGGAATCATCGGGAGAGAGAGAGAGAAGCAATCTAGTTTCCGGCCGGGCGGAGGTGATCATAATCATCGCCGGCAGCAGCAGATCGGAGCAGAGCAGAGCAGCATGGGCAAGAACTGCGTGCCGCCCGTGGCCATGGTGCTCGTGCAGCTGGGGTTCGCCGGCATGAATGTGGTGTCGAAGCTGGCGCTGGAGGCCGGCATGAGCCCCTACGTGCTCATCGCCTACCGCAACCTCATCGCCGCCGCCGTCATCTCCCCCGTCGCCTACTTTGTCGAGAGGTATTGTACTGTACCTATATATGCAAAGCAAACATGCATGTATAGGTACACCATCTATCTGCATGCTCATCGATCGTCATCATGTAATTCCTGCTGATATCGGAGGAGTTTCAGTTCATTGGGTGTACGTTAGTTGGTTTCCAGTGCGCGCACACACACACACCCCTCGCATGCAGCTGATGGTCAAGACGTCTAGTGCGCTTACTACTAATCGCAGTTCATCGGGCGTACGTTTCAGTGCTGCCTTGGCTTGCTTGTGAGATGAGGCTGTGTGTTTCCCCTTTTCTATGGAGAAAAAGAGAGCTTCCTTGTTCAGCTCGTCGACGGATCCTTTTGTTTGGCTCTTCAAAAAGAGTCGATGAGTTGCATAAGCACACATATTTGGCCGGTGACTAGCTAGCTCTAGCTTCTGAATCTATACAACAGTGTCTCCATTTTGCCACGAATAGATGGTTTGTACTTCTCTCTCTTTTTTGCGTTAGAGTGTAGTACTCCTTTCCTAGCTCTCTTCTGGTCGAGTTCGTTATGTATATATGATAAAAGATTTTAGTACTAGGAGGCAGGAGAAACGACACGTACTCGATCTGTTGCCGCTCACCATCTAGCTATATGTAGTAATTCGCGGTGCTGGCCGCACATATAGTTGCCACGTGGAACTTTAATTGATTATATTAAGCTAATAACTTCACCGTATAGATACACTTATAGTTGTTGCCGCTTAATAATCGAGTTAAATGGAGAATTGTTCGTTTTGGTACTGCTGCTAGCTATATATACCTGCTAATTGCTCACACGGTACGTCTTTTCTTGGAATGGGAACTAATACATGTAGTGTGTGTGTGTGCAGACGAAGCGGGGCGACGATCACAAAGAAGGTGCTCCTCCAGATCTTCTTCTCCTCCATCTTCGGGTACGTCCGTCGTCAATAATCCCCCCTGCTAGCTGGTTGTTTCTTCAGTATTCAGTATAAGTATCAGTAGTGTCACTGACTCACTGCACATTCAGTTGAGGCCTTGTGTGGTGTGGCCTGGCTAGGTTAGCTAGGTAGCTTAGGTGCTGAAATTAACTAGGAGTACACTAGTCATAATAATGTCAGTCATCAGGTGTCACAGACAAGCAAGCAAGGGCAAGCAAGGGGCATGCAGGCAAAGGCTTCAGTTCCCTGCCTGCAGTGTTCTTCTTCCCTTAGCTTGTGGACTTTGGCTGCCACGTTTGTCCGGTACACGAGCTTCGTCTTCCGTCCAAGGAAAAGGGACATGCCCGTTTCCCAGTGTCGCGCTGCTTTTGCCGTTGTTGCCACACGATTAACTCTTTCAGCCAAAACCAAATTAACCTAGGGCACCGTACGTCTTAATCTAAAAACTAGTCTGATTCTGACATCAGTGACAGAGGGCGACCACAATGTTTAGAGAAAGTAGTCCATAGGGAATAAAATACTCTCTATCAGCTAACTGAAACATTGTAGAGGTAGTCCATATAGCAGTCTATAACAAAAGCTACCCATATCCCTATGGACTACCCATAAGCAATAAAGAAATGTTATTTTCTCTCTCCATGCTCTCTCTCTTGTGTCATGAAAGATGAGATGGTTGGAAAGAATAATTTTTAATCTCTAGCGGATCCTACCTTATGGACTACTTTGTTGGCTGAACATTGTGAGCAAAAAATTAATAGCTATGGACTACTTATGTAGGCCCCATGTATATGGACTACTTGGTCCATATACATTGAGGTTGCTCAGGGTCTGTCAGTCTGATTCTGGCATGCACTTGTTTCAATTGATGCGTGGCTGGCTGCAGGGCAACGCTGAACCAGGTGCTGTACTTCGTGGGGCTAAAGTCGACGAGCCCGACGGTGGCGTGCGCGCTCACCAACACGCTGCCGGCGCTGACCTTCGTGATGGCGGCGGCGCTGAAGATGGAGTCGGTGCGCCCCGGCACGGCGGCGGGGCAGGCCAAGCTGGTGGGCACGGCGGTGTGCGTGGGCGGCTCCATGGTGATCCCCTTCTACAAGGGCCCCGAACTCGGCCTGTGGGCGTCACCGATCCACTGGCGCTTCGCGGAGGAGCACTCCATCGCGGCGGCGCCGTCGTCCGCCGCCGCCGGTGGCCACGCGGGGGCCGCCGTGCTCGGGGACGTGCTCATCATCGCCAGCTGCGTCGCCTGGGCCGTCTGGTTCATCCTCCACACCAAGATGTCCGAGGGCTTCTCCGCGCCTTACACCAGCACCGCCATCATGTGCCTCATGGCCGGCGTGCAGTGCGCCGGCGTCAGCGCCGCCATGGACCGCAGCCTCGACGTCTGGAAGCTCGGATGCGACATCAGGCTCTACTCCGTGCTCTACATCGTAAGCCATTCTCTATCATCTATATATATATATATATATATATATAGACACACACATATATACACACACACTAGTCGTTGTTGAAATGGATCGACCGATCAAATTCATCGCAATGCATGGCAGGGCATCGTTGGGTCCGGGATCGGGTTCACGGTGATGTCGTGGTGCATCCAGGCGCGCGGCCCGCTGTACGTGTCCATGTTCAGCCCGCTGCTGCTCGTCATCGTCGCCGTCGTCGGCTGGGCCATCCTCGGCGAGAAGATACGCGTCGGAACGTACGTGTACATACATACATACGGGGATTAATTAAATAATTAGTATAACCGCATGTCGTAGATGAATTAATCCTGATTTAACCGCATGTACAGTGCTGTCGGGTCCGTGCTCATCGTTGCCGGGCTATACATGGTGCTCTGGGGCAAGGGCAGGGAGATGGACAGACCGGGCGTCGACAACGACAAAGGCGACGAGGAGAGCGCCGGCGGCGCCGTGGGCCTTGTTGGCTTCAGCGGCAAGGGTGGTGGCGCCGTCGCAATCGCAAGCAGCCGCGTCGACGCCATCAGCCTGCCGGTGTTCTCCACAACCACAAGTAGCCCCAACAAGCGGCAGCAGCAGCAGCTCATCCACGGGTGAAGCTGATCGATGCCTGCCCGACGTCAGTTCAGTTGGACGCGCCAAGAAAATCTTGCAGGGTGGGTGTGTGTGGAGTGGCGAAAAAAATAACGCAAAATAGCTAGTGGAGTGGAGGAAAGAGGAACGGAAAACCGGCCGGAGGAGGGGAGGGAGGGAATACGACGGCGGCGACGATTGCATTGGAGGGGGGCATAAATACAGACTTGTTGTTGTTGTATACTGTTGCGTTGCGTTGCATTGCAGTTGCAGCAGCGTCAGAGTGTGGTTTGTTACAAAGAGGAAACAAACAAAATAGGCGTGTGATGTGACTGTACTAGTGGGAAGGATTGCTTGCTTGCTAGCTTTGGATGCTTTCGTGCCACCGTTGGCCTTCTGTGCTGCACTTCACTTGGATTGGATCATCTGATTTAGTTCCTCCAAAAAAAAGTCTCATCATACAATTCTCTTCTTCTTCTTCTTCTTCTTCTTCTTCTTCCATAATTAAGTACAGTTTTTTTTTGCTCAGTTTTTACATGCCACACGATTGATTGATTGAGGCCTTATTTAGTTCCGAAATTTTTTTAGTTTTGGTTAGTGTAGCACTTTCGTTTTATTTGGTAAGTATTGTTCAATCATGGATTAACTAGACTTAAAAGATACATCTTGTGATTTATTATTTTTTCTATATTTAGTGTTTTATGTATGTGCCGCAAGATTCGATGTAACGGAAAATCTTAAAAAGTTTTTTTTGTTTTTGGTTTGAACTAAACAAGGTCTAAAAAGAAGAACAGAGGGTACATGGCTTCATATTCACCTTCATATACATATATTTTTTGGGGTGGGGGGGGGGATAAGCTGAATCATTTAGGCCTTGTTTAGTTCCAAAAATTTTCAAGATTCTCCATCACATCGAATCTTACGTCACATGCATGGTGCATTAAATATACATGAAAACAAAAACTAATTGCACAATTTATCTGTAAATCGCAAGACGAATCTTTTAAGCCTAGTTACTCTATGATTGGACAATGTTTGTCAAATAAAAATGAAAATGCTACAGTATCGAAATCCAAAAAAAATTGCGAATTGAACAAGGCCTTAGCCTCACCACAAATTTTAAGTGAACTCTAAATTCAAAAAAAGATCCCTAATTCAAGAACCTGATTCTGAAACAACAAATAATATCCCATAGGCCATCGGCACGTAGAACAGAGTGTAGTTTCCCTGGGCCCATGAAGAGCTGGCCCGTGCTGTGGTTGACATGGTCCAGGCCCATAAGAAGGCTGGCCCACGTAGAACAAGTCCATTTCAACTCCAACTATATTGTCCCAGTCTGATTTTTTTCTCCCACAAACTCTAAACCTAGATATCTTACCAAACCCTCAAAATAAATTACCTCTCTGCCCTAGATTTAAATAGTCATGAAGGTGGTTTCATAATTTTAGTCAACAAAAATTTGATGAAATACTTGATAAAATTTTTAAATCATGACAAATGCCTCTAAGTTTCTCAAATTTTCAAAAAAAAAACCTAGAGATAGATTTAGACATGACAAACCAAAGAAAAATATTTAGAGCTCTTGAAAACATCTAGAGGCTTAAAAGAAGTTAGTTATCCTTAGGAAAATGAGAAGAAAAATATCCAAAAAATGAAAAAAAATAACTCCAAAAACATTCAAATCAATGTGTAAATATGTTTTAAGATCTTTCCACGGCAAAAATATGAGATGCCACTAGCATGAAAAATGCAATATACATGAATGTTGAATACATTCATGCTGGTTGTGGTGGTGTTTCATGCTTTTGTTGTCAAAAATTTTCAAAACATGTTTAGACATCAATTGGAATATTTTGAGAATTTTATAGATATTTTCTCATTTTCTTAGAGCTAAATCTAATTTCAGAAGCTTCATTAAATATTTTATTCAAAATTTTCGTATCCTAGCAATGTATGAGTATCTCTATGAGTTTTATTGACACTTTTGGTAGCTTACAGATATCTTATACTCTTATAAAGCAAAACCCCACCACCTATTTCTCTTAACATACAAGCTATCCAACTAAGCAATCCAATATCACACTCCACTACCTATTTCTCTCAACATGCAAGCTCAACTAGGCAATCAACTATCATACATAATTAAAATCCACTAGCTCATGTAATCAATATTTTCCTAAACGCTAAACGATAAACAATCGATCACATGCCGTTTAGCCATTATTCAGGCTAAACAGTCCATTAAATGGGCTAAATGGTCAATTAAATGGGCTAAACGGATGATAAAACATAAATAGCGTACCACTGTGTAGTGTTTACACAACGTTTAAATGGTCTAAACAGCCGTTTAGGCGAACAGTGCATGTAATTGTAATGTCCACATCAACAAGTTGTTCAACTAGGCAATACATATTCTAACTTATTTATATTTCTTCCTCATATCTGTGGCAATGCGCAGGGAATCCTCCTAGTTCTATGTGGTTTAAATACCTTATGAAGTATGTATTAGACTTTTTAACTAGGCCCCGTTTGGATGCTTGGAATTGAATTTATGTTAATAATATTAACTGAGGCACATATTAATTAAACTAATATGTGTATATGGATTATATTTGTATATTATTGTTGGCTATACAAGAGAGATACTTATGTTATGTGTTGTGTTTCTCCCATAGGGGAGCAAGTTTGAAGAGCATGATATAAGTTGCAAAGTAAAAACAGAGAATATTGATCTATTGAATCAATTCACATCTCTCATCCTATGAATTTGAGATAGACTTATATGTGAATTTTGGAAAGTGGTAGAATGTCAAATTTCTAACTAAATAGCCTAATTTATTAAGTAGATTTCAATTTTTCCAAATAAAAGAATCCAAACGGCCCCCTAAAGGTAATGATCAAACCGCCTTTAAACTAGACCAGGTTTTAAGAATTTAGGACGCAAGATGTCTAATTTTTAAGTTCAAAGCAAAAGCTAGTTTTACCTAGTACTCCTCCGTCCACGAAAGAATCAATTTCTAAAATTCATGTCACTTTATATAAAAGAGTAACAACATCTATGTTATAAAATATACATCCTAAAAAAATATATTCTCTGATGAATCTAATGATACTAATTTGATATCATCAATCTTAGCATTTGTTTTTAGAAATTTAATAAAAAATTTAAAAATTTAACTTAGAACAACTTTAAAAATTGATTTTATGAGGAAGTATATACTACCTTCCTGTTGCTTGGCATGTCATACTTGGTGACCGGTGAAACCAACCGGTCGGCATGCCTGCACTGGCACAGGCGCGCAGCACGTGTTAGGCTACTATTCTAGCTGAAGCCTGAAGGTAGGTAAAGACGCAACTGATACGGCGTAGGGATACACATCTTCTCCCCGCTCACAGTATGTACTGTACACGCATCTGAGGGATGATGCACGCAGGCTGCTAATTAAGCACCTTTCTGTTACGACCGAGAAACCGCGAAACGGGATTAACCAGCGTTATTAATTGATCATCAATGCGTAAAAGTAAGAGCATGCCCTTG
The DNA here is from genome assembly GCF_000003195.3 of Sorghum bicolor. Lineage (NCBI taxonomy): Eukaryota > Viridiplantae > Streptophyta > Magnoliopsida > Poales > Poaceae > Sorghum > Sorghum bicolor. The sequence continues at coordinate 14,137,988 of NC_012872.2, forward strand.
CTCAAATCAATCACGACCTACTGCCTGAGTAATCTAAATAGGTAAGACAGTTGAACTCAAGTCGTCGGCAGGTACTCTCAGGCTTTGTTTAGTTCTAGAAAAATTTTGTAAAAAAATTCAAATTTCTCGTCACATCAGTTCTTGCGGCGTATGCATGGAGCATTAAATATAAATAAAAATAATAACTAATTACATAGTTTATCTGTAATTTGCGAGACGAAAAAATTTAAACTTAGAATTGGATAATATTTATCAATACAAATGAAAATGTTACAGTGTTTATTTTGCAAAAATTTTTGGAACTAAACAAGGCCTCAAGCTCTGCTTGGTCGATCTCTCTAGGTACGGTAGCTCCTAGTAACTTAGCATCAATGGAAGATCCAACTTTAGTTTCGAAGTCATCGATCGGCTAATCGTTATATATATTTGATTAATCAACTAACCGTGTCGATTTGGATTCGCGTACCGTTACGGATCGACGACGCTAGGTAGGCCAGATCTCCTACGCGTTGGCGTTGGGCCCAATCAGCCGCATATCTCTGTTATGTTTCGCTTTTCATGTTCTCTCCAAGCTAGCCTGGGTGTAATAGTAGTTTCTGCACTAGTACTTTTTTCTAAGCTTATATAGGTCCCGTTTGTCACGACATCTTCAGCAGCTCTAGAAGCTATATTGAGAGCTGCTTTTTTTTCCCCACTTTGTAAAATAAAACAAGTCATGATAAAGCTCCTAAAAACCCACTCTCATAAGTGCGAGAGCTAGATGAAGCTGACAATATCAATTTCTCTTAGCTCCTCTCATTTGTGATATGAAAATTATTTTACTAAATATTTTTTTCGAAAACAGCTTTAGCTCAACGAGTAAAGTTGAAGCAAAAAAAAAAAAAACTCCATTTGTACCAAGATAAGCATTACTATTACTAGTCCTTTTTCTTTCAACACGTTACTTGTGTTCCTTTTTATTTTTGAGAGTCGAGGGACAAATTTTTTTTGCTTTAGCAAGACCCTCAACTTAGGCCCTGTTTAGTTCCCTACCCAAAATTTTTTCATCCATCCCATCGAATCTTTGGACACATGCATGGAACATTAAATGTAGATAAAAAAATAAACTAATTACACAGTTTAGTTAAGAATCGCGAGACGAATCTTTTAAGCCTAGTTACTCCATGATTAGCCTTAAGTGCTACAGTAACCCACATATGCTAATGACAGATTAATTATGCTTAATAAATTTGTCTTGCAGTTTTCTGACGAGCTATGTAATTTGTTTTTTTATTAGTTTCTAAAAACCCCTCCCGACATCCTTCCGACACATCCGATGTGACACCCAAAAAATTTTCGTTCCCAATCTAAACAGGCCCTAAGTACCGCAAAAGTAGAACACCCATAAGCCTTCAATATATCGTTTTCCAGTGAACTCCGACTGAATGATTGATGAGACGGTCACATCTCAGGTCTTGTTTAGTTCACACCGAAATCCAAAAAGTTTTCAAGATTTTCTGTCACATCGAATCTTACGACACATGCATGAAACATTAAATATAGACAAAAACAAAAACTAATCACACAGTTTTACTGAAAATCACGAAATGAATCTTTTAAACCTAGTTAGTCCATGATTAGATAATATTTGACAAATAAAAACGAAAATGCTGCAGTGCGGAAATCCGAAATTTTTTCGGAACTAAACAAGGCCTCATTTGCGTTTCGTCTTCAATTCTCAGCCTTTTTCGGAATTCCACTTCGTTCTGTGTGTTTGTCCCTGCAAATGATTAAACAAACTACCTCGGCATAGCAAGATGCATGAATCAGTAATGCCGCACTATTGAAAAAGCAGTTAGCTTTTTGGTTAAAGCAGGTCAGTGAGGTTGAGCTAGCGTTGCGTACGTTAATCATGTTTATATATATGTTGTGGGTGTGTTCAAAAGAAAGTTTAGACCAAGTGAAGCACGTTTCGTTTCTAATGCCTCTCTAGAAAGAGACAAGGACAGAGAATATATTAGTACACTAGATATACATAGCCGAAGACAAACTGTATAGCGGCGGCACAACACAAGTCAATTTCTGCATTCATGCATGTGGTTGAATGTGATATTTTTTTTTATTGATGCTGGTTTCTAGATCTTCTCTTTACAACTGTGTAGTTTAAGCCTTATTAGCTGAAAGGATTCGTCTGTTCTACTCTGGTTGCATCGAACTAGACATGGTTGGCACTGTTATCATATAACAAATACCATGCCTACTCAACATCAGCAGCATTGCTCAAAAGAGATGCACAAAATTAGAGCAAGCAGCTAGGTACCTGCCCCCACCATTGGGAGACTCTGTCATGGTGCACGGATTTGTGATGACTGAGAGTGAGTGCTATTTTAGCCTCCAGCACGAGCACCACGGCACGGCTGCTGCCCCCACCCCAACTCACTAGTGCGGGGGAAACGACACTTGTCCTTTTCTATTCTATTCCTTTCATAATATTTGAACTTGGCTTCCCAAAACAGTTGATTTTCATTGCTACCAAACACCAATAATTGCCCTTCCGTCCAAAGGCAGTTTGTTGCATCGACGTATTCCCTTCATCCTGTAATAGTATTCAAAATTTGTCCTCCAATATAATATAATGCATTCTAGAGAATAAAATCCAATTTTACATTAAATATTTTTTATTTATCAGCCAATCACTATTAATTAAGTTAGGCCTTATTTAGTTTCAAAATTTTTTCAAGATTCCCCATTACATCAAATTTTTATACGCATGCATGGAGTATTCAATATAGACGAAAATAAAACTAATTGCACAGTTTACCTGTAATTTGTGAGACGAATCTTTTAAGTCAAATTAGTCCCTAATTGGACAATAATTGTCACATACAAATGAAAGTGCTACAGTAGCCGAAACCAAATTTTTTCGCGAACTGAGCAAGGCCTTAATTATAGGATCTGATTAGGAAATAAAGCGAGAGTACATGCATTTTTTATGTTTTCTCTTAATTTGTCTTAAAATTTCTAGAATACACTATATTACAGGATAGAGGGAGTACACCTTACTCCTCTCTTGGACCCAGCCAAAGACTTAAAAGCTCAAATTTCAGAAATAATTTTTTCTTAAATAAAGCTAGAAGCACTTCCACATCTATGCGGGCTCAAAGGTCGTGTTTGGATCACAACTAGATTATTATAATTACAAAAAAAACAGGTCTGAGGTGGAATATAGGATTATTGTAATATGATGTGTCCATTATAATAATCCACATTATAATCTATATTTTTGGATCATAATAAGATTATCTTAGATGATTATTAGCATCAAAGTGGATTTAAACAGGGTCTATTATGATCCATGCCGGTTACCACACCCAACAAGAAGGAATAATTAGTGTCAGCATAGAAGTTGGTATGGATCGTGCTTTGTTTGGAAAAATTCACTTGGAAAAAATTGTCATTTGGCAACTTGCTAAACCTTTTGGCCAGTGAATTTTTCTTGTATCTCCAATTGTTTGGTAAATTGGGCTTGGTAAATTGTTCGAGGGCCGGGTCGAATGTGGGATATGAAGTCGATACATTTAAATTTATAGTTCATCCATACATTTAAATTTATATTTCATCCATACATTTCAAATTTATATTTCATCTATATCTTATCGAACATCTGGGCACAACAGCAGCTGGCGAATAATCATGCAGCAGCAGCAACAGTATGGAGCAGAGAGCAGCATCTTCCGATTGCCTCATGCAGCAGCAGCAGCAGTCTGTCGCCGAAAGCATGAGCAGAATAATCATGCAGCAGCAGCAGTATGGATATGGCGGAAAGCAGCATCTCCTGATTGCCGAGAGCAGCAGCAACAACAGTACGGAGCAGAGAGCAGCAGCAGAACCATGCAGCTCATGATTGCAACAGTAGCAGAACCAATCAGCATCAGCAGAACTCACTCGCGGCCGGGATAGCAAGTCACGCCGAGCGCGGATAGATCCGCGCGCGACTCCTCCGTTTTCCAACTTGACAAACTTTAGCAAGTCTATTCCAATCTGTTGGAGAAGGATTTTTCTTCTTTTTCCAAATAAACAAGGATAGCAAGTCATTTTTCTAAACAATTAGAGATGCTCGCATGGAGCATTTGTGTCAGTGTAGTTTGGTGCCAATATGGGTAATTAATTAAGGTCCAATTTGGGAGCTAGGGCTCCTATTGGCTTTGCCCCGTGCTAATGTTCTATAGTGACCAGAAAGCCATGTCAAACGCCAAAAATCACATGGCACCTAAAAACCTTGTAGTTTCAAGAACCTAGTGAACTAGGCAACCAGTTCCATGAAAGTGATTCTAGACAAATGTGCCCTCACTGTAGCTGCCAATCAACGAACTTCCCGTTAGGAGGTAGTAATGTGGAGGCAAACCTAGTAGGACACACCAACAGAGTTGATGGTGCTCTAAATGAGCGAATTTGATATAGCTCAGGCTTAGTTAGTTACTTGCTCACACGGTTTAGGTCTCGACTCAGCACAGTGGCTTGTGCTTATAGCTATGTATCACTTTTAGTGGTGTCTAATGCCTACTGTCTCCGGTGCATCTATAGTAATGTGTTTAGCCTAGGACTATTTCCCTCCGAAAATATAAGGTGTAGTTTGGCTCTAATAGTGCTGCCTAGATCACTAACTTATATAATAGCACATATTTGTGGCAATAAAATTTTCACCATTAAAAGATATTTGTAATTACATATTCAAGGCAACTACTTTTTTACCACAATCTTTATATAATAAGACTAAGACCATATTTAGAACAAAGGAATACAAAACAGAAGAATGAAAAAAACGCAGAAATAAGATAGAGTGAATAGTGTGAAGAATTATAGGATTTTAAAATACAGGACTGAATATTTTGACTTCTTTGGAACGAAAGAAAATACAGGAACACGAGGACACAGCATGCATGAGAAGTAAGAGAGACCAAAGATTCCATCCCTTGAGTTAGAGTGAATGTTTTATTTCCTATGTTTTGCACTACTATGCTTTCCTTTCCTTTGGAAAGAAATTCTGACTTCTTTGGAACGAAAGAAAATACAGGAACACGAGGACACATGCATGAGAAGTAAGAGAGACCAAAGATTCCATCCCTTGAGTTAGAGTGAATGTTTTATTTCCTATTTTTTGCACTACTATATGCTTTCCTTTCCTTGGGAAACAAATTCAACTTTCCTTTGTTCTAAACACTATCATGCGATTCCTTTCCTTTGGAATTTATTCCTTCAGAATTCCTTTGGTCCAAATATGGTCTAATAATTGGTTGAAGAAGATGGAATTTGAATTTCGAAATACATATAGACGTGTAATATTAAGTTGTATTGTATATAGAGTAAAGTCCACCACCGGTCCCTAAACTTGTACTGTCGTGTCATTCCGGTCCTTAAACTTACAAATCGATCGTTTAGATCCTCGAATTTGTTCGTCTGTGTCATCTCGGTCCCTAAACTTGTTCAGTTGTGTCATTCCGGTCCCTAAACTTAGAAATCACCCATTTAGATCTTTAAATTTGTTCAGCTGTGTCATCCCGGTCCCTAAACTTGGTTTTGAATCTCTTGGGTCAAAACAAAGCGATTTAAAATCTCTATATCAAAAAATAATTCATAACTTTTTCATATGAACTCGAATAAAGACAAACTTTATACCAAAGTTATAGTCCTCAGCACAATCTACAACTTTGTAGTTGAAAAGTTTTTTATTTGAAGTCGTTTAGTGTTATAAAATTTAATTTTAAATTTTAAATTTCAAAATCTATAAACTTATAAAAAATATTTTAGGACCCTAAATGATTTTAATTTAAAAACTTTTCAACTGCAAAGTTGTAGATCACGTCGCTGCCTACAATTTTGATATAAAGTTTATCTTTATTTGAGTTCATATGAAAAGTTATGAGTTATTTTTCAATATAAAGTTTTTAGATTCGTCCTGTTTTGACCCAGATGAGACTTGAAAACAAGTTTAGGGACCGGGATGACACAATTGAACAAGTTTGAGGACCTATATGGGAGATTTTTAAGTTTAGGGACCAGAATGATACAACCGAACAAGTTTAGGTACCTAAACAGTCGTTTTGCGAGTTTAAGGACCGGGATGACACACCGAAACAAGTTTAGGGACCGCCGATGGACTTTACTCTTGTATATATATACCGATGTTGTTGGTAGTCTCTCGAAAAATGCTCTGTTGCGGGAACGTTCATAGTGTCACGTACGAAAAAAATGTTGTCTTGGAGAACATTACGCTACGTTGGAACGGAAGGAACCAAGGCAGTTCTGAGTTGATCCATAACAGTTCGAATCGATTCCGCGGCCCTAGGTTGACAACTGAGTGACCCCTGCTGCTCACCCCGACGACGACCAAACCACAGACATGCCGAGCTGGCAAAAGCGAAGAAAGGTCGTCGTCGCATCAGGCCAGGGTCAACGTTCAAACCTCGCTACGCTGGCCTTCTGATTAACGCGATTAATTAACTCGCCCTCATCGTCATCGGCGACTGACGCAGCTGGAATGGAATGCTAATCCAATCCAACCACACGCACACGCACACGCACACGCACCTCCATCCCGCGCTAAAAACTATCGTTATTGCGGCCACATGCCTGAGAGATTCACATTCCCCCCCGTTTTGCTTTGACCATCCCACTTCCCACCCCCCACTATATAACCCCGCTCCCACCCTGCTCCTCCTCTCCCCATCGACAGCCTCCGCAGCACGTTCACACACACAGCTCGCAGCACCAGCACCCAGCTCCCATCGACCTCAGCTAGCTCACTCTCTCACTCCACTCTCTCTTCCTTCGGCGTCTGTCAACCGATCGATCGAGATGGACGCGCTGTGGAAGCAGGGTTCGTCGTCGTTGTGTGACTGGCCGGCGGCGGAGGCGGAGCTGCTGCGGCGGGGGCCGTGGACGGTGGACGAGGACGCGCTGCTGGCGGGGTACGTGGCGGCGCACGGCGAAGGGCGGTGGAACGAGCTGGCGCGCGCCGCGGGGCTCCGGCGCACGGGCAAGAGCTGCCGCCTCCGCTGGCTCAACTACCTCCGCCCCGGGGTGCGCCGCGGGGACTTCACCCCGCGGGAGCAGCTGCTCATCCTCGACCTCCACGCGCGCTGGGGCAACCGCTGGTCCAAGATCGCCGCGCACCTGCCGGGCCGCACCGACAACGAGGTCAAGAACTACTGGCGGACAAGGGTGCAGAAACACGCCAAGCAGCTGGGATGCGACGTCGGCAGCCACCGGTTCCACGACGCCATCAGGAACCTCTGGATGCCGCGCCTCATCGAGAGGATCCACGCCGACGAGACATCAGCCACCGCCGCCGCCGCCGCTGCCGCTGCCGATAACGTCTCTCGCTACTACTCGTCCACGAGCCCATCGCACGAGCTGTCGTCGTCCCAACCGGCGGCGGCGTACGGAAACGCTGTGCCCGTCGGCAACTGCGCGCGCGCGCCGTCCCCGGACGCGTCGTCGAGTGTCACCGGGTCGTCGTGGTCACGGGAGGCGTCGCCGCCGTCGCAGCTCCAATCGAGCAGCTGCTCGACCATGGCGGGATGCTCTACTTCTACCGACCAATGCCACAACAACGGATGCTCCAGCGCCACGAGCGTCGTCGACATGTTCGACGAGAGCTGGTCGGAGCTTCTTGCTCGCGCCAACCATGACGACACGGAATTCGGATTCGGATTGGGAGAAACCGGAGACAACTGGTGGAGCTTGGAGGATATCTGGGAACAACCGCTTTACTGATCGATCCATGCATACTTTTGTACTACTATACGTATGCTACTGCCTGAGACTAATGACCAAATTATTTCTAGTGTCATCTGATTGAGAATTCATTGATCAGAGAAGCTAACAAATAAAGATGATTTAATTCAATGAGTGCTCTAAACCTTTTTTTCCTTATTCGGATTCGGAAAAATACTTGGCGAGTCTCCTCCTGCTACTACTGTGATCTTTGGACGTCGTTTCTTCTAAACAGAGTTTCCCATTGCGAATAGCAGGCTAAGACATCTTGTGAAGCCTTCCAGAGTATGCTAAAGGCAGCAGAAATCATCATAGTTTCTATAGACATTAATTGTACTATCATCTAAGAGTTTTACTAATGTGACAATGTAGTTATTAAAAAGAGCTATTATGGTCCCAACGGAGGCACCACACTAACTCTTGCTAGATGCGCTAGAAAAAAAAAGATAAATCCTATACTATTACTAATTAGAGGTTCCAACGGAGGCACCACATTAACTCTTACTACATACGCTAGGAAAAAAAATAAATCCTAAAAATTCTCACAATGAAACATTTAACCCTTAATTTGGTAGACTCTAATCATCATCTCCGATAATAGCCATTGAATCTATTATAATTTATAAAAAATTACTCACCTTTGTCATTATGAAAAATACTTAAAGTAATCCCCTAATTGTGCATATAAATTACCCACATTGGCCAAGATGAAAGATAATTCAAAATAACCCCCTAAATTTATATATAAATTACTCACACGTATCATTACAAAAAATAATTCAAAATAGCCTCCTAAATTTGTTTCTAAATTACTCATTTTGTCATTATGAAACATAATTCATAATAACCCCTCACATTGCATCTAAGTTACCACCTCTCTCAAATCTATTATGGTAATATATGCTATTACAAAGAAAAATCTATATTCATAAACTATGAGACATATATTTCTAAATTAAAAACTTTTAGGAATATGAAATTAAGTAATCACAATGCTATGTTTGACCATGTAAATACAATATGTATATATATTCCTAAATTACAAACTTCAATAAACTGTGAAATTAAATAACCATAGTGTTATGTCTGACCATGTAGACATATATACATTAGGATAAATATTTATTTTAATAGTTTATAAGCATGAAATGTTTAATGAACAAACTAATAGCACTAACATAACATTGACAATTCCCTTTGAATTATATTAATACTCCCTAACTATGAATTTCATAAGTTATTTTTATGTCAGTATTGGTAATTTAACTTTTACAACTCTATGATATATAAAATAATACTACACACACATAATTTTGTGATATAACAATTCAACAAGTTTGGTGCTAGAGTATGATCTGAGTTCCAACTTAATTAACATGTGAAAACAATATTACTAAGGTCTAAACTCTTTTTAAGAAAAATAAATAAAATAAAAAATTGCTAGAGTTTCTACTTACATGTGGAAAAATTGTACAGCTTGGTTAAAAGTCAAAAAGTAAACTATAATTCATGAAATAAAAGCAAAAGAGTTCATATATCTTATGTAGGTTTAAACTAAATGCATACCATGCTAGAAAAAAAGATAAATACTAGAAATGCTAACTAATGGAGCTTCTACTTTAATCCTCATGAAATGCAATAGGAAAATAAAAGATAGATCCTAAAAATTTCTCACAAAAATCTAAATTATTTAACCAAAAATTTGTTATAACCTAATCATCATTGTTAATAATAGCTATTGTATCTATTCTCTTTGCTAAATAATTGCCCATCTTTGCTAAATAATTATCCAACAAGCAGACTCCCCCTCTCTCTACCAATAACACCAGAGACTCTAAGAACATGCTTCTCTATCCCATTGCATGGTGGCACCACATGCACACACATCAAGGCACAAACCTAGATGTGTCGTCCCACACTGCACCTTGCCTTGCCTCCACCTCTGATTCCCCCACACCCTCCTCAACAATCAACATCAATGATTACAGACAACCAATGCCTTGGGCATGACTGCCAATGTATCATCACCAGTAGAAGCTTGAGATGGTGAAAATAATGGTGTCATGCTAGGTGTTGTTGCTGCCATGCCTGCTCCTTTGCCTGTGTAAGGCTTGTAAGTCACGGACAGATGCCTGCCTTATCTGTGTTTTTCGGTTCACTCCCTGCTGCAATGCTTCTTCCCACTTTTGTGTTAGGATGCGATATCTACAATTTTTAACTTCCAAATGTCCTAGCCAGAATTAACCTTTTGATTTGGAATTTCTCCGAGGTCCATTTTAGTTTCAAGTCCAAGTTGATGCTAAAGTTTCTTGCACCCTCTCTATATGTTTGTGATGGCAATTTAGAATGGTTGCACGTATTTTAGTTTATACCTAGACAACTTTTTCCAAGGAGTGTAAAATCACTTGCATTCCAAGGGTTTTCTTGTGCTGAACAAATTACAGTGAATTGCATTTACACGCAAAGAATTTCAGAGCATCTAATTAAGACCTTAGGGCCCTGTGTTTGGGTGTTTAGAAATTTTATGCACCTGTAAATGCAATACAACTGTAATTTGTTGTGCACAAGTAAACCATTGGAATGAAAATGATTTTTACACCCCTGGAAAAAGTTGTTTGGGTATATATTGAAATGCTTGTAGGTGTTCTGAAACTGCCATCTCAAGATCAAGAGAGAGAGAGAGAGAGAGAGAGAGACAGAGAGAGAGAGCAAGCAACGTTAGCATCAACTTGGATCTTGGAATTGAAATTGGATCTCAAGGTTTAGAACTAAAAATTTGAAGAACTACAAAGGAGAACACATTCCCTCGTCAGCAAACACATGGAAGAATTGTGAATCGGAGCATTTGAGAAATCAGAGCAGAGGAGACAAGAGAGTCGACGAGTGAAAGAAAAGAAAAACCAACTCATACTGCTCCATTGCCTGAATCATCAGAGGTTAGCAATGGAGTTGCTACGGTGGCCTTCTCTGCATGTGGTGGGCGCAATGAAGCGGCAGTGTTGGTGCACTCCGAGTGGCAGGAGAGGATGGTGACACTCGTGGATCTCGACGAGGAAGAAGGAGGTTAGGGCCATAGGACAGGGACGTAGTGGTGGCGGCCAATGATGATGGCAGTGACGACGTGCGCGAGGATGGAGCTAAGCTACACAAGCGGGAGGCGTGCCGATAGATGTCATTTTCTTTTCCAGACCTGAGAAGGAGTTTATTATTTTACACCGATTTTGACTCAATCCAAATGTAAAATAAATGTGCTCACTAGGCATCTAAACAGCCAATTTAGATTTGGGTTGTAAAAATTATTAGACCTGTAATTTACAAGTGTTTTTTTACTAAATACCGGCCTTCCAAACAAGCCCTAGCTGTTTTTTTTTATTTGACGAAAACTGAATATAGTAGCTGTTGAATAAACGAAATGGTAAATTTGTTAAATCCGAGGGTCCTAGTTGGAGCAGTAGGAGTGCTCCTCAACACAAAGGTCTAGGTAGGGAATTTTGCCACTCCGCTGTTAATTCCATAAAAAATTTCAAACACAATGGGCTTGAATATATTCTACTCTCTCTATCTCAAATTATAAAACATTCTAAGAATCTTTAGAAAGTTAAAGCATCTTAAATTTGAATAAATTTATATAATAAGATAATAACACTTGTGACACCAATTAAGTATCATTAGGTTCTTCATTAATTATATTTTTATAATATATATCTATTTAATTTCATAAATCTTTATAATTATTGCTATAACTTTGGTCAAACTTTGAAATGTTTTGACTTTTCAAGATTCTTAGAATGACAAAGGCCTTGTTAGTTCTCAAAAAAAAAAATTTACAATATTTTTCAGATTCTCCGTCATATCGAATCTTGAGTCACATGCATGAAACATTAAATGTAGATAAAAAAATTAACTAATTATACGATTTACTTGTAATTTGTCAAGTATATACGAAAGTGCTACAGTGTTTATTTAAAAAAATTAGAACTAAACAAAGCCTTATAATTTGGGATGAAGGGTATACTGCATACTGTTGTTATGCCAATGTTAGCAACGCGTGCGGATTCATCCCCGTGATCCAGTTTTTGTGATTCGGCGGCAGATACTACTTGAAGCAGATGACATGGCAGGGTGCAGCAGCTGATACGTGGTCAAACAGTCAAAGGCGGTCGCCAGTCTGGGGTCAGCTGGTCAAACACTGGTCTCCAGCCGTCAAAGCGTTGCGCGGGGGGTCGACGTGCAGACCCGCTGACGTGCGCAGCGCAGCCTGTCCGGCCCCACGTGCTCGATGCCCTTACTCTAATCACTTGAGTTTATTACTAATCCTTTCTGCTCTACTATAGGCACGGACCACCGAAAGCCACGCGCATTAGTTAGAAGATGACAAAGGTGAGAGCATCCTGACCGTCCGAGCAATGGGATCCAGCGGCTGCAATGGGCTACTTGACCGAGTCGTCTCTCGCTGCGCGCGCGTGCGCCACCCTCGTCACTCGTCACACTCGCGCCCCATGGCTGGAGCAAGAGCAAAAACGTAATCCGCGCGCACTCGTTCTCTGAACAGTTTATTTAAGAGGCGGCCTGGCACGTACTAATTCGGCATGTGCTGCTACTGATCGGCCCACGGCGCCCGGCGGCCATGTCAGTGTCAGTGGTGGAGGAAATGGTCCCCCGTCGACCGGTCTGCTGCTGTTGCATTCGGCGGCAAAATTTTGGTTTTTTTTCTACTGTAGCACTTTCGTTTTTATTTGACAAATATTGTCCAATCACGGAGTAACTAGGCTCAAAAGATTCATCTCATAAATTTCAGATAAACTGTGTAATTAGTTTTTATTTTTATCTTTATTTAATGCTCCATGCATGCGACCAAAGATTCGATGTGACGAGAAATCTTGAAAATTTTTACGAACTAAACAAGGCCGATAAGTCTTTGCTTTGTCCAAAGTCCAAACACAACCTACGCCACCATAATAATCAAGGGAACCAAAGACTCGAATTATTATAATCTAGCATAATTATCAGCTTGCTTGCTTGAGCTTATCAATAGCCACTCAACAGTGTTTTTCTCTTACAACAAATCAACCAACAATACTTTCTGTCATGACTTATCAGCCAAGTGTAATAATCCTATACGTAATCTAGATTATAATAATTCAATTATAATCCAAACGGGTCCTAAATGCAATTGCTATATAACGTATCTATTATAGATTTTTAACTGGTTTCTTTTATCATTTGTTGCCTAATTGAAACTAGATAGGAAGAAATAGCATGCATGCATACCTAACTAATACATGCAATAAATTTGTTTATAAGAAAATCTGGTTGAAAGAGGTATATATATTCTAATTTGAGAGAAACCATCTACAGCACTTGGCAAGCCCATCACACATGGTGCTATCCAATTTCATTCCGGAAAGAGTCTTGGTAATAACACGTACAAGGCTTGTACCAAGTGGTTAGAATCCTAGGAAAATGGAAATGATTCCATACCTACTTCCTATGACGGCGGTGTGAGGTCAACAATTTTTTTTAATCACTCCTTTTATTTTTCTTCCTAAATTATTTTTTCTAGAAAACTTCTTTCTTAAATCATTTTACCAAAATAGTTATATTTTTTTCAAAAAAAAAACTATTCAACCCTCATATTAAAATTATTTAAACGTTTTTTTAAAAAAACTTGTTTTCTATAAACTTTTAATTGAATTCTATTTTTTTAGTATTCTATTTTCGTCTTTCCATTTTTCTATTTGTTCTTAGATTTTGTAGAATGACTATGCTGATGAAGAATTGAGCAACATAAGGCCCACTATCAACATCCATGGCCTTGTTTAGTTACCAAAATTTTTTGTAAAAATTTTCAGATTCTTCGTCACATCGAATCTTGTAGCACATGCATGAAGCATTAAATATAGATAAAATAAATAACCAATTATACAGTTTAACTATAATTTACGAGACAAATCTTTTGAGCCTAGTTAGTCCATAATTGGACAATATTTGTTAAATACAAACGAAAGTGCTACAATGTCTATTTTACCAATTTTTTGGAACTAAACAAGGCCCATGTTACTATGATGACATCAAAGTCATATCTTGAATTAATCCTTCTTTGCCTAAGATGACTGAAAATAGCAACTAAGATCAAAAGTATTTTTCTTACAAAACTTTATTGAAAAACTTACTCCCTTCATATTAGAACAATAACCATATCTTATATGGAGAAAATTTAAACTTCATAAACTTTTATCAATAATTATTCAAAATTATATGATTATATAAAATCTTAGGACATAAAACTTCCATTAATAGTTTTCCATTCAAAGTACCTATAAGATGATATTGATGCCTATTCAAAACTTGCATTAATAGATCAACATAATTTTGTTTGACTTTTCTCTAATCTAAATATGACTATTATTTCAAGATAGAGGGAGTATCATTAAACTTCTTTAAAAAGTTAATTATAAACCTATAAAATTGTTTTATTGTTTTTGTAAAAAAATCATTTTTTCTATGAAATTTTTCTATTGTATTTTTTTGAGACTAGATCGTTCACTTGAGCATGGGTTTTCATACCTCATATTTGTGGACCAACGACGGTTGATAAGTACTTATTTGTAGTTATCGACAGTCGTTGGTCCACAAATATGACTCTATGTTAAATAATAACCATGGAGTTAAATATGTACACAAAAAATTTGTAGTCGGTCCACAAATATGTAGTTATCAACATTATTTGTAGTTGTACACCTACAAAAATCACTCGTGTGTGTTAAATATGTAGACAAAAATTTAGGTACTACAAAATCAATCCAGTATAAATCTCTAAACAAGTTCGGTGACCCGCACCGCGAGCCGCAAGGCCGCAAACGAAGCAGCCCAGCACACTGAAGCCCATGTCGCAGAAACACGCAACTACCCTCATCAAATCCCTGTGCGCGCGCGGCGCGGTCCGGCACGCGCGCGCCTTGTTCGACGAAATGCCTGACCGGGACGTAGTGGCGTGGACGGCCATGCTGTCCGGCTACGCATCCAGCGGCCGCCACCGTGAGGCGCTAGACTTATTCCGGTCCATGGCCGCGGCCGGCGTCATCCCCAATGAGTTCACGCTGTCCAGCGTCCTGACTGCCTGCCGTGCCGCCGGCGGCGGCGGCGCAGCGTCGATCCATGCCCTCGCTTTGCGGCGGGGCGTGGACCACATGCCGTATGTCGTGAACGCGCTCATCGATGCATACGCATCCCGCGGAGGCGGGGACGGCCTCGTGGACGCGAGGTGTCTGTTTGATGCGCTCGGGGAAGGACGCACGGCCGCGTCGTGGACGTCCATGATAGCCGGTTATGCTCGTTGGGGACAGGAGAACACGGGGCTACAGTTGTTCCAAAATATGATTCAGGTTATCTCTTCACCTTGCGATGTATGAATTCGACATCTCTATTGCTCTTTTTAGAACGAATGTTGAAATACGGAGTATCTCACAATGTTTTTTTAATAAACAAAATGTGTCATGTATATAGTGCTCAAACAAAATTTAGCCTTTATTTTTTTTTTGTTTTATGATTAAGGACATAGAAGAGGAACCGTCTATACTTTGTAAACTTCAGTGAAAAGGCAGGATCCTTATGATTTGAACAATGCTAGTTGTCAATATTGGATTAATTCTTCTATGATGCTAAATATATTCTTAGTACAAGTAGCATATGCTGATTATTGAAGTATTCAACTATCAAAGTATTAGTATACTCCTCTATAGCAATGGCATTATTGTAGCCAGGAAATGTCGTCTTGTCAGACTTGGTTGTGGAATTTTTGTTGTAGCTTCCATGTTTAGTGTCTCGAAAAAACAATATTTGTTTTCATGATCCAGTAGCTGTTGTTTCTCCAGTGCAGGATGATGTTGAGCTGAGTCCGTTCACCTGCTCTATTGCAATCCATGCATGTTCTTTAGTAGGTAACTTATATTTTGGACAGCAAATTCATGTACTCTCCATAAGGAAAGCTCTTGGAGCGAACCTTGCTGTTGCAAATTCTCTGGTTGACTTGTACTGCACTTGTGCAAGCATACTGGATGCAAGGAGGCTTTTTGATGAAATGCCTGAAAGAAACTTGGTCACCTGGAATACCATTATTGTTGGACATAGCCGGCGTGATCCTCTAATGGCCATGCAACTTCTTGTCAACATGGATATTGAACCAAATTGCTTGACTCTAACTAGCATCACCTCAGCATGTGCTGGTCTTTCAGCTCTGAGATGTGGCCAGCAGGTCCATGGGGCTGTACTCCGGAGAAACTATGGTTATGACCTAAAAGTTTCCAATGCCCTTGTGGACATGTACTCCAAATGTGGAAACATTTTTAATGCTAAGAAGGTATTCAACATGATGACTTGCAAGGACATATTATCATGGACATCAATGATTGGTGGGTATGGGATGAATGGCTATGTGAACGAGGCCATCAAGCTGTTTAATTCCATGGTTCATGCTGGGATTCATCCAGACCATGTGGTGTTCTTGGGCCTGATCAGTGCTTGCAGCCATGCTGGTTTAGTAGATGAAGGATGGAACCTTTTCAGGTCAATGTTATTGGAGTATAATATTCAGCCTAACAAGGAGATTTATGGTTGTGTCATCAATCTTCTTGGTCGTGCAGGGAGGCTGAGAGAAGCTTTTATCCTCATTGATACAATGCCACTCACTCCTGATGAATATATCTGGGGAGCATTGCTTGGTGCTTGCAAGATGCACAGGAATCTAGAGCTGGGCAGACTAGCTGCAGGGAAAATAATTGAGATTAACCCTGATGCAGTGAAGACTTACATCCTGCTTGCAAACATATGTGCTGCAGATAGCAAATGGGGTGAGTATGCTGCCACAAGGGTGTTGTTGAGGGGCACAGGAAGCAGTAAGGAAGTAGGAATGAGTTGGATAGAGTTATCAGATAAGATGTATACCTTTAGCACAGCTGACAGTAGCAGTCCTCAAGTTAGTTTGGCAGATGAGGTATTGCAGATCTTAGTCCAACACATGGATGAAGCTGGAAGTGAATTTATTGACAATATTTGTAGAGGTGCATGATTCCTTAAATGGTTCGTCCATTTTTAGTCAAATGTTGTAAAAATCGATTCTGGATGTTGATGCTCTCTGATAGCACTCAATTTCTGGAGGTTTGAGTTCGGATAAAACCTATCCAGAACCAAACAAACTACTTATGCAACATAAATAAATTTTGACTGAGGTAAGACCAACTTAAAGAACTAGTAGTTTGGCCATATTATTTTCTTTTGTATACCTTCTCTTTTACTTTCATCATTTCACGGTAATCTCACTTACATTTTTGGAGAAAGGTAATGTGACTCGTGTTTCAGTTTACTCCTGTTATACAATTGCAGTATCAAATTTGAATTAACGATTCATGTCATTTTCTAACTGGTGACAGACCATCATATGATTTCTAAGGATGAGAAACATGGGCCTAGAACTGAATTCATCTTTCAGCAAATTAATTCTGGTAGTTCTGACATGGTGATAAATTGGTTTTGTTCAATACTATTTCATTAACTGCACTTATTAAATCCTAGGCATGTCACTTTGTTACTTGCCAGCTGAGAATCTTAACTTATTTATTGTTAAAGGTGTTTTTCTTGCTCGAAATCATTAAGTTGCCTATGCAGTGGGAAAGGTTGGGCATCTGTTTCTCCAAAAGTTTTAATGGTTGTCTTCTCTCTTCTGTTTCTCTCTGGGTTCTGGCCCATGTAGGCCTTAGCCCTTTTGGCCCATACTTTGCATACTTGTAACCTAGACCGAGTGGAACTGTGTGTGAGGTCATTCTTCCCTAACAATCTATAGTTTTGTACTCAACAGATATGCAGCGCTGGCCATCTGGAAGGGACTAACTTAAGATCCAAAGTCAACAGCAGAGCTGCTGATGGAGTTCAAGTTGTCTGTTTGTAGGGAGATTATTTGGCTATTGTACATTTGAGATGAATTTAACTATAGAATTGTAGTCCAATGATGACATCAATGTCATATGTGGTGATGAGTGGGTGGTAGACATGATAGCAAAAGGTTTGTATTTTCCTAAACAGTTGAGATTTTACTCATATTTGGTCGGTGCCCAGGCTACAGATTTAGGGTCTTCCATTCTGAACTCTGAAGTAACCATAAGTAAATTTTCAAGAGCTGTGTATTTTTATGTGTATCCTGTGCTTTCAGCTTCCTCCTATGTTTCTTTGTTGATCTAGTAGTGTTTTTTTGGGTGATTGTTAAATGCTAATGCTGATGTGCAGTTTACTAGCTCTGTAAGGCATTAACTATCTGAAAATTCTGCAGGCTGAAGAAAGAAGTACGATACTCCCTCCATTCCAAATTATAAGGCATTTTGGCTTTTCTAGGTACATTGTTTTTGCTATGTTTTTAGACATACACTATATTTAAGTGCATAACAAAATCTATGAATCTAGAAAAGCCAAAACGTCTTATTTGGAATAGAGGGAGTACGTTTTTAAGTAAATTGGATCACAGGTTTCTGAAATTGTTTAGGTACAACCTTGATTATATTCATGCGCTTCTAGGCTTCGAAATTTGAAACTATTTGAATCCAAAACTGAATGTTTGGACATGTAGTTGGCAGGTTTTAAACAAAAGAGAATTACTGAAACTGAGCAAGGACCAGGAACTTACAGTGAGATTTGCTCTTGTCTTTTGTACCGTGACTTGGGGCTGATATCCTAGAAGACCAGCTTTACTCAATGCTGTTATATTTCTGTAATTATATTCAGCGCAGCACTATCAAGTAGTCAAATTTTGTCTTCCTCATGTTCATATTAATGCTAACACTTCTTGCTGATTTTACTGGGTTTTGTCTGATTGTTTTATAGTTAAATTTTTATTGTGTATCCCTCGAATGTGAAGATACTTTCATGTATTTTGATTTCGTATACTCATTGATTTGATTTTTGTCATGACCTAGAGAATTGTGATTTTAGATGAATACATGAGACCCAAGATACTATCTTGCAATCTTTATTAGTTATTATTACTAGTATGTTCTACTTGTTTGCATAGAAGATTGGTTTTGTTTAATTTGAGTTCTGGTTTGCAGTCTATTACCAGTGATTTTCTTGGTAATCAAAGAAGTGGCTGCTACATGGAATGTGTTGGCACTCACTCCATTGCTTCACATCCTCAAATGACCAGTTATTCGGTAAGCATATGGAAGTAATTTTGGCCTTGGTGCAATGCTCTTGTTGGTACCAGAATGTACTTAATCTGCATTTCTAATTTAGGCACCGGGCACACATAGAAGCAGCAGTACTGATGCAAGAATGATGCCATACATTATACTAAGACTAGCATATGCCTTTTTTTGCATATATCAACTGACATTTATGCTCATGTACAGAACTTAAAAGTACCTATAATTCTCAATGCTATACAAGACAATCAGACCTGCTGACTCATGATAGGGTGCATATATAGAGTTTCTAAACAACCGACCAAAAATCCAAAACCAGCAGATAGAAAGATTAATTATTTCCATCAAGTAGTGCCTGTACCGTGATATATTCTCATCTAACAATATTGACATATGTTACTGCTTTGTATCCACAACCCCTTCATTTCCTGCTAGAATCAGGTATTTGTCCTTGCGAGTTAGTTTAGTGGGTTCAAACTCAAGAGCCCTACCAATCTCGCCCTGCACCATGTTTGCCACCTCATAGCTCTCGCATCTCCTGCCGTTGATCACCACATGGGTTTTCATCCTTTCCATGAACTGGACAACATACGCTGGATGTGGGTTCATGAAGTAGTAGAAGTGGTCTAGGTACTTGGACCTGCCAGTAGACATTCCATAGAACATACTGGACCAGTTCATCAGTGCCACTGGGTATACCTCATGGACGAGCTCGACAAATAGCGGGCTGAACCGAAGCAGGTATGGCTCCCTGCATGTGGTACCCTCAGGGCAAATCACCACGTCCCCCTTCTGCAGTGAGTTTTCCATTCTCCTGCGATCCTCATCGCGGTTTCGAGTCAGTCGGATGGTCTGGATGGGTGACATGAGCTCACTGATACGGCTGACACTGTATGTCATTGCTGAGACCTTCTTGTTCAGCATCGCTGAGATGTAAACTGGGTCGAGAAGTGTGCGATGGTTGCTTACGTATAGGTGACCCCGCGGATTGGGCTGGGCAAGAGCTCCATGGTTTGTGTTGCCATTGCTAGAGATTGGGGAGTTGATGACCCGTGTTGTGACTCCGGTCACACTCCCAATTGGGAGTGAGATAGAGTATGGAAGGTTCACAAAGACGAGTGTTCGGAGCACGGTGAGGGGGACAGCAAGCGGGAGCCACATCAACATGGCTAGGGTGGCTTGAGGGGTAGGTCTGAAAGCTAGCCTGCTATCATGGAAGATCAGGGGCCTCGGGTATTGGTCTCTTGGCAAGGTCGACCATTGTTTCTTTTGTTCTGGGGTCACCAAATAAACTTCCTGCAAATGAGAATTCACTCTAGATTAGCATTCATGATCCCAAAAGCATAATATATCCTGACTTTTTGATGTCTGTAAATAGTTCGAGACTAAAGTGTAAAGTCTAATGAAACCTGGCTTCAAAAAGCCAAAGAACTTCCTATTTGTAAAGCTAATTTCAATTTGAAGATCAGACTTCTTACTACAAAGATTTGAACTTAATCTATAGACATTGGTATCATATAAGATCATGACGTAACTAGAGGGCATAGTTCTGTGCATTTATAGTAGGAAAACTATTTTGATTTTACTGCACCCTTGACCATGGTTACTCTTACTCAATATTGTTTCTGCAAAAAGAAGCAGCTGCTAAACACTTCAATCACTTTATTTACTTTTAGTGACACTGTTAGGCTTCCTCACAATCCAAAACATTTTAATGTGAATTTTCTTACTGGATCATATATTGATCAGTGACAGTAAGTATTCAATGGCATGAAGCATTTTGCTAATGAAAAAGAACAACTCAAAGTTAATTGCACCTTATATGTTTGGTCTAATCAAGTAGTTTGGGTAAACTAATTAATCAAACAAATCATTTGTGCCGCTTCCTTCTGCTTTTTAGTTTTTTATAATGTCTTGGTGACCTTGAGCTTGCAGGAGAAAGAACTGCTTATGCCATGACCTGTAGTGTCATCAGATGAATTGTCCTTCCCATGGAGGCCAACTAATTGCAAAATTAATGAACACAAATGACACACGAGTGCACCATAGTATTGTTTACTAATCATTTAAGATCAGACACGGACATGTATGCATAGATGTCACCACTTTGCACTGTCACAAGGTCTTGTATGTAATGATCATATATTTGGTTTTTTTTTTGTTGGGGGGGGGGGGGGGGGGGGGAGGGGGGGGGGGGGGGGAGAGGGGGGATTGATGATGTTTGCCTTCAGCAACAACCAGTGGTTAAAAAATGCATATCTAACTCGTGCGAGTAAGATGTCACGTAAATGGTGGGGGAAGTTTAACTGCACTGAATTAAGAAAGATAAGCACTACAATCCTGCATATGTCATATGGTCCTTCTGCTTAACACCTGTTCACAAGTGATGCTTAAAATTGTTATATAGTAACACTGAAGGAGCGTGGCTTTAAGCCCGTAAATTGTGAACTACATTTGGCTAAGTTATATTATTCTTGTGCATGGCATGACCGATTGTCATAGTGTGAGCTTTTTTTATGTGATTGTCTTAGTGTGGTTAGGTTTCCAATTCCATCTATGTTTGCAACTAATGTTATTGTTTGATTATAAGGTGTATAAATGCATCTCATGGATAATGTGTATGCTTACAAGCATACGTATTACTAAGAGTTAGCTAGATTATTATTAGCTATGTGATGCTATGCTTGATGACATGATGATAATTGTACACAATTTATACTTTTTTTCTTTTGTGGATCTTTGTCTTCTGCATCCCCTCTTCTTAGTTACTATGATTATTCATGGCCTATGGAATATTGCACAGTGCATATTGTACATGCAAGGGAAATTAATATCAAACAATTGAACACTTTATCAGATGGACAACAGTAACTGTCAAACCGAATTTAGCTGACTCAAAAATTGCAATAAAATCCATAACATGGAAGAATAAAAATGGAGGTAAAAGAGAGGAGAATGGCATGGATGCAGTATCTTTAATAGCCCATATATATCAAAATCATTCGTTGTATTGATGCAGTAAGCAAAACATAGCTAGAGAAACCATGTTGGTGCACAGCATCTAACCTTGCAACAAGTGAAGAGCTGGTGATAATCATGGCTAAAATAGCCCGTGCAGCTTCCAAACCCTACCATCTCTGTCCCTTCAATCTTCTCCAGCCCAAACTTTATCTCGCTCTCCATTTCCAACAAACCAACATAATGCCCTCTCACCATCTTTACCTCCCTTCCCACCACCATCTCCACCCCCATGTACTCTTTGAGGAAATCCTCCACCATATCCCTAGGGATCATCCTACTCAATCCTACCACCCTTTTGAACCCTCTCACTATCTCAAGCCCTTCCCTCCCTATATCCTCTAGGAAATGCTTTGGCAACGTTGCCCTAGCCACTCTAGCCACCTTCTCCTCCCTTAACCCCAAGAAGCATACCATGACCATGACTCTTGATTGTACTTCTTGTGTAAAGAAATACATAAAAGGGTAGAGGCATAATAGGATAAGACCTCTAAGGAAACTACCTGCTTCTATGGCAACAAGCATGAAGTAGGGGAAGAAAGACGAAGACCTCAGTAGCCCTTCTATATCTAGAACTAGAGCTTGGTTCTGAAGGTGATCATCAACTTGGAAGGCTAGTGGGCACCCCTGGATGACAACAGGATAGGTAGATATCCCACTCGTTCTTTCCCAATGATGGTGCTGACATGGTGGATTCCCTAGCCTTCGTCGAACAAATCGGTAGAAGGCGAAGAAGGATTTGGAGAAAGGTTTGGACGCCATATATGTTTGCACTTGGATGCTCAATGAGTAGCTCTTTGCACTATGGCGATTCGATTCTACTTCTTTATGAGCCTTAGGTTGCAATGTGCAACTGTAATAGACTCTCATGTATATATACACAGCTAAGCTTAGCTTGGTGAAAAGGTCATATATAATTGTGACAAGAAAAGGCAGTTCTGGTGCCAAAGTAGCTCACAAGTTTGACTTTGCCGACTAGTTTGACCTGCTACTCTTAGCTCTGTTTCTAGCGCTCTAGAGAATAAAATAGGGTTACTTAAGCCTCGCTGAGCAGTTAAGGCGGTTGATTTGTTAGGCATGGTAAACAAAACTATTATCGGAGTTCACCAAATACAACGGTGCGTCGGTACCTAGGATAAGAGAAAGTGACAAGCATTTGACAATAATTTTTCAGTTGCCTACTAACCGATTAATTGACCTATTGTGGGGAAAATAATTTCTTTTGAGTTCATTCAATTATTCACCGTGCAAGGATAAGACTATTGGTTAATCTTTGATTTTATTCCATGATCTGTATATAGTGTTCTAACTTTCTTTACTCGGGAGCAGAGGAGAATGGTAGTCCTTGAACAAGCAATGAGAATGGAACGCAACAGGAAATTTCCTACAGTGGTGAATTCATGTTTGCATCCTGGTAAAATTTTGATTAGGAGAGGCCTTCAGAAATAAAACACCGTATTATTATACATTTTGTGCAGGCTGATCTGTTCTTTGTTCAACCATGGAAGAAACCTAGCTGAGGATATGGTATATTACCTTGCCAGCATTTGCTTCTTTCTTATGTGTCCACATAAAGTTAATTTGATCTTTTACTACTACGAGTTAAAAGCTTAATTTTCTAAGTACTCTTGATCGCCAATCACTGCAGAGATGTGCTGTTAGGGACTTCGGGGATTCTTCATTCTTTTTTTTTGGGAGCGCGCAAGGCTAGAATGCTACTAATTTTTAATAGGCAAAATTTGTTGTTGGATATACTAAATGATGGCTCTTTGCTGAAGACACTTTAGTTCAAAACTAATTGGTTGGTGGACATTGGGCCTAACAAAATATTTTTATAAAATAGATATAAAATCATTTAAGTACCCCAAAATTATACCATAAAATTTTCTAGACTCTACATGATGAGAATTAATATTGTTTTGCACTGAAAATGACTATTTTGCCTCTCCTCATAAATAAACAAAGTTAACCATGGTTAATTTGTTCATGTATTTGTAGGACACTAAAACTTGGAAAAATCATAGATTGCGTACATCACCAAATCATGACTATGCTAAAAATATCAGCTCAAAATAATAAAGTTTCATATATCAATTTAAGCTTGATAGGAGATAAATCTATAACTCAGTTATGCTAAATATACCATTATAAACTTTATTATTTTGAGCTGATATTTTTACCATAGTCATGATTTGGTGATGTATGTATTCTATGATTTTTTCAAGATTTTTAGTGTGCTACAAATACATGAACTAATTAACCATGGTTAACTTTGTTTATTTATAAAGAGAGGCAAAATAATTATTTTTAGTGCAAAACAATATTTTACTATGTGGTTCTCATCATGTACAGTCTAGAAGATTTTAGATATAATTTTAGGGTACTTATATGATTTTATATCTATTTTATAAAAGTATTTTGTTAGCTACGGTGTCCACCAACCAATTTGTCAAGAAGAGTGTCTTTCAGAAATCAGTAGAAAATATTGTCCAATAGCAAATTTTGCCTTTGCAATAAGAGATGAAAACTTCTACCAAAGGTTTATTAAAAAAAAAAGATAAGACCGGGCCAGCAAGTGGCTGACAAGAATGATTATAAACTAAGCATGCAACTTCAAATCTGGTATTTCACTAATAATCTCTTTAACACTGAGCTGACCAATTATTGGCCGTGTGAAAAGCGACATGCAAGCATCGTTGTTGTTATTTTTAACTAGTGCAAGGCGCGCGCCATCACGCGCAAAGGAAAGCTTTCGAAGCTTGAGAAAATATGTAACATGTAGACTCTAATATAAGCAATAATGTAGGTCGATATGTATTGAGGATTTGTATATTACAAGCATTGATCTGTACATAGAAGACAACAGATATATGTAGGGTTCTTTAGTAGCATGCTCTGCTTGCGTGGGTATTTGAAGCCGTTGAGGCTTTTAAGTGTTGCAGGAATAATGTTTAGAACCTCATAGCTATCCTTGGCTGAGTCAAGTTAGAAGAAGTACTCGAGGAACCCCATGGAGTATACATATCATCGATAGTCTCATTGTAATTCAGAACTCTCCTTGAGAGTAGCTGATTTTATAACTCTCAGGTTCTCAACTTCAAGGGAATCAGGCCCTTTGTCTTCCGTGGCACGTGCAAAGTTCACGTTGCTCCCAAGTTAGCCATTGTTTTCTTTTGGGGTGCTTATCATTAGAACTGGGGTGAAGTCTGAGGAAATTCTCGTTGGGCTTGTCATCATAGTGGACTGAAGTGGCACTGACCTTTTTTATGTCAGCACTTGGCTTTGCTGCCAGGGAACAATATAGACCTCAACTCATCTGCATTTGGAATAAAAGAAGAATAGAAGAATAAATAAAGAGAAAGGAGCAATTAAAAAATTTGAGAAATAGGCCAATCTAGCTATTAGCTATGTCCGGTGACAAAGAAAATAAGGCAACTCATAAACCCTCAAATAAAATGGTAGTTCTTTCTACATACTAAACCAGGATTTGTAGCTAATCTAAGAGTAAACTAACAATGGCAGAAACAATAGTACAAAGTAAATAGTACCATAGTACCGTGCAGTCAGAGAAAAGTATTGCATTGAAGTTTGTAACATGGATGTTAATGGTAAAAAAATGGAGATTTCAATCAGGCAATTGCCTAAGTGTTCGGGATCAGGGAGCAATAACCACAAAAGTAAACAATAATTTCTCCATGGATCCTAAACTATATTCATTTCAAGAATTCTCTATCCATTTATATGTAATTAAATAAGGATATGTCATCCCATTAACATATTGATGGTTGTCATTTCTGTCTGAGCCACATACAGTTTTAGTGTTTCAGAAACCAAATGGATCTTCTACTTTTGATCTATATGTCATATGTGAAATTATTGTTTGAAAAAAGACGTAGGTCTATTTACCATGGTATGTTCGTATGCATGTAATACTTACTTCCAGCCTGCACATTGTCATAATGAGGCCGTTTTGCTTTTTCTCAGTGTTCTACCCAGCTTTGGTTATGTGGGTTTCTTCACTGTTTTTTTTCCTGCACATCATACAGTACATGTTTAGGTATCTTTAGAGCTGTTAGGTATTAACTATGGTCACAATTTCCCCACACAGAAAATAACCAAAAATCAGATGGTCTATCATCTGCAAAATTTAGGCAGGCTTTGGTTAGCCTTTCTCGAACTAATGAGGCAGAAATTTATTAACTGTATATTTTTTTACTTGTCGTAAGGCCGAGCTGTCTATGTAGGAGGCTATGGTTCTACTTTCTGTCTATTTAGACAATAATGCACAAGGGTAAAATATCTGGAGATTTATTGAAGCTTATATGACGCAGGGGGATAAAGTGGAAAGGATGCAATAAAATTTGAGGGAGCTTGTTATCAGACTGAAAACCACGAAACTACTGGGATACAGTGATACAGCTAGTGTCAAAACATGGTGGCATCCAAACGCCAGGCCAATCGTAGCGAGTAATGTCTACAAAATTGGAAGCATTTTTTAGATAACATGTTATAAATAATCGTGGCTATCATAGATAGGAACTAATAGACAAATAGAAATAGGAAAGTTAATAGGTTCATATATGTTAATCTAAACTTAGAGTTGAACTGAATGTATACCTTGTTAGCGGTCGATGATTTTGTTGGTGCATAAATGTTGTGGAATAAGCCTGCAAACACAAATATGCCAAAAAGGAATGAGAATGAATTACAGCACTAAATGGATAGGCTTCTCGCTGCAAATCTGAAAAATAAATTTAACATGTACCTCTATGTCTGCAGCAAGTTTATTTAGGCTAAGATAACATGGACCTCTATTTCGTGGAAAGGAGTGAGATTGTATATCTATGCTGGAAATGTGGTCAGAGGATCGTAAAAAATTAGAAGCAAAAAATTGCTAAGAACTGCATATGTTTGCCTTGTTCTCACTTTCAGTTAGTTTGATTATAATTATGGCAGGAACAAACCATGATATAGTTGGTGCATGAAATCCAGGAGGCCAAATATAATAAGATGTGGATCTGTGGGGGAAAAAAGATAATTAAACTGCACACAATGAATAGATTAAGTGTCACACTAACGTAACAATTGAGTTTGGGAAGGAGTGGAGACCGTTCTAGAAACATAATATACAACTGCAGGGCCTATATAAATAAGAGGAAACGGTGAGATAAATAGCACTAATTCCTAGTGACATTTGTATGTGCAAACGAATATGTTTTTAGGGGTTTAGTTAATAAGCCTTTAGTAGATAGAATCTTAAAAAGTTTAGTTAATAAACCTTGGGAAACATGTTAAGATTATGGTGCGAAGGTAACGACATATCCCTCCGTGATGTGGCTGTTTATCTCTTGCTGCAAACAGGGAACATCCTATTAGGAAAACTAACCAAAAGTTAAAGTCATAAATCAATGAATTAATGCTATAAGAAAGTTGTGGTGCACCTTCATCACCATTGTCTGTCATCTGCTGGTAACGAAACAAGCAGAGGATCTGGTGCAGGAAGGAGCATTTGGTCAGTTAGGTTTCTTATGGATTCATGCACATCTGCTGATAAGGAAACAAGCAAAGGATCTGGTGCTGGAAGGAGCATTTGGTCAAATGGGTTTCTTATGGATTCATGCACAAAAGAAATAATCATAAGACAACTGAGTACTACTAAAGCACATACATAAAAGAAGGGCAGTAAATTTTAAACATAAATGACCTGCAACAAAAGTTGAGATCAAAGTCTATCATTCCACGAATTAAATCTATCAGGTTGCCATGTATGGAGTATATTATATATGGAGAATCAACTGGTTGAGTATAGGGACAATATTTGTTCAATGAATTGCAGTACTTGTTCAATGAATTGGAATGAGACATGTATTTTGCCCCTGATAGCATGATGTTTTGTGATAATCATAACAATATCATAGATTGGGAGAAAGAAATACAAAGGAATAGAAAATGATAGTACTTACCAAAGCACAAGGCAACTGCATAATAACGGGGATCCATTTGATGACAGGATGTGCTACTTGGCTAGTAAATCGAGAGGATAAAAGGAATCAGGTACAATGGATAAGTAACACAACCTTGCTAAGGAAAGGAGTAAGTGTGAGCATTTGAGATACTAATATACAAACAGAGGGGATAAAATAGTACTCACCAGAAAACCGACGCTTACTGGAAAAGCTTGTCTGCCCACCGCTGTGACTGCAAGTTACTGATTGACTTTGAAATACGATGTGCAGAGTAATTAGCCTCAGATGACTTTAGGAAGAGACTTGTATACACTTTGTTTACAAAAAGAACTCAATTAGCTGTACAATACTAACTACTAAATTTTAGCCTGACAAAATAAAATAAGGTCACAGTGGAGTAATTGTGGTTCTAACTTCCTGAAAGTCCGCATGGAGGTAACTTCAACTCCTATCTTGTAAAAAAAACTTCAACTCCTAAGACTCAAAGTTTTCAGGGGTGGCCCGGTGTGCTGCTTGCCCATTGCCTGAACTTCAGCCGTTAAAATAAATTCAGTCGCACAAGAGATAATATACACAAGATCCAAACTAATGTATCCATGGTTCCAACCAAATCAGTGTGTAAGAAAAAGTGAAAGTTGTCAATAAACGTTCACATATTCACCTGCAGGTATCCAATCCAACACAAAAGTATGGAAGCAAAAGGATTACCCTGCAGGCCATCCACCGTGGCACCGCGTGACAGCCGCCATGATTCGAGAGCACAAGCACCGGAGGAGATCCGCTGCCTGCTGCTGCGCACGTCCATGAGGGAGAGGGGATCTGGGGAGTAGCCATGGTATGAAATAGGAGAAGAAGAGGGTGACATACCGGCAGATGCAGCCACGGAGCTGAGCCACCGCCGCCGTCGATTGACGGGAGGACACAACACTGAGGGGAAGCCGCGCCGGCGGCCACTGGCGTAGCCCGTTCGCAGCGCTCCATGGTCGGGGATGACCAGTGTGGGGGCGGACATGCGCCGCATGGGGAGGCCGTTGTCGCTGCCGCCCGCGTCGGGGAGAGAGGGAGAGGGAGCGAGCGAGAAGAGGGAGCAGAGGATGGGGGGAGAGAGGGAGATGGAGCGGAGGATGGGGAGGAGGGTCGCCGCCGCGCCGAGGGACGGCACCGGCGGGTGCTGCGTGCGCCGTCGCCCTGTCCGCTTTTGGAGAGGTCGGGAAGAAGGGAGAGAGAGAAAGATATTTTTTTTAGTGTACACTGTATATAACCGGGAATTGATTCTAGAGCGTCGATTGCGGAATCAGACGGTCGAGAAAGTTTGGAGAGACGTGGCCACCCTGGCTGCACGAGGTGCTCCCGCTGAATGTATATGTAAATAAACTAGAACATTAGGCACCCTTCGGGCGCCCTATCTTGATCATGAAGCTAAATTTTTAAGTACTAAAGTATTTAGCCAAAATTCTAACAATAATTTTCTTATTTCATAAAGGACAACACTAATGTGACAATAATTTATTTTTGATTGTACAAGAATCTGTGTTTATAATATATATCTAAGTAGGAAGTATACATACAACCACAGTAAACTTCAGAGTCAGTCCCAATTTTAGTAAAAAATAGAAAGAATCTCTGGTTGAGGCACCCTTAACACCAGTTTGTACTAAACTTCTCGACACCGGCTGGGCGAAGAAGTCACTAACAGCGATAACAGCGGCACTGATGAAGTAGGGATCCACATTTCCCATGAACAGCATCTTTGTATACCTGTTGAGAGAGTCGCACCAAATCAATAGCGGTCTTCATCTACTATGGAGGAAAGCAGCTGCAGCAATTGCACCAACTTGGATAGGACCGAAAATTCATGACTTAAGATCAAGATCGGTAAAGAAAAATTAATCTCTATAGCCAACCTTAAAAAAACATCTTGCAAGCTGTCGAGCAAGTTAGCTTTCCTGCGGCTAGTCCAAAATTAGAGGTAAGATCACTATAATGCTATATAAAGTTACAGACTGAGTAGCTAAATTGATATTCCGAAGAAGACAGAGGAATGGACCATACTGTTACACATCTTCCTGAGTTTTTTGGTGGTTTTCTTAATTTAGAGGAATATATTAAATGTCAATCAACTGAGGATATTCCTTATCGATTAGATCTTCATACGCAATGTAGCAACAAAAATAATGTGCTGATTACAAATACTAAAGAATGCCTAGCAGACCATTTATTAAACAAATAGCATGAGCAACAAATGGTTGCTGCTTCAATTCCTTACTGCATGATGTTTGCTCTCCACTATATATTCACAATACATTGATTTCAGTGTAATGCATATGCATAGAAAATGGTTTGTTATTAGTAAAACTTGGAAGCATGAGGAGCAGCAACTAATACATCATTTTTTTTCTACAGATGACCTTTTGGCTGAAACTTAAAAACAGTACATCATTGAAGAGCAGCAAATTGATCCAACATTGTTTGCCCCATGCTCTTGTTACTTGTTAGACAATATGCAAGTTAAGCCATGGAGTAGTTTAAGTTCCACCAGTCGTCAAATCAAAATGGTCGACCATGAATGCTATATAGATTATATATCTATTTTGGCCAGCAATTGGCATATATTTTGGACAACTAAAGCCTGAAGGAGCTAATTCATGCTATGACTGACAGTGAAATGCTAGCAACTGCAAGCAAAGTATTTTGGAAGTCACTTGCTTTCGTGAAAGGCTAATCATACCTCTGCAACTTATCCTAAAGTAGGATGCACAACGCACCTGAGTAGCAATAGCACAGGACACTCCTTGGAAATCTTGAACATGGAATTCTAGTTCACCTCAACCTAGGCCTAAATGTTATCATAGCAATCTCATTAACTGGATATGCAAAATAATAGTTATGCAGATCGATCATCAGAGGTTGAAAATATTCTGACTCGCATGATCTAAAAAAATAACCTTAAAGCAACATGTCCTTGCTAAGACAAGATAGCTTCAACCACAGGACCTTAAGCAGCAGCAGAAGCTATACGCTCAGAGGCACTGGGAGGCGCAGATGACACTCAACTGCTGCATTTATGGAAGAGACCATGGTAGCAACCAGCTTAGAGGAGCATCTATGGGAGAAGAAATAAAGCTGATGCCCACATCGAGAAAAGCACATCACCAGTGCACAGATCTAGAGTTGGGAACCACATCATGGTGCGACTGATGACGGATCTTCGAGGAGCCAAGGAGTCAAGGGGATGAAAGCGTACAGATGGTAGGAGAGGGAAAGAGACCAGATCTTACCGCCCCCATGTCGTACTTCCAAGGTCTGGTGGGATCCTCATGTGCTGCCAGGATCTGGGCAAGTTCCTTCTCCATTGCAACAGGGAAGAAGGCCTAGGAGAAAGGCTCGCAGAGAGGGAGGGACGAAGCTGCCTTTCATGTGTGGCTAGGGACCACGGTCGTGGAGGAGCGACGACGGCGATCCGGGAGGTGCGTGCAGATGAATGGGGCATCGGCGGCCTGGAAAGAGAGAATGGAGAGGGGAATGAGGAGGGGAAGAGCTCGGCACTCTGCTAGGTGGAAGGGGCTCCCTGTAAAATGTCAAAAGGAGATTCTGTAAAAGATGAGCAAGTCACGAATTTCTTCTTCTCCATGTGAGAATAAAATTTATTTCAGGTTATGGACTATGCAGTGGACCGCGGGTTAGTTTTTGAAGAAATGGAGAGCATCTCTGTAAAATCGCCAAAAGCATATGTGTAGCCACGGTAGAAAGCCACGGAGGCCAAAATTCTCTGGAGGCAGCGAAGTCGAGTGACTTTTAATCAACCCCGATTAGTGATAGACGATGCGTGTCCTGTTTCAAACGAGGGTCACATACAGCTGAACATCTGCTAGCTCGAGATACTCACTAGATATAGTGTGTGTACATGGATGAGTGCAGTGGTGGCGTAGCTAAGGGCGACCATCCTAGAATTTTAGACAAAGTATTATAGTTAAAGTTTATTAGTTGTTTTAAAAATGTTGTAAGACTTTTTAAATGTATTTATATGTTTTAGTAAATTGTATATTTGTATGATGGCATATGCGATATTTAAACCATGTTTGGTGGAGCTTCAACTCTAGCTCCTAATTCTCCGTGTACTATAGTAAGGAGTCGAAGTTGTTTGTTGATGTGCCAAATGAGACTATGTTGTTTTAAAAAAAAACTTTATTGAATTGGGTCATCCTAGTTTAAAATCATGGCTATGACACTGGGTGAGTGTCACCAGGAGAGTGTGCGTTCTTTTTCTATAAATGTTCCAGCAGGTGAGTTTAATTTAAATCCGAGCCCTCTTTCTTTAGAACATACATAAATGAAAATAGATAATTATTATCCTAGTGGACAACCTTCAACAACATGAGAGTACCATGCAAATAAATGAGAATACCCTTTGAATTGACTGTATCTATAAATAAATAAAATAAGTGAATTCACCCAACAATATGCACCAAAAATAGAAAATTATGGTATTGTGAAGGGACCATAATGTCTAAGAGGTAGCTAGATTAGAAAACTTAAAAACCAATGGCCAAGTAAAACCTACTTATCAATCCCTAAAACCTTTGCAAAGTCTTATCTATGTATGCACTAAGGTTTGCTAAGTGTTAGCTATCTCTAATGATAAGAAGAGTTTTCACACTCTAGGTGCAAACACTATGAACTAACTTAGTAAGCTAGACTAGAAAGTTTAGAAAATTCCCTATGAGTCACTATAAAAGATCGTAAATCCTTGTGAGCCACTGAAAAAGTTCAGTGGACTTTAGCATCACTGCTCCAATTTTTTTTTTAACCTCAATGCCACTACCGTCAAATTGGGTTCTAACGGTGTTAAACCGAGGTGTGAAAGACGAAAATACCCTTAGGTATAAATATGCCATTAATGTTTTTGAGCATCTTAATGACTTCAAATGAAAAAACTCGAAACTAGAAATTTGTAGATCTCGTTGAGATCTATAATTTTTATATAAAAATTATTTTTGTTTATTTTCAAAAGAAGATATGATTTTATATGGTTAATATATATCTTAGAAAAATCATATATTTTCTGCGGCATTGAATGGAGATAATTTTTATATGAAAATTGTTGATCCCGACGAGGTCTACAACTTTTTAGTTTTGAGTTTTTCCATTTGAAGTCATTATGATGCTCAAAAAACATTAACAACATATTTACACCTAAGGGTATTTTGACTTTTCACACCCCCGCGGTTTGACACCGTTAGAGCCCAATCTAACAGCAGTGGCTTGGAGGGCTAAAAAATATTTAGAGGAATGGCGCTGAAGTCCGCTGAACTTCTTCAGTGGCTCACATGGAATCATGACCTTTTATAGTGGCTGACAAGGAATTCTCTCAAAGATAAAACACGTGCCAAGAAATGCAAAGTAAATAGAAGAAACCTAAAATGAGTTAGAGAATGTAATCTCCCGTGTCAGTTTTGTAGAGGTATCTAAAAGCTTTTGTTTCCTCATAGTTTTCATTGGACCCCTTGCAAGGATACTCTCACAAGGGCCAAGCTTCGAGTCACGTATCTCTGTAGATTGGCCTCCTTGACAAACCTCTTATGTTGACAAACATGTTACCTTGTATATCCACGGATCGTTCCCTTGCACAAACCTGTTATGTTGACAAACATGTTACTTTTTGTGCACTGAAAATGGCCGGTTATGGCCAGTTCAGTTATGATGTGCAAGGGAGATTTCAGTACATATGTTCAAGGAAGGTAGCATTACACATGTCAAATTGAAGTCAATCATCTAACAATGAGAACATTTTCATTGCAAAAGAATATCACTTCAATTAATCCAGATAGTGTATCAACTATCAACACACTAAAATTTGATGCACAAAAATGTGTATTGACTCTAGGGCCAATCTAGCATTAACATAACAACTTCAACCTAATTTAACCTTACATAGTCGATTAACCTGGCAATTAGCACTAATGTTATCCTAACTACAATTACAACTTCACTTGAGCATAACAACAAGGGCCAATCCAGTAACCAGAAACATGAAAAATAGTAGTTGCAAACTTGTCCACAACAATGGCAGCCTTGTTCTCCACCTTCACCTTGTTTATCTTGAGCAACACTTCACCAATCTGTACCTTCATCTCATGTAGCAAAAGCTTCATCTTCATGAACTACATCTTCAAGTTCACATATGTCACCGCTACTACCTTTGCATCTCCTTGCAGCAAGTGTGGATGATTGGAGCACAAGTATTCCACATAGGCATCCTCATACTAGTAGTAAGAACTAGAATTGTCGTTCTGACAAATCAACATGGCACACCAAATTAAATCATAAAAGCAGGGGACAAAAATAAATCTGGAAAATGAAATCCAACTCACCCAAAAATTATTTGGGCACTTATGGAACACCACATAATTCTTGCACTCACACTCAATCACCGATGTGGCACTTGGGGTAGTTGGTCAGAGAAAAGGGCCTCTAGTGTCACAGACTAGCTAGAGTTTTCGACAGCGCTCGTCATGGACATGACCCCTCTTCTCGCTGATGCGTTCAAAGGCTGACGACGAAGGAGAAGACCAACAACAGAAAGTTAGGCACCAACAGCGAAATGGTGCAGCAAGGCAACAAGAATATGAAAGAAGAGGAAGACACAATGGGGACCTAGCACTGTCCGAACCTTATCCACTCGTGGCTGAGGGTAAAATGGTCAATACAGATATACAATATGCCTCCATATGCATGGCTATGGGCCCAAGGTGCCTTCAAGCGTACTCCCTCTATCCCAAAATAGAAGTCATTCTCGCTTCTCTAGAAGTCAGCTTTTATTAACTTTAACCAACTATATATAAGAAATATTAATATTTATAATACATAATTAGTATCATTAGATAGATTGTTAAATATACTATCATAATAAATTTATTTAGAGATATAAATATTGCATATATTTTTTATAGTCAAAGTTGAGAAAATTTGACCTGCATGTATCTCATAACGTCATCTATTTTGAGACAAAAGGAGTAGATATTGAGGTTTTTAAATTCCATAACAATTGCAATGGCATTGGTGCGGTTTTCATAGCTCCACTGTAAAATTATGATGGCACAAATCTAATGAGCCCTTACAATTTTTATTATTAATAGCAAATATGCCCGTGCGTTGCAACAGAAGAAAAACATCAAATGACCCTAGAAAGTGATAACATAATGTTACATATCTATTTATATTTATCCTTTTTTATAAAATTTAAAGTCCGTAATTTATTTTATTGATAACCATAACATCTATAGTATTAGATAGTTAATATTTATAATAATATATAGCTTGAAGACATATTTATTTAATAATAAAAATAGAAATTAGTTAAACCTTATCTCACTCTAATATTACCTCTTAATATACCTCAGTATTATATTAAAACACGAGAAGTTTGTTGCTAGCATTATTTTTTATTTAGATTAGGATTGCCATGAAATATGAATCAAGCATCACATTAATAGGCTACCATAAAAATTTCATAATAATTGGAGCAAGATAACTACAATTTTTATTTTACACTAAAAAGCATAGTCAAGCATCTCCAGCAAAAAAAGTATACTAAAATTTGTGATATTTTTGTTTACTGCATGGATCTACATATGTGGAGGTGAACAAAATTTGTTTTATAACTTTTAGATTTTTCTATGAATTACTACACATTTATCAATTTTCAGCCGATTTAAAGAATAAAAGAAAAGTAAATTGAAGATTTTATATTGAGAACCCTAGAAAAGTTTTTATTTTTTTTTCTCTCTTCCACCGTACCGATTCATGTGCGCGGATTGGGCCGACTTCTATTTTCTTTTTGCTCTTCTACAACCGTTGGACGGGGGAGCGACCGATTCGGCAACCTAAGGCGGATAGGAGCAGACAAAAAATATTAGCAAACTGAAATTTTAGCTCTTTATAGATAGGTATAGGTATAGATATCCAACGCTGTTGTTTAGTGCTACTTCATTGCTAAAGTTTTTTTTGGAAGACGTGCTAAAGTATTTTTTTTGAGAACCGAAGAAAAATGAAGATTCGAGTCCATGGCAGGCCAGGCCTCAAGCCCAGCTGGATCTACGGCCTTGTCTGTTTGGCTGAACTGGGCATCGTGAAAAAGCCCACGGAGGCACGAGGCGGAGAGCGGAGAGGCGTTCCGTTCCATCCAAGCGGACAGCAACGACCAACGAGCTCTCCAGTCTTCACTCTCCAAGGCGGCGGGCGGCGGCGCACGGGCACCTCCTGCCTATACCCTACCGTGCACTCCCCCTGCGCTGCGCTCTTCTCACCGCCGCCAGAAGGCCTCCGCCTGTCTCTCTTTCTCTCTCCATCGCATGGCTCTCGCGTGCGCCACTCACGCGCGCCGCTTCCTCCTCGCCGGTCCGGCGAGATCTTTCCACGCCCAGCCCTACCAAGGTACTCCCTCCCCGACCTCCGTCACAGATCCCGTGCTGCTTCCTTTTTCGTGACTGGAACCGTATCCTTCCTTCCGGGGTGCAGCCAAGGTCGGCGTGGTGGAGTTCCTGAACGGCGTCGGCAAGGGGGTGGAGGCGCACGCCGCGAAGCTGGAGGATGCTGTGGGCGGCGACCTCCAGAGGCTCCTCGAGACCCGCACGCTGCGGCTCAAGAAGCTCGGCATCCCCTGCAAACATGTAAGGCTCTGATTTCTCTTCTCGTGCCACTTGTAGTGTTTACAAGCAAGTTGCTCATGTAGATGCAGCGACTTGTTTTCTTAGCATTTCGTCATGGAATGTTGGGATTGATCGTGTTTTGTTGTATACGGCAGTTCTGCTGCTGTACAATTATTGGATTGTTGCATCCAATCTGACTTTGTAGATTCTTGTCAAATGTTAGTGAGGAGAGTTGCTGCTGTGTTTTTGGGTTGTTGACATATGAATTACTTCTCTTCATATAGCTAGGTTGCCTAACATTTGAGGTAAATTGCATGTTTATAGTTGAACTTAACATGCTTTTAGGACAAATTAGCCAAGCCTAATTTCTGGTGATTATTTTGTTCCAGTGGTATCCCTTTCGTTGTTTTATATCATATATCTAGCGAGCAGCCATGAAAGCTGAAAAACTGTAATGAGAAATCAAAGCTAATGGGACATTTTGCTTCTGAAATTTTTTTTGGCTAATTGGGGTTTAAAAGTACTAAAAACTAGGCCATACTCTTAGTTGCAACCTATCAACCTGCCACTTTACAAGCTTGACTAGCCAACAAGACTACAATTTCAGTATGGGTCTCCTAATATTATCTAAACTTTATTAAATACTTAATGATGAATTAGAAATGTGATAAGTTATTGGCAGTCGTTAACGCTAAGAGCAGTTTTTTTTTCAGTTCAAGGTATCCAGTTAGTTTTTTAATTAATGTTTTTATTGCTATGACCTATGACATCTTGAGAGTGCACATGACCCGGTTTTTGTATTCAATATTGTTGTAAGGGATATATGAATGCCAAGAATGTGCACTGCCACTTTGATGTGAATTTTCGTTCATGTGTGTTATGACGGGATTGCAATACTCCAGGCGCAAGCCCGTTAGTGGCTAAGGCCCAATAGTATATTTAGTTATTTTCCCTTATTATTATTCATAGAAGTATAAATACTTGTAATCAGGGATTATTGGATTTTAAGCAAGAGTAATCATATTACTCGGTTTCCTGTGGGAGCTGGGAGTTTTGCCCTAGCCGCCTCCTCCTTCCCTGCGCCCGTGCCTGCAACCACGGTGCCACGCCGCCGTGCCTCCTCCTTCAAACCCCGACCAGCAATCACACATTCCTACAACCTCCGACCAGTCCGAGGGAGACAGGCGCATGTCAATGTGTATGTCCATGAGTGCATATGCATGACCATGATGAAACTGGGCTTGCATAATGGTGTTTTTGAAGCATATGAAAGTCAATAA
Source organism: Sorghum bicolor (assembly GCF_000003195.3). NCBI lineage: Eukaryota > Viridiplantae > Streptophyta > Magnoliopsida > Poales > Poaceae > Sorghum > Sorghum bicolor. The sequence goes on from NC_012872.2 coordinate 14,175,841, forward strand.
CATCAGTTTCTGAGAAATTTCCATGCATTTTGGTTTCAGGCACTAGGAACTTAAACTTGAATTTGAAAGACACATCATGGCATCAATGTTCTTAGAATTGAAACACTGAGTTCTAAACAGCGTGCTAGTCATTTTCATTGCTCTCACTTTTAACCACAAGGCAACAAGCTGATCACTTTAGTCACTTAAATTCTTGCAGACTGGGGTATTCATTTGGTTGTTTTGGGTGTTTTCAAGGACATGAACTACCTGTACCCACAGAGAAAGGAAATGCACTACTTTATAATTTTTTTTGATGAGATTTAGCACCTTGCCACTTACATTGCCACCGTTTGTGAGATTTTTTTAGTCCTGAAGTAATATTGTGAGCAATAATTGGAGTAGTAGCAACTACAGTTACATGATGTGGACCTACCGATGTTTTAAAGTTAGTGCACATATTTGGATTGCCTTGTTTGGCTCATGATCTTTTCAATTGGTTTCGGATTAATTGGTTTAGGAAGATAGATTTTAGCATCTAAAACTGTATGCGTACCTTACTGAAAGTTTTTAGGTTTAGTGCATACTATTTTTTTTTATTTCTAAAAATGCTAGTTTTAAGTTTTTTTCTATTGGGATAGTGTTGACTTTGGAAAACAGCATCTATACTGTTTCTCTAGATACATTTTTCATATTTTTGAAAATCAGATAGAAGTTTGTTAGAACACATTATTTAGGTACTGGAAAAACAGGCTTTTAATATCCAATGTTTCTTCTTACCTATGTACTCCCTCCGTCCACAAATAAATACACATTTCGTTTCCTGAGGAGTCAAACTTTTTTGAATATGACAAAATATATACAAAAATATACTAATATTTATCATATGTGATATGTATCATTACATTTAGCATGAAATATACTTTCATAATATACTTATTTGTAGATACAAATATTGATATTATTTGATATATTTTTAGTCAAATTTTAAAGTTTGACTCTTCGAAAAGCGAGACGTGCATTTATTTGTGGACCAAGGGAGTATCTGACAAAATTAAGATTTCTGAAACATTTGGTTTTACTTTAGGGTCTAAATCAAGTTTAAACAAATCTGTCTGTACTTATGTACAAATCAAATATTCATTCCAGTTTAACCAAATATAGTTATACTTGGACCCAATGTTGAAGCAAAATCTATTTAACCTGTTCTTAACATTTAATGGTGGATTACGACATGTTGGGTCTTGATCACAAACATTTTTTTTTGTCTCGATTGAAATATGTTTTGACATTTAGTTCTGTAATATTTTTTTAAAGAATTAATATTAAGATTGTATTTGTGCTAATCTAAATGTTTCATTATCCACCCTACAATGCAGAGAAAGTTGATTTTGAGTTTTGCTCATAAGTACCGTCTTGGTCTCTGGAAGCCCCAGGCAGATCCCAGGAAAGTTGAATAAAGTTGGTTTGTTTTTGAAAGATAGTCTACTGTTATACGGAAGCATGTTTGGGACGTTGAATAGTTGCTTTGTAATTTGGGGGCCGCAAATCTTTGTTCCCTGGCTCTGGCCATGCTTGTTTGCAACCATTGCACAAACTTCTAGAAAAAATCCAACTTCGTGTGTGCGTGGTTTTGTTCTTTTGTAATAACAAACCTTAACAGGCGCAGTCCCTATGTCTGTATTTTTCCTTAGGTTTCTTTTCAACAACATTGCAGTTTTGTGAATGGTAATCTTAAGCAAATTGTTTACTTTTCATTAGAGTACCAGTCACCTTATATGTAAACAAGTTAACCATGTTGTAATTGTAATGCTATAGAAGTTTTTGTGGTTCTGTACTGCCCTTTCAAGACACAAATGTGCATGACCTCAGCAAAGTGAACACTAGTTATAGTATTTTCTGAAACTTCAGGTTACTTTGGAAGTTGGTTCGGTTCTAGACGGCTGTAGAACGAAATATGCAGTGCCCGTTTCATTTTAATACATGCATCACAGAAGTCCTCTAATTTGTTTTTCAGAGAGAATGCATCATAAGAATCATAAGAGATCTTATACTGTAGTACTACTAAAACAGGAGCAGGAGATCGGCATAGTCGGCTGATCCAGCCAACGTTTGGACTAGTAGATCCTCAAAGCGTTCATGTGGCTCCTCCGTCCATCGAGCTTGGTCGCAAAGAAGCTCTTCATGAAATCCATGTAGCCCATGGATCTGTACCGCGCCCGGCCACTGTCTCTCTTCACGAGCTCCGGCAGAGGGCCGACCGTCGTGTTGGGGCACGGCTGATGGAACATCGCTGCCGAGGCTGATGGAACATCGCCGCCGAGATGCGCTCTTTGTCCGGGTGGACCACGGCTTTGTGCTCAATGCTTCTGTACCTCCCGTTGCTTAGAATCTGCAAGCAGCAAAAACTCGAGCTATCTGACCGGTCAACTAAAACCACGCATAAGCATCTCTCGTCTGTACCTCCAGTATGTCGCCGATGCTGACGACGAAAGTGCCATCGAGAGGGTCAACGGCGTGCCACTTGCCGTCCCTCCAGATCTGCAGGCCCTGCACGTCGTTGACGTGGAGCAGCAGCGCCAGGCCAGTGGCGTCGGTGTGCGGCGACAGGCCCAGCACATCGGCGGCCTGCCTGCACGGCGGGTAATAGGTCGTCCGCATGCTCTGCGGCTGTCCCCGGAACGCCTCCAGGAGGCGCTTCGGCTCCACGCCTAGGTCCGCGGCCATGAACCGCAGCAGGCACACCGTCACCTTCGCCACCTCGGCCGAGTACCTGTCCACGGAGTCCCTGAAGGACGGAGGCCGGGTAGGCCAGAACCTCAGGTCCCGCGACTCCTTGGGGCTGATCATGAGGTAGATCATGTCCGCCCAGTCCAGCTTCTGGGTCTCGGAGAAGACGAAGGCCTGGCCGTAGCCCTCCAGGCCGCCCGGTACCTGCGCGTGCACCTTCTTGGCCTCCAGCGGGAGCTTGAAGAACTCGATCATGTCTCTCTTCACGTCCTGGATCACCTCGTCCACCACCCCATGGTTGATAAGCTGTGCACAAGCCGCGTGCGTATTGTGATTATCCTACGCTGTATAGTGTCTAATCAAGCTGATCAAAACATGGGAAATGTATACGTACCTGAAAGAAACCCCAGTGCTGACAGGCAGAGCCGAGGTTTGCGAGCTCCTCTTCCGACGATCGCGGGTCAAGCAACCTGCTGAGATCCACGACTGGAATGGCGCAGCCGGCGACGACCTCCCCGGCGCTGGTCTCCTCTGTCCTGACGTACCGGACAGGCCCTGGCTCGCCTGATCCATGCCAAGTCTGAGCGAGTGCCTGCACGTTGGGCACCGGCAGAGACGCTCCTGCTTTCGCGTGCGCCATTGACGATCTCAATCCTCTCCTTCCTGCAGAAATGCTGAGAGATAATAGTGGTCTGTTGGCTGTTTCCATGTCAGATACCGTCTTCTTATATTAGAAGATAACATGGAGCGAAGAAATCCCCATCAGTCCCAATAAAAATAAGGAGAAGATCCAATCGACAGGAGACAACAAGCTAATTGCTTGATTGGTCATTTCGCTTATTAAAATGTACTCCCTCAAGCTTCAATTCTTAGAGCAAAAATTTGTCCACTAAAAAATCGATTCCTGGAGATTAGACCGTCCAGCAACTCGTTTAATAGTCCTCGTATTCCCCCATCCTAATTACTACGGCATCCCTCCACCAATCAGTTGCCCGAGCTGCACCCGTATGAGTAGGAGTAGGGATGAAAATGGTATAGATATTTTTTTTGATCGTATTCGAGACCAAATTCGTTTAGAGGGGTTCAGATCTGTCCATATCCGAGTCCGAATGTTCAATATCCGATACCGTATTCGTATCCGAATACTTAAGTTGTATATTTACGATGTCGACATCCAATCATATCTTATCCGACATTGTTGACATTATCCGAAAACAAATATGATATCGATGATATCTGTCCGTATCCGATCCGTTTTCATCCCTAAGTAGGAGTAATAAATGATAGGAGCCGGATGAGTAATTAATGATGGACCTGCTGCAACGATTACTGTGCAATTTAATGGTAGAACTCAAATTAATTAAGGGTAATATGGTCATTTGGTAGCTATACTAATCTGTCTGAAAGGAATTAAAGCTTTCATGGACAGAGGGAGTATGACATTGTGGGCTTCTATACTCCTCAGTTAAGTAATTTAATTTCGGTGGTTAATAAAACCATTGCTTTTGTGATTAATGTGTGTGTTTTAGAGAAACAAGTCAATATTAGGTCAATGAAGACGAATAGGGACCACCACCGGCCTTAAGGCAGGGTCCACAAATTATAAGGTCGAAGCTACTATGTTTGAGACCAGCTCTAGCTATAAAGGAGAGTCCCACTTGAGAAGACAAAACAATTCACCCTGCCGTATCCGAATCTGAATAATCGGATTTCTGATATGTAAATGAGATAGATATCAACATCCGACATGATCAATCCAAGAACAAAAAAGAGATATAATGAAGGATATGGGATAAAAATATAGGATGATGTCAACAAAATACGGTCGGTAGTCTATTTAGGGGTATGCCTAAGGTAGTAGATTATCGGCAGACAAGTGCGTAAGCTACGAACTAGATGGTGACGCAAGACACAGACAATGATTTTATCCAGGTTCGACCGCCATGAGGACGCAATACCTACGTCCTGCGTGTGATTGTATTGATTATGAGTTGTGATGAGATCTGTTGTGTATGATCTGTCCTCTAGGGGACTCATTCCCCTCCTTATATACTGTGAAGGGACAAAGTTACAAGTAAAATATCCTATTTGGTACAATATCTTCTTATAGCCTTGCGGTGTATGCCGACCAGCATCGTGCACCGCACGTCTTCATCTTGTGGGTCGGACCACCTCTCATACTGCGGCCCATGTCGACCCATGAGGGTATAGGGGTTTATATACCCCCACAGCTAGTCCCCGAGCTCCATATATTGTGATGCGATACGCCATCTTGAGCTTCTTGGACTAGTGAGGCTTGACGTCTCCGACTAGTAGGCAAGTTGCCCGAGCAGTTGCGATGGTATTTCAACCAGCTCGGAAGACAGTCGACCACCATTGACACCGAAGAAGCAAGTTGTCTGAATAATGCATGATGCTCTTGAGAAATTTTTTTTTCTGATGAAGTGTGCCCACTTTACTTTTCTAAAAAGTGTAGATTTTAAAAAAGCAAGCATATTCACCGTAAGGTGAAGTGTGCCTACTTAGTTCCCGAGTCTGGTAGTAGGTGACGTAGGTACGTAGTGCCAGGGTCTAAAAAGAAAAGTCTATGTAGAAATTCTGATACTAAGATGCATCGCCAGGTGCATCGTACCAATGTATTCCCCGAGCTTGCTGGAAAACGAAGTATGAGCCTTGTAGCAAGGTCTAAAAAATTAAAATCGCCCCTCAGTTGTATATGAGTCTAATTCATATGTATCCGAGGAGAGCAGTCCTCAAGCTATGGTCGGAGAGTGATCAGAGCAATCCCCGAGCGCAGCTAGGGAGTGATTGACGAGTCCCCGAGCATGGTTGGAAATGTAAGCATGCTCGGTGGTCGGCATAGTCCTCAAGCATAGCGTAGGGACTAGTCGACAAGTCCCCGAGCGTGGTTGGAAACGTAAACATGCTCGATGGTCGGAGTAGTTCTCGAGCATAGCGTAGGGAATAGTCGATGAGTCCCCGAGCGTAACTTGTTGACTGGCCCAAGCTCCTGAAAAATAAATATGGAAAATAGGTAATACATGATGTATAAATAAACTCTAGAAAAAAAATTCAGAACTGGTATAAAATTTTAGCTTTTATGTTATATTAAAATTAACACGAGTAGTTAATTCATCCTAGAGTTTGCACCAGCTCTAATCTAACCAACAATCTGGAGCATGAGGCGCGGAGCCTAGGCACGCGTAGAATTGCCATCCTCGCCACTGCCGACCACTCAGAACGCAGAGGGCGGATCTCATGACATGTGGGGAGGAGTCGGAGACAGTGCCAACTCTGGAAAACTCGTGTAGAAGAAAAATTAGTTGGCTAACTAAAAAAATATTTCAAAAGGATAATCATGTCAAGGACATATACAAAATATTATGTCAAAAATAAATAAAATATTAGAAGTGCACTTATCTTTGGATGGAAGTTTGGTCAGCGGCGACAAAATTGTCTGGCCATCGAGCTTTCCGACGTGTTGTCATGATGGTGGTCGCAGTTTTCATAGCGCCATTCTTCACGGCGATCATTATTGTGACATGACAGGTGGTCAGAGCAAGTAGCCAAGCAACTTGGTCCATAGCCTGAGCAGGTCGGTGTTGTTGATCTATCTCTCTTTGTAGTAGGGAAGCGGCGATGCGTTTTCAGCGTGGTCGGACGTTGCTGGAGTGGTCGGTGCCGTAGCCAGTAAGGTTGGAGCCACAACCGACATCGGCGAAGAAGTGATCGACGTAGATTGGATCTACACCTCCTCCATAGTTAAGGCGGTGAAGCTGTTGAAGCTGGTGGTCTAGGTGATCTGGCCGACGGTGAACGTGAGGCCATTCGCCATGGCCGCGAAGTCGGGGACGATGACCATCTGGTTGTTCTAGGAAGTTGTACGCACATCCCCTATCTGGCGCTCCACTGTCAACGAAATACGGTTGGCAGTCTACCTAGGGGTATGCCTAAGATAGTAGATTGTCGGCAAATAGGTGCGCAAGCTACGAACTAGATGGTTGTTGACGGTAGATAACTCCTAATTTTAACCGTCAACTAGATATGAAAATGGATCTATATGCAAACACCTAGTAGATATAAGGTTATCACTAACAGAATTCCATGAGTTATGTATGTTTCTGCAGGATGTTAGCTAAAAACAACCAAAAAGGTTCACATGTTGAGTTTACATAGAGATAAAGGGCGAACATCTACTTTTCTATAATCTAGAAGGTTCGAGGAGGCTCCAGATCAAACGGGAAGCGAATCGGGTCCGGTAGCCGGGCGGCCACCCGTAGGGCATGGGCGCCCGCCCCACTACCTCAGCCAATCAGGCTCTACCTCGCGGATCCTGCCTCCACCATCTTTGAGGAGTAATCTTGACCGCATATTTATGTCGGTTTGATCCGAGGGCTGTGGTGCTTTCTAGAGGGCTATAAATACAAGCCTGACCCCCCCTTAGGGAGAATAATCATTATGAGTTATAGAGGCGTCCCTCTCGAATGGGTGATCTCTCTTCTCTAGAGAATTAGGGCTAGACATTCTAATATAGTAGATTAGTTCTAGTCAGGAGTTAGGGAGAGCGGAGCTATCTGGAGGAGTCTTCTTTAGAGTTTTGGTATGTCTTCATATGTCTTCTTTGTAAGACTTATGCTTTAATATATTATCTTCTCTATTTACTTTATGCCTTTTATATTTATGATTAGTGTAGTTGTTATATCTTGGCATAGGATCTCTGCTCGTATTGAGTGCTCTAGTTATGCTAGGTAATTGGAGTAGTAAACGCTAGTGTAGACATGGTGTCTAGGCTATAGTTTACCTGAGTTTGCGCCTAAGCTCATGGATAGTTGTGGTAGCCTCAGGGGTGACAGCCTTGTTAGGCCTTTGTATTCCACCACGTTCGGGTTGGTGTTTCATAGTGCTTTTGGCAGCCTTCCTCCGACTACTTTCTTCCTAGTCCTCTTCGAGAGTCAGAAAGGACCTGCTGCTCCAAAGTGCCATTGTGTGACTGCTATATCTTTTCATATTCGGTTGCCTTAGAACCTAAGTAATAGAGAAGTATAAAGGAACCTTGATCTTTCCTGTTGCCCTTCTGCTATGACTATCTATACATTTATTGAATTATCTTATATGCACTTAATTGAATTATCTTATAATATATTATTTACCCCTACTTTAGTTTAGTTGATACTCTGAGTTAGTAGATGTATGATAGTGAATTATTAGATTCTTAACCTTAGCTTCCCTATGGTAAAATATAAATAACGATACCTGGAATACTCTCGGTAAAATGCTACGATGATGTTCTGTGTGCTCACAGAATCTTTCATATTTCTTTTTGCACTAAGGAATGTCAAAAATGGTGATGCAAGACACAGACAAAGATTTTATCCAGGTTTGGCCACCGTGAGGACGTAATACCTACGTCCTGTGTCTGATTGTATTGATTATGAGTTGTGATGAGATCTATTGAGTATGATCTGTCCTCTAGGGGACCCTTGCCCCTCCTTTTATACTGTGAAGAGATAGAGTTACAAGTAAAGTATCCAATTTGGTACAATATCTTTTTGTAGCCTTGCGGTGCATGCCGACTAGCATCGTGCGTTGTACGTCTTCATCTTGTGGGCTAGACCACCTCTCATGGTGCAACCCATGTCGACCCATAAGGGTATAGGGGTTTATACCCCCACAATCATTGATATCCACATGTATCCGATCTGGTTCCATTCATAGGCACATTGCACGTGATTGGATCTTTTTTCTCCATAGGATTGGGTCTTATGCATAAGACCTAATCTCTTGTTTTTCTAGGTAAGACCGCTATCTATTCCATATATGGTTGACCTTTGAAGTGCCAGCTAGGACTTAAGATCAATGAAATTCCTATGCTATGAATGCCCTACGTGTCTTCAAGCATTAATGAAGAAGCAAATGAGGAACACTTGGCATGTGTGGCTAGTGTATGGATTGGAAGATTAAGTGCTAAGACTAGGTCACAATGCTTGAAGAATGAAGACATCCCCAATGGCTGATGAGAAGACAATCGAAGAACTCAAGATTGAATGAGGAGATCAATCAATGAGTCAAGCAAAAGCAATATGGGAATCAAGATCAAGTGTCATTGTGGAGTCAAGTGTTGCAAGCGAAGACTCAAGGATTCGAGACCTTTTTTCCAAGAGTTAGGACACCAACAAGTGGAGACAAGTGTGGAAATGCTCAACTAGATTTTCTCAGCATGCATGCTAGTGCAATCTTGGTGAACACATGATGGAGAAAAACATGGTGGTGCAATAAGGAATCCAACAAAACAAGTTTAACCTCAATAGGAGTTTATTTGAACAAGTTAACCAAAAGAAAGCGCATACAGTGGATGGTTCGGTGAAAAGGAAAAAGCCAACTCTAGACAAAAGTACAACCAATCAATACTTTGGTGAGAAGAGTACTGTTTAATTTAAAGCAATGGACAGTTTGACCCTAAAGTACAGATGGCCGGCATGGGCACAACAATCATTGGGCCATGCCATGCCAAGGTTGGGAAAAAATGATGAGTTATGGCCCATTGAAAGGTCCAAATGGCTAGAGAAGGGGGATGAATAGCCTATTTAAATTTTCTATAAACTTCACTAAACAAGTGAATTAGTAAACCAAATGGTGAAGCTATTCTAGCACTAGCTCAACTAAGCTATGCAACCACCTATACAAATTAGTACAAGGCTAAACACTAAACCACAATAAGTGAAGGCTACACAACAACTCTACTCTAATCAAGAACTAAGCTACACAAGCTAACCAACTAGTATGATGTTCTTAGTAAGTAAAAGGGTGGAGAGTGATTGTTATACCAATGTCGTAGAGAAGAGATATATCCAACCAATCACTCACAATCACAATCACAATAGAGAATCCTCGGCAAGAGATGACACAAGATTTTTTACCGAGGTTCACTTGCTTCTCAGCAAGCTAGTCCTCATTGTGGCGATACACCCACTTGATGGATCACGAGCTAATTAGCAATCCAAAGCCTCAGCGGGTGCCGCACATCCACTCACAAGATGAGGATCCTCCAAGCCACGAGCAATCCACTAGAGTAGCCAATTGCGATCTCCTGCGAGGAGGCTCAAGAACCCCTCACAAATCATTTGGTGAGGCTCGAAACGATCTCCAATCACGAGCTTAACACCTCCGCTGCTCCAAGCCGTCTAGGGCACTGGGAAACACCCAAGAGTAACAAGAAATCCGTAGTAAACTCAAGGATCAAGTGCCACTAGATGCAACTCTCAATGTAATGCACTTGAATCTCATTCAATCTCACTAGGATTAGCAATCAAGCAAGGAGATGAGTGGAGGGAGTGTTCTCTATCTCAAAGTATGTCTCAAGTATGCCAAAGTGCAAGAGAAACCCCCAAAGCCGGCCCCTCCTATTTATAAGCCCTCTCAACAAATATAGCCGTTGGCTCTTTTACTGGGCTGAACTCGGGGTCACCGGATGCTCAACAGGGAGCCACCGGACGCTCAAACCCTACGTCCGGTGCCCTGATGATGGCCACGTATCGTCCTTTTGACTCTCACGCGTCAATCTCTAATGGTCACCTGTAAACCACCGGGCACAGTTGAGTGAGCACCAGACGCGTCCAGTACTCATCGGACCCATACATAGAGAGGGTTGCAAAATGCTCAAACACCTAACGCTGAGCACTAGACACTCTTCGGTGCGTCCGGTGCTTTGTCTAGAAATCCTCGTAGACTTGTTCACTGAACCTAACAGCCACCGGACGCTCGAACGACAGACCCCCTGCGTCTGGTGCTGAGTGTCCAATGCGCTCTGCTTGCTCAGGCCAGACTCCGATAGTACACCGGACGCTAAGGCCAGCGTTCGATGCCTCCTCGCACTGCATTGGGTGAGTGCCCACGACTTCCCAAAGAATTCTATCAGTGCAATAGAAAATATGCTTTTTATTTTCTCAAAAGCACTGAATCCCGTCTCGCAAGCTCGGTGGGAGGGAGAGAGGAACCCAAATCCCTCTCAACCCTAGGAACTCCACCTCCTTTGAAAATATGCTAACACCACCAAGTGTCCATCACCAAAGTGCATGTGTGTTAGCTTTTCACAAACATTTTTTCATCGAAGGAGTTAGGTTAGCACTTTACTAGATCCTAATGCATATGCTCAAGATATGAACCTAGTAGCACTTGATTCGAGAGATGACCGAGATTTTCCCTCTTGATAGTCGGCTATCTATCCTAATTCCGGTCAATCACTTCTCTACTCAACTAAGACCGGCAAAAGCAAAACCCTATGTTTATACATTTGCCTTGTTTACTTTACTCCTTGTCTATCACCATGATTTCCACTTCATGTTTCATCTCTTTGTAATCATGTTGCCACCTTTCCATGCCATCTTGCACCTTCCTCACATGTGTTGCTATGCCTAACTCAAATCATTTAAACACAAGGCATTAGAAACTTGGTGTCATTAAATACCAAAACCAAACTTGGGCTATCACCCATGCCCATGGTCCTTGAGCCACCTATACACTGAGGTATGTGAGTATCAAACAATGACCGAGGCTTGGTTTGATGGTATTGTTGAAATGCATTCAATGGATAGTATGGCCAAGCGACTGAGGTGTTGACTATTGAAGTGTAACTATGCATAAGTGAACAAGGAACAGTCTGGTGATGAGATGAATGTTGCCACCAAACTTTTCTGTGGACATGTGTAGGGTCAAGATGACATACTAGCGGGGGGTGAATAGTCCATTCTAAAATTAATCACAATGGCTAACCAAGATAAATACAAATTTTAAACTATTAATCTAGCCAAGACTATAACCCTATATCTAAGTTCTCAAGCGCCTTAAAAAGATCCTAAACAAGCAAGTAAGGTGTTGGGCTAGCTAAAGCTCACCTAAACAATTCTAGGAGCAAGGTCACATAAACCTATACCACATTTATAGGAAAATTTTAGAAAAGCTCAAATTTTTTATTTGTACGAAAACTTGAGATGTTATAGAACCCACTCAAGAGCACAAGGAGGAAGAATAAGGGGATCAAGGGGGCGATGACCAACAAGAAGACTATGGAGAAGAAGATCTAGGAGGACACAAGTGCTGGGATTGAAGAGGGAGGAGCCCTCTCTCCCAAGCAAGAAAGAGCTAGGAGGAGATTTCAAGGAAGAGAAGACCAAGGGGAATGAAAGGTAGATCTAGCTTCTTTCACTCACCAAGAATCTTTGCAACACCTCGGGACTATGGTATCGAATTTTTTCATTCGAGTATCTATTAGAAAAGAATTCTCCAGCATTTGATTCCTTACTAACAAAGTATTTATTGGTACACTTGAAAGGTACCCCATAAAATTGAAGCAAGAGAAAGATGAATTTTTCCATTCATTGAACCCTAGTTTGGGACTGACGGGGCTCGAACCCGCGGCTTCTGCCTTGATAGGGCGATGCTTTGACCAATTGAACTACAATCCCTGTGGGGTGTATGGCATGCCTATTCTTAAATAGAAGATTCGATCTGGCTGTCGTGCTCTAAGAAATAGACGAATCATATACTACATACCCGCATATCCTATGCAGGTATAGTGAGAGTGGCCTTTATTTCACAAACGGATATAGCGGATTCAGTATCCGTGTATACAGTATACAGAGATATATTGAAAGTGGACTTGCATCTGAGATGAGTTAGTAGATCATTTCATATAGCTATGTTCTATTTGTAGGAATGAAATAGGGATTGGGCTATGGAGAGATGGCTGAGTGGTTGATAGCTCCGGTCTTGAAAACCGATATAGTTCTAGGAGCTATTGAGTTCCAATCGAGTTCCAACAATGCACTTCTCGGACTAAGAAAGTGGAACTACTTGGCGCTACATATTAGAACTCATTAAAGCCCGATTCGCATCATTATGCTCAATAAAAGGAATGAGAGAATCTCCAATAGAAAAATATTAGAAAGTAAAAATACTTCTAACATGAATCTGTTCCCATGCAATAGTCAGGAATTCTTGATAGTATCTACCTCGAACAACTTGTTCTTCCTGAATACCCTGATTCAAGGACAAAGAATTTCCTATTGCTATCATATAATATTCATCTCTATTTGGTGATAAATAACCTATATGTCTCTCTTTTTTTCTTTTGCTTTCTCAGATATTTCATAAAACAGACTCTCTATAGATCCACCAGTGATCAATTCTTGCATGAATAGCTAACGATTCGGTAAGTCCAACATTGATTCCTTCGGACGTGTCAATTGGACAAATACGCCCATAGTGACTTGGATGAATATCTTGGCTACAAAAGCTTGTAGTTCTCCCTGTCAATCCTCCAGGACCCAAACAACTCACTTTTCATGGTCTCTAATCCCATTTGCTCCCCTAGCTTTTGTCTCTCAGTGTCAGTGTCGGCCTAGTAGAGTGCTTTTGTCATTGGTGTTCTTTCCGATATCAATGCATTTCACCGCTCCACCAGAAATTCCCTCTGCCCCTACCATACTCTAGCTTGGTAGTTTCCACCACCTGTCCAGGGTTGAGCCCTAGGATTTGACGGTGGACTTGAAAAGCCACCTACAGATGCTTTACGCCCAATCATTCTGGATAATGCTTGCATCCTCTATCTTACCGCGGCTGCTGGCACAGAGTTAGCCGATGCTTATTCCTCAGATAAAAGTCATTGTTTCTTCTCCGAGAAAAGATGTTGATGACCCGTAGGCCTTCCACCTCCACGTGGCATTGCTCCGTCAGGCTTTCGCCCATTGTGGAAAATTCCCCACTGCTGCCTCCCGTAGGAGTCTGGGCCGTGTCTCAGTCCCAGTGTGGCTGATCATCCTCTCGGACCAGCTACTGATCATCGCCTTGGTAAGCTATTGCCTCACCAACTAGCTAATCAGACACGAACCCCTTCTTGGGCAGATTTCTCCTTTTGCTCCCAGCCTATGGGGTATTAGCAACCGTTTCCAGTTGTTCCTCTCCCAAGGGCAGGTTCTTACGCGTTATTCACCCATTCGCCACTAGAAACACCACTTCCTGTTCGACTTGCATGTGTTAAGCATGCTACCAGCGTTCATCCTGAGCCAGGATCGAACTCTCCATATATTAGAGTGTATTGATATATATTATGATCTGATGTGATTTCTTGGTATATTAAATATAAGATTAATACTTCAAGTTGCTGAGTTGAGAAAGAGATGCTTGAATCAAAAGATCCTTTTTGAAGTTCATTTTTTATCAGAGGACAATATGAATATTACACCATGTTCTATTAAAACACTCAAGGGGTTATATGATATATCGGGTGTAGAAGTAGGCCAACACTTCTATTGGCAAATTGGGGGTTTCCAAATTCATGCCCAAGTACTCATCACTTCTTGGTTCATAATTACTATTTTGCTTGGTTCAGTTATCATAGCTGTTCGGAATCCACAAACCATCTCGATCGATGGTCAGAATTTCTTCAAATATGTCCTTGAGTTTATTCGAGACTTGAGCAAAACTCAGATTGGAGAAGAATATGGTCTCTGGGTTCCCTTTATTAGAACTATGTTCCTTTTTATTTTTGTTTCAAATTGGTCAGGTGCTCTTTTACCTTGGAAAATTATAGAGTTACCCCATGGGGAAGGTAAGTTAATTGCAGGCTCAAACACTTAGAGGCACCATGGATTAAAATTAGGTGCTCATCACCTAGGAAATAGCTCGAATTAATCTTTCTTGCATTAGATGCAATGTAGCTAGATTCACCTAGCTAGATCTGCTCTATATATGGAACCTTAGAAACACTTCCACAACATAGTTTGCACATGCACAAACCCTAGAGTTTTATTTCACTATTGAAGTCCAAAAACACATGAAATGTGTCCCTGCAGACTATACAGAGGAACACCGGATAGTTCACAAGAACACTCATGCCGCAGCATATACCGGTCGCTATTCGTGAAGCAAACATCCAACACCGCCGATATTCATCTGAGATGGTAGGGATTAATAGTGTATCACCACCTAATCATTTAGTAACCCGACACCGATTGACTAAAGGATCATCAAAGGTGCATCGTACTGCAAGGTGACAGTAACCATGACCTTTGAATAGATGTATGCCCAAGATGGTGATGTTCACCTTTACACAGATGTGCCAGACATAAAGGTGACGGTGAACCCGCATAGTCGGCTCGTTGTGCAATGCACTGGTGATTAGGACCAGTACACGGACGGTTCACTCACCCAAATGACATCGGTGTTCACCTCAACACAGACATATCAGATGTCAAAGTGACGGTGACGGTGAACCAGCATGGTCGGGGCTTGTTGTGCAATGCAATGGTGATTAGGACAAGTACACGGATGGTTCACTCACCCAAATGACATTGGTGTTCACCTCAACACAAACATATCGGATGTCAAAGCGACAGTGACGGTGAACCAGCACAGTCGGCTCGTTGTGCAATGCAGGTGATTAGGACCAGTACACAGACGGTTCACTCACCCAAATGACATCGGTGTTCACCTCGACATAGACGTATCGGATGTCAAAGCGACGGTGAATCCGCACTGCATACAGTTGAGTCTTGGTGCAAAGGGATGATGATTATAACCGTAGTCGGATCAATGACCAATGCGACGATGTTGAGGGTCCATCGCAGTCAGTTGTTAACTGACCGTGATGACTTCTACTATCATTGTAAGATCGTTTATTGTCGAAGCCGAAAACAGGATGCGATGAAGGTTCTGAACCGACTGTGATAGGTCCGGTGTAGTAGTGAAAAAAAAGTTGGGAGCATATTTGTTAGCTTCCTCCAATGATTTCTAAAATCTCGCTCCTAAAAGATACTCTCTCTGTCCCAAATTATAAGTCATTTTAATTTTTTAGAGAGTCTAAACATCTCAACTTTGACCTACTATGATACAAAAGATGTCTCATTAGATTTTTTATTAATTATGCTTTCATAGTATACCTATTCAATGTCATAAATATTTGTTTGTCTTGATTGAAATATGTTTTTCTGTTTAATTCTGTAATATTTTTTTAAAGAATTAATGTCATGAGTGAGAACGTCTGTGCTAATCTAAATTGTTAACTATTCCACTACAATGCAGAGAAAGTTGATTTTGAGTTTTGCTCACAAGTACCGTCTTGGTCTCTGGAAGCCGCCAGCAGAACATAGGAAAGTTGAATAAAATTGGTTTGTTCTTGAAAGATAGTCTACTGTTGAAAGCTTGTTTGGGACATTGAATATATGCTTTGTAATTTGGGAGCGACAACAAATAAATCCATGCTTGTTTGCAACCATTGCACAAAGAAACCTTAACAGTTAGTCCCCTGTGATAATCTATCATCACTTAATGTCTGTGTTGTTCCTTAGGTTTCTTACCAACAACATTGCAGTTTTGTGAATGTAATCTAAAGCACATTGATTTGGTTTGGAATTGGGCCAGACGGTTCAGTGAATATTGAGATCCTCAGAAAGATACATTACTGCATTCGAGTTCCAGACATCTTATATGTAAACAAGTCAATGTAATGCTATAGAGGTTTTTGTGGTTCTACACTGCCCTTTTTCAAGATGCAAAAAATGCACTGACCTATTTAGATTGTGATGATTTTAGTAGAATTTCATGTTGGTTGGCAGAGTCAGCAAAGTGAACACTATAGCTATAGTAACTTCTAAAACTTCAGGCTACTTTGGAAGTTAGTTTGGTTGCAGTGTGGATGTTCGTCACGATCAAGGGCAAGTCATGTAACAGACGGCTGTAGAACGAAATATGCATTGCCCGTTTCATTTTAATATATGCAATCACATAGTCCTCTTATTTTTTTCAGAGACAATGCATCATGGGAGATCTTTTAGCACTATACTAGTTATCCCGTTCATCAGGAAGCTAGGAAGAGGAGCAGTGGTGGAGACAAGAATAATTTTAGATGTACGTGGTGGGATTTATAAGAACCAATGTACTATATTATGGCTCAAATTACTGTTTCTTGATTTGTTATTGTGAGAGAAAAACATTATTGAATAGCTGGCAGATTCAACAGATAAGCTCAAGTGAACATGCTATTATTTCATGCATATTTACTAGCATATACATATACATATACATATACATATACATATACATATACATATACATATACATATACATATACATATACATATACATATACATATACATATACATATACATATACATATACATATACATATACATATACATATACATATACATATACATATACATATACATATACATATACATATACATATACATATTTTAAGTATTTTATATTTAGGTATGACAACCTCCAAAGCTAGCTAAATACCTACCTCCACCCACAAAGTGGAGACCGACATATAGTCGTCGGGCGATCCAACCTGACATTTGGACTAGTAGATCCTCAAAACGTCCATGTGGCTCCTCCGTCCTTTGGCAGCGAAGAAGCTCTCCATGAAATCAATGTAGCCCATGGATCTGTACCGCGCCCCGCCACTGTCCCTCTTCACGAGCTCTGGTAGAGGGCCGACCATCGTGTTGGGGCATGGCTGATGGAACATCGCAGCCGAGATGCGCTCTTTATCTGGGTGGACCACGGCTCTATGCTCGGTGCTTCTGTACCTCCCGTTGCTTAGAATCTGCAAGCAGCAAATGCTCACAAGTTGATGATAAGGGACTGTTCGGATCTTTTAATTTAGAGAAATTGAAATCTACTTCATAGACTAGGCTATTTGGTTTGGAATTTAACATTCTGCTATTTTCCAAAGCTCACATATAAACCTATCTCAAATTTATAACATGGGAGATATAACTAAATTCTATAGATCAATATACTATGTTTCTACTTTGTAAATTAGAACACACTCTTCAACCGTTCCCTTACGATAGAAATTAAATACAACATATAAGTATCTCTCTCATATAGATAATAATAATATATAAATATAGTATATATACAAATATATTAACTTAATAGATATATATCTAAATTATAATTATGAAAATGAATTTAATTTCAAGGATTCAAACAGGGTGAGTATTTGGGTCAACTGCCTGTGCCTATCAGGCATCAACATCTCTCGTATTATATATACCTCCAGTATGTCGCCGATGCTTACGACGAAAGCGCCGTCGATAGGGTCAATGGCGTGCCACTTGCCATCCCTCCTGATCTGCAGGCCCTGCACGTCGTTGACGTGGAGCAGCAGCGCCAGGGTGGCGTCGGTGTGCGGCGACAGGCCCAGCACATCGGCGACCTGCTTGCACGCCGGGTAGTAGCTCGTCCGCATGCTCTGCGGCTGTCCCCGGAACGCCTCTAGGAGGCGCTCCGACTCCACCCCCAGATCCACGGCCATGAACCGTAGCAGGCTCGCCGTCACCTTCGCCGTCTCGGCCGAGTACCTATCGACGGAGTCCCTGAAGGAGGGAGGCCGAGTGGGCCAGAACCTTAAGTCCCGCGACTCCATGGGGCTGATCCTGAGGTAGATCATGTCCGACCAGTCCAGTTTCTGGGTCTCGGAGTAGACGAAGGCCTGGCCGTAGCCCTCAAGGCCGCCCGGTACCTGCGCGTGCACCTTCTTGGCTTCTAGCGGGAGCTTGAAGAACTCGATCATGTCTCTCTTCACGTCCTGGATCACCTCGTCCGGCACCCCATGGTTGATAAGCTGTGCACAAAAGCAGCGTGCGCGTTCTGTGATTATCCTAATCAAGCTGGTCAAAACATGGGAAATGTATGACGAATCATGTACATATACGTACCTGAAAGAAACCCCAGTGCTGACAGGCAAAGCCGAGGTTTGCGAGCTCCTCTTCGGACAACCGCGGGTTAAGCAACCTGCTGAGATCCATGACTGGGATGGCGCAGCCGGCGACGACCTCCCCGGCGCTGGTCTCCTCTGTTCTGACGTACCGGACAGGCATCGGCTCGCCTGATCCATGCCAAGTCTGAGCGAGTGCCTGCACGTTGGGCACCGGCAGAGACGCTCCTGCTTTCGCGTGCGCCATTGACGATCTGAATCCTCTCCTTCCTGCGGAAATCCTGAGAGATAATAGAGGCCAGTTGAAACTTGAAAGTTTTCATTTCAGGTACCGTCTTCTTATATTAGGAGAAGATAGCATGGAGTAATAGAAATCGCCATCAGACCCAATAAAAAATAAGGAGAATTTAAGATCATTCCGATAGGAGGTTTGTTGGTTAGGCATCAACATCAAGCTAATTGCTTGATTGGTGTGCCTATTAAAATTTATGACATTGTGATCTTCTATACATCAGTTAAGTAGTTTAACTTTGGTGGTTAATAAAACCATTGCTTTTGTGACTAACGTGTGTTTGTTTGGAGAAACGAATTAAGGTCAGTCTCAATAGGAGTTTCAAGTGAGTTTCATTTGCATTAAATAGGTTGCCACATACATATTTTTGATGACATAACAGTGTATTTTAAGAAGAGAGTAGAACTTTTGGCATAGTATCAACTTTCTATGAGTCTTAAAATTAAATAATTTTAAAACCATAGAATGAAACTTTTTATTAAGAATGGATGTTTCATCCTAGTTTCATTTTATTTTGTATGACATGGGAGTCTTAGAAACAACGCCATAAAACTCACCAGTAAGACTGACCTAATATTAGGTCACAAAACATGAAGATGATGAATAAGGGCATCCCTAGCGCGCAAGACCACCTCCAGCCTTAAGGCATGGTTCACAAAAGATAAGGCGGTCGACAACTATTATGTTTGAGATCAACTTCAAGTATAAGGTGGGGTATAGCTTGAGAGGAAAAACAATTCATCGTCAACTTTCCACTTCTAAGCGACAAGGCACAATGCACGATGCTTGATTCTTTTACTCCATGGGGTTGGGTCTTATGCATAAGGTATAGTTTCTTCTTTTCTCGGTTAAGATCACTCTTTGTTATGTATATGGTTGACCTTTCAAGTGCCAGCTAGGACTTAAGGTTGGTGAAATTCCTACGCTACTATGGTTCCTAAGTGTCTTCAACCATTAATGAAGAAGCGAGTTGAGGACAACTTGGCATGCGTGGCTAGTGTATGGATTGGAAGATTAAGTGCTAAAAATAGGTCATAATGCTTGTAGAATGAAGACATCTCCAATGGTTAATGACAAGACAATAAAAAAACTAAAGATTGAATAAGAAGATTAATCAACAAGTAAAGTGAAAGCAATCAGGGACTCAAGATCAAGTGGGTCATCAAGGGGTCAAGTGTTCCAAGCGAAGACTCAAGGTTTCAAGACCTTTTTTCCAAGAGTTAGGATCACTAACAAGGGAAAAGGGGGAGACAAGCATGGAAATGCTCAAACGGATGTTTTAGTGTGCATGGTGGTGCAATATTGATGAATATATGGTCGAGAAAAGCTTGGTGGTGCAATAAGGAATCCAACAAAACAAGTTTCACCTCAATACAAGTTCATTTGAACAAGTCATAAGTGAACCAAAAGAATGTAAACAAAAGTAGATGGCCCTATGCTAAGGAAAGAGCCAAATCTAAACAAAAGTACAGTCGACCGATACTCACGTGAGAAGAGTACTATTTCAATTAAAGCAATAGACAGTTCATTCACTAAGGTATAGATGGCCAAATGGACCACTGTTGGCGTCCTTAATGCTCACATTTAACCATCAACTAATCATATAAAAGGACCTATATGCAACCAACATCCAAAATAGGGTTTCAACTGATAGAATTCCACGAGTTTTGGTGTTTGTCTATTTCTGCAGGGGGTTATCAGGAAATACGGAAGAAAGGCCCACACGTCGGGTTTACATAGAGATATTAACGTGCCGCGCAATTTTCTATCATCTAGAAGACTCCAGAAGCCAGGGGAACGAAGCGGAGGCCGAGAGGGCTCAGGCACAGGGCGCCCGCCCTGCTACAGTGCTCAATCAGAGTCCAATTCGGGGACAATGCTCCACCGACCTAACGGATCAAGGAAAACCGTGTGATTAATGTCAGTTTGATCCAATGGCCCAGATTCATCTGAAAAGACTATATAAGCAAGGCCCCTGGCCCCTGGAGATCATACCTCTTCTACAGAATCAAAGCTAGGGTTTCAATTCTTCATCCAAGTAGAGAGGATCCCTCTAGTTCTTCTAGTTCTAGTTCCTCTAGTTCTAGTTCTAGTTAGTTCTAGTTGTAATCTAGAAAATAGGGAGAGAGAAGAGGAGAGCGGAGGAGGAGGAGCCGGATCTGTCGCATCTTCCTCAACATTGTACTTTTGCAGCAACTGGTTTGTTCTTCATCGTTCTCCAGGTTCTTCAACTCACAATTCCTGAGTTCTTTAATTACTTTTATTTACATTCAAGTTATTTATTGGATTCCCGCTTGCATAAAGTGCTCTAATCTTTGAATCATTAGAGTAGTAATTAATAGATTAGACGTGGTGTTTAGTCTTGCAATTACCTGGAATTGCACCCAATCCTGCGGATTGTTGTGGTAGCCTTAGGGTAGTGACAGCCCTAACGGTCGACGTATTCCACCTCGTTCGCATCGGAGCCCCCTTCTCATCTCTTTCTGTGGTTAGTGTTCTGATGTCCCGAAATAGATAATCTTGAAGTAATTCTTGATCCTTAGATCAACTAGAGAACTCTCAGAAAACTTCCTCTCTTCCCACCAAAAATAATTATATAGTTATCCTTGGGCGATCTTGAGTCTTAATTAGTACACTCACGTTCTCTGTGGAAAATCGATACTCTGGAATACTTCCAGGTGAAGGCTACATCGGTATCCGTGCGCTTGCGGATTTTTTTGTTTGCGTTTAAAATACCCAACAACCACCTAACCTAGCTCGACATGGGCTCATTCAAGGCAAGAGCCTACAAGGGTCAGGCTGACATGACATTGTGTCATGCTTGCCCATGGACAGTCTTTGGCCCAAGCACGGCCCTAGAAGGGTTTAGTCAGGCGAGGCTGTCTTGAGGGCCCAAGAGGCCCGCCTCGCGCTGGTGGATGTGGTTGGCCTCATTGTTGTTGTGTTGATAGCAAGGCCACCTTCATTTCTACAACCGCAAGCTAGCTAGGGTCAGCCCCTATGCTATCGCTAAGACATGTTGGCCAGGGTCATGCCTGTGTCGCTGCTACACTGACCATCAGAGGGAAGTCGGGTGCCCTATGTTAGATGCCCCTTACATCAAGGGGATACGTGCACAATCAGGAGAGAAGCCTTGCATCATTAGGAGAGAAGCCCTACACCGTCGAAAAAGCATGGTTAGGAGAGAAGCCCTACACTGCTGAGAGGGTCAAAGGGAATTTGGGGGAGGAACTCATGGAGAGAGAGAGCCCAAGGGAAATACATTGGGCATACGAAATCATGGACAAAGGGGTGGTGGTGGTGGAAGTATTAGATGGATTGGGTTTTGGAGAATAGGATTGAGTAGAGGTTATATATGTGTGCGCTAATCGGGCAATGTTGGGCCGACAAAGAGGCCTAGGCACAGGCCTCACCCATCGGGATGGGCACGATAGTCATTACATTGAGCAAAACGGCCAACTATGGCCTATGCCCATGGGTCTTGGGCCATCTAGCCATCTATTGAGGTATGTGAACATCAGACAATCAAATACACAGTGACAGAGGCTGGGGTTTTATGGCACCATTGAAATGCATTCAACGAATAGTCTGGCCAAGTGACTTTGTGAGTGCTCGATAATTGACCCTGTGGTTTTGACTATTGAAGTGTGACTATGCATGAGTGAGGGACAGTCTAGTGATGAGATGAATGTTAGCATCACACTTTAATTTCTGTGGACATGTGATGTCATTTAGATATTAGGGTGTTGGAACTAGATGTTGGAAAGGTGCACTGCACAAATGAACACATTGGACGAGCCGGTGGTTTTGAGTAGATTGTGTGATCTAGGTGTTTTGTAGGTGAATATTGAAGCACTTTTGGTATTGTTTGCCAATGGCTCTCTCCCAAGGTTTAGGCTACAAATGCCCTCCCAAGGGGTCTTCTTGGTATCTTTTGGCCATGAGTTCAGTGGAGGATAGTACAAAGCTCAAGGAGAGAGATATTTGAGTATCAAGTGAGATATGTACTGTTACGGCCACGTCTTAGCATGAGAGACCCCCATATGTGAGTGATCCAACTATTTCTAAGTGTGAGGAAGTCATGAGAGCCAAGGAATACAAGCCATAACATTGACCTCAACTGAAGCCTTAGCTGGTGGGATGCTAAGATGAATCTGAAGGTGGAGGTGTTCTTTGTAATAAGGAATATTGTCTCCACTTCATGCAAGAAGAGAGCTATTTATAGTGCCAAAATTACAACTGGCACAACAAAATGCCCCTTCCGTATGGCTAGAGGGTTATTTAGGCAGTTTTCAAGAGTTTAAGATGTAGAATACCTGGTTTTATATGTGAGGGGATGAAGTATACAACCAACAATAATTTAGAGGGTTAAGTAGACTTTTCCAAATAAATTTTTGTCCAACCATATTATCATCGTCTCTCCTATCATCTACCTATCTCATCTCTTTATATCTTTGTTTCCGAGTGGACATGGGTTTCTTGTCTAATAAACCATTTTCTCATCTCTTCTTTAATTATAATGTCACATCACCATTTTACTTAGTAGCTAGCCACCTTAATAACCTTAATAATGAATATAGAAACTATCTAATTTCTAGGTTGAGAGTGGCCTTGTAGCTATTCACACCACATCGCTGTGGACAGAAAATAGGTGTACCATTATCAGATTAAAAAAACATGTGCATGACATCACAAGTGCCTTTTATTTTTACTTATGTCAAGCATCACAAGCTGGTAGCCCCAGCATAGAAACAATCAGTAATCCATATACGTCATTGACGGGAGAACATTATCTTTTGATATGCCTGACATTTCTTTTGATATATCATGATATTTCATTATCTTTTAATTAGACCCTGAAGTGGTCGAGGTGGCCTTTTCGTCCATCGAGTTTGGCTGAGAAGAAGCGCTTCATGAATTCGGCGTAGCCAACTGATTTGTACCGTGCTACGCCGCCATCTTTCTTCACCAACTCCGGTAGAGGTTCCACCGTTATGCTACCGCGCGGCTGATGGAACATTGCCGCTGAGATGCGCTCTTTGTCCGGGTGCACCACGGCTCTGTGCTCAATGCTTCTGTACTTCCCATTGCTTAGAATCTGTGAACATACAGTAGCTCACGAGAATCAGCACAAGTAATTGTAATCTTATATTATTGTAAAGTTAAATCCCACTAGATTATTTTTCTCTTCAAACAAGGTGTCCGCAATATTCCCAACTAAATTACTCCACTTAGATATTTTATCTTTTCATATAAGATATCCACATCATTTTCTACTAAATCCATATTATTTCTTACTAATTACAAAAAAATTATCCACATTGTTATTCTACTAAATCCATGTCAATCCTTAATAATTACAAAAAAATATCCACATCATCTCTATCACGTGCAATACTTTTCATTTTTAATCCATTACTTCCTGCAAGGTGTCCACATTATTTTTCACGTAGTCCATGTGATCCCCTATATATTACAAAAGAAATATCCACATCATTCTCCACTAAGTCTATATTATCCTTATTAGTTAAAAAAATATCCATTCATCTCTATCACGTGCAATACTTTTAATCTAGTGCTTTAAGTTGCTGAAAACACCAACGCCTAGTGTATAGTTTTATTTTATTGTTCCATAGGTAGGTTATAGGAATTAATTGCGATGCAAGGGATTGGACACAAACAGAAGAAATAAAAGCACAAGCCCAATGATTGTTTTTTGTTTAAGTTTTAAAATATTGGAAAAATGTAGACACAATTTCATCTCGGCCTTGTTTAGTTTTCACTCAAAAATTTTCCGTCCGTCACAACAAATGTTTGGACACATGTATGGAGCATTAAATATAGATTAAAAAAGAGTAAAGTCCATCACCGGTCCTGTTCAGATATGTCATTCTGGTCCTTCAACTTGCAAACCGATCGTTTACATATCTAAACTTGTTCGGTTGTGTTATCCTGGTTTCTAAACTTGAAAATCTCCCATATAGGTCTTTAAACTTGTTCTGTTGTGTCATCCCGGTCCCTAAAAAACTTGTTTTCAAGTCTCATCTGGATCAAAACAAGGCGAATCTAAAAACTCTATATCGAAAAAAACTCATAACTTTTTTATACGAACTCAAATGAAAATAAACTTTATATCAAAATTATAGTCAGCAACACGATCAACTTTGTATTCAAAAAGTTTTAAAATTAAAATCATTTAGGATCCCAAAATATTTTTTGTAAGTTTATAGATTTTAAAATTTAAAATTTAAAATTAAATGTTGTGAAACTAAACGACTTTGAATTTAAAAATTTCAACTACAAAGTTATAGATCACATTAAGGGCTATAACTTTGATATAAAATTTGTCTTCGTTCGAGTTTATATGAAAAAGTTATGCATTATGTTTTGATATAGAGTTTTTAGATCGCTTTGTTTTGATCTAGATGAGACTTAAAACCAAGCTTAGGACCAGAATGACATAATTAAACAAATTTAAGGACCTAAATGAGTGATTTCTATGTTTAGGTGCTGGGATAACATAGCTGAACAAGTTTAGAGACTAGAACGACATAGACAAATAAGTTCGAGGACCTAAAAGATCGATTTGCATGTTTAAGGACGGGGATGACACGACAGTACAAGTTTGGGACCGGTGGTAGACTTTACTCATTAAAAAATAACTAATTGCACAGTTTACATGTATTTTACGAGACGAATATTTTAAACCTAATTAGTCTATGATTAAATACTAACTGCTATAGTTACAAATGTGCTACAATACCCAAAAGCTTTTCCTTTCCCGAACACTGAAGCCTCAGTTACATCTTCCATCTAGATGAAACTACTCTTTGCCCTCACTCTTCATAACTCCAATGCCATGTCGTTATCTTTTTTCCCTTATGTGACCTATTGTGATAGAATCCCCTATGTTAGTAACAATAAGGTACGCCTTTGGATTTATGATATATCTAATTCGAATGGCTTGGATTAAACCATAAAGTCAATATTTTTATTTAGTTAATAAATAGTCAGACTAATAAATTAAGAAAAATAGCAATTTGAAAAATAATAGTTTGATCTGCAAATAAATTGAAAAGAAGATACCGAATGAAATAATACATAAAAATTATATTAGTAAATAGCTATAGTCAAAATTCAAAATACTAAAATATATAATAGTTTGATTTCCCTATGCTAAAAACACATAAATAAAAGTTGGTGTTTTACATTAAGTAAAGTTTTAAAAAAGTCATCTCCCTCACTCTTAAGGTTAACAACAACTGCGTTGATCATATTGATCAAGATAATAATGGTGCAAAACTATCCAATATATAGAAAAAAATCCAATACAAATGGAACAAGTATGAAAACACATAATAGCATACAGAATTCAATTAGAGTTTGTGTTGATGAATAAAACCCGGAGTCCAACATGAATGGAAAGAGGACAACTACAATCAAATAATCAAATAAATAAAACTATTTAAAATTGGTTTCACATAAAAAAACACAAAAGTTATAATGAAAAATAGTAACTACCGAGGGCCACTTTGCTAGTTTACTACTCCCTCCGTCCCAAATTATAAATCATTTAAAGAATCTTGAAGAGTCAAAGTTTTTCAAGTTTAACCAAATTTATATAGCAAAATAATAACATTTTTGTTACCAACCAAGTAGCATTATATTCTTTGTTAGTTATATTTTCATAGTGTACCTATTTTATGACATAAATCTTTATATTTCTCTCTATATTTTTGGTCAAACTTAAAAATGCTTTGACTCTTTAAGATTCTTGGAATGACTTATAATTTGGAATGGAGAGAGTACTGTTTATGTCCCTAAATAACTGTCATTTACGCTTCCCGAGAAATAACTTTGACTAGATATATATTAAAAAATATTCATATTTAGTTTTTTAAGAAAATTATTTGGAGATATAAATGTTGCAAGTATTTTCTACAAATCGAATCAAACTTGTGGCACGTACATCAATGACGACAGATGATATCTAGAGACGAAGGGGGTACCTTTGTAAGGCGCATATGCATATCAAGATTGAAACTCCAAAAAATTATCAATAAAATGGCTAACAATTTTGAACCATAATATATAAAAACTTTATACGATTAGTTTTTGTAATCAAATATACTATTCAATTACTATAAGGGGTTGTTTGGAGAAATTGAAATATACTTAATAGATTAGGTTATTTGGCATGGAATTTGTCATTCTTATATATGTCTATCTTAAATTCATAGAGTGGGATACAGAAATTAATTCTATAGATCATCATGCTATATGTTTCTACTTTGCAACTTATAATACGCTCTTTAACTCGCTCCCCTATGGTAAAATATAACACATAGTACCTCTCTCATATAGCTAACATATACAAATATAATTCATATATAACTATATTAACTTAATTAATATGTATATCTAAATTATGATTACTAAAATAAATTCAATTCTAAAGGTCCAAATGGGGCCTAAGTTTATAAATAAAAACAATGCAACATAAAATAAATAAATGATTAAAGTGTACTTGTTGAGAGATCACGAGTCTTATAAAAGAAAATGGAGATAATATATACTGACTACCATGGCAGAAGTGCAGCACAGAGTAGTTGGCACGCTAGTACCTTCGATTTATTTATTCTTGTGTTGCTTAAAATCGTAGAGATCTTCCATGCACGCAATTGACTAGTATTACTTAGTTTTTCTAAGCATATACTATAAATAAAGAATACTGGAATTATAAAAAATCATATCAAACCATTTGTCACGATAGGCGGCGGCGTTTGGCCTAGACCTGATGGTGAGCACTTCTTTGATTCAGCCGAAACAGACAACAAATTAAGCTAAAAGTTTTTATATATATATATATATATATATATATATATACTACTATACTTGCCTCGATGATGTCACCGACGCTGACAATGAGTGCGCCGTCGAGAGGTTCAACGGGGTGCCATTTGCCATCGTCCATCCTGATTTGCAGGCCCTGCACGTCGTTGACGTGGAGAAGCAGCGTCACGGCGCAGGCGTCCGTGTGCGGCGACAGGCCGATCACCTTGTCGGCCTGCCGGCACGGTGGGTAGTACGTCATCTTCATGGTCTGCGGCTGGCCGGCGAACATCTCCTGGAGAAGCTCCGGTTCCACGCCCATGTCCGCGGCCATGAACCGCAGCAGGCACCACACCACCTTCGCCGCCTCTGCCGAGTACCGATCCACGGAGGTCCTGATGCAACGGAAACGGAGGCATCAAATCAAAGTCGCTAAAAGCTCTGTATAGCTGATCATCGGGAACTCGATCCGGTCGATCAGAGAATGAAACATAGCGTGGGCTCGGCCGGCGACCTGAACGACGGAGGGTGGACGGGCCAGAAGCTCATGTCCCGCGACTCGACGGGGCGGAGCATGAGGTACATCATGTCCGACCAGTCAAGCTTCTGAGCCTCGGAGAAGACGAAGGCCTGGCCGTAGCCCTCCAGGCCGTCTGGTAGCTGCGCGTACACCTTCTTGGCTTCGAGCGGCAGCCTGAAGAACTCGGCTATGTCTCTCCTGACATCCAAGACCACATCGTCCGGCACCCCATGGTTGACGAGCTGCATGCCGATCTGTCAGTGACGCCGAGAACACCTACCGTTTGCATACATGAGGACACACCTGTATTCTCGTACCTGAAAGAAACCTTGCTGGCAGGCAGACCCGAGCACTGCGAGCTCCTCCTGCGACGACCTCGGGTCGAGCAGCCTGCCGAGATCGACGACCGGGAGAGCGCAGCCGGCGACGACCACAGCGTCGCTGGTCTCCTCCGTCCTGACATACCGTGCGGGCACCAGCTCGCCTGATTGGTTCCAGGTCTGCGACAGAGCCTGCACGTTGGGAACCTGCAGATTCCCTCCGGCGGATTTCGCGTGCGCCATGGATAATAGTGTTGGTTCCTCTTCTTCCTGCTGTAAACTTGTCTCTGTACGATATAGATTAGAGTAATCTCTCTCACACACACACATTTACAGTAGTAAGTACTACTTATTTCTCCAATACACACAGGAGAGAGGAGTAAAAAGAACTATAAATCCTAGTCGTCAGTCAAACAAAGATATATAAGAAAAGGCCCACATTTGTGTGGGTGGGTCAAGCAATCGATCGAGCGCCGACGGGGACATAGATCACGATAGACACTAACAATGATCTATGTGCAAAGACCACCATCTTATTTTTCCCCTAGAGATTGGACAACTCAGCCTGTAAACTAAATTAATTTTGAAAAACTTGCCATGCTCAAAACTGTATTTTATGGGCACTATCATATTCCCCGCGTACAGACCAGTGCACACTCGGACAGTTCACGAGGATGTGGCTACAAACTTAGCAATTTTCACAAACGCGATAGTCCCAGGACAGTCCAGTGTCTGTCCAGACAGTCCGCGCTAGATAGAATGGGAATGATGCTCCGTACCCATAGTTTTTCTCTAGTCTAACTTAATAAACTAAATAGAAAATTCATTATCTCATTTTTATTTAGTTTATTAAGTTAGACTAAAGAAGAACCGCATGTATTCATTTGGAATATCATCCCCATCCTTAGCTAAATTGCTACATGCACAGAAGTTAGTTATCCACATTTTAACACCCTTATTAGCCCTACATGCTAGCAAAACATATCTCCATTTTTTTGATTGAATCACATGAGCACTCTCTCTCTCTCTTATTCTCATCTTCACTACCCGCAGTTCTTCTCTAGTCTAACTTAATAAACTAAATAGAAAAGTTATTATCTTATTTTTTTTATTTAGTTCATTAAGTTAACCTAGAGAAAAACCGCAAGTATCCATTTGGAGTACCATCCCCATTCTTAGCTACATTGCTACATGCACACAAGTTAGTGTCCATATTTTAGCACCCTGAGCCCCACGTGCTAGCAAAATATATCTCCATTTCTTGGATTGAATCACATGAGCACTCTCTCTCTTACTCTCATTTTCACTACCCACACTTCTCTAGTCTAACTTAATAAACTAAATAGAAAATTCATTATCTTATTTTTTATTTAGTTCATTAAGTTAGACTAGAGAAGAACCACGGGTATCTATTTGGAGTACCATCTCCATCCTTGGCTACATTGCTATATGCACAGAAGTTAGTTGTCCACATTTTAGCACCCTTAGCCCGCGTGCTAGCAAAACATATCTCCATTTCTTGGATTGAATCACATGAGCACTCTCTCTCTCTCTCTCTCTCTCTCTCTCTCTCTCTCTCTCTCTCTCTCTCTCTTACTCTCATCTTCACTACCTGCAGTTCTTCTCTAGCCTAACTTAATAAACTAAATAAAAAATTTATTATCTTATTTTTTTATTTAGTTCATTAAGTTAGACTAGAGAAGAACCGTGAGTATCTATTTGGAGTACCATCCCTATCCTTAGCTACATTGCTATATGCACATAAGTTAGTTGTCCACATTTTAGGACCCTTAGCCGCACGTGCTAGTAAAACATATCTCCTTTCTTGGATTGAATCACATGAGCACTGATATGACCAGCAAAAGGACCATGGAGAAGAAGATCATAGGAGGCCACAAGTGCTGGGCATTGAAGAGGGAGGAGCCCTCTCTCCCTACGAAGAAGAAGCTATGAGGGGATTTCAATGAAGAGAAGACCAAGGGGTGGATCCAACTTATTTCACTCACCAATAATCTCTACAACACCTCCTCCACCCTTTGGTAAGTTGATTTCAAGCTCAAACACTTAGAAGCACCGTGGATTAAAATTAGGTGTTCATCACCTAGGAAATAGCTCGAATGAACATTTGTTGAATTAGATGCAATTGAGCTAGATTCATCTAGCTAGATATGCTCTATATGTGGAACCTTAGAAACACCCTCCCTCCCCCACAACACAGCTTGCACATGCACAAACCCTAGAGTTGGATTTCTTTTTGAACTGAAGTCCTAAAATACATGAATTGTGTTCCCACAGACTATTGGGAGGAACACCGGACAGTTCATGAGAACACTCACTCAGCATAAACACTTAGTTTCCACAACACTTGTTCTCGCGGATCGTCCAAATGATCAATCTAGTAAAACGGTCCGAGAGAGCAGACACTTAGAAATTTTCTAGATGTTCCTATGGACAGTTTCAGCGTTTACACTTTCACACATCATTGCAAAGCATATCATAGGTTTCTCCAACAATTACGATTGTTGCCTTGTTGGCAAATGTGAGCACTAACAATGATGTAAGAGTTTGGTCTTAATTCTCGACCGAGCAACAGACAACTAGTTTGTCAAGAATCAATAGCTCTGATTCTTTTCTTAGGCCAGTCTCAATGGGAGTTTTATTGCTCAGTTTTCAAAACACTTGTATTTTGCAAAACAGTGCAGAATAGTTTCATCCCCCATAAAACTATCTATACTTCTATGAAACTCTCATTGTCTCTCTCTTCATCAATATAGTGTCACATCAATATATTTAATGTGCATGAAACCTCCATTGAAACTGACTTTATTTTTCTAGCAGCACTATAGGCTATTGGGGTTGCTATGATTTTTTTATCATGACCGCAACTCAACAACATGTCAGAGCAACAGATAACTGGTTGTCAAGAATCTATAGCTCTGACTCAGTATTATAGGTTGTTGGGGTTGTGATTTGTTGTCATGACCTCAACTCAGCAACATGATGGCATTAGCATTATAGGAAAATGATCGGTGGCAGCTTCCCCTTCATCCTACGCCTGTTCGACGTTGATGATCTTGACTACACTTCCATCTCATGTAAGTCAAGGGATCACAACAGCAGGGAATGTTCTAATTAACCTTGCATGGCCAAGTCAGCAACGCTAGAGAGAGAGAGGATGAGAAAACAAGGCCAATATCTAGAGCATCACGCATCCAAGCACGGCCGTAAATTATAATGTGTATTTAGTTTGAGAAATGAGGTGGTCTATCGTCTGTTCATTCCTCATTTTTTTTGTTTTGTTTGCATAAAGGAATAGGTTGATGCATCGTCACCTCATTTCTCATAAACTAATAATTAATACTAGTACGAGAAATGGAGTCATTCTATCAAATTTGAGAAATAAACTCGTGATACACCACCTCATCTAAGATTGAGTGGCTCCTCAAACAAAACACACACACCATTGGTAGCACATCCCTATGTCTAATTTGAATAAGAATATGATCACTTAAATATATTAGGAAGCCAAATATGCAATTTCTTAGTTGGACCTAGACAAGAGACTCATGCAATACTTGACTCACGTTAAAAAAGGAAAACCAACGTATGTGCTAAGACTACCATCCTTCCTCCTGGAATGCAAATGCCTTTCAAATTCTATTATTAGGCCAATAATGTCGATTACTTTAAAATCAATACATGGCCCACTAAACAAGCATAATACAGCCCCTTTTTATCTGCATTATTTTGTATCTATATAAAACCTAATAAAGATTTTTCTTCATTGAAAACGACGTCCGCCAGCGATCCCAGAGTTGGAGATTGCCCTCTCAATATCCTCCCACTCTTCTCATTCTAGAGATACACAATGCAGTCAAGACGAACCCTGAGTTGAAATCTAAGTCTATAAGGATTATTGCTTTATTTTGCATCTAGTATAACATAATCAATCTAAAAAAAATATTGTAGATACTATTTGATTTATATGATATAGGATTTAAGTTCTTATTTATTCTCAAATACGGAGTATTTTAATGAAAAGACTTGATAATTACTGTGCTTAGAATGTCCATTTTAAAAAAAAAATTCTCATTTTCATCCTCTAGTCTACAAATATTAATGGGAGGGTTATTCGTCTGTTCCACGATTCACCGTCCCCAGCTAGCCGGCCAAAATCGGGCTACTTCAGACAACTGCCAATACTTTTAACGGGCACTGTATCCTCTTCCTAAATGGCTTCAACAAAATCACAACCAAAATATCACCAATCAACTCGTGATAATTTACAACACTAGTACTCCGCAAAGGGTATTTTCACCTTTCAACAGTTTACACTGTACAGGGCCAACGGCAAGGGGGGCATACCGGACAAAGGTGATTCTGAAGCATATGCAAGATCAAAGGGGACACAACGTGGCTATGGTAACAGTTAAGCCCAGCCATCTAATTATTCAGTGACACTCCTAATCTCGCCATGGATTTCCAGCCTCGTACCCACTCCAGTATTACTGCATAGCAGCACAAGCACAAAAATGTCATGTCATATGTATCAAGTCTAGCATAGATCGGTGCAATAATAAATAAATAAATAAACCAACTGGTACGAGGCGACATATTTTGGACTTTCTTCTATGTACATCAAATCTAAGGTCAGTCTCAATGGTGTTTCATCAAAGTTTCATGGACATTAAATATGCTAATGTGGCACTGTATAAATGAAGAGAGAAGTGATAACAGTTTCATGGGAGTAGAGAGAGTTTTATGAAGATGAAACTCTTCTACACTGTTCCCAAAATGTAAATGCGTTAGAAACTAGGTCATGAAACCCCTACTAGGGATGGCCTAATATAAACTGAAGAAAAAAATAAATAGAGCAGCCTACAACAAACTTCAAATCAACCCTGTACTACCTTAGAAGGTAATGCATATATGTGTTATATTTTCCAAATTCATAGGTATGGCAGGATATAATTGAGAAGCAGCAATAAGTTTTAATATACTGTTAGGAGCAATATAGCATGCAGGATCAAATAGAAAAGGGGTGTCGCACTTTAGAGCTGCAGGGGAACTGTGGGAGCTTATAGCTGCAACATTTTTCTTGTAGAACTGGATGGAGATAAGACCACCATGCATTCTGACTGATGATATAGATGGCCTATGAAAGCTTATGCTCGCCCCATGCCTTGAGAAAACCCCTGTATAATTAAAGGCAATGAGTTTTAGGCAGTCTTATTTCTGACATAATCACTTTGAGCTAAAATGGTCTAACGACTTACAGTGTTTTATTTCATCAGCAAGCCTGTTCATTGAGAAACATCAAATATTACATAAAAATCATTGAAGCTAGACCACAGACATCAGTAAAACACACATGGCACAATTGTTCTAGGGCAAATAATAAAAAGAATGATAAACATGGATGCAATTGTAACATGAACACAGTTGTTACAAATGGGTACATGTGAAGGTGTGGTAAAAAGACAAATAAATAAGTGGAACTGACATGCTATCATAGATTCATAGTATCTGATCAATACATTGCAAGTGTTATTATACACTTGATAGGATATATAGTTAGGTATGAACTACCAAACAACGTGTTTTTTCTCTATGTTTCCTGCATGTGTACTGCCAACTTATTAAGGAAATAAAATCTTTTGATAGACACAGGAAGTAGAATTCTGAAATGGGACCAATCATCAGGCTCAATTATATAAATCAAAATTGAGAACAAGACATCTCTCATTTGTTCTTTTTGTTTCATGTTTAAGGGTGGGAAAATGCTCCCCTTGTATTTGCCAATATAGAGTTTAAAAGGTGAAGGGCTGCATATTCCTAAAGAATATCTACATCATTTAGCCTATGCTCCATTTTGCAAGACCCAATCTCTTTGTTCATTGAACCTAAAAGCAAAGAGGGGGTAGCACATGATACGAGCAAATTCAATGCAGTAGCAACATACACTAGTTTAGTAGGGTAGGAGCCCAGCCTCTATTTTAAGTGTTCATGAATCAAAATAAAATAAAATAAAATAAAAATGAACAGGTGAAACCCAAGAATGCATGCAATCAACTTTTCTTCACAATCAATAGCACACATGCACAGTACCATTATGAGCTAGATTGGGAAAAATGGCAGACAGAGACCAATCCCTTGTCAAGGAAATAAGGATTGTATCTTCTTGCTGGATTATAACAATCACAATAAGCCTACTTATAGAGGCTCTTTGAACAAAATGTAAATAACATCGGTCGAGATAATATGTTTATTAAGAAAATAAGTAAGATGACAAATACGAAATAACTAATTCTTATGTCAGGATACTAATGAATTGTTTCAGGAAAAATTGATACTCTTCTTGAGGAAGATGAACCCAAATAATATCCTTGAGGTAGGCTATCAGTACAGGACATGCAACAGCCATGCTTACATGCATAAACAGTAACAAATCATACTACTAGATTTATAGTAAATACCATAGTAAGCATTTAGATTTGTTACATGAAAATTATACTAATAGATTTGCCCTCAGAAGTACATTTATATCATTATAATTTGGGTAATTACAACATATAGCAAGAAAAGGCAACAGTCAAAGACATTTACTGGAAATAATGCTGATGCACTAAACGCTTTTGAAAAAAAGGAATGAAGGTAGTAAATGAAAGGCATCAACGTTGAGTAATGAAATTAAATTCCCTAAGAGTAGGCTGTGTATATTACCAATCAACTCAATAAACCCGTTTGTGCATATCCTACACTTTTGTTGTTTCCAGGCAAAGTCGAATTAATAAGACTGATGGTATTGGACAACAAAGATGCAGTAGACCAGTAGTACACTGAAGGAATTAGTCAAACACCATTTAATAAATATCTGACAAGGTATTGGTAAGTATAACTGCAGTGAACACCTGCCATAACGTAATGGTGATTAAGTAGGAAATTTCTAGCTCACAAAGGATGCCTCAGGAGCAACAAAGATGATTTTCTGCTATGCACAGCCAGTGCTGGTGAACAAGAATCCATTTGTGTATAGAACATAACAAATGAAAACATTTCTTATGGGTTACCAGTTGTTATACCTTGCCAAAGTATGAAGAAGCAGAAGATAACAGTAATGGTCAAAGCCACCAGGTTCCCAATGGAAGATGCTGGTTTGGAATTCTTCATCTTCTTCAATGCCTTCATTCGCTCAATCCTAGCCCTCTTTAACACCGCAAGCTCCGATAGTTCACTGATGAGCTTCTGATCAGCAGGGTCTAATGGTGGAGTAGTCGGTGGTCTTGGAGGTCGTGGTGGCTTCTTGTACCATTTTTTCTTTTCCATATCAGCAGCTGACTTATCCAAAAGCCCAACCTTGATCTCCCCTTCAGATGCCGTAGGCTCTCCGCTTTTAACAGTTGAATCTCGACAGTGTGAAGAGTAACGAGATATGTGGTGACTCTTATCATCCTTCAGTGCTACAAGATCATCCCATGAGCTGTGCGGCTTTGTCCTTGCATGCCCAGCTATTGAATTAACCTTCATCTCACTATTGTCCTCTTTGGATAGCAAGCAGTTGCCTTTCTCCAGGTCAACCAACATATCTTGGTCACATAACTCCTGTACCTTCATTAGAATGACAGGAAAATCTCCAAATGATCAAGATGTAGGAATTAGGAAAACAACCCTCCTTTCCAGCTAGAAATCAAGGAACTGCAATAAAATGGTAAGATATAAGTTAACCCATATCATAGTTAGAAATCAAACAGGGTCATCTCACAAGATATCAAACGGGGTTAACAAATTCAACCGCTCACAAATTACAAAATCAAATAACAATCATAACTCGCAGCATAGTTAAAACAAGAGAAAGATAAGGTAAACAACTTAACAAGATAAGCACAGACACAAGGGACCAATTTTCCACAAGCTAATAGTTTAAAATAAAGAAAAAAGGATCAGTAGGAAAAACTTAAGCTGAAAGGACTAGGTGGAAGGAGAATAAGTAGGAACCCAGAAGTTTCAAACCCCACCAAAATAGTGGTTGCCAAAAGCCAAAACAGCATGCCACTTATACCTGAAAAATACTTGACAACACTACCAAACTATCAACTAAAATCAACACACAAGCCAATAACTTGCCTAAAGATTTCAACACTTTCCTCCAGAAATAATTTCAACTGTTTTTACTGAACACAGCTACCAAAGGAGTTAGTTATCCAGGCAATCGATATGTCTGATCCTATATATAAGTCCATTTAGGATTGTTTTTGGTCAAACCTTTTTAGCTGTCCATCAAGGCATCAACACGTATAGATCCATGCATAGCTTTGTCCATCACGGCATCAACATGTATAGCCAAAAAGCTTTAGGTTAGGGTTTGTGTGCTCGGTTCGCACAGCAGGAAGGGAAGAGAAGGGGTGGGAATACCTGGTGGGTGCTCGTCGCCGGCGAAGAGACCGGCGAAGGCCTTAGCACCAGGCGCAGGGCGGGGGCGGCGGCGGCACACCAGTCGTCGGAGAGAGAGACGGGGGCCGAGAGAGACAGACAGACAGAAACGGAGTCGGAACGCGGCGGACGGCGGGTTGTTCGGCGCAGGACAGCGCACGGGCCTTCTCCTAGGCTCCTAGTCGTAGGGCGTTATTTTTCACACATTTCTTTTGCAATTTCGTTTTTTAATCTATCTCTCCCTTTTTATTTCCCATTTTTCTCGAATTCATATATTTATTATTTATCTCCAATGGGACAGTACCAATTGTTGTTCCTTTAATATTTTGCTCGACTTCTTTT
This sequence comes from Sorghum bicolor, assembly GCF_000003195.3. NCBI lineage: Eukaryota > Viridiplantae > Streptophyta > Magnoliopsida > Poales > Poaceae > Sorghum > Sorghum bicolor. The sequence continues at coordinate 14,213,014 of NC_012872.2, forward strand.
TATGTCTGCAGCGATAGTTTTGGTGCGCATTTGGAGATGGGAGGTTCGCTGTTCACCATGATAGAAAGTTTCCTGAATTTTGTGGCTTGTTTGAATTTTGGATTTATAATCCAATGGTGGTCATTGGATATGAAAATTCCGCCCTTTTTCTTGCTGGGATGGCTCTGTGACTTGCGATTCCTGTGAGTGAAACTTATTAGGTGTTATGGGCAGTCAATAGGTTACCAGGACCAACAGGCTGATAGTCGGTTTAGTTATCTTTATAAGTTTAGTTATTTTTGTATTTGCAATTTATATTAGTCTCAAATAGGTTATTTAGTAAAAGAAGTGAAGTAAAAGGGACATAAATATCTGTAGACACTATTGCTATAACCAAGTAATGAATTATGAAGAAACAATTCTAGTCTCCCTCAATCTCTCGAATTCTTGGCAAAGCATAAGGCCTAGTTATTCCAAAATACTCATCCCCATTACAACTTGGTATCACGAGTCTGGCGATCCTCACCTACTCGCTCCCACTCACCATCACCACCATCCGCCGCCCGATGACTTGCCTACTCGCTTCCGCTCACCATCACCACCATCCGCCGCCGCCGACCACCTGCTCGTCCACTAGCGCGACAAACCTCTGGAGTCGGCCACTTGGGAAGACGTCGACGCGTTCCGCGAGCAGTTTCTAAACTTTCAGCTCGAGGACGAGCTGGACCTCGAGGAGGGAAGAGATGTCATGTGTGGCATCCACCAGAAGGCAACCCCCGCGATGTGCGCAAGGCAGCCGAGCAAGCCACGCCCAGGGCCCATCTGGCCGACGGGCTGATAGTTTGGCACAGTTATCTTTATAAATTTATTTATCTTTATATTTACAATTTATATTAGTCCTAGATTGATTATTTAGCAAAAGGGGTAAAATTGAAGGGACATAAATATCTGTAGACTTTATTAATATAATCAAGCAAGAACAATATGACAACTTCTAATCTCTCTCCCCAGTACTCTCAAGCCTAGGCAGCAGAGGGGTAAAACCTTGCCCTAGAAGACAGATCTCGGCCATGAAAAGCATAGCCTAGGTCTAGTTATCCCATGGACCCAATGTCTTGGACTTTTTCAGTTGAGCACAGACGCAGTTGATCATCATGGCGACGCGATCCATGTCCTCTTGGAGCCAGTGCATCCCATCAGCAAGGACAGTGGTCGCAGCAGGGAGCGATCCGAAACGCAGGTGTAGCAGCTTGGTGAAGTGGTGCCACGCAGGTGTGCCCTCATCCTGCTGGACTTGGAGGAACCACAGCCAGGCATCATCTGCCAAATTACAGGAAGTCAGCTACACCTTTTCTTCCTCCATGATGCACTCTCGGTTGAAGTACGTCTCGCATTGGTTGACGAAGGCGAGAGGATTAAATTTCCCATAAAATTGAGGAAAATCCATCTGGAATTATGGCATACATGTGGTGGTGGTGGTAGGGCGCCGGTGGGTGGTGGTGGTGGAGGAGATGGCGCGACGGTTGGGAACGTGGAGCAGAACGATGAGTATCGCCAGACTTGTGATACCAGATGTAATGATGTTGGCTATTTTGAGATAACTAGGCCTTATGTTTTGCCAAGAGCTTGAGAGATTGAGGGAGACTAGAATTGTTTCTTCATAATTTATTGCTTAGTTATATCAATAGAGTCTACAGATATTTATATCCCTTCTACTTCACCTCCTTTGCTAAATAACCTATCTAGGACTAATATAAATTGTAAATATAAAGATAACTAAACTTATAAAAATAACTAGGTCGAACTATCACCCCGTCGGTCCTGGCAGCGTGTTGGCTGCCTATGACATAGGAGTCAATTGAACTGAGCGGTTTTCCTCACAATCTTTCGTGCTTGCCTCCGCCAACAGGTTTCTAATTTAGAAAGGGTTCAAATCATGTCTTCTTAAGCATCTCAATGAGAAGACCATCCCTGCATCTCAGTACTGTAATTTGTTATTAGTAAATATCATTAGAAAATCTTGCATAATTTTTAAGCCCTGATATATGCAACTTCGTTTGTAGAAACAATCAGATGGCATGTTCTGTCTTGTAGCAGTATTTTGGTACAACAACATTTTGATCATCAAGCAGTGCTCTCCGTCAAGTTGTTTCCCTAGATTGAATATTGTGCACACAGATATATACCCCTAAATCGATTGGATGTTGATGATACTTGGCTGGCAACATCATGCAAGGTCGGAAATTGTGTTTGTTCTTCTTACAGTTGTTTTTGTTCCATACAATATACTTAATGAAAAATGGGACAATTACTGAGTTGTTGTAGAATCTTTGTGATGTGTTTTTCTTGTGCTTGTTAGTGTTTGCAATATTAAATCTAGATGGAATGAAATATGTTCTTTCATTTGCTTATCACTTGACAAGAGTCTTTTGGTTAGAGAGACGCCAGATATATTAGCACTCACTGGACTTGCAGTTTGAAGAGCGCCCTAATTTAAGCTAACAATGTGACTTTGTATGTTTTATTTTTACAAACTTTATCTTGTTTTTATTTTTTCCGTAGTGTTAGCACATACATACAACTAGTTTATCTTCAATGGGACAGTACCAATGGCAAGTACAGTATTGGTTTTAAATGAGAGAAATAATGATTATATTTATTAGTTCATTGTAAATTAGTAAATGGAACATTTTTTGTATAATTTATTAAGGTTGTATATTTTTTATTGAAGCTAGAAACCTTTGTCACTATAACATAGAACAACTTCATAATCTAGAACATTTTTCTCATAAAACTATAACAACTTTCTTGAACAAGAAATAACTTCATTTTTGTGACAATTTCCAAGTGAACGTGAATTGTTTTTATGCTAAATATTTTGCAATGGTTCCTATGAACTAGAAATATTATTATGCTCAATAAAAATGATATGGATTTGATAAAAAAAATGTTTTTGTTGCACCGACAAGGACTACTAAAGAGCATCAACACTTTGATACCTCTTGACAAAACTAAGTCTTTATATTGCTCTCTTTGCATTCTACATTTTAATTTCTAAGAATTTTTATCCTAGAGTAGGATTAAAACTTAGGTTGCGAAACACTTTTATATGAGCAATTCAGTTACTTTGATATGTTTAATGCAAAAAAATTGTAAAGCCCAATTCAAACCACCTATTATTGGGAGTATTATCCTTTCAAGAAGTGTAGACATTTTGATAATAATGAAGAATAAAGTAAAGGTACATAACGGCATTAAACCTATAGGAAGCTCCAATCAAAGACAAAGGTATATGAGTTGAAATGGCAGATCTCGTTATGAGAGCAAGAGCAAAAAAAAAGCCGTGACATGACAGGATAGGAGCAAATATAGGCACCATGAGACAATTTTGCATTTAAAATAATAGTTCAAAATAACAACAATACATAAAAACAACTAGGGATGTTGCCAATCTCACTTGCGACTACGACTAGATGTCCTTATGGAACAAATAATTTTTCTTATAGATAGAACATTTTTCACTTACCCCTTTGCAGGAGAATATTTTTATTTATAAAAATAACTAAAGGTACGACCCATTTTCCTTCCCAATTGCATATGCAATAGATAACTTCCACGTAGAAAAGTGCGCATAAAACATAATTACCATGCTTCAAGCTATGGGATAGTCTAGATCTAGATATTCCACATGATAAGCACATGCAAGTTTCTATAAACATAAATAGTGTAGAAAGTTGCTACCATAAAAGCCATAGAGACTTATAGATTATAGTGTTCATGACATTCATACCAAGCTATTGTGAGTGAGTTACCAAACCCAAAGAAGTGGCCATCACTTTGTTTAGTGTGTCAATGTTACATGGGTTGTTTAGAGTTTATGAGTGCAGGAGCCTTATTTAGTAGTGAATGAAGTTGTTAAAACTATGTTCATATATTATTTTATTTTAAGATAGTTAAACATAATTCTAAAGAAATGAGAAAATACTACACACCTAATATTAATGTTTTGCCACTATAGGAAACTAACTCGACCTCGTAATCTTAGCTATGGTTTTTAATCTTAATCTACTTAATTACATAGATTACCTCAAACACACAAGTGCGTCGTGGTCCTCGTGGAGCCAGAGACAATGAAGGAAATATGAGAGTGAAAAAAATACAGACTTGACTTAATAATATCTCTTATCCTGTTCTCACTATTTCATCCCATTTGAAGTTCAGTCTCCCAAGACAAGTGGTGATAATTAGGTATGCATTTTAAACGCAATGTCTAGCCGACAAACATGGTAGTGTAAGTGAAAGCAGCGACTCAATGCTAGAGGTGAATAATTAGGGGTATTTGTTTGTGGGTGTTAAAGTTCAACAGATACTGTAGTATTTTTGTATTATTTGAAAATTAGTGTCCAATCATGGACTAATTAGGCTCAAAAGATTCATCTCGTAAATTACTCTTTATCTATGTTTTTAGTTTCGTAAATAATCTACATTTAGTACTCCATGCATATGTCCAAACATTTGATGTGACGAACGATAAACTTTACAAAGAGCAACCAAACGGGGCCAAAATATTCTCTACAATAATCTTCAAAACCAAATTAATAAATAAAATATTATAAATAGCAAAAGGCTCAACCGAAGCCAAACTAGCCGTTAGTACAAGCTGCCTTAGCCAACTTTAACGATCGACCCCACGTGGATGTCAGGGATGTCAAACCCAGTTCAAACCATTTTTTTTTTTGCTAAAGAGCTGCATAAATAGTTAATTGCTCTTCCTCTCTTATAAAATAAAACTAACTTATGTGTTACTTCTAGATATATAAGCTCCTTGACTAGTTCACATTGTCCTTGTAGCCATAAACAAGCACAAGCGTAGAAACAATGTCACGCCCAAAATTTCTATATTTGGGTTGTGTATAGAAAACACTAAATAAAATAAAGGATTTAAGATTTAATACTTAGATAGATTATTGATAATTTGGATAGGAGAAATATGATTCTCTTAAATATGTTTGTTGCATTTATGCCTCTGCATTTAATTTTATTCCATGAAAAATGATTGCCAAAGTTCATTAGATGCAAATCAGTCTTGCTCTATTTATGAAATAAAATATTTAAATTTTAATTGAAAACAAGTTCAAAATGTTATTTATAAAAGTTAGTATCAAATTTCATTTTACATAATATTTTGAAAGAATTTTGATACAAGTTTGTTTTAAAAAGAGTTGATTTTGAGCTTCAAATGAATTTACAAACAAAGAAATAAAGAAATAAACTCCCTATCTCTCCCTCTCTCTTAGCAAAATCCGGCATAGTCTCCCTCGTGCCCTCTCCCTCCTCTCTTCTCAAGCCGAGCCCACCCCCTCACCCGTGCCTCCCTTCCTCCCATTTCAGGGCCACGCAATAACCCATCCTCTGTAGCAGAAAGCCACCAGCACCCCACCAGGCCTCTCGCTGTCTGACGGTGACGGACACCAGCTACTAGCCGAGCTGAGCCCTTCCCCTCTCTCTGCCATTTGGGCACCGTACCGCCCCTCCCCCCCCCCCCCCCCCCCCCCCCTGTTGCATCCATCCCAGCTCGATTGCATGCTAACTGGTAGACTTCCCGGACTGCGCGGCTAATAGGCCTTGTTTAATTCCAAAATTTTTTGGAAAATCGATATTGTAGCACTTTCATTTGTATTTGACAAATATTATCCAATTATAGACTAACTAGACTTAAAAAATTTGTCTCGTCAATTCCGACCAAACTGTAAAATTAGTTTTTATTTTCGTTTATATTTAATACTTCATGCACACGTCTAAAGATTTGATGTGCTGAAAAATTTTGCAAAATTTTTTAGAAACTAAACAAGGCCTTAGTTGGAGTTAATACCTTATTGGTCTCATGCCAGATAAGGACCGGAGGGGGTCTCTGAAAGCTTCAATTTATCTTAAGTCAAAATTTTTAAACTTTAACTAAATTTCTAAAAAAATACTAAGATCTAGTATCAAATTAGTATTATTAGATTTGTCAAAGAACATAATCTTATAAAATACTCATTTTATATTAACATATTAATGTTTTTTCTATAAAGTTCGTTAAACTCTTAAAAGTTTAACTAGCACGGATACTAGAAATTAAATTTATTAAGGATAGAGAAAGTAATTAATAAGGTGGAGTACTAGACAAAATCACCACTAGGACCCTCGGTAGAACAGCCAGATGTGTGGATAGGATTATTAGCAAGATGATGACAGTGGGAACCAAGAATAATTGCTACCAGACGAAATGCAAATAATTATATTAAAGATAGTTCGATACATTTAACAATCTAATTTATAGATAAATAAGATAAGATAAAAAAGTGAACACAACTGCAAGCAGATAATGATAAGGTAGTCCTAACATCACGAACAACAATCCAACAAGAGCACAAAGATGACAACAACGTTCCATGCATGCATGCATTCATCAGTAGGCCAAGACCTTCTCTCCGAGCTTGTAAGACACGTACGCATCGATGCATGCATACCGGATCTGTGCCTCCTCGAGGTCATGCTTCTCCCAGTTGCTCATGGTGACACCGCGTGGCTTCTCCATGAACAGCCCCAGCACCTCCTCTGCGTAGCCCTTGAGCCCCAGCCTCCTCCCCACTCCAGTGTAGCGGCCCAGGTAGTCGTTGCAGCGGCTTTCCAAGTCAACGTGCGCCGCGCACGTGAGCCCGTAGTCGGCGTCCAGCTTCGCCACGTCCTCGCCGACGCCGATGCCGACGAACAGCACGTCGGGGTCGGCGAGGAAGCTCCTGACGGACGCCGGGACGCGGTCGACGTAGAGGAGCTGGAGGACGAGGCAGCGGGTGCCGGCGCAGAGCTGGAGGATGGCCACCTTGGAGGTCGTCCAGCTGCGGTAGTTGGGCTTCCACTCGCAGTCCAGGCCGACGATGAGACGGGCGCCACGCGGGTTCGCCGCGCGCACGGTGCGGACCCAGTCGTCGGCGACCGCCGCGTCGCGGGTCACGGTGGTGTCGATCATGGCGGAGCCGAAGTGGACGGTGAGGCGAGTGGTGGCGGAGCTGTTGGAACGACCACCAAACATATTGTCGTAGCTGCTAGTGGACTAAGAAATTGCTCTCTACGTACGGCTTTGTATAATTGTATTGTACTGTGAGTAAGGGTATGCTACGGAGCTCCCGTATTTATATACTGGTGTGAACTACGCGTGCATGCACGAGCTGATTGGTCCGTCGTCTGAGTGATTAATGTTTGGTGACAGGAATAAAACATTTCGTCAATTTGGAGGAGCGTCCAAAAACAATCCCAAAGAGTCGTCGTCATTTAATTTTTTGCATGTTACCGAGCGAGGCAGTAATTAAATTCCTATGGGAAATTGTGGGTGGTCATACTACTAGCTTCACACCTTCACGGTTTCCATGACAATTTTGACTGACCTTTTTTTTTATTTGAGAATTATGAGCAAACACAAATTTGACCGACTGGGAGAAGCGTCCAAGTCTGGGCAAACACAAATTTTTAATACGTATAAAAATTAATACGTATAGAAACTACATATAGTTCCTAGCATTGGGAGTGCCCTTAGAGCAATTTTAGCATGGCCTCTACTTGAGCCCCCCTAGCTAAGGGGGTGTTTGGGACTGCTCCACAAACTCCACCGTGGAACTAGAGTTTGAGGAGTACCTCTTTAGGTGCTCTCACAATACTTTTTTTCTCGAACTAAGTGCGTGGAGCTGAAACCGTTTGGCTAAAAAATGTGGAGCGGAGCTGAAAAACGTGGAGCAAAGCAGTCCCAAACACCCCCCCTAAATATGCAGGCTTAGATAAAAAATCCAACTCCCGTAGAGCCCCTAATATGGATCCTAAAATTTATCGGGGGCACTAAAATTCTTCCATCAGATCTCATTCTGGTTGGGCCAACACCCTTGGTGCCTCCCTGTCCGTGCTGCGCAACCATCGACCTTCTCGCTTATCGCTGCCCCGTCCGCCTCTCCTCCAACGACTACAGCTGCCCATCTGTCTCCCCTCTAGTGAGCACGGCACGGGAGAGACTCCTGCGAGCTCAGTGGCTGGCACACAGGCCCGATGGCTGTGGATGGCCGGCAGCACAGAGACCACATGGACGCGACTGCTCTCCCCTTCCCGATGGCTAGCGGCACAATAACACGGCATGGACATGGCAGTTCCTCCCTTCTCGATGGCCAGCGGCTGCATCCTCAGGCCTTAGTGGCTCCTCTGTCACGATGCGCGGGTGCAGAGCAGCGCAGTAGCCCTAGCCCCATCCGGATCTTCACCCTTCCCAGCATGAGGTCCTCCCATCCATGTCTTTTAGCCTCCTCCCTGATTCGACGCGAGCTCAGCGCGGCCTCTTCCCTAGTGTGACCCCTCCCGGTGCTATAGATGGCCATCTGGCACGTGGCCCGTTGGCACGGCCCGCAGCCCATCGATTTGGCCCAGCACGACACGGCCCGACACGGTAGCTGATGGGCCACGGGCGGCACAGCACGGTGGCCAGGCCGTGACATGGGCCGCCACCCTAGCACGTGGCCCAGCACAGGCACGACCCGACTAAATGATGTGGCACGAAGGCGGCCCGACGCCCACGCAGCACCCCACTCCCACCTCTCCAAACACTAACGCTCTCAGTCTCATTCCCCACCTCGCGCCGCAGCTCTCAGCCGCGCGCCCGTAGCTCTCCCAGCGCCGCACCTCCTCGCAGCACCACCGCCACGCCTCGCGCTTCTCTCTCGCAGTCTCGCGTCTCGCCTCTCCCAGCGCCGCACCTCTCCTCCCATCTCTCTCTGGCCTCCGGCAGCGGCAGGCGGCGTCCGCGGCGGCGCGGCCAGATCTTCCTCGCGTCCGACGACCGCCGGCGCGGCGGTGCCCTCTTGGCTCGTGCGAATGCCCCCTGCGACGACCGCCGCGACCTCATCTCTTCCCCGGAGGCCGAAGCCGCAGCGGCGGCATCGAGCACGCCGACGACTGCCGCCACCTCCCACGGCTGCCTCTCCCCCGCGTGCGCATGCTCAGCACGGCGGCACGGCGTGCTCTCGGCACGACCTTATGGCCCACGGGCCGTGCCTTGGGCCAGAGGCCAGGCACGAGCACGACAGCGGCACGGCACGGCCGGCACGGTGGCCCGTTGAGGCACGACCCCGCGTCAGGCTGGCACGGCCCGCCGTGCCGCCGGGCCGGGCCGGCACGGCCCGATGGCCATCTATACCCGGTGCAGCCTCCTCAAGCTCGCGATGCACCCCCTTCCCCCTGGCAATGCCCTCCATGGCTGCTCCTCCCGGTGTGGCCCTTGCTCTGCAGCTAGTGGCGGCCTCCTCCCGCCACCGACGGGAGCTCATCCGGTGCGGCTCTTCCCTGCACGGTAGATGAAAAAAATGAAAAGAAAAGGTAGGAGAGAATGACGATAGGGACAGCTTGTCATTGTCTACTAGAATGATTTTGGGGCTCAGATATGGGTGTTGTCGTTGGAGTTGAAGGAACAAGTTAGGCCAACAGAAATAGGGTCAGCATCCAAATTCAAAGTAGGGGTCTTGATTTAGGTACCCCTGTTGGAGTTGCTCTTAGGACAATCTCAGTGGAGATTTCATATCACGCTTTCAACGCATCTAGATTTTAGAAATAGTGCAGAAGAGTTTCATCCCCATGAAACTACCTCTACTCTCGTGAAACTCTTATCATCCCTATCTTTATTAATATGTTGCCACATTAGCATAATTAATACCCATAAAGTCTGGTTAAAACTCCATTGAAACTGGCCTTAAGGCCCTATTTGATTCCATATAGTCCTAGACTAAAGTTTAGGGTTCCAAGAACTAATGGCTAGTTAAGCTGTTGTACAAAGACCAAAACACCCCCTTCTCTTTTTCACCCTCCTCGCTTCTTGGGAACCTCAGCTTGTCGTCATTGACATGGATCCAGTTCTTTTGGTCGATGCAGGCACTAGACACCACAGCCACTCCCGCTCTGACACCGAGTAATGCTACTCTAGGTACACCAGGTGGTCCTACAAGAACAATAGTGATTGATCCATGTCCTCACACGTCAAGTACCTCCATGACACGACTGAGGAGGAGGTGCTAGCGGAGTCAAGCACGGTGGGCACATGTGGCGCATAGAGAAGTCAAAGGATGAGGAGCCTGAGCGGGAGCATAGGAGAAGAACCACGTAGATATGCTAGGGACTGCTGCCGGTGGGGAGGAAGAGGGCACCACTGCTAATAGGGTGGGTCAGAGCTGTTGGTGGGGAGCACTGTCGGGGGGAGGTGAGCACGCTGTCGAGGTGGGTGAGTGAGTTCGCGGGGTCTAGGGTGGGGGAGGGGCAATATCAAGGGATAGGGGTGTTTTTGGCCCTTTAATCCTCTTGTTGACTAGCTCATTAAACCCTAAATAATCACCTTTTAGTCACCTTGTTTGACAAAAAACTTGACTAAAAAGGACTAAAGTGGGGTGACTAAACTTTAGTCACCCCAAATCAAACAGGATGTAACATGATTCATATAATTGATCAATCATGTTTTATCAAGGTCGTATCTTTTGGTAGTTGGCATGTTTGGAGTGCCTGACGGCACATGATCATGCCTCAAATCTTATTTACTTCTACTAGAGACATAAGTCCATCTATGTTTATCTTTAAGTCAAACTCTAATAATTTTAATTATTTATATCAGAACTTTATAATATATTTTCAAAAACTATAATTTTAACCATTTAAGATAATGTGTTATGTAAAGATTTCAAGTGTGTTCAAGTGACCTCGAGCTATGAGAACCGCACATAGAGCAAGTGTTAGAATACAAAATACACCATATGTGAACTTAGAGAACAAATCCAAGGTTAAATTTGAGCTTACTTGACATATTTTTGAGATTTTTGGGCCAATATAGCTTGAGATATTGAGTAAAGTGTTTTGTATCGATGTAGTCTTGATGATGCAAGCACTTGGAATCTTGACAAGAATAGTGGTAATAGCATATATCCTTTGTTATGCACTCCAATGTGGACTATGAGTCGCATTTTAGCAACAAATGGCATAAGATACGTCGCATTCTAGTTCCACGACACACATCTTAGAAATAGGGACATGAAACTTCTCACTGACAGTTGAGTTAATTATAGTGTATTCACTAGTATAGAACACTACTATAATATTCGTTTGCGAGACGGTCATTTTGGGTTTTCCAAGGTGGGCAAAGCAACAGTCTTCTTTGCAAAGTTTGCGTTAACGAGTCTGTTGCTTTGCCTACCTTGGATAACCGATTAACGAAAACGGGTATCGTAAAATGCATGCCTCCATTAAGGGCTAATTTCGTAGGCAGATGAAATACCTACCTCCATGAAAAGATTTAAAAAATAAAAATAAAAACCCATTCACGAGGTCAGTGAGCCCATCCATGAGGCCCGTCAACCCATCGACGAACCACCGCCATTGCTCGTTGCTCGCCGTATCTGTGCAATCCTCATCGGATCCGAGCCACGACCACCGGATCTGAGACTCGCCACCACTGTGTCGTTGCCGAAATAGGCGCCCACCGCTGGATGTACTGGTGCTGAGGAGAAGCACCACTGGGACACCGACCTCATGAGCCAACACCGAGCTAACCCCCACCTAACTGTCTCCTTGGATCTGGCTAGGTCCCGCATGCCACGCCGTTGGAGGTGGAGGTGGAGGGGGCGAAGTGGAGGGAGGGGAGAGAGGGAGCACGGTGGAGTTGGAGGGAGCGTGGTGGAGGTGGAGTTCTAGCGCAGAGAGATATTTCTCATGGTGCAGCGGTGTGTATAGGAATGGGCGACCATGGACTCCAAGATCACGTGGCCTTTGATTTGGCCATCATGACTTCCACATCAATGATCTAGGGTTTTGACTAATGCAAACTCCTACGTGGGTGCCAAGGTGGTGCAAGCGCATCGACAGAACGGGTGGTGTAGTTTCTCATGGTGCAGCAGTGTGGCAGAGATCTGTGTGGGCTGGTGTGTCGTAGCCAAGCACATGGCCACTAGGAGCACACCACGTCATGGCAGTTTTGGGAGACAGGGTGCGGCGATGGTTGTTTTTCCATCCTAGGCACGGAGAACAGGGTGTAGTAGGTTTTGGCATTGTAGCACCTTTCGTGCACGAGTGCAGGGCTCTAGGTGGCAGATGGTATGAGACCCAGTGGTAGCAGCACAGCAAGGAGGCGTGGTGCGTGTGGGGTAACTCTTTTAGCGGGATGGGCTGATTTTTTGAGGTGGACCGCTTTCGTAAATTTATTTTTAGAGGTGGACAATTTTTATTGCCTCTATAAATCCATTTTTAGAGACGAACATTTTTTATCGCCTCTGTAAATAAAACAAACTACCTCGGTAATTCAATTTTGTGAGGTAGTAACTTTTTGGTGTCTTGGTAAATAAAACAACTACCTCCATTAATCATTGGGTATTTTATGAGGCGGTTCGATTTTGTGACCACCTCGGTTAATATTTGTTCAGTGTCATTTTTTTGTAGTAGTGGAAACAATTTTTACTAGCAGAAAGAGCCCTTATGTCGTCTAGAGACACTAAATAGTTGTTTCTAAAATTTAATAACAAATAATACTTTGCAGTAGATTAGTAGAGTGTGAAACTTTGATGCAATTCTATGGAACTTTCAAACAAAACAGAATAACACAAAGTTTACTACATCTAGAGAGTTGAAACTCAAACTAAGAGATGCCCAGTACCAAGTACACAAAATACCTGCACTCACAAACACACACAACCAACTAGACTTAGTGGCAAAGAAAAATATTGCAATTCAAAACAAAAGAGACAAGCGATATGTTTCATTGAAGTTTGGGTTCCCACTTAAACCCTCTATCTTTGTTGAGGTAGCGGTGCGCAACTCACAAAACTTGTGCTCGAAAACTTTTCTTTTTTTCTCCCTAGTTGATCTTATCCCTTCCTCTGCAAGATCATAAACCTCATAAACTTTCTCGTGGCTCAGCACATGCACGAGAGGCTTCACCTCCAAGAGCAGCAAATGCTTTATGAAATTGATGAAGGGTACAAGTGCTCAAGTTTTGACTAGCTCTCTTTTGCTCTCTAACTCAAATATCTAAACCCAACACTTAGATCTCACACTAATCACACAAACCTCACAAAGAGGGATTGGACAGAGCTCACATAAGGCTTAGAGAGTGTCTAAGATCATATGAAGATCAGCAGCCTCACCAAGAGGAGTGGGATGTCTATACATGTTCACCCTAAAAAACTAGTCGAAGTAGCTCTAAAACTACTTGTTGAACCTGCATGTGCGGAACTTCCTCACTTGCGCGGAACCTCCATGTTGCAGAACTTCAGCACACACCTACAAAACTTCTGCAGTTGTCTAAAACAGCATAGGTCACCTCACTAAAAATGACATAACTTTTCACTGTGAACTCTCTAATTTAAATGAGCTTGGGCTTTTCGGCAAGCTTGTCCAGAGGGCTATCCATCCCAACCAAGAACAAACCCCAAGATTCCTTATTTAAGTCAAACTTCAAATATTCCTCATCGTTATCACATGACTTGTGTCATCTTCATATTTTATTATATATCTCGACATACATGAATCAATATCAATATGTCAAACCAACTCACGATTCCTTATATCCTCTTCATTTTTGGCTTGTGACCCTTTACCTTAATTTTAGTATCTATTTTCAAGATGTAAGCACAATCCTAAACAATGAAACTATATATATGCATACAGCTATGTCTCTTTCTACTTTTAAGCTTTGGATTGATATTTCTACATAATAGCATCACTCTTGATATTTTTCCTTCATTAATCAATATCAATGCATATTGTTTTTTGAAGTGTTCGTCCATACAAGCAAACCAATATTTAGGGCAACTTATATCCATTATATATTGTCTCTTTACTCATTTGATCTTTGTTGGTATTTCTTCACTTATGCATTCTTGACTCATTCTTCAACACCAATAAACTATCTCTTCTTATTCTTGGAAAGTGAGCCACCATTAAGAATAAATCATATTCATTTCTCTTTGTCTCATTTTGCCTTATCAAATATACTTGCACCTTCTTCATTTGAGCAATAACTTGATTTTGGTATGATCATTTCCAATGAAACATATTCAAAGACTCCTCAAACTCATTAGTCCTTTAATTGTTTTGTAATCCACCGAAAACTCATTGGAGGGCCTAGATGCACTTCACTAGCGGTATATTTTGATCTTGACTGAAAGTGGCCAGTGTGAGAGGCCATTAGAAATGGGTAGCTAGCACTGACATCAGTTTTTGAGAACCACAAGTACAACACACAGTGCAACACATATCTTCATTGGCAGCAGCTCTATACCAATCACCAGTGTAAGAGAATTTATACTTGTATTCTAGTAGAAAGCCCAATGGAGGACCTAGGAAAGAAACTACCCTTGTTACTAAGTAAACAAAAAAAACGAAAAGAAAGCACATGTATACCACATTCACGTATTAATCACAAATTATTGCAAAATAATGACAAAAAAATAGCGTTGATACCTCTAGCATGAATGATAAATGTTTTGTTTTTGCACCAAAACAAATTACACAAAGGCCTTGTTTGGATCCAGGAGCTAGAGCTAGTTTATGTTAGTTTAGGCTTAACTAGCCCAAAAATAGCCAAACAGAAAGGCTAGAGCTAGTTTTTTGCAACTAGCCTACCGAAAAAAACTATCTCTTTTGGGCTAGTTCTGGTTGAGCCCACGTTAATTCCTTTTTTCTTCAACTTAGGCCACACGGGATCGAGCTTATCCTCTTCCCTAGCGATCAATCTGCCGCACCGATCCGCCACATTTATCGTTATTCTAACCCTTACATCCAAACACGTCTTCAGCTAGAGCTAGTTCTGGGCTAGTCCTGGGCTAAAAACTAACTCTAACCTCTAGCTGAGTTAGAGTATCCAAACACGGCCAAAACGGATCTCGGCAGAGTTTACAAGTTTCCATTAGTGAGTGATAATGTAATTATCATATATGCCTTAAATGTGGTATATTACAAGAATACATTTAATGTAGTGATCATATGCCTTAAGCATGTAATCAATTAGCATAAGAACACTTCCACCTCGCTCTCTACCTTAGCAAAATCTTGCCACCGCGCGCCATAGCCGTAAGCCCGTAGCTAACATAGATTTTGGGCAGCAGGTCACGCCATGCCAGCAGCGTCCTCCTTTTCTCCTTCCATTAGGTCTTGGGGCAGGGATAACTGGGGAAGCAACAATGTACCTTAATTTACTTGGCAATTTGATTCAAGGCGCTTGGCCACTAATGTCGTCGTTGGTTGTTGCTGCTAGCTACTGCTAAAGTTTGGATAGTGAAAGACAAAATAGAGAGAGCGGAGCGCTATATTCGAGCACAGGGCCATTATTCGACGATTGTTCGCTAGATTAGAATCTAGTGAACGACAAGGTAATCCTATAACTTTTATTTTTTGAACAAATGTTTCCACGACTTTCTATTTTTAGAAAGTTACAAAGTTATACATATGACTTTTGTCTATAAAATTTTAAGGGACATAACTTATTACCGCAACAAAAAACAACTTTATCAATATATATTTTTAATGATATTTTACAAATAACTTATATAATGATTTTTTACATAACCTTTGAAGTTCAACTTTAGCTCATAAGTATTAGCAAGCACGATCATTGGGATAATATGCCTTCCTTTGGTATACTAGCGATCAAACGAATATGTACATAATACATTAAAGAATTCTTAGTTCTTACATTCGATTGCAAATCTGCAAAGAAAAACTAGATTCACTGCGCCTTGTTCATTTGACAGATAAGCCGTAGCAGAAAGGACTGTTGGCTGATTTATTATGAAAGAAAAATACTGTTGAATTACCGGCTGATTCGACTAATAAACTCAAACGAATAAGCTATCATCCCAAGTTCTCGACAAAGGTAAAACATAAATAAACTAATAGACTGTATACTCTATACACCGAGCTAGATTGAAGTATGTCAATAAAAAACTGTTTTTTTTCTCTCACGGACATATGCTCCTATCTCCATTGTCATTAGATTCGCATTGGAGATAGAAGCATAGCCTCGAGAACATATTTAATTTTTCGACGTACGGCCGGGATAGCACAACACACTAACTTATATGTTGACGCACGAGACCGTTGCGACTTCCATCTTATAAATGAAAGAGTTGGAGTAGTCGAAGGAGATGATCTCGCCAGGGCCGATAGGTCCACCATTCCTGACTAGGCAGTCGCCGTACGACAAGCGCCGGAAATCGCTGGGATCGACGAGCTCCGTGGAGGCGAACTCGCCGCAGGAGACATGGACGTCGCGCACGGTACAGTCCAGGCACGTGTTGGTGATGGTCACGCTGTAGAACGGGACGCCGTTGGGCAGGCTACCCGCGCTACCCTGCGACACCTCCACCACCTCCTCCGAGCAGAGGTCCGCCGACGCCGCGAACGCCACAGCAGCTGCTCCTCCGCGAGAGTTACCGCCGGCGGCTGATCGATACATCAACACATGCATGCATTCAGGAGTTTACATAACAGCAGGGGACGAGCCCAAGTAGATCAGCAAACTTTTCCGAATCCAAAAGGGAAAAAAGAAAAGAAAAAGGAAAACAGGTTGCTAATCTGTCTTACCCCTGGCGTCGTTATTGAGCAGCTTCCGGACGTGCACCGCCTGATACTTCACCGCTACGGTGGGCGGCGGATGACAAGACACTACTCCAGCTGCTCAGTGATCAGCAGATTGTTTGGTCAGCCATTGCCGTGCATATCATGCAACAGAAGATCGAAAAGGGTCATCACTAATAATGTTTTGACGGACTGATAAGAGAGCAGCAAGTACAGGACGTACACAGACCTTGGCCAGACAGGAGGAAGAGCAAGGCCATGAACACAATCGCGACAGCAGATCCCTCTCGAGGTCGAGGGCAACCCATGCGGTCGACGGCGCGGCGCAGAGCGAGGTGGAGGACGAGGCAGCGGGTGCCGGCGCAGAGCTGGAGGATGGCCACCTTGGAGGTCGTCCAGCTGCGGTAGTTGGGCTTCCACTCGCAGTCCAGGCCGACGACGAGACGGGCGCCACGCGGGTTCGCCGCGCGCACGGTGCGGACCCAGTCGTCGGCGACCGCCGCGTCGCGGTTCACGGTGGTGTCGATCATGGCGGAGCCGAAGTGGACGGTGAGGCGAGTGGTGGCGGAGCTGTTGGAACGACCACCAAACATATTGTCGTAGCTGCTAGTGGACTAAGAAATTGCTCTCTACGTACGGCTTTGTATAATTGTATTGTATTGTGAGTAAGGGTATGCTACGGAGCTCCCGTATTTATATACTGGTGTGAACTACGCGTGCATGCACGAGCTGATTGATCCGTCGTCTGAGTGATTAATGTTTGGTGACAGGAATAAAACATTTCGTCAATTTGGAGGAGCGTCGTCCAAAAACAATCCCAAAGAGTCTTCGTGATTTAATTTTTTGCATGTTACCGAGCGAGGCAGTAATTAAATTCCTATGGGAAATTGTGGGTGGTCATACTACTAGCTTCACACCTTCACGGTTTCCATGACAATTTTGACTGACCTTTTTCTTTATTTGAGAATTATGAGCAAACACAAATTTGACCGACTGGGAGAAGCGTCCAAGTCTGGGCGATGCATGCCTGGGTTGATGCGTACTGTACGTGTCCTACAGGCTGGGCGCCAAGATATTGTTAAGCCACTGATAGAACCCTCGGCCTCTTTGGCCCGTCGTGCTACGCTACCGCTGCCTGCTGAATATGGTCTGGATCTCTGCTTACCGATGGCTCCTACCAAAGCTTCAGCTTTCCCACCAAAAATAAAAACCAAAAAAAAAAAACGAAAAAAGCTTCAGCTTTCAATGGCACGCCTAGTATAATATCCTCAGGGAAACCAATCTTATATTTAGGCCAGATTCAGTAAAAAATTAATATGAAATATGATTATTTATTATAGTGTTACATTAGCAAAAGTAATAATATGGCATAAAAATTAAGAGCAGAGAGATGATGAGTTGTTTATCTCTACTATAAAACCTAGCTGACACTATTTTTTTTTGTGAATGAAATTACAACCAAACTTGCATTGAGAGCTCACCATTGCACGTGTTTTGGCCGATGTCATGCAACTGACATGCTCATTGGAACCACACGTCTGAGATATATATATATATATATATATATATATATATATATATATATATATATATATATTGTAACACTCTAAAAAAATTGTTTCCTTAGAAAATAGGGCTAAAATAATTTATTTATGAATTTTTGTGCTCATAAGAATATAGGAAGAATAATATTTTTCATTAAAATAAAATTTATCATAGGATTCGTAATCTGGTTGTGCATTCATGCTGGAGAATTTATTTTTTTTTGAGATGAGTGTATTTGAACCTAAGATTCAAAATGATTTTGGAAAACTGTTTTGGAAAAGAAATTAGAAAAAAAGGAGAACCTCTCCCCTCTCTCTGGAATTCGGCCTCAAGGCCTGCTCCTCTCGGCCTCGGCCCAAGTCTGCAGAGCTGCGGCCCTTTTCCCCAGCCCAGCCAGCCGCCCCCCCTCACCTCCTCTCTTTTTCCCTCCGACTGACAGCCGGCCCCATCTCCTTGCTCACTGACCGGTGGGACACTTTCGTCAGCGCCCCTTCCTTCTTCTTCTCACGTGTTCGAGCAGGACGCAGCGCCAACGTCGCCAATCCCTGCGTTTTCGGGATTTCTTGCCGATTTCGTCGAGCCGAGCCCTATAAAGTCTCGTGTTTCCTCTCTCGACCCCCTTTTCCCTATCGACGCGCTCGTGGAGCCACCCTAGCGCCGCAGCACCCAAAAACGGATCTCGCCGAGACCGAGCGTTCTCGCTTCCGTGGCGAGCTCTCCACACTCCCTCTCGGGCCAAACCGCAAGCATAGGTGAGTTCGGGGTAAGCTCCTCCTCCGGTTGGTGAACTTCTTTCGATCCCTACCGCTCTGAATCACGAAAACGACAACTCCGGTCAGGGGCATCAATGGCGCCGCCGCCGAAGATCCTGTTCCGGCCGACCAGCCACCGCCGTTACCCTCCTGGACGGACCAGAGCCGTAGGATCTTCGATCGACGCATGAGATTAGAAGTTACCCTTTCGGGGTAACATTTGCTAAAGAGACCCCGAAAAAGTTTAGATTAGAACCCGCGGTCCCTTGACGTATTATCTGGTTTACGCTTTTCAATTCGGAAAACGTATTCTTATCGGATTAAAAAATACGCTTTCTGGTATTTACAAGTTTGCCACTGGTTTTCTTTTGGCCTTAAAATATTTATTTTAATTCCGTTTTGACCCATTCAAATTGCGTTAGGTTCGTAATCACGAGCACTACATGTTATTAATATTGTTCACTCAGTTTGAAACTTTTATTTTTGTGGTCCTAATTAATTAATTATTTATCTATAGGAAATCTTTGAAAATTCATAACTTCTACGTTTTAATTCCGATTTTCGTGATCTTTACGTCTGTGAGATCGTAGAGATGCGTAGAATCATTTTATAAACTTTTTATACTGTTTTCATATGATTGGTGTACTGTTCTAATTGTAGCCTTGTTTGCTACGTGTATGTTTGTCTCCGATTGTTTGTGTGTTGATGATCGATGATCGTGATTAGACGGTGAGCAGTTTTTGGTGATCAAGATCAAAGCTTTGGCAACAAGTAAAGACCAGCAGAACCAAAAGGATAAGCAAGAGCATTTGGAATAAGGCAAGTATAGCATTTGGATTTTATTTCTGTGACCATGATCTTGTGACTAGATTAATGTTAAGTAATAAATGATAAAAATGACTTTTTAGCCACTTGATGATTTATCTGTAAGTGATAACCGGGACAACAGTGCAACCATGAGGGCTATAATGGCTCTGACTTTAGTTAAGTATGAGTAACTTTTCTAGCTCGTTAGCGGTTACCCGTGTGGCGCAATTGCCTGCGGGTGAATCACACGGACTGACTAATGAAACCAAGCGGCCCTAACTTGTTAGACGAACCTTTGAAAGACTTCATAGTGATCCCTGCCGACCTCCCTAGGAAGGGGGTTAAGAGACTAGCTACCTCGAGCGAAAGGGTAAATCATGTCTCTTGGGTAAAGATGTGCAACCTCTGCAGAGGGTTAAAAACTAGTATACTAGCCGAGCTCACGGTCAGGAGCGGCCTTGGGGATTCTTGCATCGACGATGATGATTCTTGTGTGTTAAATATGCCCATTATTTATTATTTAATGCTTTACATTATTTATGTCACATTGATCATGAGTTTGTGGGATCTATACAATCTAGTTGCTATACTTGTTGAGTTCGACATGGACTCACTCTTGCTATTTCCCCCACACCTCAGGAGATGGTTTAGGCTTGTGATCAACCAGTCAGTTGGATCCTGTAGAGTGGAGTTAATACCCGAAGTTGGAGTTGTCTATCCGCTGTTTGTTATCAAAGGTTATCTCTTTTATATTAAGTACGTTATATATTATGCATTGTCTTTTGATATTACCCCTTATTTGTAGCTATATGTGAGATTTGCCTTCTAAAACTCACATATAGTGCATATCTGGTTTTGTCCTTAAAATCGGGTATTACAAAGTGGTATCGGAGCAATGCTAGCTGTCGGACGCAAGCCTAGATAGAAATTGGCCATCTTAAGGTTTTGAAATTGCTATAAGATCCTTGCTCTATAAACCTTGATATTTTTCTCTATACTATATCCTTTTCATTGCTATTCATCTTCACCTTGTTGCTTATTTTAAAGACTTGTTCTCATCCCCACTCCTTGCTTGGTATGCTGTTAGAACTTTTTCTTACTGTTGACGGTCCTTAAGTATCAAATTTAATTATCAAATAAATAAAGAAAAGGATCCAAATGAAATCAACATCCAGACTTAGGGTTTTATCTGACAGAATTCCACGAGTTTTGGTGTTTGTCTATTTCTGCAGGGGGTTATCAGGAAATACGGAAGAAAGGCCCGCACGTCGGGATTACATAGAGATATTAACGTGCCGTGCAATTATCTTACATCTAGAAGACTCCAGAAGCCACGAGAAGAAAGCGGAGGCCGAACGGGGCTAGAGGCAGGGCGCCCGCCCTCCTTCCCTGGGCGCCCGCCCCCTCTCTGAGTCCAATCAGGACTCTGTTTCGTGGGAGATCTCCACCGAGCTAAAGGATCAAGGATAACCGTTCAATCAATGTCGGTTTGATCCAACGACCCATATTCACTTGAAGGGACTATAAAACCAGACCCCCTGGCCCCTGGAGGAGAGAGCCTCTCAACCCTAATTCATTATTCTCAAGGGAGAAGAAGCCTCTGATCAAGATTTGAGCCACCACATCAATTAGATATCTAGATTAGCATAGCTACATAGGATTAGAGCTAGAAGGAGTCAATCTTCGATTGGTTTCCGGATCTGTCAAGAGGATTCTTGGTAATTCTCTAATTGTTCTTCTAATTGCTTTCTAATTATCTTTGTTCTTCAATATTATGAATATGACTTTGTTCTACTTCAATATATTGCTTATGACTTTGCTCTACTTGTTTATATTCAAGATTATATTGTTCTTAGTTTATCATAGTTATGTACTTGGCTTAGTTAGATTGGATCTATATACATGCTTAGGATCGTATAGCGTTTATCCATCGGATCCATGGGTAAATGATAGATATTGTGTAGGCGTGGTGCTTATACCGTATTTATCTGCGATTGTACCCAATATGCCAGATCGTGGGGTAGTTCGTGATAGTGACAGCTTCATTGATTCTTATATAGTCCCCATCTCGTGTATTGGGCTGGCAGAGCAATATAGTTATAGGGGAGTGATTGCTATGTTTCTCATTTACCTTGCTAATATCACTATGCATGGGCGTAGTCTTGTCTCACAATGATTGCTAAGTTTGCTTGCACTAATTATGATAATGCTAGACTATATAGTTGAGAATAACTTAGGAAATATTCTTGTAGTTCGTTCTAATACCATGCTAATGACTTTGTAGAGTATCTAATTGAGGTGCTTATCATATTTATTATGTGGCTAAGTTATGATCAGATTAATTATCCTTGTCACTATTCATTACTTCATATATCTTTTATGTGACACTTACCCCTTTATGAAAGAGTTAGACACAATGTTCTCAATTATATATGCAATGATAGATACTCAATCTCATATTCTATTCTGTAATCAATATTGATGATTGTTAATCCCTTCCTAGTGGTAAAAATATAAATAACGATACCTGGAATACTTCCCGGTTAAAATGCAACATCGGTATTAATCTGTGCGCTTGCAGATCCCATTCATTATTTATTTAGAAGAGCAATTGCATATTTCAATACCGCGTCTCTCATGTCATGCTGGGGATGACAACTTGGCTTAAGTGGTGTGAGGGATAGGTTTGGCATTTTTGGCACTGTTACTAGAATTAGAAAACTGTCTATTTTGGTAATGATGTTAAGAATACCCAACAAGCATTTTTAGCGCCGTTGCCGGGGAAGGTTGATTACTAATCAAGAATGGAATAAAGGATTTCGAGTCATCATTCGCATCACTAATATGATTGAGCTTATATATTCTCTCATACAGTTTTACTCCGATATTTTCTATTTTTATCTTATGCAGGGGAATGTATGAATAGAAGACATCTTCCAAGAAATTTTGTTGACAATCCCGAAGCGTTATTCAGAAGAACTAGAGCCAAGCTCAAGAAGAGATCATCAACACTTCAGCAAGAAGCTTCATCCAATCAAGAAGATCACCGGAACTTGTCTTCAGAGTTCGAAGCCATGGCGAACAAATCGATCCGTGAGTTCTCAGCTCCCACTACGGACAACATCCGCACTGGACCTGCTGCAGAGATCGATGGCAACTTTGAGCTCAAGCCTGGACTTATCAACATGGTGCAATCCAACCAGTTCTATGGGAAGGCACACGAAGATGCTAGTGCTCATCTCCAACACTTCCTGGAGATTTGCAACACATTCACCATATCAGGAGTTTCCAAAGATGCTATACTACTTCGCCTCTTCCCATTCTCACTGTTAGGGAGAGCGAAGCAGTGGTTCTACGCTACAAAGGAGAAGAATACTACGTGGGCACTCTGCTCAACAAACTTCCTGGCTAAGTTCTTTCCCATGGGCAAGACCAATGCTCTCCGTGGGAAGATTACAAGTTTTCAGCAACAACATGACGGATCTATTCCAGAAGCATGGGAGCGCTTCCAAGACTACATTCTAGAATGTCCCCATCATGGAATGGAGAGCTGGCTACTGATGCAGACGTTTTATCATGGGCTCGGCAACAGTGCCCGAGAGACCATGGATGCTGCAGTCGGAGGAGCATTCTTATCACTTACTATATCACAAGCCACAGCTCTTGTGGAGAAGATGGCGTCCAACCAAAGCTGGAATGAAGAGAGGACCCAGACACGCAAAAGAGGTGGAGGTATGCATCAGCTCAAGGAGGTTGACATGTTGTTTGCAAAGATAGACCTGCTCATGAAGAAGCTCGACGATAGAGCTGGAGATAAGAAAGAAGTTATGCACATCTACGACTCTCACATGACTTGTGAGGAGTGTGGAGATACTGGACACTCAGGCAATCACTGTCCTGAGATGCTTGAGGATGTGAACTACATCAACAACAACAACAACAACTACTACAACCGTCCTCAACAAAATCAAGGTTGGAATCAACAGAGGCCTAACTACTCAGGTAATTATCAAGGTAACAATTCTTACAACAATAATAATAATTTTCCACCTTTGAGAGAGTTAGTGTCTAATCAAGGAAAGCTAATGGATAACCTATCTAAGAAGTTGGCATCTAATGATAAAATGCTAGAAAATATAAATAATAGAATGGATAATTTCTCTACTGCCATCAAGAATCAAATTAGCTTTAATAAAATAATTGAATCTCAGTTAAATCAAATAGTTGCTGCTGTTCCTGCTACTAACCCCGGTATACCATCACAACCGGAAGGATTAGAAAAACCCCGGTATACCATCACAACCGGAAGGATTAGAATCTGCAAATCTTGTAGACATGTTTGATGCAGGTAATAATTGGAGTAACCCCGTCACTGAATTCACTGTCAAGAGAGGCGATCCAGGACGCCCCGTCATCCCGATCTCTATCGGCATGGTGGACGTCCCACAAGCACTCTGTGACTTTGGCTCCAGCGTCAACATTATACCCAGGGTACTCTATGAAAAATTCTTTACATATCCTTTATTAGAAACAACCATGTGTTTGCAGTTTGCAGATCAGACGATAAGTTTTCCAAAAGGAATATTGAAGAACCTTTGTGTCTGAGTTGGTACCTTTTATGGCCCAGCAGACTTCATAGTAGTAGATACTAGAAATGATGAGAGAGCACCTATCATCTTAGGGAGGCCATTCTTAAACACCGCGGGAGCTGTCATCTACGCCAGTGCTGCCAAGATCAGTTTCTACATCAAAGGGAGGAAGGAGACGTTTTTCTTCAGGAACAAGACTACACAAATCCCAGATCAATCCAGACGTGAATCAAGGAAGAGGACCAACAGGAGGAACAGGAACAAGCAAGTGTGGACCGAGTCAGCTAAGATGGTCACTGCAGTTCATGGAGGCCAAGATCATCAACTTAAGTCACCATTTTTGACCAAGAAGGACGACCCAGGAATGCCAAACATTTACTGCTCCATAAATGGATACAACTTCTACAAGATGACTTGCGACACCGGATCGGGCGTCAACATAATGGCCGCAGTTACCTATCGGCTCTTGTTCGGAACCATGCCCCTAAGACCAACATACATTCAACTCCAGATGGCAGATCAGACATTTCGAGAAGTTAAAGGAACAGTAACTGATGTCCCTGTCAAAATAGACGATCACTTTGTCTACACAGACTTTCAGTTTATTGACATGGGAGAAGACGAGTACGATCCGCCCATCATCCTTGGAAGACCGTTCCTCAGCACTGTTAAAGCAATTATCTACATTGGAACCAGAGAAGTCCATATGCACTTCCCCTCAGAGAAGGTACGCCGTTATTTTACTGGCCCTAACTACATCTTTGAAGAATCTAAGCAGGTAAGAAAGCGACGCAACCGCAACCAGAGGAGACAGATCATCAAGGACGGATGGGCAGACTACGAAGGAGAAGTGGTAAGGTCAGAAGACGTAGAGTTTAAACAGAATTATCCAGAGGAGACCGAAGCACCAAGTCAGGTATGGAAAGAGAAGATAATTATACATGAAGAGGAGGCGCTGCCGGAAGTACCGACTCCGCCACCCAACGAATCCAAGAACAATTGAGAAAACAGAGAGTCCCGTTCGGAGGACTTAAAAACACCGAACCCCTTGCCAAGAGGTAAACTTGGTAGTTATCCTTTCCCTTTCAATTATTTTAAAATAGTTTACTTAGTTAATCATGTTCGTACTAAAAAGAAAAATAAAAATGTGAAAAACAGTAAGCCCCATGTGAGTATACGAGTGGCATAAAACCCATAAGTACATTCACTATGGTGGCATAAAAATAAAATAAATATTTCTTTTCTGCTTTATAAAATGAAAATATAAAAATAGAGAGTAATAATTAAGGAGTCTCAACATGATAAAGGCTAGATATTTATGCTAACACTTAATCAGTTCCACAAGCTTTGTTGTCTATTTGAGTTCCACAGAATTTAAGAATCAAGAAGACTAGCAGACGGAGGACATTCTAATCGCTGTCAGAATGCTGCTGACTTTCAAATACACCTCTGCCACCTGCTAGCTACATCAAGAGAAATTACGTCAAAATTCAGCTTGGGGGAGAGCACCCCCATTTATCACGATAAGTATTTCTATCTATCTATCTTTATACTTATATTATATTTTAAATATATATAACTATGAGAAACCAAATAAAGAGTTTGTGCTTATATATATATATATCTTTTGCTTAGTGTGTTTAATAAATAAATAAAGTGGCTATGCTAATCTGTATTTTAATAATAAAACTCAAGCATGGATATGATGAATGGTTGCTCTGCCTAATTTGCACATTTTAAGTTCTCTCTCAAGTTTAGATATAACTGTTATAATTTAAAGCTTGCTCTAGACCTAAACTTGTGGGATGAAAATTTGATCTGAAGTCTAAGTTGTTAACGGATATGATATGGGAAGGTTGAGCTGCTGTTTATCTGTTCCTAGAGATGCTAGAATTCTGGAGAATTTTATCTTTGAAAATCTTTAAAATGTTGCATGATGAGTTCCTGTATGATGAGAGTTTAAATTCCTACCACAACCATATATACATGCTTGCTAGACTTTGAGCCACACATTTACTTTACTGCTTATGAGTATTGAGTGTGGTCAAGCTGTGTAGACCCTTAGGAGCTTGTCATGTGGTTAAATCAAGATTTCACTTGCACGTTCACTCATATATGCTGCTTCTACTCTGGAAGTACCATCCACATATATCCACCCATTCTCATCTCCAGAATCATCCAAAAATATTCTACTCCTAATCCGGGAGAGAATAGCCAAAAATATTTCTGTTTTTCCCTGTGAAATAAATGCTCAAGTTATCTTGTTACTACTACTTGCTATATTATCTCGAGAGATGAGTGCTCTAAAAAAAAGAGATACGAGGAAATAAAAAGGAGCAAGTGCCCGGAACCTCGAAAGAAAAGAAAGAGTGAGACGAGAGGTAAAAATGGACAAGTGTCTGACAGTAGAATTAGGGGTACAAGATACCCACCTGAGAGAAAAGAAAAGAAGAGCATCTCATTCTCTTCACAAAGTTTCAAAAAGCAAGGAAGGTATGTATCCCCTCAAAGAGCAAAAGTAGAATTAGGCTTTCACCATTGCTTTCACCATCATCACCATACACCATTCATTCGCCACACATACACATCTTGATTTGACTTAATGATTTGTTTCTTTGGATCCATGGTTTGACTATACAATACATGTCTTGTAAGTATGTATATTTTATCTCCCACCTATGAGCTCTAGATATTAAAAGCCTTATTAGAGTAGGGTGAGAGAGAAGGCAATGTCACTATGCTTTATACCACAAATACTACATATCTTGAGAGAAGACATATACCATCACTGCCTTGGTTAGGATCCAGAAATACCACAAAAGAGAGATCTGAGAGAATCGTACAAGGAATCTCTGAGTTTTATTTGAAAATCTGCAAAAACCCTAGAGCTATAGCTGATCAAGAATAAGAGACATGGCACTTGACTAGACTGTTCTATCTTTTAACTGCTCAAGATGGAAGTGACGGTTACAAGTCCCATGGTGAAAGATAAAGTAAGTAAGTTTTAAGTCTTGATAGTTTACTCTAACTCAGAGATGAGACTTTATTTAAAAGCATGTCTACTGTCAATTTTTAAAAGATATTGCAACAACTTCTAATCCATCGCTGAGTTTATCCTTGCTCAGGGACGAGCAAGAGGTAAGCTTGGGGGAGTTTGTTGACGGTCCTTAAGTATCAAATTTAATTATCAAATAAACAAAGAAAAGGATCCAAATGAAATCAACATCCAGACTTAGGGTTTTATCTGACAGAATTCCATGAGTTTTGGTGTTTGTCTATTTCTGCAGGGGGTTATCAGGAAATACAGAAGAAAGGCCCACACGTCGGGATTACATAGAGATATTAACGTGCCGCGCAATTATCTTACATCTAGAAGACTCCAGAAGCCACGGAAAGAAAGCGGAGGCCAAACGGGGCCAGAGGCAGGGCGCCCGCCCTCCTTCCCTGGGTGCCCGCCCCCTCTCTGAGTCCAATCAGGACTCTGTTTCGTGGGAGATCTCCACTGACCTAAAGGATCAAGGATAACCGTTCAATCAATGTCGGTTTGATCCAACGGCCCATATTCACTTGAAGGGACTATGAAACCAGACCCCCTGGCCCCTGGAGGAGAGAGCCTCTCAACCCTAATTCATTATTCTCAAGGGAGAAGAAGCCTCTGATCAAGATTAGAGCCACCACATCAATTAGATATCTACATTAGCATAGCTACATAGGATTAGAGCTAGAAGGAGTCAATCTTCGATTGGTTTCCGGATCTGTCAAGAGGATTCTTGGTAATTCTCTAATTGTTCTTCTAATTGCTTTCTAATTATCTTTGTTCTTCAATATTATGAATATGACTTTGTTCTACTTCAATATATTGCTTATGACTTTGCTCTACTTGTTTATATTCAAGATTATATTGTTCTTAGTTTATCATAGTTATGTACTTGGCTTAGTTAGATTGGATCTATATACATGCTTAGGATCGTATAGCGTTTATCCATCGGATCCATGGGTAAATGATAGATATTGTGTAGGCGTGGTGCTTATACCGTATTTATCTGCGATTGTACCCAATATGCCAGATCGTGGGGTAGTTCGTGATAGTGATAGCTTCATTGATTCTTATATAGTCCCCCTCTCGTGTATTAGGCTGGCAGAGCAATATAATTACAGGGGAGTGATTGCTATGTTTCTCATTTACCTTGCTAATATCACTATGCATGGGCGTAGTCTTGTCTCACAATGATTGCTAAGTTTGCTTGCACTAATTATGATAATGCTAGACTATATAGTTGAGAATAACTTAGGAAATATTCTTGTAGTTCGTTCTAATACCATGCTAATGACTTTCTAGAGTATCTAATTGAGGTGCTTATCATATTTATTATGTGGCTAAGTTATGATCAGATTAATTATCCTTGTCACTATTCATTACTTCATATATCTTTTATGTGACACTTACCCCTGTATGAAAGAGTTAGACACAATGTTCTCAATTATATATGCAATGATAGATACTCAATCTCATATTCTATTCTGTAATCAATATTGATGATTGTTAATCCCTTTCCAGTGGTAAAAATATAAATAACGATATCTGGAATACTTCCCGGTTAAAATGCTACATCGGTATTAATCTGTGCGCTTGCAGATCTCATTCATTATTTATTTAGAAGAGCAATTGCATATTTCAATACCGCGTCTCTCATGTCATGCTGGGGATGACAACTTGGCTTAAGTGGTGTGAGGGATAGGTTTGACATTTTTGGCACCGTTACTAGAATTAGAAAACTGTCTATTTTGGTAATGATGTTAAGAATACCCAACACTTACCACCTTCTGGCATCATTGGAATAGGTGTTTTAAGATCTCTACCCTTACTATAAAGAGAACGATAGTATCGCAAATTGAGTGAAGTGTGCTTAGTTGGTTTGTTATTATGCTTATGCTTGATTTGGATCTTTGTAATGATTGCAATGATCTTGTGGGATTTCTTCACAATTTCATTTAGTTTATAGGCCTAAGGCATAAGGAGTAGTGAAATAAGTAGTTGGGTTTGGTTATATCCTGTTTCTATCCCGTGCTGATTTCTGGAGCAGTCTGCAATGATTCTGGTGTATCTCAAGTTTTGATCATGCAAAGTCTATCAACTTTTTCTGGGAACAACTAGACTCCAAGATCTTTCTTTGACCTCAAGAATGACCCCCATATCTATTTTGAAATTGGAGTTATGAAAATCACAAGTTGATGCAGCTCTGCTGTCAAGAATCTGTATCAGTTTCGGTTGCTTACTGTTTTAGACAAATATAACTATAGAATTTGGAAAAGTGTTCTATAGAAAAGTTGTAGACAATTTTCTAAGCTTTCCAACAGTATAAGCTTAAACTTATTTGGATAAGTATAGCCCGAGATATAATATTTACAATTGGATGTTTCTGTTCTGTTTCAAAGTCTGGACAGTTTTGGTATTCCATACTTTCAGCCAAATTAACTTCAGAATCTGAGAAAACGTTGTATACGAAAGTTCTAGAGGATTTCCTAAGCTTTTCGAAAAGGTCAGAATCATCTCCAGATGACTTAAGTAGCTCGAGATATAACTTCTGGAATTTACTGCACCTTTGCTGAGACATTGTCAGGATGGGTATTATATTTGGCTATTTTACTTAAGCTTAAAGACAGAACCTAAGGAGGTCTTCTACATGAAAGTGGTAGAGAATTTCATAAGTTTTCTAACGGTATAAGCTATAACTCTGTTGGATTAACAGAATTAGAGTTATATGTGTTTAACTACGCTGGTGTTTTTCATATCACGAGAAAATTTCAGGATACCTGTTTGCTCCATTGCACATAAGTTCTTTGGAATGTCAAAAGTTCTCAATGTTAGTTAACCTGCCTGGAAAACATGCAAGCTACCTTTCTTGTGCCCCCTAGTTGACTTTTCTTAAGGGGGTAGCCAAAATAAAGAAGCTACAAGGAGAAGAAGTGTTAAAGACTGGAACATCTATTAGGATCACAAGTGCTTGGTAAAGATATCCTCCCATTTAGAGAATATTAATTGAGATATATGTCATTGCTGAAACTCATGGGTTGAGTGTTATGTTTATGAGGATCAGATGACACCAAAGGTCATGAAGTTATATGTACAATATGGGAGTGAAACAACTTGATTGTGATAAAGGTACCGATAATTGGAACTTAGAGATGAAACTAACCTTGGATCAAGAGACTCGGTACAGCGAATTTAAAAAACTATATGATGTGTAGCGTCTAAAAAGGATAGGAGAAGTAGTCCCTAGCGTCCCCCAATCAATCTCATTTTAAGGGGGTAGTACCCTGATATCACAGGATGATGCATTTTGAAGTGATAATCGTCTTTTGAGATATCCTATGATTATGATCATATATCCTTGCCGTGTTACTGACGTCGGTCACTTGATGACAGGGAGTGTTGTGTCTCATGGATTCGGAGCGTAATATGACGCCTCTCATGGATAGGTGGGAAGAATATGATCATCTTGCTTTTGAAGAAAGATGCTACGAGTATGACAAAGCTGAGTGTTATCAAAATAATAATATGGAAGAGCAAGTTGACAATGAATCAAATCAAAATCCACAATGACGGAAGCGTAAACGGAAAGCTCGTAAGAAGCCTGCTCTCGGAAATAAAGTACAGTGAAATTATATCAATGGAAGACTGAACAATGTGGATATGCATAACATTCAAGGAGCCACCAAAGTGGTGGGAGGCTATATTCAAGTGGACTCAGTGCTAGTTTTTGCTCTGTTTGACCGAAGTGCTTCGCATTCTTTTATTTCCGCCGACTTGGTAAAGACAATCGAACGGGTGAAGTGTCCGACGAGAAAGCCTTTGTTAGTTCAAACCCCAATGGGAGAAATACAGACAGATCAGGTTTGCTCAAATATCAATCTTGTCATAAAGAAGGAAAACTTTACTGTAAACCTCATTGTGCTAGAGTCACTCAATATTCCTTTGGTTCTTGGCAGTGGATGGTTATGTGCACACAAGGCTACCCAGTGGAAAATTTTCTTAACCGCACCATCAGAGAAAAGAATTGAGTATCAAGGTGGTCCACTCCTACCTGAGGAGGCATACCCATGCTAAGTTATCATGTCTTTGAGTTGTATAAGTCAAAAAGTTGGAAGTCAAGATGGATTTTAATCGGCTATGAATAATAGACATTTTATGGAAGTTTTGTTCACAAGTTGTGATCCCGAGACATGAGTGTTTGCTTTTGGAATACAAGTTGTGAAGTTGAAATAGATATCCAGATCTTGATCTTGTTTCTCTTTTGGAATCCGTGTCTCTTCCGAATCTCGAGGACGAGATTCATTTTAAGGGGGGTAGATTTGTAACACCCTAAAAAAATTGTTTCCTTGGAAAATAGGGCTAAAATAATTTATTTATGAATTTTTATGCTCATAAGAATATAGGAAGAATAATATTTTTCATTAAAATAAAATTTATCATAGGATTAGTAATCTGGTTGTGCATTCATGCTGGAGAATTTATTTTTTTTTGAGATGAGTGTATTTGAACCTAAGATTCAAAATGATTTAAAAATGATTTAAAAATGATTTTGGAAAAATGTTTTGGAAAAGAAATTAGAAAAAAAGGAGAACCTCTCCCCTCTCCCTGGAATTCGGCCTCAAGGCCTGCTCCTCTCGGCCTCGGCCCAAGTCTGCAGAGCTGCGGCCCTTTTCCCCAGCCCAGCCATCCGCCCCCCCTCACCTCCTCTCTTTTTCCCTCCGACTGACAGCCGGCCCCATCTCCTTGCTCACTGACTGGTGGGACCCTTTCGTCAGCGCCCCTTCCTTCTTCTTCTCACGTGTTCGAGCAGGACGCAGCGCCAACGCCGCCAATCCCTGCGTTTTCGGGATTTCTTGCCGATTTCGTCGAGCCGAGCCCTATAAAGTCTTGTGCTCCCTCTCTCGACCCCCTTTTCCCTATCGACGCGCTCGTGGAGCCACCCTAGCGCCGCAGCACCCAAAAACGCATCTCGCCGAGACCGAGCGTTCTCGCTTCCGTGGCGAGCTCTCCACACTCCCTCTCGGGCCAAACCGCAAGCATAGGTGAGTTCGGGGTAAGCTCCTCCTCCGGTTGGTGAACTTCTTTCGATCCCTAGCGCTCCGAATCACGAAAAGGCAACTGCGGTGAGGGGCATCAATGGCGCCGCCGCCGAAGATCCTGTTCCGGCCGACCAGCCGCCGCCGTTACCCTCCTGGACGGACCAGAGCCGTAGGATCTTGGATCGACGCATGGGATTAGAAGTTACCCTTTCGGGGTAACATTTGCTAAAGAGACTCCGAAAAAGTTTAGATTAGAACCCGCCGTCCCTTGGCGTATTATCTGGTTTACGCTTTTCAATTCCAAAAACGTATTCTTATCGGCTTAAAAAATACGCTTTCTCGTATTTACAAGTTTGCCACTGGTTTTCTTTTGGCCTTAAAATATTCATTTTAATTCCGTTTTGACCCATTCAAATTGCGTTAAGTTCGTAATGACGAGCACTACATGTTAGTAATATTGTTCACTCAGTTTGAAACTTTTTATTTTCGTGGTCCTAATTAATTAATTATTTATCTATAGGAAATCTTTGAAAATTCATAACTTCTACGTTTTAATTCCGATTTTCGTGATCTTTACGTCTGTGAGATCGTAGCGATGCATAGAATCATTTTATAAACTTTTTATACTATTTTCATATAATTGGTGTACTGTTCTAATTTATAGCCTTGTTTGCTACGTGTATGTTTGTCTCCGATTGTTTGTGTGTTGATGATCGATGATCGTGATTAGACAGTGAGCAGTTTTTGGTGATCAAGATCAAAGCTTTGGCAACAAGTAAAGACCAGCAGAACCAAAAGGATAAGCAAGAGCATTTGGAATAAGGCAAGTATAGCATTTGGATTTTATTTCTGTGACCATGATCTTGTGACTAGATTAATGTTAAGTAATAAATGATAAAAATGACTTTTTAGCCACTTGATGATTTATCTGTAAGTGATAACCGGGACAACAGTGCAACCATGAGGGCTATAATGGCTCTGGCTTTAGTTAAGTATGAGTAACTTTTCTAGCTCGTTAGCGGTTACCCGTGTGGCGCAATTGGGGAATAGCAGACCGTGGATTCCTGCGGGTGAATCACACGGACTGACTAATGAAACTAAGCGGCCCTAACTTGTTAGACAAACCTTTGAAAAACTTCATAGTGATCCCTGCCGACCTTCCTAGGAAGGTGGTTAAGAGACTAGCTACCTCGGGCAAAAGGGTAAATTATGACTCATGGGTAAAGATGTGCAACCTCTGCAGAAGGTTAAAAACTAGTATACTAGCCGAGCTCACGGTCAGGAGCGGCCTTGGGGATTCTTGCATCGACGATGATGATTCTTGTGTGTTAAATATGCTCATTATTTATTATTTAATGCTTTACATTATTTATGTCACATTGATCATGAGATTGTGGGATCTATACAATCTAGTTGCTATACTTGTTGAGTTCGATATGGACTCACTCTTGCTATTTCCCCCACACCTCAGGAGATAGTTTAGGCTTGTGATCAACCAGTCAGTTGGATCCTGTAGAGTGGAGTTAATACCCGAAGTTGGAGTTGTCTATCCGCTGTTTGTTATCAAAGGTTATCTCTTTTATATTAAGTACGTTATATATTTATGCATTGTCTTTTGATATTACCCCTTATTTGTAGCTATATGTGAGATTTGCCTTCTAAAACTCACATATGGTGCATATCTGGTTTTGTCCTTAAAATCGGGTATTACATATATATATATATATATATATATATATATATATATATATATATCAGATGAATTTTAAAGTAAGTTAAACTATTTTCACTGACATTATTTTATTCTTGTACATAATCTAGATAGTATGCAAGTGGCTATATTGTTCATATAGCACATTTATAGTCACAACACTAGGTAAGAATTAAAATTAAATGTTGTAAATAGTATATGAAAATGTGAACTGAAATTTTGGATTGAGAGAGGCTATTTCATGTTCTAGTTTCCACGGCACACATCTTAGAAATGGGGACATGAAACTTCTCACTGATCAGTTGAGTTAATTATATTGTATTCACCAGTATAGAACACTACTATAATATTCTTTTGCGAGGCGGCCATTTTGGGTTTTCCAAGGTGCGCAAAGCAAGTCTCCTTTGCAAAGTTTGTGTTAACGAGTCAGTTGCTTTGCCTACCTTGGATAATCGATTAACGGAAGCGGGTGTCGTAAAATGCATGCCTCCATTAACGGCTATTTTCGTAGGCGGTTGAAATACCTACCTCCATCAATAGATTTAAAGAATAAAAATAAAAAACCATTGACGAGGTCGGTGAGCCCATCCATGAGGCCCGTCAACCCATCGACGATCCACCGCCACTACTCACCGCTCGTTGTATCTGTGCAATCCCCGTCGGATCCAAGCCATGACCACCGGATCTGAGACCCACCACCACTTTGTTGTTGCCAAAATAGGCGCCCGCCGCTGGATCTACTGGTGTTGAGGAGAAGCACCACTGGGACAACAACCTCGTGAGCCAACAACAAGCTAACCCCCACTCACCGTCTCCTTGGATCTGGCCAGGTCCCGCATGCCATGCCGTTGGAGGTGGAGGTGCAGTGGGTTGGATCAGATGTGGAGGTGGAGGGAGCGAAGTGGAGGGAGGGGGGAGAGGGAGCGCTGTAGAGTTGGAGGGAGCGTGGTGGAGGTGGAGTTCTGGCGCAGAGAGATATTTCTCATGGTGTAGCGGTGTGTATAGGAATGGGCGACCATGGACTCTAGGATCACGTGGTCGTCGATTTGGCCATCATGACTTCCACATCAATGATCTAGGGTTTCGACTAATGCAAACTCCTACGTGGGTGCCAGGCACATTGGCAGAACGGGCGGTGTAGTTTCTCATGGTGCAGCAGTGTGGCAGAGATATGTGTGGGCTGGTGTGTCATAGCCAAGCGCATGGCCAATTTTGGGAGACAGGGTGTGGCGATGGTTGTTTTTTCATCCTAGGCACAGAGAATGGGGTGTGGTAGGTTTTCGCATTGTTGCACCTTTCGTGCACGAGTGCAGGGCTCTAGGCGGCAGTTGGTATAAGACCCAGTGGTAGCAGCACAACAAGGAGGCGTGGTGCGTGTGGGGTAATTTTTTTTAGCGAGATGGGCTGATTTTTTTAGGTGGACCACCTTCATAAATTTATTTTTAGAGGTAGACAGTTTTTGTTGCCTCCATATATCCATTTTTAGAGACTAATATTTTTTTATCGCCTCTGTAAATAAAACAAACTACCTCGATAATTCGATTTTGTGAGGTAGAAACTTTTCGGTGTCTTGGTAAATAAAAGGACCGCCTCCGTTAATATTTGTTCAATATCATTTTTGTAGTAGTGGAAACAATTTTTACTAGTAGAAAGAGCCTTTATATGTCGTCTAGAGACACTAAATAGTTGTTTCTAAAATTTACTACTAAATAGATTAATAGAGTGTGAAACTTCGACACAATTCTATGGAACTTTCACACAAAACAGAATAACACAAAGTTTACTACATCTAGAGAGTTGAAACTCAAACCAAACTTGTAAATATGTTTGGAGATGCCCAATACCAAGTCCACAAAATACCTGCACTCACAAACACACACAACCAACTAGACTTAGTGAAAAAATATTGCAATTCGAAACAAAATAGACAAGTGATAGGTTTCACTGAAGTTTGGGTTCCCACTTAAACCCTACGCCTTTGTTGAGGTAGCGGTGCGCAACTCACAAAACTCTCCCCTAGTTGATCTTATCCATTCCTCTGCAAGATCATAAACCTAGTAAACTTAGCTTTCTCATGGCTTAGCACATGCACGAGAAACTTTACCTCCAAGAGCAGCAAATGCTTCATGAAATTGATGAAGGGTACAAGTGCTCAAGTTTTGACTAGCTCCCTTTTGCTCTCTAACTCAAATCTCTAAACCCAACACTTAGATCTCACACTAATCACACAAACCTCACAAGAGAGGGATTGTACAGAGCTCACACAAGGCTTAGAGAGTGTCTAAGATCATATGAAGATCAACAGCCTCACCAAGAGGAGTGGGATGCGTATACATGTTCACCCTAAAAAACTAGTCGAAGTAGCTCTAAAACTAGTTGCCGAACCTGCATGTGTGGAACTTCCTCACCTGCGTGGAACCTCCAAGTTGTAGAACCTCAGCACACACCTGCAAAACTTCCGCAGTTGTCCAAAACAGCATAGGTCACCTCACTAAAAATGACATAATTCACTGTGAACTCTCTAATTTAAATGAGCTTGGGCTTTTTGGCAAGCTTGTCCAGAGGGCTATCCATCCCAACCAAGAACAAACCCCAAGATTCCTTATTTAAGTCAAACTTCAAACATTCCCCATCATTATCACATGACTTGTGTCATCTTCATATTTTAATATATCCCTCGACATATATAAATCAATATCAATATGGTCAAACCAACTCATGACTCCTTATATCCTCTTCATGTTTTTGGCTTGCGACCCTTTATCTTTATTTTAGTATCTATTTTCAAGATGTAAGCACAATTCTAAACAAATGAGACTATATATATGCATACAACTATGTCCCTTTCTACTTTTAAGCTTTGGGTTGATATTTCTTCATAATAGCATCACTCTTGATATTTTTTCCTTCATTCATCCAACTAGATCAATATCAATGTATATTGTTTTTTGAAGTGTTCGTCCATACAAGCAAACAAATATTTAGGGCAACTTATATCCATTATATATTGTCTCCTTACTCATTTGATCTTTGTTGGCATTTCTTCACTTATGCATTCTTGACTCATTCTTCAACACCAATAAACTATCTCTTCTTGTTCTTGGAAAGCGAGCCACTATTAAGAATAAATCATATTTGTTTCTCTTTGTCTCATTTTGCCTTATCAAATATACTTGCTCCTTCTTCATTTGAGCAATAACTTGATTTTGGTATGATCATTTCCAATGAAACATATTCAAAGACTCCTCAAACACATTAGTCCTTTACTTGTTTTGTAACCCGACCACCAAAAACTCATTGGAGAGCCTATATGCACTTCACCAGCGGTATATTTTGATCTTAACTGAAAGTGACCAGTGTGAGAGGCCATTAGAAATGGGTAGTTATCACTGACATCAGTTTGAGAACCACAAGTACAACACAGTACAACACATATCTTCATTGGCAGCAGCTCTATACTAATCACCAGTGTAAGAGAATTTATACTTGTATTCCAGCAGAAAGCCCAATGGAGGACCTAGGAAAGAAACTAGATAGGGCGAACCCTTGTCACTAAGTAAACCAAAAAAAACAAAAAGAAAGAACATGTATACCACATTCACGTATTAATCACAAATTATTGCAAAATATAATGGCCAAAAAACGGCGTTGATACCTCTAGCATGAATGATAAATGTTTTGTTTTTGCACCAAAACAAATTACACAAAATGGATCTCAGCAAAGTTTACAAGTTAATGTAATTATCATGTATGCCTTAAACGTGGTATATTACAAGAATACATATAATGTAGTAATCATATGCCTTAAGCATGTAATCAATTACTCCCTCCGGTCCTCTATATCTGGCGTGGGTAGACTGATTTCAGAGACCAAGACGGGTATTAACTCCAAGTAGTAGGCTAACAGCCACGCCGTCTCGTAAAGTGTAACGGTCAGTATTAACTACGAGTAAGGTTTAAGTCCCTCCAGTGAAAAAGACAACCAAGCTGCATGGCAACGAAAACCACTTCATATCTCATCACTTGATAGGTGGAAAAGGCAACCGAGCTGCATGGCTGGACACACGCATGCAACCGTTGTTTCCCACGAAGCTTCGTTTAACCGGTTCCATAATTAATTAGTTCTCGATATCCTCAGTCCGCCAGATAATCTGGCCAAACAAAAAACGGGTGTGCGCCACATAGAGGACCGGAGGGAGTAGCATATAAGAACACTTCGATCTCGCTCTCTACCTTAGTGAAGTCTTGCCACCGCCATAGCCGTAAGCCCGTAGCTATCATAGATTTTGGGCAGCAGGTCACGCCATGCCAGCAGCATCCTCCTTTTCTCCTTCCGTTAGGTCTTGGGCTGGGATAATTGGGGAAGCAACAATGTACCTTTACTTGGCAATTTGATTGAAGGCGCTGTTGGCCACTAATGTCGTTGGTTGTTGTTGCTAGCTACTGCTAAAATTTGAATAGTGAAAGACAAGTACTGTTGGTTGATTTGCTGTGAAAGAAAAACATTATTAAATGACTGGTTGATTCGACTAATAAGCTCAAACGAATAAGCTATCATCCCAAGTTCTCGACAAAGGTAAAGCAAAAGTGAACTAATAGACTGTATACTCTATACACCGAGCTAGATTGAAGGACGCTGATAAAAAACCCTCTTTTTTTTTTCCCTCACGGACATATGCTCCTATCCCCATTACCATTAGATTCGCATTGGGGATAGAAGCATATAGCCTCGAGAACATATTTAACTTTTGTACGTACGGCCGGGATAGCACAACACACTAACTTATATGTTGACGCACGAGACCGTTGCGACTTCCATCTTATAAATGAAAGAGTTGGAGTAGTCGAAGGAGATGATCTCGCCAGGGCCGATAGGTCCACCATTCCTGACTAGGCAGTCGCCGTACGACAAACGCCGGAAATAGCTGGGATCGACGAGCTCCGTGGTGGCGAACTCGCCGCAGGAGACATGGACGTCGCGCACGGTACAGTCCAGGCACGTGTTGGTGATGGTCACGCTGTAGGACGGGACGCCGTTGGGCAGGCTACCGGCGTTGCCCTGGGACACCTCCACCACCTCCTCCGAGCACAGGTCCACCGACGCCGCGAACGTCACGGCAGCTGCTCCTCCGCGAGAGTTACCGCCGCCGGCTGATCGATACATCAACACATGCACATGCATACAGAAGTTTACATAACAGCAGGGGATGAACCCAAGTAGATCAGCAAACTTTTCCGAATCCAAAGGGGGAAAAAAGAAAAGGAAAACAGGGTGTGCTAATCTGTCTTACCCCTGGCGTCGTTATTGAGCAGCCTGCGGACGTGCACCGCCTGATGCTTCACCGCTACGGTGGGCTTCACCACTACTCCAGCTGCTCAGTGATCAGCACATTGTTTGGTCAGCCATTGCCGTGCAACAGAAGATCGAAAAGGGTCATCACTGATAAGTTTTGACGGACTGATAAGAGAGCAGCAAATACAGGACGTACACAGACCTTGGCGAGACAGGAGGAAGAGCAAGGCCATGAACACAATCGCGACAGCATATCCCTCTCGAGGTCGAGGGCAACCCATGCGGTCGACGGCGCGGCGCAGAGCGAGGTGGAGCAAGAGGCAGCGGAAGCTGGCGCAGAGCTGGAGGATGGCCGGCCAACCTTAGAAGTCGTCGTCGTCGTCGAGCTGCGGTAGCTTGGCTTCCATTCGCAGTCAAGAAGGCCGACGCTGAGAGCGAGGCCGCGACCCTTTGGCGGCGCGAACGGTTTGTCATAGTATATATAAGAGGATGCTACGGAACGGAGCCACCTAGTATTGGTGTGAACTGTTGACTGGCTTCGTTATCTTGGAGAGCGTCAAAGCACAATTCCTTGCAAGTTACCGAGAAGCTAGCAGTAATTAAATTTTTATGGGAAGTTGTGCACCGGTCATACGGGTCCCGGCTTCCATAAAAATTTTGACTGTATACGTTTGAGCAGAAGATTGCATGGTGAATTTGCAGCAAATAAGATAGACTTTTCGTGTATTCATGAAATAATGGCCATCAACATGATATCGTATAGCATATTAGGGCACTCCTAAGAGCACTCCCAATGCAGAAATCAGTGTGGTTTCTATAGACATTAATTGCAGTGCCACCTAAGCATTTTGCTGATGTGACAATGTATTTATTGAAGAGAGAGAGTAAAAATCATAGAAACTGGGTCTAAAGGCACTCACAATGCAAGACTCTATCACAGAGTCCAAGACAATTAATTACATATTATTTATGCTATTTTGCTGATGTGGCAGCATATTTATTGAAGAAAGAGATAGAAAAAATAAGGCTCCAAGTCTTATTTAGACTCTAAGTCCACATTGTTCGAGGTAATAAATAACTTTAGACTCTATGATAAAGTCTGCATTGTGAGTGCCCTTAGAGCAATTTCAGCATGGCCTCTACTTGAGCACCCCTAGCTAAGGGGGTGTTTGGGACTGCTCCACAAACTCCACCGTGGAGTAGCTCCACAAAAAACTAGAGTTTGAGGAGTACCTCTTTAGGTGCTCTCACAACACCTTTTTTCTCGAACTAAGTGCGTGGAGCTGAAACCGTTTGACTAAAAAATATGGAACGGAGCTGAAAAACGTGGAGCAGAGCAGTCCCAAACACCCCCTAAATATGTAGGCTTAGATGAAAAATCCAACTCCAGTAGAGCCCCTAATATAGACCCTAAATTTATCGGGGGCACTAAAATTCTCCCATCAGATCTCATTCTGGTCGGGCCAACACCAGGGGCCTCAGTTCATATCGTGCCTCCCTGTCCGTGCTGTGCAACCATCGACCTTCTCGCTTATCGCTTCCCCGTTCGCCTCTCCTCCAGCAACCACGGCTACCCATCTGTCTCCCCTCCAGCGAGCACAGCACGGGAGAGACTCCTGCGAGCTCAGTGGCTGGCACACAGCCCCGATGGCTGTGGATGGCCGGCAGCACAGAGACCACATGGACGCGACTGCTCTCCCTTTCCTGATGGCTCTAGCGGCACAATAACACGGCATGGACATGGCAGTTCCTCCCTTCTCGATGGCCAGCGGCTGCATCCTCAGGCCTTAGTGGCTCCTCTGTCACGATGCGCGGGTGCAGAGCAGCGCAGTAGCCCTAGCCCCTTCCAGAACTTCGCCCTTCCCAGCATCAGCTCCTCCCATCCATGTCTTTTAGCCTCCTCCCTGCTCCGACGCGAGCTCAGCGCGGCCTCTTCCCTGGTGTGACCCCTCCCGGTGCTATAAATGTCCATCTGGCACGTGGCCCGTTGGCACGGCCCGCAGCCCATCGATTTGACCCAGCACGGACACGGCCCGACACGATAGCTGACGAGCCACGGGCGGCACGGCACGGTGGCCAGGTCGTGCCATGGGCCGCCATCCTAGCACGTGGCCCAGCACAGGCACGACCCGACTAAATGATGTGGCACGAAGGCGGACCGACGCCCACGTAGCACCCCACCCCCACCTCTCCAAACCCTAACGCTCTCAATCTCATTCCCCACCTCGCGCTGCAGCTCACAGCCGCGCGCCCGTAGCTCTCCCAGCGCCGCACCTCCTCGCAGCACCACCGCCACGCCTCGCGCTTCTCTCTCGCAGTCGCGCATCTCGCCTCTCCCAGTGCCGCGCCTCTCCTCCCATCTCTCTCTGGCCTCCGGCAGCGGCAGGCAGCGTCCGCGGCGGCGCGGCCAGATCTTCCTCGCGGCCGACGACCGCCGGCGCGGCGGCGCCCTCTTGGCTCGCGCGAACGCCCCCTGCGACAACCGCCGCGACCTCATCTCTTCCCCGGAGGCCGAAGCCGCAGCGGCGGCATCGAGCACGCCGACGACTACCGCCACCTCCCACGGCTGCCTCTCCCCCGCGTGCGCATGCTCAGCACGGCGGCACGGCGGCATGACGTGCTCTCGGCACGACCAGATGGCCCAAGGGCCGTGCCTTGGGCCAGAGGCCAGGCACGAGCACGGCAGCGGCACGGCACGGCCGGCACGGTGGCCCATTGAGGGACGACCCCGCGTCAGGCTGGCACGGTGAAAGGTCCAAATGGCTAGAGGGGGGTGAATAGCCTATTTAAAAAATTCTACAAACTTCACTAAGCAAGTGAGTTAGTAAAACAAAAGGCGAAGCAAATCTAGCACTAGCTCAACTAAGCTATGCAAGCAACCTATACAAACTAGTACAAGGCTAAACACTAAAGCACAACAACAAGAGAAAACTAGTTACACTCCTAAACAAGAAGACTAAACTAAACAAGCTAAACAACTAGCAAGGTATACAAGAAAGTAAAGGAGTGAAGAGTGATTGTTATACCAACGTTGTAGAGTAGAGATATATCCAACCAATCACTCACGATCACAAGAGAATCCTCGGCAAGAGATGACACAAGATTTTTACCGAGGTTCACTTGCTTTCCGGCAAGCTAGTCCTCGTTGTGGTGATACACCCACTTGATGGATCGCGAGCTAATTGGCAATCCAAAGCCAAACCCTCAGCGGGTGCCGCACATCCACTCACAAGATGGGGATCCTCCAAGCCACGAGCAATCCACTAGAGTAGCCAATTGCGATCTCCCGCGGAGAAGGCTCAAGAACCCCTCACAAATCACTTGGTGAGGCTCGAAACAATCTCCAATCACGAGCTCAACGCCTCCCTTGCACCAAGCCGTCTAGGGTGTCGGGAAACACCCAAGAGTAACAAGAAATCCACACTTGCAATCACCAACTAGTGCCACAAGAATGAAATCACAAATGCACAACACTAGGGTTTCCCAAATCCTCTCACCAAAGAGCACCAAGCTATGGGGATGGAGAGGAGAGGGAAGAGATGCTCTTAAAGCTCTCAGATCTATCACTAGAGCTCAATCTCTCACTTGAATGGAGCACAAATCCTTGGGAGTGAGAGAGGAGGAGGGGAGAGCTTTTCTTTTCTTGGATTTCTTCAAGAGAGCAAGAATGGGGAATGGATTGAAGAGCAAGAAAGGAAGGGGTGAGACCCAACCTTATCCTCTGCCAGCCACTCATCCGACCGTTGCAGCAGCCCAAACTCGCGAGAAATTCCAGTGCAGGTAGGAAATAATTCCAGGCGCACACGCTTTTGACCGTTGGCGTGGGTGAACTAAAATACCGGAAAATTTCCAGTGCGGGTAGGAAATAATTCCGATCGACCCCTCTCTGTTGCAAGCACAAACACTGGAATATCCAGGTAGGGCAGTGAATAATTCCGATCGACCCCTTGCTGTTTGGGCATGACTACTAGCTCAGTTTTCCAACTCAAAACCCCTTTTTAAGGTGCTAACTTTCCCACAAAGTACCAAAAACAATTGAGCACTTAAGTTAGCATTTTCACAAATAATTTTTAGGGCTTTCTCAAGCAACTCACCATGTCACTAAGCGCTAGTTATATGCAAATGAGACTCACACTTAGTGGCACTAGATAACCTTTGCAATTAAAGATTTCCCCTCTTTATAGTACGGCTATCTATCCTAAATCCGGTCAATCACTTCTCTACTCATCTTAGACCGGCAAAAGCAAAATCCTATGTTTATACCTTTGCCTTGATCACTTTAATCCTTGTCCATCACCATGATCTCCACTTCATGCCTTCTCTCTTTATGACCATGTGTCCACCACTCATTTCACGTTGCTCCTTCTTCAAATGTGTTTCTATGCCTAACTCAAATCACTTGAACACAAAGCAATAGCAACTTGGTGACATTAATTACCAAAACCAAACTTGGGCTTTCAATCTTCCCCTTTTTGGTAATTGATGACAACCATCACAAAGATATGAAATGAAATCGTAATGAACTTGAATTGCTTGTCCAAAGCATTTTAATCATGAGACAAGGTTGGACAAACATTTCAATTTTGATTTTGGTAGTACTAGCTCCCCCTACATATGTGCTTCCATGAGTTTGGTTCAAGTTTGCACATATGCATGGATTAGAATTTTGGGAGATTTACTACTACCAAAATGATGCTAAGGTATATAGAACGGACCTTTGAAGCGTGATACCAATCGGAGTTTCCAATATACCATCCTTAGCACCAATCTAGCTAGACATACATCAAAAACTCAAAATACCTCGTGAGATCACATTATATGTCTAGATACCACATGAAAATAAAAACTCTATACTAGAATTCAAAGCATCATTCAAGTTTTATTTCTAGCAATCATCAATCAAACAAGAGTAGTGAATTTAAACTTGTAATGCAACACCTCATTATGTTAGTGCACATACAAATGCAACAAATGGTTCATGAGCTTGCTCCCCCTATTTGTGTGCTCAAGTTTTAATTTATCCCTTTCTATTTTCAAAAGTTTTCTCTCCCCCTTAAGCACTTTTCTCCCCCTTTACGACTTATCTTTGTTTCTCTCCCCCTTTGTCATCAAAGACCACAAAGGTTCAAAATGTTAATGAGAATTAAGTCAATCAATGTGAGGGTCAAATTATAGTTCAATCTAGATTATTCGCCTAGAACATGTAATTCAGTTTGATCCAAGGACAAGCTTTTTCACACCTCATGAAGTATAAGGGTTATCTTGACCATGTTGAATTACACATCATAAGTTCATATTCTAGATTCAACACTAGGCTTGCAAGCTCACAAACTTGTCATATGCTACCACTAGATCAATCAATCATAGAAACAATAGTGGTACCATACATACATCAAATCCTTTTGATTTTCATGAATGAGCCTATTGTCATGCAAACATGTCTATATGTTCTAAACATGTCCTTAGCAAAGTATGAATGCTATGTCAACCATCTTTACCTTGCTTTGTTGGAGGAGAGACATGTCATATAGAAATGTAGGGGTGTACTCATCTCAAG
Organism: Sorghum bicolor; assembly: GCF_000003195.3. Classification (NCBI taxonomy): domain Eukaryota; kingdom Viridiplantae; phylum Streptophyta; class Magnoliopsida; order Poales; family Poaceae; genus Sorghum; species Sorghum bicolor. The sequence goes on from NC_012872.2 coordinate 14,257,943, forward strand.
TTGGAGAAGTCAAGTATGTTCAATTCATTCCTCAACTTACAAAATCTCTTCTCATCAAGTGGCTTTGTGAAGATGTTGGCTAGTTGATCTTCGGTGCCAATGCTTTCAATGCTAATATCACCCTTTTGTTGATGATCTCTTATGAAATTGTGCTTTATGTCAATGTGCTTGATTCTTGAATGTTGAACCAGATTTTGTGTCATCTTGATTGCACTCTCATTGTCACAAAGCAAAGGCACATTCTTGAATTTGATTCCAAAGTCATTCAAGGTAGCTTTCATCCAAAGCAATTGTGCACAAAAACTACTGGCACTAATGTATTCGGCCTCGGCGGTTGATAGTGCAACACTATTTTGTTTCTTTGATGACCATGAAACTAGAGACCTTCCTAGCAATTGACAAGTGCCACTTGTGCTCATTCTATCAATCTTGCATCCACCATAGTCAGAGTCTGAATAACCAATCAACTCAAAGTTAGACCCCTTGGGATACCATAATCCAACATCATGAGTGCCCTTACGATACCTCAATATTCTTTTAGTTGCCTTCAAGTGACTTTCCCTAGGTGAAGCTTGGTATCTTGCACATTTGCACACACTAAACATCACATCCGGCCTTGATGCGGTGACATAGAGCAAACTTCCAATCATGGACCGATATAGCTTTTGGTCTACCATGTTGCCACTTGCATCACTTCCTAATTGATCATTTGTGCCCATAGGTGTGCTCATTGGTTTAGCTTCTTGCAACCCAAACTTCTTGATCATGTCCTTGATGTACTTTCCTTGACTCACAAAAGTGCCATCCTTCATTTGCTTGATTTGAAGTCCGAGGAAGTAACTAATCTCTCCAATCATGGACATCTCAAACTCATTTGCCATCATTCTTCCAAATTCTTCACAAAAATATTGATTGGTTGATCCAAAGATGATATCATCAACATAGATTTGCAACACAAACAAGTCATTGCCTAGCTTCTTAGTGAAGAGGGTAGTGTCAACCTTTCCCATCTTGAACCCTTTAGAGAGAAGAAAATCTCTCAACCTCTCATACCATGCTTTAGGTGCTTGCTTCAAACCATACAATGCCTTCTTGAGCTTGTAAACATGGTTGGGTTTCTTGTCATCTTCAAAACCGGGAGGTTGCTCAACATAAACCAACTCATTTATATATCCATTGAGAAATGCACTCTTCACATCCATTTGATAGAGCTTGATGTTGTGGGCACAAGCATAGGATAATAATATTCTAATTGCCTCCAATCTTGCAACTGGTGCATATGTTTCTTCAAAGTCAAGACCTTCAACTTGAGTGTAGCCTTGCGCTACTAATCTTGCTTTGTTTCTCACAACTACACCATCTTGATCTTGCTTGTTTCTAAAGACCCACTTGGTACCAATCACATTGTAGTTCTTTGGCCTCTCAACAAGCTCCCACACTTGATTTCTTGTGAAGTTGTTCAATTCTTCATGCATGGCATTTACCCAATCGGAATCCTTCAGTGCATCTTCTATTCTCTTTGGTTCTTCAAATGAGACAAATGAATAGTGCTCACAAAAAGATGCTAGCTTTGATCTTGTTTGTACACCACTTTGAATACCACTAATGACTTGATCTAATGGATGATCCCTTGCTATGCTTGTAGGTTGGAGTATTGGGAGTTGATTGCTTCCACTTGCTTGATTTTGATTTTGATCAGCATCATGAGAGCCACTAGTACTAGCTTGATTTGTATCAATTTGCACTTCTTGATTGATCATGTGAGTGTCATTATCATCATCAACTTGCATTGGCCTTATGTCACCAACATCCATGTTCTTCATTGCATTTGCCAATTGATCTCCTCTCACATCATCAAGATTTTGGGCTTCACTTTGAGATCCCTCGGTTTCATCAAACTCAACATCATGAACTTCTTCTAATATGCCACTTGCCAAGTTCCAAACTCTATATGCCTTGCTTGTGGTGGAATAACCAAGCAAGAACCCTTCATCACATTTCTTCTCAAACTTGCTCAATCTTGTGCCTTTCTTGAGAATGTAGCATTTACAACCAAACACTCTAAAGTATGCAATATTGGGCTTTCTTCCATTAAATAGCTCATATGGTGTCTTCCCAAGCTTCCCATGGCAATAGAGACGGTTGCTACAATAGCAAGCTGTGTTGATAGCTTCACTCCAAAATGAATAACTAACATTGTATTCACTAAGCATTGATCTAGCCATATCAATCAAGGTTCTATTCTTTCTTTCAACTACACCATTAGATTGAGGAGTGTATGTTGGAGAGAATTGATGTCCAATGCCAAGATCATCACAAATTCCTCAATTCTTGTGTTCTTGAATTCACTACCATTGTCACTTCTAATCTTCTTGATAGTGGTTTCAAACTCATTTTGCACCCTCTTGACAAAAGACTTGAATAGATCACAAACATCACTCTTGTCATAGAGAAAGAACACCCAAGTGTATCTAGTGTAGTCATCAACTATCACAAAACCATACTTGTTGCCACCAATGCTAGTGTATGTTGTTGGCCCAAATAAATCCATGTGCAATAGCTCAAATGCCTTTGATGTGCTCATTTCACTTTTCTTAGGATGTGCATTTCCAACTTGCTTTCTGGCTTGACAAGCACTACATGGTTTATCCTTCTCAAAGGTGACATCCTTCAAGCCTCTAACTAAGTCATGCCTCAATAGTTTGTTCAATTGTTTCATTCCAACATGACCAAGCCTTCTATGCCACAACCAACCCAAACTTGATTTGCTAATTAGGCAAGATGTCAACTGAGTGTCACTATCATTGAAATCAACCAAGTATAAGCTACCATGCCTAAATCCTTTGAATATCAAGTTTGATCCATCAACACTAACCACCTCAACATCGTCACTACCAAAGATGCACTTGAAACCAAGGTCACAAAGTTTTGCAATTGACAAGAGGTTGAAATCAAGGCTCTCAACTAGCACCTATGCTCATGTCATTTGAGATAGCAATTTTAACAAACCCTTTGACCTTGCCATTCTTGTAGTTGCCGAAAGTGATAGAATCAAAGCCACCATTTTGACTAGTATCAATTGATTTGAACATACAAGACTCCCCGGTCATATGTTGAGTGCACCCACTATCAAGCACCCAATGCCTTCCTCCGACTTTGTAATTGACCTACAAGACTAGATCAATTCTTTTTAGGTACCCAAACTTGATTGGGTCCTCCAAGGTTAGCAACTAAGCTCTTTGGTACCCAAATAGCTTTCTTCTTTGAGCCCATCCATTGTGCACCAATGAACTTAGCATGAACACCTTTTGTATCCTTGGTAAGCACATAGAAGGAATTAAGCTTAATTGAGGATACATAAGCTTTGGGTTTCTTGTTCATGCATTGTTGCTCTAGGTGACCAACTTGCTTGCAAGCTTTGCAATACCAGCCATTGTTCTTCACAAAGCTAGTCTTGTGAGGAGCAAAGGCGGCCTTGCCTTTCTTGGGGTTATAGCCTAATCCCTCTTTGTAGAGAGAAGCCCTTTGGCTACCCAAGCACATAAGCAAGCGGTCCTCACCACCATAAGCCTTGGCTAAGGTGTGATTGAGCTCTTTCACCTCCTTCTTGAGAATTTCATTCTCAACTTTTAGTGTGGTGTCACAAGTGAAACCATCACTACTATATGAGGATGATGTAGATGTGCTACATGAAGGGTTAGTAGAAGCAATAACAATAGGCTTACTTAAGATATCACATGTTATGCCTATGTTGCAAGTTTGAGCTTTTTCTAGTTGGCTCATTTTCACATTTGTTAACTAGTGAGGAATGAGCTTCTTCAAGCTTAATGTGAGCCTTTTGAAGCTTCTTATGGTCTTCCTTTAGACTCTCATAAGATGCTCTAAGCTCATCAAGTTCTTGCTCAAGGGTTTTCTTATCCTTAAGCAAGGCCTTGCACTCCTTCCTAGTTTCTTTATAGTGATGAGTGCAATCTTCTAGCATAGTGATTAGTTCATCTTTAGTTGGTTCATCATCATCACTATCACTATCACTATCATGGTCACTCTCATCATCGGATGATACCTTAGTGGCCTTAGCCATGAAGCATGATGGAATGTCAAAGATGGAGCTCTTTCCTTGAATTGCAATGCTAGCATGCGCCTTTTTCTTGGTGCTCTCATCATCACTTGAGGAGTCATCACTATCCCAAGTTGCAACATGGGCATCACCCTTCTTCTTGTTTGAGCCTTCCTTCTTTTCTTGCTTCTTCTTTTGCTTCTTTCTTTCCTTCTTGATAGCATCTTCATCATCACTATCATAAGGACACTTGGCGATGAGATGATCCTTGCTATGGCATCTAAAGCACTTCATGGAATGGTTATTCTTCTTGGAGGAGCTCTTCTTCCTTCTTGCCCGATAGCCCTTCTTCTTCATAAATTTGCCAAATCTCTTGACAAGAAGAGCCATCTCCTCATCTTCATCACTATCACAAGAGCTTGCTTCTTCTTCACTTGATGATTCTTGCTTGGCTTTGCCCTTGGATGTGGAGGCCTTGAATGCCACACTCTTCTTCTTCTCATCATCCTTCTTCTCACCATCCTTCTTTTTCTTGATCAACTCATCCTTTTCATCATCCTCTCTATAAGCGTCATCGGTCATCACTTCTTGGAACACTTGTTGGGGAGTTGATTCACTAAGTGTTGTCTTGACTAGCACGGTGATCAATGTGTCAAATCTCTTGGGTAAGCTTCTCAAGAACTTCATAGAGAATTGACTATCTTTTACTTCTTCCCCAAGTGCCTTGAGTTTATTCACAATGACTTGCAACCGGTGAAACATCTCCGGCACACTTTCATCTTCTTGCATCTTGAAGCTTGAGAACTTTTCTTGGAGGATGTATGCCTTGGCGGTCTTGGTTCCCTTGGTGCCCTCAAATGTTTCTTCTAATTTTGCCCATGCATCATGAGCAATCATAATGTTCTTGATTTGCTCAAAGGTCTTGTCATCAAGAGCTTCATGAAGAGCACTAATTGCAATGTCATTGCATTGAAGCTTCTTCTCTTCGACCGGTGTTGGTGCATTCTCATTTGCAACCTCAAACTTTGTTTCGGTCACCTTCCAAACTTCTCTATTGATTGACTTGAGATGGGCGGTCATCTTGACCTTCCAATAAGCATAATTTGTGCCATCAAAGTAAGGTGCCTTTTTGGTGTTGTTGATATGCAAACTAAGAGCCATTTCTTCACCGTAGGTTGTTAAGCCTCAAATAAACGGTGCCTCAGCTCTGATACCACTTGAAAGGTCCAAATGGCTAGAGGGGGGGTGAATAGCCTATTTAAAAAATTCTACAAACTTCACTAAGCAAGTGAGTTAGTAAAACAAAAGGTGAAGCAAATCTAGCACTAGCTCAACTAAGCTATGCAAGCAACCTATACAAACTAGTACAAGGCTAAACACTAAAGCACAATAACAAGAGAAGGCTAGTTACACTCCTAAACAAGAAGACTAAACTAAACAAGCTAAACAACTAGCAAGGTATACAAGAAAGTAAAGGAGTGAAGAGTGATTGTTATACCAACGTTGTAGAGTAGAGATATATCCAACCAATCACTCACAATCACAAGAGAATCCTCGGCAAGAGATGACACAAGATTTTTACCGAGGTTCACTTGCTTCCCGGCAAGCTAGTCCTCGTTGTGGCGATACACCCACTTGATGGATCGCGAGCTAATTGGCAATCCAAAGCCAAACCCTCAGTGGGTGCCACACATCCACTCACAAGATGGGCCACGAGCAATCCACTAGAGTAGCCAATTGCGATCTCCCGCAGGGAAGGCTCAAGAACCCCTCACAAATCACTTTGTGAGGCTCGAAACAATCTCCAATCACGAGCTCAACACCTCCCTTGCACCAAGCCGTCTAGGGTGCCGGGAAACACCCAAGAGTAACAAGAAATCCACACTTGCAATCACCACCTAGTGCCACAAGAATGAAATCACAAATGCACAACACTAGGGTTTCCCAAATCCTCTCACCAAAGAGCACCAAGCTACGGGGATGGAGAGGAGAGGGAAGAGATGCTCTTGAAGCTCTCAGATCTATCACTAGAGCTCAATCTCTCACTTGAATGGAGCACAAATCCTTAGGAGTGAGAGAGGAGGAGGGGAGAGCTTTTCTTTTCTTGGAGTTCTTCAAGAGAGCAAGAATGGGGAATGGATTGAAGAGCAAGAAAGGAAGGGTTGAGACCCAACCTTATCCTCTGCCAGCCACTCATCCGATCGTTGCAGCAGCCCAAACTCGCGAGAAATTCCAGTGCGGGTAGGAAATAATTCCAGGCACACACGCTTTTGACCGTTGGCGTGGGTGAACTAAAGTACCAGAAAATTTCCAGTGTGGGTAGGAAATAATTCCGATCGACCCCTCTCTGTTGCAAGCACAAACACTAGAATATCCAGGTAGGGCAGTGAATAATTCTGATCGACCCCTTGCTGTTTGGGCATGACTACTAGCTCGGTTTTCCAACTCAAAACCCCTTTTTAAGGTGCTAACTTTCCCACAAACACTGCCACACGTTCGGGCATTAGCACCGGTCGGGAAGGGCCTGTTGCCCCGGTTCCCGAGCCGGTGCTGCCCTTCCGGGACTAAAGGCCCACCCTTTAGTCCCTGTTCGGGTAACCGGGGCTAAAGCCCCCCCCCCTTTAACACCGGTTGGTAGTATTACCAAAATTACCAACCGGTGTTAAAGGGTCCTGACAGGGCTGCCACGTTGCAGGACCCTTTAACACCGGTTGGTTTTTTTTTGGTTCACTTCTTCGGTTCTGTTTATTGTTTGTATATAATATATAATAATTGGTTTTTTAATACATGTTTTCTGATACAATAATATATTTATATTACACGCATATTAAGCATATATAAATGAAAATTATAGGCTTAGCTTAATAATTAAGCTTTGCCTATAATAAAATGAATAGGCCACATCAAAAATTAAATAGATATGTAAAAAGCTTTATATATATATAGTTTTATATGTACAAAATTCGTAACACATATATACATAGAGTTTTTTCTCCCAATGTCTACAAACGATACAAATGATCATCGTTGTTTGGAATAAGAGTTTCGTTGCCGTTGAAGTGAAACTCATCGTTTGGATTGATCACTTGGTCGCGGAGAAATCCTGCTATCGTCTCTTGGATAGCTTTGATTCGGTCTTGTTGTAGGACATTTTCCCTCAACCATTCCGTCTTTAATTTGAAATAAATAAAAAAGGTATTAGTTATCTAAGTTATTCAATATAATTTAGGAGATAATGAAAAGAGACATGTAACGTACTCTGAGCGTCTCTGTGGGTGTTTGATTGACTTGTGCCATCATGAATTTGCACACGTAATATGCACATAGATTGTTCCCTCCTTCTTGTCTTAAACACCACTGTACGATATATATATATATATATATATATATATATATATATATATATATATATATATATAATATTCACGACCACGACAATAAGAAGGCTAAAAGTTAGCGAAAGTTTGCTAGCTAGTAGAACTTGTGGATGTATTATGTTAAGCGGTGCTTTACATCCACTAAGATGTTCACGGTCAATGAATCTTTCCCAAACCCTACACACAGCCATTGTGGATCGTGAACTAATAATTACATAGTCATGATATTCTTCTAGCTGAGATCGACATTACGTACCTTTGAATAATGTTTACCATTTGTTGATAATTTTCTTATAGTTTTCTCATGGAGTCAAAGATTATCAACCGATTTTTGGAATTTCAATGACAATGAGTATCCAGTGAAAGCTGTTTACACATATATATATATATATAGTCAGTCCTATAATGTAAAATAAAATATGCATGCACTTAATAACTATATAACTCACTCAAAGTTGAAGAGGAAGAGTATTTTTTGTTTTTCTTTTTGGTTCACAAAGAACCTCATAAGATTGGTGCAGATTTCTGTCTCATGAGCTGCTGTCCACACTGCCTGCGGAGCCTTGAAAACAATATAAGGGTCAACAAACCCAATACTATTGTCATTTCTCATTCTGAGCTCTCTCATTTGGTGCCTGCATATATACATACAAATTCTAAGTGTGTAAGGATTATATACATGTAATTAAAGAAGTTAGAAGTATAATAAAAAGAAAAAATACTTACAGACAAAAGCAGCTGACAAGAGATTTGTCGAGAGCGTTGAGGTGACATAATTGGTGCACGTATATGAGGTCATCTCCACGGGAGTAGTGATGTTGTCTAATACGAACAGAAATCCAATTCTCTCCCCTTTTAGACGCCTCAATGCACCATTTGTTTATTGCAAACATTTGTGTGCCGAGCTCGTGTAAACGCTTAGGGTCGAATAGACTCCTGCCCGGTTCATATCTTGCCCTCCATTGATCAACTACCTCGGCTTTTTCAAATGTTTGGCATCCAAGAATGGCAGCAATTTCTTCCATATTTAAACCGCTCTGTCCAAAGTAACGCTCAAGCGAGTCTAGCTCAGACAACGCTAAGGATTTCTTTGGCATCAAGTCTTCATTTGAGCTGTATTGATTTGGCACAATCAAAGGGGGCACCGGTTTTGATACTTCTCCGAGCTGTGGGACCCCCTTTCCTACTCTCTTCTTAGGCTGTGAAGACTTGACCAGAGACCGCTCATAGTCTGAAAGTGCTGGCTTTTTCTGAGCTTCGTGTTGCTTCTTTTGATGGTCCGCCACCTTCTGCCTCAGTTCCGATGACTTTACATAAAAGTACGGCTTTTCTGGGTTTTGCCGCTTTTTACTATCCTCCTTCAGTTTATCAAAAAATTGTTTGACCTCAGCTTTGGATGCAACAATTAACTCCTCTTCACTCTTTTCATAAGATAATTTTTCTGGCGTTTTAGCTCTCTTTGCTGAGGCAGCCTTCTTTAGAGGTGGGACCGATGACTTCGGTCCTTCTTGGGCGGACCGCTTCTGACTACCTCGCTTTGGAGGCGAGGGGACCGACCGTGCACTCTTTGGAGAGAGCGGTGCAGGCGGTGGAGGTGGTGGGGCCGATCTTTTCGGCGTTGGAGAACGCGGTGGAGGAGTTGGAGACCTCGGTGGAGGAGGTGGAGACTGTGGTGGAGGCGGTGGCGGGGTCGGTGTGGCCGCCGCAGGTGTTAGAGGAGATCTAGCATTGTCACCGCCCGCAACACTATGATGCGCTGGGGAGAGAACTGGACTTAGGTTGGAGGAGTCCCTGCAAAGAAAACAATTACAAGTTTTGTGAGCAAACTTTTTTTTAATTTCAATACATAATAAATAATATAAGATGTAAAATCACATACAAACCTATGTTGAGGAATAATTATGAAGCGCTTGCGCCAACAAATAAATGTCTTCTCAGCTTCACCTAAGGTCTTCTCTCTGTATCCCCCTTCTATGTCTAGAGGCACATTGCCACAACCTTTCTCAACCCTATCAACCGAGACGCTAGCATATCCACCAGGTACTGGTCGATTATGGATTCTTGGAGTTCTCGTTCGGTCGATAGGGTTGACAACAGCGATAGCCACCTTTTTTTGTTGCATTTCCATCTGGTACATGCAACTCGCAGGTAGTAAAAGCCTCTATGACATCATCCACGGGGATGTGTAGCTTCGTGTCATCCTGAATGGTTGGTACTTCCGTGGATGCGCAGCTGCTTTTCAACTGGCCTGGTGGGCTAACATTGACCTCAGGCTGTGATGTACCTTGCCCTTTCGTCATCTGACTAAGTGCTGCTTGCACTTGCCTTTGAATCTCCGCCTGCATCCATTCTTCACGAGCTTTCTCGCGCTCTTCTGACAGCAGAACAAAAGCTTCAAGGCGGCGGATCCGCTCTGCCTCCTCATCCTTCTTTCTCTGGCGGCTTCTGTACGTATCTTGATCGGCTTGGAATGATTGCAGCTACGAAACTGCCCCATAGCCTCTCGTACGCCCACTGTGCTCAGGATTTTCAAGCGCATAGGTGAGTTCATCCTTCTCCCTGTTAGGCCTGAACTCACCAGATTGAACCGCCTCTCATGCACGGACTAGTCTCTCTGCTGCTCTAGATATTTCTTGGCCCCAAACTAGCGCCCCGGTGTCTGGGTCCACGCTTCCCCCATGACCGTAGAACCAATTTTTGGAGCGCTCGCTCCAATTCTTTGCTATTGTCTCGGGTGTGACCCCCCTAGCAAGCATCTCCTGTTCCATTCGGTCCCACTTGGGAACAGCACTCTTATAACCACCTGATCTCATATGATGGTGGTATGTCTTTTTACTTGCATTCGCTTTGTTTCTATTGGCTCGTTCCTCAGCTTTACATATTGCTTGAGGTTGAAATTTGGAGTCTCGTTTTTCTTGACATATTTATTGTACAAAGTCTTCTTCCAATTCTGGAAGAGTACTGCCATCTTCTTCATAGTCCAATCATAAATTCACACCTTCAACTCTTCATCGTTGGTGTCGAAGGTGAAAACGTCTGTGACGGCTTTCCAAACTAACTCCTTGATCTCAGGAGCACCTCGCTTCTCTCTCCATTCACGAGCACTAATCGGTATTTGATCTCTCACAAGATATCCACAGTGACTAGCATATTTATTTGCATGTTCACCAAGTGGTCTGCCTGTAGCTATCTCAAACTCAGAGATTACATAGCGGCCCTCCAACGGCTTCTTTGGCCCTCGTGGAGGTACGCTTCTCCCCGTAGAGGTCGATCCAGAAGGCTACACATAGATATAGAAACAAAAATACTAAATTAATAACCAAGTAAGTCTAAAACCTAATGTAAGAGATGCATTAATTATATACGTTTACATTTACATACCTCGCCAGTATTTTCTTCTTGTTGCACGACAAGTTGTTGCTCAGGCGCATTGCCCTCTTGTTACTCAGTAGGATTGCCTTGCATGATCTCGTGGTAATCAATAAAGTACTGACTACCGTCGTCGATAATATTTTGAATGGCAGCTTCCATATAATCAGGATCATCATGAGAACGGTCAACCATTTCTATGTCTGCAACAATACATATATATATTCTATATAAGATAAGAAATACACTAGAATAATATACTACAAAACCAATAATACTAACAATAACACTAGAATTCATAATATACTAAAACACTAGAATTCATAATATACTAGAATAATAGTACAATCAATAACATATACAAAACACTAGAATTACTAATATACTAAAAAAATATACTAAAAATAATACTAGAATAATAGTACAAACAATAATATATACAAAACACTAGAATTAATAATATACTAGAAAAATATACTTAAAATAATAGAATAATATACTATAAAACCCTACTAGAATAAATTTGGTGGGTAAACACTACTAGAATATATATTAGAGACTTATATACTACTACTAGTACTACTACAAATGAAAGTGTTGGAGTGCTCTAAAAATAATACTAGAATAATATTTTCCAAATAATAGACTAGAATAATATACTAAAAAGTAATAGACTAGAATAATATACTAAAAATTTGATGGGTAAACACTACTAGAATATATTAAGCCAAGTAATAGACTAGAATAATATACTAAAAAGTAATACTAGAATAATATATATACTAGAATAATATACTAGAATAATATATACAAAACACTACAATTCATAATATACTAGAATAATATACTAAAAAGTCTTTTAAGCCAAATAATATACTAGAATAATATATTAAAAAATAATACTAAAAAATAATACTATAATAATACAAACAATAATATAAAAAATAATATACTAAAAAAACACTAGAATAATATATGTTACAGACTATATGCATACTAAAATAATATACTAAAAAATAATACTAGAATAATATACTAAAAAGTAATACTACAATAATATATTAGCATGCATTATTTTTTAGTGTGTATATATATACTTAATATACTAGCATTCATTATTATATATAGAAAACACAAATCATATATATATACAAAACACTAAAATCATATTTTCCAAAATGCTGGGCGCATATAATTCATATAGCATTCATTTACTATATATATATATATATATATATATATATATATATATATATATGGTTTCGTATAGTTATATATAAACGCAGCAGATATGTATATATGGTTTCATATAGTTATATAAAATCATATTTTCTCTACTATATATATATATATAAACACAGCAGCCATATATATCCATGTCGGTTTGGATCAGATCAGAGTCTATACTTGAGGGCCGGATCGGTGGTGGACGGCGCGCTGGTGTCGATGACCGCGGCAGCGGTGGGGGACGGCGGCGCGGCAGCGGTAGTCGACGCGGCGCTGGAGACGGTGGCGCGGCGGTGCTTGACGAACGGCGCGCGGGCACAGACGAATGGCGGCGGCGAAGACGAAGGGCTCTGCTCGATGAAGACGAAGGAACTGTTCAGATCCAGGGCGCCTATGCGTTTATATAGGGGCGGACCCTGTACCACCGGTCCGTGGCTGGAACCGGTGGTAAAGGGTCTTTAACACCGGCCGGTAACACGAGCCGGTGTTAAAGGGTAACCCTTTAACACCGGCCCGTGTTACCAGCCGGTGCTAAAGGGACCCTTTAGCACCGGTTCCAGCCACGGACCGGTGCTAAAGGGTGCTGCGCGCGCTAGGGCGGGCTCCTGAAATTTTCAGGGCCCTTTACCACCGGTTCCCACTATGGGCCGGTTCTTTTGGCCCTGTTTTTTAGTTTAGGGTTTTTAAAGTGTTTATATATACAGTTTATATTATAAATTGTATAGTAAATTAAATATTTTGCATAGTATTTTTCAAACAGTGATATATATTGTAATTTTTTTTAATGTACACATGAAAAATTTTAACCTTAAATATCTTGCTGTATATTTATAATTTGCAATAATTTTGTAAAAAAATTTTTAGTATTTTGTTAATGCAAAAATATATTATTCCAATAAATTTACAAAAAAATATATCCAATCAACTGGAAATCTATTTTCACATCATATTGACGTTAAAATTTTTATTTTTGTTATTTATTACTCGGAATGCTAGTAGGGTATTGTTTTCATCAAATAAAAAATCTATTTATCATATAAAAATATATATCTTGATGAACACACCCTTTGACCGAACCCTAAATTGTCCCAAATGGAAAAGTCATGAATACAAAGTTTGTTACACTCATCAAGTTCTACATTTTGTCTAATGGTCAACTTTTCTTTTGGAAAAGTTTGAACCACTAAATTTTGAATTTTCAGAGAATTCATGGCCACGCAGCGGTTTTGGAACCCTAAATGGTCTCGAATGGAAAAGTCATGAATACCAATATTGTTCCACTCATCAAAATCTACATTTAATATATAGACCACTTTTGCATTTGACAAAATTTTAGGAAGGTGTAGTTGAAAATCCACAATTGACACATATAGTTTCATATAGTTTGTGTGAGATTCAAGAATTGGTGGGTATTGTTAACTTAAACTTTCTCAAATGGAAAAGTTGTGTATATAAAAAGTTTAGATCTTGATGATATCTAACAACTTGGTATTCAAAATGTTTTCATTTCAAGTAATTTAGTTTGTCATTTGACCAAGTTTGACCAAAAACCGTCTTGGATTTTATAGAAATGTGATTAGGATTGGCTAAAAATTATCCAAATGGAAAAATGGACAATATATAAAATGTAGATCTTGATGATCTCTAACAACTTTGAATTCAAAATTTTCTCATTTGAAGTCATCAAATGGGCCATTTGATTAAGTTTGACCAAAGTCAAAGCATTGGTTTTTACAAAAACACCCTTTGACCGAACCATAGATTGTCCCAAATCGAAAAGTCACGAATACAAAGTTTGTTACACTCATCAAGTTCTACATTTTGTCTAATGGTCAACTTTTCTTTTGGAAAAGTTTGAACCACTGAATTCTACATTTTCAAAGAATTCATAGCCACGCAGCGGTTTCGGAACCCTAGATGGTCTCGAATGGAAAAGTCATGAATACCAATATTGTTCCACTCATCAAAATCTACATTTCATATATAGACCATTTTTGCATTTGATAAAGTTTTGGGAAGGTGTAGTTGAAAATCCATAATTGACACATATAGTCATGACAATTTTTGCATTTGATGATCTCTAACAATTGGAAAAGTTATGAATACAAAGTCATGAATACAAAGTTTGTTACACGCATCAAAATTCACAATTCTCAAATATAGTTTCATACAAAGTCAAGCCGACACAACAGTGAACTTCTTCTTGACGTATGACCCTTGGTTATGATCCTGCCGTAACCATGGAGTATCCTCATTGTTTAACAGAATGCTTGGGTCTTTGTTGACTATGAAGGGCGGAATTCGATCATCCCTTTCGTAATCGCCTGACATGTCTGACTTGTCCTCAATTCCGACAATGTTTCTTTTCCCAGAAAGGACAATGCGGCGCTTTGGCTCATTGATGATTGAGTGGTCATCATTTTTTCCTCTCTTTGGTTTCGTAGACATATCTTTGACATAGAACACCTGACTCACGTCTGCAGCAAGGACGAATGGTTCGTCTTTGAACCCACTATTGTTAAGGTCCACGATTGTCATCCCATACTCCTTGTCGACTGTTACCCCACCTCCAGTCATCTTCACCCATTGGCACCGGAACAAAGGAACTTTAAAATTAGCTGCATAGACTAGTTTCCATATGTCTTCTATGCGTCCATAATATGTTTGTCTGTTCCCATTTGGATCTGTGGCATCCACGCGTACACCACTATTTTGGTTGGTGCTCCTTTTATCTTGGCCAACTGTGTAAAATGTGTTACCATTTATCTCGTACCCTTTGTACGTGAGGACATGCCATGATGGTTGCCTGGCCAACAAATAAAGCTGCTCATCAATGTTTTCATCACCTTGACATTTTTTGCGCAACCAATCGCCAAAAGTTTCCATGTGCTGACGCATCATCCAAGCTTCATTCTTCCCGGGCCACTGGGACCGTAGGAAATCTTTGTGTACCTCAACATATGGTTCCACCAATGAGGAGTTCTGGAGAACTGTGTAGTGTGCTTTATTGAAGTAATCGTCTCCCGTACCAATATATGTTTTCTTCCCAAGTGTTCCCTTTCCGCTGAGTCTGCCCTCGTGTCGAGATTCAGGAATGCCAATTGGGTCAAGGTCTGGAATAAAGTCAACACGGAACTCTATGACCTCCTCTGTTCCGTAGCCCTTGGCAATGCTTCCTTCTAGCCGGGAACGACTATGGACATATTTCTTTACGACACCCATGAATCTCTCGAAGGGGAACATGTTGTGCAGGAACACAGGACCGAGAATACGAATCTCTTTGACCAGATGAACTAGGAGGTGTGTCATGATATCAAAGAAGGATGGAGGGAACACCAACTCAAAGCTGACGAGACATTGAACGACATCATTCTGCAGAGTAGCTAGTTGCTCTGGATTGATTGCCTTCTGAGAAATTGCATTGAGTAATGCACATAGCTTTACGGTGGCTAGACGTACGTGTGGAGGTAAAATTCCTCTTAAAATGACCGGCAGCAATTGCGTCATTAGAACGTGACAGTCATGGGACTTCAAGTTCAGGAATTTCTTCTCTGGCACATTAATTATTCCCTTGATATTGGAGGAGAATCCAGATGGGACCTTGATGCTGCTAAGACATTCAAACATGCTTTCCTTCTCTTCTTTGCTCAGAGTGTAGCTAGCAGGGCTTAAGTAATGACGTCCATCATCTATCTTTTCTGGATGCAGGTTGTCTCGTTCTTTCATGCGCTGCAAGTCTTGTCGTGCTTCAAGTGAATCCTTAGACTTCCCGTAGACACCCATGAATCCGAGCAAGTTCACACAAAGATTCTTTGTCAGATGCATCACGTCGATCGCGTTGCGGACCTCTAGGACATTCTAGTAAGGTAGCTCCCAAAATATGGATTTCTTCTTCCACATGGGTACGTGTCCCTTAGCATCCTTGGGAATAGGTTCGCTGCCTCGTCCCTTTCCTAATACCACTTTTATATCCTTGACCATTTTGAGTACATCATCTCCGGTTCGATTGAGAGGTTTGGTCCGGTGGTCTGCCTTGCCTTTAAAATGTTTGCCTTTCTTTCGTACTGGGTGGTTCACATGAAGAAACCGACGGTGGCCAATGTACACGACCTTTCGACATTTTTTCAAAAATACACAGTCAAGGTGTTCATAACAATGTGTGCATGCATTATATCCCTTGTTTGACTGGCCTAAAAGATTACTCAGAGCTGGCCAATCATTGATTGTTACAAACAGCAATGCTCGCAGGTCAAAGTGCTCTTGTTTGTACTCATCCCACACGCGAACTCCTGGTTTGCTCCATAAAAGTTGAAGTTCCTCAACTAATGGCCTTAGGTAGACATCTATGTCATTGCCAGGTTGCTTCGGTCCTTGGATAAGCACCGACATCATAATAAACTTCCGCTTCATGCATAGCCATGGAGGAAGGTTGTAGATACATAGAGTAACTGGCCAAGTGTTGTGACTACTGCTCTGCTCACCAAAAGGATTCATACCTATTGACACCGTTTTTGGGCACGTGTCTAGGATGACAGGATAGGGTGGCAGTACGATGCGGGTTGCCGATGAGGATGGTTGCCGATGAGGGAGAGGTTGAATGTGACTAAGTCCACAGGCAGTAATATGGTGCCGATGGCTGGATAAAAAGGTCTGCCGATGACTATGGCAAAGGGATTGCCGATGATGCAAAGGAGGAGTCCGGAAGCTGCCAGTTGTCATGTGGAGGAGTTTCGGTTTGTCACGAAGGATAGTTTTGTTGTTTCCTTAATTATTTGCATCGTTTTGTATACGGATTCCGTGTAATTTGGAATTCGAATTCTAATCGTGTCTGGTTGTAGCTCTTTGAGCAGGGTATAAATATAAACCCTAGGGCCTTGTAATAATTAATCAAGAAATCAATCAAACACGCGTTTTTACTCATATTCCAGCATCTACTTTTCGACGACTTCGTCATACTTTTTTTCTTTTTATTACGAGTTCTTAGGAATTCGTCGACTTAAGCTCGGCGTGTTCTCGAGTTCCGCGTGAGTACCTCTTAGCCGTGACATCCGGGCGCATCGCTGTTGTCAGGACTAAAGTATTCGAGTTATCACCTTTGCCGATAGTAAGGTCAAATCGGCTGGCACGCCTTAACGTTTGAATCGGGTATTAGCCCTTTGTGTTTGCAGATCAGTTTTGCATCAACACATCTTTTGGCACGCCCAGTGGGACAGATTCAAGATCAAGATCAACATGTCGATCTCTGACCTCGATCAAGAGAACGTCATCCCTGTGACGGAGGCCAACCTCAAGGATGAGCAGAAGCAAGCTATTGCCCAAGCCATGGAAGAGTTCAAGCAGCAATGCCTGAGGTCTTTCAGCATAAACAGGAGCAGCGAAGTGGTCCAGAAAGATGCACTGCCGGCACCACGGCAGGTCACCTTTGACGCCAATCCTGGCAAGCTTCAAGATATGGTTGACAATGCCATCAATCGAGCGTTGATTAACCAAGCTGGTGTACTGTCTAATACGGTTTTCAATGCCGTGGCAAGAACTTTCAAGGAAGGACAAATCCCGCCAGATTATGTGGGGCCCTCCCATCATCAGCCAACGGCACCAGAGGTCACGGCTCCATCGGCTGCCTTGACGAATGCAAGTGCACAACCTGCCGTCCCTCCAAGTACATCGGGGACTACTGGTGCACTATCTATGCCGATGGCAACCAACCCACAAATTTCAGTTGGGCAGCATAAACTGACAACAGATATGTTGGCATCGGCAATGTCAGGGTTGACACTTCCTCCCAACTGGTGGGGTTATGGTATGCCTCCAGAGTTGACGCCGGGAACATCACAAATAACCGACATGAGGGGCAAAACTCCTATGACATCGGCACCTCCCAATGCGCCGGTGAACCAGAGTCCTCGGTATACCACAACTACTACTGCAAGGCCTCACACTGGGAATCCTCAAGATTCAATGTTCCAGATGCCCAACGCATCGGCAGAGTCAATGCTGATGCAACAGAGGCCTATGGCCCAGTCGGGGTATGTCAATTCAACGACGGTACCCAATTACCAATCATCGGCAGCACCTATGCCGATGAACGCTAATAATGGATGGCTTGGGCAGCAAGCCTTTCCACAATCGCCCCAGCAGGGTTATCAGACTACAGGGTTCCAGCAAGGGCAGGTCTATCCCGGGTTCCAAGGTCAGGGGATTCCCAACCAGCCAATGAATTTTGGACAGCAACTCGGAGGACAGCCAATCGGTGGACAGCAGTTTGGTGGTCCGCAGATTGGAGGACAGGTGATCAATACAATGTTCCATGCAGATCACGTCCCGAACAGACACGTGGAGGTTCGCCACCAAGTGCCAGATCCGCAGCCGCCTCATCGGCAAGATGCCGATGCGTATTGGGCCGATAAGATTGCTGAAGTAATGAGGGAACAATTTGGGATAAAACCCAAAGTCAACACTTATTCTTATCGGACACCGTATCCTCCCGCGTATGATTTGATCCCGCTTCCACATCGGTACAAGGTACCGGATTTTACAAAGTTTTCCGGACAGGACGACACGTCAACCATGGAGCATGTCAACAGGTTCATTATTCAATGTGGAGAGGCTGGTAACAGGGACGAATTGAGGGTTCGTCTATTTTCGTCATCATTGTCTGGATCGGCCTTTACTTGGTTCATATCATTACCTCCCAACTCAGTAATTACTTGGGCCGATCTGGAGAAGCAATTCCACAAATACTTCTTCTCGGGGGTTCATGAGAAGAAGATCACCGACTTGGTCAAGTTGAGGCAACGTAATGATGAGTCGGTTGAAGGATTTGTGCAGAGGATACGAGAGGTCAAGAATAAATGCTATAGCCTGGTTCTGGATGATCGGCAGCTAGCCGATTTGGCTTTCCAGGGTTTGTTGCCACATATCAGGGATAAGTATGCCTCTCAGGAGTTCGAAAGTTTAAGTCATTTGGTGCAGAGGATTTCTGATCAAGACATCAAGCCTTTCGAGCCTAAGAGAGCATGGAATAAGAAAGTGTCGTTTGTTGATGAAGCCACAAGCTCAGATTCTGATGAAGAACCAGTAATCGGTTTGGCAGAGTGGGTAAAAAACAAGAAGCCGATGTCTTGTCCTTTTGGGCAGAAGGAACCAGAGAAGTTTGCTTTTGACACCGCTAAGGCTGATAGGATATTTGACTTTCTACTTCAGGAAGGTCAGATCAAACTGTCACCTAACCATGTGATCCCATCGGCAGAAGAGTTGAAGAGGATGAGATATTGCAAGTGGCATAATGCAACGTCCCATGACACCAACGAGTGCAAAGTATTCAGACAGCAGCTGCAATCGGCTATAGAGTCAGGGAGAATCAAGTTTGACAATTTCAAAGCCCAGAAGCCGATGAAGATAGACCAACATCCTTTCCCGACAAACATGTTGGATGCTAAGGGGAAGGCTAAGGTCTTAACATCGGAGACAGCTGAGAAGAGTGCATCGGTAGATCCTCAGCATCAAGTTACTACTGCCGATGCAAGAAGTAAGGGCTTGGTCCAGGAAGGAACTAGCTCAGGAAGGTTTCCTCGATCTGGTATCGTCATAACTCATAGAAGGCCTCGAGAAAAATGGCAACAACGGGAAGATCGGTATCGGCGCCAGCAGGAAGATTATCGACGGGAAGAAGAAAGACGCCGACAGGAGTGGAATCGGCACAGGGATCATTGGAATTGTCCATTCTTCATCCATTGTTGGGAGGAAAATATCAAGCTTCCTACTGTCAGAGACTGCCCTGAGTGCAACGGTTATGATCGGTACGATAGGATCGATCGGCATTATCATGATGATGAACGGCGATTTAATGGGCCGATCAGAGGAAGGGTGTCAGTTCATGACCGGCTGGGGGGCAGATTTAGTGGGCACAACAGACTTAGTGACCGTGTCTAGTATTTTCCCAGGAACCAAGAGGAGCTCGAGGGAATGGCTGATGCGCGGGTTCCCGATGAATTCATATTTTGCAGGGATGCTAACACGCATCGTATGGAGTCAAGGGAGAACCGACGCCCGACGGCAAGGCAAAGGCCACTTCCTCCATGGTGCCCTGGAGGATTAACCAAAACACAGAAAAGGAGATTGCAACGTGAAAGGCAAGAAGAGCTAAACAAGGGAGAGAACTCTGGAAGTCGGCAGCCGTCAGACACTAAGAGGGAAGGTCCATTGGCAGGCGTCAACATGGTCTTCATGTTGCCGATGGAGTTTCTTGCACCAGCCAGTGATGATGAGTTGGAATTTTCTGATCAGATAGCTCAGTTGGCTCTGGATCCGATGACGGCTATCTTTGAGAAACCTGCCGATGACGAGAGGCAGCATCTTAAAGCTTTGTTCCTCAAAGGAAGGCTTGATGGGCAGCCAATGACCAAGATCCTAGTTGATGGTGGAGCTGCTATTAATATTATGCCGTATGCAGTATATCGGAAGCTTGGGAAAGGGGATCAAGATTTGACCAAGACCGATATGATGCTCAAAGACTTTAAAAGGAAACGTGTCTCCAGTCAAGGGGGCTGTTTGATGGATTTTTGGTTATATTAAAATCCGTATGTTCCCTGTAGAAGAGCGTACTTGAGAATACATAGAAGAGGAAGATATATACGGGAGATATATGTGTTTCTCTCGTGTACGCATACAAAGAAGCTAATAGTTAGCTTCTACGTGCTACAGTCCTATGCATGCACGTAGAGATGCCGGCAACATGTGCAAATAAAGCAAGCTAACAGCTCTAGTCGTAATGTGTACATGCACCCGTATACGCCCGGAACTGGCTGTAGAGTTCGTGCGTGCGCCGATCCGTGTCATGTATTTTTGTACGATTGTAAACCAACCAAGTCTGCACGACGAGGCGCGACTCGGTACATGATCTGGAATATTCTAGAACCCTTTCTGGTATGTACGACCAACGAATACGCGGATCATGAGCTAACTGGAGTTTAGCCATGTGATCGTGTGTGCTAAGGGGAAAGGTAAAGGAGCGTGTGCACGTTTGTTCACGTGTGCAAGAAAGAAGCTAGCGACCAAAGTATATGCATAAACGATAGCCTGCATGTGTATGTATATACGAGTATATGCGTGTGAGGATGAAGCTCGCCGTTTGGCTCTACGTACTACATGCGTGCACATACACGTACTAGATATACGTATCATTGTGTGGGCCACATTAGCAGAGCTCACAAGAATCAGTTAGCGTGGCGAATTTGGATCAGCATCATACAAGTATTGGTCCTTCTAGAAGCCGGAAGGATAACTATCAAACCCAGAGTCCTACACGAATGAGCGTCGGCTAGCAACAAGATCTCCGCATATCTCTCGACGCCCAACAACTTTCTGGCGGCGCGTGTGTGCGGCCACGGATCCAAACGCTACCCTAGCTACTGCCTATATAAAGGAGCCCCAGGACCCTGGAGGGAGGAGGACTTTTTGGCATTCACGCGCCGCCCGGCTGCTCATCAGCAAGAAGCGCGTGCTCGTGAGGACGATCCCCATCCATAGTTCACGAAGGGCTGCCAGACTGCTTGCGCGCTTGGCCGTCGGCAAGGAGGGTATACATACATCTTCATCTCCATCTGAGAGGACTAGCAAACAACAGGAGATGTCATCGTCCACGACATCCATGGGTAAGAAATTAATCTAGTCAATCTAGTATTGTTTCTTTTAATCTTTGCATATCAGTATCTACATCGGCCGGCGTCAAGGCTGGCTGACGACTGGATGACGCGGCTGCCGAGTGTACACTGGCGGACGTTAAAGCCTGGAAGATGAGCTCGGTACGACCACCCTCTGTGCGTGCGTATAGCTGTCGGCCAAGTTACGACGGCGGCGGCGAGGCACATGCCATACGTACACCGTTAGCATATGTATATGTGCAACGATTCAGAAGACATGCAAGTGCAAGAAGCAAACACGTTCGAGCGGGTGTATGTGTGGATATATATGTTCTGGCCATGCATGCATCTACACATGTACGTGCAAGCGCCGTGATGTGGTTGTGTACATGTACATGCGCACATATACAAGCTATGCATCCACGTACGATGAAGATTCAAGCAAGGCGACGTACAAGCCTTCATCCACTACTTCAACAACTCCACGCGATCAAGCTCATGACGTACCACGACGACGCTGCCGAGGAAGTCCGAGGCGATTCAAGCGACACCAACCATGCAAGTGCGATTATGATGACACCACGCAGAGTTCGACACCGACAAGGCGAACGACGCAGGCGGGCATGGCTGATATTCCAGTCATGTTGTACCGGCTCATGGACCGACGAGGCCCTCACGCCAACGCCACCTACATCTACACCAACACCACGCATGGAGAAGTGAAGCGAAGATCGACGACGACGACCACAGCAGCTTAATCGGAGGTACTCTGCGAGTCAGCTCGCGGGGGTAATTAACTGGGAGCCTTCCGAGGCCTTAGGAACCATGAAGACCACATCGCCTTTGTCAGATTGCTGCTAGCAAGTTGTGTAGCGCGCATTAGGAATTTTTATTTATTAAACCTGATGGTTAATAAAAGTGCATGTTCCTATATTTATTTTTATTATTTTATTTTGTGTACTTTAGTACACTGGCACGCCCGCACTCTTCCCACACGAGAAGCCGCTGTAGGCGGATTTTCTGGTGTCCAAACAAATTGGCACGCCCGGTGGGACATGGTTCTCCTCCCATCTCTGCTGCTATGTGGTCGTCGGATTCGTCTTCGCCTCTTCTCCAACAAACACAGCATGCGACATGATGGTCCTTGAGGTGGAGCTGCCCTAATGAATGGTCCCCTTCTTGCAGGAGGACCAACTAACGCTGCAACAACCCAGGAGCCAGGCCTGATTCAGATTGGGCAATTCATGGTGCCGATCTCTCGACAAGTGGGACCACGACTTGAAGCTGCCGACACCAAGCTGGCGTTCCCCATCAAGTTCGAGAGCACTTGCCCCATGGCAATCCACGAGAGAGCTGGAACAGTACACGGTGCCGCTAACGTCGAGGTCCCGTTCTTGATCTCCTTCGACACGCACTCTCCGGTGGCGGTCTTCGAGCATCGCAATAAGACCTACATCCACCAAACGCAAGATCCCGCACGGTTCCAAAAGACTGAGTCCAAGAAGGCGCAGAAGTTGGCCTTTGCCAAGGCCAGGAAGGAGCGTCGCAACCTCATCCTGGAAGCACGTGCCCTCTTGAAGAAGTCTGCCGTCGCGGAGATCAAGGGAGACGTCCACACTGCGCAACACTTGCGCACCAAGGCGAACAATAGACGCGCAAGCTGTGCAGGTCTATGGTTCCCTACACCAACTCCCAATCAACGCCTGCCCGTTCCCATTGTGGAACACACGGAGGTAGAGTTGCTAGAAGCTTTGGAGGCTGTCTCTGGCAACCTGCGCCGACAAATGACACATGCTCGACATGCGTCAAGCCCACATCCACTACGCAACCTCAGACGGAAGTACCGCAAGGTACAACAGCTTCATCAACAAGTCAGTGCTCGTATTGCACGAAGCACTGTTCCAGAGGAGGACTGGTCTCTAGACGTGAGAGACCTTAGTCACAAGGTGTTCGTATACCCCAGCACGGTGGAGCCTCCATATAACTTGTTCCCCGACGATTGGGCGTATGAACCGACCAAAGTTAAGGAGCTCGTGAGGCGCACAATCATGCGGGAGTATTGGAAAAGGCGCCGCTCAAACAAGCAGCCCTACGTAACCGGGCCAACCACCGTCATCGACAATACCATCCCTATCCAACCGACTGGGTGGGTGACGTGCCTTCATACAACGACGACTAGTGACGCGCCATCTTCCAACGGCAATAGGTTTGCACCCCTGCAAGCTCAAGAAACCACGCCTCGTAATGAAGATGTGCAAGAGGAGCTCCGTCGGCTGCAAGACCAGGTGGCCCAATTAGGTAGAAGGCTACATGGTGCGCCAGAGTCTTCCTCAGCTCGATTTAGGAGCGGGGTAGATAGACGCGCGCCAACCTATCGTCCCCAACATGAGCGCCTGACCTTAGCGCCACGTCGAAGGACTCCACCACCCATGCATCGAGGATACATGGCGCCGCCTCCGCGACGGAACATGTGGGCAAGGCGTCATGACTACGCTGCACCCCCTCGAGAAACTCAACAACGACACACCAACGGCACTCCACAAGTTGGAAGGCTTCCTCTAGTCCCGACTTCCCCAAGACGTGAAGCCCCAACGTTAAGACGACGCGAGGAGAACATGCCAATCATGGCTCCTCGACCTGCTGGGCCAGTGGTTCCCCCATCATTACAAGTGGCACCACAGGTTCGACACATGCCTACGGAGAATCAACGCAAGCGTGAAAGGCGTCGAAGGAATCGCCATGCACTGTACCGTGAGCTTGAAGAGCTAGTGCTTAAGCACACTCAAGTTCGCATCCGTGCTGATGGAGAGGTCAATCAGGAAAATGGGAGGATCATGTTCCGTACCTCCCCCGCTTTGGAAGACGATGAGAGGTACCAATACCTTCTCAAGCGATTGACCCCAAAGCCCCGCAAGATTCGACGTAGCGAGGCAACAGGGAAGGAGACCGCGTCTCCTCGAGAGCGTCCCCTAACCATCTTGAAGAGAGAAGGACCACGTGAGGCTGCTCCAAGCATGGCTTCTTCGGAAAGCCTAAGCGAGTCATCCTCAACATCAGCTACACCAATGGAGGGGGTTGAGAAGGTGCCATCTACACAAGATGGTGAAGCCTTTCCCCAAGCACAAGCGGACGACACAGACATGATAGATGAAACAGCTAAAGTGCCCAAGAAGGATGTAGCTATGTGCGTTGCATTAACAGCACACTCGAGGCTTAAATCCAAAGAGACATGGGTCCCACCTCCAGTGACCCATGACTTCACCTACCCCTCTGATGAGGAAATCCAAGTCAATCCCAGGGCGAGCTTTACCTCAGCTCCCTGCCTACCTGTCACTGAAGGTAGGAATGCACTATCCGAAGGGGATGACGCAATGGCGTCAGACATATCTCCAAGGCGCTATGCTGACATCGCGTCTCGACTTCCACACAACCTCGATGAGGTACAACAGATCGCTGGTCGAACCGGAGCTAGTACTCGGCTCAAGTCAATCGCGGAGCAGAAGGTCAAAGAAGGAAAGAATGATGAGGAGGAGTTTTCGGGCCCCTACACCGATGTCTCCGATTCTGAATCTTCTGCGTCCTTAGAGGTGCACTCCACTGTGCCACTCTTTGACAACCTCGCTCGTTCCATCCCTTCAGACGGAGAGGATTACATTGGTGACCTCAACACTGCGCCGGCCCACATGGCAGGGGAAAATAGTAACCAAAGAGGAAGCTTGGAAGAACAAGTACAAGCACAAGGCGAGGTGATCAGGGTGTTATCAACAAAGTTTGACAACCTCGTCGAGCTAATAACAACCTTGACACGGAATAGGTCTCCTGATGGTGCACATCAAGCTCCTGAAGATCCGCAAGTTCACGAGGTGGAGGGCATAGCAAGTGCTCGCCCTCCCCCATTACAAAATGTCTCTGCTTCAGCAAGTGCAGGACCACAACCATCGACGTTAAAAGACTATCATGACCTAGTCGAAGACTTGGTGACCAAGAAGATGAGGCAGATCACCAATGAACAGGCACCACACTCGCTCGAGGGTGATTTGGAGAAGCCATACGAAGCATGGCATGATCTTGTGGCCTTCCCAGCTGGATGGCGCCCACCAAAGTTCCGTCAGTTTGATGGCACTGGAGACGCGAGAGAGCACCTGGCCTACTTCGAAGCGGCATGTGGCGACACAGCTAACAACTCGTCGCTACTACTCCGCCAATTCTCAGGATCTCTGACCGGTGCGGCGTTCCATTGGTACAGCCGGCTGCCGATAGGAAAAATTAGCAACTGGTCTGACATGAAGAAGGCCTTCAAGAAGCACTTCGTCGCCATGAAGAGGGACATCTCTGTCGTTGAGCTGTCACAAGTCAAGCAACGACGTGATGAACCTATCGACGATTTCCTCATTCGATTTCGAGATAGCTTCGTGCGTCTAGCGAGAGACATGCACCTTGAAGATGCGATCGGGATGTGCATTCATGGAATGCTACAACATTGGTCGCTAGAAGTTTCACGACGAGAGCCTAGGACGTTCAGTGAGCTGAGCTCTGCAGTGGCTGCCACCAAGATTGAATTTGAGAAATCGCCTCAAATCATGGAGCTCTACAAGAATGCTAGCGTCTTTGAACCTGCCAAGCGCTTCAGCTCGACAGCGAAGTTCAACAACGCTGGGGGCAAAATGAAGGCTCAAGCAGAGGCAAACACTGCAAGGGTCTTCTCCAACGCTCCTCAAGGTCAAGTGCCTTTCTTAGGTGCCAAGAATGAACAAGGAGGAGGAAGGATGCGTCTCCAAGACCTTCTCAAGAAGCAATACATCTTCAAGCGGGAGCTGGTGAAGGACATGTTCGAGCAGCTAATGGAGCATAAAGCGCTCAACCTTCCGGAGCCACGCCGGCCAGACCAGGTAAACATGTCTAATAATGCTTTATACTGTCCATACCACAGGTACATCGGTCACTCGATTGAGGACTGCATCGCCTTTAAGGAGTGGCTACAAAGAGCCATCACCGAGAGGAGGATCAACCTAGATCCTGAAGCTGTCAACCCCGACTACCACACTGTTAACGTGGTGACTTTGGATACACACTCTCCACCAAGGCAAGGAGGAGAAGATGGAGGATCATGGGTGCCCGTGATGCAGGCTGAGGAGCAACTCGCCCGCATGATGATCGAAGAGCCCCGAACCACATCAGGAGAGACACCTAGGATCGCTCGGGAAGAGACATGGACAGAGGTACAACATCAACGACGATTAAATGGTCGCCCCCCTCAACATCCTCGCACCATTGTATCCCCACATACACAAGGGCAGCTAGACCCAAGTCGGCGGCGCCCACAACCCCGTTTCGTTCCCAAGACGGAGGGAGATGCATCATTCCCTCGTGCAGGCCGTGTGCTACCTACCTTGGCGGAATTCTGGCCTAAGCGCCGGGGGCAAGTACCAAATAAGGAAGCACAAGTAGAGTCGAGCTCTTACTCGACCTCGAACGTGGCAACATGCAATGCAACTTCCACTAGAAGCAATGATGAGAACTCAGGTTCCGAGGAAGTGCTTACAGCTAGGGAGCAAGAAATGCTCCATGGTGGTGACGAGAAAAGAGATGCCCCAGCCGAAGTCAACATGAACCTACGAAGTGGGAGGGCTCTACAAGAACTACCCCAAGCCAAGCAACCGAAGGTAGACAAGGCTGCAAATGAAGGTGCCCCACCATCAGGAGCGCTCGAACCATCAAAGAAGAAGAAGAACCGGATTGAGGATATCGACTACAATGTCGTTTCCCACCTAAAGCGGATCCCGGCGCTGCTAAGTGTCTATGATGCCCTCATGCTAGTGCCTGATCTTCGAGAAGCCCTCGTGAAGGCGCTGCTCGAACCCGAGCTCTATGAAGTGGTTATGGCCAAGCACCGCCTCGTCAACAACCCGTTGTTTGTGAATGAGATCACTTTTGACGAGGAAGATGAGGTGATAGAAGATGGTGACCACAACCGTCCACTCTATGTTGAGGGGAACATAGGAGTCGCGCACCTTCGCCGAATCTTGATTGACCCTGGGTCTGCTGTGAACATTTTGCCCCTGCGGAGTCTAACGCGGGCTGGCTTCACGGTGGATGACTTGGAGCCTACAGATGTTGTCATTTGCGGCTTTGACAACTCTGGGAAGACGACTTTGGGAGCCCTAACTGTGAAGATCCAGATGTCCACCTTCAGCTTCAAGGTACGATTTTACGTCATTGATGCCAACACGTCATACTCCGCGCTTCTAGGGAGGCCGTGGATTCACAAGTATCGGGTGGTGCCGTCTACGCTGCATCAATGCTTGAAGTTCCTCGATGGGAGCAAGACACAACAGCGTATCATCGGCAACATGTCACCATATACCATACAGGAGGCGTACCATGCAGATGCCAAATACTACTTCCCAGTCGAGGAGTACAAGCACCAGCTTGGTCGTGTCGCACCTGCAGCAGACATCGTGTTGAAGCCGGGCACTACAACACCCGAGGTGAAAGCCCTCATCATGCCATGCTCTCCTTCCAAGCAAAGGATCTCCCCAAGATCTAGGAGGACTAGGCAGGGGGCGGGAGGCATCTCCTCCGCACCCATAACCATTCCTTCATCATTAAATGTGGGAGTCTCTCCATCAACGCCGGTCACCTTAAGGTCCACACGAAGGCCTTTATTGACATTTGCCTCTTCATCCAAGGAGATCCCACGAGATGAGGTGCATCCAAAGTCTGGTGCATTGACCATTGGGAGTTCCACAAGTGGGCAAGGGGGCGCCAAGCCGCTCGTAATGAGTAAAAATGCACCAACAGTCACTACAACTCAGGCGTCTACAAGTCAAGCCATAATGGCGCCGGAAGGAGCTGTCAAGAAGAGAGTCGCTGAAATAGAAGGAGTGGCAACGAGCGCTGAGTGTATGCAGCCTCCAGCATTGTACATATCGACAACCTCTGAGTTGGAAGTATGGACAATTCCAGGTCACTCCCCTTCTTCACCGCGCACTATCTTCTATAAGGTGCCACAAGTACAACATTGTGACTTTGTGCATGAATTCCCTAACCCTGATCATGATGCAGACAAAGCACTGACAACCATGAAGGCCGAGCCTGGGATGGCTCGCTTGTTAGAGAAGGCTGGAATTACTCTCGGCCCGAATAATAGAATGCCACCACCACCAGCTATATGCGAGCAATGGTGGAGTCAAGCGGAAGCTCTGGTCAAGGCGAAACATAAAGTCCAACCAAAGTTTGGACTTGGCTACCGACACATCGACACCTCTGATGATGGAAGAGATCCAGTTAATGCCAATGTTGTCCACTGCTTCACCATATCAACCACCACAAATGATGAAGCTAGCCACTCATACCATCCTCGACACCAGGCAGTTGAAGGTGGAGAGCTAGACGCTACACCTGCACCTCAACAACTTGAAGATGGTGGGCAACCTACCATTGATGAGCTTGTGCAAATCAACCTAGGAACTGAAGAGGACCCGCGACCTACCTTTGTAAGCGCCACGCTCACAGAGGAGGAGCGAGAAGATTATCGAAGCTTCCTAATGGAGTATAGAGATTGCTTCGCATGGAGCTACAAAGAGATGCCTGGGTTAGACCCTAGTGTCGCCACTCATAAATTGGCGATTGACCCACAATGTCGTCCTGTGAAGCAAGCACCTCGACGTGTCCGACCTGAGTTTCAAGACCAAGTCATAGCTGAGGTTGACAAGTTGATCACAGCCGGGTTCATCAAAGAGATACAATACCCTCGCTGGCTCTCGTCTATTGTCCCCGTGGAGAAGAAGAACGGGCAAGTTCGAGTCTGCGTTGACTTTCGCGACTTGAACCGAGCTTGTCCTAAGGATGACTTCCCCCTACCAGTCACAGAGTTGGTAGTCGATGCTACCACTGGATTTGATGCCTTGTCCTTTATGGACGGGTCCTCCGGTTACAACCAAATCAAGATGGACCCTGTGGATGCACTCGACACCGCCTTCAGGACACCAAGAGGCAACTTCCATTATACAGTGATGCCTTTTGGGTTGAAGAACGCTGGTGCAACCTACCAACGGGCCATGACATACATCCTCGGTGACCTAATCCACCACTCTGTCGAGTGTTACGTCGACGACATGGTAGTAAAGACAAAGGACCGCAAGAACCATCAAGACGACTTGAGGGTGCTGTTTGAGCGGTTGCGTCGACACCAGCTCAAGATGAACCCTCTCAAGTGTGCCTTTGCTGTCCGGTCAGGTGTCTTCCTCGGCTTTGTTGTTCGACATCGCGGCATTGAGATTGAGCCAAAGAAGATCACGGCCATCCTTGAGATGCCATCACCCCATAAGCTAAGTGAGCTGAGGACACTCCAAGGACACTTGGCCTACATTAGGCGCTTCATCTCCAATCTCTCTGGACGCATACAACCCTTCTCTAAGCTAATGAAGAAGGGAGCACCATTTGTATGGGACGAGGAGTGCCAAAACTGCTTTGATAGCATCAAAAGGTACCTTCTTAATCCTCCAGTGTTGGCTGCTCCTATAAAAGGACGCCCTCTCATTCTTTACATTGCTGCGCAGCCTTCCTCACTAGGCGCCCTGCTCGCTCAACATAATGATGAAGGCAAGGAGGTGGCGTGCTACTACTTGAGCCGCACCATGGTGGGTGCTGAACGCAACTATTCCTCCATCGAGAAGTTGTGCTTGGCACTGATCTTTGCTTTGAAGAAGTTAAGGCATTACATGCTGGCACATGAAATCCAGCTAGTGGCAAGGGCAGATCCAATAAAGTATCTGCTCAGTCTACCCGCACTCACTGGACGGCTAGCAAAGTGGGTTCTTCTCATGACAGAGTTTGATCTCACATTTGTGCCGCAAAAAGCTATTAAAGGACAAGCTCTAGCGGAGTTCCTGGCGGCACATCCTGTACCTGACGACTCCCCACTCATCACCGAGTTACCTGATGAGGACGTCTTCACCACTGACATCGAGGCTCCATGGGAGCTCTACTTTGACGGTGCCTCACGAGCAGAAGTTGCCCTCGACGGTACCTCAAGACGAAGAGCCGGAGCTGGGCTGGTGTTCAAGACCCCACAGGGAGGAGTGATGTATCACTCATACTCCCTTCTCAAGGAGGAGTGTTCCAATAACGAAGCGGAGTATGAGGCACTCATCTTCGGCCTCCTCTTAGCACTTTCCATGGAGGTATGTTCCCTACGAGTTCATGGGGACTCTCAGCTCATTGTTCGATAGATCAATGGGGTCTATGAAGTCCGTAAACTGGAGCTCATGCCATATTGTGAGGCAGCTCAAAAACTCATGAATAAATTCAAAAATATTGAAATTCTTCATGTCCCACGAAGCAGGAATGCTCCAGCTGATGCTTTGGCAAAGCTCGCAGCGGCGCTTGCCCTTCCTGAAGGTAAACCCGCACAAGTCACTATCGAGGAGAGGTGGCTACTTCCTGCTGTACTAGAGCTCATCTCGGCGGAACAGGAAGTCGACACTGTCACCATGGGGGCCATCAAAGAGGATGACTGGCGCAAACCCTTCCTCGACTACTTCAAGCATGGCAGTCTCCCCGATGATACAGTGAAGAGACGTCAACTACAACGACGACTTCCATCTTATGTCTACAAAGGAGGTGTGCTCTACAAGCGCGCCTACGGACAAGAGATGCTCTTGCGATGTGTGAACCGTCATGAGGCTGATGAAGTGTTGAAGGAGGTTCATCATGGAGTCTGCGGTGGGCATCAGAGTGGCCCAAAAATGTATCATAGTGTTCGCTTGGCTGGGTACTATTGGCCGGGCATCATGGCAGATTGCCTAGGAGTGGCGAAGACGTGCCATGGTTGCCAAATCCACGGCAATTTCAAGCATCTACCGCCAGTACCACTTCACCCGACGGTCCCTTCATGGCCGTTCGACGCTTGGGGCATGGACGTCATCGGCCCCATTGACCCTCCTTCTTCTGGAGGTCATCGCTTTATCCTTGCTGCAACGGACTACTTCTCCAAATGGGCGGAGGCAGTACCATTGCGCGAGGTGAAGAGCGCTAACGCCATCAATTTTCTGGAGCGACACATCATATACCGCTTCGGAATTCCACGTCGCATCACATCTGACAATGCTAAAGCTTTCAGATCAGACAAGATGCATAGGTTTATGGAGAAGTATAAAATCAAGTGGAACTACTCCACTGGCTATTATCCCCAGGCAAACGGGATGATAGAAGCATTCAACAAGACCCTCGGCAAGATACTTAAGAAAACAGTGCACAAGCATAGGAGAGATTGGCATGATCGTCTCTTCGAAGCACTATGGGCGTACCGCGTCACAGTCCGTACCCCAACTCAAGCCACCCCATATTATCTTGTGTATGGGTGTGAGGCAGTCTTGCCTCTAGAGATTCAGCTACCATCATTACGGGTGGCTATTCATGATGGGCTAACTCAGGATGAACAGGTCCGACTCCGGTTTCAGGAACTCGATGCCCTAGAGGAGGGTCGCCTCAAGGCTGTACAAGAACTAGAGCTATATCGCCACAACATGGCGAGGGCCTACAACAAGCTCGTCAAGCGACGCGTCTTCAGGAAAGGTGAACTGGTGCTCGTGCTTCGGCGTCCTATCGTTGTCACACACAAGACGAAAGGAAAATTCGAGCCCAAGTGGGAAGGACCATACGCCATCGAACAAGTCTACAACGGAGGCGCCTACCAGCTGGTCGATCAACAAGGAGTCCGACCAATGCCGCCCATCAATGGAAGGTTCTTAAAAAAATATTTTGCATAAAAAATATTTTTTTTTTTCTTTTTCTTTCTTTCTTTCTACCTCTCTGTGAGATGATCAGTATGCATATTCCATTGCACTACTTGGTTGTCTCCCTATGGAGAAGAAACAAAAAACACAAAGGCTCTCCCTATCAAGCTGCAGCTGCAGTGGAGGATTCGACAGCTTTGAGGCTTTTCCAAAAGGCCTGGGGGCAACAGCCTAGTGCATGGACCCCATGACAAGCCACCATTTCACGGGACGCACGACAGACGCCGAACGTGTTTCCACTGGGGGCAGTGGGAAGATGACTTGGGTCACTCCTAAGCAGCGAGGCGACCATGCTGCTTGCGCGTCCCAACATGAGGTGACACACACTCCGGGGAAGACTATAGGAGAAGAGCAAGAAAAGGGCTACCTGGTGCAACACAAGTTGCATTAAGTGTGTAGCCACTTGCCACCCTGGAAAGTGATAACAAGGGACATAAAAAAAAACACAACGCCAGCGAGGATTCATCTAGCGACACAAAGGTGAATGGCTACCCTCCAGGTTCCTCGGATGCTGAAGCAAGCTCCAAGCAAAAAAAAAAGGCAGGAAAGAAAAAGGGTCTCCAAAGAAGTGACCGAGTACCTGCCAAATGAGCCCAATCAATCTCACACCAAGCTCAACATCCAGTGGGAGGCGGAGGTAGTCGTTCACCATCCTCGGCAAAAGCAATGGCGAGCTCATTAGCCATTACCCACAACACAACACCAATTCAGCCATCCCGACGCTCAATGTTAGAGAGCGCGAGTGGACCGTGGTACAACTCAACGCAAGGGAGTCTCGAGCAAGAATTCCCTTCACCTCAGTGGAAACATCAAAGCAGAAGTCCACACATTCAAGCACACAATGGGGCGAAATCATGGGAGCCATGTTGCCATGGTCACGCAACGGCGCCTAATGGTAATGTCCCCTGGCTGTCCTATTTCGAGCTGCTTATATAGCTAATGCTAAAGGGAGAGCCAACATTTTTTTTAAAAAAAAAAGAATAAAAAAATAAACACCATTCCCTTATTTCAACGATTTTACTTTATCATCACATTACCCTAGCTATGATGATCATCTACAGACAAGCTAGCCCCTTTTTTTAAGTAGTGTTGCAGGTCCATCGCTTCGCTATTTCGGGAGTAGTGTTGGTGCGCCAGTGCGGATAGTGCCAATGTTGTGAAACCCTTCAGCCTGACTGGCTCGCACCACGATACATACAATACAGTGGTCGTTAGGTTGATAAACCACACCTTCGGGAGCAGTGTTGGTGCGCCAGTGCGGATAGCGCCAATGTTGTGAAACCCTTCAATCCGGCTGGCTTGCACCACGACACACTACAACACAGTGGTCGCCGGAATTGATAAAACTTCTTCGTCAAGTTACACGGACTTTACACCGCAAGACGAAGATGACGTGAGGGCGTCCGATTGGCTAGTACTGCCATATGGACCTGATGGACACATCATTGGCTGATGCCGCAATACGGCCCCAATGAAGCCCCAGTCTACTTGTTGGCCAATGCCGCAACACGGCCCCAATGAAGTTCAACGTCTACTCGTTGGCCAATGCCGTAACACGGCCCCGACATAGACCATCCTTCCCGCTGGCCAATGCTGTAACACGGCCCCGGCGGAGCTTCATTTCTTCTGTCGGTCAACACCATGACACAACCCCGACAGAATCCTTCCTGCTGGCCAATGCTACAACACGGCCCCGGCAGAGCTCCACTTCTTCCGTTATGGCCAACGCTGCAACACGGCTCCAACGGAAGTCTCCATGCCATCTCTTGGAGTCGACGCAACGTCCCCAAGGTTCGGCTTTTTTTTTCTCTCTTTTTGCTTTTGTTTTCTTTTTCATTCTGTTCTTTTTTTTTCTTTTCTTCTTCTTCTTCTTTTTCTTTCTTTCTCCTTTCCATTTTGTTTTTTTTTCTTTCTCCTTTTGCCTCCCCTTCCTCGCTTCGTCTGTATCGGATGCTAAGGAGGCACCTGTGGCGAGGGTGCTCCTTGTTAAGAGAGTTGTTGTCTCACAACCTAGCGACTTGATGCGAGGCGCTCCGCAAAGATGATGGCGATGTCAGGCGACCGAGACATGTGTTACCCCATGTGGGAGATTCAGCTATTATCATAAGACGTGTGCCCGCAGCCGGCACCAACGATCCTACGGTATGAAACAAAGTTTGCTGGGCTGTGGTGAATGCCACGCTTGAACTAAAGGCAAACGGGTGAAGCTATGTCGGTACTGACCCTTATATATGTACGAATTAATTGTAATAAATTGGGTTCCATGAGGCTCTACTCAAAGAGTCTCATAATGTGTACTCATGCGTATTATATATATTGTTGAAAAGCAATAAATAAGCGGCTAGCAATGTCTCCTTGAATTGTGTATTGCTGTGTCAGCTGATTGATTAAAGCGTACAAACAAAATTATTCAAGGAATATTCATATTCGTATACACATACGTAATCCGGCGTTGTGCGACTCGCAAGCCAAGATAAGGTGGTACGCTCCAAGCTTGGCGGCTAACACCCCCGCGGACAACGAGCAAGGACGCATATGTGCTAATTCACAAGCTAAAGATAAAAACGTCATGGCTTGTCGAGCAGCGTCCTCAGTGGCTCCTAAAGGCCTAAGCAACGTACGGCTCGACGGGCAAGCCCGCACATTGACGTTTGTAACCGAGTCGTAGCTGTTCACGATGAAGACTAAATGCTCCATATACGAGCGTGATGGACGTACGTGCACGTATGCAGATGCGAGTGAAGAATAAACTAGTACCTACACACATTCGATCAGGCAACCGTTCAAAGCTTGAGTTCATCCTAGTTATAAAATCCTACATGTGACTGTAGATGACGTATTCTCATACTTGCATGTACGTCCAACCATCGAGCGTCTTCATATGAAAACATGCAAGCTGAGATAAAGTGTCGTGCCCTCAGTCCGGCCGGCAGCTCGTCAATGATGCCGTTACTACTTGGCAACCATGTATTTATATGCGCTTCGCAACGATAGCAGCATATGTCATGTACCAAACTTTGTGAACGGTTGTCATAAAATTCCAGTCATCCTTTTTGACAGTAAGTCAGTGGTCAAGACACGCCTGCTGTTGCGCCAGCGGCAGAGTTGGGACCCTTACAACGAAGGCCACTAGCGATGGTTCCGATGATTAGCAGCGGCGCCGGTGTTAAATCAGACGCTTATAGTGCTGCGTACAAATACAGAGAGCAGATGTTCGAGCCTATGCAGGCAAGGAATAAAAAAACTTGTACGCCGATCGATCAAGCGGAAAGAGAAACATGTACGTGCATCCTCGTACTGATTTATTTGACGGGTATAACCTGTTCACTCAATATTGTATTAATTGTAATAGGAGCATGCATCAAGCATTGCCCAATTTATTTAACTAAGGTTTAACCAGTGGAAACAAACTACTAAAAAAAAGGACCCAAACATTGGAGTCTAAAGTGAATGACTAATACTATGAAGTAAAGCTCCTATAGAGCCACTACAAACGTGGCCTAGCTATGGAGTGATCTCAGACTTCCTCAGGGAAGAAATACTTCAAGATGAGCTTGATGCCTTCGGACACAGGGTCCTCCAATTGTCCGACTTTCTCTAGCCGAGCTTTCAAGTCTTCTCGGCACTCTTCCAGCTGCTCGAGTCTCGCCCCCAGTGTCTTGGCATGTCCCTGACAAAATTGCATGTGCTTCAAGAGTGTGGACTCTTTGTTAAGGAGCTCTTTTTGATATGCCCAGGCAGCACGGGCCTCCTCCTCAAAAGCACGGGTCTTCTCCTTAAGAGCACGGACCTTCTCATCCAAAGCGCGAGCCTTTTCGGTAGCACCCTGCTGCTCCATCCTAAGAGATGAGTGGTCTGCCTGCGCCCCGTCACCCTCTTCGATGTGATGCTTCAGATCGACCATGGTCTTGGAGTGGGCAGCATCCAGCTCATGAAGGCGTTGATGCCCTTCTCCCATGACAGAATCAACCGCGATAGGGGAAGGAGTTTCGCCATCCAAACGCTTCTTCAAATGCTCCTCCAGGCTTTTTAGGTGGTCCATGAGCTGCGCCAAGGCCGCAGGTCGTGGCTCTTCATACATCACCGCCCAGTAATTTAACACGGCGAAGGGCCTTGCTCTCGTCGAAAGGGTTGAGCTCCAGCAGGGTTCGGAGGTCCCCCAACTCCTCGCGTATACCATGTCTATCATCAGGGAGCTCAAGGATGAAGGAGGCGTCATCATCCAGAAAGTCAGGAAGGCGAAGCGAGTCCAGCTTTGCAGCAAACCCTTTGGCTTGGTTCATCAGTTGGAGATGTGCATTGTCTTCCTTCTTTAAGGCGCCCAGCTTAGAGAGGGTGTGTTGTCCTCAGTGTCATCATTGGCTGCCAAAGGAGGTGATAATGAGATCAAAGCCTACGCCACTTATATGTATTGTAGCATGCATGTGTAAAAAATGGTAGGTTACCTTTCGGGGCTTCGTGGTCATCTATATGTGCAGGTTTGTTTGCTTGCTGGGCCATGATAACGTCCTGGAGCGATGCTTGATGTCCATCACCCGGCATGACGTACACTTTACCACTGACTGGCGGCTCCGAGTTAGGATCAGCTGAAGGTAGTGTTGAAGCTGGCGCCGACACAAGAACTGGTGCATGAGGAAGCTGTTCGGTAGCTTTGGGCGCGCCATCCGCAATTTCAGCAGGAGGGAAGTCCTGTACGCAGTCCGTGAAAAGGCTAAGTACTTCTTCTAATGAGACTCCCTCCCATGGAAGGAGATTTAGATCCTCGTTCATGAATGACTTGACAAAATTATTTGAAGAAAATTACCACAGTGTCAAAGGAAGTAAAAAGAGAAGGTTACTGAGCATGCTTACGTTGTCTTTGCCGTAGTCGGCAAGAGAGATGTTTTCATCAAAGCCTTCTTGCTCGTCCAAGTTGATCAATGGGTGCAATTTAGCTTTGCCCTACAAATATTAAATAAATTCAGTATGTTCGCATGCACAAGAAGTATACGTATATATAAGCTCAGAGAATAGGCACACATGTGTAGTCTTGTATTGCTGCGTGGGTTCAGTGCCTTCAAGGAGAGTTTGCCTGGCTGCTGCTGGAGTATGGCTTGATGGGTCAGATGATGTCTTGCTCTCCACGAGCTTGTCGTCTTGGCGCATCTTCTTTGGACTCCTTTGCTTGGATGACATGTCCTCACGTGCGCCGCCACTGTCCGCCGCCGAGTACAATCTCTTGTCTTGAGTTACCTTGGGAGGAGACTGATCCGATGGTGCACTTGCTTTTACCTCCATATAGTCACTCCCACTTGGGCGTAACTTCCTCTTCGGATGAGGCTCTGAGTCGGAGTCACTATCGTCCATAAACACCCGACGACGAGGTACGCGGGGCTCGATCTTGTATTGATCCGTAGTATCGTGAGGTTTAGGCTCACTCTTCCGCGAGATGTTCCGACCGTTACGATTGACTCGGCTCCTAGAGTCGTTCTGGCATGGAGCTTCTATATTGTGATGCTCCCTGCGTTGAAGATCTCGGCCTTCCCGGTTGCCGCGGGTCTTCGTGCTATCCTGGCGTGGAGCATGCTGGCCGTTGTGGTCGTTGCGAGATTGCGACGCGTTCCGATTCGGGCGTTCTTCACGAGCCTTGGGTTCATCTTTACGGGGTGAATCTCCATCGCGCTCGCCACGAGCCCGCTGAGAACGGCGCTGCCGACCGGACCAATCTCCAACACGTGCATCACCATCACGAGCCACTGCATCAAGAACAAGCAGTCAATTGAAGATAAGAAAGAAGAAGTTAAATAGTTCCATGCATGCACGTGTATATGTCTGTCGACGTGCAAATACGAAAGAAGCTAATTGAAAAAGCAAGGAGGAAACGAATTGACGCAACTAGTTTATACTTGCTGTGTTGCGATGGCTGAGCTCCAAAGGTTGCATGGACGATGACCTGACTTGGGCGCGACTTGGACGGAGAACGATGTGCAGCAAAATTGCAAGTTATGGAAGGTGAGGCGTCCCGTAGATATATATACTACCCTTGGGCTATCCTTTGTAATCCGGACTCTAGAATACCAGAGTCTATGAGGGATACGGCAGCAAACCTTGTTGCGCCCGGATATCTTGATCGGTTTCTTCACCAAGACGAGTCCGTACTTGCTACGCGCCGTCCAAACTCATCTTGGTG
Organism: Sorghum bicolor; assembly: GCF_000003195.3. Classification (NCBI taxonomy): domain Eukaryota; kingdom Viridiplantae; phylum Streptophyta; class Magnoliopsida; order Poales; family Poaceae; genus Sorghum; species Sorghum bicolor. The sequence goes on from NC_012872.2 coordinate 14,296,582, forward strand.
GGGGGCATTTGTTTGATGGATTTTTGGTTATATTAAAATCCGTATGTTCCCTGTAGAAGAGCGTACTTGAGAATACATAGAAGAGGAAGATATATACGGGAGATATATGTGTTTCTCTCGTGTACGCATACAAAGAAGCTAATAGTTAGCTTCTACGTGCTACAGTCCTATGCATGCACGTAGAGATGCCGGCAACATGTGCAAATAAAGCAAGCTAACAGCTCTAGTCGTAATGTGTACATGCACCCGTATACGCCCGGAACTGGCTGTAGAGTTCGTGCGTGCGCCGATCCGTGTCATGTATTTTTGTACGATTGTAAACCAACCAAGTCTGCACGACGAGGCGCGACTCGGTACATGATCTGGAATATTCTAGAACCCTTTCTGGTATGTACGACCAACGAATACGCGGATCATGAGCTAACTGGAGTTTAGCCATGTGATCGTGTGTGCTAAGGGGAAAGGTAAAGGAGCGTGTGCACGTTTGTTCACGTGTGCAAGAAAGAAGCTAGCGACCAAAGTATATGCATAAACGATAGCCTGCATGTGTATGTATATACGAGTATATGCGTGTGAGGATGAAGCTCGCCGTTTGGCTCTACGTACTACATGCGTGCACATACACGTACTAGATATACGTATCATTGTGTGGGCCACATTAGCAGAGCTCACAAGAATCAGTTAGCGTGGCGAATTTGGATCAGCATCATACAAGTATTGGTCCTTCTAGAAGCCGGAAGGATAACTATCAAACCCAGAGTCCTACACGAATGAGCGTCGGCTAGCAACAAGATCTCCGCATATCTCTCGACGCCCAACAACTTTGTGGCGGCGCGTGTGTGCGGCCACGGATCCAAACGCTACCCTAGCTACTGCCTATATAAAGGAGCCCCAGGACCCTGGAGGGAGGAGGACTTTTTGGCATTCACGCGCCGCCCGGCTGCTCATCAGCAAGAAGCGCGTGCTCGTGAGGACGATCCCCATCCATAGTTCACGAAGGGCTGCCAGACTGCTTGCGCGCTTGGCCGTCGGCAAGGAGGGTATACATACATCTTCATCTCCATCTGAGAGGACTAGCAAACAACAGGAGATGTCATCGTCCACGACATCCATGGGTAAGAAATTAATCTAGTCAATCTAGTATTGTTTCTTTTAATCTTTGCATATCAGTATCTACATCGGCCGGCGTCAAGGCTGGCTGACGACTGGATGACGCGGCTGCCGAGTGTACACTGGCGGACGTTAAAGCCTGGAAGATGAGCTCGGTACGACCACCCTCTGTGCGTGCGTATAGCTGTCGGCCAAGTTACGACGGCGGCGGCGAGGCACATGCCATACGTACACCGTTAGCATATGTATATGTGCAACGATTCAGAAGACATGCAAGTGCAAGAAGCAAACACGTTCGAGCGGGTGTATGTGTGGATATATATGTTCTGGCCATGCATGCATCTACACATGTACGTGCAAGCAAAGAACAGGTACAGGCTGCCAGGACCTCGGCGCCGTGATGTGGTTGTGTACATGTACATGCGCACATATACAAGCTATGCATCCACGTACGATGAAGATTCAAGCAAGGCGACGTACAAGCCTTCATCCACTACTTCAACAACTCCACGCGATCAAGCTCATGACGTACCACGACGACGCTGCCGAGGAAGTCCGAGGCGATTCAAGCGACACCAACCATGCAAGTGCGATTATGATGACACCACGCAGAGTTCGACACCGACAAGGCGAACGACGCAGGCGGGCATGGCTGATATTCCAGTCATGTTGTACCGGCTCATGGACCGACGAGGCCCTCACGCCAACGCCACCTACATCTACACCAACACCACGCATGGAGAAGTGAAGCGAAGATCGACGACGACGACCACAGCAGCTTAATCGGAGGTACTCTGCGAGTCAGCTCGCGGGGGTAATTAACTGGGAGCCTTCCGAGGCCTTAGGAACCATGAAGACCACATCGCCTTTGTCAGATTGCTGCTAGCAAGTTGTGTAGCGCGCATTAGGAATTTGTATTTATTAAACCTGATGGTTAATAAAAGTGCATGTTCCTACATTTATTTTTATTATTTTATTTTGTGTACTTTAGTACACTGGCACGCCCGCACTCTTCCCACACGAGAAGCCGCTGTAGGCGGATTTTCTGGTGTCCAAACAGGGGCGATATGTGCAGAGTTGACCATCGGCAGCAAGACCTTGCCGACAACTTTTTTCGTGATCAGCGGAAAAGGTGCCTACAACTTATTATTGGGAAGAGATTGGATTCATGCCAATTGTTGTGTCCCATCTACAATGCATCAGTGCTTGGTTCAGTGGGTAGGTGACAAGATTGAGATTGTCCCAGGAGATTCTTCTTATGTTATCGCATCGGCAGAAGCGGATACTTACGAAAGGACCAGGTGCATTTCAGGAGAAGTTTGGGAGAAAGATTTTCTCAAAGTTGCCGATTATGAGATTCCACCGATCCAAGCAGTCGGTTCTGACGACGGTTTTTAATGGATAGATTCGCCGATGATGGAAAATTAGGCCAGGGATTCACATCGGCCGACGATTTGGTAGAAGTAGATATAGGTAGTGGTGATAAGCCTAGGCCTACTTTTATTAGTGCTAAATTAGATCCTGAGTGTAAGCGACAATTGACTAGTTTGTTAAAGGAATATAAAGATTGCTTTGCTTGGGATTATACAGAGATGCCTGGTTTAGACCGATCAATTGTTGAACATCGGTTACCCATCAAGTCTGGATTTCGGCCACATCAGCAACCAGCCCGCCGATGTAATCCTAACATTCTACCTGATATTAAGGCCGAAATCACTAAACTTATTGAAGCTAAGTTTATTCGGCAGTGTCGGTATGCCGAATGGATTTCCAATGTTGTTCCGGTTTACAAGAAGAACGGGAAGCTTCGGGTGTGCATTGATTTCAGGAATCTCAATAAAGCTACGCCGATGGATGGATACCCAATGCATGTCGCCGATCTACTGGTTGATGCTGCGGCTGGCCATCGGGTCATCAGCTTCATGGATGGTAATGCAGGTTACAATCAAATATTCATGGCAGAGGAGGATATTCCAAAAACCGCATTCAGGTGTCCTGGTCATGTTGGGCTATTTGAATGGATAGTCATGACTTTTGGGTTGAAGAATGCTGGTGCTACTTATCAAAGGGCTATGAATTTTATATTTCATGAGTTCATCGGCAAGCTCGTAGAGATTTATATTGATGATGTGGTGGTTAAGTCTGGAGATTTCTCAAAGCATCTTGCCGATTTACAAAAAGTGTTAGAGTGCACAAGGAAGCATGGATTGAAGATGAATCCCAACAAGTGTGCATTTGGTGTATCGGCAGGGCAGTTTCTTGGTTTCATGGTACATCAGAGGGGTATTGAAATTAGTCGAAGATCTATTGATGCCATCAATAAAATAGTGGCCCCTACCAACAAAACCGAGCTCCAATCCTTGATCGGCAAGGTAAATTTTATCAGAAGATTTGTATCGAATTTGTCTGGTAGGATTCGTGCTTTCAGTCCTCTTCTTAAATTGAAAGCCGATCAAGAGTTTATTTGGGGAGAAGAACAGCAGTTGGCTCTGGATGAAATCAAGAAGTATCTAGTAAATCCTCCAGTTCTAGTTCCACCTCAACAAGGGAAGCCCTTCAGATTGTATTTATCTACCGATGGATCGGTTATCGGTTCAGCTTTAGTTCAAGAATTTGAAGGGAAAGAAAGGGTAATTTATTATTTGAGTAGGAGGTTGATTGATGCTGAAACCAGGTATTCGGCCATTGAGAAACTATGCTTATGCTTATATTTTTCATGTATCAAGCTGAGACATTACCTGTTATCGGCCGAATGCACTGTCGTTTGCAAAGATGACGTGGTCCGATACATGCTATCTATGCCGATTATGAGTGGTAGGATCGGTAAATGGATTTTAGCGCTGTCGGAGTTCGATTTGCGTTACGAATCGGCTAAGGCAGTCAAAGGGCAGATTATGGCCGATTTTGTGACTCAGCATTGCGGTCTAGTGGAAACCTTGGAAATTGTACCCTGGACGCTCTTCTTTGATGGATCTACTTGTGACCGGGGGGCAGGAATCGACATTGTATTAGTTTCCCCTAAGGGGAGGAAGTATGAGTTTTCCTTGCCGATTGTTGCCACATCGACAAATAATCAGGCTGAGTATCAAGCTCTGATCAAGGGATTGGAGTTGCTGAGAGAAGTTCGTGCTGATGCTGTTGAAATATTCGGGGATTCTATGTTGGTTATAAATCAATTGGCCGGAAGCTATGAATGCCGAAGTGAAGTTCTCATAACGTATTTCGAGAGAAGTATGCAACTGTTAAAGGAATTCAAGGATTTCCGATTGGAGCATGTTCCCCGATTGCATAATGAAGACACTAATCGGTTAGCTCAGCATGCCTCGGGATATCAGCCAATGATTAATGCGACATCGGTAGTCGGTGCCGATGATTGGAGGAAAGAAATTATTGATTATCTAAAAGATCCATCCAAAAAAGTTGAAAGACAGGTTCGATTTCAGGCAACCAAGTATGTGCTCCTTGAAAATGAATTGTATTATCGAACTATCGACGGAATTCTTCTCCGATGCTTGGGTGATGATGAAGCCAGAAGTTTGATGGGGGAAATCCATGAGGGAGTGTGTGGAGCGCATCAGTCAGCTTTTAAGATAAAGTGGATGATTCGAAGGAATGGATATTTTTGGCCAACCATACTTGAAGATTGTTTTAAATATTTCAAGGGATGTCAAGGTTGTCAAAAGTTTGGTAATATCCAGAGAGTACCCGCATCGGCTATGAATCCTATAATAAAGCCTTGGCCGTTCCGTGGATGGGCCATCGATCTGATCGGCCAGATTTATCCACCATCTAGCAAAGGGCATAAGTTCATTCTAGTTGCCACTGACTATTTCACTAAATGGGTTGAAGCTATTCCTTTGAAGAAAGTCACATCGGCCAATATGATTGATTTTGTGAAGGAGCATATTATTTACCGATTTGGGATTCCCCAAACGATTACTACCGATCAGGGCACCATGTTCACATCGGGGGAGTTCGATGAATTCGCAATCGGTATGGGAATTAAAGTGTTGAATTCTTCTCCTTATTATGCTCAAGCCAATGGGCAGGCCGAAGCGTCTAACAAAGGAATTATCAAGCTTATTAAACGGAAGATTGAAGAAAATCCTAAGCGGTGGCATACATTATTAAATGAAGCATTGTGGTCTTATCGGATGGCTTGTCATGGATCGACCAAGGTATCACCCTATCAATTGGCGTATGGACATGATGCAGTGTTGCCTTGGGAAATTAAGGCTGGATCTAGGCGATTATCTTTTCAAGATCAATTAACTTCCGATGGTTATGCCACTTTGATGACCGATGAATTGGACGATCTAGCAGGGCATCGGTTAAAAGCTTTAATGAGTATAGAAGAGAATAAGAAAAGAGTTGCTAGATGGTACGATAAGAAGGTGAAGGCTAAAGAGTTTGCCGATGGGGATTTGGTATGGAAATTAATTTTACCAGTTGGGACCAAAAGCTCGAAGTTTGGAAAGTGGTCTCCTAATTGGGAGGGTCCTTATCGGATAAGTCGATCGGCTCCTGGCAATGCCTACATTCTAGAAACCCTCGAAGGAATTGAATTTCCCAGAGCATTAAACGACAAATATTTAAAGAAGTACTACCCCAGTATATGGGTCGATGCATAGAAGTTTAGGTGCCGATAACACTCCTATCGGCTGGATCCAAATGCTTGGGGACAAGACTTGGTGTTTCAAAAGTTTAGGCGCCGATAACAGTCCTATCGGCTAGACTAAAAGCTGAGGAAGCAGGAAAGCGCAGATACAATGTCAATGGAAACTCTATGTGTTAAGCAGCGTCTGGATTGCCGATATAGCGCGTAGCCGAATTTGGTTGGCTGCTTCTATCTCCTTGATGTCATCATCAGCAGAACCTTCTATCGGCTTCAGCTTCTTCTTCAGTTGGAGTGCTTTGCGACCATGAGCATTTCGCTCGCGCTCAAGAAGCCTGATGGTCTCTGGCAATTGGCTCTCTTCCTGTTGGGCTTGGGACAGAGCGTTCTCTACTTCCTTAAGCTCCGCCAATAGGGACTCTTTTCTTGCCGATAGATCGGATATCTTCTGCTTCAGCGCGTCTCCAGAAGATCTCAGGATGCCGATGTTCTTGTGCTTCTCATCGGTCAAAAGCTTTTCTTTCCTCATTTCATCGGAGAGTTGAGTCTGAGCGGCTCTATCGGCAAGCCGCCGAGAAGCTCTTTGGTACTGCAGCTGGCGACTCTCCAGATGAGCGGCTTGGAACAGGATTTCTTCAACATCGGCTGGGACTTGGCCTCTGAGAGTTCTGAACAGGGTCTTGGTAGGGTCGGAATCATCAACCAATTGCGCTATGTCCTGGTGAAGGAGAGCTGACAATTCTTCCAGCCTGACCCTGACCTCTGCCGATGTGATGCCGGCCGACTGAGAAGTGCTTGCTTCTTCACCTTCTTCTTCAGAGAAATCGATGGCGAAGGAGAACAGGCTATCGGGAGAATCTTGTTCCTGGGAGGGAAAGCAAAATTAGCCCATACTTAGAGAATCGGCAAATAATGCTGGCGGTAAACAGTAACTTACTTGCTTCAAGGCGATCTCTTGCCTTGGACTGGGAGGTGCTGACGGAGCTGCGGGCTGACCGGCCAAAGATGCCGATGGAACTACAGGTTGATCGGCTAAGGTTGCCGATGGGACGATATCGACTGAAAGAAGACAAGAAAGGTTATGAGACTAAATAAGAATAAGTTCATCGGTAGCGATATTGTTAAAGTATGTTACCTGGAGGAGGGATAACAATTGTCTGAATCGGGAGAACTGCCGATGGTATAATTGGGCCCACCGGGCCAGTTGTTTGTTCACCCGTGTTAGCTGATGTACCTTCTGTTTGAGATCCTTCCTGTTGGGGTTCTTCTATCTGTGGTGCTTCCTGCATAGGTGGGGGAGATGGTGTTTGCTGTGGCTGGGCTTCTGGAGAAGAAGGAGAAGACTCCACCGGAATTGGAGATACCGGAGGAGGAGGGGGAGTTGCTACCTTCTAGCGCTTTGTTCCAGTCTTAGCACCCGTGGTACCCTTCCTCTTTGGCTGGCTGGACTGGGTGGCATCGGCACCTTGACGTGTGACCTTTGCCGATGCACTGGTTTGCTGCAATAACGAACAAGGGTTTATAAGTATAAATAAAACCGATATAAAGATAGTCAGCGTAAAAGATAAAGATTTGACAAATTGCCTTGAAAGCCCGCGCCAGAGTGGGAGCAGCTACCGTTGGTGATGTCTGGGTTCTCCTGGTTGTAACTTTCCTGAGGCGCACACCCCGATGCACGATGGAAGCCAGAGTGGGAGCATTGTGGCCGATTGAGGAAATCGGGCCTGATGGAAACAAGTCGATCGGCTTGTCACTCCTGCTAACCGATGGAGGAATATTGTCAGCCTGCAAAAGGAATACAAGGGTAAGCTGCCGATGGAAGTAATAGTGAGAAAATGAAACGTTGGTTTGAGTTACTTACAGTGTCATCGGGAACTTCGTATTCGGGGTCAATCTTGCTGCGGTATGAAAGTGCCGATCTGCAGAATAGATGCTCTTTCCATTCTGCCCACCATAACTTGTATGCCTGAGTGATAAAAGCAGCCGGAACCCATTCTGACAGATCTACATCTACATCGGCGTTTGGTGGTAGTTGGGCTACTCGAGTCCACTCAAGAAGGTTGTTGATGGTTTCTCTGGGTTTTATCACATCGGCATAAGGAAGTGCAATCGGCAACTGGCCGAAAGCTAACTGGCGAGCTAATGCCGATGGATTGTAAAATTCGTAAGTCTGGGGAGAAGTTTTTGTGCTACCGAAAAAATTCACTGGAATGGCTCTAGGAGTCACAATTGCCATCATCGCCTCATTATCCCTATCGAGAGCTTCATCAAATGGATTGAAGGTCAGAGGGAGCATGCTATCTGGGTCATCATAAGCCAACCATGGTCGTTCATCCCTGGCCAAACCCTCATACAGAGTCTCGAAGAATCGGCCAATTTGATCCGGATTACTCCCTGAACCAGGTAGGACTATGACGACTTCGCCAAAGTTCAAGGGGGCACGCGTTGCCGATTCCTCTTCACCCAACACATGATTTTCGGCTATATCTCTTGGGAAGTGCTGTGAGAACAAGTTGAAATCAAGGCGCTTATGCAGGTGCAGATTGAGCCACATATTAATAAACCACCAGGGGCCTCCCAAGTTGCCGATGGATTGGCCAAGCAGGAGTTTCTGGGCTACCTGATGGAGAAGGTGGTAAACAGCGCCAAGCAAGTATCGGCCGAGAGGAAATTGGCCACCGTTAGCCAGTCTCTCTGCTGCCGATAGATAGACGGAAGTCGGTCCTGCCGATCGACCACAGAATACAAACTTGTCCAGCCACATGTTCAGAAAGGTGGTTTGCTCCTTTATGGTGACAGGCCCTCTCCCGCGGTACTTCTGAATGTACCCTGACCAACCGCCGATAGCGCGAGTCTCCACTTTGGCACTGGGGGCAGTATCAAAAAAGTGGGTGCTATCGGCAGAAGATATATCTAGCCCAGTGAGCATGGCTACATCGGCAAGGGTAGGAGAAGCAGGGCCGTGGCCAAAAACAAAAGCATTGAGGGTGTCTGACCAAAAGTAGGACGCAGCTATCAGCAGTGACTCGTTCCTGTGCATATCGGCAATGGATAGCCTAATGCATTGGGCTAGCTTCCTTTCACCCCACTGGACTTCATAAGAATTGCTGACCCTCAAGAATCAGTCTTTCCACCCTACGGTAGGGCTGGGCCAAGAGCGAAAAGTGTCTTTCCACAGATCTAAAGAAAAGTTTTCAGCTCTAAAGGGGATCCTATTGGTTTCTACGTTAATAAGGTTGGTTGGATCTGAATCCCCTAGAGGGTCGAGACATTGAAGGTGTGGTTGATCGGTGGGGATGACAATTTTATTGGACAACTCCTAGTGATTTTGGGGGAATAAAAATACAAAGAAAAAGGAAAAGGAGAATATTCAGTAAGATGAATCGCGGATGAACAGGAATAAAAAAAAATACAGAAGATGAGATGGAGATCTGACCTCAGGGACGACGAAGCCAATGGCCATCTTGTCGTGAAGAGGACGTTGGAGGGCACCGGAGTTGATGAAGAGAAGTGCTTGTCGGAGGTCTTGAAGGTTGTAAATGGCGCCGCCGCTGGAAAAGTAAAGTTGGGTAGTAGAATGGTGTGATGGGGAAGGAGTACCCAAGAAGGAACTATTTATAGGACAAGATGGACAAGGGCAAGTCCGACTTATCTCTTTGCCGCATCCGAGAAACCCGAGGGTACTCAGGTGGATATGGTAACTGTTCGCACGGTAATCTAGGGATTCTGCAGGTGATTTGATGGGAAGCGGTCATTATCTGAAGATATTTTACTGTGCGAGATCTCCTGGTCGGTCCATCGGCGATATTCTATAACGGTCATCTTGCCGATGGGCGGATAGGGGGGAAGTAACCGTTTTTGCGAATATCCTGGTCAGAGCATCGGCAGATCTTTGTAACGGTATTGTTGCCGATGTACGACTGAGAAAAATGCCCGTTTAGGAAGTTGGGGATTTCGAGGAATCTGCGGAGGATTAGGATCAGAGTTGTCCAGATTGAGGTTGTCGGTTACCAGATTAGGAGCATTAATTGCGGAGAAGGCATCATTACTGCAGAGAATTTCGGAGTATTAATAGTTTTATACTCCGAAACTGGGGGGCATGTGTTGACACCGTTTTTGGGCACGTGTCTAGGATGGCAGGATAGGGTGGCAGTACGATGCGGGTTGCCGATGAGGATGGTTGCCGATGAGGGAGAGGTTGAATGTGACTAAGTCCACAGGCAGTAATATGGTGCCGATGGCTGGATAAAAAGGTCTGCCGATGACTATGGCAAAGGGATTGCCGATGATGCAAAGGAGGAGTCCGGAAGCTGCCAGTTGTCATGTGGAGGAGTTTCGGTTTGTCACGAAGGATAGTTTTGTTGTTTCCTTAATTATTTGCATCGTTTTGTATACGGATTCCGTGTAATTTGGAATTCGAATTCTAATCGTGTCTGGTTGTAGCTCTTTGAGCAGGGTATAAATATAAACCCTAGGGCCTTGTAATAATTAATCAAGAAATCAATCAAACACGCGTTTTTACTCATATTCCAGCATCTACTTTTCGACGACTTCGTCATACTTTTTTTCTTTTTATTACGAGTTCTTAGGAATTCGTCGACTTAAGCTCGGCGTGTTCTCAAGTTCCGCGTGAGTACCTCTTAGCCGTGACATCCGGGCGCATCGCTGTTGTCAGGACTAAAGTATTCGAGTTATCACCTTTGCCGATAGTAAGGTCAAATCGGCTGGCACGCCTTAACGTTTGAATCGGGTATTAGCCCTTTGTGTTTGCAGATCAGTTTTGCATCAACAATACCATCTGTACTTAAGGCGAACCACAAGTTTCTAGCATCATCTGCAAAATCTGGGAATTCTCTGTCTATCGCTCTCCACTGGGATCCATCGGCAGGGTGTCTCAGCATATTGTCTATCTTACGGTCTTCTTTATGCCACCGCAACAACTTTGCATTGTCCTTATTTCTGACCAGACGTTTTAATCGTGGTATTATAGGAGCATACCACATAACCTTGGCAGGAATTTTCTTCCTATGACGTTCTTCACCCTCAACATCGCCAGGATCATCTCGTCTAATCTTATACCGTGATGCCTTACATACTGGACATGCATCCAAATTCTCGTATTCCTCCCCACGGTAGAGGATGCAGTCATTAGGACATGCGTGTATCTTCTGGATTTCTAATCCCAAAGGGCAGACAACCTATTTTGCTTCATACGTAGTGGTGGGTAATTTGTTGCCATTCGGAAGCATCTTTTTTATGATCTTCAATAACTGCCCAAATGCCTTGTCAGATGTATCATTCTTTGCCTTCCATTGCAGCAATTCTAGTGTGGTACCCAGCTTTTTTTGCCCCTCTTCAGCGGTGGGATATAGCGATTTCCTGTGGTCCTCTAGCATGCGCTCGAACTTGGCTTTCTCTTTATCACTTTCACATTCTCTTTGTGCATCACGGATGGCATCACCAAAAGCATCATCGCCCCGATCATCTTCTGCCGCTACCTCTTCTTCATTATCTCTCCCCATTGCAACATCATTGAAGCCACCGTACTGAGCAATAATATTGGCATGGTCCAATTCTTCTTCTTCTTCTTCACCTTCATCCATTATAATCCCGCTTTCTCCATGTTTGGTCCAACAAATATAGTTTGGTACGAAACCAGACTTTAATAAGTGTGAATGAAGAGTTCTTGAGTTAGAATATTCCGTCAAATTCTTGCACACGACACATGGACAACACGTGAAACCGTCCCTCTTATTTGTCTCGGCCACACTTAAGAAATAGTGCACGCCATTAATGAACTCTTCAGAGCGCCGATCGGCATTATACATCCAATTACGTGTTACCATCTACATTAAATATAACGTATATATTATGAAAACCATGCACACAAATAGTTTCTCATCTTATTGCACAACATGTCTAAGATACATAGTTGATTAATTTAGGAAAGCTTGGCTATACAAATACAATCGCAACTAGAACTAAAAAAACCAAAACTAAAATGCACTTAAGCAACATAATTAGTTCGCGTCCGATCCCAACTATAATAGATAGATCATTCGCTTGATCAACATCATTGAACTCCTTTCGTCGGCTCACTGCCTCACCACCTTCAGCCTCAACCATCTGTGCAAAAGATTTCTTAATGTGTTCAATGTATTCTTCCTCCCAGTACCAACCTGTACATCCACCGGTACCGTCCCACTGAAATTAAAAGAGAGAATCAAAAGTTTAATTAATATCATTTAAAAAAATATGCACATATATAAGCAAATGTCTGGAAATAACTCACATTACGATTCGGATACTTGTAGAATATACGACCCTTGTTTACTCCCTCTTTCGACACTTTGTACTCCATCAAAATCTTCTGCCCACACTTGCCACAAGTAATGAGAGGGAGTTCCAGACGGTATCGCTTTTGAACCCATTGAGAGACCGAAGACTCGGTCACGGTTGCCATCTACTATCCATACTCAATTTTTAAACAATTATAAATTCCACATTTACTAGTAAACATGTATGATTAAAGAAGAACCTAATAATATTCTTTATTTGTCTAGTTACTTCAACAAATCTTCTAAATTATACAATGGACATTATGTAGTAATAAAAATAAATCAAGTGATATTAACAAACCAATTAATTTGAACTATCCTACTTTCTAAGATCATAAAAAGATACTATAATTCATTCTTGCAAACTACATTAATACTAGGTCAACCATGAAATATGATATATATATATGGATACTAATTCATGTGAATGATTCAAAATAACAACGTGGATTTGAGCTAAAAATAATAGGAACATCACAAGCCAAAAACAACATGAAAAAGACAAGAAAGACAAAAGTTAGTCACCTCCAAACACGAAGCAACAATGGGCGTCAGAGATGAAGAACAAATGAGGAAGAAGAAGCTCCAAGAACAACAATGGTGAATGGTGCTCTCGGTTTCAAATGGGTAGAGAGGAGGAGTGATCCGGCCTATAAGTCTATAAACCGGACCTTTAGAACCAGTTCAGGGACAAACCGGTGCTAAAGGGTCACCCTTTAGCACCGGTTTGTGTTACAAACCGGTGCTAAAGGCTTTGCCTCGGCCCGTGGCGCTAGCCGGTGCTAAAGGGGACCCTTTAGCACCGGCTGGTAACACGAACCGGTGCTAAAGGGTCTCTGCCCCGACAGCACCTGTCAGTAGCCGTTGGGTAGGACCCTTTAGCACCGGTTCGTGTTACGAACCGGTGTTAAAGGGGTCTTCAACCCCGGGCCGCAAAAAGGCCGAGGTTTTTGGCCATTTTGGGCATCACCCAATGCCTCATTCTGTAGTAGTGAAAGTACCAAAAACAATTGAGCACTTAAGTTAGCATTTTCACAAATAATTTTTAGGGCTTTCTCAAGCAACTCAGCATGTCACTAAGTTATATGCAAATGAGACTCACACTTAGTGGCACTAGATAACCTTTGCAATTAAAGATTTCTCCTCTTTATAGTACGGCTATCTATCATAAATCTGGTCAATCACTTCTCTACTCATCTTAGACCGGCAAAAGCAAAATCCTATGTTTATACCTTTGCCTTGATCACTTTACTCCTTGTCCATCACCATGATCTCCACTTCATGCCTTCTCTCTTTATGACCATGTGTCCACCACTCATTTCACGTTGCTCCTTCTTCAAATGTGTTTCTATGCCTAACTCAAATCACTTGAACACAAAGCATTAGCAACTTGGTGTCATTAATTACCAAAACCAAACTTGGGCTTTCACACGGCCCGCCGTGCCGCCGGGCCGGGCCGGCACGGCCCGATGGCCATCTATACCCGGTGCAGCCTCCTCCAGCTCGCGATGCACCCCCTTCCCCCTGGCAATGCCCTCCATGGCTGCTCCTCCCGGTGTGGCCCTTGCTCTGCAGCTAGTGGCGGCCTCCTCCCGCCACCGACGGGAGCTCATCCGGTGCGGCTCTTCCCTGCACGGTAAATGAAAAAAATGAAAAGAAAAGGTAGGAGAGAATGACGATAGGGTCAGCTTGTAATTGTCTACTAGAATGATTTTGGGGCTCAGATATGGGTGTTGTCGTTGGAGTTGAAGGAACAAGTTAGGCCAACAAAAATAGGGTCAACATCCAAATTCAAAGTAGGGGTCTTGATTTAGGTACCCCTGTTGGAGTTGCTCTTAGGACAATCTCTGTGGAGATTTCATATCACGCTTTCAACGCATCTAGATTTTAGAAATAGTGGAGAAGAGTTTCATCCCCATGAAACTACCTCTACTCTCGTGAAACTCTTATCATCCCTCTCTTTATTAATATGGTGCCACATTAGCATAATTAATACCCATAAACTCTGGTGAAAACTCCATTGAAACTGGCCTTAAGGCCCTATTTGATTCCATATAGTCCTAGACTAAAGTTTAGGGTTCCAAGAACTAATGGCTAGTGAAGCTGTTGTACAAAGACCAAAACACCCCCTTCTCTGTTTCACCCTCCTCGCTTCTAGGGAACCTCAGCTTGTCGTCATTGACATGGATCCAGTTCTTTGGTCGATGCAGGCACTAGACACCACAGCCACTCCCGCTCTGACACCGGGTAATGCTACTCTGGGTACACCAGGTGGTCCTGCAAGAACAATAGTGATTGATCCATGTCCTCGCACGTCAAGTACCTCCATGACACGACTGAGGAGGAGGTGCTAGCGGAGTCAAGCACGGTGGCCACATGTGGCGCATAGAGAAGTCAAAGGATGAGGAGCCTGAGTGGGAGCATAGGAGAACCACCACGTAGATATGCTAGGGACTGCTGCCGGTGGGGAGGAAGAGGGCACCACTGCTAATAGGGTGGGTCAGAGCTGTTGGTGGGGAGCACTGTCGGGGGAGGTGAGCACGCTGTCGAGATGGGTGAGTGAGTTCGCAGGGTCTAGGGTGGGGGAGGGGCAATATCAAGGGATAGGGGTGTTTTTGGCCCTTTAATCCTCTTGCTGACTAGCTCATTAAACCCTAAATAATCACCTTTTAGTCACCTTGTTTGACGAAAAACTTGACTAAAAAGGACTAAAGTGGGGTGACTAAACTTTAGTCACCCCAAATCAAATAGGATGTAACATGATTCATATAGTTGATCAATCATGTTTTATCAAGGTCGTATCTTTTGGTAGTTGGCATGTTTGGAGTGCCTAACGGCACATGATCATGCCTCAAATCTTATTTACTTCTACTAGAGACATAAGTCCATCTATGTTAACTCTAATAATTTTAATTATTTATATCAGAACTTTATAATATATTTTCAAAAATTATAATTTTAACCATTTAAGATAATGTGTTATGTAAAGATTTCAAGTGTGTTCAAGTGCCCTCGAGCTATGAGAACCGTACATAGAGCAAGTGTTAGAATACAAAATACACCATATGTGAACTTAGAGAACAAATCCAAGGTTAAATTTGAGCTTACTTGACATATTTTTGAGATTTTTGGGCCAATATAGCTTGAGATATTGAGTAAAGTGTTTTGTATCAATGTAGTCTTGATGATGCAAGCACTTGGAATCTTGACAAGCATAGTGGTAATAGCATATATCCTTTGTTATGCACTTCAATGTGGACTATGAGTCGCATTTTAGCAACAAATGGCATAAGATACGTCATGAGTCTCAAGGTTTCCCCCTCTTGTCTTGGTCTCCTTACAACATTTATGTTTCTACATGTGCTTAGATATGTGCCTTTACCTTTCCTATATTAGCCTAGGCTAGTTGGTATAATTGGTTATACATTGCAAAACTCTTGGTGGGTTTGGTATAAGTAGAGAACATTAGAAACTCATAAGTGCACATCTTGCAAGTTAGATTATGGTTTTTAAGTCTAAAACCAATTAAGTAAAGCCATAGGCTAAGATTTTACCGACAAAATTCACCCCTCCCTCTTAGATCACCCTCAAGTTTTGTATAGCTACAAATCATGCTAGCAACTCATGTTGTACATGCTAATGGATGCAAATACTAGAATCTGACTCATATGTTACTTGTCTACATATTTTTAGTATATGCCACATAAAGTGGCTTAAGTTTACCTTTAAAAACTAATTGACGTGAATAGATCAAATCCTTATGGAAATTAGTAATTAAAAATACATGGAATCCTTTACACTAAGTGTTACCTAACTGATGATTAATGGATTAAATGTATATTGTAGCCCTATGACTTTCACCCCTTGGAAAGCATGGGCATGCTTCCTAGTTTATACCAATTGAGTCCACTGTAACATATTCTCTTTGATGAAAGTTTTTAAAAACAAAAGTATTTGATCAAAACCTAATAGCTAGTACAAACAAACAATTTCATAGGGTGTTTGATCAATTGATATTTATAGAATCTAATGATGCAATGAATTGTATAGAGCAAACACTAGCACAACATACATTTTCACATATGGGGAAAAAACTAGTCACATTGTGCGCCTCTGAAGCTTGATTTCCACAGACAACATATGTGTTTTTACCTCTAACTAGTAATTGATATATCAAGCATGGTAGATCAGAGGGCTAACACATGAGACATAGACTTATATTGATTCAATCATAAGTGTCCTATCTGTGTATAATGATGATTTTATTGTTTGTATGCGGCATACTTGGGTTGGTTGGGAGTTGGGGACCACAAATAATGCATGTTGGTTGTTGTTGTGGGTTAAGGTTTTGATCAGGGGCTCCATACCCCTCCTTATATAGTCTAGGATGTAGGGTTACAAATAGAGTCATGATAACTTTAGAGGTCGTTTGTGTTATCAATTACAAGAAATGGAGGCAGTTTCTATGTATATATATCCTCCAAGTTAGTGAGGCACCCCTAGGTTGGATTTGTCCTCGGCCAGGCATCCCCTCCTAGCAGGGAAGTTATAGCCTTGGTGAGGGTATCGGGGCCCAGGTAGTCGATAGTACCCCTAAGCCTCCATGCAATTTGGAGAACTTGATAGAAGTTTAGTTAGGCTAGTCTCAATGCATGTTTCATGAGAGTGTCATGCACATTAAATAGGATGCCATATAAAGCAAAATTGCTAACTTGGCAGGGTCATTAAATGAAGGAGTTTCATCAGATGAGAAAGGAGTTTTATCCCCATGAAACTCATGTGGCTCGGTTACCTAGTTTATAGTCTTGGTAACTGTGCCATAAAACTATGCATTGAGACTAGCCTTATAGTTGAAGTCCAAATGTGAGTGTTTCTATGTTTGAGTGCTCTGTGTGTATCATGTCATCAAGCTTGAATGTTTTATAGTGTGCTAGATTCGTGCAAGCGGATCCTGTGGGTGTAGCTTCCGAGCATCGATCAATCGAAGAATCCGTCAGAGGCTAAACTTGAAGCCATTCTTTTCTCCTAATCCCCAAGACGACAACAAGCACACTTAGTGGGCATGATGGTATGACCAACTTGGGTGAGCCCCGTGGTAGTGTGCCTGAGTGGTCATAGACATTTGTGGCGTGAGCATGACTGACTCCGGTGACCCCAACGATGTCATGCTATATAGTAGTTGAGCCTAGTGCCGTTATCAATAGTGACTTGGTAGACTTGGATAAGCTCAAGTGGACATGATCTACAATATTGTCGGTGGCAGCATGACCGACTTTGATGAGCCCAATGGTGGCATGCTTGAGTGGTTGTGGTCGACAATGTTGTCGGTGCATCAGTCCGTTCCCACCAAACCAACTCACATATCTCCCTCACTATTCCTTATCCCTTTCCTCAAGCCGCACTCTCGCGCGCTCTTGATGTTTTGCTCGTCCTCTCCTCCTCCCGCTCCTCCACTCCCTCGCTCTACTCGTGCGCTATTGTGCCTCCCCTTCCTCCGTGACCTACAAGCCACCAGAGAGGAGGGCGACAAGGATGAGCTCTCGGGGTTCAGCTCTCATGCGTGTTGCAATGGTGTTCTTAGGATGTTGCAGTACATTTTTAGTTGCAGCAGGCTAGGGTTCCGGCGAGCTTTCGGGTTCAAATCTCGCCATTGTTGCAATGGTTCTCTCTGGATATTGCAATGGGTTTCAATCATTGTTGGAGTACTATTTTTTAAGATGTTGTTTCAGTTTCTTCACTCTACATGTTGCAGTAGTTGTTGCGTAGTGTTGTAGCAATATGTTCATTGTGTTTCATCAATTGTGGCCTAATGTTTCAACAGTTTTTCTTGTTTGTTGCTATAATATGTTTAAGGTCTTTCAACTCCATCATCTTAGTGTTGGAGTTGTCATTCCTTTTTGTTGTTGCAATTTATACGTTTATGGTGTTTCAACTACTTCAACCTTTTTATTGTAGCAGTTTGTCGGGCATTATTTCAATATCACATTTATGGTGTTTTCAATGTCTTCATCCTTATGTTGCATAGTGTGAGCAGGGGGAGGGGGCTGTGGGGGCAAACTAGTAGCAGGCAGATGTGTTGGGGGTCGGCGAGGTTGGAGGCAGGTTCAATCTACTTCCTCCTCCGTGCGTGTTGGGGGACAGGGCTTTTCCTTTTTTTTACTTTCTCCTTCGTGCGGGGCAAGAGAGTGCAGAGACATCCGGGTGCTAGTAGGAGTGCTATTATTTATTTATGAGTTGTTCATTGTAATACACTTCACTGACTGGATTGTAGCCCCCTATGTAAGGGCGTATGTAATGGTGCTAGCTATGTAGCTTGTAGCCAGCTGATGTGGAGGTAAAAAACAAAAGCAAAAGACTATTTTATATATTTTTATTTTTCTATACACTATTGGACCCATATGTTTCTCTCACATATCATTGAACTATGTGAAATAGATCAACTATTTGTTCGTTGCTAGTGACTACTCTCTTTTCTACTTTTTTCACTATCCACATCATAATAGCTAGCCAAATAGCTAACCATTGGATGCCCTAAGGAGCTAGCGTTGTCCTATGTCTTGTGTAGCATTAGGTTCATGGTGTAAGCTGTGGTGAATAAAGTTTAACACTCGGAGCATATTTCACTAGCATACAACACCTTCGATATATTAAAATACTTTGTCTGTCTCTTAAAGCTTTAAATTTTAGAGTTGTCCTAAGTCAAACTTTTAAAATTTTAACCTATTTTTTAGAAAAAAAATTGCTAAGATTTATATTACCAAATTAATACCATTAGATCAGAGAATATATTTCATAAGATACTTATTTTATGTCATGGATACATATACTCTTTTTTATAAAGTTGATCAAACTCTAAAAAAATTTGACTAATACGGATTCTAGGAGTTCAGCTTTTCAGGAGAGAAAGAGAGTATATAATATATCGAGCATATCGCAGATACGGAATTACGGATAGGTCAAAATATATTTTGATTGTCTCCAGGTTGCCCTAAAATCCTTTTTAGTAGATGCAATGTTTTATGGAAGGCCTTAATAGTAGTCTACATTGATGTATAAAAGGTAACGCTAGAATGTGCACATCATGTATATACCCGATCGATGGCAAATTACTAACAGTCAATTTTCTTATAAACTAATAAAGGTATATATTGAAACCTTACTATAATTTCCCTCTCATTAGTAAGCTTCATCACAATATGATGCCTTTCTGCAATGTCATTTGGCGACCTTGCCGTGCAGACTAAATAAGAAGAGTCAACCCTATATCATGCCTTCTTTTTGACGACGTAGTAAGGCTTAATTTGTTTTAGCAATACTATCTCCAAAGACTTGATGTTGTCAAAAATTTTATCGTGTGCATACATAGCAACCAGCAAATACAATGCCAAAAGCTTTTTAGTTATTACTACTCCATAGTACTAGTGTAGGAGTATACACTAAAACTTGCTTATAAATTAGAGTAAGTATGCTAGGTTTTATGAAGGCGAAAAAAGAGGCTAATATTTACTAGAAGCAATAATGAGCGTCGAGAGCAGACTTTGAAACCTCCTCCATCTCCATCGGTGGAATGGAAGGTGAGGATCACGAAGAAGCAGGTGCGGCTGGACAAAATCACGTGAGACGATACGCATTCTCAGGCAGCTTAGAAACTTTGGGAACTGAAACGATTACTTGCCAAGCTCAGAACGGCCGGCGATCCAGCCATGACGACAATTACTCGCCCCTGGATTTACTCCCTTCTAATTGCCCTGCTGGCTGCTCTGCCCTGCTCCCATCTGCTGTTGCCGCCGCCGCCGCCGCCGCCGGTAAACTCTTCTCGGGGCCGGGCAACATGACGAGGCTCCGGCTAGGACCTCCGTTGTTCAAAATGGCCCTAGCCGTCTTAGCCGCCGTGCTCGCTTCCATGGCGCCCCGAGGTCGCTGCGACGACGCGGCGAGGTCCGTGGTGGCCAGAAGCATCTTCGTCAACCGGAAGGGCGGCGCCGACTTCACGTCGGTCCAGGACGCCGTCGACTCTGTTCCGCTCGGCAACGACCAGTGGATCCGAGTTCACGTCGCCGCCGGCGTGTACAAGTAAGTAATCCATGCAGTGCACAGCACCGCTTGTGTAGTTCGAGTGCAACTTGTATTGTTCAGACATCATGGATCTCGACCCTGCGCTTGAATGAAGAACGTGAAAGGTTTTAGTTTGAGTGTCTCCAATAATCCATATTCACTCCATTTCCTCGCCCAACTTTCAGTTACTTGTTTCGCTCGTCTAAAGAAGAAAGATTTCCCAACAGACGGTTTCACGCACACAGTACTAGTAGTGTAGCTAATTTTGTGTCTGTTTTTTTTTTTTTGTTGATCACGACGATCGATGATGCATGGATGCACCAAGTGAGAAGGTGATGATACCGCAGAACAAGAGCTTCATCCTGCTGGAAGGCGAGGGGTGGCAGCAGACGTCGATCGAGTGGGCGGACCACGCCGGCGGGGACTCGAGCACCGCCGCCACCCCAACGTTCGCGGCGTACTCAGCCGACTTCATGGCCCGCGACATCGCCTTCAAGAACACGTACAACGGTGCCGGCGGGACGACGACGATCGCGCCGGCGGTGGCGGCGCTGGTGGCGGGCGACCGGTCGTCCTTCTACCGGTGCGGCTTCGTGAGCGTGCAGGACACGCTGAGCGACATCCAAGGGAGGCACTACTACGAGGGCTGCCACATCCAGGGCGCCATGGACTTCATCTTCGGCAACGGCCAGTCCATCTTCCAGGGGTGCGAGATATGGACGGCGCGGACGCCCGTGTGGCCAGGCTTCATCACGGCGCAGGGGAGGGTGAGCGAGGCGGACACGAGCGGCTTCGTCTTCAAGGGCTGCACGGTGAGGGGCGTCACGCCGGCGTACCTGGGACGCGCGTGGCGACGCTACGCCAGGGTCATCTTCTACCAGACGGACATGTCCGGCGTCGTCGTCAGCCAGGGGTGGGACGCGTGGGGCTACAAGGGCACAGAGTCAGTGCTCTCTGCTTCTGCTTGCCATTTTTTTTTTTTTTTGCCAATCTGACTGACTGACAGGTTTAATCTAATCTGCAACTGCATGCAAACAGGGGCACGCTGACTATGGTGGAGGAAGGGTGCACGGGGCAGGGGTCCAACAGGACGGGCCGGGTGCCATGGACTAAGGACCTGAGCGGCGCCGAACTCGCCAAGTTCGTCGACCTCTCCTACGTCTCTGCCGACGGCTGGCTCGACGCGCAGCCACGCTAGATTCCTGGCCCGGACAGCAATAACAATGTGATGGTGCACAAAGTTATATACGCAAAGGTTAATTACGTACTTGTTGGGTTGTGCCAGGCTTGGATGCAAACATAGGCAATGAAAATGATTACAGGTGTCCTTTGACGATCTGTTGCGTACAAGTCGGAGGAAATTTAGATGGAAAAAAAAAGAGAGGATGGTTTATGCAACCATCACGAGCGGAATGTAGAAATGCAATTATCAACGAAAAAAAATCAGAGGGCTGTATAAGAGAGATTTTTGAAGGGAAACTATTCTGGGGTGAAACAATAATGGAAGCATTCTTTCCGATACAATATGGCCTAACGGTTCATGGCAGGACAAAAATCAGGAATTGAATTTGCAACTCAACACAAAACACACAATCTAGTGCTGACTAGTGATGTTCCTCTTCCTCTCTCCCCCCCTAGTTTCATCAACAATCCTTTTTTGGAACTGCTCGATTTATGAAGTGTACAGACAGCTGGAAGCCCTAGGCGACAACAATACTTTATGCCTTGCAAAGAATGGCTCCTATCTCACTTGGTGTACAGGACATCCTCCCATGGGTGACGGTAGAGTGGCTGCTTAAGCCTCTTCTGGTCGAAGGTGTGCCTGCGAATCAAAGTAGCACATTTTTTTTTCAGAAAAGTGACGTTGCAAAACAAATGGTCAAACTAGAAGAATAACATTACAATCATTGCATAGCATAACCAAAGAGAAGTCAATTAACAACAGAATAGGACTCACCCGATCAGGCCAATTGAACGCGCAAGCACAAAGAGCCCATTAAGATAACCAATTTCCACAATCTCATCGATCTCCTGTTTGGTGAACATTCCACTTCCAGACAGAAGATCCAAGAAAAGTGACCCGATCGCACCATCGACGTTCAGAACCAAATTGTTGGCTTTGGACAAGGTGTAGGTCTCAACCTGGACAGCGTATTCCATGTACTTGACTGAAGGGAAATGTGTGTGAGCATATTTTTGTAGAAGCTGCACACGCTTATCCCTGTTGTCTCTGCTCTTAATCCTAATTGACACAGGCGAGTGAACTTTCTGTGTCACAAAACCATTTTCAAGTGCAAAGATTTTTTTTATGATTGACTCATGAAAAGGCTATATATGCTATACCTGTGACCAATCCCAGGCACACGGATTCCCTTCTTTTTCATGCCTTCAACAAACTCGTACGGCGTGAGGTTCTGCGACCAATTGATAGACCCATTACAGTGATTAAACGATCTAAGAAACATGGAGATGCTAAAAACATGAAGAGAATCTAAGTTGGCTCACCCTGTCACATGCATCTTTGAAGTATCGGGCTGCGTCATCAATTGCCCCACCGAAGCGGGGACCAATTGTCAATAATCCTGTGATAACAGAACTCGGTTTTAATGTTTCAGCCATAAATATTGGTAATCTATGCAGTCAAAGGGTAGAAATTTTGCATGTAGAAATCAAATAGCTCACCAGACACCAAGCTGGAAACAAGGTCCTTTCCAGCCCTAGCAGTAACTATAGAGTTATGAGCACCAGATACACAGGGACCATGGTCGGCACAAAGCATGATGCATATCTATGAGGCACATGGGAAAAAAACTTTTAGATTAAATGAACTCAGGGTATAGAAAACCATTGTTGGTCAGAATAATCAACAGCTACTACAGCTTGAACTCTGTAAAGAAGACATGGTATCAATGTCAGTATATCATATATGCCCATAACTTACCTCAATAAACTGAGTGCAATAGCGAGGAAGGCTGCGCTTGAACCACAAAAGAGAGATAACATCACCAACTCCATAACCCTGTTCAATAATTGTAGACATAGGGACACCAGCATAGCATGGTTCCTCACCTGTGTCACAAGCATGCACCCAATATTACTTACTCAGCTCTGAGGGGGGGAGACACATACAGATGAAAAAAAACAGAGCATAAATGGAATAACATGGCACCAGCAACCTAACCTCTGTCATCAGAGATTGTGGAGATGATGTGGGTAGGAGCTCGGACCTTCCCACTCTTGATTGCAGTTTTAAGGTCCTCAGGAATGGGAGGAGGTGTAATTTCAGTCACAGGAGAAATTTTTCCTTCCTCAACCTGTCAAATATAAATTTGAGCCTCAGAACCTTGATTCCCATACATTAGATTATTCAATAATAATGCTTAAAAGACAACAATGTAGCAAAACTCATCAACATACCAGTTTGTCAAATGCCTCCTTAATTGCACTTTCTAGAGCTTCATATGAAGTCGGCACAATTGCACCAGCTTCCCTTAGTGCCTGATTCTTAGCTTGTGCTGATTCCAACTCACCACCACTCTTGGCACCCTGTTACGTCCCAAGAAAAGAAGATCTCTGGATAGTAAATACACCATTTTTCTGACAAACCCGGACGAGGGGGGATGTGGAGAGGGGGGGGGGGGGGGGGGTCCAAGTAATTTTCCAAAACTTACAGCATGACCAAACTGCACTTCTGATTTGAATAGACGTGCACATGTCCCACTAACCCATGCAACAACTGGTTTCTGAACCTTTCCTTGTTTCAATGCTTCCACAAGTGAATACTCGTCTTTTCCACCAAGCTCCCCAAGAACAACCATCATTTTAACCTAAAACCAACAAACATGGAATACAAGAAGTTAGTACACCAATGCTCCAGGCTTCAGTTACAAATGGTAAACATTAGACACCATGTTGAAAGCTTTCTTTATGCTGAACAACCATTAAGTCATAAGATTTTATTTGTCGAATAAAAGGTGTGTAAGAGTATGGTACAGGAGTAGTCTTAATATATTATTATAGTGTATATGCCATCACAGACAATTCACCATAAAGATAAACCAAGAATATGCATATGCATAACACTACAAGAAACTAACTATTTTTCACATATGGATTTAACCAGTGTAAAATGTCAAACCTGTGGTATGTTATTAAAACGCAGAATGTGGTCTGACAGAGTTGATCCAGGGAAAACATCCCCTCCAATTGCAATTCCTGACCATTTAAAATAATAGTTAGTACACATTCATCTGTGTGTGCTGAAAAAATAAAATATTCACACAGCTGTGTTACCTTCATAAATACCATCTGTCACTCTGGCAATGGTGTTGTACATCTCATTTGACATGCCACCCTGAGGATGTAAATGAAATGTTAGTTTGTCATGGCCTCATTGCCGTTTGGGATGCATATGATCATCCAAAACTACACTCAGAATAGACTCATGCAAATGAACATAATAAACTAGCCAATGAGTGAGAAATAGAAGAAACAGAAATTGAGCAATTCAACCTAAAAACTAATTGCATATGCACTTATATTTCCATATTCTAGCTAAACATAAGGCCAAGGCTCATGCTCTGCATTCGAAAGTCTAGAAAGCTATTTAGTGTGTCATATATATTATGCAAGGCTTGATAAGAAACAGATTATATTCTCATTCTTACCATGAAATAGATATTTAAGTACTCATGATACCAAGCAAGAACTTTAGTATCTTATACTAAGTAATTTATATTTCTTTTTCTTTTTACTTTCTCGTTTTGGTGTTAGTAGCTCTTGCTTGGATTCATCTCTAGCTTGCCCCAGATTGCTTGCTGGGTGGGTGGGTGGGGGGGGGGTGTTGGTTGCTGCTCTTGCTGTTGTATGTAGACAAGCAAAGCAAATAAAGAAAGAATGGTATGAAGGCACTACCGATTTAGACACAAAACCAACAGATCCAGGCCTGTAAAGCTTGCACTGAATTATGTTGTCAATGGTTCCAGCGGTATCACCAATCTTGAAAGCACCAGCTTGAATTCCTCCAACTGTTGCAGGTCCAATGATGACCTTCAAACAATATTAAAACTGTTAACCAAAAATAAGGGACAGTATGCAGGTGACAAGACATGGAGTGTGCCAATAGCAATATCTGGGATGAACCAGAAGCAATTTTTTTATAAACTTGTCTAGAAGGATATAATCCTTTATTGATATGAAGCTGTACTGTTTAGATGATAACTTGTAAATGAATCATCTGGTCTGAAAAAAAACAGTTTGTTAAGCTTAGTCCTTACCTTGTTATTAGCACGTGCATAACTAATTAGCTGCTTTGCATCTGATTCAGGAACACCCTCAGCGATAATGGCTACAACCCTTATTGTTGGCTGCTTCAAGGCTGACATTGAAGAGGCAGCAGCACTGCAAAATCCTCAAATATAGTTACCGTGTAGTTACTCAAGACCATGCGTTGTTTCACAAAAGAATAACTGAAATAAAAGCTAACCTCCGGAAGGATGCAAAGTTGATAAACACATCAGCTGTTGGGTGAGCATTGCAGGCAGCTTCAATTCTACAAAAGATACACAAGTAAATACCAAGTTGTGCTAGCAATAGCATAGTCATCACCAAAGATAGAACAATTTTCTTGCCCAATGAAATGACAGATACGAGGACCTACAGAACTTACGTAGGATGAACTGGAATAGCAATTTCCTCTTGTCCAAAGAAAAGTTTCTGAAAACCGTCAGAACCAGGGTTGATTATTCCAGCAACAGAAGGTGTTTCTCTCCCTATAAAGAAACACAAAGTCAATAAGGAATAAGTAAGTCAGGAATGCCATTCTACCATGTTAACCAAGAATGAAGAGTTGATGTGTACCGCAGAGGAAGTCAAAATCAAGCATCCGTTGGATGGGAAGTTGCTTGTAGTTGTAGAATAATGCTTGGGTAGTTTTCGAAAAAAGTTGGCCGGTCGCCATGATTTACTGCTCCTGTAAAAAATGAATTATATAATATGATAAACAGAAAAGTAACGGGCAGACAATACAAAATCATAATTAATATTACTTCTAACAGTCCTTGTACATAAATTCCAGTGAACTATCAGAACCAAACTAATAGTGGGCTATCATAAATCCATCCCATTGCAATGAACAGCTACAAGATGAATCTCACATGCGAGAAAACACAAAAACTGAAAGCTCTAAAGCTAACTTAGACTACCCACAATGTGAGTCAGAAGCGATGCTGAAACATGGAAAAGTGACTCTTGGCATTGGGTAGTGCCATTGTGTGAAGCGATGCCGAGTTCAAAAACATTGGCATCGGGGAACCAACTTGCGTCAATGCTGAGAAATAAAATAGTATTTTTTAGTTGGCGTTTCCTACTTGCTCATGCAAAGAAAATGAAGATGGTGCTCTGACGTTGGTCCCTACAAGCACATGCATATCGATGCTAAACACTGTGAGGTTGGAGGGTTTTTTCGGCATCGGCTATGATAGCTTTCTCAACCTCGACTACGCTGTGGGCAGTCTTACGGTAATTTCTTTGATTCTTTTCCAGTAATCAATCATGCAGTATAACTAATTCTACTTCTCATAACCAGGTAGGTAAGGAATCTTTTACAATGATCTCAAACAAAGAATTACAGGCATAATTTATAGCGAACAAAAAAAAATGAATTTACAGTCCTAAACTATAAAGACTAATGCAGGGCATATTAAATCCTATTATAATATGACCACATCAAGAAAATACAAAAGCATAAACAGGACACTCAGGTGCGTTTGGCAGGGCTCCGGATTCATGCAGAGACGTTTCAAACTCAGATTCTTTTAAGAAACGTTTTTTATGATGAATTGGAATCACTCTAGGAAATCGTTTGGCTGGTAGATTCAGATTCTCTTAAATAAAAATATGTTCAAAAAAATTCTAAACTTTTTGTGAGTGGAGTACAACTTAAATACAAAGCATTTTAACTTGTTGCACTAAAAAAGAATTAAGTGAAAAAAGAACGAAAAAAGTAGGAAGCAATGAGATGAGAATCTGTGCGAAACCAGCCTCCAACCGTTTCACATGCGTATGTAGAAACGGGTGAAACGTTTCGGTTCCGAATCACTTGCTGGAAAGACCGTTTGAAAGTGATTCAACCGATTCTCACAAGAAACTGAAACACTTCTTCTATCCAAACACACGTGTGAGCTTGTCTTCCAAAATCCACTTACTACACCAAATAAAACAGGAAGCTCGACAACCCGCATAATACTGAGCTGAAATCAAAGCAGAACGGATCTCAAGTACAACATACAGAAGACAGCTCAACATCCAAAAGTATTATACCATAAAGGAGCCAAACTCGAAGCAGAAAATCAGATCTCAAGTACAACAGACCGGTACATTGCATTGGCATCATTGCCCAACTACTTCCATCATTCTTCAATGACAACATCGTGCAAGTTATAGGCTACAAAATCCAAGTCGTCCAAACCTCTTTGTTTCTCTAGCATCCTACTAGTCCAATATTGGTAAGGCTACTATTCCTGCTGTCCAAAGCTCTTTTGTTTCCTAATAACATACGAGTCACTGAATTCAAATCCCCAGTAACCCATTCCTACAAGATCATGGGCATCACTTGCAAACGAGTTAAACGATCATTAACAACGGACTAAGCCAGAATGAATATCGAAGTTAACTTCCCGAACACGACAAATTTAAACCCTCGCTAGTTGTCGCTGCCAAAGCCACCAATCCCAACACTACCAGACCGCTAGGTCCCCTCAGATCCATACAAAAACCGCACTCGGAAGTCCGAATCGCCAGTATCCAACAAAACCCCACGACTCCTCGCACAACCGGGCAGCAATCGGACCAAACTCGCGCTATGGGATCACTTCCCGGCCAAATTCAGATCACAAGCGGCATGCAGGCAGCCCATTCCCGCCCGAACCCACTAAATCACACGCGAAGCGCGAGATCCACGCGCGATCCCGCCGCCAGCGGCGCACGCAGATCCTCAGATCCGGGGCCCGGCGATCCGGGCCGCCGAGCGTTCGGCCTAATGCCGCAGAGAGCGAGAGCGGCAGCAGAAGCAGCGGGGGAGTGTGCATGCTGGGGGTGTGGAAGCTGCGAACCTTACGGAGCGGGGGCGAAGCGAGGCGCGGCCGGAGGAGGGGGACGCGGGAGCGGGATTTCGCCGGAAGATCAGTGGTGCGTCGCTGGGACGGGCGGAGCAGAGCTGGCCGGAAGCAGAGGAATTTATAGTGGCGGGTGGAGGATGGGGGGCCGGTGAGGAGTAGGCGAGGCGAGGCGAGCGACGCATTGCCCATCTACCCCCGCCCGCCCCACGCCGCCGCGAGGACTGTCTGGACCGGGTCCATGAGCCGTAGGAATGGACTAGCCATTAGTACTTGGCACTCGGTATTTACTTGTCAAATGTACTTTTGTTTTAGCCAGCCACGTGTTTGAAAATGAGCATGCGGATTAAGGAATTTATCGTTTTCAAACATGCAGCTGTATGTCTTTAGTGGCATCCATATATATAATAAGGAGTTTGACAATGGAATGGAATAAATAAATGTAAACCCTAGCACGCCATGGTCGCGTGCCTGCGACACCGTGCAACCATCGCATCAATGTCGGCGTCGATGCCTATGTTGAAGGCGGGTTAGGGTTTTGCCATCTCCCTTGGCTCTAGATTACGGCAAGTTAACCTAGCGGCAGGTGGCAGTAGGTGGGTGGGGCGACGAGGTAGCGAAGCACTGCCGGGCGTGGTGGTGGAGGCGGCGGTTTGGGTGAAGCAGGGGGCGGGGGAGTATTATCGACGATTGGTTGATGGAGGCATCAGATTAGCGAAGGCAGAACCAACGGACGGGAGCGAAGGGCGAGCGGTGCGGCGAGGCGGCATATCATCGACGTCCGCGAGCAGTGGTAGCAAGGGTAGTGGGTGAGGTCGCACGCTCGTGCGGAAACACGACCTATCTTGCCATAACTCTAAATAGATAAATGTTATATGCCTTTTGACATGAAGCCAGTACGAGCTGTTTAGTTGTATGTGTGATAACGCAAACATAAATGAAACAAAGCTACGAATGATATTCTAGAGAAGTATATAAATGACAAGATATAATACATACCAAATTTGTGCTACTATTTAATGTGAAATTATCTCTTATTCTCTAAAATTCTTTATATTTGGGTATGTTTTTAAATGCTTGAGTGTACTATATTATGGGATAAAGTATATCCGTTCAAAGTTCTCATATCTATTAAGATATACTACCATCCTGAAATACATAATATAATACAATATATTCTATAGAAGTATATAAATGACATGTAAAGATATGACACTTTATACTTACTAAATTTGTGCTACTATTTAATGCAAAGTTACTTTTATTCTCCAAAATCTTTATATTTGGGTATAATTTTTAAATGCTTAAATTACTGTATTATTGGATGGAGTATATTTATTCAATGTTCTCATAACTATTATTAAGATATACTCTCTCTATCCTGAAATAAATGGTATTCTAAGAATTTTAAGACAGGTTATGGGGTAAAACAACCTTACCCTCTATTAACAATAGAGAAATCTTATGCTTACCATATTACCGTTGTGATTGGTGCTTTGGGGACATATTGATTTACCTAGAATACTTTATAATCTAAAGCAAGTTTTGAGGCCCTTGTGGTTCTTAAAAGAGGCTATGTCAAATGCTCATAAAAAATAGCTCCATGCAAGGTGGCTGAAGGAGCCGAAGCCAATTTTATATAGAGGAGCTAGAGCCGAAAAAGTGGCTTCTCTCGACTCCTTCTCACATATCAAATTATTACAAAACTTACATTGAAGATATTTTTGTTAAACATTTTTTTAAAAACAGCTTTAGCTTCATTAGAGAAGCCACTTCACATGAGGAGCTGGAGCCTAACAACTTGCCCTGAATGCTTCAATACCTTATATTTTAGTATAAATAGAGTACTAGAATTATAAGTGTAAATGGTTAGGATATTTTTTTGACCATATTCAAGATTAAATCTGTTTAGATGAGATTCAGATCTATCCATATTCGAGTCCGGATAATCAATATCCAATACCGTATTCATATCTGAATACTCAAATTGCATTTTTATGATGTTGATATCCAATCGTATCCTATTCAACATAGCTAGCACAATCTGTGTTCGAATCTAAATCCAAATAGAAATGTAAAAACAAATACAATATCAGTGATATCCATCCGTATCTATCCATTTGCATCTTTAACTAGAATGTAAAACATGATAGCTTATGATCAAAACTGAGTGATGCATAAAATGTGTTGTAATTGTTATTTTTACATACCAATATCTGTCAATGCTAACTATTTCAAATATTGCACTTAGCTTTTAGTTTAACTAGAAGCATACCCCTGTGTTGCTGCAGAAAATTATGAATGGTATAGAATAAATTAGAGTATACATAATTACTTATACGAAGGGGAAAACTACGAGAAACTAATCCTAGTGGATTGTGTGGTACGTTGAACAACAAATGCTTTTGATGTGCTAGTGGATTTTAATTGTCTATAATAGTGTATTGTTGAGGTGGACAGCTTGTGTGTTGAGATAATTGCTAGTGGCGTTTAGAATTACAAGAGATATAGATATAGATTTGGGCACTAAAGTTGTATGATGTTGAGTATGCATAGTCTGTGCTTCTCATTACATTGTAACAATTTTAGTATTCGTGTCCTACCGTGATATCCCCTAAGGGACTTGTGTTTTCCCCTAAAACTACAAAGGTTTATAACAACGAAAATTCTAGAATGGCGTAAGTATTGAATAATACGAAGTAAAGGCACTATTTTGGATCCATTAGCTACTCTAAAAGATGAACCAAAAAATATTTCTAGATTTACTGATTTAGCTATTCTCTAAAATAAACTCCATCTAAAAACTAGATAGGTCCAACATACCATGTAGAAATTAACATTCTCCATATTTAAACCAACCATATATATTGTAGAGACCCGTCATGTTAATTCATATAAATCAAATGTCATCCTCTTGACCGGTCTGATGTAAGAAAATCAACCTTGGTGATCCAAGGAGATGCCACCCTCATCTCCACTACATCAAAATACATGATCATGATTGCATATTATACCAGTATGGCTGCTACAAATCAGGATTACATCTCAACAAAATAATACGTAAATCAACAAAACAAGTGTTACAAATCTTGTCAAATTAAGTCAATTGTACAAAATTAGTGAAGACACTAACTAACCTATATGTAGTGAGAACCGGGTGACTACCTTACCATGTTATACCTAGGTTGAAACCCCTATGCTACAAATTAAATCTAAACTAGTAACTAGTGGCCACCGTGCCCATGGGCATCACTATCATAGCTTGGGCGACTCCTTGTCATTCACCCACCTTGCTGACATCGGTAGGGTGACATGTCCACCAATGTTCTTTAGGTACCTGCAAAACAACTTAATAACAGCACCCTGAGTACTTCGCAGGGCTTACTCATATAATATACAAAGGAGTATGCAATTGGCATTACCAAGATATAAATTAAAGTTGGATTTATATAAATATCATTTCATGTATAAAGTAAATGTTATCTACCAACTATATCTAAGCATAGGACAAATTTAAGCATGTATGAACACTAAGCATAAAGTGGAGCTCGATCTTCAATGAGTCATTCATCACAACATGCTACTCTAAATCTAGAAGTAAAAACAATCAAAGACATTCAAGCATTCAAAGAAAACTCTATAGAGATATACAATCAGGGCAGTCCCAATGCTAGAATATACCTATTAATTTCTATAGACACTATATATAGAATCATGGTCCCAATAGCTAGTTTCTATAGAATACTTTTTTATCCAATCACATTCATTATCTCTCCATTCTCAACCAATCACATCACTTCATGTCTTGGTTTTTGTGTAGACATGGTTTCTCACTTAGACCCGGTTTCTATGATTTTTGCTCTCTCTCTTCAATAACTATCTTGTCATATCAGCAAAATGCTTTGATGGCAGTATAATTAATATTCATAGAAACTATGATAGTTTCTGCATTGGGAGTGCCCTCATGCCAACATTAAAGACTAGGACAAACCTCCATACCCATGCCTAGCTTTCATAAGTGTGGCCAAATTGCCCATGAACAACATGAAAACACCCCACCTCGAGCTGAATCCACGCACTGCTCACAAAAAGTTACTAGGGTCGCCACACCCATATATGACATATATCATCTATACTGGGGTTACTCCAACTCACTATGACAATGATATGGTTCCTTAACTAGTCTAGCGAGCTACATCATTCAAGACCTCTTCTATCTTGCCATGACCCAACCCCTTATCAGTCCTCGAGTCAGTTCATCATATGATCAATTTTTAGATCATTGCTCAATTTGATGTTGCATAGTTGGCAAGCAAGTCTTATATCATGCGAATGGTGAGAAACTCATCACAAATTCCTCTTCTACCATTTCTAAGCAAGCTAAGCATGTGTTATGTTCTGAAATTGTAAAACATTCAATACTTTAAGATAATGGTATGATAACAAGGGTGGAGACTCAACTAGGTGCTCATGGGATCTAGTCATATTGTACATATAGAAATGCATATACATAACACACAATTAGTTATGCAATTGTAAGAAGAGATAAGATGATTAGGTGCCTATCTGATGTATGAGATGTTCCAATAGCTTGGACCATTACTCAGCCTCGCTCCTACCTCGCGTACCTAAGCTTATGCATGTGTTGTATGAGATGTCACGTATACAATACATTAAATAAAAGATGGAAGGTAGGAGGTACACTATAAGATGAGAGAGGCTTGGTGTGTGGTTCAACTCTTAAGTGAGTGCAAGATACAAGGGAGTAAACATGATGCTCGTAATTGATATGGCCTACTCAAACATGGGTAGATTATGTGAGAAGTATTATGTGCTAATAGCATATAACACAAGTTTTAAAGTGAGGTGCTATCGACGTACTCTTGGACCATCCAGTATGTGCTTTTGGACCATCCAAGTGGCCTCAAATTGTGAGGTCCTATAGCTGGAACCGTCTAGTGGAATTAGGCTATTCTAGATGCCTTAGTGTGGGTTCATTTCTAGTGCATAACCAAAAGTGTTAGTTTTGAGAATCTAGGAGATGAATTGTTCGAATGGTTCGAGCATCAATGCATGACTCCTTTGGTTAGAAAACTTTGAAGCGTAAGATCTATCAGACCCTCTGTCAGTGATGTTGAACCATCCAGTAGAACACAAGTAAGTGTTCTAAATGATTTTTTTGGTGCTTAGTGTGGTGGGAGCCTTTGTATGTGCATGATACTATGCTAGCGTGTTCGTACAATGCTTATGAGCGCCCATCTAGCAAGGTGCATGTGCTCTTTGTGCGAGGGTGAAGCTAGAAGCCACATATTTGTTAAGGTTTCTAGTGTTGGTTCATTATGTGAAGCCTAAAAGATATGTTATGTGTATATATGCAATGAGATGATGCACAAAACATGCTTTCTAGATAGCACATTCTCAAAGAAAGCCAACAAAACTAGTTTCATGATTGATGAAGTTTTACAAAAAGTGGTTATGTGTTTAGTAACCAAGAATACATTCAAAACCTTAGTTAAAATTATAAATATAGTTTTAGAGTTGAGCTAATGTTTAGATGATAGAGAATTTCATAAGAAAAATAGAAAAATGTTTTTTTAAATAGTTACAATGGTTTTTTATGAATTTTACAAGATTATGCATACATATGAGACCTCTATTGTGTACTGGTGGACCGTTCGCTAGAATATGCAAAAACACAATGTGTTTATGTGTGTTTTGCTAGACCATTCACTCATGGAGGTCGGATTGTTCGATAGGACATATCAACAATGTAGAAATCACTCTAAGAATGATTTCAGATGCATCTAGAGACTGATTCGAGTGTGGTTTGCTGCTATGGTCTCCTAGTAATGTGAGAACTCGACCTAGATGTTGAACATCATGCATGGTGTGTGTGGAGGTCAAGCTTATCCATGGTGATGGTGGCCATGGATGGGCATGGAGCTCAATTCAAGATGGCAATGGGGACATCCCCGCCGGGGAGCAGCACCCCATCCCCGTCCCCGGTCGTCCAAATTTCCCCCGCTCCCCGGCTCTGTTCCCCGTCTCGGTGCTTGTTTTTCCCCGTCCCCATCCCCGATAGCAGTCGCGGGGCCCCGTCGGGCGAAACACACCCGATTAAAGTGCCTGACTCAGAATAAATGCTGAAATAAATCAAAATCCTTGACAGATTCAACCATAAAAATACTACAAGGACTTTGTTCTTTACATGGAATAGAGACAGGCATCAAATGCACACTGTTAAAAAAATCAACGAATCGGAATGAAGACCCCAACGTGAAGCTCAATAGTCACATCTATTGCATCCATCCTGACGGAGCCTAGTTTGAGCACAGGCTGTGCGCATGGCCTAGGTGTGTGTGTGTGTGTGTGTGTGTGTGTGTGTGCATATCTTTGGTTGCCCCTGCACAGAACTGCATGAGTGGAGGCACGGCGGCTGAATTGGGAACGAGCAGCGGCGCAGCACGACTGCAACTCCGTGAACGCGAGCATCTTATGGATCCAGTGCGGGGTGGTGGGAGAGTGGGAGGAGAGAAGCCATGGTTGGGAGTTGACGATGTAGCACGACTACCACTCCACGAGCGAGAGATTGCGGGTGCAGAAGAGAAGTGAGCGAGCGCGAGTGGCTAGCGGCGGCGGTTGGGATTGTGAGGTGAGGGATTGCTAGGGTTACCAGTTACTTATATCTCTGTTTTGGGCTTGGGCTGGATACATTGTGATGGGCTTCTTTTGGCCTGTATACTTGAGTCCCCCGACGGATTACGGGGACAGGGACTCCCATAACGTTCTGCCCCCCGCATCACCCGACGGGGATCACTTTTTAACCGTTAAGCTCCCCGTGGGGATCAATTTTTGACCAGCAAGGTCCCCTAATGGATGAAATCCCCGTCGAGGATCGGGGATCGGGGCCCCATTACCATCTTGAAGCTCAATGGGGAGACCGGTAGAGATGGGGATGGAGGGAGAGAAGGCTCTGGGGCTAGCTCACCATGTCACGGGGATCCTCCAACAGCAGTAGCTTGGCCAAGGATGCTTCATGCAGGGAGATCAGTTTCGAGCTTGCTCCACAGCATGAAGATGAAGAAGATGCTTGGGATGGCCTTCTCCTCCAACCCTAGCGAGATAAGTGTGTGGCGGAGCATGTCACCAGGGTGGTGTGGTCGTGGCCCTCTTTCATCATCCTCACCTTTTTCTCTCCTTCTACATGTTTATGTGTTCCTTGTGGTCAAAATGAGGGGAGAGGAGAGAGGGCTAGTGGCGTGGGGGTGTTGGTGTGAGTGAGTATGACATGTGAGGGAGACACCTCACATATTGCATGTTACATATGACTGTCTATTGGTTTGACCGGACAGTCTAGGGGGTGAGATGCAAGTCCAAAGTGAACAAATCTGAAGTGGATTGCGGAACCTTTTGTTAGTGACACCCAGACCGTTCGAAAAGCACTGCAGAGCCTAGAAAGTGCAGAACATGTATGCAAAGTTTTTTAAATAAGAACTTTAAGGATAGATTATGCTCAAATGCTTAAGATAAATATGTTGGCATGATCGGGTCTTGAGATATGGCATGCTTTGTCCCTATAGATATTTGTACTAGATAGGATTTTAGTTTTATTAAGCCATAAATTTATTCACATACTCCACCAAGATCTCTTGTGCTAACTCTTGAGATCTAGGTTCAACAATTATAGCTGAGGTAGATGTTGTCTGTACATGAGCAATATATCAAAATAGTGATATTGATATATGTGATGACAAATCTGTTATTAGTGTCTTGGTGCACGATATCCTAGAAGTTGCAACAAGTAGAGCTTGGGAGTGCGAGTGGAGGAGCAACGCAGGCACAGTGGAAAGGCGTAAGTAAAGGAGGGGCAGTGGATCATGAGGAGGGAGGCACTAGAAGAACCCTCACACCCGTGTTCCACAGAAGTTGGGGTTGTCTGGATGCTGTCCTCGCTTAGACATGCCTGCCAGGCAAGCAATCGAAATCGAACGCCCAGAGACACTGCCTAGCGTTGAATTGAAGCTGCCTGGGAGTCAGCATCCAAATAGGGTTGTCTCATGCATGGTTGATTTTAGAGAAAGTGCTTACTTGATATGCAGTCATGGATAATTTTGGCATTTAGTCACCTCGCTGCTTCTTTTCTTGAGTATCTATTTGAGTCTTTGAGAAGTAGTTCCAAATAGGTCCATCGTGCGACATCCTTTCCCATTAGTCAATGTACTCATATTGAACTGCATAGTCCGACAAGAGGTCATGTGGAGTAAGGCATTACAAGTGTGTATCTACAAGTGATAAAAAATGAGCATTTTTTAGCCTAGTTTAAAGCACTTGTGTTCAAAATTTCAAATTGAAGTGGCCAATGGCAAATCTAGCCAAAAGCATTATTGGGGTCATTGAGGTCAAATTCATGGCATGGTATAAAATTTCTTGAGTTTGAACAGTAATTTACTAAAAGATTTAGAAGTTTCGTCGAGGTCGCCAAACCCTGTTGGATTCGCCCTAGAAGTGGTGATTTAACTGTGCCTCTCATAGATAGTTACTTTGTGCACTCAATGAACACTTTAGGTTGGACATGATGAACTGTCGCCACCAACAAGTTAGATGTTGCCACAGTTAAAAGGTTGTCTAGTGACACGATTATTTAGGTTCAGAGCATGAGTCAAGTCTCTACAGTAAAATCTAATTAGTTTTAGACAAACTAAACATGAAACTAACAACCCCATGTGCTTATAAAATTTAGGATTAGTATTTGAAAACACTCTGTATAAGACATATTTTGTTTTCTTAGGACAACCTTTTTTTTCAACAATAATTAATCTATCGGTATATAACTTCTTTATATAAAACAAGATATAATATTCATATTTCAAAGTGTTTTTATGTATAAAATTCGTCACAAAAGATATATTAATAAGTACAAGGTACTAACCAAACAAATATGTCTGAGCAAACCGCGTGTAACTTAGTAGCTAATTAGGTTACTTTCTGGTTAT
The DNA here is from genome assembly GCF_000003195.3 of Sorghum bicolor. Lineage (NCBI taxonomy): Eukaryota > Viridiplantae > Streptophyta > Magnoliopsida > Poales > Poaceae > Sorghum > Sorghum bicolor. The sequence goes on from NC_012872.2 coordinate 14,333,807, forward strand.
GATGAAACCTATCCCAAGTTTGAGTTCTCGGTGATCATATTTTCTAAGTTTATTATAAAATTTAATGATATCCAGACACCTGTTTTTTGAAAAAAGAAAGTCCAAACACGTCAGGACTCGAGGCACGAGTCCATTTGCCAGGCATCAGCAAACGGCTATTGCTCCTTCCAATGTTTTTTTTAATTATTTTTTGAGACTGTTCCTTCCATTGTTGGAAGCGCGCAGTTTTCAAGATTCCCCGTCAGATCGAATCTTGTGTCGCTTGCATGAAACATTAAATATAGACGAAAATAAAAACTAATTACACAGTTTAGCTGTAAATCACAAGACGAATCTTTTGATCCTAGTTAGTCCATGATTGGATAATATTTGTAACAAACAAACGAAAGTGCTACAGTACCGAAAAGTTTTTATTTTTCGGAACTAAACAAGGCCTTTGTGCAGCTAGGCAGACGTGTCTTAAGGCCTTGTTTAGTTTCCAAAAATTTTTGGTTTTCGGTACTGTAGCAGTTTCGTTTTTATTTGACAATTATTGTCCAATTATAGACTAACTAGACTCAAAAAATTTATCTCGCGATTTACAGGTAAATTGTGCAATTAGTTTTTATTTTCGTCTATTTAGTGCTTTATATATGTGACGCAAGTTTTGATGTGACGATAAATTTCAAAAGTTTTTGATTTTTTAGGTGAACTAAATAAAGCCATGGGTTGCAGGCGGCGCTGGTTGTACTAGCAGCCACCTAGCCGCGCCGCCAGAATGCTTTTTTGTGGCCAATGTGCAGCTGCAAAATGTTTGCTGACTAGGCCTTGTTTAGTTTCCACCAAAATCCAAAAAAATTTTAAGATTTCCCGTTATATCGAATTTTTTGCGGCACATGCATGAAGCACTAAATATAGACGAAAACAAAAACTAATTACACAGAATCGCAAGACGAATCTTTTGATCCTAGTTAGTTTATGATTGGACAATATTTACTACAAACAAACGAAAATGCTACAATAGCGAAATCCAAAAAAATTTCACATCCAAACAAACAAGGCCTAATATTGTAGACTCCCAAAAACCCACTAGACAAAGGAAAAACCCGCAAGACCCACAAGAACCCACTTCATTCTCTCTGTCTCCGCGATGGTCTGCGATTCTGTCCACGATGGTCTAGTCTTGCTCCAACTAAATGGTTCAATACAATGATTTTGGTTGGATGTCATTATGTTCTTGTTCTTAACTAGTGTTGCTTGTTGTTTAATTGCCTATTATTTTATAAATATCATTCAGTCAATATGTGTTTGCTGTAAGTTGTCTTTGTAGAATATATTTTTATGATAAATTTATTTGAAGATATAAATGCTAAAATTATTTATTATAAACTGGTTAAACTTAAACTAATATGATAGATACGGTTCTATAGTTAGACTTTTTTGTGGATAGAGGAAGTACAAAGTTATCTTCATATGTGTTTGACGTACGTGATTATCCTGCTTACATGTTAACGGGCTTGAAACGTTTGACCATGAGTCCCACTGGCCGTTCGTGGCGATAGCCTTGTTGCTGGCGGACTCTCGCATAACCCATTTTATAGCTTGATGGCTAGCTTAGTGGCTAGTGGATGGTCCATGACACGCCTCGCCTGCAAAGCTATGTCTTAAGCAAGTGCACAAACATATACTTTTTCATCTCAAAATATTTACTCATCTCACTTTTAAGAAGTTAAATATTTTCAGTTTTAGTTAATTAGATTTACAGAAAATATTATATATTTTATCTGAGGTCAACAGGAGTGGCGTGACAAGGATGAATCTTAGAAAAATTACATATTTTCATACGATGTCAAATGGATGATTTTTATACAAAAATCATAAAATCAATAGTTTTAAGTTTTTTTATTCAAGGTCGTTAAAATACTCAAAATATAATATAAAATTTTAGCAATATAATAATCATGTACAAGTGCTTGTACATGATTATTATACTGCTTAAATTTTGTATTATTTTTATGAGGCAAAACCGGTTTGCAGTTTTGAGTTTTTATATTTGAGGTTGCTAAGATACTCCCTCCGTCCCTAAATACTGCTATTTCTAGGATAAAATTTTATCCACAAATACTGCTATTTCTATTAGCATACTTAGTCCACCAGCTCATTTGATTTCTCCTTGGAACTTTCGTGGTCCACAAACCCATTTAATTTCTTCTACGGAGTAGTACTTTGGCGCATGGTAATTGTTTGAGTATGTTTAGTTGGCATTAAATGCAGCTCGTTGGAACCAGAGAACCATGGCTTAACGTGCATGATTAAATGGTGGAATCCAAATTAATTGAGGGTAGAATGGTCTTTTGTTTGCCACACTAATCTGTCTGAAATCTGCTAGAAATAGCAGTATTTGGGGACGGAGGGAGTAGTAAACAAATAATATAAAGTTTCATCAAAATGTTAATCGCGTATCCAGGTTCGACGCCTCACAAAAATTATATTATTCCTGTATGATGTTAAATGAAGATTGTTTTATCTTAAAGTTGTAGCTATCGATGAGATCCGTAATTTTTTAGTTTTGAGATTTTCGATGACCTAAGATCGTCACGATGCTCGCGAAAATAACATAAATTTTAAGGAGCATATTAATCATATACCAATGCTACTTCTTTCAGCGAAAAAAAAGACATCTTTCCCGTATGATATATTGATAAATATTACTTTTTTATATGAAATTTGCAGAGCTCGATGAGATCATATCTTTCTGATATGATATTGGATAAATAAAACTAACGAATGCTTAAAAAAAGATTTTTTTAAAAAAACGCAGCCACGACCACGACCACGAGCACACGAAACTAGCCGTGGTAGCCGCGAGGACCAAGGACAAGGAAGATACGGAAGTGGGGTGGAATCCGTCGAGTCGAGGTGCCCATCAGTCCTGCACAGAGAATCCAGGTCGCTGGTCTCGTTCCGCCGTGGGCATGTGTTTGACGGTCTATGCGCCAGGTTTACGTAGGTCACACCCAGCCCACCCACCCACCCACCACTTGCAGGTGCATCCGCAAGCTGTTGCTGGTTCCGATGATGGCCCACCGAACACCACCTGGACCCGCGAGCAGCTCCGGGGCAAGCTGACGACGAGGAGATCTAACCGTGGCGGGCGGCACGTGCAGTCGTGTAGGTGGAGCGTGCAGTCGTGCGTGTGCGGTTGGGCGTGGCGCGCCACCGGTTGTTGAGAGAGCGAATCCGCAACGGAACCCGTGGACCGTGGTTAATTCGTCCGCATGGCCAGACTTTGGGACGTTGTGGGCCGCACGCAGGCAGGCCTGCCGCACCGTGCCCACGCTTGGAATGTGGGCCCACGTGTCATTGTCCCGCGCGTTTTTATGTGGGTCGTTGCGGGCTCTTTAAGAGCTAGTCGGGTGGAGATCCCGAGGTCGCGGCATTGAACGCCATGGCGACTGGGGCTGTCTCCTCGTGGGCCCCGGAGTGCAGAGACAAGAGAGTTTTATTGACTTGCGTTCAGAGGTTCAAATTCTGAGGCGGCTGTACAAGTGGCGTGTCGGATGGATGCACCGGCGGTAGCATGTCATGCCCACGTGTAGGTTCATTCAAAATTCTAAGACAAAGGAAAGAGCGTCGACCTTTTTGAGAAATCTAATTCTTGCAAAATAGTAGTAGTGTATATATATACATACATACATATGAGGTGTTCAAACCAAACCAAGACAATTCTTACAGAACTTTTGGAAAATGGGAACAGATTTTCTACCAAAGACCTGTAACGTCAACCACGTGTTGTCATTTGTCAATCAAATGAACCTTTTTCATATGCTTCGCTAATGCGTCCGAGTCCATTAGTCCAGCATTTTTGAACGACTGGAATCATTTACATTTGGAATTCGGAAGGGGTAATGACTATTTAAAGTACTTAATGGTCACTATTATGGTCTCCATCGTGCTACATATTTGTGAGCAACCTTTTTTTTTATATAGATCACCAAAGGCACTACGGTATTATAGTAGTATCACGTAACACCCGTGCTGAACGTGTGCTCAAATACGAATGAGGTTTGTCTAAGCAAGTAAGCAGACTCAAAAAGTCAGAACATGCCTACCAAACACAATTTAGGCCTTGTTTAGATACACCCAAAAACCCAAAACTTTACAAGATTTCCTATCACAATCGAATCTTACGGCATATGCATGGAGCATTAAATATAGATAAAAAGAATAACTAATTGCACAGTTTAAATATAAATCGCGAAACGAATCTTTTAAGCCTAATTACTTCATGATTGGACAACATTTATCAAATAAAAACGAAAGTGCTACATTGTCAAAATCCAAAAACTTTTTGGATCTAAACAAGGTGTTAGGCCTTGTTTAGCTTCTAAAAAAATTTAAAATTCTCCGTCACATCAAATCTTGTGACACATGCATGGAGTATTAAATATAAATAAAAACAAAAACTAATTACACAGTTTACCTATAATTTGCGAGACGAATCTTTTGAGCCTAGTTAATTCATGATTAAACAAAAATTATCAAATACAAACGAAAGTGCTACGGTACCTAAAATTCAAAATTTTACCAACTGAACAAGGCCTTAGAGTAGTATAGTAACGTATTTGAGCTACCGACATACGGGTCCACATAAAAAAAAAGAGCGACATTAGGAGAGAGATTAACGAACGGGCGCTTGCACGGGCGGAAAGGGGGGGGGGGGCACCCACGCAAGCACAATAATTCATATACATACTCTTTTCATATAGGATTTGGAAGTCATTTAGAACAGTGATACGGTCTCCAAAACACAACTTTGATCTTTTATTTTTATAAAAGTATTTAGAAAAAATGATATATGTATATTTTTATAAAAGTATTTTTTAAGACAAATCTATTCATATAATTTTTATATTTGCAAACTCAATAACTTAAAAGTTATTGATGATTTATATTCTCAATGTTTGACCCAAATATTGTCCAAAACGTCATCAACATTCTATACGGAGGGAGTATTTATATAAATATTGATATTTATAGCACAAGAAATATTAATTTCACCTTTTTTTTGCTAAGATATGATGATTTTGATAAGAAATAGTGTAATATTTTTTAAAAAGCTCTTTAAACATACAATTATATATATATATATTATCACACTAAAAAATATAATTGTATTTGTTTAGCTCCCTTAATCAAAATTGTTGGTTTCGCCACAGCTTTTAGTTAAGCTAAAACACAAGATACAAGACAAAAGAAAATGACCCCACTATGGAAACATCCTTGGGACACCCGGTTCATCCCAATCGAGGATCGAATTTGGGTGGGCGTGCTCCACGAAGGGAGTTCAACCCTGCGGCGAGTTTTTTTTACACTGTCCCTATCTTTTTTGTAAGACCCAATTACAGATACAGACATTCATATATAAGAGTGCACACTCACTCCTATGAACACGCACACACACACCCTATCTCTATGAGCACCTCCGAACAACCGAGTTGGACCGACAAATCTTAAGATTGACGAAGTCACCACAGGCGTTTCGCTATCGATGGGCACGTCGCCTATAGCGTCGTTAGATGATGTAAATTGATCATTCTTTCATATTTGTCACACTAGTAAACTACCATATATGATACTTTTCCAATAAGAGTATCTCCAAGAATTTTTCTAAAATTACTCTTTAATCATCATTTAGAGACTCATTTGAGTAAAAATCACTAGCTTTCTATAACTTTGTATTGTCCAATAGTTTTCTATATCTGTGCACACTCTAGAGAATCATTGTCATTCTTAATCTTTGGCTAGCGAGAAATCCAAAATAAAGGACCTCTATATTTGAAGATCTAATTGAAGAGACTGGTGGAGGATATTTTTGCACTAAAATCTCTATTCCTATAAACTGAGAAGAATGTAGAGTCTCTTAAAGTTGCTCAGCATCTCCGAGAGTACCTAATAAATCCTCCCAATATAAGATTTTTTTGGCAAGAATAGAAAAAACCCCATCTTCAAGAGTTTCCAATCCCACCTCCCAATCTTTCAGCATCAAAAAATAAGTGAAAGCGTGCATATATCCGCGTGTGGAAGATGCACGTATCGATCTCTCCATCTAAGGTGGAAGGACGTGGAAAAGAATGAAGAGTAGAAAAATATTTTTGATGCAAATATACGAGGGACAAAGAATATATAATAGTGGTTAGATAATTTAGAAATAGTATAGGGCCTTGTTTAGTTGCAAAATTTTTTTGCAAAATGGATACTGTAGCACTTTCGTTTGCATTTGACAAATATTGTCCAATCATGGACTAACTAGGCTTAAAAGATTCATCTCGTAAATTATAGATAAACTGTACAATTAGTTATTTTTAATCTATATTTAATACTCTATACATGTGGCGCAAGATTCAATTTGATGGAGATTCTAAAAAAAATTTGCAAAATTTGTCAGTAACTAAACAAGGCCTTAGGATTTCTAATGTAAAATTCTTAGGATTTCTAATGTAAAATTCTTTTCTATATTTTAGAAGTGAATTATTTGAAAAATATTGGAGATGGTCATATTTATTCCTCTCAATATTTTTTGGCAAGTTGAAAAACTCTATTATTTTGAGAAGAAATTCTATGGGAACTTATCAACAAATTAAATCAGTCAACTGCTAATTTATTTGCTCGGTCCCTTTCTCTCCAAGCTGACCAATACCTCCCTATAATTTTTTTTTGACAGATTTGCTCCCATTTTCTATTGAAAGAACCTTCCAGTTCCAGCCGGCCTTTCGTTAAGAACAATGCAGCTTGGACCAAACAAGTGCATGCCATCCCGTGTATAGCGACTGGTCAGCCGGCGCGTCGCGATCTTGCTGTTAAACACTACATGGGCAGGCACTGGGATAACGCTCCCTGACGCTAACCCCCAACAGAACCAGGCCAGTAGGTATCAACGTGCGTCTAGCTAGTTAGCTCCATGTAGCAGTCCGTCACCTAATGATTCCTTTAATTGTATAGTCCGCTGCCTTAAGTTTGGTTGTGCCAAGATTATTATGAAGAAGAAGATGACACGTTTGGTTGGTTGGTAGCTTGGTACACAGATAGATGCCTCACCAGATCAATGCACTTTTTCGTTTCAAATGCTTGCAGAGCCTTCAAGTTAAAGCAAGTAAACAGGGTACGTTGTCTCAAAAAGGAACATAAAAAAGAATGATGATAGTACTAATCAGTTAGTTATGTGCTTGTACCACTGAAGGGTGTCAGGTGTAAAGACGTGTCAAACAGAAAACAAAAGCTAAGGGTCCGTTTATAGGAATCGATTTCACTGAAAAAAATCATAGAATTTGAAATAATCCTACTCTTAAACAGGGCCATATAATATTGAGGCATTTAAACAGAGGATATTGTCAGGTGTATCGATACAGATCCAAACGGATAATTTAGGTCAAGAAATAGTCAGAAACTAATATAATACTTTCCATATCAAATATGCAACTTTAAATATTCGAGTTCAGATTTAATATTGGGTATCAAATATTCAAATTCAGATACAGACGGATATGAAATGAAAGGACATTAAATATCTGGAAACGAGATAAAGATCCAAACGAATAATCTGGGGTCAAGAAATAGTCGGATACTAAGGCCTTGTTTAGTTGGGAAAATTTTTTGGTTTTGACCACTGTAGCACTTTCATTTGTATTTGATAATTATTGTTTAATTATGGACTAATTAAGCTCAAAAAATTTGTCTCGCAAATTACAGTCAAATTGTGTAATTAGTTATTTTTTTATCAATATTTAATGTTTCATGCATATGCGTCCAAATGTGAGAATCTTGAAAATTTTTGGAAACTAAATAAGGGCTAATATAATACTATATTTCCATATCAAATATGTAACTTTGAATATTCGAATTCAGATTTAATATTGGGCATTGAATATTCAAATTCAAATACAGGCGGATCTGAAAGGACATTAAATTTCTGGAAACAAATTTAGACCCTTCGAAGGAACGGGCAGAACATGCCACATTCCATCCATGGATCTGACGTACTTAGAATCTGACCTTGGTAGTTAGAATTTGAGGCGGAGAGGGATATGGAGTCTGACGACTCTGAACTGGCCACCCATGTTTGTTCAATTCATCAGATCCAACTAACCCACTGAATCCACATCTATCTGCCCAATGGTGAAGAGATCCATAGACCATACCGCACGTTTTACTTCGTTGTACTATCAAAGAAGGGCAAACGTATCACAACAGACCTGTACTATTCTCCTCAAGAATCTAGTCCTGGATCGCTCGGATTAACCTATTTGAACGTGCATTGTGACTTGTGAGGGTTCATCCATGATGCAACAACTCGTTCTCTTTATATATAGTTTCTAAAAATGCAAATGGCTTGTAAAAGAGTTCGACAGAAAAGTGGTTTCCCCGATTACAAGTATATTAACGTCATTATCTAGGGCTTGAAAAAACTGTACATAGTGCTATCGTACAACAATTGGATCGAAGAGCTACACGCTCAGCTTTGGCGTCAACACTTGAAGCCAGCATGGTATCAAAACTGTCAGATTCCTTTTCGTTGGCAAAATTACACGAGGGTAAACCAGCAACGTGCAGCTTTTCGCCTAGAAAGTACAACCAACAACGCTCCGCCGTAGTAGCCGGCGCCTATTGTAACTCGTGTCGCCCGCCGTGCCAATGGTACCTCACCATTTGGAACGAGGGAGGTAACTTTTAACTCTCTTCTTAATGAGGCACGTGCAGCGCACGTTTTCGGAAAAAAAGGGTAAACCAGCAGCTATTTCCACTCTTGACATGCTCAATTTGTCAGTGCTCATTTCTCGACCCCTAAGGCTAAGCTAATCTGCCGTTTACACTCTCTTTCTAATTATGTTCTTGCGCGGCTCCTTTTTGATTGGTGCCATCCCCGAACCCAGAGAAGTCATCCCTACAGCGCTCTGGTACAAGTCATTTAACCTGTACAGATCAAAACATTACAGAAAATAGTGATTAAAACACAGTTACCAAAAGTTGCACCATGAGATTCGCTGTAAGATAGCAGCAAACCTTGGCATACTGATCACCAGTGCAACCACAGAAACTCCAACAATAAGCGGAAAAACTGGTGCTGGGGTCAGTTCCTGCATCATACCAAAAAAAAACTATATGATCTCCTAAATAGACAAAAACGCAATTAAATTTGACTCACTAACATATTTATGTTCTAGTACAATTGACACTTTATTTGGGTATTCAGACATTAGACCAAATCAGTAGGAATGAGTAGTGAGTTGATCCATTTACCCCACCAGTCCCCAGCAAAATTCCAATCCCCGCATAACTAGACAGGAATTCAGGTAAATTATATGTTTCTACCTCATTTGTAAAAAATCTAGGATGCATAGACAAAGATAGCTTGCAGCATTATCTGTTCTTGCATTATAGAGAACATAAGATATCTCAGTGCTGTATAAACGAGGACATCAAAATTTAATACCCCTCATGTTCAGGATAGCTACTGATTTCATCTCTTCAAGTTTGAGAATGCAAAATTACAATGTCAAGAGAATATTGCAATGCTTATGCAACTTTTGTGGATAAGTTACCTGCTTTTGATGACGCTCTTCAGTTTTATATTTGAGGGGGCCAACATGGATTTGGGGTTCCTTTTCCAGATCTACTTCAACTAACTCTGATTCAAACCTATGTGTATGTGATGGAAGGCCAGATCGAAGCTGAACAAGATGCTTGCCCTTGGGCAAATCTCGCACTTCAAAATAGTACGAAAGAGGAACAGGAAGTACAGATTCTACTCTAGAAGGGTCTGCTGCTGATCTGATCTCAACAGAGAGATGCGGCTGTAACGTATCAATGCCGTCTCCTTCCACATGACCACTCAAGATTGTTACTTCTGGGTGTTCAAAAACCACAAAATCAATACCAGTTATGTCTTCACGACCAACCTAGAAATGAAATGCAAATGTTGTTAAGCATAAACAATAAAAGGAGCACAAGAAGTTCCTCATTCATAACTGAGAATATGATATGCTGCAAGCAGAATGTGCACTGGACTTCAGTGCTTATGTTAGACTTACATTAACCGACAAATATTCGGGTGAAGCACGCTCAACTGCTGCAAACCGAAGATTATCTTTTGCAACCACTCTTATAGAGTAAGTTGATCCAGGCACAAGTCCTCTAAGACGAAACCTACCAAAAGCATCTGTGGTAGCTTCCTCATAAAAACCTGTGGATTCAGATCTTGCTTCAACAAAAACACCCTCCTTTGGGTGGCCAGTTAATAGTGTTACAGAACCCATGGCACTACATTGAAATATGATCAGAGTTAAATATAGTAAGATTGGCCAGCAACCACAATTAAGACTTAGTAATGCATATTCACAGTAATAGTTTTCAAGCACCAGCATGACCTTATCCTAACTGACCATTAAGAGCTTTGTGTGCACATGATGTGGGAACCATACAACAAAACCATTAAATATAACAGGATGGATTAAGCAAGGTATCCATAATTCAACATTATCAGTCAGACACTAATGTGGGTGTACTAACCTTTGTTGGGTAGCTAGAACTGATCCTCCTATGGACCCATAAATGGTGGAATATAATAATAAATACAGAGATTATAATTTAATAATGTCTCATTGTGAAGTTAAGATAGGACATGAACTTTCTGCAAGCTGCTACTGTGTTTCTTTGCATTCAAAGCAAGACATAAGAGAATAAAATACTTATGCATAAATAGACAGTGAAGCAAACCTGTAAGCCACTCTGGTTGCACGAAATTCAGCCTCCCTAGACTCTCCAGAATTAAGATCAATAGCTACTGCTGATGGATTGAATTTATATTCCTACAGCAGAAATATCAAACCATTAGCAGCTATCCAGAAAACTGAATATAATTCTACAACTTAAGTTACTTTTTAAAGACTAGATACACATTTTATGCTGAATCCTTGGATGCACTGATTTCGAATTTCTACAGCTGTGTCCAAGTATGAACTGACTAAAAGTTTATGTGGTGACAGAATCTCCTAAGCTGAAACTCAACCCAAATCAGGGATATTTAGATGAAATTGTAAATTCTGAAAACTCATACATTAAATATTATGTATCTTAGAGACTTGATGGAAACTTCAGTCAGAAGTGAATCACATAAACAAAACTACATAAAATAAACATGGAATGGCCACTGATAGGATAAATGTTGCAGATCCAAATTAACCATTTATGGCAAGTACCTTTTGTGTTATTTAGCAGAAGAAACACAAAGAAGATTGACTGTGTTTATCAATAAAAAAAGAAGATTGACTGAAAGAGCGCACAGAAACACAAAGCACCTTTAGAAGTGGCCGGAGATAGAAACTTCCAGGAAATAAGTTGTCAAAGGTGAAAGTTCCACCAGAACTACTAATTGAGTTATTTCTGTACCCTTCCTCGCCACTCAAAGATAATAATACTGAAGGTAAAAGCTCTGAATTTTCACCATAAATCCGCACTGATATCTGACCAAGCTTCTGACAAGAAAAGGTGTATGGACCAGTTTGCTTGAGATGGTAACCATCCTGCATGAAGGTGAAAAATGATATCAGATTGGATATTCAACAGAACACCACTTTTGCAATTACTGGTTAAAGGTTGAATTTTCAGCTTTATGCTGCAACTTTCTACTATGTACTAGGCCATGTGTTCACGAAGCAGAGGCTGCAAGTTTATTTCCATTATCTAAAACAGAATGTAAAGACAGTGATGCTCCTGCATGAACAGCACACCATTGTGTTGTACTACCTCTGTCCCAAAAAGGATGCAATTCTGGGTTTCAATTGAGTCTAACTTGCTTAATTTTTGACCAAGTTTATAGAAAATATTATCAATATTTTTTTACTCCAAATAGGTACACTATGAAAATATATTCCGTGATTAACCCTGGTACTTATTCAGTATCATAAATGTTAGTACTTTTTGTATAAATGTTAGTACTATTTTTTACTCCAAATAGGTATGCTCAAAGTGTAATACAAACCTTTGAAGCTTCAACTTTATATACTATGTCATCATACAAAGGACCTGCAAAAAATGATCCTTCAGAATCTGTCTTTGTCTCTGTTGCTACATCCCCTTTGTTCAGATGGGCATAGTTGCTCTTTCCAGCTGCTACAATCTTGATGTCAACATCAGAAGTTGCAGGTAGCACTGATCCTTCAAGGTATAGACCAGTTTTTGCAGTGATTAGAGGAACAGTATCTTGGCATCCATTCATAGACACTGAATACTGCAGTTTAAATGATAAAATAATTAGAACAATGGTTTCAAATAAAAATAAGTTTACTTATTGACTGTCACTCACCTGCTGTCTTGCTGGATAAAATAGGACCTTGTTCCTTCCAGTGCTGCAAATATGAAAATCATGTCAGTATAATAAATTCATTTACATGACTATTTGCTGATCAAAGAAAAGCAATCTTCAAAAAAAGAACAAAATTAAGCAGTCTGCAATAAAGGTAAAACAAGGGTCCAAGGCAGAACAACTTTTTAGTTGCCAACAAAATTAGAGACTAATTCTGATTAAGGACAATAATCAAAAGGATAATGGAACAGTACCTAGAATCATGGGGGACAAAGATGAAGTCCTCCCCAAGGTCAGCCCAAATAGAGTACTCAAAGGCAGTAAAGTCATTTTGATTATCCTTTCCAATAACAGGTGAAGTGGATATCTTTTCTATGAAACTGTCGTCACTCTTCAAGACATCCACGACCATATCCTTGGAATCAATGTTTTCCTGAAGGGAGCTCATGTCCACATGGATTTCACCTTTTACAAGATACTTCTTTGCGCTGATATGAATAGGCTAAAAGATATTTTCAATGTTAGGTGCCAAATTGAACCTTGCAGGAATATATCTTGTAAAGTAGAAAAAAAAACTTACCATTGATTTAGCTGTATCAAACAAAACAGACGAGCTCCCAAAGGAAATACAAGGATTAGTTAAATGAATCTCGTGTTGCCCTGAAGTTTCAACACAAATCCTTTGAGATCCTTTCTGTTCAAGAAGAAAAGAGGATTGTGTCAAATGTAGGTTCCATTGACAAAAAAGAATGTAGATTTCTCTAGTTGTGAGGTAGGACCTTTATCGACAAATCAAGTCTAGAAGAATCTGGCTGCTGAATATAAGCTTTAGTATCATGAGTTGAAACTAGCTCAATCCAGTAGCCTTTTTGTACAAACACAATGTCTCTCACATCATCAGTACCAACATCTATATTCAAGGTACTTTGGTCCCAGCACCAATCATCCTTAGCTGAGCCCTCGGGTAAAGAATTCTTCACCTAAAAGCAATATATTGAAAATAGTAAAGACTAGAAAGATACTACATGTAAAGAGTAATTTTTTTTACAGTGACTATCACACAAGGTCTTACCTCTACACGATATTTTCCAGGAAATACTTTCTTGAACACAAAACTGACATTATCTTGCTCCAATGTAGTTGTCTTCTTTTCCTGCTCAACACCGCCAGCCAATCTAACAAGCGAGACAAGAATGTTCTGGTTGCATTGCTCTTTGCATGAGACTTTGCCATGAACATTGACTTGTGACTGCCAACAAAGAGATAATCCTCAGATATTATCTCAACCTAGAATGCATCTATCAAGCTTGATGGAAGCAAACACAGTATTGCTCATGCCTACCTGAGAGAATTCGAGATCAAGCAATGGGCTATTTACATTGATGCTAATAGATCCTGGTGAAAACATAAGACTAGAAGAGCGTTCGGAATCTACAGGTAATGCAGATAATTCGTATTCACCAGCAGGAACCTGCAAAGTGCAACAAATAAAGCATAATTAGTAATAATGCCATCTAAAGCTTAAATCAAGAAGCAGTGTAGAAGCTATTAGCAGCGTAGACTGGTTCATGCCAAGATAAGACCATAATTCACAAGGATATAAACAATTATTGAAACTGGAATTTATATTCATATATTCGTATCAACACAAGTCTTGATAGCCTGTCAGTGTAAGATACCCCTTGCTATTGCTAAATTAATCATAATAACATGGAACTGAAAGATAGGAGCACTCTAAAAACTAAGAAGATCACCACACAAGTTTAAATTGCAATACATAATGCAAAACTTATATATTCATACAGAAAAAATAGCCACACTCAAAGGAATTGCACATTGCTAGGTAAGAGTATAATATATTTTTGGCAAGGAGGCAAAAAAAAAGGGGGGGGGGGGGGGGGGGACACATACCTCAAAGCAAAACTGTCCATTTTCACCCACTAACTTCCGCTGTGGCTTTACATTTTCTGGTCCATGTGTTAAAGTAACCTATACCAACCCATCACAATTGTAAGGATAGTATTTGAAGTGATCTCAACAAAACAAAAGGAAGGATTAAGATAGTACCATTGCTTTTGAATTCGGAGTAACTGTTCGAACAATACCACATACATCATATCTAACTGATCTGATATCATCAATACTGGCCAAATTTGGTAAAATCTAATGGAAAAGAATGTATTTAGTTAAAACATGAAACCCAAGGCAAGTGAGCTAACGGAAGATAAGATTCCCCCAAGCAAACTTAATATTACCATAAAATTCTCCAAACGATTGAACTTATAATGATCCTTCTCAGCAGTTATAGTATACTTCTTGGATGTAACCTACACAAGGGCAGCACAGATGACAATTCATTAAAAATGAAGAACTGGTAATAGTGAGTTAACTTTAAGTGCTGCACTGAGCAAGTGCACAAGCTATAAAACATGTGAAGTGCCTTGTTTTTTTTTGGTTGAATTTGAGGGAGCAAGTGATGGCGAAAACACAATTATGAACCCTTCCCATTTGAATGGTGATGTGGACGCTTTCATCAGCAAGGCATATGCACGTCCCATGAAGGGAGCTGTGTCCACAAGTGGCTGAAGCCGAGTTGTTAGCGCCAGTTTAGCTTCTCAGAGAGATTGTTTCAGTTAGTTCAGAGTCCAGAGAAGAAGTAGCAGGTTGTAAGACAGGGAGTAGAGCTGCATCTATATAGAGTATCGGCCGAGTCATTGTAATCAAGAAAGCAATAGACTCAATTGTCAATTCCACTTAATCAGGTTGCTCAGAGCCTCTGGTTGAGGTCGAGTACGCCTCCACCAACCTCTTCCTACTTATAATCTGGTTTGGTACATGAATCTGGTAGTTCACTTAATTTTACAAGTTAATAATCAGGTACTATGTTTGGTTTGTCTTCTACCATGTAATCCATTCTTTCCTCCTTTTTTTTTGCCTCATTGCTTGTTTATTTCTGTAAATTGCAGAAAGACCTCATTTGTATATGGTACTTGTGCCTGAATGACAAAGAGGTAACTAAGGGTGTGTTTGGTTGCATGAGCTAGGCTAGCCAGGCTTAAATTGTAAGCCAGGCTAATTCAAGCTTGGCTCTAAATACAATCTGCTGTTGTTAGGTTCGCTCATATAAGCTAAGCCTGTATAGCAAATCTGTTGGTTGGTTGCCTGGATATAGTGATAGAAAGACTTTGCACTGTATTCTGGTGGACTTACCCCTACCAAGATTTGGGTGCAGTAAAGCTTCAGTTTACTGCATACAGGTTCGATTTGGAAAGCTTGGAGCAAGATTTGTGGGCTCAATTAGTATTCGTGTACTAATAACATGATTTATTTGGTGGAGAATATATAAATCAAGGGAGCGGTGAGCAAGATTTGCTTCGTCCTGCCACCCACATCGGTGGCCAGGCACCCAATCCCACCGCTGAGCAGCAAGAGGGACAGAACAAGTGGCAGGATCGAATGGGCCTTGATGCTGAAGCCACACCCGCTCTCCACAACGTCATAGGCATCAACCTCGCATACTACTATGACAGCCCCAGTGACGGCGGCGGAAGTGGCGGCGGATCCAGTTCCATGAAGCAGGAGTCACAAGCAGGGTGAGTGCAACTGGTGACGAAGGGAGGCCAATGCAGATGAGGGCCCCGCTACGACGCATGTGCCACCGTATTCAGGCTCAGGCCATCCATGCGGTAGTCGGCAACCAGAGCAGCTCGTCGTGGTGGAAGAACACCAGGAAGTGAGCTGAATCAGCCACTGCCCTTATACAAGCCTGGCTCTGTGGAAACGCAGAGCCTGAGCATTTCCAGCAATGCAGGCGCGCACACTCTTTTTGGCTTGTACAAGCCTGGCTTAGAAGCTAGCCAGGCATCCAAACAAACCAAAGTTTCATTACCTAAGGCTGGACAGGAGGTAAGCCACCCAACCAAACACTGCCTAAGGGTCTGGTAACTCTGGTTGGTTACTTGGACAAGCCTAAGCCTGCTGCCTGCATAAGGGCTAACGTAGACCAAGCCAAGCCAAGCCAGGCTAATTGTACGAATTATGGTGGTGTTTGGTTGTGTTGCACAGGGCTCTTTGGACTAGGTGAGCCTATGTTTGGTTGGTTGCATAGGGGTTGTGCTGCATTGATGGATGCAAAAGGTTGTGTTTGGTAGCTTGTATTGGACCACATGTGTTCACCAAGTTGAGCTTCATGGTGAGATTACCAACCTAGGAAGGCGAGTTTTAACTTTTATAACCATACTATCCATTCTCTCCTCAACCTCAGTGCACAAGTACATCAGACTAATTTAGAACAGCTCACATGACAACATCTGAATCCTTGAGTATTGACTGGAACCAAAGATTTCGGAATTAACCAATACTCATGAAGTTCGGTACCAAAGGTTTATGTCTACAGGAATACTCAGGAAGTCAGGATACCAAGGTTTCAGTTCTCAAAAACAAGTTTCAAACAAGGGACACTTATAAGAGATCAACATTTATAATTGTGTGTCGTAGACCAAAACATCAGATTTTTTTATGCTCAAAACTGAAACATGTCTATACAGTAGGGATCTCTTTGAAATTGAGATAACAATCAAGCTATGGAAAGAAACAATAAGCACACAAAACTATAATCAGAAGTAACAATCACATAGTTACACTGTATGAAAACTCTTCAATACATCGACTTCCTGACACCAACATATGAGCACCTTTGACAACTCTCAACATGCACACCTTTGACAACTCTTAACAAGGTTCAGACTTTCTCATAACCTGAAAAGGAACTCTGATTTTGCACTTCATTTTACTCTGAACGTGTACTCCTCTCTTCTTCAGTGACAAACAAATCAAGAATATCTTGCAGAGCATGTGGGCTATGGCGCATCATGAGGAGAGCGGATGCTGAATCGAGCAAAGGCAAGGGAGGTAGCATGACGAGGACCCATGGCAGAGGTCATCGAGAACCAGCAAACCACTACCGAGATGGTTGAGGTCCAACACCACTACCGTACTCATAGCTCGAACAAGATGGTCCCTTTGCACAATCTCTCGCACTACTAGGGTTACAATTCAGCAGCTATTGGAAGTGATTTGAGATGGTCCCTTTGCACAATCTCTCGCACTACTAGGGTTACAATTCAGCAGCTATTGGAAGTGATTTGAGATGAGAATACAGAGAGAAAAGAATGTGACTAGGATGGACAATCAATTTGGTGGCAGCTGGTAGTGAGATTTGGTGTCTCCAGAATTGAACAACTGTGACAGAGGAGACGCAGGGAGCAAAAGAGAACAAGAGGGAGGGCAGAGCAATTTGGGAAGAGGAGGTGAGTGTATCAGAGAAACCCTTGTGAATCGCTGCAAAAGCTGATGCAGGTGCAGCCCTTGAAAGAGCAGGAGCAAGTGCAGATGCTGCACTGGCGCGGCATAGCCTAGTATGCCCATCAATTGTGTTTTTGTGGATGCAGCCCACATGATGCTTTAAACAGCATGCAAGCCTGTATAAGGCCCTACAGGCAAACCAAACACAAGTTTGCAGCCCACTAGCCTGGATAGCCTCTAAAGCAGGCAGCCAATCAGACTCTAACAAAACATATATCAGGTATTGCCTTGCTTGTCTTGTCCTATTCCAATATGCAGTAGAATTTAGCTTATTAGTATTGCTCATAAGCATTAAAAATACAGGCACTTCAATTTTAGGCATCTCAACTAATATCTATGCAAGACATATCTAGTCTAGTTTCTAATATAAACTCGCAGCTTCTATGTAAGACTTATGTTGACCCACCAAACT
This sequence comes from Sorghum bicolor, assembly GCF_000003195.3. Classification (NCBI taxonomy): domain Eukaryota; kingdom Viridiplantae; phylum Streptophyta; class Magnoliopsida; order Poales; family Poaceae; genus Sorghum; species Sorghum bicolor. Next base: position 14,351,923 of record NC_012872.2, read on the forward strand.
GAGTTCATAATTTTCTCTTCCCTTTTGTAGTTAATTAATTATGTTACTTTTCAGTGTCAAATATCAATTAGTCATGCTTAAATATTATCATCATCTTGCAACTTGCTAGGTTGCACCACAAACACCATATTAAATAACTAAGAAACCAAGTCATAGAACAATTAGGTTAAGTTCATCATAATTCATAACAATGGGCATGAATGCACAAAGAAAAGGTGACATTAACATGAGAAGAGACTTCAAAGATCAACATATATGGTAGTTTTTATATGTCAAATAAAATCAGTCTAATACCTGATCAAGTCTGTAGTATCCGAGACTATCTGTTATGGCTCTCGACTGCCCATCAACTATAACATTGGCACTCTCCACACCAGCACCGTAACCATCAATAACACGCCCTCCAACAGAAAATCCAGTAACCTAGTTAAATTTATATAAGAAATTCTTAAGAAGTTAGTAATCATATGGACAATCCAGGAGGAAGATAAACAAAAATAGAGCATATGAATGAATATCAATCGGTTAAATCGAAAAAAAAGAGCCAACTGTCATACAATACAAACACTTATTATGCCCAGCCAACCTTGCAACAGCTTTGACTAATAGAATCATGTATACTTTTCTATTTGTATATCCACCTGTCATTTCTACTACCTTTTATTCTGAATGCATAAAGGCTTACCCACTAATAATATTTTCCTCGAGTGCATAATAGATATTTATTGTTCATCATCCTGAGGCAAACTACTTTCACGGAAACTATAAGATGTGAATCATTTTCAGGCAGTACCTGGAATTTTTGGGGAATGGTCAAATGACTGTGCTCAACAGAAACAGGAAGTGAAGATGGTGAAATATCAAAGACGGTGTTCTCCCCCTTGTAGTATGGCAGCAGCTCATAGCTACCTGCATATAACAGACAACAGTCAACAAGTAACGTCATATAAGGAGTTTAGGGACCCGGAAAGAGCAGAACAGGATTCCCAATGTACAGGACCAAACAATTAAAGTGTTTACCACTGGTTCAGCATGAATACAAGGAATCAGTTTTGTGGTTTATTTGGTAATTAGTTTGTTTAAAATAGCAGGCTATACACACTTAACAGTAGGAGGTTCTGCTAAGGCTAAAACCAGGCTATACTGGGCTACAAATAGAAGCACACTGTATAAAACAGCTATAGAGTTAGATGAGCAGAGGTATTTAAAATGATACTTCATGTATTGATGCACTTTACGACATCCAATGTACATGTGTCAATTGCCAACAGGAAAACCTGAACAACTTTCATGAAGAAGAAATTCGACATAACGATTCCATTGCACTAAGGTGACATTTTATAAGTTCAATATAAATTATCAACTTACCACAAGGTAGTGATCTAAACGTGAACTTCCCATCAGCACCAGATATTGCATGGCAAAGAGCACCTTCCTTGGGTGCATCACTGAAACCTTGTGGACAAGGGACCTCCGTTACATCATTTGAATACAAATATAGGTGGACTCCCACTATCGGGTTTCCCTGGCAAAGAAAATGCATAGAATACATTCAACATAAGAATTTGCATTTGCTAAACAATGAAGATCAAAATTTAAAGCAGACATGCAATCATATGGTTTTAGTGTTAGTTATTATCAATAAAAGAACCATTCAGCTTCCAACCTGTGCAACCACAGTGCCATAAATGTCATATCCAGATACAAAGAAGACATCATCTGCCACGACGTTTCCAAATCGCAAGTCAACCTGTACATAATAAAATGTACTGTGTAAGACAATAAGATCATTGTAATAACATCCCATCCAATGGAAAGCATGCATGATCTTAACCTCTGGTGAGCCTCTCAACTCGATTTTGTAATCAGGATGAGAAGCACGTAATCTGTAACGCCCTGGAAAAGGAGCATAAACATAAGGAGAAAACACAATGGCTTTGTGGGGAAAAAACTGTTTTTTTAACAATATTAGTCTAAGGCCACTAATAATGCAGAGACAGATAACATGAAATCAAGAAATAATCATAAAATAAATTATAACCCACTCAGCACTCAAATTACTAAACCAATGGTCTGTGGTGATAATAAAGAGGCTGATGGGATGTGGTGGTCCAACGTGCTGAACGTGGAGAGGAAGACAGGACCACAAACAAGTTAGATCGTCCGTGATTGTACGAGGTGCTGGGCATAGGGGGCATATTTTGGGCATTTGAAACATCGTGAGCAGGTCATGAAAGGATTATCTCCCTACTTTCCAGTGGAAAATTAAGAGTTCAGTCAGATTCAGATCAAAGCAAATTCTAAATTTCACACTTTCAAAGTAACAAAAATGCTATTGCAAAATAAGTAAATGACCCATTCTCAGTATTATGGTAGAATTTGTAAACAAAAATATCACATTAGTGGCTTAAAATGGAATCATATCATATATCACTTTTTTTTGTTAGGTAGAACTAGAACTGCCTAACAACTGCATGTGACATATACAGGAAATGAAGAATACTCATACCAATTTTACGTGTATAGCAAGGACACTAAGGAAAAACCTGGAATTATGTTTGTAAATGAATATTCTCCTGATGATGATGTTGAAGCAGATGCAATCAACTCATCAGAATCTGTCATCAGCTCAACTTTCACACCAGCAGGTCCTCCCCCTTTTGAGCAGCTCTTACCACCAACAGCTCCCACTACTTTACCGGATATCATAAACCTGCATGGTGTACCATGCATTAACAGTTGAAGCTTCAATGTGATTCTTGTTCACACAAAAACAAACTAAACGACTAAAGGAACAAACCCAGTGAATTGGAAATTTATATCCGCATTTCCATTGCAGCCATTGTGATCGATGATGACAGGAACCTGTAGTGTTAGGTGAACATGTCATCCAATAAAAGAACAAAAGACAAAGATAACATGGGAAACAAAGGAAAGAATCGGTCAAGGAATTATTTTACAGTTTCAGGCTTCCATGACCATCCCTTGGGCCCCTTAACTCTGACCATGAATGAACCCTGTGGTGACAGAAGCGACAAGCATAAATAGCAGAGATCAAATTTATTTTAGTGACAATGGGAGAGAATATCAAAATTATGATCTTAGCTACTTCCTCCAGGAAAAAAATAGGTGTTGTTTTGGATGTCAGACAGTCACAGAATAACTATCTTTGTGTAATATATTCATAAGGAGCTTACATACTTTGATAACTATAATTAATTAATTAGTAGTATAAACATATACAAGATGTATCAATGGTGTAATATTATGAAACTATTTTTTAAAGGAAGATCAGGTAATACTATTTCTAGAAGTTCAATTGAAATATTAAAAAGGATATTGACGATAAAATCTTAAACAGTGCAACATGCTGACAGTAGCCAAAACATAACATGTTTTGTGACAGGAGTAGTGCCCTTTAACCCTTGCTCCTACTTGCAATAAAATTATATGTATATGTAAATAAAATGAGAACACATGAAAGACAATCCGGAACTAAAGCAAACAAAAACACAAAGATACCTTATCATAAACTGGGATAAAATAGTAGCCATTAGGAGCACACTGTGTGCTTTCTTTAACCAAACCATCAACAGTACAGAGCTCAACCTGATACAGAAAGTTAAGAGAGGAATCAGTTCGAGGTTTAGTGCAAATCATAAATAAACATAAAAACATATGCACCAAGGCCCAAGCACAAGCATGATTAATGGAATACGCGCAGAAACAAATAGAAGAATCCTACAATAGTAGTCATGTCTCAAAAGTAATATTAATCTCTACAGACTACAGTTTGCATAGTCACTATACAAGAGACGAAAATATCCATCTGCAGCATACTACATACACCTTTATAGGAGTGAAAAAAAAAAGGAGTAATCCATTGCTTGTTGAGACCTGATAGCACAGGGAAAATCATGGAATACTTAACTAGTAGTAGTATAAACTCTTAAGAGAATTATTCAAGTGACTATGGAGTACATACCAACTATTACACTTACAAGTGAACCACAAGAAAATTACAGCCGCCGTCAAATGAATTTCAAGCATTTACAGCATTCTCACCGTCATGAACCTCCAAACACATGAAACTAACACGAAGTTCATCTGTCCTATACATAATTGGATTTTGAGTCTGAGCATTCAAATCACCCCCAGCATAATTGGTGTCCAGCAAACACCAAAGCTACCAGAAAGAAGAAATCACTATGTACAAGCATTGTTTCAGTCCTCAAAACACCAGCAGGGCAACATCTTGTGCCCTAATGGTAATTCTAAATAGTCTGGATAGAATGTAGACTCGCTATACCCAACCAGGCAAACCCATATGACCGTGATCGGAATACCACGGAACAACAGTCAATCCGAAAGTAAGATAGTTGTTTGAGCAGGGGTGGCAACTCAACATCATGCAACCAGAACGTGGTCAGCTCTCCATGAGGTCCACTTCAAGTGAACGACCTCAAGCAAGTGTAAGTTTAGACTATCCGAATCATGCATAAAAACACCAGCCAAAGCTCGATAGGCAAGGACAGCTAGCTGAGTGCAACTACAAAGCTTCAAGTCTACGTGATGGGATAAGATAGTCCCAAAATACAAAAACTGACGAGGGCGGGGAGCGGACGGCAATACCGTGATGTCGGAGTAATCGAGCTTGGAATCCGACGCCTTCCTCGATTTGGCCAAGCCAGAGCTCGCCTGAAACCACCCAAAACCCCAAGTCGCATCAGTGTGACAAGCCACACCTAACCAAAGTGAAACACACTGCACACGGAGATCGAGCAACATGAGGAACGCCAACCTCGACGAAGCCGCCGCAACCGTGGATCTCGTCAGAGGCGGCAACGGCGGAGAAGAAGGCGAGCAGGAGGGCGAGGAGGATGGGGAGACGACGGCGGGTATCCATAGATAGATCGGATCTAGTCTAGCGGAAGCGGAGCATGCCACCGGGGGGAGACGACGGCGAGATCGAGATGTGCGGGGGCGGTGTGTAATAGTGGTAGCTGTGGAGTTTGATTGATTTTGCTAGCACACGCTTGGGCCGCTGTGGACCTGTGCCCCTGTGGTGCGGGAATGGGCTTTTCTTTCTGGGGCTTTAGGTGCAGTGTAGATGTACGCCATCGGGTTGGGCTGGGATAATGGGCTTGACAAAATGAGAGCCATGCCCAGATGCCCCCACACAATTTTTCTTTCAGAAAAGGGTCCTTTGATCCCATCGATTTTTACAGTCGTTCGATTTGCCTTGCTCATCTACAAAACGGTTTTTTTACTTCTCTTATTATCTTAATTTTTATTAAAAATTTTTGGCTTTGCATCCTCGATGGGTTTGAAAAATATTCTATTAATCTTAAAAAAATAGAAACTTTGACTTAGATAAAAACTATGAAACTAGTTTCATACTTTTTTCTAATTTCATTCTCTATCTTATGGTGTCGACTCTCCTTGGGATGCTCTATTTGCTAGTATATGCTCTTGTTATCTTTTACAATTAGTCTACATTGATGCTGAAGTGACTTAGATGAGAATGCAAGTGTCATATTATCATATCATATTTAATATTAGTATGAACACAAAAAATGTCACTCGATCGTGCCGTGACACTTGATCTTATCTATACAAATATATGTCATGTGTGCACCCATTTAGATTTTGTTATCGCACGACACTCCATAGGTCATTGTACTAAAACTTAATTAAATTCAATAGTTTGTAAAACTTATTTAAATATATTACACGAAGGGTGCATGTATGTATATGTATGACAGGTACATGCAGGCCTGTTTGGTAGGGTTCTCACGAAGGGCTTTTCTAGAGGAGCCGGAGCTGTTTTGGTGAAACCACAAATTGTGGCTTCGCCAAAACAACTCCAGCTCATCTGCTTTTTACTCAAAAATGACTTCTCCAAAAAAATGTTTGGCAGAGCTTCTCTGGAGGAGCCAGAGCTGAAACCGAAGAGGCACCCTGCCAAACAGGTCCTTATCTTGAGCAAGAGACCAACATCAACTATGGTCTCAAGGATGCTCCATCAACACTTATTTCTAGTAAAATAGTCCATCAAGATTCAAACAATTTCAAGCAAGGCACCATAAAATAGAGCATGGTTTTAGAAAAAACTTAAACTAGTTCGTAATTTTTAGGTAAAACAAAAATTCTATGATTTTTCTAAGATTGAACTACAATTAGGATTTTTATTTCTATTGTAAAATATATTTTGATATTTTATTTGAATTTTCTTATCATTTATTGATGTTTCTTAAAAATATATTTCTAGTTTGGTTTACGTGTTGGGACTTTTAACTCCACCTAATTTATCCCTTATGGTGTCGTGTTAGCAAAAAAAAACTACCATCAAAATCGCATAGGGTGCAAAACCAATGGTTTTAAAAAGTTAAAATAGGTTTAAAACGAGTTTATAGATAGAGTAGGTAAATCGGTCGACCGCAAAAATTAAAGGAGTCATTTCTTCTTTTTCTTTTTCTCAACAGAGGGCCTTGGTTGGAGGCATGTACGACGGTCCTGATATTGTTATGGATATTTTTGTTTTCTTTAAAGGATCTTGGTGCATAGTATTTATGTAGAAAGCATGACATTGTTGGGCAAATTTTGCAAGGTTCGAGAGGAACTTCCCTAGTACACTAGCACTTGATCAGTATCCTAAAGAATTCAAAATGATATGATCTAGAAGATTATGATTTGTCCTAAAAACACTATTTATACTTTTTTCTTAGTGAGTTTTTCTGTAGTGTCTCATCATTGTGGTTTGTTTACAACGACTAGTATTTAGAATGTTGAAGCATTATGTGTGGATTTTGATGGTCAAAAACTTGAGACGCAGATTTTATCTTGGTTTAGACTCGTGCCCTACGTCTACCACATATTCTGCGTTAAGTATCAGAGGGAAGTTACAAGAGAGCAGGGGATAATGATGTGAGTACATGTCTTGAGAGCTCAAAGCCTCGTATAGTCATATCTAGTAGAACCCTTGGACTCCCTTAGTGACTAACATACTCACTAAAGCTCAAACAAATCTCTCCATTCATATTTGCTTACTAGAGATGGTATTGTTGTGAGATTAAAGTGATCTAGTGTGTTTTCTTTAAGAGATAGCATCTAGTGACACTAGTTAATCAATTTGGTTGTGGTTTTCTTTATTATTCTTTGTAGTTATCGTCATGGTTGAAGAGTCGAATTCTCTTAAGTTTAACTATGAATATAGAACATTTGTATTTCTAAATAAGTTTATTATAGAAGTATATTACATGTTCAATTCAAAACTTATTATATATTATAAATATTAATATTTTTATATATTTTTTTTAAATTTTAAAAGGTTCGTCTCGTTGCTTATCAGTAAAGGAGATGTTCGTTTATTTTGAGATTTTGGGACAGTGGATTAATTTCTGTTGTCGTTAGAAAGGAAAATCCTAATGATGGCGGAGTTGACAACGGAGACCGGAGGTGACATCACTCCGCTGCCGTACAGAGTACAGTAAATCAGTCGGTCTCAACTCTCAACTCTCAACTCCTCATCCAACGTGTCGACGCACACAGCATGCCAGTCACGTCCGACGTCGCCTGTCGTCGTCCAATGATCAAGGCCTTGGCCTTGTTTAGTTCACCCCAAAAAGCAAAAAAATTTTAAGATTCTCCGTCACATCGAATCTTGCGGCATATGCATGAAGCATTAAATATAGACGAAAGCAAAAACTAATTACACAGTTTAGCTGGAAATCGCGAGACAAATCTTTTGATTCTAGTTAGTCTATAATTAGATAATATTTGTCACAAACAAACAAAAATGCTACAGTAACGAAATCCGAAATATTTTCGGAACTAAACAAGGCTCTTGTTTAGTTGCGAAAAGTGAAAAAATTTCGGTACCGTAGCATTTTCGTTTGTGTGTGACAAATATTATCTAATCATAGACTAACTAGGATCAAAAGATTCGTCTCGTGATTTACAGCTAAACTGTATAATTAGTTTTTGTTTTCGTCTATATTTAATGTTTTATATATGTGCCAAAAGATTCGATGTGACGGAGAATTTTGAAAACTTTTTGGTTTTAATGGTGAACTAAACAAGGCCCAATTCACAGATCTCTCAAGATCGCAGCACAATCAATCGGGACAGATAAAGATAACAGGGCAAATACAGTACTACCAGCGCAAATACACTACAGCGTTCCGATGGTTTGTTTTTCCGAAACGTACGGCCTTGTTTAGTTCTAAAAAGATTCATCTCGTGATTTACAGGTAAACTGTACAATTAGTTTTTATTTTCGTTTATATTTAGTGCTCTATACATGTGCCGCAAGATTCGATGTGATAGGAAATCTTGAAAAGTTTTTGGATTTTACGTAAACTAAACAAGTCCGCACGCTTGGCGTGAGGAGAGCAAAAAAGAAAACAGTTGTGTTGATCTGCCAAGACAACGGAGAGCCCAGCAGCTGCACCACCTGCCCATGCACATGGGCTGATTGAAGCATACGGCCAGCCAGCCATGACACACCGGCCTTGTTTAATTCGAAAAAGTTTTTAGATTATACTATATCCCTTTCGTTTATATTTAATAATTAATATTTAATTATAGATTAAGGGTCCCTTTAGTTAAGCTTTTAAACCTAATTTTGTTTTACAAAAGTCAAAAGCCAACCAAAAAGCTCAAAAGCCACATACGCTTTTGCCCAAAAGCAGCTTTTACTATAATACAATTTCAAAAGTACATATTCCCTCACTTTCACCGGCTTTTGGGTGGATAACTTTGAGAAAATTACCGACTGTCATTGGTTATGAAAAGGATAAAAATTGGTTTGATCTTTTCCTCCCTCCCTCATCCACTCGACGCCTCCACCCATGATCGTGAGTTCGTGACTCCCATGGTCGTGACCGTCACCTAGGGTTCCTCCGCCGCAAGCCCTGCCCGAGGCATCCTCCGGCCGACCACCGCCCCACCAGTCCACCTGACGCCAGCCGCATCTTTGCCCGATGCCGGCTAGCCGCATCCTCGCTCGACGCCAGACGGACGCGTCTCGACCCGACGGTGGCACCTTGCCTGCCTGGAACTCCGCACCTTTAGGCTGCAGCACCGGGTGCTCGCCACAACGGCCCCGGAGTGGCCGCTAGCCCTAGCCAAGGGCGCCCCAGGTCGCCGTGCTCCTCCACGGATTCGTCCCCAGCCCCAGGTCACCCAACACCGACTACAAGGTATGTCGATCCCCTCTGCCCTTTTGGAATGTGATGGATGAATGAGTAATCTGCAAAATAGATGTATGATTAGTAGTGGTGGTATGATGTATGGTAAAGTTCCTTCTAGATTATGCTTGCAAAGAAGAAATAGATGCTGGCAATAGGCTGGTGGGCATTTTCACTGCAACTGGTCAGAAGAATATTGTTTCCAAGTTTGCAGATAAATTCAGTGATAAATGAACAAAAAAAATATTGAAGAACAAGTTAGATATCTTGAAGAAGAAATATTCAGTGTTTATGGAGTTCAAGAATTTTGCCACTAGGCTTGGATGGGATGCGGAGAAAAAAACCATTGACTGCCCAAAGGAATGGTGGGATGAACACCTTGCTATAAGTACTGTACTGCCAAATATTTTTTTGTCAATTATTTGTTTTGCTAAGCCTTGCTAATTTTTATCTTTTAATTTCAGAGATGCAACAATCCTGAGAAAGGAATCAAATGTAGTCATGTGAAGTTTTGAAAGCATGGACCAAAGTTTCTTGAAGATATGCATGTCGTTTTTTGCAAGGCAGATGTTGATGGGTCTATGGCAGCGTGTTCTAGAGATATATCCTCCGATGATCCAAGTGATGAGGATGTTGTTGAGGTACCAAAACATACAAAAGAGAAGGAAAAGACAGTCAACAAGGCAAAAGGAAACACAAGGGGACCTCCACTGCTGTTGAAGAGAAGGAAGAGAAGAGCCTGTTCTTTCGTATGTACAAGAACACTTGTTTGAAGATAGAAATGCAGCTGAGAGGATCTCGACAAGTGTTGAAGTATCATCTGCTCCTATAAAGAACCAAATTCCTACCATTGCAGAGGCTGTTAAGATGATGAAAGAATATGATGTGGAGGAAGGAACTGCTCTAATGTACACGGCTTAGTCCGCACTTGCCAATCCTGAATTTCGAGAGTTCTTTACCTCTTAGAAACAAATAATGGAAGGCTCGATTTGATTCAGAGGGAGCACGGGAAGGAGAAGAACAAGAAGGAAGGCTTAATTTGATTCAGTTCAGAGTGAGCTAGTGATTTGTTTCCTATGTTGAACCATAATTTACGCGATCTGTATTGAACCAAGCCACAGTCTGTCATGACTTGTATCTATTTGTCTATTTTATGTGATATGTGTTGAACTGAGCTGCAGTCTGTATTGAACTACAGTCAGTACCTGTCATGACTTGCTATCTATTTATCTATTTTATGTGATATGTGTTGAACTGAGTTGTAGTCTATACTAAACTACACTGTAATGACTTGCTATCTATTTATCTATTTTGTGTGATATGTGTACTCATCTATTTTTCTATTTATGTGCTCAACTACTTTTTTATTCTTCTTTTTTGTGTCTATGTAAAATATTATTTATCCATATTTGTGTTCTATAGATGGATCATAATTTTGGAGCACTAGCCAAAGAAAGGCAAAAGGGACAACTGTTGCTTGTTGAACTTGCACAACATGGTGCTGTTATTGGAGAAATGGGCAACTCGTATACCAAAAAGTATTTGTACAAGAGTAGATATAGGGAAACAACAGAAACTAGTATTCAATGGGTCATGAGGTGTATGTCATGGCCGAGGTATTTTTATAAGATGTTTCAGATGAGCCCTGAAATTTTTGAGCAACTTCATGACTTGCTAGTCTCTACCTACGGATTGATGTCAAGTAACAAAGTTTCATCTACTGAGTCTTTGGCTATGTTCTTGTGGATCGTCGGAGGCCCGCAATCATTTTCACAAGCTAAAAACCGTTTCACACGGTCATTTTGGACAGTTCACACCAAGTTTCATGAAGTGTTAAAGTGACAATATCAAACCGAAAGATCCTACCTTTTCTACTGAGCATGAAAGAGTGAGAGAGAACCATTTTGGCCATACTTTAAAGGAGCAATTGGAGAAATAGATGGTTCTCATATTCTTGTGATAGTGCCAGTGGACGAAGTGGTTGTTGACACTTGCTAACACCACTTGAATACTAGGTTGTGTAACACTCTCGTGTTAAGCGAACTAAAACATGACATGTCATCATGAGCATCGCATCGTAAATTCGTTAAGCACACACTAATGCATTAACTTAAAATAAGTTTAAATTGGATGAATGTGTTTAGGAAGTAAAGTGTGTTTATTTTATGTATGGATGTTTGTTTTGGAGTTTAAAAACCTTGGGTGAAAGTTTTTCCGAAAGGCTTAGGGGGGAAACCCTAGTTTTCAAAACCCTAGATTTGTCCCCTTTTGTGTAATTTAAAAACTAAGCAAAATTTGAAGTTGAGTTCAAAAGCAAAGTTGTAGATCTTGTCAAGATGTACAACTTTGGTGTTTTGAGTTTTTGAAGTTTCAGTACAAAATTCAAAGTAATTTTGAAAATACAGATTTCCGAAAAGTGTCCCCTTTTCAAACTTAAATCTCCAATTCAAAATCTGTTTGGAATTTTGAAAAGTGGTCAACATGAAAGTTGTAGAGCTTGAAAAGTTGAACAACTTTCATGTTGGGAGTTTTTCAAGTTGTTATGCAAAATCAAAAGTAATTTTGGAAACTCTGTTTTGCCCCAATTCAAAAATTTGGAATTGAGCTTGAATTTCAAAACTGTTGAGAAAATTTAGCTATTTTCCACCCAGAATTAGCTCTGGCCACCAAAAGATGTTTTGTAGCTCACAAAATTTTGCACAAGTTTATTTTTGGTGAAAATTTGGCTTCAGTTCATCTTTTGGTCGATTTTTGCAAAACCAGACAAAAAGGGGGGGATAAGCTTTGGCTCCTGTTCATGGCGGTGGACACCCGAGTCTGGATCGGTGAATGCCAGCGCATGGCCACCGTTTTACCTCGTCCACGCGCGTGTTCACGTCCGTGACGATGTGGAGCAGCTGCTGGCAACCAGAGGCGCGACGTGCCCTTCTCTTCTGCGAGCACCGACTGCTTTTCCGCCACCGGAGCACCGAGGAGCAGTACCCCGTCCCCATCCAAATTGGCCGTGCTCGATCCTCCTCGCATCAAATTGAGCCGTCCACGATGTTCGCCACCTCCTTGCGAATCCAGAACACCACCAAGCTCGCCCCATAACCCTCTCAATCGCCGGGACGAGCTCGCCGGAGTCGCGGCCGAGTCGCCGCGCGTGTAGGGGATAGAACTGACAGGTGAGGTCCACCTGTCAGCGACCTCGCTGAGAGAACGGGAGGCGCGCGCAGCGTCCGCGCGGGCCGAGTGGAGTGGGCCGGCCTGCGGGCCGATTTTTGTCCACTGTGCAGTAACGTTTTCTTTTTCTTTTTCTGCAGTTTTAGTTTTATATTTGAATTTGTGTAATAAATTTTGTGCTAATCCAAAAAATTATGAGAATTTTTGTATGGCTTCCTTAAAATGAGTAGAACACGTGAAAAATATTAGATTCTATTTTCTGATAGTTTGCATGTATGTAAAAATTGCCTCTGTTTAATAATAAATAAATCTTCCATGATTTTTAATCAATTATGGGTATATCCAAAAAATCATGAAATTTAATATGTGATTTTGTGTAACTGATATCTAGCTTCATGATTAATTTCAGCTCTGTTTGATAAAGTATGCTATGCTTCTTAATAAAGCTATTTAAATGCTTATAAAAGAAATAGAAATAATTAATCCCTTTAGGATTTGGGTGATATTTTAGATTGTTTGATAACCAGAGGTCACTTGGCATAACATGCTCCCTGGTTATGGTTTTTTTCATATAAATGATCTTTGTTGTATGATAACTTCACAATCTTGTTTAATAAAGATGATAAAATTGGTTTAGTAATACTCTATGCTTTGATAGCTAGATTAATTTGTTTCTTTACCATGAAGGTAAAGTGTACTCGAGATAATCATATTTTGTTGTTATCATCCAAGAACATGTAACCTGTCTTTATCATGCCATGAGTATATCATAATCATGCATATGCACTTTTACGTATAGAGTACGCTCCGGAAGAATCTGATCCCCAGTGGGTTTCTTCCGAGTTTGTGGATCCTTCGAGTGTTGTTGAGTTGCCGAACGTCCCCTCCGACCAAGGCAAGCCCCGGACATTAAACCCTATCCTTGTATTTTCATAAAGTTATTTATATCACTTGAGTTAATATGATGCATTAGGTGAATAGGAGTTGAGTGAATCCTATTTGCTGCATTACCTACCTTGATGATTTCCATATTAACCTTGATTCTTGTTTTATGAAAATACTTAGTATGCTTAGTCCTGCTTATTAGATAAGTTTTCATATGAGAAAGTTTGAAGGGTTGTTGTGGAATACTTTTAAGGTCAATAATGTTCAACTTGAGACCGGTCGGTGGACTTGCTTTAAGAATGGAGTCTTAAAGTAGTGTCTCCAACTGTGTCGATTAAGGACCGTACCGTTGATTGGCCTGTTGTGATTGAGACCTTTGAGTACAGCCCACATGCGGCGGTAAGCCTTACCTATAGCTATTCCGATTCTTGAGAACGGCTAACCGCGTACTGGGAGTGGAAAGATGGCGAGAGTAGCGTGTACCCACCTTACGGATCTGAGATGACCGGGAAACATCTAGATTGGCTGTAGGATGGTGGTGTACTGTACTCTCGGGTGACGCTGGACCCGTTCTTGTATGGGAGGATCTATAGAAAAGGTTGACATATGCAAGATTAAGTTCTACATATGTCGTGTGGTACTGAATCCCCAGCTGGGTTTAATCGATTCGAATCGCCGTGTTTCCTCGGACATGGAGCCTCAATCCTCACACCATCATCGTAGTAATAAGTGAATCTTTGGTATAAGAAAGAGGTGTTTTGCTTATGAAAGTTGGATAATGATACTTGGCTAGTTATAAGTGATAATCTTGAGTTAAAACTTGAAAGTAGGCTTTACTCTTAGTAAGCTTTTATGCAAAAGAAATACTTGATCTTGATAAAGCTTTACCTTGAAACCCTATAGCCTGCATACCTGAGTCTCCACCTCTTTATTAGTCGGTTAAGTCTTGTTGAGTACTTTTGTACTCAGGGTTTATTAACCCCTGTTGCAGGTGAACCTCTTGAGAATCCTTTTGTTGGTCATGGTTACTTTACTCTTGTGGAGGAAAGTGACGATGAGGTTTCTGATGTGTGACCTTGGGCAAGTAAAAGTTGTTGTGTGAATCTATGGTTTATGTAATAATAAAGTTCCGAAGCTTTTATGTATTAAATACTTATGGTTTGTAAACTTTGAACTTAAGTTTCAATATATGTTATGTAACCTTTCCGCTTTTACTCTGATTTCTCTTATCTATGAAATGTTGTAATACTGTGATGCTTGATGAGGGAATTCCTGAAAAGAATGTTACGTGGATGATTCGGGTTTCCCGAGGACACCCGACAGACTTCTTGAGTCATTTGGAACTCGTGCACGACGATCAGAAGTCTTTGGGACAATGATGTGTGCATGTGGGCCACTTAATTCAGGAGGTTCTGCCACAGGTTGTCATCCCCAGCATGGCACTAGAGTGTACTATGGTATTTATACACACACAGATAATCCGCAAGCGCACGGATACCGTTGAAGCTTTTACCCGGTTAAAGGTTTTACGTATCCACAGGGAAACGGGAGAACTGATCTACGCTCTAACTTAACCAAGATAAGTAAATAGGTGTAAATAGGAAAGATGGTAGAATCGAATAAGAACAATATTAAAGGTAAGATAACAATGAGTGATAATATGGGAATAGAGAATAGAGCAATTCTAGTATATGGGCGATGGTAGCAGAATAGAGAGAATAACTATGGTTTCTCTACTTCAAAGGGGTATGTCTATGTCTGGGACGAACCACGTGATAAGATTACACCACAAAGGATGCTTATCCTTAGGCCGATAAACCCTACCCGTCCTGCTAACGAGAGGTGGATTACAGAAGACCAACGTAACTGTCACCTACGCGGCCTACCACACGATCCAGCTAGACAGGGGATATCCACAAGTAATCTAGATCTAAGCACCTCGCTTACACCTATACTACAACACTCACCTATAGCGTCCTATAGATTAGAATACTCAAAAGAGTTGTGAACCAGAACATACATAATTAGTAATTGCATAATGAATTAGAAGTAGATTACCAGAGTCATCCCATGAGCAAGCTTGATTAGAGCTTGATCATGACGAAGTACAACCGGAGGAAGAACCGACAGGCCGGCCTCTCCTCTAATCCTCCTTCGCTCTCCATCTTGCTACTATCTAGATCTACTCTAGTTTAGAGAAGAGAGGAGAGCTCTCATCTCTAAACCCTAGCTTTTGCTCTGTCTATGAATAATGAATAATGATCAAGGGGTTGCCTCCTCCAGGGGCCAGGGGGTCTGGTTATATAGTCCCCTCAAGTGAACCTGGGCCGTCGGATCAAACCGACATTGATCGTGTTGTTTTCCTTGAAGTATTAGGTCGGTGGAGTATGATCCGCGAAGTTGAAGCTGATTGGTTACTGTAGCTGGGCGGGCGCCCTGCCCCCGGGCCCGATCGGCCTCCCGTTCGTTCCCGTGGCTTCTGGAGTCTTCTAGATGGTAGAAAATTGCGCGGCACGTTAATATCTCTATGTAAACCCGACGTGTGGGCCTTTCTATCATATTTCCTGATAATCCCCTGCAGAAATAGACAAACACCAAAACTCATGGAATTCTGTCAGATAAAACCCTAAGTCTAGATGTTGATTTCATTTAGATCCTTTTCTTTGTTTATTTGATAATTAAATTTGATACTTAAGGACCGTCAACAGTGGTTAACCACATAATCCGTAGTGGATATACATCTTAGAATGTGCTAGCTATTTGTGACTTTGATATGCGGTTTACATTTGCAGTTACCGGTTAGCTGGGTTCTACACATGACTCGTGCATCCTCAATCATACATTGGCAAATTTTCCATCATTTCTAGTGCCTCCTATAGGTAATAATGGTTTGCTGTATTATGTTAGCAATAATTATATTATCATTGTTGGGTACCATAAAAAGGGATACCCAAATCAGAATAATAAAAATCGCAAAAGACAAAGCAAACCATCCGCAATCACCAGGGCGTGGGCCCAAAACACAGCTCGCTCGACCCCTTTGGCCTCGGACGCAAGATTCCGTCTCGCCCGACCCCTCTGGGGCTCGGGCGCCAACACCGCCTCGCCCGAACCCCCTGGGCCTCGGACGCGAGTTCCGTCTCGCCCGACCCCTCTAGGGCTCGGGCGCCAACGTCGCTTCGCCCGATCCCCCGTCACGGTACGAGGCTTCCGATGCACGACACCCATACTCACGACGTGACAGGGGCAGTGACCTCCATATCGTGGCAGGGCATGGTGGTGACTATTCCAACCACCCCGGCCAGTGTAGCCTTACCTCTTTTTACTATGCAACCTCACCTCTTTTACTGTGATGTACCGCCTCACAGTAAAAGAGGTATGGGAGAGATTAATCAGCGTCACTATTTGCTGTCTTCTCCCACTGTTAACAGGACAAGCAACAGTATCACCGATCCGACCCCCACGACTCCAACAGGGCTCGGTAACCCTCCACAGGAGCAGCCATGCTGTCAACCATGCCTCAAGGACGGGATGGGTGAGCTTCTACAGGGTCGGGACTGTGGCTTCACCACCCAGCAGGGGAAATCTCCAATCAAACATGTAAATGCCCGCCTCCCCTTGAGACTATAAAAGGGGAGCCAGGGCTCACAACCAAGACAGGTCCATTCATCCACACAACACATAATCACCACACTCCAAGTGAGTTCACACGCAGAGCAGCAATCAGCGCTCTGTCCACCACACCAAGCCGAGACCTGGGACTTAGCCCCTCTCTCGCAACCTACTTGTACACCCCTACTACAAGCACCTTTGGGTGCAAGGCAATACAGACTCCTGATCTCACTGGACGTAGGGCATCCTTTGGCCCGAACCAGTATAAACTCTCTGTGTTCCACTTGCATCACCATCCGAGCTTAGATAGTCACGCATTCTTATACTTGTTTGTGTCTAGACCACGAGTCTAGACGCCGACAGTTGGCGCGCCAGGTAGGGGCCTTTTGCGTGACATTCATCTTTCCCTACTAGGGAAAGCCAGGATGGCAGACGGATTCCACCCGCTCAGCCTCGACACCATCATGGTGTTTGGGAGTTTGGAGTTCATGTCGCTCAGCTCCGGCTATGACATGGTCCTCCTCCCACCACGTGGTAGCGCCGAGCCTCGCCCCGAGCCGATTCCACCACAGTCAGTGCGTGGGAGGCGCTCGGGGCACCATGCGGGGGTGCCCGACGGGGGCGTCAGAGGTCTAGGATCTCTGACCCTACCACTGAGGCGAGGGTCCGTCCGGCCCTTCCCCCGCATATTCCTCACCAGATCGCCCATTCCTCCGGCCCGACAGGCGCTAGAGGAAGGGCCCGTGGAGCATCAAGCTCCACTCCATGGACCAACAGGGGATCATCGCGACCTCCTATTCCGCCCCGATCGAAGGGCAAAGCACGGCTCCCGCCCCGTCCTCAGAAGAGGGACCATGGCCCTCGACTTCTCGTCGCCCTCCATCCGCGGATGGAGTAAAAGTAGCGGCACCTCCCGAGCTCCCTCTAGGACTCAAGAGCATAGCCACCACTTATGCCTCTTCCGTAAGCACTTCATTAAGTGCGTACGCGGATCTTCCAGGGCACTACTTAAGGTCTACCCTGGACCTTATCGCTACACCACCCGTTTCATCGTACCCAGAGGATCCCACCTCAGGTGACGACGAGTGGGCTGACGCTGACTTTTCCGGGTGTGGTGACTCAGAAAAATTCATGCGCTTTCTGGAGGCCAGCAACTACTGCCTCGGCTACTCCGACTCCGACGACGGTGGATACGACCCGTCACGAGAGTGCTTCAACCTCGAGGTTGGAGGAGTGCCCCAGCGCTCAAGGGGGTGCGGGACCCTCTAGGTAGGGGAACGCCACTCCACCTCCCAACACGACTCCCGGGACCCATCCTGGAGCCCGCGTTGCAGCATCAGCCCCCACAGGAGGACATCACCCTGACCTCGAGCAGCTCAATGAGCTAGAGGCCAGGCTCGAAGAAGAGCGCGTACGCCTCCGCCAACTCCGCGAGACCCTGGTCCAAGACCAATCTGGCCGCGGGGACGGGGGCGAGGCTAGACGCCGCGCCCGGGACGTCAACCGCCGCATCATCGTGGACGAAGGGGGTGACAACCCCCCAGTCTTCAGCACGGCCAGCCAGAACGTGATGGCTGCCGCATTCCTCCTCAGAGCGATGCCCGAGCCATCGACTCCTGAGGGGAGAAGGGTGCGCCAGGGGCTGCGTGGCCTCCTGGAGCAAGCAGTGGTGCAGAACGCTGAAAGTTCTGCATCACAGTCCCATGGCACGAGAGACCAAGGGGACCGACCCCCTCCTAACAAGGCACCAACGGTGCAGGGTCCGCCACCCCCTAAGCCGCAAGGGGGTAACAGGGCCCCATCTGTCCACGAACGCGTCGGGGCCGACGCGGACGTCCGGGCCACCCTCGAGGCCAGACGGCATGACAGGGATGAGGCCGAGTCTCGGCGCTATCGGCCGCGCCGAGGCGGGAGGTACGATCCCGACCACGACCGCAGCACGTCTTCGGAGCCCCCGGGCCCCCACGTCTTCAGCGAGGCCATTCGCAGGGCCAAGTTTCTGGCATGATTCCGACAGCCCGCTAACCTCGCCAAGTACTCGGGGGAAACCAACCCTGAGCTATGGCTAGCGGACTACCGCCTGACTTGTCAGCTGGGCGGGGCGGAAGATGACTTGCTCATCATCCGCAACCTGCCACTCCACCTGGCCCATACGGCCAGAGCATGACTTGAGTACCTCCTTGAGCGCATGATCCATGACTGGGCCGACCTGGTCAGGATCTTCGTCGGGAACTTCCAGGGCACATACGTGCGCCCTGGGAACTCCTAGGACCTCAGGAGCTGCCGGCAGAAGCCTGATGAGTCCCTCCAAGACTTCATCAGGCGATTCTCCAAGCAATGCACCGAGCTCCCCAACATTACCGACTCCGACATCATCGGAGCCTTCATCGCAGGTACCACCTGCAAGGAGCTGGTATATGAGCTCGGTCGCAAGACCCCCACGAGCACCAGCCAGCTGCTCGACATCGCCACCAACTTTGCCTTAGGCGAAGAGGCAGTTGGTGCCATCTTCTCCGACGGCACGGCTAAGGGGAAACAAAAGGCCGAGGCCACCGAGGCCTCGGGCTCACGCGACCCTAAGAAGAAGAAGAAGGGGCGCAACGGGAAGCAGGGTCAGTGGGACGATAACCTTGTCGCCGCGGCAGATCGCAAGAACCCCAAGCGGGCTCCTGCTGGCCCTAGTCTCTTTGACGAGATGTTGAAGAAGCCATGTCCCTATCACAGGGGACCAACCAAGCACACCCTTGAAGAGTGCACAGTGCTGCGTCGGTATTACACCGACATCATAGTCAAGGAGAATGCTGAAGAGCCCCCCAAGAACGACGACCCCTATTGAGAAGGATTCCCTAAGGTCAAGAACTGCCTCTTGATCTTTGGGGGACGTGCGGCCTGCCTCACCGCGAGTCAAAGGAAGCACGAACTTCGAGAAGTTTGCGCAGTCAGCACAACCGCGCCCTCGTACCTCAAGTGGTCCGAGAGCGCGATCACGTTCGACCGACAGGATCACCTAGACCGGATCCCCAATCCCGGGAGATATCCTTTGATCGTCGACCCCATCATCGCCGAGACTCGTCTCACCAAGGTGTTGATGGACGGAGGCAGCGGCCTTAACATTATTTACGCCGAGACTTTGGCCCTCATGGGGATCAGCAAGTCTCGACTGAGGAATGACACATCACCATTCCACGGAGTGGTGCCAGGATATCGCGCCCATCCCCTCGGGCAGATCGATCTGCCCGTCTCCTTTGGGACCCCGACAACTTTAGACAGAAGGTTCTCACCTTCGACGTGGTCGGGTTCCCAGGAACCTACCACGCGATCTTAGGACGACCATGCTACGCCAAGTTCATGTCCATCCCCAACTACACCTACCTCAAGCTCAAGATGCCAGGGCCAAACAGCATCATCACCGTCAGCACGACGAGCCAGCACGCTTATCAGTGCAACGTCGAGTGCATCGAGCAGGCCGAGGCTATAGCTGAGTCTCTATCTATCCTCACCAGCCTCGGCGAGGGTGACCAGGACGTCCCCGACCCCAAGCGTCACGCCGGGAGCTTCGAGCCGGCGGAGGAGACCAAGCTTGTCTTCCTCGACCCCGGGACCTCTGAGGGCAGGGCTCGACCCCAAATAGGAAGCAGTGTGTTGACGGTCCTTAAGTACCAAATATAATCATTAAATAAATAAAGAAAAGGATCCAAATGCAACAAACACCCAGACTTAGGGTTTTATCTGACAGAATTCCACGAGTTTTGGTGTTTATCTATTTCTGCAGGGGGTTATCAGGAAATACGGAAGAAAGGCCCACACGTCAGGTTTACATAGAGATATTAACGTGCCGCGCAATTTTCTATCATCTAGAAGACTCTAGAAGCCAGGGGAAGGAAGCGGAGGCCGAACGGGCCCAGAGGCAGGGCGCCCGCCCTCCTTCCTTGGGCGCCCGCCCTGACTTGGAGTCCAAATAGGACTCTCTTCGGGGATTACTCTCCACCGACCTAATGGATCAAGGATAACAGTCCAATCAATGTCGGTTTGATCTGACAGCCCAGGTTCACTTGAGGGGACTATAAAACCAGACCCCCTGGCCCCTGGAGGAGACAAGTTTTTCATAGAGTTGAGAGGAGCCCTCGAAGGAATACCTCTCCTCTAAATAAAATTTATTTTAGGCTTAGCATCCAATGTGAGTAGAATTAGATCTTCTAGTTTCTACTAGATTGAGAGAGATAGAGTGGAGGTGTAGATCGGAGGAAGGCCGGCCTGTCGGTGTCTACTCCGAGGTTGTACCTGCGGGATCAAGTCTTCTAACTCGAGGCTTGCTCCTAAGATTCTTCAGTAATTCGACTTCTAATTCTAGTAAGTTCTTGTTTTATTGTTCTTTGGTTTATGAGTTTACTTTAATCCTCTTTCGGTTGAGTATTAGAGTAATCATTGCTAGCGTAAATGTGGTGTTTAGGCTAGGGTACTCATAGATATCCCGTGACTAGCTGGACCGTGGTAGTAGCGAGGAATGTGACATTTCTGAGTTACCTTTGCATCCCACATCTCGTTAGCAGGACGAGTAGGTTTATAGGTGCGGGTCGAACATCTTTGTGGTGTCTAGATTCCGTAAGCTTCCCCAATAGAAAAGTAGATCATCCTTACCAAGGTTAGAACGAGACTACGGTTGCAGTCTTCTCTATACATCACTCACATCGAGAAACATTCTTTGTAGCCTAAAGGGATAGTAGCAATAGATTTGGTTAGTCAGATGCACCCTTTCTCCCAGTGGTAAAAATATAAATACGATACTCTGGAAAACCTCCCGGGTGAAATGCTCACCGATATCCGTGCGCTTGCGGATCATTTCCTTATTGCGTTACCAAATATCAACAAGGATTTCTGGCGCCGTTGCCGAGGAGAAAGACGGTTTGCTGAGATAACTTTAAGTCTTGCTATTATCTTGTATTATACTTTTATTCTTTTATCTTTTTACTTTTATCTTTATGGATAACTCAAATTCCATACCTATTATTAAATTTTTTGCACCTTCGGAGACCAGCCATAGCCCATGGGAGTCAACAAGTCCTGCCCCTAATTATGATCTGTGTCCGGACTTGATTGCAATAGGTCAAAACCAACCCTTTTCCATAGCCGAGGTCCTATCTTTTAATCAAAAAGATAATGAACTTTTAGCTACACCTAGGGAATCTGTTAATCTTTCTATAAATTCTGGTTTAAACCTAGCCCTACAAGACTATGTTTTTTCTCGATATTTTCACATTGGTCTTGATCATATAACCTTTGGTAGAGTCTTTCTTTCTTTATCTATTAGTAAAGGAAGATATGTCTTCATTTGCGGACATCCTTCTTGCACTAGTCTTCATAGAAAAATCTTAGAGATAGAGAAGGAATCATCTCCCAGACAAAGAAAGGAAGTTTCAATAGCCAATTTTCAAACATTTCAATCCCATGATTCGGCTATTCATCCCATCCTTGAGCTTAATAATTTCTATTATGCTCTTTCTCTTGAACCACCTGATGATCCTATGAATCTCTCTAGACATCCCATGCATAAGAGTCACCAAGACCACAAGGAGGATCCAGAAGAGCAATATCAATGGCTAGAGGGCATTAAAAATCCATGTGCTATCACCATTAAATGGATGGATAAAACAAACTTGAGAGACAATCCTAGAGGAATTTTAAGCATTCATGAAGAATCATCCTTGGAGTTTGAGAATGAGAGAAATAACAGTGAGTATGGAAGTTATTTCATAAATACCTCACCCAATCCTTGCTCATATGCAACATCTTCCCAATCTATTGGTCTCTCCAACATCACCACATTTAAGATCTCCAACCCCCTCTTCCTTTCTATTTATAAAAACTTTAAAAGGGCGGTTGTCAATGCATATGTCTATAATAAATATTGCAGATCTCGTTGAGTTGATCTTGATATAGGTCAGCGTCGAAGGGGAAACCACTTCGCCGATATAAATTGATGGTTTCCCAATGACAAGCTTAGTGTCCTAAAACAAGCACTGATCAGATCATAACATGAACTTCTAATTATTTGCAACATTGCCTTGTGTATTGAGCATATAAAGATAATTGTAGAAATATTCCTTCGGGTATTCTTGTCACTAACCTTTCCAGGATTGGAGCAAGAAGATCGGATGAATGACAAGCACAAGGTATGTCCAACCAACCATTATCCAACATTGAATTAAATTCATCCAAACTTGAATTTTGCAAAATTCAAGCTTGGGGGAGTACTTTACATAAAAACATCCTTTGCCTTGTTGCTATGTTGGTTGTCCTTACCTTGGAGACATGCTCAATTTGTTAAATACTAATCACACTACTTCATCTCCACTTAAGTAGATCTCTATAAATGCTCTCATGCTACCTTTATTTGCTTTAGTATATGTCTAGGTTTGGAGTAGTTTCAGTTATCTCTTAATTAAGCATGGTGCTTAGTTTAGGAATGATGATCTTACTTCCAAAGAATTTTTAAATTAAGCATGGTGCTTAGGTTAAAATGCCCTCCTAAATCAAATTAGACATGGTGTCTAGGTTGATTTTTGAGCCGATAGTATGCTATAGTAGATATGGGATATTTTGTTGGACTAACCCCTGCAGGAAAACTTTCAATATCAACTTAGGAAGTCCTGAGATACAAACTCACATTGGAGATAAAGGAGACACATGAAGTTTAACAATTTGCACAAGGAAGGACATAGCTCATAGAGAGATGATCCATGGAACAAGACAAAGAGTGCCACAAACACGATGCACAACCGCTAAGAAAGGAAAGCTTCCACAAGGTGAGATAGTACCATCACTCTTCAATTAAGGTAACATCTAAAGGTACTTGACTATCGCTTTTATAAGCTTCTCCTTGGTTCTGGCATTCACATAAAATAAAGAGACAAACATGTATAATTTGTAGCTCCAAATTAATCAACTCAATTAATTCAACATATTTAGTCCTTTAATCTTTGTTCTTAGTACTACCTTCGTGATCCCACACTCCTAATCATATAAGCTAATATGTTACACATTCAATCTTTGGGAAGATATAAAGAAAAAGACATATACATAGATAGATTATCTTTCCATTAGGTTGAGCCATATGATCTGACAAATGCTACACTCATGATCCATCAACTTTATCTTGCTCACTATGCTTAAGATTAGAGAAGAACAAATACACTCTTGGTTCTGTTGGCGTTTTCCACCAACAGGGCCCATGCACTTGATCTCTGCCTTGTCTCTATGAGCAGGTACACTTCAAGCAAAACATGGAGGAGTTTTACAACTCCTAGATTCCACCAAGTGAAGGACCTGGATCTACGAGCATAAACACACTGAGCAGGATATTGACAACACCGCACTTCGAACTGCTGGGTAAACGAAGAACATGGGTGACACCGTATCAAGAGGTGCAGACGTCAAGGTCCACACCTAATCAAATGATGCACCTAAAGGATGAAGACGGTGAGAAGCCTTGTCCAGAAGACTTAAAACATTGGATCCTTGTCAGAGGAAGTCAACATCGTCGACTCAAGTCGCCTTTCCTGATCAAGAAAGACGACCCTGGTGTTCCAAGCATCGAGTGCACAATCAACGGATACTCTTTTCAGAAGACACTCTACGACACCGGATCTGACATCAATGGCCACAGTCACTTATCAGCTCCTGCATGGAACCATGCTCCTACAACCAAGATACATTCAGCTCCAGATGATTTTTAGGTCATTGACATGGGAGAAGACGAGTATGATCCACCTACCATCCTTGGAAGACCGTTCCTCAACACTATCAAAGCCATCATCTATATTGGAATCGGAGAAGTCCACATGCACTTCCCTTCTGAGAAGGTACGCCACTACTTTAATGATTCTAACTATATAGTTGAAGATTCTAAACAGGTCAGGACAAGAAGAAGACAACGCAACCACAACCAGAGGAGAAAAATCATCAAGGACGGATGGGCAGACTACGAAGGAGAAGTGATAGGGTCTGAAGACATACAGCTTCAACAGAACTATCCTGAGAAGACCGTAGTACCGAATCAGAAAGAGAAGATAGTTATACACGAAGAGGAGGCACCACCGGAATCACCGACTACGCCATCCAGCGAATCCCAGGACGACTGAGAAAACGGAGAGTCCGGTTCGGAGGACTTAAAAACATCGAACGCCTTGCCAAGAGGTAAACTTGGTAGTTATCCTTTTCCTTTCAATTATTCAATTATAGTTTGCTTAGTTAATCAGGTTCATATCATCTCGAAAATAAAATAAAAATGTTAAAAATAGTAAGCCCCATGTGAGTATGCTCATGGCATAAAACCCATAGGTACATTCACTGTGGTGGCATAAAATAAATATGTTTTCATCTTACAATAAAAATATAAAAATAATAAGTGCATGATCCTGCTAAATAAATAACATTTATTAGGAGGAAGCTCAATATGATAAAGGCAAAGAGATTTTATGCTAACACTTAACCAGTTCCACAAAGCTTTGTTGTCTATTTGAGCTCCACAGAATTCAAGGATCAAAGAAGACTAGGAGACGGAGGACATCCTAATCGCTGTCAGGGTACTGCCAACTTTCGAATACACCTCCGTCACTTGCTAGCTACATCAGAAGAAATTACGTCAAAATCCAACTTGGGGGAGAGCACCCCTATTTATCCAGCTAAGTGTTTCTACTCGTGTTTATACTTTACTCAAATAATAAAAAGACGCATAATCATAAAAAAAAACCCAAATAAAGATTTTGTGCTTTTATATATATCTTTGCTTAGTTTGCTAAATAAATAAATAAAGTTTGCTATGAACCCTTATGATAAACTCTCACATGGAAATGATAAATAGTTGCTCTGCCATGACTAGTTATTAAAAATTAAATCTCTCTCAAGTTTAGGCATAACTGTTATAATTTAAACCTGCTCTAAACCTGAACTTGTGGGAAGAGTACTTGATCTGAAGTCTAAGTCGTTAACGGATATGATATGGGAAGGTTGAGCTGCTGTTTATCTGTTCCTAGAGATGCTAGAATTCTAGAGAATTTTATCTTTGAAAATCTTTAAAATAACACATGATGAGTTCCTATATGATGAGAGTTTAAATTTCTACCACAGCCATATATACATGCTTGCTAGACTTTGAGCCACATATTTACTTTTTACTGCTTATGAGCATTGAGTGTGGTCAAGCTGTGTAGACCCTTAGGAGCTTGTCATGTGGTTAAAATCAAGATTCACTTGCATATTCACTCACACATGCTGCTTTTACTCCAGAAGTACGCATCCACATATATCCACTCATTTCCATCCCCAGATTCACCCAAAATTATTCTACTCCTATCCAGGAGAGAATAGCCAAAAATATTATCCTATCCTTGCTATTCCCCATGAAATAAATGCTCGAGATATTTTGATTACTACCACTTGCTACATTATTCTAGGAGGGTGAGTGCCCTGAAAAAAAAGAAAAAGAAAAAAAGGATACGAGGAAATAAAAAGGGGCAAGTGCTCGGAACCTCGAAGAAAAGAAAAAGTGAGACGAGAGGTAAAAATGGACAAGTGTCCGATAGTAGAATTAGGGGTACAAGATACCCACCTGAGAGAGAAAGAAAAAGAAAATATAGAGCATCTCATTCCCCTCAAAAAGCTTCAAAGTGCAAGAAAGGTATGTATCCCCTAAAAAGAGCAAAAGCAGAATTAGATTTTCACCATTGTTATCACCATCATCACCATACACCATTCACTCGCTACACATGCACGTCTTGATTTGACTTATTGACTTGTTTCTCTGGATCCATGGTTTGACTATGCAATAAATGTCTTGTAAGTATGTATTAGCTGTCTCCCACCTATGAGCTCCAGATATCAAAACCTTATTAGAGTAGGGTGAGAGAGAAGGCAATATCACTATGCCTCATACCAAAAATACCACATACTTTGAGAGAAGGCATATACCATCACTGCCTTGGTTAGGATCCAGAAATACCACAAAAGAGAGATTTGAGAGAGTCATACAAGGAATCTCTGAGTTTTATTTGAAAATCTGCAAAAACTCCAGAGCTATAGTTGATCAAGAATAAGAGACATGGCGCTTGACTTGACCGTTCTATCTTTTAACTGCTCAAGACACAAGTGACGGTTACAAGCCCCATGGTGAAAGGTAAAATGAGTAAGTTTTAAGTCTTAACAGTTTACTCTAACTCAGAGATTAGATCTTACTTTTAAGGCATGAAACCACTGTAGAAACTCTTAAGTTCATCCTTGCTCAGGGACGAGCAAGAGGTAAGCTTGGGGGAGTTGTTGACGGTCCTTAAGTACCAAATATAATCATCAAATAAATAAATAAAAGGATCCAAATGCAACCAACACCCAGACTTAGGGTTTTATCTCACAGAATTCCACGAGTTTTGGTGTTTGTCTATTTCTGCAGGGGGTTATCAGGAAATACGGAAGAAAGGCCCACACGTCGGGTTTACATAGAGATATTAACGTGTCGCGCAATTTTCTATCATCTAGAAGACTCTAGAAGCCACGGGAAGGAAGCGGAGGCCGAACGGGCCCTGAGGCAGGGCGCCCGCCCTCCTTCCTTGGGCGCCCGCCTTGACTTGGAGTCCAAATAGGACTCTCTTCGGGGATTACTCTCCACCGACCTAATGGATCAAGGATAACCGTCCAATCAATGTCGGTTTGATCTGACGGCCCAGGTTCACTTGAGGGGACTATAAAACCAGACCCCCTGGCCCCTGGAGGAGACAAGTTTTTCATAGAGTTGAGAGGAGCCCTCGAAGGAATACCTCTCCTCTAAATAAAATTTATTTTAGGCTTAGCATCCAATGTGAGTAGAATTAGATCTTCTAGTTTCTACTAGATTGAAAGAGATAGAGTGAAGGTGTAGATTGGAGGAAGGCCGGCCTATCGGTGTCTACTCCGAGGTTGTACCTGCGGGATCAAGTCTTCTAACCCGAGGCTTGCTCCTAAGATTCTTCAGTAATTCGACTTCTAATTCTAGTAAGTTCTTGTTTTATTGTTCTTTGGTTTATGAGTTTACTTTAATCCTCTTCCGGTTGAGTATTAGAGTAATCATTGCTAGCGTAAACGTGGTGTTTAGTCTAGGGTACTCATAGATATCCCCTGACTAGCTGGACCGTGGTAGTAGCGAGGAATGTGACATTTTCGAGTTACCTTTGCATCCCACATCTCGTTAGCAGGACGGGTAGGTTTATAGGTGCGGGTCGAACATCCTTTGTGGTGTCTAGATTCTGTAAGCTTCCCCAATAGAACAGTAGATCATCCTTACCAAGGTTAGAACGAGACTACGGTTGCAGTCTTCTCTATACATCACTCACACCGAGAAACATTCTTTGTAGCCTAAAGGGATAGTAGCAATAGATTTGGTTAGTCAGATGCACCCTTTCTCCCAGTCGTAAAAATATAAATACGATACTCTGGAAAACCTCCCGGGTGAAATGCTCACCGATATCTGTGCGCTTGCGGATCATTTCCTTATTGCGTTACCAAATATCAACACAGTGCTCGTCGACTTTCTCCGCGCAAACGCCGACATATTTGCGTGGAGCCCCTCAGACATGCCCGGCATACCGAGGGAAGTCGCCGAGCACTCCTTGGACATCCGAGCCGGCTCCAAGTCCGTGAAGCAGCGCCTGCGCCGATTCGACGAGGAGAAGCGCCGGGCCATCGGGGAGGAGATCCACAAGCTGCTGGCGGCCGGATTCATCAAGGAGGTATTCCATCCCGAGTGGTTAGCTAACCCTGTACTAGTTAAAAAGAAAAATGGGAAGTGGAGGATGTGTGTAGACTATACTAGTTTAAATAAAGCATGTACTAAGAATCCCTTTCCACTACCTCGTATCGATCAAATAGTTGACTCCACAGCGGGATGCAAAATTTTATCTTTTCTTGATGCTTATTCCAGCTACCACCAAATCAAGATGAAGGAGTCCGACCAGCTCACGACTTCTTTCATCACCCCTTTTGGAATTTTTTGCTACGTAACCATGCTTTTCGGTCTTAAGAACGCAGGGGCTACATACCAGCGATGTATGCTCCAGGTCTTTGGGGACCTCATAGGCAAAACGGTGGAGGCTTACGTAGACGACATCGTTGTCAAATCCAGGAAGGCAAGTGGCCTGGTGGCCGACCTGGAAGAAACATTCCGATGCCTTAGGGCAAAAGGGGTCAAACTCAACCCTGAAAAATGCATTTTTGGGTTCCCCCGAGGCATGCTCCTCGGGTTCATTGTGTCTGAGCGAGGGATCGAGGCCAATCCTAAAAAGGTCTCAGCCATCGCGAACATGGGCCCAATTCGTAACCTAAAGGGAGTACAGAGAGTCATGGGATGCCTAGCCTCCCTCAGTCGCTTCATCTCTCGCCTCGGGGAGAAAGGACTACCTCTGTATAGGTTACTTAGAAAATCCGAGCACTTTTCCTGGACCCCCGAGGCCCAGGAAGTCCTTGACAAGCTCAAGGCTCTGCTCACTAATCCTCCCATTCTGGTACCTCCCGCCGAGGGGGAACCATTGCTCCTCTATGTTGCAGCCACCGATCAGGTGGCCAGCGCAGCTATCGTGGTCGAAAGGAAGGAAGAAGGGCACGCTCTGCCGGTCCAGAGACCGGTGTACTTCATTAGTGAGGTACTATCCAACACAAAGACCCGATACTCCCAAATCCAAAAACTACTCTACACACTAGTCTTGGCCCGACGCAAGCTCCGCCATTACTTTGAGTCTCATCCGGTCTCGGTAGTGTCATCTTTCCCTCTGGGGGAAGTGATTCAGAACCGTGAGGCTAATGATAAAATTGCCAAGTGGGCTTTGGAGCTCATGGGTGACAGGATCACCTATGAGCCTCGCAAAGCTATAAAATCCCAAGTTCTAGCGGATTTTGTAGCAGAGTGGACGGGGACCCAGCTCCCTCCACCTCAGATCGAGCACGAGTGCTGGACCTTGTACTTCGATGGGTCCGTGATGAAAACCGGGGCCGGCGCTGGCCTCATCTTCATCTCGCCCCTCGAGGTAAGGATGCGATACGCAATCCGACTTCACTTCCCCACCTCAAACAACGCGGCGGAGTATGAGGCCCTTGTCAATGGTCTCCATATCGCGATCGACCTCGGGATCAAGCGGCTTGATATCCGAGGCGACTCCAAACTCATCATCGACCAAGTCATGAAAGAGTCTAGCTGCCACGACCCCAAGATGGACGCATACTGCAAAGCAGTCCGACGCCTGGAGGAAAAATTCGACGGCCTCGAACTTAACCACGTGTTAAGGAAATATAATGAGGCCGCCGATGCGCTCGCCAAGATGGCATCCGAGCGGGCCACGGTCCCCCCGGATGTTTTCGTCAGCGACCTCTACAAGCCTTCTGTCGACTACAGAGACAACGGGGGCTCAGATCAACCCCCAGGCGACTCAGGCCCCGACCCCAAGGTCTCTACCGCTCAGGAGCAGGAGGCCATGGACATCGAGCCTAAGCCTCCTACCCGACGACTTGCCAGACTAGCGCTACCCCTTGCTACAACGCCTCGTCAACGACACTTTGCCCTCAGACCAGGATGAGGCACGGCGTGTGGCACGTCACGCCAAGACTTTGCTCCTCGACGGAGAGATGTACAAGCGCAGCCCCTCAGGCATTGTTATGCGCTGCATCCCTCGCCAGGAGGGAATCAAGCTCCTGGAGGACATACACTTGGGGGCTTGCGGCCACCATGCCGCACCACGGACGCTAGTAGGAAACGCCTTACGGCAAGGATTCTACTGGGCCACCGCCGTGGCTGATGCCACGGAGATCGTGCGGACCTGTGAGGGATGCCAGTTCTATGCTCGGTAGATTCATCTCCCCGCTCAAGCCCTGTAAACGATCCCCATCACCTGGCCTTCTGCTGTCTGGGGCCTCGACCTCGTCGGGCCTCTACAAAAGGCGCCCGGGGGCTTCACCCACTTGCTTGTTGCAATCGACAAGTTCTCCAAGTGGATTGAGGTCCAACCCATCACTAGGATCAAGGCTGAACAAGCAGTGCTATTTTTCACGGATATCATCCATCGATTTGGAGTGCCCAACTCCATAATCACTGATAACGGCACACAGTTCACCAGGCGGAAGTTCCTGGAGTTTTGCGACAGGCACCACATACGTGTGGACTGGGCAGCAATCGCTCACCCAAAGACCAACGGTCAGGTGGAACGTGCCAACGGCATGATCCTCCAGGGTCTGAAGCCCAGGATCTTTAACTGATTGGACAAGTTCGGAAAAAGGTGGCTCAAAGAGCTGCCAGCTGTAATCTAGAGTCTGAGGACTTCCCGAAGCCGAGCCACAGGCTTCACCCCGTTCTTCATGGTCTATGGGTCGAAAGTTGTCCTCCCCACGGACCTAGAGTACGGGTCTCCAAGGGTACAAGCCTACGACGAAAACAGTTGCAACACATTCCAAGAAGACGCGCTGGATTAGCTGGATGAGGCCAGAGACGTAGCCCTCCTACACTCTGCCAAGTACCAGCAGGCCCTCCGCCGATACCACGCACGACGAGTCCGAGGCCGAGCCTTTCAAGTCGGCGACTTGGTGCTGAGACTTAGGCAAAGCAACAAGGGTCGTCACAAGCTGACGCCCCCTGGGAAGGACCCTTTGTCATTGCCGAAGTCCTCCGACCCGGCACTTACAAGCTCGCCAACGAAGCAGGGGAGGTCTTCAAGAACGTGTGGAACATAGAACAACTACGTCGCTTCTACCCTTAGAATTTTGTAAAGACTTCCATTTGTTCATCACCTTGAAAGAATAAATGAAAGTTCAAAATTATATGGTCGTTTCTTTTAAAAGAGTAAGCCTTAGATCCACCTTACAGAATCCGAGCCTCCGTCGGGGGCTACACGGGGGGAACCCCCTGTGGCAACTCCGAATCTTTTTTTCCTTTTTTCTCACACAAGTCAGAGCACCCCGACCCAATGCCTTTCTTTCATTTTCTAAAGGGATTTAAGAACCCACACATCCATCCCCTAATCCTTAAGGCATGAACCCGAGGAAAAGATCCACGCCCACGGGCAAGGTCGACCTCTACTCACCTCCTAGGATCGGGGGACGGATCCGGGCTTCTAAAAATCACTAAGGAAAAGGTAAGGATCTAGGCTCGGGCACTCTGACTAGCGCAGACCCTAAGTAGCTCACCCGACCCCGCGCTGCCGAGGTCGGGTCGGCATAGGGAAAAAGAGACAACAAGATAATAAAGGAAATCTTAAAAGGAACAATCATACAAACGTGCATATTTAGCATTAGTGTTTTACACAGAAGACAAGGCCCACTGGCCTCTGATGTTTACAAAAAGAGAAAAAACTAACTTAAGGACTTCATTGTCCTGTTTGCCCTGGCCCCTACGCGCCGAGGGGGGGGGAGCTCCACCTCGGCGTCGAAGAAGGTGGCCAGGGCATCTCCAGGGGCGTCCGTGGCGTCTTCAAGCCTCTGCAGCTCCTCCTGGGCCTCCACCTTGTCATCAGGAAGGACGTAGCCCTCACTAACCGCTGGCAAATCGATGCCGACGTAGTGAGAGCTCACCACTACCAGGGCTTTCTTCACCCCGGCGTGGAGCGCCTCCCTCATCTTCTCCCCGGCCCGGGAGTAGAGAGCTTCAACTCGACCCCACAGAGACGACCCCGGCTCGTCCGCCGACACCCCAAGCCCCTCACACGCCGAGGCGGCCACGGCTTCTAGAGCTGAGCGGTCTGTGACCTCGGCATCAAGGGACTTCTGTAAGGCGTCGGCGGCAGAAGCTGCCTCGGCCATCTTCTTCTCCAACCCTGTTGAAAAACAGAATGGAAAAAACATAAGGGTCGGGAAAGTCAGCCCAAACATAAAAAAGAGCCAAGGTAAAAAGTTCAGCTCTTACCCTCAGCTCGCTTCTCGTTCTTCGACGAGCTTTGGTGCCAACGGACCACCCCGCTCTGAGCATGAAAGCCCAAGTTTGGTTTTGGTAATTAATGACACCAAGTTGCTAATGCCTTGTGTTTAAGTGATTTGAGTTAGGCATAGCAACAAATGTGATGAAGGTGCATGGTGGCATGGAGAGGTGGCCACATGATCACAAAAGGGATGAAGCTTGATGTGGAGATCATGATGATAGACGAAGGGCAAAGTTATGAAGGCAAAGGTATAAACATAGGGTTTTACTTTTGCCGGTCTAAGATGAGTAGAGAAGTGATTGACCGGGTTTAAGATAGATAGCCGACTATCAAGGGGGGAAATCACGGTCATCTTTCGAATCAAGTGCTACTAGGTCCATATCTTGAGCATATGCATTAGGATCTAGTAAAGTGCTAACTTAATTCCTTTGGGTGAAAATGTTTGTGAAAAGCTAACACACATGCACTTTGGTGGTGAACACTTGATGGTGTTAGCACATTTGCAAAGGAGGTGGAGTCCTAGGGTTGAGAGGGGTTTGGGTTCCTCTCTCCCTCCCGCCGAGTTTGCTCGGCGAGATTCGGCGCTTTTGAGAAAAATAAGTGTATATTTTCTATTGCGCCGGTGGAAAATTTTGGAGAAGTCGCGGGAGTGTTTCTCAGTTGGAAACACTTACCGGACGCTGAGTGCGGAGGCACCGGACGCTGGCCTCAGAGTCCGGTGTGCTTGACCCTGCTAGGGTTGAGCACCGGACGCTCTCTGAGTGCGTCCGGTGGTTAGCGTCCGGTGTGAGGGGTTTTTGCAACCCTCTCTGCGCACGAGTCCGGTGAGCACCGGACCGTCCGGTGCCCAGCGTCCGGTGAGGTCGCGAGTTTGACACCCTCTCTGCGCACGAGTCCGGTGAGCACCGGACCGTCCGGTGTGGACTTGCAGAGCGTCCGGTGTGTTGCAGGTAGCCGTTAGAAACTGACACGCGAAATCGAGGAAGGACACGTGGCCAACCCTAGTGCACCGGACGCAAGGGGGTCGAGCGTCCGGTGCTCACTTAGTAGCGTCCGGTGCCCCCGTTTTCAGCCCAGTGAAAACAGCCAACGGCTAGTTTCTTTGAGGGGCTTATAAATAGAAGGTGGCCGGCTTTGGGAGGTTCTCTCTTGCACATTTGATTACTTGAGACATACTTTGAGCTAGAGAACACTCCCACCACTCATCTCCTTGCTTGATTGCTCATCCTAGTGAGATTGAGTGAGATTCAAGTGCATTGCTTTGAGAGTTGCATTTAGTGGCACTTGATTCTTGAGTTTGCTGCGGATTTCTTGTTACTCTTGGGTGTTTCCCGACGCCCTAGACGGTTTGGAGCAGCGGTGGTGTTGAGCTCGTGATTGGAGATTGTTTCGAGCCTCACCAAGTGATTTGTGAGGGGTTCTTGAGCCTTCCCCGCGGGAGATCGCAATTGGCTACTCTAGTGGATTGCTCGTGGCTTGGAGGATCCCCATCTTGTGAGTGGATGTGTGGCACCCGCTGAGGGTTTGGCTTTGGATTGCCAATTAGCTCGTGATCCATCAAGTGGGTGTATCGCCACAACGAGGAGTAGCTTGCCGGGAAGCAAGTGAACCTCGGTAAAAAATCTTGTGTCATCTCTTGCCGAGGTCTCTCTTGTGATTGTGTACGTGATTGATTGGATATATCTCATCTCTACAACATCGGTATAACAATCACTCTCCTCTCTTTACATACTTGCTTACCTTGCTAGTTGTGTAGCTTGTTTAGCTTAGTTCTCTTGTTGTTGTGCTTTAGTGTTTAGCCTTGTACTAGTTTGTATAGGTGGCTTGCATAGCTTAGTTGAGCTAGTGCTAGAATTGCTTCGCCATTTGTTTTACTAACTCACTTGCTTAGTGAAGTTTGTAGAAATTTTAAATAGGCTATTCACCCCCCCCCTCTAGCCATTTGGACCTTTCAGAGCAGCGGAGAGGTCGGCCTAAGCTTGGTTCAGGGCAAGGTCCTTCTTGGCGAGCAAAACCTTTAGCCGAGCGACCTCGCCCTTATACCCCTCAGCAGCCACCCTCTGCTCTTGGGACTCTTGGGTAAGGTCACTAACCCTCTTTTCTAGACGAGCGACCTTTTCCCGGGCCTCTCGAGCCTCGGTCACGAGGGGCGCGCATTTCTGCCGAAGCTCGGCAGAGATCTCGCACTCCTTCGCGAGTTCCCCCTTGGCCGCCTCCCGCGCAGCCTTCTCATCATCACAGGCCGCCCAGGCGTTCCGCTCCCCTCACAGGAATGTCGACTTCTCTAGGG
Source organism: Sorghum bicolor (assembly GCF_000003195.3). Taxonomy (NCBI): domain Eukaryota; kingdom Viridiplantae; phylum Streptophyta; class Magnoliopsida; order Poales; family Poaceae; genus Sorghum; species Sorghum bicolor. Next base: position 14,386,983 of record NC_012872.2, read on the forward strand.
AAGAGGCTTGAAGCGGCTGCAAATTCAAGTATTAACCAAAGGGTCAGCCCAAAGCGCAAAAAAACCCTACAAACAAGGGGACAGAGATCGTACCTGGGCGAACTTAAACATGTCGCGGCTCACGAGCTCGGACGCTCGCGCGCCCGCACTCCTCAAGACCCCGCTAGAGGTAAGACTCTGACGGGTCATCCAGCACGAACCTGGCCCTCCCCTCTGGGTCGTCAGGGTTGGGCCAGATCACGGGGTCCTGGCCCCACGCCATTCTCCCTCCCCCCTCCCTTGTAGGAGCCCCAGGTCGGGCCGGCCCCTTCCCGTGGGGCCTCGCAGGGGCCACCACGCTAAGTGTCCCCTCGGCCCGGCCCTCCTCGACCTGATGGTCATGGCCCCCTTGGCTAACATCCCCCGCAGGGGGAATAGCCCCGAGGGCCAGGACCGTTCCCTCCGTCTCCTGCGGCCTTGGCGTCCCCACCTCCTCCGTCAAGGGATCCGGCGTCTTTCGCCCGGTCTCCTGCCTCTCTTCGTTGTGGGGGAGCTCCCCCTCCTCGCGGTTCAGGGGGGCGGCGACTTCGGCCTCGCCGACCCAGGGGTCGACTGCGGCCCCCTCTTCACGGCCTTCAGCGGGGCCAGCGCCACCGAGGCCACCTTGTGCTTCCGGCTGACGAGAAAATAACACAAGTCAGAAGAAAGAGAAAAACAAAAAATCAAAGGAAAAGTCAGAAAACCTATACGTACCTCGCTCGAGGGGCAGTCTTCTTCTAGGAGCTTGGAGCTCCTTGGGGGCCTCCCGAAGCGCCAGGGGCTGTTGGCTGGACCCCCGTCTCACCAGCGGATGGCGCAGGGACCTCGACGGCGGTCTCGGCCCGCGATGCCTCCACAGGGCCGCCCGCTTCTGCCCCGGACGCCAGGCGGGGCTCGGTCGGGCCCTCCGGCGCTACCGGTTGTGGGGGCACCTCGGATCCGCCCCCTGACGCCTTCTCCCTCTCCCGGGGACCCACAGGGACTGAGCCCTCTCGTGGGGCGCCGTCCTCATCATCTACAACAATATGGGGGACGGTCTGGCCGCCCCCTGGTACTTGGGACCCCTCGGGGGCCTCCGACCCCCCTCGGGTCTTCGACCCCTCTGGGATCTCAATCCCCCCACTGACAGGAGGGATCACGCCGTCCTCCTCCGCCAGTTTGTCGAGCCAGTGCGCGTTGTCTCCCCCACCCTCTATCTCCGAGACCGAAGTCTCGGGAGAGTCAGGCGGAGGGACCCCCGCCTTCTCGGCCTCGCAGTGGTTCTTGGCGGAGATCTCTTGGCGCTGCGCCTTCCTCGCGGCCTTCGCCTTCTTGTCTTCTTTGGCCTTCTTCTGCTCCTCGTTCCGAGCCCGATTTTTGGCTCGGGTCGCCTTGTCCTCAGGGACAGGGGGCAGGGAATCCTTGACGATCCCCATCCCCTGCAAAACGAACAAAAAAAGGGATTGAGGCAGAAAGAAAAAGGAGACAAGCGCAAAAATAAAAAAACAAAAATAGCGTCTTACCAGACAAATGTAGCCCTTTTCAGGGCGCATCGGCACCACCCGGGAGTTCTTCAAGTCCTGGTGCGTGGTCTTCGCGACCCGGGCGGCTATGTCGGACGCCGACACCGGCTCGGCCAGCATCCTTGTCCCGACCCAGGGGACATCCTGGGTCATCTCGAACATAAATGCCCGTCGTTGCACCAGTGGGAGCAAACTCCTCTTGTGGAACGCCGTCGCCACCGTGGCCGCGGTGACTCTGGCGTCGTGCAGCTTCTCGAGCCCCGCAAGAAGGGGTGCGAGCCTCTTCTGCTCTTCCGCAGGGGCGCCCCACACCCACTTTTGGGGGCACTCTGTCACCATCTTCCCGGTGTACCCCGGGAGCAGCCCGCCGTCATTCCGGAGGTAGAACCATCCGCTCTGCCACCCCCGGTTCAACGAAGGCATTGCGCTCCAGATATACTGGGTAGATCGCGGCTAGCGGAGCTGCAGCGTGCAACCACCGACCCGCAAGGGAAATTTCTCCCCTCCCTCGTAGCGGGCGGCCATATCCGCCTTGAAAAGGTGAAGCCAGAGGTTCCAATGGGGAGGAACCCCCAGAAACCCCTCGCACACCGTGGCGAATACGGCTGCCTGCATCACTGAGTTGGGGTTGAGGTTGTGCAGCTCCACCTCGTGGTAATGAAGAATCGCTCGGATCAGGCGACCGGCCGGAGTCCCGAACCCCCGGTCTAGGAACGACAGGAAGCAAACCACATAGCCCGGGGGCGGGTTTGGCTCCCTGTCGTTCGCCGAGGGAACAATCCACTCCGGTAGCTCGGTATCCATGAAGGGACGGAGGATCCTAGCCTTCACGCGGGCGTCTAGCGCGGACCTGGTCACATTGCTGGGAGGCCACACATCATCGCCGGCCATGGCTGCGAGAACAGTGGGGCTTTTGGAGGGCGGAGTGGAGAAGACGGCAGCAAAAGGGAGAGCAGGAGGCAAGGGCTTTTTTGCGCGAGAGCAGGAGGAAGGAAACCAACCCCCCGTGACTGCTTTTATAGAAGGAGCGCACCACGGCCACGCCGCCTGTGCAGAAGACCAAGGGGAAAAAAAGAGCAACCGTCGCCCGCTCCCTCACCAGGTGAAAAATTCGAAGCGCCCACTCCCTCCGATTTTCACGCCCGCCGCACGCGCGCAGTAATTGCGCAAGTAAAACGTCGCATCTAATCAGGGCACAATGGCACGGCCGTTTCGACTCCCCATGCGCCGCACCTCAAAAGGAGCGCCCTGAAAAGATATGTCAGGGCGGTTCCTTCCATGGCACGCGGCGCTCGACCCCCTATGGACCAAAGTCGTAGGGCGGTCTCCGTCGGGCGCAGGCCCCGTCTCGCCCGACCCCCTACTGACCCCGAGCAAAATATTGCAAGGTGGTTTTCGTCAGGCACAGATTCCGTCTCGCCCGACCTCAATACTGAAAAACTTTTAAAAATCCCCAGGCCACGGCCACCTACGTTCCAGAGGTTGCGAAGACTGACCTGCAAAGCAGGTTCGAACAGTCGCCTCAGGATGACCGAGCGAGGGATGACCGAAGATGAGCACAATAGAGGCCATGGTCCGAGCCCCTCAGGGGGTCGGCGCATCTTTGCTAGTCGTATCCGAGACCCATGCGAGTGTCATGCGAGTGGGATCCCATCGAGGGAGGCACCGAGCCCTCGGAACCTAGCGAACGGTTTCAACATCCACCGTGACTACCCTCGGGTATTTTGAGATGTGCCTATAAGGCCACTAGCCGACCCCTAGCGAACGGGACTCGGACATCCACTTGGATTTACCTGCTTGCAGCTCCCGAGAAACGTCGATACTCGCCCATCGAGGGTAGTGCGGTGCTACCCACCCCTCCTCCGAGCGAAAGGATGAATGAGGGACGGAATTACAAAGACGAGAAAGAACCTGATCGACCCTTGTGGGGAAAGGGCTTGGGGGCCTCCTCGCACGATAGGGATAGGCACTACGTGTAAAGAACACGCAACCTACCCCTCAATACTCCTGACTACAACACTTAGGGGTAAAAGCCTTTGAAGGAATAACACCATTCCTCCAAAAGGCTCGGGGGCTACACCCGGCGGGTGCGCTCGCGCGCACCCTCCGGAGAAAGTAAAAAAGCTCCAAATCAAATAGTCCCTTGAAATAGAACCTTTGAAAGGGTGCCTTCACCCCTTCAAAGGCTCGGGGGCTACTGTTGGGTACCATAAAAAGGGCTACCCAAATCAGAATAATAAAAATCGCAAAAGACAAAGCAAACCATCCGCAATCACCAGGGCGCGGGCCCAAAACACGGCTCGCCCGACCCCTTTGGCCTCGGACGCAAGATTCCGTCTCGCCCGACCCCTCTGGGGCTCGGGCGCCAACGTCGCTTCGCCCAATCCCCCGTCATACTACGAGGCTTCCGACGCACGACACCCATACTCACGACGTGACAGGGGCAGTGACCTCCATATCGTGGCAGGGCATGGTGGTGACTATTCCAACCACCCCGGCCACAGTAGCCTTACCTCTTTTTACTATGCAACCTCACCTCTTTTACTGTGATGTACCGCCTCACAGTAAAAGAGGTATGGGGGAGATTAATCAGCGCCACTATTTGCTGTCTTCTCCCACTGTTAACAGGACAAGCAGCAGTATCATTGATCCGACCCCCAGGACTCCAACAGGGCTCGGTAACCCTCCACAGGAGTAGCCATGCTGTCAACCATGCCTTAAGGACGGGATGGACGAGCTTCTACAGGGTCGGGACTGTGGCTTCACCACCCAGCAGGGAAAATCTCCAATCAAACATGTAAATGCCCGCCTCCCCTTGAGACTATAAAAGGGGAGCCAGGGCTCATAACCAAGACAGGTCCATTTATCCACACAACACACAATCACCACACTCCAAGTGAGTTCACACGCAGAGCAGCAATCAGCGCTTTGTCCATCACACCAAGCTGAGACCTGGGACTTAGCCCCTCTCTCGCAACCTGCTTGTACACCCCTACTACAAGAACCTTTGGGTGCAAGGCAATACAGACTCCCGATCTCACTGGACGTAGGGCATCCTTTGGCCCGAACCAGTATAAACTCTCTGTGTTCCACTTGCATCACCATCCGGGCTTAGATAGTCACGCATTCTTATACTTGTTTGTGTCTAGACCACGAGTCTAGACGCCGACAATCATGTACTTACTAATTTTGTTTGGTAATAAAATATTATCTCGTGGATTCAGGTTATTCAAACCGAATCGGGTATCTTGCACCTTTCAAAGGAAGCACCTACCATATAGCGGAATTTTGGAATCGGTCAAGGCCTCCTCAAGGAAAATATGAGGTGTTCAATTTCTTGCATTCGTCCCTTCGTAATGTCATTGAAAGGTCTTTTGGAGTCTTGAAGCAAAAGTGGCGTATTTTGAAGGGCAAGACAAGTTTCCATCTTCGTACTCAGAAACATATTATTACGACTTGTCTTGCTTTGCATAATTTTATCCGTGACAGCAATTTGCGTGATAAGGAGTTTGAGAGATGTGATGACGATGTGGATTACTTGGTACAAGAGACAAGTGGCACGACAGTTGGTAATGAGCATGTGGAGAACGAGGACACCATGAATATCATTTGTACTAGGATAGCGGATGCCTTGGTTAGTGCGAGAGGAGGTTAGTTATGTTGAGGGATAGCATTTTTTTATAAGCCCTTTCATTGATATTGTTCTATTTATATGGACCAATTACTTCGATGGATGAAAAACTATGAAAAATATTTTTATCTTGCTTAAATAGTCCTTTTAATGAGAATCAGTGAACAAATTATTTTGTTAGGAGCAATTTTCATATAAATATGTTCCTAGGCTTCAGGGGCACAGCAGGTATTTCTTACTCAGTCTATGGTTTGACAGTAGCTTTAATCAAACGACCTTCCACTTTTTCTACAACTGGGCCTTGTTTAGTTCCAAAATTTTTTGCAAAATCTACACTGTACCACTTTCGTTTGTATTTAATAAATATTATCCAATCATGGACTAACTAGGCTCAAAAGATTTGTCTCGTCAATTTCGACCAAATTGTGCAATTAGTTTTTATTTTCGTCTATATTTAATACTCCATGCATGTGTTTAAAGATTCGATGTGACAGAGAATCTGAAAAATTTTGCAAAATTTTCTCGAAACTAAACGAGACCCTAGTTTTTCATAGCTCACAACTCATAAGAGCTTTTTCAAAAGTCACGGCCCAACCAAATGGACTCTAAGTAGGCTCAAAAGATTCGTCTCATAAATTACAGACAAACTGTGTAACTAACTTTTATTTTCATCTATATTTAGTGCTCTATGCATGTGTTGTAAGATTCAATGTGACGGAAAATCTTGAAAATTTTTTAGATTTTTGGACGATCTTAGGCCCTGTTTAGTTCTCCACCCAAAATTTTTTTCATCCATCCCATCGAATCTTTGGACACATACATGGAACATTAAATGTAGATAAAAAATAAACTAATTATACAGTTTGGTTGAAAATCGCGAGACGAATTTTTTAAACCTAGTTACTCCATGATTAACCTTTAACCCACATGTGCTAATGATAGATTAATTATACTTAATAGATTTGTCCTGACGAGATATGTAATTTGTTTTTTTATTAGTTTCTAAAAACCCTTCCCGACGTCCTTCCGACATATTCGATGTGACACCCAAAAAATTTTCATCCTCAATCGGCCTTGTTCAGTTTGCAAAAACTTTTGGAAAACGACACTGTAGCATTTTCGTTTTTATTTGACAAACATTGTCCAATCATGGAGTAACTAGGCTTAAAAGATTCGTCTCGCGATTTACAGATGAACTGTGTAATTAGTTTTTATTTTCATGTATATTTAATGCACCATGCATGTGTTGCAAGATTCGATATGACGAGAAATCTTGAAAATTTTTAGCAACTAAACAAGGCCTAAACAAGGCCAAACAGTGCCTTAGCCCAACCCAACACAACCCATACCCCGTCCGTCCGTCCCAGGCGTGCGGCAGGATTTGACCGCGACGCGTTGGAGACCAATAACGTCCTCTCAGCGGCAGTGGCGAGTGCCGTCTGTCTGTCCCCGGAGCAGCGACCGACAGGTGGACGAGGCGATGGACGCGACGGGTGACGAGCATCGCCTCGACTCGATCCATCACGGCGACGCGACCACTGTGTCCGTGACACGCTCGCACCGCTCCAGCGGGCCCGTGGCTGGTCGGTAGGCACAGGCACAGCTCTGGATGCAACAGTCGCGGCCCGTGGGCCGAGCGAGCTTCCAGGCCTTCATTTTCTTTGTGCCTAGTACTGGTGCTGGGGCCTTGGGGGCGGCAAGCGAGGCTTTGTTTAGTTCCGAAAAATAAAAAGTTTTCGGTACCGTAGCAATTTCGTTTATTTATAATAAATATTATCTAATTATGGACTAACTAGGATTAAAAGATTCGTCTCGTGATTTACAGCTAAACTGTATAATTAGTTTTTGTTTTCGTTTATATTTAATGTTTTATACATATGCCATAAGATTCGATGTGACGAAGAATTTTGAAAATTTTTTGGTTTTCAGGGTGACCTAAACAAGGCCCGAGCGACCGCGTGCTCGGCTGGCCGGGGTCCCGAGGACCCCGAGCGCCTCTGCGTGCCGTGCCCTGCTGCCGAGTGTGCCGACTGCCGTGCCGAGCGCCGCGGCCGGGCGCGCGGTTCCAGTCGCGGCGAGATGCTTTGCTTCGCTTTGCTTTGCTTGCCGCGTCGCACCGCATCGCTTCGGACCTCGTAGCGCGATGAAATGGCGTATCCCGTCCGCAGTCTACGTGGGGAGAGGCCCGAGGTCCCCAATCGGTACCCGTGCTCTGCTAGAGCAGAGCACTTCGCCCGTTCGCCGTAGCCATCACGTACTTCCGCCTCATTCTGTGCGCCTCACGAGTCACGAGGGAGGCCGCCCCGCCTAGCTAGCTCTGCGCCCATCGAGGTGCTGTATGTGGACTCGTGATGGACAGCACTACCAACGGCGCCACCACCCTGCAAGAGACTACTGTACTGCCCGTATTGTATTGAGCTACTCTGTGTCCTGTCTGTATTATCTGGCTGCAAGCCCCTAGGACTAGGAGTAGTGTATAATTTTAGGCCTTGTTTAGTTCCCAAAATTTTTCAAGATTTCCCGTCACATCAAATCTTATGGCACATGCATGAAGTATTAAATATAGATGAAAATAAAAACTAATTACACAGTTTGTTTGTAAATCACGAGATGAATCTTTTAAGCCTAGTTACTCTATAATTGGACAATGTTTATCAAATAAAAACGAAAATGCTACAGTAGCCAAAACCAAAAAATTTCGCGAACTGAACAAGGCCTTAGTTAGATTTGAAAAGATTTATTTACGAGTAGAAGTTAAAACAATTTTAGAAATTGATTTTGGCCTTGTTTAGATCAAAAACTTTTTGGATTTTGACACTGTAGCACTTTCGTTTTTATTTGACAAACATTATCCAATCATGGAGCAACTAGACTTAAAAGATTCGTCTCGTGATTTACAGATAACTGTGCAACTAATTATCTTTTTATCTATATTTAATGTTTTATACATGTGCCGCAAGATTCGATGTGATGGAGAATCTTGTAAAGTTTTAGGTTTTTGGGTATATCTAAACAAGCCCTTTATTTATAGGTGGACATCACTTACTCACCTGTCCAGTTGTCCCGGCGCTTCCTTAGGCCAGTCTCAGTGGGAGGTTTTACCAGGATGTCATAAGCATTTATTAGAGCGCTATGTCAGCAAAACTGTACTTTTTGCATGAAACGAAGAGAAAAAAAGAAGAAAGTAGTTTCACCATGGTGAAACTCCGCGGGTGTTGTTTCCCACGCGGTGAAACGGGATGAAATTCCTACTGAGGACTAAATCGTTTCACCATCTTGCATGTGATCCAATTATTTTGCAGTAATTAAATGCTTTGCCTAGCCTAGGCAACGTCAAAGTGAAACTCATGCATTGTGGAGGTTGTTTCACTGTTCGTTTCATTGATGCTCTGTGAGCAGATTTGTTTTGAAAATAGTGTATTGAAACGGGCCATGTAGTACTCCAGTACTGGGTAGTGCAGTGTCCGGCAACTATATCCCTTCTTGTCATGAAAGGGGATCATTTTAACTTTGATGAAAGGCAGGCCTAATCATTTTGCTGGCGACCAGAACCTTTAGATTTGTTGGTGCCCTAACAGGCTATCAGAGCAAAGCCCCCCTCCCCCCATCTAGGTCATCAGGCCGCCGATAACCCAACCCAAAAAAGTCCCCCTCCGCCGGCACCACACTCTGCCGGCGTCTCTCCGGAGGCAAATGGAACAAGAACAAGGCACGCAGGCAAAGCAAGGGCCGTGTGTGCCACGCGACTGTGGCCCGGTTTCGTTCTCAAAATTTTTTCAATTTTTTTAAAATTCTTTATCACATCAAATCTTCGATACATATATATAAGTTTGAATACAAATAAAAAATAATTAACTATATAATTTATCTGTAATTTACGAGTCGAATGATTTAAACCTAATTAGTCTATAATTTAAACAAAACAGACCTGTGTGTCCGCCTCTTGTTCACTCACATGCAGTCATGCAGCGAGAGACCGATCCAATCCGATGCAAAACACAAGGCCTGGCAGCAGGCCAAAGCGCAGGCATTGAAATATCTGCACGAATTCGTGTGTCGTGGCCGTTTCCGAGGCGCCCGGCCTTGAGAACACAAACCGTCTCTGGAGTCTCAACCGACGTGCATAAACAAGTGTGAAGTGCTCAGTGCTCACTCACCTAGATGAATGTGAGCACTTCGAGAGCTGCGACCTTCCTGCTCTACACCCCCAAATCCCAACAACAAATTTTTTAGACTAGGGGCAAAGATGGGAGTACTAACCCTATATTTTGTAGGAGTATAGTATAGCTTGAAGCCTGATCCTACTCTAGAGAGAACCTTCAATCAGATAATCCTGCCTTCGGAATTCAGGGCATGTTTAGATGCATTTAAAATTCTAAAATTTTATAAGATTTTTCGTTACATCAAAATTTAGACACAAGCATGAAGTATTAAATATAGATTAAAAAATAATTAATTATACAGTTTGTCTGTAATTTACGAGACGAATCTTTTGAGTCTAGTTAGTCCATAATTGGACAATAATTGTCAAATACAAACGAAAGTGTTACAAAGTCCAAATTCCAAAAAAATTGGATCTCAACGAGCCCATGGATAAAGTCAATGGTTTATACATTTAAAAAAGAACAATTGTGAAAAGTCCTACAATTCTAATTTTATTCTAAATTTCATAACGTTTATAAAAAAATACTAATATTATATAATAGCAAATAAACATAGTAAGATTTATCATGGAAACATTTTCTTATATAACATACAGATTTGGTGTAACAAATGTCTATACTCTTTGTTTCTATGAATATAATAAAAATTAAGATAATCTAGGTTACAACAAAACTATAATTACATTCTCTCTCGACAAAGGTAGTAATCATAGTGATGTTCTATCATTCACGTAATACAGTGGTGGTGGTTTTTGTCAGAACACGAGGAATACATCGGAAAAACCTTATCGTCCAATTCACTGGCAGAGTTTCATATTTAGGCCTTGTTTAGGCCTTGTTTAGTTCACAAAAATTTTCAAGATTCCCCGTCACATTGAATCTTTAGTCGCATGTATGGAGCATTAAATATAGACGAAAATAAAAACTAACTACAAAGTTTACCTGTAATTGTGAGATGAATCTTTTGAGTATAGTTACTCCGTGATTAGACAATTTTTGTCAAATAAAAACGAAATACTACAGTAGCCAAAAACAATTTTTTTTTTGAACTAAACATGGCCTTAGTTCCCATCAAAAACCAAAAAGTTTTCAAAATTCCCCGTCAAAAATCAAATCTTACGGCACATTCATGAAGCATTAAATATAGATAAAAACAAAAACTAATTACACAGTTTGTCTGTAAATTACAAGACGAATTTTTTGATCTTAGTTAGTTCATGATTGAACAATATTTACCATAAACAAACGAAAGTGAACAGTATCGAAATCCAAAAATTTTTCGCATCTAAACTAGACCTTAGATCTAAGTAGATAAGGCCAATCTCAATGCATAGTTTCATGACACAGTTACCAAGACTATAAACTAGGTAACCGAGCCACATGAGTTTCATGGGAATGAAACTACTCTCTCATTTGATGAAACTCCTTCATTTAATGATCCTGCCAAGTCAGCAATTTTGTTTATATGACACTTTATTTAATGTGCATGACACTCTCATAAAACATGTATTGAGACTGGCCTAAAGGACCCGTGGCTTGAGAAACAAATTTCAAATATGAGATTAGAATGTCAAGAAAAGTGTCATCATGTATTTTATGTCGGTTTAAGACTGTGAAAGTAGTATAGTAGAGTTTTCTAATTTTGGAGTTATTTAATTTAGTAAATAATAATAATAATAACAACTCTAGAAAATTTATAATTACTCTGAAGCTCAGAAAAATCCTAAAAAATATGGGAGATTATTGAAAGGCTCAAAAAAAGGATTAAGCTCAAGGAAGATAGAGTTAAATTCCATCTTAAGAGATATTCGTCTCCTAAACGTATTCTAAAACCTTTTGCGCACATAAACACCAACTACAACTAGCACGGATGCAAAACTCTATCGAATTAATTGGAGCACACTTAGAAGAATTATTTTAACTTTCATACTAATTTATTTTGTCACTAGCTAAATCTTGAAAAGTTTTATGAAAATTATCAAATCATTTATTGTGCCACCGGTGGAGGAGAGGAGAAAAGGAGCGAGCAGTGCACAACCAAGCTCACAGGCGAAGGATGGTGACGAACAGAAGCAGAGGGTGAAGGCGAGGCGTGCAACGCCCAGGGCGTGGATGAAGGCGACAAGTGTGGGACCATGGCTTGGGCAGCAACCAACCAGAACAAAGGCTGTGAGTCCGGCGGTCGAGGGGTACTGTGCGAGCGATGGGAAGGAAGGCAGAAGAACAAGAGAGAAATGCATACATGGACTCCACATGTCATAGTCTCAACTCACTATTTAGCGTCCTCCAATCAAACACTAGACAAAGAATGATCTCATTCCCTCAACCAAACACAAGATACATCTCACTCACATCTGTAACAGGACTGTCCTGTTCCACCATATTTCTGAACCAAACACAACTTTAACCCTAATTAGCTAGGTTTGGCCAACTAGTTGGCTAAAAATAGTTACGACTTTGGCTAAAACCTTAACCTACTCATTAGCACTATTGGTTGGATCTTGGGAGCTAAAATTCAATAGCTAATTGATAATCCATGGGATTTAAATCTGCTCTTATTCTAGACTCATGGGGTAGTGTTGTAGAAATATTTATCTCAAAATCTAAAAACTTTTTAAAATTCCCCATTATATCGAATCTTATAACACATGCATGATGCATTAAATATAGATAAAAAATAACTAATTATACAGTTTACTTTTAATTTGTGAGACAAATCTTTTAAAACTAGTCAGTTCATAGTTAGATAGTAATTATTAAATATAAATAAAAATGAACATCTTTTCTATTTGTCTCTTCACTTTTTTCCTTAACAAATCCCTCGAGGTCAGGAGGTGCTTGTCTCCTGACGCTGCTACGACATAACATCAAATGATGTATCATTATATACTATGTATATAGTCACCACCTTTTCTATCAAATCTGTCTCTCAACAGGGACGTGACCTAATAGGGAGACCAAAAACATCAGTGTAGCTAAGGCCTTCTTTAGTTCCTGAAAAAATTTGCAAAATTTTTCAGATTCTCCGTCACATCGAATCTTTAGACGCATGCATGGAGTATTAAATATAGATGAAAATAAAAATTAATTACACAGTTTGGTCGGAATTGACGAGATGAATCTTTTAAGCCTAGTTAGTCCATGATTAGACAATATTTGTCAAATACAAACGAAAGTGCTACAGTGTCTATTTTCCAAAAAATTTTGGAACTAAACAAGGCCGAAACGACTATAACCAAGGCGCCAGTAGTGAGCATTGTCTTGGCCCCCTTTCATGAAAGGTACCACCCTCTCCCGTTTCACTTTCATAGCGAACGACGAAAAGGACAGCAGCTAACCAGTGTCTTCAAGGTAAGGTAGGACGTCCTATCCTACCATGTTAGACTAACTCCAACAACAGACGCAAACCGTGACCCAAAGGCAAAAATAGGTTATACACAGTATTTTGCGTATCAAAATCACGGTCCAACGGAGGACCCAAACATCGCACCCATTTTGGGTAGTAGCTTCATCGCGACGCAAATATGCATCGTCGTAAGATGACAACGCAAATCTCGCATGTCGCAGTGGTGGGCCCATCACCCACGGGCTGATGCACCACGCCCATTTTGGGTTAGCTGTTGAAGACCGGTAGTTTTGCATCACGCAGCTATTCACTATGCGTCACCCAAATCTCAGTATGCCTCTCGTATTTGCATTACGTCTGTTGGAGACAGTCTTACTACCATAACGCCAAGGGCTAACAAGGTGCATTTTGAGACATATTCAAGGGGAAAAAGGTTTGCGCTGCATGTGCGGCGGCAATTATTTTATAAATAAAGGTTGTCTTGCTATTAGATGATAGTTTTTTTTTTTGCGAAATTATTGAATTGCAGCTTTGCTCATAAGAATTTCACCCTTTTCACATTAATAAGGTCATGTTCGTTTGATTAGCGGTGTTTTTTTCTCACAACAAATCAGTAAACAATATTATGACTTTTTAGACAAGCAAACAGACTCTAAGTTGAAACATTTTAAACCGGTGTGAGCATGTCTCCATAAAAATTACTGCAAAATCTTATGATTCCCTTTGTTTTTAGAAAACCATATGATTCTGTACGGACCGCAAATAATATAGTATTTTCTCTGTTTTTTAAAAAAATAATATATACCTTCGGATTTAGGAAAGAGACCAATATTATTGACCTCAGTGTACCTATAGCACGAGAACGCATAGGGGTGGGTTGTGTGGAGTTTTATGGCTCAGCCCCACACAAAAGCTGTTTCTATAATGCTAGCCCCATAACCATATTTCTTGGGACGTAGATGTCCAATTGTATTATTCGAATAAAAAAATTCTTAAAGGGACACAGATTTCCTTTTTCTTTTTAACGCCGCTAAAACCTTAAGATTTTTAATTTGGCCCTCCCACATAAGCAAGTCAAAACCTTGTACAAACTATGAGGTAAACTGGCTCAAGATTTAAACATATTTAAACTTGCATCTAATTTCTACACGATCAAGACAACACAGGAGATAGCAAAGAATCAAACCAATCAGGCATGCGAGATCGATTGTTTTCACCGTCACGGTCTCACCGGGCGAGAGTGCCGTAGGATTGGACCTTTTACTCGAAGGGGTGACGTGACGCGCGATTACCCCTCACAGACACGGTGGCACTCGCACGCACGCGCATGACACAACACTGGTCACTGAGCTTGGCCTGTCCCTGACGTGACGCGAACGTGTCACGAACCCATCCGGACCCATCCGTCCATCATGTTCTCTCGCACTCACACGGTCACGGCTCATTGACTCGCCGAGAAAAAAACAAATATACGCACTGCGCTTGCTGTGACTGTGAGCCGCAGCGGGCGGATACTAGTGGTACTCGTATGAACAGGAAGTGTATGTACACGCGTGCCCTGGGCGGGCCTTTTACTCTCTGCTGTCGCCATCACGTACCCCGGTGGCCGGGCTCTTGTTACCGATATTTTAGTAGGAGTCATCTCATCTCTTCTGATTCTGTTACGGTAGATACGACATCCCTCACGACCGTCTACGCACGTATCTGTGGAGATCGGTTCCACCTTCATAATATCATCTACGACTCATCGTGGGCTCGAGCTTACTTGAGGGGAGAGTTTCCTCTCCCTCTCCGACTTATATAAATAAAAACACCGAGTTCATTCTATTTCTGTCAGTTCTCGTACTTTGGCATTCTACTTGTAACACGTTATCAGTACATCGCTCTTCCCTGACCCAGAAGTAAATAGCTCGGTTGGAGAGAACGTCGTCGAGGAATTGATCTTCACCCCAGGGCCTCACCCCAAGGTAGAATCATGCCGTTCCCTCGCCGTAATTCCGATCCAATATCGGCGCACCATGCCTCGACGAACGGCGACCGCCCGTCCTCGACGCCTCCACGGCGTGACTCGGCACGGCACCGCCCGTCCTCAGCGCCTCCACGGCGCAACTTGGGCGGAACTGCTCGCACACAGACCCGCCACAACCTGCGCCACGACGACCGCCACGTCCTGGCGGTGGCACCCCAGCTGCGACTAGGCGACTGGGCACCCGCGCGGCCGAGGCATCACGCGAGCCAGCCCCCGGCGCAGGTGCAACTTCTCGCCGCGACGCTCCTCTGCGAGCGCGAGGCCCGCGCTCTGACTGCGGACGCGTCCGCCCCCCACGGTCGCGACGACCCGCACGGCCGGCCTCCACGCCTGGCCGCGACGGCGTGCACGGACGCGCGAGCTCTGCTCCCGAGCGGCGCTCTTGCGGCCTCCACGCGCCGAGGCCGAACGGCGCGCCCGCCCGCGCCTCAGGCCACCGGTGGCGCCG
The DNA here is from genome assembly GCF_000003195.3 of Sorghum bicolor. Lineage (NCBI taxonomy): Eukaryota > Viridiplantae > Streptophyta > Magnoliopsida > Poales > Poaceae > Sorghum > Sorghum bicolor. The sequence continues at coordinate 14,402,120 of NC_012872.2, forward strand.
TGATTTCCACCTGCTGCGAGCACCAGGCCCCGCGCATCTTCGCCTGCGGCCGAACGGCTCGCCCCGACGCGTTGGTCCCCGCGCGGCACGACGACGCGACGGCGCCTGCTCACCTCACGGCCTCGACGCGGCCGAACAGAGGCGACGTGCGGCGGCCCGACGACTTCATTCCACAACTCGACGGCCGAGCGGCTCGCGACGGCCCGGCTCCTCCTCGACGCGACGGTGGCGACGCGGCACTGCCGCGTCCTCCCTGCACGGCATGGCGGCCCGCCCCGACGCTCCTCCGTGAGTGCAAACATCGTGGCTTCGACCGCGCACCACTCCTCTCAGTCGCCTCCCACGGCGCGACGAAGTGGGGCCCACGGCCCCACGAGCAGGGCGCGCCCTCCCGGCGGCGGCGATTGGAGCCGCCCTGGCTCCTGGCGACGACGGCAGTAGGGCTGGGGGTTAGGGTTTGGAAACCCTAGCCCCTGGCCTTATATATGGCCCATCTCCCCCTCCCCTAATTGGGCCAAATTGGTGGCCCAGGTCCAAGGTTGGGGCCTGTAAGCTTTCAGTGTGGGCCAGTTATCATTGGCTATTTTATTTTTATGAATTAGCTAATTTATTTTGATTTGTTTATTTACATAACATTTATTTTTCATTGCCTAAATTACATCAGCTTGTTAGTCTAATTTTTCTTGTAAATTTAGACCCTGATGTAAATTGCATTGTAAATATTTTTACATTTTGCAATCATATTATGAATGAAAAATTTGTTACATGTCAAACGTGTTTTGTCTTTACAATTCCCTATCACATGTACATATGTAAATATTTTTGTGGTCAATTTTTCTCTCTATTTGGAATATTATTTTTCGCTAGATGTCACCTTACTTTATTATTATTTTGGCGACCACAAGGTAGTACTCATACTATTGTGGGATTTATTCCTCAAAGTGCTCTCCCAAATTTAATAATAAACATACAAGGACTACATCCCAAAGTGAAAAATATAAAATGGTCTACACCTCCATGCTGACTACCTATGTTCCACAAAATAAGAAATCAAAATACCATAAAAACATATGCAAGTTTACCTTGCTACACATAAACAAGTCTACCTTGTTATTTACATACATAATTTTACATTGCTTTACATACACAATTTTACATTGTCTTACATACGCAATTTTACATTGCTTTACATATGCAATTTTACATTGTTTTTATATACGCAATTTACATTGTCATATAAATATGCAACTACATTCTTGTTAATTTTACAACCCCGCAATTAATTAAATTTATACAAATAAACATGTAGGCAATGGCCACCAAAGAGTCTGATGCTTAAGTTTCTTCTAAGAAGGAATTTGCCGAGCTAGCTCTTGATGGACACAACTTCCCTACATGGGCGATGGATCTTAAAGTGAGTCTATCGTTACGTGGAATGTATAAGGCAATTGACACTCCCAAACAAGGAGATGCTCCATTGTGTGAACCATCCAAGTACCATGGCTTATACATAATAAGGAACCACAACCATTCAGATCTCAAAGCTGAATATCTGATGGAAGAGGACCCACGGGCTCTCTGGCTTGCTTTGCAATAGCGGTATGAACAACAAAAGGCAGTTATTCTCCCGGAGGCCACTCATGAGTGGAACCACCTCCGCATTCAATATTTCAAATCTATGAATGAATATAACCATGCCATGCACAAACTCAGTTCCAAACTGAAATTTTGTGAAAAGAAGCCATCTGACGCGGAGAAAATTGAAAAGATTTTGTCTACCATGCTTCCCGCTCAAATGATCCTCCAACAGCAATACCGTGAGAGGGGATTCACAGTCTATTCTGATCTCATTAAAACATTACTTCAGGCTGAGAGGCACAATGAGCTCCTCATATGGAACTCCAATCAAGACCCTGTCGGTGCCAAGCCCTTGCCTGAAGTACATGCAAATACTCAGAAACAGATACCAAAGGATGCCAACAAGAATGGCAATCCTAGATTCTCCAAAGGCAAAAACAAGCGCAAGGGACCCCGTAAGCCTCGAGGTGCTAAGGGTAAAGGCAACAACTCTAAGTCAAAAGACAAGTCCTCAACTTGTACAAAGTGTGGTTGCTACAACCACCTGACTAAGAAATGCCGCACCCCTAAGCACCTTGTGGAACTGTACTTGCATTCCGTGGGACGAGGACACTCCAACCAAGGACGCTCCAAACAAGGTGGACAACCGTCAGAAGCACACTTCAACGTTCTAGCAGCCCCAGGATGTTCCAACCCCGCCCCAGCGGGACCGAGCAACACAATGGCGCCTCTTCCACCTCATGGCATGGCAAATGACTCCAGCAACAACATGATCATCGAATACACTTCTGATGATCTGTTCGGCGACTACAACTAGATTGATAGTCATTTGAGATTTTAGTTTTATCATTCGCCTTCGGGATTGTAATAATTGACAATTTGTTTTTGCTACACTCTGTTTGATGTTCATTGACTTATGCACAATTTAACATCAATAAATGTTTATATTTCATATATATTCATGTTGAGAATTTCATTCTCTATTTTATTCTCTATTTTTATAGATTGTACGGGAGTCAATCCGATGGATGAGGAAATGTGCCTAGTGGACAGTGACACCACTAACTCTATACTTAGGGAAATAAAATATTTCCAAACTCTCACAAAGAGCAAAGAAAATGTTTTAACAATCGCTGGACGCGATGCCGTAATAGCAGGTTCTAGAAGAGCCATTATTACGCTCCCTGTGGGTACAACGATTACAATCGAGGATGCACTCTTGTATCCCGATTCAACTCGTACCTTATTGAGTTATAGAGATATCCGCAAAAATGGGTATCATATCGAAACCCATCACCAAAATAATAAGGAGTTCCTCCTCATTACAAAGGATAACGAATATGGCAGACATACTCTCGAAAGAATTCCCTCAACTTCGTCTGGATTGTACTATTCATACATAAAACTCGTACAACATGTTGCGTACAAAGTAATTTTTCAGAATGTCAATGCATTCCAAACTTGGCATGATCGCCTTGGTCACCCTAGCATAGGGATGATGAGAAAAATTACTAGCAATTCTGTTGGTCACTCGCTAACTAATGCAAAATTTCCCCAATCCTCAGATTATACTTGTACCGCATGTGCAACAGGGAAATTAATTTTGAGGCCCTCTTCCCTCAAAATCAAAGTTGAACCACTCAACTTCCTTGAACGCATTCTAGGGGACATATGTGGCCCGATAAATCCTTTATCGGGACCATTCAGGTACTTCATGGTTCTAATAGACGCATCCACACGATGGTCTCATGTGTCTCTACTATCGACACGAAACCATGCTTTTGCCAAAATAATTGTGCAAGTTATCAAACTCAAAGCGCAACATCTTGATTATCAAATAAAATCCATTAGGATGGATAACGCTGCTGAATTTTCCTCTCGTGCCTTCAATGACTATTGTATGGCCTTAAGAATATAAGTACAACATTCTGTCCCATATGTCCACACACAAAATGGGTTAGCCGAGTCTCTCATCAAGAGAATCAAGCTTATTGCTAGACCGCTATTGCAGAATTGCAATCTACCAATCTCATGTTGGGGTCATACAGTCTTACACGCTGCTGAACTGATTCAATTGTGACCAACTGCATACCATGCAACGTCCCCGTTGCAACTAGTACATGGAAATCCCCCAAGCATTTCCCATCTGCGAAAGTTCGGTTGCGCCACATACGTACCGATCTCACCACCGAAGCGTACAACAATGGGCCCCCATAGAAAACTGGGGATCTATGTGGGATACAAATCTCCGTCGATTATAAAGTATCTGGAGCCCACCACAGGGGACCTCTTTACGGCCCGGTACGCTGATTGTCTCTTCAATGAAGATCATTTTTCGGCATTAGGGGGAGACTTACCACATAACAAACAATGCCAGGAAATCAATTGGGATGCCCCAGACATACCCAACTCAGATCTACGTACTTCAGAATCTGAACTCCAAGTTCAAAAAATCATAAATTTGCAACACATTGCAAACAACATGCTAGACGCATTTACTGATTATAAGGTTGTTACAAAATCCTATAATCCAGCGAGAAATGTACCGGAAAGAGTAGAGGTACCAAACAAAACTACTCAACACCCTAGTAAGAGGGGGAGAAGTACAGCTATCTCCACGGATACAGCTTCTAGCAAGCAAAGGAAACGGAAGACAAAATCTTCTGACTCAGTAAATGCAGCTCAACCTCATGTTGAGAAACACCCAGTGGAGGTTCAAACTTCACATCCCACATCAATAGTGCACTCAATTACTGATGTTGGGACATCGAAATACCCTGATGCGACCATCTTGGGAAATGATGATGCATCGGAAAGGGTCCATGAAATTTCCATCAACTATGCAGAAACTGGAGAGTCATTTGATAGAAAATGATTGCCGAAATCCTTAAAAATGATCTAGATCCTAAGACCATGGCAGAGTGCAAAACACGCTCGGACTGGAACCAATGGAAGGATGCAATCCAAGCAGAAATATCCTCGCTCACAAAAAGACAGGTATTCTCACAAGTAATACCTACACCTCCACAAGTATTCCCTGTGGGATTCAAGTGGGTTTTCGTCCGAAAACGGAACGAGAACAATGAGGTGGTGAGACACAAAGCGAGGCTTGTAGCATTGACTTCAATGAAACATACTCTCCAGTCATGGGTGGAATAACATTCCGATACTTAATCTCTTTGGCTGTAGAAAATTGCCTATCTATGCAGTTGATGGACGTAGTGACTGCATATCTCTATGGGTCACTCGATTTGGACATATACATGATGGTTCCTGACGGAATCCCAATACCGAATCAAAACGCAAATCGCAACATGTATTGTGTAAAGCTACAGAAATCACTCTATGGCTTAAAGGAGTCGGGAAGAATGTGGTATAACCGACTCAGTGAGTACCTTCTACAGAAGGGCTACTCTAACAGTGATGATTGCCCATGTGTCTTCATCAAGAAATCCCAAATAGGATTCTGCATCATATCGGTGTATGTTGATGATTTAAATATCATAGGCCACAAACAAGATATTGATGAGGCATACAAACATCTTAAGACGGAGTTCGAGTTGAATGATTTGGGTAAAACCAAATTCTGCTTAGGCCTACAGCTTGAGCATCTTTCAATTGGAATCTTTGTGCATCAATCTGCATATGTCCAGAAAGTATTAGAGAGATTCAATATAGACAAAGCATATCCTTCCAAAACTCCTATGGTCGTTCGGTCTTTAGGACTAAACACTGATCCATTCAGACCACAAGATGAGGGGGAGGAAATCCTAGGACCTCATGTCCCATACCTTAGTGTCGTTGGAGCACGGATGTACCTTGCCAATAGCACTAGGCCTCACATCGCTTTCGCAGTGAATTTGCTAGCAAGGCACAGTGCCGCTCATACCAAGAGACATTGGATAGGAGTAAAACAGATCCTCAGATATGTTAATGGCACAAGGGATCTCGGATTATTCTTCCAAAGAGGAACAAATTCTAGGATGATAGGATACACCGATGCTGGATATCAATCAGACCCCCATAATGGCAGATCACAAACCGGTTTCGTATTCTTACAAAACGGAACCGCCATATCATGGACATCATCCAAGCAAACCTTAGCAACGACGTCCACGAATCATTCTGAAATAGTCGCACTATATGAGGCCCCACGTGAATGCGTTTGGCTTCGCAGAATGATCAACCACATACAGCAGTCATGTGGTCTTAAAGCTATCACAGCTCCAACCATTATCTATGAAGATAATGCGGCTTGTGTTACACAGATGGAGACAAGCTATATCAAGAGCAATATCAACAAACACATCTCTCCAAAGTTGTTCTATCCTCATGAATTACAACAAAAAGGAGAGATTGATATCTTGAAAACCAAATCATGCGACAATCTCGCTGATCTATTCACTAAGTCCCTACCAGCTTCCTCATTTGAAAAATGTGTCAAAGGAATTGATATGCGACGACTTAGGGATTTGCAAATCCATTAAACGAAAGGAATAATTTTTTGTTCTATTGGTGTGTTGCCACCAACAGGACACCTGCACTTGATGTTTTCCCTGTCTTTGCTATTAGATTACACAGACAACCAAGTGCGTGCGGGGGGGGGGGGGGGGTCGGGCGACTCACCAAACACACTTCTGAATGTCTCTGAATGCACTACGATGCAATGCATAGGCACAACGAGGCCTGGCTCAAGAAGCCAAGAGCAAAACTGCAGATGTATGTCTTCAAATGTGAGGCTTCGAATGATGGTCACCAAAGTGGCTAGAGACCCTAGAGAGGGGTTGGCTGACCCCTCCTTGGGCCCTTGGACCCACCAGTCAGCGTTCACTCATCATCTACACGCCTTGTCACTGGTTTTCCATGCCTACTCCCTCTTTGTTCTTTCATTTTTTCTTTGTACTTTTACCTTTTATTTGCTTTCCTTAGATAAAATAAAATAAAAATGAAAACTAACATGATTTATGACATTTAAATGGCAAAAGCATCACAAAGTCTAATTCTTGCATATGCTTATGCTTGTGGGTCACATATCTTGATAGAAATATCATATTGACTAAGTTGTTGATAAATATAGTTCTTGGCTCATGATTCATACCTTTTCTATTCAAAGTGCTTAGAGATTTATTTTTGAAAATGTCATAAAACCATTGTTGATGGTTATTAAGTATCAATTTTAATCATTAAATAAATAAGGAAAAGGACCTATATGCAAGCAACACCTAGAATTAGGGTTTGATCTGACATAATTCCACGAGTTTTGCTGTTTATCTATTTCTGCAGGGGGTTATCAAGAAATATGGATGAAAGGCCCACACGTCTGGTTCACATAGAGATATTAACTTATGGGCCAATTTTCCTCGGTCTAGAAGAGTCCAGAAGCAACACGAGCGAGCGGGAGGCCGAGCGGGCCCACAAGCAGGGCGCCCGCCCTACCCCCCTGGGCATCCGCCCTGGCTAGACAGCCAATCAGGCTCCATCATGCGGATTATGCTCCATCGCCTCTAAGGATTAAGGAAAACCGTTCAATTAAGGTCGGTTTGATCCGACGACCCAGATTCACTTGAGGGGCTATATAAGTAGGACCCCTGGCACCTGGAGGAGGGCAATCCCCATTATTCATTAGCATATTTTCTAGAGAGGATTCAGAGAGAGGTTCCTTAGGGTTCCAACCTCATAGGGCTTAGCAACCAATGTGAGATTAGATTAGTTCTTCTAGATTGAGAGAGATAGAGTGGAGGTGTAGATCGAAGAAAGCCCGGCCTATCGGTGTCTGTAACACCCTAGGTGTTAAGCATGCACTTAGTCTTACCAAAGCATGCATAAGCATTCTCATCAAGCATAGCATCACTTGAGCATGTCATCCATCCAAAGTGTGATTTTATGTGCTTTATTCTATGTGATTTAAATATGTTAAAAATATGATGCTTGTTTCTAAAATTGTGAAATATTCAAACTAGGTTGGATTGTGTGCAAAAAGAATTGAGAATATTTTTGTGCAATTTTTGGAGCCATAGAATTTGAGAAATGGAATTTATACAAAATCCCCAAAATGAATTTATTTTAAAACCTAGAACTAGTTTTAATCTATAATTAAAATTCTATTTGGAATCTGGTCTTGCTTATTAAAACAAAGTTGTAGGGTTTTTGTTTTGGAACAACTTTGCTTTTGGGGGAAAAGAGTGAAAATGATTTCTAAATAGTTCAAATGAATTTAGAAAGAATTTGAGAAAAGAAATTCAAAAAAAAATAGAAAAGGGGACAGGCGCTGCTGGGCCAACCCCGCCTCCCTTTCGGCCCAGCCAGCAGCCCGGCCTGCCTCCCCCTCCCCTCTCTCTCCTGCGCGCGGCGCCCGCCTCACCCCATCCAGCGACGGCCACGTGGCGGCCGTACGCCGGCGTTGGGCGCGCCGCGGCCGGCCACCTCCACCCTCCTGGTCGGGACGCCGACCTGCGCCCCCAGAACCCTCCCTCCATTCTATTGCCTGCGCCTCTCCCTCCTCCCTCCGTTCGCGCAGCAGCAGCAGCAGTTCCGCCGCGCGCCATTGCCGGAGCAAGCCCCGCCGCTCGCCGCCGGCCGCACCAGAGCTTCAAGCTCGACGCCAAGAGCACCAGCGCACTCGCCGTCGCCGTGGTAAGCCCCTGCGTGCGCTCTACCGAGGTGAGAAGCAGCCGTGCGCCGTGAATCGCTCGCCGGAGTTGCTCCGACCTCGCCGAAGTGCTCCGCCGCGACGGATCTTGCTGTATCCTGCCTCTTTTCGCTCGTTCTTTGGTGCGCTAGGTCGGTAGTGAGGTGAGGAAGCTCGGAGAGTCGTTTGCGCGCGCTCTACCACACCGGAGCGGCCTGGTCACGGCGAGCAGCGCCGCCGTGCCGCCATGCACGCTCGTCGGAGGTGTTCCGGTCATCCTCCGGCCAATCCGAGGGTACCCCTGGATGCGCCTCGCTGCGGGGAGCACGCTGGTGCTCACCCCGTGGCCGGAGACCTCGCCGTCGGCGAAAGCCGGCCGGCCGAAGCTCGGCCAGTGCGTTGCACGGCTGACCCGTGGGGTCACGGCCCTGGATCCCACTTGTCAGTGCCTCTGCGGGTGTGGATCTGGGTGAGTTTAGCTTTTTGCATCGGTTTTCTTAAATAAATGTTTTCCAGAAATTGGTTTAAAACTTGTAAAATCCATATCTTAAGTTCTACAGCTCCAAATCTGGTGAAATAAATTTTGGTGTGCTCTTCATTCCCAGATCTACAGTTTGATGTAATTGCATGTCATGTTTGAATGACTTTTCTGTATAAATATAATTAATCCATGTTTTTGCTGGATTTGGAAAATGCAAAGTAATTAAAATATGAATCAGAAAAATGTGAAACTTGTTTTGTTGGCTCTGCATGTATGTTTAACAACTGGGAAAATATTGCTACACATTATTTGATGTATGAATGAATTTGTAGTGATTTAAATGCTTGCATGGCAGTAGTTTATGATTTTTAATAAATAATTGGGTCATGCAATTAATCTGGTAATTTTTGTGGGTGTTGCTGATGATATTAGGCAAATTATAAAAATATGAAATTTACTGTTTGACACTTATACCACAGTAGAGTAATTGTATTTGCCTTTAGGAATTAATCTTGTGATTTTTGTAGCTCAAAATAAGTCTCCAAAAATTCTGAAAAATTTATGGTGGACTTTATGTTTGACTGGTAGTCTCCTGTAATGTTTGTGGAATTTATGGATAAACAAGAATGCATGCTGTTTTGATGAGCCTAAAAATGAATAAAGAAATTATGAATTGTTATATGTAGAACATGTAAAATAAAAGGGGTTTGGTGTATCTTTGAAGCATCTTGAGAGTTGCTGGTTACACTTGAGTATAATTTGTAGAAGAGAATGCAATAGATGTTTAATTCAATTGCATGTTCTTGGATGATGTTGACTACCTGGTAAATGATCACATAAATCATCCATACATCATGTCATAGTCATCTGGTGTTCTCTCGCATGAGCATTTCACCCCAGGCATCTCGCACTTCACTCATGAGCACACATGCATCATACAGGCTCGCAGGAGAACGAGGTGGGACCCGAGGAGCCAGAGGAGACCCAGGAGCAGGAACCTCTGGGAGCTCCGGAACCCGGAGAAGAGCTACAGGAGTGTCCGGATCACAGACCCAGCACGTTTGAGAAAGGCAAGCCCCGGAGCATTCTAAGTCTCTCTATTCTCGCTAACTTAAATAATATACTATGCTTGTTCTATTATGTTGCATTTAAGTGATAGGAATTGCTTGATACCGTTGATGCATATGTACTCCTTGTTACCCCTACTCGTGTATCTACCTTGTCCTATGTAGATAGGCACGGAGTCTATGCTTAGCCTGCTTAGCCCGGTAGAAGTCGGGTGATTTCCTGTCACCTGCGAGATATAGGTGGATACCGGCTTGATTAAGCAGTGATTGCTTTGGTAGAAAATGACCAAGTGTGGAATGGAATTTGAGACCAGGCAGGGTCTTATGTGGGTTGACTATAGTGCCCCTGCCTGTGTCGATTAAGGACCGATCGTTGACGGCCCTCTTGTCATGTTGAACGCATGCCCCACACTTAGCTGAAAGGATAAGTCGTTCCGACCGCGAAGCCTGAACACTATCCGGACCGGGAGTCGAGCCGCCATGCGCTGTATTGGTGATGGTTGAGGAGAACGACGGGGGCGCGGCGCGCAATCTTGGTATACCTTGGATACCTCGGTCGCCGGAACGGTCCTCGGGTACTGGCGGTGCCTGCCGAACCCACGATTTGGTCCTGGATAGTGTAACACGGTGATCTATAGCTCACTTGATCAGTGAGTGTGGTTTGTGTGGGGAATACCTCGCCAGCTGGTTAGAAATCGATTCGAATCGCCATCTGTTGACACTAGCTAACACCACTTAGATACTAGGTTGTCATCCCTAGCATGGCGCTAGAGTGTACAAAGGTATTTATAAATGTAAAGGCTCTCTAGAAAATAATCTATTCTATCCGCAAGCGCACAGATAAAACACCTCATTGTAGCATTTCACCAGGATAAGTATTCCAGGTATCGTTATTTATAATTTTGCTCAAGGGATCTCAAGAAAATGAAATTAAATCAAGGGGCAAAATCTATCAAGGCATAGACTAGAGATAAACTTGCAAGAACATGATTACTAATAAGAAACTCGTCACACAGTCACATACTTTAGCAGGGGGTAAACCATAAAGATAATGATAATGAATTATAAGTTCATGGGTAGATAACACAGCGATTAGAAAATAGACTACTCCTCATATATATAGGTGATGTCGGATTAGCTAGAGAATGGATTCTAAGTTATCTACTAACTACTAAGTCATAATCTACTCTAGTTATCTACAAGATCATATATAGCATAAAAGACTCTTCATTCATGTATAAGGAACATTGATAAAGTAAATCAGAACATCGCATGACTTACTCCATAATACCGGTTCTGCCTGTCCTATCAACGGAGGGTGGACTATATAAGAATCAACGAAGCTGTCACTATCGCGAACTACCACACGACCCGGCCAATAGGATACATTTGCAGATAAATAACATCTAAGCACCACGCTCACATGTGATCTATCACCTAACTCCCTCGCGTCAAGAGCTAAGCGCTTTGCAAACTTATACATAAACTCATTATCAATTAGAACTATATCAAATATAGAACTAGAACAAACTAAGAACATAATAATTAGAGACATAATGCAATTAGAACAAAGAATTAGAGAAAGATATGAATAATACCAATCTTTATTACCGAAGATCCGAATCCAGAGCGTAGTGCTCTACTTCTCTAATTGCTTTCTAATCAAACCTCTAAACTTGAAGGATTAGGGAGTAGCTAATTCTAATTCTCTATGGGAGAGAAGCTCTAAACCCTAACTTTGATGGCTACCTCTGAATAATGATTTCTTCTCCTCTCCTCCAGGGGCCAGGGGGTCTGGTTTTATAGTCCCCTCAAGTGAACGTGAGCCATTGGATCAAACCGACATAGATTGTATGGTTTAGATTGATCCTTTAGGTCGGTGGAGCGTTGTCCCGAAGCAGAGTCCTCATTGGACTCCTACCCTGGGCGGGCGCCCAAGGGGGGTGGGCGGCCGCCCTGCCCCCGAGCCCGAACGTGTTCTCCTTCGTTCCCGTGGCTTCTGGATCCTTCTAGATTGAGGAAAATTGCGCGGCACGTAATTATCTCGTTGTAAACATGACATGTGGGCCTTCTCTCTATATTTTCTGATAACCCCCTGCAGAAATAGATAAACACCAAAGCTCGTGGAATTCTGTCAGATAAAACCCTAATTCTAGGTGTTTGTTTCATATTGATCCTTTTTCATGTTTATTTGATTATTAATTTTAGTACTTATGGACCGTCAACAAACTCCCCCAAGCTTACCCTTTGCTCGTACCTGAGCAAACAGCTAAACTCAGACGGATCAGGAGTTGCTTCGATGTTTTCTTTCCTGACAGGCACACATGCTTTTGCATAAAATTCTTCCAGATTAGAGTGAAGTGTTATGGAGTTTAGTACCTGCACTTAAGTCTTAAGTAATCGAAAGACAAAATAGTTTAAGTCAAGCACTATCCCTCCTGTCTATACTTCACCTTTGTTCTAGAGTTTTTTATAAGTTTTCAAAATAAAACTCAGAGTTCCCAGCAATGATTCTCTCAAGTCTCTCTATATGTGGTATTTGTGGATCCTTACCATAATGTCACTTACCTATAGCTAATGGAATGTTTAAGTGGAGCTCATAGGAGTGAAAAACAGCTCATACATATGTTGTCTAATCGAGCCATGGATCCAAAGAAACTCAGCATATAATTAAATCAAGATGTGCATGTGTGGTGGAGTAAATGATAGTGATGGTGAAAATGTATAAGTGTTAATAAAACTTAGTTCTCATTGCTCCTCATATTGCTATCTCTCCTCTTCTTTGATCTTTGCTTTTGGAAAACATGGGCTATCTTTTCTTTTCTTTTTTTTCAGGTGGGTAGTAGATACCCCTAATTCTACTGTCGGACACTTGTCCATTTTTTTCCGCTCAAGTGGGCATCTTTGTACCCCTAATTCTACTTTGGACACTTGTCCATTTTTACCTCTCGTCTCACTCTTTTTCTTTCTTTATCGAGGTTCCGGGCACTTGCCTCTTCTTATTTCCTCGCATATTTTTGCATAACCCATGCCTCTTCTGCATTGAATCTTTTTAGAGAGAGAGAATAACAATATTCGGGACAGTGAGTGAAAATATTTTTTAGCAATTTTAATGATTGATGATGGATGCTGTGGTAGATGTGTGCAAGTGAATATCTTAATTTAACCACATGAAAAGCTCCTAAGGGTCTACACAGCTCGATCAAACTCAATGTGAATATAGTAAAAGATGTTATAGCAAATATGGCTGTGGTAGGTAGTTTTGTTATGCTAGGAACTCATCATGTGATTTGTAAGTTTTCAAAATAAATCTCCAGAGCTTAGTGTAGTAGAAACAGGATAAACAGTAGCTCAACTTTATATCATGCCTTTCTCTTACCTAGACTTTAGTTTTATGCTTCCCAAAGATAGTAATTTTAGTTTTAGTAATTCCTGGAAGATCTCTAATATAAAAGCTAGGTACTTGTAAGTAAGCAAACAGAGCAACTTGTTCATCATTTCCATCATGCATCTTTTTGGTCTTTATATTTTTCTAGAGATTAAACTTAGCAGGAAAATAAAGCACACTTATCTACACACTCTTTTTATTTTATTTTCATATTTATTAAAATGTAGGAAATTAAAGCAAGAAAATATTTATTTGGTTTTCTAAGTTTTTCCTTTTAAGATAAAATACTAAAATAGAAAAGAATAAATAAGAAGAGCAAATAAAAACTTACTTGATAAATTGGGAAGAACTCCCCCAAGCTGGATGTTGCTGTCGGTCTTACCCGATGTTCCAGAACTGCATCATAGTTGTGATGTTGTTGTTCATTGTTGTTGTATCTTGTCTCAGCTCTTCTACTGCAGCCGTATGGTCCTGGTTCTATTTTTGTTGTTCTTCCAGGAGTCTTCCATGTTCTGCTTGCGTGTTCTGGATGTCGAGGAGGGTGTTGTCGGTACGAGTGAAGAAGGCACCGGCCTCTTGATAATAGTCATTCGTGAAAGCGTAGGAGGCATCGGAGTATCGTCCTGCATCAAATTGGGGCGGAGGTCTGGATCCTGAAGCTCCATATGGATCAGTGGAGTACCTCCCCATATGGAAAGGCGGGTTTGTCCACTGGTGATCTTGGCTCTCCGGCCATGTCTCCTCTGTTGGCTCTTGTGGTTGCGCATGTCGAACCCATGGGTCTCGAAGGACTCGAGGGTTGTAATCGCAATAATGCAGGTGCGCTGCTTCTTCTGGTCCAGGGTCAGCTCCATACCAGGTGCGTTCTCGGTGAGTGGTTATCCTTTCAGATGCCACTCGCTGTGGAGTTCTCTGGCTCACTGGTGTTGCTGCAATCTCAATCAAAAAGTTTTGCACAACGTAGAGGCCAAGGTTCGGGTTAGGTAACCGAATCTTGCCTTTATCATCATATAGCATATACATTATATTTCCCTCTTTCTTTAACATCCGAGCCTGTCTAAATGTGTCATAGCCATGATAAATTCTTAATTCTTCTATGAAATCCAATGACGAGTTTTCTAGTAAGTGATGATTAGTGGCTAGACGAGTGATAAGTGAAGTACATCCTACTGGTCCCTGAAGACTAGGTATACTAAGCCAATGTGAAACTAATAGTGTAACAGGTGAAGTGGGTGTTTTACTAATAGCAGCATATAAAAGTTGTAAATCTCCTACTCTTACTTTCCTAATATCATCGCGATAGAAAAGATTGTACCCAAGCCATTTGTGAAACATCCTAAGAGTGGGGTGTTCCATGTCACTGGTTCGGGCTTGACTATAAAAATTATCTCTAGATATTTCTCTCCAAAACTGGTGTCTCTCAAAGTTAGGTAAATCGGAGTCAATGTTCAGGATGCATCTTGAAGAGAAACCAAGATGGTCGCTTAGCTCTCTCCAAGACAACATAATTTCCTGTTTGAACATCCGAAAAACAATTCCCCCCTTATAGTATTGTAAAGTGCAAAGAAATTCGAGGGTGAGAAGACGAGAACCCAGCTCAGTTATATTCCAAAAATTTATCCAACCTAACATCTGGAAAATTAAGTCAAATTCAGTGTCCATACCTGTTTCTTGTAGTAAGATTGGATTGATAGTAGGGGTGTGAATGAAATCTTTGTTCTTCAGTTGCTGATAGACTTCCTTCTCTCTTCGAGTCTTTAGTCCAAGGTCTCCTATCTTGAGAAGGACCTTAACTTGCTGACCTGATGAAGATGACGGGGCTTGTGTGGGTGTCGGGTCGATGCTCATCTCTGATGGTTGTGAGGAGTGTCGGGATGAACTCCTTGTACCAAGGTTCTTGATAGCCTTCCCTGCATTCTTCACCTTCTTAAACATCCTGTAAACAAAAGTTGGCAAAAACACAACTAGTGGAAAATGTGAGAGAAAATGTTAGTGGTCAGTTGTCCGGAGTGTCAGTAGTCTAGGGGTTAATCGTTCAAGACAAATTTCTATTTTGGTAGAGCTTCCCCTAAACAACTTTTACTTCCGCTTAGACAACGGGATCACTACTTGCTAGGTGATAATCACTCTCTCAAAAGAATTCCAACCTTCCCTTCCACTCTCCTCTTTCTCTCTACTCTCTTCTCTTCACTACAAGAACTCCTTCTCGGGAAACTGAGGCTTGTGTGGTTTTCTGGAGTGTTTGTGTGAAGAGAAGGGGAGCTGGAGGTGGCCTTTTATAGGAGGAAGAGGGAGCAGGGCGGGCGCCCTTGGTAGGTGGGCGGGCGCCCACTTGTGATGCCCATCCTGGGTGTGCCTCCTCCACTTGCTTCCTTGCTTTGATCTCACGCAGAATAATATTGTGTTGGTGGTGGTTGGACGGTGGAAAGATGTCAGGTGAGTGGAAACATATTGGTGGATGAAATTATGTGATGGGATGTATGTGAGGTGTGGTGTATGACATGTGGGACCCAAGGAGTGTGGGTCATGCTTCTAGAAGATTAATATAATTAAATATAATGCAGGAAAATCTATGAGAATTGAAAATTAAAATGATAATGGAAAATATTTTTTTGTGCCTCCACAATAATTAATAAATATGGGTTGTTACACACCATGAATATTATTTATATGGGGCTTTTGATTATTATAATAATGCTATGAATAAATGTGACTGATGCAAGAATTAATTATGCAAGAATTTAAACATGAGAAAATTAATAATGCGGATAAATACCGTTTTACCTCCTGGTGAGGGTTTGGGATTTTTAGGTCCCCCAAGCTGGACCTCCAAATCTTGTAATCTTCTGAGTTACCTTCCTCCGGAGATGGTGTCTCCAGTGGTTCTTCATGAACTTCCTTCACTGTAGAATCTCTCTCTGGTCTGGGTTTGAATGTGAAGTGTTCTTCTTGTCCGTTTATGTTGAACTTGATTTCTCCTTTTCCGACATCAATGTGGGCACTAGCAGTGCTCAGAAATGGCCTTCCAAGGATGATGGATACTTTTGAGTCAGGACTCATGTCCAGTACTACGAAGTCTACTGGCACAAGGAAATCTCTGATCTTGACTGGAATGTTCTCGGCGATGCCCAAGGGGTGTCGAACCGATTGATCCGCTAGTTGTAGACACATTGATGTTGGTTCTAAGGCTGCATGATCAAGCTTTTTGTAGACTGATGCTGGCATCACACTGACACTTGCTCCGAGATCACAAAGTTCATTGTTGAAGTGTTGGTTTCCGATCGAGCAATCAATAGTGGGACATCCAGGATCTTCCTTCTTCTTTGGTGGTTTATTGAGGATGGCCGCACTACATTCTTCTGTCAGCTTGATAACCTCAGTGGTGGGCAGTGGTCTGTTCTTGTTAAGAATATCTCTGATGTACTTTGCGTATGTAGGTACCTGTATGGCATCGAGCAGAGGTATGTTGACATATAATTTCTGAATGACCTCTACAAACTTACCAAACTGCTCATCCGACTGCAGTCCTCTGTTTCTTCTGGGAAATGGCAAATAGTTGGTGTCGTAAAAATCTTTCCTCATTTCTCCAGTTCTCGGTGGTTGGAGCAGATCTTCTGCTTCAACTGGGCTTTCCTCTTCTATCACTGCTGGTTGCACTGGTGCTGATGTTCTTTGTTTCTCTCTTGGGTATGGTGGATCTCTGGTAGCTTTGCCTCCTCTAGTAGTTATATTCTTTACCTGATCAAGGTTAGTAGCAACAGGCAGTGCAGCAGCTATCTTTATTAATTTAAGCTCTACCCTTTTATTAAGAGTGTTTTGCTCATCAAAGGCAGTTAGTAGAAAATCCATTTTATTGCATATATCTTTTAGAGATGATTCATTTGTATCTAGCCTTTGTTTAACTTCATCATTAATTTTGGTTTGTTGAGCAATTATCTCTTTTAATGAAAGTTGTTTGACAGTATTACCTGAATTCATACCTTTGCTATTGGGTTGACTTGAAGTTGGTTGATATTTGTATGCTGTCTCATTGGCCCTTTGATCTTCTTTGAACTTGGCCCTCTGGTCAATCCAATGGAGCAAATTTTCCATCTTAGTTGATAATGCATTTACTTCTTGTGGTATTTCTTCAGTTTGATGACATTGTTGAGCTTTATCTTGGAACCAGCTTTCGTTTTCTGCTATCTTATCCAAAAGTATCTCTGCTTTTCCAGTTGTAAGCTCCAAGAATGATCCTTTAGCAGATGCATCTAGGCACTCACGAGCCTTCTGGGTTAATCCATGGTAGAAGGTCTGCATAAGTAACCACGTGGCCATTCCATGGTGAGGACAATCTGATATGTATCCTTGAAAACGCTCCCATGCTTCTGAAATGGCTTCTGTCTTCTGTTGTTGGAAACTGACAATATTTCCTCTTAAGGCAGTTGTTTTGCCTATAGGGAAAAACTTTGATAGAAAGGCATCTGACAAGTTCGTCCAGTTGTTGATGTTATCTTGATGAGTGTAGAACCACTTCCTCGCTTTCCCTTCTAGTGAGAATGGAAAAAGGCGAAGCAGTATGACGTCTTTGTCAACTCCGTTGATGTGGATTGTGCTTCCAATCTCTAAGAAATTCTGCAGGTGTGCACTAGCATCTTCATGTGCCTTTCCACTGAATTGTATAGCTTGTACCAAATTGATGAGGCTTGACTTGAGCTCAAACTCAGGTATTCCTTCTTCTACTGCAAATCTTGGACCGGTTGGAATGTTGTCAAGACTTGGAGCAGAGAATTCTTGCAAGGTCTTTTGTGCCATAGCTTCAGCAATTGGTAGCTAGCTTCTTCTTCTCTTGATTGCTTTGGTTCTGATGATGAAGAGTTGAATGTACCCAAAGTCAATCCTGTTATACCCTGTATAAAAATATAAACATAGAAAAACAACAGGGTGAACCTGCCAAAGCAGAGGTGCCTTGTTATGATTTCTCACTTAGTAGCTGTTTTATGTAATTATTTCTCTATAGTCTAGTCTAAAATTTTATATGAATAACCCTGATTGATTCTCTGGCTTGCCTAAATATTACCCTTTTGTTCCCTTTTATGACTTATTCCTGAGACTCGTATAAATTCCTATAAGTTCCCCGGCAACGGCGCCAGAAATGCTTGTTGACACTAGCTAACACCACTTAGATACTAGGTTGTCATCCCTAGCATGGCGCTAGAGTGTACAAAGGTATTTATAAATGTAAAGGCTCTCTAGAAAATAATCTATTCTATCCGCAAGCGCACATATAAAACACCTCATTGTAGCATTTCACCAGGATAAGTATTCCAGGTATCGTTATTTATAATTTTGCTTAAGGGATCTCAAGAAAATGAAATTAAATCAAGGGGCAAAATCTATCAAGGCATAGACTAGAGATAAACTTGCAAGAACATGATTACTAATGAGAAACTCGTCACACAGTCACATACTTTAGCAGGGGGTAAACCATAAAGATAATGATAATGAATTATAAGTTCATGGGTAGATAACACAGCGATTAGAAAATAGACTACTCCTCATATATGTAGGTGATGTCGGATTAGCTAGAGAATGGATTCTAAGTTATCTACTAACTACTAAGTCATAATCTACTCTAGTTATCTACAAGATCATATATAGCATAAAAGACTCTTCATTCATGTATAAGGAACATTGATAAAGTAAATCAGAACATCGCATGACTTACTCCACAATACCGGTTCTGCCTGTCCTATCAACGGAGGGTGGACTATATAAGAATCAACGAAGCTGTCACTATCGCGAACTACCACACGACCCGGCCAATAGGATACATTTGGAGATAAATAACATCTAAGCACCACGCTCACATGTGATCTATCACCTAACTCCCTCGCGTCAAGAGCTAAGCGCTTTGCAAACTTATACATAAACTCATTATCAATTAGAACTATATCAAATATAGAACTAGAACAAACTAAGAACATAATAATTAGAGACATAATGCAATTAGAACAAAGAATTATAGAAAGATATGAATAATACCAATCTTTATTACCGAAGATCCGAATCCAGAGCGTAGTGCTCTACTTCTCTAATTGCTATCTAATCAAACCTCTAAACTTGAAGGATTAGGGAGTAGCTAATTCTAATTCTCTGTGGGAGAGAAGCTCTAAACCCTAACTTTGATGGCTACCTCTGAATAATGATTTCTTCTCCTCTCCTCCAGGGGCCAGGGGGTCTGGTTTTATAGTCCCCTCAAGTGAACGTGAGCCATTGGATCAAACCGACATAGATTGTATGGTTTAGATTGATCCTTTAGGTCGGTGGAGCGTTGTCCCGAAGCAGAGTCCTGATTGGACTCCTACCCTGGGCGGGCGCCCAAGGGGGGTGGGCGGCCGCCCTGCCCCCGAGCCCGAACGTGTTCTCCTTCGTTCTCGTGGCTTCTGGATCCTTCTAGATTGAGGAAAATTGCGCGGCACGTAATTATCTCGTTGTAAACATAACATGTGGGCATTCTCTCCATATTTTCTGATAACCCCCTGCAGAAATAGATAAACACCAAAGCTTGTGGAATTCTGTCAGATAAAACCCTAATTCTAGGTGTTTGTTTCATATTGATCCTTTTCATGTTTATTTGATTATTAATTTTAGTACTTAAGGACCGTCAACACCATCGCTCCTGGATAGTGAGCACTTGACATGAGCCCTGTCCTCGTAGTAAGGACTATGGAACACTTGGGTTATAATGATAAATGGTTTTATGAAAGCTATGATGAGGTACCATCATATCACTATACTTGCTTGTAATAGTGCAGGTGCAAACCTAGACAATAGATAATGATACTTTCAACTTGAGCAAATTAAAAGAAGAAAGATTTATGTAGGTTATGTTAATCGAATCTTGCGGTTATGCAAAAAGGTTGTCAGCTACCCCACTATATAGCCTTCATGATCCTTGAAGAGTCTTTATTTTGAGTTTATGACGGGTAAGTCTAGCTGAGTACATTCTCGTACTCAGGGTTCTACTCCCATGTTGTTTTGCAGATGGTCAAATGTACTATGGTTATTGCATCCTCTGCCTGTACCCAGCTATGGGTGAAGACTAGACCAAGGGCGATGGTCACTCCGTCTTTTCTTTTGCTGTTGTGGGAATGACCAAAACTATGGCACTGTATCAGACTAAGCATGTGTGTGTTATTTTCGAACTAAGAAGCTACCGCTATCTGTGAACATGGCTTGTAATAACTTTAAGCACTCCGATGTTTTCGATGAATGGTTTCGAGCTGGATGTAACTGTGAACGGTGACCGCTGAACTTATTACGATCTTGGCTGTATGTACGATATGTGGTTTGAAATCCTTCGAGATTTCATGGAATACCGGGATTATATGGGCTTAAGCTCGACGGTTTGACTATGCAAATGGTCGCTATTAGGCTTAATCTCTTATAATTTGGGCGGTTTCGTTACAGTGTCTACTCCGAGGTTGTATCTACGGGATCAAGTCTCCTAACCCGAGGCTTGCTCCTAAAAGGGATTCGAAGCTTTCTTGGCCATGCTGGTTTTTATCGCAGATTCATAAAAGATTTTTCATTCATTGCTAGACCACTTACTCTTTTGCTAGCCAAGGATGCTCCTTTCGAATTTAATGACGCATGTTTAACAACTTTTGAATTATTAAAGAATGCACTCGTCTCTGCACCAATCATTCAACCCTCTGATTGGTCGTTGCCTTTTGAAATTATGTGTGATGGTAGCGATTATGCTGTGGGGGCAGTTTTGGGACAAACTAAAGATAAGAAGCATCATGCAATTGCTTACGCCAGTAAAACTTTGACAGGAGCTCAACTTAATTATGCAACCACTGAAAAAGTGCTTCTGGCTGTTGTCTTTGCCATTGATAAATTTAGATCTTATTTAGTTGGAGCTAAAATAATTGTTTACACTGATCATGCTACACTTAAATATCTACTCACTAAAAAATATGCTAAACCTCGCCTAATTAGATGGATCTTGCTACTCCAAGAATTTGACCTAGAAATAAAGGATAAAAAGGGAGTACAAAATTCTATTGCTGATCACTTGTCTAGAATGCACTTTAAGAATCCACATGAAACACCCATTAATGATTCATTCCGGGACGACATGCTCTACGGAATCAACAGGTCTGACCCCTGGTATGCAGATATTGTTAATTTTATGGTTTCAGGGTATGTACCACTAGGAGCAAACAAGAAGAAGCATATTCAAGAAAGTCGTTCACACATATGGGATGAGCCATACCTCTTCCGAGTATGCTCTGATGGCTTGCTCACGATATGTGTGACCACTGAAGAATGATGGAAGATCATCAACAGATGTCATTCATCACCATACGGAGGTCATTATGTAGCATTCCATACACATTCAAAAATTTGGCAGTGTGGATTCTACTGGCCTACAATGTATGAAGACACGAAGCAATATATCAGAAGATGTGGGCCATGTCAAAGGCACAGAAACATAAATACAAGAGATGCCACGCCACTCACCAACAACCTTCAGATAGAGCTCTTTGATGTTTGAGGAATAGACTACATGGGTCCATTTCTGAAAGGTCCTAATATGGCTAGAGGGGGGTGAATAGCCTATTTAAAAAATCTACAAGGCACTAGAGCAAAGGATTAGTATAACAAAAGGCGATAAGCAATTTTGCTCTAGCTCTACAAGGATTGCAAGCCACCTGTCCAATAATTCTAGTTGCTATAATCTCTAGGCACAAGCAAAGTCTATGTCACTACTCTTTACAACTAGTTACAGCTAGCTAAAACTTGGAACTACTAGTTACAACTAAGTTGCAAGAAAGTAAAGAGGTAAGAGATAAATATACCGATGTGTAGGGGATGAATCAATCACAATGTATATCAAAATAATCACCGAGAGAATACCAATCACAATATTGACACCAATATTTTCTCCCGAGGTTCACGTGCTTGCCGGCACGCTAGTCCCCGTTGTGTCGACCAACACTTCGTGATCCGGCGGTTAATTGGGATTCCACCCCCAAGCTCACCACGAGCACCGCAAGGACCTACCACAAGTGAGGTAGCTCAATGACACGCACAATCCGCTAGAGTGGCTTTTGGCACTTCGCCGGGGAATAAGCCCAAGAACCCCTCACAAATATCACCTTGACTGGGGGCGGACACAATCACCAAATCCCCTCACCAATCAACAAATCCACAACCGTCTAGGTGACGGCAATCACCAAGAGTAATAGAAAATCCACAATCACAATAATCACCTAGTGCCACAAGAAAATGCAGTTTCAAATGCACCTAGGCTTTCCCTCAATCCTCTCTCAGATGAGCACCAAGCTATGAGAGGGAGAGGAGAGGGAGGAGATGCTCACGAGCTCACAGGATCAAACACGCAGGCCTCTCAAAAATCTCTCGAGGGAATAGCACTTGGGAGAGATGGGAGAGGGGAGCTCGAGTTCTCTGTTCTCTAGAAAGAAAGAAGTGAAGCCTTCTGTTCTGAATGCGCAAGAGACAGAGAGAGAGGAAGTGGAGCGCTCGGCCTAAGTTATTTGGCCAGCCAGCTCTCCCAACGGGCAACTACAGTACCGTTTACCACAATGGGCAGCAACACAGGCACTGAGTGGCCGTCTGAATTTTCTCAGCAACGAGCCCCATCAAATAAATGAGCAAGTGGGAAAGAGCTGCAACCCTGCAGTCCATGCGCCTGCACTCCTGCCACTTCTCCACTTCAAATGGGACGAGCTGCACAACAGAGCAAATTAGTTCCTCCTTGTACTTGAGTGGCCCACTCTAAGAAGAGCGAAGGTCAATGGTTGCCTCCTTTTATCAAGGTGTGTTCACACTTGCATGCAGCCATGCAAATCACCTCTCTCTCTTTCTCTCTCTCATTTAAAGTGGCAAGAGCTCCACCACATGCAACGAATGCAAACAAGGTCACTGCCATTTCCTTCTTACGCACGAGACAGATAGCAAGCAGCAGCTGTAAATACTTTCAACTGATTCCAATTAGCTGCAACTACTTCCAACTTCTTTTCTCCTGCTAGCTGTTTAAGTGTGCAGTGGTTTCAACTGGTTGCGGCTGGTCGTGACTGCTTCCAGCTTCCTGCAATTTCCTTCATTTGCTTGGTGTTGAGCTGTGCACTGATTTTAACTGGTTCCAACTGGTCGCAACTACTTCCAGCTTCTTGCAAAAACCTTCACTTGCTGTTAAAACTGTGCACTGCTTTTAACTGGTTCCAACTGGTCGCAACTACTTCCAGCTTTTTGCAAAAGCCTTCACTTGCTTGTTGTTAAAACTGTGCACTGCTTTTAACTGATTCTGACTGCTTCCAACTCGTTTCAGCAGCTTGTAGTTCTTCAGCAGTTCACCTTCTGTGAATTTTCAGCACCTTTTCAAGTAGCTAATTTTACCAAAATATTCCAAAAAAATGGACATTTAAATTAGCTTTTCACAAATATTTTTTCAGGGCTTTCTCATGCACCTCACCACGTCACTAAGCGCTAGGTATATGCAAATGAGAAATATATTTAGTGGCACTAGATAACCATTGCAATTAAAGATTTCCCCTCTTTATAGTACGGTTATCTATCCTAAATCCACTCACACCCATTAGGTGTCTTGAGTGGCAAAACAAAAAGGCCCTATTCAAAAATACCTTTGCCTTGAGCCCATTTTGTTTTTCTCTTTCTTCTTTTCCAAGTTGGAGCACTTGAATATCATCTTTTGGTCACCTCCATCACCATGACCATCATCTAGCTCCATCACTTGGTGTGTACCAACCTATCTTTATATTTCACTCATGACAAAGGTTAGTACACATAGGTTTCATCAATTATCCAAAACCAAACTAGGGCTTTCAATTTCCCCCATCAAAGAAGTGTGAGTTCATCTTGGTGGCAGTTGACTACGTCTCCAAGTGGGTAGAGGCACTACCTTGCAAGCACGCTGACAACATCAGTTCAAAGAGGATGTTTGAAGAAATCATATTTCCAAGATTTGGAGTCCCCAGAATAGTGATAAGTGATGGAGGAACACATTTCATCGACAAACGCTTCGAGCACTATCTATCATGACATGGAATTCATCACAATGTCGCTACCCCCTATCATCCTCAGACAAGTGGCCAAGCAGAGACTTCCAACAAGCAAATCAAGAACATTCTTCAGAAGACAGTAAATGAGATGGGAACGACATGGAAGGACAAGTTACTCGATGCACTCTGGACGTACTGGACAGCATACAAGACCCTAATTGGAATGTCTCCATACCAATTTGTGTATGGGAAGACTTGCCTCCTACCTGTTGAACTAGAGTTCAAAGCACACTAGGCCATAAGGAGATGAAATATGGACCTTGATGTTGCTGGAGATCATAGAAGAATGCAATTATCAGAATTGGAGGAATGACGAGAGGAAGCATATCACAATTCAAAGATCTAAAAAGAAAGAGTCAAAAGATGGCATGACAAGAGGATCAAGAAGGAGTTCTCACCCGGAGATAAGGTATTACTTTTTAATTCCAGGGTGAAGCTTTTCGGGTATGAAAAACTCTGGAGTAAATGGGAAGGGCCATACAAGATAAGCAATTCATCCTCCCACGGAGCTATCACACTCCAAAATGATGAAGGTACGTTATTCAAGGTAAATGGTCAACGTCTTAAATTAATTTAAGAACCCAATAAAGAATTAGAAGAAATAGACGTGATCCATTTTTACCTTCCGATGGAGAGTTAGATCCCGACCTTTTTAATCTGACATTTTTGGGCCATGTATTTATTTTTCGGGATAAATATGCATCTAGAAACACGCTCGAGCAAGCGGGCCCATAGAGGGGCCAGAGCCTGGGCGGTCGCCCAGTAGATGAGGGCGGGCGCCCTGCCCCTATGTCCCCTCGGCCCCGGTCTTTTCTGTTGCGATGATCTCGCCCATCTCTATCCAAAAAAGCCTACGGATGTGTTTTTACGCACGCATGGCGGCGGAAGTAACCCGTGGAAAACCATAGAGGCAATTTTTGGCCCCTATATAAACAGACCCCTGACGTCAGCTTCCAACACCAATTCATTCAATCATTCTTTCTTTCCTCAATTAGAGCTTGCTTAGTCCCTCACTGCTCCAATGGCCGATAAGTTCTACGATGATTGGGAAGTCATTCTCTACGACCTCAACAAGAAGCCCAAGGAAGACCCCGATACCTACGCTCTCGTCTCGGCCAACACAGATCGATAGCTAGCAGCCATGCCATCTCGCCAGCGTAGCTCCACCCAATCCTTCTATGCCCAACCAGTTCTCACCGCGCCGCCGCAGCCCCTACTTCTTAAGGGGCCGTCAGCCAAGCAAGAGGCCATCGTCAAGGTGCCAGCCGGCACGAGGATCCTACCGCCCAGACCCAATGAGCGGGTTATAGGAGTCAAGACCAACCGGAGCAGCGAGATCAGCAGCGTCCGCTACACCATGAAGGAGGAGAGGCCCTACTTCGAAGGGGTTAGAGCACCGAAAGTTTGCTTCATCCCTCCAAAGGAAGCCCCAAAGCATGCCCTTAACTCCTTCGAGACGCCTCCTAAGCGCCGCAAGACTGTAGTAGATGTAGATAAGGAAGTCTGTAGGACAGACAAGCTTATTATGGAGCTTTAGTCCTCGGTTAACTCCCTTAATAGGCAGCTCTCTAACCTGAACACCATTGTCTCGGTCTTAGACGTGACATTTCTAGTGCTACTAATAAGATCAGGGAGTTAGAGCGCCGCTGAGTTGTCTAGATTAGACCTTGAGGCAGTGTATCTTAGTTATTCATCATTAGATTCGATTAGATTCGATTAGATTCGATTAGATTCGGTTTAGATTCAGTTCATTATTCATTAGTCGGTTGTAATAAATGCCTCAAGATAAACCAAGATTATTATTATGCCTCGTATGTCTCCACTTTATTTTTATGCAAGAAAGCAGGAAACAAGTATGGGAGAGATCCCCCGACATACCAAATGCACTTCGACCGCACCACTCCACGATTCAGGTACATACTCTGCACGCTCGATTTACACACATACATGTCGGTTCGTGTAGAATATTGTATCTAACATGATAAAAATATATTTCTAATCATGATCAATCTCACTCTGTGATATTTCCTGAAAACATGCAATTATTGAAAAAAATCATTTTTAAAACCCTGTGATTACTCAATTCATAGTGGAATGTGAGATGGTAGAGTATGAGTACCTTATTCTTAATATCTTTGTCGCTTGGAGAATTTATTTCAAAAAAAATAATATAGCTACCATCCTCAATATTTTATATGCCTGCTAAAACCAAAAATATTAATTATGATAATAAAAGCTATCTGCTTTGTATTGAGTTTGTTCGAAACGAGTTAGACCCTTGTTGAGAGATTTATCATGCTCCTAAGATCAAGATATTTTTATTCAGAAAGATTCACTCTTCCGAAGTATTATTGCATTAGAGGCATGGGCTATGCAAAAATATGAATTTCGAGGAAATAAAAAGGGGCAAGTGCTCGACAACCTCGCAGAAAAAATAGACAAGTGTCCGGCAGTAGAATTAGGGGTACTCCGGTATCCACCTGAAAAAAATGAGATGATAAAAATATGGTAAAAAAGAAAATGATAGCCCATGGTCCCTCCAATAAGCAATATGCCAGTAAGAGTTGACAAGTTTTTAATTTTTTCAAAGTCTTTGATCTAAGATTATGACATTCCTCTCCTCGGATCCTGTTTTGACCAAGAAATAAATACAGGGTAAGTATGCTTAAGAATTTCTGCAAATTAAAACAACCTCAGTGAGATATATAAAAGATAATGAGTGATCTAAGAGCACCTATGAGGATAAAGGTATGCTAAGTTTTCTTTTCAAAAATATACAAAAAAACTCCAAGTGACAGGGTTCAGAAGAAAAAAGGATCTCTACTTTGACCATATATTTCCCTGATTACAATACATAGTGGATATTTTTACTACACCCTACAGGTATGAAAAGAATGCTTTACAATGTTTTGACCCTAGATGTTTTTCTGAACCATCCTTTTCTCGAGGACGAGTAAAAGCCTAAGTATGGGGGTGTTTGTTGACGGTTCTTAAGTATCAATTTTAATCATCAAATAAATAAGGAAAAGGACCTATATGCAAGCAATACCTAGAATTAGGGTTTGATCTGACAGAATTCCATGAGTTTTGCTGTTTATCTATTTCTGCTGGGGGTTATCAAGAAATATGGAGGAAAGGTCCACACGTCGGGTTGACATAGAGATATTAACTTATGGGCCAATTTTCCTCAGTCTAGAAGAGTCCAGAAGCAACACGAGCGAGCGGGAGGCCGAGCGGGCCCACAAGCAGGGCGCCCGCCATACCCCCATGGGCGCCCGCCCTGGCCAGACAGCCAATCAGGCTCCATAACGCGGATTTTGATCCACCGCCTCTAAGGATTAAGGAAAACTGTTCAATTAAGCTCGGTTTGATCCGACGGCCTAGATTCACTTGAGGGGGCTATATAAGCCGGACCCCTGGCCCCTGGAGGAGGGCAATCCCCATTATTCATTAGCATATTTTCTAGAGAGGATTCAGAGAGAGGTTCCTTAGGGTTCCAACCTCATAGGGCTTAGCAACCAATGTGAGATTAGACTTAGTTCTTCTAGATTGAGAGAGATAGAGTGGAGGTGTAGATCGTAGGAAGCCCGGCCTGTCGGTGTCTACTCCAAGGTTGTACCTGCGGGATCAAGTCTCCTAACCAGAGGCTTGCTCCTAGGATTCTTCACTATTTCGACTTCTAAATTCTAATAAGTTCTTTGTTTTATTGTTCTTTGGTTTATGAGTTTACTTTAATCTCTTCGCGTAGAGTTTAGAGTAATCATCGCTAGCGTAAACGTGGTGTTTGGGCAAGGATACTCATAGATATCCCTTGTCTAGCTGGACCGTGGTAGTAGCGACGAACGTGACATTTCCGTAGCTACCTTTGTAGCCCATAATCCCGTTAGCAGGATCGATAGAGTTTATAGGTGCGGGTCGAACATCCTGTGTGGTGTCTAGATTCCGTAAGCCTCCCCAATAGAGCAGTAAATCATCCTTACCAAGGTTAGAACGAGGGTACAGTTGTAGTCTTCTCTATACATCGCTCACATCAAATCATAGTGGTTATAGCCTAAAGGTTAGTAGTAATAGATTTGGTTAGTCAGATGCACGCTTTCTCCTGGTGGTAAAAATATAAATACGATACTCTGGATAACCTCCTGGGTGAAGTGCTCACCGATATCCGTGCGCTTGCGGATCATTTCCTAATTGCGTTACCAAATATCAACAACCATAGTGTCGCTTACTCCTCAATAGTAAGAAAAGTCTTACCAAAGCCATATATATCCATACCATGTTCAAAACCCCTTCTGTATACTTGCTACTTGTACTTGTGTTGAGTCTGGTCAAATCTTGTTGACCCTAGTTGAGAATTATGTCATAGTCCCAAGATCAAGATCACGTACACACCACATATACACATGCTATTTCTATACTAGAAGTACGCAAAAACATGTCATCCATCTCCACCACATAAATGCTCCATATTTTAAGGTTTTAGAATATCTCTCTAAGCATTGCTTTGTAGATGTGACACAAAGGCTATGCAAAAAAAAAGTGGACACATCTAGGTCCATTGCTTTTAAAAAAAGCTAGCCATGTCTCACATAAAATAAAATAGAGAGAGATCTTATCAATCTAGTCCATCATTTTCCACACACTTGCACATCTTTATCTAAGATTACGACATTCTTCTCCTTGGATCCTTGTTTTGACTTTACAATAGATGCAATGCAAGTATGCTAAATTGTTTATCCCTACCTGAGCCCCACATAAGCCTATAGATGTAGGATGAAACAAAAGAAGGCAATCCTATGCTATGCCTTGGTGAGGAATCATATACTTACTGAGTGACTTGAGAGTGCTATTTGAGGAGCAAGAATGAACTATGTGCTCTCTTTTAAAACCATTGTCAAAAACTCTAAGTACAATGGATAAGAAAATGGGAAGATGACTTTGCCTTGGGAACTTTTCCATTTTTCAACATCTGAAGGATATATGCTAGACAGTACCACATAACCCACCTATATGAGATGTGTCATGAATGAAACTTAGTTGTTGCTAATACGTTGAAAATGTCATAATCATATTTTATCGTTCTCTCTAACCTTTGCTCGCGGATGAGCAAAGACTTAAGTGTGGGGGATCTTGTTGATGGTAGATATGACCTTGTTTTCAACCAACATAACCGTCAACCAAACACTCATTATGGGAAAGAAACAACCAAACAAGTAGTGATATAGGTACAAATAACCTGGTTCCACATGTACATATCATTATTTAGTTGAAGGTACTAGAACAAGTACTTTTCAGGGTCTAGAAGCCTAAAAGGGAAGAAGTAGCAACAATCAAGAAATACAAGTTGACTACATAAACATCAGTTCCATGAAAGCAAGGAGCAATGTGCAAAGGCTAGCATACCGGGGCCACAAAGAGGGGGTTGCCTGACCCCTATCCTATGGGCCCAGACCATAGCCGGTAGTATCCATGTGAAGTACTTCAAGCTCAATCTCCACCCATAGATCACAAGTATGCTTGAAATCAATGTTGAAAAATTAATGCACATGGATCCATGGTCCCACAACAAAGGATCCGACTTGAGGGAGTTAACTGCTAATTATAATAATGCTCTCAATCAGCCACCCTTGAGGGAGTTAATTGCTAATCAATCTAAGGTAATGATAAAGTATTAGAAAACATTTATACTAGAATCGATATCTTTGCCACTGGCACCAAGAATCAACATAGTTTTAATAAGATGGTAGAGTCACATATATCTTAGTTGGCAGCTAATATTCCACCGGTCCACAAAGGTAAGATTCTAGGGCAATTGGAGGATTTAAAAATTGCAAACTTGGTAGACATATTTCATACAGGATGGTACCACCAGGATCAGCCGTCAAGAAGATGGAAGGATGAGTCCTTGCTAGTAAAGAAAGTTAATCCAAGGAGACCAGTTATTCTAATAGCAATCGTACCACATACCATTGAGGAGGCACTCTGTGACTATGGTGTAAGTGTCAACATCATGCCAAAGGTAATTTATGAGAAAATTCATGGAGATCTATTGTTGTACATAACCATGTGCTTGCAGCTTATAGACTAGACATTGTGCTACCCAAAGGGCATTCTTGAGAATGTATGTGTGAGAGTTGGACAATCCTATGTACTTGTCGACTTCTTGGTGGTTGAGATAGGTGGCGATGAGAAGACACCTATCATTTTGGGACAACCCTTATTGAGCACAGCAAGGGCCATCATCTACATCGAGAGCACCAAAATCTGTTTCAACATCAATGACAACAAGGAGAGATTCACTTTCAAGGGTAAGAAGTTGCAATCTCCTACACACCCGCAGACACCATACATCTACAAGAACAAAGTTGTAAAGAAGAAGGAAAACAAGAATTAGAAGAAGAACAAGTAGCCACTAGAGGAGATGAGTGGAAGGTGTTTTCTTAGGCTCACAAAGATCAAGAATCTATGAAGGAGATAAGTGGAAGGTGTTTTCTTAGGCTCACAAGGATGTCAAGTATATCAAAGTATCCAAAGAGTCAGCCCAAGCCAGCTAAACACAATTTATAAATGTCCCCAAAGAATAGAACCGTTAGGCTCTAGAACCTGTCTCTATCAGGGTGCCGAACACGCCGATGATAGGCGCCGGACACAGCCCCAGCGTCCGACGGTCCCCTGACAGCATCGTTGGATCATTGCCACGTGTACTTAGTTAAACGTGACCTATTGATCTCCAACGGTCACTTAAACGTTGAAGCACTGAATTAAGAGGCGTCGGATGCGTTAGGTGCTACGTACCAGACGTGCCACCATTACACCTCACGCTACCCAGAGAGTTCAACAGCTGCTCGAGCCTCGAGGTGGGTCGAACGCATTTGACGGTGGTTCATCGGACACACCTCAGCGTGTGACGCTGACAACCTGAAACTTCGGTCATGATAGTTGCTGACGTCACAACTCAGCATACGCAGAAACAGTGTCAGACCAGCGCCCGATGCGAACATGTCGGATGCTCCGACGCTCTGATAAGAAGAGTGAGACTAAGTCACATTGCACTGGACGATAGGCTAGCGTCCGACACCTTCGCATCCAGTGTTTGATGAGTGTTTCTCAGTGAGGAACACTTCCACAACTTATTCAAAACTTTTCTATAGCGTAATAGAGAATATGCATTTTATTTTCTCAAAAGCGTTGAAAGAGGATCCCAAACCCCTCTTCACCTCTTCAACCCTTGCTCAAATATATTAACCACCAAGTATAACACCTTGTGCATGTGTGTTAGCATATTTTCAAATATTTTTAATGGTTAAGTTAGCACACTAAGTTCTAAATACATGAACATAAATAATAACACCTAATGGCATTCGATAGACCGTTTAGTTAAAGAATTTTCCTCTTTATAGTATGACTATATATCCTAAACGTGATCATACCCTCTATAGTGTCTTGATTACCAAGACCAAAACTCTAAGCAATATCTTTGCCTTGAGCTCCACTATAACATAAAATAAGCACATTATAAAAATATATTCTATATATCTAAAGATACTACCTCCACTCACAAAAAGAATACAATTCTCCGATTTCAAAGAGTCAAAAAGTCCAAACTTTGACTATATATATATATACAAATATTGATGATATAAAATAAATATCATTAGATTATTTCTAGAATATATTTCTAAAATAAATATATTTAGAGACATAAGTGCTAATACTATTTACTATATAGTTGGTCAAGCTTGCACTCGATTGACTACATGAATCCTATAATTGTATCCTATTATGGACGGAGGAATAACTAATTTGATGTCATAAATTTTGATACTTTAAAAGGCTATTTATCCAGAAAATTAGAGAGTATTTATTATCTAAACTTATTATATAGCTATTCTATCATCTTTCTTCGTTAATGGTATTTTAATTTATCCATAAAAATTATTCTAGGCATCATGTTAGGACTGGGGCCCTAGAGTGGCACAAACAGCACAGCTTCCCATCGCATCGTGGCCACACACCCCAACGCCTCGTCCCCACACCACACCACACCAGAGACCAGACCCCATCATTCTGAGATAGACAAACAAATCACCCCGTCGTCTTGTTTAGCTCCAAAAAATTTTACAAAATAAACACTATAAAATTTTTATTTATATTTAACAAATATTGTTTAATTATAGATTAATAGATTTAAAAAATTCATTTTGTAAATTATAAATAAACTATAAATTAGCTATTATTTATATTAATATTTAATACATCATACATGTATCGTAAGATTTTGTGTGACGAAGAATCTAAAATATTTTGTAGTTTTCTTTTAAAATTAAACGAAGCCCGTCCATAGTCGTCACTTGGATGTACGGTATGTGTGCAAGATACTCCCTCACACACTCCCAGGCACACGTTTCCCCATACGTCCACACCATCCAGTCCAGTCAAGTCCCAGCACCATTTTCATACAGTGGCCTTGTTTAGTTAAAAAAAATTGTTTAGATCCAAAAATTTTTTGGATTTTGATACTGTAGCATTTTCGTTTTTATTTGACAAACATTGTCCAATCATGGAGTAACTAGGTTTAAAAGATTCGTCTCGCAATTTACAGACAAACTGTGTAATTAGTTTTTATTTTTATCTATATTTAATGCTCTATGCATGTGCCGCAAGATTCGATGTGATGGGGAATCTTGTAAAGTTTTGGGTTTTTGGGTGTATCTAAACAATAAGAATAGTACCACTTTGTTTGTATTTGACAAATATTATCAAATTATATACTAACTAGACTTAAAAGATTTATCTCGTTAATTCCGACCAAACTATGCAATTAGTTTTTATTTTCGTCTATATTTAATACTTCATGCATGCGTCCAAAGATTTGATGTGACAGGGAATCTGAAAAGTTTTGCAAATTTTTTTTGAACTAAACAAAGCCTTAGATATGATAATTTTTGGATTTCGGGCACTTTCGTTTGTTTGTAACAAATATTATCTAATTATAAACTAACTACAATAAAAAGATTCGTCTTGTGATTTACAGCTAAAATGTGTAATTAGTTTTTGTTTTCGTCTATATTTAATACTTAATGCATGCGTCTAAAGATTTAATATGACGAGGAATCTGAAAAATTTTGCAAAACTTTTTGGGAACTAAACAAGGCCTTAATGCTTCATGCATGTGCTGTAAGATTCGATGTGACAGAGAATCTTGAAAACTTTTTGGTTTTTGGGTGAACTAACAAGACCCTTGTTCAGGTCCTGTTTAAGTTCACCCAAAAAGAAAAACCTTTTCAAGATTTATCGTTACATCAAATCTTACGGTATATATATATATATACTCTCTCCGTCCCCAAATACTGCTATTTCTAGCAGATTTCAGACAAATTAGTGTGGCAAACAAAAGACCATTCTACCCTCGATTAATTTGGGTTCCACCATTTAATCATGCACGTTAAGCCATGGTTCTCTGGTTCCAACGAGCTGTATTTAATGCCAACTAAACAGACTTAGGAGATGTTTGGTTGCTAGCCACAATTTACCACAACTAACTTTAGGCAAGTGTGGCAAGCCACAAAAAGTGTGGCCAGCAAATTGGTTGCCACACTTTGCCATGCCTAAAAAAATCTTGCCCACACTTTTAACTCTATGACATGTGGAGCCCAAAATAATCATGCCTAAATTTAGTTGTCAACCAAACACTTGTCAACTTGGTCGAACTTGCCTAAGTTAAAGTGTGGCAAACTGTGGCTAGCAACCAAACAACCCATTAAACGATTACCATGCGCCAAAGTACTACTCCCTAGAAGAAAATTAAATGGGCTGGTGGACCACGAAAGTTTCGAAGAGAAATTAAATGGGCTAGTGGACTGAGTATGCTAGTAGAAATAGCAGTATTTGTGGACAAAATTTTCTCCTAGAAATAGCAATATTTAGGGACGGAGGGAGTAAAAACAAAAATTAATTGCAATGTTTGCCTAGTTACTCCTTGATTAGAAAATGTTATCAAATAAAAATAAAAGTGATATAGTGTCAAAATCAAAAAAAAATTGGGATCTAAACAAGGCTCAGTTCCTAAAATTTTCTGTCACATCGAATCTTTAGACGCATGCATGAAGCATTAAATATAGATAAAACCAAAATCTAATTGCATAGTTTGGTTGTAATTTAAGAGACAAATTTTCTGAGCCTAGTTAGTCTATGATTGGATAAAATTTATCAAATACAAACGAAAATACTACAGTAACCAGAACCAAAATTTGCAAAATTTTTCAAACTCCTGTCACATCGAATCTTTAGACGCATGCATGGAGCCTTAAATATAGATAAAAATAAAAACTAATTACACAGTTCACCTATAATTTGCGAGATGATTCTTTTGAACCTAGTTAGTCCATGATTAGACTATATTTATCAAATACAAACAAAAATACTATAGTGTCTATTTTGTTAAAAAATTGAAACTAAACAAGGCCAGTTGTAATGTTTTTTGCAATATACATACAATACCATTTTTTTATATTTGACAAATATTATCTAATCATGGACTAACTAGTTTCAAAAGATTCGTCTTACAAATTACAAGCAAACTATGTAATTAGTTATTTTTTAATTAATATTTAATGCTCCATATATGTGTCGTAAGATTCGATGTGACGAGGAATATAAAAAATTTTGCAAAATTTCTTGGGAACTAAGGCCTTGTTCAGTTTCCAAAATTTTTGCAAGATTCCTTGTCACATCGAATCTTAGGACGCATGCATGAAACACTAAATATAGATAAAAATAAAATATAATTGCATAGTTTGTCTGTAATTTACGAGACAAATTTTTAGTGCCTAGTTAGTTTATGATTAAATAAAATTTGTTAAATACAAACTATAATGCTACAATAGCTAAAACTAAATTTTTTTCATGAACTGAACAAGGCCTAGGCCCCGTGTTTGGTTCCTCCTGATTTTTGAACGGCCATCATATCAAATATTTGGAGTTTTGGATACATATATGAAGTACTAAATATATACTTACAAAACTAAAAACATAACTAAAGAATAATTTATAAGATGAATCTTCTAAGTCTAATTAATTCATGATTCGACACTAATTATCAAATAAAACGAAATATTAAATTTTAACATCTCCAACCAAACACCACATAAGTCTTATTTAGATTGAGGCCTTCTTTAGTTTACTCCAAAACCTAAAAACTTTTCAAAATTTCTTTGTCATATCGAATCTTGCAACAAATATACACAGTTTGCCTGTAATTTGCGAGACGAATCTTTTAAGTCTAGTTAGTCTATTATTGGATAATAATTACCAAATAAAAACGAAAATTCTAGAGTATCCAAAAAAAATTTACACCTCCACAACTAAACAAGATCTAAAAAAACTTTTTAAATTTAGGTATTGTGGCACTTTTGTTTATATTTGACAATTCTTTAACCATGGACTAACAAGGCTCAAACGATTTATGTTGTAAATTACATATAAATTATACAATTAATTAATCTTTATCTATATTTAATACTCTCTTTATATATATATATCATAAGAATAGTTATGGAAAATCTCAAAAAGTTTTTGGAAAGGCCTTGTTTTGTTTAGTTCGCAAAAAAATTCAAGATTCTCCGTCACATTGAATCTTTGGTTGTATACATAGAGCATTAAATATAGACGAAAATAAAAACTATTTGCACAGTTTATCTGTAATTTGTGAGATGAATTTTTTGAGTCTAGTTACTCCGTGATTGGACAATGTTTGTTAAATAAAAACAAAAGTGCTACATGTCACACCCAAATTTAAGGATAAATTTGAGTACAATAAACTTCATGTGCGTCCCAGGAATAGTCGCGCACACAAGTCGACAAATTACAGAAGTATCATCACAAGTGTCTTACATAACGTTTATTACAACACGAACATCAAAGTCTAGCAACAAGCGGAAATAAAACTATCTAGCTATAGCTTGGTAGTTCCAACACAGGAACGACCGACTGGTGGATCGCCAACCTAGAAGTCCTTCGGGAATTCCTCATAGAAGCTGTCATCTGTTACCCATCCGAGATTTTTGTCCAAAAAAATATAGAAACAAGCGTGAGTACATCTCATACTCTGCAAGCATAACACATGATTTTATGTGGCTCAAAAAGTCAGACACTGGCTACAACAGTTTACCATTTTAATTGGTCAATGTTTTAATCATATTTAATTATAAATTGTGCTTAAATCCCAATTAACCCACATGAGTACATGATAATAACACCGTTAACCTTCACGGCTAACACCATCACCATCACGGTTAAACCACATTAATCATCACGATCAATGCGTCATATTTTCGTAAGTCATTCCTCCATAACCATCCACACCCAACTATTCCGTAAGGGTCCAAGGCCGCTCATGTCCAAGAGCACGGCTAGTATACCAGTTTGATCAAACTCTACGCAGAGGTGTGCACTTTTCCCGTAAGTCGTGTTACCCATATGCCCGAAATTTGCAAGACCCACTAACACTGCCAAGGTGAGCGGGCAAGGAACACTATAAAGCCTTCCATAGGCCTCGTCTAACCAGTTACGGCCGCGAGGTTCCCTCGGCAGGCAGATATAGAGGACCCCCTTTCCTATGGCACATTTCCATCACGGCTATACACATAGGAACAGAAGCAGTTCTATACCCAAAGTGGCAAGCCCCTCTTGCGCCCTTTCGGATAACCTCTAACCAACTAGATGAGATCCTACTACTGAGCTAAAGTTAGAGCCATATAACCATCACGGTTGCACTGTATGTCCCGGATAGTCGCTTACACAGAAGTCCTTACAGAGGGTCTAGGTCAACCTGACCGAAGTCAATTGCATCATAGCCCTTTTCCCATCTTTTTTCATCATATTTAATAAAGTCAGAAGGACAGTGAAGTCTCAATTAATTAGAGCACTAGCAAAGCTACCCATATGCAATCTACCCATAGGTGTCATAAATATATAGTTAGATAGCTAGAATGTCCTTAGGGTTATCATAATTAGACACATGCAGATGCGTAATTAATTAAGTGAGTAGGTGTACAAGGGAAACCCATGTTATACTTGCCTTCGGTGAAGGGAAGCTGCTGCTGGTCCTGCTGCTCCTCGGAGTAAAACGGATCGCCTACGGACACGTCACCGTCTGCGCTCGATCAACACCACACAACAACACGCATCCAGGTTCAATCATACAAGCAAACAATCCTTTAATTAGAACAGTACACCAACAGATCAAAAACAAAATAAAATATTCCTATGTTTTGCTACGATCATATAGATACGAAGATCACGAAAATCGTAACTAAAACGATCAAGTTACGAATTTACGGCGATTTCCTATAGCCAATTAATTAATTAAACCTAACCCTAAAAATAAAAAGTTACAAACTGCAGTAACAGTGGTACTAACATGTAGAGAATTTAATTACGAATCTAACGCAATTTGAACGGGTCAAATCGGAGCTAAACGAATATTTTATGGCCCAAACAAACTCAGTGGCAAAACTGTAAATTTCTGAAAGCGTAATTTGACCTAAACCGACGGAGTTTACGCTTTCTAATCAGCAAGACGTAATCTACGAAATACGCTAAGGACTGCGGGTTGGTTTGAGGGAAACATAGGGTTTCTTTAGCAAATCTGCCCCCAAGGGGTACGGAGCGCGCTCGGCCGCTGGATTCAAGATGGATGCGCGAGATTAGAAGAAGAAAATAGAGGCAGGGAGGAGGTGGCGCGCCGGTCGGAGGGGAGGAAGGAGACGGCGGGGCTCCATAGCCGCAGCGAGCAAGGTCGCCGGAGTCGGTGGCTACGGCGCTACGGAGCACCAAAACCCAAACCGAAAACTCTAAGAGAAAGAGGAGAGTGAGGGGAGTTCGTTTCTGTCCTTTGCGTGGTCGGGGAAGGGCCCGAGTGGCCCGCGCCATGACCGGCGGCGATGAACTCCTCCGGTGAGAGCGGCCAGAGCGCTAGGAAGCTCCATTTTGCTCAGGAAATGGATGGGGAGAGAGCGGGGAGGGGAGGGGAAGCTCACTAGCGCGACGGAAACGGCGGAGACGGCTCGATTTCGGGATGGGCACGCGGAGGTCGCCGGAGGTTCACTGAGCTCGCGCGAGAGAGAAGAGATGGGGAAGGGGAAAAGAAATGGGAGGGGAAGGACGGTTCGGCGTGGCTCTGTCCACTTCAATCCGAGGCGCGGGGGGAGAAGAGGGGGAAAAACGTGGGAGCAGGGGGTGCCCTGCGGTTTCAGAGGCGAGAGTGAGAGGGGGAGCGGGCGGGCGGTTGGAGGAGATGAAGCTGACAGGCGAGCCCGGCCTGTCAGCGGGTGAGAGAGAGGGGAAGGGGAAGGAGGCCGGCTGGGCCTGGCCTAGGAAGGAGAAAGGGGGAGGTGCGGGCAACTGGGCCAAGCAGGTCGAAAAGAGAAGAGGGGGGAGGGGAAAAGAATTCCATTTTTTTTCTTTTTTTTTCAAATAAATTTTCAAGACATTTTCCAATTGTTTTTAAAACAATCATCACAATAAAATGCACCAGCATGTATGAAACAAAAATAATATTCTAAACTTATATTTAATTTAATTTCCCAAAATTTATTATTTTCCTATATTGAAATGCTCACAAATTAATTAATTAAACTCAATTCATCTATTTTAAAGAAATAAAATTTTGGGTGTTACACTACAGTAGCCAAAAACTAAATTTTTTGCGAACTAAACAAGGTCTTAGATGTGAAAACTTTTTGGATTTCGCTATTGTAACACTTTCGTTTGTTTGTGGCAAATATTGTCCAATCATAGACTAACTAGAGTCAAAAGATTCGTCACACGATTTATAGGTAAACTGTGTAATTAGTTTTTTATTTTTGTCTATATTTAGTGCTGCATACATGTGCGAATGTACCGTAAAATTTGATGTGACGAAGAATCTTAAATTTTTTTTGATTTTGGTGAGAACTAAACCAAAAAATTTTCAAGATTCCTTGTCACATCGAATCTTGCAGCACATACATGGAGCACTAAATATAGACAAAAATAAAAACTAATTGCACAGTTTACCTGTAAATCGCGAGATGAATCTTTTAAGCCTAATTACTTCATAATTGGACAATGTTTGTTAAATAAAAACGAAAGTGCTATAGTCCTAAAACCAAAAGATTTTCGGAACTAAGGCCTCATTTAGTTCTAAAAAATTTTGAAAAATATTATCTAGATTTAATATTCCATGCATACGTCTAAAATTATTTCGTTTGTATTTGACAAATATTGTCTAATCACGAACTAACTAGGCTTAAAAGATTTGTTTCGTCGATTCCGACCAAACTGTGCAATTAGGTTTTATTTTTATCTAGATTTAATATTTTATGCATACGTCTAAAAATTCGATGCGACAAAAAAATCTGAAAAATTTTGCAAATTTTTTTTTGACAACTAAACAAGTCGCCGTATTTTCATAGCTGCAGTAGCATGCTGCCACTGTGCCTGGGCGTGCGAAAACCTGTACTAGTACATGGTCAGACCACATAGCGTAGCTGCCGCTGCCTTTGCATCGCGAGGTCACTCGTGTCCCCTCGCCTCCGTCCCCTCCTAGCAGCAGCAGGCAGCAGCTGTGTGTGTGCCGGTCGCCAGTATTGAGGCCTTGTTTAGTTCCAAAAATTTTGCAAAATATGAATAGTACCACTTTCGTTTGTA
The DNA here is from genome assembly GCF_000003195.3 of Sorghum bicolor. Taxonomy (NCBI): domain Eukaryota; kingdom Viridiplantae; phylum Streptophyta; class Magnoliopsida; order Poales; family Poaceae; genus Sorghum; species Sorghum bicolor. Next base: position 14,442,042 of record NC_012872.2, read on the forward strand.
TTTGACAAATATTATCTAATCATGTACTAACTGGACTCAAAAGATTTGTCTCGTCAATTTCAACCAAACTGTGCAATTAGTTTTTATTTTCCTCTATATTTAATACTCCATGCATACGTTTAAAAATTTGATGTGACGGGAAATCTGAAAAATTTTGCAAAATTTTTCGGGAACTAAACAAGGCCTCAGGCTTTGTTTAGTTCGTAAAAATTTTTAAGATTCCCCATCACATCGAATCTTTGGTCGTATACATGGAGCATTAAATATAGACGAAAATAAAAACTAATTGTACAGTTTATCTGTAATTTGTGAGATGAATCTTTTGAGCCTAATTACTCCATAATTGGACAATGTTTGTCAAATAAAAACGAAATGCTACGGTATCAAAAACGAAAAATTTTGCGAACTAAATGAGGCCTTTAGTTCCGAAAATCTCACCGTGCTGGTGGTAGGGCGGGCGACCCGCCGCGACTGCAGAGAACCAACCTGGGACATGAGTTGAGAGGCCCTATCTTTTCATGTCCACGTCCATCGAGCGGCCGAGCCAGCGACCGATTGATTGATGTGTGATGCCTCACTAGCTGTGGCAAATCTCATCAGCAACAGAGACGGCTGGTGTGACACCTTGTGAAAACGCTCGCTCGCCGCTCCGTCTCTCTCCCTCCTCCCTCCATTCTTTCCTTTGCCGCTTGCTGCTGTCTCCCTCCTCGTCCTCATCAGTCTCCACCACCCTGCTTCCTTCTTTCTCCTCCTCAGAGAGAGAGAAAGAGAGAGAGAAACTACAAGGAACCGAGAGAGGTATGGAGCGGCGGAGGAAGGCAATGTGGCTGTACCCCAAGGTGGTCGGCTTCAACCCGCCGGAGAGGTGGGGCCACTCCGCCTGCTTCTTCGAAGGCGTCGTCTACGTCTTCGGGGTATGTTTCCTAATCATCATTCATCAACCGCCGCGGGTTCTGTTTCACTTCATCCTCTTGATCCCTCCTTGTCTTCTCCGACCATGTTTGTTTTCGCTCTGAATTCTTCCACAAATTTCGCATCTTTCTTTAATTTGATTGATCCTTGCTATCCTAGTAGAGCTATACTTATATATCGCCTATATAATATGGAAGCTTAATGCTCAGAGATGGTAGCTGCGAACTACTAGTTCATCAAGAAGACGCATGCTCTGACCCCGCCTCTCCCGGCTGAGGGGAGGGCAGATTCTTTGTTCTTTTGGAGAAAAAGTTGTATCTTTTCTGGTGTTCGTCCTCTTGGAGCTGTGTTTTGTCCCGTTGCTCCTCCCACTGATGAGTAGCAACAAGTGAACAAGCAAAATGTTGTGCAGCTTTCACCAAAAGTGAGGTCCATGCTTGCTGTAATATTCCTCCATAATGAAAAAGTAGCAGCGGTAGCAAAGCAAAAGTACCTTCGCCTTTCGTTGAATTATTACTGTCAACAGGTCCGTTTGTTTGTCACCACCCCACCACACCTGCAATCCAGTTTGCTGCTACATTAGAATCTTGAGGCCTTACATCACAACAACTTGTTAATTTGAACTGAGATTCAGTGGTTTAGCGCCAAACGTACTGCAGCAGGACAGGACTAGGACGAAGAGCGGATGCCAAAAAAAAAAAAGAAGAGCCTTTTCGCTCTTGTTTCTCTTTCCCCTGTCCGCTTGGGTTTGGGAGGGTTGCAGTTGGAGCAGCTAGGACCACTCCGTCCCGCGTTTAAGCTTCCCCCTGATTGGTATGCGCTGCCTGCTGCTATGATGGTCAGTGGTCACGCAAAGAGAAAATGCATCCATGTTTAAATGCCAGCAAGCAACACTGACACCCGGCTCCGCCTCGCACCTCACATCTTGGATCGGTGCCTACTTACTGCACCGACCCAGACGCCGTCCTCGACGATCCGATCCATGGAGGAACGAACTCGCCAGTACACGACACATGGTTCCACTTGCACAGTGATCTTGATCAGATCGAACGAACAATCATCCATTCATTCTGCAATCTGTTTCTTTCTTTGTTCATTCATGTCGTCACTTTTCTTTCTAAGGTGGTAGCTAGCGCTAGCAGTAACTGAGTACTGGTGATTCGTCGCTGTGTCGCCGGAGTTGTACTGTCTGTAATGCGATTAACTAATTCTTGGGTGATCCCTCCAGGGATGCTGCGGCGGCCTGCACTTCAGCGACGTGCTGACGCTCAACGTGGAGACCATGGCGTGGAGCTCCCTGGCCACGACGGGGCAGCGCCCGGGCACGCGGGACAGCCACGGCGCCGCGCTGGTGGGCCACCGGATGCTCGTCTTCGGGGGCACCAACGGCGGCAAGAAGGTGAACGACCTGCACGTGCTGGACCTACGCACCAGGGAGTGGACCCGCCCGCAGTGCAAGGGCGCGCCGCCGTCGCCGCGGGAGAGCCACACCGTCACCGTCGTCGGGGGCGACCGACTCGTCGTCTTCGGCGGGAGCGGGGAAGGGGAGGGCAACTACCTCAGCGACGTGCACGTGCTGGACGTGCCCACCATGACGTGGTCCACGCCGGAGGTCAAGGCGCCGCCCGCGCCCAGGGACAGCCACAGCGCCGTGGCCGTCGGCAGCAGGCTCTTCGTCTTCGGCGGGGACTGCGGCGACCGGTACCACGGCGAGGTGGACGTGCTCGACGTCGACACCATGACGTGGTCAAGGGTAAGCGCCATGTCCTTGTCATGTAGGGTGGCCCCTCAAATTTGACAGCTCTGCCAGATGCACATGTTTCCGGACCTTAGATTGATTGCCATTATCTTTCGCTCTCCATTCCAAATGTGATGCTGACTTGCTAGGTTACATCTCTCAGTCACAGAGTAACGAGTACTCATCTGTTGATGCTGACTGCCACGATGCATGTTTAACTTAGGCAACTGTGCGTCTTTCACCTTGAAAAAAGAAGGGACATTCAGCCGGCACAAGAAATTTCTCAACCAGAGGCCTTGTTTAGATGCAAAAATTTTTTAGATTTTGACACTGTAGCATTTTCGTTTCTATTTGACAAACATTGTCTAATCATAGAGTAACTAGGCTTAAAAGATTCGTCTCGTGATTTACAGGTAAACTATGCAATTAGTTATTTTTTTATTTATATTTAATACTTCATGCATATACCGCAAGATTCGATGTGACAGGGAATCTTGTAAAGTTTTGAGTTTTTTGGGTGTATCTAAACAAGGCCAGAGTATCATCGTGTGTTGCTAACTTAACTTCAATGATTATTCGCAGTTTCCGGTTAAGGGTGCGTCGCCTGGTGTCAGAGCAGGTCATGCAGCTATGAGTGTTGGTTCTAAGGTAAGCATCATCAGCTATTTGAAATAAAAAGGAACAACTTTTGCGAGGAAATGCGTTTACTGGATCCTGAACAAAGCTCGTCTATGTAGGTCTATATTATTGGAGGAGTTGGTGACAAGCAATACTACAGCGATGTCTGGGTTCTTGATGTCACAAACCGTTCGTGGAGTCAGCTTGAAGTATGCGGGCAGCAACCGCAGGGACGGTTTTCTCATACCGCAGTAGTCATGAATACTGACATTGCAGTCTATGGAGGGTAAGTTTGCAGGGACAAATTTTTGTTCCTAGTAGATTCGAGATTATCAAAACACAAAAATTATAGTTGGCTAACAATTTTGTATACCTTGGAAATTTTAAAGATGTGGTGAAGATGAACGTCCCCTGAATGAGCTTCTCATTCTGCAATTGGGTTCTGAGCATCCAAATGGCCGTTACAACATTTCAATGTGCAAGGTTCTTAGCAACCATTGGAGCCAAGAGAAGAGGAAATTTCTCAGATCAGAAACTGTAAGTAGCTTAATTTACCTTGAGTACTGTTGATCTTAATTTGTTACACAAACACCAGTATATATGACTCATCATAAGACAACATGGCAGAAAGATGCTAGTGTGAGCAATGGAAAAATGGTTCAGAAACCTCGAGAAGCAGAAATCGAGCAAAGAAATCCATTCCTGCGTGGCCTAGGTAAGTAGTGAATGAAAATAATGAAAAGAAAAAAAACAAGATTTCTATTTTGCCGATGCTATATTTGTGACACATGTATGCATTGCTACATTGTTGGTATCTCCAGAGAATGGCCGTGCGAAACGAAGGAAAACCGGTGAAGTTCGCCCAAATGAGCCTGAATCAGAGCAAGAGGAGCACTCACTGTCTCTCTCCCAGCATTCGTCGCCGTCACAGTCAGATCAAGAGCAGAATGGAGCTCACAAACTCTCAGCCTCTCCCAACACATCGATTTCAGCCCTGCAACCATTTGTTCGTCTCAAGGCTAATGGCACTCTGAGGGCTCCTGGACCCGGAGGCATTTCTTCAAGGCCTCTGAAGACGGACCAGTTTCTCCGCACCATCGCACCACAACATCGGCAGGAAGTGCAGTTCCTTTCCTCCGATCATAAGCCTCAGCCCCGACCTCCTGGCCCACCCCTTGTATGCCATTCTTCACACACTAATTCATTCATCAGGAACAATGTGCAGGTGTTGATCATGCTTCTTAATAGCCACTGCTTTGCATCTGCAGATTGGCGCCGAGGTTCATGGGACAGTCGATGGAGCTTTCGATTCTGGATACCTCATGACCGCCGTCGTGAATGGGCAGCTCTTCAGGGGCGTTCTATTTGCTCCTGTAAGCAAACCATCCAGAAACAAAACATAGATGATAACAGGGCTCCCTCCATACTCGGTGTGTTGTTGATGTTTCTTGCCTTTGGCTCTCCTCTCAGGGGCCTGGAGTCACAGCTCCGAGACCGACGGTGCATCACCAGATCCTGACGAGCTCAGCCGTGCCTCCCCAGCAACAACGGCCACTGCTGGCGCACGCCATCCCTGTCCACACCCGGCCGGTGCCGCAGGCAACCGGCTTCGTGCTGCCGGACTGTGCCCACCACGCGAGGCAAGGGTTCCCGGCAAAGGCCGTCAAGTCGGAGCCGGAGCGAGGCAGCAGCGACCTGCACGATGTTGTGCTCACGCTGGGAGGGCCTGGAGGGGGCAAGTGAGCCCCTCAGCCTCACGGAAGGCCTCAAGAACGGTCGTGGTCCTGGCCTACTACTGCTGTTTGCCTCTTCTCTTGGATTGCTCTGTAAATTAGATGTTCTGGTTGAGGGAAAAATAAGAGTAGTAGTTTTCTGTCATCTTTCCCGGGTGATTCTAGGGTTCCTTAACCTGTGACTTTACATATATGAATATAGTGTTAGCTTCATGCAGCTAGTTTTGTTTTCAGCAGTTGGTGTGACGTGTTAGTATTTTCTGATGACACTACACGAATCGGCTTCAGCCTCTTGGAAAGGAACACTTTGCTTGAATTTCATCGATATCCGTTTGACAAGTCAAATTGAAAGTCCGGTGCACCAACTTAATCTGAAAAGACAGGAAAAGCCACGAGCAAGGTCCGATGTCTGTCACAAAGGGGAAAAAAAAACGTGTTGTCTGTTAACTGATCAGTAATCCACACCAGTTGGATCGGACATAGGCTGACACCATACATGTGCTTACGCCCCTTATACCTACTTATCTAAAAGTGACAAGAAAACCCATAGCTTTGATGTGTATCTTATATACGATAATATAGTAACACGAGGAAATTTTGTGACATCATGACATACATAAGGCTGTCTCCAATAGGAGACCTATTTGGGAACCCAAACCCAAAATAGGTTTCCAACACAATACCTATAGCCTCCAACAGAGTACCCATACAGAAGACCTATTTTAGGTATCAGAAGAGGCATAACCCAAATTGGGTATCCTCTCTCCTCGAGACCTATTTGCAAAGAGTGTTGTCTTTTAGGTCTTGTTGTTGGAGAAGACTAAAAATAGGTATAGAACCTTTTACCTGTAGCGCTACCCAAAGGACAAATGGGTCTTGTATTTTAAGTGACCATTGTTGGAGATAGTCTAAGAACACAACAAATTTACACATCTCTTGTCTAACATGGAAGAGAAATAAAGACGCCAACCCTAAAAAAGATAGGGCAATTTAAATATTTACCCTCGGTTCCTCCTCACTTACCTCTCTTATAAGTACAATTAAAGATTTGCTCCAAGTATTTCTTCAGTCCTACAGATTTGCTCATTTTAGCTATGTGGCAGTCCAATTCATTATACCAGCTTAGATCGGCTACGGAAAAAGACCGCATTGCCCCTCCCTTATGTGTATCGTGCGCGGGCGCGTTCGAGGACGAACCGCGGCGCTGGGCCGCGACACAAGGCGCAACCAAGACTGGCGAGCGCGATTGGCGGCGGCGACCTCCGGCTACGCGCGACCGGCGATGGCCATCTTCGGCCTCCCTCCACATCCGTCTGCCCCGGCTCCAGTTGCCTGCGCCCCCTTCTCTCTCCCCGTCCGCCCTCGGCTCCAGGTGCCCGGCGACAAGAAGAAGAGGCCTGGGGGATAGTGGCCGGCGACAAGAAGAAGAGGCCCGAGGGACAGTGGCTAGGAAGCTGTTCCTGTTGTCGATTTGTGGTAGAACCGTAGAACTTCTCTTCGCCCCATTTCGCATATTCTCTGGTATTGGTATTATAACTTTCCTTTTTTTAGAATTGTTTACTCCTGGATGCATGAATTATGAGAGAGGGGCAATACGGTCTTTTTCCGTAGCCAAACCAAGCTGGCATGATGAGGAGGACTGCCACATAACTAAAATGGATAAATTTATAGGACTGAAGAGATACCTAGAGCAAGTCTTTAGTTACACTTGGCCAAGTGAGAAGGAGCCATCCGTAAGAGAGGCAAATGTGCATGCCGACCACAGTAGCGACACATGTGGGAGTACTGGGGGATGGTGCAGGTGTATGAGACAGGGTAACGAGGATTACAAACATGCAAAAGCAACGAAGATTGAAGCGCATGGTGCAATTATAGAAAAGCCTTCGAGCCACAAGTTATCCAAATAACGATGGAATAAACATGCAAAAGCTATTTGAAATTCCTTTGTATACAAGTAAAACTCTTCTCCACGCCTACAAAAAAAAAAAGAGGAAGTATATCCGCTGTAATGTATGGACATATTCATTAGTGTAATAAAATATAATTATATCCACAACAGATAAAAGAACATTCAACAAAGGTCAATTTGGATACACATGAGTACATGACTAGTTACTAGTTTGGGCTAAATATTAACTCAAATTAGCTAAGGACCGCTAGCTAGGTGATTACCGACTAGTTGTACACAACTAGCTAAGGACGGCTCCTGTTTGAATGCACTGCTGTTGTCTTGGGTAGGTCACATGATTGTCGGATCCTCAATGTCGACAGCATATATTAGTCTAGTATAAACTGACAACATGCAAAATTGTTTTACGAAAACCATTCCTCATCTTTCAAAACCCCGCATAGTCGTAAGGATGTTCATGATAGTATATTTGACAACAAATGGTCACATGACAAAAGATGACACAATATAACTACTGTAAGTAGACTAACACGTTCAGCAACCGTATGCCTGTACCACCAAAAGAAAAAATCTCGATTTCAGGTTTCACCATTTTCACGGTTTGACACGACACAAGCCTAGGCACACCAGTAGACAGCTTTGGACCACCGTCCTGAAGGCAATTATTTCCAGCACGAATGGCTGCTCTGTTCACAGAGACCTATCCACACTACACTTCTCGCGAGCGTGCACAGATCACTGTCAGGACATCAACCTGATGGCACACTGACCACAAGACAGAGAAAGAGAAGCGGTTCTGTAGTAGGATTCGTGCTGTAACAGCAATTTCATTGACAAGAAGAAAAGTAGAACAAAGGAGTATCTCAAAAAAGCCTAGCTAGATAAGACCTCACGTTGCACTTGCAAGAATCTTATTGTTCCCCACTGCTTTTTGCAAGGGCACCAAAAGCTGGAAGGGCACCAGCCCAGGCATGAGCCATCCTTTACATGGAACAACGAAAGAACTGATATGTTTCCAATGCAGACACCCAAACCGTTGATCTACATTTGATTTCTGATGCTCATGGAAGGGATCAACAGAATTAACCACTCAAGCAAATTGGAATGAAGATAAGTACGTATCTGGTATCTCATCGCTCGTCGCCCAACCTCTTGAGTAGCTTCCCAATGTCGTAGCAGATCTCAATCTTATCATTCTTTATCTGTTGACGGAGTGAACAGCTTTTCTTACCGGCTGCCAAGTATGTGCGCAAGAGGGACTCATATGCTTTCCCGTCAATACACCCTAGCATCCTCAGGCAGTTGCAGAACCTCTCGGCACTGTCAGCATCCTTGTGTTCTTCAAAATACTTCTGGAACTTGTAGATCCTGTCCTGATCGAGTTTCCCTGCTTTCTTGGGGAGTTTGGTCATGTTCTCTACCCAGTTGAGTGCTGAGTTCATGTCACCCTTGCCCATGTAGTGATCAAGAAACAACTCACATGTTTTGGAGTCAAACTCCACACCTTTTTCCTTGGCCTTCTCCCTCAACGTTTCTGCTTCTTCGCTCATGCCAAGCCTCAGATGGCCACGAATCATCATATTTGTCAGTCTTACATCATAGGTTTGATAATTAGATTCCCACTCCATATAAATCTGCTTCATGCGGTCAATATCATTGAGCTTGTAAAGAGCATGAAGCATGCCGAGGTAGCTTATGTTGGTTACCGTGGAGAATTTGGCCTTTATCACATCCCATACCCTATTGATCTCGCTCAAATTGCCTAGTGAAGCATATAGGCTCATAAGGAAATCAAAAGGTTGCCTGCCATCTTCAGCACCAATAAGCCCCTCGAGTTTCTTCAGAGCAGATTCTGCTTTTTCAACCTGTCCGGCATTTACATAGATAGAAGCAAGTGTGCTATATGCAGACCACCCAAGAGACACATCTTTTTCTACCATTTCTTTAAGAAGTTCTTCAATGGCATCTATCTTGTTCGATGCTGCATAGCTGGTCATCAAAATGCAGCATGTGAGGCTATCTGGTTTAATATTCTTCACTTTCATCTCCTCAAAGAGACTATCAACCTTCCTATGCTGGTCTAACTTCATGTAAAGGGACATCAGATTATTGATGGGTAGTGTGCCGGACCAGAAGCCAAGTTCATCCATCTGGCGGTAGAGATATGTTGCTTTCTCTTCCATTTTTGCTGAGCAATAACAACTAAGAAGGGCACCATAAGTTCGATGGTTCTTGGCTGGATCAGGGAGGTTAGCAAAATAATTCTCAGCTGCCTCAAGGCCACGCACTTTATAGATGAGATCCAGACGTATTGCATGGTTAGTGATTGACATGTTCATACCCCTTGCATTGACCATCCAATCCATCACCTGCATGAAAACGATGGCACATTATAGATCAAGTAATACCAACCATAACTTAAGCATCAATAGTAGATGTACAAAGAAGAGCAATTGCATATTTGCTACTACTCTGACTCTCTAACTTGAACTGACACTCACTGTTATCGAATTATCTGATGAATCCTAGTCTCTAAGGCACCGACCAAATGATTAGTTGTCAACCAGCTCAATTACTTGAGCCTAGTCGTCCTGCATATACCACGACTGATATGATATATAGTATATAGTACAAAGCAAGCTGCAATAGTACAAAAACACCAGAACAGTAGATTCTTGAGAGATTTAATAGCTAGTAGAGCTAGAGCTGCTGCAGCAGTAGAGCAAGAGGCAAAGAGCAGCAACGGAGCTAGAAAAGGCAGGGTTGCGGATCAGAAATTAAAGTAGAGCAGATGTAGCAAGAAGATGGAGGACTGGAGGACAGAAGCTTCATCTTCAGGAAGGAAGAAGGGACCCAGTGGAAGAATCTGGTGGCGCTTGGCTGCTGCAGTGGTTGAGGGATGGGAACCTGTGGTGCTTGAGGAAGGGTGCTTGGCAGGAGCTGGTGGTGGCTTGAGGAAGGGATCCGGCGCAGGCAGCAAGGAAAGCGGACAGAGGCAACTGTGTGACAGCCAATGTTACAAAAGCCGTTAAGCGTTCTCTAGGCGGTTAAAGCCTAGGAGCACCTAAGCGAACCTAGTTGTTTGTATTATTCTATATACACACATATATGTTTAAAAAAGAAAAGAAAAATAGGAAATGAGTGGACCTCATTAAAGATAAAGGCCCATCAGACAGCCCAAAGCCCAAGTCTGAACTACTCCCACCCACCAAGACCCATCCCTATGTATTCTCCTTGCTCTGCTCGGCCTCTCCCACGTATCAGCCACCGCCGCCTGTTCCTCTCCCTCTCCTGCATCTCTCTCTCTCCATGCTGCCATCGCCGGTTCCTCTCCCTCCTACATCTCTCTCTCTCTCTCAGGCCATGCTCACCATCGCTGGTTCCTGTCCCTCTCCCTCATATCTCAGTCTGTGCCCGTCGCCGCCGCCCGACGCTCCTTCTCGCTCACCGGTGACCTCTGCCTGACGCCCCTTTCTCCTCCACTGCCACCAATGTTAGCGTCGCCTACAAGAGTGGATCTGAACGCATCTGTCGCCGCGGGGCTGGCACAGCCTATGGTACCGCCTACCCCCATAGGCAAGGCGATACCCTTCCACCCAGCACAGAGACGCGCCTAGGCAAGCACGAAAGAGTGCCTTTTTGAACGCTGGAGACAGCACGAGCTCGGGGAGACAAGAGCACTCCCGTCTGGCGTCTCCTCCCCGGACAGTGGAAGTCTGGAAGACTGGAGCCCATGTATAGGCCTAACACTAATGGGCCAATTTGGCAGCCCAAAAGCCCTCGCAGCCCACATGCACAGGCCCACCCAACACCGGTTATGCAACAATTAATCAGACAACTCAAAAGCTACTTGACCAAATCAGGTAAGTGGAACTAACAGGAGGCAGGGGACCGACCAGGCTGATTAATCATGATTTCGAGGGAATGCCACTTGAGGAGGACACACAGCCCCTAGCTGACCAGGTCATGTTCGGGGTTGCTGTTGTATCCAGAGGACCTGCATATGTATTGTTCAATGAAATGTCTCCCAAGGAAATGGCCACAACACATTTATATCAGGCTGCCTTCATGCCACCGATGATGTCTGATGGTGACGACCCCTAAGGTGTTGGCTGAAATTTCTGGATACGTTGTGTGGGATGAAATACCAGCTGACATTGGCACACAGCACGTTTTACTGCAGCAATTAACTCAAAGTGAAGATTAATTTGATGAAGAGAGGAAAGTACTGAACCAGCCATCAACGACTTGCTCACTCATGCCAATGACCATTTTTATATGTTGGCTATTGGTGTGGATTCTATGCATGATATGTTGCCGGGCGTCCATGAATATCAGGAGCAAGTGGAGTCTAAAACTGCAGCCATGATGAGCAGAAAATGCGCCAATCTGGACAAGCAGAAAATGAGTGGACCGAACAAGTGCAAGAAATTGCATTGTCTTGGCAATAGTGAGGTGTTAGCTCAAATGTATAGCAGAGTTGTGCGGGATTCCAAGATGCAATCTGACATGGACAGATATGAAGGTCGGTTACAACTTACAACGGCTAGCCTTTGGTGTGGATATCAAGAAGGCAATGTGCATAGTCGAGATCAATGCCCATGTATGGGCCCAGTTATCATGGGCTTTGGACCTTGTGGTTTTTAGCTGGCAGAACCGAGCGGTAGCTATATAGGAGAGAAGCTGGAGACAGAGAGGGCAACAAGAAAGAATTGAGAAGCAGAAGAGAGAAAGGGAGCCGGACTCCCTCCTCACATTATCAGGATCATCTGCTTATCTGTGATTTGCTGACGTCCATGTTTCGATCTCACTATGGGCAACGCGGGTGGTGACAATGCAGCAATTGCACCAACACCGCCTCCCGTCAATTGCCTAATTATCTTGCCAGCCACGCTGCCTCCCATCAATTGCCTATTTATCTTGCCAGCCAGCGCGCCACTGCCGTCCATCACAGAACCTACTGGCCCTCGGAAGCGAAGATAAACAGGGCTGGCAAACCCCAAGCCATGATTCCACCACCGCCATCATTGATCTGCAGTAACCACCGCCGGAGAGGAAAGGGTCCCTAACTAACGGCAAGTCTTCCTAAACCACAAATTGCCTAACCCTAGCTAACCAGAACTCGAATCGAATGGGCGCGCTTGGTTGGTACTTGGAAGGCAAGGCGGAGCCAGGCGTATACCTCGAGGGCGTGGGCGTGGCGCTTGTACTTGCGGAGCTCCTTGACATGCTTGACGAGTTCCTCGCTTCGCGGCGCGCCGCCCTCCCGCACCCACTTGTTCAGCACCCGCGACACACTCCCCTCCCCGGCTATTCCAAGCGCCGACAGACGACGGTAGAGGAGCTTCGGGTCCTTCTTCGCCGGTTTCGCGGCGGCGGCAGAGGCACTGGGAGTGGCGGCAGCGGTGGGCGCAGCGACACCGGAGGCGGCGGCAGGGGCGGTGGGCGCAGTTGTCTCCGCCGCTGCTTCGGTAACCGTAGAGAGCAGGCGGCGGAGTAGGAGGCGGGCGCCGGCGGAATGGGCCGGCGGCGCCATGGTTTAGGGTTTTGGGGTTTGATTGCTGGAGAGAAAGAGAGGGGACAAATCAGGGGTGTTGCGGGTACGGGATGCAAAATTTCACCGCTTCGATCGAATTCCAGCGAGGGCCCATTTCTCCCTGCTGGTAGACCTAGATTTTGCCGCGGTCTTGGGCCACGACCTGCGCCGACGAGCTCATTCAACAGGTCTGAGCGGGCCAAACCAACAGCAGCGGGAGCAGGGAGAAACAGGCCTGACTGCTCACCCTCCAGTCCATTCCTCCAAGGCCGAGCCCAGCGCAACGCAACCTAACCCAAGACTGGAATGGAGTATGACCTACTCAGTTTCCCTAAATAACAGCACAATCTTAGGCGCTAAACAAATGTCGACTACTATATCAAACTAGTATCTTGCCCGTGCTAATAATATGATAATATTAAAAAAAAGTTATAAAACAAAAACAAATTTTATAAAAGATAAAGCGATGTCTATAAATTTTCACATATTTACACGTTGAGATGGAAACACATTTGTTCGAGTTATGTCAAATTTCTAACTGCTTGTTCCTCGCCCTCCTCTCTAGAAATAATGGAAGGCTAAAAGAAACTCTAAATCATTGACATTATATTCAAAACATCTAAAAAAGGTTGAAAGAAACACTGAATGAATGATAGGCATCCATGAACGATCAGCAACTAAAGCATAAATTGTGGTGTGAAAAAATGTATATACTCCGAATTCTTAGCGAGCAAATGCCTAACTCAAACTAGGGGCGGATCTATAGTAGTAGCATAAGAGTATAGCTGCCCCCCTCCTTTTTTTTAAAAAAAACATCTAGTATATATACCCTTTAATAACATGTACATACATAATACATTGATATATATAATTGCTAGTGTGCTCAGCTCATATAATAACCTCGATACTCTACATTCACAACTATTTTATCACCATTTAGTAATCTAATTATATTTCAACTATGTTGATAAACTATATCGTTTTCATCTGTACTCCTATGATTAAAATCCTAAATCCACCGCTGACATTGACACAATCTATTACGCTTGGGGTGTCGTACGTTCTCTTGATCGTTATTAGGCATGGCATGCAGCCGCCGTTACGTGACTGATGCTCTGCCGGCCGTCCGCCACCCACTTGGCCACTTGTCGATTTTATTATCTCTCCCCTACCAGAACGTGCCGTGCCTTTTCTGATTCGCGCTGTCCTTTCCATATCCTTCCGTTGCCATCCATCACCAAATATTGTATTGGCCTTTCTACTTTAGGCAAGATCTAGAGCGATTTCTGCCAAGTAAGTCTGACACTAATGATAGTATCCGCTGAACCAAAACCACACCACTCGTCGTCACACACCTTTTTGGCGCCTTAAACAAATCTCATCCCCACTAATCATTTGACCAAGCAGTACGTTTGGATTGTGGACGCAGAGATCGCAACATCCTGTGGCGGAAAGGGACATTCTAAGGACACGTACGCCCCCCAAGTTACCATTGCTGTTAACCTCGGTCTTGTGTTTTGACCATTACTTTTAACCAGTGCACGGTCATCAAGTTGATCTATTTTTTTCTTGCATGAAACCATCAAAGTGCCCTCATAAATGTTTTATAGGAGGACGCTCACATAAGTCTCTTTGGATCCCATGATTTTTGAAACTAATATCTAGAAAATGCTTCTCATTTTATTATTAGATTATTTTTTTCAGTTCAATTACCACACTAGAATCACTTCAAAATCAATTCTCACCTCTCCGCTCTACTCCCACGAATCACTCTATCACTATCAAAGAATTAAGTGAAGCTAAAAAATCAGGAAGGAGAGCTTTGCCAACTGGTCCTTAATATAACTTCCTAATTATTTTTTAGAAAAAAACATTAATAGTTACTCCCTCCATACTTATAAAGAAAGTCGTTTTGGATAAAGTTTGGATCAAACGTTGAGAATATAAATCATGAGTAACTTTTAAGTTCTTGAGTTTGAAAATGTGAAAACCATATAAATAGATTTATCTTGAAAAATACTTTCATAAAAATAATACATATACCATTTCTTTTGATAAATATTTTTATATAAAAACAAAGAGTCAAAGTTAGGCTTTAGAGACTATGTCAATATCCTAAATAACTTTCTTTATATATATGGAGGGAGTATGTATCTAGACTTGGCAAAAAACAAACGCTTGGTAAATGTCACACCCATATTTTAAGAACAAAATAGGATGCATAAAAGACTCATATGTGCCCCAGAAAACAGTCGCACACATAAGTAGACAAATCTCAAATGTACCATTGCAGTGTTTATTACATAGCGGAATATAAAATATCACATAGTCTCATACAAAGATGATAACATAAAGTAAACAACGCTCTCGACGGAAGCTCCACACAGGGACAACATTGACTGGGTGACTCCAAACCTAGTACTCATAACGGTAATCCTCATTCCAGTCATCTTCATTATCATATCCTGAGGTGTTGGAAAATTGCAAGAGTGAGCACATATCGTACTCAACAAGTATAACCAGGGTTCATGAGGCTCAAATAGCTGACACTGGTTTGACTGCATTTAGCTTTTAATAGTGGATAGCATGTTCATAATTAATGAGCAATTGTCAAGGTAGCATAACTAATCCATTAATCACATGATCAAGTGTAAGCATAATTAATTCTTAGCACAAACGATAATCAAATGAACATAACAACTTAATAAGCTCATCGTCGTCGCAGCAAGAACCTCCAAGGCTGCTCATAACCGTGAGCACGGCTAGTATACTAGTTTTAACACTCTGCAGAGGTTGTACATCTTTACGCACGAGTCATGATTTACCCTTTCGCCCGAGGTAGCTAATCTCTTAACCCCCATCCAGGGAGGTCGGCAGGGATCACTATGAAGCCTTTCAAAAGTTTGTCTAACATGTTAGGGCCGCAAGGTTTCCTTTGCGCGCAGATATAGATACCCCCCTTCCGAATGGCACAATGACACGCAGCCTATACACATAGGGACAGGGGCTCGCACTATACCCAAAACGGTTCAGCCCCTCCGCCCTTTCGGATAACCTCTAACAAGCTAGAAAAGGGCTTCATACTGAGCTAAAGCCAGAGCCATTATAGCCCTCATGGTTGCACTGTTGTCCCGGTGATCACTTCCAGACAAGATCTCATATAGTTATTTGTCATCTTTTAACGTTCATTGCATAGCTATTAATCATCTTACAAGATCATGGATTATATCAAGCACTAGCACATCTACACCAAATGCATATCAAGTAGGTAACAAGGAATCCAGGTAACAATCATCTATGATTTTGCTAAGGTCATCAAGGTGATAGCATGCATATGATATATATGTAGTTATAAGTGACTAGGTAACAAAGATGATCCCAGGTTATACTTGCCTTGATCAAAGCTCTCCGAACCTGCTGGTCCTCAAAGGCTTGGTCTTGATCACCAACGTACGGCTCACCGTCTATTCCCAAACATCAATCAACAACACGCAATCCAATAGAGACAATCATACACAAAGCAAACAAGATATAATTAGAACATTACACCAAACAGTGGTAAAACAAATATAAAAGTTGATGAAAATATTCTACGCAGCGCTACGATCATACAGATGTAAAGTTCACGAAAATCGGAATTAGAACGAAGAAGTTATGCATTTTCTAAGATTTCCTATAGAGAAATAATTAATTAAATGTTACTACAGAATTAAAAAGTTTCAAAACAGTAAACTAATACTTCTAACATGTAGAGCTCATTGAAACGAATCTAACGAAATTTGGATGGACAAAAACGGAGTTAAAATGAGCATTTTATGGCCTAAACAAACTCAATGGCATTTTTGTAAATTCTGGAAAGCGCCTTTTCACCTAAACCGAACCAGAATACGTTTTTTTGAAAATGAAAGCGTAAATCAGAAAATACGCAAAGGGACCGCGGGTTGGTTTCTTAGATCCTGGGGGTCTCTTTAGCAAAAGCTACCCCGAAGGGGTATCTTCTAATCCTATCCTTTCATCCTCGATCGGACGGTCCACATTCGCTAGGGGAAAGCCAGCGGCGGCCGGCCGCCGGAGATCAGGCGCGGCGCGGCGGCGCCATGGACAGGCTCCCTGGAGCTCACCGTCCCTTGGATTCCGAGCACGAAAATAGGAAACAAAACCACTAGGCGGTGGAAAAACTCACCACGAACTCACCTAAACGCCTTGCTCGCACCGAGAGAGGACAGGGGAGGCTCACGGCGACAGAGAGTGCCCCCAAACTCGGCGAGATCCGACGGCGGCACTGCGGACTCGTTTAGGGCCCTAGCTTGCAGTAGATGCAAAACGAAACCTAGGTGGCGCACTTGGGTTTTATAAAGGCGTTCAACGCGCGCGCGAGGGCAACAAATCCTATCTAAAACGGGGAAGATTTGCTCGGATCGCGTGGGGATGTCCTGCTCGAACACGGCTTGAGGTAGGGGATGAATCGGCTGACATGTGGGCCCGGAGATCAGTGAGACAAGGAGGAAAGGAGGGGAGGCGCGCGCTGGGCTGGTCTGGTGGGCCGGAGAAAAACAGGCCGCGGGAGATGGATGCGGGTGGGAGCGTGGGCCACGGCCTGGTTCCAGGGAGGCTTTCTCCCCCCGTTTTTTTTCTTTTCTTTTTATTTTCTTTTTCAAAGAGAATTTTGAACATAAAGAAATGAGATAAAAACAGAAACAACAACAACACAAGAATAAATGCTATTCTCAGCATGAATGCAAAAGCATGTTGCTACCCTTATGATGAATTTTATTCTCCACAAAATAATTTATTTGCTAAATTCAATGCCCATAAAAATACTTAAATAAATCCAATTAAATCCTATTAATTGAAATTCAAATTTTGGGTGTTACAAACTCTACCCCCTTAATAGAATCTCGCCCTAGAGATTGAGGAGAACTTACTCAAACAAATATGAATATGATTTTCTCAGATCATCCTCTCTTTTCCAAGTTGCTTCCGCTTGTGAATATCGATTCCATTGCACTTTGCACATTCTAATAACCCGACTTCTGGTGACTCTCTCAGCTGTCTCCAATATTCTGACCGGATACTCTTCATAAGTGAGATCACCTTTAACAGAAAGCTCTTCCAATGGTATTTGCTCCTCAGATACACGCAAACACTTCTTAAGTTGTGACACATGGAACACATCATGCACACCAGATAAACTTTCAGGCAACTCTAACTGATACGCTACTTCTCCACACCTTTGCAAAACTTTAAACGGACCAACATACCTTAGAGCTAGCTTTTCTTTCATATTAAACCTCTTCACACTCCGCATAGGTGACACTTTCAGATAGACATAATCACCTTCCTCGAAAGCTAGTTCTCTCCTACGTGTATCTGCATAACTTTTCTGACGAGACTGAGCAACTCTCAGATTATCCCGGATAGCCCGCACTTGTTGCTCTGCATGTCTAAGCACATCCGTACCAAACACCTGAGTCTCCCCAGTTTGATTCCAAAACAAAGGTGTTCTACACCTACGACCATATAATGCTTCAAACGGTGCCATTTTAAGACTTTGCTGATAACTGTTGTTGTAAGAAAACTCTGCATATGGCAAACTCTTATCCCAACTGGTTCCATACTGCAAAGCACAAGCTCTCAACATATCTTCTAGTATCTGATTGATCCGCTCAGTCTGTCCATCTGTCCGTGGATGATATGCTGTACTAAAATTCAACTTCGTCCCCAAGGAATCATGCACTGCTTTCCAAAAAGTAGAGGTAAACTGAGTGCCTCTATCAGATACAATCTTCTTAGGCACTCCATGCAAACAAACTATCCGCTCCATATACAACTCTGCTAGTCGAGCTCCTAAATTAGTGGTTTTGACTGGCAAGAAGTGAGCAACTTTAGTCAATCGATCCACTATTACCCATATTGAATCATATCCTCTCTGTGTACGAGGTAAACCCACTATGAAGTCCATGCCTACTTCTTCCCACTTCCATTCAGGAATCTTCATTGGTTGCAACAGTCTAGCTGGCCTCTGATGTTCAGCTTTCACTCGCTGACAAGTATCACACAAAGCAACATACTCAGCTACATCTCTCTTTAAACCATACCACCAGTACTTCTGTTTCAGATCTAGATGCATCTTAGTGCTACCAGGATGAATGAAATATGTTGATTCATGAGCCTCTCTTAGAATCATATCACGGATAGGCTTCACTTTAGGAACACATATCCTTTTTCCAAACCACAATACACCATTGTCATCTATTCTGAATCCTGGTGCTTTGCCTAGTACCACATTCTGTGCTATCTCCTTCAGTTTCTCATCTTCCAACTGTCCTTTCAATATCTCTTCCTCTAGAGTAGGAGTGACCTCAATTTCCATAGCATTCACTACAATCCCCAAGTTTAAATATGCAAATTCAGCACACAGCTCCTCAGATTCAGGTGTCGCCCGAAGCTCATTAGCATATTTCTTTCTGCTAAGTGCATCAGCTACGACGTTCGCCTTTCCAGGATGGTAATGCACTTCCAAATCATAATCCTTTATCAGTTCCAACCATCTTCGTTGCCTCAAATTCAAATCTGTCTAGGTGAAGATATACTTCAAACTCTTATGATCAGTGTATATGTCACTCTTATGCCCAATCAAATAGTGTCTCCA
This sequence comes from Sorghum bicolor, assembly GCF_000003195.3. NCBI lineage: Eukaryota > Viridiplantae > Streptophyta > Magnoliopsida > Poales > Poaceae > Sorghum > Sorghum bicolor. The sequence goes on from NC_012872.2 coordinate 14,461,140, forward strand.
AATCTTCAATGCATGAACCACAGCTGCTAACTCTAGATCATGAGTAGGATAATTCAGTTCATGTTTCCTCAACTGTCTAGATGCATAAGCAACAACTCTACCTTCTTGCATAAGGACACAACCCAAACCCAGACGAGAAGCATCACAATAGATAGAAAAACTCTTACTCAGATCTGGCAATACCAACACAGGTGCAGTAGTCAATCTCTTCTTAAACTCCTCAAAACTAGCTTGACACTTATCAGACCATACAAACTTAGCATTCTTCTCCAACAGAGCAGTCATAGGCTTTGCAAGTTTTGAGAACCCTTCAATGAATCTACGGTAATAACCAGCTAAACCAAGAAAACTGCGAATTTCACTTACATCTATAGGCGGTTTCCAATTCAGCACATCTTTCACCTTACTAGGATCCACTGCAATACCACCATTAGAAACAACATGACCAAGACAAGAAACTTCTTCCAACCTAAACTCACATTTACTACGCTTAGCATACAGCTTATGTTCTCTAAGTTTCTGTAAGACCAATCTCAGATGTTCAGCATGTTCTTCCTTGGTTTTAGAGAATACCAGAATATCAACAATAAAGACCACCACAAACTTATCAAGATACTCCATAAATACTTTATTCATCATGCACATAAAGTAAGCTGGTGCATTGGTCAAACCAAAAGACATAACTGTATACTCATACAACCCATACCTCGTTGTGAAAGCTGTCTTTGGTATATCTGATTTCCGAATCTTCAATTGATGATAACCAGAACGCAAATCAATCTTAGAGAACACACAAGCACCTCTTAGCTGATCAAATAAGTCATCAATCCTAGGCAAGGGATATTTATTCTTGATAGTGACCTCATTAAGTGATCGATAATCAACACACATCCTCTGACTACCATCCTTCTTATCAACAAAGAGAATTGGTGCACCCCATGGTGAAGAACTAGGACGAATGAACCCTTTATCTTGCAATTCCTTAATTTGTTTCTTAAGTTCTTCTAGTTCATTAACCCCCATTCTATATGGTCTTTTAGCTATGGGTGCAGTACTAGGTAGTAATTCAATAATAAATTCAATGTCTCGGTCAGGTGACATACCTGGCAATTCATCAGGAAAGACATCTGGAAACTCATCTGAAAGCCCAAGTTTGGTTTTGGTAATTAATGACGCCAAGTTGCTAATGCCTTGTGTTTAAGTGATTTGAGTTAGGCATAGCAACACATGTGATGAAGATGCATGGTGGCATGGAAAGGTGGCCACATGACTACAAAGAGATGAAGCTTGATGTGGAGATCATGATGATAGACAAGGAGCAATGTTATCAAGGCAAAGGTATAAACATAGGGTTTTACTTTTGCCGGTCTAAGATGAGTAGAGAAGTGATTGACCGGGTTTAGGATAGATAGCCGACTATCAAGAGGGGAAATCACGGTCATCTCTCGAATCAAGTGCTACTAGGTCCATATCTTAAGCATATGCATTAGGATCTAGTAAAGTGCTATCTTAACTCCTTTGGTGAAAATGTTTGTGAAAAGCTAACAAACATGCACTTTGGTGGTGGACACTTGTTGGTGTTAGCACTTTTACAAAGGAGGTGGAGTCCCTAGGGTTGAGAGGGGTGTGGGTTCCTGCGCTTTTGAGAAAAATAAGTGTATATTTTCTATTGCGCCGGTGGGAAATTTGGAGAAGTCGCGGGAGTGTTTTCTCACTAAGAAACACTCACCGAACGCTGAGTGCGGAGGCACCGGACGCTGGCCTCAGAGTCCGGTGTGCTTGACCCTGCTAGGGTTGAGCACCGGACGCACTCTGAGAGCGTCCGGTGGTTAGCGCCCGGTGTGCGGGTGTTTTGCGACCCTCTCTACGCATGGGTCCGGTGAGCACCGGACGCTACCGGTGCTTAGCGTCTGGTGACCCGCAGGTTTGCGGAACTCTCTGCGCATGAGTCCGGTGTGCACCGGACGCGTCCGGTGTGGACCTGCAGAGCGTATGGTGATCCGCAGGTGACCGTTAGAATCTGACACGCGAGATTCAGGACGGACTGTGGCCAACTCCAGTGCACCGGACGCAGGGAGTCGAGCGTCCGGTGCTCACTTAGTAGTGTCCGGTGCCCCCGTTTTTAGCCCAGTGAAAACAGCCAACGACTAGTTTCTTTGAGGGGCTTATAAATAGAAGGTGGCCGGCATTGGGAGGTTATCTCTTGCACATTTGATTACTTGAGACATACATTGAGCTAGAGAACACTCCTTCCACTCATCTCCTTGCTTGATTGCTCATCCTAGTGAGATTGAGTGAGATTCAAGTGCATTGCTTTGAGAGTTGCATTTAGTGGCACTTGATTCTCGAGTTTGCTGCGGATTTCTTGTTACTCTTGGGTGTTTCCCGACGCCCTAGACGGCTTGGAGCAGCGGTGGTGTTGAGCTCGTGATTGGAGATTGTTTCGAGCCTCACCAAGTGATTTGTGAGGGGTTCTTGAGCCTTCCCCGTGGGAGATCACAATTGGCTACTCTAGTGGATTGCTCGTGGCTTGGAGGATCCCCATCTTGTGAGTGGATGTGCGGAACCCGCTGAGGGTTTGGCTTTGGATTGCCAATTAGCTCGTGATCCATCAAGTGGGTGTATCGCCACAGCGAGGAGTAGCTTGCCGAGAAGCAAGTGAACCTCGGTAAAAAATATTGTGTCATCTCTTGCCGAGGTCTCTCTTGTGACTGTGTACGTGATTGATTGGATATATCTCATCTCTACAACGTCGGTATAACAATCACTCTCCTCTCTTTACATACTTGCCTACCTTGTTAGTTTAGCTTGTGTAGCTTAGTTCTTATTAGTATAGAGTTGTTGTGTTTTAGTGTGTAGCCTTCTTGCTAGACTTGTTTAGGTGGCTTGCAATAGCTTAGTTGTGCTAGTGCTAGAATAGCTTCGCCACTTATTTTACTAACTCACTTGTTTAGTAAAGTTTGTAGAATTTTAAATAGGCTATTCACCCCCCTCTAGCCATTTGGACCTTTCATCATCCACTACCAGATTCTAAGGATCAACATCATCATTTAGTTGGTTCACTTTAGCTGTGAGTGGTGCTTGCACTGCTACATCAACACTTATTCGTTCTCCCTTTGGTGTTGTCAGAGCCACTACTCTCTCCTTGCACTTAATATCTGTGTCATATTGCTTCATCCAATCCAAACCCAAGATCACATCTATGCCTGAAGTTCTCATAACCTTGGGACTGATAGGAAAATCTACCCCCTTAAAGAAAGACTTGCTGAGGGGCAACATAAAGAAACTGGTATAGTCCCACCCGGTGAATTTACTAGGATAGGGGTTTTCATTGCAACTAGTGGAAAGCTATGAACTCTAACAAATGCTTGTGATATGAATGTATGCGAAGCTCCAGAATCAAATAAAACTGTAGCAGGGACAGAGTTGATGCTGAACGTACCCATCATAATCTCTGGTCCCTCCTGAACTGTCTCCGTAGCCACAATATTCACTGTTGCCGCATAAGCAGTAGACTTCTGGTTGCTGTTCGGCTTGTTGAGCTTCTCCGGGCAATCATATGACATGTGTCCCTCTTTCCCACAATGGAAACACCTTGTAGGAGTGTTAGAAGCACTTCTTTTCATGGAGGTGGCATTTGAGTTCCCTGAGCGAGGTGTTTGCTGACCATGCTACTGTTGATTATGGTTACGTTGCTAGAATGGAGGACGTTGGTTCCCACTCTGTGATTGATTCTGGAAACGCTGAGGTTGCTGGTTGCGGTTCCACTGACTAACTGGTCCCTGGAACCTCTGCTGATAGCCTTGATGAGAACTGAAATGCTGACGGTTGTTGCTCCCAGAACATTGTGCCAGCATCCTTCTCTTCTTATCCTGACCCTTACGCATATTATCTAGCACGATAACACGATTCACCAGGGCTTGAAAGGTAGGATAAGTGTTTCCTGCCAGCGGTAACCTGAGCTCGCAGTAAAGACCTTTTCTGAACAGACGCTGCTTATCAGCATCTTCCCTAACATCGTTCGGAGCATAGCGAGCCAACTGTTCAAATGTGTCATGATATTCTGCCACAGTCATGGAGCCCATCCTGAGAGATCTGAATTCTTCTTGTTTGAGCTCCATCATTCCTTCATTTATATGTCGAGCTCTGAAGTCTCTACAAAATTCCAGCCATGTGATAGGAGGAGCATTGTTGGGACGAGCAGCTTGATATGACTCCCACCATGTCTGAGCTGCCCCTGAAGCTGTCCAGAAGCATACAACACCTTCTCCAAGTCATTGCACTGTGCTATGTCAATTGCCTCTCTACAGCACGTAACCAATCATCTGCCTCCATGGGATCAGCTGAGTGTGTAAATACCGGAGGTCTTCCCTTCATAAACTCCCCACGCTTATCTCTCACATGAACAGGTGGTGGTGTTGGTGGAGGTTGCTGCTGTAGGTGCTGCATGAAAACGTGCATCATCTCCTTTTGGGTTTGCATGAGTTCCTCCACAGTAATTGGGGCATTGCCACCATTGCCACTGCCACGGCCTCTGCCTCTGCCTCTTTCCCTTGCTGCCATCTGCATTCCAAGATATATAAACACATCTTAGTAATGTCCAACATGACAATTACAATAGTTAACGGAATCTAAAATTTTCTGGGTAACATCCAACATCAGCAGATTAGAAAATCAGTCATATCTCAAGTTCCAGAATTCAAAAGGATACATGCTGTACACCGTTGGAAAGATAAAGAAATTTTCTACAACTTTCATTTAGATCATATTAACAGATTCCAAAGTTAGGTTAATCAAAAACTGGGTACAACCAAAACTGTTCCAGAATTCCAGACTGCGCAGAAACCTCAACTTTAAACAGTCATAACTCACAGCTTATAATAGATAATATGGTCATTCTTGCGGCATTGGAAAGATATGAAAGTCTACTTGTTCCCAGAAAAATTTGATGAACATTGCACTGACAGAATTTGATTTATACCAGAATCTTTGCAGACTGCTCCAGAAAACAGCAAAGGACAGAAAGAGGATATGACCCCAAACCACTATTTATTCATGTTCTTACTTAAGGTTGGAACTTGTGGATATGCCCACAAGATTCCAGCACTCATTACAAAAATCCAAATCAAGCATAAGCATAATAACAAACCAAACCAAGCATCAAAAGTTCACACTTCAAGCATTGACTCAACTTGCGGTGCTAACGTTCTCTTCCTATTAAGGGTAAAGATCCTATAACTCCTATTTCAATGACGTTAGAAGGTGATGAGAAAAGTTCTAATAGCATATCAAACAAGAAGTGAGGATGAGAACATGTTTTTAAAATAAGCATCAAGGTGAAGATGAATAGCAATGAAAAGGATATAGTATAGGAGAAAATATCAAGGTTTATAGAACAAGGATTTTATAGCAATTTCAAAACCTTAAGACGGCCAATTTCTAACTAGGCTTGCGTCCGACAGTCGACAAAGCTTTGGTACCAATTTGTCACACCCATATTTTAAGAACAAAATAGGATGCATAAAAGACTCATATGTGCCCCAGAAAACAGTCGCACACATAAGTAGACAAATCTCAAATATACCATTGCAGTGTTTATTACATAGCGGAATATAAAATATCACATAGTCTCATACAAAGATGATAACATAAAGTAAACAACGCTCTCGATGGAAGCTCCACATAGGGACAACATTGACTGGGTGACTCCAAACCTAGTACTCATAACGGTAATCCTCATTCCAGTCATCTTCATTATCATATCCTAAGGTGTTGGGAAATTACAAGAGTGAGCACATATCGTACTCAACAAGTATAACCAGGGGTTCATGAGGCTTAAATAGCTGACACTGGTTTGACTGCATTTAACTTTTAATAGTGGATAACATGTCCATAATTAATGAGCAATTGTCAAGGTAGCATAACTAATCCATTAATCACATGATCAAGTATAAGCATAATTAATTCTTAGCACAAACGATAATCAAATGAACATAACAACTTAATAAGCTCATCGTCGTCGCAGCAAGAACCCCCAAGGCCGCTCATAACCGTGAGCACGACTAGTATACTAGTTTTAACACTCTACAGAGGTTGTACATCTTTACCCACGAGTCATGATTTACCCTTTCGCCCGAGGTAGCTAATCTCTTAACCCCCTTCCCAGAAAGGTCGGCAGGGATCACTGTGAAGCCTTTCAAAAGTTCGTCTAACATGTTAGGGCCGCAAGGTTTCCTTTGCGCGCAGATATAGATACCCCCCTTCCGAATGGCACAATGACGCGCAGCCTATACACATAGGGACAGGGGCTCGCACTATACCCAAAACGGTTCAGCCCCTCCGCCCTTTCGGGTAACCTCTAACAAGCTAGAAAAGGGCTTCATACTGAGCTAAAGCCAGAGCCATTATAGCCCTCATGGTTGCACTGTTGTCCCGGTGATCACTTAAAGACAAGATCTCATATAGTTATTTGTCATCTTTTAACGTTCATTGCATAGCTATTAATCATCTTACAAGATCATGGATTATATCAAGCACTAGCACATCTACACCAAATGCATATCAAGTAGGTAACAAGGAATCCAGGTAACAATCATCTACGATTTTGCTAAGGTCATCAAGGTGATAGCATGCATATGATATATATGTAGTTATAAGTGACTAGGTAACAAAGATGATCCCAAGTTATACTTGCCTTGATCAAAGCTCTCTGGAGCCTGCTGGTCCTCAAAGGCTTGGTCTTGATCACCAACGTACGGCTCACCGTCTATTCCCAAACATCAATCAACAACACGCAATCCAATAGAGACAATCATACACAAATCAAACAAGATATAATTAAAACATTACACCAAACAGTGGTAAAACAAAGATAAAAGTTGATGAAAATATTCTACGCAGCGCTACGATCATACAAACGTAAAGTTCACGAAAATCGGAATTAGAACGAAGAAGTTATGCATTTTCTAAGATTTCCTATAGAGAAATAATTAATTAAATGTTACTGTAGAATTAAAAAGTTTCAAAACAGTAAACTAATACTTCTAACATGTAGAGCTCGTTGAAACGAATCTAACGAAATTTGGATGGACAAAAACGGAGTTAAAATGAGCATTTTATGTCCTAAACAAACTTAATGGCATTTTTGTAAATTCTGAAAAGCGCCTTTTCACCTAAACCGAACCAGAATACGTTTTTTTGAAAATGAAAGCGTAAATCGGAAAATACGCAAAGGGACCGCGGGTTGGTTTCTTAGATCCTGGGGGTCTCTTTAGCAAAAGCTACCCCGAAGGGGTATCTTCTAATCCTATCCTTTCATCCTCGATCGGACGGTCCACATTCGCCAGGGGAAAGCCAGCGGCGGCCGGCCGCCGGAGATCAGGCGCGGCGCGGCGGCGCCATGGACAGGTTCCCCGGAGCTCACCGTCCCTTGGATTCCGAGCACGAAAATAGGAAACAAAACCACCAGGCGGTGGAGAAACTCAGCACGAACTCACCTAAACGCCTTGCTCGCACCGAGAGAGGACAGGGGAGGCTCACGGCGACAGAGATTGCCCCCAAACTCGGCGAGATCCGACGGCGGCGCTGCGGACTCGTTTAGGGCCCTAGCTTGCAGTAGATGCAAAACGAAACCTAGGTGGCGCACTCGGGTTTTATAGAGGCGTTCAACGCGCGCGCGAGGGCAACAAATCCCGTCCAAAACGGGGAAGATTTGCTCGGATCGCGTGGGGATGTCCTGCTCGAACACGGCTTGAGGTAGGGGATGAATCGGCTGACATGTGGGCCCGAAGATAGTGAGACAAGGAGGAAAGGAGGGGAGGCGCGCGCTGGGCTGGTCTGGTGGGCCGGAGAAAAACGGGCCGCGGGAGATGGATGCGGGTGGGAGCCTGGGCCACGGCCTGGTTCCAGGGAGGCTTTCTCCCCCCTTTTTTTCTTTTCTTTTTATTTCCTTTTGCAAATCTTTTCCAAAGAGAATTTTGAACATAAACAAATGAGATAAAAACAGAAACAACAACACAAGAATAAATGCTATTCTCAGCATGAATGCAAAAGCATGTTGCTACCCTTATGATGAATTTTATTCTCCACAAAATAATTTATTTGCTAAATTCAATGCCTATAAAAATACTTAAATAAATCCAATTAAATCCTATTAATTGAAATTCAAATTTTGGGTGTCTTACTCTTAATTCACAAGTATGCTCATGGGTTTTGCGTTTACTATCGGTTCGAATTAGCCCCCGCCGCTATGGTCCTCTTATTTTCCCTCCTCTTGCCACTTTTTAAGTTTTAGGAAACTAACTATTTGAGACCATAGGAGAAAAGGAAAAAAAATAGAAATCCCTATTTTTTGTGCTCACTTGACATGTTCATTAATTTACCAATTATTCTTAAAAATCTTTTTAGAGATACTCTAACCTTCTTTATGTAGATAAGATAGGCTCACCACAAAATCTAGGAGCTCCTCTGCTTCCAGAATCCCTCTTATATCTAGGCAGTATATCCAAGGATACTAAAAAATAACATATACTTATAGGGGTTAAAAACTATAATTCAAAAAAATATAGGCCATGTGTTTATGATTTTGAAAATTGAATCGATTCCTCTAAAGTTTCTACATAATTTATTTAAAAATTCTCTATCCAATTAGACTCATATAGATAAAAGATACAGAAACACTCTAATGTAGGCGACTGAGGATATGCTTATTCGTCAGTCACCCATGTTAAAACCCTCGTCCCCGCGTCAAAGCCTTGTCCTCCTCTCTCTCTCTCTCTCTACACAGTGACCAGATCTCCTTCCCATGCTCACTCTCTCTCTCTCCCCGGTGCCCGACAACCTCTTCCCTGCACGCTCCCATGCCATGGATGGCGGCTTCGGGGGGGATCCGATGAGTTAGCCTTCCTCCTACTAGATCTCGGAGTTAGGGTTTCAGCGAGCTCTCCCTCCCTTCTTCTCAAATTCTAACAGCCTTAAAAAGGAAAGAGGTTTCGGGAGGAAGACTAGCCATGCGGTGGGGATGTCGACGAGCGGTTTAGGAGCCTTGGTGACGACGGATGGCGGTCGGGCTAGGTCGGGGCGGTGTGCAGGAGGGTAAGAAGGCGGTGGTGTGGGGGGTAAGAAGGCAGTGTTGTGGGTGAGCTAGGGTTTTGTGGAAGCTCTACGGTTGTGGAGTTCTGGCAAAACCCTTCCTCACCGCGGCGGGGCGGTGGGTGGCAGCAAAGGCAAGGAGAAAGTCGGTGCAGACCCATGGCAAGAGAAGGAAGACCGTGCATCGCTGGACAGCTAGAGGAAGAAGAAGAGAAGGCACGTGCCATTGGATGGGCATCAGACGGCTCCCATCAGTGCTTAAGCAGGTGGTCAGGCACCAGCTGTGGAGAGAGACCCTAAAAGACATATATTGAAAACCATGCAAATCAATTATGACAAGTATTTTTTCTATAAAAGGTAGTATCATGCAAAGAACATGGAGATTGGTCAAAATTAAAGATTATGGTTCGACCTCTTCACCTCCACAACCCATTAACATTCGACCTCTTCACCTCCTCGCCTCCTCGCCAAGCTCTCCATCTGAGTGTCTGACCTCCATAACCTAGCCGCCACCACCAGTCTCTAGTCCAGACTCTAGAGATCGAGAGCCGACAGTCCAGACGAACTGACGGAGCGCGGGCGTGGGCATGTGGCCACGCGTGAGGGTGACGCCAACGCCACGACCTCAAGTCCTCGACTCCACCCTTACTCCCTCATCCACCTTTGTCCTCTACGGTCAGCCAGCGGCCCCCTGTCCCTCACTGAGCACCGCCGTTATAGGGACCCTTAGTCGCCCCGCTGGAAGATTGAAGGACGGTAGCCACATCAGAGTCGTCATGCAATGTATGTATTCCTAAATCCCTAACCCTATTCCCCTTAGTTTATTTTTTATTTGTGTAGTGTAGATGAAAGATGAATGATGAGTGCATATCTGCTATTTATCTATTCGATTTGGTCTGTGATTTAGTTCATAATATGGTGACACACTGACACTGAGTTGTTGACAATATGGTGATTTATTTATACTAGTATATTGCCCGTGCTAACGCTACGGAAACATTTTGTACATACACATCAAAATTAACCAAATGACTTCTTTCAATGAAATGATAAGCAGCTCCCTGCGTATTGGAGAAAAAAAAACTAACCAAATGACAATTGTGTTTCCATAGTTTAGAATAATTTAGTATAAAATGGAACATATAAGATTCATTATTGTTACATCATTGATGCCATCTTTTTTTCCTTTCTACAGTATTGTTACATTACCAATTTTAAACAAAAAAATAATAGGAAGTATGGATCCTGAATTCTATACAAATACAATAAATATTATCAAATTAGTTGTTTCTCTTACCTATCCTTTTGCCAGGAGCCAATTGTGCTTCTTGACTTCAACAAAAACTAAAGTATAGCACAACTAAACCATGAACTGCACTAAAGAAGTAAAGAATTAAGCTGGAAAGACAAAGTTACATAGATTTTAATTAAAAGTACTAAAGGATGTGATATCTGCAAGCCCAGTACCTTCACTACAAGGAAGAAAAAAAATCTCCTTTTCCATCACGGCCTATTAGAAAGTTCTGGATTTTATCAGTCCACAGCCCAGTACCTTTTTAACATTACTTTGCTCTCAAATCTTCACCATCTTTCCAATGTACGTTACAAATCACCACACTTGAAGCAAAGTGTGTTCTCATTTTTTTCCAATATATTTTATTTTATTTCTTAATTTGGCGTGTTTCCTAGAGTTTTCACTGTATCACCAATATATTCACTATGCTTCTGAAAAGGCGATTCAGTTGTGCAATTGATTAAAAATTGAAACTAAAGAAAATGTACATGTTTATTTGCAGCTATACCAGTTCCCCAGCATGTTATATCTATAGAGTATCCTTCTTTTATGGTCTGAATCACTGGTCCTAGAATCACATCAATGTCTCGAATACTTTGAGAAGAAAGGAAGTGTAATTGCCTAAATATATGAATACGTAGGAGGATCTAAACTCAGTCTCGAATGCTTGATCTCTTGCCAACTGTAAACTGAGAAGTGGAATTACAAGGAAAAGAGCCCCACATGGTAGGAAGGGTTATAACATCATGGTGTAGATCCTACTCTAAGGCTCACCGAAAGGCAAGTAGTCAGATGCCGCTCAAAGATCATTGCAATAGACCCGCAGGAAGCACGCATATATTTAGGATTGCATCGATAAATGCTTCACTATAGTTTTGAACCCTGAAAATAATTGTAGTTCAATGCGACGTACTTTTACGATTTACCATATATCCACACCTGATGAAATAGCATATCTGCTACTGGTGTTTGCAAAAAAAAAAGGCCACCCATTAGAAAGGAAAATAGTTCTATATATATACAACACAAAATTAAAGGAAATATTTGATTTTGTTTTGCCAAGTCCCAATAATGAACTCAGTTTACATCGATTTTGGCAAAATGTGAACCATTTGTTGAAGAAATAATTTAAATATTATTATGATAGACCCAACAACTTTAGCTTACCTTACCAAATTATTAGACATCCCTTGCTGTGTAAGTGACTGCACCTTTGCTGAGACATTGTCGGGATAGATATTATGTTTTGCTATTTTACCTAAGCTTAAAGACAGAACCTAAGGAGTTCTTCTAAAGGAAAGTTGTGGTGAATTTCATAAGTTTTCTAACGGTATAATCTAAAACTCTATTGGATTAATAGAACAAGAGTTATGTCTATTTTACTACACTGGTGGTTTTCATATCACGAGAAAATTTTAGGATACCTGTTTGTTCTCTTGCACATAAGTTCTTTGGGATATCAGAAGATTTTAAATGCTAGTTAACTTGTCTGAAAGAAAGTATAAGCTACCCTTCTTGTGTCCCCTAGTTGACCTTTTCTTAAGGGGGGGTAGCCTAGTTAAAGGAGTCACAAGGAGAAGTATTGGTTAATGTTGGATCATCTATAAGGACATCAAATGTTTGATATGCTTGGTTTTGTTTCAATATATCATCCACTTGGAGAATATCAATGGAGGTATATGTCATGGCTGATACTCATAGATTGAGAGTTGTGCTTATGAGGATCATATGACACCAAAGTCTACAGTGTTATATGTACAATGTGAGAGTGAAGCAACTTAACTGTGATAAAGGTACTAATAGTTGGAACTTAGTGATGAAGCCAACCTTGGATCAAGAGACTCGGTACAACGAATTTAAAAGACTATATGATGTGTAGTGTCTAAAAAGGTTATGAAGACTAGTCTCTAGTGTCCCCCAATCCATCTCGTCTTAAGGGGGGTAGTACCTTGATATCACCGGATGATGCGTTTTTAATTTATCTTGAAGTTAGAGTTGTCTCTTGAGATATTCTATGGTTATGATCATCTATCCTTGCCGTGTTACTGACGTTGGTCACTTGATGACAGGGAGTGTAGTGTCCCATGGATCAGGAGCCCAATATGATGCCTCTCATGGATATGTGGGAAGAACATAATTATTCTGCCTTTGAAAGATGTTATGAGTATGATAAAGCTGAGTATTATCAAAATAATAATATTGAAGATCGAGTTGACATTGAATCAAATCAGAACCCACAACGTCGGAAGTGCAAAAGGAAAGGCCGTAAGAAGCCTGCTCATGGAAGTAAGGTGCAATGAAACTATATGTTGGCGACGCTTATTATATAAAAATAAATATCTTTTTATAAATAAAAATAAATAGAAAATAGGGCTTTGATCTAATCTTTCCACGAGTTTTGGTATATATGCTATTTTCAGGTATGACACGTGGAAAAATGCAAAAGATACAAGAAATGCGCAATGCAAGAATTCGTATTTAGAAAAGACGCAAACCATCTCCAGTAGAGAAAAGCCCACAAAAGATGAACTGGACCCATCCGTAACCACGAGGAGGATCAGGGCCCAGAGCACAACCGACCACACAAAGGTGGTGGCCAGGGGGGCCCACCCAGGTTGCGGGCGCAACCAGGTGCGGGCGCAACCCTGGTGGCGGTTCCCCGGCCCCACCTTCTTCTGGCGGTTGCATGTCGGCATGCATAGGACGGTTTCACCTACTACTATATTTAGATCCCGCAAACCGTCCTAGTTGAGCTATAAATAGATGGCTCCCCTCTCATTTGTAACACACACCATCATTTGGAGCAACACACCTCACATTCTACACTTGTTCTCTTTAGTTTAGTACTAGTAGTAGAGCAAGGCAAAGCTAGCAAGGAGAGCTTGTCTCCTTGGAGGATCAAGAGTGTCTTGGTATGAATACAATTATGCCTTCCTCCATGAGCAAGTTCTTATATTCTTTATACAGTTATGCTTTTGATCTAGAGTATAGTCTTGTTCATATCCTGATCATAGTTTATGAGCTAGTTCATAGTTCTAGCTCTATGTTCTTGATATGTTCATCACAGTTCTTCATCGTTCATCAAGTTAATATGAATAGAGGAAGAACTAGGGATGAGATAATGGTTCTCTAGGCTGTAATGGTCACCCTTAGCCGAGCCTGTCAATCCGAAGGGTTGGGGTCCCGAGAGGCTAGGGGGTGTTTCCAAGTACACGGGCATGGTGCTCGGGTATGCAGAGACCCGAGGATATGCGGGTATCCCACGGGCAGAGGGGTAGGTGGCAGGGTGGTGACATCCCTGTCATCCTTCGTATTCCTCCATGTTCGGATATTCAGTAGGAGTCATGTAAAGTCTCTATTTGCTGGCAGACCAGCTATGGAGATCTCCCCAGTATCTCAGACTTAGCTCTAACTTGTTCTTATTAGCTAGATGACCTGCTAACAGATCTGTTGTATAACTTGTATACGACCATGCCTACTCGCGTAGTTGTTCTTTTATTCTTTGTTTCCCCTTAATTTATTCCTTGAGGTTGCTCCGATGTGTGTCCGCTATCAAATCAACTACATACTTACCCCTATTTATACTATGTCTACCATGCATTTCAATAAGTAATCATGTTTATAACCAAAGCTAGATACGTTCACAATGCCTTCCTACGTGAAATTATAAATACGACACCCCTGAATACTCACGGGTTGAAATGCTACAATGATAGTTCTGTGCGCTTGCAGAGTAATTTATTCCTATAACTGAGCTATCGATTGGCGTACCTAAGTACCTTTACTTAAGATTGTAATCCTTGTGCACCCACACGGCGCCGGGCCACAACTTTGCATATCGTAAGTAAGGATGGTTAGGAAGGCCAATCTGGCAATTCTAATCATCAGTACCATACTACACTGCCTAGGCCAGCACCGTAAAAGGCCTTGGTTTATCTTTCTGAAGTGATGGTGGTTAGGATATGCCAAGAACGTTTCTAGTGTTATTATTAAGGATGGACTAAAACTCTATCTTTAATAGTTTCGCTAAGAAACGCCAACAAGCATTTCTGGCGCCGTTGCCGGGGAAGGCAATTGAAAATGCAAAAGCATCTAGCATTGGCATAAACATTGATTACATAATAAGCATTGGTAGCCATAGTTTAAACAGGCTAATTTTGCTGTTTTCTTCCTCCTTTTTATATGGAACGAAAACAGATAGTGTATGAGCGATTTCAACCTGCCGGAAAATTTCACCGACAATCCAGAAGGACGCCTAAGGAAGAAGAACAAGAAGAAATTTGTTTCTTCCTCCGCTACTTCTCCGATAGAAGAACCGGTCACTTCTGCACCATCCACTTCAATCGTCATGGCCAAGTCACTCCGCGAGTACTCCACCCCCGCTGTTGCCAACGTGCCCGTTGGGCCCGCTGTCAATATCGGGACTGGAAACTTTGAACTCCGCACTGGCCTGCTGACAATGGTGCAGGCGAACCAATTCTGTGGCTCGCCAAGTGAGGACGTGAACGCACACCTGCAGAAATTCCTTGAGCTATGCGAAACCATCATCATTAAGGATGTCGCACCTGACAGCGTCAAGCTCCGTTTGGTTCCTTTCTCCCTCTTGGGGAAAGCGAAGCAATGGTTCTATCAAAGTAAGGAAGCAGTCGACACATGGAACAAATGCGCCGCAGCGTTCCTCGCCAAGTTCTTCCCCATGAGCAAAACAAATGCTCTTAGGGGAAAGATATCAAACTTCTAGCAATCTTCACTCGAGTCCATTCCTGAGGCTTGGGAAAGGCTCCGGGAATATATCTGGGCTTGCCCTCACCACGGAATGGAAGGATGGCTCGTGCTGCAGAACTTCTATGAAGGCCTCACGGCCATGTGCAAGGGGCACGTCGATGCCGTAGCTGGAGGTGCATTCCTCTCCCTTACCATCACTGAGGCCACAGCCCTCATCGAGAAGATGGTGGCTAACCAGAGTTGCGGAGAGGTGAAAGGTCCTAATATGGCTAGAGGGGGGGGGGTGAATAGCCTATTTAAAAATTCTACAAACTCACTAGAGCAAGAGGTTAGTAAATAACAAAGCGAGGCTTTTTGCTCTAGCTCTAAAAAGTGGTGTTTGCAAGCCACCTATCCAACAATTCTAGTTGTTAAGATCACTAGGCACACAAGAGCTATGTCACTACTTACACTAGAGAGCTACCTAAAGTTTCTATATAAGTAAGTAAGCTACTCTAGTTTGCGGGAATGTAAGAGAGAAGGTTTGATCTTTATACCACCGCGTATAGGGGATGAACCAATCAATAAAATGAAGTCCAATCACCGGGAGAAATCCAATGAACAAACACAATGGAGACAAGCAATTTTTCTCCCAAGGTTCACGTGCTTGCCGGCACGCTACGTCCCCGTTGTGTCGACCAACACTTGGTGGTTCGGTGGCTAAGAGGTGTAGCACGAACCTCGTCCTCACTAGGACACCACAAGAACCTACCCACAAGTGAGGTAGCTCAATGACACGAGCAATCCACTAATGTTGCCTTTGGCTCTCCGCCGAGGTAGGCACAAACCTCTCACAATCACCGGGAGATGGCCACGAACAATCACCAACTCGTGCCAATCCTCCTCCGCTGCTCCAAGCCGTCTAGGTGGCGGCAACCACCAAGAGTAACAAGAAAACCGCAGCTAGAACGATCCCCAAGTTCCACTAGATGCAATCACTCAAGCAAATGCACTTGGAATCACTCCCAATCTCACAAAGATGTATAATCTATGAAGGAGATGAGTGGGAGGTGTTTGCTTAGGCTCACAAGGATGTCTAGTAGTCAAGAATGCCAAGGGAGTGAGCCCCAAGCCGGCCAAACACGTATTTATAGTCCCTCAAACAAAATAGAGCCGTTGGCTCTTTCACTGGGCGAAAAACGGGGTCACCGGACGCTCAACACCAGCGTCCGGTGCTCCAACGTTAGCCGCGTGTCAGAGTCTAACGGTAACCTGCAGTGCACCGGACGCTGAGCAAGTTAGCACTGGACGCGTCCGGTGTACACCGGACTCATGCGCAGAGAGCTCCGCAAACTCGCACGGTCACCGGACGCACCCTGAGCGTCCGGTGCTCACCGGACTCATGCGCAGAGAGGGTTGCTAAACGCCCTCACACCGGACGCTAACCACCGGATGCTCAAGCCAGCGTCCGGTGCCTATCGTCCGGTGCCTTACCCTAGCTGGGACAGGCACTGTCTGCACCGGACGCTCAGACGCAGCGTCCGGTGCTCCAGAAGCCAGCGTCCGGTGAGTGTTCCTCAGCGAGAAACACTCCCGCAACTTATCCAAATTTCCCACCGGCGCAATAGAAAATATGCACTTCATTTTCTCGAAAAGCGCCGAATCCCGCCTCGCAAGCTCGGCGGGAGGGAGAGAGGAACCCATTCTCTCTCTGCCTTTGAAACTCCACCTCCTTCTCAAAGTGTGCCAACACCACAACATGTGTACCAACAAGTGCACGTGTGTTAGCATTTTCACAAACATTTTCTTTGAAGGAGTTAAGTTAGCTCACTAGGTTCTAAATGCATGCACATGAACAATGACACCTAGTGGCACTTGATAACCGCTTAGCCAAAGAATTCCCCTCTTTATAGTACGGCTATCTATCCTAAATGTGATCACACCCTCTATGGTGTCTTGATCACCAAAACCAAAACCCTAAGCAATACCTTTGCCTTGATCTCCATAAGGTTTTGTTTTTCTCTTTCTTCTTTTCCAAGTTGAGCACTTGATCATCTTGTAGTCATCACCTTCATCACCATGATCATCACTTGCTCCATCACTTGGCATGTACCAACCTCATTAAGTCTACACACACTTAGTATAGAGGTTAGTACTAGGGTTTCATCAACTATCCAAAACCAAACTAGGGCTTTCAAGAGGGACGCAAGACACAAAAAGGCATGCATACCGTCAAGGAGATGGATTTGCTTGCTGCAAAAATAGATATACTCATGAAGAGGTTGGAAGGACGTGCCACCGATCCAGCTACCAGCACTGTCCAGGCCATAGACTCACACATAACGTGTGAGGACTGTGGAAATGTTGGCCACATGGGGAACAATTGTCCTGAATCCCATGAAGATGCTGCATTCATCAACAACGGGTTTCGCCAACAACAACAGCAAGGTAATGGGTGGAACAACCAAAATCGCCCCCAAGGTAATTCCTCTTTTTACTTAGGCTTTAGTTCTTCCCAGCCTTCGCTTAAAGATCTTGTTCTTGGTCAGGCCAAGATAAATGAAAACCTTGTTAAAAAGCTTTCCTTTAATGATAAAATGTTTGAAAACATAAACACCAAGCTTGATGGCCTGACCACCTCGTTTAAAGAACAAGTGTCTTTCAATAAAAGAGTAATGTCTCAGATAGATCAACTTGGTTCTGCTGCTAAATCTGCTGCTGGTGTTGAAAATGTTAGTTCGGTGACCACGAGAGGGGGTAAGACCACTCGTGATCCACCAAACCCTAACCATGGTACAGCTAAGACTCCGTGTCAACAAGAACAAACATCTGCTGAGCCGGTTGATCCTCAAGACGAATCATCAGATGAGGAACCGACTCTAGAAGTTTATGGGGACACCACGATGCTTCCTTTCCCCACCAGGTGGAGGAAGAAGAAGAAGGACGGAGAAGAGCAATTTCTCCGCTTTGTGGAAATGGTCGAGAAGACAAACATCAGCGTCCCGCTGATGGATGTCTTGCACATACCATCCTATGCTAAGTTTATCAAGGATATCATCAACAACAAGCGACCATTACCCTCCGCAGAAGTCGTCAAGCTGACAGTAGAGTGTAGCGCAGCTATACTCAACCATCTACCTGAGAATAAGCAAGATCCTGGGTGCCCCACAATTACATGCTCAATAGGCACCCAACATTTTGATCATGCCTTATGTGATCTTGGGGCGAGTGTGAGCGTCATGCCGAAATCAGTCTTTGATAGGCTAAACTTCACCAACTTGGAACCAACCAACATGACACTCTAGGTAGCGGACTCGTCAGTTCGGTACCCAGCAGGGATTGCCCAAGACATCCCTGTCAAGATCAGAGGATATTACGTCCCCGTGGATTTTGTGGTGTTAAATATGGAACTCACCAAGGAGACACCACTAATCCTGGGAAGGCCATTCTTGAGCACGGCAAAAGCACAAATTGATGTGGGAGCCGGAGAAATTTGCTTCAATATTAATGGCCAAGAAGAGAAGTTCGAATCCAGGCCATGCCGTCAAGAATCCTGCAACATGATACGCATCCGCTACGGGCCAAATCCCCGAGGCATCAGGGGAGTTGAGATCCAGCCCCAACTTCTGAAAAACTTATCAAAAATATCAAAACAAAAGCCGGAGCTGAAGCTAAATGCGGCTCCTAAAAAGAATAAAAAGGAGTAGAAAAAGAAAGAAGCTCCCGAAAAGAAAATCCAAGAAAAGAGGGACGAAGTCCCCAAACCCTCACAAAAGAAGACAATGTGGAAGGTAAAAGAAAAAGTTGAACAAACCGCCACACTGCCCAAGGTGATCCACCTAGAATGGAAGCCCAAGAAGGTCCAACCATCTCCTCCTCCCAAGACGGATGAGCCATCATCAAGCAAACTGTGATGGGAGAAAAGTTCGGCTCCACGGACTATAAAGATGAGCCCTTGCCAAAGGTAAATCGGTATTTATCCCTTTTGTTTTCTAATAAATGTTTTTAATAAATCTTGTCCATCACATGTCTCTCAATATATATATATATATTTATATATATACTTAATAATAATAAAGATGGAGGCACGCTGATGGAAGTAAGGTAAAGAAAAGGTAAAAGTTTATCTTTGTTTTCTTTTGAATAAATAAAATAAAATGCCTTGCTGCATTTATGATATGACCATAGTGCCCCCATGTTTCATGCTGTTTGAATCCAAAATCCTTCATGATCATGGAAAATATTTTATCATAAATGCAAGATAGTGTGAATTTTGAATGTTTTCCTCTTTTCACACACACTATCACTCTGATACACTGTGAATCAAAATTGATCGTAAGTGGAATTGAAATCCACTTTGTCCAGAAAGAACTTGCCAAAAAGACACGGGCTGACTGGTGGGACCTAGGGTGCGGGCGCAACCCTGGCCCGACCAATTAGGCCTAATCTTTTTTTGAAAAGTTTCCTTTTTGTTCAAATATCAATTCCCCGCCTACAATCAAGTTTGTTTTTGTTTTTATGACCTCGGTAGAACCTATTTAAACAGCCCATGGCTCTGTCTTTTCTTCACACCAAGACTCTCTCTTCTCCCTTGTGCAAAAGTTTGCTAAGCTCTCCCATTCCCAAGTGCTAATCATCGCTAGCTACGCCCTCTCGCTGATCAACGCACCCAAGACCGTAGCAAACCTAGATATAGCACCCTACCAAGAGAATTCTTCTTAGGAGAAAGTCTGTCAGGAAAAGAGAAATCCTTTGGCCGCCCTACCAGCAAACCACAAAGCACCCATCAATAGTGCCACAAACATAACCACTGCTGCCCGTTCCACCATGTTGATGGTCCTTAAGTACCAAATATAATCATCAAATAAATAAAGAAAAGGATCCAAATGCAACCAACACCCAGACTTAGGGTTTTATCTGACAGAATTCCACGAGTTTTGGTGTTTGTCTATTTCTGCAGGGGGTTATCAGGAAATATGGAAGAAAGGCCCACACGTCGGGTTTACATAGAGATATTAACGTGCCGCGCAATTTTCTATCATCTAGAAGAGTCCAGAAGCCACGGGAACGAACGGGAAGGTGATCGGGCCCGGGGGCAGGGCGCCCGCCCTGACCTGGAGTCCAATCAGGACTCTCTTCAGGGATTATGCTCCACCGACCTAAAGGATCAAGGATAACCATTCAATCAATGTCGGTTTGATCCGACGGCCCATATTCACTTGGAAGGACTATATAACCAGACCCCCTGGCCCCTGGAGGAGAACAAGTTCATCATAGAGTTGAGAGGAGCCCTCGAAGGAATACCTCTCCTCTAAATAGACTTAGGGCTTAGCATCCAATGTGAGTAGAATTAGATCTTCTAGTTTCTACTAGATTGAGAGAGATAGAGTAGAGGTGTAGATCGGAGGAAGCCCGGCCTGTCGGTGTGTACTTCGAGGTTGTACATGCGGGATCAAGTTCTCCTAACCCGAGGCTTGCTCCTAGGATTCTTCAGTAATTCGACTTCTAAATTCTAGTAATTTCTTGTTTTATTGTTCTTTGGTTTATGAGGTTACTTTAATCTCTTCTGGTTGAGTTTAGAGTAATCATTGCTAGCGTAAACTTGGTGTTTGGGCTAGGGTGCTCATAGATATCCCCTGACTAGCTGGATCGTGGTAGTAGTGAGGAACGTGACATTTCTGAGTTACCTTTGAAGACCATATCCCGTTAGTAGGATCGATAGGGTTTATAGGTGCGGGTTGAACATCCTCTGTGGTGTCTAGATTCCGTAAGCTTCCCCAATAGAACAGTAGATCATCCTTACCAAGGTTAGAACGAGACTATGGTTGTAGTCTTCTCTATACATCGCTCACAGCGAATCACATTCTTTGTAGCCTAAAGGGTAGTAGCAATAGATTTGGTTAGTCAGATGCACGCTTTCTTCCAGTGGTAAAAATATAAATACGATACTCTGGATAACCTCCCGGGTGAAGTGCTCACCGATATCCATGCACTTGCGGATCATTTCCTGTTGGCGTTAACAAATATCAACAAGCATTTCTGGCGCCGTTGCCGGAGAGAAAGACGGTTTGCTGAGGTAACTTTTAGTCTTGCTATTATCTTGTATTATACTTTTATACTTTTATTCTTTTATCTTTTTATTTTTTCCATCTTTATGGATAACTCAAATTCCACACCTATTATTGAATTATTTGCACCTTCGGAGACCAGCCATAGACCATGGGAGTCAACAAGTCCTTTCTTTGCCCCTAATTATGATCTGTGTCCAGAGTTGATTGCAATAGGTCAAAACCAACCCTTTTCTATAGCTGAGGTCCTATCTTTTAATCAAGAAGATAATGAACTTTTAGCTACACCTAGGGAATCTTTTAATTTTTCTATAAATTCTGGTTTAAACCTAGCCCTACAAGACCATGTTTTTTCTCGATATTTTCACATTGGTCTTAATCATATAACCTTTAGTAGGGTTTTTCTTTCTTTATCTGTTAGTAAAGCAAGGTATGTCTTCATCCGTGGACATCCTTCTTGCACTAGTCTTCATAGAAAAATCCTAGAGAAGGAATCATCTCCCAGACAAGGAAAGGAAGTTTCAATAGCCGATTTCCAAACATTTCAATCCCCTGATTCGGCTATCCAACCCAAACTTGTAGTGCTTCAAAATCATCTTAGGGAAGAAGAAATTCTACCTTTGCAAATTCATTTTGGGATGAGCTTAAACTTCCTGCTCCATAAGAGACCTTTGAGGGCATATAGTCTGAACCTTCCTAAGAAGGGATCTCTTAGAAAGCATCTCAAATCCAATCCCTTTGATGGACATCTAGAAAGACTCAAGGATGGCATCTTAAGTGATGCAATAGAAGGAGAGCAAAGCCATTTGGAAAACAATCTCATCTTCTCCCCTTCTACGTGCACTTTTGATGACTCATTCGAACCTATCTTTAAACCCATCCTTGAGCCTAATAATTTCTACTCTTCTCTTTCTCTTGAACCTCCCGATGATCCTATGAATCTCTCTAAACATCCCATGCATAAGAGTCACCAAGACCACCAGGAGGATCGAGAAGAGCAACATCAATGGCTAGAGGGCATTAAAAATCCATGTGCTATCACCATTGAGTGGATGGACAAGGAAGAAGCCTTAATGGATTCTGACTTTGGCTCAATTTCAAATGGTGAGTTCTTGACTCCCTTTGAAGATGAGATTCATCCTACTACAGAAGAGGACATAGGCGAGACCAATCTAGGAGAAACTCCGAACATTCATATTGGAGACGAAGATAACATTAATGAGCATGGAATTTATTTCATAGCCACTTCGTTTACTCCATGCTCATATGCAACACCTTCCCAATCTATTGGTCTCTCCAACATCACCACATTTGAGATCTCCAACCCCCTCTTCCTTTTTTATAAAAACTTTAAAAGGGCGGTTGTCGATGTATATGTCTATAATAAATATTGCAGATCTTGTTGAGTTGATCTTGATGAAGGTCAGCGTTGGAGGGGAAACCACTTCGCCGACATAAATTGATGGTTTCCCAAGGACAAGCTTAGCGTCCTAAAACAAGCACTTATCAGATCATAACATGAATTTCTAACTATTTGCAACATTGCCTTGTGTATTGAGCATATAAAGATAATTTTAGAAAAATTCCGTCGGGTATTCGTGTCACTAACCTTTCTAGGATTGGAGCAAGAAGATCTGAGGAATGACAAGCGCAAGGTATGCCCAACCAATCATCATGCAACATTGAATTAAATTCATCCAATCTTGAATTTTGCAAAATTCAAGCTTGGGGGAGTACTTTACATAAAAACATCATTTGCCATGTTGCTATGTTGGTTGTCCTTACCTTTGAGACATGCTTAATTTGTTAAATACTAATCACACTACTTCATCTCCACTTGAGTAGATTTCTATAAATGCTCTCATGCTACCTTTATTTGCTTTAGTATATGTCTAGGTTTGGAGTAGTTTCATTTATCTCTTAATTAAGCATGGTGCTTAGTTTAGGAAAGATGATCTTACTTCCAAAGGATTTTTAAATTAAGCATGATGCTTAGGTTAAAATGCCCTCCTAAATCAAATTAGACATGGTGTCTAGGTTGATTTTTGAGCCGATAGTATGCTATAGTAGATATGGGATATTTTGCTGGACTAACCCCTACAGGAAAACTTTCAATATCAACCTGGGAAGTCCTGAGATACAAACTCATTGGAGATAAAGGAGACACATGAAGTTTAACAATTTGCACAAAAAGGACATAGCTCATTCATCATAAAGAGATGATCTATGGAGGGTGCCACAAACACGATGCACAACCGCTAAGAAAGGAAAGCTTCCACAAGGTGATACTGTACCATCACTCTTCAAGTAAGGTAACACCTTAAGGTACTTGACTATCACTTTTATAAGCTTCTCCTTGGTTCTAGCATACACATGAATAAAATAGACAAACATGTATGATTTGTAGCTCTAAATTAACCAACCCAATTAATTCAACATGTTTAGTCCTTTAATCTTTGTTCTTAGTACTACCTTCGTGATCTCACACTCCTAATCATATAAGCTAAAGTATTGCACATTTGATCTTTGGGAAGATATAAAGAAATACATATACATAGATAGATTATCTTTCCATAAGGTTGAGCCATCTGATCTGACAAATGTTTCAAATGCTACACTCATGATTCATCAACTTTGTCTTGCTCACTATGCTTAAGGATAGAGAAGAACAAATACACTTTTGGTTCTGTTGGTGTTTTGCACCAACAGGGCCCATGCACTTGATCTCTGCCTTGTCTCTATGAACAGGTACACTTCAAGCAAAACATGGAGGAGTTTTACAACTCCCAGACTCCACCAAGTGAAGGACCTGGATCTATGAGCACAAACACACTGAGCAAGATATTGCCAACACCGCACTTCGAACTGCTGGACAAACGAAGAACATGGGTGACTCCGTATCAAAAGGTGCAGACATCAAGGTCCACACCTAATCAAATGATGCACCTAAAGGATGAAGACGGTGAGAAGTCTTGTCCAGAAGACTTAAAACATTGGATCCTTGTCGGAGGAGGTCAAGATCGTTGACTCAAGTCGCCTTTCCTGATCAAGAAGGACGACCCTGGTGTTCCAAGAATCGAGTGCACAATCAATGGATACTCTCTTCAGAAAACACTCTACGACACCAGATCTGACGACAACATAATGGCCGCGGTCACTTATCAGCTCCTGCATGGAACCATGCCTCTACAACCAATATACATTCAGCTCCAGATGATTTTCAGGTCATTGACATGGGAGAAGACGAGTACGATCCACCCACCATCCTTGGAAGACCGTTCCTCAGCACCGTTAAAGCAATCAACTATATTGGAACCAGAAAAGTCCACATACACTTCCCCTCTGAGAAGGTACGCCGCTGTTTTACTGACCCTAACTATATAGTTGAAAACTCTAAGCAGGTCAGGACAAGAAGAAGACAACGCAACTGCAACCAGAGGAGGCAAATCATCAAGGACGGATGGGCAGACTATGAAGGAGAAGTGGTAAGGTCTGAAGACATACAGCTTTAACAGAACTGTCCTGAGGAGACCGTAGCACCGAGTCAGGTGTAAAGAGAGAAGATAGTTATACATGAAGAGGAGGCGCCGCCGGAACCACCGACTACGCCATCCAGCGAATCCCAGGACGACTAAGGAAACGAAGAGTCCCGTTCGGAGGACTTAAAAACACCGAACGCCTTGCCAAGAGGTAAACTTGGTAGTTATCCTTTTCCCTTCAATTATTTAAAAATAGTTTGCTTAGTTAATCAGGTTCATATCATCTCGAAAAGAAAATAAAAATGTTAAAAATAGTAAGCTCCATGTGAGTATGCTCATGGCATAAAACCCATAGGTACATTCACTATGGTGGCATAAAATAAATATGTTTTCATCTTACAATAAAAATATAAAAATAATAAGTGCATGATCCTACTAAATAAATAACATTTATTGAGGAGGCTCAACATGATAAAGGCTAGATATTTATGCTAACACTTAACCAGTTCCACAAAGCTTTGTTGTCTATTTGAGCTCCACAGAATTCAAGGATCAAAGAAGGCTTGCAGACGGAGGACATCCTAATCGCTGTCAGGGTGCTGCCAACATTCAAATACACCTTCGTCACTTGCTAGCTACATTAGAAGAAATTACGTCAAAATCCAGCTTGGCGGAGAGCATCCCCATTTATCCAGCTAAGAGTTTCTACTCACGTTTATACTTTACTCAAATAATAAAAAGATGCATAAGCATAAAAACCCAAATAAAGATTTTGTGCTTGTATATATATCTTTGCTTAGTTTGCTAAATAAATAAATAAATAAAGTGTCTAGTCCAAACTGAACTTAAATGATAAGCTCTCACATGGAAATGATGAATAGTTGCTCTGCCATGACTAGTTCTTAAAATTGAAATCTCTCTCAAGTTTAGGCATAACTGTTATAATTTAAACCTGCTCTAAACCTGATCTTGTGGGAAGAGTACTTGATCTGAAGTCTAAGTTGTTAACGGATATGATATAGGAAGGTTGAGCTGCTGTTTATCTGTTCCTAGAGATGCTAGAATTCTGGAGAATTTTATCTTTGAAAATCTTTAAAATAACACATGATGTGTTCCTGTATGATGAGAGTTTAAATTCCTACCACAACCATATATACATGCTTATTAGACTATGAACCATATATTTACTTTTTACTGCTTATGAGCATTGAGTGTGGTCAAGCTGTGTAGACCCTTAGGAGCTTGTCATGCGGTTAAAATCAAGATCCACTTGCACGTTCACTCATATATGCTACTTCTACTCCGGAAGTACGCATCCACATACATCCACTCATTTCCATCTCCAGATTCACCCAAAATTATTCTACTCCTATCCAGGAGAGAATAGCCAAAAACATTATCCTATCCTTGTTATTCCCCATGAAATAAATGCTCAAGATATTTTGGTTACTACCACTTGCCACATTATTCTAGGAGGATGAGTGCTCTAAAAAAAAGTGAAAGAATACGAGGAAATAAAAAGGGGCAAGTGCCCGGAACCTCGAAGCAAAGAAAAAGTGAGACAAGAGGTAAAAATGGACAAGTGTCCGACAGTAGAATTAGGGGTACAAGATACCCACCTGAGAGGAAAGAAAAAGAAAATATAGAGCATCTCATTCTCCTCAAAAAGTTTCAGAAGAGCAAGAAAGGTATGTATCCCCTTAAAAGAGCAAAAATTAGAATTAGACTTTCACCATTGTTTTCACCATTATCACCATACACCATTTCATTCGCCACACATGCACATCTTGATTTGACTTATTGACTTGTTCTCCTAGATCCATGGTTTGACTATGCAATAAATGTCTTGTAAGTATGTATTATCTGTCTCCCACCTATGGGCTCCAGATATCAAAACCTTATTAGAGTAGGGTGAGAGAGAAGGCAATATCACTATGCCTCATACAAAAAATACCACATACTTTGAGAGAAGGCATATACCATTACTGCCTTGAAAAGGATCCAGAAATACCACAAAAGAGAGATTTGAGAGAGTTTTACAAGGAATCTCTGAGTTTTATTTGAAAACCTGCAAAAACTCCAGAGGTATAGCTGATCAAGAATAAGAGACATGGTGCTTGTCTAGACTGTTCTATCTTTTAACTGCTCAAGACACAAGTGACGGTTGCAAGCCCCATGGTGAAAGGTGACATGAGTAAGTTTTAAGTCTTAACAGTTTATTCTAACTCAGAGATGAGATCTTGCTTGAACGCATGTGTACTCTTAAGGCATGAAACCACTGCAGAAACTCTTAAGTCCATCCTTGCTTAGGGACGAGCAAGAGGTAAGCTTGGGGGAGTTGTTGACGGTCCTTAAGTACCAAATATAATCATCAAATAAATAAAGAAAAGGATCCAAATGCAACCAACACCCAGACTTAGGGTTTTATCTGACAGAATTCCATGAGTTTTGGTGTTTGTCTATTTCTGCAGGGGGTTATCAGGAAATATGGAGGAAAGGCCCACACGTCGGGTTTACATAGAGATATGAACGTGCCGTGCAATTTTCTATCATCTAGAAGAGTCCAGAAGCCATGGGAACGAACGGGAAGGTGATCGGGCCCGGGGGCAGGGCGCCCGCCCTCCACCCTAGGGCGCCCGCCCTGACCTGGAGTCCAATCAGGACTGTCTTCAGGGATTACGCTCCACCAACCTAAAGGATCAAGGATAACCGTTCAATCAATGTCGGTTTGATCCGACGGCCCATATTCACTTGGAAGGACTATATAACCAGACCCCCTGGCCCTTGGAGGAGAACAAGTTCATCATAGAGTTGAGAGGAGCCCTCGAAGGAATACCTCTCCTCTAAATAGACTTAGGGCTTAGCATCCAATGTGAGTAGAATTACATCTTCTAGTTTCTACTAGATTGAGAGAGATAGAGTGGAGGTGTAGATTGGAGGAAGCCCGGCCTGTCGGTGTCTACACCGAGGTTGTACCTGCGGGATCAAGTTCTCTTAACCCGAGGCTTGCTCCTAGGATTCTTCAGTAATTCGACTTCTAAATTCTAGTAAGTTCTTATTTTATTGTTCTTTGGTTTATGAGTTTACTTTAATCTCTTCTGGTTGAGTTTAGAGTAATCATTGCTAGCGTAGACGTGGTGTTTGGGCTAGGGTGCTGATAGATATCCCCTGACTAGCTGGACCGTGGTAGTAGCGAGGAACGTGACATTTCCGAGTTACCTTTGAAGACCATATCCCGTTAGTAGGATCGATAGGGTTTATAGGTGCGGGTTGAACATCCTCTATGGTGTCTAGATTCCGTAAGCTTCCCCAATAGAACAGTAGATCATCCTTACCAAGGTTAGAACGAGACTACGGTTGTAGTCTTCTCTATACATCGCTCATATCGAATCACATTCTTTGTAGCCTAAAGGGTAGTAGCAATAGATTTGGTTAGTCAGATGCACGCTTTCTTCCAGTGGTAAAAATATAAATACGATACTCTGGATAACCTCCCGGGTGAAGTGCTCACCGATATCCGTGCGCTTGCGGATCATTTCTTGATGGCGTTAACAAATATCAACACACCACAAATAACATAGAGCGCAAGAAGAAAAATCCTAGTGGTGAAGGATCTAGCAGTCGTGCTGGTAGCCGAATGGCTGGCAAATCAAAGGAGGCCGAATCCTCCAGTGCTCTCCCTAGGATTAGGAGGCATTTGCCCCGGCCATCCATCAAGCGTCGTACAGGACAGTACGAGAGCAGCGATGAGGAGGATGATCTTAGTATCCTTGCTGATCTTAAATCCGAGCAAGCTAGCCTTCGCTCTGTCCTAAGGGTTTTAGAAGACGACCTAGAAGAGAAGCATACTGAGATTAGGAACCTCAGCGACGATATCAATAGGTTTCGTTTCAGGTTCAACAATAAGCTGAGGAAGGTCGCTGAAAACCTAGGTGTTGGTCGCCTCATGGAAAATCTTTAGACCACATCTGCTGCACGCTTCTCTTTGTTTAGGCACAAGCATGATCTTCTTTGTTGCTTAATTTATTTCCCTTCAATAATGTAATGTGCCTTTTCAAAGTTATCAATAATATTTCTAAGTTATCATGAGCACTTGTTTTCTTTATATATTATGACTAACCATGACAGAGAAGAAAACAAGTGTGGGAGAGGGAATCTTCGAGAACTCGGTTTGCACAACCTTCTCCTGTCGACGAAAGCTAGTCGGCAGTCTACCTTGGGGTATACCCACGGTAGTAGTTTATCGGTAGACGGTGCACAAACTACGAACTCGATGGTAACACAAGACACGGACAAGGTTTTTATAAAGGTTCGGCCGCCGTGTGGGCGTAATACCTACGTCCTGCGTCTGGTTGTATTGAATTGTGTTGAGATAATCTGTCCTAGGGGGGGTCCCTTGCCTCTCCTTATATAGTCCAGAGGGCAGGGTAACAGATCTGGAAACTAATCCTAGTCGGTTACAATCGCCATAGATAGCACAATATCAATTCCTATTCTAACCGACTAGAATCCAGCTTGATCTCCATATCTTGTTTTCTTGTGCGAAACACCGAGCAGTTGGATCAAGCCTCAGACTGTCTTCGTGATGGGCCAAGCCTCCTAGCCCAAGTCTAGCCGTGAGGGTATAGGGGTTTATACCCCCACGCTTAGTCCCCGAGCACCATGTATTGTGATGTAACATGCCGTCTTGAGCTTCTTCGACCAGCAAGACTTGACATCTTTGACAATCAGGAAAGTCACTCGAACAATTTGACCAATCTTGAAAACCAGTTGACCAACATTAACATCGAAGAAGGAGGTTATTCGAAGAATGCATGGTAGTCTTAATCAAAAAAAATTTCTTTCCTGATGAAGTGTGCCCACTTTACTTTTCTAAGAAGTATAGTCTTTCAAAAAGCAAGCAAATTCACTGCAAAGTGAAGTGTGCCCACTTAGTCCCCGAGCCTAGTAGTAGGTGACATAGGCACGTGGTGCCAGGGTCTAAAGAGAAAAAACCACATAGAAAATCTGATACTGAAATGCATCGCCAGATGCATCGTACCGATGTAGTCTCCGAGCTTGCTGGAAGGCGAAGTATGAGCCTTGTAGCAAGGTCTAAAAATTAAAATTATCCAGTCCAATTCATATGTAACTAAGAAAATCAGTCCCCAAGTTGTGGTTGGAGAGTAATCGAAGCAAGTCTCGAGCATAGCGTAGGGAGTGATTGATGAGTCCTCGAGCACGGTTGGTAGTCAGCACAGTCCCTGGGCATGCCATAGAGCATGATCGACCAGTCCCCGACCATGGTTGGGAATCTTAACGTACTCGGTACAGTCCCCAGACCTTCAAACGAGTGTACTAATCGGCCAGTCCCCGAACATACCACATACGGTGGTCGGTACAATCAATCGAGATATCAGATTTAGCAGACTGATCAATCAGTCCCCGAGCATGTCATGCTCGGTGGTTGGTGTAGTCAAACGAATTGTCGAACGAACAGACTGGTCGACCAGTCTCCGAGCATGTTATGCTCGGTGGTCGGTGCTTTCAACCGAATTGTCGAAAGAACAGACTGGTCGACCAGTCCCCGAGCATGTTATGCTCGGTGGTCGGTGCAGTCAACCGAATTGTTGAAAGAACAGACTGGTCGACCAGTCCACGAGCATATTATGCTCGGTGGTCGGTGCAGTCAACCGAATTGTCGAAAGAACATACTGGTCGACCAGTCCCCGAGCATGTTATGCTCGTTCCTCCAACAGACCCACTTGTTTTTGAAAAAAGCATATCACCGCATTAATGCGCGATTGGTGAGGTCGTTGTCCCAATCTTCATGACGTAGGATAACTAGCTGAAGATCAGCCGATAACTTGCTGCAAGCAGCGAGGATAACTAGTGCAACCTGACGACACGCACAAGGAGCCAACCACCGTCTCTATACGGCAGCCTGAACCAAGGATTCGTCCAACCACACTCTTAAAGAGCCAACCTACGCAACCTGAACTCGAGGATTAGGAGCACGGATTGGGTGCCGATGACGCGGCCGCTTCTGTAATCTCCGCGAAGGAAAACACAAGAGCAAAGGGGTAGAGATCTCTCTCTGAATTTGTTAGCACACAGCTGAACAAAGTGGTTTGTATTCTCAATATCATAAGTCTCAGATTACAATGAGTCTTAGGGGGTATTTATACTAGCAACAGCCCTGCTAGATAGGTATGAAAACGAAATAGAGTTTCTGAGGGAAGGCAATGTGAAAGGTCCCCTCGAAATGGATTCCCGAAGTGGCTTCGCGTGACTGTTGGCCTCCAGAGCAGTTTCCAATAAACTGACCATAACTTTTTATTAGGAAGTCCAAATGACGTGCAGTTTGTTGCAACGGAAAGTTAACTTGATAAGCTTTCACTCCATGTGCAGCATGTACCACGAAACCTGGTAGATTGGTACAGTTTTGCACGGAAACTTGAACTTCATACAGACTGATGACTCGATGACCAGTGTCGACTAAAACAGGTCGGCAGCTTTACTGGCGTCACCAAACAGGTCGGCACCAGTGGCATTAGAAAGTACACTCGAAGAGCTTTCCAACAAGTGCTCATGGGCCTTCATAGCATCTCGGAAGTGAAAGTTATGATCTTTTCTTTCAACATGTCCGTTCTGCACCGCACTGGTCCGATCTGCCCTTCTTTCAACTTGTCCGTTCTACACCGTGTTGTTCCAATCCTTGCGGGTCACCTCCCTCATCATGTGTATACTTAAGCACAACCAAAGTAGAACACTTAGGTAATATAATATTCTCATTAACATTAATAGAACTCTCACAAAGTAGCGCGTTCACCTCTTGTTGTAGCTTCTTGGCTCGACTACGTGTAATTGCTCCATCAATGGCTTGGGCTGGTGCCGGCGTAGTCGGTGTAGAGGTTGGCGTGGAATTAGAGGGAGCATGCTTGGTTGGGATGTCCTCATCATCCTCCCCCTCTTGAAAAGGAGTCGACCTCGACTCTGATTCTTCTAATCCGAAGAATGGTGTTAAGTCAGCAACATTGAAGGTTGTGCTAACACCATAATCTTCCGGAAGCTCAATCTTGTAGGCATTATCATTGATCCTGGACAGCACTCTGAATGGACCATCTCCCCGTGGCATCAACTTGGATTTACGCTTCTCAGGAAAGTGGTCTTTGCGAAGATGTACCCACACTAAATCTTCGGGCTCAAATATCACCTTCTTGCGATGCTTGTTTGCCCAATCAACATAGTACTTGGACCTTCTTTCGATTGCTTCTTTGGTCTTCTCATGAATCTTCTTGACATATGATGCACGCTTGGATGCTTCCATGTTAATCCTTTCCTGCAATGGTAGAGGCAACAAATCGATCGGAGCAAGGGGTTTGAATCCATACACAACTTCAAAAGGACACATATTAGTTGTAGAATGTACTGCCCTGTTGTAAGCGAATTCCACATGTGGCAAGCACTCTTCCCACTCCTTCAGGTTCTTCTTTACCAGCAAGGGGGCTTCGGATAGCCTCTTCTTCAATTCTTGGAATGCTCTCTCTTGTGGTTCACCCCATTGGAAGGCAATACCTTTCTTTGTTAACTCATTCAACGGAGCAGCTATGGTGCTGAAATCTTTCACAAATCTCCTATAAAAACCAGCAAGTCCATGAAAACTTCTCACCTGACTCACATTTTTAGGAGTTGGCCAATCCTTGATTGCTTTCACCTTTGATTCATCAACCTGAATTCCTGAACCTGAAACAACAAAACCAAGAAACACAACCTGATCTGTACAAAATGTGCACTTCTCAAGGTTAGCAAATAATTTTTCTTTTCTTAGCACATCCAAAACTTGCTTAATATGATCAACATGTTCCTCCAATGTCTTGCTGTAAGTTAGAATATCATCAAAGTAAACAACAACAAACTTTCCAATGAATGCTCGCAAGACATGGTTCATCAATCTCATGAACGTACTAGGGGCATTGGTCAAACCAAAAGGCATAACTAACCATTCATACAGCCCAAACTTTGTTTTAAAAGCAGTTTTCCATTCATCTCCAATCTTCATTCTAATTTGATGGTAACCACTTCTCAAATCAATTTTAGAAAACATCATACAACCACTCAATTCATCAAGCATATCATCTAGCCTAGGAATAGGATGACGATAACGAACGGTGATGTTGTTTATGGCTCTACAATCTACACACATCCTCCAAGAACCATCTTTCTTTGGCACCAAAATCACAAGAACAGCACAAGGACTTAAACTTTCTCGCACAAATCCTTTATCTAAAAGTTCTTGTACTTGCCTTTGAATCTCCTTGGTTTCTTCCGGATTGGTGCGGTACGCCGGACGGTTTGGAAGTGCAGCTCCAGGGATGAGATCAATTTGATGTTCAATACCGCGCAAAGGAGGAAGTCCAGCAGGTGTTTCCTTTGGAAAAACATCGTCGTAGTCCTACAAAACACGTGCAACAACACTAGAGACAGATGTTAAGTCATTAGCTGAAAGCAATGTGTCCTTGCACACAAGTACAAATAGTACTTGATCTGGGTTTTTCCTCACATCTTTCATTTCAGATTTGGTGGCTATCATCACGAAGTTCTCTCCCTCTCTTTTTCTATCATCTCTCATGTTTGGCTTGTGGCTCTCACTCACTGATTTGTGGAGGGCACTCAAATTATTTTTCTTTCCTTCTTTTGCACTCTCATTCCTCACTTCAGAGCTCTTTTGCAAGAGCTCAGCTAGGATTTGCTGCGGTGTCATGGGTTTAAGAATCAACTCCTTGTTCTTCCACTTGATGGTGTATTGATTGGTTCTACCACAATGTAGAGACGATCGATCATATTGCCATGGTCTTCCCAACAACATGTGGCACACTGTCATAGGCGCCACATCACACTCTATAGTGTCAATATATTCACCAATCTTGAATGGAACTTTCACTCTTTGTGCAATCTTAATAGAACCTGAATTATTAAGCCATTGCACATGATATGGATGGGGATGTTTCAGCAGCTTCAACCCAAGCTTTTCAACCATTTCTTTGCTTGCAAGATTGTGGCAACTGCCACCATCAATGATCACTTTGACAACCTTATCTTGCACATTAGCTCTCGTCTGAAAAAGATTGTGCCGCTGTCCATTTTCAGCATCGCTCATTTGTACACTCAAAATCTAAGTTACAACAAGAGCAGCACCAGATTCAAATTCATAGATGTCCTTCTCAAGATTACTCTCACTTCCACTATCTTCTTGTTCTTCCTCACTAGCAGATTCATACTCCCCTTGATCATTCACAATGATGGTTCTAGCGTTTGGACACTCTCTTGCAACATGACCACAACCACCACACTTGAAGCACTGAATTCCACTACTCTTGCTGGAAGAACCCACTGAGTTTGCTGATTTGAATTTCTCATTTTGAGCAGCCAACTCTTTGCTACTAGAAGAACCAAGGTTGCTAGATCGTGCACCACCGTTTGAGCTGGAAAATGTACCTTTACTTCCACTTCCTTTGGGTGCAAATTTACTTCCACTTGCTGCACTCTTTGTGCTGAAAGATACTCCTCTAGTGGACTTCATATCCTGCTGCAATTGCCGCTCAGCTTTGCTAGCTTGATGCACCAATTCAACAAGATTACGATATTGCTAAAATTCAACAATGCGCTAAATATTCCGATACAGCCCTGACATAAATCTTGCAATTGTTTGCTCTTCATCTTCAATTACATTGGCTCTAATCATCGCCTTCTCCATCTCTTTATAATACTCATCAACACTGAGGCTTCCTTGCTTCAGATTCTGTAGCTTATCAAATAAATCACGGCGATAATGTTTGGGGACAAATCTTGCTCTCAATTCTCTCTTCATTTCAGCCCATGAACGAACATCACCTTGACCAGCTTCTTCTCTTTCATTCAACATTTGCTCCCACCAGATTAGAGCATACCCATCGAACTCAAGAGCAGCCATGGCAACCTTCTTTCTCTCAGAATAATTATGCACACGAAAAATTTTATTCACCTTCAACTCCCATGTAAGATATGCTTCAGGATCAGATCCTCCTTCAAACTGGGGCATGGTGAATTTTCACTTGCCAAACCTCTCTTCATTGTGCTGATTACGCCTACGATTTCTTCGGTGACGATGATCATCATAATGGGGTTGTTCATCCTCTTCTTCAGTTTCACTTTCTTCCAATCCAATACCTCTCCCATGTCCATGACCAGCACCTCTACCACCATGATCACATCGTGGAAAAGGAGGTCTTCTTGCATGGGCAGCAGCTCGCTCTCTATGCCGTTCCCTTGCACGACGAGCAGCTTCTCCTTCGCTTTCTTCAACTTCATCTTCATGGTGACTGCCATTTGCATTATCATGAAGATGAATTTGCAACCAGTTCATGAGTGCTTGAACATTGTTTGTTAGCGTCTCCATGCTTTGTTTCATCTCATTGAATTGTGCCATGGTGACACAATCATCAATCTCCGGATGCTCAGACATCTTGCTGTAAAAAATTAGTGAAGGCAAAGCAACAATATATGTAGAATAGGGAATTATATGTGGAATCTCACAATCTCATCTCTCTTACCAACCAAAGCTCATGTGAGTTCCCCGCAGATTACAACGGCCAATGCGAGGTGGTAACCGAGAATGATGGTTGGGAGAATCCAGGATCAGTATTTTCCTATGACGGTGGGTTATTTGTGGAGCTTGGTGGGGATATATTTCACAAGGAATGCAGTCTGAATTCTTGATATTGTAAAGTTAAACCATAATCCAAACTAGAAGTTCAATGCCTAGTGCTGACCACAAGATATGAGTGATGTAAATAGATCAAACACACGCGCAAAGATAATTCAGATTTGATGCAAACAAGGAGTATGCCTAGGATGCAAGTGTTGCAATCAAACCCAAGCAAAATTTTGCACCAAAGATGGATAATGACTGATTGTGTGACTTGATATAAAATTCAGAACTTGAGCACATAAACAGAGTGAACTTTCTACTCTTTCTTCACAACTTTTCTTCCTCAACTCTCTTTTTTTTTCACTTTCCTTTTTTTTGATACTTTGTTTTTTTATAACTAAGAACAAGAGCAGATATAACACATACATAGACTTCTTTTGAAACAAGACACAACCGTCAGCGTTCTAACTTGATAGGCTCAAAGTTTACGCGAAGGATGATACCAGTTTCAGATTTTCTTTTGGGATTTGTAGATATAAAAGAGGCTCAAAGGACACACAAAGGATATGATGATCAGCAACTAAACAAAACTCTAATGGACTGAAACTTAACCAAACTCACAAGAAAAACAGATTGAAACAAAGGGCAAATGCAAATTTTTTTATGGCTTTTTGGTGGATAGGACAAACAAGATATATATATGTAGCTAAGGGTAAAAATCCTACCGTGGAAACTTGAGCTTTGATACCAGATGGTGAGGTCGTTGTCCCAATCTTCACGACGTAGGATAACTAGCTGAAGATCAGCCGATAACTTGCTGCAAGCAGCGAGGATAACTAGTGTAACCTGACGACACGCACAAGGAGCCAACCACCGTCTCTATACGGCAGCCTGAACCAAGGATTCGCCTAACCACACTCTTAAAGAACCAACCTACGCAATCTGAACTCAAGCATCAGGAGCACGGATTGGGTGCCGATGACGCGGCCGCTTCTGTAATCTCCGCGAAGGAAAACACAAGAGCAAAGGGGTAGAGATCTCTCTCTGAATTTGTTAGCACACAGCTGAACAAAGTGGTTTGTATTCTCAATATCATAAGTCTCAGATTACAATGAGTCTTAGGGGGTATTTATACTAGCAACAGCCCTGCTAGATAGGTATGAAAACGAAATAGAGTTTCTGAGGGAAGGCAATGTGAAAGGTCCCCACGAAATGGATTTCCGAAGTGGCTTCGCGTGACTGTTGGCCTCCAGAGCAGTTTCCAATAAACTGAGCATAACTTTTTATTGGGAAGTCCAAATGACGTGCGGTTTATTGCAACGGAAAGTTAACTTGATAAGCTTTCACTCTGTGTGCAGCATGTACCACGAAACCTGGTAGATTGGTACAGTTTTGCACGACAACTTGAACTTCATGCAGATTGATGACTCGATGACCAGTGTCGACTAAAACAGGTCGGCAGCTTTACTGGCATTATCAAACAGGTCGGCACTGGTGGCATTAGAAAGTAGACTCGAAGAGCTTTCCACAAGTGTTCATGGGCCTTCATAGCATCTCGGAAGTGAAAGTTATGATCTTTTCTTTCAACTGGTCCGTTCTGCACCGCACTGGTCCGATCTGCCCTTCTTTCAACTAGTCCGTTCTGCACCGTGTTGTTCCAATCCTTGCGGTCCAGGTCACCTCCCTCATCATGTGTATACCTAAGCACAACCAAAGTAGAACACTTAGGTAGTATAATATTCTCTGTAACATTAATAGAACTCTCACAAAGTAGCGCGTTCACCTCTTGTTGTAGCTTCTTGGCTCGACTACGTGTAATTGCTCCATCAATGGCTTGGGCTGGTGCCGGCGTAGTCGGTGTAGAGGTTGGCATGGAATTAGAGGGAGCATGCTTGGTTGGGATGTCCTCATCAGCGATGTGACAGAACATCCTAACACACTTTCAGGCTGTTGCGTAAAAAGGTGCGCCTGGTAACTGTGCAGCCGCTCTTTGCGCGGTTCAAGAAAAGGAAACCACCAATTATACAGAAAAGCCACCATATTAATTGACGGTAATTATTGAAAACCGAAACGCTGCATCCGCCGCAGGATCCGCCCACTTCCCTAGAATGCGGGAAGTGGTAGAGGCGAGGCTGTTGTTATAAGGTCGTATCCTTGTTTTTTACCCAGCAGTTGCATACTATTGCTAAGCCTCCATCTTTCTCAACACCTTTGAACCTCAAAGCCGAGCTCGAGACTTTTTGAGAGTTGAGATGGCGAAGAGTGATGCCAAGAAGAGGGCCGAGATGATGGCCAAGGAATGGAAGAAGTCCCGGAGCAACACACGGTCCTTCAATGACCTCGTCGAAAAGGGGCTCCTGCATAATCAGGAACTCGGAGGATGGAGGGGACCGGATGGGGAGAGCTACCCCGACCCCCGCGCCGGTGAGATTGTAGTCTTCGAGGATTTCTTTAAAAGGGGTTTTGGGATTCGCGTGCATCCTTTTCTCTAAGGTCTTCTCCTCTACTATGAGATCGGGATTTGCAATTTGCACCCAAACTCTATTCTTCTTATCTCCACATTCATCCATCTGTGCGAGGCCTATGTTAGAATAGAGCCGCACTTCGATCTTTTCCGCTATCTTTTCTATCTGAGGAAGAAAGGAGCAGTTGGAGGCTCCAAGATTGTAGGTGGAGTATACCTCAATCTGCGCGACGGGATGAAGAACCGGTACCTCAGCTGCCCATGGAACACTTCTCTCACCGAATGGTACAAGAAGTGGTTCTACATCAGGGAGGAGCCGGGCAGCGCCACGTTCTACGACGTGGGCTACATCCCCGAGAAGAGGGTCAGCTGGACAGACCGTCCAGAATTCACTGGGCAAGTGGCAGATCTGATGAGCCTGATCGACTGGTCCCGCTTAGACGGGCCAGGAGTGGTCGGGAACTTCCTTGTGCGTCGGGTGATGCCTTGCTAGAGGAGGATACACTCGGGTACGAGTACGCGGGGAGCCAAGACCCGACCAGGATGTGCCCGGATGGTCTGGAGAAAGCAGAAGTCCAGCAGCTGATGAACGAGTTATTCAACTTGTCGGATGATAACTTCGTTCGAAGTGACGATCGGATGCATGCCTTCAAGCTGGGGCAACCAGCTCCTAAGGTAAACAAGTACCTTTTTTGATTTGCATTGTCACGCAAACAATGTAGTCTCTTTATTGATGACTTGCCTTTTACTCTATTGTAGATAGGAGACGTGGACCGGTGCGCAGTGTACGTGTCACTGGCACCTGGGTTGGAGAATCTCGCAGGGCTGGACCCGCCGGAGGAGGATGCTGCTCGGTGTCCTCAATACACCAGTAGTGAGGAGGAACAAAATCGCCCCGCGCCGACCACTGAGGACAGGGTAGCGGGGAAGAGGCCGATGGCCGTAGAGCCATCCCGAACGGAGGCACTGCCGGCAGAGACCAGCCAGGCCCCAAAGCGGCGTCAGCTCGTGAGGATCTCCGACGACGAGGAAGAAGAGGACGAAGCTGCTCCATCTCTGGTCCGAAGGCCGCGCAGTCAGCCTGACGTCGCGCCGATCGATACTGGTCGGGTGACCAGTGATCCCCCTGCCCCGCACACCGAGCTGACCCGACTTGGAGGAGCAGAGGCGGCGGCGACTGGTAGGACCAGGAGGAGGTTCTTCGCAGCGACACATAGGAGCTCCGACCTGTAAGTTCCACAACTTGGCTTCTGCACTTCCTTCCGTCTTGTTTTTTTGCGAGTTTTGACGTCAGTATAATGTCTTATTTTACCAGCGCGACGTCAGATGTTGATTTGGGCAACATCGCCTGTCATAGAACGGCCGAGCCGACGGTTGTCATTGAAAACGCCACCGAGCAGACCACCCAGGAGCAAACCGAGGAGCAGCCCGCGGTTGTGACTGTGGCGGAGACTGCCGAGGACAACCCGGCTCAGACGAGGACCGGGACGAGCACCCCGACAAGGGATGATGAGGCTGCGAGGACGCCTCGCCCGACTTCCCCGCCAGCTGGAGAAAGGAGGACCCCGACTCCACCCCGAGCAGAAGCCTCTTCGCCAAAGGGCTCCCCTAGCCGGGGTAAGGGTCCAGTGATACCCGTGACCACGGCTGAGGGTAGCGCAGAGGGCGAGGAGACCCAGGCAGCCTCCGATGACGAAGTGGAAGAAATCCAGGGTCGCCCCCATGATGGTCGCCAGCATGTTTACGTGGGAACTGTAACACCCTAGGTGTTAAGCATGCATTTAGTCCCCTCACAACATGCATAAGCATCCTCATCAATCATAAGCATCATGAGCATGACACTCTTGTCAAATTATGATTTTAGGTGCTTCATTTCATGTGTTTTAAATATGATAAAAATATGATACTTGCTTCTAAAATTGTGAGAATTTCAAATTAGGTTGATTTATGTGTGAGAAGAATTTAGAATATTTTTGTGCAATTTTTGGAGCTATGGAATTTGAGAAATGGAATTTATACAAAAATATCCAAAAAGAATTTAATTAAAACCTAGAACTGAGTTTTAACTTGTAATTCAAATTCTGTTTGGAATTTGGTTTTGCTTGTTAAAACAAAGTGGTAGAGTTTTTGTTTTGGAACAACTTTGTTTTTGGGAGCAAGAGGTGAAAATGATTTTAAATTGGTCCAAATGAATTTAGAAAGAATTTGGAGAAAAGAAATTTCAAAAAAAAAAAGGAAAGGGGGCAGGCGCTGCTGGGCCGACCCGCCTCCCTTCTGGCCCAGCTGGGCAGCGCGGCCCGCTCCCCCTCCCCTCTCTCCCGCGCGCGCGGCGCCCGCCTTGCTCCACCCGGCGCCGGCCACGTGGCGGCCGTACGCCGGCGTTGGACGCGCCGCGGCCGGCCTCCAACCCCCCCTGGTCGGGACGCCGGCGCTGGCTCCCAGGCCATTTCGTCCATCCTGTCTCCCCCGCTCCCTCCTTCTCCTTCCTCCGCTCAAACCGCGCCGTAGCAGCCGCTCCTCCGCGCGCCATTGCCGGAAAGGGCTCCGCCGCTCGTCGCCGGCCACACCAGAGCCTCAAGCTCAACGCCAAGAGCACCAGGACACTCGCCGTCGCTAGGGTAAGCTCGTGCGAACGTTCTACCGAGGTGAGAGTCCGTCGAGCGCCATGAATCGCTCGCCGGAGTTACCCCGAGCTCGCCGGAGTACTCCGCTGCGACGGATCTAGCGTTTCCCTGCGTCTTTTCGCTCGTTCTTTGTTGCGCTAGGTCGGTAGGAAGGTGAGGAAGCTCGGAGAGGCGTTTGCGCACGCTCTACCGCGCCGGAGCAGCCTGGCCACGGCGAGCAGCGCCGCCGTGCCGCCATGCATGCTCGCCGGAGGTGTTCCGGCCGTCCTCTGGTCGATCCAAGGGTACCGCTGGGTGCGTCTTGCTGCGGGGAGCACGTTGGTGCCCACCCCGTGGCCGGAGACCTCACCGCCGGCGAGATCCGCTCGTCGGAGGTGAGCTCCCTCTCGGTCTCGCTGACCGGTGGGGTCGGGGACCCACTGTCAGTCGCAGGGGTACCCCGGTGGGTGTAGATCTGGGTGAGCGTAGCGTTTTTCGTCGGTTTTCTTGAAAAAGTGTTTTCCAGAAATTGATTTAAAGTTTGTAAAATCTATATCTTGAGTTCTACAGCTCCAAATTGAATGAAATAAATTTTGGTGTGCTCTATATTTCCAGATCTACAGTTTGATGTAATTGCATGTCATGTTTGAGTAACTTCTCTGTGTAAGAATAATTAATCCATGTTTTTGTCAAACTTGGAAAATGCATAGTAAATGAAATATGGCTCAGAAAAATGTGAAACTTGTTTTGCTGACTCTGCATGTGTGTTTACTCACTGAGAAAATATTGTTACATATTATTTGGTGTATAAATGAATTTATGGTAATTTAAATGCTTGCATGGCAGTACTTTATGATTTTTAATAATTAATTGAGTCATGCAATAAATCTGGAAAATTTTGTGGGTATTTCTTATGATATTAGATAAATTGTAAAAATATGAAATCTGTTGTTTGACACTTATATCACAGTAGGGTGATTATACTTGCCTTATCCATTAATCTTGTGATTTTTGTGGCTCAAAATAAGTAACCAAAAATTATGAAAAATTTACAGTAGACTTTATGATTAGCTAGTAGTCTCCTGTAATTTTTCTGGAATTTATTGATGAACAGAATTGCATGTGATTTTTAATGGGCTTAGAAACGAATAACGAAAACTTTGAATGGTTGTGTATATAGGTTAAATGGAATAAGTTGGGTTTGGTGTATCTTTGAAGCATCATGTAGGTTGCTGATGTCATTTGAAAAATAATTATAGAAGAGATTGTAATAGATGTTTGATTCAATTATTTATTCTTGGATGATGTTGACTACCTTGTAATAAGCATGATCAAGTGCATTACCTATGCATCATAACATGACTCCTTTGGTACTCTCTCATATAAGCATCCACTCGGGCATCTCGCACTCCACTCATGAGCATATATGCATCATACAGGCTCGCAGGAGAACGGAGTGGGACCCGAGGAACCCGAGGAGATACAGGAGCAGGAACCTCCGGAAGCACAGGAAACCGGAGAGGAATTGCAAGAGTGTCCGGATCACCGACCCAGCACGTTTGAGAAAGGCAAGCCCCGGAGCATTCTAAGTCTCCCTATTCTCGCTAACTTATATAAAGTGCTATACTTATTCTACTATATTGCATATTACGTGATAGGAGTTGCCTGATACCGTTGCTGCATATGTACTCCTTGTTATCCCTACTCGTTATCTACCTTGTCCTATGTAGATAGGCGCGGAGTCTATGCTTAGCTTGCTTAGTCCGGTAGAAGTCGGGTGATGTCCTGTCACCTGCGAGATATAGGTGGATACCGGCTTGATTAAGCAGTGGTTGCTGGGGAAAGAAATAACCAAGTGTGGAAAGTAATTGGAGACCGGGCAGGGTCTTATGGTGGGTTGCCCATAGTGCCCCTGCCTGTGTCGATTAAGGACCGATCGTTGACGGCCCTCTTGTCATGTTGAACGCATGCCCCACACTTAGCTGGAAGGATAAGTCGTTCCGACCGCGAAGCCTGAACACTATCCGGGCCGGGAATCGAGCCGCCATGCGCTGTATTGGTGGTGGTTGAGGAGAACGACGAGGGCGCGGCGCGCAACCTTGGTATACCTTGGATACCTCGGTCGCCGGAATGGTCCTCGGATACTGGCGGTGCCTGCCGAACCCGCGAATTGGTCCTGGATAGTGTAATACGGTGATCTGTAGCTCACTTGATCAGTGAGTGTGGTTTGTGTGGGGAATACCTCGCCAGCTGGTTAGAAATCGATTCGAATCGCCATCGCTCCTGGATAGTGAGCACTTGACATGAGCTTCGTCCTCGTAGTAAGGACTATGGAACACTTGGGTTATAATGAAACGGGTTTATGACTGCTGTGATGAGGTACTATCATAGTCTCATACTTGCTTGTAATAGCACAGGAGCAAACCTAGATAATAGACAATGATACTTTCAACTTGAGCAGATTAAAAGAAGAAAAGAATTATGTAGGTTCGGATAATGAAACCTTGCGGTCTTTGCAAAATGGTTGTCAGCTACCCCACTAAATAGCCTTCATGATCCTTGATGAGTCTTTATTTTAAGTTTATGACGGGTAAGTCTAGCTGAGTACAATTCTCGTACTCAGGGTTCTATTCCCATGTTGTTTTGCAGATGGTCAAATGTACTATGGTTATTGCATCCTCTGTCTGTACCCAGCTATGGGTGATGACTAGACCAAGGGCGATGGTCACTCCGTCTCTTCTTTTGCTTTTGTGGGAATGACCGAACTATGGCACTGTATCAGACTTATCGTGTGTGTTGTATTTTCGAACTATGAAGCTTCCGCTACTTGAAGAACTTGGTTTGTAATAACTATTAAGCACTCCGATGTATTTATGAATGTTGTAATCTGGATGTGATTGTGGATGGCGACCGCTAAACTTATTACGATCTTGGCTGTATATGTGATGTGTGGTTTGAAATCCTTCGAGATTTCACGGACTACCGGGATTATATGGGCTTAAGCGTGATAGTTCGACTATGCAAATGGTCACTATTAGGCTTAATC
This sequence comes from Sorghum bicolor, assembly GCF_000003195.3. Classification (NCBI taxonomy): domain Eukaryota; kingdom Viridiplantae; phylum Streptophyta; class Magnoliopsida; order Poales; family Poaceae; genus Sorghum; species Sorghum bicolor. The sequence goes on from NC_012872.2 coordinate 14,504,557, forward strand.
TCTTATAATTTGGTCGGTTCTGTTACAGCTGGCATCGGAGCAAGGTTTAGCGAGTTACTGTTCATAAGTACGTTCTAAACCAAAGTCGAAACCGGTTTAATGAAAGATTTTAGTAATTAATAAAGATCAAGGTGTTAAACTAAGTTTTGGAAAACTATCTAGTGTGCCATGGTCATATCCTTTATGCCCAGTTAAGGACTCTAAGGTGGCTAGCTAAGTACTGACTTGGGGGTTAATGCATCATATTTTTATTTCGTCGCTCATACGGCGTGCAATAGTATGAGTGCCATTCATTTGAGTGGTAATGTATGGATCAATTCTTCCTCTACGCCATGGTAAGTGGGAGTTGTGAGAGCATGATCGGATACACTGCCGTTCTAGGGAAGTGTTGTCAGGTGCTGTGTCATGCACACATGTTGGTGTGTCTTGGGAACAGTACCGCATGCTGGGAATTCCGTCCTGAGAGGCGATGCCGTCAATAGGGCGATGATGTGGGTGGTGGCACGTCGCATGCATGGACGGGTGTCTGTGTATGTGAAGTGCATGGTTTTAAATTCTTGCTCTGCATGATCATATTGTGGGTGGGCTGAAATGAGTTTTCTGCAGGTACACTAACCACGTTCTCGCTTAGAACGCTAGTTACGTATGAGAGAACGTTGGGTGCCACCGCATATACCGCTTAGTGTTAACCTTTGTTTCAAAGTTTGTGAGATCATAAGTTCGTGCATGCATCATGTTCATTTCATATCATTGCTTACTTCCCCCTTAATTTAATCTGTCCCAATTCTAAACAAAATAATTAAAGGTAATCCTCGCTCTTACCCACGGTATTCCATTTGCAGCAGATGGCACGCACTAGGCTCACCGCTCGCAAGTCCACTGGTGGGCGGGCCCCTCGCCGTCCGTTGGCAGCTAGGAGCTCGCGACATAAGAGCAAGTTCCTAGAGGAGTTTGGGATGCCCACTTTGCTTTGGAGGGTGCTCAGTTCGATGGGGTATCCCGAAGGAAGGGAGCCTCGCTACTATTGGGATAAGGAGCCGCTTGGTGACGAGACCCTGGTGGGGATTGAGGCAGTTGTCCCTACCAGTGGAGGAGACCCTGCTTGGGGCGGCTGGGTGTACGAGTCCCGAGGTGTCACGCCTTTCCACGGTGCCAGCAGGGCAGCTTTCGCGGTTTTGAGGGACCTCATGGAGAGGTTTCCACAGGAGCTGGCCCACGCCTTCGCTGGGGTGTTTCCCCGGGGTGACCCTTACACTTCGGTGTGGGATCAGTCCGAAGTGAATGCTCTAGAGAGGAGTGCGGATGAGGACCAGCACAGTGACAGTGCAGCTATGAGTGCCATGTACGCGTTGATGAAGACCTATGGAGGCCTGGAGCGTTGTTTGGGTCGCTTGTCCGGGTCTCTTCTCACCGTCCAGGATGAGAAGCGTCAGTTGCAGCGTGAGTTTGACTCTGAGGTTGAGAGGCTACAGGCAGAGTTGGCTCGTGTGGCCAGAGAGAGAGACCAGGCAGTCCAGAAGAACAGTGAGCTGAGTCAGGACCTGCTTGCAGTACGGGAGCAGAAGGACAGGGTGACTACTGCTCACAGGAACTGCGAGCGCATGCTAGTCCATGTGCTTGGACAGAGAAATGAAGCCTGGCACGAGGAGGACACTTTGAGGGCCCGACAGCTAGAGCTAGAGCAGCAGCTAGCTAATGCCGAGGAGTACAATGAGAACTTGCATGAGGAGATCCACCAGCTGCATAACCAGCTCCACCCTCACCACCTACCTGGGGCCGCGGAGCTAGACTCTGAGGACGAGATGGACGCGGATCCCGAGATAGGAGCAGCTGCTAGTGGTGACGAGGATGAGGATGGCTCTGGCATGGACAGTGACCACAGCGAGTAGATGCTAGAGCTCTAGGGCTAGTCTTCCCTCTTTTGTGATGTATGTTTCGTGGCATGTCATGTACTTTTGGATCTGGGCTGTGTAAGACTTTATGAGTTGATACGGAAAGTCCAGTATATGTATGCTGGCAAGTTGGATGTACGCGAACCGTGTTGCGTGAATGATAAGTAACCTGTTAGTGATGTTGTGCGTGGATAATGAGTTGTTGTGCCTTTGTTTATTGTGTGAATTTATTCCTTCAGTAAATTCAGTATGGCACGATTTTACACATTTTCTACCGGTTGGTGGCAACTCCTAACGATTGCTTATCATTGGCGTATGCAGATGGTGCAAACACGTGGCGGGGGTAGCAGCAATCCGGGCCTTGGAACAGGTACATCCGGAGGTGGGTCTCAACGGATTGAGGACAGGGCACCAACACCGCCACCACCACCGCCTCCCCCGTACACTGCGGATGTGTTTTTCGCGCAGTTTCTGGGAAGCCAACGCAACATGGAACAGATGCAGCGCAATATGGAAGAAGCTTTGCGCAACATAGCTGACAACACCCGTCGTGGAGATAATCAGGGTGGTCGGGAGGTCAACCAGTACAGTTCGTTCAAGGACTTCATGGATACCAAGCCACCAATCTTTAAGGAGGCCTTGGAACCGCTCGAAGCAGATGAGTGGATCAACACCATGGAGCAGAAGTTTCGTCTTCTCCGAATGACAGAAGAACTCAAGGCTGAGTATGCGGCACATCAGTTGCAAGGACCCGCTGGGATTTGGTGGTCCCATCACCGCACCACCTACCCAGAGGGGACACCAATCACCTGGAACCGCTTCACCACCGCTTTCCGGGGAAATTACATTCCTCCTGGTGTGGTTGAAATGAAGGTTGGGGAGTTCATGAGGCTGTCCCAGGGGACGAAATCTGTGAAAGAGTATCTACATGCCTTCAATAATCTCGCTCGCTATGCCCCTGAGTTTGTGAACACGGAGGCCAAGAAGATTGCTAGTTTCCAGAGGGGCTTGAATCCAAAGATGCTGAAGACCATGGGTACAGGGGCCAGGGCTACTTTCAATGCTTACATCAGTGACTGTCTCACCCAGGAGAATAATAACAACAACTACAGTGCATCCAAGTCACGTAAAAGGGCTTTTGAAGCTGGATCATCCCAGTCCAGGGCACCAGTGACAGGGCGACAGCTGTATCGTCCCCCTGCCCCAGGTGCTAGGTTCCGACCGCCGCAGAGAAGGAACACCGGACATCCGACACAGCAGAAGCCGTACAAGGCGGCGATAGCTCCTGCCAAGCCAAGGGCAATTCAAGCCGCAGCACCTGCCGCCAACAATGCGCCCAAGGGTCCATGCTATAACTGCCACAAGATGGGGCACTTTGCTAAGGAATGTCCCTACCCCAAGAGGCAGCAGCCAACATATCCAGCTCGTGTGCATCATACCTCGATTGAGGAAATCCCGGAAGGAGAACCGGTAACAGCTGGTATGTTTTCTGTCAACCAACATCTTGCAGTTGTTTTGTTTGATTCTGGATCGTCGCATTCATTCATGAGCCAAGCATTTGCACAAAAGCATAATCAACCAGTTACAGATCTGGGCTATGGCTACCGCATCAGCTCAGCAGGGGCAGATGTGTTGACCAATAAAGTGGTCCGAGGGGCAACCCTGGATGTAAGTGGCCGAGTTTTTCGGGTAAATCTAGTGGTCATGCCTGGGTTAGTTTTGGATGTCATCATGGGCATGAAATGGATGAGAGAATGGGATGCGGTCATAGATACTGGAAGGAGGATGTTATCTCTCAGAGAACCACAGGGCAGTAACTCTTTTCAAGTACCTCTGCCCCGTCGTCTTGACTTTGCTAGCATCTCCTGTGCTACGCACGTGGTCCCTTTGCCACAGATCCCAGTAGTCTGTGAGTTTTCCGATGTGTTTCCCGAGGAATTACCAGGATTTCCCCCAGATAGGGAGGTGGAGTTTGTAATCGAATTGATACCAGGTACAGCACCAATATCTAGAAGGCCGTACCGGATGCCACCAAACGAACTCGCAGAGTTGAAGAAACAACTGAAGGAGTTACTAGAAAAAGGGTTCATCCGGCCCAGCTCGTCGGAATGGGGTTGTCCAGCGTTGTTTGTGAAAAAGAAGGATCAGTCGTTGCGCATGTGCGTGGACTATCGCCCACTCAATGCAGTGACAATCAAAAATAAGTATCCCTTGCCAAGGATTGATATCCTGTTTGATCAGTTATCCAAGGCCAGAGTGTTCTCTAAGATAGATTTGAGATCCGGGTATCACCAAATTAAGATTCGTCCGCAAGATATCCCGAAGACTGCTTTTTCCACCAGATATGGGTTGTACGAGTATCTTGTCATGTCCTTTGGGTTGACAAATGCTCCTGCATACTTTATGTATCTGATGAATTCAGTCTTTATGCCAGAATTGGATAAGTTTGTTGTAGTGTTTATCGATGATATTCTGGTGTATTCAGAGAATGAGCAAGATCACGCCGAACATCTGAGAATCGTGCTGACACGATTACGAGAGCATCAGTTATATGCCAAGTTCAGCAAGTGTGAGTTCTGGTTGAAGAAAGTTCCGTTCCTAGGGCACATTTTGTCTGAAGAAGGGATTGCCGTGGATCCATCAAAAGTGCAGGAAGTTATGGACTGGAAGGCACCAACTTCAGTCTCGGAAGTTAGAAGTTTTCTTGGTCTGGCCGGGTATTATCGTCGTTTTATACCTGACTTCTCCAAGATTGCTAAGCCAATGACAAGTTTGCTACAAAAGGATCATAAGTTCGTCTGGACGGAGGGGTGTGAGTTAGCCTTCCGCACCTTGCGAAAGTTGCTAACCACTGCTCCCGTTCTGGCACAACCTAATATAGAGAAGCCTTTTGATGTGTTTTGTGACGCATCGAAGAGTGGCCTGGGGTGTGTGTTGATGCAAGATGGCAGGGTGATAGCTTATGCTTCCCGACAGTTGAGGAAACATGAAGTCAACTATCCAACGCACGACCTTGAGTTAGCAGCTGTGGTGCATGCTTTGAAGATCTGGAGACATTATCTGCTAGGAAATAAGTGTCACATTTACACCGATCACAAGAGTTTGAAGTACATCTTCACGCAGTCCGAGCTGAATATGAGGCAACGACGGTGGTTAGAGCTAATCAAGGATTATGACCTGGAAGTTCACTATCATCCAGGCAAAGCTAATGTGGTCGCAGATGCTTTAAGTCGCAAACCGCACTATCAAATGGTTCAACCGTTGTTTGAAGATGGGTTCAATCTTATGCATCCTGAAGTCTTATGTCATATACAACTCAGTTGTTCCCTCGAGAGCCAAGTCATTGAAGGTCAGAAAACAGACAAGGGTATTTTCCACATCAAAGAGAAGATCAAAGATGACCCAAAGACTCAGTTTCGGGTTGATGAGAAGGGAGTACTGTGGTTTCAACAGCGGTTAGTGGTCCCGAAAGATCGGGAGTTGAAGAATCGCATCATGGATGAAGCCCATCTCTCTAAGCTTTCTATTCATCCTGGCAGCAGCAAAATGTATCAAGATCTAAGGCCCCACTTTTGGTGGACCAAGATGAAGAAAGAAATAGCCGCTTATGTGGCCCGTTGTGACACGTGTTGCAGAGTTAAGGCCATCCATATGAAACCTGCAGGTCTGTTACAACCGTTATCAGTTCCGGAGTGGAAATGGGAAGAGGTCAGTATGGACTTTATCACCGGCTTACTGACAACCAGGAAGGGGAATGACTCGATTTGGGTAATCATAGATCGATTAACCAAGTCGGCTCATTTCATTCCAGTCAAGAACACATACAGACCTCCCGAGTATGCTGATATATATATGGCTGAGATCGTCAAATTGCATGGTATTCCCAAAACTATCATATCGGATAGAGGACCGCAGTTCACTGCTCACTTCTGGGAGCGCATGCATAAGAGCTTGGGGACCAGCCTGATAAGAAGCACGGCGTATCATCCCCAGACTTCAGGTCAAACCGAGAGGCTAAATCAAGTGTTAGAAGATATGCTGAGGGCCTGTGTGCTATCATCCAAGGGATCATGGGAATCGTGGTTACCTTTGGCTGAATTCTCCTACAATAATAGTTATCAAGAGAGCATCAAGATGGCCCCGTTTGAAGCTTTGTATGGTCGAAGATGTCGAACTCCGTTAAACTGGGTTGAACCTGGTGAAAGAAGATACTATGGTATCGACTTTGTGAATGATGCCGAGAAAAAGGTGCAGATTATACAGCAACATATGCAAGCAGCGCAATCACGACAGAAGAGTTATGCTGATAAGAGAAGAAGGCCACTTGAATTCAACATCGGTGACTATGTGTACCTCAAGGTTACGCCAATGAAGAAAGTTCAACGTTTCCGAGTTCGAAGCAAGCTTGCACCCAGATATGTGGGACCGTACCAAGTGCTAGAGAGGAAAGGCCCAGTGGCCTATAAGATTCAATTACCTGAAGAGATGAGCTCGATCTTTCCGGTCTTCCATGTGTCGCAACTACGGAAATGTTTGAAAGTGCCTGAGCAAAGAGTTGAACCCCGAGGGATCAAAATAAAAGCAGACTTAGAGTATAAAGAGCAGCCAGTGGGAATCGTGGATACCAAGGAGCGAGTAACCCGAAACAGAATTGTCAGAACATATAAGGTGGTGTGGAGTCATCATGACGATAGGGATGCCACCTGGGAAACAGAGGATTACTTAAAAACAGTTTACCCAAAGTTTCATAAGAAATGGTTAGTAACCCAAAATCTCGGGACGAGATTTCCCTAAGGGGGGAAGGGCTGTAACACCCTAGGTGTTAAGCATGCATTTAGTCCCCTCACAACATGCATAAGCATCCTCATCAATCATAAGCATCATGAGCATGACACTCTTGTCAAATTATGATTTTAGGTGCTTCATTTCATGTGTTTTAAATATGATAAAAATATGATACTTGCTTCTAAAATTGTGAGAATTTCAAATTAGGTTGATTTATGTGTGAGAAGAATTTAGAATATTTTTGTGCAATTTTTGGAGCTATGGAATTTGAGAAATGGAATTTATACAAAAATATCCAAAAAGAATTTAATTAAAACCTAGAACTGAGTTTTAACTTGTAATTCAAATTCTGTTTGGAATTTGGTTTTGCTTGTTAAAACAAAGTGGTAGAGTTTTTGTTTTGGAACAACTTTGTTTTTGGGAGCAAGAGGTGAAAATGATTTTAAATTGGTCCAAATGAATTTAGAAAGAATTTGGAGAAAAGAAATTTCAAAAAAAAAAAGGAAAGGGGGCAGGCGCTGCTGGGCCGACCCGCCTCCCTTCTGGCCCAGCTGGGCAGCGCGGCCCGCTCCCCCTCCCCTCTCTCCCGCGCGCGCGGCGCCCGCCTTGCTCCACCCGGCGCCGGCCACGTGGCGGCCGTACGCCGGCGTTGGACGCGCCGCGGCCGGCCTCCAACCCCCCCTGGTCGGGACGCCGGCGCTGGCTCCCAGGCCATTTCGTCCATCCTGTCTCCCCCGCTCCCTCCTTCTCCTTCCTCCGCTCAAACCGCGCCGCAGCAGCCGCTCCTCCGCGCGCCATTGCCGGAAAGGGCTCCGCCGCTCGTCGCCGGCCACACCAGAGCCTCAAGCTCAACGCCAAGAGCACCAGGACACTCGCCGTCGCTAGGGTAAGCTCGTGCGAACGTTCTACCGAGGTGAGAGTCCGTCGAGTGCCATGAATCGCTCGCCGGAGTTACCCCGAGCTCGCCGGAGTACTCCGCTGCGACGGATCTAGCGTTTCCCTGCGTCTTTTCGCTCGTTCTTTGTTGCGCTAGGTCGGTAGGAAGGTGAGGAAGCTCGGAGAGGCGTTTGCGCACGCTCTACCGCGCCGGAGCAGCCTGGCCACGGCGAGCAGCGCCGCCGTGCCGCCATGCATGCTCGCCGGAGGTGTTCCGGCCGTCCTCTGGTCGATCCAAGGGTACCGCTGGGTGCGTCTTGCTGCGGGGAGCACGTTGGTGCCCACCCCGTGGCCGGAGACCTCACCGCCGGCGAGATCCGCTCGTCGGAGGTGAGCTCCCTCTCGGTCTCGCTGACCGGTGGGGTCGGGGACCCACTGTCAGTCGCAGGGGTACCCCGGTGGGTGTAGATCTGGGTGAGCGTAGCGTTTTTCGTCGGTTTTCTTGAAAAAGTGTTTTCGAGAAATTGATTTAAAGTTTGTAAAATCTATATCTTGAGTTCTACAGCTCCAAATTGAATGAAATAAATTTTGGTGTGCTCTATATTTCCAGATCTACAGTTTGATGTAATTGCATGTCATGTTTGAGTAACTTCTCTGTGTAAGAATAATTAATCCATGTTTTTGTCAAACTTGGAAAATGCATAGTAAATGAAATATGGCTCAGAAAAATGTGAAACTTGTTTTGCTGACTCTGCATGTGTGTTTACTCACTGAGAAAATATTGTTACATATTATTTGGTGTATAAATGAATTTATGGTAATTTAAATGCTTGCATGGCAGTACTTTATGATTTTTAATAATTAATTGAGTCATGCAATAAATCTGGAAAATTTTGTGGGTATTTCTTATGATATTAGATAAATTGTAAAAATATGAAATCTGTTGTTTGACACTTATATCACAGTAGGGTGATTATACTTGCCTTATCCATTAATCTTGTGATTTTTGTGGCTCAAAATAAGTAACCAAAAATTATGAAAAATTTACAGTAGACTTTATGATTAGCTAGTAGTCTCCTGTAATTTTTCTGGAATTTATTGATGAACAGAATTGCATGTGATTTTTAATGGGCTTAGAAACGAATAACGAAAACTTTGAATGGTTGTGTATATAGGTTAAATGGAATAAGTTGGGTTTGGTGTATCTTTGAAGCATCATGTAGGTTGCTGATGTCATTTGAAAAATAATTATAGAAGAGATTGTAATAGATGTTTGATTCAATTATTTATTCTTGGATGATGTTGACTACCTTGTAATAAGCATGATCAAGTGCATTACCTATGCATCATAACATGACTCCTTTGGTACTCTCTCATATAAGCATCCACTCGGGCATCTCGCACTCCACTCATGAGCATATATGCATCATACAGGCTCGCAGGAGAACGGAGTGGGACCCGAGGAACCCGAGGAGATACAGGAGCAGGAACCTCCGGAAGCACAGGAAACCGGAGAGGAATTGCAAGAGTGTCCGGATCACCGACCCAGCACGTTTGAGAAAGGCAAGCCCCGGAGCATTCTAAGTCTCCCTATTCTCGCTAACTTATATAAAGTGCTATACTTATTCTACTATATTGCATATTACGTGATAGGAGTTGCCTGATACCGTTGCTGCATATGTACTCCTTGTTATCCCTACTCGTTATCTACCTTGTCCTATGTAGATAGGCGCGGAGTCTATGCTTAGCTTGCTTAGTCCGGTAGAAGTCGGGTGATGTCCTGTCACCTGCGAGATATAGGTGGATACCGGCTTGATTAAGCAGTGGTTGCTGGGGAAAGAAATAACCAAGTGTGGAAAGTAATTGGAGACCGGGCAGGGTCTTATGGTGGGTTGCCCATAGTGCCCCTGCCTGTGTCGATTAAGGACCGATCGTTGACGGCCCTCTTGTCATGTTGAACGCATGCCCCACACTTAGCTGGAAGGATAAGTCGTTCCGACCGCGAAGCCTGAACACTATCCGGGCCGGGAATCGAGCCGCCATGCGCTGTATTGGTGGTGGTTGAGGAGAACGACGAGGGCGCGGCGCGCAACCTTGGTATACCTTGGATACCTCGGTCGCCGGAATGGTCCTCGGGTACTGGCGGTGCCTGCCGAACCCGCGAATTGGTCCTGGATAGTGTAATACGGTGATCTGTAGCTCACTTGATCAGTGAGTGTGGTTTGTGTGGGGAATACCTCGCCAGCTGGTTAGAAATCGATTCGAATCGCCATCGCTCCTGGATAGTGAGCACTTGACATGAGCTTCGTCCTCGTAGTAAGGACTATGGAACACTTGGGTTATAATGAAACGGGTTTATGACTGCTGTGATGAGGTACTATCATAGTCTCATACTTGCTTGTAATAGCACAGGAGCAAACCTAGATAATAGACAATGATACTTTCAACTTGAGCAGATTAAAAGAAGAAAAGAATTATGTAGGTTCGGATAATGAAACCTTGCGGTCTTTGCAAAATGGTTGTCAGCTACCCCACTAAATAGCCTTCATGATCCTTGATGAGTCTTTATTTTAAGTTTATGACGGGTAAGTCTAGCTGAGTACAATTCTCGTACTCAGGGTTCTATTCCCATGTTGTTTTGCAGATGGTCAAATGTACTATGGTTATTGCATCCTCTGTCTGTACCCAGCTATGGGTGATGACTAGACCAAGGGCGATGGTCACTCCGTCTCTTCTTTTGCTTTTGTGGGAATGACCGAACTATGGCACTGTATCAGACTTATCGTGTGTGTTGTATTTTCGAACTATGAAGCTTCCGCTACTTGAAGAACTTGGTTTGTAATAACTATTAAGCACTCCGATGTATTTATGAATGTTGTAATCTGGATGTGATTGTGGATGGCGACCGCTAAACTTATTACGATCTTGGCTGTATATGTGATGTGTGGTTTGAAATCCTTCGAGATTTCACGGACTACCGGGATTATATGGGCTTAAGCGTGATAGTTCGACTATGCAAATGGTCACTATTAGGCTTAATCTCTTATAATTTGGTCGGTTCTGTTACAGGAACCACTTCATTGGTCATGCAGAACTTGCGGAGACGGAGGAGGCTGCAAGGGTGGAGCGCGCAGCTAAGCGGCTTGTTGATGAGATTAAGGTAAGTGGTCCTTTGCTCAGCCAGAAAATGTATATACTGTTTGCTTGTTCATTGAACAATACGTTTATTTCTTATAGGGCGCGATGCAAACGGTGAAGTACCGTAAAAGGTGCTTCGACCAAATTGAAGGGATCATGGCCGAGAATAAGGCCCTAACTGCGGAAGTAGACCGCCTTCGGTCGGATGCCGAGGAGAAGGCAGCCGAAAGGGCGGCGCAAGAAGAGCGAATGCTCGGTTTCAATCGGCAACTAGTCGACAAGGATCGGGAAAAGAGAGGTAAGTCACCCGTTCCGAGCAGTTGTATTTAACTGCGTGGTCAGTTCGTTGATCAGAGATTACTTCTGCAGATCTGGAAGAGGAGGTTGAGCGCCTCCGACAGGAAAAGGCGCGGCTCGACCAGGAGATTGCCGGCGCACTGGAGGCCGGGCGCCAGGCTAGTGAGGAGCTGAAAAACAAGAGTCGGGAGTTGGCTGGTAAGAGCCGTCTTTGCCCTTTTTTACTACACAACACTGCCTTTCTCGCATTTATACTGACTCCTGGCTTGATTTTCTTTAAAAATTTTGTCATAGTGCTTATGGTCAACACCAAGAAGCACCTCGACGAGCTGGTCAAGGACCGGGACTCCTGGAAGACCAATTGTATCAAGATCTGGAAAGGAGTGGCCCCGGTGCTTGACCTTATCAGCCCTGAGCTCCCCGAAGACCAGCCCCGCGCACCGAGGATGACCCCTGTCGAGAAGGCGCAGCAAGCGTGGGGTTGGCTTCAGCAGTTCGTCAAGGACGCCGGAGAGTTCGCCGGAGCGCACGTCCTCAGCCTGGTACGTGCCCACTACCCTCTGGTCGACTTGTCCCGGCTGGAGAGGGGGTATCCCAAGGAGGTCGGTCCGCAGGAGGCGGATGAACTTCGCGTCGGCCTGCTTGACTTGTCGTCGACAGTGATCGGCGACATAAACCTCAGTGGGACGTCGACTCCACTCAATCAGCCTGGATCGGATAGGTCGGCCAGAGAGTTGTTGGGGGCTTCCATTGCGGGAGATGGGCGGTCGACGCCTGCGGTCTCGACCAGCCAGACGCCGGTGGCCCCGACCCCTTTGGCGGTACAGCAGCAGAGCCGTGCGGGTGATCAGCCCGATCAGTAGGCTTTGTAAAAGTAGTCTGTAGGAGTAGACTAGTGACCGCCCAGAGGGGTGTTTTATTGTAAACTTTGTGCATAAAGTTTGTAATAAAACGTAATTTATCGTAACCATGATTTTGAGCGCTGTGAATTTGTTTGAGTGATGTATGTTGACGGTCCTTAAGTACCAAATATAATCATCAAATAAATAAAGAAAAGGATCCAAATACAACCAACACCCAGACTTAGGGTTTTATCTGACATAATTCCACGAGTTTTGGTGTTTATCTATTTCTGCAGGGGGTTATCAGGAAATATGGAAGAAAGGCCCACACGTCGGGATTACATAGAGAAATTAACGTGCCGCACAATTATCTTACATCTAGAAGACTCCAGAAGCCACGGGAAGGAAGCGGAGGCCGAACGGGGCCAGGCACTGGGCGCCCGCCCAGTTCACCTGGGCGACGCCCCCCTGCAGAGTTGGATCAGGACTCTCTTTCGGGACTAATCTCCACCGACCCAAAGGATCAAGGATAACCGTCCAATCAATGTTGGTTTGATCCAATGGCTCACGTTCACTTGAGGGGACTATAAAACCAGACCCCCTGGCCCTTGGAGGAGACAAGTTCATCATAGAGTTGAGAGGTGCCCTCGAAGGAATACCTCTCCTCTAAATAAAATTTCTTTTAGGCTTAGCATCCAATGTGAGTAGAATTAGATCTTCTAGTTTCTACTAGATTGAGAGAAAGAGAGAGTGGAGGTGTAGATTGGAGAAAGCCCAGCCTGTCGGTGTCTACTCCGAGGTTGTACCTTCGGGATCAAGTTCTCCTAACCCGAAGCTTGCTCCTAGGATTCTTCAGTAATTCGACTTCTAATTCTTGTAAGTTCTTGTTTTATTGTTCTTTGGTTTATGAGTTTACTTTAATCTCTATTGGTTGAGTATTAGAGTAATCATTGCTAGCGTAAACGTGGTGTTTAGGCTTGGGTACTCATAGATATCCCCTGACTAGCTGGACCGTGGTAGTAGCGAGGAACGTGACATTTCTGAGTTACCTTTGCAGCCCACATCTCGTTAGCAGGACGGGTAGGTTTATAGGTGCGGATCGAACATCCTTTGTGGTGTCTAGATTCCATAAGCTTCCCCAATAGAAGAGTAGATCATCCTTACCAAGGTTAGAACGAGACTACGGTTGCAGTCTTCTCTATACATCGCTCACATCGAGAAACATTCTTTGTAGCCTAAAGGGATAGTAGCAATAGATTTGGTTAGTCAGATGCACCCTTTCTCCCAGTGGTAAAAATATAAATACGATACTCTGGAAAACCTCCCGGGTGAAATGCTCACCGATATCCGTGCGCTTGCGGATCATTTCCTGATTGAGTTACCAAATATCAACAAGCATTTCTGGCGCCGTTGCCGGGGGGAAAGACGGTTTGCTGAGATAACTTTAAGTCTTGCTATTATCTTGTATTATACTTTTATACTTTTATTCTTTTATCTTTTTATTTTTTCTATCTTTATGGATAACTTAAATTCCATACCTATTATTGAATTCTTTGCACCTTCGGAGACCAGCCATAGACCATGGGAGTCAACAAGTCCTACCCCTAATTATGATCTGTGTCCGGAGTTGATTGCAATAGGTCAAAACCAACCCTTTTCCATAGCCGAGGTCCTATCTTTTAATCAAAAAGATAATGAACTTTTAGCTACACCTAAGGAATCTGTTAATCTTTCTATAAATTCTGGTTTAAACCTAGCCCTACAAGACCATGTTTTTTCTCGATATTTTCACATTGGTCTTAATCATATAACCTTTGGTAGAGTCTTTCTTTCTTTATCTATTAGTAAAGGAAGCTATGTCTTCATTCGTGGACATCCTTCTTGTACTAGTCTTTATAGAAAAATCTTAGAGATAGAGAAGGAATCATCTCCCAGACAAGGAAAGGAAGTTTAAATAGCCAATTTCCAAACACTTCAATCCCATTGATTCAGCTATCAAACCCATCCTTGAGCCTAATAATTTCTACTACGCTCTTTCTCTTGAACCTCCCGATAATCCTATGAATCTATCTAGACATCCCATTCATAAGAGTCACCAAGACTACAAGGAGGATCGAGAAGATCAGCATCAATGGCTAGAGGGCATTAAAAATCCATGTGCTATCACCATTGAATGGATAGATAAAACAAACTTGAGAGACAATCCTAGAGGAATTTTAAGCATTCATGAAGAATCATCCTTGGAGTTTGAGAACGAGAGAAAAAACAATGAGCATGGAAGTTATTTCATAAATACCTCATCAAGTCCTTGCTCATATAAAACATCTCCCCAATCAATTGGTCTCTCTAACCTTACCACATTTGAGATCTCCAACCCCCTCTTCCTTTCTATTTATAAAAACTTTAAAAGAGCGGTTGTCGATGCATATGTCTATAATAAATATTGCAGATCTCGTTGAGTTAATTGATGGTTTCCCAAGGACAAGCTTAGTGTCCTAAAACAAGCACTGATCAGATCGTAACATGAACTTCTAATTATTTGCAATATTGCCTTGTGTATGGAGCATATAAAGATAATTGTAGAAATATTCCTTCGGGTATTCTTGTCACTAACCTTTCCAGGATTGGAGCAAGAAGATGGGATGAATAACAAGTACAAGGTATGTCCAACCAACCATCACACAACATTGAATTAAATTCATCCAAACTTGAATTTTGCAAAAATCAAGCTTGGGGGAGTACTTTACATAAAAACATCTTTTGCCATGTTGCTACGTTGGTTGTCCTTACCTTTGAGACATGCTCAATTGATTAAATACTAATCACACTACTTCATCTCCACTTGAGTAAATCTCTATAAATGCCATCACGCTACCTTTGTTTATCCTAGTAAGTGTTAGTTTGGAAGTACTGCACATACTTCTATTGGCTTTTAAATTAAGCATGGTGCTTAGGTTAAATAGCCTTAGGATAATCTGATTAGACATGGAGTCTAGTTCAGTTATTGAACTAAAAACTGCTTCTGTAGACATTGGTATATTTTGTCGGACTAACCCCTGCAGAAAAACTTTCAATATCAATTTGGGAAGTCCTGAGATACAAACTCACATTGGAGATAAAGGAGACACATGAAATTTAATGACTTGCACAAGGAAGACATAGCTCATTCATCATAAAGAGATGATCCATGGAGGGTGCCACAAACACGATGCACAACCGCTAAGAAAGGAAAGCTTCCACAAGGTGATACTATACCATCACTCTTCAAGTAAGGTAACATCTTAAGGTACTTGACTATCGCTTTTATAAGCATCTCCTTGGTTCTAGCGTTCACATAAATAAAGAGACAAACATGTATGATTTATAACTCTAAATTAACCAACCTAACTGATTCAGCATGTTTAGTCCTTTAATCTTTGTTCTTAGTACTACCTTCATGATCCCACACTCCTAATCATATAAGCTAATATGTTGCACATTCAATCTTTGGAAGATATAAACAAAACATAAATATAGATAGACTATCTTTCCATTAGGTTGAGCCATCTGATCTGACAAATGTTTCAAATACTACACTCATGATCTTATTATCCATCAACTTTGTCTTGCTCACTATGCTTAAGGTTAGAGAAGAACAAATACACTTTTGGTTTTGTTGGTGTTTTCCACCAACAGAGCCCATGCACTTGATCTCTGCCTCGTCTCTATGAACAGGTACACTTCAAGCAAAACATGGAGGAGTTTTACAACTCTCAGACTCCACCAAGTGGAGGACCTGGATCTATGAGCACAAACACACTGAGTAGGATATTGCCAACACTGCACTTCGAACTGCTGGGCAATCAAAGAACATGGTGACTCCGTATCAAGAGGTGCAGACATCAAGGTCCACACCCAATCAAATGATGCACCTAAAGTATGAAGAGGGTGAGAAGTCTTGTCCAGAAGACTTAAAACATTGGATCCTTGTCAGAGGAGGTCAAGATCGTCGACTCAAGTCGCCTTTCCTAGAAGGACGACTGTTGATGCAAAAACTAGTCTGCAAACACAAAGGGCTAATACCCGATCCAAACGTTAAGGCGTGCCAGCCGATTTGACCTTACTATCGGCAAAGGTGATAACTCGAATACTTTAGTCCTGACAACAGCGATACGCCCGGATGTCACGGCTAAGAGGTACTCACGCGGAACTTGAGGATACGCCGAACTTGAGTCGACGAATTCCTAAGAACTCGTAACAAAAAGAAAACGTATGACGAAGTCGTCGAAAAGTAAATGCTGGAATATGAGTAAAAAACGTGTGTTTGATTGATTGATAGATCTCCTGATTACAAGGTCTTAGGGCTTATATTTATACCCTGCTCAAAGAGCTACGACCAGACACGATTAGAATTCGAATTCCAAATTACACGGAACCCGTATACAAAACGATACGAATAACATAAGGAAATAATAAAACCATCCTTCGTGACAAACCGAAATTCCTCCACATGACAACTAGCAGCTTCCGGACTCCTCCTTCGCGTCATCGGCAATCCCCTTGCCATAGTCATCGGCAGACCCTTTTACTTGGTCATCGGCACCATATTACTGTCTGAGGACTTAGTCACATTCAACCTTTCCCTCATCGGCAACCATCCTTACCAGCAACCCGCATCGTACTGCCACCCTGTCCTGCCATCCTGGACACGTGCCCAAAAATGGTGTCAACACATGCCCCCCAGTTTCGGAGTATAAAACTATTAATGCTCCGAAATTCTCTGCAGTAATGATGTCTTCTCCGCAATTAATGCTCCTAATCTGGTAACCGACAACCTCAATCTGGGCAACTCTGATCCTAATCCTCCGCAGATCCCTCGAAATCCACAACTTCCCAAACGGGCATCTCTCTTAGTCGTATATCGGCAACAATACCGTTACAAAGATCTGCCGATGCTCTGCCCAGGATATTCGCAAAAATGGTTACTTCCCCTCTATCCGCCCATCGGCAGGACGACCGTTATAGAATATCACCGATGGACCGACCAGGAGATCGCGCACAGTAAAATATCTTTAGATAATGACCGCTTCCTGTCAAATCACCTGCACAATCCCTGGATTATCGTGCGAACAGTTACCATATCCACTTGAGTACCCTTGGGTTTCTCGGATGCGGCAAAGAAATAAGTCAGATTTGCCCTTGTCCATCTTGCCCTATAAATAGTTCCTTCTTGGGTACTCCTCCCCCATTACATCATTCTGCCATCCAACTTCACTTTTCCAGCGGCGGCGCCATTCTCAATCCTCAAGATCTCCGACAAGCATTCTTCTTCATCAACTCCGGCGTCTTCCAGCGTCCCCTTCACGACAAGATGGCCGTTGGCTTCGTCGTCCCTGAGGTCAGACTTCCATCTCATCTGCTGTACCTTTTTCCTGCATTCCTGTTCATCTGCAATTTACCTTACCGAATATTTTCCTTCTCCTTTTTCTTTGTATCTTTATTCCCCAAAACACCAGGAGTTATCCAACAAAATTGTCATTCCTACCGATCAACCACATCTTCAATGCCTCGGCCCTCTAGGGGATCCAGATCCAACCGACCTTATCAACGCAGAAACCAACAGGATTCCCTTTAGAGCTGAAAACTTTGCTCTAGATCTATGGAAGGACACCTTTCGCTCTTGGCCTAGCCCTACTGTAGGGTGGAAAGACTGGTTCTTGAGGGTCAGCAACTCTTATGAAGTTCAATGGGGTGAGAGGAAATTAGCTCAATGCATTAGGCTGTCCATTGCCGATATGCACAGGAACGAGTCATTGCTGATAGCCGCATCTTACTTTTGGTCAGACACTCTCAACGCTTTTGTTTTTGGCCACGGCCCTGCTTCTCCTACCCTTGCCGATGTAGCCATGCTTACTGGGTTAGACATATCTTCTGCCGATAGCACCCACTTTTTTGATACCGCCCCCAGTGCCAAAGTGGAGACTCGCGCTATCGGCGGCTGGTCAGGGTACATCCAGAAGTACCGCGGGAGAGGGCCTGTCACCATAAAGGAACAAACCACTTTTCTGAACATGTGGCTAGACAAGTTTGTATTCTGTGGTCGATCGGCAGGACCGACTTCTGTCTATCTATCGGCAGCAGAAAGACTGGCTAGCGGTGGTCAATTTCCTCTCGGCCGTTATTTGCTCGGCGCTGTTTATCACCTTCTTCATCAGGTAGTCCAGAAACTCCTGCTCGGCCAACCTATCGGCAACTTGGGAGGTCCTTGGTGGTTTATTAATATGTGGCTCAATCTGCACCTGCACAAGCGCCTCGATCTCAACTTGTTCTCTCAGCACTTCCCAAGAGATATAGCCGAGAACCATGTGTTGGGTGAAGAGGAATCGGCAACACGTGCCCCCCTGAACTTTGGCGAAGCTGTTATAGTTTTACCCGGTTCAGGGAACACTCCGGATCAGATCGGCCGATTCTTCGAAACGCTGTATGAGGGTTTGGCCAGAGATGAACGACCATGGCTGGCTTATGACGACCCAGATAGCATGCTCCCTCTGACCTTCAATCCGTTCGACGAAGCTCTTGATAGGGACAATGAGGTGATGATGGCAATCGTGACTCCCAGAGCCATACCAGTGAACTTCTTCGGCAGCACGAAAACCTCTCCCCAAACCTATGAATTTTATAATCCATCGGCATTAGCTCGCCAGCTAGCTTTCGGCCAATTGCCGATCGCACTTCCTTATGCCGATGTAATAAAGCCCAGAGAACCCATCGCTAACCTCCTCGAGTGGACTCGAGTAGCCCAGCTACCACCAAATGCCGATACAGATGTAGATCTGTCAGAATGGGTTCCAGCTGCCTTTATCACTCAAGCATACAAGCTATGGTGGGCAGAATGGAAGGAGAATCTATTCTGCAGATCGGCCCTCTCATACCGCGGCATGATCGACCCCGAATACGAAGTCCCTGACGACACTGTAAGTATTTTAAACCGATGTCTCATTTTCCAATACTATTCCCATCGGTAACTTACCCCTGTATTCTTTTTGCAGATTGACAACACCCCCCCATCGGTTAGCAGGAGTGGCAAGCCGATCGACTTATTCCCATCAGGCCCGATCTCCTCAATCGGCCACAATGCTCCCACTCTGGCTTCCATCGTGCACCGGGGTGCGCGTCTCAAGAAAGTTACCACCAGAAAAACTCAGACATCACCAACGGTAACTGCTTCCACTCTGGCGCAAGCTTTCAAGGCAATCTGTTAAAACCCCTTTTTATTTATGCTGACTATCTTTATATCGGTTATCTGTGCTCATAAACTCTTTATCGTTGTTGCAGCAAACTGGCGCATCGGCAAAAGCCAAACGCCAAGGTGCCGATCCCCCCCAGTCTAGCCAGCCAAAGAGGAAAGGCGTCCAAGGTGCTAAGACTGGAACAAAGCGTCAGAAAGTGGCAACTCCTCCTCCTCCTCCGGTATCTCCAATCCCGGTGGAATCTTCCCCTTCTCCTCCAGAAGTCCAGGCACAGCAAGCACCATCTCCTCAATCAATACAGGAAGCACCACAGATGGAAGAACCTCAGCAAGAAGAACCTCAAACGGCAGGTACGTCAGCTGACGTAGGTGAACAAACAACTGGCCCGGCAGGTCCAGTTATATCATCGGCGGTTTCCTCAATTCAAACAACTGTTGTTCCTCTTCCGGGTAACATATCCCAACAATACTCCTACCGATAAACTTATTTTCATTTATTCTTATAATCCTTCCTGTCTTCTTTCAGGCGATATCGTTCTATCGGCAACATTTGCCGATCAACCTGCAGCTCCATCGGCCTCTCTGAGTCAAAGGCAGGAAATCGCCTTGAAGCAAGTAAGTCATCCACTTTTCCATCGGTATCATCTGCCGAAGTTTTGACCATAAAATTGACCTATTTCATTTTCATTTTCAGGAACAAGATTCTCCCGACAGCTTGTTCTCCTTCGCTATTGATATCTTCGAAGAAGAAGGCGAGGAAGCAAGCTCCTCTCGGACAGTTGGAATTGTATCGGCAGAAACCAGAGCTAGGCTGGAGGAGCTATCGGCCATACTTCATCAAGACACAACTCAACTGGTCGACGATTCTGACCCAGCCAAGGCCCTGTTCAAGACTCTTAGAGGCCAAATTCCTGCCGATGCCGAAGAAGCACTCTTCCACGCTGCACATCTAGAAAGCCGCCAACTACAGTACCAGAGAGCTACTCGACGCCTTGCCGACAGAGCTGCTCAAATCCAGCTCTCTGAGGAGATGATGAAAGAAAAACTCTTAGCCGATGAGAAACATAAGAACATCGGCATCTTAAAGTCCTCAGGTGATGCACTGAAGCAGAAAATGTCTGATCTATCGGCAAAAAGAGAAGCTCTGCTGGCTGAACTCAAGCAAGTAGAAGACGCCCTGTCCCAAGCCCAGCAAGAAGATAGTCAACTGCCGGAGACCATCAAGCATCTTGAACAGGAACGAAACGTCCATGGTCGTAAAGCGCTGCAACTGAAGAGGAAGCTGAAGCCGATTGAAGGTTCTGCCGATGACGATATCAAAGAGATAGAGACAGCCAACCAGATTCGGCTGCGCGCCATATCCGCAATCCAAGCGCTGCTGAACATCTGAAGCTTTCATCGGCGACACACCTTTGTTTCTCCGCTTTTAGCTTTTAGTCTAGCCGATAAGACTGTTATCGGCATCTTTTGAAACATTAAGTCTGCCCTTGAACATTTAAATTCAGCCGATAGGAGTGTTATCGGCACTTAACCTTTTATGCATCGATCCATATGCTGGGGTAGTACTTCTTCAAATATTTGCCATTTAACGCTCTGGGAAATTCAACTCCTTTGAGGGTTTCTAGAATATAGGCATTACCAGGAGCTGAGCGTTTTATCCGATAAGGACCTTCCTAATTAGGAGACCACTTCCCAAACTTTGAACTTTTAGTCCCGACTGGCAAAATCAACTTCCATACCAAATCCCCATCGGCAAACTCCTTAGCCTTCACTTTTTTATCATACCATCTGGCAACTCTCTTCTTATTTTCTTCTATACTCATTAAAGCCTTTAACCGATGCCCTGCTAAATCATCTAACTCATCGGTCATTAAAGTGGCATAATCATCGGCAGCCAATTGATCTTGAAAAGATAATCGCCTAGATCCAGCCTTAATCTCCCAAGGCAAAACTGCATCATGTCCATACACCAATTGATAAGGTGACACCTTGGTTGATCCATGACAAGCCATCCGATAAGACCACAGTGCTTCATTCAACAATGTATGCCACCGCCTAGGATTTTCTTCAATCTTTCGTTTAATAAGCTTGATAATTCCCTTGTTAGACGCTTCGGCCTGCCCATTGGCTTGAGCATAGTAAGGAGAAGAATTCAACACTTTAATTCCCATACCGATTGCGAATTCATCGAACTCCCCCGACGTGAACATGGTGCCTTGATCGGTAGTAATCGTTTGGGGAATCCCAAATCGGTAAATAATATGCTCCTTCACAAAATCAATCATATTGGCCGATGTGACTTTCTTCAAAGGAATAGCTTCGACCCACTTGGTGAAATAGTCAGTGGCAACTAGAATGAATTTATGCCCTTTGCTAGATGGTGGATAAATCTGGCCGATCAGATCGATGGCCCACCCCCGGAACGGCCAAGGTTTTATTATAGGATTCATAGCCGATGCGGGTGCTCTCTGGATATTACCGAACTTTTGACAACCTTGACATCCCTTGAAATATTTAAAACAATCTTCAAGTATGGTTGGCCAAAAATATCCATTCCTTCGAATCATCCACTTCATCTTAAAAGCTGACTGATGCGCTCCACACACTCCTTCATGGATTTCTCCCATCAAACTTCTGGCTTCATCATCACCCAAGCATCGGAGAAGAATTCCGTCGATAGTTCGATAATACAATTCATTTTCAAGGATCACATACTTGGTTGCTTGAAATCGAACCCGTCTTTCAACTTTTTTGGATGGATCTTTTAGATAATCAATAATTTCTTCCCTCCAATCACCGGCACTGACTACCGATGTCGCATTAATCATTGGCTGATATCCCGAGGCATGCTGGGCTAACCGATTAGCGTCTTCATTATGCAATCGGGGAATATGCTCCAATCGGAAGTTCTTGAATTCCTTTAACAGTTGTATACTTCTCTCGAAATAGGTTATGAGAACTTCACTCCGGCATTCATAGCTTCCGGCCAATTGATTTATAACCAACATGGAATCTCCGAATACTTCAACAGCATCAGCACGAACTTCTCTTAACAACTCCAATCCCCTGATCAGAGCTTGATACTCAGCCTGATTATTTGTTGATGTAGCAACAATCGGCAAGGAAAATTCATACTTCCTCCCCTTAGGAGAAACTAATACAATGCCGATTCCTGCTCCCCGGTCACAGGTAGATCCATCAAAGAAGAGCGTCCAGGGTGCAATTTCCAAGGTTTCCACTAGACCGCAATGCTGAGTCACAAAATCGGCCATAACCTGCCCTTTGACCGCCTTAGCCGATTCGTAACGCAAATCGAACTCCGACAGCGCCAAAATCCATTTACCGATCCTACCACTCATAATCGGCATAGATAGCATGTATCGGACCACGTCATCTTTGCAAACAACAGCACATTCGGCCGACAACAGGTAATGTCTTAGCTTGATACATGAAAAATATAAGCATAAGCACAGCTTCTCAATGGCCGAATATCTGGTTTCAGCATCAATTAACCTCCTACTCAAATAATAAATTACCCTCTCTTTCCCTTCAAATTCTTGAACCAAAGCTGAACCGATAACCGATCCATCGGTAGATAAATATAATTTGAAGGGTTTCCCTTGTTGAGGTGGAACTAAAACTGGAGGGTTTACTAGATACCTTTTGATTTCATCTAGAGCCAACTGCTGTTCTTTTCCCCAAACAAACTCCTGATCGGCTTTCAATTTAAGAAGAGGGCTGAAAGCACGAATTCTCCCAGATAAATTCGATATAAATCTTCTGATAAAATTCACTTTGCCGATCAAAGATTGGAGCTCGGTTTTATTGGTAGGGGCCACTATTTTATTGATAGCATCAATAGACATTCGACTAATTTCAATACCCCTCTGATGTACCATGAAACCAAGAAACTGCCCTGCCGATACACCAAATGCACACTTGTTGGGATTCATCTTCAATCCATGCTTCCTTGTGCACTCCAACACTCTTCGTAAATCGGCAAGATGCTTTGAGAAATCTCCAGACTTGACCACCACATCATCAATATAAATTTCTACGATCTTGCCGATGAACTCATGAAATATAAAATTCATAGCCCTTTGATAAGTAGCACCGGCATTCCTTAACCCAAAAGTCATGACTATCCATTCAAATAGTCCAACATGACCAGGACACCTGAATGTGGTTTTTGGAATATCCTCTTCTGCCATGAATATTTGATTGTAACCCGCATTACCATCCATGAAGCTGATGACCCGATGGCCAGCCGCAGCATCAACCAGTAGATCGGCGACAGGCATTGGATATCCATCCATCGGCGTAGCTTTATTGAGATTCCTGAAATCAATGCACACCCGAAGCTTCCCGTTCTTCTTGTAAACCGGGACGACATTGGAAATCCATTCAGCATACCGACACTGCCGAATAAACTTAGCTTCAATAAGTTTAGTGATTTCGGCCTTAATATCAGGTAGAATGTTAGGATTACATCGGCGGGCTGGTTGCTGATGTGGCCGAAATCCAGACTTAATGGGTAACCGATGTTCAACAATTGATCGGTCTAAACCAGGCATCTCTGTATAATCCCAAGCAAAGCAATCTTTATATTCCTTTAACAAACTAGTTAATTGCCGTTTACACTCAGGATCTAGTTTAGCGCTAATAAAAGTAGGCCTAGGCCTATCACCACTACCTATATCTACTTCTACCAAATCATCGGCCGATGTGAATCCCTGGCCTAATTTTCCATCATCGGCGAATCTATCCATTAAAAACCATCGTCAGAACCGACTGCTTGGATCGGTGGAATCTCATAATCGGCAACTTTGAGAAAATCTTTCTCCCAAACTTCTCCTGAAATGCACCTAGTCTTTTCATAAGTATCCGCTTCTGCCGATGCGATAACATAAGAAGAATCCCCTGGGACGATCTCAATCTTGTCACCTACCCACTGAACCAAGCACTGATGCATTGTAGATGGGACACAACAATTGGCATGAATCCAATCTCTCCCCAATAATAAATTGTAGGCACCTTTTCCGCTGATCACGAAAAAGGTTGTCGGCAAGGTTTTGCTACCGATGGTCAACTCCGCACATATCGCCCCCTTGACCGGAGACACGTTTCCCTCGAAGTCTTTGAGCATCATATCGGTCTTGGTCAAATCTTGATCCCCTTTCCCAAGCTTCCAATATACTGCATATGGCATAATATTAATAGCAGCCCCACCATCAACTAGGATCTTAGTCATTGGCTGCCCATCAACCCTTCCTTTGAGGAACAAAGCTTTAAGATACTGCCTCTCGTTATCGGCAGGTTTCTCAAAGATAGCCGTCATTGGATCCAGAGCCAACTGAGCTATCTGATCAGAAAATCCCAACTCATCGTCACTGGCCGGTGCAAGAAACTCCATCGGCAACATGAATACCATGTTGACGCCTGCCGATGGACCTTCTTTCTTAGCGTCTGACGGCTGCCGACTCCCAGAGTTCTCTCCTTTATTTAGCTCTTCCTGCCTTTCACGTTGCAATCTCCTTTTCTGTGTCTTGGTTAATCCTTGAGGGCACCATGGAGGAAGTGGCCTTTGTCTTGCCGTCGGGCGTTGGTTCTCTCTTGACTCCATGCGATGCGTGTTAGTATCCCTGCAAAATATGAATTCATCGGGTACCCGCGCATCAGCCATTCTTTCAAGCTCCTCTTGATTCCTGGGAAAATACTGGACACGGTCACCGAGCCGATCGTGAACGCTAAGCCTGCCCCCCAGCCGATCATGAACTGACGCCCTTCCTCTGATCGGCCCATTAAATCGTCGTTCATCATCATGATAACGCCGATCGTTCCTGTCGTACCGATCATAACCGTTGCATTCAGGGCAGTCTCTGACAGTAGGAAGCTTGATATTTTCCTCCCAACAATGGATGAAGAATGGGCAATTCCAATGATCCCTGTGCCGATTCCACTCCTGTCGGTGTCTCTCTTCTTCCCGTTGATAATCTTCCTGCTGGCGCCGGTACCGATCTTCCCGTTGTTGCCATCTCTCTCGAGGCCTTCTATGAGTTATGACAATACCAGATCGAGGAATTCTTCCTGAGCTAGCTCCTTCCTGGACCAAGCCCTTACTTCTTGCATCGGCGGTAGTAACTTGATGCTGAGGATCTACCGATGCACTCTTCTCAGCTGTCTCCGACGTTAAGACCTTAGCCTTCCCCTTAGCATCCAACATGTTCGTCGGGAAAGGATGTTGGTCTATCTTCATCGGCTTCTGGGCTTTGGAACTATCAAACTTGATTCTCCCTGACTCTATGGCCGATTGCAGCTGTTGTCTGAATACTTTGCACTCATTGGTATCATGTGAAGTTGCATTATGCCACTTGCAATACCTCATCCTTTTCAACTCTTCTACCGACGGGACCACGTGGTTAGGTGACAATTTGATTTGACCTTCCTGAAGTAGAAAGTCAAATATCCTATCGGCCTTGGCGGTGTCAAATGCAAACTTCTCTGGTTCCTTCTGCCCAAAAGGACAAGACATCGGCTTCTTGTTTTTTACCCATTCTGCCAAACCGATTACTGGTTCTTCATCGGAATCTGAGCTTGTTGCTTCATCAACAAATGAGACTTTCTTATTCCATGCCCTCTTAGGCTCGAAAGGCTTGATGTCTTGATCGGATATCCTCTGCACCAAGTGACTTAAACTTTCAAACTCCTGAGAGGCATACTTATCCCTGATGTGTGGCAACAAACCCTGGAAAGCCAAATCGGCTAGCTGCCGATCATCCAGAACCAGGCTATAGCATTTATTTTTGACCTCTCGTATCCTCTGCACAAATCCCTCAACCGATTCATCATTACGTTGCCTCAACTTGACCAAGTCGGTGATCTTCTTCTCATGAACCCCCGAGAAGAAGTATCTGTGGAATTGCTTCTCTAGATCGGCCCAAGTAATTACTGAATTGGGAGGCAATGATATGAACCAAGTAAAGGCCGATCCAGACAATGATGATGAAAATAGACGAACCCTTAATTCGTCCCTGTTACCAGCTTCTCCACATTGAATAATGAACCTGTTGACATGCTCCATGGTTGACGTGTCGTCCTGTCCGGAAAACTTTGTAAAATCTGGTACCTTGTACCGATGTGGAAGCGGGATCAAATCATACGCTGGAGGATACGGTGTCCGGTAAGAATAAGTGTTGACTTTGGGTTTTATCCCAAATTGTTCCTTCATTACTTCAGCAATCTTATCGGCCCAATAAGCATCGGCATCTTGCCGATGAGGCGGCTGCGGATCCGGCACTTGGTGGCGAACCTCCACGTGTCTGTTTGGGACCTGACCTGTATGGAACATCGTATTGGTCACCTGTCCTCCAATCTGCGGACTACCAAACTGCTGTCCACCGACTGGCTGTCCTCCGAGTTGCTGTCCAAAATTTATTGGCTGGTTGGACATTCCCTGACCTTGGAACCCAGGATAAACCTGCCCTTGCTGGAACCCCGTAGTCTGATAACCCTGCTGGGGCGACTGTGGAAAGGCTTGCTGTCCAAGCCATCCATTATTAGCGTTCATCGGCATAGGTGCTGCCGATGATTGATAATTGGGTATCGTCGTTGAATTGACATACCCCGACTGGGCCATAGGCCTCTGTTGCATCAGCATTGACTCTGCCGATGCGTTGGGCATCTGGAACATTAGATCTTGAGGATTTCCAGTGTGAGGCCTTGCGGTAGTAGTTGTGGTATACCGAGGACTCTGGTTCACCGGCACATTGGAAGGTGCCGATGTTATAGGAGTTTTGCCCCTCATGTCAGTTATCTGTGATGTTCCTGGAGTCAACTCTGGAGGCATACCATAACCCCACCAGTTGGGAGGAAGAGTTAACCCCAACATTGCTGATGCCAACATATCTGTTGTCAGTTTATGCTGCCCAACTGAAATTTGTGGGTTGGTTGCCATCGGCATAGATAGTGCACCAGTAGTCCCCAATGTACTTGGAGGGACGGCAGACTGTGCACTTGCACTCGTCAAGGCAGCCGATGGAGCCGTGACCTCTGGTGCCGTGGGTTGATGATGGGAAGGGCCCACATAATCCGGCGGGATTTGTCCTTCCTTGAAGGTTCTTGCCACGGCGTTGAAAACCGTATTAGACAGTACACCAGCTTGGTTGATCAGCGCTCGATTGATGGCATTGTCAACCATGTCTTGAAGCTTGCCAGGATTAGCGTCAAAGGTGACCTGCCGTGGTGCCGGCAGTGCATCTTTCTGGACCACTTCGCCGCTCCTGTTTATGCTGAAAGACTTCAGGCACTGCTGCTTGAACTCTTCCATGGCTTGGGCAATAGCTTGCTTCTGCTCATCCTTGAGGTTAGCTTCCGTCACGGGGATGACGTTGTCTTGATCGAGGTCAGAGATCGACATGTTGATCTTGATCTTGAATCTGTCCCACCGAGCGTGCCAGAAGATGTGTTGATGCAAAAACTAGTCTGCAAACACAAAGGGCTAATACCCGATCCAAACGTTAAGGCGTGCCAGCCGATTTGACCTTACTATCGGCAAAGGTGATAACTCGAATACTTTAGTCCTGACAACAGCGATACGCCCGGATGTCACGGCTAAGAGGTACTCACGCGGAACTTGAGGATACGCCGAACTTGAGTCGACGAATTCCTAAGAACTCGTAACAAAAAGAAAACGTATGACGAAGTCGTCGAAAAGTAAATGCTGGAATATGAGTAAAAACGTGTGTTTGATTGATTGATAGATCTCCTGATTACAAGGTCTTAGGGCTTATATTTATACCCTGCTCAAAGAGCTACGACCAGACACGATTAGAATTCGAATTCCAAATTACACGGAACCCGTATACAAAACGATACGAATAACATAAGGAAATAATAAAACCATCCTTCGTGACAAACCGAAATTCCTCCACATGACAACTAGCAGCTTCCGGACTCCTCCTTCGCGTCATCGGCAATCCCCTTGCCATAGTCATCGGCAGACCCTTTTACTTGGTCATCGGCACCATATTACTGTCTGAGGACTTAGTCACATTCAACCTTTCCCTCATCGGCAACCATCCTTACCAGCAACCCGCATCGTACTGCCACCCTGTCCTGCCATCCTGGACACGTGCCCAAAAATGGTGTCAACAACGACCTTGGTGTTTCAAGCATCGAATGCACAATCAATGGATACTCTTTTCAGAAGACACTCTATGACACCGGATCTGACGACAACATAATGACCACAGTCACTTATCAGCTCCTGCATGGAACCATGCCCCTACAACAAAAATATATTCAGCTCCAGATGATTTTCAGGTCATTGATATGGGAGAAGACGAGTATGATCCACCCACCATCTTTGGAAGACCGTTCCTCAACACTATCAAAGCAATCATCTACATTGGAACCGGAGAAGTCCACATGTACTTCCTCTCTGAGAAGGTACGCAGCTATTTTACTGACCCTAACTATATAGTTGAAGACTCTAAGCTGGTCAGGACAAGAAGACGACGCAACCGCAACCAGAGGAGGTAAATCATCAAGAACGGATGGGTAGACTACGAAGGAGAAGTGATAAGGACTGAAGACATACAGCTTGAACAGAACTGTCCTGAGGAGACCGTAGCACCGAGTCAGGTGTGGAGAGAGAAGATAGTTATACACGAAGAAGAGGCGCCGCCAGAATCACCGACTACGCCACCTAGCGAATCCCAGGACGACTGAAAACACAAGGAGTCCCGTTCGGAGGACATAAAAACACCGAACGCCTTGCCAAAAGGTAAACTTGGTAGTTATCATTTTTCTTTCAATTATTCAATTATAGTTTGCTTAGTTAATCAGGTTCATGCTATCTTAAAAAGAAAATAAAAATATTAAAAAAAGAAAGCCCCATGTGAGTAGACTTGTGGTTTAAAAACCCATAGGTATACTGACTGTGGTGGCATAAAATAAATATGTTTTCATCTTATAATAAAAATATAAATAATAGGTGCATGATCCTACTAAATAAAATTTATTAGGAGAAAGCTCAATATGATAAAGGCAAAGAGATTTTATGCTAACACTTAACTAGTTCCACAAAGCTTTGTTGTCTATTTGAGTTCCACAGAATTCGAGGATCAAAGAAGACTAAGGACATCTTAATCGCTGTCAGGGTGCTGCCGACTTTCAAATACACCTCCACCACCTGCTAGCTACATCACAAGAAATTACGTCAAAATCCAGCTTGGAAGAGAGCACCCCCATTTATCCAGCTAAGTGTTTCTACTCGCGTTTATACTTTACTCAAAATAATAGAAAGATGCATAATCATAAAAACCTAAATAAAGATTTTGTACTTTTATATATATATCTTTGCTTAGTTTGCTAAATAAATAAATAAAGTTTGCTATGAACCCTCATGATAAGCTCTCACATGGAAATGATGAATAGTTGCTCTACCATGACTAGTTCTTAAAATTGAAATCTCTCTCAAGTTTAGGCATGACTGTTATGAATTAATATTTGCTCTAAATCTGAACTTGTGGGAAGAGTACTTGATCTAAAGTCTAAGTCGTTAACGGATATGATATGGGAAGGTTGAGCTGCTGTTTATCTGTTCCTAGAGATGCTAGAATTCTGGAGAATTTTATCTTTGAAAAATCTTTAAAATAACATATGATGAGTTCCTGTATGATGAGAGTTTAAAATCCTACCACAGCCATATATACATGCTTATTAGACTTTGAGCCACACATTTACTTTTTACTGCTTATGAGCATTGAGTGTGGTCAAGCTGTGTAGACCCTTAGGAGCTTGTCATGTGGTTAAAATCAAGATTCACTTGCACGTTCACTCATACATGCTACTTCTTCTCCGGAAGTGCTATCCACATATATCCACTCATTTCCATCTCCAGAACCACCCAAAAACATTCTACACCTAATCCGGGAAAGAATGGCCAAAAATATTTCAGTTTTTCCCTGTGGAATAAATGCTCGAGTTATCTTGGTTACTACCACTTGCTATATTATTTCAGAAGATGAGTGTTTTAAAAAAAGAAAGAAAAGAAAAAGAGGAAAAAATACGAGGAAATAAAAAGGGGCAAGTGCCCGGAACCTCGAAAGAAAAGAAAAAGTGAGACGAGAGGTAAAAATGGACAAGTGTCCGACAGTAGAATTAGGGGTACAAGATACCCACCTGAGAGAAAAGAAAAAGAAAATATAGAGCATCTCATTCTCCCCAAAAAGCTTCAAAGTGCAAGAAAGGTATGTATCCCCTTAAAAGAGCAAAAGTAGAATTAGATTTTCACCATTGTTATCTCCATCATCACCATACACCATCCACTCGCCACACATGCACATCTTGATTTGACTTATTGACTTGTTTCTCTGGATCCATGGTTTGACTATGCAATAAATGTCTTGTAAGTATGTATTAGCTGTCTCCCACCTATGAGCTCCAGATATCAAAACCTTATTAGAATAGGGTGAGAGAGAAGGCAATATCACTATGCCTTATACCAAAAATACCACATACTTTGAGAGAAGGCATATACCATTACTGCCTAGGTAAGGATCCAAAAATACCACAAAAGAGAGATCTAAGGGAGTCATACATGGAATCTCTGAGTTTTATTTGAAAATCTGCAAAAAAACTCCAGAGCTATAGTTAATCAAAGAACAAGAGACATGGCGCTTAACTTGACCGTTCTATCTTTTAACTGCTCAAGACACAAGTGACGGTTGCAAGCCCCATGGTGAAAGGTAAAATGAGTAAGTTTTAAGTCTTAACAGTTTACTCTAACTCAGAGATAAGATCTTACTTTTAAGGCATGAAACCACTGCAGAAACTCTTGAGTTCATCCTTGCTCAGGGACGAGCAAGAGGTAAGCTTGGGGGAGTTGTTGACGGTCCTTAAGTACCAAATATAATCATCAAATAAATAAAGAAAAGGATCCAAATGCGACCAACACCCAGACTTAGGGTTTTATCTGATATAATTCCACGAGTTTTGGTGTTTGTCTATTTCTGCAGGGGGTTATCAGGAAATATGGAAGAAAGGCCCACACGTCGGGATTACATAGAGATATTAACGTGCCGCGCAATTATCTTACATCTAGAAGACTCTAGAAGCCACGGGAAGGAAGCAGAGGCCGAACAGGGCCAGGCACTGGGCGCCCGCCTAGTTGACCTAGGCGCCCGCCCCCTGTAGAGTTGGATCAAGACTCTCTTTCGGGACTAATCTCCACCGACCTAAAGGATCAAGGATAACCGTCCAATCAATGTCGGTTTGATCCAATGGCTCACGTTCACTTGAGAGGACTATAAAACCAGACCGCCTGGCCCCTGGAGGAGACAAGTTCATCATAGAGTTGAGAGGTGCCCTCGAAGGAATACCTCTCCTCTAAATAAAATTTCTTTTAGGCTTAGCATCCAATGTGAGTAGAATTAGATCTTCTAGTTTCTACTAGATTGAGAGAGATAGAGTGGAGGTGTAGATCGGAGAAAGCCCAGCCTGTCGGTGTCTACTCCGAGGTTGTACCTTCGGGATCAAGTTCTCCTAACCCGAAGCTTGCTCCTAGGATTCTTCAGTAATTCGACTTCTAATTCTAGTAAGTTCTTGTTTTATTGTTCTTTTGTTTATGAGTTTACTTTAATCTTTTCCAGTTGAGTATTAGAGTAATCATTGCTAGCGTAAACGTGGTGTTTAGGCTAGGGTACTCATAGATATCCCTTGACTAGCTGGACCGTGGTAGTAGCGAGGAACGTGACATTTTCGAGTTACCTTTGCAGCCCACATCTCATTAGCAGGACGGGTAGGTTTATAGGTGCGGGTCGAACATCCTTTTTGGTGTCTAGATTCCGTAAGCTTCCCCAATAGAACAGTAGATCATCCTTACCAAGGTTAGAACGAGACTACGGTTGCAGTCTTCTCTATACATCGCTCACATCGAGAAACATTCTTTGTAGCCTAAAGGGATAGTAGCAATAGATTTGGTTAGTCAGATGCACCCTTTCTCCCAGTGGTAAAAATATAAATACGATACTCTGGAAAACCTCCCAGGTGAAATGCTCACCGATATCCGTGCGCTTGTGGATCATTTCCTGATTGCGTTACCAAATATCAATAATGTATCACTGAGTCGAGTTGATGGCCCTTGAGGACCTTTGCCCTGGGATGTTGTTGTGGTACTTGTCTAGTAATCTGCATGAAAAAGTATGTAGCGAGAAAAATCAAATTTTATTACTCAAGAAAGGATTTACAAATGAAATATACTAGAACTTAGGGATAGAAACGGCGCAGTTTGTCTATGTGCCAAGAGTTCGGCAGGCGTGCTCCGTCTGGGTACGCCAGTCTGTAAGATGTAGGGCGTGTGACTTCAACGACCACAAAGGGTCCTTCCCAAGGTGTAGATAACTTGTGCATTCCTTCTTGGCTTGTTTTCCACTTGTGTACCAGATCACCGACCACGAAGGAGCGGTCCTTGACGTTCCTGTTGTGGTACCGCCTAATGGTTTCGAGATACTTTGCTGTTCGAAGGCACGAGATTAGGCGCTTTTCTTCTGTGCAGTTGATTTCGAGCTCTCTGGTGAGGTCAGTCGAAGACTGGTCGAAATTTTCGACTCTTGGAGATCCAAAGGACACGTCGAAAGGGAGCACTGCTTCGGTGCCGTAAACCATGAAGTAGGGTGATACACCCGTGTTGCGACTAGCCTGTGTTCGGAGACCCTAGACCACAGCCGGTAACTCTTTCATCCATCGTCCTGGTGCTCTGTCGTTCTCAGTATACAGCCTTTTCTTCAAAGCATCAATGATCATTCCATTTGCACGTTCCACTTGACCGTTGGCCCACGGGTGGGCTACCGACACGTACTTTATGACTATGCCTCTGTCATCGCATAAGTCCCAGAATGTAGTGCCGGTGAACTGGGTGCCTAGGTCAGTAATTATGCTGTTAGGAACCCCGAATCTGTGTATGATTTGATTGAGGAACTCCACGGCCTTCTCAGAAGTTGCTTTGACCAGTGGCATGTACTCGATCCATTTTGAGAATTTGTCGATTAGCACGAATACGAATTTGAAGTTGCCGGGGGCCGGCTTGAATGGCCCGATCATGTCGAGGCCCCAACAGGCGAACGACCAAGATGATGGAATCGTCTGGATTTTGTGAGCAGGTACGTGAGTTTGCTTGGCAAAGAACTGGCATCCTTCACAATGCCGGACTAGTTTCTCGGCATCGGTAACTACTGTTGGCCAGTAGAAACCTGCTCGGAAAGCTTTCTCGACCAGTGTTTTGGAGGCGGCGTGGTTGCCACAGGACCCGGCGTGTATGTCGTCTAGTAGCTTGATGCCATCGTCTTGGGATATGCACTTCAGCAATACTTCTGAGCTTACGTTCTTACGCATAAGTTTGCCATTGACCAGTATGTAATTCTTAGACCGCCGAATAAGGCGCTCGTTCTCCGTTTTATCTTGGAATCCCGAACCGTCTGATAGGTACTTGATGAAAGGAGTGCGCCAGTCATGGCTGCTGGTTGTCGGAGTAGTATCTTCGATGAGCATCGCCTCATTGGATGACTTGCCGACCAGGACTATACCGATGCTTGGGGTATGAATATCTTGGACGAAAACACCTTGCAGGATCTGGGCCTGGGATGATCCTATCTTCGACAATGCATCTGCTGCCTGATTCTTGTCACGGAGCACGTGGATGTATTCGATGCCGTAAAAATTGGATTCCCATTTCCGAATTTCTTTGCAGTAGAGGTCCATCTTCTTGTGAGTTGTGTCCCATTCCTTATTTAACTGGTTGATGACCAGGGCGGAGTCGCCGTGGACGTAAAGACGCTTGACTCCCAGTTCGACAGCCAGTCGGATGCCATGCAAGTATGCTTCGTACTCGGCGACGTTGTTAGATGCCGGGAAGAGAATCCTAAGGACATAGCAGAGCTTGTCCTTGTTTGGAGATACAAAAAGTATCTGTTGATGCAAAGATTGATCTGCAAACACAAAGGGCTAATACCCGATTTAAACGTTAAGGCGTGCCAGCTGATTTGACCTTGCTATCGGCAAAGGTGATAACTCGAATACTTTAGTCCTGACAACAGCGATGGGACCGGATGTCACGGCTAAGAGGTACTCACGCGGAACTCGAGAATACGCCGAGCTTAAGTCGACGAATTCCTAAGAACTCGTAGTAAAAGAGAAAAAAATATGACGAAGTTGTCGAAAAGTAGATGCTGGAATATGAGTAAAAACGTGTGTTTGATTGATTGATAGATGTCTCATTACAAGGCCCTAGGGTTCATATTTATACCCTGCTCAAAGAGCTACAACTAAACACGACTAGAATTCGAATTCCAAATTACACGGAATCCGTATACAAAACGACTTAAATAAATAAGGAAATAACAAAGCTATCCCCCGTGATGAACTAAAATTCTTCCATTAGACCGACCAGTGGTTTTCGGACTCCTCCTCCATATCATCGGCAGACTCCTTGCCATGGTCATCGGCAGATTTCTTGCCATGGTCATCGGCAGACTTCCCCATTATAGCCATCGACATAAACACATTACTGCCTACAGACTTAGTCACATCCGACCTTTCCTTCATCGGCAACCATCCTTATCGGCAATTCATCTTTGTAAATAGTATACTGCCACCTTATCCTGCCATCCTGGACACGTGCCCAAAAACGGTGTCAACACATGCCCCCCAATTTCGGAGTATAAAACCATTAATGCTCCGAAATTCTCTGCAGTAATGATGCCTTTTTTTTCTCGCAATTAATGCCCTTAATCTGGTAACCGACAACCTCAATCTGAAGAACTCTGATCCTATTCTCCCGCAGATTCCTCGAAATCCCCGACTTCCTAAACGGGTATTTCTCTCTCAACCGTACATCGGCAATAATACCGTTACAAAGATCTGCCGATATACTGACCAGGACGTTTGTTCAAACGGCTACCTCCCCTTTATTCGCCCATCGGCAATATGACCGTTATAGAACGCTGCTAATGGACCGACCAGGAGATCCCGCACAGTAAAATATCTTCAGATAATGACCGCTTCCCGTCAAATCGCCTGCGCAATCCCTTGATTACCGTGCGAACAGTTACCATATCTACCTGAGTACCCTCGGATTTCTCGGAGGCAGCAAAGAGATAAGTCAGATTTGCCCTTGCCCATTTTATCCTATAAATAGTTCCTTCTCGGGTACTCCTTCCCCATCACATCATTCCACCACCCAAGTTTACTTTCCCAGCGGCGGCGCCATTCGAAACTCCAAGACCTCCGACAAGCACTCCTCCTCATCAACTCCGGCGCCCTCAAACGCTCTCTTCGCGGCAAGATGGCCATTGGCTTCGTCGTCCCTGAGGTCAGAT
Source organism: Sorghum bicolor (assembly GCF_000003195.3). Classification (NCBI taxonomy): domain Eukaryota; kingdom Viridiplantae; phylum Streptophyta; class Magnoliopsida; order Poales; family Poaceae; genus Sorghum; species Sorghum bicolor. The sequence goes on from NC_012872.2 coordinate 14,539,991, forward strand.
CTCCATCCCGTTTCCTGTATTTTTCTTCGTATCCCTGTTCATCCGTAATTCATTTTACTAAATATCTTCCTTTTCCTTTTCTTTGTATTTCTTTTATTCCCCAAAACACTAGGAGTTGTCCAACAAAATTGTCATCCCCACCGATCAACCACACCTCCAATGTCTCGGCCCTCTAGGGAATCCAGATCCAACTGACCTTATCAATGCAGAAACCAACAGGATTCCCTTTAGAGCCGAAATTTTTCTTTAGATCTGTGGAAAGACACCTTTCGCTCTTGGCCCAGCCCTACTGTAGGGTGGAAAGACTGGTTCTTGAGAGTCAGCAATTCGAATGAAGTCCAGTGGGGTGAAAGGAAACTAGCCCAATGCATCAGGCTATCTATTACCGATATGCACAAGAACGAGTCACTGTTGATAGCTGCGTCTTATTTTTGGTCAGATACCCTTAATGCCTTCGTCTTTGGCCACGGCCCTGTTTCTCCCACTCTTGCCGATGTAGCTATGCTCACTGGTCTAGACGTCTCTTTTGCCGATAGCACCCACTTCTTCGATACCGCCCCTAGTGCCAAAGTGGAGACTCGCGCTATCGACGGTTGGTTGGGGTACATTCAGAAGTACCGTGGGAAGGGGCCTGTCACCATAAAGGAACAAACCACCTTTCTAAACATGTGGCTGGACAAGTTCGTATTCTGTGGTCGATCGGCAGGACCGACTTCAGTCTATCTATCGGCAGCAGAGAGACTGGCTAACGGTGGCCAATTTCCTCTCGGCCGATACTTGCTTGGCGCTGCTTACCATCTTCTCCATCAAGTAGCCTAGAAACTCCTGCTTGGTCAGTCTATCGGCAACTTGGGAGGTCCCTGGTGGTTTATTAACATGTGGCTCAATCTGCACTTGCATAAGCGCCTTGACTTCAACTTGTTCACACAGCATTTCCCAAGAGATATAGCCGAAAATCATGTGTTGGGCGAAGAGGAATTGGCAACACGTGCCCCCTTGAACTTTGGCGAAGCTGCCATAGTTCTACCTGGTTCGGGGAGTAATCCGGATCAAATCGGCCGATTCTTCCAGACTCTGTATGAGGGACTGGCCAGAGATGAACGACCATGGTTGGCTTATGATGACCCAGACAGCATGCTCCCTCTAACCTTCAATCCATTTGATGAGGCTCTCGATAGGGATAATGAGGTGATGATGGCAATTGTGACTCCCAGAGCCATACCAGTGAATTTCTTTGGTAGCACAAAAACCTCTCCCCAAACCTATGAATTTTACAATCCATCGGCCTTAGCCCGTCAGCTAGCTTTCGGCCAATTGCCGATTGCACTTCCTTATGCCGATGTGATAAAACCCAGGGAGCCCGTCGCCAACTTTCTCGAGTGGATCCGAGTGGCCCAGCTACCGCCAAATGCCGATACAGATGCAGACTTGTCAGAGTGGGTTCCGGCCGCCTTCATCAGCCAGGCATACAAACTGTGGTGGACAGAATGGAAGGAGCATCTGTTCTGCAAATCAGCCTCCTCGTATCGTGGCATGATTGATCCCGAGTACCAAGTTCCCGATGACGCTGTAAGTATTCCAAACCGATATTCCATTTTTTTTATTCTCATCGGTAACTCACCTTCGTATCCCCTTTGCAGGTCGACGACATCCCTCCATCGGTCAGTAGAAGTGGTAAGCCGATTGACCTGTTTCCATCAGGTCCAATTTCCTCAATCGGCCGCAACGCTCCCACTCTGGCTGCCATCGTGCACCGGGGTGTGCGCCTCAAGAAAGTTACCACCAAGAGGACTCAAACATCATCAACGGTAGCCGCTTCCACTTTGGCACAAGCTTTCAAGGCAACTTGTCAACCCATTTTTACTTATACCAATCATTCTTATATCGACTGCATTTATACTCATAAACTTTTCTTGTCATTGCAGCAAACCAGTGCATCGGCAAAAGCCACACGCCAAGGTGCCGATCCCCCCAGTCCAGCCAGCCAAAGAGGAAGGGCGCCAAGAGTACCAGGGCCGAAACGAAACGCCAAAAAGTGGCAACTCCCCCTCCTCCTCCGGTATCTCCAATTCCGGTGGAGTCTTCCCCTTCTTCTCCAGACGTCCAGACACAGCAAGCACCATCTCCCCAACCAATGCAGGAAGCACCACAGATGGAAGAACCCCAGCAGGAAGAACCTCAAACAAAAGGTACATCAGCTGATGTGGGTGAACAAACAACTGGTCCGGTGGGTCCAATTATATCATCGGTGGTTCCCCCGATCCAGACAACTGTTGTTCCTCCTCCAGGTAACATACTTTAAAAATACCGTTGCCGATGAACTTATTCTCATTTAGTCTCATAACCCTTCTTGTCTTCTTTCAGTCGATATCGTTCCATCGGCAACCTTAGCCGATCAACCTGTAGTTCCATCGGCATCTTTGGCCGATCAGCCTGCAGCTCCGTCAGCACCTCTCAGTCAAAGGCAAGAGCTCGCCTTGAAGCAAGTAAGTCACCGTTTACTGTCAGCATTATTTGCCGATTCTCTGATTATGAGCTAACCTTACTCTCCCTCCCAGGAACAAGATTCTCCCGATAGCTTGTTCTCCTTCGCCATCGATTTCTCTGAAGAAGAAGGCGAAGAAGCAAGCTCTTCTCAGACAGTTGGCATTACATCGGCAGAGATCAGGGCTAGGCTGGAAGAATTGTCAGCTCTCCTCCACCAGGACACAGCGCAGTTGGTCGATGACTCCGACTCCACCAAGACTCTGTTCAGAACTCTCAGAGGCCAAATCCCAGCCGACGTCGAAGAAATTCTATTCCAAGCCGCTCATTTGGAGAGTCGCCAGCTGCAGTACCAGAGAGCTTCTCGGCGTCTTGCCGATAGAGTCGCTCAGACTCAGCTTTCCGATGAAATGAGGAAAGAGAAACTCCTGACCGATGAGAAGCACAAGAACATCGGTATCCTGAGATCTTCAGGAGATGCGCTAAAGCAGAAGATATCCGATCTATCGGCAAGAAGAGAATCCCTGTTGGCGGAACTCAAGGAAGTGGAGAACGCCTTATCCCAAGCCCAACAGGAAGAGAGCCAATTGCCAGAGACCATCAGGCTTCTTGAGCACGAGCGAAATGTTCATGGTCGCAAGGCACTTCAACTGAAGAAGAAGCTGAGGCCGATAGAAGGTTCTGCCGATGATGACATCAAGGAGATAGAAGCAGCCAACCAAATTCGGCTACGCGCTATATCAGCAATCCAGGCGTTGCTTAGCACATAAAGTTTTTATCGGCATTATATCTGTGTTCTCCTGCTTCCTCGGCTTTTAGTCTAGCCGATAGGACTGTTATCGGCATCTTTTGAAACATCAAATCCATCCCCAGATACACTTTTATCCAGCCGATAGGAATGTTATCGGCATTTAAACTTTTATGCATCGACCCATATGCTAGGGTGGTACTTCTTTAAATACTTGCCGTTTAATGCTCTGGGAAATTCAACTCCTTCGAGAGTTTCTAGAATATAGGCATTACCCGGAGCCGATCGACTTATCCGATAAGGACCTTCCCAATTAGGAGACCACTTTCCAAACTTCGAACTTTTAGTCCCGACTGGCAAAATTAATTTCCATACCAAATCCCCATCGGCAAACTCCTTAGCCTTCACTTTCTTATCATACCATCTAGCAACTCTCTTCTTATTTTCTTCTATACTCATTAAAGCTTTTAACCGATGCCCTGCTAGATCATCCAATTCATCGGTCATCAAAGTGGCATAATCATCGGCAGTTAATTGATCTTGAAAAGATAATCGCCTAGATCCAGCCTTAATTTCCCAAGGCAACACCGCATCATGTCCATACACCAATTGATAGGGTGACATCTTGGTTGATCCATGACAAGCCATCCGATAAGACCACAATGCTTCATTTAATAATGTATGCCACCGCTTAGGATTTTCTTCAATCTTTCGTTTAATAAGCTTGATAATTCCTTTGTTAGATGCCTCGGCCTGCCCATTGGCTTGAGCATAATAAGGAGAAGAATTCAACACCTTAATCCCCATACCGATTGCGAATTCATCAAACTCCCCCGATGTGAACATAGTGCCCTGATCGGTAGTAATCGTTTGAGGGATTCCGAATCGGTAAATAATATTCTCCTTCACAAAATCAATCATATTGGCCGATGTGACTTTCTTCAAAGGAATAGCTTCAACTCACTTAGTGAAATAATCAGTGGCAACCAGAATGAACTTATGCCCTTTGCTAGATGGTGGATAAATCTGGCCGATCAGATCGATGGCCCATCCCCGGAACGGCCAAGGCTTTATTATAGGATTCATAGCCGATGCGGGTGCTCTTTGAATATTACCAAACTTTTGACAACCTTGACACCCCTTGAAATATTTAAAACAATCCTCAAGTATGGTCGGCCAAAAATATCCATTCCTTCGAATCATCCACTTCATCTTAAAAGCTGACTGATGCGCTCCACACACTCCTTCATGGATCTCTCCCATCAAACTTCTAGCTTCATCATTACCCAAGCATCGGAGAAGAATCCCATCAATAGTTCGATAATACAATTCATCTTCAAGGAGCACATATTTGGTTGCTTGAAATCGAACTCGTCTTTCAACTTTCTTGGATGGATCCTTTAGATAATCAATAATTTCCTTTCTCCAATCATCGGCACCGATTGCCGATATTGCATTAATCATAGGCTGATATCCCGAGGCATGCTGAGCTAACCGATTGGCTTCTTCATTATGCAATCGAGGAATATGCTTTAATCGGAAATATTTGAATTCCTTCAACAGTCGCATGCTTTTCTCGAAATGAGTTATGAGAACTTCACTTCGGCATTCATAGCTCCCGGCCAATTGACTTATAACCAACATAGAATCCCCAAAAATTTCCACAGTATCAGCACGAACTTCTCTTAACAACTCCAATCCCTTGATCAGAGCCTGATACTCAGCCTGATTATTTGTCGATGTAGCAACAATCGGCAAGGAAAATTCATACTTCCTCCCCCTAGGGGAAACTAATACAATGCCGATTCCTGCCCCCCGGTCACAAGTAGATCCATCAAAGAAAAGTGTCCAGGGCACAATTTCCAAGGCTTCCACTACACCGCAATGCTGAGTCACAAAATCGGCCATAATCTGCCCTTTGACTGCCTTAGCCGATTCGTAACGTAGATCGAATTCCGTCAGCGCTAAAATCCATTTACCGATCCTGCCACTCATAATCGGCATGGATAGCATGTACCGGACTACGTCGTCTTTGCAAACAACAGTGCATTCGGCCGATAGCAGGTAATGCCTTAGTTTGATACACGAAAAATACAAGCATAGGCATAGTTTCTCGATAGCCGAATACCTGGTCTCAGCATCAATTAACCTCCTGCTCAAGTAGTAAATTACCCTTTCTTTCCCTTCAAACTCTTGAACTAAAGCTGAACCGATAACCGTCCCATCGGTAGACAAATACAATCTGAAGGGCTTTCCTTGCTGAGGTGGAACTAGAACTGGAGGATTCACTAGATACTTCTTGATTTCATCCAGAGCCAATTGCTGTTCTTCTCCCCAAATAAATTCTTGATCGGCTTTCAATTTAAGAAGAGGACTGAAAGCACGAATCTTACCAGACAGATTAGATATAAATCTCCTGATAAAATTTACCTTGCCGATCAAGGACTGGAGCTCGGTTTTGTTGGTAGGGGCCACTATCTTATTGATGGCATCAATAGATCTTCGACTAATTTCAATGCCTCTTTGATGTACCATGAAACCAAGAAACTGCCCTGCCGATACACCAAATGCACACTTGTTGGGATTCATCTTCAATCCATGCTTCCTTGTGCACTCTAACACTTTTCGTAAATCGGCAAGATGCTTCGAGAAATCTCCAGACTTAACCACCACATCATCAATATAGATCTCCACTAGCTTACCGATGAATTCATGAAATATAAAATTCATAGCCCTTTGATAAGTAGCACCAGCGTTCTTCAATCCAAAGGTCATGACTATCCATTCAAATAACCCAACATGACCAGGACACCTGAATGCGGTTTTTGGAATATCTTCCTCTGCCATGAATATTTGATTGTACCCTGCATTACCATCCATAAAGCTAATGATCCGATGACCAGCCGCAGCGTCAACCAGCAGATCGGCAACAGGCATTGGGTATCCATCCATCGGCGTAGCTTTATTGAGATTCCTAAAGTCAATGCACACTCGAAGCTTCCCGTTTTTCTTGTAAACCGGAACAACATTGGAAATCCACTCGGCGTACCGACACTGCCGAATAAACTTAGCTTCAATGAGTTTGGTGATTTCGGCCTTAATATCAGGTAGAATGTTAGGATTACATCAGCGAGCTGGTTGCTGATGTGGCCGAAATCCAGACTTGATGGGTAACCGATGTTCAACAATTGATCGGTCTAAACCAGGCATCTCGGTATAATCCCAAGCGAAGCAATCTTTATATTCTTTTAACAAGCTAGTTAATTGTTGCTTACACTCAGGATCTAATTTAGCACTAATAAAAGTAGGTCTAGGCTTATCACCACTACCTATATCTACTTCTACCAAATCATCGGCCGATGTGAATCCCTGGCCCAATTTTCCATCATCGGCGAATCTATCCATTAAAAACCGTCGTCGGAACCGACTGCTTGGATCGGTGGAATCTCGTAATCGGCAACTTTGAGAAAATCTTTCTACCAAACCTCTCCTGAAATGCACCTGGTCCTCTCATAGGTATCCGCCTCCGCCGATGCAATGACATAAGAAGAATCTCCCGGGACAATCTCAATCTTGTCACCTACCCACTGAACCAAGCATTGGTGCATTGTAGATGGGATGCAACAATTAGCATGAATCCAATCTCTTCCCAACAATAAGTTGTAAGCACCCTTTCCACTGATTACGAAAAAGGTTGTCGGCAAGGTTTTGCTGCCGATGGTCAACTCCACACATATTGCCCCCTTGACTGGAGACACGTTTCCTTCAAAGTCTTTGAGCATCATGTCGGTCTTGGTCAAATCCTGATCCCCTTTCCCAAGCTTCCGATATACTGCATACGGCATAATATTAATAGCAGCTCCACCATCAACTAGGATCTTGGTCATTGGCTGCCCATCAACCCTTCCTTTGACGAACAGAGCTTTGAGATGCTGTCTCTCGTCATCGGCAGGTTTCTCAAAGATAGCCGTCATCGGATCCAGATCCAGCTGAGCTATCTGATCAGAGAATTCCAACTCATCATCACTGGATGGTGCAAGAAACTCCATCGGTAACATAAAGACCATGTTGACTCCTGCCGATGGACCTTCCTTCTTAGTGTCTGATGGCTGCTGACTTCCAGAGTTCTCGCCCTTGCTCAGCTCCTCTTGCCTTTCACGTTGCAATCTCCTTTTCTGTGTCTTGGTTAATCCTTCAGGACACCATGGAGGAAGTGGTTTTTGCCTTGCCACCGGGCGTCGGTTCTCCCTTGACTCCATACGATGCGTGTTAGCATCTCTGCAAAATATGAACTCATCGGGAACCCGCGCATTAGCCATCTCCTCGAGCTCTTCCTGGTTCCTGGGAAAATATTGGACACGGTCACCAAGCCTATCGTGCACGCTAAGCCTGCCCCCCAGCCGATCATGAACTGACGCCCTTCCTCTGATTGGCCCGTTAAATCGCCGATCATCATCATGATAACACCGATCGGTCCTATCGTACCGATCATAACCGTTGCACTCAGGGCAGTCCCTGACAGTAGGAAGCTTGATATTTTCCTCCCAACAATGGATGAAGAACGGACAATTCCAATGATCTCTGTGCCGATTCCACTCCTGTCGGCGTCTTTCTTCTTCCCGTCGATAATCTTCTTGCTGGCGTCGATACCGATCCTCCCGTTGCTGCCAATTTTCTCGAGGCCTTCTATGAGTTATAACGATGCCAGACCGAGGAGGCCTTCCTGAGCTAGTTCCTTCCTGGACCAAGCCCTTACTTCTTGCATCGGTAGTAGTAACTTGATGCTGAGGATCTACCGATGCACTCTTCTCAGCTGTCTCCGATGTTAAGACCTTAGCCTTCCCCTTGGCATCCAACATGTTTGTCGGGAAAGGATGTTGGTCTATTTTCATCGGCTTCTGGGCCTTGGAACTGTCAAACTTGATTCTCCCAGACTATAGCCGATTGCAGCTGCTGTCTGAACACTTTGCATTCATTGGTGTCATGAGAAGTTGCATTATGCCACTTGCAATATTTCATCCTCTTTAACTCTTCAGCCGATGGGATCACGTGATTAGGAGACAGCTTGATCTGACCTTCCTGAAGTAGAAAGTCAAATATCCTATCGGCCTTAGCGGTGTCAAAAGCAAACTTCTCTGGTTCCTTCTGCCCAAAAGGGCAAGACATCGGCTTCTTGTTTTTTACCCATTCTGCCAAGCCGATGACTGGTTCCTCATCAGAATCTGAGCTTGTTGCTTCGTCGACAAATGACACTTTCTTATTCCATGCTCTTTTGGGCTCGAAAGGCTTGATGTCTTGATCAGAAATCCTCTGCACCAAATGACTTAAACTTTCGAACTCCTGAGAGGCATACTTATCCCTGATATGTGGCAACAGACCCTGGAAAGCCAAATCGGCTAGCTGCCGATCATCCAGAACCAAGCTATAGCATTTATTCTTGACCTCCCGTATCCTCTGCACGAATCCCTCAACCGACTCATCATTACGTTGCCTCAACTTGACCAAGTCGGTGATTTTCTTCTCGTGAACTCCAGAGAAGAAGTACTTGTGGAATTGTTTCTCCAGATCGGCCCAAGTAATCACTGAATTTGGAGGTAATGATATGAACCAGGTAAAGGCCGATCCAGACAATGACGATGAAAATAAACGAACCCTCAATTCGTCCCTGTTACCAGCTTCTCCGCATTGGATGATGAATCTGTTGACATGCTCCATGGTTGACGTGTCATCTTGCCCGGAAAACTTAGTGAAATCCGGAACCTTGTACCGATGCGGAAGCGGGATCAAATCGTATGCGGGAGGATACGGTGTCTGATAAGAGTAAGTATTGACCTTGGGTTTTATTCCAAATTGATCCCTCATTACTTCAGCGATCTTATCGGCCCAATATGCATCGGCATCCTGCCGATGGGACGGCTGCGGGTCCGGCATCTGGTGGCGAACCTCCACGTGTCTGTTTGGGGCATGATCTGCACGGAACACTGGGTTGATCATCTGGCCCCCAATCTGCGGACCACCGAACTGCTGTCCACCGATTTGCTGCCCACCGATTTGTTGCCCCCGAGTTGCTGCCCCCCGAGTTGCTGTCCGAAATTCATTGGCTGGTTGGGAATCCCCTGACCTTGGAACCCGGGATAGACCTGTCCTTGCTGGAACCCTGTAGTCTGATAACTCTGCTGGGGCGATTGTGGAAAGACTTGCTGTCCAAGCCATCCATTATTAGCGTTCATCGGCATAGGTGCTGCCGATGATTGGTAATTGGGTACCATCATTGAATTGACATACCCCGACTGTGCCATAGACCTCTGCTGCATCAGCATGGAATCTGCAGATGCATTAGGCATTTGAAACATTGAATCTTGAGGATTTCCAGTGTGAGGCCTTGCAGTAGTAGTTGTGGTATACCGAGGACTCTGGTTCACCGGCGCATTGGGAGGCGCCGATGTCATGGGAGTCTTGCCCCTCATGTCAGTTATTTGTGATGTTCCTGGCGTCAACTCTGGAGGCATACCGTAACCCCACCAGTTGGGAGGAGGAGTCAACCCTGACATTGCCGATGCCAACATATCTGTCGTCAGTTTATGCTGCCCAATTGAAGTCTGTGGGTTGGTTATCATCGGCACAGATAGTGCGCCAGTAGTTCCCGACGTACTTGGAGGGACGGCAGATTGAGCACTTGCAGCCGTCAAAGCAGCCGATGGAGCCGTGACCTCTGGTGCCGTCGGCTGATGATGAGAGGGGCCCACATAATCTGGTGGGATTTGTCCTTTCTTGAAAGTTCTTGCCACGGCATTGAAGACCGTATTAGACAGTACACTAGCTTGGTTGATCAAAGCTCGGTTGATAGCGCTGTCAACCATATCTTGAAGTTTGCCAGGATTGGCTTCGAAGGTAATTTGCCGTGGTGCCGGCAGTGCATCTTTCTGGATCACCTCGCCGCTCCTGCTTATGCTGAAAGACCTCAGGCATTGCAGCTTGAACTCTTCCATGGCTTGGGCAATAGCCTGCTTCTGCTCATCCTTGAGATTGGCCTCCGTCACGGGGATGACGTTCTCCTGATCGAGGTCAGAGATCGACATGTTGATCTTGATCTTGAATCTGGTCCCACCGGGCGTGCCAAAAGATGTGTTGATGCAAAGATTGATCTGCAAACACAAAGGGCTAATACCCGATTTAAACGTTAAGGCGTGCCAGCCGATTTGACCTTGCTATCGGCAAAGGTGATAACTCGAATACTTTAGTCCTGACAACAGCGATGCGCCCAGATGTCACGGCTAAGAGGTACTCACGCGGAACTCGAGAATACGCCGAGCTTAAGTCGACGAATTCCTAAGAACTCGTAGTAAAAGAGAAAAAAATATGATGAAGTTGTCGAAAAGTAGATGCTGGAATATGAGTAAAAACGTGTGTTTGATTGATTGATAGATGTCTCATTACAAGGCCCTAGGGTTCATATTTATACCCTGCTCAAAGAGCTACAACTAAACACGACTAGAATTCGAATTCCAAATTACACGGAATCCGTATACAAAATGACTTAAATAAATAAGGAAATAGCAAAGCTATCCCCCATGACGAACTAAAATTCTTCCATTAGACCGACCAGTGGTTTCCGGACTCCTCCTCCATATCATCGGCAGACTCCTTGCCATGGTCATCGGCAGATTTCTTGCCATGGTCATCGGCAGACTTCCCCATTATAGCCATCGACATAAACACATTACTGCCTACAGACTTAGTCACATCCGACCTTTCCTTCATCGGCAACCATCCTTATCGGCAATTCATCTTTGTAAATAGTATACTGCCACCTTATCCTGCCATCCTGGACACGTGCCCAAAAACGGTGTCAACAGTATCCCAGCGCCAGCACCATTGATATTTAGAGACCCGTCGAAGAACATTGACCAGTGGTCAGAGGTATCCGGAGGGGGGGCTCGTTGAGGTCCGTCCATTCCGCGATGAAGTCAACCAGGGCCTGGGACTTGACGGTAGCGCGACTCTGGAAATCCAGGGAGAATGGGCATAATTCCATTGCCTATTTTACAATTCTGCCGTTGGCATCCTTGTTACGCAAAATGTTCCCCAGACGGAAACTGGTGGTTACTAAGACCCGATGATCGTCGAAGTGATGCTTCAGCTTCCTTGAGGTTATCAGGATGGCGTAGATTAACTTTTGTATCTGAGGGTACGTGGTCTTGGATTCGTTTAAGACTTCGCTTATGAAGTAAACACGCCTCTGGACTTTGTAGACGTGGCCTGGCTCGTCCCGCTCGACCACCATTGCCGTGGAGACAACCCGATCGGTTGCTGCTATGTAAAGGAGCAGGTCCTCGTTAGGTTGAGGTGCTGTGAGGACGGGTGGTGAGGTGAGGAAAGTTTTGAGCTGGGTGAACGCAGCGTTAGCTTCCTCTGTCCAGGAGAATTTTTCCGACGCCTTTAGAAGTTTGAAGAAGGGGAGGCCTTTTTCTCCCAGTCTAGAGATAAACCGGCTGAGAGCAGCCATACATCCGGTGAGCTTTTGAATATCCTTGACATTATTGGGTGGTCGCATATCGAGCACTGCCTTAACTTTCGAAGGATTCGGTCGTATGCCGTCGCGGCTGATGATGTGCCGAGTAGTAGTCCTGAGGGGACCCCAAAGATACACTTTTTGGGGTTAAGCTTCCACTCGTATTTATTCAGTGCCTTAAAAGTTCGGTCTAGGTTGTCAATTAGAGTGCTCGCGTCTCTTGTTTTGATGACTACGTCATCTACGTAAGCCTCGACGAGGTCGTCACGAATCTCGTCGTGGAGGCATTGTTGAATGACTCGTTGATAAGTGGCTCCAGCATTTTTGAGTCCAAAGGACATGGTGGTGTAGCAATATGCACCGAAAGGAGTAATAAAGGATGTTTTAGTCTGGTCGTCTTCCTTTAGTGAAATCTGGTGGTAACCAGAGTAGCAGTCTAGAAAAGAGAGGAGTTCGCATCCGGCCGTTGAGTCGACCACCTCGTCGATACGAGGGAGACCGAAAGGATCTTTAGGACAGTGTTTATTGAGATCAGTGTAATCAACGCACATTCTCCATTCATTATTCTTTTTCCTTACAAGGACCGGATTGGCGAGCCAATCAGGATGATACACTTCTTTAATGAATCCGGCTGCTAGAAGCCGCGTTATTTCTGTCCTAATAGCCTCCTTTTTGTCACGAGCAAACCGTCATAGTTTCTGCTTGATAGGTCTTGCGGTCTTCGAGACGTTTAAGGAGTGCTCGATCAGGTTTCGTGGGACGGTGGGCATGTCTGCGGGTTTCCATGCGAAAACGCCTATGTTGTCCCTTAGAAACCTGACGAGCGCGTCTTCCTATTTAGGGTCCAGGTTGGCCCTGATGAGAGCCCTCTTCTTGGGGCTGCCGTCGACCAGCTGTACCTTCTTGTGCTCTCTGGACTTTGAGTTTTTCCTCGGAGTCTCCTGTTCAGGTAGTCGAAGCTGGTCGGGTGGAACTTGCGTAGCTTGGGCTACGGTTTCTGCCATGCGAATCGAGAGATCGATTGCCTCAGTGATCTTGAAGCTTTCCTCCTCGCAAGTGTATGCGGTGTAGACATTGCCTCTGACGGTTAGGACACCCTTCTCTGTTGGCATCTTGAGGACCAGGTATGAGTAGTGCGGAACTGCCATGAACTTTGTCAGCGATGGTCGGCCTAGGATTGCGTGATAGGTGTCGTCGAAGTCGGCGACCATGAAGTTGACGAACTCTGTGCGGAAGTGGTCTGGCGTTTTGAACTGGACGGGCAGCATTATCTGTCTGAGGGTTACTGAACTTTGGCCTGGTAGGACGCCCCAGAACTGAGCATCATATAGCTTTAGTTGCGCCGGGGTTAGCCTAAGGGCAGGCAAACTGTTGCGGAAAAGGATGTCAATGGAGCTGCCCCCATCGACGAGCACGCGCTTGAATCTGACGCTGTTGATGCAAGGGTCCAGGATCAGAGGAAAACGTCCTGGTTCTAGGATGGCGGCCCATTGGTCCTTCCTGTTGAAGTAGATCTCCCTGTGCGACCAGAGAGGAAATTTCGGGTCAGCGACCAGGTCATCTGCGCTGTCCGCATTGAGGCAGGCTCTCTTCAGGAGCTTTCTCTCTCGTTTAGACTCGATGGAAACTTTGCCTCCGAAGATGGAGTGCACCACGTCGATGGGACTAACATACTAGTGTCGTGGGTCCCTATCCTGGTCGTCGTCGTCTTCGTGACCCTGTCTGTCCTGTTTCCCGTTTTTCTTGGCAGAATCCCCTTGAGAAGCCCGCTGCGTGTAGATGCTTTTGAGGACACGGCATTCTTCTATCGTGTGATTGGACTTGGGATGGAGTTGGCATGGTCCTTTCAGCGTCTTATTGTAGTCTTCCTGGTAGTCTCGCCGCCCATTGGGGCGCTTGACTGTGTTTACCTTGTGGTCGTGGTCACGAGGTCGCTTGCCTCTGAAATCGTCTCGGTTGTCGCGTCGCCTGTCCCAACCTTCCCGGTGGTCGCGGTTGTCACCGCGACGGGGGTTCCGGTTGTCGAAGCGTCCACGACTGTCATCTCGTCGTGGAAGCTGGTCGGCGCCTCTCGCATCTTCTCGAATGAGCTTTTCTGCGTCATCGGCATCAGCATAATTTTTGGCCGTGGCGAGGAGTGCAGCGACCGTGGCTAGTCTTTTGCGCAGTAGCTTGTTTCGCAATGCCTCATGGAAGCGTAGGCCCTTGATGAAGGCTGATATAGCCTCGTCATGAGAAATCTTCGGGATCTTAAGGCGCATATCCGAGAAACGTCGGATGTAATCGCGCAAAGGTTCATTCTTCCTATCCCTTATCCTCTCGAGATCGTATTTGTTTCCAAGCTGCTCGCAGGTAGCAATGAAATTGTCAATGAACGCGTGGCGCAGTTCCTCCCAAGAATCGAAGGAGTCCTCATGTAGGCCGAGGAGCCATTGATGACCAGCCTGATCGAGGACTACTGGGAAGTAGTTTGCCATGACGTGCTCGTCTCCCGCTGCTGATCGGACCACTATCTCGTAAAGAGTAATCCAATTTTCAGGGTTTTCCTTGCCGTCATATTTTTTAAGCTTCTTGAGCTTAAAGTTGCGGGGCCATACGACTTGGTGAAGGTGTGAAGAAAATTGCCTTAGGCCGGGAGGGCCGTGTGCGGCATCGTACTCAATGCGTCGCAAGTTTTCGTGTACCGCTCTTTCCGTAGCGCGCCTGTTGATGCGGTCGCAAGCTTCCTTGGGAGGGATGTTGTATCGTAGATCCCTGTCCTGGTTTACTTCCTGACCACGCCCGTGCCTCTGCTCGCGGTAACCGCCGGTGTCCTGACCACGGTTGTCGCGTCCCACGTCCTTCCTACGGCCGTTGGGGGAGCGGCTATGATTGCACCCGCTGGGTCGCGGTGAGGTCCGGCTGCGATGAGTCTGGTCAGAAGAAACCTCCGTGTAGGAGACGGCTTGGACCCTTCTGAGTAAGGTGGCTGTCTATCCCATCGCGGCGATCAGATGTGCTCGTATACTGGATCGGACACCCTGGCACTCAGGAGTATCAGGGAGTCGGTCCAGGTTTGCCATAGCAACAGCCACGTTAGTGCTTGGCGTCTTGTAGACTGGCTGATCTCCGACCATGTCGAAAGCATCGCTGAGGTTATGTGGCACAAGTTGCCATTCCTCATCCGCGCGCCGCCGAGCACGATCAGCATTGCGCTGCTCGTGGAGTTGCTTCTGCTCGTCTGTTTCTCCGTCGACAACCGGTTCATCGTTGCTGACATTAAAGATTAGATCTCCTCGCCAGGGTGGAAAGACTGGGAAACGAGAAAACCCCAGAGGGTATGGTGGTAAATCCAGGTCGTAGTCTTCGTCCTCAGAGTTTAGAACCTCGGTAGGGACAGACCCTGTGCTGGGGTTCGTACTAGTAGCCTTATCATTCGGTAGTACTTGGATGGATACCATGTTGACGTAGTGGCGAGCTGCTCGGCTGCTCTATCCCGACGACAAGCCCGCCCTGCTGAAAAGAGACTGGGTATACCGCGAATACTGGTCGGCCGAGTTGTTTAGACCATAAGGGCAATTCTGGTCTTGAGCTGTCTTGAGCTTGATAGATCGTCCCGTAGGGGTTGACGTTATCGTTAGGGACGTCTCCGGCTGTTCGTGCGTGGTGACACGAGTTGGCCGACGGGAGTTGAAAGAGTTTGTCGACGCCGCCTGATCAGATTTGCATGAGATCAAATCTACCAGTTTGGAAGCTTCGAGGAGCCTGAGGTCGGTGCGATCAAGAGCTTGGAGAAGATCCAAGTTGTCGACCTTTTTTTGCCCTGTAATGAGGGAGTGGAGGTCGGGTGCTTGGAGTCGGCGTGATTGGAGTTGACGCCTCTACTGTCCCAGATTGGATCTGGATTTCTTCCGAAGTCGTGGTCGCGAGGCCGCCGCCATGAGTTGTCCACATGATCTGACCGACGGTGAACGTGAGGCCTTCAGACACGGCCGCGGAAGCTGGAACGATGACCATCTTGTTCGTCGAGAGAGCTGTACGCCCACCCCCTACCTGGCGCGCCCTACCTAGCGCGCCACTATCGACGAAAGCAGAAGGCCGTAGGTTCGACCCCTACCTGGCGCGCCACTTTCGAAGAAAGCTAGTTGGCAGTCTACCTTGGGGTATACCCACGGTAGTAGTTTATCGGTAGACGGTGCGCAAACTACGAACCCGATGGTAACGCAAGACACGGACAAGGTTTTTATCTAGGTTCGGCCGCCGTGTGGGCGTAATACCTACGTCCTACGTCTGGTTGTATTGAATTGTGTTGAGATAATCTGTCCTAGGGGGGTCCCTTGCCTCTCCTTATATAGTCCAGAGGGCAGGGTTACAGATCTGGAAACTAATCCTAGTCGGTTACAATCGCCATAGATAGCACAATATCAATTCCTATTCTAACCGACTAGAATCCGGCTTGATCTCCATGTCTTGTTTCCTTGTGCGAAACACCGAGCAGTTGGATCAAGCCTCAGACTGTCTTCGTGATGGGCCACGCCTCCTGGCCCAAGTCTAGCCGTGAGGGTATAGGGGTTTATACCCCCACATCTCCCCCTTCTAAAAAGTTTTTTGAAAATAAAATATTTAAAATATCGTTACCTTCAAACTCCATTTAACATGTCTCCTAGTTTCAAATTTGCTTTGCATATGGTTTAATCCTTGCTAATATCCTTGAGGTTATGAACACTTGTAGTAGGGACCCCACTTTATCTAAGTAATTGACATATGTGATATAGTAGGATGACATGATTCTTGCTAAGTTCTTACAAAGTACTTGGGATTTATTTTATCAAAAACAAAAGTTACACATGGCAAGTTTCCTTTAATGGTTTTAAGCTTTCACCTACCAACGCCAAATATACTTTGATCATGATGAAACCTTCAGTCATATGCTGCTTGTAGTATGTTGAGCTTTGTCAAATTGTTGTGACCCAAGCGAGATTATTGTCTTACGCCCATGATTAGAGATTCACTTACACCCACCAAATAAAGCCGACTCTTACACTAAGAAGTAGCGCACAACATGCACCCTTCCATCCACCAAAAATTTTGCCAACTCTTATCCTGAGATTTGTGCCTTAGCTTTCCACCAAATAAAAATGCCAAACTCTCATCCTGAGATTTGCGCATCCCCAAATTCACTCCTTACTTTTTGTCCTCATGACATCTCTTTAAATTTCTCTGATTCCAATCATCAAGACATATGGGCTATAGTTGAAAAAAATCAAAGGGAAAAAACCAAAGAGGCATAGATGGGAAAGAAAAAAAAATCAAACGTCCCCGTCATGAAAAAAAAGAAAAGAGGGAAAAATATACACAAGATAGAGCCCATATGTTTTCCTCTCTCTCTCTCTCTTTTATCCTTTAAAATAAAAGAGAGTCATGATGCAAAAAAGGAGTGACCAAAAATATTTAGAATTAGGATTTCCATCAATTCCACAAATAATTTCCACACACTTGCACAATCTCAATCAAGGCGTAAGGCTTGTATCTCCTGGTGGTCCGGTTTTTGACTTCGCAACATATGTGCTGCAAGTATGCCCACCTTTTATACCTACCCAAAAATCCAGATAAAGCTTTTAGAGGTAGGAAGATCATAAGAAGGCATCAATCTTCTATGCCTTGGTAAGGAACCACTTACACATATGAGCGATTTGAGAGAATCATTCAAGGAATCACAAGCCATGTTTTTATTTCAAAAACTTACAAAAACCCAAGTGTCTTAAGTAAAAGCAAAGTCAAGAGGACTTGAATCCAGGCTGTTCCATATTTCAATCACCAAAGATTTATGTGGTAGACACTTTGAAGTTCACAAACCCAGGTGAAGCTTGGAATAACCTGTATGCAGGCTCTTTGACAAAGATGATGAACCCATTTGGTCCTAAGTGCCTTCACTCGAGGACGAGCAAAGGACCAAGTGTGGGGGAGTTGTTGGCGATGCTTATTATATAAAAATAAATATATTTTTATAAATAAAAATAAATAGAAAATAGGGCTTTGATCTAATCTTTCCACGAGTTTTGGTATATATGCTATTTTCAGGTATGACACGTGGAAAAGTGCAAAAGATACAAGAAATGCGCAATGCAAGAATTCGTATTTAGAAAAGACGCAAACCAACTCCAATAGAGAAAAGCCCACAAAAGATGAACTGGACCCATCCGTAACCACGAGGAGGATCAGGGCCCAGAGCACAACCGACCACACGAAGGTGGTGGCCAGGGGGGCCCACCCAGGTTGCGGGCGCAACCCTGGTGGCGGTTCCCCGGCCCCACCTTCTTCTGGCAGTTGCATGGTGGCATGCATAGGACGGTTTCACCTACTACTATATTTAGATCCCGCAAACCATCCTAGTTGAGCTATAAATAGATGGCTCCCCTCTCATTTGTAACACACACCATCATTTGGAGCAACACACCTCACATTCTGCACTTGTTCTCTTTAGTTTAGTACTAGTAGTAGAGCAAGGCAAAGCTAGCAAGGAGAGCTTGTCTCCTTGGAGGATCAAGAGTGTCTTGGTATGAATACAATTATGCCTTCCTCCATGAGCAAGTTCTTATATTATTTATACAGTTATGCTTTTGATCTAGAGTAAGTCTTGTTCATATCATGATCATAGTTTATGAGCTAGTTCATAGTTCTAGCTCTATGTTCTTGATATGTTCATCACAGTTCTTCATCGTCCATCAAGTTAATATGAATAGAGGAAGAACTAGGGATGAGATAATGGTTCTCTAGGCTATTATGGTCACCCTTAGCCGAGCCTGTCAATCCGAAGGGTTGGGGTCCCGGGAGGCTAGGGGGTGTTTCCAAGTACACGGGCATGGTGCTCGGGTATGCGGAGACCCGAGGATATGCGGGTATCCCACGGGCAGAGGGGTAGGTGGCAGGGTGGTGACATCCCTGTCATCCTTCGTATTCCTCCACGTTCGGATATTCAGTAGGAGTCATGTAAAGTCTCTATTTGCTGGCAGACCAGCTATGGAGATCTCCCCAGTATCTCAGACTTAGCTCTAACTTGTTCTTATTAGCTAGATGACCTGCTAACAGATCTGTTGTATAACTTGTATATGACCATGCCTACTCGCGTAGTTGTTCTTTTATTCTTTGTTTTCCCTTAATTTATTCCTTGACGTTGCTCCGATGTGTGTCCGCTATCAAATCAACTACATACTTACCCCTCTTTATACTATGTCTACCATGCATTTCAATAAGTAATCATGTTTATAACCAAAGCTAGATGTGTTCACAATGCCTTCCTACGGGAAATTATAAATACGACACCCCTGAATACTCACGGGTTGAAATGCTACAATGATAGTTCTGTGCGCTTGCAGAGTAATTTATTCCTATAACTGAGCTATCGATTGGCATACCTAAGTACCTTTACTTAAGATTGTAATCCTTGTGCACCCACACGGCGCCGGGACACGACTTTGCATATCGTAAGTAAGGATGGTTAGGAAGGCCAATCTGGCAATTCTAATCATCAGTACCAGACTGCACTGCCTAGGCCAGCGCCGTAAAAGGCCTTGGTTTATCTTTCTAAAGTGATTGTGGTTAGGATATGCCAAGAACGTTTCTAGTGTTATTATTAAGGATGGACTAAAACTCTATCTTTAATAGTTTCGCTAAGAAACGCCAACACTATATCAATGGAAGACTGAGCAATGTGGATAGACATAACATTCAGGGAGCTACCAAAGTGGTGGGTGGATATATTCAACTAGACTCAGTGTTTTTGCTCTATTTGACCTGAGTGCTTCACATTTTTTATTTCCGCCAACTTGGTAAAGACGATCGAGCGGGTGAAGTGCCCAACAAGAAAG
Organism: Sorghum bicolor; assembly: GCF_000003195.3. NCBI lineage: Eukaryota > Viridiplantae > Streptophyta > Magnoliopsida > Poales > Poaceae > Sorghum > Sorghum bicolor. Next base: position 14,559,582 of record NC_012872.2, read on the forward strand.
CCTTTGTTAGTTCAAACCCCAGTGAGAGAAATACAAGCAGATCAGGTTTGCTCAAATATCAATCTTGTCAGAAGCAAGGAAAACTTCACTGTAAACCCCAGTGTGCTAGAGTCACTCGACATTCCCTTGGTCCTTGGTAATGGATGGTTGTGTGCACATAAAGGAGTGATCTATGCTACCCAGTGGAAAATTTTCTTAACCGCACCATCAAGGAAAATAATTGAGTATCAAGGTGGTCCATTCCTACATCACGAGGCAAATCCATGCTAAGTTATCATGTCTTTGGGTTGTAAGTCAAAAAGTTGGTAGTCAAAATGAACTTTGATCAATTATGAATAATAGACATCCTATGGAAACTTTGATTCACGAGTTGTGATCCAGAGGCATAAGTGTTTAAATTTGGTATACAAGTTGTGAAGTTGAAAGAGCTATTAAGATCTTGTTCCTGTTTCTCTTTTGGAATCCGAGCCTCTTCCAAATCTCGAGGACGAGATTCATTTTTAATGGGGGTAGATTTGTAACACCCTAAAATTTGCTTCCTTGGAAACAGAGCCAAAATGATTTACTTTGGTATTTTTGTGCTCATGAAAATATAGGAAAATAATAATTTTCATTAAATTAAAATTTATCCTATGGACTTAGCAACTTGTTTGTGCATTCATGCTGGAGAATTCATTTTATTGTGCTGAGTGATTTGACCAAAGTCCAAAAATATTTCAAACAAATTTTTAAATGGATTTGAAAATGGAATAAAAGAAAAAAACACGTAGAAGGCCTCACCTCTCCCTGGAACTCGGTCCAGAACTGAGTCGAGGCCCGACCCCCACCCTCTCCCCTCTGGCCCATGGCAGGCCGGCCCAGCAAGAAGCCTACTCCACGCCCTTCCCCCTTTTCCCCCTCGGCCCAGTACACCGTATCACAGCCCAGCGGGGACCAGCCCTGCACCACCCCCCGTCTCCTTCTCTCTCTGCCAACCCAGTCCCACCCGTCAGTGGCTAACCTCCTCCTTCTTCTCCCTGAGACCGTGGTCAACCGAGACTCTCCCAGGGGGCATCTGATCCCGAAGATCTAGGGATTTCTTGCCAATTGTGCTAATCAGACCCCTATAAGGCCTGCGCAACCTCCCCTGCATACTTCTTTCGCTTGAACGCGTACTCGTGAAGCCCTAGTGACCTCTATCATCAATTTTCGGATCTCGCCGAGCTCCATTCATCCGCCGATGTGGCCCTCATTCTCCGCAGCACCAAGGACACCAACGACTACATGCCGAGCATTGCATCTTGGTTACAAAGCTGCCACGCTACTCCTTTCACTCTCTTTTATCCCCTGTCCTTCTCTAATCTTCGCTGAACATGCAGGAACACATCTAGTCCGCCATCGTGAGCCGCTGGTTAATCTCCAAGTCCTCTTTGTCTTCGTTTTTGCTCTAGGTGAGATCCCCTTGAGCTCCTTTACCTTCCTATGCCTTCCGTTCGTTGAAACCATGAACTCCGATGAGGTTTTTGTGTCTCCAGCGATGGCGCCGCCGCAGGCACCCTGTGCGCCGGCGACCCCCTCTTGCTGACCTAATCCCAACCGTCCACGCTAGATCCAATGACTGAGATCTCAAGATACCCTTTCAGTCGGCATTTTCTCTAAAGAGTCCCTGAGTTTTTTAGTTTTTGAACCCGTAGTCCAAAGCACATTCGCGAAATATGCTTTCTGTTTTTGAAAAACGTAAAGTCACGGTTTGTTTACAAAAATACGTTTTCAAGATTTACAAAACTGCTACTAACTTTCTTTTGCTCATAAAATATTCATTTTAACTCTGATTTGACCCGTTGAAATTGCGTTGGTTTCGTATTTGAAAGATCTACGTGTTAGTAAACTTTGTTCACCAATTTGAAACTTTTTAATTTCGTGACCCTAATTAATTAATTATTTTTCTATATAAAATCTTAGGAAATTCATATCTTCTCCGTTTTAGCTCTGATTTTCATGATCTTTACGTCTGTGTGATTGTAGCGATGCGTAGAAACATTTTATAAACTTTTCATACTATTTTTATATGGTTGGTGTATTGTTGTAATTGTAGCCTTATTTGCTTCGTGTATGTTTGTCTTGGATTGTTTGTGTGTTGATGATCGATGATCGAGAATAAACGGTGAGCAGTACTTCAGTGATCAAGATCAGAGCCTTGGCAACAAGTAAGACCACCAGAATCAGTAGGATCAGCAAGAGCATTTGGATTAAGGCAAGTATAGGATTTGGGTTTTATTTCTGTGACCATGATCTTGTGACTTGATTAATGTTTAAGCAACAAACGATAAAAATGACATTTTAGCAACTTGATGATTTGTCTGTACGTGATCACCCAGGATAACAGTACAACTATGAGGGCTATAATGGCTCTGGCTTTAGTTAAGTATGAGTAAATTTTTCTAGCTCGTTAGCGGTTACCCATGTGGCGCAATTGGGGGATAGCAGACGTGGATTCCTACGGGTGGATCACATGGAGTGACTAATGAAACCAAGCGGCCCTCACTTGTTAGACGAACCTTTGAAAGACTTCACGGTGATTCCTACCGATCTCCCTAGGAAGGGGTTAAGAGATTAGCTACCTCTGGTGAAAGGATAAATCATGACTCATGAGTAAAGATGTACAACCTCTGCAGAGTGTTAAAAACTAGTATACTAGCCGAGCTCACAGTCAGAAGCGGCCTTAGGGATATCTACATTAAGGATGATGATTCTTGTTGTGTTAATATGCTCATATTTATTGTTTAATGCTCTACATTATTTATGTCACATTGATCATGAGATTGTGGGATCTATATAATCTAGTTGCTATACTTGTGGAGTTCGACATGGACTCACTCTTGCTATTTCCCCCACACTTCATGAGGAGTGTTAGGCTTGTGATCAAAGTTTGGAGTTACTTCCGTTGTTTGCTGCTTAAGGTTATCTCTGATATACTAAGTATGTCATATAATTTATGCATTGTCTTTTGATATTACCCTTAATTGTAGCTATATGTGGAAATTGGCTTCTAAAACTCACCAGACACCACGACGAGGTCAGATTGTCGGTTTCTTTGTTTTCTTTTTTTCTTGGTTTCTTTGTTCTCTTTTGTCTCGATGATTGTTTGATCGTAACCCCGTTGAAGCTGTGATTCTACAGCAGGGAAGGGCGAGGACTAGGTGCACATAGGTTGGAGGCTCTCAGCGGGGAAAGTTTTATTATATGGATCTATAGTTTGATATTATATAATCTGTGAATTTATTTATATGATCTGTGAATTTATTTATATGATTTATGAATTAGACAATTAGTTGATCTGTTATTTCTCTATTGGCCTATGATTTATGATCTATTCTTTAGTTCTTATGATATGTGATTTATTTATATGATCTGTTCTTATGATCTATTATTAGTGAATGATTATAGTGCTTATTTTTTTCGTAGATGCCAGAACCAGTGGATAATATTGAGTTATTGTCCATTGGCACTCAATTTGACATTCAGGAGACTCAGGCAATGGTGCTAGTAGATCCTCAGGTGTAAGGCATTAAAAAAGTGGTCATTGATGTGGAAGATACAGAGAAGGAGAAAGTAGAGAGGAAGGAGATGGCTTCAAGGTCTGAGATGTGGCAACATTTTATCAAGATCAAGGACAACAGGGTTTCTGAAGGCTGCAAGGTGCAAATATTGCCATCGTGAAATCAAGGCTGACACAAGGGAACATGGAACATCTACATTGAAGAAACACTTTGGTACATGCAAACGCAATCCTCATGTTTTCAACAAGGACCCGAAGCAAGGCACCTTGCAAGGAGGTCATGGGGAAGCTTCTGCCACTTGGAGGTTTGATCATGAAGTACTTAGAGATGCCTTTGCTGAGATGGTAACAGAAGATGAGCAACCCTTTTGTTTTGGTGAGAAGCCTGGCTTTAGGAAATTTATGTCCAAAGCATGTCCTCATTTCCAAGTTCTATCTAGAAGAACTTGCACAAGGGATATTGTATGTCATTACTTTAAAGAGAAAGCCAAGCTCAAGAAGTTCTTCAAAGATTCTTGTTAGAGAGTGTGCCTGACAATAGATGCTTGGACATCTCAGGTTCAAGATGGATATATGACTGTTACAACAACTTTCATTGATGAAAACAGGAACCTACATAAGAAAGTGATAAGTTTTTTCATGGTAAAGGGTCACAAGGGGGAGGATATTGGGAAGAACATACAAGATGCTTAGTTGATTAGGGTTTGGATAGAGTTATTACTTAATGGTGGATAATGCAAGTGCCAATGACAGTGGTTTTTATTGCTTGAGGAAGTAACCGTAGAAAACCAACATTGCCAAGGGAAAGTTTTTGCATATGAGGTGTGTAGCCCACATTGTGAATCTTATTGTAAGAGATGGATTGCAAGAAGTAGACCAATCTATTAAGCGTGTTAGGGCTGTTGTTAGATATATCAAAAATGGGACTTCAAGATTGGTCAAGTTCAAATAAATTGCTGAGGAAGAGAAAGTGGACAACAAAGCTTTTTTAAAACATGATGTTCCAACAAGGTGGAATTACACATATTTGATGTTGAAGGCTGCAATTGTGTATGAGAAAGTGTTTTTAAAGTTAGCTGAAGATGACACAAATTATGTTATTGATTTGTCTGAAGCAAGAGATGGCATTGGGCATCCTAATGAAGATGATTGTGATAACACAAAGAAGATGGCACAATTTCTGCAACATTTCTATGACCTTACTGTTTGTATCTCTTCTTCTCTCCAAATCACTAGTAACACTTCCTTTCATGAGACTGGAGAAGTCTGTCTGTTGATTCAAGAATGGTTGAGCAGTGAGGATAATTTGCAAGTTTTAACGAGGAATAGAATGAAAAAGAAATTTGATAAATATTGGGGACTTTGGCACACCAACAACAAGGACAATGAGAAAGGGTAGCAACAAGAGCAAGATATAGGGATAAAGGGTGTAGCAAGGCCTGGGGAAGGAGAAAGAGAACATTAATTTATTGATATTTGTGGTTGCATTCCTTGATCCAAGGTACAAGTTATCTTTGTACACAAAGATTACTATTGAAGAGATATTTGGTGAGCAAAGAGGTCAATTGGTTTGGGCAGCAATTAATACTTGTGTGAAAGAGTTGTTTGAAGAATACAAGAACATGTATGCTCCAAATAAAGAAACTGCTCAATTAGTTGATGCTGATTAATCTATGAGAGTAGCAGGAGGAATGCTTAAAGAAAAAATTACCAAGAAGATGAAATTAAACAATTGTTCTACCAGCACTAACAAATCTGAACTTGAGAAATATCTTGCTGAAGAAACAAAAGACACAGAGTCAAAATGGACATTCTTGCTTGGTGGAAAGTCAATTCAAATAGGTTTCTAGTTTTGGGTCACATAGCTCGTGATGTGCTTGCTATACCCATCACAACAGTAGCGTCGGAGTCCGCTTTTAGCATATGTGAATGTATTTTGGATGACTTCCGTACCTCTCTTACTCTATTCATGTTAGAGGCTTTAGTATGCACGCAGGATTAGCTTCAAAGGCCTACTGTTGACATAAGAGAGAGTACCAAGGAATTGGCAATATTAGAAAAATGTATCATATTTTCTTCCTTGCATGCATTTGTGAATTTATTGTATGTAATATTAATATGTAAATATGCTGTGTATTTAGGCCTTGTTTAGTTCCTTCTCAAAACCCAAAATTTTTCAAGATTCTGTCACATCGAATCTTTGGACACATGCATGAAACATTAAATATAGATAAAAATAAAAACTAATTACACAATTTATCTATAATTTGCGAGACGAATCTTTTAAGCCTAGTTAGTCTATAATTGGACAATATTTGTCACATACAAACGAAAGTGCTACAGTGGTCTTTTTCCAAAAAAAAAAAAACTAAACAAGGCCTTACATAGTGGATCGAAGAATTTAGCGGTAGAGGAAAAAAGAATGAGCAGCAGCAACCATCTGTGACTATTATTGGCACCTCCAACTCTAAGTCACAAACACCAAGCAGTAATGTTCAGACCTTGACTATGGCAGCGGCTCAACACAAAACCTAAAGGTATGTCAAGTATGTTTCAGTATGCTTTTCAAATATGCTGTCGTGCCCATATTTGAACCATCATTATTTGTTGCACAGTATGGACTATGGATGACTGGAAATGGATTGCTGCCACTGGAGTATGGAGGATTGGCGTCTGGACTCTGAACCATCATTTTGTTCTTGTTTGTGTCATGCGATGGCACTTGGCAGGCAGCAGGCTTAGATGCCTTGAACTGTTGAATATTTGAATTTGCTTTTGTATCTTGTCGAGTACTCAGTACCTGTGTCTTTCTTTGTGATTGTGAATGTGTCGTACTGTTAAGTATCAGTTATGTTAGCCCCTGTGGTTGATTGAAAACTTCAACATATCCGTTATTACTTATTAATTATTTTGTTCGGTTCTATTTATATGCAAAAATCTGTGTTGTTTGAGTGTACACTGTGATTTTATATATTTTGGGTAAATTGGGTATACTTGAACCTGAAATTGCGGGTAGTATTTTTCAGAGTTGTTATCCGGTAACAATTCTCATTACCTGAATTTCTCAAAACCCGAATTACCTAACCCGAACTAATCGGGTAACCCGAACGCCTAAACTTAGGTGCAACACCTGGTACGACGCATGTATAGCCGCTTTGTCTTGCTTTGTTCGTGAAAAGAAAAGTTTTAGTATTATAACATATTTATAACTATAATAATTAGTATCTAATTGTAGACTAATTAGGTTTAAAAGATTCGTCTCACAAAATATATGCAAACTGTGTAATTAGTTATTTTTTAATATATATTTAATGTTTCATGTATATGCCCAAACATTTGATGTGATGGGACAAAAAGTTTAAGGGTCGAAACTAAACATTAATTCCTCACGTATCACATTGGATGTTTGGACACATGATAGAGTATTAAATGTAGAGTAAAAAAGAACTAGTTGCACATATTGCGAGTATTTTGTGAGACGTATCTTTCAAGCCTAATTAGTCCATAATTTGACAACATGAGCTCTGACAACATTGTGCTACACTAGAGCTACAATAAATATATACTAATGACGAATTAATTAGACTTAATCAATTTATCTCACAGTTTACTGGCGAGTTATGTAATTTATTTTTTTAATTAGTATTTCAACATCCCACATGACACCCTACAACTTTACACCATGGAACCAAACAAGGCTGCACGCCTAAAAGTTTACATCCTATCCCATGTGAGAGGAATATTTTAAACCTAATTAATCCATGATTCGGTAATAAAGTGCTACAGTAATACATGTGCTAGTGATGGATTAATTAGGCTTAATAAATTTGTCTCATGGTTCACTGACGAATTATGTAATTTGTTTTTTATTAATATCCGAACACCTCATGCGACACCTATATATGACACTCGATGTGACATCCCAAAACTTTACACCCTAGAACTAAACAAGGCCGGTTGCTGGTGCTAGTACCAGTATAATTATTATGTTTTAGACGTATATGACTATAATTTATCTATTTAAAATAACAATTACAATACTCCATTCATACCTATAAAAAAAGTCGTTTAGGACAACAACACGATCTCAAAAGCCTAACTTTAACTCATTGTTTTTATAAAAATATTTATTAAAAAGTAGTATATATATATTTTTATAAAATTATTTTTCAAGATAGATCTATTTATATAGTTTTCACATTTTTAAACTCAACAATTTAAAAATTATTTATTATTTATATTCTCAATGTTTGACTCAAATCTTGTCAAAGTTACTTTCTTTACATGTATAGAGGAAGTACTTTGTTTTTCTAAATGCTATCATCTTGTACACCTCCGACGATATTAAACCCATGCACGGGCCATAATATTTTCTATATCTAAATTACCATCACTAGAGTCTTCTTTCTCCCTCCTGGTTGACATGTGGACCCCACACTTCAACCTCTTCATTCCACACATGGGCCATCTTCGTTCCGTTCCTAGGGTTAGCTACGCTCATGGTCATGGCCGGATGCGGGCAACTCATTGCTTTGGCCGTCGAAGTCAATGCAAGACGTCATTGCCAACGTAGTGTGCCGTCCACCACACCAAGGGTGAAGGCAATCACTGGGATGGGCCAACGCCGCAGACTTGCACGTCCTTGATCTTGATTCTTGCAACACTTAAGTTATGGGTCTAAGGCTTTGTTGAGTTGGTGAAATTTTTTTGTTTTGATACTGTAGAACTTTTATTTGTATTTGGTAATTATTGTCTAATTATGGACTAACTAGGCTCAAAAGATTCGTCTCGTAAATTACAGGCAAACTATGTATTTAGTGCTCCATGCATGTGCCGTAAGGTTTATTGTGACGAAAAATCTAATTTTTTTTTAAACTAAACAAGGCCTAACTCGATTGGCTAATTAGCATGCAAATCATTTCCTTGAAACTGGCCACAACATGGACTTAGGTCGTCGGCGAGCAACTGGACCGCACGGATAAATCTTGTGTTCATCTCTTGTCCATTTAGTATTGTGCTCTACACTTGCTTATTATATTCATATATTTCTTGTGTGGTACTTTATTGTAGTGTTAGCTCAGAGTAGCTCTAGCAATCCTCTAATATTTCATCCCTAATAGGATGGTATTCATGACCACTAATACTACCTTTTCAGATTATTGGAGGAGATGCTCCATCAATCAACTCTTCAAATTTCTATCTTAACAAACTATTTTCAAAACTAACTAAGACTAAATATAGTAACTAAAGACGACATTAAAGGAAACAGGGACAACTGCGCCACCCCTCCTCCTTAGGCGCGCGCCCTGCCCTAGGGCAGGCTGCCAGCCCCTCCCTCAGCGGCCTAAGAGATAGTGCCCCCCCCTCTTGTGGGCTCTTTCTAGTCCGCTCTCGCTGATGACGATCACAGTCCGCATGAGACGCGTGACATGTGGTGTACTAAATAAATCTGAAAAAAACAAAATTTGATTTTGCAATATCACTATTATACGATTCTTCACACCTCTCGTGCTTACTAACGTGATGGAGATTTTGAGACCTGAGGCACATGTATTATCCAATACACACAGAGAAGAGAGCCGAGGAAGGTTGGGCCTGGTTGGTCCTCCAGTTGGATACGGATACGGATACGGATACGTCCGGCACGGCAATACAAATACGGCAACTCAGAGGCACGTACGGCACTCGGAGGCAGGTTTACGTGCGGCACGGCAATAGGTACAAGAGCTGAGGAAAGTTAGGCTCCCTTTGGTTGGACTTTTCAACCTGCTTTTGCTTCTGCAAAAGCCAAAAGCCAACCAAAGAGTCCAAAAGCTACATATACTTTTACCCAAAAGCAACTTTTACTACAGTATAATTTCAAAAGCACCTCCCCCCTTGCTTTCATCGGCTTTTGAATGACCAAGTTGGAGAAAATTACCCACTGCCACCGGTTATGAAAAGGAAAAAAACGTTTCGGTGCCTTCTATTCCCCTCTTCCGCATCCGTTCTGCCCGACGCCATCTCCACTCGCGACCCGCCCGACGCCATCTCCACTCGCGCGCATGGCCACGACTGGCTAGGGTTCCTCCGCCGCCACCGTTGCCTGAGGCTCAACAACGGCCGCCTCCCCACCCGCGACCGCGGCTGCTCGACGAAGGCCGGCCGCCTCGCAGGCTGCATCTCCAGTCGCGACCGAGGCTGCATCTCCACTCGGCGGCTGCATCTCCGCCTGAAGCTACTCCGACGCGGCCGCGACCGAAGCTACTCCGACCGCCTCCCCAAGGGCTCCAGGTCGCTAGGTCGCAAGGTATGTCCGATTTCCTCTGCCCTTTTGGATTGTGATGTCCAATCTCCTCTGTCCTGTTTAGCTATGATGTTTGAAGCCCAAAAAACTTCAAGATTTGCTTCAGTAAAAGGAGAAGGAGCTTGATAGTTCATTAGTGGGTTCCATTAGTGTTTGAATAGATCTTTCAGTGAATTTCAAATAGATTTGAAAAACTGATTTGTATATGCATCCGATATTGTCCTAATTTTAGATTGAAATTTTTTTGTTTGGTTCAAGTATGGGTGACAAGGCAGACTGGAGTGATCGTTTTTTGAGAAATTTGTTTGACGCCTGCAAAGAGGAAATAGATGCTGGCAATAGGCCGATGGGAATTTTCACTGCTACTGGTTGGAAGAACGTTGTTTCCAAGTTTGGAGATAAATCTGGTGATAAACGAACAAAAAAACAATTGAAGAACAAGTTAGATATCTTGAAGAAGGAATATACAATGTTTATGAATTTCAAGAATTTTGCCACTGGGCTTGGATGGGATGCAGAGAACAAAACTGTTGACTGCCCGAAGGAATGGTGGGATGAACACCTTGCTGTAAGCATTGTACTGCCATTGTAAATATTTTGTCATTTGTTTGTTTTGTCATTCACACCAAATTTCATGAAGTCTTGAGGTGTTTGCGCAAGTTAGCTAAGGACAATATTACGCCAAGAGATCCTACTTTTTCTACGGAACATGAAAGGGTGAGAGAGAACCGTTTTTGGCCATACTTCAAAGGAGCAATTGGAGCAATAGATGGGTCACATGTTAAAGTGATAGTGCCATTGGATGAAACAGTTAACCACACAAACCGTCGTGGGTATACTTCTCAAAATGTGCTAGCTATTTGTGACTTTGATATGAGGTTTACATTTGCGGTCACCGGTTGGCCGAGATCTGCCCATGACTCACGCATCCTCAATCATGCATTGGCAAATTTTCCATCATTTCCTGTAGCTCCTAAAGGTAATAATGGTTTCTTGTATTATGATAGACGGTTGTATTATTATGTACCTTACTAACTGGTTTTATTTAGGAAAATATTATCTTGTGGATTCGGGTTATGCAAACCGAAATGGGTATCTTGCACCTTTCAAAGGAAGCACCTACCATATACCAGAATTCCGGAATCGTTCAGAGCCTCCTCAAGAAAAGTATGAGGTTTTCAATTTCTTACATTCATCCCTTCGTAATGTCATTGAAAGGTGTTTTGGAGTCTTGAAGCAAAAATGGCGTATTTTGAAGGACATGCCAAGTTTTGATGCTACTACTCTTACTGCTTGTCTTGCTTTGCATAACTTCATCCGTGATAGCAAAATGCGTGACAAGGAGTTCGACAGGTGTGATGCTGATGAGGATTACATGCCTCGATGTGCAAGACACAGAACACAAACACAGGAAGATGATACCGACGAAGGGGAGAGCGATGAATCCATGAATATTATACGTGATAGGATAGTTGATGCTTTGGTTAGTGCGAGATGAGGCTAGTTATGTTGAGAGATGGCATTGTTGTATCCGAACTTTGATGGATATTTTTCTATTATGTTCAATTATTTTACCTTTGCTTAAATACTCATTTTCATGTGAATTAAAGAACAAATTACTACGTTTCAAGCAATTTCCATATAAACATGTCCTAGACAGTTAGGGGCAAACACGGTATTTCACAGACTATCTATAGTTTGACAGCACCTCCAACCAAACGACCTTCTGCTTTTTCCACGGCTGCTTTCTCACAGCTGCTTTTCCACAGCTCACAGCCCACAGCAGCTTTTTTCAAAAGCCACAGCTCAGCCAAAGGCACCCTTAGGCTCGGGCCTGGACTAGCACGGGTTCTAGAGTTAAAGCTTTAAAAAACAGAGTGAGTAACAGATAACAGATTTTGCTTGCTTGATAACCTGCCAATTGACAAATCTTATTAATGGCATAAATAACCTTCCGTCACTACTGGACGCGCCCTCGGCAAAGGCTCAAAAACTCTCGGCAAAGGCTTTGCCGAGGGCGGCCCTCGGTAAAGAGCTCTCGGAAAATTTTTAGATGGCAAAGAGGGTCTTTGCCGAGGGCCTTTTATCTGGCACTCGGTAAAGCCTTTGCCGAGGGCCAGGACGGCCCTCGGTAAAGCCTTTGCCGAGGGCCAGGACGGCCCTCGGCAAAGAAAAGCAGCCGTCACGGTGCCGGCGCTGTTGGCGGTTTCTTTGCCGAGGGCCAGCCCTCGGCAAATAAATGTTTTTTTTAAAAAAAATTTTGCCGAGAGCTTCCACGGGCCCTCTGCAAAGATTTTTTTTATTTTTTTAAAAACCTTTGCCGTGGGCCTCATCTTTGGCCCTCGGCAAAGAAATTTTTAGGTTTTTTCGAAAAAAATCTTTGCCGAGGGCTATTGCTAGGGCCCTCGGCAAAGAACCCTTGAGTGCCAAAAAAAAATAATTGCAGGAATCAATTTCCAGTAGTGCTTGTAATAATACATGACTTATGACTGATCAAGGACGAATTAAAGGTTCTTTTTGGGCCCTTTTTAAAAAAAACTCATATGAAAAAATGCTCTCTCCGTAATATAATGCATTATATATTTTAGGACAGATTAAGAAAGAATACAAAAGATGCATGTGTCCTCACTTTGTTTCCAAATAAGACGATATCATCAACAAGATTAGTGATGATTGGTTGATAAATAGAATGTTTTAAATGCAAAACTAGTTTTTAACTTTTAGAATGTTTTATATTTGAGGATAAATTTTGAATGCTAGAATATCCTATATTAGGGACGGAGGAAGTATGCTTTAGTTAGGAGTAGTATATGCGACTGTGGGCCTTAAATTGTCCTAAAAATTCCAGAATTTAATATATTTGTGAATGTTTGTACCTATCAATTTATTTAGAGTGTCCATGGTAGCTCGTGTTTGAAACCTATATTTAGAAGAATGACCATGACTAGTCTGTTTTGGTTCACTCTAGATTAAGCGTAAAAGCTAGCTTATGAGTTATGACTCATGGATTTATAAAAGCTAGGCCGTCAAGATCAACTTGTGCTTTTAGGATTTTAAAACCCGGGTTGTAAAAACTACTCTCTTCATTTCAAATTATAAGTTATTTTTTTCTAAAAAATAATTTCAAGCTAGTCATTTTTAACTTTTCTAGATGATATATAACTTTCGGTACGTACCTAGATACGTATATATAAATGATGTTAGGTATATAATTAAAGGTATATGTTTTTAGAAAGAATGATTTGGAAAGAAGAGAGTAGTAGGGACTGTTTGATTTTTTTTAAGGAATAGGGACTATTTGATTACTGAGCTGGATTGTGAAATCTGGATAATGTTACAAATATAGGCAAAATCATGTTTAATTTATTCCAAAAATAAGACTTACACAATATATCATATATGTGCTTGCTTAGACTAATCATCATGCAAATAATTATAGCACCGATCAAAATAGTATCATGCATCTTATTATGTAAACAAAGCATGAACATTATCCAAACAATGCTAACCAGCAATATTTTGATCAACAAAATAAGAGGATATTTAAAGATCTCATACCCTATGGCAGAGCCGGAAGCAGCGAGAGACATGGTGCTTATGCTGATGTAGTCATCCTGATCGATGTTGTGCCGTTAGGAAGCCGTGAAGATCCCTGCGCTCCGGGAGGAGGATCTTGCAGACGCCGGAAACAGAGAGGGGATGAAGCGAATAGTCGTGCAGTTGCCGGACACTCCCCAAAAATGTGATTGCGGTCCTCACCTAAGCAGGTGAACCCGATGGACAGAGACGTTCCGGAGGCCTACACTTCCATCTAGAGTGCTCACAGGAGATGGAACGGAGAAACTCAGGGGTTGCTGGATTGCGATGTGTTGTTGTAGGATCATGAACTAAAGGAGAGGGTCTTAATTTATAGATATTGAGAAAGAGAGATCAAGGGACTTAGCATAGATGTTGAGCACTTGATCATCTTGTGGTCATCACCATCAACACCATGATCATTTCTTACTCCATCACTTGGTATGTACCAACCTCATCTAATCTACACGCTTAGCATAGATGTTAGTACTTTAGGTTTCATCAATTATCCAAAACTAAACTAGGACTTTCAATAATTATCCAAAACTAAACTAGAGCTTTCAATCGTCCCGATCGATGTAGTGCCGTTAAGAAGCCATGAAGATCCCTACGACGTTCTGGAGGCCTACTCTTCTATCTCGAGTGCTCGCAGGAGATAGAACGGAGAAACTCAGGGGTTGTTGGATTATGACGTGTTGTCCTCTCATCATTGCCACTAGTTGCAACTCCAGCCATCATTAGCACTAGTTGCAACTCCAGACATCAATGGAGCTAAGTGGCAAGTTGCATCATTAGCACTAGTTGCAACTCCAGACATCAATGGAGCTAAGTGGCAAAATTTAAGGCTCGCTCGCCGCTTGCCACGCCCACGCCCATGCGCTGGCCCGGCCTGCGGCGGCGCGCGCGTGTGGCACTCATCTATTTTTTCTCAACTTCTCAAGGTAACCGACCATGGATCAACCATTTAAGTTGAGTTAACTTTCAGTTAAAAACTCATACGGCACTAAACCATTTAATAGGATCCTAGAGTTTACTTGATTCATTAAATATTTAGTAGACCAAGCCCACAAAATATCTAACAGATAAGCGCTGTATAAGCGTACTCATTGATTACCTCACTCGGCGATTAAGGCTTTGTTTAGTTTGATGTTGAAAAGTTTTTTTATATCATATCGGATGTTATGTACTCCTCCAGTCCAATTTATAGGGCGTTTTCATGTTTTAGAGAAAGTCCTTAGGCCTTGTTTAGTTCCCGAAAAATTTTGCAAAATTTTTCAGATTCTCCGTCACATCGAATCTTTAGACGTATGCATGAAGTATTAAATATAGATAAAAATAAAAACTAATTGCACAGTTTGGTCGGAATTGACGAGACAAATCTTTTGAGCCTAATTAGTCCATAATTGGATAATATTTGTCAAATACAAACGAAAGTGCTACTATTCCTATTTTGCAAAAAAATTTGGAAAAAAACAAGGCCTTAATATTAGGCGTCAGATGTATGTCGGGGCAGCTTTAACTAGGGGATAGAACCGAACAAGCGCAACTGAGCAGCCAACGCTGGATTAATACCGATGCGTTTCTTGTTCTCCAATCGCTTGTGTGCATGCATGATATAAGGCCAGTCTCAATGTATAGTTTCATGACACAGTTACCAAGACTATAAACTAGTTAACCGAGCCATATGAGTTTTATGAGGATAAAACTCCTGTCTCATCTGATAAAACTTCTTCATTTAATGATCCTACCAAGTCAGCATTTTTGCTTATGTGGCACCGTATTTAATGTGCATGACACTCTCAGGGCACTCCCAATGCAAGACTCTATCACAGAGTCCAAGACAATTAATTACATATTATTTATGGTATTTTGCTGATGTGGCACCGTATTTATTGAAGAAAGAGGTAGAAAAAATAAGACTCCAAGTCTTATTTAGACTCCAAGTCCACATTGTTTGAGGTAATAAATAACTTTAGACTCCATGATAGAGTCTGCATTGTGAGTGCCCTTATGAAACATGCATTGAGACTGACTTAAAAAGATCCAATAACTAGCGCTCAATTAATACGTTGTCACAAACAAGCTCTCTAACTAGCACTCGATTAGTACGTTGTCACAAACTCATGTCGCATGAGTGTCCGGATACTAATAGGAAAATAAATTATAGAATCCGTCAAGAAACTGCATAAGCGTAGAATTGTCGCATGAGTATCCGGGTACTAATAGAAAAATAAATTATAGAATCTATCAAGAAACAAAAGACGAATTTATTAAACCTAATTAACCCACTATTAGTGTGCTTACTAAATATCCTGGATTAAATAGACTTCAAAGATTTGTCTTGCAAAATTAAATTAATCTGTGTAATTATTTTTTTATTTTATCTATATTTAATTTTGCATGTATTTGTCCAAATATTTAATGAGACACGTGAAAGGTCCTTGTTTGTTTTTGGTAATTGAGTAACAACTTAGGCGGACTAATAGTGTTTATATGAGATACACAAGAGATTAGTCCACAGATGATTATGTGATTATGGAGGAGCTCATAGCATATGAGATATGACATGGAGTCATGTGACCAAGGTGGAGAAGATCAAGATGAGGCTTGACTCGATGGACCGGTTGTAAGAGTGAAGGGCAAGTCAGAGACTTTGAAGCGAGAAACCGCGTGTGACGGTGAAGCTTGAGCAAGACTTTGTACCAATGGACCGAGGGACAAGTAAAGAGCAAGTGAGGTCAAGATTGACATGTGGCTACTTCGTGAGCATCGGACGCTGGGTTCGAGCGTCTAGTGGCTCACCTACTGCGCGTCCAGTGCCTCCGTGTTTTTTCAGAGAAGGGGCAACGACTAGTTTAGCCCTTGGGGCTATAAATAGAAGTGGTGGCTAGCCTTGGCTGGTGCTTGGCACCCTTGAACTTAGTGTCCATGCTTGGGGAGTGCTAGGAAAGCCTCTAACTCACTTATGCTTCCAAGAGTGTGAATCCATAGCTAGTGAGTGATTCTAGTGCGTTGCATTGCAAGATTGCATCGAGTGGCACTACGTGTTCGTGTTGCAAGCTGGTGGTGCTTGTTACTCTTGGAGCACCTCCTAGATGGATTGGTGGCTTGTGACTCCGTCGAAGCACGCAAGGAGATTGTGCGGTGCTCCGAAAAAAAGATTATGAGGGTACGGTGATCACCCCGCGGAGATCGCGAAGAGCAACTCTAGTAAGAGCGAGACGTGAAGGGAGACAAGTGGTCTGGTTGGGTCAAGTGCTAGAGCTTGTGATAAGCACTCCACATGGGAGAGTGTGACTTGCGGGCCACCACTAGAAAGAGGACTGGCGGCAACCTTAGAGCTTGTCTCAACGGAAATGTAGCTTGGTGGCAACCAAGTGAACCTCGGAAGAAAATCATCATGTCAACATTGTTCTTCCCGTTGGTTTGCAAGTCCCTAACACAAGCTTGTATTTACATTCATATACTTGTGCTTATGTAGTTGCTCTTGTAATTAGTTAGCTTTTGTAGCTTGCTAGTTACCTTCTTGCTTGTGTAGCTTCAAGTAGTTCCCTTGCGTGGCTAATTTGATTTGTGTAACCTTGTTAGTCACATTGCTTAGTTTGTGTAGCTAAGTATTTTGCACTCTCTAATTTGGCATTGGTTGCCTTGTTATTGAACTTTGCTAGTGAGCTTAGGAGCTTTGTGCTTTTGCTTACTAGTTGTGTAGGAGCTTCCCTGGTTTGCAAAGTACTAGTAGCATATGTTTGTGTGACCTTGCTCCTAGAATTAGTTAGGTGAGCTCTTGCTAAGGTAGCACCTTGTTTACTTGTTTATGATCTTTTACAAGGTGCTAGAAAACTTAGATATATGAGTATAGTCTTGGCTAGACCGATAGTTTTAATTCCGCATTTGTTTCAGTTAGCGGACACGTTAAAGTTTTAGAAAGGACTATCTACCCCTTCTATTCATCCCTTCTAGTCCGCCATCTTGACCCTTAACGCCTAAAAAGTTTTCGTTAGAAAAACAAGGCCTAACTCAAGTACGTACAATGCAAGCAACAAGCATACAGACACACTGGACAACCATGTGCTACGGATGGACTTCATTGAGCAACTTGTTAGCTTGAGTTTGTTAGCCAAATCTGTTAGTCAGTTAGTAATATTTTCTTTCACAATCAATCAATAGTATTTTCTGCTATAACTTATCAGACAAACAAACAAGGCAGCATGCACGCAACTGGTCCCAAGCTAGGGCACCACTAAAACTATCAAATAAAAAATAGCTAGCTCGCAAGATGTTTTTTTCAATAAAAAGAGATATAATGACACTCGTAAACTCAGGTATACCAAATAAATTATTATTGAACTAATAATCATGCAATATATTTTTATAGTATACTTATTTAAAGATATATATATATATATATATATATATATTCTCTTTTACGTAAATCTAGTTAGGCCCCTTTAGACATAGGAAAACAAAAAAATATAGGAATATTAAGGAATGCTGATTGGGATGGACAATAGAAAAAACATATGATTTTTACCAAGTGATTTGAGGGGATGCTAAAGTTCCTGTAGTTTTCTCCAAAACAGCATTCAGAGAAAAAGTTTCCTATGCTATTCCTTTACTCCATTCCAGTGAATCAAAGGCATGAACAGTAACAATTTCTATAGGATTTTCAATCCTATATTTTTCTCCTTTTTCTTATGAACTAAAGGAGGCCTTATATTTAAATTTGGGTCTTGTTTAGTTCCTTATAAGTTTTGCAAATTTTTCAGATTTTTCGTCACATCGAATCTTGCGCCACATATATGAAGCACTAAATATAGATTAAAAAATAACTAATTGCAACAATAACGGGGAATCTTGAAAACTTTTTGATTTCCGGAGTGAACTAAGCAAGTACAATAATAGGCTTAGGCCTTGTTTAGTTCCCAGAAAATTTTGCAAAATTTTTCACATTCTCGTTACATCGAATCTATAGACACATGCATGGAGTATTAAATATAGACGAAAATAAAAACTAATTGCACAGTTTGGTCGGAATTGACGAGACAAATCTTTTAAGTCTAGTTAGTCCATGATTGGACAATATTTGTCAAATACAAACGAAAGTGCTACAGTGTCGATTCTCCAAAATTTTTCGGAACTAAACAGGGCATTATAGCCAAACTAATGCTGATGTGGAGGAGAGAAGAGAGGAGATATATGATAGCTTGACTTTTAGGCCACTCTCAATATATAGTTTCATGACACAGTTACCAAGACTATAAACTAGGTAACCGAGCCATATGAGTTCTCCTCTCTCATTTGATGAAACTCTTTCATTTAATGACTCTGCCAAGTCATTAATTTTGCTTATGTGGCACCCATTTAATGTACATAACACTCTCATGAAATATACATTGAAACTGGCCTTATGTAAGCACCAAGATAGGCACGGATATATAGATAGTGGTGGGCCCAAATAACAAGTTTTGTGAGAAGGAATAGAAAAAAGAAGGTGTTTTAGAGACAACTTATTGTATAACTTAGCTCTAATCACTTGTCTTATAACTAAGCACTTAACTCAATTATTGACCTTGCTCTAACCGCTCTACCAGGCGAACCAACATCTGGCTGTCACGTTGGCCTGACTGGCGACGCGACGGCTGTAAATGCGGGCGGCTACCTGCCGCGCTGGCTCGTCGCCGACCGCCCACCCACTGCGAGGAGGTCAGGTGGGCCAGTGACTCGACACAGTCCTACCCATCATTGAGGTGGGTGCGAGCGTAGCGCCGGAGCCACCGGCCACGGGCGGTGCGGTGTGGCCATGGGAGCCTGGGAGGGGAGGCGACAAGCGCCGCACTGTTTGGTCACTGTAGCACTCCGTTGCATCAGCTCCACACGGACCACGGTGTACAACTAAGCCAATCCAAGCCGCTGCACCTCCACGAATGGCCGGTCGGTCGTATTTCACCAGTCCGGCTGCAGTACACACGGCCCAGCTCTACGGTCTCTTAAAAGACTTTTGGACGAGATCTTTTCTTTTTCCGGTTTGGAGTAATTGCCCTGTTTTTTAAAATTACACGATACTCACAGCATATGCACACTCATCTCTATGCATATACGTAGATAAACTCTATCCCTATAATTACCTCTGAATGACTGAGCCAGTAGATCACGAGATTTACGAAGTCACCACAGGCATCTCGTATCGACGGAGACGTCGCTTACCGCTGAAAACATAACATCGTTAAATTCAGAAATAAATTTAAAAAAAATATGAGCACCCATACCAAGTCGAGAAATTAAACTTAGATGGACAGGTTCCAAAAAAAAACTCAATCAGCTGATCAGTATTTTGCAGTAAAGGAACAATGTTTTCTCTCAAAACATCAACTAAATTTCAGCGAATAATATGATAAAGGAAGTATACAATAGTACTAGTACACACATGGAGCAATATACGGTTGTACCTTGATTGATTCCACGAAGGACAAAACCCATAAGGGCGTGTTTGATTGGTCTTCTACACTCATCTGAATGGGTGAAGTATAAAATTGAGCGAGCAATGTGTTTGGTTGGTTACATTCTTACATAAGCGGACGCAATTACACAGGTGGACGTAGACTATCAAGATATACTTAAGTTGAGCTTCTCTTTGACAAGACACCTATGCGACATTCTCACGTGCTGCACAGATTGCATATGCTCATTAAGATAACCAAGTAGTATCTCATTTTATTTTATTTTTTGCACCACTCAGCAACCTCGGCCAACACTCTTAGGCAATAATACAGATCAGCAAGACAGACGCACCGCGATCCTCTCGGCCTGAGCCATCGCCGGAGACCAGCGGCGCCCGGGGGCTGCGCATGCCACGGAGACGACGGCTGGGTTCGTCTCATTCCGGAGATCGCATTGTCTGTCATCTTCGATGCCTGTCCCACAGGATGAGGAGGAGGACGACGATGAACGGCGAGTGGCCAAGGGCCGGGCGGAGCTCTCGGCGGCTGTGTTAGAGGTGGCGCAGGCAACCAGAAGGCCGAGGCCGATCCATGCGATTCTGAGCACGGAGGCGATCCGTTCAAGGTTCTGGGTTCAGGAAGACTCGGACGCGGAGGACCAACCGATCCTGGTGTCACCTCCATCGTCGCCGATTCCTACCGCAAAGGAGAATGATCCTTCTTCGCCTACAACCGTGGAGTTCATCAAGAAGGCCATGGATGCTAGGGTAGAACGGGCTCTAGTATTTACTATCGATCTACCTGATACTAGGATCTACTATCGATCAACTCACTAGGGTAGAACGGGCTCTAGTATCAGGTAGTTCTTTTACTATCGATCAACTCACTAGGGTAGAAGGGGCTCTAGTATCAGGTAGTTCTTCTACCTCTGTTGATAAACAACTTCCTAAGTCAATTATCTCTGCATTGGTAAAACGGCGTCTGGTAGGCTCTCCTTGGGAGGGTCCTCTACCGTCGCCGCGGATTTCACCTCCACGTACACTGGGGGACTACCTCGCCTCGGCTACTCGGGGTATCACCGGTCATGGTGGCCCATCTCGGTTGCCGACAAGGTGCTCACCGTCAGGGGCGATGGAGAGTTCAAAAAAATTTGAAACGACGTGTTCTTTGGCTCGTTTAAAATCGGCTGAAAATCAGGAGATCTAGGATCCTGATCGAGCCTTTCCCCCGCTTCCTGGTACGCTGCGAGTGGTGGAGAAAGACTTCAATCGGTGCTCCAAAAACTCTCCAAAAATACCAGATCGAGTACAAATAAGCCCAGAAAAATTCTTCAGGCCCACAAAGGGCTTATGTGCGTTTTTCTCCCGTACCGGTACTAGATAGGCGAAACCCTCGCCAATACAGCCGCCACCAAGCAATTCCACCCTGTGCTGTTCCTTCGTCGAAATTATGCTTAGGGGCAGAGTTATGGCGGCGGAAGGGAGAGGATTTGGAGGGAGGTTCGGCATGTACGCTGGGTTTTTGAACCTAGGGCGATGGCTACAACCCAGGGTTTAACCCGGGGTTTGGCGGGCATGGCCAAGGCTTCGGTGGCCACCAGCGAGGGCCTGGCCGTGGCTTTGGCTATTGAGGACATAGCAGCCACGGTGGGCACGAAGGTTTTGCTCAGCAAGGTGGCCACAATTAGTTTGGA
This sequence comes from Sorghum bicolor, assembly GCF_000003195.3. Classification (NCBI taxonomy): domain Eukaryota; kingdom Viridiplantae; phylum Streptophyta; class Magnoliopsida; order Poales; family Poaceae; genus Sorghum; species Sorghum bicolor. The sequence goes on from NC_012872.2 coordinate 14,581,112, forward strand.
CATGGACAGTTCAACTCTCGGTGAGGTAGATGGTCTAATGGTGGCCAATTTGGCGTGCAGGGTCGTGGAGGGGGATTTGGGCAGCGCACCCCTTTACCCCAACCCGCTACGCTGGCCAATGCTATGCCGGCCATTGGGGAAGTGGCACAAGCTGCTACTCAGGTGTCTACTCAGGCGTCCATCGGTGGCACGACATCTGTTGGCGGGCTCGGTGCTGCGCAAGGTGCAGGAGTGGTGCCCGTGGCCAAAAACCCAGTTTCCAGGATGGCAAGGTGGGGAGCCGACGAGAGCTCACACCACGACGGCATTTGCTGCCTCTCAGGCTCTGGAGGTTGGCGGGGTTAAAGCTGCGACTAATGCCATGGTGATCGACGCTGCTCCTGACCAAGCAAACAAGTCCACCTCAGCTGCTCCAACTCAGAAAGGTATAAATCTAGATACCCCAGAATCGTCTACTAGAGGAACTCAAAAAAGAAAAACATGTCGTATTGTTATCGTTGCCATACCAAAGGTCATACAATTCATGAATGCAATGTTGTTCTATGCTGTGAAATTTGCTACGGTGATCATAACAAAAAGTTGTGCCCAAATTTAAAGAAAACAAACACAATACTATTCCTTGTGGCTATCCAGTAGAGGGCCTTGGTTTTTAATTCATTCCAGCGGGTGAAAATCAGAAAGTTATTGTACAAGAAACAAAAGCTTTGGTTCGTGTCTTGGAAGGTTCCTTTACTGTTAATCAAATAGCAGTGGAGCTAGAAAGACTACAACCAGATAAGAATCACAAATGGGAAATTCAGATTACTGGCACTGATGCCTTTATCATTAACTTCCCATCAGCTGATTTACTGGAGACCGTAGTGAACTGGGCCCCTATGGATGCTAAGGCTGTGAAGGGTGAGATATGCTTTGAAAAAGAAACTGATAATGAGGTTTATAAACGTGAGATTAGTAAGGTGTGGGTGCAGTTTAGAGGACTACCCAGAGAGCACAAAGAATTCCCAATTGTTTGGGTTGTTGGCACTATCCTGGGTGTACCTAGAGCTGTTGATACCTTATTTACTAGCAGTACTAGAGCTGTTGATACCTTATTTACTAGCAGTACTGGCAGGGCAAGAATGAAAGTGGCTGTGCTAGACCCAACTCTCATCCCAGATGTGGATGTGGTTATCAGGGATTATATTTACGAGCTACAATTTGCACTTGAGAACAGTGATTATGTTGGTGAGCCTCAAGTTATTGATTTGGATTATAATGAGGAAGATCCAAAGGGGGAGGACCCTAAGGGCGCCCCGAAGGAGGACAACCTTACTGAGGAGAAGCCAGAAGAGAACATGGAGGTGGATGGTAAGCAGGGGGATGATACCCCTCCTGTCGTGAGGCAGCAGCATGGTGCGCCCATGGAGGTGACACTGCTGCAGGATATCCACCAGGGCAAGCTAGCAAATACCTCTAAGAAGGGTTGTACTTTCTCAATCTGCAGGGGCCTGGAAAGCTTCCTTGCTTCCCTCAAAGACTGATTTTGGGTTATCTAATAAGAAACACAAAGATGGAACAACGTCACCAGTACGATCCAGCAAAAGGACCGCCTCTTCGGTGGATCAGGATTCCACTGAGAAAGCAACAAAGCTCAAAGCAAAGAAGAATTTGGATCTGGCCATCGACTAAGGTAAAACACAGCAAACCTGCTCTTTTGTTTCACATGATAATACTTTTTTTATTAATAGTTCAAAATCTTTAGGAGTGGTTTTGGGTTGCAATGACTCTGAGATTCTTAATTTGATAAATCTTTTAAAGGATGTAGAATATAATAGATTTGTTGAAAGGGCTTCACGAGTTGAAAATTGTGATTTAGTGGATGATACGTTGACTGTTTGTTCTAATGATGATATCATAGATCTAGAGGCTATAAATTTAATTTGTTCAGATATTGCAGAAGGGCTAGGGGATGGGGGTTGTGATCCGTTGATCTTACAGTCCCCTATACCACATAAAAATAAAGAGCACCCTAAGAGACATAGGAATAAAAACAAAGTTAGCTCAAGATGAAAGGATTTTTTTGGAATTGTAATGGTTTCGCTGATAGCAAAAAATATAGATTTCTATCTGATCTAACAAATAAGAAAGGACTAGATTTTATTGTCTTATCAGAAACTAAACTGGTAGAGCCAACTTTCCTCACAACACTCTTAATACCATTTGTGTTGGTAGAGACTTCATTTGGCATTGTATGGCTCCGACAGGTAGATGTGGTGGCATGTTGGTAGGCGTTCATATGTTGGTTTTTGACATTGGGGAATTTGAGGAAGGGATTTTTTTTATTAGAATCAGACTTCGGCACAAGGAACATGATTTTAAGTTTAATTTAATCTCAGTTTATGGACCAGCACAAGCAGACCACAAGGCTAATTTTCTATCTGAAATGGTTAGAGTATGTTCAAAAGACACCATACCTATGATCATAGGTGGGGACTTTAACATTATTCGCCGTCCAGATGAAAAGAACAATGCCAATTATAATGACAAGTGGCCTTTTGTGTTTAATGCGGTAATTGATTCCCTAAATTTGAGAGAGATAAATTTATTAGGTAGGAAATATACTTGGGCAAATAATCTGCCAGTTCAAACCTTTGAGAAGTTAGATAGAGTTTTGGTATGTATGAATTTTGAATCAAAGTATACACATACAACTGTACAAGCCCTATTGATGGAAATTTTGGATCATACCCCATTACTGTTCACTACAAACGAGCCGTCAATGACTTATCAGCCTCAATTCAAGTTTGAATTAGGTTGGTTGCTTCGCGACAGTTTCTGTGAGATGGTTTGTGGAGTATGGCAGAATACTGTAGCCATCGGCTCCCCTATTGAGAGATGGCATGCCAAAATCAGAAGGCTCCGGCAATACCTTAGAGGATAGGCAAAACATGTGAGTGGGGCATATAAAAAAGAAAAGGTGAACCTTCTTAATAAATTAGATGAGCTAGATAAAAAAGCAGAGGTTAACCCACTAAGCGAAAATGAACTAAATTTAAAACATATTCTGAACGAGAGGCTTGCTGAGTTGCTTAGATAAGAAGAGCTCAAGTGGTACCAAATGGTGAAAGTGAAACACCTGCTGGAAGGGGACGCTAACACGAAATATTATCACTTGTTGGCAAACGACAAACATAGAAAAACTAGAATTTTCCAACTTGAGGATGGTAATATTATTATTTCTGGTGATGCTCAACTCAAAGGGTATATCACCGGTTATTATAAAAACCTTTTTGGACCATCTGAGGAGCCTTTAATCGATTTAGATGAGTCCCAGAGGGAGGATATTCCTCTAGTTTCAGATCTAGAAAATGAGTTACTGATTGCGCCTTTCTCTGAAGAAGAAGTTAGAGCGGCAATCTTCTAGATGGAACATAATAAGGCGCCTGGGCCAGACAATTTTCCAGTGGAGTTCTATCAAGTTTTCTGGAACTTAATTAGAGACGATTTAAAGGCCTTGTTCGCTGATTTTTATCATGGGACATTACCTCTTAACCGTCTTAATTTTGGAAATATAATCCTATTGCCCAAAAAGGAGGATGCAAGAGTTGTTCAGCAATACATGCCTATTTGTTTACTAAATGTATCTTTCAAGATCTTCACAAAGGTGGCAACAAATAGATTATCTTCTATCGCCCAGAAACTGATAGGACCTACCCAGACAGCTTTCCTACCAGGACGAAAATATCATGGAGGGGGCTGTTATCCTTTATGAAACGCTCCATGAATTGCACACAAGATGGGGTGATTTTCAAAATAGACTTTGAAAAAGCTTATGATAAAGTAAACTGGAATTTTTTACAGCAAACATTGAGGATGAAAGGTTTTTCACTTAAGTGGTGTAATTGGGTTCATAGTTTTACACAAGGTGGCAATGTAAATATTACGGTTAATGATCAAGGTGACTAAGAAAGGTCTAAGGCAAGGTGACCCCATGTCACCTGTACTATTCAATATAGTAGTTGACATGCTCGCCATATGTGGACTCTTCTTAGCGTCACTACCTAGGATTGTCAGTCCTTGGCACAACATTAGAAATGCTTGTGTGACACCAGAAGTGGCAAACGGTTTTACCGTAAGCGGACGGTGGTCAATGCAGTACTTCACCAGGAGTATTCCACGTATCGTGTTTTCCACGGGGAACGAGAAGTGGATTAACTAGACCAATATTGAGTTGTCGGATGATGATCAAAGGGCTTAGGATTGGGTGCAGAGGTATTTCTAGTATTTGGCTTCTGGCTAAGCTATCCTAAGTATACTGAGAGTTAACTCCCTTCCTACTGTGGCCGATAGGTGAAAAGGGTGTGGCGAAACACTTCCCTAGGAAGCTACCATGCAGGCCAACTATTATTTGCAACTTGCCTAACAACACACTGAAGAGAACTCCTAATGTCCAGCAGAAGTCTGTCACGCTTCACTGCTGGCGTTCTTCAGGTGCGACAAGAAGTTCACAAGGGCAGACTTAGTCTAGACACCATGTCTACACTAATTCTACTACTCTAGACCCAGCTAAGGTTTCGAGCACTTCACACAAGGCAAAGCAATGTGCCAGTAGGCCGGTTGTATACTTAAAATAAACTAAGACAAAACGTAAATCCTGGAAGTACTCAGATGAAAGGCAACTAGAAGGAAGACTTACTAGAAGACAAGCATCCGCTGAGGCGCTCCTGGAAGAAGAGTCCCGACAAGCCGGGACTCCTCCTCGGGGAACTCCTCACTCTCTTCCCTCTATTCTCACACTTAGCTAAGAGTAGCTCTTCCTAAGATACATCATGCTTAACTAGGCTCTCTAAGGGGGTATTTATAGGGGGGAGAAGGAGTAGGGGCTACTCCAACGCCACGTCAGCGATCCGCGTGCTCCCTCTTCTCCACCGTTGGAACAAACCGACCTTGGAACCGCCATATGATCAACAGTTGGAGATTTCCATCACATGTTCATCATGGGGATGTCGGTGGGAGTGAACCAACTTAAGGTGGGCCCACATCATAGGTCGATCGACCGACCTATTGCCTCCATGTGTGCCCCACCAAGCTTCTAGAAGGTGCTAAGGTTGGTGGGAGTGTGGGCCAGGTGGGGGCCCACCAAATGTGGGTCGACCGACCTACACTTTGGGGGGTTGGCCCACCACCTTGCTCCACATGTTGTCCCCACTTGTCATCTTCAATCTTTCATTGATATGTGGTGGTTTTGGTTCTTGATCATCTTTGCTTCATTTGAGCTTGATCAGGCTTGATTAGTGGTTGTTTGCACCTGCATCCAAATAATGACATGTACATGTGGAACCAAGTGAATTGTACCTATGTCACTACTTAGTTGCTCGGTGTTATCCCTAAAACTTAACCATTGTTGACGGTTTTAGTGGTCGAAAATCATAGTGAAAATACCGTCAACACCATGCTAATTGCTAGGGCAAAGGGAGCCGAACAGATAGAAGGGGTAATCCCTCATTTAGCAGAGGATGGTTTGTCCATTCTCCAATATGCGGATGACACAGTGATCTTCATGAGCCATGATGTTGCAAAGGCTGTAAACATGAAATTGTTATTATGCACTTTCAAACAACTATCTGGCCTCAAGATAAATTTCCATAAAAGCAAATTTTTTTGCTTTGGAAAAGCTAAAGACCACGAAGAATACTATTCACATATGTTTGGTTGTAACATTGGTTCGTATCCATTTTGGTATTTGGGCTTACCTATGCATTATAGGAAACTGTTTAATAAATATTGGAAGAACATTGAAGAGAGAATTAAAAAATGACTGAGTGGTTCGAAGGGCAAACTATACTCACGGTTGGAGGATGCTTAGTTCTAATAAACTCGGTGCTTTCTAGCTTATCGATGTTTATGATGCCTTTTTTGAGTTGCCTAAAGGTGTGTTAGAAAAAATTGACTGTTTTAGATCGTGGTTTTATTGGCAAAATGATCAACATAAGAGGAAATATCGGTTAGTCAAATGGGAAATTTTGTGCCAACCCAAGGATCAGGGAGGTCTAGGGATTCAAAATCTAGAAGTCCAAAATAAATGTTTGCTTAGTAAATGGCTGTATAAATTACTAAATGAAGATGGGTTATGGCAACAATTTCTGAGAAATAAATACATCAAAAGCAAAACATTAGGTAGTTGTGTAAAGAAAGCGTCTGATTCACATTTCTGTAAGGGTCTTATGAACATTAAAGATATATTTATGCAATTGGGTCACTTTGCAGTCAAAGATGGATCAAAAACTAGATTTTGGGTTGATACTTGGCTAGGAAACAAACCCCTCAAAGCTAGGTTTTCTGGGTTGTTCAATATTGCAAGAAGGAAACAGAATACAATAGCTACAGTCATGAGTTCGCCTAATTTATATCTCTTTTAGAAGAAATTTAGTTGGTGCGAACTTGAGAAACTGGAATCGAATTGTAGCCTCCTTACAACAAGTCAACTTACTACAGGATAGAGATGTGTTTGTTTGGAGTTTGCAGGCCTCTGGGGTTTACACAGTCAAGTCAATGTATGCTGTGTTGATTAATAATGGTGTTAGGGTGTCACAAGATATTTGGCAAACAAAACTGCCAATGAAAATAAAAATTTTCATGTGGTATTTAAAAAAAGGGGTTACGCTAACAAAAGATAATTTGGCTAAGAGAAACTGGTTTGGAGACAAAAATTGCTCCTTTTGTCATCTACCAGAGACAATTAACCATCTCTTTTTTAGCTGTTCTTATGCAAAATTCTTGTGGCGCGCTATTCATATGCTTTTTGGGCTGAAACCCCCAACTAATATGGATGATTTTTTTAATTCTTGGACTAAACTAGGAACCAAAAAGTATAATACATTGTTATTAACGGCAGCATCCGCATTACTATGGGCGATTTGGTTAACAAGGAATGACATTATTTTTGACAAATGCAAACCAAATTTTTTTTGCACGTACTATTTAGGGGAACCCACTGGCTACGTCAATGGGCACAACTACAGTGGCATGAAGATTGAAAGAGTCTTTTAATCTCTGTAGCTAACCACTTAGAGACATCAGCCTTAGATTTCTTTGGTTCTACTGGATGGCTGCATCAAATACTTGTTGGTTTCGCTTAGTCAAGAACATTTTCCTTGTTACCTAGCGTGTGTGTTTTTTTGCTTTAGCAGAACATTTAAGTGATGTTTGGAGTTTTGTAATAATTGGCCTGACTCTATCTTCGGATAGATGAAGCCAGATTTTATATCCATTATCTAAAAAAATGTATCCCCTAATCCAGATATATGATATAATCCCATCTAGCAACCAAACAAAATCAAAGGGGCTAGGGGCACCGTTAGTCATCTTCAATTGCAAGGTGAGGAGCATAGAGATCGACTGATGCATAGTCGTCATCACGCTCACACCATGTCATGATGCCACATTGTCTAATCCATCTCACGCCTTTTGGGGCGTGTTTGTTTGCCTGGCTGAGGGGTTGGGCCGCGCTATGGTCATGTAGGTGGAGATGTTTGTTTGCTTGGACGGATTTTGGACCTAGTCGGCACGGTGCTTTAAGCACCTACCAGCTAGGCCTGGGAGGGAAGGCCACTCCCTCCATTTCTGGTGAGGCTGGCCGAGCGCGTGCAGGCATGGGCCTTATTTTCATGTTGATAGGCTGCTCGCTCCCTTCTCCCACGCAACAGGGGAAATTTCCCTCGCTAGGGTTTCCCTTCTCTGCCTCCTCTTATAACGTTGCCTGCTGCCGCTGGATCCACTCGGGTTTCATTTGTTGGTCTCTGTTTCTCACTCTCTCATCCTCTGTTCCATTGTCCTCGGTGTGGTCCTCGTGCTCCCTTGTCTGGCGGTGCATGGTGGTGGCAGGGTCATCTACCGTCCTTGATTCGGTCACGACGGTCGTTCCTCGTCTGTCTCGCCGGTGCACGGGTGGTGCTGCTCTTCATCCTCTTCTTCCTCCAGACTAGGTGGTGGTGCAGTGGGTGCGTGGTGCTTCCTCCTCTCCAATCGAGGGTTTGGTGGATCCAAACTTCGTCGTTCCCAAGTCGGCTGCTTCCTCCTCCTCTCAGACCGAAAAGCAAGGTGAAATCTCTAATGTTTGTTTCACGCGACCCGATTTCGGTGGTTCATGTGCTCATAGTGATGGATTTGTGGTTTCACGGGACACATTTTCAGTGGTCTTCGTGCTCAGAGTGCTAAATCTCTAATGTTTGTTTCACGGGATCCGATTTCGATGGTCCATGTGCTCATAGCGATGGATTTGTGGTTCTATGGGACCCATTTTCGGTGGTCTGTGTGCTCATAGCGCTAGATCTATGGTCCAATCCATGATGTTGTCCATGCTATTCTAGCAAGATTATGATTTATGTGAGTTTATCTTTATTTTATACCATAGACTGAAGGTTGGGCTTACCTGAGGCCGTTTTGTGTGAGTTTTGTGATCTAGATCTATGGTATTTGGGTGGACAATGATGCATATAACATATGAATGAGGTGGCTGTGTACTCTAATGCACTATTTAGGTTTTCTTTGAGGGCTAAGTTTGTGCACAAATGCTTTGGGATGGCCTATGATGCATATAACATATGAATGAGGTGGCTAGATACTCTAATGCACTGTTTAGGGTTTATTTGAGGCCTAAGTTTATGCACAAATGCTTTTGGATGGCCTATGATGCATATAACATATGAATGAGGTGGTTGCATAGTTAGGTGGCCGATGATGCAAAAAAGTCTAGAATGAGGTGGCCGAGTAGTTAGTTGCATACTTTACCTAGATGAGGGGTTTGGGCGTGGCTGTGGTCATGCAGGTGGTGATGTTTTCTATTTGGTCATGAAACTCAGTTATGCACAACTACCATGACACATTGGTGGTACTATTGTTTATGCCTGTGTTGCATGGTCAAACATGACCTTTTGCATCATAGTTGTTGTTGCATTGTTGTTTCATTGTTATGCCAGCTACTAATGATTTTAACAGCAAGCTTATAGAATTGATTAAAATGCTGAGGCCTTTTTATTTGTATGGCAATGTTGATGCAAAAACTGATCTGCAAACACAAAGGGCTAATACCCGATTCAAACATTAAGGCGTGCCAGCCGATTTGACCTTACTATCGGCAAAGGAGATAACTCGAATACTTTAGTCCTGACAACAGCGATACGCCCGGATGTCACGGCTAAGAGGTACTCACGCGGAACTTGAGAACACGCCGAGCTTAAGTCGACGAATTCCTAAGAACTCATAATAAAAAAGGAAAAAGTATGACGAAGTCGTCGAAAAGTAGATGCTGGAATATGAGTAAAACGTGTGTTTGATTGATTGATAGATGTCTCATTACAAGGCTCTAGGGTCTATATTTATACCCTGCTCAAAGAGCTACAGCCAAACACGATTAGAATTTGAATTCCAAATTACACGGAGTCCGTATACAAAACAATTTAAATAATTAAGGAAATAATAAAACTATCCCCCGTGACAAACTAAAACTCTTCCGCAAACCATCGGCGGCTTCCGAACTCTCCCTTCGTATCATCGGCAGATTCCCTTGCCATAGCCATCGGCAGACTTCCTCATCATAGCTATCGGCACAGACACATCACTACCTGTAGACTTAGTCACGTTCAATATCTCCTTCATCGGCAACCATCCTTATCGGCACCTCATCGTGTAAACAAAACACTGCCGTCTTATCCTGCCGGCCTGGACACGTGCCCAAAAACGGTGTCAACACATGCCCCCCAATTTCGGAGTATGAAATCATCAATGCTCCGAAATTCTCTGCAGTAATGATGCCTTTTCCCGCAATTAATGCTCCTAATCTGGTAACCGACAACCTCAATCTGAACAACTCGGATCCTATTCTTCTGCAGATTCCTCGAAATCCTCAACTTCCTAAACGGGCATTTCCTTCTCAACCGTACATCGGCAATATTACCGTTACAAAGATCTGCCGATGAACTGAACAGGACGTTCGTACAAACGGCTATCTTCACTTTACTCGCCCATCGGCAATATGACCGTTACAGGACGCTGCCGATGGACCGACCAGGAGATCCCGCACAGTAAAATATCTCCAGATAATTACTGCTTCCCGTCAAATCACCTGCACAATCCCTTGGTTATCGTGCGAACAGTTACCATATCTACCTGAACACCCTCGGATTTCTCGGATGCGGCAAGGAGATAAGTCAGATTTGCCCTTGCCTATTGTGTCCTATAAATAGTTCCTTCTCGAGTACTCCTTCTCCATCACATCATTCCACCATCCCAACTTTACTTTCCTAGCGGCGGCGCCATTCAAAATCTCCAAGACCTCCGACAAAGGCTCTTCCTCACAAACCCCGGAGCCCTCAGAGATCCTCCTCGTCGCAAGATGGCCATTAGCTTCATCGTCCCTGAGGTCAGTTCGTCATTCCATCTTCTGTACTTTTCCTCACACCCCCGTTCATCCGCAATCCATTTTACTGAATATTTTTTTTCTTCTTTTCTTTGTATTCTTTTCCTTTATTCCCAAAACCACCAGGAATTGTCTAACAAAATTGTCATCCCTACCGATCAACCACACCTCCAATGCCTCGGCCCTCTAGGGGATCTAGATCCAACCGATCTTATTACCGCAGAAACCAACAGGATCCCTTTCAGAACCGAAAATTTTTCTTTAGATCTGTGGAAAGACACCTCCCGTTCTTGGCCTAGCCCTACTGTAGGGTGGAAAGACTGGTTCTTGAGGGTCAGCAACTCCAATGAAGTCCAGTGGGGTGAGAGAAAGCTAGATCAATGCATTAGATTGTCCATTGCCGATATGCACAGGAATGAGTCACTGTTGATAGCTGCATCTTACTTTTGGTCAGACACCCTCAACGCTTTTGTCTTCGGCCACGGCCCTGCTTCTCCTACTTTTGCCGATGTAGCCATGCTCACCGGTCTAGATATATCTTCTGCCGATAGCACCCACTTTTTTGACACCGCTCCTAGTGCTAAAGTGGAAACTCGCTCCATCGGCGGCTGGTCAGGGTACATTCAGAAGTATCGTGGGACAGGGCCTGTCAGCATAAAGGAACAAACCACCTTTCTGAACATGTGGCTGGACAAGTTTGTGTTCTGTGGTCGATCGGCAGGACCGACTTCCGTCTATCTATCGGCAGCAGAGAGACTCGCTAACGGTGGCCGATTCCCTCTCGGCCGATACTTGCTTGGCGCTGCTTACCATCTCCTCCATCAGGTGACCAAGAAACTCCTGCTCGGCCAGTCTACTGGCAACTTAGGCGGCCCCTGGTGGTTTATCAATATGTGGCTTAATCTGCATCTGCACAAGCGCCTCAACTTTAACTTATTCACACAATGTTTCCCAAGAGATATAACTGAAAATCACGTGTTGGGTGAAGAAGAATCGGCAACACGCGCTCCCCTAAACTTTGGCGAAGCCGTCATAGTCTTGCCTGGTTCAGGGGGTAATCCAGATCAGATTGGCCGATTCTTTCAGACTCTGTATGAGGGCTTGGCCAAAGATGAACGACCATGGTTGGCCTATGACGACCCAGACAGTATGCTCCCTCTGGTTTTCAATCCATTTGATGAAGCTCTTGACAGGGATAAGGAGGTGATGATGGCAATTGTGACTCCTAGAGCCATACCAGTGAATTTCTTTGGTAGCACAAAAACCTCTCCCCAGACTTATGAATTCTACAACCCATCGGCATTAGCTCGTCAATTAGCTTTCGGCCAGCTACCGATTGCTATCTGTTATGCCGATGTGATAAAACCCAGGGAACCCATCACCAACTTTCTTGAGTGGATTCGAGTAGCTCAACTACCACCGAATGCTGATACAGATGCAGATTTGTCAGAGTGGGTTCCAGCCGCTTTCATTACTCAGGCATACAAGCTATGGTGGGCAGAATGGAAGGAGCATCTATTCTGCAAATCAGTCCTCTCGTACCGCGGCATGATCGACCCCGAGTACAAAGTCCCCGATGACGCTGTAAGTATCTCGAACCGGTGTTCCAATTTTTTCAATCCTATTCTCATCGGTAACTCACCTTTGTATCCCTTTTGCAGGTTGACAACATCCCCCTGTTGGTTAGCAGAAGTGGTAAGCCGATTGACCTGTTTCCACCAGGCCCAATCTCTTCAATCGGCCACAATGCTCCCACTCTGGCTGCCGTTGTGCATCGGGGTGTGCGCCTTAAGAAGGTCACCACCAAGAGAACTCAAACACCACCAACGGTAGCCGCTTCCACTCTGGCACAAGCTTTCAAGGCAATTTGTCAACCCTTTTTCATTTATACCAATTACCTTTATATCGGCTACATTTATACTCATAAATCCTTTCTTGTTACTGCAGCAAACCAGCGCATCGGCAAAAGCCAAACGCCAAGGTGCCGATGCCCCCCAGTCCAGCCAGCCAAAGAGGAAGGGCGCCAAGAGTACCAGGGCTGGAACGAAGCGCCAGAAAGTGGCAACTCCTCCTCCTCCTCCTCCTCCGGCATCTCCTATTCCGGTGGAATCTTCTCCCTCCCCTCCAGATGTAGAGATCCAGCAAGCACCATCTCCCCCTCATCCGCAGGAAGCACCAGAAATAGACGAACCCCAGCAGGAAGAACCCCAAGCAGAAGGTACATCAGCTGACGTGGGTGGACAAACAACTGGCCCGGCAGGTCCAATTACATCATCGGCAGTTCCCCCGATTCAGACAAGCATCGTTCCTCCTCAGGGTAACATATTTTTATAATATTGCCACTGATGAGCTTATTCTCATTCAGCCTCATAACTCTTCCTGTCTCCTTTTCAGTCGATGTCGTTCCATCGGCAACCCTGGCCGACCAACCTACGGCTCCACCGGCATCTTCCAGTCAAAGGCAAGAAATAGCCTTGAAGCAAGTAAGTCACCCAATCTTCATCAGTATTATTTGCCAATTCTTCGAGTATGAACTAACTTACTTTGTTTTCTTTCCCAGGAACAAGATTCTCCCGACAGCCTATTCTCCTTTGCCATCGACATCTCTGAAGAAGAAGGTGAAGAAGCAAGCTCTTCCCAGACAGTCGGCATCACATCGGCAGAGATCAGGGCCAAGCTGGAAGAACTGTCGGCCCTCCTTCATCAGGACACGGCACAACTGGTCGATGACTCTGACCCAGCCAAGGTCCTGTTCAGGACTCTCAGAGGCCAGATCCCAGCCGATGTCGAAGAAATCCTCTTCCAAGCCGCACATTTGGAGAGTCGTCAGCTGCAGTACCAGAGGGCTTCTCGGCGCCTTGCCGATAGAGCTGCTCAGACTCAGCTCTCTGAAGAGATGAGGAAAGAGAAGCTCCTGACCGATGAGAAGCACAAGAACATCGGCATCTTGAGATCTTCAGGAGCCACGCTGAAGCAGAAGATATCTGACTTATCGGCAAAAAGGGAATCCCTGTTGGCGGAACTCAAACAGGTGGAGGACGCCTTATATCAAGCCCAACAGGAAGAGAACCAACTGCCAGAGACTATCAGGCTCCTTGAGCAAGAACGAAACATTCACGGTCGTAAGGCATTACAGTTGAAGAAAAAGCTGAAGCCGATAGAGGGTTCTACCGATGACGATATCAAGGAGATAGAAACAGCCAACCAAATCCGGCTGCGCGCTATATCGGCGATCCATGCGCTGCTGAATACATGAAGCTCTCATCGGCAACTCGTCCTTACTTCTCTGCACTTCTAGCTTTCTTACTTGTTTTAATCTAGCCGATAGGATTGTTATCGGCAACTTTTGAAACACTAAGTTCCTGCCCCCAAACATTTAAATCCAGCCGATAGGAGTGTTATCAGCACTTAAACTTTTATGCATCGACCCATATGCTGGGGTAGTACTTCTTTAAATATTTGCCATTTAATGCTCTGGGAAATTCAACTCCTTCGAGAGTTTCTAGAATATAGGCATTTCCAGGAGCCGATCGACTTATCCGATAGGGACCTTCCCAATTAGGAGACCACTTTCCAAACTTCGAACTTTTAGTCCCGATCGGTAAAATTAATTTCCATACCAAATCCCTATCGGCAAACTCCTTAGCCCTTACTTTCTTGTCATACCATCTAGCAACCCTCTTCTTATTTTCTTCTATACTCATCAAAGCCTTTAACCGATGTCCCGCTAGATCATCCAACTCATCGGTCATAAAAGTGGTATACTCATCGGCAGCTAACTGATCTTGAAAAGTTAATCGCCTAGATCCAGCCTTAATCTCCCAAGGCAACACTGCATCATGTCCATACACCAATTGATAGGTTGATACCTTGGTTGATCCATGACAAGCCATCCGATAGGACCACAACGCTTCATTTAATAATGCATGCCACCGCTTAGGATTTTCTTCAACCTTTCGTTTGATAAGCTTGATAATTGCTTTGTTAGACGCTTTGGCCTGCCCATTGGCTTGAGCATAATAAGGGGAAGAATTCAACACTTTAATCCCCATACCGATTGCAAATTCATCAAATTCCCCCGACGTAAACATAGTGCCCTGATCGGTAGTAATTGTTTGAGGAATCCCGAATCGGTAAATAATATGCTCCTTCACAAAATCAATCATATTGGCCGATGTGACTTTCTTCAAAGGAATAGCTTCAACCCACTTAGTGAAATAATTAGTGGCAACTAGAATAAACTTATGCCCTTTGCTAGATGGTGGATAAATCTGGCCGATCAGATCAATAGCCCATCCTCGGAACGGCCAAGGCTTTATGATAGGATTCATAGCCGACGCAGGCGCCCTTTGAATATTACCAAACCTCTGACACCCTTGACATCCTTTGAAATACTTAAAGCAATCCTCAAGTATAGTCGGCCAATAATATCCATTCCTCCTAATCATCCATTTCATCTTAAAAGCTGACTGATGTGCTCCACACGCCCCTTCATGGATCTCTCCCATCAAACTCCTAGCTTCATCATCACCTAAGCATCGGAGAAGAATTCCATCAATAGTTCGATAATACAATTCATCTTCGAGGAGCACATACTTGGTTGCTTGAAATCGAACTCGTCTTTCAACTTTCTTGGATGGATCTTTCAAATAATCAACAATTTCTTTCCTCCAATCATCGGCACCGATTGCCGATATTGCATTAATCATAGGCTGATATCCCGAGGCATGCTGAGCTAACCGATTGGCCTCTTCATTATGCAATCGAGGAACATGCTCTAATCGGAAATCTTTGAATTCCTTTAACAGTTGTATGCTCTTCTCGTAATAAGTTATAAGAACTTCACTTCGGCATTCATAGCTCCCGGCCAATTGATTTATAACCAACATAGAATCCCCGAAGACTTCGACAGCGTCAGCACGAACTTCCCTTAACAACTCCAATCCTTTTATCAAAGCCCGATACTCAGCCTGATTATTTGTTGATGTAGCAACAATCGGCAAGGAAAATTCATACTTCCTTCCCTTAGGGGAAACTAATACTATGCCGATCCCTGCCCCCCGGTCACATGTAGGTCCATCAAAGAAAAGCGTCCAGGGCACGATTTCCAAAGCCTCCACTGCACCGCAATGTTGAGTCACAAAATCGGCCATAATCTGCCCTTTAACTGCCTTAGCCGATTCATAACGCAGATCGAATTCCGACAGCGCCAAAATCCATTTACCGATCCTGCCACTCATAATCGGCATAGATAGCATGTACCCGATCACATCATCTTTGCAAACAACAGTGCATTCGGCCGATAACAAGTAGTGTCTTAACTTGATACACGAAAAATATAAGCATAGGCATAGTTTTTCAACGGCCGAATACCTGGTCTCAGCATCAATCAACCTCCTGCTCAAGTAATAAATTACACGCTCTTTTCCTTCAAATTCTTGAATCAAAGCTGAACCGATAACCATTCCATCGGTAGACAAATACAATCTGAAGGGCTTTCCTTCCTGAGGTGGAACTAGAACCGGAGGATTCACTAGATACTTCTTAATTTCATCCAGAGCTAACTGTTGCTCTTTCCCCCAAATAAATTCTTGATCGGCTTTTAGCTTAAGAAGAGGACTGAAAGCACGAATTTTACCAGACAAATTAGATATAAATCTCCTGATAAAATTTACCTTGCCGATCAAGGACTGGAGCTCAGTTTTGTTGGTAGGGGCCACTATCTTATTGATGGCATCAATAGATCTTCGACTAATTTCAATCCCCCTTTGATGTACCATGAAACCAAGAAACTGCCCTGCCGATACACCAAATGTGCACTTATTGGGATTCATCTTCAATCCATGCTTCCTTGTGCACTCTAACACCTTTCGTAGATCGGCAAGATGCTTTGTGAAATCCCCAGACTTAACCACCACGTCATCAATATAAATCTCCACCAGCTTGCCGATGAACTCATGAAATATAAAATTCATGGCCCTTTGATAAGTAGCACCAGCATTCTTCAGGACAAAGGTCATGACTATCCATTCAAATAACCCAACATGACCAGGACACCTAAATGCGGTTTTTGAGATATCTTCCTCTGCCATGAATATTTGATTGTATCCCGCATTGCCATCCATAAGCTAATGATCCGATGACCAGCCGCGGCGTCAACCAGCAGATCGGCAACAGGCATCGGGTATCCATCCATCGGCGTAGCTTTATTGAGATTCCTGAAATCAATGCACACCCGAAGCTTCCCGTTTTTCTTGTAAACCGGAACAACATTGGAAATCCATTCGGCATACCGACACTGCCGAATAAACTTAGCTTCAATAAGTTTAGTGATTTCGGCCTTAATATCAGGTAGAATATTAGGATTACATCGGCGAGCTGGCTGCTGATGTGGCCAAAATCCAGACTTGATGGGTAACCGATGTTCAACAATTGATCGGTCTAAACCAGGCATCTCGGTATAATCCCAAGCAAAGCAATCTTTATATTCCTTTAACAAATCGGTTAATTGTTGCTTACACTCAGGATTTAACTTAGCACTAATAAAAGTAGGTCTAGGCTTATCACCATTACCTATATCTACTTCTACCAACTCATCGGCCGATGTGAATCCCTGGCCTAACTTTCCATCATCGGCGAACCTATCCATTAAAAACCTTCATCAGAACCGACTGCTTGGATCGGTGGAATCTCGTAATCGGCAACCTTGAGAAAATCTTTCTCCCAAACTTCTCCTGAAATGCACCTGGTCCTCTCATAGGTATCCGCCTCCGCCGATGCAATGACATAAGAAGAATCTCCCGGGACAATCTCAATCTTGTCACCTACCCACTGAACCAAGCATTGGTGCATTGTAGATGGGATGCAACAATTAGCATGAATCCAATCTCTTCCCAACAATAAGTTGTAAGCACCCTTTCCACTGATTACGAAAAAGGTTGTCGGCAAGGTTTTGCTGCCGATGGTCAACTCCACACATATTGCCCCCTTGACTGGAGACACGTTTCCTTCAAAGTCTTTGAGCATCATGTCGGTCTTGGTCAAATCCTGATCCCCTTTCCCAAGCTTCCGATATACTGCATATGGCATGATATTGATAGCAGCCCCACCATCAACTAAGATCTTGGTCATTGGCTGCCCATCAACCCTCCCTTTGACGAACAGAGCCTTGAGATGCTGTCTTTCATCATCGGCAGGTTTCTCAAAGATAGCTGTCATCGGATCCAGAGCCAGCTGAGCTATCTGATCGGAAAATTCCAACTCATCATCACTGGATGGTGCAAGAAACTCCATCGGCAACATAAAGACCATATTAACTCTTGCCGATGGACCTTCCCTCTTAGTGTCTGATGGCTGCTGACCTCCAGACTGACCAGAGTTCTCGCCCTTGCTTAGCTCCTCTTGCCTTTCACGTTGCAATCTCCTTTTCTGTGTCTTGGTCAACCCTTCCGGACACCATGGAGGAAGTGGCTTCTGCCTTGCTGCTGGGCGTCGACTCTCCCTTGACTCCATCCGATGCGTATTAGCATCCCTGCAAAATATGAACTCATCGGGAACTCGTGCATTAGCCATCTCCTCGAGCTCTTCCTGGTTCCTGGGAAAATATTGGACACGATCGCCATGCCTATCGTGCACGCTGAGCCTGCCCCCCAGCCGATCATGAACCGATGCTCTTCCTCTGATCGGCCCATTAAATCACCGATTGTCATCATGATAACGCCGATCGGTCCTGTCATACCGATCATAACCATTGCACTCAGGGTAGTCTCTGACGGTGGGAAGCTTAATATTCTCCTCCCAACAATGGATGAAGAACGGACAGTTCCAGTGATCTCTATGCCGATTCCACTCCTGTCGGCGTCTGTCTTCTTCCCGACGATAATCTTCTTGCTGGCGCCGATACCGATCTTCCCGTTGTTGCCAGTTATCTCGAGGCCTTCTATGAGTTATAACGACGCCAGACCGAGGAGGCCTACCTGAGCTAGTTCCTTCCTGGACCAAGCCCTTACTTCTTGCATCGGCAGTAGTAACTTGATGCTGAGGATCTACCGATGCACTTTTCTCGGTTGTTTCCGATGTTAAGACCTTGGCCTTCCCCTTAGCATCCAACATGTTTGTCGGGAAAGGATGTTGGTCTATCTTCATCGGCTTCTGGGTCTTGGAACTGTCAAACTTCATTCTCCCAGACTCTATGGCCGATTGCAGCTGTTGTCTGAACACTTTGCACTCATTGGTGTCATGAGAAGTTGCACTATGCCACTTGCAATATTTCATCCTCTTCAACTCCTCAGCCGATGGGATCACGTGATTAGGAGACAGCTTTATCTGACCTTCCTGAAGTAGAAAATCAAATATCTTATCGGCCTTAGCGGTGTCAAAAGCGAACTTCTCTGGTTCCTTCTGTCCAAAAGGACAAGACATCGGCTTCTTATTCTTTACCCACTCTGCCAAGCCGATGACTGGTTCCTCATCAGAATCTGAGCTTGTCGCTTCATCCACAAATGACACCTTCTTATTCCATGCTCTTTTGGGCTCGAAAGGCTTGATGTCTTGATCAGAAATCCTCTGCACCAAATGACTTAAGCTTTCAAACTCCTGAGAGGCATACTTATCCCTGATATGTGGCAACAAACCCTGGAAAGCCAAATCGGCTAGCTGCCGATCATCCAGAACCAGGCTATAGCATTTATTCTTGACCTCCCGTATCCTCTGCACAAAACCCTCAACCGACTCATCATTATGTTGCCTCAACTTGACCAAGTCGGTGATCTTCTTCTCATGAACCCCGGAAAAGAAGTATTTGTGGAATTGTTTTTCCAGATCGGCCCAAGTAATCACTGAGTTGGGTGGTAGTGATATGAACCAGGTAAAAGCCGATCCAGACAATGATGATGAAAATAAACGAACCCTTAATTCGTCCCTGTTACCAGCTTCCCCGCATTGAATAATGAACCTATTGACATGCTCCATGGTTGACGTGTCATCCTGTCTAGAAAACTTAGTAAAGTCTGGTACCTTGTACCGATGCGGAAGCGGGATCAAATCATATGCGAGAGGATACGGTGTCCGATAAGAGTAAGTGTTGACTTTGGGTTTTATCCCATATTGATCCCTCATTACTTCAGCGATCTTATCGGCCCAATATGCATCGGCATCCTGCCGATGAGGCGGCTGCGGGTCCGGCACCTGGTGGCGAGCCTCCATGTGTCTGTTTGGGGCATGATCTGCACGGAACATTGGGTTGATCATCTGGCCTCCAATCTGCGGACCACCAAACTGCTGTCCACCGATTTGCTGCCCCCTGAGCTGCTGTCCGAGATTCATTAGCTGGTTGGGAACCCCCTGACTCTGGAATCCGGGATAGATCTGTCCTTGCTGGAACCCTGTAGCCTGGTAACTCTGTTGGGGTGTTTGGGGAAAGACTTGCTGTCCAAGCCATCCATTATTAGCGTTCATTGGCATAGACGCTGCCGATGATTGGTAATTGGGCATCATCATTGAATTGACATATCCCGACTGGGCCATAGACCTCTGTTGCATCAGCATTGAATCTGCCGATGCATTAGGCATCTGAAACATTGAATCTTGAGGATTCCCAGTGTGAGGCCTCGTAGTAGTAGTTGTAGTATACCGAGGACTCTGGTTCAACGGCGCATTGGGAGGCGCCGATGCCATAGGAGTCTTGCCCCTCATGTCGGTTATCTGTGATGTACCCGGCGTCAACTCTGGAGGCATACCATAACCCCACCAGTTGGGAGGAAGAGTCAGCCCTGACATTGCCGATGCCAACATATCTGTAGTCAGTTTATTCTGCCCACCTGAAGTCTGCGGGTTAGTTGTCATCGGCACAGATTGTGCATTAGTAGTTCCCAACGTACTCGGGGGGATGGTAGAGTGTGCACTCGCAGCGGCCATAGCAGCCGATGGGGCCGTGACCTCTGGTGACGTTGGCTGATGATGAGAGGGGCCCACATAATCTGGTGGTATTTGTCCTTCCTTGAAAGTTCTTGCCACGGCATTGAAAACCGTATTAGACAGTACACCAGCTTGGTTGATCAAAGCTCGGTTGATAGCACTGTCAACCATATCTTGAAGCTTGCCAGGATTGGCTTCGAAAGTAACCTGCCGTGGTGCCGGCAGTGCATCTTTCTGGATTACTTCACCGCTCCTGTTCATGCTGAAGGACTTTAGGCATTGCAGCTTGTATTCCTCCATGGCTTGAGCAATAGCTTGCTTCTGCTCATCCTTGAGATTAGCTTCCGTCACGGGGATGACGTTCTCTTGATCAAAGTCAGAGATCGACATGTTGATCTTGATCTTGAATCGGTCCCACTGGGCGTGCCAAAAGATGTGTTGATGCAAAAACTGATCTACAAACACAAAGGGCTAATACCCGATTCAAACGTTAAGGCGTGGCAGCCGATTTGACCTTACTATCGGCAAAGGAGATAACTCGAATACTTTAGTCCTGACAACAGCGATACGCCCGGATGTCACGGCTAAGAGGTACTCACGCGGAACTTGAGAACACGCCGAGCTTAAGTCGACGAATTCCTAAGAACTCGTAATAAAAAAGGAAAAAGTATGACGAAGTCGTCGAAAAGTAGATGCTGGAATATGAGTAAAACGTGTGTTTGATTGATTGATAGATGTCTCATTACAAGGCTCTAGGGTCTATATTTATACCCTGCTCAAAGAGCTACAGCCAAACACGATTAGAATTCGAATTCCAAATTACACGGAATCCGTATACAAAACAATTTAAATAATTAAGGAAATAACAAAACTATCCCCTGTGACAAACTAAAACTCTTCCGCAAACCATCGGCGGCTTTCGAACTCTCCCTTCGTATCATCGGCAGATTCTCTTGCCATAGCCATCGGCAGACTTCCTCATCATAGCTATCGGCACAGACACATCACTACCTGTAGACTTAGTCACGTTCAATATCTCCTTCATCGGCAACCATCCTTATCAGCACCTCATCGTGTAAACAAAACACTGCCGTCTTATCCTGTCGGCCTGGACACGTGCCCAAAAACGGTATCAACAGGCAACCACCAATAATTTGTACTATAAGCACATAGAAGTGATTTAAATGCTGAGGCCTTTTTATTTGTATGGCAGCCACCAATGGTTTGTTGGTTATGTTCCATTTGTACTTATGTTCCATTTCTTGTTTGCAACAATTGTGTGAATTGAGAGGCCAGCAAGGCAAGCCATTATTTGAAATCACTTTTGTATGCATTGGTGTACATGGATATGCAGTAGAATAGGGCAGGTATGGCAGCCTAGGCTGCTGCCATGGTTGTTGCCATGGCCTCTATTGTGTGTTCCATTCTGAAAAGGCCTAGAGAGGACGATCATGAACCTATTCGTTATGGTCCTAGGTTAGAGGCAGATGAACATAGTGCTAAGAATCTTAGGCTCATATACAACTCAACTGATGGTGGTGCATAGCCATGCTTAGATGGGTAGAGCAACATTTTTCTCACTCTGTAACCTATTTAGGGACAGGAGGTTAGTTCTAGACTCAACTAATGCCTCCATTGAGGAACAAGTAGCCATGTTTCTGTTGATGGTCCTTAGTGCCTATTTTATACCATCAACTATTGCTCAATATAACATGATATCAACCATAAAGCATAGTTGTAGGGTTTGATTCTAACGAGTTCCACGAGTTTTGGTATTCTCACTTGTTTGTAGGAATATGCAATTTTTCGTCAAATAAAAGTATGTCAAATGATAATTTTGACTATACCATTACAAAGGGCTCGTCGAGATGATTGAAACGGACATATCATTTGCTATATTTTGGAGTCTAGAGTGAAAAAATATTAATTTTACAAATAAAGGAGAATTACCACTAATGGGCCCCACGCCCAAGCAAGGCCCATGACGTGAGAAGAGGCTCATATGGCATGACAGAGGCCTAAGAGAGACGCCCCAAGCTGCTCCCTTGAGTGGGCTCACATGAGGGATAATTGGAAGATTCAAGTTGATGTATAATAGCCCAACAGAGCAAATAGTGGAAGAATTAGTCTCACATTGCCTGTCTAAAAGAGGTGGGAGGCTTTTCTAGGCTATAAATAGAGGGGCAGACCCGCCTCCCTGGGGCACCACATTATGGAGATGTAGAGGCGTCTCTCGAATGGATGACCTCTCACCTCTAGAGAATTAAGACTAAACTTTCCAATGTAGTAGATTAGTTCTAGTTGAGAGTTAGGGAGAGCGGTGCTACGCTCGGGTTCTAGAGGAGTCTTCGGAGGAGTCATCAGAGTTCTGGTATATCTTTGTATCTTTTCTTGTAAGACTTATGCTTTAATATATTTTATCTTCTCTATTTACTTTTATGCATTACATTTGATTGGTTAGTATAGTTGTTATACTTTAGCATAGGATCTCCGCCCGCATCGGGTGCTCTAGTTATTAATTGTGACTAGAGTAGTAATTTGTAGTAGAGACATGGTGTCTTGACTATAGGTTACCTAAGATTGCACCTAGTTCTACGGATAGTTGTGGTAGCCCCAGGTGGTGACAGCCCTGACGGCCGACATATTCCACCACGTTTGGATTGGTGTTGTAGAACCTTAGTCGGAGCTTCCTAGTCCCCTTCTCATCTTTCTATGACTAGTGTTCTGATGTCCCGAAGTGTTATTGTGTGATGGCTTTACCTACCACGAATTAGTTATTATAGAACCCTAGTAATAGAGAAGTATTTAGGAACCTTCAACTCTCCCGTTGTCCTCTCACTTTAGCTATCTACTCTTTTATCATAGATTTTCTCCATGTGTGTCATATATGCATAATTCCTATCATTTATTATTTACCCCTACTTTAGTCTAGTTGGTGTATTAGTTAGTAGATACATGATGGTGAACTATCAATATCTTTATCCATTGTTTCCTAGTGGTAAAATATAAATAACGATACCTAGAATACTCTCGGTAAAATGCTACAATGGTCTTCAGTGCGCTCGCGGAATCCTTCATATTTTAACTGTGCATAAGAAATACCAACAAGCATTTTTGGCGCTGTTGCCAGGGAAACAATTGGTGTAAAGATTTTGATAGTGATCTTGATATATGCTAATCTAGTATGCCTCTAGCTTTAGTAGGATTACCGCTATTTTATTGAGTTGTGGAATAAGCAGGATATCAACCATTTTAATCTGCTGGCGAAATTCTATAAGAACAAGACATGGGAGATATTAAAGAACCCAGGGTGTCTAAACATTTATGATCCATCAACAATAAAGCCTTACCATCTCATAGGTATGTATAAACACATATATATTATTTATTCTAACCATGTGTAGATTGGAGAAAAGGTCGTCGTCACAAGAATACAACCCCCATCACATGTGACGATATTTACACTACGCCACTCATCCCAGTTGTGCATCATGGTAAGTGTGATCAAGGTGACATAGTCTTACTCATAGGCTTTAAACCTTATGAGTAGTTATATCTTTATTTTCTTGCATACCACTGCATGTTTACTTTGAATCATCCATGCATCCACTTCATTTAGTTTTCTTATCCACATCATGTTTAGTTCCTTGCATGCATACAATTCATCTGCATCTAAAAATATAATAATATTTCTCACTGCGATCATACTCTATCATCACTATTGAGTAAATCTCTATAATGCTCTCATGCTACCTTTGTTTGCTATAGTATATGTTTAGGCTTGGAGTAGTTTCATACATCTCTTAAATAAAGCATGGTGCCTAGTTTAGGGGTGGTGATCTTACTCTCAAAGGCTTTTAATTACACGTGGTTAAAATGCCTTCTTGAATCAAATTAGACATGGTGTCTAGGTTGATTTTTGAGCTGATAGTATGCTATAGTAGATATTGGAATATTTTTGTTGGACTAACTCCTGCAAGAAAATCTCAAAAACAAATTGGGAAAGCCCTGAGACACAACTCACGCGTAGCTAAGAAGAAAGAAGGTAGCCTCAAAACATGATCCATGATCAAAGCACTTACTCCATGGAGTTGCATTCTCTTGTCAACCACTAATTATCAAGAATCAGGAAAAGATTGACAAGAGAAAATCATGCAACATTTTGCACTGTCACCTCTAAGGTTGAGAAGCTGAGACATGAGGAAGAAGGTCAACTCCTCTAGATGATCCAACCAAGTTCTTCCTCATCTCTCCACACGCTGGTTTGCAATATCTAAATTTACAATTGCATTATTTCTATGAGTTGAGTTGATTCACAATGCCTATATTTATGAATCAAATCATAAGATGGAAAAATAACATCAATCCCTTTAGAAATAAGTAATTGTGAATAATAAATGTGCTATGCTAAGTTGTTACAACAATTCCCTAGTCATTACTTGTATATTCCTTCGGGTATGTGTTATCCACTAATGATTTGTAGGGATAAAATAATAAGAAGAGCTAAAGGTCCAAGCACAAATAAGACAGAGAACAAATAATGGCAAGAAAGGAGTACAACAAAGGAGACAAGATAGCCAAGCAAGGAAAAAGTTTCCACAAGATGTTACGGCTTCAACATGCTTCAATACTAAAGGTAACATCTCTTGGTAAGTGATGATTACTTCCAAAATATCCTCCTTGATTTTGGCATTCACATAAGTAGTGAGTCAAACATGCTTTGAGTTACAATCTCATTTGATCCAATCTAATTAGCTCATCATGTTTAGTTCTTTATGCTTGCTCCTAAGAATCACTTTCTCGATCTTGTAGTTTTTAATTCAATGATCTGAAATATTGCACATTCTATCTTTGGAAGATGATAGTCATAATTATGAAGTTAAATGCATAGATAGACCATCCTTCCATAATGTTGAATAATCTGATCGGCTAAGTGTTTTAATGCTACAAGCTTGCTAATCATTTGTTCCTATCACCCATGTTTAGATTGAGCAAAACACATAAACATCAACTTTAACTCATTCAATGTGCCAAAGGCTAGAGTTAATGAATAAACCTTTTGGTTATGTTGGTGTTTTCCCACCAACAGAGCCCATGCACTTGATCTTTGCCTTGTCTCTATGAGCAGGACACACTTTAGTCAACTCCTCGAGAATCCTACAAGTGAAGATCCTAGACCTATGAACATGCACACTGAGCAAAGATGTTGCTAGCTCCCTAAACTAGTGCTTGACTCCAAACCATTAGAGAAGCAATAAACATAGGTGACACCATCTCAAGAGGTGCAACTATCATGGTCTCCACCTTTGGGACTAGATAAAGCACCTAAGAATTAACATGGTAAGAGGTCCTATTTGGAGGACTTAAAATCACCGAACACCACGCCAAGAGGTAACTTGGTATTTATCTGCATTTTCCTTTAAGCATATTTATTTTTCTTAACAGTATTAGTAGTTGCATCTTTATTGTTTATGCATTAGAAAAGAAAATAAAAATGTATTGCATTGCATTTAGAAAACTACTAAGCCCCATGTATTTAATATGTGATGCATCACCTTACATACTTATCTACTGTGGTGGCACAAAATTAGGTTTTAGCATATTTATTTTCCTGTCTACATACTATAAATATGAAAAAGTATAAATTTTTTAATATTAATCCTACTAAAAGATAAATGGGTATAAGAAAGTTCTAGACTCTCAAAGCTTAGAGGGTTATTACTAACGCTTAATCAGTTCCACAAGCTTTGTTGTCTATTTGAGCTTTATAGGCTTCAAAGGATCAAAGAGAACTAAGAGGCACAAGGACGTCCTGTGCCCTGTCAGAATACTATTCACACAAGGCAAGTGCTGTTTCTCACACAAGTACCTACGATACTCCAGGAGGATCAGTACATCTTCACTGCCCATCAGTAATCTCAACAGACTATGTCAATATCCAGCCTGTCTGATAGTGTTTAATTCCTCTCTAGGAAAGAAAGTAAAAGCCAGCCATTTAAGCATAAACCTCAGTGTAGGATGGTGGACTTCCTCAGTGGTATATTTTTATTTACGTTCGGGTTGCTTAGCAGTGATATTCTCCCAAAAATCATCTTTATTAAAATCTTTAAGAATATCAGCTATATTTATTACACACTGATCTAAAAATCCTAATGCTATACTGATAGTTTTCTATGTGATAGTGAAAGGTTTATTGAGCATTCTAAAGTGAATATTATCATCATCAAAATCTAGGAAGATAATAAATTCTATGGTGAGTAATTTTCTACCCTGTTTAGTAATTTGCCACGCATCTTCCCATCCAATCATTCTAAAAATAAGCACAAACTCATAATCCATTCCGGTTTCATGGAGCAAAGCATTATCAAATATTGGGGTATGCGTAAATTCTTTTGTTTTTACCACATTTAATATCTCAACTTGAGGCCTAAGTGGTAATGAAATTTGATTAAGGTTTGTTAATTCATACCTCTCTTCCCCTTGGGAAGAGGATGACGGGGTGTGATGCTCGGAAGGTGATGGAGGATCGATGTCCATTCCGGAACGGTTCATGATGGTGCTTGAGATGATGAACGGCTTCGGGTGCTACGGAAGGAGAGTGTTCCCCCAATGCTCCTGAGTGCACCTCTAACTTTTTGATTCATCCTGTCTTAAGAACACAAAGAACATGAAGAACAAAACAAGAACAACAAGAACACAAGAACTCAAAGATTAGTGAAACAAAAGAGAGAGGAGAGGAGGTTTCCATTTGATGATCTTGCTCCACACTCTCTCCTAATTTTTCTCTCTTATTTCCCTTAGCAACAATGATGATTTGTTGGTGTTGAACTTTTGAAGTTGAGAACAGAGCAAGGGCAGAGCTCTCTGGACTTGAGAATGAAAGAGGAGAGAATGAGTGAAGAGATAGAGGGAGAGGAAGTAGGGGGGCGCCGGCCGGCATGGGTGTGGGGCCGGCCGGCCCCACATCTTGGCTGCTTGCCTTCTCCTTTCTCTATTGTCGACAATGGCATGCAAGTGATTAGAAGGCTACCCCCTAGGGTGCTCTTTCGGTGGCAGGTAGTAGTGGAGGTGGTACAAGCATGCATGTGAGTGATCATTTGAGTTTTTGGATGGTGGTGAATGATGGTATGTGTGATGTGATGAGGTGTCTTGATGTGATATGTGTGGGTCCCATATGTCTCGTATTGATACCGTATAATGACACAAAGATGAAAAATTAAATTATTGTTATAAATCTATGAAAAAAATAGAATTCTAATGACAGTATTTTTATAATTTTCTGCCACCACTGTAAATTTCACTGATAGGGTTGTTACGCTCCGTTAATAGTAATCACATGGGGCTTTAAATTCTAATTATGACATGTTTATTTTTATTTCCTTTTAATAATGCAACTTGTGAAAATAAATATGCTAAAATTAATGTGAGAATTTAAATTACTGATAACTACCGAGTTACCTCCCGGCGAAGGTTCGGGGTTTTTAAGTCCACCGACTTGGACTTCTCCAGTTGAATTATTCTTTATGATTGCTCTCTACTGTCGAAGATGTTGATACATCTTGATCTTCTTGATCCTTCAGAGTCTTGCATTGCACGGGTCTTGGCCTGAATGCAAATCGCTTGCCCATTAATGGTGAATATTATTTCTCTAGCTCCGATGTTGATGGTTGCATTTGTAGAGTTTAGGAATGGTCACCCAAGGATAAGAGGTATTTTCCTCTCTTCTTGCATGTCAAGTACCACAAAATCTACAGGAACGAAAAAGTCATGGATTTTTACCGGAATATTTCTGCTATCCCTGCAGGGTAGCGAACTGATTGGTCAGCTAGTTGCAAGCACATTGTTATAGGAGTGAGCATGGAATAGTCGAGTTTGTCGAAGACCATCTTGGGCATAACGCTGACGCTTGCTCCAAGATCACATAAGGCGTTCTCGAATGTCTGGTTGCCTATAGAGCAATCTATAGTGGGACATCTTGGGTCCTTCTTCTTGATGGGAGAAGAACGTAGGATTGCTTCACTACATGACTCTATTAGCTTGATGACTTCGGTCAATGGAAGTGGTCCTTTGTTGTTGAGGATGGCCCAGAGGTACTTTGTGTATGTAGGTACCTGCATGGCATCTAACAATAAAATGTTGACATATAATTTTTGAATGACATCTACAAACTTACTGAATCGCTCATCAGTGGTAGTACTCCTTCTCCTTTGTGGGAAAGGTAGGAGCTTGTGGATCAACTGGTGGTGAAGGTACTTCAACT
The DNA here is from genome assembly GCF_000003195.3 of Sorghum bicolor. NCBI lineage: Eukaryota > Viridiplantae > Streptophyta > Magnoliopsida > Poales > Poaceae > Sorghum > Sorghum bicolor. Next base: position 14,609,683 of record NC_012872.2, read on the forward strand.
TCTTTCTCTTTATTGTTCTCTCCAGTTTCTTTGTCTACCTACACTAAATGTGAAGGTCTACGTGCCCCTTCTGGGTAGGGTGGATCACGTGTAACTTTACCTCCTCTAGTAGATATTCCTTTAATCTGTTTATGGTTAGTGGTAGACAAAATCGAGGCTAGATGTGTAATCTATGATTCTATCTTTTTATTGAACATGATTTGTTCTTTAACTGCTAGAGAGAAATTTTCCAATTTTGAATTAATTCCTTCTAACATTTCATCATTAAAAGCAAGCTTCTTATAAATACTCTCATTAATTCTAGCTTGTTCTAATATTAATTCTCTCAAGGGTGCTTGTCCTTGATTTGAATTGTAATTACTTTGATACTTACCTTGGCTTGTTACCTAAGGTTGACACCATCCTTGTTTCTTGGTGATTGCACTGATATCTTCTTCATGTTGATCTTGAGAATTGAATGCATCTTGAATGGCTTGATGATTTCTTTTATAATTATCCCTCTGCTCTAGCTAGCTCAATAATACATCCATCTTGGTTGATAGTGCACATAACTCCTCTGGAACTTCTTCACTTTCATGGCATGTCTAAGTTTTGAATGTCCAATTCTGATTTTCTACCATCTTTGTCATAATAGCTTTAGCTCTTCTAGGGGTGAGTGACATAAATGATCCTTCAGCAGTGGCATCCAATTGCTCACATGACCTTTGAGTTAGTCCATAATAGAATATCTACATGAGCAACCACTTTTCCATTCCATGATGCGGGCAGTCTGATATGTATCATTGAAAATACTCCAATGCTTTTGGAATAGATTCACCTTTCTACTGATGAAATTCTGAAATCTTCCCTCGTAAGATATTTGTTCGGCCTATTGGGAAAAACTTCTCTAGGAAAGCTTCCGAACATTCTCTCCATGTCTTGAATTGATTTTCTCTGATAAAACCACTGCTTCGCCCTTCCTTATAATGAGAAAGGAAACAAATGAAGTAGCATGACATCTTGAGGAACACCTTGAATGTCAATGGTATTTCCAATCTCCAGAAAATTCTGCAAATGGGCAATGACATCTTCATCCTTCTTTCCACTAATATGATAACTTGCACCATTTTGATGAGGCTTGGCTTGATCTCATAATCATATTCTCCAAGGTTAAAAGTTGGACCCACGTGAATATTCTCGGTGCTTGGAGCAGAGAATTTACGTAGAGTCTTCTCAGCCATCGCTTCTCAAAATGATGTAAGACCCTTCTTCCTATGGTTGTTCCTGATAAGAGTTAAAATACTACAACCAATCCTGCTCTTACCCTATAAAGAATTGCTACATAAAACCTTAGTAAGTCTGCTAAAGCAAAAGACTATGTCCTAGATAAATTTAAATGTTTAATTTCCTATAGATGGTTCTATGAAAGATTTACTTGTATGAAATTCTAGAAAGTATATAAATCCTAGTTAATCAATAAATCCTTTTAAAGTTATCCTAATAAATAAAATTGCCTTCTCCGGCAACGGCGCCAGAAATGTTTGTTGGTATTTCTAACATCACTTCATATTAAGTTGTCATCCCTAACATGATGCCAAAAAACCAAGGATAAAAATAATGTACACGCAATAACTCTAAATCGAATATATCCGCAAGCGCATAGATAATTCTCCCGTTGTAGCATTTCACCCAGGAAGTATTCCGAGTATCGTTGATTTATTTTATGCCAAAAGGATAAAGCAGCATTCTATTCATTAGGCTTAGGTAATCTTATAAGGACTAAAGAAATTATAATTCTGCAAATCTATCTCAACCAATAGTACTAATGCTTTAGCAATAAGTAAAATATGAGAAATGATAACTAAGTAATGAAGTAAATGGTATTCCAGAGGTAGAAAATAAAGACTCACTAATGTAGCAAGGCAATCTTGATATTCAAATAAAATAAAGAAACCTATGTAATTACTAATATAAAGTCTACAGCCTACGCCATGCGACACATTTTCATCTATAGTGTGATAAACTCAGAAAACATCATAAGAAGCATCAACTAATGAGGATATTAGGACACAAGGGTCACCTCCTTTGCGACCGCGCTCGACTAGTCCTACGTACGGGGGTGGACTACAGAGGAACCAACGCAGCTGTCACCTACGCAGACTACCACACGACCCAGCATGTCAGGGTGCCTCCATAGGTACACAATATATGTAGGCACAACGTCTACATAATGTGCACCACCTAACTCACTCGAGTATTGAATTAGGCGCTTTACGATCATATAACGATAATCATCATAAATCACATCTATATCGAATATGCAACTAGAATAAACTAAGAACTGAATAAATAGCAATATATTAAAGTAGAGCAAAGTCATAACGAAATACAAGATAATATTACTAATTTCTAGAAGACAGATCTAGAATCCCGAGCAAAGTGCCCGATCTCTACTTGAACCTTGCTAGACGCCTATACTAAGAACTTGAAGAACTAGAGCTCTACTTCTAATCTCTGGAAACCCTAACTTCTAACTACTCTTGACAACTGAAGCAGGAGGAATGAATTGAATCTGGGGTGCTCTTGGGAGGGGGGTCTGCCCCTCTATTTATAGCCTGGTGGAGTTCACGTGCGCCATAGGATCAAACCGACTTAACCAAGGGCTGAGATGCATCAAGAGAGGCAGTGGAGGAAGCTTCTGGAAGGGGGGAGCCAACCCTAGCCATAGGGGGCCGGGCGGCGCCAGGGTGGCGCCGGCCGGCCCCACCTGGTGGCGCCAGCCCCCTGTGGCTAGGGTTGGCTCCCCCCCGCGGCCGGCTTGCCCCACCTGGTGGCTCTGTCGGTCCCGTTGCCTTGAGAGTCTTCTGGAGTCTTCCTGACCCTATTGGCGGTGTTGTTGTGTCACGAATAAGTTTTGTTTTTATTTTACACTTGAATCCTTCTTTTTAGCTCTCTATGAAATAAACCCTGGAAAATACAGAATATGCAAAACTCATGGAAATTATCAGTTCAAACCCTAGACTAATGTGTTTTCATGTTTTCTTTCGGGTCTAAAGTTCTAATAAAAGTTGACGTTATCAACAGTCAACAAGTGCATTAAATTCTTTCATGCTATGCAACCATTTCTTATAGAAGAAACACCATCTTTCAACTAATCAATGCTGATGGCATTCCAGTCAGTGACCATGCAAGCAAAGAAACACATGCTGGAATTCCTTTAAGAATAGAATGGGAGTCACAAATCACCCAAGCATGTTATTCGACCTTGCTGATTTGATCACCCCGCACTAGAACCTAAGCCTACTTGCTGCACCAATCTCTAAGCCAGAAATTGATATCATTGTCAATAGGATGCCACCTGACAAAGCACCGGTACCTGATGGTTTTAATGGACACTGTCTAAAAACATCCTGGCACATTGTTAGAAGAGACTTTTACAAGCTCTGTGATGATTTTTACATTGGCAATGCAAACCTACAAAGCATTAATGAATCATTCATTACACTAGTACCAAACATTCAGAATCCAACAATAGTCAATGACTTTCGGCCTATTTCACTCCTTAACTGCAGCCTCAAGGTGATCACCAAACACTTAGTTGATTGTCTCCAATCCAAGATCATGCACTTGGTGCACCAAAACTAGTACGGCTTCATCAAAAGCCGCCCTATATAGGATTGTTTAGCATGGTGTTTCAAGTATATCCACTAATGCAAACAGTCTAAGCATGAGTCAATAATACTGAATACTCACACACATGGGCATCCTAGATAGATGGATAACATGGGTCAATAGCATTCTTTCATTTGGAACCTCGGTGGTACTCCTAAATGGAGTACCACGAAGAAAGTTTAGATGCAAACATAGGGCCCATCAAGGCAATCCACTCTCCCCTTTAATCTTTGTATTGGTAGCAGAGCTTCTACAAGTGTTGATAAATAGAGCTGCCTTGCAAGGACTCCTACACCCCCAATCCCACAGCAAAAGGGCAATTACCTAGTGATACAATACGCTGATGACCCTCTTCTCATTATGGAAGCAGATGCAAATCAGTTGTTCTTCCTAAAAGCCTTGCTCAGAAGCTTCACAGACTCCACGGGCCTCAAAGTAAATTATGTCAAATCCCAAATGTTATAAATCAATGTGAGCCATGAAAAATGCAGATACTTGCCAACACATTTGGCTGCCAAATTTGATCCCTCCCATTTACATATCTTGGTCTGCCGATGGGCACGACAAAGCCGAGAGTGGATGACTATGCACCTCTAATGGACAAAATTGAGAGGAGACTCATGGCCTGTTCATCCCTACTATCCTACTCTGGTAGATTGGAAACAGTAAAATCTATTTTGTCAGCAACAACAACTTACACTATGTGTACTTTGAAGCTTCCAAAAGGGGTGATCGACAATATAGACAGAGCGTGCAAACAATGTTAATGGAGAGGCTCAAAACGATCCAAAAAGGGAGGTACCTGGGCACCATGGCCGATGATCATGAAGCCCAAGGAGAAAGGTGGCTTAAGTGTCCTCAATCTAAATGTCCAAAACGATGCACTACTTTTGAAACATCTACACAAGTTTTACAATAAAATGGACATCCCTTGGGTCAAGTTGGTTTGGTCCAAATATTATGAAGATAAAATTCCTCATGCAACCAGAGAGGTGGGCTCATTCTAGTGGAAGGATATTCTTAGCACCTTGTTTAGAGGTATAGCGAGGTGCACCGTTGGTGAAGGAAAGGCTGTCATTTTATGGGGAGATCTATAGGTCAAATGATGTGCTTGCTCATCATTTCCCATGATTGTTTTCCTTTGCCAAAGATGAAAATGCAAGTGTTAACACAGTCATGTCTACTAAGGACCTCAACAACTTGTTCTACCTTCCTCTTTCACAGGAAGCATTTGAGGAGATGGAAATGCTCTCTGTTGTTCTCTCCATGTAGTCTTTTGATGCTCAATTTGTAGACATTTGGACATATCAATGGGGTTCTAGCAAGTACTCATCAAAGAAACTATACAAATTAGCATTCCATAACATGCCGGCTCATCCCATTTTCAAGTGGCTATGGAAATCTAAATGCACAACAAGAATAAAGTTCTTTGCCTAGATGGTTTTGGTAGATAGACTGAACACCAAAGTAATGCTCAAGCGAAGGAATCTGTCTGATGAACATGATGAGGCACAATGTGTTCTATGCACCAAAGCCATAGATGGGGATTGGGACCATCTCTTTTTTGGGTGCTCTTTTGCAAGAAGGTTCTAGCGTAAAATTGGTATATAATGGAACAACAATCTAAGCCTATATGCAAGAGTTGCAGAAGCACGACAATAGCATAACCTACCATTCTCATGGAGGCAGTGGTCATAGCAACATGGGAAATATGGAAGATCAGAAACGATAGAGTTTTTAATAGTGGTCTTGTACATGTAGGCATATGGTTTAGAAACTTTAAGAATGAATGTTTGCTACAATCCCTCTATTTCAAGGATGATCTTAGATCAACCTTTTGCTTTTTGTTAGATGCTTTTAGTTGATTGCAATGTAAGTCCTCTATAACTTTGGTTTAATTTTAATTAGAAAATGAAGTGATGTGGGGATCTCCCCCACAGTTTTTGCCTTCAAAAAAAGACACCATAGAGGGTGTCATCATATTTTGGATAGATAGTCGTACTATAAAGAGGGGAATTCTTTGGCTAAGCGGCTATCGAGTGCCACTAGGTGTTACTATTCATGTGCATGCATTTAGAACCTAGTGCGCTAACTTAACCCTTGAAAATGATTGTGAAAATATGCTAACACATGTGTATAATTAAGGTGATACACTTGGTGGTTAGCATATTCGAGCAAAGGTTGAAGAGGCAGAGAGAGTTTGGGTTTCTCTCTCGCTCTCACCGAGCTTGCGAGGCAGGATTTGACACTTTTGAGAAAATAAAATGCATATTTTCTATTGTGCTGGTGGAAATCTTGGAGAAGTCGCAAGTTGTAAAAACACTCATCAAACGCTGGACTCGGTAGCGTCGGATGTTGGCCCAGCATTCGGTGCGTTGTGCAGACTTGATGCGTTTCTGGGTGGAGCATTGGAGCATCTGATGAGTGAGCATCGGATGCGGCCTAAGCACTGTTCCCGCGTCTGGTGAATAGTGATGTCAGTGAGCGCACGAGCAAGCATCTTTAGGTGTGCGCGTTGGATGGCAGGGAGCATCCGGTGAGGATGCGTCGGACGCCCGTGCGTTTTGCAGGGCTCCCTAAGTAGCATTTGATGAGTGAGGGGCGCATCTAGTGTGTTGCACCTGACGCATCCGACGTGTGGTTCCTGCAATCTCGAACGTTTAAGTGACTGTTGGAGATCAACGGGTCACATTTCACTCAGAACATGTGGCGAAATCTAGAGGGCCTGTCAGGGCAGCGTCGAACGCTGAGGGCAAGTCCGATGCCCCCGACAGGGCAAGCCTCAGGAGCCTAACAACTCTATTTGTTGAGGGGGTTTATAAATGTATTGATTGGCTTGGGGCTCACCCTCTTATCACTTTGACATACTTAACGTCCTTATGAAACTTAGCAAACACCTCCCACTCATCTCCATCATTGATTCATCGTCATAGTTAGATTAGGAGTGATTCCAAGTGCATTTGCTTAAGTGATTGAATCTAGTGGCACTTGGGGATCAATTTGGCTGCGGTTTTCTTGTTACTCTTAGTGGTTGTCATCACCTAGACGGCTTAGAGCAGAAGAGGAGCATTGGCATGAGTTGGTGATTGTTCGTGGCTATCTCCCGGTGATTGTGAGGGTTTTTGTGCCTTCCCTAGCAAAGAGCCAAAGGGTCTCGCTTCTGGTGTTCTCTAGAATATTCTTCTTTCTGAGTTGCATTGGAATATGCTTTTTACACCGACGTCTACCATATCTTCTTCTGTTTTCCTATTTAATCTTAGAAAAATATAGATATACCAAAACTTGTGGAGCTCTATCAGTTTAACCCCTATCCTATGCATATATTTCATTATGAGCATCTATTTATATTTAGTTGACGGTTAAAAGTTGTTGACGTCGTTTTTGGACGCATACCCAGGGATCGGTAAAGGATAGATCGGCAGAAGGAACAACGATAACTAGTCTACAGGGAAGTTGCCGATGAGGGTGCTTGCCGATGAAAAGACAGCTGAGTGTGACTAAGTCCAGAAGTGGTGACGCGTTCGTGCCGATGGTCAGTGTTAGTCTTTGCCGATGGCTATGATGAGAAGTCTGCCGATGACTCAGGAGGAGAACGTGAAGGTTGCCGATTGACCTGTAGTGGTGTCTCGGTCTGTTACGGAAGGATAGTTTTATGTTTTCCATAGATATTTAAATTTGTTTTGTATACGGATTCTGTTTAATTTGAGATTTGAGTCCTAGTCGTGTCTGATTGTAGCTCTTTGAGCAGGGTATAAATGTAGACCCTAGGGCCTTGTAATGAGATATCTATCAATCAATCAAACACAAGTTTTTACTCATATTCCAGCATCTACTTTTTCGACGACTTTGTCATATTTTCCTTTTTATTACGAGTTCTTAGGAGTTCGTTGACTTAAGCTCGGCGTATTCTCAAGTTCCGCGTGAGCACCTCTTGGCCATGACATCCGGGCGCATCGCTGTTGTCGGGACCAAAGTGTTCGAGTTATCACCTTTGCCGATAGTAAGGTCAAATCGGCTCGCACGCCTTAACGTTTGAATCGGGTATTAGCCCTTTGTGTTTGCAGATCAACTTTTGCACCAACACATCTTTTGGCACGCCCGGTGGGACACAGATTCAAGATCAAGATCGACATGGCGACTAGCGATTTTGACTTGGAGAATGTCATCCCCGTGACGGAAGCTAATCTCAGAGATGAGCAGAAGCAAGCTATTGCAAAAGCTATGGAGGACTACAAGCAGCAATGTCTGAAATCCTTCAGTATCAACAGGAGTGGTGAGGTGATCCAGAAGGAAGCGCTGCCGGCTCCTCAGCAGGTTACTTTCGAAGCCAATCCTGGTAAACTCCAAGACATGGTTGATAGTGCTATTAACCGTGCCTTGATCAATCAAGCTGGTGTGCTGTCCAATACGGTTTTCAATGCTGTGGCTAGAACTTTCAAAGAAGGACAATTGCCACCAAATTATGTGGGTCCTTCTCATCATCAGCCAGGATCTCTAGTGGTCACAGCTCCATCGGTCGCTACAGCCACTGCGGGTTTAGAAATTGCCGTTCCTCCAAGCATGTTAGGAGTCACTAATGCGCAATCCACACCGATGCTGGCCAATCCATCAACATCAGATGTGTCCACCAAGCTGACCACAGATCTATTGGCGTCAGCAATGTTGGGATCTGTTCCTCCTAACTGGTGGGGTTTTGGTATGCCCCCAGAGTTCATGTTGAAGACACCTGGCGCATCTCAAATGGCTGATGTGAGAGGCAAGGCTCCTATGGCATCGGCACCTCCAAACATGCCGATGAATCAGAGTCCCCAGTATACTACAACTACTACTGCAAGACCTTACACTGGGAATTCTCAAGCTCCAACATTCCAGATGCCTAACGCATCGGCAGATTCAATGCCGACGCAACAGAGGTTTATGACTCAGCCAGGGTATGTCAACTCGATGATGATGCCCAATTTCCAGTCATCGGCAGGGTTTATGCCGATGAATGCCAACAATGGATGGACAGGGCAGCAAGTCTTTCCACAGATGCCTCAACAGAATCATCAGGCTACAGGGTTTCAACAGGGCCAGATCCAACCTGGGTTCCAGAATCAAGGGATGGTCAATCAGCCGATGAATCTTGGTCAACAGTTCGGTGGTCAGATGATCAACCCTATGTTCCATGCAGATCGTGCGCCTCAGCGACACGTGGAGGTTTATCAGCAGGCACCAGATCCTCAACCACCTAATCGGCAAGATGCCGATGCTTATTGGGCCGATAAGATTGCTGAAGTAATGAGAGACCAGTTTGGGATAAAACCCAAAGTCAATACTTACTCTTATCGAACACCGTATCCTCCTGTATATGATTTAATCCCACTTCCAAATCGATACAAGGTACCAGATTTTACTAAGTTTTCTGGAAAGGATGATACGTCAACTATGGAGCATGTCAACAGGTTCATCATCCAATGTGGAGAAGCTGCTAACAGAGATGAGTTAAGGGTTTGCTTGTTCTCATCATCTTTATCTGGATCGGCTTTCACTTGGTTTATTTCGTTACCTCCTAACTCAGTGATTACTTGGGCCGATCTGGAGAAACAATTCCACAAATACTTCTTTTCTGGAGTTCATGAGAAGAAGATTACCGATTTGGTCAAATTGGAGCAACGCAATGATGAATCGGTTGAAAGTTTTGTGCAGAGATTGCGGGAGGTCAAGAACAAATGCTATAGTCTGGTTTTGGACGATCGGCAGCTAGCCGATTTGGCTTTCCAAGGTTTGTTGCCGCATGTTAGGGACAAGTATGCCTCTCAAGAGTTCGAAAGCTTAAGTCATTTGGTGCAGAGAATTTCTGATCAGGATATCAGACCTTTTGAGCCCAAGAGAGTATGGAACAAAAAGGTGTCATTTGTTGATGAAGCAACAAGCTCGGATTCTGATGAGGAGCCAGTCATCGGTTTGGCAGAGTGGGTGAAAAATAAGAAGCGATGTCTTGCCCTTTTTGGCATAAAGAGCCAGAGAAGTTCGTATTTGATATCACTAAAGCTGATAGGATATTTGACTTCCTACTTCAGGAAGGGCAAATCAAATTGTCACCCAATCATGTGATTCCATCGGCTAAAGAGTTGAAGAAGATGAAATATTGCAAGTGGCACAATGCGACTTCTCACAGCACCAATGAATGCAAAGTTTTCAGGCAACAGCTGCAATCGGCTATAGAATCTGGAAGAATAAAGTTTGATAGTTCTAAAGCTTAGAAGCCGATGAAGATTGATCAACATCCTTTCCCAACAAATATGTTGGATGCTAAGGGAAAGACCAAGGTTTTGACGCCAGAAGCAGCTGAAAAGAGTGCATCAGTAGATCCTCAGCCTCAAATTACTGCTGCCGATGCCAAAGGAAAAGGCTTGATCCAAGAAAGAAGGCCTCCCCGATCCGGTATTGTGATAACTCATAGAAGGCCTCGGGAAACTTGGCAGCAATGTGAAGATCGGTATCGGCGCGAGCAAGAGGACTATTATCGGGAAGAAGAAAGACGCCGACAGGAGTGGAATCGGCACAGAGATCACTGGAACTGCCCGTTCTTTGTCCATTGCTGGGAGCAGAATATTAAATTACCCACTGTTAGAGATTGCCCTGAATGCAATGGTTATGATCGGTATGACAGATCCGATCGGTGCTATCATGATGATGATCGGCAGTTTAGTGGACCGATTAGGGGGAGAGCATCAGTTCATAATCGGCTGGGGGCAGACTCAGTGTACACGATAGGCTTGGCTATCGTGTTCAATATTTTCCCAGGAATCAAGAAGAGCTTGAAGAGATGGCAAATGCACGAGTTCCCGATGAGTTCATATTTTGCAGGGATGCTAATACTCATCAGATGGAGTCAAGGGAACATCGTCGTCCATCGGCAAGGCAGTCACCACTTCCCCCATGGTGTCCAGAGGGGTTGACTAAGACACAGAAAAGGAGACTACAGCGTGAAAGGCGAGAAGAGCTAAGCAAGGGCGAGAACTCTGGCCAGTCTGGGGATCAGCAACAACCAGATCCTAAAGGGAAAGGGCCATCGGCAGATGTTAACATGGTATTTATGTTGCCGATGGAATTCCTTGCGCCATCTAGCGATAACAAGGAGTTGGAGTTTTCCGACCAGATAGCTCAGTTGGCTCTGGATCCGATGACAGCTATCTTTGAAAAGTCTGCCGATAATGAAAGGCAGCATCTTAAAGCTCTGTTTGTCAAAGGAAGAGTTGATGGTCAGCCGATGACCAAGATATTAATTGATGGTGGAGCTGCTATCAACATCATGCCATATACAGTCTATCGGAAGCTTGGAAAAGGAGATCAAGATCTGACCAAAACCGACATGATGCTAAAAGACTTTGAGAGAAATGTATCTCCGGTTAAGGGAGCAATCTGTGTCGAGTTGACCATCAGCAGCAAAACCTTGCCGACAACTTTCTTTGTGATCGGTAGAAAAGGTGCTTATAATCTGCTGCTAGGGAGAGACTGGATTCATGCCAATTGTTGCATTCCATCGACAATGCACCAATGCTTGGTCCAGTGGGTAGGTGACAAGATTGAGATTGTCCCGAGAGATTCTTCCTATGTTATTGCATCGGCAGAGGCGGACACTTATGAGAGGACTAGGTGCATCTCTGGAGAGATTTGGGAGAAGGATTTCCTCAAAGTTGCCGATTATGAAATTCCACCGATCCAAGCAGTCGGTTCTGATGAAGAGTTTTAATGGATAGGTTCGCCGATGATGGAAAATTAGGCCAGGGATTCACATCGGTCGATGATTTAGTGGAGGTAGATATAGGTAGTGGTGATAAACCTAGACCTACTTTTATTAGTGCTAAGTTAAATTCTGAGTGTAAGTAGCAGTTAATCGATTTGTTAAAGGAATATAAAGATTGCTTTGCTTGGGATTATACTGAGATGCCTGATTTGGACCGATCGATTGTTGAACATCGGTTGCCTATCAAATCTGGATTTCGGCCACATCAGCAGCCAGCTCGCCGATGTAATCGTAATATTCTTCCTGATATCAAGGCCGAAATAACTAAACTTATCGAAGCTAAATTTATTCGGCAGTGTCGGTATGCCTAGTGGATTTCTAATGTTGTTCCAGTTTACAAGAAAAATGGGAAGCTTGGGGTTTGTATTGATTTCAGGAATCTTAATAAGGCCACGCCGATGGATGGCTACCCAATGCCAGTTGCCCATCTGCTAGTTGATGTTGTGGCTGGGCATCGGATCATCAGCTTTATGGATGGCAATGCAGGGTACAATCAGATATTCATGGCTGAAGAAGATATTCCAAAGACTGCATTTAGATGTCCTGGTCATGTTGGGTTGTTTGAGTGGATAGTCATGACCTTTGGCTTGAAAAATGCTGGTGCTACTTATTAGAGGGCCATGAATTTTATCTTTCATGAGTTCATCGGCAAGCTGGTGGAAATTTATATTGATGATGTAGTGGTTAAGTCTAGAGATTTCACAAAACATCTTGCCAATTTGCGAAAGGTGTTGGAATGCACAAGGAAGCATGGTTTAAAGATGAACCCTAACAAGTGTGCATTTGGTGTATCGGCAGGACAATTCCTTCATTTCATGGTCCATCAACGGGGGATTGAAATTAGTAGGAGATCCATTGATGCTATCAATAAAATAGTCGCTCCTACTAACAAAACTGAGCTCCAGTCCTTGATCGGCAAGGTGAATTTTATCAGAAGGTTTATATCCAACTTGTCTGGTAAAATTCGTGCTTTCAGTCCCTTACTTAAGTTGAAAGCCGATCAAGAATTTATATGGGGGAAAGAGCAACAGTTGGCTTTAGATGAAATCAAGAATTACTTGATAAATCCTCCAGTTGTGATTCCACCTCAGCAAGGAAAGCCCTTCAGATTGTATTTATCTACCGATGGGATGGTCATCGGTTCAACTTTGATTCAAGAATTTGAAGGGAAGGAGCGTGTAATTTACTGTTTAAGCAGAAGGTTGATTGATGCTGAGACCAGATACTCGGCCATTGAAAAGTTATGTTTGTGTCTATATTTCTCATGTATTAAGTTGAGGCACTATTTGTTATCGGCTGAATGCACTGTTATATGCAAAGATGATGTGGTCCGATATATGCTGTCTATACCGATTATGAGTGGTCGGATCGGTAAGTGGATCTTGGCATTGTCAGAATTTGATCTGCGTTACGAATCGGCTAAAGCGGTTAAAGGACAGATTATGGCCGATTTTGTGACTTAACATTATGGTGCAGTGGAGACTTTGAAAATTGTACCTTGGACGCTCTTCTTTGATGGATCCACGTGTGACCGGGGTGCAGGAATCGGCATAGTGTTAATTTTCCCTCGGGGAAGGAAATATGAGTTCTCCTTGCCGATTGTTGCCACGACAACGAATAATCAAGCCAAATATCAAGCTTTGATAAAGGGTTGGAATTGTTGAGAGAAGTCCATGCTGACGTTGTTGAAGTCTTCGGAGATTCTATGCTGGTTATAAATCAATTGGCTGGAAGCTATGAATGCCAGAGCGAAATCTTGATAGCTTACTATGAAAAAAGCATGCGACTATTAAAGGAATTCAAAGAATTCCGATTAGAGCATGTTCCTCGGTTACATAATGAGGAGGCTAATCGGTTGGCTCAGCATGCTTCAGGATATCAGCCTATGGTTAACACGTTATCGGCAATCGGTGCCGATGATTGGAGGAAAGAGATCGTTGATTATTTAAAGGATCCATCTGTGGGGGTATAAACCCCTATACCCTCGTGGGCCTATATGGGCCGCACCGTCAGAGGTGGCTCGGCCCACAAGATGAAGACGTGCGGCGCACGACTGGTCGGCGTGCACCGCAAGGCTACAAGATATTGTACCAAATAGGATACTTTGCTTGTAACTCTGTCCCTTCAGGATATATAAGGAGGGGCAGGGGTCCCCTAGAGGACAAGTCATACATATGATATTCTCCCAACACAAATCAATACAACCAGACGCAGGACGTAGGTATTACGCCAACTCGGCGGCCGAACCTGGATAAAAAGCTTGTCCGTGTCTTGCGTCACCATCGAGTTCGTAGTTTGCGCACCGTCTACCGATAAACTACTACCGTGGGTATACCCCAAGGTAGACTGCCGACCAGCTTTCGTCGACAGTGGCGCGCCAGGTAGGGGGTGTGCGTGCAACTTTTCCGGCAAACAAGATGGTCACGATCCCAGCTTCCGCGACCGTGCCTGAAGGCCTCACGTTCAACGTTGGCCAGATCACGTGGACGACGTGCAGCGGCGGCCTCACGACCACGGTTTCGAAAGAGACCCAGATCCAATCTGAGATCACGCCGTCTCCGACCACACACGTGGCGGCACCGAGCGCCCGACCACCGTTCCCGCTCTACAAGGGAAAGAAGATCGACAGCTCGGACCTTCTCCAAGCGCTTGATCGCGCTGACTCCAAGCTACTCGAAGTTTCCCAACTAGTAGACGGAGTTCTGCGTCAACCCGACCAAGCTGCTCCAGCGGATTTTTTCAAATCCCGCCGGCCAACTCGTGTCGCCACACACGAACGGCTGGGAACGTCTCTGACGATAACCTCAACACCCTCAGGACGATCCGTCGAGCTCAAGAAGGAAGATTATCCTTGCGGCCTGAACAACTCGGCCTCTGTTTACTCACAGCACACCCAATCCGTTTTCAGCAAGGCGGGTTGGTCGCCGACAAGGAACGATCGTCACTACGTCAACATGGTGACAATCCGAGAACTACGGGACGGCCAGGTTTCCAGCACCAACTCAAGCACCGGTTCCGTCCCCACCGAGGTTATAAACACCGAAGACGAGGACTATGACCTGGATTTTCCTTCACACCCTCCGGGTTACAACCGATTCCCGATATTTCCCCCCCGGCGAGGGGATATTGTGTTCAATGTCAGCGCCGACGAACCGGTCGTTGATGGAGAAACAGATGACCAGAGGCAACTCCGCGAACAACGCAACGCCGATCGCGCCCGACGACGCGCATACGAGCAACAACAAATGCCACCAAATAATCTCAACAATGCCTTTGACATGGTCGGGGACCAGCCAGTCTACAAAACGCCAAGCGCCAACGTGGCTGTCGCCATGGCTAACCTAGATCGGCTTCCTGATACCCCCGAGTGCCAGGGAGTCCGGACCAGCATCCGAGCACACCTGATCGCTGCAATGGGACAGACAGCCACTCTGCTCAAGAGAGTCCAGGACGTCTCTTATACGGAAGCCGCCTCCGACCAGACTAATCGTAGCCGGGCCTCACCGTCTCCGAGCAGGCGTCACCGCAGCCGCTCCCCCGACAACCGTCGAGGGGACTCACGGCGCGATGATGGTGGTCGGGACGCCGACGGTCGCCGCAAGCAGAACCGCGTACGCGGCCAAGAAGTAAACCAGCACAGGGATCTCCGCCACAACATCCCTCCCAAAGATGCCCGGGACCGCATCAACAGGCGCGCCGCAGAGAGAGCAGTCCACGAAAACCTGCGCCGCATCGAGTATGATGCAACGCACGGTCCTCCGGGCCTAAGACAGTTCTCCTCACACCTCCGCCAGGTCGTGTGGCCCCGCAATTTCAAGCTCGAAAAACTTAAAAAATACGACGGCAAGGAAAATCCAGAGAACTGGATCACCCTCTATGAAATCGCCGTCCGATCAGCGGCAGGGGATGAGCACGTCATGGCTAACTACTTCCCCGTAGTCCTCGACCAGGCTGGTCATCAGTGGCTTCTCGGCTTGCCCGAGGACTCCTTCGACTCTTGGGAGGAGCTACGCCAGGCTTTCATCGACAACTTCATCGCCACATGCGAGCAGCCTGGAAACAAGTATGACCTTGAAAGGATAAGGGACAGGAAGAACGAACCTCTGCGCGATTACATCCGACGATTCTCGGATATGCGCCTCAAAATCCCGAAGATTTCCCACGACGAGGCCATCTCAGCCTTCATCAAGGGCCTGCGTTTCCACGAAGCGCTGAGGAACAAGCTGTTGCGTAAACGTCCAACAACGGTAGCAGAGCTCCTCGCCACGGCCAAAAATTACACCGATGCCGATGACGCAGAAAAACTAATCCGAGACGATGCGAGAGGTCCCGACCAGCCTCCCCGGCGAGATGACGGTCGTGGTCGCTATGACAGCAGAAACCACCGCCGCTCCGACAACCGCGACCACCGTCACGATAACAAGTCCAAAAGCTCGAGGGCCAAACAATTTTGTCGTCACCGACCAGACTTTCATCCAAAGATAAGTACACTTCTAATATCTTATTTATTTTTGGCATAATATTTTTTATTATCCTTCAAAAACAACTTTTTGTTTAGCCACACTAGTTTTTTCTCCTACACGAGCTTTCCAGAGCCGGTACTGTCTCCGACTCCTCCCTACACGTGCACGAGATCCGCCCTCTGCGTTCCGGGTGGTCGGCAGTAGCTCTCTGGCGAGGCTGGCAATCCCACGCGTGTCTAGGTTCCGCACCTCATGCTGATTGTTGGCTAGACCAGAGCTGGTACAAGCTCTAGGATGAATTAACTACTTGTGCTAATTTTATAACAAAAAATCTAAAACTTATCTCAGTACTGATTTTTATCTAAAGTTTATTTATACATCATGTACTACCTATTATTTATATTTATTTTTCAGGGGTTTGGCCCAGTCGACAAGCTACGCTCGGGGACTCGTCGACTATTCCCTACGCTGTGCCCGGGGACTGCTCCGACCACCGAGCACGTTTACGTTCCCAACCACGCTCGGGGACTTGTCGACTACTCTCTATGCTGTGCTCGAAGACTGTGCCGACCACCGAGCACGTTTACGTTTCCAACCACGCTCGGGGACTTGTCCACCGGTCCCTACGCCGTGCTCGAGGACTGTGCTGACCACCGAGCACTATACGCTCGGGGACTGGTCGACCAGCTCACCAATTTAAGAACTTGGGGACTGCACCGACCACCGAGCACTATACGCTCGGGGACTGGTCGACCAGCCCACCAATTTGAGAATTCGGGGACTGTACCGACCACCGAGCGTTATATGCTCGAAGACTGGTCGATTAGTCTATTCAATTGCAGACGAGCATGATATGCTCGGGGACTGGTAAATTTTTTAGACCTTGCTACAAGGCTCATACTTCGCCTTCCAGCAAGCTCGGGGACTACATCGGTACGATGCATCTAGCGATGCATCTCAGTCTCAAAACTACTTTGGGGAATTTTCTTTTGACCCTGGCACCACGTGCCTACGTCACCTACTACCAGGCTCGGGGACTAAGTGGGCACACTTCACCTTGCGGTGAATATGCTTGCTATTTTGAGGTCTATACTTTTCAGAAAAGTAAAGTGGGCACACTTCACCAGGAAAGAAATCTTTTTTAATTAAGAGCACCATGCATTCTTCGAACAACCTGCTTCTTCGATGTCAATGTTGATCAACTGTCTTTTGAGTTGGTCAAAATACCGTTGCAACTGTTTGGGCGACTTTCCTGCTTATTGAAGACGTCAAGCCTCACTAATCGAAGAAGCTCAAGATGGCGTGTTACATCACAATACATGGTGCTCGGGGACTAGCTGTGGGGGTATAAACCCCTATACCCTCGTGGGCCTATATGGGCCGCACCGTCAGAGGTGGCTCGGCCCACAAGATGAAGACGTGCGGCGCACGACTGGTCGGCGTGCACCGCAAGGCTACAAGATATTGTACCAAATAGGATACTTTGCTTATAACTCTGTCCCTTCAGGATATATAAGGAGGGGCAGGGGTCCCCTAGAGGACAAGTCATACATATGATATTCTCTCAACACAAATCAATACAACCAGACGCAGGACGTAGGTATTACGCCAACTCGGCGGCCGAACCTGGATAAAAAGCTTGTCCGTGTCTTGCGTCACCATCGAGTTCGTAGTTTGCGCACCGTCTACCGATAAACTACTACCGTGGGTATACCCCAAGGTAGACTGCCGACCAGCTTTCGTCGACACCATCTAAGAAAGTTGAAAGGCGTGTTCGGTTTCAAGCCACCAAGTATGTGCTTGGGTGAGGATTGATGGAACATGCTCGAGGGTGAATTATATTATCGAACGATTGATGGAATTCTTCTCAAATGCTTGGGTGAGGATGAAGCTAAAAGTTTGATGGGAGAAATCCATGAAGGAGTATGTGGAGCACATCAGTCCGCATTTAAGATGAAGTGGATGATTAGGAGAAACGGGTATTATTGGCCAACCATACTTGAAGATTGCTTTAAATATTTCAAGGGGTGTCAAGGATGTTAGAAGTTTGGTAATGTTCAAAGGGCACCTGCATCGGCTATAAATCCCATTATTAAACCTTGGCCATTCCGGGGATGGGCTATTGATCTAATCGGCCAAATTTACCCACCGTCAAGTAAAGGACATAAATTCGTCTTAGTTGCCACCGATTATTTCACTAAGTGGGTTGAAGCTATTCCTTTGAAGAAAGTCACATCGGCCAATATGATTGATTTTGTGAAAGAGCATATTATTTACTGATTTGGAATTCCTCAAACAATTACTACCGATCAGGGTACTATGTTTACATCAGGGGAGTTTGATGAGTTTGCAATCGGTATGGGAATTAAAGTATTAAATTCTTCTCCTTATTGTGCTCAAACTAATGGGCAGGCCGAAGCATCTAACAAAGGAATTATCAAGCTTATTAAACGGAAGATGGAAGAGAATCCTAGGAGGTGGCATACGTTGTTGAATGAAGCTTTATGGTCATATCGGATGGCTTGTCATGGGTCGACCAAAGTTTCACCCTATCAGTTGGTGTTTGGACATGATGCAGTGTTACCTTGGGAAATTAAAACTGGGTCTAGGCGACTATCTTTTCAAGATCAATTGGCTGCTGATGATTATGCTACTTTGATGATAGACGAGTTGGATGATTTCGCAGGGCATCGGCTAAGGAATTTGATAAGTATAGAAGAGAATAAGAAGAGAGTTGCCAGGTGGTATGATAAGAAGGTAAAGGCTAAGGAGTTTGCCGATGGAGACTTAGTATGGAAACTAATCTTACCGATTGGGACTAAAAGTTCAAAATTTGGGAAGTGGTCTCCCAATTGGGAGGGTCCTTATTGGATAAATCGATCTGCTCCTGGTAACGCTTATATTTTAGAGACTCTCGAAGGAGTTGAATTTCCCAGGGCATTGAACGGCAAGTATCTAAAGAAATATTATCCTAGCATATGGGTTGATGCATAAAAGTTTAGAGTGCCGATAACATTCCTATCGGCTGGATCAAAGTATATCTGGGGCCGAACTCAATGTTTTAAAAGGTGCCAATAACAGTCCTATCGGCTAGACCAAAAATATCAGGAGTGTTTGGAAGAAAGGAGCAAGTATACCGCCGATGAAGAATTCACATGTTTAACAAAGCCTGGATCGTCGATATGGCACACAGACGGATCTGGTTGGCCTCTTCTATCTCCTTCATGTCATCATCGGCAGAGCCCTCCACTGGTTTCAGCTTCTTCTTCATCTGCAGTGTTTTGCGGGCTTGGACATTTCGCTCTTGTTCAAGAAGCTTGATCGCCTCAGGCAGCTGGCTTTCTTCTTGTTGAGCTTGGGACAAAGCTTCTTCTACCTATTTGAATTCTGCCAACAGGGCTTCTCTCTTTGCCGATAGATCAGAGATCTTGTGCTTCAGCGCATCTCCTAAGGACTTCAAGATGCCGATGCTCTTGTGCTTTTCATCGGCAAGGAGCTTCACTTTTATCATCTCTTCTGAGAGCTGGGTGTAATTAGCTCTATCGGCAAGGCGCTGAGCGGCCTTTTGATATTGAAGTTGCCGACTTTCTAAGTGAACAGCCTTGAAGAGAATCTCCTCGGCATCGGCAAGAATTTGGCCTCTGAGGGTCTTGAATAAGGCCTTGGCTGGATCGGAGTCGTCGACCAATTGGGCCATGTCTTGATAAAGGAGGGCCGATAATTCTTCTAACTTTGCTCTGATTTCTGCCGATGAGATTCTAATAACTCGAGAAGAACTTGCCTCCTCACCCTCATCCTCAGAGATCTCGATGGCGAAGGAGAACAAACTGTCGGGAGAATCCTGTTCCTGAGAAAGAAAACAAAATAAGTTATTCTATGATCAAGTACTGATGACAATGAAAGTAGAGATTGGATAACTCACTTGTTTTAGGGCTATTTCTCGCCTCTAACTAGATGACGTCGATGGAGCCACAGGCTGATCGGCTGGAATTGCCGATGGAACTATGTCAGCTGAAAGACTGACAGAAGTAATTAATAAAGTGAAAAATAGGTTCATCGGCAATAAAAGAAAACTGTGTTACCTTGAGGGGGTGCAGTACTTGTATGAATTGAGGAGACTACCAATGATATAATTAGGCTTGCTGGATCGGCGGTCTGCTCGTGTACATCAGCCGATGTTTCTTCTGGTTGAGGTTCCTCTGGCTGGAGTTCTTCTGCTTGGGGCTCTTCCTATGGCTAAGGAGGAGATGGCATCTGCTGTGCCTGGGCTTCTAGAGAAGAAGGGGATGATTCTATCGGGATCGGAGATACTGGGGGAGGAGAAGGCGTTACTGTTTTCTGGCGCTTTGCTTGTAATCTGGTACTCTTGGAGCCTTTTCTCTTTGGATGACTGGACTGGGGGGCATCGACAGTCGTACTTCTAGTCTTTGCCGATGTACCGGTGTGCTGATACAACAGTGAGAAGTTTATGAGTACAAATGTAATGAGTATAAGAATGGAATCGGTATGAGTAAAAGAATTCAAAAATTTACCTTGAAGGCTTGTGCTAAGGTAGAGGCAGCTACCGATGGGGATATCTTCGCCCGCTTGGTGGTAACTTTCTTGAGACGCACACCCCGATGCATTATAGCAGCCAAGGTTGGAGCGTTGTTGCCGATCAAAGAGATCGGGCCCGATGGAAGAAGCTCAATCGGCTTACCACTCCTGCTGACCAATGAGGGTGTGTCATCAACCTGCACGTAACAAGGGTAGTAAGATACCGATGAAAAGTAAAAGTGAAAGGATTAAAGTATTGGTTTAGAGTACTTACAGTATTATCAGGGACTTTGTACTGGGGGTCGATCATGCCACGGTACGTGAGAGCCGATGTACAGAATAGGTGTTCTTTCCATTCTTTCCACCACTATTTGTATGTTTGAGTGATGAAGAGAGCTGGAACCCAAGCCGATAGATCAACATCTGTATCGGCATTTGGTGGAAGTTAGGCTACTCTGATCCACTCGAGATGGTTGGTGATAGTTTCCCTTGGCTTTATCACATCGGCGTAGCAGAGTGCAATCGGCAGTTAGCCGAAAGCTAGTTGGCGAGCTAGTGCCGATGGGTTGTAGAACTCATAAGTCAGATTAGAAGCTTTCCCACTGCCAAAGAAGTTCACTGGTATAGCTCTTGGACTGATGACTACCATCATCACCTCATGATATTTATTGAGAGCGTCGTTAAAAGGGTGGAAAGTCAGGGGGAATCTGGTGTCTGGATCTTCATAAGGCATCCATGCCCGCTGTTCTCTGGTCAGCTCATACAGAGTTTGAAAGAATCGGCTAAACTGGTCTGCGTTACCACCTATGCCAGGCAAAACTATAGCGGCTTCGCCAAAGTTCAGAGGGGAACGAGTTGCCGATTCCTCTTCATCCAGTTCATAGTCCTCGGCTATATCCCTAGGGAAGCGTTGTGCGAAGAGGTCAAACTCAAGGTGCTTGTGCATATGGAGACTAAGCCACATATTGATGAACCACCAGGGACCCCCTAAGTTGCCGATGGGTTGACCAAGCAGTAGTTTCTGGGCTACCTGGTGGAGGAGGTGATAAGCAGAGCCGAGCAGGTATCGGCCAAGGGGAAATCGGCCATTATTAGCTAATCTTTCTGCTGTCGATAGGTAGACAGAAGTTGGTCCTGCCGATCGACCACAGAATACAAACTTATCTAGCCACATATTCAGGAAAGTGGTCTGCTCCTTTATACTGACAGGTCCTGTTCTACGATACTTCTGAATATACCCTGACCAACCGCCGATAGAACGAGTTTCCACCCTCGTACTAGGTTTGGTGTCAAACAGGTGGGTAGTATCGGCAGTGGATATATCTAAGCCAGTGAGCATAAGTACATCGGCAAGTGTAGGGGAAGCAGGGCCATGACCAAACACAAAAGCATTAAGTGTATCTGACCAGAAGTATGAGGCAGCTATCAGTAACGACTCATTTCTCTCCATATCGGCAAGAGACAATCTAATGCACTGATCCAGTTTCCGTTCACCCCATTGGACCTCATTTGAGTTACTGACTCTCAGAAACCAGTCCTTCCATCCCTTGGTAGGACTGGGCCTGGAACGGAAAGCATCTTTCCATAGATCTAAAGAGAAATTCTCGGCTCTAAAAGGGATTCTGTTTGTCTCCGCGTTTATAAGATCAGTGGGATCCAAGTTTCCTAGTGGACCAAGGCATTGGAGATGGGTTTGATCGGTAGGAATGACGATCTTATCGGCCAAATCCTAGAAATTTTTGGGAGTGAAAAGAAGAACAGAGAGAAAAAGGATTCGATAAGACAGATTGCGGATGAACAGGGATACAGTAAAAGTATAGGAAAAAGGGTAGTACGCTGACCTCAGGAACGACGAAGTTGATGGCCATCTCCTCGTAGGGGAGAAGATCGAAAACTTGGGAGTTGTTGAAGGAAGTTCTTGTTGGAGTTCTTGGAGCTCTCGAACAGTGCCGCCACCAGGAAAGTAAAGTTGGGGCTGTAGAATGATGCGATGGAAAAGGAGTACCCGAGAGGGAAGTATTTATAGGATAAAACGGACAAGGGCAAATCTGACTTATCTCTTTGCCGTATCCGTGAAATCCGAGGGTGTTCGGATGGATATGGTAACTGTTCGCACGATAATCAAGGGATTGCATAGGTGATTTGACAGCAAGCGGTCATGATTTTGGAGATATTTCACTGTGCAAGATCTCCTGGTCGGTCCATCGGCAGCTCCCTCTAACGGTAATATTGCCGATGGGCGAATAAAGTGGGGATGTCTAGTTTGGGAGGTTGAGGAATTCGAGGAATCTGCAGAAGAATCGGGCCAGGGTTGTTCGGCTTCAACGGTCTGTTGCCAAATTGGGAGAGTTAATTGCGGAAAGGCATCATTATTGCAGAGAATTTTGGAGCATTAATGATTTTATACTCCGAAATTGGGGGGCATGTGTTGACGCCGTTTTTGGACGCATACCCAGGGATCGGTAAAGGATAGATCAGCAGAAGGAACAACAGTAACTAGTCTACAGGGAAGTTGCCGATGAGGGTGCTTGCCGATGAAAAGACAGCTGAGTGTGACTAAGTCCAGAAGTGGTGACGCGTTCGTGCCGATGGTCAGTGTTAGTCATTGCCGATGGCTGTGATGAGAAGTCTGCCGATGACTCAGGAGGAGAACGTGAAGGTTGTCGATTGACCTGTAGTGGTGTCTCGGTCTGTTACGGAAGGATAGTTTTATGTTTTCCATAGATATTTAAATTCGTTTTGTATACGGATTCTGTTTAATTTGGGATTTGAGTCCTAGTCGTGTCTGATTGTAGCTCTTTGAGCAGGGTATAAATGTAGACCCTAGGGCCTTGTAATGAGATATCTATCAATCAATCAAACACAAGTTTTTACTCATATTCCAGCATCTACTTTTTTGACGACTTCGTCATATTTTCCTTTTTTATTACGAGTTCTTAGGAGTTCATCGACTTAAGCTCGGCGTATTCTCAAGTTCCGCGTGAGCACCTCTTGGCCGTGACATCCGGGCGCATCGCTGTTGTCGGGACCAAAGTGTTCGAGTTATCACCTTTGCCGATAGTAAGGTCAAATCGGCTGGCACGCCTTAACGTTTGAATCGGGTATTAGCTCTTTGTGTTTGCAGATCAACTTTTGCACCAACAAAAGTGACACTTAACAACCATCAACAAGCTTCCCCGCACTTTGACTTTTACTCGTCCTTGAGAAAAGGTTGGGCCACTGTAACCATAACTTTAGGACAAGTTGTCAATATAAAACCATTCATAGTCATACCTATATTGAGGGATTTAATGTGTCTACCATAAAACTTTAGGCGGTTGAAAAATTAAAGAGCTTGACATAGATTACATTTTTCCTTCAGCCATGCCAATTGGAGTTTTTGCATAAGTTTTAAAAAACATAGCTTAGCTTCTCCTTCATGTAGTACTCTCAAATCACTCATATATGTAGTATTTTTGGATCCTCACTAAGGCATTGAATGATTTATGCCTTCTTTTCATCCTAACTCTAATAAGCTTATATGGAGTTTATAGGTAATTCAAGGATGTGGCATACTTATCTTGCATATGTCGCTAAGTCAAAACTCAGATACATGGAGAGGAATGTCATATTCTTAGATCAAGATGTGCATGTGTGATATATATATATATATATATATATATATATATATATATATATATATATATATATATATATATATATATATATATATATTATGTGTATGTAGTGGCTATCCTAATTATACTTTGCTGCTTGATAACATGTCTTCCTATTTTGAAATATTAAAGAACTTTACTTAGAGAGCATGGGAAATCTTTTTCTTCTCTCTTTTTTTCAATTCTTTTCTTTGGACACTCTTCCCTTTTTTATTTTTCTTTTTACATAGCCATATGCCTTCTCTTTGCAACTAGGAAATTTTTGAGAAAGATAGTTACAAAAACTTGGAGCATTTATTCCTAACAAATTTCTTTTTGTGTTTTCTCCTAGTGTAGGAGTAAAACATTAAGTGGATGAAAAAACATGTTTTTGCGTACTCCCAATGTAGGAGAAGCAGATATATGTGGGTGTATGTGGTCTTGATCTTAGGAGTATGATAAACCTCTCAACACAGGTTAACAAGGTTTGACAAAACTCAATACAAAGCCAGTAGCTTATGAGCTAGTTTTCAATATGTAAATTATGTATGGCTCTAGTGGGATAATTTTTACTACAGAGGAGAAGCATAGCTATTAATTTTAAAATTTAAAATTAAATTATCCAATGATTAGACCTCAAGAATCATGTTCTCATTATTCTTGCTACATCACATTTCACAACAACTTAAGTGACACATGGTCCCTAAAATAAGTTCCCAATAATAGCAAGGTGTCTAGGAAAAGTGTTATGTGGATCTATCCTCAAGTCATGATAGCACTCGTCGCCCCATGCAGGAGAGAGGCGCGGTGAGGGGAGGGGAGGGGGGAACGCTGGTGGGAGAGAGGGGCGCCGGTAGCGGAGGGAGACACAGAGAGGAGAGGGGAGGGAGCGCGTCGACCTTGGCACTCGACTTCACGAGAGAGATAAGGGTGCAATGGCTCAGAGAGAGAGAGGAGTGCGAGTGCGGCTGGCGACTCAGAGAGAGAGAGAGAGTGGGTAGTCAAAACCCTAGGTTTAGTATATATGTGACTTTGGAACTGGATCTCTTAGGCTGGCGAGCTAGGCCTGATTTACCGAGAAGGTTGGAGCTAAAATGCCCACCTTGGTTAATGATTTACCGAGGCAGTTACATTAGGATGCCTGCCTCAATTAATATATATTAACTGAGATGGGCATTATAAGGGTGCCCGCCCCAGTTAATCTATTTTATGAGGCGGTTATTGTAACCGCCTTGGTTAATAAAAAATGACTGCCTCAGTTAATGTCTAAATTCTTGCCCGCCTTGGAGGGTTTTTTCAAAAGATCAGGGTAAACCATTTTTGTAGTAGTGCATCCAAGAGGGAGTGTTGTAAAACATACAGACTTAATCCAAGAAGGAAATCCTAGTCCGTTTGTACGTGGGCTAGCTCTTATCAAAACTATTAGGCCTTGACAGGACTATATGTATGTGGGAGCTTTATATTGTAATCAATATTATGAGAAATAAAGAATAGTATCTCTATCTTGTGTCTACTTGTTTTACTACTTTCATCTACTATATGTTGATTATGAGAGACGGAAAAGGAAAGATCTTAACCATGGACAATATGTTTTATAATAGTTTTTAGTATTGAGACTGCGCTTATCTTCTTACCCTCGGCACTATATGTTCCGCCGGTAGCATAATAAATCATAGTCTATTAGACCAGTCTCAATGGAGTTTCATTAGAGATTCATGCACGTGAAATATGCTGATACAACACTGTATTAATGAAGAGATCGATGATAAAAGTTTTACGAGAGTAGAGAGAGTTTTATCTCCATAAAACTCTTCTGTATTTGAAACTGTGTCATAAAACTTGCATTGAGGGTGGCCTTACAATGCACAAACATATTTAGTAATCATTATAAAAATTCCAACGAAGCTTGGATGACAATTTCACTTTCGCTTTATCTGCTTACCTTGAGACTATATATAAATATGTAATAATTCTTATACACGGGGGAGCATGGTGCGGGCCCTGCCTCAATTATTCTTCCAAAATAAGATATCCATCTAATATGGGATACAACATGTTTTCATTATTCTAATATAAAATTATGACTGAAACTAATAACAATGATAATAAAAGTTGCAAAAGAAATGTCTGTTCCCTTGGGATGAAAACCAAATTCAATTTGAGATGAGAGACGATCAGCTGCATCCTTATAGGGGGCATCCTTCCAAATCCCGGAACAGACAAGGGTCCAACCATGCCAATTACTTAACAAATCAATCAATAAGATAGTTACTTAACAAATCAATCAATAAGATCGATAACAACAATCCGTATCCAAGAGATGAACAGTCAAATTCCTCACCCCTCCCAACCTTCTCCTTTTCCACATAGAATACTCCACACCTCCACCCTCCCCTTTCCCATCCCTCTCTCTCTCTCTCTTTCCGGGGGGGCTCCTGGCTCCATCTATCCACCTGCAGATATCACAAGCTTTTCCTGCTGCAGCAGCACCTGCAGCTTCTCCGTCTGCAGTACAAGCAGCTGCTAAATTCCCCATAAGCCTCTGGCTTCCTGCCCCCCTCACTTTCTTGGAAGCCCAGCACCACACGAGGATCATTCACTCACTACAGTGGCGTACTAGAATACCACTTGTGCGCACACAGCAGCAGCAGCCGCCGTGCATAGTTGTGATGTACAGGTAGTAGCAGCCGCGCTCGGCTCCATGGAGGATCTGTACAGCATCCACCCAGGGATCTCGCGGGTCGGCGGCGCGGCGAGCGAGGCGTCCGTCGCCGGCGTCGGCGGCCCCTCGCCGTCGGATCTGACGGAGCTCATGAAGGCGCAGATCGCCAGCCACCCTCGCTACCCCTCCCTCCTCTCCGCCTACATCGAGTGCCGCAAGGTGCGTGCGACGTCTACGTGCGGGGATCTTCTTGATTCTGGGCTAGCTGTACTGTGCTGTGCTGTGCATGCCAAGAATATGATCGATGATCCATGTTCAATTTAATTTCCTGTTTTCAAGGTGGGAGCACCTCCGCAGGTGGCGTCGCTGCTGGAGGAGGTCAGCCGGGACCGGGAGAGGCGCCCCGGCGCCGGCGCCGGGGAGATCGGCGTCGATCCCGAGCTCGACGAGTTCATGGTCTGCTCTTGGGTCAGCTAGCGTCGTGTATAATCTATCTATATATGTTATCTAAATAGATAAATAAAGGGGGTAATTAGACGAAAATCTATACCTAATTGCAGCGGATTTACTTGTTCCTAATCGTCTGTTATTACATGTGTGCACGCGCTCTCTGGCGTGCTTGTGATTCCAGGACTCCTACTGCCGGGTGCTGGTGCGGTACAAGGAGGAGCTGTCGCGGCCGTTCGACGAGGCCGCGTCGTTCCTGAGCAGCATCCAGGCGCAGCTCAGCAACCTCTGCAGCGCCGGCAGCTCGCCGGCGGCGACCGCCACGCACTCCGGTGAGGAAATCAAAATCAAACCCACGCACACGCACGCATCTCTACATGTCCCGGCACAAGTTTTCTATGGCGAATAAACGCAAATATTCCGGACGCTACGTCGCGTTGCACGCTGGTTTTGTGCGTGAGCGTGCGTTTTGTTCCCGTGTGTGTGTATCAAAAGACGCAAGCCTCTGCAAGGATTCATGTGCATGCGTGTGCGTGTGTTCTTGCTTACTGAAGGGTCAAATCCTGTCCATGCAAATGGGGTACAGGGGTGTCAGTGCTAGGCTGTGAGTAAAAAGTATTTGGGAGGGAGCTTGTTTGTGTAGGGTTTTGTCCAAGTTGTGTAGGCTCTTCCTCCTCTTTCATCCTGCTACCTTCTCTCTCTCATAGTAGGCTTTATAGGCCGTGTGAT
This sequence comes from Sorghum bicolor, assembly GCF_000003195.3. Taxonomy (NCBI): domain Eukaryota; kingdom Viridiplantae; phylum Streptophyta; class Magnoliopsida; order Poales; family Poaceae; genus Sorghum; species Sorghum bicolor. The sequence continues at coordinate 14,637,598 of NC_012872.2, forward strand.
GGAACTTGAGAATGCTGTGGTGGCAGTGACCTTTCTTGGATTGGCTATGGCCTTCCCGGCCCATGGCAGAATCTTGGTCTGGCCCTGCAGCTTGCGTTATTACCAGAGGACTAGTGCAGGTGAACTGCGTGGAGAAATGTCTTGTGAGGAAAAAGGTCCACTCCGAGCTACTCGTGCTCACGAGATCTCTACGGATTCGCTTGTTGTACATCGACATGACATATCATATCGTCACAGTAGTGGTAAATTTCTGGTTGTGTTCTCTGGTTTTTTTAGCTTATCTTACTTTATTACCGCCGCGACATTCCCCCTCTTCTTTTTCTGTAAAGAGTTCTGCCCCGGAGAGGGGGAGGGCGGGGAAATGCAGGCATTTAGGCTTTCCCCATGCAATTGCACTACGGGAGCTAGGATATTAGTGTTAACCATTTCATGACTAGGATAATGTACCCAACAATTTTGTATAGATTCACTATTTTATGGAGGTAGGCAAAATCAGTTTTCTCTCCTACTAGTACAACAAGAGTTTTTCTACCTTAATATAAACGGATCATTAGTGTGGTAGAGTCTTGGGTGCATGACTCCATCCAACAGTGTCCATCTATTTAGATGTTTGTAGTTTGGTGGATGTATATATCCCTAATCTGTACATAGGGACGGTGGAAAGTTATTATTCTTTGTATAGAAAACCATAAGCGGATAATTTGGAGTCCAAAACACAGATAGAGCCTTTAAACAGACGTGTTTCTTGATGACGTGTGGAATACATTTAACGATAAACCTAAGAGCAGTACTATCTGTCAGTGTTATTATTAATCCAATGCCAACAAGGGGAAAGATTTTATGAAGGTGCACACAATAAAAATTTTACTATTATAAAGAAAATCAAGTTGCTGGTTTCTAAAGTGAAATTCTCTCGGGGCAAAAAGTGAAACATATATATGGACTAATAAGACGCTTTAATAATGTCCTGTCGAATCCTTGCTCAGAACTCTGAAGAGCTACAGCTTACAGGCAGTATAATAAAAAAAGATAATATTGTGTGCATGTTACTCGATTGGTTGGTCCGGGTTCTTGGTAGCAATATTATGGGCATCAATATTTTATAAGGCCTTGTTTAGTTCCCACTAAAATCCAAAAAGTTTTCAAGATTTCCCATCATATCGAATCTTGCGGCACATGCATGAAGCACTAAATATAGACGAAAACAAAAACTAATTACACAGTTTGCCTGTAAATCACGAGACGAATCTTTTGACCCTAGTTAGTTTATGATTGGACAATATTTACCACAAACAAACGAAAGTGCTACAGTAGCGAAATCCAAAAATTTTTCACATCTAAACAAGGCCTAAGTAAATAACAGCAATGCTATGCTTTGACTTGACAAGACCTACAAGTACCCATTTATGTGATGCATACTTCTTTTCGGTAATGGGAGATGTATATACCCTGCATCTTTTAGCCTATGGTCAACAACAGACATACACGGCAATCATCCAAGAAAACTTGCTATATTTTGTGCATGCATGTGCCTGATGGCCTTTAGAAAACGAATATGGGGCTGGCTAGAGCTGATCCACAACTTTGTTGACATGCATGAGGTTTTTGAAATTTTCGTCCTCTGTGAAAGAGTGAAATTTTATATACTATTTCCTGCCCCTGCCCCCCCAAAAAAAAGATCATCTCACAAATGATGAAATTGTACCATATGGTCTGTAAAAAACTACACAAATCATGTATTCAGGTATTTGTAGGGGCAGGCCCGATCTGCATAAGGTGCAGTACACTGTCGTGACCTCTCTGAATTAATCTTATATCACACGGATTAATGCACAAAGGTTATGCATCAAATAATGCTAACTAGGTGCAAAAAACAAGAATTTTGTTTTCCATAGCTATAGTTAAGTGTGTAGTCACAGTATCTGTGTTTCTATTTTTTAAAAACAGGGTCACTTATGCATGTAAACCTACTTGCCAATATTATCTTGTACATTTCTGACAGGGCTGAACTTAGTTTGTACAAAATTAAAAAAAAAAAGATGTTGTTTGCATGTACTTGATCCTGGTAAAAATAATTGGAAACTTTGACTTTTTCCTTCGAACTTTGACCGTATTTCCTGTCATAAATGCTATATCATTGTTCTATGATCCATCTGTAATTGTTATATTTATATGTCATAATGCTCACTACAAGAATTTCTCATAAAACCTCCAACAATATCTGTCTAATGGAATTAGTATAATCTTGTTTAGGAAGTACTAGTTTCAAATGCATGTGCATGCATGAGAGTTTGTGTCTGAGTTGTTTGATTAGTTCATCAAGGACCAGTGATTTGTCCAGTTGAGTCAAAAGGAAATGAAAATAGGTTTAAGTCCTATCTCTTGGGGAAAACTCATGTCCTTGGTGAATTTTGCAGTTATCTTCTACTTCTCCCACTTTGAGCGCAACATAATCATGTGTGTTTGCGGCTAGATGACATCGGTTTTATTACTAGATCATGTTGATAGGTGCATCCTTCCTTTGGATCGTAGTATCTTTACCTATGTGGCCCATAGGAACAAATGATTGAACATATTAGGATCCTATGAGAGAGAGAGAGAGAGAGGTTTACATGTTATATTTCTTCCAAAGTTCCTCCGGATTGAGACGGCCCGCATGAATCTCTCTCTCTCTCTCTCTCCCCCCCCCTCTGGGAAAGTTGCTAACATACATTTTTGACAGGAATTCAAATAGAGAGGAGAGGGAAGAAAATTTCAAAGAGGTCCACCTGATGTTAGATTTCCTCCAAAATTTATATGGAGTTTCTTAGGGTTCCAATCCAAAGGGCAATATATGGTTTTTTTTTCTTATAGGGGTGGATCCCTACAAAGTTTCATGTTATGAACCTTTGTGTAAGAAAGTCAGTTATTGGCTTGTAGATTTCAAGAATAAATTACTAATAAGTTAATAGCTCTACAGAGCCAAAACCAACAACAACCATATGTCTGTATAGATAATATATTTCAATCAATCTAGGGCCACAGGAGGTGATAGATGATGTACTGTTGTGGCAAGTTTATAACACAATTTCATTGAGGGAAGAATGGTCTGCAATAAGATCATATGTTTCAGATTTTGTTTTTACATCAAACTTCCTAGTGTGTTGTGTGTGTTTCCTGGAATACTCTTCCATCATCTAAAAAAAATACACTGAAAAAGTGTAGGCAGATGTGTTATGACTGGAAGATTATCTTAGGCTCTTTGCTCATAGGAAATTATGAAATATGATTGGAGTTTGTGCCATATGAACTCAGATGGTGACTGCCGGAGATGGTGACTTCCGGGTGATTTGAGTCAAATAAACCTGTTTAACTTTTACCAGCTCTGTCCATTTTTAATTGTGAATCTTGATCTGCGCTTCTGGAAAATAAGATCTGGAAATGCTACCATCCTATGCATTATTGGTCATGCCATATAATAACAATAACTTTTCTGCTAGTGACAAAAGGCAGGACCATAGGGCCTATTCTTCTTTTTTGAAAAAAAAAATCAATACTGGATTTCTAAAGAAATAGTTTATGGATTCTTGTTGAGTGGGATGAAAGGAAAAATAAACAATGAAAATGCACTTTTTTGGTGGGACATGTAAAATATTTATTTGTAGTTTTTGTGCTATGGTGGATCATGTAATGAAGTACTCAAAGAAGATCTGGTAGTCACACAATCAGATCTGCAAGATTTTGCATACTTCTCCCAATGAAAAAGTGTTTGATATGGAAATAGGTCTTCTCATATTTGTCTGTTAGAAGCAAGATTCAGTTTTGGGATGGTGAGAACTTTGAGGTGGACCATTGGTGGTCCAAAGCTGGTATTAGTATGTGAGAGTTTTGAGCTTAGGTTGACAAATTATGTTACGGACTATTTATCAGATCTTGTTAAAGCTAGATATTTGTTGAAAAACAGTTTTGCTATCCAGTTTAGCAGTTATTTTGATGGAAACATGTCTCTACGCAGAAGTTTTTGTACTGGATCACGTGACAGCTTCTATAGAATGGACTTATGTGCCATCCCAACATCATTTCATTTGGAAGCTTAATGCTTAACAAGGCCTTTTCTGTCTGACCTTATGTTGCTACCAGCCGAAGGCCCAAAAGCTAATAACTTGTGTCTGTTTCTATGCGATAAAGAATATGACACATGTATTACTGAAATGTCAAAGATGACTTTAGAGGTACATTGGTTTAGAAAGAAAATCATTTCTGAAGGTACTCATTGTTTCTTTCTTTTTGGCCTCCAATCATGTTTCAGAGATGAGAAAACTATGTTCACACATGATAATTGTCGTGGATTTACCACAACTGATGGATATGATGCATGTCCATATTTTCATGCAATGACTGCATGAACAAGTACCAGTAGTTCCCTAGTGTGTAACTCCCAAAATTATAGACTGTATAGGCAAATGATTCCTATGTTGGGAAATGTTACTAGGCCTTATTACATGGGAACATCATTAACATGTGTTTGTTTCAGTACATTCTACTCAGCTTGTTTGCAAAACATACTTTCAGGTGATATGTGGATGCCTAGACTTCTTGTAAGTGGTTTATTGCTGACTTGATCTTTCCTTCCCAGATGACATGATGGGGTCGTCTGAGGATGAGCAGTGCTCAGGGGACACTGATGTGCCAGACATAGGGCAAGAACATAGCTCTCGCTTAGCTGACCACGAACTCAAGGAAATGCTTCTTAAGAAGTACAGTGGATGCCTCAGCCGTCTTCGTTCGGAGTTCCTGAAGAAGCGGAAGAAAGGGAAGCTACCGAAGGATGCACGGACAGTATTACTAGAGTGGTGGAACACTCACTACCGCTGGCCTTATCCTACGGTAGGCACCAAACAACCTGAACCTGGTGTGCTGTAAGCCTGTAACAATTGTCTGATATGTAATCTGATGTTGTGCTTCTGACAGGAGGAAGATAAGGTGAGGCTTGCAGCGATGACCGGTCTCGACCCAAAGCAGATCAACAATTGGTTCATCAACCAGAGGAAGAGGCATTGGAAACCATCGGAGGACATGCGGTTCGCGCTCATGGAGGGTGTTGCGGGTGGATCTTCTGGGACAACACTCTACTTCGATACAGGCACAATTGGACCCTGAATCACACACCACTTGGAATGACAATTGGCCAACTCAATCAGTAGTAAGACCTGGCATGTGAAGTGACGATCTGCCCGGTCAAAATTGACAATAAATCTGTTGGGCTGAGGTTGATCAGATTAGTCAGTTGCCCCATTATTTTACAAGTTCATGTGTATATGGTGCCATCGTATCAAAACAAACTGTATGTATGGGCGGATTGAGGAGACCTGCAAAAGCATTTTTAATTAGTAGTTTCACGTATTGGCTCATGGATCTGTAATACTCGCTACCCAATTTAATTGTTAGATAGGTTGAAGGGCTTATAAAGTTAAATTTACTTCTGCTCTTTCATTCATTATTCTGTTTCTGACCACATTTGGTATTTTTGTTTTCGTTATGGTCTTCCGATGTTTAGCAGTTATCAGAGTGGTTCATTAAAACAACGTTCGTTGTTTCAGAATCATGTGCTGTTGTACATATTGGATACACTTTTTAGTTGCAAATTTCAGGCAGAACTGAGCAGGCAGTTACAGGAAAACAATCGTTGTATCAGTTGTGTAGTAGGGGAAAACGCATAACAGGGTATGATAACCTGACGCTAAGTTTTATACTGCTGTAAAGACATCATCAATTTATGGCTTGGACATACGATCGAGGTGATCTAGTACATTTTGGCTAGAAAAATTAGAAGCGATTGATCCATATGACTGCCTTACTCTTTGAATGAATAAGATTACAAATGATTCGTATAAAACTATAAACATAAACAATAGAACCGAGCCATCAATTTTGTAGGATGAACTCATCACTGGGCACAGTGTTAGAAGTTTTAGGCTGGCCCAAATAATAATTATAAATAAATCTAAAGCCTACTCACACATGCATGGTTTGGTTGGTGACTTTAGTTCCACGTTGCTACTCTAGGACTGAAGTAGTAAGACCGACTTAAATAGTTGAGTTGTCTTCAACTAATTGTAGCTATTGTGGAGAGAAAAATAAAGGTACACATGTGCGTGCTTGCTCGCCTCATTGGGCCACGCGATGGATATGGGTGCGGGCGCGCAACATGTGCGTGAATAGTCCGGTGATTTGCATGAAAAAAATTAGGTTGGCTTATTTTAGTATAAGCAATTATTCTCGTATTAACGGTTACAGACAATTTCTCTCCTCCATCGATGGTCTGCTTCGTCTATTTTTGTGTTATCTCTAATGTCGACAACCGCACGTAAAAATGTCTATACTTTCTTCTTAGGCTTCTTCTATAACTAGCACTAGAGAGTTTGAGTTTGCCTCGGATCGTAATGCTAGTGTTAAATCGCACATCTATGATATATATTGTTGTTCTTTTTCTCAATATATATCGGAATTTATTATGCGTCACTAAACTGCTATTATTTCAAGGTTAATCCATCGAACCAAACACCATGTCGCAGAACACGAAGATCTCTAGCTTTTTCTTTTAGCTCACGAAGATCTCTAGCTTTTTTTTTTTTGAGCTCACGAAGATCTCTAGCTGACACTCTTGCATTGGTGCATGACTGCATGGTTAATTTCCAACGCAAACCACCCCAAGGCTATGTCATGACAAAAAATCTGTATATATTTTTTTTCACTTAGTTGGAACTACACAAGATGCTGCGTGGGTTTTTCGAAAACATATCTGCTGCGTGACTATACTATTTTAACCTTGAATACCTTCCGGAGGGAGTTAGATCTTGTTTTTGCATTCTCTATGATCCAATCAAGTTGCAGGATAACGTGAAAAGAAAAAGATATTAAGGCCTTGTTTAGTTTCCAAAAAATTTTGCTAAATTTGTCAGATTCTCCGTCACATTAAATCTTGTGGCATATATATGTAGCATTAAATATAGATAAAAAATTAACTAACTGTACAGTTTGCCTGTAATTTACGAGACGAATTTTTTGAGCCTAGTTAGTCTATAATTGGATAATATTTATCAAATACAAACGAAAGTGCTATAATACCCATTTTGCAAAAAAAAAAAACTAAACAAGGCCTAAGAGAAAATAACACAGAGAGAGAAAAGGTGCAGGGAATTTCTCCAATGGATCTATTTTCCTGTAGGACAAAAGGGTTTGGAAAAAGTCTACTTTTCCTCCTCCAACTTTCACGAAAGTCTGTTTTGTCTCTCTTAATTTCAAAACCGGGCAAACCATCTCCCTCAACTTTTCAAATTGTACATTTTATCTCCCTAGAGCGGTTTCAAAGGCGGTTTTACTACAGTGAATGATGGTTTTGCTACAGTGATGGTGGTTTTGTCTTTTTTTATTTATAATTATTTTGGCTGAATTTTTGAAAAATCATAATAAATCATAGAAAAATCATAAAATAGAAAATCAAATTTTGTTGGACTCCACATAAGTAGATCTACACGATAAACATATAATATGGTATACTTTGATACAAAGTTTTTTCTATAAAGGGTTTGTATTTTTCTTTTTTATTTATTTTGGCTAAATCTTTGAAAAATCATAGTAAATTACAGAAAAAGCATAAAATAGTAAACCAATTTTGTTAGGCTCCACATGAGCATATCTACACAGTAAATATATAATACGGTATGCTTTAATACAAATTTTTTGTTGTAGCTTCGGATCTATGCTTTTCTGTAATTAATTAAAATAATTCATAGTTGTAGCTTCTATAATTATTTTGTCAGACTAAAGCATATCCATATTATATGTTCATTGTGTATATATACTCATGTAGAGTCTAAGAAAATTAGATTTTCTATTTTACGATTTTTCTATGATTTACTATGATTTTTCAAATATTCAGCCAAATAAATAAAAAAAGACAAAGACAAAACCTTTATAGTAAAAACTTTGTACTAAAGCATATTATATTATATATTTAGTGTGTAGATCTACTTATGTGGAGGCCAACAAAATTGGATTTTCTATTATATAATTTTTCTGTGATTTATTATGATTTTTCAAATATTTAGCCGAAATAATTAAAAAAAAGAAAAAGGACAAATCCGCCGTCACTGTAGCAAAACCACCATTCACTATAGCAAAATCACCTTCGAAACTGCTTCATGGAGGTAAAAATGCACGATTTGAAAAGTTGAGGAAGATGGTTTGTCCGGTTTTAGAGTTGAGGGAAGAAAAGTGAACTTTCGTAAAAATTTGGAGAGGAAAAGTAGACTTTTTCCAAAGGGTTTAGTTATTCCTTACTTGGACAAAAGGGTTCATTAGCCCAATACACATACCAGGCAGGTTGGGCAATCAGAACTCCTGGGCTAGATGGCCCATGTGGCATGTCTTACGAATATTAATTTATGATGAAACTTTTTTTGCCAAGCCAAAAATAGCTTAAATTTACAATATAAGTCTATAGAAATACTCCCTTCGTCCCTGAATAAATAATGTTTCAAGTTAAACTTTTTAAACTTTGACAGAATTTCTAGAAAAAATGCAAAGATTTTGGTATCAAATTAGTAACATTAGATTTATCATAGAATATATTTTCATAAGGTGCTCATCTAAGAATTGATGTTGTTACTCTTCTTTTAAAGTTTGTCAAATTGATGTTGTTATTACTAAGAATTAATTTATTTGGAGACAAAGAGAGTATTATCAAATTCTTGTGTACATGATATTTTAAAGCATCAAATAATCAATTAATAATACATGTTGTACAGTCAAACATAAATAACATTTATCATATAAAACATGTGCACAAGGTAAACAAGCAATTGATGATGTACACCTTTCAGATTCGAGACGCTTTTGAGATCCTCTATTTGAATCCAACGGCAATGCACGTTTCTTCTTCTTCTTCTTTCTCTTCCTCGCTAACCATTGGTGCTATTCATGACTCGGGGATCCACATTAGCCATTAGGTACCTGAGAGTGCCATGTTAGGACTTGTTTAACTATAATCGTATCTACCTTAATCTATGTGTGTTAGAGTAAAATGAGATGAAAATCGGTAATTTTCCCACGTTCAAGTACCTACGTGATAGCTAGAGGAGGTGAATAGCCAATTACAATTTGTAAAAACAAAGACACTAGATAACAAGATTAGTACCAAAAGATAATTCTACCACTATCTAGTGTTTTGCAACCTAGCAGGTGAGCTTACAACCTACACATTTTTAATGTCAAAGAGGTAAATTAAACTATGTCACTAGAAATGCAATGCAAGTAATGAAAGAGCTATAAAAGCAATATCACACAAGGGATGACACAATAGTTTATCTCATGGTTCCCTGACTTGCTAGTCACCTACGTCAACGTTGAGGTGAGTTATTGGATCAACGTTTCTCTACCGAGATTCAACACCACAAGGTTGCCACCTACACTTGAGGGTATGGTCTCTAAGCTAACTCGATCACAAGGCACTAACTCCTCTTTTTCACTAGAGTGATTCTTTGCCTCTCCAATGGGGTGGGATCCAATAGCTCCTCTCAACTCCAACTATGGAGCACCTCATAATCTTCTTGAGTACTTCAATAGAGTCATGATGCTCCAAGGCATCTAGGTGGCGGCAACCATCAATAGTATATCAAGCAAATCACACAAAAAACATGATATCTAATGTCACTCAATGCAATCTCTAAAAGCAGTGCACTAGCATCTTGATATTCCACTCAAAAGATAAATTCCAAAACAAAGGTATGGGTGGAGAAGCTTGAGGAGTGCTCTACTATGTGTATGTGATTGTCCAAAAGTCCAAAAAAGGTTACATGCCCAGGCATGCCATGTATATAAAGCCCCACCAACTCAACTAGTCATTACACTCTCACTAGGCTAAAAATGGGAGCATTCCTCAATAGTAACATGCCAGCATGCTCAATTGTGCTGAAACTAGCTATTAAACTCCAGTGAGATCTTCGATATGCCAACAACAAAGCTTTTGGTGAATGTAATGCTTCGAAGTGCATGAAGAATAACCTTAGGGGATTACCCTCTAATGCACCTCTAATGTCACGTCGAAGAGCTCCAGTGAGCAAATTTAGAATTAGTGTTGCTTCCGCTTGCAATGTTCTAAAGCTCTGATGGACACCAAATAGTTAGGTATAGACGTTAAAAAACAAGCCAAGTGGGCCACTATTATAACCCTCCAGTGCAACACCATAGAGCTCTCGATGACCCTACAAACATTGCACTCATTGTGTTTTTCAATCATGCTAACTCTAAATGGTTTGCGACAAGACAACGTTCACCTCTAGCACTTACTTAGCATTTTTATGTATTTTAAAGGTTGGTCATGTGATTTTGAAAATACCACTTGAATCTCTATGCAATGCAACAATTGATCTCACAAGTGGCATTAGATAACCATAATCAAACTCTATTTGCCCCTCTTAATAGCATAATTATCTAACCTATCAATTCAGGCATTATGACTTCTCTAGTCACCTCAAGGACTATGAAACACAAACCTATGCATATACCTTTGCCTTCACTTTGTCTTTCACTCTTTTGCCCCACCTCTCCTACTTGACGTACTTGATTCTGTTGTCCACCTCTCCTACTATTTTTTGGTCTAGATTATCATTAAATCCTAGTCAGCGTAATTCATGGATGGGAGGTGGGCAACACCATAGCAGCATGGAGGAATGAAGGAGGTGGGTGATGTCATGGCTAGCATCTCCTCCTATGCTAGCTACGTGCCCAACTAAACCAAAGGTGATGAGGTGTAGTTCCTGCACTGGTGCAACCATCTGCTCCTATGTGGTGCTCATGTAACCAAAGGGCATGTGATCGACTGACACCAACTCTTGTGTTTTTCAATCTACAAAGCAGATGCCATAGGCATATGCCGCAAATAACAATAGGTTGTTCTAGTTTTGATTCACTCCACCACTACTAATCCCCCTCGCCCCTTTGCTTGTGAGACTAATCTAGGCTTGGAGGATTTGTGATTTGTTCAACAACCCTATGCTACTTTAACCATTTTGCCCTGTTCTATCTACTAAATCCCTTGAATCAACACACCTATGGAACAATCTCATAAATCTATTTTTAGATCTATGTGATTGACCTGATCTCACTTTGGCATATTTTCTTGTGACCTTCTCAAACACCCTTGGTATTTGGCTTGAAGTCAACTCTTTCATGCATCCTTTGAACTAGGTTTGAAGGTGGCGAATCAAGTACCCTCATCGAGGTGTTAGCAAATAGTTAGTCAATCTAGAAGGAAGATGTGTGCATAAGAGTTATCTTCTAAAATGTTGATAGTGCAACGTTCATAATCTTTGTTATGTACTTAGATATAAGTCATGTCTAGATACATAGTAATAGTAAAAAATATATATCTAAAGAAAGCCAAAATGACTTACAATTTGGAATAAGAGTACAACAATGTAATTTGGTGGTTTGCTATGTTTACTTATGCATGACCTACTGACTTAATCTCTACAGGACTGCTAGCGCCCGGACGTCCAGCGCCAACAACATGTCCAGACACCGAGCCCCCAACCCATGCCACACGGAGAAAAGAAAAAAGTGCTAGTAGCGCGTCCACATGCCAAGCCCCCACCCGCACCACAATGAGAAAAAAAAAAGAAAAGGAAACCCGTCCATCCGCAACCATCTCGCCCCTGCCCTACTTGCACCGCACGGAGGATTGCTCTTCGTCTACTCCCCACGCAAGGAGCTCATCCTCACCTCATCCCTCGCCTCACCAGCCCCTAGCACATCCGCTCGTCGTCGACTCGTCCCCACAGCCTACCCCATACACGTAACGCTGCAACAGAATGCGCATGATAGTGCAACAACACCAGACATACTGCTACAACAATAGGTTGAAGTAGCTGAAACACCATAAAACATAGTATTACAATAAACACCAAACAACTGCTACAACAACATGTAAACAACTACTACAACATATAGATTGAAGCATTGGATGGAGCAGCTAAAACACCATAAACCTATATTACAACAACAACGAACTACTCCTGCAACAATATGCAACAACTAATACAACAACTAGATTGAAGCATTGGATGAATAAGTCGAAACACCATAGACATAGTACTACAGATTGAAGTATTGGATGGTGCAACTGAAACACCATGGACAACAACACTGAACAGTTGCTGCAATAACATGAAACAAACTAGTACAACATGCAAATTGAAGCAACTGAAACAACATCTCAAAACACAGTACTGCAACAAATGACTGGAACCTAATGCAACATCTAGAGAGAACCATTGCAATAATGAGAAGACCCTGAACCTGAGAGCTCACCGAAACCATACCCTACTACAACATCACCTAAAAACATACTGCAACAACCAAAGAACACCATTACAATATGTGCGAGCGTTGAAACCCAAGAGATCGCTAAAACCTTAGTCACCACCATATCCCATAGATCCAGACCTAGAGGAGGAGTAGAAGAAGGAGTAGAAGCTAGAGGAGGTGGAGAAGGGGAGGAGAGCTCAGATCCAAATCCACAAGAGAAGGGAGGGAAAAGGGGGGATAGCTCTACCAGCGACACAGAAGTGCGGGCGTAGGCAGCAAGAGCAACGGCGGATGTTTTAGAGGAAGATGGAAAGGAGTGGATAAGAAAACATGAGGAAAGGAGAGGGCAACGAATAAAAATAAGTGAACACCAGCGTTCGGATGTCTTATACATATCGCTATGCTTCCCTACGTTCTATATGATAATATGCATTATCAATTATTGTGCTCAGGGGCGAAGGCATATATTGTGTACTGGGTGCAGATGCGCCACCTCGATTTTTGTTTTCACCTTTAATCAAGTTTTGGGTCCTATATGCACCCCCCAAAGCCCAATAAGCTGCACCACCCACAGTTGACAACCCAGCTAACGTGAAGGAAACCAGGAAATATTTTCTCGTAATTTCAATCATCGTCGCTTTGTTTTCCGTCGCCGCCGGCATTCACGAGTGAAAGAAAGTCCGCGTCATTTCATCTGCTTCCTTCATCTCTCTCCCAGCCTCCTAGCGACAAGGGATGAGAGCTCCTTTCTGAACTTCTGATCTGACGATAATACAGAGCACGGAGAGCACAGGTCCCCAACCCCAGTCCCCTTCACGGACGGAATCACAGCAACACGGCTGCTGGATGCACGCACGGCTTCATTCAGCAAGCGAGAACAATATTTTACGATGAGATTAGATGTCATTCCTTGTTTTTTCCCACATTGTTAGACTTGCAGTAGTGTACATATTTACGCTCCTTTTATATGTGTCAATGTCAGACTAATAGATGGAACGATTTTTCAAAAGGAAAGCACCAGAACCTAGCACTGCCAATAATCTCCAGAATTCTTGTTTGGATGATATTAATTGGGAGGAGGAGATCAAATATGATCCAGGATTACGGAAACAAATTGATGATTACCATCCTAATGAGAGAGAGAGAGTAAGAAGAAAGTACTTGGAGAATAGGCCATGCTAGCCTCGTACACTTGATTTTCCAGTGACATATTGGAGGAGTTCCGAGAAGATTCGTTCCAGAATGGTTTGATGAGTTTGATTGGCTTGAATACAGTGAGTCCAGAGATAGAGCATATTGTTTTTGTTGTTTCTTATTTAGAGATAAGAAGGATGCTGGTTATAATGCATTTATTAAAGATGGTTGGAACACTTTTCATAAGAAAGAAAGGCTGAGAATTCATGCAGGAGATGTTGGTGGTGCACACTATATCGCATTGAAGAAGTGTGATGATCTGTTACAAAGAAATCAGCATATTGATGTTGCTTTTCATAGCGTGAGTGAATCTAGTAAGAAGAATTATTTTACTAGGCTGAATGGGTCTATTGATGTTCGCAGAATATTATTGCTGCAAGGATTGCCTTTCCGAGGCTACGATGAGTCAAAGGAGTCCTTAAATAAAGGGAATTTTAGAGAATTTCATAATTTTGTAGCTAAGCAAAATCCAACCTTGAGAAAGGCAATAGGCACAAATGGATCAGATAATAGTCTTTTGATTGCTCCTGAAATACAAAGGGATATTGTGTATTGCTTTGCACAGGAAGTGCTACAATCTATTCTAGAAGAAATTGGGGATGACATTTTTTTCTTACTAGTTGATGAGTCAAGAGATGTTTCTTGGAAAGAGCAAATGGCAGTTGTCTTGAGGTATGTAGATAAATGTGGAATTGTCAAAGAGAGATTTGTTGGTCTTGTTCATGTGACTGAAACAACATCTGCCATCTCAAGTCTGCTACTATTGGCTAATCTTAAGTTAAGCTTAAAGCAAGTCCGAGGCCAAGGATATGATGGTGCTAGCAATATGAGAGGTGAGTTCAATGGCTTGGAGTCTTTGATATTGAGAGAAAATAGTTCAGCTTATTATGTGCATTGTTTTGCTCACCAACTATAGTTAGTACTTGTGGCTATTGTTAGAAAGCATAAAGGGGTTAGTGAATTTTTTAATAAGATTTCCATGTTACTGAATGTGGTGGGTGGATCATCCAAGAGAAGGGACATGATTAGAGATATTAATCTTGAAGAAATTAGCAAGGCACTAGGATGTGGGCAACTTGAAACGGGGACTGGGTTGAATCAAGAGCAAAGTCTTCAAAGACCTGGGGATACTCGTTGGAGTTCCCATTATAAGTCTCTCAAAAGTTTGGTTGGCATGTTTTCTACCATAGTCAAGGTGCTAGAAATTGTGGAAAAGGATAACAGGGAATGGAAACTTAGAGACCAAGCATCAAATCTTCTAGAGTACTTCCAGTCTTTTGACTTTGTCTTCTATTTGCATCTCATGTTGACTATATTGGGAATCACAAACATCTTGTCATTAGCATTGCAACGCAAGGATCAGGACATAGTAAATGCTATTAAATATGTGGGAGCAACTAAAGCCCAACTAGATGAGCTTAGAACAGAAAAATAGGAAAATTATTAGATGAGGTGCATGAATTTTGTGATAAGAATGATATTTCCAATTTGGAAATGGAAGATGAATATATTGATCCCAAGAAGCAGAGGCATAAATCTGGAATTACAAACAAACATTACTATCAAGTTGATTGTTTTAATGATGTTATTGATTGGCTACTTCAAGAGCTTGACAGCCGCTTCAATGAAACAAGCTCTCAGTTGCTTATTTGCTCAGCTTCTTTTAGTCCAAGAGACTCATTTAATGATTTTAATTTGGAGAATTTGATGAGCCTTGCAAAGCTTTATCCACATGACTTTGATGCTGGGGATTTGAGGGATCTTCGCCACCATCTTGGTGTCTACATATCTAATGTGAAAGATGATGATAGGTTTTCTAACCTTCAGACTGTTTCTGAGCTTTCTCAGAAAATGGTGGCGACTAGAAAGTATGAACGATATCCATTAGTTTATCGACTAATGAAGCTTGTATTAGTGTTGCCTGTTGCGACTGCTACAATTGAAAGGGTTTTCTCTGGGATGAAGATTGTGAAGACAAATTTACGCAATCGCATTGGTGATGAATATATGAGTAATTCCCTTATTTGCTATGTGGAGAAAGAATTGATGTTGAAAGTCACGAATAATGCCGTTGTTCGTTGTTTCATGAAAATGAAAGGACGTAGATTTCAAGATGAAGATTAAAGGTAATTAATTATATTTAATTTTATTTGTTCATTGTTTTGTTGAAACAAAATGAAATTTGATCCACAAGTAATTTGTTTTCTTTGTTTAGGGCCTCAAATTGTTGAGATGTTCAAGACTTGAAGTTAAACGGTGTATTTTGCCCCATCTAGACGTTTCTTATCATTGTAACGGTACTTATTCTTTTGTAAACCTCTTTACCACTTATTTGAGTTGCACCAGCCACTATTTCGCTCTAGCTTCGCCATTGATTGTGCTACCTATGAGTAATAGCAAAAGTGTGAAGAACAGATGACTCCCGTGAGTGAAAGGCGTGACAAGATATAATTTTTCATACATTTCATTGATGTAAGACAATTTTGAGTCAAGTATTAAGGCCTTGTTTAGTTTCCTCCAAAAACCTTTTTTTTTTTCAAAACTCTTCGTCACATCGAATCTTGCGGCACATGTATGAAAGCACTAAATATAGACGAAAATAAAAACTAATTGCACATTTTATTTATAAATCGCGAGATGAATCTGTTGAGTCTTGTTAGTCTATAATTAAACAATAATTGTCAAATAAAAACAAAAGTGCTACAATATTGAAAACAAAAAAATTTCAGAACTAAACAAGGCATAAGGGGAAAAAAGCAAAATGACCAACGGAGGAAAGCATTGGACTTATGGCTCTACGGCTGCGCTGCGCCTACGGAATTCACGGTGGAGTCCTGGGCTTCAGCTACCGAGCAAATGCGAAGAAGTCGTGCTCGTGCACCACTTGCGGAGGTTACCCGAACCGGCATCGCGGAAATCGGACTGACCACGGTGCCGCTACCAGTTTCAAAGGTTTGTCTCGCTCGTCCGTCCTGCTGCGGGCTGCGGCTTTACCGGACCGCCAATTTCCTTCCCTCTTTCGTCAAAAAAAAAAAAAATTTTTCCTTCCCTCCCCGCCGCAGCGCTACTGAACATTTCCTCTGCAACCCGCCGCAGCGCGCCACCGCCTGGGGCACGGGCACGGTGCCGCCGTGCTCGATCTCGCCACGTCACGGAATAGCAGCGTCCTCAGGCTCCCGAACTTCACCCGCCGCCGCTCCTCCCCGCGATATCGCGATCTGATCCCGCCCCAGCGCAGCAGCCAGATCCGCCCCCACCCAACCACCACTTTCGCGGCGGAGGGTGGAGGTGGAGGATGTCGGCGACGGTGGAGGAGCAGATGGTGGTGAAGGCGATCCGGGAGGAGTGCCCCTGGGAGTCGCTCCCCAAGCGCCTCCAGTCCACGCTCCAGACCAAGGACGAGTGGCACCGCAGGTACCCCACTTCTCTGCTCTTGCCCTCTATGGATTTGCTTTGCTACATTGCTGCTGCAACCAGGTACGCTTAGCTTTGAGCTCTGATAGTGCTAGTAGATGCCGATGCTGTGAAATGGCTGCTCTTAGCTGCTTTGAGGTCCTCAAGTTTGGTCGGGACAGTGGTCGGGACAGTTGTAGTCGTCGTCTAGCAGGTCATATAGGTGAATCACTGGCTCCTCTTGTTACTACATCTCTTGGTGTTACTTTTTCCTAATAAGGGCACTGTTGGAGTAGCAGAATTGAACTATGGGAGTGCTTTGATTGACCTTGAGTGAAATTGGATAATTCTGAGTCTTGGAAATGACTAGATATTTCCTTCTCGAAGAAGGAAACCACAGTTCGGTTAATTGTGAAACCTTTGTACATACTGTTTTGTCACAACATTGTTTGCTGTCCTGCGGCTACTAGTGATGTTTTACTGCTTGAAACTTTGGTGGCACAACATTTCTTAACAGGAAAAATTAGTTCTACAGCGTGAAGGAATCTCCACCTTGGGGAAATACCATTAAAAATTCATCATTACCTAAAATATCACCAAAAGAATCAATCCATTCTGGAAAATACCACTCCGTTTTCTTTTGCAGTTAACTGGACATCTTCCTCTCTATTGTGCAAGTGAATTGTCATTTCTACCCTCATCTTCCGCTCATCCTCCATGCAGCAGCAGAGCTATTGGCCGCACAGGCATGCTTGTGGTGCACTCGCACTGCCAGCCACGGTTACATTGCTTTCCTTGTCTGCTCTTAGCCTTTGCTGTCCCCCTTGCCAGGTGCTGCCACACATATAGGGATGGAAACAGTGAGCAAAGCCCCTCAGCCGCTTTCAAATTCATATTTTTATGTGGAAACAGAAACGGGAGTGGGAATGATGGTCAGGAAAACAGAAACAGGAAATTCTGTATATCGGAAACGAAACAATGTGGTTGGATAAACATCGATAACGGTCGGGAACAGATAAGTAAAATCAGGAACACTGACCCATGTGACCACTCCAAACATGCACCTCAACACAATGGATTAAAAAATTACATCAATACAATACATGTAAACAAGTTACTATCAGTCAGCAATAGCCCACCTTAATCCATCAGCCATTCAAGCTACGTTACACAGATACGTGAGGTTGGCCACGTATCCCGTATCGGATACGCTTCAGATACGCGACGGATACGTATCTGTGAAGTATCGGGGAAAAATAAATGCAAAAAAAAAAAAATCCGATATTTCCTCTGATACATATCCACAAGATTTGATGAATGATGATATGTATCCGCCTTCCGCCACGGACGCCTGGCTGCACGAGCGCCGCCGCCTGACACGCCTCTGCCCACTTGCACACGCGAGGGCTGACAGCACCTTCCGCCTGGAAGCACAGCGGCACTGAGTGCCGACGCCTGCTTGGATGCACAGCAGCACGAGTGCCGCCGCCCGACGCACGGCATCCTCCCAGTACGCTTGAGCACCGATGTGCAGCCCGCCCGATGCCTCCCTCCCGGCCGCCTGCCTGCCTCGCCGGCTGCGACGACCTCCAGCACTTCCTGGTGGTGATTCAGCAGAGACTTCCGGTGATCTTCCCTTCTTAATTTCTTTCTTCCCCTCCTGATCTAGTCACTCGTTGCTTTGTTTCTTCCTCAACGGCAACCCCTGTTCTGTTCTTGCTGTCTGAATTTCTGTCTTCCCCTGTGGAAAGGGGTGAGGACTGGGGAAGCAAAGGATACAGACTGAGACACTGCGCGGTGGTGAGCTGTCCTGATTTTTTTTACTGTTGTCGGTGGGGTGAGTGGTAGAAGCAGTTAAATAATTGTAGATGTGGCTTCAGAGAGCGTTTGATTGGCTTCTATTAATTTTAACATGTCTTATTATTATCTTTTAAAAAAGCATAAAACGTATCCGCGTATCAGGTTTTTTAGAAAAATGACGTATCCGCGTATCCGTATCCTTCCGATACCGATACACGTATCCGTATCCGTGCTGCATAGCATTCAAGTATTCAACACACGCATTCGGCATATCAGCATGACAATGTCATGTAGCAATTGGTGTTTTTTCAATGCTTATAATTAGCAAGGTCGACAACAGTAATATTCAGACACCTTAAGCAGTTCATATACCGTATACAAATAAGAATACTAAGCAGCACCAAATTTAAATGCACATTCTTGAAATGAAACTACACTTCCTTATCACTGCCTAGCTTAGTAAAAATACCCTTCTTCCGTTTTTGTTTAGTATCTGCCACCTGAAAGTGTCCAGATATATCATGGAGAACACTGTCAAATTTACAACAACAGACCAGGGAAACAGACAACGAACAAAGAAAAGTAAAAGTCTAAAGACTAACAGACAACAAACAAAGAAAAGTAAAAGTCTAAAGACTAATGTAACTGTAAAGAGCACAAATGAAATTATGGATGGACAACCTTTTCCAAGATGCAAAGAAAATCTCATTTGGCTTTTGCATCATCTCTTAACCACTAGTGAAAGAGGAGGTAAGGGCCTTTAGAGCCGCAAGTCTCCTTGCATGAATTTCAACTGGATCTGCGTGATTATGTCAGCATCCCCTTTTTTGACTTCTGCGGGTGGGAGATCTCCGTCAAGCAACATGCTTGTCTGTTTGGTGGGAGATCTCCAATACGCAGCTGGACTGGGCGTGGCAGGGCCGCAGGCCGGGGATTGGGGTGGCATGAGATGGTGATTTGGTGTGAGGGAGACAGAGAGGGGCAGCGCTGAGAGAGACTCAGAGGGAATGGCAGCTGGGGGCAGGGAGCAGTAGAGGATGGTTAGGGTTTGGCTGGGGACACATTGAAGGCTGTGTAGGTGGGCTGGGACGCTGGGTGCCTGGGCCTGCAGTGGGCTGCCTGGCTGGTGGAGCTAAAAAAAGGATTTCTGGCAGGAAACTTCCACTGAGAATACAGGAACTGACAAAACGGTCAGTAAAACAGCTCTCCGATTTCAATCCTGTATTGGACGGATTTTCTCAGATTTTATCCTGTTTCCTATTTTTTTTCCTGAGAATACGAGATACAGATGGCTTATGTGGCATACAGTGTCGGTCGGTATGGGATTTTTCCTTCCCGATTTAGGCTGCAGCAGTCACAGCTATTGCTACCACTGCGTTGTTGCTCTCCTAACGCCATCTCCCGCCCATCGATTTACCTAGTTTCCAATTTTCCATTAGCTTGTGCATTGACCGGATGGGGCCGTGAAGGTGCGGAGGGCTCCATTTGTGTGGTTAAGTAGGTCATGTGTGCATTGTTCACTATCAGCATAATATTTTGTTCTACAAATTTTGGTGGCAGGATTGTTGAGTATTGTATCCGAAAACGGTTGCAATGGAATACCTGCTTTGCCCGTAGAGTATGCAGAGAAGGGGAATACTATGAAGAAATGATGCGCTACCTTCGGAGGAACCTTGCAGTATGCTCCCCAGTTCTCCTTTCTGGATAATATATAGGCTGGACAATAGCTTGGTTTTACCTTGTTAGGGGTTATTCAATTGTCTGTTGATAACATCAAGCATTAATAGATCTGCACACATGATTTTTTATGTATTTTGTTTTGTATGCTGGATCTTCTCAGTTATCGTTTCTAGTAATTTTTTTATTGAGGTTTCTGTAGTTACCTCTGCAATGGGTTTACTTATGCACATAGCTTTTCTCATCTGTTTGAATTCTTTACCCAAAAGCTTTCAATATTCCAACATCATATACATTGGTTTGCAGTTATACCCATACCACCTTGCAGACTATATATGCCGAGTAATGAGGATCTCGCCTTTCAGATATTATTGTGACATCCTTTTTGAAGCTATGAAGAACGGTAATCCTTTTTTTAACTGAAAGTTTATTGTGAGTAGTGAGTTTATGTTTCTTTAGCATCTACATGGTGCCATGGTAGTATCCTGCTGTTAAAATTTAATTTAACCAGAGGTTTTGGCAACCCTACTCTAAACTGCTTGACCATGTTGGTAAAATACATGCTTCAATGATTCTTTTTTTTTATTTGTAGAACAGGGTGACATACTGTCATGTGATTGCAAGACTGAAGCACTGTTCCACTATTTTTTGATAAATGTTTATGTTTCTAACATGTTTGATTTTGTGGCAGAACAACCATATGATAGTATTCCGAACTTCACTGCTGCTGATGCACTAAGGCTTACTGGTGTTGGGAGAAACGAGTTTATTGATATTATGAACAAATGCAGATCAAAGGTAGTGCTGCCCATGGTCTTAGTTTTTTACTGTCACATACTCATGCAGTCTTGTGAACAGACATAAGTTTCAAATAAATCATGTGAGTATGTTGGTAATCCACCTGAAAAGTGCAAATAAATGACTGCATGGTTTACAGATCTGAGAAGAAAGGATAATAAAAGAAATTTTCACAAGAAAATGCATGTAGCCCTCAATCTTGTGGACCTTAAAAGGATAAGACAGAATCCTAAATCATAAAACCAAACAGTCACAGTTAAACTGTGAACTATTAGGGCCTATGTAGAATGCTAGACCATGGTTAGCTATTGCATTGGCAATCAATCTTGTTGATGTAGAAAGTAATGAATAGTAACTGGACTAGCATGTTAACATATTCTTGGTAAACATTTTGTGTGTGATTTTTTTTTATGTTCTATTAGATATTATCTTTCAGCAAGATAGATCATTTACAAATAACGTTGCTTTGTTGAATTCTTCAGAAACTAATGTGGAAGCTGAACAAATCGATTGCAAAAGAAATGCTGCCTACACAGCCTGTTGACATCCCAGTTGAGCCTTGGTGGGGGGTTTGTCTTGTTAACTTTACACTGGAAGAGTTCAAGGTCAGGTTTGCTATATTTCTCGTATTGTGATACATTAATGTACTTTCGATACATAATATGATGAGACCTGTTCTTAATGAGAAAAGATGGAAGCTTGGCTTTCTTTTTACCTATGTAAAGCTATTATTTTTATGAAGCCTTCAGTGAGCTTTCATGAAGTCTTTTGACTTTTGACAATAGTTTGTGTTATTGGTTTAATGTAGAAAGTTTCAGAAGAAGAGACAGCAACAATAGACAAAATATGTAAAGAGGAAGCCAATTCATATGTTCTTTTTGATCCAAAGGTTATAGACGGACTTTATAAAAGAGGGCTAGTGTACTTCGATGTGCCTGTTTACCCAGATGACCGTTTCAAAGGTATTAATGAGATATTTTGAGGGAACAATCAGTCCACCAGAATTAAGCTAACTGATTGGCATTGTGGCTCTATGTTTGGTGTTCATGCTTTCTCCTTATGTCATGCAAACAAGGATGATGCTCAGCCTTATAACCTAGTGTGGTTATGCAAGAAGACAGCATAAACGTTGGATACAAAAATAAAACATCAGAGCCTTCTATAGCTCTATATCTTGTTTGCAAAATCATATTTGGTACGGAGTAGATCAATATCTGAATAATAGGAGGTGCATTTTCAGGCAATGAACTAGCTTAACATGGCATATAGATGTGCTAAATGAATACTTCCTAACATGATATTTTATTTCCAATATACATGCATAAATATTTGATATTTATGTGATTATTTTATCCTCACTAATTAGCATATCAAAATCCCCTGATCTTGAGCCTCCTTAGGTACGAATAAGAATTTATAAACTGCCCGTCTAATTTGTTATTCTAGACTGCTATATATCATGCAGATTTTTTGTTTATGAATCTTATATTAAGTTCACTAATATAGAATTTGAAAGAATTCATCATTACTGTTTTTCAGTTTCTAGGCTTGAAAATTTTGTTTCCAATAAGGATCAATCATATGAAGACCCAATTGAAGAGTAAGTGCTTACGGTTTTCTGTGTAATGATCTTCTATCTGTTATTCACATCTCTTTCACATGTAACTTTCTGCAGTCACCATAGTAGTGACTTAATTTTTTTATTGCAGGCTATTGTATGCTGTATTTGTTGTATCAAGTGCTAATGCTACTGTTGCTGAACTGGCTGCAACTTTACAAGCTGACCTCTATCAACTCCAAGCAGCTGCATCGTTTGCTTGCCGATTGGGCTGGGCTACGAAAGTCATGGACACAGACTCTGTTCTTAATGATGAAGGTGCACCTGCGTTTCCTAGTAGTATTCTTAGCGATGATGAAGAAGGTTCGAATACAAGTATCAACTCAGAGAAGTCTGGTCAACAATTGATTAGCACGGATTCTGATGGACCCAGGAAAATTTCTGGAACTGCTCATGTGGGCTTCGTTGTTGATGCCAATGTTACGTCATACTTGATGATGGGCTCACTATCGCCAGGTTAGATATCATATTGGATTTTGCGCCCACATTCTATATGGTCAAAGATGCTTAGTTCTGCTATGGTACTCCCATTTCAGGAAAAAGAATGTCACAGTTGATTTTACTGCTCAAACTTTGACTACCAGTTTTGCAAGAAATATGCATATAAATGATTGTAAATGTACAATTGCTTATAGTACTTTTAATGGCCAATCCAACAATAATGTTTTTGTTTATGTAATACTTTGAAAGTTACTGTTAACCAAACTTTGTAATGTGAAGTTAACAGTGACATTTAGAGCAAAAAGGATTTTCTACAACACAGAAATCTAGCTAATGCAATTTCTTCTTTGAACAATAGTTGGCATTTGCAATATGGATTAACAATACTATGTAGAAAATGCTTTGATGGATACTGTAATGACTACCTTCACCAACATCCTGCAGGGTTAAAATCTCATGCTGTCACACTCTATGAGGCTGGAAAACTGGGTTCTTCTTGCATTGCAGAGCTATGTAGTGATCTGGCTAGCTTAGAGGGAAAGAAATTTGAGGGTGTGCTAGAGGAGTTTGCAAGTCATGCATTCAGTCTGCGATGCTTCTTGGAGTGTTTACAGTCTGGTGGAGTTTCCGCAAATGAAATTACTGATAATGCTGGTGAAGCAAAGACTCCAAGAAGCTCTGTTCATGATATTGACAATGCCGCTGACCATTTGGCCAAGGTAAACATTGAGGGTGTTGCTGACAATAATCATAATGAAGTTTCCGAGCATAACCAGTGTGTAGGTGATTTAGATAGTAGTGATGGGAATATACTATCACCAGCTTTGGCTATACCGGAACATGCAGAAAGCATGGCAAAAAATGACGAGGAGAATGATTCAACCGTGCAGCTAGATGTTTCAACTGAATCTCGAGTTTTGAAGAACAAAAGGAAGTACAAAGTTGATATTCTTCGATGTGAGAGCTTAGCCTCACTTGCCCCAGCTACATTGGAACGGCTATTCCTTCGGGACTATGACATTATTGTGTCAATGGTTCCTCTTCCTTCTTCGTCAGTTCTTCCAGGCCCTTCAGGCCCAATTCATTTTGGACCACCCTCTTATTCCTCCATGACACCTTGGATGAAACTAGTACTGTATACAGCAGGACATTGTGGACCGGTATCTGCTGTGTTCATGAAAGGGCTACGTTTTAGATTGCTGCCTGAACCATTAGCTGGTTGTGAGAAGGCACTGATATGGTCTTGGGATGGCTCTTCGGTGGGTGGCTTAGGGGGGAAATTTGAAGGGAATTTAGTGAAGGGCAACTTATTGTTACACTGCTTGAATTCGATGCTTAAACAATCTGCTGTGCTGGTGCAACCACTTAGCATACATGATCTTAACACGTCAGGAAACCTTGTTACTGTGGATATCCCTTTACCCCTAAAAAATGATGATCAGTCAATTGAATCTGTGGTAGCTCAAACTAATTTGCCAAAGGAACAGATCTTAGATTTGACTTCTGTATTGAAAGACCTATCTAGTAAATTTGAGCTGAGCACACTTGGCTACCTCCGTCTACTGAGACTTCACAGGATTGATGAACCAGATAAATTTGACCCAGAAAATGTAAGCTACCAGTGGGTGCCTTTGAGCTTGGAGTTCGGGATTCCCTTATTCAGTCCAAAGTTGTGCGAGAAGATTTGTGAAAGGGTGGTTGCATCCTATATGCTTCAGAAAGATTATCTCAATGAGCATTCTGATGTGATGCAAAATGTGAGAAGGCAGCTGAGAGAACTTTGCAGTGAATATCAAGCAACTGGTCCAATAGCTAAGTTATTTAACAAGCGTGGAAGCTCAAGGGACTCGCCACGTGCCTTGATCAATAGTATTAGTGGCAGATGGAATCTCTCTAATGACCCTTCAACACCAACTAGTGGAGAAGCCCCAAGTGAACACGAGAGGCTAAAATTTGCTGGAAGGCAGCGATGCCGAACGGAAGTTGTGAGCTTTGATGGGAGCACTGTCAGGTATTGCTGAATAAATTACATTATCCATGTTTTAATATTTCATGCAATAAATTCTGATTTGATTATGCACTTGGTCCTGAAGGTCATATGCACTTAGTCCTGAGCACAATGAGGCTACCTTCAGACCTAACTCTGAAGAACAATCGTCCATACATGATGTAAAACCAGATCCAGAGGAAACCGAGAGCAAGGATGTAGTCTTACCAGGAGTAAATCTTATATTTGATGGAGCCGAATTACACCCCTTTGATATTGCTGCATGCCTTCAAGCACGCCAGCCTCTTTGGCTTATATCTGAGGCATCAACTGCTTCATCGGCATTACTATGAGGGGCTTATGATCCAGTTTCTCCAAGTTGGCCAACAAAAATTCATTAGTTGTGGTTATTCAAAAGTATTGCCAGTCTGATTCTTAGGAAGACACAATAGCGGGCTGATGCTTTGTTCACTATGGCCGAGTTCTTTCATATGAATTGATCAAATGCTCCTGGTCAACTGGGATGCACTTTCTGAAGGTTGTCTACTGTGTTATATGTAAGTACACTTCTTCAAACTGATGCTTTAGTTGTCAGACCCTATACCGAATTTAGCACAGCAGCTTGCTGGGAGAAACCGAATCCCTGAATGTTGCTTTTGGGTCTCCCATTATTGGGACAGCCCAAGTTACCCTTGAAAGTGTTTCATGTTCTGCCAATAGTGACAATGTTTACACGGCACTGAGATAACAGCTCCAGATTATGAATTGAGAACTAAACTGACTATTCATGGACCAAATAGATTTCGTGTACTCTGCTCTATAGGTCTCATTATGTGAAATCGCATTTTGAGATTGCTACAAATTGTTCTCTAAGAACTGAGGACCAGGTTTCCAAAGATCATACATACTTTGAGCATGCTTCAGAGGTCGGATAAAAATCTCGTTTTTCTAAAAAAATAAATACAATTTGCATTAGCTTTTAGGTTTGTTCTATCTTGCAATTTAGGCTTGGGTGTTTGGGTGTTGATGTAATGTTCTTTATTTGCAGGTTTCTTGGCCATTATAGTACTCTGCTTTTCACTTCTGTGTGAAATTTCTTAGTGTGTGCTCCTACTTCAAGATTGTTTGCCTACTTGAGGGTCGTTCAGTTACGAGGCTACGAAAAGGCCGTAGATTTACGGTGACTAGTATACTTGATGTGTATGTGGTGTTCAATGAGCTCAGTTTTGTGAATTTCACGTGGAAGAAGGCTATAATGGAATTGTATGCTGGTCGCTACCGTATTACCGATTCAGATTCATTAGACGCTATAATGGAGGCAGCTGGCCGAATAAAGCTAACTATAGAAGAAAAGCTGATTCAGCCTGTTCGTTTGAGCTTATCATCTGAATCTGTCAGCCATTCAGCAGTGTTTTTCTCTCACAACATTCAGCGGTGTTTTTCTCTCACAACAAATCAGCCAATAGTACTTTCTGCCATGGCTTTTTGTCGGTATGGTGTTAATGGCCGTTGGCACGAAATCTCTGATAATGTTGCAAGTGGAAATTTTCTTGGTGCTAGAGTTAGTACAATCATGCTGGTTCTTTACTGTATATCATCGTTCATTTATATGTAAATTTAAATTGCACGTCAGTATTGCTTTGAGCCTCCACCAAAGTTTCGCCTAGCTTCGTCCCGCTCAGGCATAGTTCACCAACTCTTCAGTCCAGTGTTGTGCAATTAGAACTCTTCAGAGAAGATCAGGGTTGGCTAGTAGTGTGGCCTGCGAAGGCCTCTCGCTTGCTCGCTTAGGTTTTAGAACCCATCAACTCATACATATGTCAGACTCCTTGGTCTGTGTTTTGAGATGAGGAGCTCGCAAGTCGTTGCAGCGCAGCGCCCTGTGGGACACGTGTTGCAGTGTGCGGAGAGTGGCCATGCTGATAACAGCTGCTGAAGGCACTTAGGTCCCTTGGGCTTACGCTGCCAACGACAACATTTCATGTCTTGAGTCGATTGGTGGACCAACACAAGCCGTTCCGCATATGATTGGGGTGCATCATCAGCGGGCCCTATCTGCTTCCTTCATGGCAATTTTAAACATTTTTTGACTCTCTTTTCAAAATCCTTTTCATCTTAGCCTTGCGGTACTTGTTTGCTTATTTAACTTTGGATGGAGTTTATCGCCTGATTTGGGCTGCACTCTCAAACAACCTAACTCAGTAATGGTGTCTTGTGGCACGATATGATCTAAGCTGGATGAGGCTCACTCTAAGGCATCCCTTTCAAGGGAACTTGGGTCCGGTCCATTGCCGAGGAGCGAGAACACCCGCGATTGACGATTTTTGTTGTTGTGTTCCTCGTGTTGTTGGTATGCCCTTGATGTCTCCATCTTTGTGGAACCGGCATGTTCTGATCCATATGTTTTGATTGTGCAATGTGTTCGACTTGCCTAAAACGGACATGCAATCTTACATTCCCAACGCAATGTTGTGACTAAGATCGGTCAGCAACGAGAAGGAACTATTATTGCATTAGCATTTCTTTTATTGGTATTCGTACAGTCAGCTGGCTAGCATGGTATAATATGCAACAAAGATTTCACATATGGTATCATGTAATGCAACAAAGAGAGTGAACGATGAACGGAATTTACCTTTTCCCCGTGGTCATAAGATAGGCTATGTTGCATATTGACTACTGTTTCAAGAGATCCATCATAGAGATTGCACTTGAAAAGGTCCTGGGCATCCATGGAGAGGAATTTCGTGTCTTGTTTGTTGACGGTTCTTAAGTATCAATTTTAATTATCAAATAAACAAGAGAAAGGACCAATATACAAACAACACCTAGAATTAGGGTTTGATCTGACAGAATTCCACGAGTTTTGTTGTTTATCTGTTTCTACAGGGGGTTATCAGGAAATAAGGAAGAAAGGCCCACATGTCGGGATTACACAGAGATATCAACGCACCGCGCAATTTTCTACCAACTAGAAGACTCCAGAAGCCACGGGAAGGAAGCAGAGGCCAAACGGGGCCAGGCACTGGGCGCCCGCCCAGTTGACCTGGGCGCCCGCCCCCCTCTGGACTTGGTTCGGGACTCTTTTCGCACACGACGCTCCACCGACCTAAAGGATCAAGGATAACCGTCCAATCAATGTCGGTTTGATCCAATGGCTCACGTTCACTTGAAGGGACTATAAAACCAGACCCCTGGCCCCTGGACGAGAGAAGTTTATCATAGAGTTGAGGGGAGCCTTCAAAGGGAAACCTCTTCTCTAAATAAAATTTCTTTTTAGGCTTAGCAACCAATGTGAGTAGAAATAGATCTTCTAGTTTCTACTAGATTGAGAGAGATAGAGTAGAGGTGTAGATTGGAGGAAGCCCGGCCTGTCCGTGTCTACTCCAAGTTTGTACCTGCGGGATCAAGTTCTCCTAACCCGAAGCTTGCTCCTAGGATTCTTCAGTATTTTGACTTCTAAATTCTAGTAAGTTCTTTTTTATTGTTCTTTTGGTTTATGAGTTTACTTTAATCTCTTCGCGTAGAGTTTAGAGTAATCATTGCTAGTGTAAACGTGGTGTTTAGGCTAGGGTACTCATAGATATTCCCTGACTAGCTGGACCGTGGTAGTAGCGAGGAACGTGACATTTCCAAGGACCATATCTCGTTAGCAGGAAGGATAGGGTTTATAGGTGCGGGTTGAACATCCTCTGTGGTATCTAGATTCCGTTAGCCTCCCCAATAGAACAGTAGATCATCATTACCAAGGTTAGAAAGAGACTACGGTTGCAGTCTTCTCTGTTTATCACTCACATCGAGAAACATTCTTTGTTGCCTAAAGGGTTAGTAGTAATAGACCGGGTTAGTCAGATGCACTCTTTCTCCTGGTGGTAAAAAAATAAATACGAAAAATAAAGGGTTAGTAGTCTTATTACTAGCTTGTATCTATACTTTTATCTTTTCTTATCTTTTATATTCTTTATTTTCTTTACTCTTACCTTATGGAAAACCAAAATTCTAAATCGATCCATGAATTTGCAACACCTTCGGAAACTGACCTTTTACCATGGGAGTCATCACAGCCTATCCAAGCATCCCAATATAGGTTAAGTTCTAGGTTGATTGCCATGATTCAAAACCTATCTTTTTCAGGAAAGGAAGTCGAAAACCCTTACCTTCATATTAGAGATTTTGAGCAAACATGTGACTGTCTTCGCATTGAAGGCATTTCTGATAAAACTTTACGTTGGAAGCTTTTTCCTTTTTCTTTAAGGGGAGAAGCTAGACAATGGTACAGTCAGAAGGTAAGTCAACAACGAGGTGAATGGGGAGTTTTACGAGCCAACTTTTGTCTAGATTTTTATTCCATCGACCGTATCGGCGACCTTAGACTTGAAGTCCTATCTTTTAAACAAAAAGATAATGAAACTTTGGGAAAATCCTGGAAACGTTTTTCTGATCTTTTAGAATCTGGTCCAAACCATAATCTTGAAGACCCTATTCTTTTATTTCACTTTTTTCGAGGTCTTTAGAAAAATCATAAACAAATGCTACACACAATGTCTAGAGGTTCTTTCTTTCACATCCCTACTGATGAAGCTAGAGTGATCCTAGATAGAATCCTAGAAGCTGAGATGGATAATACCCTTCATGATGAAACCTACGAAGCTGAAGTGGACACTCTGCCAAATTCTTCATCTACTTTAGCTATCCTAAGTTCTAAGCCACAAAAGAAAGAAATTCCACCACCGGACTTCATGCTGGATATAGAATCTGATCTTTTTGCCGATTTTGGAAACATTTCAAACTACCATTCTATTAACAGACCCCAAAACGGCCATTTTAGCATTTGTTTGCCAACTGAATATCAATTAAGAGAGCTTATCTCAGTTATGAGTAGCGAGTGGTTGGAGGAATCAGAGCTTTCCTCTGATGTGATCCGTTTGGGCACACCCTCTATAACTATACGCTGTGCTTATAATTCTGATCGATTTGATGCTCTCTATAATCCTGTTGTGGGGATCAACATCATGTCTGAATCGTTTGCACTTAAACTATTTAAAAATCTTGTCTTAACCCCCACAACAATGGTCATAAAGGAATCTTCGGGACGATTAGTCCCCAGTCTTGGAATTATTAATGTCCTACCCATTACGGTAGAAGGCTCCATGGTTCATTTGAACTTCTATATCTTTGATACATGAGACTTCGACCTGTTGATAGGACAACCTTTTAGACGACTCCTTTATGGTCATACTGGAAAGCTACATATTTCTTTTGGAAAAACTTTTAAATTACCCATAACAATTTCACACTCCTTAAATAATAAAGCCGAGTCATATGTTTTGCCTGATCCTATGGAGGAGGTAAAGGATGCATCTCTAGAGCTTTTAGATGAACCAGACTTAGAAGACGAAACTCCTTTCTTCATAGAAGAAGAAGCTGAACCTTCTGAACCTGAACCTTTAGATGAGTTTGCAGAAACACCTAAACCTCCCATAGAGCTTAAAACTTTACCACCCGGTCTTATCTATGCTTTCCTAAACAATAATCTAGAGTTTCCTGTGATCATTAGTGATAAACTCACTCAGGAGCAAACTCTACAATTAATGACCATTCTTGAGAAACATCACTCAGTTTTCGGCTACTCACTCCAAGATCTGACAGGAATCAGTCCTATGATTTGCACTCATCGTATTCCAACAGATCCTTCTGTTTCACCTTCTCGAGAGCCCCAACGTAGACTTAACAACACTATGATAGAGGTGGTTAAAAAGGAAGTTATAAAGTTGCTGCATGCAGGGGTTATATATCCTGTGCCGCACAGTGAGTGGGTGAGCCCAGTTCAAGTTGTGCCTAAAAAGGGAGGCATGACTGTCATTATGAATGAAAAGAACGAGCTAATTCCACAACGCACCGTCATAGGATGGCGGATGTGCATAGACTATAGAAAACTAAACAAAGCCACGAGAAAGGATCACTTTCCTTTACCTTTCATAGATGAGATGCTAGAGCGATTAGCGAACCATTCGTTCTTTTGTTTCTTAGATGGATATTCAGGGTATCACCAGATCCCGATCCATCCTGATGATCAAAGCAAAACCACTTTTACATGCCCATATGGAACTTATGCTTACCGTAGAATGTCTTTTGGGTTATGTAATGCACCAGCTTCTTTTCAAAGATGCATGATGTCTATATTTTCTGATATGATTAAAGAGATTATGGAAGTTTTCATGGATGATTTCTTTGTTTATGGAAAAACTTTTGATAGTTGTCTTGAAAACTTAGACAAGGTTTTGCAAAGATGTGAAGAAAAGCACTTAGTTCTTAATTGGGAAAAATGTCATTTTATGGTTAGGGAAGGAATAGTGCTGGGGCACCTAGTGTCTGAAAGAGGTATTGAGGTAGACAAAGCTAAAATTGAAGTAATTGAACAACTACCTCCACCTGTGAACATAAAAGGAATTCAAAGCTTTCTTGGCCATGCTGGTTTTTATCGTAGATTCATAAAAGATTTTTCATTCATTGCTAGACCACTTACTCTTTTGCTAGCCAAGGATGCTCCTTTTGAATTTGATGATGCATGTCTAACATCTTTCAATTTATTAAAGAAAGCACTCATCTCTGCACCAATCATTCAACCCCTGATTGGTCATTACCTTTTGAAATTATGTGTGATGCTAGTGATTATGCTGTGGGGGTAGTTTTGGGACAAACTAAAGATAAGAAGCATCATGCAATTGCTTATGCTAGTAAAACTTTGACAGGAGCTCAACTTAACTATGCAACCACTGAAAAAGAGCTTCTAGCCGTTGTCTTTGCCATTGACAAATTTAGATCTTATTTAGTTGGAGCTAAAATAATTGTTTACACTGATCATACTGCACTAAAATATTTGCTCACTAAAAAAGATGCTAAACCTCGCCTGATTAGATGGATCTTATTACTCCAAGAATTTGACTTAGAAATAAAAGATAAAAAGGGAGTAGAAAATTCTGTTGCTGATCACTTGTCTAGAATGTATTTTAAGAATCCACAGGAAACCCCCATCAATGATTCACTCCGGGACGACATGCTCTATGGGATTAACAGGTCTGACCCCCTGGTATGCAGATATTGTTAATTTTATGGTTTCAGGGTATGTACCACCAGGAGCAAACAAGAAGAAGCTTATTCAAGAAAGTCATTCACATATATGGGATGAGCCATACCTCTTCCGAGTATGCTCTGATGGCTTACTCAGGAGATGTGTGACCACTGAGGAAGGATGGAAGATCATCGACAAATGTCATTCATCACCATATGGAGGTCATTATGGAGCATTCCGTACACATTCAAAGATATGGCAGTGTGGATTCTACTGGCCTACAATGTATGAAGACACGAAGCAATATATCAGGAGGTGTGGGCCATGTCAAAGGCACGGAAACATAAATACAAGGGATGCAATGCCACTCACCAACAACCTTCAGATTGAGCTCTTTGATGTCTGGGGAATAGACTACATGGGTCCATTTCCTCCATCAAAGAAGTGTGAGTACATCTTGGTGGCAGTTGATTATGTCTCCAAGTGGGTAGAGGCATTACCTTGCAAGCATGCCGACAACATAAGTTCAAAGAGGATGTTTGAAGAAATTATATTTCTAAGACTAGTATATTACCCGTGCTAACGCTACGGTGACATTTAGAAAAAATTACAAAACTAAAAAAAATCATAAAACTAAAAACAAACCTACCCCACTAACAAGAAAGTCTATATGAAAATTACGGTACTTTTTTTGGGAATATATATTTGGTTTTAACAAATGCTATGTAGAAAAATTGAGAAACACAGCTGATCTACAAATGCCCATCATTTGTCTTGTAACTTTGGTAACAAGTCTATAAAAAATGAGATACTTGATTGTAGTTAGTGTAGGTGTATACCTGCCTTATTGGACAAACAAGCAAGAAAAACAAAATTATAGAGATCGATTAAAGGAATAATAAAACAAAAAATGTCTAACAAAATCAGGCACCTATGTTCAAAGTCTATCACGCAATGCCAAGAAGACAAGCAAGGAAGGGTATGTAGAAAATTTTCAAATATTTTGTGAGATCCATGTGTTTAATTTCATAGTATTGTGTTCTTATCGTGCGATCCATGTGTTTTATGTATTAAAGTTTAGTTATTCCGTTGCAACGCATGGGCACGAACCTAGTATAATAATAAACTAATAACTACGATGATCGATATTAAAAAAAATACTACGATGATCGATGCCATCGAGATCATGCACCCTACGCAGTGCGTCCGCGTGTGTCTAGATGTACAAGAGCGAGGCGACGGCAAGAAACGTGGCAGCGACTCCAGTCTTCCAAGCGCCGCCGCGGGCACCGGCAGACGAATCGTCGTAATCGAGCACGTCAAGCACGCTATCATCATCATCATAGTTCGTGGTGCCTCTCGAGCCGCCGCCTCTTGATCCACCGCCGGAACGGGAACCGCCGCCCTTTGACCCGCTGCCGGAACGAGAGCCACCGCCTCTTGATCCACCGCCGGAACGGGAACCGCCGCCCTTTGACCCGCTGCCGCCGGAACGAGAACCGCCACCGCCGCTTGATGATCCACTGTCGGAACGAGAACCAGAACCGCCACTTGATCCGCTGCTGCTGGAACGAGAACCCCCTCCGCCGGAGCCGCCGCTGCCGGAGGACAAGCGCATGACCCCCTCACTGACGTGCTCGTGGACTTGCTTGTCGTCGACCTCGTGCTCGAGCGGCACGGCTCCGCTGCTGGCCGGTGCTTGTCCTTGGTTGAGGCTGAGGACGGAGAGTAGGGCGGAGAGTAGAGATGTAAGGTCGTCATCATACTTCTAATCTGGGCCGTCTAATCTGTATGACATATGCTGTGAGTCGTTGATCTTGTAGGTGGGATTTGCTTGGAGAAGATTTCAATTATAGTAGAGATTTGGAGTCCCCAGAGTAGTGATAAGTGATGGAGGAGCACACTTCATCGACAAACGCTTCAAGCAATATCTATCAAAACATGGAATCTGTCACAACGTCGCTACCCCCTATCATCCTCAGACAAGTGGCCAAGCAGAGACTTCCAACAAACAAATCAAGAATATTCTTCAGAAGACAATGAATGAAATGGGAACGGCATGGAAAGACAAGTTACCCGATGCACTCTGGACATACTGGATAGCATACAAGACCCCAATTGGAATGTCTCCATACCAATTGGTGTACGGAAAGACTTGCCACCTACCTGTTGAACTAGAGTTCAAAGCACAGTGGGCCATAAAGAGATGGAATATGGACCTAGATGTCGCTGGAGATCATAGAAGAATGCAACTATCAGAATTGGAAGAATGGTGAGAGAAAGCATATCACAATTTGAAGATCTACAAAGAAAGAGTCAAAAGGTGGCATGACAAGAGGATCAAGAAGAAGGAGTTCGCACCCGGAGATAAGGTATTACTTTTTAATTCTAGGGTGAAGCTTTTCGGGCATGGAAAACTCTGGAGCAAATGGGAAGGACCAATCAAGGTAATCAATTCATCATCCCACGGAGCTATCACACTTCAAAATGACGGAGGTACGTTATTCAAGGTAAATGGTCAACGTCTTAAATTATTTTTAGAGCCCAATAAAGAATTAGAAGAAATAGACGTAGTCCATTTTTACCTTCCCATGGAGAATTAGATCCCGACCTTTTTAATTTAACGTTTTTGGGTCATACATATATTTTCCTAAATAGTTTTGTATCTAGAAACACGCTCGAGAAAGCGGGCCCACAGAGAGGCCAGAGAGAGGGCGGGCGCCCAGGTCAAGTGGGCGGGTGCCCAGCTCCTGTTCCCCCTCGGTCCCGATTTTCTCTGTTATGGAAAATACACTTATGGTAATCCGAATAATCCCTCAGATGGAAAGTTTCGTACGCCCATCGATGGGAGCAACCAGAACAACCCCTAGAGGCACTTTTTGACCCCTATATAACAAACCCCTGACATCAGTCTTCAAACACCAATCCACCAAGCCTTCTCTTCTTCTTCAATTAGAGCTTGTTTAGCCCCTCGCTGCTCCAATGGACGAGAAGTTCCACGATGATTGGGAAGTCGTCCCCTTCAACCTCAACATGGAGCCGAAGGAAGACCCCGACGACCGTGCTCTCGTTCCGGCCAACACAGAGCGACAGCTAGAAGCCATGCCATTACACCAACATAGCTCTGCCCAATCCTACCATGCTCAACCAGTTCTCACTGCACCGCCACAACCCCTACTCCTCAAGGGATCATCATCCAAGACGAAGACCACCATCAAGGTGCCAACCGGCACGAGGATCCTTCCACCTAGACCCAATGAGAGGGTCGTTGGAGTCAAGACCAACCGGAGCGGCGAGATCAGCAGCATTCGCTACACTACGGAGGAGAGACCTTACTTCGAAGGGATTAGAGCAGCCAAAGTCCATTTCATCCCCCCAAAGGCAGCCCCGAAGCACGCTCTTAATACTTTTGAGACACCTCCTAAGCGTCGCAAGACTATAGTCGATATTGATGAGGACGTTCGCAGGCTAGACAGAGTTATCATAGACCTCCAGTCCTCGATTAATTCCCTCACTAGGCAGATCTCTAACCACAACACCATTATACTAGGCCTTAGACATGATCTTGCTAGTGCCAATAAGAAGATTAAGGAGTTAGAGCGCCGCTAAGTTATCTAGATTAGATCTTGAGGCAATGCATCTCAGTTACTTATCTTTAAATTCGGTTTAGGTTTACTATTATCATCAGTTTGTTACTATTACTGTCAGTTTGCTACTAGTCTTTTGTAATAAATGCCTCAAGATTAATAAAGAATATTATTATTATTATGTCTTGTGTGTCTCCACTTTATTCTTGTGCAAGAAAGCAGAAAAACAAGTATGGGGGAGATCCCTCGACATACCAAACATACTTCGACTACACCACTCCACGATTTAGGTACACACTCTGCACACTTACTTTACACATACATATATCTTAGATTATGCATAATACTGTTTCCGACATGATAAATTAAAAAGATTAAAATATTTCTAATCATGATTAATCTCACTCTGTAATATTTCCTGAAACTTGCAATTATTGAAAAATCATTTTAAAAACCCTGTGTTACTTCAGTCATTATGGAATATGAGATGGTAGAGTATGAGTTTCTTATTCTTGATATCATTGTTGCTTGGAGAATTTATTCAAAAATTCTAGCTACCATCCTCAGTGTTTTATATGCCTACTAAAACTAAAAATATTAATTATGATTGTAAAGGCTATCTACTCTGTATTGAGTTTGTTCAAAATGAGTTAGACCCTTGTTGAGAGATTTATCATGCTCCTAAGATCAAGACATTTATTCAGAAAGATTCACTCTTCCGAAGTATTATTGCATTAGAGGCATGGGCTATGCAAAAATAAAGATATTTCGAGGAAATAAAAAGGAGCAAGTGCTCGATAACCTCGCAGAAAAAATGGACAAGTGTCCGGCAGTAGAATTAGGGGTACCTCGGTATCCACTTAAAAAAAAGAAGAGAAAAAAAGAAAGAAAATGATAGCCCATGGTCCCTCTAATAAGCAATATGCCAGCAAGAGTTGACAAAGATTTTAATTTTCAAAGTCCTTGATCTAAGAGTATGACATTCCTCTCCTCGGATCCCGCTTTGATCAGGCAATAGATGCGAAGTAAGTATGCTTAAGAATTTTTGCAAATTAAAACAGCCTCAGTGAGATATATAAAAGATAAAGAGTGATTTCAGAGAACCTATATGAGGATAAAAGGTATGCTAACTTTCTTTCAAAAATATACAAAAATTCCAAGTGACAGGATTAAGAATAAAGGATCTTTACTCTTAACCATATACTTCCCTGACTATGGTACACAGTGGATTTTAATACCCAGCAAATATGAAGAGAATATTTTAAAATGTTTTACCCCAGATATTGTTCTTAACCATCCTTTTCTCGAGGACGAGTAAAAGCCTAAGTATGGGGGTATTTGTTGACGGTTCTTAAGTATCAATTTTAATTATCAAATAAACAAGAGAAAGGACCAATATACAAACAACACCTAGAATTAGGGTTTGATCTGACAGAATTCCACGAGTTTTGTTGTTTATCTGTTTCTACAGGGGGTTATTAGGAAATAAGGAAGAAAGGCCCCACATGTCGGGATTACATAGAGATATCAACGCACCGCGCAATTTTCTACCATCTAGAAGACTCCAGAAGCCACGGGAAGGAAGCAGAGGCCGAACGGGGCCAGGCACTGGGCGCCCGCCCAGTTGACCTGGGCGCCCGCCCCCCTCTAGACTTGGTTCGGGACTCTTTTCGCACATGATGCTCCACCGACCTAAAGGATCAAGGATAACCGTCCAATCAATGTCGGTTTGATCCAATGGCTCACGTTTACTTGAAGAGACTATAAAACCAGGCCCCCTGGCCCCTGGAGGAGACAAGTTTATCATAGAGTTGAGGGGAGCCCTCGAAGGAAAACCTCTTCTCTAAATAAAATTTCTTTTTAGGCTTAGCAACCAATGTGAGTAGAAATATATCTTCTAGTTTCTACTAGATTGAGAGAGATAGAGTGGAGGTGTAGATTGGAGGAAGCCCGGCCT
Source organism: Sorghum bicolor (assembly GCF_000003195.3). Classification (NCBI taxonomy): domain Eukaryota; kingdom Viridiplantae; phylum Streptophyta; class Magnoliopsida; order Poales; family Poaceae; genus Sorghum; species Sorghum bicolor. Next base: position 14,675,470 of record NC_012872.2, read on the forward strand.
GTCAGTGTCTACTCCAAGTTTGTACCTGCGGGATCAAGTTCTCCTAACCCAAAGCTTGCTCCTAGGATTCTTCAGTATTTCGACTTCTAAATTCTAGTAAGTTCTTGTTTTATTGTTCTTTTGGTTTATGAGTTTACTTTAATCTCTTCGCGTAGAGTTTAGAGTAATCATTGCTAGCGTAAACGTGGTGTTTAGGCTAGGGTACTCATAGATATTCCCTGACTAGCTGGACCGTGGTAGTAGCGAGGAACCTGACATTTTCGAGTTACCTTTGAAGACCATATCTCGTTAGCAGGAAAGATAGGGTTTATAGGTGCGGGTTGAACATCCTCTGTGGTGTCTAGATTCCGTTAGCCTCCCCAATAAAACAGTAGATCATCCTTACCAAGGTTAGAAAGAGACTACGGTTGCAGTCTTCTCTGTTTATCACTCACATCGAGAAACATTCTTTGTTGCCTAAAGGGTTAGTAGTAATAGACCGGGTTAGTCAGATGCACTCTTTCTCCTAGTGGTAAAAAAATAAATACGATACTCTGGATAACCTCCCGGGTGAAGTGCTCACCGATATCCGTGTGCTTGCGGATCAATTCCTTATTGCGTTCCCAAATATCAACATTGATCAGCTGAAGCACAAGAAAAAACACGAACACTCCATACTCCTTGGTATGAGCAGATTAACACGACAACGTAGCGACCATGTTATTATGTTTTGTCCATCTTGTGCTAACCAAATGGAGACTTCCAACGGGGAGGGGGAGTGGACATAGCACGGCTTGCCACCTAGCTCACATAGAACGTATCATCATGCATGCTAAATCGAAGGATAACACCTATGGCAAGCTTGTCGTGGTCAGCGTCAACCATGGACTAGACTGCACTCCAATAGAAGAATCCTAGCAAGCAAACAGGAGTTCTAGCCTTGATAGGGTAAGGTGGATCAATGGTGGCTTTCCACTCCAACGTCTCTCTGGCATCGCCAAGCGTCAAGACCTCATGTCCAACTTCGTATTCTGTATATATTTGTCCTTCACTGTATGAGCGCAAGAAGTGCCTAGCCACCTTATATGTACCACTGCAAGGATCAAAGCTAAAGGCGACCCTTTGGTCCAACAACACATTCTGGGTGCCCCGCGGCAACTCGACAAACTCCTTGGTGGTCGGGTTGCACACAAATATGTGCCCTGTGATGCTGGGGATCAGAACCAATCCGTTGTAGTGCAGGGGGATGGTGAATCGTGGGATGCCATTGGGACAAGGTTCGTTCCTGAAAATGAGCTTGGCGACCTTGCTCTATGCTGCAGGCTAGAAGCTAACGCCTCGCACGTTTGGCTGCCTTTGAGATTGGGAACTATTCTAGCTAATCTATATCTATACAAATAAGCCTACCAATCTAGCTAGAACAGTTCCGGGGCAGCTATTCTAGATTAGCCCCATTCGTTTTTACAGGAACAATTCCTAGCCACACAATCCATTCACAGATTTGTACTAACCAGAAATTATTCCATGCCGTTCCTAGCCTATTCCGATGTAAACGAACAGGGCCTACATGGGTTTCGGCTGGTACTTCTGGGTGACTAGGAACATGGATGATGATGGTACTTCTGGGTGACTAGGACCATTGTTGGGTATTCTTAACATCATTACCAAAAGTAGACTAAGTTCTCTAAATCTAGTAACGGTACCAAAAATGCCAAACCTATCCCTCACACCACTTAAGCCAAGTTGTCATCCCCAGCATGACATGAGAGACGTGGTATTGAAATATGCAATTGCTCTTCTAAATAAATAATGAATGGGATCTGCAAGCGCACAGATTAATACCGATGCAGCATTTTAACCGGGAAGTATTCCAGGTATCGTTATTTATATTTTTACCACTGGGAAGAGATTAGCAATCATCAATATTGATTACAGAATAGAATATGAGATTGAGTATCTATCATTGCATATGTAATTGAGAACATTTAACTAACTCTTCATATAGGGATAAGTGTCACATAAAAGATGTATGAAATAATAAATAGTGACAAGGATAATTAATCTGATCTAGCCACATAATAAATATGATAAGCACCTCAATTAGATACTCTAGAAAGTCATTAGCATGGAATTAGAACGAACTACAAGAATATTCCCTAAGTTATTCTCAACTATATAGTCTAGCATTATCATAGTTAGTGCAAGCATACTTAGCAATCATTGTGAGACAAGACTACGCCCATGCATAGTGATATTAGCAAGGTAAATGAGAAACATAGCAATCACTCCCCTGTAATAATGTTGCTCTGCCAGCCCAATACACGAGAGGGGGACTATATAAGAATCAATGAAGCTGTCACTATCACGAACTACCCCACGATCTGGCATATTGGGTACAATCGCAGATAAATACGGTATAAGCACCACGCCTACACAATATCTATCATTTACCCATGGATCCGATGGATAAACGCTATACGATCCTAAGCATGTATATAGATCCAATCTAACTAAGCCAAGTACATAACTATGATAAACTAAGAACAATATAATCTTGAATATAAGCAAGTAGAGCAAAGTCATAAGCAATATATTGAAGTAGAACAAAGTCATATTCATAATATTGAAGAACAAAGATAATTAGAAGAACAATTAGAAGCACAATTAGAGAATTACCAAGAATCCTCTTGACAGATCCGGAAACCAATCGAAGATTGACTCCTTCTAGTTCTAATCCTATGTAGCTATGCTAATCTAGATATCTAATTGATGTGGTGGCTCTAATCTTGATCAGAGGCTTCTTCTCCCTTGAGGAATAAGAATTAGGGTTTAGAGGCTCTCTCCTCCAGGGGCCAGGGGGTCTGGTTTTATAGTCCCTTCAAGTGAATATGGGCCGTTGGATCAAACCGACATAGATTGTATGGTTTAGATTCATCCTTTAGGTCGGTGGAGATCTCCCACGAAGCAGAGTCCTGATTGGACTCAGGGAGGGGGCGGGCACCCAGGGGAACAGGGCGGGCGCCCTGCCACTGGCCCCGTTTCGTCTCCGCTTCGGTCTCGTGGCTTCTGGAGTCTTCTAGATGTAAGATAATTGTGCGATACGTTAATATCTCTTTGTAATCCCGACGTGTGGGCCTTTCTTCCGTATTTCCTCATAACCCCCTGTAGAAATAGACAAACACCAAAACTCGTGGAATTCTGTCAGATAAAACCCTAAGTCTAGATGTTGATTTTATTTGGATCCTTTTCTTTGTTTATTTGATAATTAAATTTGATACTTAAGGACCGTCAATAAACTCCCCCAAGCTTACCTCTTGCTCGTCCCTGATCAAGGATAGACTCAGCAATGGATTAGAAGTTGTTGCAATATCTTTAAAAATTGAAGGTACATATGCTTTTAAAATAAGATCTCATCTCTGAGTTAGAGTAAACTGTCAAGACTTAAAACTTACTTACTTTACCTTCATCCTGGGACTTGTAACCGTCACTTCTGTCTTGAGTAGTTAAAAGATAGAACAGTCTAGCCAAGTGCCAGGTCTCTCATTCTTGATCAGCTATAGTTCTGAAGTTTTTGCAGATTTTCAAATAAAACTTAGAGATTCCTTGTATGATTCTCTCAGATCTCTTTTTTGTGGTATTTCTGGATCCTTACCAAGGCAGTGATGGTATATGCCTTCTCTCAAGATATGTGGTATTTGTGGTATAAAGCATAGTGACATTGCCTTCTCTCTCACCCTACTCTAATAAGACTTTAATATCTGGAGCTCATAGGTGGGAGATAAAATATACATACTCACAAGACATGTATTGCATAGTCAAACCATGGATCCAAAGAAACAAGTCAATAAGTTTAATCAAGATGTGCATGTGTGGCAATTGAATGGTGTACAGTGATGATGGTGATAACAATGGTGAAAGTCTAATTCTACTTTTGCTCTTTTGAGGGGATACATACCTTCCTTGCTTTTTGAATAGTGAGGAGAATGAGATGCTCTTCTTTTTCTTTTCTCTCAGGTGGGTATCTTGTACCCCTAATTCTACTGTCGGACACTTGTCCATTTTTACCTCTCGTCTCACTTTTTTCGTTTCTTTCGAGGTTCCGAGCACTTGCTCCTTTTTATTTCCTCGTATCTTTTTTCTCTCTCTTTTTTTAGAGCACTCATCTCTTGAGATAATATAGCAAGTGGTAGTAACAAGATAACTTGAGCATTTATTTCACAAAGGAAAAACAAAAATATTTTTGGCTATTCTCTCCCGGGTTAGGAGTAGAATATTTTTGGGTGGTTGTGGAGATGGAAATGGGTGGATATATGTGGATGATACTTCCAGAGTAGAAGTAGCATATATGAGTGAACGTGCAAGTGAAATCTTGATTTAACCACATGACAAGCTCCTAAGGGTCTACACAGCTTGACCACACTCAATGCTCATAAGCAGTAAATAGTAAATGTGTGGCTCAAAGTCTAGCAGGCATGTATATATGGCTGTGGTAGGAATTTAAACTCTCATCATACAGGAACTCATCATGCAACATTTTAAAGATTTTCAAAGATAAAATTCTCCAGAATTCTAGCATCTCTAGGAACAGATAAACAGCAGCTCAACCTTCTCATATCATATCCGTTAACAACTTAGACTTCAGATCAAGTTTTCATCCCACAAGTTTAGGTCTAGAGCAAGCTTTAAATTATAACAATTATGTCTAAACTTGAGAGAGAACTTAAAATTTGCAAATTAGGCAGAGCAACTATTCATCATATCCATGCTTGAGTTTTATTTAGATACAAATTAGCATAGCCACTTTATTTATTTATTAAACATACTAAGCAAAAGATATCTATATAAGCACAAACTCTTTATTTGGTTTTTCCTGGTTTATGTATATTTATATTTTAATATAGTATAAGTATAAAGATAGATAGATAGAAATACTTATCGGTGTAAATGGGGGTGCTCTCCCCCAAGCTGAATTTTGACGTAATTTCTCTTGATGTAGCTAGCAGGTGGTAGAGGTGTATTTGAAAGTCAGCAGCATTCTGACAGCGATTAGAATGTCCTCCGTCTGCTAGTCTTCTTGATTCTTAAATTCTGCAGAGCTCAAATAGACAACAAAGCTTGTGGAACTGATTAAGTGTTAGCATAAATATCTAGCCTTTATCATGTTGAGACTCCTTAATAATTATTACTCCCTGTTTTTATATTTTCATTTTATAAAGCAGAAATGAAATATTTATTTTATTTTTATGCCACCATAGTGAATGTACTTATGGGTTTTATGCCACTTGTCTACTCACATGGGGCTTACTGTTTTTCACATTTTTATTTTCTTTTTAGGATAGCATGAACATAAGTAACTAAGCAAACTATTTTAAATAATTGAAAGGGAAAGGATAACTACCAAGTTTACCTCTTGGCAAGGCATTCGGTGTTTTTAAGTCCTCCGAACGGGACTTTCCTCTTTCTCAATTGTCCTGGGATTCGTTGGGTGGCGGAGTCGGTACTTCCGGCGGCGCCTCCTCTTCATGTATAGTTATCTTCTCTTTCCACACCTGACTTGGTGCTACAGTCTTCTCTGGATAATTCTGTTTAAACTCTACGTCTTCTGACCTTACAACTTCTCCTTCATAGTCTGCCCATCCGTCCTTGATGATCTGCCTCCTCTGGTTCCGGTTGCGTCGTTTCCTCACCTACTTAGATTCTTCAACGATATAGTTAGGGTCAGTAAAATAACAGCGTACCTTCTCTGAGGGGAAGTGCATATGGACTTCTCCGGTTCCAATGTAGATGATTGCTTTAACGGTGCTGAGGAACGGTCTTCCAAGGATGATGGGTGGATCGTATTCGTCTTCTCCCATGTCAATAACCTGAAAGTCTGTGTAGACAAAATGATCGTCTATTTTGACTGGGACATCAGTTATTGTTCCTTTAACTTCTCGAAATGTCTGATCTGCCATCTGGAGCTGAATGTATGTTGGTCTTAGTGGCATGGTTCCGAACAAGAGCCGATAGGTGACTGCGGCCATTATGTTGACGCCCGATCCGGTGTCGCAAAATGTCTTGTAAAAGTTGTATCCATTTATGGAGCAGTAGATGCTTGGCATTCCTGGGTCGTCCTTCTTGGTCAAAAATGGTGACTTAAGTTGTTGATCTTGGCCTCCATGAACTGCAGTGACCATCTTAGCTGACTCGGTCCACACTTGCTTGTTCCTGTTCCTCCTATTGGTCCTCTTCCTTGATTCATGTCTGGATTGATCTGGGATTTGTGTAGTCTTGTTCCTGAAGAAAAATGTCTTCTTCCTCCCTTTGATGTAGAAACTGATCTTGGTAGCACTAGCGTAGATGATAGCTCCCATGGTGTTTAAGAATGGCCTCCCTAAGATGATGGGTGCCCTCTCATCATTTCCTGTCTCTACTACTACGAAGTCTGCTGGGGCATATAAGGTACCAACTCGGACACAAAGATTCCTCAATATTCCTTTTGGAAAAGTTATCGTCTGATCTGCAAACTGCAAACACATGGTTGTCTCTAATAAAAGATATGTAAAGAATTTTTCATAGAGTACCCTAGGTATAATGTTGACGCTAGAGCCAAAGTCACAGAGTGCTTCTGGGACGTCCACCATGCCGATGGAGATCGGGATGACGGAGCGTCCTGGATGACCTCTCTTGACCGGCAGAAGGTCAGTATTGAATTCAGTGACGAGGTTACTCCAATTATTACCTGCATCAAACATGTCTACAAGATTTGCAGATTCTAATCCTTCCGGTTGTGATGGTATACCGGGGTTAGTAGCAGGAACAGCAGCAGCTATTTGATTTAACTGAGATTCAATCATTTTATTAAAGCTAATTTGATTCTTGATGGTAGTAGAGAACTTATCCATTCTACTATTTATATTTTCTAGCATTTTATCATTAGATGCCAATTTCTTAGATAGGTTATCCATTAGCTTTCCTTGATTAGACACTAACTCTCTCAAAGGTGGAAAATTATTAGTATTGTTGTAAGAATTATTACCTTGATAATTACCTGAGTAGTTAGGCCTGTGTTGATTCCAACCTTGATTTTGTTGAGAACGGTTGTAGTAGTAGTTGTTGTTGTTGATGTAGTTCACATTCTCAAGTATCTCAGGGCAGTGGTTGCCTGAGTGTCCAGTGTCTCCACACTCCTCACAAGTCATGTGAGAGTCACAGATGTGCATACCTTCTTTCTTATCTCCAGAGCAGGTCTAGCTTTGCAGACAGCATGTCTACCTCCTTGAGCTGATGAATACCTCCACCTCTCTTGCGTGTCTGGGTCCTCTCTTCATTCCAGCTTTGGTTGGACGCCATCTTCTCCACAAGAGTTGTGGCTTGTGGTATAGTAAGTGATAAGAATGCTCTTCCAGCTGCAGCATCCATGGTCTCTCGGGCACTGTTGCCGAGCCCATGATAGAACGTCTGCATCAATAGCCAACTCTCCATTCCATGATGGGGACATTCTAGGATGTAGTCTTGAAAGCGCTCCCATGCTTCTGGAACAGATTCATCATTTTGTTGCTGAAAACTTGTAATCTTCCCATGGAGAGCATTGGTCTTGCCCATGGGAAAGAACTTAGCCAGGAAGTTTGTTGAGCAGAGTGCCCATGTAGTATTCTTCTCCTTTGTAGCGTAGAACCACTGCTTCGCTCTTCCTAACAGTGAGAATGGGAAGAGGCGAAGTAGTATAGCATCTTTGAAAACTCCTGATATGGTAAATGTGTTGCAAATATCTAGGAAGTGTTGTAGATGAGCACTAGCATCTTCGTGTGCCTTCCCACAGAACTGGTTGGATTGCACCATGTTGATAAGTCCAGGCTTGAGCTCAAAGTTGCCATCGATCTCTGCAGCAGGTCTAGTGCGGATGTTGTCCGTAGTGGGAGCTGAGAACTCACGGATTGATTTGTTCGCCATGGCTTCGAACTCTGAAGACAAGTTCCGGTGATCTTCTTGATTGGATGAAGCTTCTTGCTGAAGTGTTGATGATCTCTTCTTGAGTTTGGCTCTAGTTCTTCTGAATAACGCTTCGGGATTGTCAACAAAATTTCCTGGAAGATGTCTTCTATTCATACATTCCCCTGCATAAGATAAAATAGAGAAATATCGGGGTAAAACTGTATGAGAGAATAGATAAGCTCAATCATATTAGTAATGCGAATGATAACTCAAAATCTTTTATTCCATTCTTGATTAGTAATCAACCTTCCCCGGCAACGGCGCCAAAAATGCTTGTTGGGTATTCTTAACATCATTACCAAAAGTAGACTAAGTTTTCTAAATCTAGTAACGGTGCCAAAAATGCCAAACCTATCCCTCACACCACTTAAGCCAAGTTGTCATCCCCAGCATGACATGAGAGACGCGGTATTGAAATATGCAATTGCTCTTCTAAATAAATAATGAATGGGATCTGCAAGCGCACAGATTAATACCGATGCAGCATTTTAACCGGGAAGTATTCCAGGTATCGTTATTTATATTTTTACCACTGGGAAGGGATTAGCAATCATCAATATTGATTACAGAATAGAATATGAGATTGAGTATCTATCATTGCATATGTAATTGAGAACATTTAACTAACTCTTCATATAGGGATAAGTGTCACATAAAAGATGTATGAAATAATAAATAGTGACAAGGATAATTAATCTGATCTAGCCACATAATAAATATGATAAGCACCTCAATTAGATACTCTAGAAAGTCATTAGCATGGAATTAGAACGAACTACAAGAATATTCCCTAAGTTATTCTCAACTATATAGTCTAGCATTATCATAGTTAGTGCAAGCATACTTAGCAATCATTGTGAGACAAGACTACGCCCATGCATAGTGATATTAGCAAGGTAAATGAGAAACATAGCAATCACTCCCCTGTAATAATGTTGCTCTGCCAGCCCAATACACGAGAGGGGGACTATATAAGAATCAATGAAGCTGTCACTATCACGAACTACCCCACGATCTGGCATATTGGGTACAATCGCAGATAAATACGGTATAAGCACCACGCCTACACAATATCTATCATTTACCCATGGATCCGATGGATAAACGCTATACGATCCTAAGCATGTATATAGATCCAATCTAACTAAGCCAAGTACATAACTATGATAAACTAAGAACAATATAATCTTGAATATAAGCAAGTAGAGCAAAGTCATAAGCAATATATTGAAGTAGAACAAAGTCATATTCATAATATTGAAGAACAAAGATAATTAGAAGAACAATTAGAAGCACAATTAGAGAATTACCAAGAATCCTCTTGACAGATCCGGAAACCAATCGAAGATTGACTCCTTCTAGTTCTAATCCTATGTAGCTATGCTAATCTAGATATCTAATTGATGTGGTGGCTCTAATCTTGATCAGAGGCTTCTTCTCCCTTGAGGAATAAGAATTAGGGTTTAGAGGCTCTCTCCTCCAGGGGCCAGGGGGTCTGGTTTTATAGTCCCTTCAAGTGAATATGGGCCGTTGGATCAAACCGACATAGATTGTATGGTTTAGATTCATCCTTTAGGTCGGTGGAGATCTCCCACGAAGCAGAGTCCTGATTGGACTCAGGGAGGGGGCGGGCGCCCAGGGGAACAGGGCGGGCGCCCTGCCTCTGGCCCCGTTTCGTATCCGCTTCGGTCTCGTGGCTTCTGGAGTCTTCTAGATGTAAGATAATTGCGCGATACGTTAATATCTCTATGTAATCTCGACGTGTGGGCCTTTCTTCCGTATTTCCTAATAACCCCCTGTAGAAATAGACAAACACCAAAACTCGTGGAATTCTGTCAGATAAAACCCTAAGTCTAGATGTTGATTTCATTTGGATCCTTTTCTTTGTTTATTTGATAATTAAATTTGATACTTAAGGACCGTCAACAACCATGGATGATGATGAGCATGTAGCTCTTCCAAACTCCAAGTGCAGACGGATGAAATGAGCCCTATGGTGGCGCGATAGGCTGTTAGATGATGTGCATCCACATGTAACATGTATACATGTGTAAAGCAAGAAAGTTGCGCAATCACATGATATGGACCAGATATAGTCAAGAGAGAGATATGGCCAAAATATTGTCAAGAGAGATTATGGCATCATAGTTACTGTAATTAGAATATTATGAATGGATGCATGTGACACATGTGTAACAACCATATCTATAACTTCTATATGTAAGCCACGGACGGGGCTACCGTTCAATCAATACAATTAACACGCATGTGCTCGAAACCCAAGATAGGGTACAACGTTTCTCCTACGCATCTCTAATAATTCTTTCATGGTATCAAAGCTAGATATCCGCAAAATCCAATCCACCAAATCCAGCACCATGTTTAGCTTCAATTCATCAACCAATTTTTCTCTGGCATAGGGGTCTTAAAGAAATTGGGAAAGCTAAATCATGCGTTGTGGAAAGCTAAAGTTTGTTCAGCCATACGTGGCGCTTGTCTCTAAGGGCATATCATTGGCGACATCAAGGCTCTCGAAGAGAAGCTCGTCGCCCCCGTTGATGGAAAAGAAGAGAAGAGGCCGAACCCGGCCGTTGAGGAATGGGAAGCCAAGGACCAACAAGTCATGAGGTTTCTTCTGTCATCACACGCCAAGGAGGCGAAAATCTAAGTCTCTACATGTGAGACTGCGGCGGTGGTCTGGAATGCCATCGAGCAAATGTATGCGTCTCAGACGCGTGCAGGCATAGTGAACATTCACATCGCCCTTGCCAACACCAAGAAGGGAAATTCCACCGTTGTCGAGTACTTCACGAAGATGAAGGCACTCAGTGATGAGATGGCTACAGCCGGACGATGGCTTGATGATGAAGAACTGGTAGAGTATATACTCACCGAACTTGGAGAAGACTATTGAAAGGTCCTAATATGGCTAGAGGGGGGTGAATAGCCTGTTTAAAAATTCTACAAACTCACTAGAGCAAGAGGTTAGTATATAACAAAGCGAAGCTTTTGCTCTAGCTCTAATGGGGTGTTTGCAAGCCACCTAACCAACAATTCTACTTGCTATAATCACTAAGCACACAAGAGCTAAGTCTCTACTTACACTAGAGAGCTACCTAAAGTTTCTATACAAGTAAGCTACTCTAGTTTGCAAGAATGTAAAAGAAGGTAATGCAAAGTTGAGTTAGAGATGTTATACCACCGTGTAGAGGAGATTGATCTAATCACAAGAGAATATCCAAGATAACCAAGAATCCAATGAATCACCAAATAACCAAGGGAGAAAAAGAGACACAAGATTTTTCTCCCGAGGTTCACATGCTTGCCGACACGCTATGTTCCCGTTGTGTCGACCAACACTTCGTGGTCCAGCGGTTAATTGGGATTCCACACCCAAGCTCACCACGAGCACCGCAAGGACCTACCACAAGTGAGGTAGCTCAATGACACACGCAATCCACTAATGGTTGCCTTTGGGTCTCCGTCGGGGTAGGCACAAAACCCCTCACAATCATCGGGACATGGCCACGAACAATCACCAACTCATGCCAATGTTCCTCCGCTACTCCAAGCCATTTAGGTGGTGGCAACCACCAAGAGTAACAAGAAAACTGCAGCCAAATCAATCCCCAAGTGCCACTAGATGCAATCACTCAAGCAAATGCACTTGGAATCACTCCCAATCTCACAAACAAAGATGTTTAATCTATGAAGGTGTTTGCTTAGGCTCACAAGGATGTCAAATATGCTAAAATGCTAACAGAGTGAGCCCCAAGCCGGCCAACAATTATTTATAAGCCCCTCAAACAAATAGAGTCGTTGGCTCCTTTACTGGGCAGAAAACGGGACCACCGGACTCGCTACAGGTGAGGCACCGGACGCTGGAACAGAGCGTCCGGTGCTCCAAAAACAGCCACGTGTCCCCTACTTGAATCTCTCACATTGAACTCTAACGGTCAAATTTGAACCACCGGACGCGGTCAAGTAGATACCGGACGTGTTCGGTGAACACCGATCACGTACGCAGAGAGGTTTGCAAAAACGCAGGAGCACCAGACGCGACCACCGGACGCGCCAGGTCAACACCAGACGCTTACTCAGAGAACACCGTAAAAGCTTAGGGACACCGGACGCACGAACAACGTTCGGCCAGCGTCTGGTGCTGATCGTCCGGTGCACAAAACTCACCTATGCCAGCAACCGAGAGCGCACCAGGCGCTCTGAGGCAGCGTCCGGTGCCTCAGGATAGAGCGTCTGGTGTGAGTTTTCAGTCAGAAACTTTCTACTAGTGCACAAGAAACTTTCTAGTGGCAAACAAGAAACTTTCCACCGGTATACAAGAAACTTTCCACCGGTATACAAGAAACTTTCTACTCGTAAACAAGAAACTTTCCACCGGTATACAAGAAACTTTCTACTGGTAAACAAGAAACTTTCCACCAGTATACAAGAAACTTTCTACCGGCAAACAAGAAACTTTTCACCTCCTTCTTAAAGTGTGCCAACACCTTCAAGTGTGTACGAACAAGTGCAAGAGTGTTAGCTTTTTCACAATCATTTTCTTCGAAGGAGTTAATTTAGCTCATTAGGTTCTAAATGCATGCACATGAACAATAACACCTAGTGACACTTGATAACCGCTTAGCCAAAGAATTCCTCTCTTTATAGTACAGCTATCTATCCTAAATGTGATCACACCCTCTATGATGTCTTGATCACTAAAACCAAAAACCTAAGCAATACCTTTGCCTTGATCTCCATAGGGTTTTGTTTTTCTCTTTCTTCTTTTCCAAGTTGAGCACTTGATCATCTTGTGGTCATCACTGTTGACACTAGCTAACACCACTTAGATACTAGGTTGTCATCCCCAGCATGGTGCCAGAGTGTACAAAGGTATTTATAAATGTAAAGGCTCTCTAGAAAATAATCTATTCTATCCGCAAGTGCACACCTCATTGTAGCATTTCACCAGGATAAGTATTCTAGGTATCGTTATTTATAATTTTGCTTAAGAGAACAAAAGAGATGAAATTAAGATAAGGACAAAATCTATCAAGGCATAAACTAGAGATAAACTTGCAAGAACATGATTACTAATGAGAAACTCGTCACACAGTCACTTACTTTAGCAGGGGTAAACCATAAAGATAATGATAATGAATTATAAGTTCAAGGGTAAATATCACAGCGATTAGAAAATAGACTACTCCTCATATATGTAGGTGATGTCGGATTAGCTAGAGAATGGATTCTAAGTTATCTACTATCTACTAAGTCATAATCTACTCTAGTTATCTACAAGATCATATATAGCATAAAAGACTCTTCATTCATGTATAAGGAACATTGCTGAAGTAAATCAGAACATCGCAAGACTTACTCCACAATACCAGTTCTGCCTGTCCTATCAACGGAGGGTGGACTATATAAGAATCAACGAAGCTGTCACTATCGCGAACTACCACACGACCCGGCCAATAGGATACATTTGCAGGTAAATAACATCTAAGCACCACGCCAACATGTGATCTACCACTTAACTCCCTCGCGTCAAGAGCTAAGCGCTTTGCAAACTTATACATAAACTCATTATCAATCATAACTATATCAAATATAAAACTAGAGCAAACTAAGAACATAATAATTAGAGACATAATGCAATTAGAACAAAGAATTAGAGAAAGATATGAATAATACCAATCTTTATTACCGAAGATCCGAATCTAGAGCGTAGTGCTCTACTTCTCTAATTGCTATCTAATGAAACTTCTAAACTTGAAGGATTAGGGAGTAGCTAATTCTAATTCTCTGTGGGAGAGAAGCTCTAAACCCTAACTTTGATGGCTACCTCTAATAGTGATTTCTTCTCTTCTCTTCTCTCCCCCAGGGGTGGAGGGGCCTTGGTTATATAGTCCTTTCAAGTGAATTTGGGCCGTTGGATCAAACCGACATTGATTGCATGGTTTAGATTGATCCTTTAGGTCGGTGGAGCATAGTCCCGAAAGAGAGTCCTGATCCAACTCTAACAGGGGGCGGGCGCCCAGTGCCTGGCCCCGTTCGGCCTCCGCTTCCTTCCCGTGGCTTCTGGAGTCTTCTAGATTGAGGAAAATTGCACGGCACATAATTATCTCGTTGTAAACATGACATGTGAGCCTTCGCTCCATATTTTCTGATAACCCCCTGCAGAAATAGATAAACACCAAAGCTCGTGGAATTCTGTCAGATAAAACCCTAATTCTAGATGTTTGGTCCATATTGATCCTTTTTCATGTTTATTTGATTATTAATTTTAGTACTTAAGGACCTTCAACAAACTCCCCCAAGCTTACCCTTTGCTCGTCCCTGAGCAAACAGCTAAACTCAGACGGATCAGGAGTTGCTTCGATGTTTTCTTTCCTGACAGGCACACATGCTTTTACATAAAAATTCTTCTAGATTAGAGTGAAGTGTTATGGAGCTTAGTACCTGCACTTAAATCTTAAGTAATCGAAAGACAAAATAATTAAGTCAAGCACTATTCCTCCTGTCTATACTTCACCTTTGTTCTGGGGTTTTTGCATAAGTTTTCAAAAATCAAACTCAGAGTTCTCAGCAATGATTCTCTCAAGTCTCTCTATATGTGGTATTTGTGGATCCTTACCAAAATGTCACTTACCTATAGCTAATGGAATATTTAAGTGGAGCTCATAGGAGTGAAAAACAACTCATACATATGTTGTCTAATCGAGCCATGGATCCAAAGGAACTCAGCATATAATTAAATTAAAATGTGCATGTGTGGTGGAGTAAATGATAGTGATGGTAAAAATGTATAAGTGATAATAAAACTTACTTCTCATTGCTCCTCATATTGCTATCTCTCCTCCTCTTTGATCTTTGCTTTGGGAGGACATGGGCTATCTTTTTCTCTTTTTTTTTTCTTTTTTTTCAGGTTGGTAGTAGACACCCCTAATTCTACTGTCGGACACTTGTCCATTTTTTCCGCTCAAGTGGGCATCTTTGTACCCCTAATTCTACTTCGGACACTTATCTATTTTTACCTCTCATCTCACTCTTTTTCTTTCTTTTCCGAGGTTCCGGGCACTTGCCCCTTTTTATTTCCTCACATATTTTTGCATAACCCATGCCTCTTCTGCATTGAATCTTTTTTAGAGAGAGAGAATAACAACATTTGGGACAGTGAGTGATAATATTTTTAGCAATTTTAATGATTGGTGGTGAATGGTGTAGTGGATGTGTGCAAGTGAATATCTTAATTTAACCACATGAAAAGCTCCTAGGGGTCTACACAGCTCGATCAAACTCAATGTGAATAAGAAATGTTAGAGTATGACTATGGTAGGTAGTTTGTAATGCTAGGAACTCATCATGTGATTTGCAAGTTTTCAAAACAAATCTCCAGAACTTAGTGTAGTAGGAACAAGATAAACAGCAGCTCAAACTTTATATCATGCCTTTCTCTTACCTAGACTTTAGTTTTATGCTTCCCATAGATAGTAATTTTAGTTTTAGTAGTTCCTGGAAGAACTCTAATATAAAAGCTAGGTACTTGAAAGTAAGCAAACATAGCAACTGTTCATCATTTCCATCATGTATCTTTTTGGTCTTTTATATTTCTAGAGATTAATACTTATTAGGAGATAAAATAAAGCATACTTATCTACACACTCTCTTTATTTTGTTTTTATGTTTATAAAATGCAGTAGAATAAAGCAAGAAAATATTTATTGGGTTTTCTAAGTTTTTCTCTTTAAGATAAAATACTAAAATAGAAAAGAATAAATAAGAAGAGCAAATAAAAACTTACTTGATAAATTAGGGAGGAACTCCCCTAAGCTGGATGTTGATGTCGGTCTTACCCGATGTTCCAAAACCGCATCATGGTTGTGATGTTGTCGTTCATTGTTGTTGTATCTTGTCTCAGCTCTTGTACTGCAGTGGCGTGATCCTGGTTCCATTTTTGTTGCTCTTCCAGAAGTCGTCCATGTTCTGCTTGCGTATTCTAGATGTCGAGGAGAGTGTTGTCGGTACGGGTGAAGAAAGCGCTGGCCTCTTGGTAGTAGTCATTCGTGAAAGCGTAGGAGGCGTCGGAGTATCGTCCTGCATCGAATTGGGGCGGAGGTCTAGATCCTGAAGCTCCATATGGATCAGTGGAGTACCTGCCCGTAAAAGGCGGGTTTTTCCACTGGTGATCTTGACAATCCGGCCATGTCTCCTGTGTTGGTTCTTGTGGTTGCGCATGTCGAACCCATGGGTCTCGAAGGATTCGGGGGTGGTAATCGCTATAATGCAGGTGCGCTGCTTCTTCTGGCCCGGGATCAGCTCCATACCAGGTGCGTTCTTGATGGGTGGTCATCCTTTCAGATGTCACTCGCTGTGGAGCTCTCTGGTTCACTGGTGTTGCTGCAATCTCAATCAAAAAATTTTGAACAACGTAGAGGCCAAGGTTCGGGTTAGGTAACCGAATCTTGCCTTTATCATCATATAGCATATACATTATGTTCCCCTCTTTCTTCAACATCCGAGCTTGTCTAAATGTGTCATAGCCATGATAAATTCTTAACTCATTTATGAAGTCCAACGATGAATTTTCTAGTAAATGAAGGTTAGAGGCTAGACTAGTGATAAGTGAAGTACATCCTACTGGTCCCTGAAGACTAGGTATACTAAGCCAATGAGAAACCAAAAGTGTAACAGGTGAAGTAGGTACTTTATTAATAGCAGCATATAAAAGTTGTAAATCTCCTACTCTTACTTTCCTAATATCAACACGATAGAAAAGATTGTACCCAAGCCATTTGTGGAACATCCTAAGAGTGGGGTGTTCCATATCACTGGTTTGGGCTTGACTATAAAAATTATCTCTTGATATTTCTCTCCAAAACTGGTGTCTCTCAAAGTTAGGTAGGTCGGAGTCAATGTTCAGGATGCATCTTGCAGAGAAACCAAGATGGTCGCTCAGTTCTCTCCAAGACAACATAATCTCCTGTTTAAACATCCGAAAAATAATTCCCCCCTCATAGTATTGTAGAGTGCAAAGAAATTCGTGGGTGAGAAGACGAGAACCCAGCTCAGTTATGTTCCAAAAATTTGTCCAACCTAGCATCTGGAAAATTAAGTCAAATTCAGTGTCCATACCTATTTCTTGTAGTAAGATTGGATCAAGAGTAGGGGTGTGAATGAAAGCTTTGTTCTTTAGTTGCTGGTAGACTTCCTTCTCCCTACGGGTCTTTAGTCCAAGGTCTCCTATCTTGAGAAGGACCTTGACTTGCTGATCAGATGAAGATGACGGAGCTTGTGTGGACGTTGGGTCGACGCTCATCTCTAATGGGTGTGAGGAGTGTCGGGATGAACTCCTTGTACCTATGTTCTTGAGATCCTTCCCTGCGTTCTTCACCTTCTTGAACATCCTGTAAACAAAAGTTGGCAAAAACACAACTAGTGGAAAAATATGAGAGAAAATGTTAGTGGTTAGCTGTCCGAAATGTCAGTAGTCCAGGGTTAGTCATTCAACACAAGTTTTTATGTTGGCAGCACCTCCCCCTAAACAACTTTTACTTCCGCTTTGGACAGCGGGATCACTACTTACTAGGTGAAGCTCACTCTCTCACTCAAAAAACTACCAACTTCTTTCCCACTCTTCTCTTCCTCTCTACTCCCTCTTTACTTCACTACAAGAGCTCCTTCTTTGGAAACTGAAACTTGTGTAGTTTTCTGGGATGCTTGTGTGAAGAAGATGAAGGTAGAAGGTGGCTATTTATAGGAGGAAGGAAGGGCAGGGCGGGCGCCCTTGGTAGGTGGGCGGGCGCCCACTTGTGGTGCTCAACCTGGCTGCCCTATCTCCACTCCTTTCTCTGCTTAATTCTCACGCAAAATAATGCATCATGGGTGGTGGTTGGTCGGTGGAAAAGTGCTGGTGAGTGGAGATATGTTGGTGGATCAAATAATGTGATAGGATGTGTGTGAGGTTTGGTGTATGACATGTGGGACCCAAGGAGTGTGGGTCATGCTTCTAGAAGGTTGCTATAATTAAACATAATGCTGGAAAATCTATGAGAATTGAAACTTATTGAAATGATAATGGTGACCATGTGGCCATTCCATGGTGAGGACAATCTGATATGTATCCTTGAAAATGCTCCCATGCTTCTTGAATGGTTTCTGTCTTCTGCTTTTGGAAACTGACAATATTTCCTCTTAAGGCAGTTGTTTTGCCTATAGGGAAAAACTTTGATAGAAAGGCATCTGACAAGTTTGTCCAGTTGTTGATGTTATCTTGATGAGTGTAGAACCACTTCCTCGCTTTTCTTTCTAGTGAGAATGGAAAAAGGCGAAGCAGTATGACGTCTTTGTCGACTCCATTGATGTGGATTGTGCTTCCAATCTCTAAGAAATTCTGCAAGTGTGCACTAGCATCTTCATGTGTCTTTCCACTGAATTGTGTAGCTTGCACCAAATTCATGAGGCTTGACTTGAGCTCAAACTCGGGTACTCCTTCTTCTACTGCAAATCTTGGACCAGTTGGAATGTTCTCAAGACTTGGAGCAGAGAATTCTTGCAAGGTCTTTTGTGCCATAGCTTCAACAATTGGTAGCTAGCTTATTCTTCTCTTGATTGCTTTGGTTCTGATGATGAAGAGTTGAATGTACCCAAAGTCAATCCTGATATACCCTGTATAAAAATATAAACATAGAAAAACAACAGGGTGAACCTACCAAAGCAGAGGTGCCTTCTTATGATTTCTCACTTAGTAGTTGTTTATGCAATTATTTCTCTATAGTCTAGTCTAATAATTTATATGAATAACCTTGAATGATTTCTTGACATTCCTTACCGTTCCTATGTATCACCCTTTTGTTCCCCGGCAACGGCGCCAGAAATGCTTGTTGACACTAGCTAACACCACTTAGATAATAGGTTGTCATCCCCAGCATGGTGCCAGAGTGTACAAAGGTATTTATAAATGTAAAGGCTCTCTAGAAAATAATTTATTCTATCCGCAAGCGCATAGATAAAACACCTCATTGTAGCATTTCACTAGGATAAGTATTCCAGGTATCGTTATTTATAATTTTGCTTAAGAGAACAAAAGAGATGAAATTAAGATAAGGACAAAATCTATCAAGGCATAAACTAGAGATAAACTTGCAAGAACATGATTACTAATGAGAAACTCGTCACACAGTCACTTACTTTAGCAGGGGGTAAACCATAAAGATAATGATAATGAATTATAAGTTCAAGGGTAAATAACACAGCGATTAGAAAATAGACTACTCCTCATATATGTAGGTGATGTCGGATTAGCTAGAGAATGGATTCTAAGTTATCTACTATCTACTAAGTCATAATCTACTCTAGTTATCTACAAGATCATATATAGCATAAAAGACTCTTCATTCATGTATAAGGAACCTTGCTGAAGTAAATCAGAACATCGCAAGACTTACTCCACAATACCAGTTCTGCCTGTCCTATCAACGGAGGGTGTACTATATAAGAATCAACTAAGCTGTCACTATCGCGAACTACCACACGACCCGGCCAATAGGATACATTTGCAGGTAAATAACATCTAAGCACCACGCCAACATGTGATCTACCACTTAACTCCCTCGCGTCAAGAGCTAAGCGCTTTGCAAACTTATACATAAACTCATTATCAATCATAACTATATCAAATATAGAACTAGAGCAAACTAAGAACATAATAATTAGAGACATAATGCAATTAGAACAAAGAATTAGAGAAACATATGAATAATACGAATCTTTATTACCGAAGATCCGAATCGAGAGGGTAGTGCTCTACTTCTCTAATTGCTATCTAATCAAACCTGTAAAGTTGAAGGATTAGGGAGTAGCTAATTCTAATTCTCTGTGGGAGAGAAGCTCTAAACCCTAACTTTGATGGCTACCTCTGATAATGATTTCTTCTCTTCTCTTCTCTCCACTAGGGGTGGAGGGGCCTTGGTTATATAGTCCTTTCAAGTGAATTTGGGTCGTTGGATCAAACCGACATTGATTGCATGGTTTAGATTGATCCTTTAGGTCGGTGGAGCGTAGTCCCGAAAGAGAGTCCTGATCCAACTCTAACAGGGGGCGGGCGCCCAGTGCCTGGCCCCGTTCGGCCTCCGCTTTCTTCCCGTGGCTTCTGGAGTCTTCTCGATTGAGGAAAATTGTGCGGCACATAATTATCTCGTTGTAAACATGACATGTGGGCCTTCTCTACATATTTTCTGGTAACCCCCTACAGAAATAGATAAACACCAAAGCTCGTGGAATTATGTCAGATAAAACCCTAATTCTAGATGTTTGGTCCATATTGATCCTTTTTCATGTTTATTTGATTATTAATTTTAGCACTTAAGGACCGTCAACAATCACCATCATCAACATGATCTTCACTTGCTCCATCACTTGGCATGTACTAACCTTATTAAGTCTACACACACTTAGTATAGAGGTTAGTACTAAGGTTTCATCAATTATCCAAAACCAAACTAGGGCTTTCAATCTCCCCCTTTTTGGTAATTGATGACAACCCTTTTTACAAAGATTTTCAATAAAATTTTCTTAGATTCATGTTGCTTGCCCAAGCATTTTACCATGTGCAAAGGTTATGGACAAGTTTCATAAACCCAAATTGGTAGTAATTGCTCCCTCTACATATGTGCTAAGAGTTTGGATTTGAAAGCTTGCACATATGCATGAATAGGAAATATGGGAGTTAATTTCTACCAAATGATGCTATGTTGTAAAGAATGGATCTTTGAAGCGTGATACCAATCGGAGTTGCCAATATATACCATCCTTAGCACCATTAGTAACTAGACATTCACAAAACTAGAACACCCTGTGAGATCAATATTATAAACAATGTTCTAGTACCACTTTGTGAAACAACTAAAAGTCTAGTTACACTATCTATGCATGCTAGTTCTTGATTTCATCAATCAAACCTATAACTAGCATACACCACACAAGCAAGGTATAAGAGAGAAAGCTTCTAAAGCTAATGCAAATGCAAGCAAACATATGTGATGCACATTCAAATGCAACATACAAGTTTATGAGCTTGCTCCCCCTAATTGTGTGCTTCAAAATTTTAATTGATCCCCTTCTTTTATCATGTTACTCCCCTATCTTTATACTTCTCCCCTTTTAATCTTTGGGAAATTCTCTCCCCATTTGTCATCAATGATCACAAAAGGTGGGCTCAAATTTTAGATAGTTTAGTGTGAAACCATGTGAAGTGAGATCATTTTCCCAAAATTGGTCCAATCTAGATTACTTGCCTAAGATATTTAATTCGGTTTGATCCAAGGACAAGCTTCTTCACACCTCAAATAAGGGTTATCTTGTACCATGTTGAGTTAAACACTTATAGCTCATATTCTAGATCAAACACTAGGATTGCAAGCCCACAAACATGTCATATGCTACCACTAGATCAAGTCAAGCATAGAAGCAATAGTGGTACCATACAAGCATCAAATTCATTTGATTTTCATGAATGAGCCTAAGATATATAAGGAATGACTAGATGCACTAAGCAAGTCCTTATCATAGGATGAATGACATGTCAATCAATTTTACCTTGCTTTGCTCGAAGGAGAGGGATGTCATATAGTGGGGGTGCATCAACACATATTTGAAAAGTCAAGTATGTTCAATTCATTCCTTAGCTTGCAAAACCTCTTCTCATCAAGTGGCTTGGTGAATATATCGGCAAGTCGATCATCGGTGCCTATACTCTCAATGCAAATGTCCTCTTTTTGTTGATGATCTCTTATGAAATGATGGCGGATATCTATATGCTTTGTTCTTGAGTGTTGAACCAGATTGTTGGTGAGCTTCACGTCACTTTCATTGTCACATAGCAATGCAACTTGATTGAAATTGATTCCAAAGTCTTTCAATGTTGCCTTCATCCATAGGATTTGTGCACAACAACTACCGGACGCAATGTATTTCGCTTCGGCGGTTGATAGTGCAACACTACTTTGTTTCTTGGATGACCATGAGACAAGTGATCTTCCCAATAGTTGACATGTGCCCAATGTGCTTCTTCTTTCAACTTTGCATCCCGCATTGTCCGAATCGGAATATCTAATAAGTTCAAATTTTGCACCTTCAAATGACTTTCTCTTGGTGAGGCTTGGAATCTTGCACACATACATACACTAAACATGACATCCGGTCTTAATGCAGTCACATAGAGTAGGCTTCCAATCATAGATCGATACAACTTTTGATCCACCATATTTCCACTTGTATCACTATCTAAGCTTCCATTTGTTCCCATTGGAGTGCTAATTGATTTTGCATCATCCATGCCAAACTTCTTGAGCATGTCTTTTATGTACTTGCCTTGACTCACAAATGTGTCATTCTTCAATTGCTTGATTTGAAGACCAAGAAAGTAACTAAGTTCTCCAATCATTGACATCTCAAATTCATTAGCCATGATATTTCCAAACTCCTCACAAAATTCTTGGTTGGTTGATCCAAATATGATATCATCAACATATATTTGCAACACAAACAAGTCTTTGCAATCTTCTTGGTGAAGAGAGTGGTGTCAATCTTGCCCATCTTGAAACCTTTAGAGAGTAAGAAGTCTCTCAATCTCTCATACCATGCTCTAGGTGCTTGCTTCAAACCATATAATGCCTTTCTTAGCTTGTAAACATGGTTGGGTTTCTTGTCATCTTCAAAACCAGTAGGATGCTCAACATATACTTCTTCATTGATATAGCCATTGAGAAATGCACTTTTCACATCCATTTGGTATAACTTGATGTTATGAGCACAAGCATAGGCCAACAAGATCCTAATTGCTTCCAATCTTGCAACCGGGGCATATGTTTCACCAAAGTCAAGACCTTCAACTTGAGTATAGCCTTGTGCTACCAATCTTGCTTTGTTCCTTACAATTGTCCCATCTTGATCTTGTTTGTTGTGAAAGACCCATCTAGTACCAATGACATTATGATTACTAGGCCTCTCAACTAATTCCCATACTTGATTTCTTTTAAAATTTTTAAGCTCTTCATGCATAGCATTAACCCAATCAACATCTCTCAAAGCTTCATCAATCATCTTTGGCTCAATGTGAGACACAAAGGAGAAATGCTCACAAAATAATGTTAACCTTGATCTAGTTTACACTCCTCTTTGAATATCACCAATGATATGATCTAATGGACGATCTCTTGTAATATTGTAATACCCGATTTTAAGAACAAAATCAGATATGCACTATATGTGAGTCTTAGAAGCCAAATCTCACATATAGCTACAATTATGGGGTAATATCAAAAGACAATGCATAAATATATAACATACTTAGTATAAAAGAGATAACCTTTATTAGCAAACAGCGGATAGACAACTCCAAACTTCGGGTATTAACTTCACTCTACAGGATCCAACTGACTGGTTGATCACAAGCCTAAACTTCTTTTGAGGTTTAGGGGAAATAGCAAGAGTGTGTCCATGTCGAACTCCACAAGTATAGCAACTAGAATGTATAGATCCCACAATCTCATGATCAATGTGACATAAATAATGTAGAGCATTAAACAACAAATAATGAGTATTTTAACATAACAAGAATCATCACCCTTAATGCAAGAATCCCCAAGGCCGCTCCTGACCGTGAGCTCGGCTAGTATACTAGTTCTAACACTCTGCAGAGGTTGTACATGTTTACCCATGAGTCATGATTTACCCTTTCGCCCGAGGTGATCAGCCTCTTAACCCACTTCCAAGGAAGGTCGGTAGGGATCACTATGAAGCCTTTCAAAAGTTTGTCTAACGTGTTAGGGCCGCAAGGTTTCCTTGGCGAGCAGATATAGATACCCCCTTTCGAATGGCACAATGACGCGCATCCTATACACATAGGGACAGGGGCTCACACTATACCCGTGTCGGTTCAGCCCCTCTAGCGCCCTTTCGGGTTACCGCTAACAAGCTAGAAAAGGTCTTCATACTGAGCTAAAGCCAGAGCCATTATAGCCCTCATGGTTGCACTGTTATCCCGGGTATCACTTACACATAAATCATCAAGTGGCTAAAAAGTCATTTTTATCATTTGTTGCTTAAACATTAATCAAGTCCCAAGATCATGGTCACAGAATTAAAATCCAAATACTATACTTGCCTTGCTCAAAGCTTTCTGTAACACCCTAAAATTTACTCCTTTTGAAATATAGATAAAATTATTTAATTTTGTATTTTTGTGCTCATGAAAATATAGGAAAAATAATATTTTTCATTAAATTAAAATTTGTCATAAGGCTTAGCAATATTATTATGCATACATGCTGGTGCATATGTTTTGATGTGATGCTTGTTGCTCCTTTATGTGTTGATAGTAAGAAAAATATTTAAAATACGTTTAGTAGATCGATCTTTCAGCACGTATTTATCTTTTATCTACAACCAAATTCCTTGTTTCTAAGCTCAAATTTTTATTAGGACCTTCCTAAAATATTTTCTTTGTCACTCAAAGCACTTCTTTTAGTTCCTCGTCCATCAAGCAGTCTCTACAAACTTTGTAGGAATTTTTCCAGCTTCCGTTCTCACTTTTCTGTAAAGCATAATCTAATTTTTAGATGCTCCAAACAATCTTCTCATGAGCTCTAAAAGCTTTATTCGGGTTCCCCATATTCTATAATATCTCTGAGAATTTTTTCTGAATTTTCAAAGCTTTCGGAGTATTTTTCATGGCTTAAATCATAATTCTGGACTTTTCTAGGATTATTTTATTCGCCAAATTAATTAATTTCGAAAATAATAAAATCTTTCATTTTATCTCACGCTCAAGCCCATGATCTCAATGGTCAATGTCTTTATTTACTAATGGACTTTAATAATTAATTAGGCCTATTAGTAAAGATGAAGGTTGCAAATCAATTAGTACCATATCGCTAGTTGACGTGGAGGTGGGGAGTTTTTCTCTCTATATATATGTAGCAACTCCTTAGGCAAAGCACATCAAAGACTATCATATAGGAAGCCTTTAAAGAATTCCTAATGTAGTAAAATAAAATTTATATTTTCTTCTCTACAACGTGATCGCCATCGTCTCGCCTATACACGACATCTACGAACGGTCGGCTGCTCCGGCGTTGCTGTAGCTCCAAGAAAGCGTCACTGCCGGTGAACCTACTCCCTGTCCACCAACGTAAGCCCCAATCATTTTGTCTTTCAGTTTGGAAATAGCTCGGTTTTAAATTTAAAATACGTTTTCACTATTTACAGAATTGCCACTAACTTTCTTTTGGCCATAAAATATTCATCTTAACTCTGTTTTGACCCATTCAAATTGCGTTGGATTCGTATTAATGAGCTCTACATGTTAGTAACACTGTTTTCTCAGTTTAAAACTTGTTAATTTCGTGACCTTAATTAATTAATTATTTTTTCTATATAAAATCTTAGAAAATTCATAACTCCTACGTTTTAACTTCGATTTTCGTGATCTTTACGTCTATGATATCGTAGCGATGCGTAGAATCATTTCACAAACTTTTCATACTTTTTTTATATGATTGGTGTACTATTCTAATTGTAGCCTTGTTTGCTTCGTGTATGTTATCTCCGTTTGTTGTATGATCGATGATCGAGTTTAGACGGTGAATAATCTATGGTGATCAAGAGTGCTTCAGTGATCAAGATCAGAGCCTTGGACAACCAGTAAGACCAACAGAACCAAAAGGATAAGCAAGAGCAATTGGATTAAGGCAAGTATAACATTTGGATTTTATTTCTGTGACCATTATCGTGTGACTAGATTAATGTTAAGTAATAAACGATAGAAAATGACTTTTTAGCAACTTGATGATTTGTCTGTACGTGATCACCCGGGACAACAGTGCAACCATGAGGGCTATAATAGCTCTGGTTTTAGTTAAGTATGAGTAACTTTTCTAGCTCGTTAGCGGTTACCCGTGTGGCGCAATTGGGGAATAGCAGACCGTGGATTCCTGCGGGTGAATCACACGGACTGACTAATGAAACCAAGCGGCCCTAACTTGTTAGACGAACCTTCAAAAAACTTCATAGTGATCCCTGCCGACCTCCCTAGGAAGGGGGTTAAGAGATTAGCTACCTCGGGCGAAAGGGTAAATCATGACTCATGGGTAAAGATGCGCAACCTCTGCAGAGGGTTAAAAACTAGTATACTAGCCGAGCTCACGGTCAGGAGCGGCCTTGGGAACATCTACATTAAGGGTGATGATTCTTGTGTGTTAAATATGCTCATTATTTATTGTTTAATGCTTTACATAATTTATGTCACATTGATCATGAGATTGTGAGAGCTATACAATCTAGTTGCTATATGTTGACGGTCCTTAAGTATCAAATTTAATTATGAAATAAACAAAGAAAAGGATCCAAATGAAATCAACATCTAGACTTAGGGTTTTATCTGACAGAATTCCACAAGTTTTGGTGTTTGTCTATTTCTGCAGGGGGTTATCAGGAAATACGGAAGAAAGGCCCACACGTCGGGATTACATAGAGATATCAACGTGCTGCGCAATTATTTTACATCTAGAAGACTCCAGAAGCCACGGGAAGGAAGCGGAGGCCGAACAGAGCCAGGACCTGGGCGCCCGCCCAAGTCCTTAGGGCGCCCGCCCTGCTACAGTGGCCAATCACGTTCAACCTCGCGGATTATGCTCCACCGACCTAAAGGATCAAGAATAACCGTTCAATCAATGTCGGTTTGATCCAACGGCCCAGGTTCACTTGAGGGGACTATATAACCAGACCCCCTGGCCCCTGGAGGAGGCACCCCTTGATCATTATTCATTATTCATAGACAGAGCAAAAGCTAGGGTTTAGAGATGAGAGCTCTCCTCTCTTCTCTAAACTAGAGTAGATCTAGATAATAGCAAGATGGAGAGCGAAGGAGGATTAGAGGAGAGGCCGGCCTGTCGGTTCTTCCTCCGGTTGTACTTCGTCATGATCAAGCTCTAATCAAGCTTGCTCATGGGATGACTCTGGTAATCTACTTCTAATTCATTATGCAATTACTAATTATGTATGTTCTGGTTCACAACTCTTTTGAGTACTTTAATCTATAGGACGCTATAGGTGAGAGTTGTAGTATAGGTATAAGCGTGGTGCTTAGACCTAGATTACTTGTGGATATCCCCTGTCTAGCTGGATCGTGTGGTAGGCCGCGTAGGTGACAGTTACGTTGGTCCTCTGTAGTCCACCTCTCGTTAGCAGGATGGGTAGAGTTTATCGGCCTAAGGATAAGCATCCTTTGTGGTGTACTCTTATCACGTGGTTCGTCCCAGACATAGACATACCCCTTTGAAGTAGAGAAACCATAGTTATACTCCCTATTCTGCTACCATCGCCTATATATTAGATTGCTCTATTCTCTATTCCCATATTATCACTCACTGTTATCTTACCTTTAATATTGTTCTTATTTAATTCTATCATCTTTCCTATTTACACTTATCTATCTATCCTAGTTAAGTTAGAGCGTAGTTGGTTCTCCCGTTTCCCTGTGGATACGATAAAACCTTTAACCGGGTAAAAGCTTTAATGGTATCCGTGCGCTTGCGGATTATCTGTGTGCGTATAAATACCATAGTACACTCTAGTGCCATGCTGGGGATGACAACCTAGTATTCAAGTGGTGTTAGCAAGTGTCAACAAGCATTTTTGGCGCCGTTGCCGGGGAACGGTTGCTGAGTTGACTACGAACTAGCTTAATCATTTTCTAAAAAATAAAAATAAAAAAAATATATTTTCCTTTTATCCTTTGCCTCATCTCTGCTAATCTTTCTTCTTATCTAATCCTTGATCTCTGGTCTATCATGAATTCAAACATGTCTATCTATGAATTTCATAGACCTACGGGCACACATCTCGAACCACCAAAATCTTCAAAGCCTATCATAGCATCTAGTTTTGAGATAGACCCCGAATACATAGAATTTGTTCAAAAACAACCTTTCTCAGGAGAAGGTGAGGAAAACCCATACACACACCTAAGAGAGTTTTATCGAGTATGTGACCTCCTTCGCATAGAAGGCATGTCCGATGAGACCCTCAAATGGAAGCTCTTTCCATTCTCTTTAATAGGAAAAGCTAGACATTGGTACAAACTCAAAGTAGGGAGTGTTCATGGAGAATGGAAGGAGTTACATAATAGTTTTCTTTTAAAATATTTTCCAATCCCTAAAGTGGCGGAACTTCGGCGTGAGATTCTTTCTTTTAGACAACTGGAAGAAGAATCTCTTAGCAAATCATGGGACCGCTTTATTAACCTTACTCTCACTGGCCCAAAGCTTTCTATTCGAGAAGAAGTTCTTCTAATTCACTTTTTTGAGGGCCTTAGTGGGAAAAATAAGCAAACCTTGAATACAGCCTCTAGAGGATCCTTCTATCACCTACCTGCTAGTGAAGCTTGGAATTTGATTGATTTATTAAGTGGAAAGTCTCCTAGCTTTTATATCCCTGAGAAAGAGACAGAACCAGTTCCTAGACAAGAAGAAGAAGTTTTGATAGCCAGATCACAACCACTTCAATTCCAAACTTTAGCTATCGATCCTAAACCATCAATACCCCAAAATTCTCCAAGGGAGGAAGGAATTCCGACCTTAAATCTTTCAGATGCTGATGGTTTAGACTTCTGGTTCCATAAGAGACCTTCAAGCAGGGATAATTCAAATCCTCGCAATAATGGTTCTCTTAGAGAATGTCCTGGTTCCTGTTATGAAGAAGTCGAGGATGACACATCAAGTAAAGGAGAGCTAAGCCATATTGAAAATTCTAACACCTCCCCTTTCCTGATCACAAGTTCAAAATGGCTAGAATGTGTAGAATGGATGGACAAGGAAGAAGCCTTAATGAATTCTGACTTTGGTTCAATTTCAAATGGTGAGTTCTTGACTCCCTTTGAAGATGGGATTCATCCAACTATAGAAGAGGACATAAGTGAGAACAATCCAAGAGGAACTCTGAACATTCAGATTGGAGACGAAGATAACATTAATGAGCATGAAATTTATTTCATAGCCACTTTGTTTACTCCACGCTCATATGCAACATCTTCCCAATCTATTGGTCTCTCCAACATCACCACATTTGAGATTTCCAACCCCCTCTTCCTTTCTAGTTATAAAAACTTTAAAAGGGCGGTTGTCGATGCATATGTCTATAATAAATATTGCAGATCTCGTTGAGTTGATCTTGATATAGGTCAGCATTGGAAGGGAAACCACTTCGTCGATATAAATTGATGGTTTCCCAAGGACAAGCTTAGTGTCTTAAAATAAGCACTGATCAGATCATAACATGAGCTTTTAATTATTTACAACATTACCTGGTGTATTGAGCATATAAGGATAATTGTAAAAATATTCCTTCGGGTATTCTTGTCACTAACCTTTCCAGGATTGGAACAAGAAGATCAGATGAATGACATGCAAGTACAAGGTATGTCCAACCAATCATCATGGAACACTGAATTAAATTCATCCAAACTTGAATTCTGCAAAATTCAAGCTTGGGGGAGTACTTTACATAAAAACATCCTTTGCCATGTTGCTATGTTGGTTGTCCCTACCTTTAAGACATGCTCAATTTGTTAAATACTAATCACACTACTTCATCTCCACTTGAGTAGATCTCTATAAATGCTGTCATGTTACCTTTGTCTATTTACTAGTAAGTGTTAGTTTGGAAGTACTGCACATACTTCTATTGGCTTTTAAATTAAGCATGGTGCTTAGGTTAAACAGCCTTCCTTAATCTGATTAGACATGGAGTCTAGTTCGGTTATTGAACTAAAAACTTCTTGTGTAGACATTGGTATATTTTTGTCGGACTAACCCCTGTAGAAAAACTTTCAATATCTATTTGAGAAGTCCTGAGATAAACTCACATCAAAAACGAAGAGAGTGACACATGAAGTTTAACAATTTGCACAAGAAGGACATAGCTCATTCATCATAGAGAGATGATCCATGGAGGGTGCCACAAACACGATGCACAACCGCTAAGAAAGGAAAGCTTCCACAAGGTGATACTGTACCATCACTCTTCAAGCAAGAAAACATCTTAAGGTACTTGACTATCACTTTTATAAGCTTCTCCTTGGTTCTGGCGTTCATATAAATAAAAGAGACAAACAGGAATGATTTACAACTCTAGATTAACCAACCCAACTGATTCAACATGTTTAGTCCTTTAATCCTTGTTCTTAGTACTACCTCCATGATCCCACACTCCTAATCATATGAGCTAAAATGTTACACATTCAATCATTGTGAGATATAAAGAAAAAGACATATACATAGATAGATTATCTTTCCATAAGGTTGAGCGATCTGATCTGACAAATGTTATAAGTGCTACACTCATGAACTTTTCATCCATCAACTTTGTCTTGCTCACTATGCTTAGGGTTAGAGAAGAACAAATACACTTTAGGTTCTGTTGGTGTTTTCCACCAACAGGACCCATGCACTTGATCTCTGCCTTGTCTCTATGAGCAGGTACACTTTGAGCAAAACACAGAGGAGTTTTATAACTCTCAGACTCTACCAAGTGAAGGACCTAGATCTACGAGCACAAACACACTGAGCAAGTTACTGCCAACGCCGCACTTCGAACTGCTGGGCAAACGAAGAACATAGGTGACACCGTATCAAGAGGTGCAGACGTCAAGGTCCGCACATGAATCAAATGACGCACTTGAAGAATGAACACGGTGAGAAGTCTTGTTAAGAAGACTTAAAACATTGAACCCTCGCCTAAAGGTAAGATCAGTAGTCATCCATATTTATCCTTTCTGCATTCCCTTTTCCCTTTAATTATTTACTTTCCTTAAATAGATTATTAGTTAATCATGCTATCTTGAAAAGAAAATAAAAATGTTAAAAAATACTAAGCCCCATGTGAGTATACGAGTGGCATAAAACCCATAAGTACCTTCACTGTGGTGGCATAAAAATAAAATAAATATTTCTTTTCTGCTTTATAAAATAAAAATATAAAAACAGGGAGTAATATTTATTGAGGAAGCTCAACATGATGAAGGCTAGATATTTATGCTAACACTTAATTAGTTCCACAAGCTTTGTTGTCTATTTGAGCTCCACAGAATTTAAGAATCAAGAAGACAAGCAGACGGAGGACATTCTAATCGCTGTCAGAATGCTGCTGACTTTCAAATACACCTCTGCCACCTGCTAGCTACATCAAGAGAAATTACGTCAAAATTCAGCTTCGGGGAGAGCACCCCCATTTATCTCGCTAAGTATTTCTATTTATCTTTATACTTATACTATATTAGAATATTAAAATACATAAACTATGAAAAACCAAATAAAGATTTTGTGCTTATATATATATCTTTTGCTTAGTGTGTTTAATAAATAAATAAAGTGGCTATGCTAATTTGAATCTTAATAATAAAACTCTAGCATGGATATGATGAATAGTTGCTCTACCTAATTTGCAAATTTGAAGTTCTCTCTCAAGTTTAGACATAACTGTTATAATTTAAAGCTTGCTCTAGATCTAAACTTGTGGGATGAAACCTTGATCTGAAATCTAAGTTGTTAACGGATATGATATGGGAAGGTTGAGCTGTTGTTTATCTGTTCCTAGAGATGCTAGAATTTTGGAGAATTTTATCTTTGAAAAAAATATTTAAAATATTGCATGATGAGTTCCTGTATGATGAGAGTTTAAATTCCTACCATAGCCATATATACATGCTTGCTAGACTTTGAGCCACACATTTATTATTTACTGCTTATGAGCATTGAGTGTGGTCAAGCTGTGTAGACCCTTAGGAGCTTGTCATGTGGTTAAAATCAAGATTCACTTGCACGTTCATTCATACATGCTGCTTCTACTCCGGAAGTACCATCCACATATATCCACTTATTTCCATCTCCAGAACCACCCAAAAATATTCTACTCCTAATCCGGGAGAGAATAGCCAGAAATATTTTTGTTTTCCCTTGTGAAATAAATGCTCAAGTTATCTTGCTACTACCACTTTCTATATTATCTCAAGAGATGAGTGCTCTAAAAAAAGAGAGAGAAAAGAAGAAAAAAAATAATAAACGAGGAAATAAAAAGGGGCAAGTGCCCGGAACCTCGAAAGAAAAAAAAAGAGTGAGACGAGAGGTAAAAATGGACAAGTGTCTGACAGTAGAATTAGGGGTACAAGATACCCACCTGAGAGGAAAGAAAAATGAAATATAGAGCATCTCATTCTCCTCGTAAAGTTTCAAAAAGCAAGGAAGGTATGTATCCCCTCAAAAGAGCAAAAGTAGAATTAGACTTCCACCATTGTTATCACCATCATCACCATACACCATTCATTCGCCACACATGCACATCTTGATTTGACTTATTGACTTGTTTCTCTGGATCCATGGTTTGACTATGCAATAAATGTCTTGTAAGTATGTATTAGCTGTCTCCCATCTATGAGCTCTAGATATTAAAGCCTTATTAGAGTAGGGTGAGAGAGAAGGCAATGTCACTGTGCCTTATACCACAAATACCACATATCTTGAGAGAAGGCATATACCATCACTGCCTTGGTAAGGATCCAGAAATACCACAAAAGAGAGATTTAGAGAGTCATACAAGGAATTTCTGAGTTTTATTTGAAAATCTACAAAAACTCCAGAGCTATAGCTGATCAAGAATAAGAGACATGGCACTTGGCTAGACTGTTCTATCTTTTAACTACTCAAGACAGAAGTGACGGTTACAAGTCCCATGGTGAAAGGTAAAGTAAGTAAGTTTTAGTTCTTGATAGTTTACTCTAACTCAGAGATGAGATCTTATTTAAAAGCATGTGTACCGTCAAAATTTTAAGATATTGCAACAACTTCTGATCCATTGTTGAGTCTATCCTTGCTCAGGGACGAGCAAGAGGTAAGCTTGGGGGAGTTTGTTGACGGTCCTTAAGTATCAAATTTAATTATCAAATAAACAAAGAAAAGGATCCGTTTTATCTGACAGAATTCCACGAGTTTTGGTGTTTGTCTATTTCTGCAGGGGGTTATCAGGAAATATGGAAGAAAGGCCCACACGTCGGGATTACATAGAGATATCAACGTGCCGCGCAATTATTTTACATCTAGAAGACTCCAGAAGCCACGGGAAGGAAGCGGAGGCCGAACGGAGCCAGGACCTGGGCGCCTGCCAAAGTCCTTAGGGCGCCCGCCCTGCTACAGTGGCCAATCACGTTCAACCTCGTGGATTATGCTCCACCGACCTAAAGGATCAAGACTAACCGTTCAATCAATGTGAGTTTGATCCAACGGCCCAGGTTCACTTGAGGGGACTATATAACCAGACCCCCTGGCCCCTGAAGGAGGCACCCCTTGATCATTACTCATTATTCATAGACAGAGCAAAAGCTAGGGTTTAGAGATGAGAGCTCTCCTCTCTTCTCTAAACTAGAGTAGATCTAGATAGTAGCAAGATGGAGAGCGAAGGAGGATTAGAGGAGAGGCCGGCCTGTCGGTTCTTCCTCCGGTTGTACTTTGTCATGATCAAGCTCTAATCAAGCTTGCTCATGGGATGACTCTGGTAATCTACTTCTAATTCATTATGCAATTACTAATTATGTATGTTCTGGTTCACAACTCTTTTGAGTACTTTAATCTATAGGACGCTATAGGTGAGAGTTGTAGTATAGGTATAAGCGTGGTGCTTAGACCTAGATTACTTGTGGATATACCCTGTCTAGCTGGATCGTGTGGGAGGCCGCGTAGGTGACAGTTACTAGTCCACCTCTCGTTAGCAGGATGGGTAGAGTTTATCGGCCTAAGGATAAGCATCCTTTGTGGTGTACTCTTATCACGTGGTTCGTCCCAGACATAGACATACCCCTTTGAAGTAGAGAAACCATAGTTATACTCTCTATTCTGCTACCATCGCCTATATATTAGATTGCTCTATTCTCTATTCCCATATTATCACTCACTGTTATCTTACCTTTAATATTGTTCTTATTTAATTCTATCATCTTTCCTATTTACACTTATCTATCTATCCTGGTTAAGTTAGAGCGTAGTTGGTTCTCCCGTTTCCCTGTGGATACGATAAAACCTTTAACCGGGTAAAAGCTTCAACGGTATCCGTGCTCTTGCAGATTATCTGTGTGCGTATAAATACCATAGTACACTCTAGTGCCATGCTGGGGATGACAACCTAGTATTCAAGTGGTGTTAGCAAGTGTCAACAAGCATTTTTGGCGCCGTTGCCGGGGAAACGGTTGCTGAGTTGACTACGAACTAGCTTAATCATTTTCTAAAAAATAAAAATAAAAAAAATATATTTTCCTTTTATCCTTTGCCTCATCTCTGCTAATCTTTCTTCTTATCTAATCCTTGATCTCTGGTCTATCATGAATTCAAACATGTCTATCTATGAATTTCATAGACCTACGGGCACACATCTCGAACCACCAAAATCTTCAAAGCCTATCATAGCATCTAGTTTTGAGATAGACCCCGAATACATAGAATTTGTTCAAAAACAACCTTTCTCAGGAGAAGGTGAGGAAAACCCATACACACACCTAAGAGAGTTTTATCGAGTATGTGACCTCCTTCGCATAGAAGGCATGTCCGATGAGACCCTCAAATGGAAGCTCTTTCCGTTCTCTTTAATAGAAAAAGCTAGACATTGGTACAAACTCAAAGTAGGGAGTGTTCATGGAGATTGGAAGGAGTTACATAATAGTTTTCTTTTAAAATATTTTCCAATCCCTAAAGTGGCGGAACTTCGGCGTGAGATTCTTTCTTTTAGACAACTGGAAGAAGAATCTCTTGGCAAATCATGGGACCGCTTTATTAACCTTACTCTCACTGGCCCAAAGCTTTTTATTCCAGAAGAAGTTCTTCTAATTCACTTTTTTGAGGGCCTTAGTGGGGAAAATAAGCAAACCTTGAA
This sequence comes from Sorghum bicolor, assembly GCF_000003195.3. Lineage (NCBI taxonomy): Eukaryota > Viridiplantae > Streptophyta > Magnoliopsida > Poales > Poaceae > Sorghum > Sorghum bicolor. Next base: position 14,710,396 of record NC_012872.2, read on the forward strand.
TACAGCCTCTAGAGGATCCTTCTATCACCTACGTGCTAGTGAAGCTTGGAATTTGATTGATTTATTAAGTGGAAAGTCTCCTAGCTTTTATATCCCTGAGAAAGAGACAGAACCAGTTCCTAGACAAGAAGAAGAAGTTTTGATAGCCAGATCACAACCACTTCAATTCCAAACTTTAGCTATCAATCCTAAACCATCAATACCCCAAAATTCTCCAAGGGAGGAAGGAATTCCGACCTTAAATCTTTCAGATGCTGATGGTTTAGACTTTTGGTTCCATAAGAGACCTTCAAGCAGGGATAATTCAAATCCTCGCAATAATGGTTCTCTTAGAGAATGTCCTAGTTCCTGTTATGAAGAAGTCGAGGATGACACATCAAGTAAAGGAGAGCTAAGCCATATTGAAAATTCTAACACCTCCCCTTTCCTGATCACAAGTTCAAAATGGCTAGAATGTGTAGAATGGATGGACAAGGAAGAAGCCTTAATGAATTCTGACTTTGGTTCAATTTCAAATGGTGAGTTCTTGACTCCCTTTGAAGATGGGATTCATCCAACTATAGAAGAGGACATAAGTGAGACCAATCCAAGAGGAACTCTGAACATTCAGATTGGAGACGAAGATAACATTAATGAGCATGGAATTTATTTCATAGCCACTTTGTTTACTCCATACTCATATGCGACATCTTCCCAATCTATTGGTCTCTCCAACATCACCACATTTGAGATTTCCAACCCCCTCTTCCTTTCTAGTTATAAAAACTTTAAAAGGGCGGTTGTCGATGCATATGTCTATAATAAATATTGCAGATCTCATTGAGTTGATCTTGATATAGGTCAGCGTTGGAAGGGAAACCACTTCGTCGACATAAATTGATGGTTTCCCAAGGACAAGCTTAGTGTCTTAAAATAAGCACTGATCAGATCATAACATGAGCTTTTAATTATTTACAACATTACCTGGTGTATTGAGCATATAAGGATAATTGTAAAAATATTCCTTCGGGTATTCTTGTCACTAACCTTTCTAGGATTGGAACAAGAAGATCAGATGAATGACAAGCAAGTACAAGGTATGTCCAACCAATCATCATGGAACACTGAATTAAATTCATCCAAACTTGAATTCTGCAAAATTCAAGCTTGGGGGAGTACTTTACATAAAAACATCCTTTGCCATGTTGCTATGTTGGTTGTCCCTACCTTTAAGACATGCTCAATTTGTTAAATACTAATCACACTACTTCATCTCCACTTGAGTAGATTTCTATAAATGTTGTCATGTTACCTTTGTCTATTTACTAGTAAGTGTTAGTTTGGAAGTACTGCACATACTTCTATTGGCTTTTAAATTAAGCTTGGTGCTTAGGTTAAACAGCCTTCCTTAATCTGATTAGACATGGAGTCTAGTTCGGTTATTGAACTAAAAACTTCTTGTGTAGACATTGGTATATTTTTGTCGGACTAACCCCTGCAGAAAAACTTTCAATATCAATTTGGGAAGCCCTGAGATAAACTCACATCAGAAACGAAGAGAGTGACACATGAAGTTTAACAATTTGCACAAGAAGGACATAGCTCATTCATCATAGAGAGATGATCCATGGAGGGTGCCACAAACACGATGCACAACCGCTAAGAAAGGAAAGCTTCCACAAGGTGATACTGTACCATCACTCTTCAAGCAAGAAAACATCTTAAGGTACTTGACTATCACTTTTATAAGCTTCTCCTTGGTTCTGGCGTTCATATAAATAAAAGAGACAAACATGTATGATTTACAACTCTAGATTAACCAACCCAACTGATTCAACATGTTTAGTCCTTTAATCCTTGTTCTTAGTACTACCTCCATGATCCCACACTCCTAATCAAATGAGCTAAAATGTTACACATTCAATCATTGTGAGATATAAAGAAAAAGACATATACATAGATAGATTATCTTTCCATAAGGTTGAGCGATCTGATTTGACAAATGTTATAAGTGCTACACTCATGAACTTTTCATCCATCAACTTTGTCTTGCTCACTATGCTTAGGGTTAGAGAAGAACAAATACACTTTAGGTTCTGTTGGTGTTTTCCACCAACAGGACCCATGCACTTGATCTCTGCCTTGTCTCTATGAGCAGGAACACTTTGAGCAAAACACGGAGGAGTTTTATAACTCTCAGACTCTACCAAGTGAAGGACTTGGATCTACGAGCACAAACACACTGAGCAGGTTACTGCCAACGCCGCACTTCGAACTGCTGGGCAAACGAAGAACATAGGTGACACCGTATCAAGAGGTGTAGACGTCAAGGTCCGCACCTGAATCAAATGACGCACTTAAAGAATGAACATGGTGAGAAGTCTTGTTAAGAAGACTTAAAACATTGAACCCTCGCTAGATTACTTGTTAAGAAGTCTTGTTATACGTGGTGCTTAGACCTAGATTACTTGTGGATATCCCCTGTCTAGCTGGATCGTGTGGTAGGCCGTGTAGGTGACAGTTACGTTGGTCCTTTGTAGTCCACCTCTCGTTAGCAGGATGGGTAGAGTTTATCGGCCTAAGGATAAGCATCCTTTGTGGTGTACTCTTATCACGTGGTTCGTCCTAGACATAGACATACCCCTTTGAAGTAGAGAAACCATAGTTATACTCTCTATTCTGCTACCATCGCCTATATATTAGATTGCTCTATTCTCTATTCCCATATTATCACTCACTGTTATCTTACCTTTAATATTGTTCTTATTTAATTCTATCATCTTTCCTATTTACACTTATCTATCTATCCTGGTTAAGTTAGAGCGTAGTTGGTTCTCCCGTTTCCCTGTGGATACGATAAAACCGTTAACCGGGTAAAAGCTTCAACGGTATCCGTGCGCTTGCGGATTATCTGTGTGCGTATAAATACCATAGTACACTCTAGTGCCATGCTGGGGATGACAATCTAGTATTCAAGTGGTGTTAGCAAGTGTCAACACTATACTCGTGGAGTTCGACATGGACTCACTCTTGCTATTTCCCCCAAACCTCAGGAGAAGTTTAGGCTTGTGATCAACCAGTCAGTTGGATCCTGTAGAGTGAAGTTAATACCCGAAGTTTGGAGTTGTCTATCCGCTGTTTGCTATCAAAGGTTATCTCTTTTATACTAAGTACGTTATATATTTATGCATTGTCTTTTGATATTACTCCTTATTTGTAGCTATATGTGAGATTTGACTTCTAAAACTCACGTATGGTGCATACCTGATTTTGTCCTTAAAATCGGGTATTACACTTTCTCGCCGCTCTCGCTGATCCAGATGGTTGCCAAGGTATTGATCTTGATCACTATAGTACTGCTCACCTCTAAACTCGATCATCGATTCACCAACACATAAGCAATCGGGACCAAACATACATGAAGCAAACAAGGCTATTATTAGAACAGTACACCAATAAAAAAACAGTATGAAAAGTTTATAAAACGATTCTACGCATCGCTACGATCTCATAGACGTAAAGATCACAAAAATCAGAGTTAAAACGTAGAAGTTATGAATTTTCTAAGATTTTATATAGAAAAGTAATTAATTAAATAGAATCACGAAAATTAAAAAGTTTCAAACTGAGAAAACAGTGTTACTAACATGTAGATATTTCAAAGACGAGTCTAACGCAATTTGAATGGATCAAAACGGAATTAAAATGAATATTTTATGGCCAAAAGAAAGTCAGTGGCAAAACTATAATTTTGTGAAAGCGTATTTTTAAGTAACTCGAGACAGATTACGTTTTCAAAAAAAGAAAACGTCTTTTGTGAATGTGCATTGGACTGCGGGTTAATTAATAAGTATCTCCGGGGACTTTTTAGCAAAAGTTACCCCGAAGGGGCATCTTCTAATCTCAGCCGTAGGCCTAAGATCTGACGGTAGACGGCGATCCAAGGCGCTGGGGGGCGGCTGACGGCGATCTCCCACGGTGGAGCGCCATGGCCGACGTAACGAGCTCACCGGAGTTCATAGAAAAACGCGCTACGGACCACTATTCGCTAAACCGATAGCATGGGGAGACGGAGGGGGTCAACGCGAGCTTACCAAGGGAATTTTGGAGGCCCGAGGAAGGCTCGGAGGTGGTCGGCCACGTGATCTAGCAGACGTCGGGGCTCTGCACATGTTCGACTTCGGTTAGAGAAGAACATGGGATAAAAGAGTGAAAGGTCCAAATGGCTAGAGGGGGGATGAATAGCCTATTTAAAAAATTCTACAAACTTCACTAAGCAAGTGAGTTAGTAAAACAAAAGGCGAAGCAAATCTAGCACTAGCTCAACTAAGCTATGCAAGCAACCTATACAAACTAGTACAAGGCTAAACACTAAAGCACAACAACAAGAGAAGGCTAGTTACACTCCTAAACAAGAAGACTAAACTAAACAAGCTAAACAACTAGCAAGGTATACAAGAAAGTAAAGGAGTGAAGAGTGATTGTTATACCAACGTTGTAGAGTAGAACAATCACAAGAGAATCCTCGGCAAGAGATGACACAAGATTTTTACCGAGGTTCACTTGCTTCCCGGCAAGCTAGTCCTCCTTGTGGCGATACACCCACTAGATGGATCGCGAGCTAATTGGCAATCTAAAGCCAAACCCTCAGCGGGTGCCGCACATCCACTCACAAGATGGGGATCCTCCAAGCCACGAGCAATCCAATAGAGTAGCCAATTTCGATCTCCCGCGGAAAAGGCTCAAGAACCCCTCACAAATCACTTGGTGAGGCTCGAAACAATCTCCAATCACGAGCTCAACACCTCCCTTGCACCAAGCCGTCTAGGGTGTCGGGAAACACCCAAGAGTAACAAGAAATCCACACTTGCAATCACCACCTAGTGCCACAAGAATGAAATCACAAATGCACAACACTAGGGTTTCCCAAATCCTCTCACCAAAGAGCAACAAGCTATGGGGATGGAGAGGAGAGGGAAGAGATGCTCTTGAAGCTCTCAGATCTATCACTAGAGCTCAATCTCTCACTTGAATGGAGCACAAATCCTTGGGAGTGAGAGAGGAGGAGGGGAGAGCTTTTCTTTTCTTGGAGTTCTTCAAGAGAGCAAGAATGGGGAATGGATTCAGAAGAGAGAAAGGAAGGGGTGAGACCCGACCTTATCCTCTGCCAGCCACTCATCCGACAGTTGTAGCAGCCCAAACTCGCGAGAAATTCCAGTGCGGGTAGGAAATAATTCCAGGCGCACACGCTTTTGACCGTTGGCGTGGGTGAACTAAAGTACCGGAAAATTTCCAGTGCGGGTAGAAAATAATTCCGATCAACCCCTCTCTGTTGCAAGCACAAACACTAGAATGTCTAGGTATGGCAGTGAATAATTCCGATCGACCCCTTGTTGTTTGGGCATGACTACTAGCTCGGTTTTCCAACTCAAAACCCCTTTTTAAGGTGCTAACTTTCCCACAAAGTACCAAAAACAATTGAGCACTTAAGTTAGCATTTTCACAAATAATTTTTAGAGCTTTCTCAAGCAACTCACCACGTCACTAAGCGCTAGTTATATGCAAATGAGACTCACACTTAGTGGCACTAGATAACCTTTGCAATTAAAGATTTCTCCTCTTTATAGTACGGCTATCTATCCTAAATCCGGTCAATCACTTCTCTACTCATCTTAGACCGGCAAAAGCAAAATCCTATGTTTATACCTTTGCCTTGATCACTTTACTCCTTGTCCATCACCATGATCTCCACTTCATGCCTTCTCTCTTTATGACCATGTGTCCACCACTCATGTCACGTTGCTCCTTGTTCAAATGTGTTGCTATGCCTAACTCAAATCACTTGAACACAAAGCATTAGCAACTTGGTGTCATTAATTACCAAAACCAAACTTGGGCTTTCAAAGAGAGCGAAAGGAGTAGCGTGACAGCTTCGTAACCAAGATGTGGTGCTCGGCAAGCGCTCGAATATTGTGGAACGGCAACGAACACGGAAACCACGGCGGCGGCGGGTGAGTTCATTCGCCGGTGAGATCCAAGAATCGGTGATAGAGGTCACTAGGGCTTCACGAGCACGCGGTCAATCGAAAGAGTTATGCCGAGGAGGTTTCGCAGGCCTTATAGGGGTCCGATTAGCAGGAAAGGCAAGAAATCCCAAGATTTTCGAGATCGGATGCCCCGTGGAAGAATCCTGGTCGGCAACGACTCAAGAAAGAAGAAAGTGAATTGGCTGACGGGTGGGCTCCACTTGGCAGCGACTACTAGAGAAAAAGGAGGGACGCAGCTTGGGCCGGCCTGTAAGCCCAACTGAGCCAAAGCGAGGGAGGGGGAAAGGAAGGGCGTGGCCTGCTGGGCTGGGGGAAGAAGGGGGAACTTGGGCCCGAGAGAGATGGGCTGGGGCGCCAAAACAGAGAGGAGGGGTGTCTTTATTATTTCCTTTTCCTTTCTTTTATTCCAAAACCCATTTTCAAATCTGTTTAAAAATCACTTTGAAATACTTTTGAACCTTAGTCAAACCACTCATATCAAAATCAAATGCACCAGCATGAATATACACAAATGTTTCTACATCCTATAATAAGTTTTAATTTAGTGAAAAATATTAATTTTCTTATATTTTCATGAGCACCAAAATACAAAATTAAATTATTTCACCTATTTCAAAAAGGAGTAAAATTTTGGATTAATAGGATTTAATTTTTGAGTAAAAGGAGTTAAATTATTGTAACACCCAAAAATTTGCTCTTTAATTAATAGGATTTAATTTGATTTATTTAAGTATTTTTGTGAGCATTTAATGTAGTAAATAAATAAATTTTGTTGAAAATAAAAATTTTCATAAGGTTAATAAACATGTTGGTGCATTTCATGCTAGAGCATATTTAATTTTGTGTTGTTGGCTTTTTTTGGTTTGAATTTATTTGATTCAAAGTTCTATTTAGAAAAGGCTTTGGGAATTAAAATAGAAAAAAAGAGAGAAAGACACAAACCTGACCTCGGCCTGGACGAGTGGTCGTAGCCCAGCAGTCTCTCCCTCTCCCCCTTCTTGCTTTCGGCCCAACAGGCCGCGCGCCCTCTCCCCCCTCCCGCGGCCCAGCCCAACCGCGCACTCTCTCCCTCTCAGTCCCTAGCGCCCGAGCCCTGCCCCTTTCTGTCGCTGAGCTCCGGGGCCCGCTCGTCAGCGTGCTTCCCCGTCTCCCTCGCAGAGACCGAGTCGGTCACGAGCATGGCCCCAGAGAATCCCGAACCCTGGGATTTCCTTGCCAAGGGGGCAAATCGAGTCCTATAAAGCCCCAGGAACCTTCCCCCGCACCCCTTTTTGCCTACCCGAGCGTTATTTCTAAGCCCTAGCCGTCGTTTCTGCGTGGTTTGGATCTCGCCGAGCCGCGAGTCAAGACACCACTCGTTGTGGGCTCTCCCCGTCCCTTTCCAGCCCGAGAAAACCCCCTGCGCGACTTCGGAGTAAGCTTCTCTCTCCCCTAGCGGTTTTCTTTCATCCGGGGACTCTCGAAAACGCGAGATCGAGGAGCTCCGGCGAAGCTTGGGCGCCGGCCATGACGTCCACCGTGGGGGGCTCGCCGCCGGCCGGCCGGATTCTTCCCCAAGTCCTCCCAGCCGTCCAAATCACGATCGACGCTCAGGATTAGAAGTTACCCCTTCGGGGTAACTTTTGTTAAAGAGCCCCTGAGATTTTTGAGAACTAACCCGCGGTCTAAGGCGCATTGGCGGTTTGCGCTTTCCCAGTTTTGAAAGCGTATTCTATGCGGCTGAGTTCAAATGCGCTTTCCACAAATTACAGAATTGCCATTTAATTTGTTTTGCTTCTAAACTACTCGTTTTAACTCTGTTTTTGTCCATTCAAATTTCATTAGATTCATTTTTACTAGCTCTACATGTTAGAAGTATTAATTCTCTGTTTTGAAACTTTTTATTTTCGCAGTAGCATTTAATTAATTATTTATCTATAGGAAATCTTGGAAAATTCATATCTTCTACGTTTTAATTCCGATTTTCGTGAACTTTACGTTTGTGTGATCGTAGCGCTGCATAGAATATTTTGATAAACTTTTATCTTTGTTTTACCACTGTTTGGTGTATTGTTCTAATAATATGCTTCATGTATGATTGTCTACATTGGATTGCGTGTTGTTGATTGATGATCGGTTATAGACGGTGAGCGATACGTTGGTGATCAAGGTCAATCTTTTGAAGACCAGCAGCAGGCTCAGGAGAGCTTTGATCAAGGCAAGTATAACTTAGAATCATCCTTTTTACCTATTCACTTATAAATACACATGTATACCATATGCATGCTTTCACCTTGTCGACCTTAGCAAAATCATAGATGATTGTTATCTGGATTCCTTGCTACCTACTTGATATGCATTTGGTGTAGATGTGCTAGTGCTTGATATAATCCATGATCTTGTAAGATGATTAATAGCTATGCAATGAACGTTAAAAGATGTCAAATAACTATATGAGATCTTGTCTGTAAGTGATCACCGGGACAACAGTGCAACCATGAGGGCTATAATGGCTCTGGCTTTAGCTCAGTATGAAGACCTTTTCTAGCTTGTTAGCGGTTACCCGAAAGGTCGCTAGAGGGGCCTAACCATTTTGGGTATAGTGTGGCCTCTGTCTTAATGTGTATAGGCTGCGAGTCATTGTGCCATTGAAAGGGGGGCTCTATATCTGCGCGCCCGGGAAACCTTACGGCCCTAACATGTTAGATGAACTTTTGAAAGGCTTCATAGTGATCCCTGTCGACCTCCCTAGGAAGGGGGTTAAGAGATTAGCTACCTCGGGTGAAAGGCTAAATCATGACTCATGGGTAAAGATGTACAACCTCTATAGAGTGTTAAAAACTGGTATACTAGCCGTGCTCACGATTAAGAGCAGCCTTGGGGGTTCTTACCACAACGATGATGAGCTTGTTAAGTTGTTATGTTCATTGGATTATCGTTTATGCTATGAATTAATTATGCTTACATTTGACCATGTGATTAATGGATTATTAATGCTACCTTGACATTTTGCTATCTATTTACGAACATGCTATCCACTATTAAAAGCTAAATGCAGTCAAACCAGTGTTAGCTATTTGAGCCTCATGAACCCCTGGTTATACTTGTTGAGTACGATATGTGCTCACTCTTGCAATTTCCCAACACCCCAGGTTATGCTAATGATGATGATTGGAATGAGGACTATCGCTATGAGTATTAGGTTTGAAGTCAACCAGTCAATGTTGTCCCTGTGTGGAGCTTCCGTCGAGAGCGTTGTTTACTTCTTGCTATCATTTATGTATAAGACTATGTGATTTATTATGTTCTGCTATGTAATAAACACTGCAATGGTACATTTGAGATTTGTCTACTTATGTGTGCAACTATTTCTAGGGCACATATGAGTCTTTTATGCATCCTATTTTGCTCTTAAAATATGGGTGTGACAATCATCCCGTGATATCAAGGTACTACCCCCCTTAAGACGAGGTTGATTGGGGGACACTAGGGACTAATTCTCCTATCCTTTTTGGACACTACACATCATAGTCTTTTTAAATTTGTTGTACCGAGTCTCTTGATCCAAGGTCAGTTTCATCACTAAGTTCCAATTATCGGTACCTTTATCACGGTTAAGTTGTTTCACTCTTGCATCCCAATTATAACTTCGTAAACTTTGGTGTCATCTGATCCTCATAAACATAACTCTCAATCCATGAGTATCAGCCATGACTTAAATCTCCATTAATATTCTCTAAATGGGATGATATCTTGAATCAAAACCAATTTACCAAGCACTTGTGATCCTCACATATGATCCAACACTAGCCAATTCTTCTCAATGTAGCTTCTTTAATTGGGCTACCCCCCTTAAGAAAAGTCAACTAGGGGACACAAAAAAGGTAGATTATATATTTTCCAGACAGGTTAACTAACATTGAGAACTTCTAACATCCCAAAGAACTTATGTGCCAGAGAACAAATAAGTATCCTGAAATTTTCTCATGATATGAAAACACCAACGTAGTAAAATAGACATAACTATTACGCTGTTAATCCAATAGAGCATTAGCTTACACCGTTAGAAAGCTTATGAAATTCACCATAACTTTACTGTAGAAGACCTCCTTAGATTCTGTCTTTAAGCTTAGGTAAAACAACCAATCATAAAATCCATCCTGACAATGTCTCAGCAAAGGTGCAGTAAATTCCAGAAGTTATATCTCGAGCTACTTAACTCATCCAGAGATGATCCTTACATTTTTTAAAAGCTTAGGAAATCCTTTACAACTTTCGTATACACCTTTTTCCCAGATTCGGAAGTTATGTTGTCTGAAAATAGGAAATACCAGATCTGTCCAGGTTTTGAAACAGAACAGAAACATCCAAGTTTAAATGTCATATCTCAGGTTCTACTTATCCAAATCAGTTCCAGCTTATACCGTTGGAAAGCTTAGCAAATTGTCTACAACTTTTATATAGAACACCTTTCCAAATTCTATAGTTTCATTTGTCTAAAACAGTAGGCAACCAGAACTGATCCAGATTCTTGATAGCACATCTGTATCATCTTGTGATTTTTGTAACTTCCAAACCATAATAGCTATGAGGGTGATTCTTGTGGTTAGAGAAATATCTTGAAGTCTAGTTGTTCCCAGAAAACTTTGATAACTTTTGCACGATCAGAACTTGAGATACACCAGAATTATTGTAGGCTGCTCCAGAAAACAGCAAGGGATAGAAACAACAGATAGCCAAACCCAACTACGTATTTCATTAACCCTTATGCCTTAGACCTATAAACTAATGAAATTGTGAAAAAACTCACAAGATCATTACACTCATTACAAAGATCCAAATCAAGCATAAGCATAATGACAAACCAACCAAGCATTAAAGTTTCACACGTCAAACAAGTCAACTTGTGATACTATCGTTCTCTTCATAGTAAGGGTAAAGATCCTAAAACTCCTGTTTTCATGACACCAGAAGAGGTAAGAGAAGATTCTAAAAGTATACCAAATCAAGGAGGGAAGATAGGAACAAGTACTTTGAAAATAAGCATCAAGGTAAAGATGAATAGCAATGGAAAGGATATAGTGTAGAGAAAATATCAAGGTTTATAGAACAAGGATTTTATAACAATTTCAAAACCTTAAGAAGACCAATTTCTAACTAGGCTTGCATCCTACAGTCAGCATTGCTTTGATACCACTTTGTAATACCCGATTTTAAGAACAAAATCAGATATGCACTATATGTGAGTCTTAGAAGCCAAATCTCACATATAGCTACAATTAAGGGGTAATATCAAAAGACAATGCATAAATATATAACGTACTTAGTATAAAAGAGATAACCTTTATTAGCAAACAGCGGATAGACAACTCCAAATTTCGGGTATTAACTTCACTCTACAGGATCCAACTGATTGGTTGATCATAATCCTAAACTTCTCCTGAGGTTTGGGGGAAATAACAAGAGTGAGTCCATGTCGAACTCCACAAGTATAGCAACTAGATTGTATAGATCCCACAATCTCATGATCAATGTGACATAAATAATGTAGAGCATTAAACAATAAATAATGAGTAATTTAACACAACAAGAATCATCACCCTTAATGCAAGAATCCCCAAGGCCGCTCCTGACCGTGAGCTCAGCTAGTATACCAGTTTTAACACTATGCAGAGGTTGTACATCTTTACCCATGAGTCATGATTTACCCTTTCGCCCGAGGTGATTAGCCTCTTAACCCACTTCTAAGGAAGGTCGGCAGGGATAACTATGAAGCCTTTCAAAAGTTCATCTAACGTGTTAGGGCCGCAAGGTTTCCTTGGCGAGCAGATATAGATACCCCCTTCCGAATGGCACAATGACATGCAGCCTATACACATAGGGACAGAGGCTCGCACTATACCCGTGTTGGTTCAGCCCCTCTAGCGCCCTTTCGGTAACCGCTAACAATCTAGAAAAGGTCTTCATACTGAGCTAAAGCCAGAGCCATTATAGCCCTCATGGTTGCACTATTATCCCGGGTATCACTTACAGATAAATCATCAAGTGGCTAAAAAGTCATTTTTATCATTTGTTGCTTAAACATTAATCAAGTCACAAGATCATGGTCACAGAATTAAAATCCAAATACTATACTTGCCTTGCTGAAAGGTTTCCCGCCGCTCTCACTGATCCTGATGGTTGCCAAGGTATTGATCTTGATCACTATAGTACCGCTCACCGTCTAAACTCGATCGTCGATTCACCAACACATAAGCAATCGGGACCAAACATACATGAAGCAAACAAGGCTATTATTAGAACAGTACACCAATCAGAAAACAATATGAAAAGATTATAAAACGATTCTACGCATCGCTACGATCTCATAGACGTAAAGATCATGAAAATCAGAGTTAAAACGTAGAAGTTATGAATTTTCTAAGATTTTATATAGAAAAGTAATTAATTAAATAGAATCACAAAAATTAAAAAGTTTCAAATTGAGAAAACAGTGTTACTAACATGTAGATATTTCAAAGATGAGTCTAACGCAATTTGAATGGATCAAAATAGAATTAAAATGAATATTTTATGGCCAAAAGAAAGTTAGTGGCAAAACTATAATTTTGTGAAAGCGTATTTTTAAGTAACCCGAGACAGATTACATTTTCAAAAAAAGAAAACGTCTTTCGTCAATGTGCTTTGGACTGCAGGTTAATTAATAAATATCTCTGGGGACTCTTTAGCAAAAGTTACCGCGAAGGGGTATCTTCTAATCTCAGCCGTAGGCCTGAGATCTGACGGTGGAGGGCGATCCAAGGTGCTAGGGGGCGGCCGGCGGCGATCTCCCACGGTGGAGCGCCATGGCCGACGTCACGAGCTCGCCAGAGTTCATAGAAAAACGCGCTATGGACCACTATTCGCTAAACCGATAGCATGGGGAGACAGAGGGGGGTCAACGCGAGCTTACCAAGGGGGTTTTGGAGGCCCGGGGAAGGCTCAGAGGTGGTCGTCCACGTGATCTAGCGGACGTCGGGGCTCTACACATGTTCATCGTCGGTTAGAGAAGAACAGGGGATAAAGAGAGCGAAAGGAGTAGTGTGACAGCTTCGTAACCAAGTTGCGGTGCTCGGTAAGCGCTCGAATATGGTGGAACGGCAACGAACACGGAAACCACGGCGGCGGCGAGCGAGTTCATTCGCCGGTGAGATCCAAGAATCGGTGACAGAGGTCACTAGGGCTTCACGAGCACGCGGTCAATTGAAAGAGTTATGCCGAGGAGGTTTCGCAGACCTTATAGGGGTCCGATTAGCAGGAAATGCAAGAAATCCCAAGATTTTCGGGATCGGATGCCCCCTGGAAGAATCTTGGTCGGCAACGACTCAAGGAAGAAGAAAGAGAGGTGGCTGACGGGTGGGGTCCACTTGGCAGCGACTACTAGAGAAAAAGGAGGGACGCAGCTTGGGCCGGCCTGTAAGCCCAACTGAGCCAAAGCGAGGGAGGGGGAAAGGAAGGGCGCGGCTTGCTGGGCTGGGCGAAGAAGGGGGAACTTGGGCCCGAGAGAGAGATGGGCTGGGGCACCAAAACAGAGAGGAGGGGTGTCTTTATTATTTCCTTTTCCTTTCTTTTATTCCAAAACCCATTTTCAAATCTATTTAAAAATCACTTTGAAATACTTTTGAACCTTAGTCAAACCACTCATATCAAAATCATATGCACCAGCATGAATATACACATGTTTCTACATCCTATGATAAGTTTTAATTTAGTGAAAATATTAATTTTCCTATATTTTCATGAGCACCAAAATACAAAATTAAATTATTTCACCGATTTCAAAAAGGAGTAAAATTTTTGGGTGTTACAAATATTTGTTGGTTGGAGTATTTGCACTTGATTGCTTGCAGTTGGTTGATCATGAGATGATGTACTAGCTTGTTGATCTAGCACTTGAGATGATGAACTAGCTTTATTTTGATCTTGAGAACCACTAGCTTGCACATTAGAGGTTGGAAGCACTTGATCTTTGTCATATTCAACATCAATTACTTCTCTTGGCCTAATATCACCAATTTCCATTCTCTTCATTGCATCGGCCAATTGTGTGCCTTTCACATCATCCAAGTTCTCTTCTTCATCTTGAGAGCCTTGAGTTTCATCAAATTCAACATCATGCACTTCCTCAAGTTGACCACTTCCCAAATTCCATACTCTATATGCTTTGCTTGAAGTGGAGTAACCAAGCAAGAAGCCTTCGTCACATTTCTTTTTAAATTTGCTCAATCTAGTGCCTTTCTTCAATATATAGCATTTGCAACCAAAAACCCGAAAGTATGCAATGTTGGGCTTTCTTCCATTCAATATCTCATAAGGTGTCTTCTCTAGAAACGGATGATAATAGAGTCTATTGCTATAGAAGCATGTCGTGTTGATTGCTTCAGCCCAAAATGAGTGACTCACATTGTACTCACTTAGCATTGATCTTGCCATATCAATCAAAGTTCTATTTTTCCTTTCAACTAGCCCATTGGATTGTGGTGTATACTTGGCTGAGAATTGATGCTTGATTCCAAACTCATCACATAGCTCATCAACTCTTGTGTTTTTGAATTCACTTCCATTGTCACTTCTTACTTTCTTGATGGTGGTTTCATACTCATTTTGCATTCTTTTGATGAATAACTTGAAGATGTCATATGCATCACTAAGAAATGCCACCTAAGTGTATCTAGTGAAATCATACACAATTACAAATCCATATTTGTTGCCTCCAATGCTAGTGTATGTTGTTGGCCCAAATAAATCCATATGCAACAACTCAAATGGCTTACAAGTACTCATGATGCTCTTCTTTGGATGAGTATTTCCAACTTGCTTTCCGGCTTGACATGCACTACAAAGCTTATCCTTCTCAAATGTGACATCCTTCAAGCCTCTAACTAGATCATGCTTCACTAACTTGTTGAGTTGCTTCGTTCCAACATGACCAAGCCTTCTATGCCATAGCCAACCATGCTTGATTTGGAGAGCAAGCATGTTGACAATTGAGCTTCACTTGTGTTGAAATCAACAAGATAGAGATTGCCATATCTAAACCCCTTGAAAGCAACATTTGATCCATCAACACTAACAACCTCAACATCATCAATACCAAATATACACTTGTAGCCAAGATCACACAATTGAGCAATTGATAGCAAGTTGAAGTTCAAGCTCTCTACTAGCATCACATTGGAAATGGACATATCATTTGAAATTGGAATCTTGCCAAGACCAATCACATCACCTCTACTATTATCACCAAATGTGATACTCCTCACATCACTATCATTTGGCTTGATTTCTTGGAACATTTTTAATTCACCGGTCATGTGTTGAGTGCACCCACTATCAAGAATCCAATGCCTTCCTCCGGCTTTGTAATTTACCTACAAAACAAATCAATGCCTTTTAGGTACCCATACTTGCTTGGGTCCTTGGAGGTTAGACATTAAGCTCTTTGGTACCCAAATGGCTTTCTTCTTTGAGCCCACAATTGGTGTACCAATAAACTTAGCTTTTACACCCTTCTCACCCTTGGTAAGCAAATAACAAGAATCAAAAAGAACGGATGGTACATTAGCAAGTTTCTTGTTCTTGTTCATTTTATTACAATTATGCTCTAAATGCCCAACTTGCTTGCATTTCTTGCAAAACCGACCATCGCTTCTCACAAAGTTAGACTTTGGAGTTGCAAAGGCCGCCTTGCCCTTCTTTGGGGTATAGCCCAATCCCTCTTTGTTGAGAGAAAAGCGTTGGCTACCCAAGCACTTCAGCAAGCAGGCCTCACCGCCATAGGCCTTGCCTAGAGCGTGAGTGAGCTCATCCACCTCCCTCTTGAGGGTCTCATTCTCAACCATAAGTGATGCATCACAAGTGAAACCATCACTCATACTTGAGCTTGAGTCGGTTGTGATGGATGAAGAGCTACAAGAGTTAGCTTGTGATATAACAATGGGTTTATAAAAAGATTCATCCACAATATCACAAGTTAGTCCAATGCTTCTTGTCTCCTTCACGTCTTCTACCTTTGCTTGATCAAGAAGAATAGAGTGAGCTTTTGCAAGCTTGGTGTGAGCGTTCTCAAGTACCTCATGGTCTTCCTTTAGACACTCATGAGATGCTTGGAGCTCCCTAAGGGACTTCTCAAGATCTTGGACATTCTTGAGTAAGCCCTCACACTCCTTTCTCTTCTTTTGGAAGCCTTCATTTAGTTGCTCACACATGTCCATGAGCTCCTCCTTGGAAGGGTCCTCATCATCATCACTACAAGAATCATCATCATCACATGCATCATCATTATATGTTACCTTGGTGGACTTAGCCATGAGGCATGTTGATGTAGCATCATCAAAGAGAGATGGCTTGTTGGAAATGGCGATGCCACCGAAAGCCTTCTTCATGGCCTCCAACTCATTCTCATCATCACTATCTTCATCATCAGCAGCATCACTATCCCACGTGACAATATAGCCACCACCCTTCTTGTTCTTCTTGAAGCTCATCTTCTTGGATTCTTTTCCTTTCTCTCATTCTTGTCCTTCTTCTTCTTGTTGTCATCATCATCATCATCAAGATGTGGACAATTGGCCACCACATGATCGGGGCTCTTGCATTTGAAGCAAAGCCTTCCATTACCATTGCCTTTGGTGAAGTCTCTTTTCTTTCTTGCACCATAGCCCTTCTTCTTCATGAACTTGCCCATCTTGCGAACTAGAAGTGACATAGCCTCATCATCACTATCCATTTCTTCCTCACTTGACTCTTCTTTCTTGCTCTTGCCCTTGGATGAGGATGAAGCCTTGAATGTCATACTCTTCACTTTTTTGTCTTTCTTTTACCTCTTTTCCTCTTCTCCTTCACTAAGATCATCATTGTATTGAGCATCGGTCATTATGTCACTAAGCACTTCATTTGGAGTTGCCTTGCTCAATCCTTCTCTAAAGATCATTCTTCTCAAAGTAGAGAATCTCTTTGGCAAGCACATGAGGAACTTATGTGAGAAGTCCTCGTCCTTCACTTTCTCTCCAAGGTTCTTGAGATCATTGACAATCACTTGGAGTCTATAGAACATTTCTAGAATGAACTCATCCTTTTCCATCCTGAAGTTGAATAGCTTGTCCTTGAGCATGTACAACTTGGCACTCTTGACATTTTGGTTGCCCTCATAATCAATCTTTGCGACACTTCACTTGCTTTCTCAAGATCTTTGATTTGCTCAAACACTTTTGAATCAATCCCATGATATATGGCATTGAGAGGGGCATTATTGCATTGTTGGTTAATTTCATCCTTGTCGGTGAGATTGTCGGGATCAAGAGTCATTCTCGGTCACATTCCACACTTTGGTATGAATGGTACCAAGGTGCATTTTCATCTTTCTCTTCCATTGATCAAATGATTTGGTGACATCAAACAATGGTGGTTTGCCCCCAACATGGTTGAAGACAATATGAGCCATAATTTGCACACCGAGGTTGTTAAGCCTTCAATAAATGGTGACCACTGTTGACACTAGCTAACACCACTTAGATACTAGGTTGTCATCCCCAGCATGGTGCTAGAGTGTACAAAGGTATTTATAAATGTAAAGGCTCCCTAGAAAATAATCTATTCTATCCGCAAGCGCACAGATAAAACACCTCATTGTAGCATTTCACCAGGATAAGTATTCCAGGTATCGTTATTTATAATTTTGCATAAGAGAACAAAAGAGATGAAATTAAATAAAGGACAAAATCTATCAAGGCATAGACTAGAGATAAACTTGCAAGACATGATTACTAATGAGAAACTCGTCACACAGTCACTTACTTTAGCAGGGGGTAAACCATAAAGATAATGATAATGAATTATAAGTTCAAGGGATAAATAACATAGCGATTAGAAAATAGACTACTCCTCATATATGTTGGTGATGTCGGATTAGCTAGAGAATGGATTCTAATTTATCTACTAACTACTAAGTCATAATCTACTCTAGTTATCTACAAGATCATGTATAGCATAAGAGACTCTTCATTCATGTATAAGGAACATTGATAAAGTAAATCAGAGCATCGCAAGACTTACTCCACAATACCGGTTCTGCCTGTCCTATCAACGGAGGGTGGACTATATAAGAATCAACGAAGCTGTCACTATCGCGAACTACCACACAACCCGGCCAATAGGATACATTTGCAGATAAATAACATCTAAGCACCATGCTCATATGTGATCTATCACCTAACTCCCTCGCGTCAAGAGCTAAGCGCTTTGTAAACTTATACATAAACTCATTATAAATCATAACTATATCAAATATAGAACTAGAGCAAACTAAGAACATAATAATTAGAGACATAGTGCAATTAGAACAAAGAATTAGAGAAAGATATGAATAATACCAATCTTTATTACCGAAGATTCGAATCCAGAGCGTAGTGCTCTACTTCTCTAATTGCTATCTAATCAAACCTCTAAACTTGAAGGATTAGGGAGTAGCTAATTCTAATTCTCTGTGGGAGAGAAGCTCTAAACCCTAACTTTGATGGCTACCTCTCAATAATGATTTCTTCTCTTCTCCTCTCTCCTCCAGGGGGGAGAGGCCTTGGTTTTATAGTCCTTTCAAGTGAATTTGGGCCGTCAGATCAAACCGACATTGATTGTATGGTTTAGATTGATCCTTTAGGTCGGTGGAGCATTGTTCCGAGAGAGAGTCCCGATCCAACTCCTGGCCAGGGCGGGCGCCCTGCCCCCGAGCCCATTCGGTCTCCGCTTCCTTCCCGTGGCTTCTGGATTCTTCTAGATTGAGGAAAATTGCGCGGCACGTAATTATCTCGTTGTAAACATGACATGTGGGCCTTCTCTCCATATTCTCTGATAACCCCCTGCAGAAATAGATAAACACCAAAGCTCGTGGAATTCTGTCAGATAAAACCCTAATTCTAGATGTTTGTTTTATATTGATCCTTTTCTATGTTTATTTGATTATTAATTTTAGTACTTAAGGACCGTCAACAAACTCCCCCAAGCTTACCCTTTGCTCGTCCCTGAGCAAACAGCTAAACTCAGATGGATCAGGAGTTGCTTCGATGTTTTCTTTCCTGACAGGCACACATGCTTTTATGAAAATTCTTCCAAATTAGAGTGAAGTGTTATGAAGCTTAGTACCTGCACTTAAGTTTTAAGTAATCGAAAGACAAAATAATTAAGTCAAGCACTATTCCTCCTGTCTATACTTCACCTTTGTTCCAGAGTTTTTCATAAGTTTTCAAAATAAAACTCAGAGTTCCCAGCAATGATTCTCTCAAGTCTCTCTATATGTGGTATTTGTGGATCCTTACCAAAATGTCACTTACCTATAGCTAATGGAATATTTAAGTGGAGCTCATAGGAGTGAAAAACAACTCATACATGTGTTGTCTAATCGAGCCATGGATCCAAAGGAACTCAGCATATAATTAAATCAAGATATGCATGTGTGGTGGAGTAAATGGTAAAAATGTGTAAGTGGTAATAAAGCTTACTTCTCATTGCTCCTTATATTACTATCTCTCCTCTTCTTTGATCTTTGCTTTGGGAGAACATGGGCTATCTTTTTCTCTTTTTTTTCAGATGGGTAGTAGACACCCCTAATTCTACTGTCGGACACTTGTCCATTTTTTCCGCTCAAGTGGGCATCTTTGTACCCCTAATTCTACTCCGGACACTTGTCCATTTTTACCTCTCGTCTCACTCTTTTTCTTTCTTTTTCGAGGTTCCGGGCACTTGCCCCTTTTATTTCCTCATATATTTTTGCATAACCCATGCCTCTTCTGCATTGAATCTTTTTAGAGAGAGAGAATAACAATATTTGGGACAGTGAGTGATAATATTTTTAGCAATTTTAATAAATGGTGATGGATGGTGTAGTAGACGTGTGCAAGTGAATATCTTAATTTAACCACATGAAAAGCTCCTAAGGGTCTACACAGCTCGATCAAACTCAATGTGAATATAAGTAAAAGATATTATAGCAAGTATGGCTGTGGTAGGTAGTTTGTAATGCTAGAAACTCATCATGTGATTTGTAAGTTTCCAAAATAAATCTCCAGAACTTAGTGTAGTAGGAACAAGATAAACAGCAGCTCAAACTTTATATCATGCTTTTCTCTTACCTAGACTTTAGTTTTATCCTTCTCAAAGATAGTAATTTCAGTTTTAATAATTCCTGGAAGAACTCTAATGTAAAAGCTAGGTACTTGAAAGTAAGCAAACAGAGCAACTAATCATCATTTCCATCATGCATCTTTTTGGTCTTTTATTTTTCTAGAGATTACACTTAGCAGAAAGCACACTTATCTACACACTCTTTTTATTTTGTTTTCATGTTTATAGAATGCAGTAAATTAAAGCAAGAAAATATTTATTGGGTTTTCTAAATTTTTCTCTTTAAGATAAAATACTAAAACAGAAAAGAATAAATAAGAAGAGCAAATAAAAACTTACTTGATAAATTGGGGAGGAACTCCCCCAAGCTGGATGTTGCTGTCAGTCTTACCCGATGTTCCAGAACCGCATCATGGTTGTAATGTTGTCGTTCATTGTTGTTGTATCTTGTCTCAGCTCTTGTACTGCAGCGGCATGGTCCTGGTTCCATTTTTGTTGCTCTTCTAGGAGTCGTCCATGTTCTGCTTGCGTGTTCTGGATGTCGAGGAGAGTGTTGTCGGTACGGGTGAAGAAAGCACCGGCCTCTTGATAGTAGTCATTCATGAAAGCGTAGGAGGCATCGGAGTATCGTCCTGCATCAAATTGGGGCGGAGGTCTGGATCCTGAAGCTCCATATGGATCAGTGGAGTACCTGCCCGTATGGAAAGGCGGGTTTGTCCACTGGTGATCTTGGCTCTCCGGCCATGTCTCCTGTGTTGGCTCTTGTGGTTGCGCATGTCGAACCCATGGGTCTCGAAGGACTCGGGGGTTGTAGTCGCTATAATGCAGGTGTGCTGCTTCTTCTGGTCCGGGATCAGCTCCATACCAAGTGCGTTCTTGATGGGTGGTTATCATTTTAGATGCCACTCGCTGTGGAGCTCTCTGGTTCACTGGTGTTGCTGCAATCTCAATCAAAAAATTTTGAACAACGTAGAGGCCAAGATTCGGGTTAGGTAACTGAATCTTGCCTTTATCATCATATAGCATATACATTATATTCTCCTCTTTCTTTAACATCCGAGCTTGTCTAAATGTGTCATAGCCATGATAAATTCTTAACTCATTTATGAAGTCCAATGACGAGTTTTCTAGTAAATGAAGGTTAGAGGCTAGACGAGTGATAAGTGAAGTACATCCTACTGGTCCCTGAAGACTAGGTATACTAAGCCAATGAGAAACTAAAAGTGTAACAGGTGAAGTGGGTACTTTATTAATAGCAGCATATAAAAGTTGCAAATCTCCTACTCTTACTTTCCTAATATCATCACGATAGAAAAGATTGTACCCAAGCCATTTGTAGAACATCCTAAGAGTGGGGTGTTCCATGTCACTGGTTCGGGCTTGACTATAAAAATTATCTCTAGATATTTCTCTCCAAAACTAGTGTCTCTCAAAATTAGGTAGGTCGGAGTCAATGTTTAGGATGCATCTTGAAGAGAAACCAAGATGGTCACTCAGCTCTCTCCAAGACAACATAATTTCCTGTTTGAACATCCGAAAAACAATTCCCCCCTCATAGTATTGTAAAGTGCAAAGAAATTCGAGGGTGAGAAGACGAGAACCTAGCTCAGTTATATTCCAAAAATTTGTCCAACCAAGCATCTGGAAAATTAAGTCGAATTCAGTGTCCATACCTATTTCTTGTAGTAAGATTGGATCAAGAGTAGAGGTGTGAATGAAATCTTTGCTCTTCAATTGCTGATATACTTCTTTCTCCCTTCGGGTCTTTAGTCCAAGGTCTCCTATCTTGAGAAGGACCTTGACTTGCTGACCGGATGAAGATGACGGAGCTTGTGTAGGCATTGGGTCGACGCTCATCTCTGACGGGTGTGAGGAGTGTCGGGATGAACTCCTTGTACCAATGTTCTTGAGAGCCTTCCCTGCATTCTTCACCTTCTTAAACATCCTGTAAACAAAACTTGGCAAAAACACAACTAGTGGAAAATGTGAGAGAAAATGTTAGTGGTCAGCTGTCCGGAATGTTAGTAGTCTAGGGGTTAGTCGTTCAAGACAAGTTTCTATTTTGGCAGAACCTCCCCCTAAAGAACTTTTACTTCCGCTTGGACTGCAGGATCACTACTTACTAGGTGAAACTCACTCTCTCACAAAAACTACCAACTTCTTTCCCACTCTTCTCTTTCTCTCTACTCTCTTCTCACTTCACTACAAGAGCTCCTTCTCTGGAAACTGAAATTTGTGTGGTTTTTTGGAGTGTTTGTGTGAAGAAGATGGAGGTAGATGGTGGCTATTTATAGGAGAAAGAGGGGGCAGGGCGGGCGCCCACCTTTGGTGCCCATCCTGGCTGCCCTTTCTCCACTATCTCCCTTGCTTAATCTTTAAGCCAAAGAATAATTCAATGGTGGTGGTTGGTCGGTGGAAAAGTGCTGGTTAGTGGAGATATGTTGGTGGATGAAATAATGTGATGGGATGTATGTAAGGTGTGGTGTATGACATGTGGGACCCAAGAAGTGTGGGTCATGCTTCTAGAAAATTAATATATAATGCAGGACAATCTATGAGAATTGAAACTTAGTTGAAATGATAATGAAAAATATTTTTGTGCCTTCACAATAATTAATAAATATGGGTTGTTACACACCACAAATATTATTTATATGGGGCTTTTTATTATTATAATAATGATGCTATGATTAATGCAAGAATTAATTATGCAAGAATTTAAATATGAGAAAATTAATAATGCGGATAAATACCGATTTACCTCCCGGTGAGGGTTTGGGATTTTTAGGTCCCCCAAGCTGGACCTCCAAATCTTTTAATCTTCTGAGTTACCTTCCTCTGGAGATGGTGTCTCCAGTGGTTCTTCATGAACTTGATTCACTGTAGAGTCTCTCTCTGGTCTGGGTTTGAATGTGAAGTGTTCTTCTTGTCCATTTATGTTGAACTTGATTTCTCCTTTCCCGACATCAATGTGGGCATTGGCAGTGCTCAGAAATGGCCTTCCAAGGATAATGGACACTTTTGAGTCAGGACTCATGTCCTGTACTACAAAGTCTACTGGCACCAGGAAATCTCTGATCTTGACAGGAATGTTTTCGGCGATGCCCAACGGGTGTCGAACCGATTGATCCGCTAGTTGTAGACACATTGATGTTGGTTCTAGGGTTGCATGCTCAAGCTTTTTGTAGACTGATGCGGGCATCACACTGACACTTGCTCCGAGATCACAGAGTGCATTGTTGAAGTGTTGGTTTCCGATCGAGCAATCAATAGTGGGGCATCCTGGATCCTTCTTCTTCCTTGGTGGTTTGTTGAGGATGGCCGCACTACATTCTTCTGTCAGCTTGATAACCTCAGTGGTGGGCAGTGGTCTCTTCTTGTTAAGAATATCTCTGATGTACTTTGCATATGTAGGTACCTGTATGGCATCTAGCAGAGGTATGTTGACATATAATTTCTGAATGACCTCTACAAACAGAGGTATGTTGACATATAATTTCTGAATGACCTCTACAAACTTACCAAACTGCTCATCCGACTGCAGTCCTCTGTTTCTTCTGGGAAATGGCAAATAGTTGGTGTCGTAAAAAATTTTCCTCATTTCTCCAGTTCTTGGTGGTTGTAGCAGATCTTCTGCTTCAGCTGGGCTTTCTTCTCCTATCACTGCTGGTTGCACTGGTGCTGATGTTCTTTGTTTCTCTTTTGGGTATGGGGGATCTCTGGTGGCTTTGCCTCCTCTAGTAGTTATATTCTTTACCTGCTCAATGTTAGTAGCAACAGGCAGTGCAGCAGCTAGCTTTATTAATTTAAGCTCTACCCTTTTATTAAGAGTGTTTTGCTCATCAAAGGCAGTTAGTAGAAAATCCATTTTATTGTGTATATCTTTTAGAGATGATTCATTTGCATCTAGCCTTTGTTTAACTTCATCATTAATTTTGGTTTGTTGAGCAATTATCTCTTTTGATGAAAGTTGCTTGAAAGTATTACCTGAATTCATACCTTTGCTATTGGGTTGACTCGAAGTTGGTTGATATTTGTACGCTATCTCAATGGCCCTTTGATCTTCTTTGAACTTGGCCCTCTGGTCAATCCAATGGAGCAAACTTTCCATCTTAGTTGATAATGCATTTACTTCTTCTGGTATTTCTTCAGTTTGATGAAATTGTTGAGCTTTATCTTGGAACCAGCTTTGGTTTTCTGCTATCTTATCCAAAAGTATCTCTGCTTTTCCAATTGTAAGCTCCAAGAATGATCTTTTAGCAGATGCATCTAGGCACTCACGAGCCTTCTGGGTTAATCCATGGTAAAAGGTCTGCATAAGTAACCATCTGGCCATTCCATGGTGAGGACAATCTGATATGTATCCTTAAAAACGCTCCCATGCTTCTGATATGGCTTCTGTCTTCTGCTGTTGGAAACTGACAATATTTCCTCTTAAGGCAGTTGTTTTGCCTATAGGGAAAAACTTTGATAGAAAGGCATCTAACAAGTTTGTCCAGTTGTTGATGTTATCTTGATGAGTGTAGAACCACTTCCTCACTTTTCCTTCTAGTGAGAATGGAAAAAGGCGAAGCAGTATGACGTCTTTGTCGACTCCGTTGATGTGGATTGTGCTTCCAATCTCTAAGAAATTCTGCAAATGTGCACTAGCATCTTCATGTGCCTCTCCACTGAATTGTGTAGCTTGTACCAAATTGATGAGGCTTGACTTGAGCTCAAACTCGGGTATTCCTTCTTCTACTGCAAATCTTGGACCAGTTGGAATGTTCTCCAGACTTGGAGCAGAGAATTCTTGCAATTGGTAGCTAGCTTCTTCTTCTCTTGATTGCTTTGGTTCTGATGATGAAGAGTTGAATGTACCCAAAGTCAATCCTGATATACCCCGTATAAAAATATAAACATAGAAAAACAACAGGGTGAACCTGCCAAAGCAGAGGTGCCTTGTTATGATTTCTCACTTAGTAGCTGTTTTATCCAATTATTTCTCTATAGTCTAGTCTAATATTTTATATGAACAACCTTGACTGATTTCGTGACTTTCCTTACCATTCCTATGTATTACCCTTTTGTTCCCCGGCAACGGTGCCAGAAATGCTTGTTGACACTAGCTAACACCACTTAGATACTAGGTTGTCATCCCCAGCATGGTGCCAGAGTGTACAAAGGTATTTATAAATGTAAAGGCTCCCTAGAAAATAATCTATTCTATCCGCAAGCGCACAGATAAAACACCTCATTGTAGCATTTCACCAGGATAAGTATTCCAGGTATCGTTATTTATAATTTTGCTTAAGAGAACAAAAGAGATGAAATTAAATTAAGGACAAAATCTATCAAGGCATAGACTAGAGATAAACTTGCAAGACATGATTACTAATGAGAAACTCGTCACACATTCACTTACTTTAGCAGGGGGTAAACCATAAAGATAATGATAATGAATTATAAGTTCAAGGGATAAATAACATAGCGATTAGAAAATAGACTACTCCTCATATATGTTGGTGATGTCGGATTAGCTAGAGAATGGATTCTAAGTTATCTACTAACTACTAAGTCATAATCTACTCTAGTTATCTACAAGATCATGTATAGCATAAGAGACTCTTCATTCATGTATACGGAACATTGATAAAGTAAATCAGAGCATCGCAAGACTTACTCCACAATACCGGTTCTGCCTGTCCTATCAACGGAGGGTGGACTATATAAGAATCAACGAAGCAGTCACTATCGCGAACTACCACACAACCCGGCCAATAGGATACATTTGCAGATAAATAACATCTAAGCACCACGCTCATATGTGATCTATCACCTAACTCCCTCGCGTCAAGAGCTAAGCGCTTTGCAAACTTATACATAAACTCATTATCAATCATAACTATATCAAATATAGAACTAGAGCAAACTAAGAACATAATAATTAGAGACATAGTGCAATTAGAACAAAGAATTAGAGAAAGATATGAATAATACCAATCTTTATTACCGAAGATCCGAATCCAGAGCGTAGTGCTCTACTTCTCTAATTGCTATCTAATCAAACCTCTAAACTTGAAGGATTAGGGAGTAGCTAATTCTAATTCTCTGTGGGAGAGAAGCTCTAAACCCTAACTTTGATGGCTACCTCTGAATAATGATTTCTTCTCTTCTCCTCTCTCCTCCAGGGGGGAGAGGCCTTGGTTTTATAGTCCTTTCAAGTAAATTTGGGCCGTCAGATCAAACCGACATTGATTGTATGGTTTAGATTGATTCTTTAGGTCGGTGGAGCATTGTCCCGAGAGAGAGTCCCGATCCAACTCCTGGCCAGGGTGGGCGCCTTGCCCCCGAGCCCGTTCGGTCTCCGCTTCCTTCCCGTGGCTTCTGGAGTCTTCTAGATTGAGGAAAATTACGCGGCCCGTAATTATCTCGTTGTAAACATGACATGTGGGCCTTCTCTCCATATTCTCTGATAACCCCCTACAGAAATAGATAAATACCAAAGCTCGTGGAATTCTGTCACATAAAACCCTAATTCTAGATGTTTGTTTTACATTGATCCTTTTCTATGTTTATTTGATTATTAATTTTAGTACTTAAGGACCGTCAACAACCACGGCTCTGATACCACTTGAAAAGGTCCTAATATGGCTAGAGGGGGGTGCATAGCCTATTTAAAAATTCTACAAACTCACTAGAGCAAGAGGTTAGTATATAACAAAGCGAAGCTTTTGCTCTAGCCCTAATGGGGTGTTTGCAAGCCACCTAACCAAAAATTCTACTTGCTATAATCACTAAGCACACAAGAGCTAAGTCTCTACTTACACTAGAGAGCTACCTAAAGTTTCTATACAAGTAAGCTACTCTAGTTTGCAAGAATGTAAAAGAAGGTAATGCAAAGTTGAGTTAGAGATGTTATACCACCGTGTAGAGGAGATTGATCCAATCACAAGAGAATATCCAAGATAACCAAGAATCCAATCAATCACCAAATAACCAAGGGAGACAAAGAGACACAAGATTTTTCTCCCGAGGTTCACGTGCTTGCCGGCACGCTACGTCCCCGTTGTGTCAACCAACACTTCGTGGTCCGGCGGTTAATTGGGATTCCACACCCAAGCTCACCACGAGCACTGCAAGGACCTACCACAAGTGAGGTAACTCAATGACACGCGCAATCCACTAATGGTTGCCTTTGGCTCTCCGCCGAGGCAGGCACAAAACCCCTCACAATCACCGGGAGATGGCCACGAACAATCACCAACCCATGCCAATGCTCCTCCGCTACTCCACGCCGTCTAGGTGGCGGCAACCACCAAGAGTAACATGAAAACCGCAGCCAAATCAATCCCCAAGTGCCACTAGATGCAATCACTCAAGCAAATGCACTTGGAATCACTCCCAATCTCACAAAGATGTTTAATCTATGAAGGAGATGAGTGGGAGGTGTTTGCTTAGGCTCACAAGGATGTCAAGCATGCTATAATGCCAAGAGAGTGAGCCCCAAGCCGACCAACAACTATTTATAAGCCCCTCAAACAAATAGAGACGTTGGCTCTTTTACTAGGCAAAAAACAGGACCACCGAACTCGCTGCAGGTGAGGCACCAGACGCTGAAACAAAGCGTCCAGTGCTCTAGAAACAGCCATGTGTCCCCTACTTGAATCTTCGCGCATTGAACTCAAACGGTCAAATTAAAACCACCGAACGCGGTCAAGTAGATACCGGACGCGTCCGGTGAACACCGGTAACGTACGCAGAGAGGTTTGCAAAAACGCAGGAGCACGGGACGCGACCACCGGACACGCCAGGTCAGCACCGGATGCTTACTCAGAGAACACCGTAAAAGCTCAGGGACACCGGACGCACGAACAACGTTCGGCCAGCGTTCGATGCTGATCGTCCGGTGCACAAAACTCACCTATGCCAGCAACCGAGAGCACACCGGACGCTCTGAGGCAGCGTCCGGTGCCTCACGACAGAGCGTCCGGTGTGAGTTTTTAGTCAAAAACTTTCTACTAGCACACAAGAAAATTTCCAGTGGCAAACAAAAAACTTTCCACTAGTAAACAAGAAACTTTCCACCGATATACAAGAAACTTTCTACTGGTAAACAAGAAACTTTCCACCGGTATACAAGAAACTTTCTACCGACAAACAAGAAACTTTTCACCTCCTTGTTAAAGTGTACCAACACCTTCAAGTGTGTACCAACAAGTGCAAGAGTGTTAGCATTTTCACAATCATTTTTTTCGAAGGAGTTAAGTTAGCTCACTAGGTTCTAAAAGCATGCACATGAACAATAACACCTAGTGGCACTTGATAACCGCTTAGCCAAAGAATTCCCCTCTTTATAGTACGGCTATCTCTCCTGAATGTGATCACACCCTCTATGGTGTCTTGATCACTAAAACCAAAAACCTAAGCAATACCTTTGCCTTGATCTCCATAGGGTTTTGTTTTTCTCTTTCTTCTTTTCCAAGTTGAGCACTTGATCATCTTGTGGTCATTACCATCATCACCATGATCTTCACTTGCTCCATCACTTGGCATGTACCAACCTTATTAAGTCTACACACACTTAGTATAGAGGTTAGTACTAAGGTTTCATCAATTATCCAAAACCAAACTAGGGCTTTCAACTACACTTCTCTAGTCACAACCCTAACTGCTAGGGTAGAGTCCATCACAGTTGGGGAGTTGTACTCACAACTTCTTAACTTTGAGACTCACATGGTGAAAGCCCTAGTTTGTTTTTGGATAATTGATGAAACCCTAGTACTAACCTCTATACTAAGTGCGTGTAGACTTAATGAGGTTGGTACATGCCAAGTGATGGAGCAAGTGATGATCATGGTGATGATGGTGATGACCACAAGATGATCAAGTGCTCAACTTGGAAAAGAAGAAAGAGAAAAACAAAACCCTATGGAGATCAAGGCAAAGGTATTGCTTAGGGTTTTGGTTTTGGTGATCAAGACACCATAGAGGGTGTGATCACATTTAGGATAGATAGCCGTACTATAAAGAGGGGAATTCTCTGGCTAAGCGGTTATCAAGTGCCACTAGGTGTCATTGTTCATGTGCATGCATTTAGAACCTAGTGAGCTAACTTAACTCCCTCAAAGAAATTGTTTGTGAAAATGCTAACACACGTGCACACTTGTTGGTTTACACATTGTGGTGTTGGCACACTTTGAGAAGGAGGTGGAGTTTGAAGGGTAGAGAGAGGATGGGTTTCGGCGCTTTTCGAGAAAATGAAGTGCATATTTTCTATTGCGCCGGTGGGAAATTTGGAGAAGTCACGGGAGTGTTTCTCGCTGAGAAAACACTCACCGAACGCTGGCTTCTGGAGCACCGGACGCTGCGTCTGAGCGTCCGGTGCAAACAGTGCCTGGCCCAGCTAGGGTAAGGCACCGGACGATAGGCACCGGACGCTGGCTTGAGCGTCCGGTGGTTAGCGTCCGGTGTGCGGGCGTTTTGCGACCCTCTCTGCGCATGGGTCCGGTGAGCACCGGACGCTGAGGGTGCGTCCGGTGGCTTGCGTCCGGTGACCCTGCGAGTTTGCGGAGCTCTCTGCGCATGAGTCCGGTGTGCACCGAACGCGTCCGGTGCCAACCTGCTCAGCGTCCGGTGCTCTGCAGGTTACCGTTAGACTCTGACACGCGGCTGACGTTGGAGCACCGGACGCTGGTGTTGAGCGTCCGGTGCCCCTTTAAGAGCGTCCGGTGACCCCGTGTTTCGCCCAGTGAAAGAGCCAACGGCTCTATTTGTTTGAGGGGCTATAAATACGTGTTTGGCCGGCTTGGGGCTCACTCTCTTGGCATTCTAGCATACTTGACATCCTTGTGAGCCTAAGCAAACACCTCCCACTCATCTCCATAGATTAAACATCTTTGTGAGATTGGGAGTGATTCCAAGTGCATTTGCTTGAGTGATTGCATCTAGTGGCACTTGGGGATTGTTCTAGCTACGGTTTTCTTGTTACTCTTGGTGGTTGCCGCCACCTAGACGGCTTGGAGCAGCGGAGGAGGATTGGCACGAGTTGGTGATTGTTCGTGGCCATCTCCCGGTGATTGTGAGGGGTCTTGTACCTTCCCCGGCGGAGAGCCGAAAGGTAACTCTAGTGGATTGCTCGTGTCATTGAGCTACCTCACTTGTGGGTAGGTTCTTGTGGTGTCCTAGTGAGGACGAGGTTCGTGCTACACCTCTTAGCCACCGAACCACCAAGTGTTGGTCGACACAACGGGGACGTAGCGTGCCGGCAAGCACGTGAACCTCGGGAGAAAAATTGCTTGTCTCCATTGTGTTTGTTCTTTGGATTTCTCCCGGTGATTGGGCTTCATTTTATTGATTGGTTCATCCCCTCTACGCGGTGGTATAAAGATCAAACCTTCTCTCTTACATTTCCGCAAACTAGAGTAGCTTACTTACTTGTATAGAAACTTTAGGTAGCTCTCTAGTGTAAGTAGTGACATAGCTCTTGTGTGCCTAGTGATCTTAACGACTAGAATTGTTGGATACGTGGCTTGCAAACACCCCTTTAAAGCTAGAGCAAAAAGCTTCGCTTTGTTATTTACTAACCTCTTGCTCTAGTAAGTTTGTAGAATTTTTAAATAGGCTATTCACCCCCCCCTCTAGCCATATTAGGACCTTTCACATGGACTTGACCCATGGAGGCAGCCCCGAGTCTAGATCGGTGAATGTCGCCGGTCGGGGACGTGGTGGGCTCACAAGAGGAGGCCACAACCAAAGAGGACACAATGGCCAAAACGATCATCGTGGTCGTGGGCACGGTAGTGCATCAGCACGTGGTCGCAACAACTAAAACAACACGATGCAAAGGGAGAGGCAAGCCAAAAAGAATCTTATTTCTATTCACAAGCTAGCTGTTGATAATGATGCTTATTTAGAATTTCATCTTGATCTCTTTTTTATTAAGGATGAGGCAACGAAGAGTACCATCCTTGAAGGGAGGTGTCACAAAGGGTTGTACCCCCTTCCTATGCTTTCAATAAAACAAGCTTGTGGCGTATCCAGAGCTCCGCTTTCAAGGTGGCATAATCGCTTAGGTCATCCCTCATTAGTCATCGTGAAGCAAGTTATTAGCAAAAATAATCTCCCTATTTCAGATCAATCATCTAGTAGTGAGTCGATTTCTGATGCTTTTCAATAAGCAAAGAGCCATCAATTGCCTTATTCTAGATCATCAAGTGTGTCTACTTTTCCTTTAGAACTCATTTTCTCAGATGTTTGGGTCCTGCACTAGAATCTGTTGGTAGAAATAAATACTATGTGAGCTTTATTGATGACTATAGTAAATTTACTTGCATATATCTATTGAAATATAAATCTAAAGTTTTTCGCAAGTTCCAAGAATTCCAAATGCTTGTTGAAAGGTTGTTCAATAAAAAAAATCCATGCTATGCAAACCGACTAGGGAGGGGAGTATCAAAAACTTAATTCCTTCTTTAATAAGATTGGGATTATACATCATGTTTCTTGTCCACATGCTCATCAACAAAATGGAGCTGCCAAAAGAAAACACCGCCACATTGTAGAAGTTGGTCTATCCTTGTTATCGCATGCATCCATGCCTCTCAAATTTTGGGATGGGGCATTTATTATTGCCACATATTTAATTAATCACATTCCTAGTCCCACTATACACAATCTTACACCCATGAAACGTCTTTTCTAGCAAGATCTTGATTATTCCATCCTCTGGGTATTCGGATGTGCATGCTGGCCAAACCTATGTCCCTATAATTCTCACAAATTTGAATTTTGATCTAAGCGATGTGCTTTCCTTGGGTATAGTAATCTTCACAAAGTATTCAAGTGCCTTGATATCTCCTCTGGCCATGTATACATTTCTAGGGACGTTGTGTTTGATGAAAATGTTTTCCTTTTTCAGAATTGCATTCTAATGTCGGAGCACGTTTGTGTTCTGAAATAACTCTCCTTCATCCAACTTTGCTAAATCTTGGGGCTACATTAGTAGTAGATCAATTAACTAATATTCCTCAAAATGATCCTACTAATGATGTTATTTTACATGAAGAAAATTCAATACAGAATGCAGAAGAAAATTGTGGAAGCAATACTGAAAACTAGGTCCCAACTACAGACGCAGGTCCTGGAGAGGATTCGCACAACCATACTGTGCTTGAAGGTGGTACAACGCATGCACACATGCATACCACGCCAGAAATAGGATCCTAGGAAATTACAGCACCAGAAGATGGTACAATGCATGGATCCGAGGAAATTGTTGCAAGCGTTGGATCTCAAGAAGAGCATGCATCTAGATCCATGGTGACACCACTTCAAGTTGGACCAAGGACTCGTCTCAAAATGGCATTTGTAAGGAAAAGGTATATATTGATGGTACTGTTAGATATGGTTTTCTAACCTCTACTGGTGAACCTTGCTTTGTTGATGAAGCTCTAGGAAATGAAAAATGGAAAGAAGCGATGGATGTAGAATATACTGCTCTTATGAAAAATAAGACATGGCATTTAGTACTACCACAAAAGGGGTTAAATGTCATTGGATGCAAATGGGTCTACAAAATCAAAAGAAAAGCTAACGGGAGTCTAGACAGGTATAAAGCTCGTCTGGTAGCAAAAGGTTTCAAGTAAAGGTGTGGAATAGACTATGAAGACACCTTCAGTCCAGTTGTTAAATTTGCCACTATACATGTCATTTTGTCTGTTGTGTGTCTCAAGGATGGAGCCTTCGACAACTTGACGTGCAGATTGCATTTCTTCATGGATTTTTACAAGAAGAAGTGTACATGCAGCAACCTCTGGATCCAGGTTTCGAAGACCCCAACAAACCAAGATATGTCTGCAAATTAGATAAGGCTAGGCACCAAGAGCTTGATATTCCCGACTAAGTGCTAAGTTAATTTCACTTGGTTTTCAAGCATATAATGTAGATACTTCTCTTTTCTTCTACAACAAAGGGGACCTTCAAGAAGAATTTGCACTAAAGGATCTTGGAGATATCCATTACTTTCTTGGCATAGAAGTGACAAAGGTACGTGATGTGCTGACACAAGATAAATATGTGTCGGATTTACTAAAAAGGGTTGGTATGTCTAATTGTAAGCCTGTTGCAACACCTTTGAGCACGAGCGAAAAATTATCCTTATATGAGGGATCTCTGTTGGGTACTAATCACTACGGGAAGCAGTGGCTTCCCCGAGTGTCAACTGCTCTCGGGGAAGGCCCAGTTGCACTCGGGGAAGCCTTCCCCGAGTGCAACACTCGGGGAAGAGTGTCCGAAGTACCTCTTCACGGGAAAGACATCTTCCCCGAGAGCCAAATATCGTGCACTCGGGAAAGGCTTTCCCGAGAGCCGTCCTAGCACTAGGGGAAGAGTTGACGCCGTTGTTGGTAGCCGGCGCCGTTTACTTGTTTTAAAAAATTCTTCCCCGAGTGGAAGACACCCTCTTCCCCGAGAGCCATAGCTCAGGCACTCGAGGAAGAGACCCTCTTCCCCGAGAGCTGCAGCCCAAACACTAGGGGAAGACAGCCTCTTCCCCGAGAGCCACTTCCCAGGCACTCGGGGAAGGCACCTTCTTCCCCGAGAGCCAAAGCTTGTGCACTCGGGGAAGCCACTTTGAAAATTCTTTTTTTTTTTTGCTTTTTCATTTAATCAATAAAGCATATATATATATATATATATATATATCACAATTCAAAAATCAACAGCAATATATCACAAACCACATTTATATATATCACAAATGACCAAATTTATACGAAATTCAAAATATATTACAAACCACACGTTCAAGAGTGCATATTATTCCAACTTCACAAGTTTAATACATAAAAACAACTCCCAAGGCAGCTCACGACGACTGTCCAGTGTGCGATTCCGGCGAGGGTTGGGACGCCCCAGCTTGCGATCCCAGCGACGGTCTAGGTGTGCATAGCACGCCGTGCGATCCTGGATTTGAGCAATGCTGATCACGGATTTGACATTTTGAGTAAGGACAAGATCAAAGGTGTGTGTTGTCAGGATGTTACCGTAGGGTACGGCCAGCAGTAATGCGTGTTCCACCAGTCCATCAGCGCCGACCGAGCATCCTTCGGTAGCTTCCCTTTCTTCCTCTTCTTCAGGAACTCGGACCGCAGCCGGCTCAGACAGCCACTGTACTTCTTCAGCAGCATCTCCTTGAGCTCACGGTCAGCCAACCGTGAGCTGTGCTCCTGACCCAGGTCAGTGGCGTCTGTCTCCTGAGCATGGTTCGTCCTCAGAGGACCCTACCATTTCATCTTGATGCAAAAATTCCAAATCAGATTGCAGTTTTCACAAGGGAAATGTTAGGCACAATGCTGGATTGGGCAGATTTTAGGACAGTAGGGGAGCAGATTAGATTACATGAGAATAATGCAAAACAGTGAGACAAGATGCCGTCCACGGGCTGGTAAAAACTGATCACCTTTTTGACAGATAGACACTGAGAACTAGCCTTCTGTAGTAAGTAAAAACAGTAATATTCAGATTTTCTTTTTTTCTGAATGTGTTTTACAAACAGAAAGCCAAGGACTGCAGCACAGAAAAGTAGTGAACGTGAAAAATTAACTTTACAAAGATATGGACGAGATGCAATTCAGGCTACAAAGAAAAACAAAACAAAGCTAGATGTTTGATCAGCCTCCAAATATCCTGTCAAATCTAGTCTCCAAAATTTTTCTTACTTTGTTACCAAATAAAGTTAAGGACCAATATTTTATTCTGCGACATCATAACAGTTTGATCCGCATAACCAACAGCAAACAAAAGAATCATCACAGTTCATGTTTTTTTCCCATTTCATTGAAGAATTGCAGTTAAATCTAAGAGAAAACTGGCAATTTTAGAATTGGTATTCCAGGAAACAGAGAAAGCATTAGCATCCCTTCTGCAAATTCCTAAAGCAATCTTAAATTGTCATCCGTGCCATATCAGCACTCGAGTCTGCTTGTGATGGAATGTAATGCTGATTTGTCCACTGGAGCTAAAGCTATCACCTGTTTTGAGAACAATGTGTACTGCAATAGTTCTTATGTCCTCAGGAAGCAAACTCCAGGTGGTGTTCAGTCTTCAGATAAAATATTTCCAGTATATTTGGTGTCTTAATTTTTCTCTCCCGTAATAAGCTTTGCTTGCAAAACTGGAAAGCAAGCTGCACAACCCCAGTTAAGCACTACCAGTCTACCATAAACCCTGTTAGGAGCTATCATAAATAGGAGTAGTACTCTACTCCAGCAAGCAGCCCAGGATGCGAGGTCAAGGACCACAATTCCGGACGAAGTTGCACAAGGAAACGCGAGGAGGGAGCGGATCGGGCGGTGCACTACCTGGCACGAGATCACTCCGCCGGCGTGGATCCGAGCGTTGCCGTAGGGGACGAGCGTGAGGTCCACGACCTCGAGGAGGCCGTCCACGAAGACCTTGGCGAGGTGCTTCACCACGAAATTTCGGCAGGCGGCGCTGGGCGCGGCTGGGCAGGCGGCGCGCCGGGTTGGGGCGGCGCGGCTGCGTGCGGGGCTGGGCGGCGCGGGGTCGGGGCGGCGCGGCTGCGTGACGGGCTGGGGCGCGCGGGGTCAGGGTCGGAGGCGGCGCACGGGGTCGGGGTCGGGCAGCGACGCGTGGAGAGGATGGGGATAGGGTTAGACATAGAGCTGGATTTTTGGACCGGATTGATTATTTGGGCTGCGTTTTTTTGTTTTGATAAACTTTTCCGAGTGTTATGAGCTTTGCACTCGGAGAAGAGTCTCTTCCCCGAGAGTTACGAAAAACACTCGGGAAGATATTTTTTGTTTTTGTTTTTTTTTGTCCCATTTTTTTATGAGGCCTTCCTAAATTATTTTAAACTTCTTATTCAAATTTAGGAATATTAAACTTTTTTTATATATTTCATTAGTTTTTTTCATTTCATTGATTTTTTTGTAAACTTCAAATTTGAACTGTAGGTTCATTAAATAATGAAATTTCTTTATTCAAATAATCATATTCATGATATTTGGTGTATGTTAAGACCGTATCCAGAAGCTCAAATGAAATACGAAACATCTTATTGTCGTAACATAAGATACAACTTGCGGAAAAAGTGTTTTAAAATTATATAAAATCCGTAAAAAGTCCAAAAATAAAGAAACTTGTGTGGACGTCTTGTTATCGCATGTATAGGCTATGATAAAAAATTGAGAATGTTTCGAACAAGTTGTAACATCGGATACTTAAAACCTAGACATCTCCGTGTGCGATCATAAGTGATCACATGTAAAAATGTCTAGGTTTCAGTCATCCAACATCGTAACTTGTTCCAAACCTTCTCAATTTTTTTTCTCAGCCTCTACATGTGATAAAATGACGTCTAGACAAGTTTCTTAATTTTTGGACTTTTTACGGATTTTATATAATTTAAAAACATTTTTTCCGCAAGTTGTTTCTAATGTTACGGCAGGTAGATCTTTCATATTTCATTGAGCTTGTGGATATGGTCATCAAATACACCAAATATCGTGAATATCATTTTTTAAATAAAGAAATTTCATTATTTAATACATCTGCAGTTCAAATTTGAAGATTACAAAAAAATCAATGAAACGTAAAAAACAAATGAAATATACTTAAAGAAGTTTAAATATCCTCAAATTTGAACAAGAAGTTTGAAATAATGTGGGAAGGCATCAGAAAAAAACTGGGGCAAAAAAACAAAAAAAACAAAAAAACTTCCCCGAGTGCCTTTCTTGGCTCTCGGGGAAGGGCCTCTTCCCCGAGTGCCAGGACCGCAGCACTCGGGGAAGCCAGTTTTTTCCCCGAGTGTCAGGATTTAGCACTCGGGAAAGAGCGCCTTCCCCGAGTGTTTTTTTTAGCACTTGGGGAAGAATTTTTTTATTTTAAGCCCCAACGGCGCCGTTTGTTTGGGACGTTACGGAACACTTTTCTTCTCCGAGAGCGGCTCTTCCCCGAGTGTTGCGCTCGGGGAAGATGAATTTTTCCGAGTGTTATTCTTTCCCGAGTGTCAGGTTGGTTACGGCTCTCGGGGAAATCTCTCTTCCCCGAGAGCAACACTCAGGAAAGACTGGCTTCCCCGAGTGCTCGATTTTTGGCACTCGGGGAAGCCTTTGACACTCGGGAAATTTCCATTCTCCCGTAGTGAATGATGCTACTCATTATAGAAGTATAGTAGATGCTTTGCAATAATTGACTTTTACTAGGCCTGATATTACATACTCAATGAATAAAGTCTGTCAGATTCTATATGCTCCTACAACTGTTCATTTAGTAGCAGTCAAACAGATCTTAAGGTATCTAAAACAATGTACTAAGTTGGGTTTGAAGATACATAAATCAACATCCACATTGGTCAGTGCCTTCTTAGATATAGATTGGACAGGAACACGGATGACGGGAGATCTACCGGCGGATTTGCAGTATTTCTAGGCTCAAATCTTATATCATGGAATACAAGAAAATAAGGTACTGTGTCACGCTCTAGTACTGAGTCAGAATACAAGGCTCTAGCTAACGCTACAGCAGAGGTAATATGGATACAGACTCTTCTCAAAGAATTACATATAATTAGTCCAACGGCTGCTAAGTTATTATGTGACAATCTTGGTGCAAAATATTTAACAGCCAATCCAGTATTTC
Source organism: Sorghum bicolor (assembly GCF_000003195.3). Taxonomy (NCBI): domain Eukaryota; kingdom Viridiplantae; phylum Streptophyta; class Magnoliopsida; order Poales; family Poaceae; genus Sorghum; species Sorghum bicolor. The sequence goes on from NC_012872.2 coordinate 14,748,198, forward strand.
ATGTTAGAACTAATAAGCATATAAAAGTTGACTATCATTTTATCATAGAACGAGAATCTCAAAAGTTACTAGAAATAGTTTTTGTTCCCTCAGATGATCAAGTATCAGTAGCAGATAGATTTACAAAACCACTATTAGTAGTAGATAGATTTACAAAACCACTATCAGTTTAACTCCTGGAGCCTAGTGCGGTTATGATTGAGGGAGGCTGTTAGATGATGTGCATCCACATGCAACGTGTATGCATGTGTAAAGCAAAAAAGTTGTGCAGTCACAAAATATAAACCAGATATAGTTAAGAGAGAGATCGGGCTAAAATATAGTCAAGAGAGATTATAAAATTATAGTTATTGCAATTAGAATATTATAAATGGATGCATGTAACATATGTGTAACAACCATATCTATAAATATCTGTAACTTCCATATGTAAGCCACAACCATATCTATAAATATCTATAACTTCTATATGTAAGCCACGAACAGAGAACTATTCCGTGGTTCATAGGTCGGTCCTTACTAATCCTGGCTGCCTTCAATCTGCTCCGCCCTGCCCTGCGCGTCCACATATACAGGCAGTCACAGAAATTCTGAGCAGGCGGACACGCAAAAATTTGTAAGATTCGAACCTATTCTTCAACCCGCGGATAAAAAAAATTCCCTTTTTCTAAAATAAAATAAAATAAAATACTCTTGAGCAGTGTTCCACAAACTAATTTCTTTGATGGAAATGTAAGGAACGACTCATGCTTCACGTGTTTATACGATTTCAGCATGCATACATTTCAAATTGCACCTTATTCTTTGCATTAGCTTTTAGGTTTGTTCTATTTTGGGATTTAGGCTTGGGTTTTTGGGTGTTGATGTAATGTTCTTTATTTGAAGGTTTCTTGGCCAATATATTGCTCTACTTTTCACTGTGTGAAATTTCTTACTGCGTGCTCCTACTTCAAGATTGTTCGTATTGTATCTAGAAGGAAAAATCGAACCTTTTGTTATTTCCACACGTCCAACCACAAGGAACTCAGAGAACATAATTTGAAATGTGTCTTGGGAAACTCGAACAGAGAAGATAATTTGAAGAAATTCATACACGAAGCAAGGATTACAGTGGAAGTCCAAAGTGCAGGAGTGGCAGGAAGCTGCTGACAGGGACCTAGAAATACATTTCATTGATAGCCTGAATTCAACCTTTCATGCTAAAACCCTGGATTAAGAGCCTAAACCAGGCAGCGAACACGGGTCCGGTGCCATGGGCTCAATCAGAATATGCCGGAGAGCAAGCTCGCGGCACTGGAGAGCGCAGCGCCGGTGATGGCGAAATGGACGAGCTTGTCGGAGTGGCTGCCGGCGTCACCCGTGAGCGCCACCGCCGCCCCAGCGATTGCACCTGCAATTGCGCTGTTCTTCTGCATAAGGACGTAAACAGACAGAGATCAGCATGTGCTTTACTTTGTTCTGTCGAAGCTGTTCAGAGTTCACAAATCACAAGCCAAGACAGAGCAGTATGTATGTATGATTAGGAAATGGCACTGACCCAGTCGTGGCATCCCCTGGCCTCCCTCAGGCCGTACGTGAGCCCGGAATAGACTCCGGCTGCCAACCCTGCATGTGGAGGAAAAACACACCTCATATTGATAGATCTATAGAGACTGTAATCACAATATCCGTTTCGAGTTTCCTTGAGCTGAAGCTGAACACTCACCCCACTGGAAGGCCTCCTTGCCAGCCGTTTTTACCTGCAGCAAGTTTAGCATCAAGTTGCAGAGGGTGATAGAAATCGCGGCTTTGAGCTGTGTTTGGTCGTTTGGAACATACCACTGCGTCGAGCGACCTCTGGCCGTCATCACCTCTGATGCTGGAGAAATGGCTCCTCTTGCCGCCGTCGGGGTCCAGCCCGGACGAGTCTCCTGAAAGCCCTGCAGATCGATCGTAATCATGGACGGTGAGCATCAACCGTACCGCTCGCTGCCTTCTCACTCGCGCAACACCGGAATGCATGGTACCTTCGACGGTGACGAAGTAGGCCTCCCTGGAGACGGCCCTGGCCGCCCCGACACCGGCGGCGCGGATGAAGCTGTCGGCGACGCGGTTGAGGAGCGGGTGGCCGAGGTCCAGGAGGCACCGTCTGTCCATGCTCGTCAGCTCGTCCTTGAGCGTCTTCGTGTCCAGCCTGCTCATCTTCTTCGTCGTCCACCTCTCTCCTCCTTGCTTTGCCGGGGGCACGCACTGCTCACTAGTCACGGCGCGCCGTCGACGATGGGAAAGAACTGGAATAATGAAGGGCCGGGGGGTCCGCGGCGCGGGCGCCGGGGCTTTAATGCGGCGAGGCGGCGGTGGGGGGGACGCGTGTGCGAGGACCGGCACGTGTCCGCGGTCGTGGCGGCATCGCCGGGGCGCGCGTGGACACCGGCACACGGCGGGCGGTTTCCAGGGCGTTCGGCACTGACTCCCTCGGCTGTCGCGTTACGAGTGGGCATCAGCATGGGCTTCGTCCTGGAGGCCGCCTGTGTTGATAGGCCTGCTCCATCCTCCATGGGCCGAAGCAGGGGCACCGAAAAGCGGGTGGGCGGCCTGCCTGTGTAAAGATGGCCAAGGGTTTGCTCGGGCCCAGTTCAATTACGCATGGCCCATTTCATGAAAATCATAAAAGTCACAAATTTGCAGTAACTATACCTTTACATCCCTATATACAAACAAAATTTCACAGAGATCACTAGATCAGCACCGGCAGAGAAGGGAAGGGAGGAGACCTTCTTCGGGATAATCATCACTCCTGCATCTGCAAAGGTGGTGGAGTGGAGGACATGAGCTGCGAGAGGAGCATGATAAAATGTTTCTATAGCAAGTTTAGCATGTGACAATGTGTTCTAAGCTCATGATAAAATGTTCCTATAGTAATTTTAGCATGTGACAATGTTCTAGGTTCATGATGAAGTGTTTTGAATATAACATTAAAAAAATGTAATAGGTTCACAATATAATGTTACGTCTTTTAAAATAGGTTCATAATAAAAATGTTAAGCAAGGACAATGTTCTAGGTTCACAATATAATGTTACGTCTTTTAAAAAAATGGTTCTATGCAGTAGTAAAAAAAGAACATCTCATGAATGGTACTATAGGAACAATTGAAATATACCACAAAACATCCATTGAATACTATGCAAACAACATAAGACACATGGTATCTTATGGACATCCTTTCAAATAAAATGGAAAATATATCATGAAACATCTCATGAATACTATATAAAAAATGAAAATACACAATGTATGGAATATTTTGAGGAAAAAATAGAATACTTCATCAAACATATAAAAAAAATTCTATGTAACAAATACATAATACATCATAAAAACATCCCATGAATAAATAATTCAGAATGCACCTCATAAGTATTATAACAATATTTTTATTATATTATAGAAGAAATAAATAGTACAAGTGAATATTCTGCAATGATACAAAGAAAAAATGCTATGAAACACATATCAAAAGGACAAAAATAAAAACAACTAAATATAAAAAACAAAATATAAATGATCCATGATGAAAAAATCCTAAATAATATGAGAACAATCAAAATCTACCATAGATCATCTAATGAATATAATCTAAATAATAGAAAGTATATCATAGAACACCTCATGACTTGTGATTCGTTGATATAAGGAAAATGATAAGATGTACACATGGAACATCTCATTAACAATACAAGTGATGAATACGCGAGAACATCTCATGAGTACTACTGAAACAATAAAAATATACATCATAGAACAATTCTAGTCCTATAGAGAAATGCATCATCCAAAATTCATCGTGAAATATCTCATGACTACTATCAAAACAATAAAAATACTCCCTTCATCAAGTGATGAATACGCGAGAACATCCCGTGAGTACTACTAAAACAATAAAAATATACACCATAGAACAATTCTAGTCCTATAGAGAAATACATCATCCAAAATACGTCGTGAAATATCTCATGACTACTATCAAAACAATAAAAATACTCCCTTCATCTCAAATTATAAGTCATCTCAACTTTCTTGGAGAGTCAACATGACGATGATTTATAATTTGAAATGGAGGGAGTACATCATAGAACATAGAACATATTGTAAATTTGTGATCCTATTGAGAAAAAAAAAGAAAAAAAGAGTAAGAGCCATATTTTACGGGAAGAACAAGTGAATTTATTTAAAATAGAACAAAATGAAAAAAAAATGGAAATACAGTGCAACAAAAGCCCACGTGGGATGCACCCACTGGTCGTCACCAGCAAAGATTGGCAGTGTTGATATTGATAACCCTCTTCACAGGTTTTTCATGACAAATGGACGAAAATTTCTACATCATTGAACAAATGTTTTGTCTCTACTCCTGCCGTGTCGACCGGAAGAATCGAGAATCAATCGCAGATGACCGGGATTCTGCATGCCCTGCGTCTGCGTGGTCTGAGATCTATAGGTCCATATCCTCGCCCCATACTCGTTAGTGGTGGTCCTCTGATCTTTGCATTGCATCTGTAATCTGCTTGTTGGGGTGTTGGTCCTTCGCCTTTCAATTTCAGCGGTACATAAAGCTGTGTATCCCCGACCGACTGAATGACCAAGCTAGCGTGCGCCTTGTTTAGTTTCAAAAAAAAATTGCAAAATTTTTCAGATTATTCGTCACATCGAATCTTTAGACGCATGCATGGAGTATTAAATATAGACGAAAATAAAAACTAATTGCACAGTTTGGTCGAAATTTACGAGACGATTTTTTTGAGCCTAGTTAGTCTATATGATTGGACAATAATTACCACAAACAAACGAAAATGCTATCGTGAACAAATTTCGGGAAGAAACTAAACAAGGCCTTGGTAGCGTACGCGTGTTTTAGATCAAATGCTCACAGTAAATGTACGTCGAAAATGTGTTCACAACAGTTTTGCGCCTTGAATGCTCATCGGTCTAATAATTAATAATCTAATGCACGTTACTGTTTTCACGCTGTATGTGTTGCGATGCTGATGCCGCGTTAAGTCTTTCAGCGCTATGATTCGTCAAGCATATTCAGCGTCTTTAAAATATTTTCATATCTATATTTCTAATTGAAATAGTATATTCCTATAGAAATTACTCGTCGAAGTATTATTCATGTACCACGTAAGCCCTAATGAATTTCAATTTGTGATGACCAAAACTACATAACTAGATAATTTAGAGACTACCAATAATTCAGTATATTATATATTGTAAATTAAGATACAATATCCATCAAATTATGCAAATGGGAAGGCGAAACCCACAATTTGGAATGATCTAAAGTTTTGGTTGTTGGACCTAGAAATATGTTATGGAGATAGTTTGCTCAAATAGTGAGTTATTATGATTACACATTTATTATTCAGTGTTTGGTTGAAGGGTTCAAGTGGGTTGGGATGGGTCACACTCATTTTCTAGAGTGTTTGGTTCTAGGACTAACGGGTTGGATTCATCCCGTATAAGAAATATTACATGTGGATGTGTCGTTCATATGGTTCCTATGAATAGAATAAATCATTTGGACCTAGATCGACATTGTCCCTTCTTCGTTGGCGAGCTCAGGCACCCAGCCTAGACGGCGCGGGGCGAGCTCTGCCCCCTGGCCACGACAACACGGGTGAGCTCGAGCCCCGGCCATGATGGCATGGATAATTTCATATTTTTTGGATCTAAATAAAATATTAGTATGATTTATAATTACACATTTATTGAGTAGTAAAATAACATGCAACATATAAAATGAGTCTACATTTGTATTTACAAATAAAGCACATGCATTTGTGTAATATAAAATTTCAGTAATACAGGATTCAATTACCAAAATAACTATTTTTTAAAATTTAGGACATAAAATAGCTCAAATTGTTCAAGAGGCCGAATGCATATTATGGTTGTAACAGAGTTATTATATACACAAATGGGTTTTTGCGTCAACCATTTCTCCAGGCATACGCTTGTGCTACTATGTACGTAGTCTTGCACAAGTATGCACCACTTTCCTGGCGCCTGCTTAAAGTGCCATATATAAAGACATGGGCTCCATCATATTGTGAACTCTGAAGTGAAAAGGGAATAAAGTGGGTGGATCTGTACAGGATCACTGTCGTGCTCCTATTTATACATCCTACGGTGGCAGTACAACGTTCAGTGCATTTTTCATGATAAAGGGGGGGATGGAGGCGATCGGTAAATCCAACATTGTGCCAGCTTTCTTTCCTTTTTTCTTTTTTAGTACAAATTTATATATGTTGATCTTTTTAGCATGAAATTTTCAGGTTTGCAGAGATGTCACGATGAGGTACTAGTATATAAGCTCGAGGTACATTAATTCTACAACCTTGTACATGATGAATGATTGTGTATATGAACACTAGATGAATCCCTCCTTCCCTGTCTTGCATTTGCGTTCTTCCTCAGCGTACCAGGATGACATGCTGTTGCTGCTGCCGTTGTTCCTGACCGTGCAGCCGGGCCAATCTCAGCGCGTGTCTCCTCTGCTCCTGCAGCACCCAGCATACAGAATTACAGGTCGTCAGTGACAAAAAAAGCAAAAAAACATTCAGCAACCCAACACTGGTTCCGCCAGCTGCTGCTTCCCTCCAGCAGAACAGCCCCCAACGACTTCAGAAGTGGCAATCGATGGACTGACTAACCTGGAGCAGCTGCAGGCGGTACTGCTTCTGTCCCTGCTGGATCACGGAGATGAGCCTCATGACAACGTAGAACGGAAGCAAGATCCCACTGGCCCGCAGCAAGTATACCTTCCATTTCAAGCCAAGAAAGAAACAAATGTCATTTCACAGTCGATCGCACACAGAAACCTCAAAGAAGCATCCATTGATTCATTGAGGTGGAGTAGGACTACTCTACTCACTGTGAGGAGGCTGAAGGCGAACTGGTTGGCCGCTCCGACCGTCACCACGGTGACCAGGTGCCTCAGCAGCAGGACGATCGTGAACTGCAGGGACAGTGTCAAGTTCAGACACGAAGCGATGCATTGCAGGGGGTTCTCTGAAGTCTGAAACTGGAAATGTGATTGGTTTTTTTGTTTTCTGTCAGTCAAGCACGTACCGTGACGGCCACGGAGCGGCACCAGGACGCGCTCCTGCCGGCGGCGCGGGCGCACTCGGCGTACTCGGGATCGCTGGCTCCAATCAACGCCGCGTCATCCTCCTCGGGCTCGTACTGCAGCCTGGGCACCTCCACGCTGTCTCTGCACATACCACCACGCAAGCACAGATCAGCAACGCGCGTGGTGGTTGGCAATGGTTGCTGAACTGCCGAGCTCGACAGATTCCACAAATTTTTCTTCTTTTTGTGAACCCAATTGCAAACGCATGATTGGTCGTGCTGCAGCAACTACTGATGAACGGACGGGTTTGACGCCTGTGGCAACGGTGCAGGACAGCAGGGTGGAGTGCAGGCCACGGTTTGCGTTGCATTGGTCTACTCCAGCAGATGTGCAGCAACAGTGCAAGGGCATCATCCGCATCATATTCATATCATCTTATCTGCCATCTCACGACGGCGAAACAATGATTGGGACCCAACCGGTGGTTGGCTTGGCTTTAGGCTAACTAACGGGAACAGCTGGGGCCGGACCCACCTGGCAGTGGTAGCAACACAGCCCCCCGCCTCATGAATCAGGAATCCTGAAAGAACATGCTGCGACAGCTGCCAGAATGGAATGTGCCTGACCAGAGCCACTGTTTGATCAGAATGCTTGTTCTCTTGCTTGCTCGGTTTGGAGATGCTGATCAGATCAGCGCTGAGTGAGAATGCATGCTGTGTCTGTCAGTGGATGAGAACGAGGGGCCTGGACGGCTGGACGCCTGTGATACATGCCATTGCCATGGACAGACAGACAGACATCTTGGAATTTGGCTGGTGGTAGTATACGATCCAATGCGAATGCGATGAGCTATCAAGAGCGGGTGGTTGGTCATCTAAGTGCCTGTCTCGCTGGCAGATTCCATTTAATCAATCAATGAAAGATAAAGATAGGTTAGGTTGGTCAGCAACTTAGCGAGGCAGCCAGCCCCTCATACTTGACCGCTCGGTTCAGATGACATGAGGAGGATGCCAAACAAACAAAAAGAAAGAAAGAATCAAATGGCCGAAATGGATGTTCGGCAAGGGACATTGGCAGACACACACTTGTTGGTGAGGTTCTGACTTCTGATGACAGTTTTTCTTTTTTTTTATTCTTATTATGGAACAACTAGAACTGACCTACAATTAAACACAACATTCACCTTGTTCGATAGCCTTAATGCGCGTATCAATACCATTGCCCAGTTACGAGAGAGGAGAGAGAGATGCAGACCTGATGGTGACCGCGACATCAGCAGGTTGGGTTTTCTTGGGAGGAACGGTGTAGCCCGGCTCAAAGTTCTGTCAGTTAAAAAAAACACACGGCTGTTAAACAAAAGGCGAAACTGCACAGGTAGTGCCTACCATCAGAGGGACCTTCCTATAGCTTTGATTACTTGGACTCTGAGAAAGGTACAATACTTTGGTAAAAAAGAAAGCACTTGCATGCTGTGATGTGTGATCAACAAGGGAGAATTGCCTCAGAAGACAGTCTCTACGAAAGCATTGCTCATACCATCCATGCAAAATTTTGCTCAGGAGAAAGGCGGAGGCAAATCGATCATATAAATTGCTTAAACTTCACTCGGACTGAATTTTTCGTCCAACAAAAGTTGAGAACAGGGGAAGCTTCCCTCCACGGATAAAACAGTGAGGAACGGTGGGTGAACAAGGCAAATGAATCGGGAAGGATTATTGGGCGATCAATTGGACAAACCTGAAGGCAAATCTCGCAGATGGTGCTGCCCTTCTCGTCGCACCATCTCTGCACGCATCCCCTGTGAGCATACTGCAGGCGCGACACGAACACACATGACTTGTGACCATCAGGCGAAAGTGAATGAATGAATCCGATAGACATCACAGAACAGAGCAGAGCAGAGCAGAAAAGGTGTGGAGAAGAGCATACGAGAGCCCATCGATCGGTGGATGCGCATAGCAGAAAGCACATACATACCTTGAGGGAGCCGGAGCAGGCGCAGGGCGACTCCATGGCGGAGCGCCGCTCGTCCTCCTCGTCATGGCAAATCCTGCACTGCCGCAGCGAAGAGGAGCCGTAAGACGAGCACGCCTCCTCCTCCTGCTCCATCTTCTTCTTCCTCCTCGCTCTCTCTCGATTCGCAATCGCAACCGGACGCGCTCTCTAGCTGTGTGTGTGTGTGTTCCTCTCAGGTTGTTGGCTGCTTTGCCTTTTGCTCCCTCCCTAGCTGGCTCCCTCTCCTTCTCCCTGAGCGCAACGGAAATGGCCTTAAATAATCTCAAGGGAAGGCGGGGCGGGGCGGGGCCCACCGGCAGCAGGAACGCCCACGACCGCTCCTAGTTAGTCCCGGCCCTCCGCGGCAGGCAGGCATAGCATTCCTCCGGTGCGGACCACCGATATGCTGCGAGCGATCTGGGGGGCTCGATGCATGCGCCTGCTTCTGAGTGACATACGTGTGTTGTAGTATGAATGAATAAATTTGTTGCCACACTGCCATACGTACGTGTATATATAGGCAGTAGTACTCAAGTGCTACTTTCTCATGTGTCAGACTTTCGTTCCCTGAGAAGAACGGTAGTGTGCTACTCTACTCCGATTTTAAAACGGACGCTTTGGAGCGTATATTTCTTAATAAGAAATTAGGCATCCAAGATCTAAGGTTATAGTCACATCACAGGTGTTTGTATACTATCTCAGGACCGTCGAATTGTCGGAAAATTTGTACAAAGCGTAAATTCTACTTACTAGATCCAAGAATCAACCCTCTAATTCTGATCGCAGCGACGCAAAATCAAAAATAAAAATTTGAGATTTTGACAATAATGTGCCAAGTCCGGGAGAACATATATGTAGTATAGTGGTAGAAATACAAGAAGCACAACTTACATTTCGGGAGTTCGACTCTTTATTCTAAAAAATGGATCATTCCTTGACCTATTTTCAACAAAATACATAGTCCACTAACGGTTGTAACATGATACTCAGCTGTAGCTGAGTCCTTATTAGTGGCAAGTCATAATTAGCAAGGGTTCGCGGCCTTTTCTCAACTATACGGAAGAGAATCTTCTATCTTTTCGCCAATGTCTCATGAAAGGTCTTACTCCAGAGTCCAGTTTTTTCTAAGTCTAGTGTCATCAGACTTTTTCATGACTTTTCACAAACTACTATGTTTTTCCTTTTTTTTTAGGTGAAACTACTATGTTTTTCGTTCTATTTCATATTTAACCTTCTCTTCAACCGTAACGAGATGGGCCCTCTTCTCTTTTGTCTTCAACAAAATAAATCCTCAAATTGAAAAAAGATGAATCCTGTCCAGCAAATTATGTTGTTGTTAGAAATTTATAATTTATAAAAAAGTTAGCGTCAAAGATTAGTTGGCGGAACGTTAAAGAAAAAGAGACACCGCCAATGAAATGGCATAAAAATATTATAAAGGGACAACCCATTACATCGTGTCAGTTGTGATGTATGGAAGATAGTCGATAGTGGGTGAGGTGGAAGGTTAGAAATCTACTAGCACAGACGAAGACCGAACAAATAAATGTAGTAGTTTTGATGAAACGTCAAAGGAGATCTCAACGTTAATCACATTATCAAAATATAAGTTACAAAGAATCTAGTGTATATAATATTGTGTTTGTTTATAAACTTAATTAGGGTCGTTAGCGAAACTAAAGCGACGAATTTCGGAGGTGGCATATCGAAGAGGGGGAGAAAAATACCAAAATGATTAGGCACGCAAAAGAGTAGTCGATCGATTTTGGCTGTGCAACCTAGTGAAACTTTTGTCTAGGAACAGTCAGCAAACAGCCGAGCCGAAGCAGGATATGATGGTTCTTGGTGGCCAATCGAGTGGCTGCTCGGTCACTTTTAGAGAAGAGAAGAGAAGATCCTACATGGCCAACACTAGATGCCAAAACAGTGAAGCGACTCTCGTTTTTGCTCATCTCTACTTGTCTGTTACATTATTCGATCGACAATCTCACAATCCTACCGTTGCAAAGGTTTCCTTACCCCTTCAGCTCTCTCTCTCTCTCTCTCTCTCTCTCTCTCTCTCTCTCTCTCTCTCTCTCTCTCTCTCTCTCTCTCTCTCTAATTTAGCTCCATTTCACTGTCTTAAAAGGGGCCATGTAGCTATAGCTGAATATTCCGGCAGCTAGATAAGCTAGTACTATACTCGTGAAGAATGAAACTGATCGATCGAAAATATAATGTTCCTAGCCGACTGTTGAGCATAGTAATAGGAGCCGACAGTAGTCCATTTGAAACCTTGTGCTTGTGGTAGTAGGACCCACTGGCAAGAGGCGAGGATAGGATGTGTTTTTTGTAGTTTATTTAGGACCAAGGAGCATGTATGTTCCAAGGGCAGATCGATCGAGCTGGCTACCAACTAATCTGGTCGGCCACGCACAGGTTAATTTAGTGGCACTATCGTCATACCGATGTGGAGGAGAATCATGTCAACAGGCACCACCACCAGCTATGTAATGTAGTAGATTTCTAGCACAACTGGACAGGGAGAGATGGAGGCCATGCACAACCGGACATTTGTAGTAGTAGTAGTAGTAGACTAGTAGTGTCATCCAACTCTTAACATTTGACTTGGTTATTATCTCCTACTACTATCTACTAGTCTAGTACTAGTGATTGGTTTAGACCTCTACATTAGCAGCCGAACCTGCTAGGTATGGTACCTTTTTGAGTAAAGAATAGCACAATCTGTGGAAAAAATTTGTAAACAAAGATTGAGCCTAGCTAGTTAAGTAGCCAGCAACCTGCGGCCGGCGAGGCACCGATGATCATCAAATGAAACCAGCTGTACCGCTGATTCTGTTGATCTCTATTATTACCGTCCTCATTTCGGCTTAGCATTTGGCGACTAAAGTTGTTTTCAATGTTTTTTTTTTCAAAAAAGGACGGCAAGTTTGACGGCGGGCGCCGATGAGCATCAAGTGTGGAAATCAGCCGTGTACCGCTGATTCTGTCGTTGTCTATTATTACTGTGCCCTCGTTTTGCCTTAACGTAGGCGACTAATGCTATTCTCTATGTTATCATCATGATTTTTTTTTAAAAAAAGTATTGCTTCATGCATATTAAAAACTTAATTAGTTGCTACTGTACCATAAAAGGTTGGTGACCCGTACATTAGATTTTATATAAAAGAAAAAAATTATTAATTGGCAATCATTACATTGAGTCGATACAATAATTATAAAATTCACTTTTGATCTTTGCATAAAAGCACAAAGAAAAACCTGACACTTTAATGGCTATTAATCATAAGACTAGATCACCACTCATGTATCTAGGAGGAAAAAAATTATGCCCGCTTGCGTCAATTGTTACCATTCCGCTGCAATAAAAGCCCGTAAAGTAACCATTTTGAGGATAACCATATGTGGAGGCAATGTATACAAATTGTAAAGGATAACAAGCATATTTGTTTTGGAACACCAAATCATTTCTGTATAACCAAAATAACGAACAAATAATCGTCACCCCTAACAAAACTAAAGGCTTTCCCTCCCAAAAACCTGAGAGTCAACTCCCAAACATATGAGAACTTCTACAAGTTTGAGTAACGCTTCAAGCAACATGTATGCAACTCCAAACCGCATAGGCAAAACGACATTCAAAGAAGAAATGCTTAATTGTCATCAAGACTTTTCACTTCATTGCAAATTGTGTTTGACTAAATTATCCTTTGTTATCATCACTCCTCTACGAAAATTTTTTATCTTCTATGGAGCCTTTAATTTCCGAATGATTTTGTTTAAGGTTTTTGTAAGGTTATCTCATTCACTCATTTAACAACATAGTATAGAGATTGTAGAAAAGTTTCCTCAAGAACTATTCAGAAGAGTTTCTATCACCTTAGAAATTAATTCCAAGCATGTGGACTAGTTTTGACAACTAAAAGTACAAATAATTCGGAATAGCCCTATTGGCTACAGCTTATAAGCTATTTTTGGCTAAAATAGGCTGAGGTTAAAAGCCTAATGCTATTCTTTTTACTATTTTTTTTGTGGCCATCCATATCCCCACAGTACTCATTTCTACTAAAACACAGAAGCTAGATCTGATTTGATCGCTCTTTTGCTTCATTTGTATAGCTTCTTAGACAAGCGCTTTTTTCACCGCTCTACCAAACAGAACCAACAAATTATCCAACCTATTTGGCTAGTCTATGTTCCTTCTTGTTTAATTGTCTCGAAATCTTACAAAAATTATTTGGCTGGGAACCTAAGGTGTTTATGATATCAACAATTGTGTGTCTAATCCCCCAATGTGTAAGTTTCTTCACCGGGTTTTCATCCTTCAAAGTGTTTATGGTAGCTCATAGTCCGAAAAATATTTCACCTTTGTTGTTGGAGAGTTGTCCCCTCGATAGCCAATGGAGTGGCTAGAGCTTGTGCTTGAAGAGAGTCGTTGGACATCTACCAATACAAACGAAAATACTATAATGTTTAAATTTTAAAAAAATTAGATCTAAATAAGGCCTAAGTAAATGAAGCTGAATAATATAATTTCACAAAGAATTGACCTTGCAGGTTTAAGTACCAGTTAAATAAATCGTGCTCTTGTGAAAGCCTGATATATATTAGCATTGTGGAAGCCTGATATTAGCACCGCGAGAGAGAATTTTCATTTCATGCCATTAATTCAAGTCCAATCAGATCATGTCTCCTTAAAATGTTTAAAAGTGACGTACGAAAGATCTTGGCTATGGTATCACGATCTCAACCATTTATATACCTAAAATCTCGCTCAACCATTTATACTCCTAAAATCTCACTTGTGACCCATCTTTAACCGTAAAATACACAAGAACCGGGAAGTACCACGATTTCAATTTTTCTTTAATAGTGTCATCAATCACATGCTACATAAAACAATATTAATATAATACTGTGCCTAATAATACAGTAATATTAAGAATAATAAAACTTAGTGGCTTAGCAACTGCGGGAGCCCCATCCTCGGAATGGCATAAATAAATTGATTATTACTACTATGGGAGTGGATGGCACTAAACTGCCGACACGTTGGATGATGAGCGAAGCGAGGCGCACCACAGCCCGCCGTCCAAATATAATCCACCGCGTAGAAGCACGTCATCGTGTCGTCGGCCCACCGTCCAGGGTCTCCAGGCTATAGAACGTTCGTTAGAGGCGTGACGTGGACGCACGGGTTTTCCAGAGACACGCGTGCGTGGCGTTCCGCCCGTCCGCTCACAGCCTCACTCTCACTCTCTCACGTACGGCTGCCCTCCACAGCGGTGCCACGTGTCCCGGTCCCGGCGACCGTTGAAGCACCATCAAAGGTTGCGATTTTTCTAGTTGCTTAACTTAATTACAACGACTTTCCCTTGTTAATTATAATTACAAGATTTAGTCACTGCCAGCGTGGTCACTGTAATAGTGTAATTAGTATAGTACTCCGTACTCCGTAGAAGATACTCCGGAGGAATGTCGAGCAATTGACGAGTTCTCTGTAGACTGTAGAGGCACAGGCACGCAACGCAATGAATAGTTGACTACTTGCTCCAAAGAAAGAGTTGTCCTTGAGCCCACGGAAACACAGCGTGCACTCGCCTCACTTGGATTTCCATGTAACAGTTCTAGCTTAGTCAATGGTCATGTTTCCATAAGCCAGCAGAGCTTATGAATAGTACCTTTTCTAAAGGTAAAGATGACCTAACAGATAACCTTTTACACCTTGTTTGTTTAGATACACCCAAAAACTCAAAACTTTACAAGATTCCTCATCACATCGAATCTTGCGGCACTTGCATGAAACATTAAATATAGATAAAAAAGATAACTAATTGCACAGTTTACTTGTAAATCACGATACAAATCTTTTAAGCCTAGTTACTCCATAATTAGACAATGTTTGTCAAATAAAAACGAAAGTGTTACAGTGTCAAAATCCAAAAAGTTTTTGGATCTAAACAAACCAAAAATCAAAAACTTTTCAAGATTTCCCGTCACATCGAATCTTACGGCACATGCATGAAACACTAAATATAGACGAAAATAAAAACTAATTACACAGTTTATCTGTAAATCGCGAGATGAATCTTTTAAGTCTAGTTACTCTATAATTGGATAATGTTTGTCAAATAAAAACGAAAGTGTTACAGTCTCGAAAACCAAAAAAATTTCGGAACTAAACAAGGCCCTACTTTCAACAACCCAGAAACCACAAACCAGCTTTCAACGATATCTGCAGCTAATTCAAACTAAGCACTAAGATTTAGAGTTTATTAGGAGCAAACCGATGAGATTAGGCGAGAAAACCTGCTACATCAATGCCGATGGAATACAGATTTGGTGATTTGGATGACTTCTAAGACCAGTCCCAATGTATAATTTTATGGCACAGTTACCAAGACTAAGACTATAAATTAGGTAACTGAGCCATATGAGTTTTATGGAGATGAAACTTCTCTCTCATCTGATCAAACCCTTTCATTTGATAATCCTGCCAAGTCAGCAATTTTGTTTATATGACACTCTATTTAATGTGCATGATACTCTCATAAAACATGCATTGAGACTAGCCTAATGTCGGAATTTAGGAATTTAGGAGTGAGAGGTGTTAGAGCCCAAGAGTGGAAACTGGAAAGAGAATGAGGCCCGGCGTGGCCCAACATCTGCACAGAGCATGCTGCTCCAAGCATGCCCCCATGCAACGGGCCTCACTGGATCCGAGGCAAAGCCCAAGAAGGCACCGGTGTCAACATGGGCTGATGCGTCAAAACGCATGAGCTGCAGCAAAACCGTGTGCCTTCGTCAAAATTCAATACCCAAAACAGCTGCTGCTGACAGCAGTATTATCATCATCCTCACTATTCCATGTGGGCTCGTGTCGTTAGCCTGAACAAAAGTAATAATCAGGTCAGAAAATGGCAACAGTACCCCTGGTCGGTCGCTCCACGGTTTGTCCACCGAAGAACATCGCATGGGCATTTCGGGAAACGAGAAAACCCCGGCTGAGGAGTGAGGAGAAAACCCAGCGGCGGCCGCGGTCGCCCAAACCCAGGGCAGAGTCGCATGGAGACGGGGGCAGCCACAGCCTGAGCCAGGCGCCGAACCTTTTATAGCGGACTCTGCTCTCCTCAATTCTCAGTCAAAATTGTTCTCACTTCTCTCACCCCCTGCAACAATCGTTCATCGCCCGATCTCGTGCTTGCTGCGTCCTCGGACTCCTGCGTGGAAATGGAAACCGCCGCCGTCGCCGCCTCCGCCGCCGGGCGCCGCATCATGGTGGCCGTGGACGAGGGCGAGGAGAGCCTGCACGCGCTCAACTGGTGCCTCGCCAACGTCGTCTCACCGGCGGGAGGCGACACGCTGGTGCTCGTCCATGCCCGCCGCCCGCGCCCGGTCTACGCCGCCATGGACAGCGCAGGTGTGACTTACTACTACCGCAGACTGCAGTTGTAGATTTCTCCAGATCACATGGAGCCGGCCGGGCCGCGCGTTCAAGCTCAGAAAATGGAAGAGGCGCTGATGATCTGCGGCCTGCCTGCCTCTGCCTGCAGGGTACATGATGACCTCGGACGTGCTGGCGAGCGTCGAGAGGCACGCCAACGCCATCTCGGCGGCGGCGGTCGACAAGGCCAAGCGCGTCTGCGCTGGCCACCCGCACGTCAAGGTGGAGACGATGGTGGAGAGCGGGGACCCGCGGGACGTCATCTGCGACGCCGCCGACAAGATGGCGGCCGACCTGCTCGTCATGGGCAGCCATGGTTACGGCTTCATCCAGAGGTGAGCTCACACTGACACATGCTATGCTAATAGTCGCTTTTTTCTCCTTGTTCAAAACTACCCCACATCGGATAAGGATTAGTACACAAGTTGGGCCTTGTTTGAATGTTGTCGGATTCACCGATTGGGGTGAAATTTAGTTCAAGTTTGACTCCAATCCACCTCTAGATTGATGCGAATCCGACTACATCTAAACAAGACCTTGATAGTTGAGTAACATCAGGTGTCTACTCTGTCGAGGTCGACAAGTGCTTCAGATATTTTTGTTTCTTGGCCTGCGATTACCTTCTGCAGCAGCAATCTACTCACTCGTTTTGTCTTCGTTTCAATTGAACATTGCTGCAGGGCGTTCTTAGGCAGCGTCAGCAACCACTGCGCGCAGAACTGCAAATGCCCGGTCCTCATCGTCAAGAGGCCCAAGGAGTAGAATTTTATGCTGCAGCTTAGCCAATGTGCAATGGCGAGTGTCAGATTGGCATCATATATGATATATGTACATATTTCGCATCTCATTGCATGGCAGTGTCTTTTGTAGTTCAACAACATTAATCCAAAGCACTAGTTTTCTGCTGGAATAAGATGTTCAGACAGATTTTTTTGCCAATTACTGTGTTGTGTATATATCCTTGCATTTGCAACTCTTGTTCAGAGAAAAGCATCATTCATGTTCAGCTGATTGAGAGCTTCCTTAACCTTTGGTTGCCTCGCCGAGCGATTAGGCATCTCTGAAATCTGAATGTGGGTTTAGCCTAGCTGTTTGTTTCTGCTAACACGACTATAGTAAAACCCCGTTCCACATAACAAATGCATGAAGCAACTTCTGACAGTCCCACGATTATAGTAAAACCCCGCTCCACATAACAAATGCATGAAGCAACTTTTGACAGTCCCAGGCATCTAAAGGCTACATGTGTTTCATGCGCATCACCGCCAAAGTTCACATATTCACTGATGCCTCGCATAATGGCGACAGTTTATCCAATCAACATCTAGTAACTTTTAACAGAGCACCTAAGCAGCAACCGCAGGGTGTTAAACTGTAGAAACCTGACTAGCCTAACAACCCAGAGGCAGTCCAGAAATCTAATTCTAGTTACCAAGGGCAAAAGAAAAATAAAATGAACACAGAACAGAGGGTAAACCGTAATTCAAAAGGTAGCATGAACTTCAAGACATAATTATCATAATAACACTTGGCAGCAAAAGCTCCTTGCCATCATACATTAACACCATTTAAGTTCCATCTTTAGCAAAACTCCAGATCCTAAAGGTAGAACTGAGCTAAAACAGAGGAAACACAACCATGCTTTCCTTCCTACTCAGCTTCAGCCTCACCACTCTTCTTGTTGCCCTTCCTTGAATACCTCAGGTTCCTCAGGAACTTGGGGTCCATCTGCAAACATGGTCAAAGCAAAAGGTCAGTTGAAGAGCAAAAACCGATATGCATCTTCAGCTGCCGGTGGAGATGGAAATTTGGCAAAAGTAACAGTTGTGTTGCATCTCAATACAAAAAGCATCCTAAATAAAGCACAACACAAATTAAGGTTGTGCAGTTGCTCAGGTAACACTCAGGAGGAAATAAGAAGAATATTTCCCAGGTTCGTAGAGCAGTAATGTGCTCTCAGAAGGTATTATGTCTCATCATAGCAACAATCTCAACCTCATCAGGAGAACTGGTGATGAAATTCTGCGAACACATGATTTTTATATAATTATTGTGGAGCACCCTTGTTGTGTGATGAGCGATTATTTACACGCCAACACTTTGGTGTGTGGTTGGTTCGGTGGTTCTACGGATCCCCTGGCACAGGGTTATGTGTTGAAACGGTGTCTCTTGGCTTCATGATGTGCAGGTGTGGAGTCCGGATACGGTGGCAGCGGTCGGGTGAAGGTCAAGTAGGGCCGTGCCGTGCTAACGGACCGGTTGCGGTGAAGGGCGGACGTGAGGCTTAGACCGACGGACCAGACGACCGGGTGGCTAGCCGCGGTGGCTGACACTTGGGAAACACAAGTGTACATGGCGGCAGACAGGTACGGGCTACGCTACTCGCGGGAGGTTTGGTGGTTTGTCCTCAAAACCATTAGAGACAGGTTTCGCGGGTTTGGGCCTCAAAACTCGGGCGGAGGTCCTGATACGGATGGACGACACGTGGCGGCATCGGTGAGATCGCTTCGGAGCGAGGCTACCGGTGAGGAGGCGCCCTTGGCTATCGGTGTGGCCGTCGGATCAGGAAAACTCGAGTTGGACCATAGTGCTCTTGGCTAGGTGGTTCGCTCTAAAAAATATCTAGGGGCAATATGGGAATGTGTAATATGCCTGATAAATAATGAGGGGGAGTCTCCCATCTCCCTCACCTCTCTCCACCACTCTCCTCTTCCCGTCATCTTGTTCTTCAGCAGTTTCCCCCATTTAGTTCCTTCATGTGAGAGTCCACAAATCTTTGTAGAAAACCTGAGATTTTTGAGATGGGAATGGAGGCCTGAATCCTCCACTTGTCCTTTGGGATTCATCATTTTTGTCTGTGATTTTCGTTCTTTACTTGTGCTGTGATTTTCGTTTTTGGGGAAAGTTTTTGGTTCTTGGCTATGATCTAAATTTCCCGGAGTTTGGGTCAATCCTAAGCGATGATTTCTTAGGGATGAGTTCGTGCTAGGTTCAATTTAGTCTGAGTGAAGTCTAGAAGCGATTCCGTTTATTTCCACTGAGTTCTAGTTAGTTTTGTGGTCGTCCCCTTTCTGCTTGAGTTTGTGGAGTTCTCTGTTTCGGCTGTCGTTTATCGAGAAATTTTCTATTATAGGATCCCAAACATGTGGGTTTCGCTATAACATGATTCCAAACATCTGCTTTGCTATAACGACTCTCGAAACATTGACAATTTACTATTATAATATTATGACCTTCAAATAGATAAATTGAACTCAAATCTCTTCAAATTCAAATATTTTTATTTAATCACAAAACTGCTCTTAGGGCGGCTGCTGCTGCTGCATGGCCGACGCTGCTGCCTGGCATGTATTTTTCACAATTTGGCCCTTTTTTTTTGAAGAAAGTTCTCTTTTGGACCCCTGGTTGACAAAATCTCGGGTGGACCCAGGGGGTCGACGCCATGCTTCACGACGTCGAGGTTACACGTCTCGACGCCATGGATCACGGCGTCGAGCTCCCTGGTCGAACCCAGCGTGGCGTCTCACGTGGCAAAGAGGTTGACGCCATAGATCACGGCGTCGAGGTCGATGCCATAGATCACGGCGTCGAGGTCGACGCCGTAGATCACGGCGTCGAGCCTTGAATTAGAAACCACCAGACGCCCTTCGCTCACAGTGGCCACATTTCACATTCTCTTCTCCCCTCTCGGTTCTTCCTCTCAAAAATCCGACCACCAACATTGGATTTAATATTTCGACCTGCAAAAGTTTGATTTTATCCATAGATCTTGAAGAGGCAGGTACTCTTTCACCTCTTAGTTTTTGACACATTGATTTGACCTATATTACTTGTATTTTGTACACTTAGATAAACCATTACTAGGTTTTTGAATGGATGATTAATACTTATATTATGCAATTGTAGAATGCCACGTCGTGGAAAAAGTAGCAAACCAAGGTAACCTTTCGATATGTTTCAATAATTTCCATTCATTATTGTTTATCATTTGCTAAACTCTAGTTTTAGGTTCAATCATTAATTGCTTTGATTTATTAGAATTGAAATATTTGAACTGTAGCTATGGCCGGATGACCGGAAGTCTGTACACCCCCAAGCCGCTTCCTAGCGGTGTTCCAGTATCTATGTGCTTTTGTGGTGATCCTTGTAAGGTAGACATTTCAGAAGACGTGGAAACCTATCGACAGAGGTATTGGATGTGTTCTTAATTTGCCTGGGAGCCTACACCGCAACAACGCCGCAATAACTTTATTGTGAGATAATTTTTCTATTGTGCACTTAGTATTTTGTGTCCTATGAAGCATGATTTAATTTTTTTTAACAAATATATTTGTTGCAGACCCCTCCACCATTGTGTGATTTTGAGCAGTGGATCGACACTGAGATTAAGAAGTCCGACAAGCGGCTTCTACAAGGCCTAAAGGAGTGGGATGCAGAGCGTGCAGAGATATTAGAGAATAGATGCAGAGAGGAGGCTCAATAGAGGGAGCACAAGGAAGAGGAGGAAAGAAGATGTGTTGCTGCGGATAGGGAGGAGAGAGAAAAGAAGCTTGAGCATGTGCGCCGAGCGAAGGCAGCGATGGATGAGAATCCAGATGCCCAGAGGAAGGGAAAGTGGCCTCGTTGCACTCAGTAGTTACATTACCTGCTTGTTCTATGTTTGGTTCATGAACAATATTATTTACTGTTGGACTTTGCAATTTGTTGTCATGTAATGCACTTTAGAAATTTTAATTTGGTTTCATTATTAGTAGTCAATATTTTTATTTGAATATTGCATAGGCAATGAAATGAGGTTAAGTAGTTGAAATAGAAGTTAACGAACTAGTATATTACATAACTAATAGCACACATCACATTTAATGGTATGTCAAAACATGCACCAAACTACGGTGCAGAGGTTCGAGACTAAACCTAACATGCCTTAGGTAATTCAAGCAATTAACAAGCACATGAAATGGCATGTGAGAACATATACCATACAAAGGTACATTGTTCTTTCGACTAACCCTAACATGCCTTAGGTAATTTAACCAAACAACAAACATATGGATGTGGCCTGTGAATGAGTTCAGTTCGACCTAGTAGTGTGGCCACATAGCAAACTGTGTTGCCCCTTCTCCATAGTATCCTCCCATTGTTGGTGGTGGTGGTGGGAGTGGTGGTGAAGGAGGGCCCTTGTTCTTGTGATTAGGGCAGGTGCAGTATGGATCATTGCATATTGCGTTTTGTGAGCCAGTAGCATTGCTGTTGTCGCCCTCTTCGTCGTCCTTGTAACCACTGCTAACTTCCGTTTCTAAATCAAAGATATGGTCCTGTAGGTAGTAGATGTACTCTGTATGGGGATGAATAGGTCTAGGATCGACCCACCTGGTGAAACCACAGTTCTCTTTTGACAAGGATGACTGCAATAAGTATGTAGCTTTAGCACAAGAGAGTAACATATTGAAGGTTGAATTAGTAATATGACTTACCCATGCTCGTGGACATTTGAAGAAACGACGCCCACCATCTATCCCCTCTGTGTACATCTGCACCAAACAATCCTCACCATGCATGCATTTTGGCCACTCTTCTTTTCGGTCATCATATGCCCTCAGTGGTGCCTCTTTAGTAAAATCATGTTTGCTCTCAAGGGGGAACCTATCATAAATTGCTTCCTCAAAGTCTTTAGGACCAAGAGGACCCTCCCAAAGAAAGGGATTACCCTTCATCGCCCCCTTTCCCTTTCCCTTCCCTCTAGACGACCCTCCAGACATTTTTACTTCAACTGAACAATCTGAAGTGAGTAGCAACGCTCTCACCACTGCGTATATATAGGAACCCCAAAACTTGGTAGCCGTTGTAATACAGAATAAATGCACCTGAAAAGCCTAGATTCGATTACTGAAAAGCCTAGTTGAAAACTGAAAAGTCTATTTGGATTATCATCTGAAAAGGCTAGATTCGTTCACTGTTTCAGATGTGATGATTCAATGAAAAGCCTATATTGGTTCACTGTTTCTGAAAAGCAATAGGAATGGACCACAGAATATGTGTACTACATTGATGTATGTGTTAGTGTAGCACACTGAATAATTCATGGAAAAAATTTGCAAGAGTTTTCCCTGTTTTAGGACCATCCACAGTTATAAATAGACATCATAATATAATACAAACATTGATTCATCCAAATAGCACAACACAAGCACATATGTCATCAGAAATGATAGTTCAAATAGTCCACAAAGACCATACAATCCCATATAGTTCAAATAGTCCACAAAGTTCACAGTGTCGATACATGCAAAATAAGAAAAGTTATGCCATCAATTCTAAGCTGCTATCATGGTGTTAGCCTAGAAGTCATCATCACTGCCTCCTAGTCTTACCCTTACCCTTGTGGCCAAGAGCATCGGTGCCTGGAGTGTACCTAGAAGGCGAGCGACGTCGCCTTCTTGCAACCTGCGTAGGTTGAGTAGAAGGAGCATCAGGAAGCTGAGATGACCTAGCTCGTCATAGTCACGCTCCTCGACCACCCCCTCTTCGTCCTCATCATCATCGCTTTGAAAAGTGTCCATGGTTGGCCGAGACGAGCTCTGTCCTCCAGATCCTATCAACATTGTTCAAATGATGTGTGCACATAAGTCATTATATCATACCATGAAAATTGCTCAGTTCAAGTAAACAACAAATTTAATGTAAATATACCTCCCAAAGAAGATGTACCATGCCCAACTGGTGTGTTGCATTGTTGTTCCTGTGGCACATGCACATTCATCGCTGCACTAGTACCGCAACCGCAATGAGCTGCAGCACGCCGCAGCCTACGTGCTAGCCTCTATTATGCAAAGATTAAAATTCATATTGTTAGATATATAATAGATAAGGGCCGTAATACTTGTTCTTGGAAACCGTTCGATGTCAAGTACTTACTCCAAGAAAGTTGTTTAGTGTTTTTTGGAAACCGTTCGATGTTAAGTACAGATTGCTTGAGTGCGTTGCCCTATAAGATAAGACATGTATTAGTTTATATAGGTGCAATTTCTTCAATACAACAACCATACAATAGTTAAGTGGAAAGGACATGTACCACTCGGTCCAAGACAGGTGCTGCCTCGATAAGTATCCCTTGTCGTGCTGCAAGGTCATATTAAGTGTCCTCATCCTCAGATGATTCAAGGTACGCATAATCTGCTTGGGTCCACTGAATTTTCAACCTTGTTCGTGTAACACCTAGGTACCAAGTTAGGTATGCACAGAAATTATAGTTGGTATGTGGTTGCTCATTTTCGTAGAGGTTGTCATGAAACTGGTCCCACACCTAAATATATAACTCAATTTAGTAACTAAATTACCTAATTAGATTAAATAGTTAAACTTCGAAAAAATTAGGTAACAGAGAAACCTATGTGAATTCTGCTAAATTAGGTTCAATAATTTGGCTTCTAACTAAAGTACCTAAACTAGCTAACTAAATAAATTACTAATTGCTAACTAAAAAAAATAGGCTTCTAACTAAACTAGGTATTTCATTTTACTAAGTATTCTAAATAAATTACTAACTCAATTATTATGTATACTATAATAACTAATTTCTAAAAAAAACTCACATTGTTCTCGGCCGCTGCTGCAGACGGATGCAGGGCAGAGGGGGCCTCAGGCCCGCGACCGCCGGCCGCCACGACCTCCGGCGAGGTGCGCCGCTGCAGATGGAGGTGTAGAAGGCGGCGGCGAGGTCGGAGCCCGCCCCCAACGACGAGGACGCCGGCGGCGGATGGGAGTCCCAGGGGCGCGATGAAGGCCGGGACGGTCGGGGGCGCGAGAACGGCGGGGATGGGACGCGACGACGGCGGTGACGGGGCGCGAGGACGGCGGGGATGGTGCGGCAGCGGAGGCCTAGGAGAGGACGCGAGGACGGCGGGGATGGGCCGGGGGCGCGAGGAAGCTCGGGGCGTATAGGCTCAGACCTCGACGCCATGATCTGTGGCGTCGAGGTCGACGCCGTGATCTGTGGCGTCAAGGTCGACGCCGTGATCTGTGGCGTCGAGCCCCTGCCATCCCCTGCCATGTCATGCCATGTCACACGTCGATCTGGCCAGTGACAGTGCCCGTCGAGACGTGTAACCTCAACGCCATGCTTCACGGCGTCGACCCCCTGGGTCCAAAGCTGAGTTTTTGTCAACCAGGGGTCCAAAAGAGAACTTTCTTAAAAAAAAAGAGCCAAATTGTAAAAAATTGGGCTGCCTGGCCGGCTATAGCCTGGCTGGTGCTGCTGCTGAGGGGCGGGCGCGGCCGGTGGCGTGCTGGTGGCTGGCCACGGCCGGCCGGCGCATGCGAAGGAGGGCGTTGGTCTCTCGCGTTGGGGAACCGATAGGTCGTGACTAGCAACTCCGTGGTGAAGCGGTATAGCAGAATGATAGTTCTGTGATTATATAAAAATATTTGAATTTGAAGATATTTGAATTTAATTTGTCTATTTCGAGGTCATGATGTTATAATAGCTAAGTGTTAATGTTTTGAGAGTCGCTATAGCGAAGCAGATGTTTAGAATACTATTATAGCAAAATTTACACGTTTGGGATCCTATAATAGTAAATTTCTTGTGTTTATCCTGTTCGTCTTTCGTGGATGGGGTACAGGAGCAGCGCTACCAGCGCCGAGCGCTCTACGCCGTGCGTGCTCACCCTTGGAGTCCCGTCGTCTGTGTTGTGTTTTCTGTCTTCGTTGCTGTGCATCGCCTTCCTTTCTTCCCGGTGTTCTTGGTTGAACTTTGGATAACAGGTGCTCGTACGTTATGTCGGACAGCAGGTCAGTGTCGTGCGGCACTCGTCCTTGAGCCCAAAAACCCTCAGCCGCTCCTGTACAGCAAGCAGGTAGTTTCTGCTATGGTACTAGTTCTTCAAGTTTGATTTTTGCTCAGTTGTCGATTGCAGTGCGTGCAACATTATCTGCCTGCAGTCCTGTTTTCTCTGAGTTCTTCAAGTTTGATTTTCTGGTATTTTTCAGTCCCCTTTTCTTAGCTATGATTTTTTGTTTCTTGCGTAGTTTAGTCGTTTGGGCTCTGATTTAAGATGTGTCTGTTGAGTTAGCTTCCTATCATTGCAAAAAATTTATCTAAGTGCTCTTGTCACCTGTTGGCTTGAGTAATTTAGTTTCGGGTCTCTTACTTGTGTTTGGCAGTGATCTAGGACAGTGGCCGAAAATATTTTGAGAAAAAATTTACGGCTCCTATTCTCTCTATCTGGTCGCCGTCTCCAGTCCTTCAAAATCAAATACAACTTTGAAGTAGTGTCCACTTTCCAGTCCAAGTAACACTATAGTAAAATACTAGACTGATCAACTGGACCAACATGAACAAAAACATTATCAAGATAAAGACAAGAAAAAAGACAAGCTGCAAGAATTCATACACACCACAGCAGCAAACGGGCACTAAATAGGTTTTCAAATCACAAGTAGAATCAAATTCTGGCAGAGTAATGACAACCCTTGAAGACAAAGAGTCAAGAGAGAACTTAAGTGGTCTAGGATGTAAAAAAAAAACTATGTGATTACAATATGTTTAGAAAATTAGAAGACTTCTCATTACCACTCTAAGAGACTTCACAAATAGCTTAGGCTGTCTCCAACAGGAGACTCATTTGGGAACCCAAATCTAAAATGGGTCTCCAACACAATACCTATAGCCTCCAACAGAGTACCCATACAGAAGATCCATTTTGGGTATTAGGAGAGGCATAACCCAAATTTGGATATCCTCTCTCCTCGAGACCTATTTGCAGAGAGTGTTGTCTTTTAGGTACGGAACCTTTTACCTGTAGCGCTACCCAAAGGACAAATGAGTCTTGTATTTTGGGTGATGATTGTCGGAGATAGTCGATATCTTTCATCCTAGAAGTGATTAGCAGCATGTAGTACCGCGAGATTAAGCCACTACTAGCAGGTAGCACGGCACTAGAACGGACCATTCAAAAGCAAATTAGCATCCAGGAACCAACTTCAGGCACTAGAAAGGACCATGCCAAAATCAAATTAACATCCAGGAACCGACTTCACAACCTAGATGGATTTCACCTATCCAGAACAACCATTAAAGTCTAGCAGCTACATGATTCGACCTAGGCCTTGTTTAGTTCACCCAAAAATAAAAAACTTTTCAAAATTCTCCGTCACATCAAATCTTGCGGCATATGCATGGAACACTAAATATAGACGAAAATAAAAACTAATTACACAGTTTACCTATAAATCGCGAGATTAATCTTTTAAGTCTAGTTATTTCATGATTGAACAACATTTGTCAAATAAAAACGAAAGTGCTATAGTCCCGAAAACCAAAAAATTTTCGGAACTAAACAAGATTTTACCTATCTGGAACAACCATTAGGGCAGTCCCAATGGACAATTTCTAGGAGTAGTTTCCAAAAGAGAAAAAGAGTAATTAATGTTAATAGAAATCATTCTTTTCAACCCATAGTTTCTATACTAGTGTTTATACAAAGGATAACATAAATGCAGAAAAAAAAGGAGGTAGATCAACTGTGGCAAATATTTCTGTAGCCAACATATTTTCCGAACACACGATGTTTTCAAAACACACGATGACAAAAAAAAAAAAACAGCAAAATAGCTGCAGTCCAACACATGTTCCAGAACCATATGCTATCAAATAACAACTAATATATATTTCGAGAACCATATATTAATTAATTAATAAAATCAATCTGAAATAAAGATAATATGTAGCAACACTAATTTTAGCATTTAGCAGCAACTAAAACTTGCAGACTCCCAAACTATTTCTGGAAACGAACATCAAGCAATGAGGAGGAGAATCAATTGACACGGATGCATGCATCAAGCAGAAGCACAAAGAAAGCTAGCAAAGGTGAGTATGCGCTTGCTGGAGTGAGTATGCGCTTGCTCGAATCAAGCGGGGAGGCGGCGGAGTAGCAGCAGGAGCGCCACCACCTCGAGCAGGAAGGGCAGCAGAGGCCACGCACATCCACGCAGGCACGCAGAGTCGTTGCTCCGGCCGCTGGCTGCCCCGGCCCCCTCGCCGTTGGCCCGGTGCGCCGCGCAGGCAGCAAGGCCACACGGCGGTAGCAACACAGGGGAAAATGGCGAGGCCGAGGCGGGAGCGAGCGCGGGATGAGCCGGAGGGCGAGCGCGTGACATTTGCTTGCTTGTGCGGCGACGTACTGGATCTAGATGGAAACTACTCAAGTCTCCCCAATGGCATTTTCATAGTTTCTTGTTGCATTGGTGCGAGCGTCGACTCGGTTTCGTGCAGAAGAAACCAATTCTTCATTTTACCCTCTCTCTCTTCATTAATTCTTTTGCCATATCAACAAAATAGTGAGTTGTGTGTTGCATGGGTTGCTACTGGTTTGTCATTTATGTTGATTGAATTGAACATTCTTGAATCTCCGGTCATGTGTTGAGTGCACCCACTATCAAGAACCCAATGCCTTCCTCCGACTTTATAATTCACCTACAAATGAAGGTTAGTGACTAAGTTCTTTGGTACCCAAATAACTTTCTTCTTTGAGCCCACAATTGGTGCACCAATGAACTTAGGTTGCACCCCATTAACACTTTTGGTAAGCATATAACAAGAGTCAAATTTAATTGAGGATACATTGTTTGGTTTGTTCTTGTTCTTGCAATATTGCTCTATGTGCCCAATTTGCTTGCATCTATTGCAAAATTGACCATTACCCTTCACAAAGCTAGCTTTGGGAGTGGCAAAGGTCACCTTGCCTTTCTTGGAGGTATAGCCTAATCCCTCTTTATTGAGAGAAAATCTTTGGGTACCCAAGCATTTTAGCAAGCAGGCCTCACCACCATAGGCATTGCCTAAGGCGCGAGTGAGCTCATTGACCTTCTTCTTGAGGGTCTCATTCTCATTTATTAATATGGCATCACAAGTGAAACCATCACTAGTAGATGAGGTAGAAGTGGAAGTGTTGCAAGAAGAGTTAGTGGAAGCAATAATAATAGGCTCGATGGAAGATTCATTAATTAAATCACATGTAGAGCCCTTGTCCCAAGTCACAATAACTTCTTTCTTAGCTTGCTTGAGGAGAGAGGAGTGAGCCTTTTCAAGCTTAGAGTGAGCATTGCCAAGCTCCTCATGGGCTTCCATTAGACTCTCATGAGACACTTGGAGCTCATCAAAGGATTGCTTGAGAGCTTTGAGCTCTTTTCACAATTCTTTACACTCCTTTCTCTTCATCTCAAGACATGTGTGGGAATTCTCCAACATGTCCATGAGTTCTTCCTTTGACTCTTCATCATCATCATCACTCCTACAATAATCAGTTTCACAATCATCATCACTTTCATCATATTGTACCTTAGTGGGTTTAGCCATGAGGCATGTCGAAGGAGTGTCGAAGAGAGAAGGCTTGTTGTTGATGACGATGCTGGCAAGTGCCTTCTTCTTAGATTTCTTGTCATCATCACTAGAATCATTGTTATCCGAAGAAGCATCACTATCCCAAGTCACCACATAGCCACCACCCTTCTTTTTCTTTTAGAATGTCCTTTTCTTCTCCTTCTTCTCCTTCTTCTCCCTCTTTACTTTCTTTTCCTTCTTCTTTTCATGCTCATCATTGTCACTATTGTAGGGACAATTCGCTACAATGTGATCCTTGCTCTTGCATTTGTAGCATCTTCTCACATATTCTTTGCTCTTATTTTGATCTCTTCTTTTTCTTGCACCATAGCCCTTCTTCTTCATAAATTTGTCAAACTTGCGCACAAAGAGAGCTAGTGCTTCATCATCAATGTCACTAACTTCCTCAACTTCACTTGATTCTTCTTTCTTTGCTTTGCCCTTGTTCTTGGATGAACTAGCCTTGAATGCCACACTTTTATTTTTCTTGTCTTCATCCTTTTTCTCATCTTGGTCAACCCCTTCCCTTTCCACATAGTATGTCTCTTGTGTCATGACATCACCTAGTACTTGGTTAGGGGTAAGTTCTTTCAAACCTCCTCTTATAATGATTAATCTTAGTGTCTCAAATCTTAGAGGTAAGCACATCAAGAACTGATGGGAAACATCATCATCACTTATCTTCTCACCCCAAGGCCTTCAAATCATTCATAATTACTTGCAATCTATGGAACATCTCTGGGATGCTCTCATTATCCTTCATCTTGAAGCTTGTCAATTTATCTTTGAGAATATACAATTTTTCACTCTTGACCGCCGGTGTGCCCTCATATGTTTTCTCCAATCTCTTCCACACTTCACTTGCTCTATCACAATCCTTGATTTGCTCAAACATCTTTGAATTAATTGCACTATATATAGTGTTAAGAGCCATAGTATTGCATTGCTTGTTTGCTTTGTCTTGGTTGGTGAAATTAGTGGGATCAAGAATGACAAAATCACTCTCAGTCACATCCCACACTTGATCATTGATTGAATCCAAATACATCTTCATTTTTCTCTTCTAATAATCATAACATGTACCATCAAAGAACACTGGTTTGCCCCCCACATGGTTGAACATAATTTGAGCCATCTTTTGACACCGAAGGTTGTTAAGCCTTGATTAAACGGTGACCACAGCTCTGATACCACTTGAAAGGTCCTAATATGGCTAGAGGCGGGTGAATAGCCTATTAAAAAATATACAAAGCACTAGAGCAGTGGATTAATATAACAAAAGGCGTAAAACAATTTTGGTCTAGCTCTACAAGAGTTGCAAGCCACCTATCCAATAATTGTAGTTTCTATGATCACTAGGCACAAGCAATGGCTATGTCACTACTCTCAACAACTAGTTACAACTAGCTAAAACTAGGAACTACTAGTTTGCAAGAAAGTAAAGAGATGAGAGATAATTATACCGATGTGTAGAGGATGAACCAATTATAATATGATTGCCAATATAATCACCAGGAGAATACCAATCACAATTGACACAAGATTTTTCTCCTGAGGTTCACGTGCTTACCGGCACGCTAGTCCTCATTGTGTCGACCAACACTTGGTGGTTCAATGGCTAATAGGTATTTCACAAACCTAGCCCAACAAATGGGCACCACAAGAACCTACCCACAAGTGAGGTAGCTCAATGACACGAGCAATCCACTAGAGTGGCTTTTGACACTCCGCCGGAGAATAAGCCCAAGAACCCCACACAAATATCACCTTGATTGGGGGTGGACACAATCACCAAATCCCCTCACCAATCAACAAATCCACAACCGTGTAGGAGATGGAAATCACCAAGAGTAATAAAAAAATCCATAATTTCAACAATCACCTAGTGGCACAAGAGTATGCAATTTCAAATACACCTAGAGTTTCCCTCAATCCTCTCTCAGATGAGCCACAAGCTATGAGAGGGAGAGGAGAGGGAGGAGATGCTCACGAGCTCACTAGATCAATCACAAAGACCTCTCAAAAATCTCTCATGGGATTAGCACTTGGAGAGATGGGATAGAAGAGCTCGAGTTCTTTGTTCTTTGAAAAGAAGTGGAGCATTCTATTCTGTGTTGCAGAGCCAGAGAAAGTAAGGAAGGGAAGCGGTTGGCCTAAAATTACTTGACCAACCAACTCTCCAACGGGCAATAACAGTACCGTTTGGCACAACGGGCAGCAGCACAGGCATAGGACCAGACTAGACTGAGGCACTGCTCTCCCACGCCCTTCCTTACAACTGAGGCACTGCTCTCCCACGCCCTTCCTTTCAACTGAGACACAGTACCAGCAGCACATGCATGAAACTTCCTACCTTCCACTCAGACATAGACTGCAAGCAGTAGAAGACCAAGCAATGAGCATTCACACGGCCAGCTAAAAACTCCTCTACATGCTCTTAAATTGGTCAATAGCAAGTGGTCCCCAAGAGGCTTTAATGCATGCATGACATGACTTTGCCTCTCTCTCTATTTTTCTTTTGGTCAAGTGTGCATGCAGCACCTTCTCATACAAGACAAGAGTGGTTGCATGCATCTTGCCAATTTATGATATGGGCCCCACAAGCTAATTAATTCAGCAATGCATACCAACAACACCTCTTCTCATCCAAACAACACAAATTTCTAGTTCCTTATTTTTTGGTCGACGAGCTAGACCGATACCACAAGCAGCAGTTCCACATCCAACTAATTATAACTAGCTGCAACTGCTTCCAACTTTCTTTCACCTGCTTGTTGTTGGACTACACACTAGTTTTTAACCGGTTGCGACTGCTTCCAGTTTCCCGCAATCACATTCATTTGTTTGCTGTTGAGTTGTGCACTGGTTTTAACTGGTTCCAACTGGTCACAACTGCTTCCAGCTTCTTGCAAAATACATTCAGTTGCTTGTTGTTGAACTGTATACTAGTTTTTACTGGTTGTGACTGTTGGGTATTTTAAACGCAAACAGAAAAATCCGCAAGCGCACGGATACCGATGTAGCTTTCACCCGGGAGTATTCTAGAGTATCGATTTTCCACAGAGAATGTGAGTGTACTAATTAAGATCCAAGATCGCCCAAGGATAACTATATAATTATTTTTTGGTGGGAAGAGAGGAAGTTTCCTGAGAGTTCTCTAGTTGATCTAAGAATCAAGAATTACTTCAAGATTATCTATATCGGGACATCAGAGCACTAACCACAGAAAGAGATGAGAAGGGGGCTAGGAAGGTCTGACTACGGTCCTACAAACACCGATCCGAACGTGGTGGAATACGTCGACCGTTAGGGCTGTCACTACCCTAAGGCTACCACAACAATCCGCAGGATTGGGTGCAATTCCAGGTAATTGCAAGACTAAACACCACGTCTAATCTATTAATTACTACTCTAGCGTTATAAAGACTAGAGCACTTGATGCAAGCGGGAATCCAATAAATAACTTGAATGTAAATAAAAGTAATTAAAGAACTCAAAAATTATGAGTTGAAGAACCTAGAGAACGATGAAGGACGAACCAGTTGCTGCAAAAGTACAATGTTGAGGAAGATCCGACAGATCCGGCTCCTCCTCCGCTCTCCTCTTCTCTCTCCCTATTTTCTAGATTACAACTAGAACTAACTAGAACTAGAACTAGAACTAGAGGAACTAGAACTAGAACTAGATGAACTAGAACTAGATCTAGATGAACTAGGGGTAGAACTAGAAGAACTAGAGGGATCCTCTCTACTTGGATGAAGAATTGAAACCCTAGCTTTGATTCTGTAGAAGAGGTATGATCTCCAGGGGCCAGGAGGGTCTGGTTTTATAGTCCCTTCAAGTGAATCTGGGCCGTTGGATCAAACCGACATTGATCGTGTGGTTTTCCTTGAAGTATTAGGTCGGTGGAGCATGATCCTCGAACTTCACCCTGATTGGTGAAAAGAGGTGGGCGGGCGCCCTCAGGACTAGGGCGGGCGCCCTGTCCCTGAGGCCTCTCGGCTTCCGCTTCGGTCCCGTGGCTTCTGGAGTCTTCTAGATGATAGAAAATTGCGCGGCACGTTAATATCTCTATGTAAACCCGACGTGTGGGCCTTTCTTCCATATTTCCTGATAACCCCCTGCAGAAATAGACAAACACCAAAACTTGTGGAATTCTGTCAGATAAAACCCTAAGTCTAGGTGTTGGTTGCATTTGGATCCTTTTCTATGATTAATTGATGGTTAAATATGAGCATTAAGGACCGTCAACAAGCTCCCCCAAGCTTAACCTTTGCTCGTCCCTGAGCAAAGATGAACTCAAGAGTTTCTGCAGTGGTTTCATGCCTTAAAGATACATATGTGTTCAAACAAGATCTCATCTCTAGGTTAGGGTAAACTGTTAAGACTTAAAACTTACTCATTTACCTTTCACCATGGGACTTGTAACCGTTACTTCTGTCTTGAGTAATTAAAAGATAGAACAGTCTAGTCAAGCACCATGTCTCTTGTTCTTCGATTAACTATAGCTCTGGAGTTTTTGTAGATTTTCAAATAAAACTCAGAGATTCCTTGTATGACTCTCTCTAGTCTCTCTTTTGTGGTATTTCTGGATCCTTACCAAGGCAGTAATGGTGTATGCCTTCTCTCAAAGTATGTGGTATTTGTGGTATAAGGCATAGTGACATTGCCTTCTCTCTCACCCTACTCTAATAAGGCTTTTGATATCTGGAGCTCATAGGTGGGAGACAGCTAATACATACTTACAAGACATTTATTGCATAGTCAAACCATGGATCCAGAAAAACAAGTCAATAAGTCAAATCAAGATGTGCATGTGTGGCGAATGAATGGTGTATGGTAATGATGGTGATAACAATGGTGACAGTCTAATTCTACTTGTGCTCTTTTGAGGGGATACATACCTTTCTTGCTCTTTTGAAACTTTTTGAGGAGAATGAAATGCTCTATATATATTTTTTTCTTTTTCTTCTCTCAGGTGGGTATCTTGTACCCCTAATTCTACTGTCGGACACTTGTCCATTTTTACCTCTCGTCTCACTTTTTCTTTTCTTTCGAGGTTCCGGGCACTTGCCCCTTTTTATTTCCTCGTATTTTTTTTCTTCTTTTTTTTTCTCTCTTTTTTTAGAGCACTCATCTCATGAGATAATATAGCAAGTGGTAGTAACAAGATAACTTGAGCATTTATTTCACAGGGGAAAAACAGGAATATTTTTGGCTATTCTCTCCCGGATCAGGAGTAGAATATTTTTGGGTGGTTCTGGAGATGGAAATGGTTGGATATATGTGGATGCGTACTTCCAGAGTAGAAGCAGCATGTATGAGTGAACGTGCAAGTGAATCTTGATTTAATCACATGACAAGCTCCTAAGGGTCTACACAGCTTGACCACACTCAATGCTCATAAGCAGTAAAAAGTAAATGTGTGGTTTATAGTCTAACAAGCATGTATATATGGCTGTGGTAGGAATTTAAACTCTCATCATACAGGAACTCATCATGCAACATTTTAAAGATTTTCAAAGATTAAATTCTCCAGAATTCTAGCATCTCTAGGAACAGATAAACAGAAGCTCAACCTTCCCATATCGTATCCGTTAACGACTTAGACTTTAAATCAAGTACTCTCCCCACAAGTTCAGGTTTAGAGCAAATCTTAATTAATAACAGTCATGCCTAAACTTAAGAGAGATTTCAATTTTTAGAACTAATCATGGTAGAGCAACTACTCATCATTTCTATGTGAGAGCTTATCATGAGGGTTCATAGCAAACTTTATTTATTTATTCATTTATTTAGCAAACTAAGCAAAGATATATATATATATATATATATATATATATATATATATATATATATATATATATATATAAGCACAAAATCTTTATTTGGGTTTTTATGATTATGCATCTTTTTATTATTTGAGTAAAGTATAAACGTGAGTAGAAACACTTAGCTGGATAAATGGGGGTGCTCTCCCCCAAGCTGGATTTTTACGTAATTTCTTCTGATGTAACTAGCAGGTGGCGGAGGTGTATTTGAATGTCAGCAGCACCCTGACAGTGATTAGGATGTCCTCCGTCAGCTAGTCTTCTTTGATCCTTGAATTATGTGGAGCTCAAATAGACAACAAAGCTTTGTGGAACTGGTTAAGTGTTAGCATAAATACCTAGCCTTTATCATGTTGAGCCTCCTCAATAAATGTTATTCTCTTTAGTAGGATCATAAATTTATTTTTATATTTCATTTTTATAGGACAGGAATATATTTATTTTATTTTTATGCCACCACAGTGAATGTACTTATGGGTTTTATGCCATAAGTATACTCACATGGGGCTTATTTTTATTTTCTTTTCAAGATGATATGAACCTGATTAACTAAGCAAACTATTTTAAAATAATTGAAAGGAAAAAGATAACTACCAAGTTTACCTCTTGGCAAGGCGTTCGGTGTTTTTAAGTCCTCCGAACGGGACTCTCCGTTTTCTCAGTTGTCCTGGGATTCGCTGGATAGCGTAGTCGGTGGTTCCGGCAGCGCTTGGTCTTCATGTATAACTATCTTCTCTCTCCACACCTGACTCGGTGCTAAGGTCTCCTCAGGACAATTCTGATCAAGCTGTATGTCTTCAGACCTTACTACTTCTTCTTCGGAGTCTGCTCATCCGTCCTTGATGATTTGCCTCCTCTGGTTGCGGTTGCGTCGTCTTCTTCTTGTCCTGACCTGCTTAGAGTCTTCAACTATATAGTTAGGGTCAGTAAAATAGCAGCGTACCTTCTCAGAGGGGAAGTGCATGTGGACTTCTCCGGTTCCAATGTAGATGATTGCTTTAACGGTGCTGAGGAACGGTCTTCCAAGGATGACGGGTGGATTGTACTTGTCTTCTCCCATGACAATAACCTTCAATCTTTCAGAATGTCTGATCTGCCATCTGGAGCTGAATGTATGTTGGTTGTAGGGACATGGTTCCATGCATGAGCTGATAAGTGACTGCGGCCATTATGTTGACGTTAGATCCGGTGTCGTAGAGTGCCTTCTGAAAAGAATATCCGTTGATTGTGCACTCGATGCTTGGGACACCAGGGTCGTCCTTCTTGATCAAGAAAGGTGACTTGAGTTGACGATCTTGACCTCCTTGAACTGCAGTGACCATCTTTGCTGACTTGGTCCACATTTGCTTGTTCCTGTTCCTCCTGTTGGTCCTCTTCCTTGTTTCATGTCGGGATTGCTCTGAGATTTGTGTAGTCTGATTCTTGAAGGTAAACATCTCCTTCCTTCCCTTGATGTAGACACTGATCTTGGCAGCACTAGTGTGGATGACAGCTCCCGAGGTGTTCAGGAATGGCCTCCCTAGGATGGGTGCCCTCTCATCAGTACTAGTCTCTATCACCACGAAGTCTGCTGGGGCGTACAAGGTACCAACTCGGACGAAGAGGTTGTTCAATATTCTCTTTGGGAAACTTAGCGTACGATCTGCAAGCTGCAAACACATGGTTGTTTCTAGGAAAGGATGTGTAAAGAATTTTTCATAGAGTACCCTGGAGCCAAAGTCGCAGAGTGCTTCTGGGAAGTCCACCATGTCGATGGAGATCGGGATGACGGGGCGTCCTGGATTGCCTCTTTTGACTGAGTGTCCAGTATCTCCATTATGTATGTGCTCGTAGATCTAGGTTCTTCACTTGGTGGAGTCTGGGAGTTGTAAAACACCTTCATATTTTGCTCGAAGTGTACCTGCTCGTAGAGACAAGGCAGAGATCAAGTGCATGGGCCCTGTTGGTGGAAAACACCTAACAGAACCAAAAGTGTATTTGTTCTTCTCTAACCATAAGCATAGTGAGCAAGACAAAGTTGATGGATAATAAGATCATGAGTGTAGCATTTAACATTTGTCAGATTAGATTGCTCAACCTTATGGAAAGATAATCTATCTATATATATGTTTTGTTTATATCTTCCAAAGATTGAGTGTGCAACATTTTAGTTCATATGATTAGGAGTGTGGAATCACAAAGGTGGAAGGACTAAGCATGTTGAATCGATTGGGTTGGTTAATCTAGAGTTGTAGATCATACATGTTTGTCTCTTTTATTCATGTGAACGCCAGAACCAAGGAGAAGCTTATAGAAGTGATAGTCAAGTACCTTAAGATGTTACCTTACTTGAAGAGTGATGGTACAGTATCACCTTGTGGAAGCTTTCCTCTCTTAGCGGTTGTGCATCGTGTTTGTGGCACCCTTCAGGGATCATCTCTTGTGAGCTATGCCTTCCTTGTGTAAATTGTTAAACTTCATGTGCCTCTCTCTTTGTCTCCAATATGAGTTTATCTCAGGACTTCCCAGGTTGATATTGAAAGTTTTCCTGCAGGGGTTAGTCCAACAAAATATCCAATATCTACTATAGCATACTATCGGCTCCAAGATCAACCTAGACACCATGTCTAATTTGATTTAGGAGGGCATTTTAACCTAAGCATCATGCTTTAATTTAAACTCCCTTGGAAGTAAGATCATCAGCCCTAAACTAAGCACCATGCTTAATTAAGAGATAAATGAAACTACTCCAAACCTAGACATATACTATAGCAAATAAAGGTAGCATGAGAGCATTTATAGAGATCTACTCAAGTGGTGATGAAGTAGTGTGATTAGTATTTAACAAATTGAGCATGTCTCAAAGGTTGGGACAACCAACATAACAACATGGCAAAGGATGTTTTTATGTAAGTACTCCCCCAAGCTTGAATTTTGCAAAATTCAAGTTTGGATGAATTTAATTCAATGTTGTATGATAGTTGGTTGGACATACCTTGTGCTTGTCATTCATCCGATCTTCTTGCTCCAATCCTAGAAAGGTTAGTGACAAGAATACCCGAAGGAATATTTTTACAATTATTCTTATATGCTCAACACACAAGGTAATGTTGCAAATAATTAAAAGCTCATGTTACGATCTGATCAGTGCTTGTTTTAGGACACTAAGCTTGTCCTTGGGAAACCATCAATTTATGTCGGCGAAGTAGTTTCCCCTCCAACGCTGACCTATATCAAGATCAACTCAACGAGATCTACAATATTTATTATAGACATATGCATTGACAACCGCCCTTTTAAAGTTTTTATAAATAGAAAGGATGAGGGGGTTGGAGATCTCGAATGTGGTGATGTTGGAAAAACCAATGGATTGGGAAGATGTTGCATATGAGCATGGAGTAAATGAAGTGGCTATGAAATAAATTCCCTGCTCATTAATGCTTAGAGTGAAATCCATGTGGTATGGTGAAAATGATAAGGTGAGTGTGGTAAAAAAAAAGAAAAGAAAAAGGATACACGGACGACTTGGTTCGAAACTAGCACAGCTACCGTTCCCCGGCAACGGCGCCAGAAAGCTTGTTGGGTATTTTAAACGCAAACAGAAAAATCCGCAAGCGCACGGATACCGATGTAGCTTTCACCCGGGAGTATTCGAGAGTATCGATTTTCCACAGAGAACGTGAGTGTACTAATTAAGATCCAAGATCGCCCAAGGATAACTATATAATTATTTTTTGGTGGGAAGAGAGGAAGTTTCCTGAGAGTTCTCTAGTTGATCTAAGAATCAAGAATTACTTCAAGATTATCTATATCGGGACATCAGAGCACTAACCACAGAAAGAGATGAGAAGGGGGCTAGGAAGGTCTGACTACGGTCCTACAAACACCGATCCGAACGTGGTGGAATACGTCGACTGTTAGGGCTGTCACTACCCTAAGGCTACCACAACAATCCGCAGGATTGGGTGCAATTCCAGGTAATTGCAAGACTAAACACCACGTCTAATCTATTAATTACTACTCTAGCGTTATAAAGACTAGAGCACTTGATGCAAGCGGGAATCCAATAAATAACTTGAATGTAAATAAAAGTAATTAAAGAACTCAGGAATTATGAGTTGAAGAACCTGGAGAACGATGAAGGACGAACCAGTTGCTGCAAAAGTACAATATTGAGGAAGATCTGACAGATCCGGCTCCTCCTCCGCTCTCCTCTTCTCTCTCCCTATTTTCTAGATTACAACTAGAACTAACTAGAACTAGAACTAGAGGAACTAGAACTAGAACTAGATGAACTAGAACTAGATCTAGATGAACTAGAGGTAGAACTAGAAGAACTAGAGGGATCCTCTCTACTTGGATGAAGAATTGAAACCCTAGCTTTGATTCTGTAGAAGAGGTATGATCTCCAGGGGCCAGGAGGGTCTAGTTTTATAGTCCCTTCAAGTGAATCTGGGCCGTTGGATCAAACCGACATTGATCGTGTGGTTTTCCTTGAAGTATTAGGTCGGTGGAGCATGATCCTCGAACTTCACCCTGAT
The DNA here is from genome assembly GCF_000003195.3 of Sorghum bicolor. NCBI lineage: Eukaryota > Viridiplantae > Streptophyta > Magnoliopsida > Poales > Poaceae > Sorghum > Sorghum bicolor. Next base: position 14,787,483 of record NC_012872.2, read on the forward strand.
TGGTGGAAAGAGGTGGGCGGGCGCCCTCAGGACTAGGGCGGGCGCCCTGTCCCTGAGGCCTCTCGGCTTCCGCTTCGGTCCCGTGGCTTCTGGAGTCTTCTAGATGATAGAAAATTACGCGGCACGTTAATATCTCTATGTAAACCCGACGTGTGGGCCTTTCTTCCATATTTCCTGATAACCCCCTGCAGAAATAGACAAACACCAAAACTTGTGGAATTCTGTCAGATAAAACCCTAAGTCTAGGTGTTGGTTGCATTTGGATCCTTTTCTATGATTAATTGATGGTTAAATATGAGCATTAAGGACCGTCAATAGTGACTGCTTCTAACTTGTTTCTGCTACTTGCCAAATCTTTTCAGCTTGTTACAGCCGCTTGCAGTTCCTTTACATCTGGACAGTAGCTCACCTTCTGTGAATTTTCAGCACCTCTGCAAGCCTTTTCAAATAGCTAACTTTACCAAAATATTTCAAAATAAATTAGACACTTAAGTTAGCTTTTCATAAATATTTTTGCATGGCTTTCTCAAGAAACTCACCATGTTATAAATGCAAATTAAAGATTTCTCCTCATTATAGTATAATTATCTATCCTAAATCCGCTCACACCCTCTAGGTGTCTTGAGTGACAAAACAAAATGGCCCTATTAAAAATACCTTTGCCTTGAGCCTATTTTAATTTTCTCTTTCTTCTTTTCCAAGTTGGAGCACTTGTGTATCATCTTTGGTCACCTCCATCACCATGACCATCATCTAACTCAATCACTTGGTGTGTACCAACCTATCTTTGTATTTCACTCATGACATAGGTTAGTACACATATGTTTTATCAATTATCCAAAACCAAACTAGGGCTTTCACTGGTACATGCTGGCTAAGTGGCGCAGTTCTATGCCATGCGTCGGTGTGTCCGAGGGTTTTGCATCGGACACTAGTTGAGGACTGTTAAGCGTCCGGTGCAAAGTGACATTAACAACTTCATGAGTGAGAAGTTTGGCTTTGTGAGAATCGGATGCAGGCCACGTCTGATGGCATGAAATTGTGTTCAGGAGCTCCCTGAGTAGCGTCTAACAACGAGGCTCAGCGTCCAATGGTTTTCATTGGAGCATTTGGTGTGACCCTATCAGGCACGCGTGTGAGTTAGCCGTTGGAGGTAATAGTTAAGTTCAAACGGCTAGTAACACATGGTTGCTCTATGAGCGTCAGACGCTGAGGGGAGTGTCTAACGCCTTGGCGTCGGTGCGTCCGATGCCCCTGTCTTTTGCTCAGTGAAAGGACAATGGCTAGTTTAGCTCTTAGGGCTATAAATATGAGTGGCCAGCCTTGGGCTAGCTACTAAGCACACTAAGGCCTTGGTGGATTATGTGGTGGTGGATGGGAGCCCTCTAACTCACTCATGCTTGTTAGTGTTCATCCGATCGAGTGAGAGAGCGATTCTAGTGTGATTGCATTAAAAGATTACATTGAGTGGCACTAGGTGTTCGTGTTGTAAGCCGGTGGTGCTTGTTACTCTTGGAGGTTGCCACCTCCTAGAAGGCTTGGTGGTTTGTGACTCAGCTAAAGCACATGAGAAGATTATGTGGTGCTTTGGAGGAGGACTTGTGAGGGGTATGATGCCCATCCTGCGGGGATCACAAAGAGAAACTCTTGTAGAGTAAGACGCGAAGGGCGACAAGTGGTCCAACAGGGTCAAGTGCTAGAGCTTATTGTTGATATTTGGGAACGCAATAAGGAATTGATCCGCAAGCGCACAGATATCGGTGAGCACTTCACCCGGGAGGTTATCTAGAGTATCGTATTTATTTTTTTACCACTAGGAGAAAGAGTGCATCTGACTAACCCGGTCTATTACTACTAACCTTTAGGCTACAAAGAATGTTTCTCGATATGAGCGATATATAGAGAAGACTACAACCGTAATCTCTTTCTAACCTTGGTAAGGATAATCTACTATTCTGTTGGGGAGGCTCACGGAATCTAGACACCACAGAGGATGTTCAACCCATACCTATAAACCCTATCGATCCTACTAACGGGATATGGGCTGCAAAGGTAACTCGGAAATGTCACGTTCCTCGCTACTACCACGGTCCAGCTAGTCAGGGGATATCTATGAGTATCCTAGCCCAAACACCACATCTACACTAGAGATGATTACTCTAAACTCTACGCGAAGAGATTAAAGTAAACTCATAAACCAAAGAACAATAAAACAAGAACTTACTAGAATTTAGAAGTCGAAATACTGAAGAATCCTAGGAGCAAGCTTCGGGTTAGGAGAACTTGATCCCGCAGGTACAACCTCGGAGTAGACATCGACAGGCCGGGCTTTCTCTGATCTACACCTCCACTCTATCTCTCTCAATCTAGTAGATCTAGTCTACTCTCACATTGGATGCTAAGCCCTAAGTCTATATAGAGGAAAGGTTATCCTTCGAGGGCACCTCTCAACTCTATGATGAACTTGTTCTCCTCTAGGGGCTAGGGGGTCTGCTTATATAGTCCCCTCAGGTGAACGTGGGCCGTCGGATCAAACCGACATTGATTGAACGGTTATCCTTGATCCTTTAGGTCGGTGGAGCGTGATCCGCGAGATTGGCTCCGATTGGTGGAACCACCAGGGCGGGCGCCCTAGGGGGGAGGGTGGGCGCCCTGCCCCCGGGCCCGATCGCCTTCCCGTTCGTTCCCGTGGCTTCTGGAGTCTTCTAGATGGTAGAAAATTGCGCGGTGCGTTAATATCTCTATGTAATCCCGACATGTGGGCCTTTCTTCCTTATTTCCTGAGAACCCCCTACAGAAACAGATAAACAACAAAACTCGTGGAATTCTGTCAGATCAAACCCTAATTCTAGGTGTTGTTTGTATATTGGTCCTTTCCTTTGTTTATTTGATAATTAAAATTGATACTTAAGAACTGTCAACAAATACCCCCAAACTTAGGCTTTTACTCGTCCTCGAGAAAAGGATGGTTAGGAAAAAATATCTGGGGTTAAAACATTGTAAAGCATTTTCTTCATACCTGCAGGGTGTTGTAAAAATTCACTGTGTACCATAGTCAGGGAATTATATGGTTAAGAGTAGAGGTCGTTTCTTCTCAATCCTGTTACTTGGAGTTTTTGTATATTTTTGAAAAGAAATTTAGCATACCTTTATCCTCATAGGTTCTCTCAGATCACTCATTATCTTTTGTATATCTCACTGAGGTTGTTTTAATTTACAGAAATTCTCAAGCATACTTACCTTGCATTTATTGCCTGATCAAAGACTTTGGAAATTAAAAACTTTGGAGAAGAATGCCATACTCTTAGATCAAAGACTTTGGAAATTAAAAACTTGTCAACTCTTACTGGCATATTGCTAATTAGAGGGACCATAGGCTATTATTTTTTTTTCAGATGCATACCGAGGTACCCCTAATTCTACTGCCGGACACTTGTCCACTTTTTCTACGAGGTTGTCGAGCACTTGCTCCTTTTTATTTCCTCGAAATATCCTTATTTTTGCATAGCCCATGCCTCTAATGCAATAATACTTCGGAAGAGTGAATCTTTCTGAATAGATGTCTTGATCTTAGGAGTATGATAAATCTCTCAACAAGGGTCTAACTCATTTTGAACAAACTCAATACAGAGTAGATAGATTTTATAATTATTAATATTTAATATTTTCAAGTTTATCTGGCATATAAAACACTGAGGATGGTAGCTAGAATTTTTGAAGATTTTGAAATAAATTCTCCAAGCAGCAATGATATAAAAATAAGATACTCATACTCTACCATCTCACATTCCACAATGACTTAAGTAACACAGGGTTTTAAAATGATTTTTCAATAATTACAGGTTTTTAGGAAATATCACAGAGTGAGATTAATCATGATTAGAAACATTTTAATCTTTTTAATTTATCATGTCAGAGACAGTATTCTGCATAATCCAAGATATATGTGTATGTGTAAAGTGTGCAGAGTATGTACCTGAATCGTGGAGTGGTGTAGTCGAAGTGTGTTTGGCGTGTCGAGGGATCTCCCTCATACTTGTTTTCTGCTTTCTTGTATAAAAATAAAGTAGAGACACACAAGACATAATAATAATAATACTCTTTATTAATCTTGAGGCATTTATTACAACTGACAAATAATGAACTGAAGCTAATAGTAAATCTAAACTGAATTTAAAGATAACTAAGATGCATTGCCTCAAGATCTAATCTAGATAACTTAGCGGCGCTCTAATTCCCTGATCTTCTTATTGGCACTAGCAAGATCATGCCTAAGACCTAGTATAACGGTGTTGTGGTTAGAGAGCTGCCTAGTCATAGAGTTAACCGAGGACTGGAGGTCTATGATGACCCTGTCTAGCCTACGTACGTCCTCATCAATATCTACTATAGTCTTGCGACGCTTGGGAGGTGTCTCGAGAGCATTGAGAGCGTGCTTTGAGGCTGCCTTTGGAGGGATGAAACGGACTTTGCCTGCTCTAATCCCCTCAAAGTAAGGTCTCTCTTCCTCCGTAGTGTAACGAATGCTGCTGATCTCGCCGCTCCGGTTGGTCTTGACTCCAACGACCCTCTCATTGGGTCTGGGTGGTAGGATCCTTGTGCCGGCTGGCACCTTGATGGTGGCCTCCTTCTTGGCTGATGGTCCTTTGAGAAGTAGGGGCTGTGGCGGTGCGGTGAGAACTGGTTGAGCATGGTAGGATTGGGCGGAGCTGCGCTGGCGTAATGGCATGGCTTCTAGCTGTCGCTCTGTGTTGGCCGGGACGAGAGCGTGGGCGTCGGGATCTTCCTTGGGCTTCTTGTTGAGGTCGTAGGGGACGACTTCCCAATCGTCGTGGAACTCTTCGGCCATTGGAGCAGCGAGGAACTAAGCAAGCTCTAATAGAAGGAGAGAAGGCTTGAATACTTTGGTGTTTGAAAACTGACGTCAGGGGTATGTTTATATAGGGGTCAAAAAGTGCCTCTAGGGTTTGTTCGGGCTACTCCCGCCGCCGTGCGTGCGAAACTTTCCATCTGTAAGATTTTTTGGTTTACCATAAATGTGTTTACCGCGACGGAGGAAATCGGGACTGAGAGGGGGTAGGGGCTGGGCGCCCGCCCTCTTCATCAGGGCGCCCACCCTGTGCCTGGTCCCTCTGTGGGCCCGCTTCCTCGAGTGTGCTTCTAGATGCAGACTTTATTCGGAAAATATATGTGTGGCTCAAAAACGTCAGATTAAAAAGGTTGGGCTCTAAATTTCCATGGGAAGGTAAAAATGGATCATGTCTATCTCTTCTAATTCTTTATTGGGCTCTAAAAATAATTTAAGACGTTGACCATTTACCTTGAATAATGTACCTTCGTCATTTTGAAGTGTGATGGCTTCGTGGGATGATGAATTGATTACCTTGAATGGTCCTTCCCATTTACTCTAGAGTTTTCCATGCCCGAAAAGCTTCACCCTAGAATTAAAAAGTAATACCTTATCTCCGGGTGCGAACTCCTTCTTCTTGATCCTCTTGTCATGCCACCTTTTGACTCTTTCTTTATAGATCTTCGAATTATGGTATGCTTTCTCTCGCCATTCTTCCAATTCTGATAGTTGCATTATTCTATAATCTCCAGTGACATCTAGGTCCATATTCCATCTCCTTATGGCCCAGTGTGCTTTGAATTCTAATTCAACAGGTAGGTGGCAAGTCTTCTCGTACACCAATTGATATGGGGACATTCCAATTGGGGTCTTGTATGCTGTCCGGTATGCCCAGAGTGCATCGGGTAACTTGTCCTTCCATGCCGTTCTCATTTCATTGACTGTCTTCTGAAGAATATTCTTGATTTGCTTGTTGGAAGTCTCTGCTTGGCCACTTGTCTGAGGATGGTAGGGGGTAGCGACGTTGTGACGGATTTCATGTTTTGATAGATATTGCTTGAAGCGTTTGTCAATGAAGTGTGCTCCTCCATCACTTATCACTACTCTGGGAACTCCAAATCTTGGAAATATAATTTCTTCAAACATCCTATTTGAACTGATGTTGTCGGCGTGCTTGCAAGGTAGTGCCTCTACCCACTTGGAGACGTAGTCAACTGCCACCAAGATGAACTCGCACTTCTTTGATGGGGGAAATGGACCCATGTAATCTATTCCCCAAACATCAAAGAGCTCAATCTGAAGGTTGTTGGTGAGTGGCATGGCATCCCTTGTGTTTATGTTTCCGTGCCTTTGACATGGCCCACATCTTCTGATATATTGCTTCGTGTCTTCATACATTGTAGGCCAGTAGAATCCACACTCCCAGATCTTTGAATGTGTACGGAATGCTCCATAATGACCTCCATATGGTGATGAATGACACCTATCGATGATCTTCCATCCTTCCTCAATGGTCACACATCTCCTGAGTAAGCCATCAGAGCATACTCGGAAGAGGTATGGCTCATCCCATATATGTGAACGATTTTGTTGAATAAGCTTCTTCTTGTTTGCTCCGGGTGGTACATACCCTGAAACCATAAAATTAATAATATCTGCATACCAGAAGTCAGACCTGTTAATCCCGTAGAGCATGTCGTCCCAGAGTGAATCATTGATGGGGGTTTCCTGTGGATTCTTAAAATACATTCTAGACAAGTGATCAGCAACAACATTTTCTACTCCCTTTTTATCTTTTATTTCTAAGTCAAATTCTTGAAGTAATAAGATCCATCTAATCAAGCGAGGTTCAGCATCTTTTTTAGTGAGCAGATATTTTAGTGCAGCATGATCAGTGTAAACAATTATTTTAGCTCCAACTAAATAAGATCTAAATTTATCAATGACAAATACAACAGCCATTGCATAATTAAGTTGAGCTCCTGTCAAAGTTTTACTGGCATAAGCAATTGCATGATGCTTCTTATTTTTAGTTTGTCCCAAAACTGCCCCCACAGCATAATCACTAGCATCACACATAATTTCAAAAGGTAACAACCAATCAGGGGGTTGAATGATTGGCGCAGAGATGAGTGCATTCTTTAATAAATTGAAAGATGTTAGGCATGCATCATCAAATTCGAAAGGAGCATCCTTGGCTAGCAAAAGAGTAAGTGGTCTAGCAATAAATGAAAAATCTTTTATAAATCTACGATAAAAACCAGCATGGCCAAGAAAACTTCGAATTCCTTTTGTATTTACAGGTGGAGGTAGTTGTTCAATTACTTCAATTTTAGCTTTGTCTACCTCAATACCTCTTTCAGACACTAGGTGTCCCAGCACTATTCCTTCTCTAACCATAAAATGACATTTTTCCCAATTAAGGACTAAGTGCTTTTCTTCACATCTTTGCAAAACCTTGTCTAAGTTTTCAAGACAACTATCAAAAGTTTTTCCATAAACAGAGAAATCATCCATGAAAACTTCCATAATCTCTTCAATCATATCAGAAAATATAGACATCATGCATCTTTGAAAAGAAGCTGGTGCATTACATAACCCAAAAGACATTCTACGATAAGCATAAGTTCCATATGGGCATGTAAAAGTGGTTTTGCTTTGATCATCAGGATGGATCGAGATCTGGTGATACCCTGAATATCCATCTAAGAAACAGAAGAACGAATGGTTCACTAATCGCTCTAACATCTCATCTATGAAAGGTAAAGGAAAATGATCCGTTCTTGTGGCTTTGTTTAGTTTTCTATAGTCTATGCACATCCGCCACCCTGTGACGGTGCGTAGTGGAATTAGCTCGTTCTTTTCATTCGTAACAACAGTCATGCCTCCCTTTTTCAGCACAACTTGAACTGGGCTCACCCACTCACTGTGCGGCATAGGATATATAATCCCTACATGCAGCAACTTTATAACTTCCTTTTTAACTACCTCTCTCATCGCGTTGTTCAGTCTACGTTGGGGCTCTCGAGAAGGTGAAACAGAAGGATCTGTTGGAATACGATGGGTACAAATCATAGGACTGATTCCTGTGAGATCTTGGAGTGAGTAGCCGAAAACTGAGTGATGTTTCTCAAGAATGGTCATTAATCGCAGAGTTTGCTCCTGAGTGAGTTTATCACTAATGATCATAGGAAACTCTGGATTATTGTTTAGCAAAGCATAGATAAGACTGGGTTGTAAAGGTTTAAGCTCTATGGGAGGTCTAGGTGTTTCTGCAAACTCGTCTAAGGGTTCAGGTTCAGAAGGTTCAGCTTCTTCTTCTAGGAAGAAAGGAGCTTCTTCTTCTAAGTCTGGTTTATCTAAAAGCTCTAGAGATGCAGCCTTTACCTCCTCCATAGGATCAGGCAAAAGATATGACTCGGCCTTATTATTTAAGGAGTGTGAAATCATTATTGGAAATTTAAAAGTTTTTCCAAAAGAAATGTGTAGCTTTCTAGTATGACCTTCATAAAGGAGTCTTCTAAAAGGTTGTCCTATCAACAGGTCGAAGTCCCATGTATCAAAGATATAGAAGTTCAAATGAACCATGGAGCCTTCTACCATAAGAGGTAGGACATTAATAATTCCAAAACTAGGGACTAATCATCTCGAAGATTCCTTTATGACCTTTGTTGTGGGGCTTAGGACCAAATTTTTAAATAATTTAAGTGCAAAAGATTCAGACATGATGTTGATCCCCACAACAGGATTATAGAGAGCATCAAATTGATCAGAATCATAAGCACCGTATAGTTATAGGAAGTGTGTCCAAACGGATCACATTAGAGGAAAGCTCTGACTCCTCCAACCATTCGCTACTCATGACTGAGATAAGCTCTCTCAATTGATATTCAGTTGGCAAACAAATGGTAAAATGGCCGTTTTGGGGTCTGTCAATAGAATGGTAGTTTGAAATGTTTCCAAAATCGGCAAAAAGATCAGATTCTATATCCAGCATGAAATCAGGTGGGGGAATTTCTTCCTTTTGTGGCTCAGAACTTGGGATAACTAAAGTAGATGGAGAATTTGGCAGAGCGTCTACTTTGGCTTCGTGGGTTTCATCATGAAGGGTATTATCCATCTCAGCTTCTAGGATTCTATCTAGGATCACTCTAGCATCATCAGTAGGGATGCGAAAGAAAGAACCTCTAGACATTGTATGTAGCATTTGTTTTTGATCTTTCTGAAGACCTCAAAAAAAGTGAAATAAAAGAACAGGGTCTTCAAGATTAAGGTTTGGACCAGATTCTAAAAGATCAGAAAAACGTTTCTAGGATTTTCCCAAAGTTTCATTATCTTTTTGTTTAAAAGATAAGACTTCGAGTCTAAGGTCGCCGATATGGTCGAGGGAATAAAAATCTAGACAAAAGTTGGCTCGTAAAACTCTCCATTCACCTCATTGTTGATTTACCTTCTGATTATACCATTGTCTAGCTTCTCCCCTTAAAGGGAAAGGTAAAAGCTTCCAACGTAAAGTTTTATCAGAAATGCCTTCAATGCGAAGACAATCACATGTTTGCTCAAAATCTCTAATATGAAGGTAAGGGTTTTCGTCTTCCTTTCCTGAAAAAGATAGGTTTTGAATCATGGCAATTAACCTGGAACTTAACCTATACTGGGATGTTTGGATAGGCTGTGATGACTCCCATGGTAAAAGGTCAGTTTCCGAAGGTGTTGCAAATTGATAGATTGATTTAGAATCTTGGTTTTCCATAAGGTAAGAATAAATAAAATAAATAAAGAATATAAAAGATAATAAAAGATAAAAGTATAGAAACAAGCTAGTAGTAAGACTCAAGGTTATCTCAGCAAACCGTCTATCTCCCCGGCAACGGCGCCAGAAATGCTTGTTGATATTTGGGAACGCAATAACGAATTGATCCACAAGCGCACGGATATCGGTGAGCACATCACCCGGGAGGTTATCCAGAGTATCGTATTTATTTTTTTACCACTAGGAGAAAGAGTGCATCTGACTAACCCGGTCTATTACTACTAACCCTTTAGGCTACAAAGAATGTTTCTCGATGTGAACGATATATAGAGAAGACTACAACGGTAATCTCTTTCTAACCTTGGTAAGGATAATCTATTGTTCTGTTGGGGAGGCTCACGGAATCTAGACACCACAGAGGATGTTCAACCCGTACCTATAAACCCTATCGATCCTACTAACGGGATATGGACTGCAAAAGTAACTCGGAAATGTCACGTTCCTCGCTACTACCACGATCGAGCTAGTCAGGGGATATCTATGAGTATCCGAGCCCAAACACCACGTCTACGCTAGAGATGATTACTCTAAACTCTACACGAAGAGATTAAAGTAAACTCATAAACCAAAGAACAATAAAACAAGAACTTACTAGAATTTAGAAGTCGAAATACTGAAGAATCCTAGGAGCAAGCTTCGGATTAGGAGAACTTGATCCCGCAGGTACAACCTCGGAGTAGACACCGACAGGCCGGGCTTCCTCCGATCTACACCTCCACTCTATCTCTCTCAATCTAGTAGATCTAGTCTACTCTCACATTGGATGCTAAGCCCTAAGTCTATTTAGAGGAAAGGTTATCCATCGAGGGCACCTCTCAACTCTATGATGCTTGTTCTCCTCCAGGGGCCAGGGGGTCTGCTTATATAGTCCCCTCAGGTGAACGTGGGCCGTCGGATCAAACCGACATTGGTTGAACGGTTATCCTTGATACTTTAGGTCGGTGGAGCGTGATCCACGAGATTGGCTCCGATTGGTGGAACCACCAAGGCGGGTGCCCTAGGGGGGAGGGCGGGCGCCCTGCCCCCGGGCCCGATCGCCTTCCCGTTCGTTCCCGTGGCTTCTGGAGTCTTCTAGATGGTAGAAAATTACGCGGTGCGTTAATATCTCTATGTAATCCTGACATGTGGGCCTTTCTTCCTTATTTCCTGATAACCCCCTGCAGAAACAGATAAACAACAAAATCATAGAATTCTGTCAGATCAAACTCTAATTCTAGGTGTTGTTTGTATATCGGTCCTTTCCCTTATTTATTTGATAATTAAAATTGATACATATGAGAGAGTGTGACTTATGAGTCACCACTAGCAAGAGGACCGATGGCAACCTTAGAGCTTGTCTCAATGAGAACTTAGCTTGGTGGCAACTAAGTGAACCTCGGTACGAAAAAACCGTGTTAACTTTGTCTACTCTTCTCGGTGGTTTGCATTTGTCATACACAAGCTTGTATTCATATTCTATATTTAGTGCTTGTGTAGTTTCTCTTGTAACTAGTTTAGCTTATGTAGCTTGCTAGTTACCTTTTTGCTTGTGTAGCTAGAAGTAGCTCTTATTGTGTGACTAATTTGGTTTGTGTAACCTTGTTAGTCAAATTGCTTAGTTTGTGTAGCTAAGTAATTTGCACTCTCTAATTTGGTATTACTTGCCTTGTTATTGAGCATTGCTAGTGATATTAGGCTTTGTGCGTTTTGCATCACTAGTTTGTTTAGGTGCTCCCCAGTTTGCTTAAAGTACTAGATGCATAGGTTTGTATGACCTTGCAAGCTAGAATTGGTTAGGTGAGCACTAGATAGCGTGACACCTTTATTGCCTAATTAGAATCCTTTTAAGGTACTTGTGATTTTAAATAGAGGGGTGAAGTATTGACTAGATTGACAGTTTTAATTCCGTATTTGTTTTGGTTAGCCAGCGTGTTAAATTTTTAGAAAAGACTATTCAACTTCCTAGTCCACCATCTCGACCCTTCACTAGGGTTTTATGAGTAGCGAGGACGAGAGGGTTATGTAAGGGAGGCAAGGGCGTGTGCTAAATGACTATGTTGACCTCAGTGCCTTCCCTTTTCGATCATGAGATGACAGGTTTGCACGAATCACAGAGTAGGCTTGGGTATGTAATCCTAGCCTATTGGGGATTGCAATTGTGGGTCTTTAGACTACGACGACAGCCCGATGGACTCCTGGAATAGGTTTCCTTCCATTTATGAAGGTTTGTTTTCGACTGCCTTCAACTTCCACGACTGTCCTGTCTCTTATGCGAAGTGGGATACACAACTAGTGAATGACATCTTTTGGGTGGAGGACGCGAAGAAGATTATTCTAGCAATTCCAGTTCATGGGGTATGGAGAATTTAGCGGCTTGGCAGTTCAAGATTTTTTAGCTAAAAGTGCACACAAGTTGTAAAGGAGTGATCAGCTATGCAGGAGCAGTAGAGGTGGGAGCTCGATGTCAAACCCAGATGCGGGGTATACATCTCCGTGGGAGAAGTTGTGGAATCTAAATTGCATAAACAAGGTTAAGCACTTGGCCTTGTTTAGTTCGTGAAAAGAAAATTTTTGTGTGTCACATCGGAGATGCCAACATATATTTGAAGTAATTAACGTAGACTAATTAAAAACAAATTACATAGCTCGTCTAGAAAATGCGAGTCAAATTTATTAAGCCTAATTAATCTGTAATTAGCACATGTTCGTTATTGTAGCAATTATGGCTAATCATGGACTAATTAGGCTTAAAAGATTTATCTCATGATTTACAACTAAATTGTGCAATTCATTTTTTCATCTATATTTAATGCTTCATGCATGTATCAAAAGAATTGATGTGATGAGTGAAAAGTTTTTAGGTAAAGAACTAAACAAAGCCTTAATTGAAGGCTGTGCTATAACAATCACCCCATCCCTATGAACTTGAAAAGATGCGGAATGGATATTGATACCCAGCGTGTGATCTGCCAACGTTTCAATGAAGACGGGGCTCACTTGTTTTTCTAATGCAAGCTTATGCAAAAGGTATATATGGTGCCTCTTTGGTCTGAACCAGGTGTGTGAAATGTTAGCAACAAAGCAGTCAACAAGAGATGTAATCGAGGCTGTGCTGGTCATGAAAGAAGATCAAAAGCTAAAATGCTGCTAGGCCCATGTAATCTTCGTATCGGAATCAAGTAGGACACGCATACGTGAACTTCAAGTGAAAGATGATTCGGACGTGGACATCGATTTGAACGTGTAACGTGTGAGTAAGGATCAAGACTTGGCATCGAGCAGACGATGATATTTCAGTCCTTTGTAGTGTAGAGATTAAGGGCCTCTTTTGATGATGCGGTTTTCAAAAACCATAGTATCACAAAACGATGGTATTATAAGCCAAAGAGACACAAAACTGTGGTTTATAAAAAAGAGGTCATATGTGAGTTTCTAAAACTCTAAAAATTTACAGTTTTGACAAAACCATTGTTTTAGAGACTTAAGATTTGTTGCATCAAAATATCCATTAACTTTTAAAAACCAAAATATTTTATAAAATCATAATATTTCTCTAATACTTTAAAACATATTTTTGCATCCAAATATGGCTTAAGTCTTTTGAAGTGTAGAGATTAACTAAAAATATGGTTGTGCTTGGGATGGGAGAGGGGAGGGGGCATATGGCCCCTGCTGGCGCCTACCTCCTTCGCAAAACCATATGTAGTTAATTAAAAAGACAATTCATAAGAGATAGTTGTAGTGAATCATGCAAAGACGTTGTCAGCAGAGACTAATTATTTAGTTATTTGTCTTTGCAAAGATTGCAAGAACCACTATGCAACTTATGATGTGAAAATTATCAGATCACATCTAATTAGGCGAGGATTTGTTCCGAACTACACAGTATGACTTCATCATGGTGAAGTAATGGTTCTTGACGGCAACGATGGTGACCAAGAAGACGATGCTAAAGGCTAATTGTTATCCCAATACTCAGTTATGTTTGAAGCACAAATGCAACATGAGTAAGCCAATGAACAAGCATGTGGTGATGATGCTGCTGGTGTCGATAATAATGATGGTGATGTTGACGGTGTCAACAATAATGATGGTGGAGCATGTGAGGGGGATGCAGAAAACTTTGATAACTTAGAGGAAATACTTCGGGCCATTGGACCAGAAATACTACAACAGAAGAAGGGTCTAGAAAATCTAGAGTGGGTGAAAACAACGTCGAAGGAGACTATGTATGGTGTTAAGAAGGGCTGTCCAACACACTAGACACTGCTCCGTTTTGTGCTTGAGCTACTCATCCTGAAGGCTCAGTACGACTGGGCGGATGCAGTTTCGACGATTGTTTGGTATTTTAAACGCAAACAGAAAAAATCCGCAAGCGCACGGATACCGATATAGCTTTCACCTGGGAGTATTCCAGAGTATCGATTTTCCACAGGGAACGTGAGTGTACTAATTAAGATTCAAGATCGCCCAAGGATAACTATGTAATTATTTTTGGTGGGAAGAGAGGAAGTTTCCTGAGAGTTCTCTAGTTGATCTAAGAATCAAGAATTACTTCAAAGATTATTTATTTCGGGACATCAGAACACTAACCACAGAAAGAGATGAGAAGGGGGCTAGGAAGCTCTGACTACGGTCCTACAAACACTGATCCGAACGAGGTGGAATACGTCGACCGTTAGGGCTATCACTACCCTAGGGCTACCATAGCAATCCGCAGGATTGGGTGCAATTCCAGGTAATTGCAAGACTAAACACCACGTCTAATCTATTAATTACTACTCTAGCGTTGCAAAGACTAGAGCACTTGATGCAAGCGGGAATAAAATAAATAACTTGAATGTAAATAAAAGTAATTAAAGAACTCAGGAATTATGAATTGAAGAACCTGGAGAACGATGAAGAACGAACCGGTTGCTGCAAAAGTACAATGTTGAGGAAGATCCGATAGATCCGGCTCCTCCTCCGCTCTCCTCTTCTCTCTCCCTATTTTCTAGATTACAACTAGAACTAACTAGAACTAGAACTAGAGGAACTAGAATTAGAACTAGATGAACTAGAGGGATCCTCTCTACTTGGATGAATAATTGAAACCCTAGCTTTGATTCTGTAGAAGAGGTATGCTCTCCAGGGGCCAGGGGGCCTTGCTTATATAGTCTTTTCAGATGAATCTGGACCGTCGGATCAAACTGACATTGATTGAACGGTGATCCTTGATCCTTTAGGTCGGTGGAGCATGATCCCCGAAGAGGACTCTGATTGGGCAACACAGGAGGGCAGGAGCCCTGGTCTCTAGGGCGGGCGCCCTGGGCCAGGCCCCGTTCTGCCTCTGCTTCGTTCCTGGAGTCTTCTAGATGATAGAAAATTGCACGGCACGTTAATATCTCTATGTAAACCCGACATGTGGGCCTTTCTTTCGTATTTCCTGATAACCCCCTGCAGAAATAGACAAACATCAAAACTCGTGGAATTCTGTTAGATAAAACCCTAAGTCTGAGTGTTGGTTGCATATAAGTCCTTTTCCATGATTAGTTGACGGTTAAATGTGAGCATTAAGGACCGTCAACAAGATCCCCTAAGCTCAACCTTTGCTCGTCCCTGAGCAAAGATGGACTCAAGAGTTTCTGCAGTGGTTTCATGCCTTAAAGGTACATATGCATTCAAACAAGATCTTATCTCTGGGTTAGGGTAAACTGTTAAGATTTAAACTTATTTATTTTTCCTTCCACCATGGGGCTTCCAACCGTCACTTGTGTCTTGAGCAGTTAAAAGATAGAACGGTCTAGTCAAGCGCCATGTCTCTTGTTCTTTGATTAACTACAGCTCTAGAGTTTTTGCAGATTTTCAAATAAAACTCAGAGATTCCTTGTATGACTCTCTCTAGTCTCTCTTTTATGGTATTTCTGGATCCTTACCAAGGCAGTAATGGTGTATGCCTTCTCTCAAAGTATGTGGTATTTTTGGTATATATGAGGCATAGTGGCATTGCCTTCTCTCTCACCCTACTCTAATAAGGTTTTGATATCTGGAGCTCATAGGTGGGAGACAACTAATACATACTTACAAGACATTTATTGCATAGTCAAACCATGGATCCAGAAGAACAAGTCAATAAGTCAAATCAAGATGTGCATGTGTGGCGAATGAATGGTGATAATGGTGAAAATAATGGTGAAAGTCTAATTCTACTTTTGCTCTTTTGAGGGGGTACATACCTTCCTTGCACTTGAGGCTTTTGAGGGGAATGAGATGCTCTATATTTTATTTTTCTTTTCTCTCAGGTGGGTATCTTGTACCCCTAATTCTACTGTCGGACACTTGTCCATTTTTACCTCTCGTCTCACTTTTTCTTTTCTTTCGAGGTTCCGGGCACTTGCCCCTTTTTATTTCCTCGTATTCTCTCGCTCTTTTTTTAGAGCACTCATCTCTCGAAATAATATAGCAAGTGGTAGTAACCAAGATAACTTGCATTTATTTTATAGGGAAAAACAGGAATAGGAGAATGTTTTTGGCTATTCTCTCCCGGATTAGGAGTAGAATATTTTTGGGTGGTTCTGGAGATGGAAATGGATGGATATATGTGGATGCGTACTTCCGGAGTAGAAGCAGCATGTGTGAGTGAACGTGCAAGTGAATCTTGATTTTAACCACATGACAAGGTCCTAAGGGTCTACACAACTTGACCACACTCAATGCTCATAAGCAGTAAAAAGTAAATGTGTAGCTCAAAGTCTAGCAAGCATGTATATATATGGCTGTGGTAGGAATTTAAACTCTCATCATACAGGAATTCATCATGTGTTATTTTAAAGATTTTCAAAGATAAAATTCTCTAGAATTCTAGCATCTCTAGGAACAGATAAACATCAGCTCAACCTTCCCATATCGTATCCGTTAACGACTTAGACATTAGATCAAGTACTCTTCCCACAAGTTCAGGTTTAGAGCAAATCTTAATTCATAACAGTCATGCCTAAACTTGAGAGAGATTTCAATTTTGAGAACTAGTCATGGCAGAGCAACTATCCATCATTTCCATGTGAGAGCTTATCATGAGGGTTCATAGCAAACTTTATTTATTTAACAAACTAAGCAATCAACACAAAATTTTTATTTGAGTTTTTATGATTATGTATCTTTTTATTATTTGAGGAAAGTAATAACGTGAGTAGAACACTTAGCTGCATAAATGGGGGTGCTCTCCCCCAAGCTGGATTTTGACGTAATTTCTCCTGATGTAGCTAGCAGGTGGCGGAGGTGTATTTGAATGTCGGCAGCACCCTGATAGTGATTAGGATGTCCTCCGTCTGCTAGTCTTCTTTGATCCTTGAATTCCGTGGAGCTCAAATAGACAACAAAGCTTTGTGGATCTAGTTAAGTGTTAGCATAAATATCTAGCCTTTATCATGTTGAGCCTCCTCAATAAATGTTACACTCTTTAGTAGGATCATAAATTTATTTTTATATTTTCATTTTTATAGGACAAAAATATATATTTATTTTATTTTTACGCCACTACAGTGAATGTACTTATGGGTTTTATGCCATGAGCATACTCACATGGGGCTTACTGTTTTTAATATTTTTATTTTCTTTTCAAGATGATATGAACCTGATTAACTAAGTAAACTATTTTAAAATAATTGAAAGGAAAAGGATAACTACCAAGTTTACCTCTTGGCAAGGCGTTCGGTGTTTTTAAGTCCTCCGAACGAGACTCTCCGTTTTCTCAGTCGTCCTAGGATTCGCTGGATGGCGTAGTCGGTGGTTCCGGCGACGCCTCCTCTTCGTGTATAACTGTCTTCTCTCTCCACACCTGACTCGGTGCTACGGTCTCCTCAGGACAGTTCTGTTCAAGCTGTATGTCTGCAGACCTTACTACTTCTCCTTTGTAGTCTGCCCATCCGTCCTTGATGATTTGCCTCCTGTGGTTGCGGTTGCGTTGTCTTCTTCTTGTCCTGACCTGCTTAGAGTCTTCAACAATGTAGATGAGTGCTTTAACGGTGCTGAGGAACGGTCTCCCAAGGATGATGGGTGGATCGTACTCGTCTTCTCCCATGTCAATAACCTCCTTGAACTGCAGTGACCATCTTAGTTGACTTGGTCTATATTTGCTTGTTCCTATTCTTCCTGTTGGTCCTCTTCCTTGGTTCATGTCAGGATTGCTCTGAGATTTGTGTAGTCTTGTTCTTGAAGGAAAAAGTCTCCTTCCTCCCCTTGATGTAGAAACTGATCTTGGCAGCACAAGCCTCCCTAGGATGATGGGTACCCTCTCATCAGTACCAGTCTCTATCACCACGAAGTCTGCTGGGGCGTACAAGGTACCAACTCGGATGCAGAGGTTCTTCAATATTCCCTTTGGGAAACTTAGTGTCCGATCTGCAGGCTGCAAATACATGGTTGTTTCTAGTAAAGGATATGTAAGAATTTTTCATAGAGTACCCTGGGCATAATGTTGACGCTGGAGCCAAAGTCACAGAGTGCTTCTGGGAAGTCCACCATGCCGATGGAGATCGGGATGACGGGGCGTCCTGGATAGCCTCTCTTAACCGGCAGAAGGTCAGTAATTACTTCCACAACGGGGTTACTCCAGTAGTTACCAGCATCAAACATGTCTACAAGATTTGCAGATTTTAATTCTTTCGGTTGTGATGGTATACCGGAGTTAGTAGCAGGAACAGCATCAGCTATTTGATTTAACTGAGATTCAATCATTTTATTAAAGCTAATTTGATTCTTGATGGTAGTAGAGAAATTATTCATTCTATTATTTATATTTTTCTAACATTTTATCATTAGATGCCAATTTCTTAGATAGGTTATCCATTAGCTTTCTTTGATTAGACACTAACTCTCTCAGAGGTAGAAAATTATTATTATTATTGTAAGAATTATTACCCTTATAATTACCTGAGTAGTTAGGCCTCTGTTGATTCCAACCTTGATTTTGTTGAGGACGGTTGTAGTAGTAGTTGTTGTTGTTGTTGATGTAGTTTACGTCCTCAAGCATCTGAGGGCAGTAATTGCCTGAGTGTCTAGTATCTCCAGTGTGTTTGTGCTCGTAGATCCAGGTTCTTCACTTGGTGGAGTTTGGGAGTTGTAAAACTCCTTCATATTTTGCTCGAAGTGTACCTGATCATAGAGACAATGCAGAGATCAAGTGCATGGGCCCTGTCGGTGGAAAACACCAACAGAACCAAAAGTGTATTTGTTCTCTCTAACCTTAAGCATAGTGAGCAAGAAAAAGTTGATGGATAATAGGATCATGAGTGTAACATTTAAAACATTTGTCAGATCAGATAGCTCAACCTAATGGAAAGATAATCTATCTATACTTATGTTTATATATATATCTTCCAAAGATTGTGTGTACAACATTTTAGCTCATATGATTAGGAGTGTGGGATCACAAAGGGGAATGACTAAACATATTGAATCGATTGGGTTGGTTAATCTAGAGTTGTAAATCATACATGTTTGTCTCTTTTATTCATGTGAACGCTAGAACCAAGGAGAAGCTTATAGAAGTGATAGTCAAGTACCTGAAGATGTTACCTTACTTGAAGAGTGATGGTACAGTATCACCTTGTGGAAGCTTTCCTTTCTTAGCGGTTGTGCATCGTGTTTGTGGCACCCTCCATGGATCATCTCTTGTGAGCTATGCCTTCCTTGTGTAAATTGTTAACCTTCATGTGTCTCTCTCTTTGTCTCCATTGTAAGTTTATCTCAGGACTTCCCAGGTCGATTTCGAAAGTTTTCCAGTAGAGGTTAGTCCAACAAAAATATCCAATATCTACTATAGCATACTATCGGCTCAAAAATCAACTTAGACACCATGTCTAATTTGATTTAGGAGGGCATTTTAACCCAAGCACCATGCTTAATTTAAAATCCCTTGGAAGTAAGATCATCATTCCTAAACTAAGCACCATGCTTAATTAAGAGATAAATGAAACTACTCCAAACCTAGGCATATACTAAAGCAAATAAAGGTAGCATGAGAGCATTTATAGAGATCTACTCAAGTGGAGATGAAGTAGTGTGATTAGTATTTAACAAATTGAGCATGTCTAAAAGGTAGGGACAACCAACATAGCAACATGGCAAATGATGTTTTTATGTAAAGTACTCCCCCAAGCTTGAATTTTGCAAAATTCAAGTTTGGATGAATTTAATTCAATGTTGTGTGATGATTGGTTGGACATACCTTGTGCTTGTCATTCATCCGATCTTCTTGCTCCAATCCTGGAAAGGTTAGTGACAAGAATACCCGAAGGATTTTTTTTACAACTATACTTATATGCTCAATACACAAGGTAATGTTGCAAATAATTAAAAGCTCATGTTATGATCTGATCAGTGCTTATTTTAGGACACTAAGCTTGTCCTTGGAAAACCATCAATTTATGCCGGTGAAGTGGTTTCCCCTCCAACGCTGACCTATATCAAGATCAACTCAACGAGATCTGCAATATTTATTATAGACATATGCATCGACAACCACACTTTTAAAGTTTTTATAAATAGAAAGGAAGAGGGGGTTGGAGATCTCGAATGTGGTGATGTTGGAGAGACCAATGGATTGGGAAGATGTTACATATGAGCATGGAGTAAACGAAGTGTCTATGAAATAAATTCCATGCTCATTAATATTTGGAGTGAAATCCATGTGGTGTGGTGAAAATGGTAAGGTGAGTGTGGTAAAAAAGGAAAAGAAAAAGGATACACGGACGACTTGGTTCGAAACTAGCACAGCTACCGTTCCCCGGCAACGGCGCCAGAAAGCTTGTTGGGTATTTTAAACACAAACAGAAAAAATCTGCAAGCGCACGGATACCGATGTAGCTTTCACCCGGGAGTATTCCAGAGTATCGATTTTCCATAGGGAACGTGAGTGTACTAACTAAGATTCAAGATCGCCCAAGGATAACTATATAATTATTTTTGGTGGGAAGAGAGAAAGTTTCCTGAGAGTTCTCTAGTTGATATAAGAATAAAGAATTACTTCAAAAATTATTTATTTCGGAACATCAGAACACTAACCACAGAAAGAGATGAGAAGGGGGCTAGGAAGCTCTGACTACGGTCCTACAAACACCGATCCGAACGAGGTGGAATACGTCGACCGTTAGGGCGGTCACTACCCTAGGGCTACCACAGCAATCCGCAGGATTGGGTGCAATTCCAGGTAATTGCAAGACTAAACACCACGTCTAATCTATTAATTACTACTCTAGCGTTGCAAAGACTAGAGCACTTGATGCAAGCGGGAATCCAATAAATAACTTGAATGTAAATAAAAGTAATTAAAGAACTCAGGAATTATGAATTGAAGAACCTGGAGAACGATGAAGAACGAACCGGTTGCTGCAAAAGTACAATGTTGAGGAAGATCCGACAGATCCGGCTCCTCCTCCGCTCTTCTCTTCTCTCTCCTATTTTCTAGATTACAACTAGAACTAACTAGAACTAGAACTAGAGGAACTAGAACTAGAACTAGATGAACTAGAGGGATCCTCTCTACTTGGATGAATAATTGAAACCCTAGCTTTGATTCTGTAGAAGAGGTATGCTCTCCAGGGGCCAGGAGGCCTTGCTTATATAGTCTTTTCACATGAATCTAGGCTGTTGGATCAAACCGACATTGATTGAACGGTTATCCTTGATCCTTTAGGTCGGTGGAGCATGATCCCCGAAGAGGACTCTGATTGGGCAACACAGGAGGGAGGGCGCCCAGGCCCCGTTCTGCCTCCGCTTCGTTCCCGTGGCTTCTGGAGTCTTCTAGATGATAGAAAATTGTGCGGCACGTTAATATCTCTATGTAAACCCGACATGTGGGCCTTTCTTCCGTATTTCCTGATAAACCCCTGCAGAAATAGACAAACACCAAAACTCGTGGAATTCTGTTAGATAAAACCCTAAGTCTGAGTGTTGGTTGCATATAAGTCCTTTTCCATGATTAGTTGACGGTTAAATGTGAGCATTAAGGACCGTCAACAACGATATGTTGCATCTTATGTCATATGTGCTGCCACTGCCAAACTTAGTTCCCTCCAACACATCCCATGCTAAGAAGGTCATAAATCCATTGACAATGGGTGTTGAAAAGATCCCTGCATGCACCAACCATTGTATCCTTTTTCGTGGTAAAACATTCGAAGGTCTGGATAAATGCCCTCATTGTGGGATAAGTCGGTACAAGGACAATGACCTTTAAAGTGGCGGAGAAGCCTCCATTGGGAACAAAAGGAGTAAGAAGAGTTTCAACAAGACGGTACATGAATCTCGATCTCCAGAGGACACCACATTAGGCAACGATGCAAAGAAGAGAAAATTTTCTACCTTGGTAATGTGGTATCTGCCAGTGACCGACCGCTTGAGGCGTATCTTCCTGAACCATAAGAAAGCCGCGCTCATGACATGGTGGGACGATGAGCGCAACTACGCGCTTTTTCTATTTGCTTACAACCCTAGTGATGGGTCCCAACTTTGTAGGCCTATATATAAGCTCAAATTCTTTCTTTTTCTTATAATTCGTGAGACTCTCTAAAACTATAATGCTTTGTTTCTATAATTCCTATTTCCTGCATTCCAAACACTAATCCCTATGTTTTCTTTATGTTTTCTGGTTTCCTTTGTCCTGCTTTGGCAATGCATGCATATTTGATTCATGTACCTTTTTTTTTCATTCATGTGTTTCTCATTTCTCACGATAGTGTGGTAATCAAGGGCGAAGGTATAGGTTATGTGCCGGGGGCTATCTAAAAAATACAAAAATAATGAATTTGATTAAAATTTTACCATATATGCACCATCTATTAGACTTGTCTATACATTTACAAGGCAAGTGCACCATCCTCTAATTTACTCTATATTAGCCACTTATGGTTGTAATGGGTCAATGCATAGATGAATGAACAAACTGACTTGTAAACTAGGTCTAACCGTTATTAACTTTTATTTTCTTATAACAAAAACGCAACGACGTTAACTAGAAGCATTCAACATCGGTGCAGCCCGACTCGACCTGATCAATCTGCTGACTCGGCATGATTATCATCATGCTTCTCGTAATTTCATTATATCAAACTGCACTAGCTGTTAATCGCATGCGACGCGCAAGTTTGTTTGGATGACACAAACACTTAACCACTTCTCCTATGATGGATCGACCACTATAATTTAAGTAATGCCCTAAAAAATTCCCACCATCATCGCCGTTCAAAAATCTACTATCCTCCCGTGTTGAAAAGTATTCTCGCTGGTGCGCCGGGCAACGCCGAGTCAAAGTCCGGCTCTTACCGAGCAGGCGAACACTCCACTCCCACTGCCACTCCCAACTGCCACTCCCGCCGCCACGCACTCAGCTCCTCCACGTGTCAGCCGCCGGCCGAACCATGCTCCTTCCAGGAAGCTTCCTCTCGTCGTCTCCGCACCCGCCATATAAAGCAGATCGGCCCCCCGTGCAAACGCACCAGCAGCACATCCATCCATCAGCTCTGCTCGCAGCTCACGATAAGCAACAGCTCTGTTGGAGCTTTGATCTCTCAGGAGGAACAGATCGGAACCAAAGGTCTGCTGGTTGCCTGCCAGTTGCCAGTAGCGAGTAGTCGTCCCGGACACGTACGGCATGGGCAACCTCGTCTCGCAGTGCGTCGCGAACGGCGCCGGCGGCGCGCGGCGGCCTGTGGTCGTCGGGCCGGACGGCAGCCGGACGACGGTGGAGGAGAACACCGGGGTCGCGGAGCTGATGATCGACGCGCCGGGGCACGTGGTGGCTCGCGCCACGGACGTGGCGAGCGAGCGCCGGGTGCGGGCCATGGCGGCCGACGAGTTCCTGCGCGCTGGGATGGTGTACCTCCTCGTTCCCGCCGGTCGGGCCGGTGCGCGGCTGGGCGACCGTGAGGTCGAGGCCATCGGGCGGCTGGTCTCCGGGAAGAAGAGCTCGAGGAAGAGCAGAAGGCACGCCGGCGGCAAGAGGGTCTTTCCGGCGGACGTCAACGGCGAGGAGATGGAGAACGCGGCTCAAGAAAAGGAGGTCGTGTGTGCCGGTAAACGGGCCCATGATCATGGATTTGGGCCCAGGCAATGGAGGCCCGCCCTGGATACCATCTATGAGGCCTAGATTTTTTTTTTTGTTAAGGAGGAAAAAATAGTTTTTCTAATTCTTATTAGAGAGAGAATAGGAAACCCCATTCTTTGATTCATATTCTTTTTGCTTGGTCTTCCTTCCCGTGAGGATGGAGGCCAAGTTGTGTGCGTACACCTTGTAAAGACCTAACCCCCCTTGATGTAGTCATATATAATGTCAATGTTAGTGGTTGATGTAGGTGAAAATTACTTTCCTCGTGCGTGTTGAATTCGTCTCGAGGCTCATGAAAGTTAAGCGCTTCGGTTCTTCATTAATCCATCCCTTTCAATGACCTTCAAGATGGAGTAATCTAGTAGACCTGACTAAAAGACATGGGAAAGTACTGTTCGTTGATTTAGTGTGAGAGAAAAACACTACTAAATGGTTGATAAATTAGGCAGATAAGTTTAAGCGAACCGGCTCAGCCATGAAATATACAACCATGGTCACAACATTTCAAGATTCAATACCATTTAGAAGTACACATTCAATAGAAGTATTTATCAAAAGTACACAATCTAATAAGGAAATATTTTGAATATGAAAACCATTAGCCAAGGTGATATAATTGGGATGACCGCCTCTATTAATCATTAGGTTGACATCTTAGAGTTGCTGCCTCTATTAATAGTTAATAGGAGAGGGTGTCTTAAAGCGCCCGTCCGTAGAAATAACTGATTATAACATACCTAAAGGAGGCCAGCCTGTCCGCCTTTGAAAATCATTTTTATCACTTCTATTAATCAATCCTCACTAGTACAAAAATCGTTTTTGCTGGCATGTTGTTTTTTTTTCACTGGCGGTTCACAATATCATGGCGCTAGTAGAAAAATTTCAGAGGACCCAACAAGAAAACCGCCTGTGTAAACACGTTTACACAGGCGGTCTTCTTAATTACACCGCCTGTGTAAACTTCACATTTACACAGGCGGCTTACAATACAAACCGCCTGTGTAAATACCATTAACACAGGCGGCGGATTTACGACAACCGCCTGTGTAAATGTGTCTTTTTACACAGGCGGTTTTTATAGAGGACCGCCTGTGCTAATGTATTTACACAGGCGGCCCTCTTTATGAGCCGCCTGTGCTAAGTATGCTATAAATACCCTTCGTCCACCTCCAGACAAGAACAGTTACTTCCGTGAGCTCACGGACCAGGCGGACCAGACGATTCCAGTTTCCAAGGGGGAGGTTTTGATCCTTATTTCTTTGGTGAGAAACTTCCAAAAGGTTAGTTGGAGCCCTTGATGCTATTTTTTTTTAGTGATTCTTTGGTTCAATTCTCTTGTATTGGAGGTGCTCTAGATCTAGAGTTCATGAAGCATTCTTGCTTAGGGTTAGGGTTCATAGGACAAGAGAGAGAGTTTTAGCTAAATTTTTATGTAAATTCATAGTAAATTGTAGAAATTAAAAAAATAGAAAATAAATACTTTTTAGAATTCTTGTGAGTAGATCTATACAATAGAGTAATGATGAGGACATTTTGAAGTTTATAATTTTGATTCAGTTTTAACTTTTCTTTTTCCAGATGAATTAGACTTTATAAACTCAAACATTAAAATATTGAAAATCATAAAATAACAAATAAATACTTTTTCAAATCTTTGTGCATAAATACTTCATAGAAATCCTTGAATTATTCCTAAATTTTATACAATTATTTCTTATATTTATGAAAATGAGCTTCAACAATTATTTAAATTCCATAAATTGTAAACTCTGTAAGGGGTAGGTTTTCATCTCTGTTTGTAGAAGGAGGTTAGTATCTTAGTTAAATCTGTTTTCGGAAGTTATATTAGTTTTGTTTTTAGATTGACCTACATTAATTGTTCTTAACTAATTACAGCTAAATATGGAGAGGTCATTATGGATGTACAACTTATCAAGATTGGACCCATCATATGTAGTGGAGGTCTAAAAATTTATTGATGTTGCAAAGATACATGCTCGCAGAACAAAGGCGAAGCACATATGTTGTCCATGCGCAGACTGCAAAAATATTGTTGTATTTGACAATGTAGAAGCAATTACTTCCCATCTGGTTTGTAGAGGATTTATGGAGGACTACTTGATTTGGACAAAACATGGTGAGGGTAGTTCTGCACCTTATATGCGGACAACAGACAACACTGCAACTAACATCAATGTGGAGGATCAAATGCCACCTCTCAATGAATTTCATGTTATGCCAGATGTCAATGAAACTCATACGTCTGATGTCAATGAAACTCAGCATGCTAACACAGATGCTGTTGAAGATGCAGATTTCTTAGAGGCAATAATGAACCGTTGTGCAGATCCATCAATATTCTTCATGAAGGGAATGGAAGCATTGAAGAAGGCAGCAGAGGACACTTTGTACGACGAGTCGAATGGTTGTACCAAAGAGTGGTCGACATTACGTGTTGTTCTTCAGTTTTTGACGATGAAGGCTAGACATGGTTGGTCCGATGCTAGCTTCAATGATTTCATGCGTGTACTTGGAGACCTTCTTCCTAAGGAGAACAAAGTGCCTGCTAACACATACTATGCAAAGAAGCTAGTCAGTCCACTTACGATAGGTGTTGAGAAGATCCACGCATGTAGAAATCATTGTATTCTATATCGGGGTGATCAATTTAAAGACTTAGATAGTTGTCCAAACTGTGGCGTCAGTAGATACAAGACAAACAAAGATTATCGGGAGGAAGAGAATCTAGCCTCTGTAACAGGGAGGAAGCGAAAGAAGACCCAAACAAAGACTCAACAAGACAAACGCTCGAAGCCTAGTAGCAATGAAGAAGTGGACTATTATGCATTGAGAAGAATTCCTGCTTTGGTGATATGGTATCTCCCCGTGGTTGATCATTTGAGGTGTTTGTTTGCAAACCCTGAAGACGCTGAACTTATGACCTGGCATGCTTCGGATGAAAGGAAAGATGATGGAAAGTTACGACATCCAGCCGATGCAAAGCAATGGAAAGATTTCGATAAGAAATATCCAGACTTTGCTGACGATCCACGGAATGTAAGGTTTGCACTGAGTACTGATGGAATGAATCCATTTGGTGAAAGGAGCAGCACGCACAGCACATGGCCGGTGATCCTGACAATATACAACCTTCCTTCATGGTTGTGTCAAAAGAGAAAATATCTTTTACTAACCATTCTTATTTCTGGACCTACACAACCTGGAGTTGATATGGATGTATTTCTAGAGCCCTTAATGCAAGACATGCAAACACTATGGGAAGTAGGTGTGGACATGATCGATGCATTCCGCAAAGAGACATTCACACTGAGAGCAATTATTATTGTCACAATTAATGATTACCCTGCTCTCTTCTCATTATCAGGCCAGTTCAAGGGAAAGGTTGGTTGTGTAGAGTGCATAGATGGAACATGGCACGTGTCTCTTCCTGCATCTAACAAGATAGTGTACATGAGGCACAGAAGATGGCTACCGGCAGGCCATAAGTACCGCTTACAAAAGATGAATAAGTACTTCGACAATATTGATGAATCAAAATCTACTGCTCCATCAGGTTGTAGTAAAGGGCATAGAGTGTACAAGATAGTTGAGAATGTGAAGTTTGTTTTTGGAAAGAAGACCAAAGATGGGAAACCAAGAAAGGTTGTAAAGGCAAATGAAGGGGCCACATTCAAGAAGAAGTCCATTTTCTTCAAGTACTTATCGTACTGGAAAGACTTGGACGTACGACATGCGATCCATGGTATGCATGTTCAGAAGAATGTGTTTGAAAGTGTAATTGGAACCTTGTTAGACATAAAGAGCAAGACAAAGGAAGGTCTCAATTCACGTTTGGACATGCAACATTTAAAGATCAGAAAAGAACTTCACCCTGTACTCCTAGAGAATGGGAAGTATCACCTACCGGCAGCAAGCTACAACCTGAACAGAGAGGAGAAACATGCAATGTGTGTGTGGTTGAAGAATTTAAAAGTTCCATCTGGTTTCTGCTCCAACATAAGAAGTCTTGTGTCAATGAAAGACCTTACATTCACCAACTACAACTCACATGATTGTCATGTCATGCTGACCACTTTTCTTCCTATCGCCATCAGGGCTATAAATCCAGTGTTCTTAAAGATGGCAATCACACGGTTGTGCTACTTCTTTAATAAAATATCTGAGAAGGTAATTGTCCGTGATGAGTTAGAGTCCCTACAAAAATTTGCCGCAGAGACATTGAGCCAGTTGGAGATGTGCTTTCCCCCATCGTTCTTTGATATAATGGTACACCTTGTTGTTCATTTGGTACCTCAAATAGAGGCATTAGGTCCCATGTATTTCCATGAAATGTGGACGTATGAGCGTTTCATGTCAATATTGAATGGCTATATGTCAAATCGTGCTCATCCGGAGGGTTCCATGATAGAGGCGTACACTACAGAAGAGGCCATTGAGTCTGGAGGACCATTATGTAATAATCTCCTAAAAGACCAGGTATCAATTGGTTTGCCTCCATTGCGACATGAGAGAAGGCTTGATGGACGCGGGAGAATGGGACGGAAATCATTCATCCCACCAGATTACAACATAGTCCTAGAGGCACATTATAGCATACTACAACAACTCATAATAATGGACCCATTCATTGAGCAGCACATGAAAGAGCTTCGTGAGAAGAATCCAGGATGCACAAATGATTGGGTACACAAAGAACACAAGCGTCAGTTCACCACATGGTTAAAGGATTTGGACATGACAGAGGAATCAGAAACCATTAAGATGTTAGCATCTGGACCATCAAGCCAGGTCACATCATGGCAGAGCTATGACATTAGTGGCTTTTCATTTTCCACCAGCTATAGAGACACCAAGAGCATGGGACAGAATAGTGGTGTTCGATGCGAGGCTATAGATGATGCAACTGGTGAAACAACTACATACTTTGGGTTCATTGATGACATATGGGAGGTAGAATATGGTCCACTCCTGCAGATTCCAGTGTTCCGATGCCGATGGGTTCAAGATAAACATGTCACTGTGGATAACTATGGCCAGAGAGTTCTTAACCTAAGTAAAGTAGGTTATAAAGATGATCCGTGGATACTTGCTAACCGTGCCGCACAAGTCTTCTATGTGGATCAAATCCTTTCTAAGGATGAAGAGAAAAATAGCCACAAGCCAAAGCATATAGCTATTCCTGGAAAGCAACAAATTATAGGAGTTGATGGTGTAATGGATTTGGAGGATGTTAACCAATTCAGCGAGATGTCTCTTTTTACAAACTTTCAAGAAAACATAAAAAATGTTGAGAAAAGTATCCCACAATCCTCCTTGCCATGGGTGCGCCACGATGGACAAGGAAGGACTGTAGCACGCTAGATTCTATAAGTTGTCATTACTCATGTAACTCATGTATCACTTATCATTTGTACCTTATGCTACTATTTCTTATTAAGCAACATGTTTACATTTTCCATTTGTTTTATACCTTATGCTATTTTATAATATTTGTACAATTTATTACGGATTATTTAATTTTTGAAACAACATAATTAACAAACCATTAATCACTAAGTAAATTAATTAACAAAGCACTCCTTTTCTATTTTATAATATTTGTACAATTTATTACGGATTATTTAATTTTTGAAACAACATAATTAACAAACCATTAATCACTAAGTAAATTAATTAACAAAGCACTCCTTTTATATTTTATAATATTTGTACAATTTATTACGGATTATTTAATTTTTGAAACAACATAATTAACAAACCATTAATCACTAAGTAAATTAATTAACAAAGCACTCCTTTTCTATTTTATAATATTTGTACAATTTATTACATATTATTTAATTTTTGAAACAACATAATTAACAAACCATTAATCACTAAGTAAATTAATTAACAAAGCACTCCTTTTCTATTTTATAATATTTGCACAATTTATTACAAATTATTTAATTTTTGAAACAACATAATTAACAAACCATTAATCACTAAGTAAATTAACTAACAAAGCACTCCTTTTCTATTTTATAATATTTGTACAATTTATTACATATTATTTAATTTTTGAAACAACATAATTAACAAACCATTAATCAATTAGTACAGGCGGCCCTCAAAGTCAGCCGCCTGTACTAATGTATTAGTACAGGCGGCCCACAAAGTCAGCCGCCTGTACTAATGTATTAGTACAGGCGGCTCCTCTTGACGTCCGCCTGTAGAAATGATTAGTACATGACGTCCGCCTGTACTAATCCAAACCTATATATACCCAGAGCGCGGGCCGCGAAATTTTTCAAGTTCCGGTGGCGCGAGGTTGACGAAACCGACGCCGTTAGGCTGCCGAAATCCGCCGCCGCGCCACCTCTCTCGCCGGAGCCCGCGCCGCGATAAAGATCAGAAAAGAACTTCACCCTGTACTCCTAGAGAATGGGAAGTATCACCTACCGGCAGCAAGCTACAACCTGAACAGAGAGGAGAAACATGCAATGTGTGTGTGGTTGAAGAATTTAAAAGTTCCATCTGGTTTCTGCTCCAACATAAGAAGTCTTGTGTCAATGAAAGACCTTACATTCACCAACTACAACTCACATGATTGTCATGTCATGCTGACCACTTTTCTTCCTATCGCCATCAGGCCTATAAATCCAGTGTTCTTAAAGATGGCAATCACACGGTTGTGCTACTTCTTTAATAAGATATCTGAGAAGGTAATTGTCCGTGATGAGTTAGAGTCCCTACCAGTTGGAGATGTGCTTTCCCCCATCGTTCTTTGATATAATGGTACACCTTGTTGTTCATTTGGTACCTCAAATAGAGGCATTAGGTCCCAAGTATTTCCATGAAATGTGGACGTATGAGCGTTTCATGTCAATATTGAATGGCTATATGTCAAATCGTGCTCATCCGGAGGGTTCCATGATAGAGGCGTACACTACAGAAGAGGCCATTGAGTCTGGAGGACCATTATGTAATAATCTCCTAAAAGACCAGGTATCAATTGGTTTGCCTCCATTGCGACATGAGAGAAGGCTTGATGGACGCGGGAGAATGGGACGGAAATCATTCATCCCACCAGATTACAACATAGTCCTAGAGGCACATTATAGCATACTACAACAACTCATAATAATGGACCCATTCATTGAGCAACACATGAAAGAGCTTCGTGAGAAGAATCCAGGATGCACAAATGATTGGGTACACAAAGAACACAAGCGTCAGTTCACCACATGGTTAAAGGATTTGGACATGACAGAGGAATCAGAAACCATTAAGATGTTAGCATCTGGACCATCAAGCCAGGTCACATCATGGCAGAGCTATGACATTAGTGGCTTTTCATTTTCCACCAGCTATAGAGACACCAAGAGCATGGGACAGAATAGTGGTGTTCGATGCGAGGCTATAGATGATGCAACTGGTGAAACAACTACATACTTTGGGTTCATTGATGACATATGGGAGGTAGAATATGGTCCACTCCTGCAGATTCCAGTGTTTCGATGCCGATGGGTTCAAGATAAACATGTCACTGTGGATAACTATGGCCAGAGAGTTCTTAACCTAAGTAAAGTAGGTTATAAAGATGATCCGTGGATACTTGCTAACCGTGCCGCACAAGTCTTCTATGTGGATCAAATCCTTTCTAAGGATGAAAAGAAAAATAGCCACAAGCCAAAGCATATAGCTATTCCTGGAAAGCAACAAATTATAGGAGTTGATGGTGTAATGGATTTGGAGGATGTTAACCAATTCAGCGAGATGTCTCTTTTTACAAACTTTCAAGAAAACATAAAAAATATTGAGAAAAGTATCCCACAATCCTCCTTGCCATGGGTGCGCCACGATGGACAAGGAAGGACTGTAGCACGCTAGATTCTATAAGTTGTCATTACTCATGTAACTCATGTATCACTTATCATTTGTACCTTATGCTACTATTTCTTATTAAGCAACATGTTTACATTTTCCATTTGTTTTATACCTTATGCTATTTTATAATATTTGTACAATTTATTACGGATTATTTAATTTTTGAAACAACATAATTAACAAACCATTAATCACTAAGTAAATTAATTAACAAAGCACTCCTTTTCTATTTTATAATATTTGTACAATTTATTACGGATTATTTAATTTTTGAAACAACATAATTAACAAACCATTAATCACTAAGTAAATTAATTAACAAAGCACTCCTTTTATATTTTATAATATTTGTACAATTTATTACGGATTATTTAATTTTTGAAACAACATAATTAACAAACCATTAATCACTAAGTAAATTAATTAACAAAGCACTCCTTTTCTATTTTATAATATTTGTACAATTTATTACATATTATTTAATTTTTGAAACAACATAATTAACAAACCATTAATCACTAAGTAAATTAATTAACAAAGCACTCCTTTTCTATTTTATAATATTTGCACAATTTATTACAAATTATTTAATTTTTGAAACAACATAATTAACAAACCATTAATCACTAAGTAAATTAACTAACAAAGCACTCCTTTTCTATTTTATAATATTTGTACAATTTATTACATATTATTTAATTTTTGAAACAACATAATTAACAAACCATTAATCAATTAATACAGGCGGCCCTCAAAGTCAGCCGCCTGTACTAATGTATTAGTACAGGCGGCCCACAAAGTCAGCCGCCTGTACTAATGTATTAGTACAGGCGGCTCCTCTTGACGTCCGCCTGTAGAAATGATTAGTACATGACGTCCGCCTGTACTAATCCAAACCTATATATACCCAGAGCGCGGGCCGCGAAATTTTTCAAGTTTCGGTGGCGCGAGGTTGACGAAACCGACGCCGTTAGGGTGCCGAAATCCGCCGCCGCGCCACCTCTCTCGCCGGCGAGGTGAGCAGGCCGTGCCGCGCCGCGCCGCGAGCCGCCGTGCCGCGAGGTGCGGCGGCGGCAGTCGTGCGCGCGGCACGCCGCCGCCACTCCAGCGCCGCCGCCACGCTCGAGGTGGCTTGCTGGGCCCTGTTGGGCCTGGCAGGCCGCCACTCGAGCTTTTTTTTCATTTTTTTGTTAATTAATTATAAATTATTTATTTAATTATTTACTATTTGTTTAATTATTTATTATTTATTTAATTGTTTAATATTTATTTATTTATTTAATTAGGGTTTAGGGTTTTATTAATTAGTTTTTAATTAGGGTTTAGCTTTTTATTAATTAGTTTTTAATTAGGGTTTTGTTATTTATTAATTAGTTTTTAATTAGGGTTATTTATTTGTTGTTTATTTATTTATTTATTTATTTAATATTGACTAATTAATTATTTGTTTAGTTATTTATTAAATAGTTTTTAATTAGGGTTTAGGGTTTTATTAATTAGTTTTTAATTAGGGTTTAGTTATTTATTAATTAGTTTCTAATTAGGGTTTTGTTATTTATTAATTAGTTTTTAATTAGGGTTTCTTAATTAGGGTTAGCTAGTTAATTAATTGTTATTTATTTATTTATTTAATAATTTAATAATTATTGATTAATTAATTATTTCTTAAGTATTGTTTTCAATTAGGGTTTGTTAATTAGAGTTTGTAAGTTAATTGTTTATAAATTATTTGTTTAATTAGATGAGTACTCCATCGAATGCTGAAGCCCAGATAGAAACACCGGGATCTGACACCTCTGGATCCGACACTTATAGAAGCCCGAGCGTATCACCACGTGAATCCCCCAGAGCTAAGAAGGCTCGTCTAGAGTTGGAACATGACCCGACATACGAGCCTCAAGCTGATCCGGATGATGATGAGGTATATATTGTAGTAGTGTCTACACAATAGAATACATGTGTATATATGTATATACCTAACAATTGAATGGACAGGAGGTGTTATCTCAAGTTGTTGCCGAAATGGAGGCAGAAGAACAAGATGTTCAGAAGGACATGGCGCCTCAAACGACTGGGACATCCTCTGAGCCAAGAAGTAAAACAAAAAAGAGTGATCAGGCACGAGGAGACAGAGGAAGGAATAGATTTCCAGAAGAAGTTTACCAGATTATAGAGTTAAGTCCGAGCGGAGAGCCCTTAGCACCTCTAGAGGCGCTACCCAAATTTAGGGCCGCAATTGGATATTTAGTAAAAGAGGAATTTGATATCAGTTGGAGTGATTGGAGTATGGTGCCACAAGTGAAAAGGACCACTTGTTGGAATCGCTTGTGCACTCGATTTATTTTTCCCGATGGTACAGATGAATTGGCCAAGGGTTATGTCATGAAGCAGTTGGCAATATCATTCCGGGGCTATAGGCACGATATGAACAAAAAGTGGTTGCAGAAGGGACGGGACCCGACGAAGCGGTACCCTATCACAGAGGCTCAGTGGGCACGTTTTCGTTTGATGAGAGAATGAGACGATGCGAAGGCTAAGAGCAAAGCCGCCTCTGAACTCGCGAAGAGGAACAAGTATCACCACCACCTTGGCACTGGTGGTTATAAGACCAAGATTCCTAAATGGAGGGCAGAAGACGATGCAAAGAGGAGAGAGGGCCATTTGGCATTGACCGATATAGTGCCTGAAAGGAGTGCGAATTGGCTTCGTGCTCGGAAGGCAAACACTGAGAGCGATGAGATGTCATGTCCCGATGAGATTAGAGAAGTTGCCGACAAGGTTTTGGAAGCATCAAACCTAGAAAAGAAAGGTGCCTTCAAGTCACAGAGGGAGAGGGATATCCTTACCCATGCTCTAGGTAACCCCGAGCATCCAGGACGTGTACGGGGATTCTCCTCCAGAATTAGTTAGAAAGAAGGATTCGGTGATGAGTGGAAAGACATGTATAAGAAAAGAGACCGACATAAGGAGGAAATAAAAGATTTTTTTAAGCAGCAGGCTGCAAAAAAGTTTAGGGATATGATGGAAGACTTCTTTACAAATCCTGATCCTGAAGTGATGAAGCGGTTGGCAGGAGCAGTGTCTGCTCAACAAATGTCCTCACAAGCTCCTTCGCATATGCAGCTTGTACCAGCTCAACCCTTGGAGCGTCAGGAGATGGCCTCACAATCTAAGCCCTTTCCAAGCAGTATAGCGTCAACAACAAATAAGGACCATTATCCAGTTGATGATATTGATAGACCTTGGCCTTGCTCCTTGGTCATATCCTATGGCCTTAAGAATCAACATACTAAGCAAGTGGCCACCGGTAATGCTATCCCAGGACGTACATTCCATACTGTTGACATGCAAGATGCATACTGTAGGGTGGAAGTGTTGACGGTCGAGGCCGGATATGAAGACGACTTCATAGACATCCCGACCTCTGAGGGTATAGAGAAGCTTGGACAAGCAATCAATAACTTCATACAATGGCCGAGACGGTACGTAAGGTTGATTGATCCACCAGTGCCACCCTCTCCAAGCATAGTGCCTCAACCATTCCAAGAGGCCGAAACATATCAACAACCACCATCACCAATGCATGCTCCAGCATCCCCGTACAATTATGAGCCACCACCATCCTCCCCAATACATGAGATGGCATTCTTGCAGAATGAGCCCGAGGTGCCAGCCAAGAACATGCCTGAGCAGCAGACTCCGCCATCCAAGGAGAATAAGCAAACTCCCCCACCACCTCCAAAGGAGAAGGAGGATGAGCAAACTCCCCCACCACAACCAAAGCAGAAGGAAGATGACCAAACTCCCCCAGCAGCACCGGCGTCTAAGAAGGTGAAGAAATTTCCAATTCCAAAATTGATTTCTCCCTTTGAGCCAAAAAAGGGGAAAGCAGCAGGCACAACTCTCTTTCTGAAAGGACTTGGAAAGCAGCGGACAGCACGGCTTATTGAGCTCGAACCGTCACAGAAAAAGGAAGCCACCGCCCAGTCAATAGAAGCCATGCCCCCATCAAAGGAAGCCCCAAGTGGCGATGTACATGTCAAACAGCCATCAAGTCAACCATTGACCCTAACGGATATCAGAAAGCCAACGATTGATGATTATGTCAATGTCCCCAGTGACTATGTGCCCGGAAGGCCTATGCTCCAATGGACGATGCTTGATAAGATTCAATGGCCGATAAAAAGATTTCATGACTGGTACATGAGAGCAGTGCATGCTGGCCTCCATGCAATCAAAGTTGATATACCAGCAGACGTGTTTGCTACTGGTAACGAAAAAAGCAAGGCATTTGTTACCTTTGAGGACATGCACTTGTTATTGAACTATAGGCGGCTTGACGTCCAACTCATAACAATCTGGTGTCTGTAAGTATCACTCATGCACACACAATTATTATTAATATGTAGTGTGAAACTCTAATATGTAGATGTTGTCTGTAGTTTGCAAGATCACGAACAGAGGTCATTATTATCTACCGGATCGATGGTCGGTTATCTGAGCCCTATCAAGTTACAAGAAAATATGCACAAATTTGTACTATCAAAGGACGATAGAGCAACGATAGAGAAAGACAAAACACCAGAAGAAGTTGCAGAAGCTATAAAAGAGTTGCAAAGAAAATACCAGGATAATTATGCCCTCTATCTTGGTAGATCAATGCTGAGGTATAAGTATAGGGATTTTATATTGGCACCTTACAACTTTAGGTAAGCTTGACTTCATATACGTACTTTAAATAATTATCGTGCAAACAATATATATGTGTCGCTCACTCATTTATTCTTGCAGTGACCATTGAATTGTTTTTTATATTTATCCCTTCGAAGGGAAGGTGCTTGTCCTAGATTCTTTACATGTTCCTCCCGAGAAGTATCAACCATTCTTGGTTCAATTAGAAAGGTGAGCCAACATATGAAACCACATGCGTACTTATATAAATTAGAGTTTCAAAATAACTTTAGTGATTTATATTCGATATCTACAGGGCATGGCGGTTTTATAAGAAACAAAAGGGACCAGTCGACGCCGCACGCTCAGATCCTAGGGTGCCATTGATGATACAACACCACTATCCGGTAAGTTGTCCAAACACATTTCATCATACAAATAATACATAAAGCATGACAAATTTAGAATAATCCGTTGCTCATTATATAGCGCCACAAGCAACCACCTGGATCGGTCTATTGTGGGTACTATGTCTGTGTAACACCCTAAAATTTGTCTTTTCGAAATAAAGCTAAATTAATTTAATTTTTGTATGGTTGTGCTCATGAAACATAGGAAAATAATATTTGTCATTAAAATAAAACTTATCATAGAGTTTAGTAACATGTATGTGCACTCATGCTGGATCATTTATTTTTTTGTACTGTGTGATTTCGATCAAAGTTAAAATATTTTCAAATTGGTTTTACAAATGGATTTGAAATAGGTTTTGAATTAAATAAAAAAAAGAAACTTCCTCCTCGTCCCAGTCTCGGCCCAACTCCACGGCCCAGGCCGCACCGCAGCGCCTCGCTTTCCCCTCTCTCTCTCTCTTTTCGCTGGCAGCCGGGTCCCGTTTTTCCCTGTCACTGACTCTCCGGGCCCGCACGTCAGCGACACCCTCTCCCTTTCCCCTTTCTTCCTCGCGTGGTCGAGCTGGACTCGAGCTCAGGCCATGGTTTCCTTCCCGATTTCTACGGGATTTGCCGTGGGAAAGATCCTTTGCTCCTATAAGTCCCAGGCGCCTTCCCCCGCACCCCTTTATTTCCCCTTCGAGCCGCCACCCTGTGTAATACCCGATTTTAAGGACAAAACCAGATATGCACCATATGTGAATTTTAGAAGTCAAATCTCACATATAGCTACAAATAAGGGTTAATATCAAAGAACAATGCATAAATATATAACGTACATAATATTAAAAAGATAACCTTTAATAGCAAACAGCGGATAGACAACTTTAAACTTCGGGTATTAACTCCTCTCCACAGGATCCAACTGACTGGTTGATCACAAGCCCAAAACTTCTCCTGAGGTGTGGGGGGGAAATTGCAAGAGTGAGCACATATCGTACTCAACAAGTATAACCAGGGGTTCATGAGGCTCAAATAGCTGACACTGGTTTGACTGCATTTAGCTTTTAATAGTTGATAGCATGTTTAATCATTGGATAGCAAATGTCAAGGTAGCATAATTAATCCCATAACCACATGATCAATTGTATACAGGAATTATGAATAACACATATAAACAACATAATAAACCATCATTTATCATCATTAGTCATGTTCATCAGAGTCCGCCTATTCCGTCAGTTTTCCGGGCCGCCCGTATCCGTGGGCACGGCTAGTATACCAGATTTAACACTCTGCAGAGGTTGTACATCTTTACCCATGAGTCGTGATTTACCCTTTCGCCCGAGGTTGCAAGTCTCTTAACCCCCTTCCTAGGGAGGTCGGCAGGGATCACTATGAAGCCTTTCAAAGGTTTCGTCTAACAAGTTAGGGCCATTAGATTCACTCGGCAGGCAGATATAGAGCCCCCCTTCCATGGCACATAACCCGCAGCCTATACACATGGACAGAGGCCACACTATACCCAACGTGTCTAGCCATTCTTACGCCATTTAAGGTAACCGCTAACAAGCTAGAAAAATATCCTCATACTGAGCTAAAACCAGAGCCATATAGCCCTCATGGTTGTACGAGTTGTCCCAGCTTTTGCCAAGGGATAAGTCCTTATGGAGGGTCAAGATCAATCTAGCAAAAGCTAGAGTCCTTTCCACCCTTTATGTTCAAGTTGCTGAAAAGCTTATTTTATTGTTTATTGCATATTCAATATTCATGTTACAAGATCATGGATTAATAATCAAGCACTAGCAAGAACTACCCAAATGCATATCCAAATAGCTAACAAGGAATTCAGGATAACAATCATCTATGATTTTGCTAAGGTCATCAAGGTGGACACATGCATATGGTATATTGTGTTAATTGTGTATAGGTAACAAGGATGATCCCAAGTTATACTTGCCTTGATCAAAGCTCTCCTGAGCCTGCTGGTCTTCAAAGGCTCGATCTTGATCAACAACGTACGGCTCACCGTCTATTCCCAAACATCAATCAACAACACGCAATCGAATGTAGACAATCATACACAAAGCAAACAAGCTATAATTGGAACATTACACCAACAGTGAGAAATAAAAGATAAAAGTTTATGAAAATATTCTACGCAGCACTACGATCACACAAACGTAAAGATCACGAAAATCGGAGTTAAAACGTAGAAGATATGAATTTTCTTAGATTTTATGTAGAAAAGAAATTAATTAATTAAAGTCACGAAAATAAAAAGTTTCAAACTGAGTAAACAATTTTACTAACACATAGATCTTTCAAAGACGAAACCAACGCAATTTGAACAGGTCAAATCGAAATTAAAATGAAGAAGATATAACCTAAACAAACTAGTGTATTTTTTTGTATTTCTAGATTTATTTTCCTAAAGGAAAACGGCAACCTAATTCATCTACGTCATCGCAATGTCATCATGATGTCATGAAGCTAGCAATCAGCTGCTACGTGGATGTGGGAGTGTACGTATATGGGAAGACAGAGATCAACATGAAGAACTCACCAAGTGGTTTATGACAGCAGAAAACGGATGGAAACGGAGCGAGGCAATGCAAGGCTCTGCAACATCGGTGGCATCATGTAAGCAACAGATAGCGAGAAATATATGGACAGTTCTGCAGGGGATGGTAGATCATAGACAGGATAGACCAAGGTGTCGAGACGGATGATGGTTGGACTGGCTGATGTAGAACAGTCTTCAGTATTTCCTGCAGCATAGATCGATGATCAGGCCACGGGACATTGCTCATGGGATCCAAACAGCTTCCGAGCGATATGGCCATGGGTGCGTTCTTCACATCACCTTATGTCTCCTCAAGCGATCTGGATGTTGGAATTGGAAAACATCAGCACCGGCAGGCTAGCTCTGAAGTTGCAGGTCGATAGCACGGCGGCGGCTCACAAGGAACTAGGGCACGATCGATATGTATAATTTTTGATGACGCAAAGAAAGGCAATGTCAAAAGGAGGCTTTACTAGCTTTATATACGCTGAAGAGCTGGGCCTTGGCGCATGCTATAGCACTTGACGTGGAGGACTTGGACTCTGGTGGATCAAGGCCTGAAACACATTAGCTTTTGTAGATCGGCTACTGAACGGCTCCAACTTGGCAATGGCACAACATATCCTGATGGATTGAACTCCTCCTTGGACTGAGGCTGTCACATGATCGAGTCGCCGTTTCCGATGGCAGGCCAGCAACGGATTGATATTGGTGGCGGCGTAGAGAGGAAAATCATCACGCGGGGCACTGCTAGGCATCTTATAGGGTCTCGGTTGTTGAAAAAGGAAACGAAATCACGGTTTCTCGGGAATCAAATCGGCCTGAGCTGAGATGTCCGCCTCGGTTACGAACGAAGAAGAAGAGGGTGACGCCGCGATGT
The DNA here is from genome assembly GCF_000003195.3 of Sorghum bicolor. Classification (NCBI taxonomy): domain Eukaryota; kingdom Viridiplantae; phylum Streptophyta; class Magnoliopsida; order Poales; family Poaceae; genus Sorghum; species Sorghum bicolor. The sequence goes on from NC_012872.2 coordinate 14,827,606, forward strand.
GGGACCGGCTCGTCAGCGAGAGAAGGAGGAGGGGGTCACACGCGTGCGTGGGCTGCGCCCTGGGCCGAGGCGAGCTGGGCCGGGGCGGACAGCAAGGCCGAGCGGGGGGTGGTCGGCCTTTCCTTTTTTTTATTTTTTTTCTTCCAAAATAGTTTTCCAAAATCATTTTTAAATCATTTTTAATTTTAGGTTCAAATACACTCGTCACAAAAATAAATTCTCCAGCATGAATGCACAACCAGATTACTAATCCTATGATAAATTTTATTTTAATGAAAAATATTATTCTTCCTATATTCTCATGAGCACAAAAATTCATAATTAAATCATTTTAGCTCTATTTCCCAGAAAACAATTTTTAGGGTGTTACACCCTGCCCTAGCACCGCCCGGTGGCCGCCGTTTGGATCTTCAGAGACGGAACACACCCGCCGCCGTGGTCCGCGTCCCGTGGTGCTCAAAGGTTACTTGCAACCACGTGCCAGGCTTTGCATCGTTCCTGCGAAGCTGCAGAGCCCTCCGCTTTGCTCTCTACCGGCCGTTACGGAGTCCCAATCGCCGCCGAACTTGAGCAGGGCTCCGTCGTCCGCCCCATCTCGACGCCGGGCCACCCCGAGCCCCCTCTGCCCGTAACAATCGCCAAGGTGAGATCCCCTTGTCTCCCTCTTGCTCCCCATGCCTTTGGTTTCGTTTTTGGTGGACCGTAGCGCTTCATCCGATGAACTCCGGCGGGCTTTGCTCTACTCCGGCCATGGCGCCGCCGTCTGGAACCGCCGCCGGCCGGCCAGGTCACCCCAACTCTCTCACAGCCGTCCATTCACCGATCAACGTCCAGGATTAGAACTTACCCCTTCGGGGTGAACTTTGCTAAAGAGACCCTGCCTTTTTCAAATATAGAACCCGCCGTCCTTTACGCATTCATAAGAATACGCCTTACTGAGGCCTTGTTTAGTTCATCCTGAAAACCAAAAAGTTTTCAAGATTCCTCGTCACATCGAATCTTGTGTCACATGCATGAAACATTAAATATAAACGAAAATAAAAACTAATTACACAGTTTAGCTGTAAATCATAAGATGAATCTTTTGATCCTAGTTAGTCCATAATTGGATAATATTTGTCACAAACAAACGAAAATGCTACAGTTCCGAAAAGTTTTCACTTTTCGGAACTAAACAAGGCCTGATTTGAAAACGTAAAATCGATTACTCAGAGTTGAAATACGTTTTCAGTATTTACAGTTTTGCCACCAAATTTAAATTGCTTATAACATGCTCATTTTAATTCCGTTTTTGTCCATTCAAATTGCGTTAGGTTCGTATTTACGAGCTCTACATGTTAAAAATATTATCTCACTGTTTTGAAACTTTTTAAATTCGTGGTACTATTTAATTAATTGTTTTTCTATATAAAATCTTAGAAAATTCATATCTTCTCCGTTTTAAATCCGATTTTCGTGATCTTTACGTCTGTGAGATCGTAGCGATGCGTAGAATCATTTTATAAACTTTTCATACTGTTTTCATATGATTGGTGTACTGTTCTAATTGTAGCCTTGTTTGCTTCGTGTATGTTTGTTGTCGTATGTTTGTGATCGATGATCGGAATTAGTCGGTGAGCAATTCGTGGTGCACAAGAGTGCTTCAGTGATCAAGATCAGAGCTTGGACAATAAGTAAAGACCAGTAGAACCAAAAGGATTAGCAAGAGCTTTTGGATCAAGGCAAGTATAGCATTTGGATTTTATATTCTGTGACTATGATCGTGTGACTAGATTAATGTTAAGTAATAAATGATAAAAATGACTTTTTAGCCACTTGATAATTTATCTGTAAGTGATAACCGGGACAACAGTGCAACCATGAGGGCTATAATGGCTCTGGCTTTAGTTAAGTATGAGTAACTTTTCTAGCTCGTTAGCGGTTACCCGTTGTGGCGCAATTGGAGAATAGCAGACCGTGGATACCTGCGGGTGAATCACACGGACTGACTAATGAAACCAAGCGGCCCTAACTTGTTAGACGAACCTTTGAAAGACTTTATAGTGATCCCTGCCGACCTCCCTTGGAAGGGGGTTAAGAGACTAGCTACCTCGGGCGAAAGGGTAAATCATGACTCATGGGTAAAGATGTGCAACCTCTGCAGAGGGTTAAAAACTAGTATACTAGCCGAGCTCACGGTCAGGAGCGGCCTTGGGGATTCTTGCTGCGACGATGATGATTCCTATGTGTTAAATATGCTCATTATTTATTATTTAATGCTTTACATTATTTATGTCACATTGATCATGAGATTGTGGGAGCTATACAATCTAGTTGCTATACTTGTGGAGTTCGACATGGACTCACTCTTGCCATTTCCCCCAAACCTCAGGAGAAGTTTAGGCTTGTGATCAACCAGTCAGTTGGATCCTGTAGAGAGAAGTTAATACCCGAAGTTCGAGTTGTCTATCCGCTGTTTGCTTTTAAAGGTTATCTCTTTTATAACTAAGTACGTTATATATTTGTGCATTGTCTTTTGATATTGCCCCTTATTTGTAGCTATATGTGAGATTTGACTTCTAAGACTCACATATGGTGCGTATCTGATTTTGTCCTTAAAATCGGGTATTACAGTCTGTAAGTTTATAAGGCAGCGGGGACGTTACGTCAGGGACAAAAATATGGTAAATAATATATATGTATGAAGTTTTCTCATTAAAGTTGCAAAATTATATATTGAACATGTGTCAATCATGCTTTTAAACTTTGTTTCCAGCCAAAAAAGCAAGGAAAGGACGTGCCCTTTACACCAAAGACGCTGGAAGATATAGTAGCAGACTTGTGTGGTTTTATAATGAGAGAAATAATTCCAAGTGACGGTGCATATTTTGATCATGAGGGCGATTTAGCAAGTGATAAATTTAGAGTGCTGACAGACATAGCAGGTCTAAATCTGAAGCGAAATGACATGTAAACACTGTATGGTTGTGCGGATAACATGCATTAATTGACGTGTATATATGTAATTTTATGGTTGATGTTTGATTTCATGTTTACAATTCTATAATATATATATGTGGCGTATGTATGATGTGTGTATATATATATATATATATATATATATATATATATATATATATATATATATATGGTGTTTAGCACTGTGTTTGGTGGGAAAAATTAAAATTTGAAATATATATAAAAAATTATTTACACAGGCGGTGTAGTGTGAGCCGCCTGTGTAAATTACATTTATACAGGCGGCTCACATTGCCAGCCGCTTGTGTAAAAATTCATTTACACAGGCGGCTGGCTAGGTGCACCGTCTGTGAAAACCTAATTTTCACAGGCGGCTCACACAGCACCGCCTGTACTGTGGTCCATTTTATACTGACCCCTGGTACAGGCGGTGGGCTTGGCCGCCTGTGAAGATGCCTTTAGCACCGCCTGTATGTAGTAGTGCCTGCACTAGTCGTTCGTAGATTTATTTGAATTAAACCTAAGAAAACTAGATGGGTATCGTGATCATGAATCGGATCAGAACTCCATTAGTAGGATGGCAAATTGTAGGATCACAACTACTAGAGTCATAAAATTGTAAGTTCTACTTAACATAATTGTGAAATCAAACAAATAAACTAAGATAAAAATGTCATAAAATCAGACCATAGAAATGTGATTTTAACAACTATATGCTCCTTCTTGCCACCGGCAGACTACATGGAGAGAAAGAAAGAGAAGAGCTTTAGAGCAAGTATTATAATACAGCCAGCTACTGGCTGTAAGATTTATTTACAGTCTTCTTGCAGCCCACCCATATAATGGTTAGCTCATCACTATTAATACATGGCCCACTTGTCTGTGTCACAGATTTTTTTGGTTTTTGTGTCTGAGCCGGCTGTAAGCTTGCAGCCCGCTTTTACTCTCTTTCCTCTTCTCTCTCCTCCACATCAGCATTTAGCTGGCTTACAGCCTGCTATAATACTTGCTCTTGAGCACTCCCAATGTAGAAACTATCATGGTTTCTATAGACATTAATTGTAGTGCCACCTAAGCATTTTGCTGATGTGGCAAGGTAGTTATTGAAGAGAGAGAGCAAAAATCATAGAAACTGGGACCATGTCTACACGAAATCCAAGACATGAATTGATATTATTGGCTGAGAATGGAGAGAGAATGAATGTGATTGGATAAAAAATATTCTATAGAAACTATCCATTGAGACCATAGTTTTTATAGATAGTGTCTATAAAAATTAATAGATATAGAAACTATGTGTAGTTTCTAGCATAGGGAGTGCCCTTAGTAGGCGGTGAGGAGCCGGAAAAGAACGACAACGACAGTTTGTTATAAAGAGGCAATGTTCGCTCTGTAACGACTCTTATTTTCCTTTTCTATTTATGATATATTTTGATTTGATTTTTTACAATAGGAAAATCCTATGGTTCCCTATTATATATACGTTTTATTGTTCCATTCATGAAAAAAGTATTATTCTACTAGTACAACTCTATTATTTCACGTTCAAATCGTTGTATGGATACATAGATATATTTTAGCTATTCCATTAGGAAACATCAATTGTTACATGCTATTCATAGTTTTTGCCATATTTATCTTTTTTTCTAGCAGGTATGTCCATGTGGTTCCATATTACATTTTGTTGTGTTCCATTGGTGAGTTTTTTTAGGAGTACGATTCAGTTGCTTCATGACTTATGTTTATGTGTCAGATATTTATAGCTATATTTTCATTGTTCCCGTGCTATAGTTTAATTCGTTCCATTTGGAAAAAGAATGTCCTAGTAGAAGTCAACTGTTCTACGATTTGTCAAATTGTTACGAGCCAAATAATATTTGCATACCAAAGAGAAAATAAAATGGAACATATGCTCCAGGTGACCACATGGGGAGTGGGTAGAATGAAGCACCTCTACTATGCAGTGGATGATGACCTATGAAAATAATATGAAGAATTTAGTTATTTTAATGGACACGAGCGATGCCACCTGCTACTCCTATATAAACTGTTAAACTGAACTTGAACAAGTAGACAGAGAAAAAACATAAAGACTTATTATATACTCCCTCATACCTGTAAAAAAAGTTATTTAGGACAGTGACACGATTTCCAAAACCTAACTTTAACTCTTTGTTTTTACAATAAAAATATTTATCAAAAAATGGTATATGTATATTGAAAATATTTTTTAACACAAATTTATTTATATAGTTTTCACATTTCTAAACTCAACAATTTAAAAGTTATTTATGATTTATATTCACAATATTTAACTCAAATCTTATCAAAACAATTGTACAGAGGGATGATGAGTTGAAGTGGCCCGCAATGATCCGTTTGATCGGAATGCAAAGACATTTAGGACGTGGTACGGTCTGTGGGTCTCAAAGTGATGCTTTGACTTAATTTTTTTAGATAATTATATATTATGTTTTATGAAAGCAATTTGATGATTTAAGTGAGTAACTCATCTATATATACATATAGGCCCTGTTTGGTTCCCCTTACTAAATTTTAGCTAGATAAACTTTAGTCACTTTAGTAGCTAAAGTTCCAAACACATTGACTCAAAGGAGCTAAAATAGTTTAGTTTCATTAGTCATCCAAGAGTAGCTAAAATAATAATTTTAGCTAGCTAAAATTTAGCAAGGGAACCAAACAAGCTCATAACCTACGCGGAAATGATTTGATGGTTCATATAGACACAATCTCAATATCAAAGGGTTTTCAAAAAATGGAACTCGCAGGCCACATGTATCGTCATTGTGCATGCGCCAGAATTAACCGATGGGAGTGTGAAATAATATGCGGTAACGAGTTAGCCTTCCTGGTGGGGAATAGCCCTCCACCGGTGGCTTTACATGCACCAATGTTTGGTCGTTACACACTTAACACCACACGCTAATATGGACCAATGCTTGGTCGTTACATGCACCTGATAACACTCTAACACCACACGCTACACTTGAGTGATTCTAACAGGTCGTTGCATGCACCTACACATACTTAACACCACACGCTGATATTGCTAATATTAGATCATTCTAACAATATGCTATCAGCCTTGAACTAATCCTAGCCAAGCCTTTGGTCATTACATGCACAACACACGCACTAAATATGCTATCATCTAACATCCTCCCTCAATCTCAACCATTGAAGAGGTTGAGATTGGATCTGAAACTCTTAATTTGTGACGCTGGGATGGGCTTAGTAAATCCATCGGCAAGTTGGTCATGTGTAGAAATAAACCGAACTTCAAGGAGCTTCTGAGCAACTCGTTCACGGACAAAGTGAAAATCAATTTCTATGTGCTTTGTCCGAGCATGAAATACTGGATTTGAAGACATGTATTTGACACCGAGATTGTCACACCATAATCAAGCTACTGGAGAGTGAGAAATACCAATCTCTTGTAAGATTTTCTGGACCCAAATCATCTCTGCAGTGGCATTGGCTAGAGCTTTGTATTCTGCTTCAGTGGAAGAACGAGACACAGTGGGTTGTTTTCTGGCACTCCAGGAAATAAGATTGCCACCAAAAAATACTGCAAAACCACCTGTGGATCGCCTGTCATCAACATCTCCTGCCCAATCTGCATCAGAGAAAGCACTGACAACGAGGGAAGGAGATCTTCGAATAGTAAGACCAATTGATTTTGAGCCTTGTATGTACCGTAGTATTCTTTTAACAGCACTCCAGTGGACTGTTGTAGGTGCATGAAGAAATTGACAAACTTTGTTCACAGCAAAACATATATCAGGACGAGTTAGAGTAAGATATTGGAGAGCCCCAACCAGGCTGCGGTATTTGGTAGCATCTTCAGCACCGAGAAGATTTCCATCAGTCACACTGAGCTTGTCAGAAGTAGACAATGGAGTATCAACAGCTTTGCAATTTTTCATTCCTGCCCTGGCTATGATGTCAGAGGCATATTTTTGCTGAGACATAAGCAGTCCATTTTGTGTCTTCTTAACTTTGATTCCAAAAAAGTAATGAAGATCACCAAGATCCTTAAGAGCAAAGTCATGTTGTAGATCTTGCAGAAGAGCACTTATGGCAGTTTGAGAAGAGCTGGCCACAATAATGTCATCAACATAAACTAAGACAAAAATTGTGTAACTGCCTTTTTGATAGTAGAACAGTGATGTGTCAGCCTTGGATGGAGTGAAGCCAAGTTTCACTAATTTGCTGCAGAGGCGAGCATACCAGGCTCTAGGAGCCTGTTTCAGTCCATATAGGGCCTTGTCTAGTTTACACACATAAGAAGGATGAGTTGTATCAATGTAGCCATGAGGTTGATACATGTACACTTCTTCGTCTAGAATTCCGTGCAAAAAGGCATTCTGGACATCAAGTTGTCGAAGTGACCAATCCTTGGTGACGGCAATGGATAGAATAAGTCTAATAGTTGCAGCTTTAACTACAGGGCTAAATGTGTCCTCATAGTCTATACCATATCTTTGTTTGAACCCTTTTGCAACTAGCGAGCTTTGTATCTATCAATAGAGCCGTCTGCTTTTCTCTTTATTTTGTAAACCCATTTGCATCCAATTATGTTTTTACCCTTTGGTCTAGGGACTAGGTGCCATGTTTTATTTTGTTGAAGTGCTTTGTATTCAGTATCCATCGCAGCAACCCAATTTTTGTTAGCAAGAGCAGCAGCTACTGTGGACGGCTCATCACTTGACAGCATGGTTGTGTTGCACCATTTAACTGTCCCGTCAGTATATCGTTTAGGTTTGATAATACCTTGTTGAAGTCGAGTTGAGTGGTGATGTGGTGGAGGAGCTGCTGCAGGCGCAGGTGGAGGAGAAGGCCTGGACACCGGAAGATCAGAGTGCGTTGGTGTCGTTGTACGGAGTGAAGGATCCGATGTGGCCGCTGCTGTGGGCATAGAAGATCCGGTGGTCGGTGACTGTACGGCCGGAGTCGGATCAGGTTGTGGCGCTGGAGCGGGATCTGAGGCCGCGGCGTTGTCCGTTGGTGGCGCAGACGATCCGGCTGGTGCGGTCGGCTCCGCCCGTGGCGCAGGCGACCGTTCTGGCGCGCAGAAAGGCGGGCGAGTCGAGGCTGATCGCGGCGCAGTACGAGGTGCAGGCGGGCGATCCGAGGCTGATTGCACGTCAGTACAAGGCGCAGGCGCATCAACCTCGGGCCGCGAGCCGATGACGTCGCCCCCGTGTAGTTGCATGAAATGTCGACCTGGAATGTGAAGTTGTGCGCCATTTTCGCTGAAATTTTTTTCTTTATCACCTGTAGGATCAACATCACTCGGCAGAGCATTAGTAGTCACAGGTGGAGATGTATATTGATCACGAAAAATTGCATCCCCAAACCCAGCATTTTGGCCAAGTAGAGAGGGTGGTAGGAGAGCAATCTCTGCTCTAAGTCGAGGACCAGCATTTGGGTGAAGGGATGCAAAAGGAAAGACATGTTCGTCAAAGATAACATCCCAGGAGATGTAGATACGACCATCAGAAGGATCTAGGCACTTGAATCCTTTGTGGAGATGACTGTAGCCTAGGAACACACATTTTTTTGAGCGAAATTGTAGTTTGGTGGAGTTGAAAGGTCGAAGATTTGGCCAAATGGCACACCCAAAGGTGCGAAGAAAAGTGTAATCTGGAGGCTTGCCATAGAGTTGTTCAAATGGAGATCGGTTAGAGAGTATCTTTGATGGTAGTCTATTGATTAGAAAAACAGCTGTAAGGAATGCTTCATCCCAAAATTTCAATGGAATCGAGGCATGTGCGAGTAAGGCAAGTCCCATATCTACAATATGTCTATGTTTTCGCTCGGCAGAGCCATTTTGTTGATGAGCGTATGGACAAGACACATGATGAGTTATGCCCATACATTGGAACAAATTATTTAGTGATTGATACTCTCCACCCTAGTCAGATTGAACTGAGTGAATTTTACAATTAAACTGCCGCTCAACAAGGCTTTGGAAATCTTGAAAACATCGAAAAACTTCAGATTTATGATGAATGAGGTAAATCCATACAAATTTTGAATAATCATCTATGAAACTAACATAATAGGCATTTCTACCAACTGAAATTGGAGCAGGTCCCCATACATCAGAAAATATTAATTCCATAGGACTTGTGGATACACTACTAGACTTAGGATAAGGTAATTGATGGTGTTTTCCTAGTTGACACGTATCGCATACATGGTTATTTGTATCTTTAACAAAAGGAAGTGAATGACGACTAAGAACTTGATGGACTGTAGTGGTGGATGGATGACCAAGTCTAGAGTGCCATAGAGAGCTGGACGGTTTGGTGACTCCAAGGCCTTGTTTATTGAAGGATGGCTTGAAAGGGTAGAGTCCATTTTCACATTTGCCGGTATGGAGGATTTTCTGCGTCTGTTGTTCCTTAATGAAAAAAAGATCAGGGTGAAATTCTAGATAGGCATTATTATCACGTGTAAGGCGATGAACAAAAACTAAGTTTTTACTAGCTTAGGGAACATGAAGAATCTGCTTTAGATTTAGATTACGAGATGGGGAATGCAAAATGCCATGACCAATATGACTTATCTCCATACCTGAACCATTTGCCGCATGGACTTGATCACTGCCGTTGTAGCGATCACGAACAGTGAGTTTGTCGAGCTCTCCAGTAATGTGATCAGTTGCTCCAGTGTCGAAGTACCAGTTTGTATCGACGCCGTAGGAAGTTGTGGCCGATGATGCAGACCTTGGTGGTGGAGATGCGGTGTAGTTCTGATCGAACCGTTTGAAGCAGCGGTCGGCCTCGTGTCCTTCTTTCTTGCAGACCTGACAGAACACACCGTGACGGAAGTTGGGGCCATGAGTGCGCCCGCAGGTGGTACATGGAGCACGCGCACCACCATGTCCAGGAGGCCCGCCACGATGGAAACCACCCCCGCGAGGGCGACCTCCATGACCGCGCGTCGATTGTTGATGTTGATGTTGATGACCGCCGTCACGGCCGCTCCGAGCGACGATGTTGGCAGAAGAGTGACTGCCACCGCCGCGCATGTCGATGCGTTGCTCATGGCTGACGAGTTGTGTGAACAACTCGCTCACCGAGATGGGTTCGGTGCGCAGTGAGACACCGGAGACGGCCGAGTCGAAGCTCTCGTCCAATCCAGTGAGGATGTAGGACACGAGCTCGTCGTCTTCAAGCTTCTTGCCCGCCGCTGCCATTTCGTCAGCGAGGGCTTTCATCTTGCCGAAGTACTCGGCGATTGTGGAGGTCCCTTTGGACGCCGTGGTGAGGGCCATCCTGGTGGCGATCACACGGGCCGAGGACTGTGCCGCGAAGCGGGACTCGATGGCAGCCCATGCGCCCGCGGCTGTGGTTTCTGAATTGACTTGGCCAAGGATCTCTGCAGAGAGACCAGAGAGCAGATAGCTCAGAACTTGTTGATCTTGAGCCACCCAGACGGCATAGTCCGGATTGGGCTTGGATTCCTCTTTTCCGTCGGCGTTTTTGGTGGTGATGGTTTGGGATGGAGGGGTAGCGGAAGGTTGGATGTAGCGCTCGGCTTGGGCACCTTTGATGGTTGAAAGAGCTTGGGCTTTCCATGATCGGTAGTTTTTGTAGGTGAGTTTATCGGTGATAGGAATGAAGGCCAAGCCGAGGGAGATGGCAGCCGGAAGAGTGGAGGAGGAGGCGAACACCATTGTGGAACGAAAAATTTCTTCCGTGAGGAGAGAGGCTCTGATACCATGTGAAATAATATGCGGTAACGAGTTAGCCTTCCTAGCATCACTCGGTTGCGTGTTTATACTGGTGGGAATAGCCCTCCACCGGTGGCTTTACATGCACCAATGTTTGGTCGTTACACACTTAACACCACACGCTAATATGGACCAATGCTTGGTCGTTACACTTGAGTGATTCTAACAGGTCGTTGCATGCACCTACACATACTTAACACCACACACTGATATTGCTGATATTAGATCATTCTAACAGTATGCTATCAGCCTTGAACTAATCCTAGCCAAGCCTTTGGTCATTACATGCACAACACAAGCACTAAATATGCTATCATCTAACAGGAGAGGCGATGCGACCCCAGGAGGAGATACATGCATACCAATCGCTCTGGCTCTTGCTCCGACGATCCTCCCTCCCCCAGGCCCCATGCGCGCACGGTCGTCGTGGACACGCGGCCAGGGCGCCCGGCTGTGGCCGGAGCCACTTGTCGGCCGCGATGGTAGCGTCCAGCGGCACGTCGCCGTCGCCGCGGTAGACATCGACCGCGCCAGAGGAAGGCTTGCTGAGAAGGAAGATCTCGCACGCCGCGTGACGTACAGGTACAACCATGACTAATGCAAACCGAACTCCCCGGCCGCACCGCTTTCCTTTTTCTGCTGCCGCCTTGAGATTTGTTCATCATTTCAGCTCTGCCTGCTGATCGATCAACGAACGTCCAATTCTGAAACGTGGGACGCCGCATACACTTAGGACCTCTTCTCTAGAGTAGTAGTCGTCGTCTTCCTGCTGCTTTGGAATTTGGTCCAGACCTCGCTCGGGGTGTCTGCCTCTGCAGCCTGCCGCTCTCGTGTTCTGATTTCTGAACCTTCTCACCTACCTCGCCGCCTCCACTCCACCGGCTATATCATAGCATAGTAGTGTCTTCGTCTCCTTCTTCAGTAGCTGCAAATCTCTGTCTGATACAGGTAGGTAGGTCTCATCTCATCTTAAATAGCAGAATTGCCTCCTCTTTCGCTATTCATCTGTACATACAGGGTAGTACTTTCCTCCATTCCTGGCCCCAAGGGTTCGACCTATAATAGGTTCTCAATTCTGCCTTGCAGGTTGTGGTTGTGTGTTGCTGTGGGAGGGGATCCGCCTTTGTTCGAGAGAGATGGCAAGCTTCAACCAAGACAGCAGAGCAGCCCCACAAAGGGAGGAGGTACGTATTACTACCATCTCCATGTTTCATTTCTCCGATGATCCTAAGTTTTTCCATCGTCTACTATATATGAAAGAATCTTACATGCGTAAATTATTCGGAGGTCAGCCCACATATATCATCCTGCCATGTCGATAACAGCTCGTCTTCTTCATCTTCTTGTTGTTTTGATTCACAAGCACACACAACCTATGCTACCCCTTTTTATTTCCCTTGAAGAATTGAGGTGGATAAGTTTGTACTATCTGAAATGCACCCAAAAAAAGAATAAGAATTGCTACCATGGAGGCATGGACAGCCATTGCAGGTCCACATGAAGGTGTCTATATATCTTTCCAAGTTGCAAAATTTGAATTTCCTTCCATGGTTGCTTGCTTTCCCCCTGTATGTATACAAATAATAGAAAAACGATGATCGATGAACAAGACAACCACTTTGAGAGTTACTGAGTTAGACTTTATTTCGTTTCGTAGAGAGACCAAATACGATGGCAGTTTGGTCTCGCTTTTTGTTGTTTCCATTTCCACGAGGGAGAAGGAGGAGAAACCAAATTTCAAACGTTCTTGGCCGCCCATTCCGCTCGCTCCGAATATTCCGCGGAGAAATGCGCCTCCGGGTACTTTATAGACTTGTCTAGGTCAACCGGGGAATTCACTGGATTTTTACTTGGGTGGATTTGGGCCTCAGGTTTCAGTTCAGCTGCTGCCGACCAACATCTTTGGTCCACACCTAAAAGCTCAAGGCCAAAGGCCACGTGGGTTTTTCTTTTTTTCAATACAAGTTGCATCATCATCAGGATTATTAGAAAGTCTCCAATGTTGATTCAGTCCAATTACTTCTTTTCTGAATTTATTTAGAGACATGCGAAACGGTTTTCCAAGAGATTGTATGGTTTTCAAACCACCAGCTCCAGGGTCAATTGCTCCAAAGATGACATTTACAGTTTTGTGGTCAAATTTAGACAGATGTGACAGTGATCTCGCGCGCCCTTATTGTTCCTTCTCGGAGGTTTTAATTTGCAAAGGCACAAACTAATATCATCATCCTTAGACGACCTTGGTACAACTGTTGGCCGACGACAAAATATCATATCCTCCTCTGAACCATCGGCCAATCAGAATCCAACCTTCTTGGGGGCAATTCAGCTGCACTGTCTGATTCAGGAGCGGCGATAAGATTGCAGCAGGTAGCAGATCACTATCCTAGCTAGTATCCTGAAGAAACAGAGCAAGTTGGCTGCTGGGCAGCAGTGTGGCTGGAAATGGTTGAGGGGTCACGCCACCGTGGCAAACAAACAACAAAATGCAAAACAAAACAAAACAAAACAAAACAACAACTTGGCCGTGATCTCTTGGTTTTCCTATTGCGGTCGACAGTGTTGGCGTAGTAGTAGTAGTTTATTAGGACACGTGGGCTAAACTATTGCCTTGTGGGGATGTCAAGATCGGATTGCCCCGTACTGCACGTTGTTTATTCCGAGTGATGATGGTTTGATGATCCTCCCATTATATGATAGCATATCAATTTCTTTATATATTCACACACATAAAAAAAACTGTCCGTCTGTCATACCAGTTTCTGATGCGACGCACATCTACCTTCTAGTAGGATATGTTTTTGAAGAAAGCCTGAAACTGAAACCGTCAAAACTCAGACTGTAGATCCATTTTTTCGTGTTTGCAGGCACCTGTACAGAGCAAGTACGGAGGCATTTCTCCAAAGAAACCCCTCATCAACAAGGACCACGAGCGCGCCTACTTCGACTCCGCAGACTGGGTCCTCGGCAAGGTAAACCAGAAACGAAACCAAGGAAAAATAACCCGCGAAACAGCAGCAAATATCCACGAACTGGTTGCGCCGGTCTGCAGACTCGTACTAACCCCGCTTGACCTTATCGGTGTCTCGTGTCTGCAGCAAGGCGCGAGCAGCAACAGCACGACGACGACAACGACGACAGTCCCCGCCGCCGAGCCCCTCAAGCCCAAGCTGCAGGTACGGGGCAACAAACAAGAAAAACCATGCTTTCTCCAAACCATACTGCTGCTACTACTGAGTTGTGGCTCTGATGTGTGTGTGCCTCTGTTTTTCGCTGTCTTTAATGAAATGAAGCGGACGGCGTACCACCAGCTTCCCCCTCGACGGCCGGCGTGCACGTCAGAGTAGCTCGGCGAACGATGACTACTCGCTGGAGCATCGTAGGGAGCTGGAATGCGCGGAGGTGGCACCAATTGGGTTGTACATACTGTACGAGGATGCCATGGATCATGTATGCTATCCCTAGTGTGGAGTACTGGAGTTTGTATGTGAAATGAAGCGGCCAGTTCACTCGTCGTCTCGCCTTCTTTTGCTTTGTGCTTCTTCGGCCTCATCTGAATTTTCATGTGAATCATGCTGATGCACCTACGGAGGAGATTAGGCTCAAGGTATCTACGCACCTGGCCTTGCTTAACGCTGGTCGTCAGAGCATCCCACACGGATACACCCCGTTGCAACAGAATCCCTATGGTCGCACAAATTCACACATGTCGATGAGTTGTTGGCAGGCGTTTTTAGAAGAACTTGGGCTTAGGTACTTCGTCCTATGGAACTGACAATTGGCCTCAAGTTGTGGGCTCCGACAAGATAAAATGGTTCAAAATTTGTCATCCTTTTTCATGGAAACCACTATTAGAATTCCTTGGTAGCACCCACAAATAACTCATGTTTGATGGTGCAGCCATGCCACTACCATGGGCCTAAGCCCAACCACCTCATGATTACAACCTCAAATAGTATTTAGTGAACAATGACCACAAAGTCGAAAAAGGGTAGGACCCTCATGTTGATGGAAGTGTATGGTTCTCAAACGAGGAAGTCGTTCTCATTGGTATTATGGGGTTTCGATATTGTTAGACTAAGCAATGTGTGGTTGCATGTATTAGACTAGGCACCGTGCGGTTGCATGTGTGTATCGCGTGTGTGGCTGCATGTGTGCAGAGGTTATATAAATATGTAACCGATGAGATCAACAATGTGTGGTTGCATGTATTAGACTAGGCACCGTGCGGTTGCATGTGTGTGTCGCGCGTGTGTGGCTGCATGTGTGCAGAGCTTGTATAAATATGTAATCACCCATTCCACTCTTTCATGGTATCCAGAGATGGTACGATCCCGTAGCCTCTCGCTTCCGCAATCCTGACTCGCGCTGCCGGTCTTTCGGATCGCCACGACCCCGCCGATCCTCACGATCGCGCGGTTCCTCCTACCGCCGTCGCAGAGTGAACTCCACTCGCCGGCCCATCCCCGCGACCTGCAGACCGATCTCGCGAAGCCTCGCGGTACCGCGCGCCTGCTGCCCGATCGCAATTCGCGAAGCCAGCGGCCATCGTCCTCCTGCCGCACGTCAAGCCGACGTCTACGATCGCGTGTACGTCTACGTCAAGCTGTGCATCTACGCCACCAGGCCACATCTACGCCAAGCCAGGCCACATCAAGTTGTGTACATCCGCGTGTACGTCTACGTCAACCGACTGGCTCCGTCCTTCCCGGATCGACGTACGTCTACACATCGCCAGGCAGGTCTCAGTCCTGATCTCGGATCGACTCGATGGCAGAGACCGACGCCGAACGCCTGGCTCGCGAGGCCGCCGAGGCCCGCCGCCGTCAAGCCGAGGCCGCACGCACTGCCGCCCTCGACAAGTATGAGGCCGACCATGCCGACGTCCACGCCGCCGCCATCGCCGTCCTCAACATCAAGGTGCTCGTCCCCATCGTCCTAGATCGCGTCGCCAACAACTACAACCGCTGGCGCACCCTCTTCCTCGTCGTCTTGGGCAAGTATGCCCTCACCGATCATGTCCTCACCGACGTGGTCAATGATGATCGACCAGCGTGGGTGCAGATGAACTGCACCGTCCTCACATGGATCTACGGCACAATCCACCTCGACCTGCAGCAGTCGACGATGTTGAAGGAGCCGAATGCCTGTGTCGCTTGGGTGCACCTCGAGGATGAATTTCTCGGACAGCGCGAGTCACGCGCCCTGCTGTTGTCCGCCGAGTTTCGTACCGTGAAGCAAGGCGCCTCCTCCATCATGGACTTCTACCGCCGCCTCGAGACGATGGCTGCCTCCCTTCGTGAGTTCGGCGACCCCGTCGGCGACAAAACCCTTGTTCTCACCCTTCTGCGCGGCCTCAGCGAGAAGTTCCGCCCCATGGTGACGAACATCAAGCTGCAGCAGCCGTTCCCTAGCTTCTCGGAGTCAAGGACCCTGCTGCTCCTCGAGGAAATCGACATCAACGACTTCGCCGGCGACACCGACGCGTCATCCAGCACCACGCCGACGCCACCGCCCCCTGCACTCCTCGCGGGCTCGAGCTCGGGCCCCGGCTCAGCGTGGCGTCCTCTCGGTGGTGCTGCTACCCAGCCTAGCCGCGCCCCCGGCGGCCCCCCTGCCAACGCCGGCCAGGGCAACGGTTCGGCGGGCAACCAGGGCGGTGGGCGCTCCGGACGTCGTCGCGGGAAGAACGGCAAGCAGCAGCAGCATGGCCAGCCACAACAGCAACACCATGTCCAACGTCCGCCGATGTACACACCCTGGGCAGGGATGGCACCCTACTGGGCACCGCCGCTGGCCCGTTCTACCGGCCGCCTGCAACATCCTATATGGCAACGCAGCAGGCGCCCTCCGGCTTCCAGGCGCCTCCCGGCTTCAGCGCTCCACCCGGCTACGGCTACGGTGCTCCCAGCTACCACATCGCCCCGCAGCCGCAGCAGCAGGCATGGACACCGATGCATGGAGGCAGCTTCGACACGTCCTCGCTCGCCAGCAACTTCAGCACCATGACGCTCTCACCTCCTGGCACGGGCGAATGGTATGCTGATTCGGGCGCTAGCTCTCACATGGTCAACCACTCTGGTATACTCTCCACCTCTCATCCTCCCCAGTCATCGCATCCTTCATCTATCATTGTTGGTAATGGGAATTTACTTCCCGTTACTTCCGTTGGATCACACTCTTTCTCGACCACTCGGCGTCCTTTAGTTCTTTCTAATGTTTTAGTATCTCCGAACATTATTAAGAATCTAATTTCAGTTTGCCATTTTACTATTGATAATAATTGTTCTATCGAGTTTGATCCTTTCGGCCTTTCTGTCAAGGTTCTTCAGACACGGAGCGTGATCGCCAGGTGCAATAGCACGGGGGACCTCTACCCGTTCTTCCCGCCAGCTCCATCCAGCACCACTGCCCTCACTGCTGCTGCATCATCCACCACCCTATGGCATCGTTGTCTCGGTCATGTCGGTCACGAGGCTTTATCCACGCTTATTAGTTCCAATGTTATTTCATGTAATAAGCAGCGCCATGATACTCATGTTTGCCATGCCTGTCAGCTTGGCCGCCATGTGCGCCTCCCTTTTAGCATGTCAAATTCCCGTGCATCGCACCCTTTTGATTTAATACATTGTGATCTTTGGACATCTCCAGTGGTTAGTGTGTCTGGCTACAAATATTATCTTATCATTTTAGATGATCGCACACACTATACTTGGACTTTTCCTTTACGCCTTAAATCCGACACGTTTGATGCCATTACTCACTTTTTCTCCTATGTGCGCACGCACTTCGGCTCCTCCATCAAGGCAGTTCAGTGCGACAATGGCCGCGAATTCGACCATTCCTCGGCCCGCACGTTCTTCCTCACTCATGGAGTCGTTCTTCATATGTCTTGCCCATACACTTCACAGCAAAATGTGCGGGCTGAGCGCATTCTCCGCACCATCAACAACATTGTGCGCTCTATCCTTTTCCAGGCCAGTCTTCCCCGGTTTATTGGGCTGATTCTCTGCATACTGCCACCTATCTTCTCAATCGCCACCCCACAAAAACCCTAGACGGCCTCACCCCTTTCTTTGCCCTATATGGCACGCAGCCCTCATATGATCACCTACGGGTTTTCGGCTGCGCCTGCTACCCTAAACTGTCATCCACAGCTCCACATAAACTATCACCTAGATCATCTCTGTGTGTGTTCCTGGGATATTCCACTGACCATAAAGGCTATCGGTGTCTTGATCTTTACACAAACCGCATCATCATCTCTCGCCATGTCATTTTTGATGAGACGGTCTTTCCCTTTGCCGATATGTCCACCTCCCCCCAGGACCACACCACATTTGATTTTCTGGACACCACTGATGATTCCTCTTCACCAAGTGGTGCGAGAGCTGTGCTTGCAGGTACTCGACCTCTCAGCGGCCACGACTATGTCTCGGCCATGGGCGGCCCCAGCTCGCCCACGGGCGGCCTTGGCTCGGCCACAGGCGCCACGGGCAGCCCCGACTCTGGACCGGCCACGGGCGGCCATGGCCCAGAGACGACCGCGCTCGGTGCTGCTGCCCCTGCGGACACCTCGTCCCAGGTTGCTGCCAGCGGCGCCGGGCGCCCCCTCGGCCGCACTGCCGACACTGCGCCTCTTCAGCAGCCCGCCGTCGTCAACGCGCATGGCATGCGCACACGTGGCAAGGACGGGTTCCGACAGCCTATTGATCGCCTCAACCTCCATGTGGCAACGCTGTCCCCGTTGCCCTCCTCCGTGCGCGCTACTCTGACAGATCCTTTGTGGCGCCGCGCCATGCAGGAAGAATTTGATGCTCTGCAGGCTAATGACACATGGACCCTCGTACCTCGTCCGTCTGGGGTCAATTTGGTTACTAGCAAGTGGATCTTTCGTCACGAGTTCAAGGCTGATGGCTCTCTTGATCGTTACAAAGCTCGCTGGGTCCTCCGCGGCTTCACCCAGCGCCCAGGTATTGATTATGATGAGACTTTCAGTCCTGTGGTCAAGCTAGCAACCATCCGTGTAGTCCTCACCCTGGCACTTTCTCATTCATGGCCAATCCATCAGCTTGATGTGAAGAATGCTTTCCTCCATGGCATCTTGAATGAGACGGTATATTGTGTTCAGCCTGCTGGTTTTGTTGACACCTCCCGCCCAGAGTATGCGTGTTGTCTGAACAAGTCACTTTATGGTCTGAAGCAAGCACCTCGGGCCTGGCAACCTCTCTCGGTTTTGTTGAAGCGAAGACTGACAGCTCTTTGTTCATATATAGCCGAGGTACAGATGTGGCATTCCTGCTTTTTTATGTTGATGACATTGTTCTTACTGCCTCCTCCACGAGTTTTCTGCAGCGGATCATCCATGCTCTCCGCCAGGAATTCTCCATGACAGATATGGGGGCTCTCCACCACTTTCTTGGTGTCAGTGTGCAGCGTCAGAGTGACAGTCTGTTCCTCTCACAGCGTCAGTATATTCTGGATATTCTTGACCGTGTTGGCATGGTTCACTGCAAGCCTTGCAGCACCCCTGTGGATACTCACTCCAAGCTCTCTGCCGATGGAGCTGCAGTTGCCGACCCCTCCTCCTATCGTAGTATTGCTAGTGCTCTTCAGTATCTCACTTTTACTCATCCAGATATTGCTTATGTTGTTCAGCAGATTTGCCTCTACATGCACGACCCCCGGGAACCTCATCTAGGTGCTATGAAGCGCATTCTTTGCTACCTTCAGGGCACTTTGGATCTTGGTCTTCATCTTCACCGGACCTCACCAGCAGATCTGACTGTTTACACAGATGCCGATTGGGCGGGATGTCCCGACACGCGCAAATCCACCTCTGGTTATGCGGTGTTCCTCGGGGACAATCTCATCTCGTGGTCATCCAAGCGTCAGCCTACAGTGTCCAGGTCCAGTGCTGAGGCGGAGTATCGAGCTGTAGCGAATGGCGTTGCTGAAGCCTGCTGGTTACGACAACTTCTGCAAGAGCTTCACCACCCTCTTCGCTGCGCCACCATGATCTATTGTGATAACATCAGTGCTGTTTATCTCTCTAGCAACCCTATTCAGCATCAGCGGACCAAGCATATTGAGATTGATCTACACTTCATCAGAGAGCGAGTCGCCCTCGGTGAAGCACGCGTCCTGCACGTTCCCACTACGTCTCAGTACGCTGACATCTTCACCAAAGGTTTGCCGACATCAGTCTTCACGGAGTTTAGGTCCAGTCTTAATGTTCGCGGTGCTACCAGTTAAGACTGTGGGGGAGTGTTAGACTAAGCAATGTGTGGTTGCATGTATTAGACTAGGCACCGTGCGGTTGCATGTGTGTGTCGCGTGTGTGGCTGCATGTGTGCAGAGGTTGTATAAATATGTAACCGATGAGATCAGCAATGTGTGGTTGCATGTATTAGACTAGGCACCGTGGGGTTGCATGTGTGTGTCGCGTGTGTGGCTGCATGTGTGCAGAGGTTGTATAAATATGTAACCGATGAGATCAGCAATGTGTGGTTGCATATATTAGACTAGGCACCGTGCGGTTACATGTGTGTGTCGCGTGTGTGGCTGCATGTGTGCAGAGGTTGTATAAATATGTAACCGATGAGATCAATAGAATCACTCATTCCACTCTTTCAGATATGCCTACAAATCCAAGTGCTACCAGAAGATCATGGCCTGTCAGGTTAATGCCATCGAGTCAGTCATGCCCCAATATTTTTGGTGGTTCGAGTTTGCACGACATCTACCTCACAAAGGTACTTATGGATGCTAGGGAGTGAAGCAGAACATTCTTTATGTTAAGGCCTTCGATCGATGACATGAAGATCCCATGCTCTAGGTCAATCCCTACTGGTGTAACCTACCAAGGGGTCATGGCTGACAAGCAGACAACCAATTGGGCAGATCACTCTACTTGTTACCTTTGATACATCAGAAAATGTTCGGACAGAGACGCTCACCTTCAAGATGGTTGACTTCCCTAGCACATACAATGCTGTCCAAGTCGCTCATATTGTCAGGGACCGATTCGGAATCAACTGATTAGTTGTTGTATAGGAACGTGGTCATTGCATGACCAGTTCTTCTGCTGATCCAAGTTTAGGAGTGTTAGTACAAAAATTGGTTTCTCACACTAACAATCTCGAGGGCCCTCAGAGGAAGTGCAGGAGCTAAAGTCCTAGACCTTCTAAGCAACAAACACACAAGCTTGGTGAATTGATTCTGGGGTGTGCCAGTCAATTTGACCTGAAATTGATAAGGTAGAGGTACAAAAGTCAAATTATGGAACCTGACGGTTATTGCCAGATAGTTCCGAGATATATGGCCTTGAGAAGCCGTTGAACGAAGAAAATTAACTAGAAAGTCAACTCCTGATGATGATGCAGAAAGATAAATAATATAAAACACTTAAGTTCTTATCGAACACTTGCATCTTATGAGTAAAGATAATGGGATCAGCTATTTAGCCGATACACAATGTGTGAAATAACTTACGTACATTATCCATTTATCCATTAAATAAACAATAACTTATTAAGACTGGTCTAAAAGCATGCGGTCTTAATAAATCACTTTTATAACTGCATTAAATCTATATTCACCTGGTCTAATGGCCAGCGGGCTTCAATAAATTCAATACAGATTACTAGTTCATTTAATGCCATCATTGGGTTCATGCACGCGCGCTATTCGTTTGAGCTTAACTGGATCGACTATTTAGTGGATACAAGGTCCATGAAGCACAAACATGATCTATTTACTTCGTTACAATTAGATTCACTTATTGTTATCAAATTAATCATAACAAACGTAAATATTCCGAACACACAACATGTAACAATCAAGATCAACAAGTTAATTATCTTGATTTTGCTTGATAATCATTGTTAGCTTAGGGTATATAGCAAGCATTTAGATTTGAATCTCGAACTAACCCGTCGAATCTTGATTGGGCAGAATATTGTTATAATAGATAAAACATTGAGTTTCAAACAGTATTGATAACTTGATGAATCTATTAAATTACCAATTTAATAGAGCCGATAACTAATTTGAACCCATATTCATAAGAGATTGAAGCAATGCAACCTTACAAATACAATCCAAATCGATAACTAGTTCATAATCGAGCTTGACATGAGTTCGAATAATGCAGCCATGACAAACTAAACATGAACCATGACAAAACTTACAAGCAAACCGAAGATCGAAATCAACCGATGCAGCTCAATTCATTGAAGGCCTCATCGAGATCTACTTCTACTCCTACTTCTAAGGTTGATGGCCGAAGCCGAAAAGGGTTCGTATTTTGATTGTGTATATTCTTACAAGGATCGGATTCCTAATATTTATAGTCTAAAGTTCTAGTCTCATGTCCTAATATGAATCTTTTCTCAAAAACGTAATCTGGACTTTAACTTTTCCTTTCTTAATTGAACCTGACACGTTTCCTTCGTCTTGCCCTGTTCCGACACCCTTCTGATCGACTAATCTTGCTACACCTTTGGTTTAGTTGATCCGCTCATTCGGCTGGCCCACTCGCAGATTTCCTGACTCGCTAAAATTTGGGATTAACAAGAAGTTCACGGCCTCCATTGCTTTGGCACTTGTATATGTATTGGCATACTATCATGAATTTGAGCACACTCTCCATTCTTGCAACTTACATGGTATCAGATTACTTTTTGATCCAGCAAATCTTCCGTTGCTCTAGCTCCTTAATCCTCCATGTAGAGTCCTCATGGTTTTGTTGCCTCGGGCTCTAGCAATCCCTTCGTCGAACCCACTGCTCCCAAGGCCTCTAACCTCATCCTCAACATCCATAGTCATGTTCCTGTCACCCTTTCCTTCGATGGCCTTGACTCGCGCCCTGATCGGGGGGCGCTCAGCCCATCTATGGCTGGAGAGCCCCTGTCCCACTTGAAAGGTACTAATATGGCTAGAGGGGGGTCAATAGCATATCTAAAATTCTACGAACTCACTAGAGCAAGAGGTTAGTAAATAACAAAGCGAAGCTTTTGCTCTAGCTCTAAAGAGGTGTTTGCAAGCCACCTAACCAACAATTCTAGTTGCTAAAATAACTAGGCACACAAGAACTAAGTCTCTACAAGTTACACTAGTGAGCTTAACTTATACAAAACAAAACTAGCAACTAAACTAGTTACACTACTTTTGCGGTAAGTAGATAGAGAGGATGAGATATTTATACCATCGTGTAGGGGATGAACCAATCACCAATATATAAATAATCAAGCACCGGGAGAATGCCAATCAAACAGAATTGAGACACCGATTTTAGTCCCGAGGTTCACGTGTTTGACGGCATGCTACGTCTCCGTTGTGTCGACCAACACTTGGTGGTTCAGCAGCTAAAAGGTGTAGCATGAACCTCGTCCTCACTAGGATACCGCAAAAACCGACCCACAAGTGAGGTAACTCAATGACACGAGCAATCCACTAGAGTTACCTTTTGGCTCTCCGCCGAGGAAGGAACAAATCCTCTCGCAATCACCAGGAGATGGCCATGAACAATCACCAACTCGTGCTAATGCTCCTCCACTGCTCCAAGGGTGGCGGCAACCACCAAGAGTAACAAGAAAACCACAGCCAAATCGATCCCCAAGTGCTACTATTTGCAATCACTCAAGCAAATGCACTTGGAATCACTCCCAATCTCACAAAGATGGTTAATCTATGAAGGAGATGAGTAGGAGGTCTTTGATTACGCTCACAAGGATGTCAAGTATACTAGAATGCCAAGAGAGTAAGCTCCAAGCCAGCCAACGACTATTTATAAACCACCCTAAAGAATAGAGCCGTTACTCACTTGGGGGCAGCCTTGTCGGGGCTGTCGGACGCTCCGATGCAGGGCATCGGACGCACGACCCTAGCGTTCGACGCTCACAAAGCTGCCATGTGTCACTAGCCATTTGAATTTGACCGTTGTCGTCAATGGCTAACTCACACACGAGCCACTCACAGACACGTCGGACGCACAAATGCACGGTGTCAGACACAGCTCCTCGCACCAGACGCTACTTCCAGAGTTCTAAAAACTCAGGCAACCGTTAGACGCGTCTGATGGTTTGCCATCAGACGCAGTCAGCATCCGACACATACACTAGTTGAAACCCTCGCTTGTGTTCTAGCTGATGTCATACTCCATCGGACGCGGGAACAGTGCTTGGACCGCATCCGATGCTCACTCGTCGGACGGTCCGACGCACATTTTCCACTCGCGTCAGAAACCGAGAGTACACTGGACGCTGGCCTAGCGTCCGACGCCTCTCCAGTGAAAAACACTCCCGCCTGTAACATCCTATGTGTTAAGGATGCACTTAGTCTCATAAACTTACTCATAAGCACTCTTATCAAGCATGGGCATGAGCATAGCATCACATGAGCATAGTAGCGTTTAAATTGTGATTTTATGTGCTTGAGTTAAATGAAATTAAATATAATAAATTAATATGCTTGCTTCAAAATTGAAAGTAAGTTGAACTATGTTTTAGAAGAATTAAGAATAATTTTGTGGAATTTTTGGAGCTCTAGAATTTGATAAATGAATTTTATACAAAATTCCCCAAATAAGTTTATTTAAAAACCAAGAACTAGTTTTGATTTGTGATTCAAATTCTGTTTGGAATTTGGACTTGCACTTTGAAGCAAAGTTGTAGAGTATTTTGTGGGGAACATTTCTTCTTTGTACCCAAATCCTGAAAAACTTTGTAAAAGCTTCAAAATTCACATTTAAGCTCTTTTAGGAAAAAGAAATTCAAAAAAAAAAGAGGAAGGGGGCAGGCACTGCTGGGCCGACCCGCCTCCCTTTCGGCCCGCTCGCATGGGCGGCCTGGCTTCTACCCCTCCCCGTGCGCGGACGCGCCCCGCCCTTCTCCACCTGACGCCGGCCACGTGGCGGCCGTACGTCGGCGACGTGGCCGCGGCCACCTGGCTCCGATCGGCTTGACCCGGTCGAGACGCCACCCCGCTCCCCCAGGCGTCCCCATTCTCTCTGTCTCCCCCTCCTTCGCCCTCGGCCGCTCCTGCTCCAAGCTCCGCCGCGGCGCCATTGCGGGCCGTTCTCCACGCCAAGTCCACCGCCGTGTTCGCCATCGCCGCGGTAAGCCCCTGCGCATGCTCAACCGAGGTGGTAAGCCTCCGTGCGACTGCAATGGCTCGGCGGAGTTCACCCGACCTCGTCGGAGTGCTCCGCCGCGCTGAAACTCTACCTTCCTTGCCCTTTTTCGCTAGTTCTTGTGCGCGTTGTGTTCGGGATGACCTGAGCGAGCTCCGACGGTGCTGCGCGGGCGCTCTACCCGGCCGGAGTGGCCTAGCCACGGCGAGTAGCGCCGCCGTGCCGCCATGCACGCAGCAAGGGTGCTCTGGCCGTTCTCCGGCCAAGCCAAGGGCACCATCGAGTGCGCCTCGCTGCGGGGAACACGTTGGTGCTCACCCCGCGGCCGGAGGCCTCACCGCCGGCGAGATCTGCTCGTTGGAGGTGCCCCTTCTCTCTGTCACGCTAACCAGTGAGGTCGGGGGCCCACTGTCAGCCGCAAGGAGGCCGAGATGGGTATAAATCTGGGTGTTTCTAGCATTTTCCAGCGCAGATTTGAAAAAGAGATTTCAAAAATGATTTTTCAGAAATGTGTTAATTAGTGTTTCATTCATATCTTGAAATCTATGGCTCCAAAAATGATGAAATAAAGTTTGACGTGTTCCATAATTCAAGATCTATAAGCTAGTGCCTTTGCATGTCATGTTTGTACAACTTTTATATGTAAATCTATTTATTCCATGATTTTGCTGTTATTTAGAAAATGTGCAGTAATTAAAATATAGCTCAGACAAATGTGATTCTTGTTTTGCTAACCTTGCATGGATGTTTAGTCTCTGGGAAAAATATGTAACACAATATTTGATGTAGGAATTAATTTATGATAATTTAAATGCTTGCATGGCAGTGGTTTATGATTTCTAATAAATAATTGGATCATACAATTAATCTGGAAATTTTTGAGGACATTTATTATGTTAGTAAGTAATTTATAAAAATATGAAATCTGTTGCTTGACACTTTGTCACGAGTAGGGTATTTACACTTAATTATGTGGTTAAACTTGTGATTTTGTGTGGGCCAGGTTACTTGCCCAAATGCTATGAAAATTTAGTGATGAACTTTATAAATAATCAGTAACCTATTGTAATGTTTATAGAATTTATTGAAGCACAGAAGTATTTGCTACTGTTGTAGGCTTAATAATAATTAAATAAATAAACCCTTGTTATGCATGAGATGAATAGAATGCATTTGTGTTTGGTGTATCTCTGAAGCATCATGGTAGCTTACTGGTTAATAATAACTTGTAGAAGAGAATGCAATAGATGTTTTACTTTGGTTACATGTTCTTGGATGATGTTGACTACCTTGTAATAATAAGTTTCCTGTTTTATCCATTGGAACTCATCTCCACGGGAGATGGGGTTTGTACATACTGATCTATGCACCATGTCATGATCATCTTGCCTTAATCTGCATTGCACTTCGGGCATCTTACACTCCACTTATGAGCACACATGCATCATACAGGCTCACAGGAGAACGAGGTGGGACCCGAGGAGGAGGAGGAGACACAGAAGCAGGAACTTCCCGGAGGACCAAAGCCGGAAGGAGATCTGCAGGAGTGCCCGGACCACAGGCCTAGCACCTTCAAGAGAGGCAAGCCCCGGAGCATTCTAAGTCTCCCTATTCTCGCTAACTCAATTTATTATTTCATGATTGTTTTATAATGCTGCATTTAAGTGATAGGAGTTGCTTGATACCATTGATGCATATTTACTCCTTGATATCACCACCTGTTTATCTACCTTGTCCTAAATAGATAGGCTCGGAGTCTATGCTTAGCTTGTTTAGTATGGTAGATGTCGGGTGATTTCCTGTCACCTATGAGATATAGGTGGATACCTAAATGTTAGCGGTCAAGGCTTTAAGTATGGGAAAGAAACTAAGACCGGGCAGGGTCTTATGGTGGTGTTGACCGTAGTGCCCCTGCCTGTGTTGATTAATGACCGATCGTTGACGGCCCTCTTGTCATGTTGAACGTATGCCCCACACTTAGCTGGAAGGATAAGTCGTTCCGACTGCGAAGCCTGAACACTATCCGGGCCGGGAGTCGAGCCGCCATGCGCTGTATTGGTGATGGTTGAGGAGAACGACGAGGGCGCGGCGCGCAACCTTGGTATACCTTGGATACCTTGGTTGCCACAACGGTCCTCGGGTACTGGCGGTGCCTGCCAAACCCGCGAATTGGTCCTGGCTAGTGTAATATGGTGATCTATAGCTCACTTGATCAGTGAGTGTGGTTTGTGTGGGGAATAAACTCGCCAGCTGGTCAGAAATCGATTCGAATCGCCATCGCTCCTGCATAGTGAGCACTTGACTTGAGCTTCGTCCTCGTAGTAAGGACTATGAAACACTGTGGTTAATATAACGAATGATTTGTGAATGCTATGATAAGGTACTATCATATCACAACCATTGTTTGCAATAGTACAGGTGCAAATCTAGATGATAGGTAATAATACCTAACTTGAGCTAAATAAAAGAAAAGGGGATGTCAAGATATACTTCTAGATGGTTAACGCTTTTGACGCAAAAAGGGTTCAACTATCCCACTATACAGCCTTCATGATCCTTGAAGAGTCTTTTTATTTTTGGTTTATGATGGGTAAGTCTAGCTGAGTACCTTCTCGTACTCAGGGTTCCATTCCCATGTTGTTTTTGCAGATGGGCAGATGTACTATGGATATTGCATTCACTGCTTGTACCCAGCAATGGGTGATGACTAGACCAAGGGCAATGGTCACTCTACCTCTTCTTTTGCTGTTATGGGAATGACTAAACTATGGCACTATATCAGACTAAGGGTGTGCCTTACTTTGAAACTATGATGCTTCCGCTACTCTTGAACTTGGTCTGTAATAACTATATTTGAACTCCGATGTAATCTTTGAATGTATTTGTGGAGGGTGATTGCTGGACTTATTATGATCTTGGTGGTATGTACGAATGTGGTTTGAAATCCTTCGAGATTTCATGGACTACCGGGATTATATGGGCTTAAGGTTGGCAAGTTGGCTGTGCAAATGGTCGCTATCAGACTTAATCTCTTATAATTTGGGCGGTTCTGTTACAACACGACTTCTCCAAACTTTCCACCGGCGCAATAGAAAATACATTTCATCTTTTCAAAAGGAGAGAGGAATCCAAACCCCTCTCTACCCTTCAAACTCCACCTTCTTCTCAAAGTGTGCCAACACCACCATGTGTGTACCAACATGTGCAAGTGTGTTAGCATTTTCAAAATCATTTTCTTAAAAGGAGTTAAGTTAGCTCACTAGGTTTTAAATGCATGCACATGAACAATGCCAAAGAATTCCCCTATTTGTAGTACAACTATCTATCTTAAATGTGATCACACCCTCTATGGTGTCTTGATCATCAAAACCAAAATCCTAAGCAATACCTTTGCCTTGTTCTCCATAGGTTTTCTTTTTCTCTTTCTTATTTTCCATATCATCTTGTGGTCATCACCATCATCACCATGATCATCCCTTGCTCCATCACTTGGCATGTATGAACCTCATTAAGTCTACACACACTTAGCATAGAGGTTAGTACTAGGGTTTCATCAATTATCTAAAACCAAACTAGGGCTTTCACCACTGTGCTATATAAAGAGGTGGGGGCCGACAGGTTCTTAGTATGAGGTTTACTGTGAGCCGCCTCTCCCTACAGACAAACCCTAAACCGGATCTGAGTAGGGGCGCAACCAGTGATGCGAAGCCCCAGCCGCCGCCACTGCCCTGCACCACCATCTTCACCACCGGGTGCCACTGCATCACATGATTTGCGCCACCTGTCGCTGCTCGAGCGCAGATCTACATCGAGGAACCCGCGATGGCCTCTGGATCTTCCACCACACCTGCACCTACGTCCTCTAATGGTTTGCACCCCACTACTCTTCTCTCTCTCCCAGATCTAATAGATCATGTACTAGTGCACTTGTTCATCTCAAAATGAAAGGTCATTCCCCAATGTTCTACTTCTAGTTGATCCTAAAGGTATAATAATGGTATTAGACACCTACATCTAGGTGTAGATCTAGCCTGGGGAAATGAAAAGAAAAGCAAAGGAACGATAGATCTGATCTGGACAGAAATCCATACCCTAACCGTAGCTGAGAAAATAAAAAAGATGGATGGGGAATAGGGGACCTACCTATCCCTTTCTCCCCATCCGTATTACTGTCGGAGCATGGACAGAAAGGGCATTACCATCGGGCTGAGACGGTTCACTAACGTGTGGCTGACGCCTCGGGACGAGCACATAGGGCACCGTTGCACAGCCCTTCGATGGCAGCGCACTCACCCTCAGGTGGACGCGCACACCGGTGAAGGGGCGCACGGCGGCACCATCACCTCTCTTTGGTCGTCGTAGTTGGCTACTCCTTTTTTCGGTCACCAAGGGCGGCCGCCACTGCCACTCACTCTATTGGGATACGACATAGTGGAGAAAGCATGAAGGGGATGGAGTGGAAATGGGTCGGGGATCGGACGGTCGCTGGAGCCGTGTCGTTGCCATGGCTGGCCGACGTTGACGCTCCTCACTAGGTGCGCTGTCATCCTCAGCTAGAGAAAGAGAAAGGGATGGGAGAGAACAAGGGTTAGGGTTGAGAGGGGGCTGGCGGCAAGGGGGTTTTTATCCTAGCAAAAATCAAGGAGAAACGTCTGATTACATCAGACGACTAAGGATAAGAGGCACCACCATGGGACGAAATCGGCCTAGGTAGGAGGGCACTTTCCCGGCCCAGGCCCAGGTTGCGGCCTGGGTGCGGGCCGCGTCTCCCGCTGGGCTGAGTCAGTTGCTGGGCCACAACCATTTCTAGGCTAGCCGAAAGAACACAGAAACAAAAAAGGCAAAGCACTATTGGAGGCTGCCGCTACTGCAGCTGCTGGGCCGCTGGTAGTGGGCCGTGGATGCGCACAGTGCATAGAGTGTGCGGGCCGGCATTGCACAGTGGGCCGAAGTGGCCGAATTGCACCGTTTTTATTTTTTTTGTTTTCTAGAAATAGTTTTAATTCATTTTTGAATGAACTTGAATAGTTTTTCCTGTTGATCTCTGTATAATTGTTGTCCAAAGATAATTTTGTTAAGATAATAGTAAAATTTATATAGTTTCTGGAAAATAGAATTAAAAGTTTATTAAAGTTCTCTATTGTGTACTTACAGTTGTTTATTTTTCATTATTAAATTTGAACCAATGAGAGAGTTTAATTTTGAAAAATAGATAAAATTATAGAGTATTATAATTTTATTATTATTCTGACTAATGTTGATTAATAGCAATATTATGATGTTATCATGGTTATTTGTTATACATTAATTCTATTTCTGCCCAAAGGTGATGTAGAATTCATGTAAAAGGATTAATTATATGTTTTAATTTTGACCAATGTTGGAACTAAATCATGCAATTATTCTCACTTTTATATGAATTGTGTTTTTAGAAATCTCCTTGATGGGGTACATTAAAGATATTCCACCCTCAAAGGAGATAACTACAGAGAGTGGAAGAAAAAGATTGACCTAGCCTTTGTTTTGGCTGAGGTCGACTGGGTTATCTCCACACCATTTCCCACTGAGCTAGTGGAACTCATAAGGAGAACCGATGAGACTGACGCTGTATGGGCAACAAAAGAAAAAGACTATACAAATGAAAGAATGCTCTTTGATCTTCAAAAGAGACAGTGGATCAATGCCAACAAGAAATATTTGGCAGTGGTAAAGAACACAATTGATCCTATAATAGTGGGCTCAATCAAAGAGTGTGATACTATTTTAGAGTATCTTTGTTGACACTTCTAACGTCATTGCTAAAAATAGAGATAAACACTATCCCGGCAACGGCGCCAAAAATGCTTATTGATATAAATTAATATTACTCCATTAAATAAGTTTTAAGTAGGATTATCCGCAAGCGCACAGATATCATTCCAGTGTCACATTTTACCCAGAGGTTTTAAATATTGTATCCACAGGAAACAGTTGTGATGATGACAAATTATATAGACTTAACCCTACAATTAGGCTAGATCATATCAAGAAAAAGAAATAGCTAATGCACTCTGGTTCTAACTCCGGTAAACTTTGTATAATATCGTCTTATCGGGCAAGTAACCTGAATAGGATCTAGCCTAATTGTAGGTCCAACAGTTTGGCTAGCAGGTTGAAGTAGAGCTTTGATAGTAGCTGGCAGCGTCTTGCTCGGTGTGCATGCACACAAAACTTTTACTTATAGAATTAATAAACTTTGCTTGATGTGTTGTCATGTTTGCAAAACTAAGGTAGAGATCAAGTGCATGGGTTCTGCTGGTGGAAAAACACCAACAGAACCAAATCTATTTTTTATTTAGTTTTCTCCATCCTTAGGCACATTAAACAAGATAAAGTTGTGTTACATGATTTCTTTATTTATGAGTGGTAAGATCAAAAGACTAAGCATTTAATGTTGCATTTAAGTTCACATGACAGAAAAGAATAAAATTGCTTAACCAATGGAAGGATTGTCCATCTTCCCAAGATTGAATATAATGTTTTAACTTGTTTTGTTAAGGCTGAGATTAAGAGAATGGTGCCATGAACAATTTTAAAGAGCAAAGCATATTGAGTTAATCAATTTAAGTTGTAACTCTAATATGTTTATGTCTTCACTTATGTGCACACCAAGATCAAGAGAAGAGAGTGACCACTTACCTTAGAATATTACCTTCATTATTAGAGTGTGATGGCACTAACTGATGAAGAGTAAATGACCGGTGGTCCTTCCTCTTGCATCTTGAGTTGTTCATAGACATCTTATCTCCTCTGTTGCATTCATTCTTATGCCATCTTTTGCTTCTTTAATTTGTTGACTCTTTTCACTCCAGTTATCATTATGCCTACAACAGATTAGTGGACAACACATACCCGAAGGAATATACAAGTAATGACAAGGGCATTGTTGTAACATAGCTAAGGGTCAATTTCTATGCTACAAAAAGGAGTTTGCTTGAGCATACTTAGCATAGCGCATTTATTATTCACAATTACTTTTTTCTAAGGATTTGAATTTATTTCCCCGTCTTATGTTTTGATTCTCAAATATAGGCATATGAATTAGCTTAGACTTATAAAAATAAAGCAATAGTGAATTTAGAGATTGCAAACCAGCGTGTGAAGCGATGGGGAAGGACTCGGTTGGATCAGCTAGGGGAGCTGGCCTTCCTTCTCGACCTTAGAGGTGAGAGTGCAGAACATTGCATGCTCTTCTCTTATCAATCCTTCTTTCTTCTTGGCTACGAGTGAGTTATCTCTTCCTTGTGCAAAATTATTGTATCTCTTCATCTCTAGTGTGAGTTCATCTCAGGACTTTCCCAATTTGAATTTGGAAGTTTTCCTGCAGGGGTTAGTCCAACAAAATATTCCAATACCTACTACAATATACTATCGGCTCAAAAATCAACCTAGACACCACGTCTAATTTGATTAAAGAAGGCATTTTAACCACGTCTAATTAAAAGCCTTTGAGAGTAAGATCATCACTCCTAAACTAGACGCCATGCTTTACGTAAGAGATAAATGAAACTACTCCAAACCTAAACATATACTATAGCAAACAAAGGTAACATAAAAGCACTATAGAGATTTACTCAAACAGTGATGAAAGAGCATGTTATTGTTCAGCAAATTGAGCATATCTTAAAAGTAGAGACAACCAAGATAGTATAGCAACATTGCAAGAGATGTGTCTATGAAAGCATATCCCCCAAGCTTGACTTTTCAAAAATCAAGATTGGATGAAAGTAATTCAATGTTGCATAATGATTGGTTACACATACCTTGCATTTGTCACTCCTTCGATCTTATTGCTCTAATCTTGGAGGGTTAGTGACAAGAATACCTGAAGGAATATTTCCATAATTATAATTCTATGTTCAACTAACAAGGGTAGCACAATAGAAGAACACTCATGTCATGGTCTAAACAGTGCTTGTTTTAGGACACTAAGCTTGTCCTTGGGAAACCTTCAAGATGTGGTTTGGCGAAGTGGTTTCCCTTCCAACACCACTCTAAGTGTATTATTCACCACAATGAGATCTACAATACTTTGGTAAACATATGTGTCTACAACCACCCTCTTAATGATTTTATTAATAGGTAGAATAAGGGGGTTGAGGATCTCGTGTGTGACAATATTAGAGACTAATTGATCCAGGAGATTTCTCATATGAGCATGGGTCTGATAGGGTGTTTAATGAAATAATTCACATGCTTGACAATATGATCTCCCTTTTTAAACTCCAAGGGTGTCTCTTCATGGTTGTCTATAGACAATAAGTTTGCCTTTATTATTTCATGCCTATGACATTTATTGGATATTTTATTTTCTAGGATTTCCCATGAATTGTTGTCCCTAAGGTTTGTCTCGTCTAAAGCTTTCTCTAAACTTGGGTGAGTTTTGTTTACCAAAGAAATTGATTTAAGCTCAACATTTGAATTTAGACCAAGTTTAGATGCTAGTGCTAAAACTTCATCTTCTTCCATCCATTCTTTAACAATAGCATATGTATTTCTAATATGTTTTATGCGTTCCTGCTATTGTTGTTGCTCTTCTTAGGTATTCCTATAATTTTCATGACTCCTATTCTTAGGATATCTTGATGGATTTCTAAGGTCATTATGAAGTTTAGTAGAAGGAGCATAAAAAGATTTATTGGGGTCAAGGATGGGTTTAGAGATGGGTTCAAAGACATTTAATTTGGGCATAAAAGGGGAGAAGATAGAATTTATTTCTAAGTGGCTTGGCTCTCCTTCTATGGCATCACTTGGCATGCCATCCTTGAATTCTTCCCAATGTCTTTTTAGGAAGGAAAGAAAGTTGATGATGCTTTTTCCAAGATACTCTTCTAAGAAGATCTAATATGCATTGATTTAGGAGTATCTTAGCTAATTGGAAGTCTAAATCATTAAAGTGGAATTTAAAGGTTTAGGATTGATAGCTAAATCTTAGGAATGAAATGATTGTATAAACATGGGGCCTAGCAAACCAAGGTTAGGATTAATTATTCCCATGATATATTTGAGAAAGGTTTATTGTATTATGTAGACATGGGCATAGCTTATAGATATTATGATAAGGTTTATGCTTTAAGCTTTTGCACATGCCATAAAGATAGGTGTGGAATTTAAATTAATATCCATAAGGATAAACACAAAAATAATGAAGAGACTGGGATAAAAATAGGAAAAGATAAAAGTATAATACAAGATTAAGCTAAACTAAGTCAAAATCAGCAAACCGTTCCCCGGCAACGGCGCAAAAAATGCTTGTTGACACTTCTAACGTCATTGCTAAAAATAGAGATAAACCCTATCCCCGACAACGGTGCCAAAAATGCTTGTTGGTATAGATTAACTGCACTCCATTAAATAAGTTTTAAGTAGGTGTTGGGTACCATAAAAAGGGATACCCAAATCAGAGCGGCAAAAATCGCAAAAGACAAAGCAAACCATCCACAATCACCGGGGCACGGGCCCTAGCTCATCTGACTCCTCGATCTCGGACCCAAATCACGGCTCGCCTGACTCCTTGGCCTCGAGCGCAAGTTCTGTCTCGCCCGACCCCTCCAGGGCTCGGACGCAGACGCCGCCTCACCCGACCCCCCTGACCTTGGGCGTAAGTTCCACCTCGCCCGACCCCTTCAGGGCTCGGGCACCAACGCTGCTTCGCCCTACCAGAGCAAGGCTTCCAACGCACGTCGCCCGTACCCACGACGTGACAGGCGCAGTGACTCCCATACCGCAGCAGGGCATGGTGGCGACTATTCCAACCACCCTGGTCACTGCAGCCTTACCTCTTCCACTATACAACCTTACCTCTTTCACTGTGGTGTACCGCCTCACAGTAAAAGGGGAATGGGAGAGGTTAATCAGCGTCACTATTTGCTGTCTTCTCTCACTGTTAACATGACAGGATGCAGTATCACCGATCCGACCCCCACGACTCCAACAGGGCTCGGTAACCCCCCACAGGAGCAACCATGCTGTCAGCCATGCCTCAAGGACGGGATGGGCAAGCTTCTACAGGGTCGAGACTGTTGCTCCACCACTCAGCAGAGGGAATCTCCAATCCCTCATGTAAATACCTGCCTCCCCTTAGGGCTATAAAAGGGGAGCCAGGGCTCACAGCCAAGGCAGGGTTCACCAACAAGTTCAACCACGTCACACACACACACCACAGCTCCAAGCTAGTTCACTCACAGAGTAGCAACCAGCGCTCTGTCCACCACACAAAGCCGAGACCTGGGACTTAGCCCTCTCTCGCAACCTGCTTGTACACCCCTACTACAAGCACCTTTGGGTGCAAGGCAATACAGACCCCCAATCTCACTGGACGTAGGGCATCCTTAGCCCGAACCAGTATAAATTCTCTGTGTTTCACTTGCATCACCATCCGGGTTTAGGTAGTCACGCATACTTATACTCGTTTGTGTCTAGACCACGAGTCCAGACGCCGACAGTTGGCACGCCAGGTAGGGGCCTTTTGCGTGGCATTCATCTTTCCCTACTGGGGAAAGCCTGGATGGCAGACGGATTCCACCCACTCCGTCTCGGCACCATCATGATGTTTGGGAGTTTAGAGTTCATGTCGCTTGGCTCCGGTTATGACATGGTCCTCCTCCCACCACGTGGTGATGCCGAGCCTCGCCCCGAGCCGATCCCACTGCAGTTAGTGTGTGGAAGGCGCTCGGGACACCATGCGGGGGCTGCCCGACGGGGGCGTCAGAGGTCTAGGATCTCTGACCCTACCACTGAGGCGAGGGTCCGTCCGGCCCTCCCCCTACATATTCCTCACCAGATCGCCCGTTCCTCCGGCCCAGCGGGCGCTAGAGGAAGGGCCCGCGGAGCACCAAGCTCCGCCCCACGGACCAACAGAGGATCATCGCGACCTCCTGTTCCGCCCCGATCAAAGCACAAAGCATGGCTCCCGCCCCCTCCACAGAAGAGGGACCAGGGGGCCTCAACTTCTTGTCACCCTCCACCTGCGGATGGAGGAGTGACAGTGGCACCTCCTGAGCTTCCTTTCGGGCTTAGGAACGCAGCCGCCACTTATGCCTCTTTCGTGAGCACTTCGCTGAGTGCATACGCGGATCTTCCAGGACACCACTTGAGGTCTACCCTAGACCTCATTGCTACACCGCCTGTTTCGTCGTACCTAGAGGATCCCACCTCAGGCGATGACGAGTGGGCTGGCGCTGACTTTTCCGGGTGTAGCGACTCAGAAACTTTCATGTGTTTCTTGGAGGCTAGCAACTACTGCCTCGGTTACTCTGACTCCGATGACGGCGGCTATGATCTGTCACGAGAGTGCTTCAACCTCGAGGTCGGAGGAGCGCCCCGCAACGCTCAGGGGGCTGTAGCACCCTCTGGGCAGGGGAACACCACTCCACATCCCAACCCGACTCCCGGGATCCATCCTGGAGCCCGCGGAGCCGCCTCAGCCCCCGCAGGAGGACAGCGCCCTGACCTCGAACAGCTCAATGAGCTGGAGGCCAGGCTCAAAGAAGAACGCGTACGCCTTCGCCAACTCCGCGAGACCCTGGTCCAAGACCCGTCCGGCTGCGGGGACGGAGGCGAGGCTAGACGCCGCACCCAGGACGTCAACCGCCGCATCATCGAGGACGAAGGGGGTGATAACCCCACGGTCTTCAGCACGGCCAGCCAGAACGTGATGGCTGCCGCACTCCTCCTCAGAGCGATGCCCGAGCCGTTGACTCCTGAGGGGAGAAGAGTGCGCCAGGGGCTACGTGGCCTCCTGGAGCAAGCTGTGGTGCAGAATGCAGAAAGTTCTGCATCATAGTCCCACGGCACGAGACGCCAAGGGGACCGACCCCCTCCTAACAAGGCGCCAATGGTGCAGGGTCCGCCGCCCCCTAACCCGCAAGGGGGCAACAGGGCCCCATCTATCCACGAACGCATCGGGGCCGACGCGGACGTCTGGGCCACCCTCGAGGCCAGACGGCATGACAGGGACGAGGCCGAGTCTCGACGCTATCGACCGCGCTGTTGATGGTCCTTAATGCTCACATTTAACCATCAACTAATCATAGAAAAGGACTTATATGCAACCAACACCTAGACTTAGGGTTTTATCTGACAGAATTCCATGAGTTTTGGTGTTTGTCTGTTTCTGCAGGGGGTTATCAGGAAATAAGGAAGAAAGGCCCACACGTCGGGTTTACATAGAGATATTAATGTGCCGCGCAATTTTCTACCATCTAGAAGACTCCAGAAGCCACAGGAAGGAAGCGGAGGCCGAACGGGCTCAGGGACAGGGCGCCCGCCCAAGTCCTGAGGGCGCCCGCCCTACTACAGTGCCCAATCAGGGTCAACTTCGCGGATCGTGCTCCACCGACTCTAAGGATCGAGGAAAATCACGCGATTAAGGTCGGTTTGATCGGATGGTGGAGAATAACGTGGAAATTCCTTGGGAGCTACTCTTCCTAGATTTCTTGGGAGCTACTCTTCCTAGATTTCTTAGGGGCTACTCTTCCTGGACTATATAAGCAGACCCCCACCAGCCCCTGGAGGCATACCTCTTCTACAGAATCAAAGTTAGGGTTTCAATTCTTCATCCAAGTAGAGAGGATCCCTCTAGTTCTTCTAGTTCTACCTCTAGTTCATCTAGATCTAGTTCTAGTTCATCTAGTTCTAGTTCTAGTTAGTTCTAGTAGGGAGAGAGAAGAGGAGAGCGGAGGAGGAGCCGGATCTGTCGGATCTTCCTCAACATTGTACTTTTGCAGCAACTGGTTCGTTCTTCATCGTTCTCCAGGTTCTTCAATTCATAATCCTGAGTTCTTTAATTACTTTTATTTACAATCAAGTTATTTATTGGATTTCCGCTTGCATCAAGTGCTCTAATCTTTGCAACATTAGAGTAGTAATTAATAGATTAGATGTGGTGTTTAGTCTTGCAATTACCTGGAATTGCACCCAATCCTGCGGATTGTTGTGGTAGCCTTAGGGTAGTGACAGCCCTCCACCTCGTTCGGATCGTGTTTGTAGGACCGTAGTCAGACCTTCCTAGCCCCCTTCTCATCTCTTTCTGTGGTTAGTGCTCTGATGTCTCGATATAAATAATCTTGAAATAATTCTTGATTCTTAGATCAACTAGAGAACTCTCAGGAAACTTCCTCTCTTCCCACAAAAAATAATTATATAGTTATCCTTGGGCGATCTTGAATCTTAATTAGTACACTCACGTTCCCTGTGGAAAATCGATACTCTGGAATACTCCCGGGTGAAGGCTACATCGGTATCCGTGCGCTTGTGGATTTTTCTGTTTGCGTTTAAAATACCCAACAAGCTTTCTGGCGCCGTTGCCGGGGAACGGTAGCTGTGCTAGTTTTGCACCAAGTCGTCCGTGTAGCCTTTTTCTTTTCCTTTTTAACCACACTCAACTTACCATTTTCACCACACCACATGGATTTCACTCCTATCTATAAATTCTTTGCTCCAAAGGGCGAGTTATTAGAGCCACCACCATCATCACATCCAATTCTTACAGATGGCTACGACCTCGGCCCTGATCTAATAGCCATGATTCTGGAGCAACCCTTCTCTGGGCAAGTAGATGAAGATCCATACACCCACCTTAGAGAATTCGAGCAGTTGTGTTCTTGCCGATCTATTTCCGGCATGACACAAGAATCCCTTAAATGGAAATTATTTCCGTTCTCCCTTTTGGGAAGAGTAAAAAAGTGGTATGCTCATTCTGTAGGAGGCGTTAATAGAAGTTGGGATGAACTTCGAGACAACTTTTGTCTCGCTTTCTTCCCACTTTTTCGAATTGCTGACCTTAGAATTGAAATTCTTACATTCAAACAAAGAGAGAAGGAAACTTTAGGAGCAGCTTGGGCTAGGTTCACAAGCCTTACCAATTCCGGTCCAAACCTTTCCCTGCCTAACCATGTACTGTACTACCACTTTTATCGTGGTCTAAACAAGGAAGTTGCTCTTCACCTCGACATTGCTTCAGGAGGCTCATTCACACACAAACTCATAGATGAGGGGAGAGCTATCCTAGAAAGAATTCTTGAAAATACCCCTTACACAGGCATTTATGATGAGTTTCCTGAAGGAGAAAAAGAAGTCGAGCCTAATCCTAAACCAAAAGATGAGGAACTTGCAGCTGAGTTAGAAATTCCACCTGACCCATCCATTAATTTGGTTGTAGAGAAACCTCCTGATAAAGGAATGCAAAACCAACTAAGGGATGATGAACCACCACCCTTAGAGCATCCCTTTGAATTCGAGGAAGATCTTTTTGAAGATTTTGGAAACACCTCGAATTTTCCTATCCAAACACGACCTCTAGCAAGGACCACTCAATCCATTCTAAGAGTAGAATCTGTTGACATAGAACACATCAAAAGCCTTTCGGCTATCCTGAGTTATGAATGGCTAACAGAAGCAGAGCTGTCTCTTGAGGTAGCTCGAATCATCACTCCTTCAACCATTCTTCTGTGCCAAATTAGAAGGTCCGCTAGGAAGGTCCACTACAATCCATATGTTGGGATAAATATTATTTCCAAGGAGTTAGCTGACACTCTTTATCCCAACGAGTCCATAACCCCATCTCAAAAACTTTTACAAAGTCCATCTAGATTAATTTTAGAGAGCCATGGGATATTAAGGGCAGTTCTTATTAGAATCAAGGACTTTGGAATATGTCTAGATTTTCACATTTATGACATACCGGAGATTCCTCTCTTGATTAGTAGACCAATCATGAAACTTCTACAAGAACAACCACAACGAGTTCATTTAGACTTCAAAGTTGGGAATTCGACTATTGTTGTTCCTCTAGCTAGATCAATTAACACGATAGTGGAACCCAAGCTTGAACCAGATCCTATTGAGGAGATCTTAATGCTGACTCAAGAGGAGATGGCCCAACCATTCTTTAATCATGAACACTTTGTTCAAGAAGAAGAAGAGTTGGTAGAACCCGTTGAGCTAGACAAAAATGAACAACCTTCACCTCCTTTGATAGAATTGAAACCTCTTCCTTTTGGCCTTAGATATGTCTTCTTACACAATAACCCAAAAACTCTAGTAATTATCAGTGACAAGCTTTCTGATTATGAAACACAACAACTTGTCACTGTTCTTGAAAGACATAGATCAGCATTTGGCTACAATCTCGAAGATCTCACGGGCATTAGTCCCATTCTCTGTACTCATCGTATCCCTATTGATCCCAATTCTACACCTTCAAGGGAACCACAACGGAGACTTAACAATGCTATGCGAGAGGTTGTTAAGAAAGAGGTCCTCAAACTCTATCGTGCTGGGATTATTTATCATGTGCCACATAGTGAGTGGGTTAGCCCTGTCCAAGTAGTGCCAAAGAAAGGAGGAATGACGGTTGTTAGGAATGAGAAAAATGAACTCATCCCTCAACGAATTGTCACTGGGTGGCGTATGTGTATTGACTATCGAAAACTCAACAAGGCTACAAAGAAAGATCACTTTCCGTTACCCTTCATTGATGAAATGTTGGAACGGCTTGCAAACCACTCTTTCTTTTGTTTCCTTGATGGTTATTCTGGATATCACCAAATCCTAATCCACCTAGATGACCAAGAAAAGACTACCTTTACATACCTGTATGGAACTTATGCATACCGACGAATGTCGTTCGGATTGTGCAATGCTCCAGCTTCTTTCCAACGGTGCATGATGTCTATTTTCTCGGACATGATTGAGAAGATCATGGAGGTTTTCATGGATGATTTTACCGTCTATGGCAAAACCTTCGATCATTGTTTGGAGAATTTAGATAGAGTCTTGTAGCGATGTGAAGAAAAGCACTTAATCCTGAACTAGGAGAAATGCCATTTTATGGTTCAGGAAGGAATAGTGCTAGGACATAAAGTGTCCGAACGTGGTATAGAGGTGGACAAAGCAAAGATTGAAGTTGTTGAAAAACTTCCACCTCCCACGAATGTGAAAGGAATTCGTAGCTTTTTGGGACATGCAGGGTTCTATAGACGCTTTATCAAGAATTTCTCTCAAATTGCTAGACCCCTAACTAATCTCTTAGCTAAGGATGCACCTTTCATCTTTAGTGATGAGTGTCATGAATCTTTTCAAACTCTTAAGAAAGCACTCATCTCAGCCCCGATTATCCAACCACCTGATTGAAATCTTCCTTTTGAGATCATGTGTGATGCTAGCGATTTTGCGGTTGGTGCCGTTTTAGGACAAACCAAGGATAGAAAGCATTATGCCATATCCTACGCTAGCAAAACCTTGTCTGGACCACAGCTCAATTACACTACAACTGAAAAAGAGCTTTTGGCTGTTGTCTTTGCTATAGACAAGTTTAGATCTTACTTAGTGGGGGCAAAGATAATCATCTATTCAGACCATGCTGCTCTCAAGTACCTCCTCACTAAGAAAGATGCTAAGCCTCGTCTAATTCGACGGATTCTTTTACTCCAAGACTTTGACGGGGGTTGTATTACAACCCTTGTGTAAAATGGTTGCAATCTGTGCCTGTAATGCAATGGACTAAATGTGTTGCAATATGTGTGGTTTGTCATTGCAATAGGTGTGTGCTACTGCAACTATTTTGGAGTTATGTTGCAATTAGTTGGCATTATTGCCATGGTGCTTTGGAGTTGTATTAGTATTGATTTTCATTGCAATTACTTGGTGTTATTGCAACTATATTGAGTTTGGTTGTTTTTGCTTGTAACTATTACCATGCTTGTTCTGAGTTGCAATAGTTGTTAGTAGTGTTGCAATTGCTAGATGGTTATTGCAACAAGAATTTTGAATGGATGCAATAGCATGATCCTATTGCCATGGCTTTTTGGGGTTGTAATAATCTTCTCCGACGTTGCAATAATTAGGTACTTATTGCAACCATAATCCTAAATGGACACAATATATCATGTTACTTTTGCCATGATTTTTTGTATTGCTATAGGCTAGTGTCCTTGTTGTAATACAACGTTGTGGGCAACACTTGTATTGCTAGGTGTTTTTATTTTATTTGCTATATTGAACTTTAGCATGGCATGAAAAATGATAACAAAAATAAAAATGGGTCAAACTATTTTATTTGAAATCATTTACTATTATAGAATTATGTCTGAGGTCTCATATACTTAATCTTAAGTGTGTCATGGAAAAAATAATAAGTACAATAAAAATGAAGCAACTACCAAGATTTGAAATTGCAACCTCAACCCCCAAGGAGAAACCAACACCCTCATGACCACTAAAGCAATTGCTTGTTTATGCAATATCTACCTTTTTATTTTATTTGTTATGTTAAACTTTGCCATGACGTGAAAAAACAATAGGAAAAATAAAAATAGACCAAAATATGTTATTTTAAATTATTTACTATCGTCAGAATATGTTCAAAGTTCTCACACACTAATCCTTAGCGTGCCTTGGAAAAAATCTTACATACCAATCCTTAGTGTGCCGTGGAAAAAAATCTCACATACCGGTCCTTAGTGTGCCATGAAAAAAATGATAAGAAAAATAAAAAAAGGCAACTACCAAGACTTCAACTTGCTACCTCAACCACCAAGGGTAAAGCAACACCACAATAACCGCTAGACCACTTGCTTTTTATGTAATATCTAGTTTTTTATTTTATTTGTTATGTCAAACTTTAGCATGACCTGAAAAAATGATGAAAAATAAAAATAGACCAATTTTTTTATTTTAAATCATTTACTATTTTCAAATTATTAAGCATGTGTTGGAAAAATAATAAGAAAAAAATGAGGCAGCCACCAAGATTTGAACCCACAACCTCATCACCAAGGTAACAACCACTACCACCAAACCACATGCATTTTTATGCAATATCTAGTGTTTGGTTTTATTGTTACATTAACTTTAGCATAATGTGGAAAAAATGCAAAGAAAAATAAAAATTGGACAAACGCCGAGATTTAAACATGCATCTCACGCCCCAAGAGGTCAATAAGACCCCCACTACCACTAGACCACTTGCATGTTTACACACTATCTTGTGTTTCATTTTATTTGTTATATTAAACTTTAGCATGGCATACAACAAATGATAAGAAAAAAAATTTAGGTAACCACTAAGATTTGAACTTGCATCTCACTCCCCAAGTGGATGGCAATATACCTACTACCACTAAACCACTTACATGTTTGTGAAAGATTTAATGTTTTATTTTATTTGTTATAGGATCCATAGCTTGAGTTATCACGACATAATGAAATTGTAAACTGTTCAAACAATATAAGATAGAAAAATGACTCGAAAGAAAGTTATAGATCTCAATGAATTCTACAACTTTCTTGTGAATGCCTTTTTCATTTAATATCATTTAGTGCCCCAAAAATACATTCAAAGTTCTCATATTTCAAATTCAAATTTCCAATTGTTCAAATAAAATTTGATAGAGAAATGACCAAAACAAAAGTTGTAGATCTCGATGAGTTATACAATTTTATTGTTGATGACTTTTCCATTTAAAAAATCATTTAATGTCCCAAAATTCTATTTGAAGTGTTTATGTAAATTCAAATTTAACATGTCGTGGAAAAAATGGCAAGAAAATCTATTTGAAA
This sequence comes from Sorghum bicolor, assembly GCF_000003195.3. NCBI lineage: Eukaryota > Viridiplantae > Streptophyta > Magnoliopsida > Poales > Poaceae > Sorghum > Sorghum bicolor. Next base: position 14,871,063 of record NC_012872.2, read on the forward strand.
TTATTTATTATCCCAAAAAAATTGGTTCAAGTTTTAAAATTTTGAAATTTAATTTTTGCGTTGCATGGAAAAATTGCCATGAATAAGAAAAATAAGGTGACCACCAAAATTGCGTTGCATGGAAAAATTGACATGAAAAATAAAAAATAGGGTGACCACCACCTCACCACCACCTCTAAGTCCAAGAGGACAACGACACCCTAATAACCACAAGACCCTTGCATATTATGAAAAATTTAGTATTTTATTTTATTTGTTATAGAAAACATGACTTGAGCTATCAGAACATAAATTTTGAATTATTCACATAAAGTTGTATGGAGAAAAAACCAAAACAAAAGTTTTAAATATCGACGAGTTCTACAATTTTGGTGTTGACGACTTTTCCATTTGAAATAATTTACCATCCTAAAATTTTATTCAAAGTTCTCTTATTTTGAAATTAAATACTGAATTGTTCAAGAAGTTAGATGGAGAAACAACCAAAAGAGTTTTTTTAGATCTGCATAACTTATAAAAACCTATAGTTGACGACTATTCCATTTAAAATCATTTACTCTCCCAAAATTGTATTATAATTTTTATATTTTGGAGTTCAAATTTATACTAGTGTGGAAAATATCAAGAAAAAGCCATTTGAAATCATTTACTATTATAAAATTCTATCTGAAGCTTCATATTTTAAAATTAAGATTTAACATGGCGTGGAATAGTTGACAAAAAATAAAAATGGGGCAACCATTGAGATTTCTACTAGTAATAGTAACCTCACCTCTTCCATAGTAACACCAAAGCCAGCACTACCACTACACCACATGGATGTTTTTTAATCTTTCTTGGTCATTTTATTTCTCAAGTGTGGAGAATGAGAGCTTGTCGTATTTTAAAATTCAAATTTTAAATTGTTTAAACAAACTCGAATAAGGCTAGTCTCAATGCATTTTTCATGAGAGTGTCATGCACATTAAATAGGGTGCCACATAAGCAAAATTACTGACTTAGCAGGATCATTAAATGAAGGAGTTTCATCAGATGAGAGAGGAGTTTCATCCCAAGAAACTCATATGACTCAGTTACCTAGTTTATAATTTTGGTAACTGTGCTACGAAACTATACATTGAGACTGGCCTAAGACAACAATCAAAAGAAATTGTAGATTTGGTCATCTGTATGAGTTTTAAAAACTTGTAATTGATGGCTTCCATTTGAAAATCATATACTATCCAAAAAAATTATTTGAAATTTTTACATTTTAACATTAAAATTTAGAATGGCGTCAAAAAAATGACAACAAAAGTTATAGATCTTAAAATACTCCCTCTATCCCAAAATATTTATCGTTTTCATTTCTAAGAAATAATTTTGACAAAATATATATTGAAAAATATTAATATTTATGGTACATAATTAGTATTATTAAAAAAAATCTTTAATCTATTTTTAAATAAATTTATTTAAAAATATAAATGTTAGATATATCTTTTATAAATCGAGTAAAACTTATTGCATGGAAATAAAAAATGACATATAATTTAGCACATAGGGTCTCCCTCCTTAACGCCGAATCTAGCCAAAATTTTCATAGGCTTGCGACCTGCGCTCCCCAAAACATTTCAATTTTCATGAAACTCGCTCCGTGTCCCTGCGAAATCCTATCAGTTTCCGCAAACACCATTTCCAGCCCTACCACAAAGCCGCACCGCCGCCGCCGCCGCGTTAAGCCATACACCGCAGTCCCGCTGCCCCGGCCCTCATCCTCCCATCCTCGCCCCAACCCCTACTGATGAGCCTTTTGCTCACATGTCGACAAGCTGCTCCATAGTTAACCGCCGATGCCGCACGAGCTCCCTTGACCGTAGCCTCTCCTATGTTGGGGCGGGTTGGGGGTGAATCGGTGGAAAGATACTGTCGCTTAGCGTCCTGTGATTGTTCATCGCCAATTCCTGCAGTCCCATCGCGAACTACCGGAGAAAGAAGCGGCGACTCGGCAGGCGATGCTTTTGCTGTTGTCATCCCACTACAGGTGCGACTCCTACAGATCCCCTCCCCATCTCCTCATTTGCATCATCTCCTTCTTCCCCTTCCCCTTCTTGATTTGAATCGATGTCTCAAGTGTAGAGCTTCTCTTGGTCTGATGCGAGCTGTTCGATTGTCGGTGTAGTTGTATCTGCACGGTGGGCAGGGATCGACACCGCACAGTCGACGAACACGATCTGGCTACAAAATGTCGATTGGGGAGACGGACTCGCTGTTGCCACTGAATCCACCGCTGGACTCCTATGCACAAGAACCACAGGGAGCTGTTCCGTAATAAGGTCAGTAAGCCCACATCATTTACACGCCATCCCATCTACAAGTATGGTTGCCGTATTATTTTCTTTTTAATAAGGTGAACCAACAAACGAGTGTGCGGGTCAACACTGTATAATTTAATGATTTTAATCCAACACTAGGCGTCGTCTCAGAATGTGCAGCTATTCTCCAAATACCAGTAATGACCATACAAACAAGCAAGCATATGCTGTCCAATTTGACATTCTGTACTAAAAATGGAATATTTTCTTTTTTGTTGGAACTTAAAATTAAAGGCAAGAACTTCTAAGTGGTCTTATGTTGAATATTGCTAATTCTTTTTGTCGTAAATGAAACTTTTTGACATCACAAATACAATTTTAGAGTCCGAACATGAGAGAATGAAACGAGCTATGGTCTCTTGTGCATGAAAACTGCACTAGATAGTTCTTGAAAACATGACATGGAAAAAGATAACTGGATGTCAAATAGATGAATACATGCACTAGAAACCATAGCTTGCCTTGCCGAATTGATTGCATGCTTGCATGCAGCTCCTTTTTTTTTGCTTCCACACACCCTGTCATTATATTCACCTAGCAAATAGTTGATCTTTTTTAGTGTTTTATCTTTTCATACCTCACTAATTTATGGCTATGCTAAAAGCTTCAGACCTAAGGAGATCACATGTAAGGGTGTAGAACAGTAGAATAATATATCTGTTATTTAACTTTTGTTGCAAGTTCCTTTCATCTATAAATCATGGAAAATTTCAGTATCCTATTATTGTTAGTAGAGTGTAGAAGTTGCAGCCTTAGATGAGTATTTCTGTGAGAGATAAAAACAGAATTGTGTTTTCAATGTAGCATTTTTTGTAGGCCGCATGAGCTGTCCATAGTTGTTAAAATTTATACACTATACTTGTTGTGGTATGATGTAGTACTTGCTATTGTAATAAAATTTATACACTATATTCCTATTCACAGCATTTTTGGAGGTGAGCAAGGTGCTGAAGAAGGCGTAGGCCACAGGGAAGAAGGTGGAGCTGTGGCCATGCTTAGTCAATTCATTGACTTTGCAACATCCATGTTTCTTTTTTTTTTTTACATGGCCTTTCAATATACAGGTATTTTTTCAGTGTTATAAGTAATTCCAATTAGACTGACTAAACTGCAACTAGAGATGTTAAACTAAGGATTATTTCTTGTTGTTTCTCAGGATGCCCTTTTACACTAGATTTTATTTAAATGTAGCAGTTGATGCTTGTTGGGGACCATGGGATAAATGACTACAGCATATGGTCAAATCTTGAATTAGATTTCTGTATAGGTGTTTGCCAAAGTATGAAGGTCAAATTCACTGATGCTTGTTAGCTGTTTTGATTTTTATCAGCTAACTTCAAATCACAAACCATTCAAATTTACATATTGTTGCTAAACTAGAGAATGCAATGATTTGGATTACATAGTTCTGCATTTGCTTGTAGTCTATTTTAAGCTTCATATTCAAATCAGCACACTGAAATTTTGCCTGAAAAAGATAATATTTAACTCGCTACTAGATAGAAGAAGATTTACATTCAGAAAGGCACACAGAAAAACATAATAGTACAATTAAATCATGATCCATTACCAGACTTACATCATGCTCAATGAATCAGTTTTTGGTAATAGTACAACATAGTTCAAACTTAAATTTTTATGAGATTATTTTGGTCCCATTGCATGACCCTAGTGGCTAAAATAATGCTAATTCTTTTTTTTTTGGCATAGTCACTTATTGTAGAATGATGAGAAGTCACTCACAGTTACAGACCGAGTTGCTGAATTTTAGTTTTGCATGGCTAACAGGTGGTGTTGGCTGATCTTTGCCTTATGCTTTTTCTTGTGACTTGTGATATAAATTTGTTACAATCTTGCTGTGATGACCTGACATGTGAGTGTGGCTGAGTGTCAGAAACTAAGAACTCAATTGAGAACTTGACACCTTGACATCAATAGAAACTGACAACTCAACTGAGTCTAGCAATCCTGCTCCATCCTCCTCTATAGAAATCAATATGTGCTTTGTTCTCCAAAAATAAATAATGTGTGCTCTTGTAAATAACAGAGTTAAATGTTTCAGATTGCTTTGTCTGATAGTGCCAGACTGCTAGATGATGCATTTGTTAAATCACTTTATTCATGTTAGGTGTGTGTTGGTGTGTATTATTGTATTACGCACTTAGGTTGTTAGCTCTAGCACTTAGATTATTAATTCTGAAAGTCTGAAATATGAATATAGCAAGTACACAGTTATATGCTTCTTGTCACCTATTTTTCATGTCCCCATTTAGAATTGGAGAGATTGATGGATAGTAAAAGTATGTGGTTGCAACTGCATATTTAATTTTATACTGAGTACTAAGAACTGAGGTCTGACATAACTTTAGTTTGTTATTTAGCAAATTAAAAATGGATAATCATTATTGGACAATGAATCTAGTCATCTAGTGGCTATGTATAAGAGGTGTGGTTTGGTGGCAGCCTAATATGAATCTTTGTGGCCTAATCGGGTTTTGTTCAGACCATGTAGAACGATAATTTCTACTGAAAGCTAATTTATTTATTTATTTTGATATTTTTGTTGTAGGTATTGTTAGTGGAAGCGGCTTCCGCTTCTTGACCCTCTTCCTGCCTTTGCCAGGTGACCAGCTGCAGGCAAGAGTTCCACCACCAGTGTGTCCTTGAGTGGTGAGGGCTTGATCTGCAATTGCTTCTTGTTGTTCTTTGGGTTTGTTTTTCATCTTGGTGTTGCTAGGATCAGTCAAAGTGGGTATTCTGTTGCTGTGTAGCTTCATTGGTAATATCAATCAGTGCAGAATGTGCTGCTAATCTGAATCTCTACCCCCCACACACTGAATATAATTTGGATGAGTCACAAGCTCTGCTCTGAATTAACATTTGGTTGTTAGTAGCCATAGATTCATCTCTGAGTTATACGCCGATCTGTGATCCTTCCAAAACCATAGCATCACCTACAATTCATTTCAGTACACATGATCTAGTTTTCTTGTGTTGCTTTTGCTTCTTCCCCTCCAATAAAGTCATTCTCAGTCAATGGGTTCATTCTCCCCTTCTCCAAAGTTAAGTCATGGTCATGGATAATTTTACTATGATTGACTTTGCAAATTTGCAAACCTAGTAGTCTTTAATTTATGATTTCAAATTGCATACTTCATTGAGTCCATTCCGTTATTGCCAAAATATTATATTGCAATTTTAGTTTTTTTGTGAGGATATTGACAATTTTTGTTTAACTAATGCATATACCAATGTCAACGATACTTTTTAGGAGGAAGCTGGAGGTTAAGTGGAGCACACGAGTGATATGATGGTCAACATCAAGCCAACCTTCTTTGCACTGCTAGACATGGCTTATTAGATTTTGATATGAAGTGTGTTTGATATCTTATGTGTGAGTTGTGCATGTGTCTAAGCCAAATATGAGATGATTTGTACAAACAAAGCATATTATGCATTAGTGTTTGTCTAAATGCTTTATTGACCATAAATTATTGTTCTAAAAGTTTATGTATATTTTGTTTCATGGTTGCAATATGGAATATCGGCATAAACATTTGGTATTGCAATATATGCTATAGCAACAAACAGTGTACCAACGAAATAGTGGGTGCAGCAATAGTCTCCAAACTCTAGCAACACAATACTAAGCGTGGCAATAGAGGGTCCAAGTATCGCAACCAAATATTAATTGTGGCAATAGAGAGACCATCTCTAGCAACCAAATATTTATCATGGCAACAAAGGGTTCCACCTATAGCAACCATAGTGATAGTGTGGCAATAGAGAGGTCACCTGTAGCAACCAAATATTTGTCATGGCAATAGGAGGGTTCTACCTATAGCAACCACATAGATAGTGTGGCAATAGATGGTCCATCTATTGCAATGCTATTGATGCGTAGCAATAAGTACTATTGCAACACCCCTTGTTGTTGCTAGTGCACCTATTGCTACTCTTCAGGTATGTGGCAACAAGTATCTCTAGCAATGGCAGGTATGTTGCAATAGTTATGCTTGCAACACCCAGGGTGGTTGCTTATACTATGGGTTGCAACACTAGATAGTGTTGAACCAACACTCCCTAGTATTGCAATAGGGGAAAAACTATTGCAACACCAAAATTAGTGGTGGTGCAAACTTTAGACCACGGTTACTATGGCAACACCTACCAATGAATTTTTTGTGTTGCAATTTTATGTATTGCAACCATTCTTGGCATATTACAACACTTTTAGCCCGTTGCATCAGGGGTGAAACCTTGTAGTGTGAGATGGGTAAGGGGTGGAAGGACAAACTTCCTGATGCACTTTGGGTATATAGAACTGCATTCAAAACACCCATAGGCATGTCACCTTATCAACTTGTATATGGAAAAACTTGTCATTTGCCTGTGGAAGTAGAGTTTAAGGCTCACTGGGCACTCAAGAAATGGAACATGGATCTCCACCTCGCTAGCAAGAATCGTCTGATGCAACTATCTGAGCTAGAAGAATGGAGAGAGAAAGCCTACCACAATTCAAGGATCTATAAAGAGAGAACAAAACGATGGCATGATAAGAGAATCAAGCACAAGGAGTTAAAGCCTGGAGATAAGATTCTACTATTCAATTCAAGAGTTAAGCTTTTTGGGCATGGTAAGCTACGAAGTAAGTGGGATGGACCATATAAGGTTATTGACACTTCAACACATGGAGCCATTACCATCCAAGACGACATAGGTAACACTTTTAAGGTAAATGGTCAATGCTTGAAAATTTATCTCGAGCCACAAAACAACCTAGTAGAGGAACTTGATGTGATTGAGTTCATAGAATTTTCACATTAAGCTCTCATACGCTCTAGACAATTACCTAACCCTTAACATGCTCCACAAGTTCTGTTGTCTATTTCGGTTGTGCAGGATTTTGAGGCTTAAGAAGAGTGAGACCGAACATGCATGCCACAAGAGTGAACGACTATGTCAACATCCAGCTTGGGGGAGGCACCCCCACATGTATCTAGATAAGTATTACTTTTCTTTCTTGGTTTTATTTTCTAGTATTCGGAAATAAATAAATAAATAAATAAAAATGCATAATCATGAAACCAAACAAAGTTTTTCTTTTGAGTAATATATAATAGTTTTGTATAATCCTAAGTTTTAAATAAAATAAAAAGAAAGTTTGATCCAAGTCTAGGTAATTGACAAACATGATATGAGAAGGTCTGAGCTACTATTTAACTTGTTCCAAGTTTTGCTAGAGTTCTAGAGATTTTATCTTTTGAAAATCTAAAAATTCATAAAAAAAATGAGATCATAATACCTAGAGTCTTAATAGATATAAATATTAAAACTGTGGGCACTTGCTTTGTTCAAGCCCTTGTTAATTCTTGTAGTTTTGGTTGAGAGAATTATCATGCTCCAAAGATCAAGATCTTTTTGTTTTAAAAATATAAAAGATTCACTCTTCCGAAGTATTATTGCGTTAGAGGCATGGGACTATGCAAAAATTTGATTCAAAAGAAAGAGTGAGACGAGAAGAAAAAATGGACAAGTGTCCAAAGTAGAATTAGGGGTACAAAGATACCTACCTGAGTGGAAAAAAATGGACACGTGTCCGATAGTAGAATTATGGGTACTTGGTGCCCATTTGAAAAAAAAAGAGAGACTAAAAAAAGAAAAAAAATGATAGCCCATGGTCCCTCTAATAAGCAATATGCCAGTAAGAGATGACAAACTTTGCAAAAAGGTCAAAGGTCTTGATCTAAGAGTATGACATTTGTCTCCCTTGCTCCGAGCATTGACATAGCAAAATGCAAAGTATGCTAAAACTTTTAAAGCTCTACTTATATACCTTTCGAGAAGAAGGCAAATACCTCAGTTTTATTTTGGAAACATACAAACAACTCCAGAACAAAGGTAAGACAAAAGAACTTGAGACATAGTGCTTGACTTGATCGTTCTGTTTTTCAATCACTTAAGACCTTAAAAACCCTGTAGTAAAAGGCATTAAAGTAACCCCTATTTTCTTGCTGATTTTAGCTTTGCTTAGGGACGAGCAAAGGTTAAGCTTGGGGGAGCTTGTTGATGGTCCTTAGTGCTCACATTTAACCATCAATTAATCATAGAAAAGGACTTATATGCAACCAACACCTAGACTTAGGGTTTTATCTGACAGAATTCCACGAGTTTTGGTGTTTGTCTGTTTCTGCAGGGGGTTATCAGGAAATAAGGAAGAAAGGCCCACACGTCGGGTTTACATAGAGATATTAACGTGCCGCACAATTTTCTACCATCTAGAAGACTCCAGAAGCCACGGGAAGGAAGCGGAGGCTGAACGGGCTCAGGGACAGGGCGCCCGCCCTGCTACAGTGCCCAATTAGAGTCAACTTCGCGGATCGTGCTCCACCGACTCTAAGGATCGAGGAAAATCACGCGATTAAGGTCGGTTTGATCGGATGGTGGAGAATAACGTGGAAATTCCTTGGGAGCTACTCTTTCTAGATTTCTTGGGAGCTACTCTTCCTAGATTTCTTGGGGGCTACTCTTCCTGGACTATATAAGCAGACCCCCACCAGCCCCTGGAGGCATACCTCTTCTATAGAATCAAAGTTAGGGTTTCAATTCTTCATCCAAGTAGAGAGGATCCCTCTAGTTCTTCTAGTTCTACCTCTAGTTCATCTAGATCTAGTTCTAGTTCATCTAGTTCTAGTTCCTCTAGTTCTAGTTCTAGTTGTAATCTAGAAAATAGGGAGAGAGAAGAGGAGAGCGGAGGAGGAGGAGCCGGATCTGTCGGATCTTCCTCAACATTGTACTTTTGCAGCAACTGGTTCGTTCTTCATCGTTCTCCAGGTTCTTCAATTCATAATCTTGAGTTCTTTAATTACTTTTATTTACAATCAAGTTATTTATTGGATTTCCGCTTGCATCAAGTGCTCTAATCTTTGCAACATTAGAGTAGTAATTAATAGATTAGACGTGGTGTTTAGTCTTGCAATTACCTGGAATTGCACCCAATCCTGCGGATTGTTGTGGTAGCCTTAGGGTAGTGACAGCCCTAACGGTCGACGTATTCCACCTCGTTCGGATCGGTGTTTGTAGGACCGTAGTCAGACCTTCCTAGCCCCCTTCTCATCTCTTTCTGTGGTTAGTGCTCTGATGTCCCGATATAAATAATCTTGAACTAATTCTTGATTCTTAGATCAACTAGTGAACTCTCAAGAAACTTCCTCTCTTCCCACCAAAAATAATTATATAGTTATCCTTGGGCGATCTTGAATCTTAATTAGTACACTCACGTTCCCTGTGGAAAATCGATACTCTGGAATACTCCCGGGTGAAGGCTACAGCGGTATCCGTGCGCTTGCGGATTTTTCTGTTTGCGTTTAAAATACCCAACACGCGCCGAGGCAGAAGGTACGACCCCGACCACGACCGCAGCACGTCGCTAGAGCCTCCGGGCCCCCGCGTCTTCAGCGAGGCCATACGCAGGGCCAAGTTCCCGACGCGATTCCGACAGCCCGCCAACCTCACCAAGTACTCAGGGGAAACCAACCCTGAGCTCTGGCTGGCGGATTACCGCCTAGCGTGTTAGCTAGGTGGAGCGGACGATGACCTGCTCATCATCCGCAACCTCCCACTGCACCTGACCGATACGGCTAGAGCATGGCTCAAGCATCTCCCTGAGCGCATGATCCACGACTGGGCCGACCTGGTCAAGATCTTCGTCGGGAACTTCCAGGGCACATATGTGCGCCCTGGGAACTCCTGGGACCTCAGGAGCTGCCGACAGAAGCTCGATGAGTTCCTCCGAGACTTCACAGGTGATTCTCCAAGCAGTGCACCGAGCTCCCGAACATCACGGACTCCGACGTCATCGGAGCCTTCATCTCTAGTACCACCTGCAAGGAACTGGTACACGAGCTCGGTCGCAAGACCCCCACGAGCACCAGCCAGTTGCTCGACATCGCCACCAACTTTGCCTCAGGCGAAGAGGCAGTTGGTGCTATTTTCTCCGACGGCACGGCCAAGGGGAAACAGAAGGACGAGGCCACCGAGGCTTTGGGCTCACGCGACCCCAAGAAGAAGAAGAAGGGTCGCAAGGGGAAGCAGGGTCAGTCGGACGACAACCTAGTCGCCGCGGCAGATCGCAAGAACCCCAAACGGGCTCCTGCTGGCCCCGGTCTCTTCGACGAGATGTTGAAGAAGCCGTGCCCCTATCATAGGGCACCAACCAAGCACACCCTTGAGGAGTGCACTGTCCTGCGTCGGTATTACACCGACATCATAGCCAAGGAGGGCGCTGAAGAGCCCCCCAAGGACGACGACCCTCAGGGGGAAGGCTTCCCCAAGGTCAAGAACTGCCTCTTGATCTTTGGGGGACGTGCAGCTCGCCTCACCGCGAGTCAGAGGAAGCGCAAACTCTGAGAAGTTTGCGCAGTCAACACAGCTGCGCCCTCGTACCTCAAGTGGTCTGAGAGCGCAATCACATTCGATCGACAGGATCACCCGGACCGGATCCCCAATCCCGGGAGCTATCCTCTGATCGTCGACCCCATCATCGCCGAGACCCGTCTCACCAAGGTGCTGATGGACAGAGGCAGCGACCTCAACATCCTTTATGACGAGACTCTGGCCCTCATGGGGATCAGCAGGTCTCGGCTGAGGAACGACACATCACCATTCCATGGAGTGGTGCCTGGACATCGTGCCCACCCCCTCGAGCAGATTGATTTGCCCGTCTGCTTTAGGACCCTCAATAACTTCAGACGGGAGGTTCTCACTTTCGACGTGGTCGGGTTCCTAGGAACCTACCAGCGATCCTAGGACGACCATGTTACGCCAAGTTCATGGTCGTCCCCAACTACACCTACCTCAAGCTCAAGATGCCAGGACCAAAAAGGCATCATCATCGTGAGCACGACCAGTCAGCACGCCTATCAGTGCGACATCGAGTGCATTGAGCAGGCCAAGGCTCTGGCTGAGTCTCTGGCTATCCTCACCGGCCTCGGCGACGGCGACCAGGACATCCCCGACCCCAAGCGTCACGCCGGGAGCTTCGAGCCAGCGGAGGAGACCAAGCTTGTCTTCCTCGACCCCGGGACCTCTGAGGGCAGGGCGTTGAGGATCAGCTCCAGCCTCGACCCCAAATAGGAAGTGGTGCTCGTCGACTTTCTCCGCGCATATGCAGACATATTTGCGTGGAGTCCCTCGGACATGCCTGGCATACCAAGGGAAGTCACCGAGCACTCCTTGGACATCCGAGTCGGCTCCAAGCCCGTGAAGCAGCGCCTGTGCCGATTCGACGAGGAGAAGCGCCGGGCCATCGGGGAGGAGATCCACAAGCTGCTGGCGGCCGGATTCATCAAGGAGGTAATCCATCCCGAGTGGTTAGCTAACCCTATACTGGTCAAAAAGAAAAATAGGAAGTGGAGGATGTGTGTAGACTACTAGTTTAAATAAAGCATGTCCTAAGAACCCCTTTCCATTACCTCATATAGATCAAATAGTTGACTCCACTGCGGGATGTGAAATTTTATCTTTTCTTGATGCTTATTCCGGCTACAACCAAATCAAGATGAAAGAGTCCGACCAGGTCGCGACTTCTTTCGTCACCCCTTTCGGAATGTATTGCTACGTAACCATGCCTTTTGGCCTTAAGAACGCGGGGGCTACATACCAGCGCATGCTCCAGGTCTTTGGGGACCTCATAGGCAAAACGGTAGAGGCTTACGTAGACGACATCGTTGTCAAATCCAGGAAGGCAAGCGGTCTGGTGGCCGACCTGGAAGAAACATTCTGATGCCTCAGGGCAAAAGGGATCAAACTCAACCCTTAAAAATGCATTTTCGGGGTCCCCTGAGGCATGCTCCTCGGGTTCATTGTGTCTGAGCGGGGGATCGAGGCCAACCCTGAGAAGATCTCGGCCATCGCAAACATGGGCCCGATCCGTAACCTAAAGGGAGTACAAAGAGTCATGGGATGCCTAGCCTCCCTTAGTCGTTTCATCTCCCGTCTTGGGGAGAAAGGACTGCCTTTGTATAGGTTACTTAGAAAATCCGAGCACTTTTCCTAGACCCCCGAGGCCCAGGAAGCCCTTGACAAGCTCAAGGCCCTGCTCACTAATCCTCCCATCTTGGTACCCCCCGCCGAGGGGGAACCATTGCTTCTCTATGTCGCAGCCACTGATCAGGTGGCCAGCGCAGCCATCGTGGTTGAAAGAAAGGAAGAAGGGCACGCCTTGCCGGTCCAAAGACCGGTGTACTTCATCAGTAAAGTGTTGTCCGACACAAAGACCCGATACCCCCAAATCCAAAAACTACTCTACGCGGTAGTCTTAGCCCGACGCAAACTCCGCCATTACTTTGAGTCTCATCCGGTCTCAGTAGTGTCATCTTTCCCTCTGGGGAAAGTGATTCAGAACCATGAGGCTAATGGCAAAATTACCAAGTGGGCTATAGAGAGTATGGGTGACGGGATCACCTATGAGCCTCGGAAAGCTATAAAATCCCAAGTCCTAGTGGATTTTGTAGCAGAATGGATGGGGACCCAACTCCCTCCACCATAGATCCAGCATGAATGTTGGACCTTGTACTTCGACGGGTCTTTGATGAAAACCGGGGCCGGCGCTGGCCTCGTCTTCATCTCACCCCTCGGGGTAAGGATGCGATACGCAATCCGACTCCACTTCCCCGCCTCAAACAACGCGGCGGAGTACGAGGCCCTCGTCAATGGTCTCCACATCGCGATCGAGCTTGGGATCAAACGGCTCGATGTCCCAGGCCCCGACCCCGAGGCCTCCACCGCTCAGGAACAGGAGGCCATGGACATCGAGTCCGAACCCCCTGCACCTGACGACTCGCCAGATTGGCGTTACCCCTTGCTACAACGCCTCGTCGACGTCACCTTGCCTTCTGACCAGGCTGAGGCATGGCGTGTGGCTCGTCGCGCTAAGACATTCGTCAGGAGGGAATCAAGCTCCTAGAGGACATACACTCGGGGGCTTGCAACCACCACGTCGCGCCTCGAACGCTGGTAGGAAATGCCTTCAGGCAAGGCTTCTACTGGCCCACCGCCGTGGTAGACGCCACGGAGATCGTGCGGACCTATGAAGGATGCCAGTTTTACGCTCGGCAGATTCATCTCCCCGCTCAGGCTCTGCAGACGATCCCCATCACCTGGCCCTTTGCTGTCTGGGGCCTCGACCTCGTCGGGCCTCTGCAAAAGGCGCCCGGGGGCTTCACCCACTTGCTTGTCGCAATCGACAAGTTCTCCAAGTGGATTGAGGTCCGACCCATCACCAGGATAAAGGCCGAACAAGCAGTGCTGTTCTTCACGGATATCATCCACCGATTTGGAGTACCCAACTCCATAATCACCGACAACGGCACACAGTTCACCGGGCGGAAGTTTCTGGAATTCTGCGACAGGCACCACATACGTGTGGACTGGGGAGCAGTCGCTCACCCAAAGACCAACGGTCAGGTGGAACGTGCCAATGACATGATCCTCTAGGGTCTGAAGCCCAGAATCTTCAACCGGTTGAACAAGTTCGGAAAAAGGTGGCTCAAAGAGCTTCCGGCCGTGATCTGGAGTCTAAGGACTTCCCGAAGCTGAGCCACAGGCTTCACCCCGTTCTTCATGGTCTATGGGTCGGAAGCCGTCCTCCCCACAGACATTGAGTACGGATCTCCAAGGATACAAGCCTACGACGAAAATAGTTGTAAGATGTTCCAAGAAGACGCGCTGGATCAGCTGGATGAAGCCAGAGACGTAGCCCTCCTACACTCTGCCAAGTACCAGCAGGCCCTCCGCTGATACCATGCTCGACGAGTCCGAGGCCGAGCCTTTCAAGTCGGTGACTTGGTCCTGAGGCTCAGGCAGAGCAACAAGGGTCGTCACAAGTTCACACCCCCCTGGGAAGGACCCTTCGTCATCGCCGAAGTTCTCCGACCCGACACTTACAAGCTCACCAACGAGGCGGAAGAGGTCTTCAAGAACACGTGGAACATAGAACAGCTACGTCGCTTCTACCCTTAGAATTTTGTAAAGATATCCATTTGTTCATTACCCCGAAAGAATAAATGAAAGTTTAATTATATGGTCGTTTCTTTTTAGAAAGTGAGCCTCGGACCTACCTTGTAGAGTCCGAGCCTCCCTCGGGGGCTACACGAGGGGAACCCCCTGTGGCAACTCTGAATTCTTTCCTTTTTTCTCGCACAAGTCAAAGTACCCCGACCCAGGGTCTTTCTTCTATTTCCTAAAAGGATTTAAGAAACTGCAGATCTATCCCCTAAACCTTAAGGCATGAGCCCGAGCAAAGACCCGCGCCCACGGGCAAGGACGACCTCTACTCACCCCTAGGATTGGGGGGCGGATCTGGACTTGTGAAAATTACTAAGGAAAAGGAAAAGGACTTAGGCTCGGACACTCTAATTAGTGCAGAACCTAAACAACTCACCCGACCCCGCGCTGCCGAGGTCGGGACGGCATAGGGAAAAAGTGACAACAAAAAAAAATATAAAGCAAATCTTAGAAAGGAACAATCATATAAAAATTCATATTTAACATTCATGTTTTGAATATACACAATACAAGGCCCACTGGCCTTTGTCGTTTACAAAAAGAGAAAAAACTAACTTAAGAGCCTCATTGCCCTGCCTCACCAGTAAGGATGGCAACGGGGCGGGTTCGGATCGGGTGAAGTCTATGTGCACCCGAACCCAAAACCCGAAATCAAAACCCGAAACCGAACCGAACACCGATTCGGGTGATAACTCATCCCCAAAACCAAACCCGCGGATACCCGAAACCCAAATGGATACCCGAAACCCGCTTTCTATGTCAACATAATAATAGCAATAAGGACTTTCTATAAATATATACATGATATATATATACACATATTTACATGTATAAACAAGAGGCAATGAAACATAAATATTTTCATGAGTTAGCTTAAAATAAATTTCATAATCTAAGTAAAAAGTTATTATTATTATATTATAAAATATGAAAATTAATTCTAATGACTTATTTCGGATATCCATTGGATATCCACGGGTGGAAAACCAAACCCGAAACCGAACCCGATAGGTTTCGGGGCTCCGAACCCGAAAACCGTGGGTGAAAAATCATCCCCAAAACCGAACCCACGAGAACCGAAACCCGCGGATATCCGACCCGAAACCGACCCGCTGCGATCCTTACTCACCAGGCCCCTGAGCGCCGAGGGGAGGAAGCTCCACCTCGGCGTCAAAGAAGGCGGCCAAGGCATCTCCCGGGGCATCCGCGGCATCCTCAAGTCTCTGCAGCTCCTCCTGGGCCTCCACCTCATCGTCAGGGAGGATGTAGCCCTCACAAACCGCCGGCTGGTCAATGCCGACGTAGTGAGAACTCACCACCGCCAGGGCTTTCTTTACCCCGGCGTGGAGCGCCTCCCTCATCTTCTCCCCGGCCCGGGAGTAGAGAGCTTCGACTCAACTCCGCAGCGACGACCTCGACGCTGACACCCCGAGCCCCTCGCACACCGAGGTGACCACAGCTTCCAGAGTTGAGCGGTCCGCGACCTCGGCGTCAAAGGACCTCTGCAAGGCATCGGCGGCAGAGGTAGCCTCGGCCATTATCTTCTCTGACTCTGTTGAAAAACAGAACAGAAAAGACATAAAAGTCAGGAAAATCAATTCAAATATAAAAAGAGCTAAGGGAAAGGACATGATTCTTACCCACGGCCCGCTTCTCATTCTCCGCCGAGCTCCGGTGCCAACGGACCACCTCGCTCTGAGCTGCGGAGAGGTCGGCCTAGGCTTGGTTTAGGGCAAGGTCCTTCTCGGCAAGCAGAGCCTCTAGCTGAGTGACCTCGCCCTTGTACCCCTCAGAAGCCGCCCTCTACTCTTCGGATTCCTGGGTAAGGTCGCCGACCCTATTCTCCAGGGGGGCGACCCTTTCCCGGGCCTCCCGTGCCTTAGTCGTGAGGGCCACGCATTTCTGCCGAAGCTCGACAGAGATCTCGCATTCCTTCGCGAGCTACCCCTCAGCCGCCTCCCTAGCAGCCCTTTCATGCTCGCAGGTCGCCTAGGCGTCGCTTTCCCTACGGAGGAAAACTGACTTCTCTAGGGACGTAGCCTTGAGCGCCTGCAAAATCAGAAGTTGCACAGGGAGTCAGTACTGTAAAATAAAACAAAAAACGCCTCACGACATGGAAAGAAGCCTCACCTGGGCCAACTTATACATGTCTCGGCTCACGAGATCAGAAGCTCGGTTGATGGCCTCGACGCTGGCACGCCCGCACGCGTCCAGACCCTGCTAGAGGTAAGCCTCCGATGGGTCATCCAGAATGAATCTGGCCCCTCCCTCTGCGTCGTCGAGGTTGGGCCAGAACACGGGGCTCTTGCCCCACGGGGCGTCGCCTTCTCCTCCTGCCGCGGGAGCCTCAGGTCGGGCGGGGCCCTTCCCGTGAGGACCCCTGAGGGACGCCACATTAGACGCCATGATGGCCCGGCCCCCCTCGATCTGCACGGGCCGAGCCGCGCCTCTTAGATCGGCATCCCCCGGAGGAGGCATAGCCCAGGGGACGAGGACCGTATCTTCCTGCCCTTGGGGCCTCGGCGTCCCCATCTCCTGCCCCTCTCCTTCCCGACGGGGCTCCCCCTCTTCGCGGCTGAGGGGGGCGGCGACTTGGGCCTCGCCGACCCAAGGGTCGACTGCGCCCCCCCTCTTCACGACCTTCAGGGGGGCCAGCACCACTGGCGCCGCCTTTTGCTTCCGGCTGAAAAGATAACACAAGTCCGAAGAAAGAGAAAAACAAAAAATCAACGAAAAGATCAGAAATCCTATACGCACCTCGCCCGGGGGGCAGTCTTCTTCTGGGAGCTTGGAGCTCCTTGGGAGCCTCCCGAAGCGCCAGGGGCCGTTGGCCGGACCCCCATCTCGCCAGCGGATGGCGCAGGGGCCTCAATGGTGGTCTCGGCCTGTGATGCCTCCACCGAGCCGCCTGCCTCTGCCCCGGACGCCGGGCTGGGTTCGGCCAGGCCCTCTGGCGCTACCGGTTGTGGGAGCACCTGGGATCCGCCCTCTGACGCCTTCTCCCCCTCCTGGGGACCCACGGGGGCTGAGCCCTCTTGAGGGGCGCCGTCCTTGTCGTCTACAACAATGTGGGGGACGGTCTAGCCGCCCCCCGGTGCTTGGGACCCCTCGGGGGCCTCTGACCCCCCTTGGGCCTTCGACCCCTCTGGGATCTCGATCCCCCCACCGACAGGGGGGATCACGTCGTTCTCCTCCGCCAGCTCGTCAAGCCAGTGTGCGTTGTCTCCCCCACCCTCTATCTCCGAGACCGAAGTCTCGGGAGAGTCGGGCAGGGCGACCCCCGCATTCTCGGCTTCACGGTGGTTCTTGGCAGAGATTTCTCGGGCTGCGCCTTCCTCGCAGTCTTCGCCTTTTTGTCCTCGTTAATATTTTCTGCTCTTCGTTCCGAGCCCGATTCTTGGCCCGGATCTCCTTGTCCTCAGGGATAGGGGGCAGGGAATCCGTGACGATCCCCATCCCCTGCAAGACAAGCAGAATAAGAGATTAA
Source organism: Sorghum bicolor (assembly GCF_000003195.3). Lineage (NCBI taxonomy): Eukaryota > Viridiplantae > Streptophyta > Magnoliopsida > Poales > Poaceae > Sorghum > Sorghum bicolor. The sequence continues at coordinate 14,888,970 of NC_012872.2, forward strand.
GGCAGAGAGAAAAGGAAAAACAAGCGCAAAAATCAAAAACCAAAATAGCGTCTTACCAGAGAAATGTAGCCCTTTTCAGGGCGCATCGCAACACCCGGGAGTTCTTCAGATCCGAGTGCGTGGTCTTCAAGACCCGAGCAGCTATGTCAGACGCCGACACCGGCTTGGCCAGCATCTTCGTCCCGACCCAGGGGACATCCCGAGTCATCTCGAACATGAACGCCCGCTGCTGCGCCAGCGGGAGCAATCTCCTCTTGTGGAACGCCGTCGCCACCGTAGCCGCGGTGACTCCAGCACCGCGCAGCTTCTCGAGCCCCGCAAGGACTGAGGCGAGCCTCTTCTGCTCATCCGCAGGGGCGCCCCACACCCACTTCTGGGGGCACTCAGTCACCATCCTCCCGGTGTACTCCGGGAGCAGCCCGCCGTCGTTGCGTATGTAGAACCACCCACTCTGCCATCCCCGGTTCGATGAGGGCATGGCGCTCTAGATATACTGGCTGGCTCGCTGCTGGCGGAGCTGCAGCGTGCAACCACCAACCCGAAGGGGAATTTTCTCCCCTCCCTCGTAGCGGGCGGACATATCCGCCTTGAAGAGGTGAAGCCAGAGGTTCCAGTGGGGAGGATGAAAGGTCCTAATATGGCTAGAGGGGGGTGAATAGCCTATTTAAAAATTCTACAAACTCACTAGAACAAAAGGTTAGTTAATAACAAAGCGAAGCTTTTTGCTCTAGCTCTAAAGGGGTGTTTGCAAGCCACCTACCCAACAATTCTAGTTGCTATGATCTCTATGCACACAAGAACTAAGTCTCTACAAGTTACACTAGAGAACTAAGCTACACAAGTCAAAGTAAGCAACTAAACTAATTACACTAGTTTGCGGTAAGTAAAGATAAGATGAGATATTTATACCGCCGTGTAGGGGATGAACCAATCACCAATATAAACAATCAAGCACCGGGAGAATGCCAATCAAACACAATAGAGACACCAATTTTTCTCCCGAGGTTCACGTGCTTGCCGGCACGCTACGTCCCCGTTGTGTCGACCAACACTTGGTGGTTCGGTGGCTAAGAGGTGTAGCACGAACCTCGTCCTCACTAGGACACCACAAAAACCTACCCACAAGTGAGGTAGCTCAATGACACGAGCAATCCACTAGAGTTACCTTTCGGCTCTCCGCCGGGGAAGGTACAAGACCCCTCACAATCACCGGGAGATGGCCACGAACAATCACCAACTCGTGCCTATCCTCCTCCGCTGCTCCAAGCCGTCTAGGTGGCGGCAACCACCAAGAGTAACAAGAAAACCGCAGCCAAATCCATCCCCAAGTGCCACTAGATTCAATCACTCAAGCAAATGCACTTGGAATCACTCCCAATCTCACAAAGATGTTTAATCTATGAAGGAGATGAGTGGGAGGTGTTTGCTTAGGCTCACAAGGATGTCTAGTAGTCAAGAATGCCAAGAGGGTGAGCCCTAAGCCGGCCAAACACGTATTTATAGCCCCTCAAACAAATAGAGCCGTTGGCTCTTTCACTGGGCGAAATACGGGGTCACCGGACACTCTTAAAGGGGCACCGGACGCTCAACACCAGCGTCCGGTGCTCCAACGCCAGCCGCGTGTCAGAGTCTAACGGTAACCTGCAGACCACCGGACGCTTGAGCAAGTTAGCACCGGACGCGTCCGGTGCACACCAGACCCGTGCGCAGAGAGCTCCGCAAAATTGCAGGGTCACCGGACGCAAGCCACCGGACGCACCCTGAGCGTCCGGTGCTCACCGGACTCACACCCAGAGAGGTCTGCAAAACGGACCTCACACCGGACACGGACCACCGGACGCACAGGCCAGCGTTCGGTGCCTATCGTCCGGTGCCTTACCCTAGCTGGGCCAGGCAGCCTGCACACCGGACGCTCAGACACAGCGTCCGGTGCCTCTGAGCCAGCGTCCGGTGAGTGTTTCTCGGCGAGAAACACTCCCGTGACTTCTCCAAAATTCCCACCGGTGCAATAGAAAAATGCACTTCATTTTTTCGAAAAGCGCCAAACGTGTAAACTAACAAGTGCACGTGTGTTAGCATTTTCACAATCATTTTCTTCGAAGGAGTTAAGTTAGCTCACTAGGTTCTAAATGCATGCACATGAACAATGACACCTAGTGGCACTTGATAACCGCTTAGCCAAAGAATTCCCCTCTTTATAGTACGGCTATCTATCCTAAATGTGATCACACCCTCTATGGTGTCTTGATCACCAAAACCAAAACCCTAAGCAATACCTTTGCCTTGATCTCCATAGGGTTTTGTTTTTCTCTTTCTTCTTTTCCAAGTTGAGCACTTGATCATCTTGTGGTCATCACCTTCATCACCATGATCATCACTTGCTCCATCACTTGGCATGTACCAACCTCATTAAGTCTACACACACTTAGCATAGAGGTTAGTACTAGGGTTTCATCAATTATCCAAAACCAAACTAGGGCTTTCAGAGGAACCCCCAGGAACCCCTCGCACACCGTGGCGAATACGGCCGCCTGCATCACCGAGTTCGGGTTAAGGTTGTGCAGCTCCACCTCATAATAATGGAGAATCGCCCGGATCAGGCGGCTGGACGGAGTCCCGAACCCCCGGTCTAAGAACGACAGGAAGCAGACCACATAGCCCTGAGGCGGGTTCGGCTACCTGTCGTTCGCCGAGGGAACGATCCACTCCGGCTGCCTCGCGTCCGTGATGGGGCGGAGGATCCCGGCCTTTACGCGCGCCTCCAGCGCGGACCTGGTAACATTGCTGGGCGGCCACACATCATCGCCGGCCATGGCTTTGAGCGGAGCGAGGCGTTTTGCGGGGCGGAAGTGGAGAAGATGACGGCAAGAGGGAGAACAGGAGGGAGGGGCTTTTTTTGCGCAAGAGCAGGAGGAAAGAAACCAACCCCCCGCGGCTGCTTTTATAGAAGGAGCGCACCACGGTCACGCCACCTGCGCAGAAGACCAAGGGGGAAAGAAGAGCAACCGTCGCCCGCTCCATCACCAGGTGAAAAAATCAAAGCGCCCACTCCCTCCGATTCTCACGCCCGCCGCACGCGCGCATTAATTTCGCAAGTGAAACGTCCCGTCCGGTCAGGGCACAACGGCACGGCCATTTACACTCCCCATGTGCCGCGCCTCAAAAGGAGCGCCCTGAAAAGATATGTCAGGGCGGTTCCTTCCAGGGCAAGCGGCGCTCGACCCCCTGCTGACCAAGGTCGCAAGGCGGTTTCCGTCGGGCGCAGATTCCGTCTCGCCCGATCCCTTGCCGACCCCGAGCAAAAAATTGCAAGGCGGTTTCCGTCGGGCGCAGATTCCGTCTCGCCCGACCCCAATACTACAAACAAATCTGAAAAACCTTTTGAGGTAAGAAATCCCTAGGCCACAGCCACCTACATTCCAGAGGTTGCGAAGACTGACCTGCAAAGCGGGTTCGAACAGTCGCCTCAGGATGACCGAGTGAGGGATGACTGAAGATGGGCACAATAGAGGCCATGGTCTGAACCCCTCAAAGAGTCGGCGCATCTTTGCCAGTCGTATCCAAGACCCATGTGGGTGTCACGCGAGTGGGATCCCATCGAGGGAGACACTGAGCCCTCGGAACCTAGCGAACGGTTCCGACATCCACCGTGACTGCCCTCGGGTATTTTTGAGATGTGCCCATAAGGCCACTAGCCGACCCCTATCGAATGGGACTCGGACATCCAATTGGACTTACCCGCTTGCAGCTCCCGAGGAACGTCGATACTTGCCCATCGAGGGTAGTACAGCGCGACCGAAGGAAGAATGAGGGACGTAATTGTAAGATGAGAAAGAACCTGATCGACCCTTGTGGGGAAAGGGCTCGGGGGCTTCCTCGCACCATGGGAACAGGCACTACGTGTAAAGAACACGCAACCTATCCCTCAAATACTCCCGACTACATCACTCAGGGGTAAAAGCCTTTGAAGGAATAACACCATTCCTCCAAAAGGCTCGGGTGCGCTCGCGCGCACCCTCCGGAGAAAAGTAAAAAAGCTCCCGGTCAAACAATGGTCCCTTAGAAAAGAACCTTTGAAGAGGTGAGCTCACCCCTTCAAAGGCTCGGGGGCGACTGTTGGGTACCATAAAAAGGGATACCCAAATCAGAGCGGCAAAAATCGCAAAAGACAAAGCAAACCACCCACAATCACTGGGGCGCGGGCCCCAGCTCATCTGACTCCTCGATCTCAGACCCAAATCACGGCTCGTCCGACCCCATGGCCTCGGGCGCAAGTTCCGTCTCGCCTGACCCCTCTAGGGCTCAGACGCACACGCCGCCTCGCCCGACCCCCCTGACCTTGGGCGTAAGTTCCGTCTCGCCCGACCCCTTCAGGGCTCGGGCACCAACGCCGCTTCGCCCTACCAGAGCAAGGCTTCCAACGCACGGCGCCCGTACCCGCGACGTGACAGGCGCAGTGACTCCCATACTGCAGCAGGGCATGGTGGTGACTATTCCAACCACCCTGGTCACTGCAGCCTTACCTCTTCCACTATATAACCTTACCTCTTTCACTGTGGTGTACCGCCTCACGGTAAAAGGGGAATGGGAGAGGTTAATCAGTGTCACTATTTGCTGCCTTCTCTCACTGTTAACATGACAGGCTGCAGTATCGCCGATCCGACCCCCACGACTCCAACAGGGCTCGGTAACCCCCCACAGGAGCAACCATGCTGTCAGCCATGCCTCAAGGACGGGATGGGAAAGCTTCTACAGGGTTGGGACTGTTGCTCCACCACTCAGCAGAGGAAATCTCCAATCCCTCATGTAAATACCTGCCTCCCCTTGGGGCTATAAAAGGGGAGCCAGGGCTCACAGCCAAGGCAAAGTTCACCAACAAGTTCAACCACGTCACACACACACACCACAGCTCCAAGCTAGTTCACTCACAGAGTAGCAACCAGCGCTCTGTCCACCACACAAAGCCGAGATCTGGGACTTAGCCCTCTCTCGCAACCTCCTTGTACACCCCTACTACAAGCACCTTTGGGTGCAAGGCAATACAGACCCTCGATCTCACTGGACGTAGGGCATCCTTAGCCCGAACCAGTATAAATTATTTGTGTTTCACTTGCATCACCATCCGGGTTTAGGTAGTCATGCATACTTATACTCGTTTGTGTCTAGACCATGAGTCCAGACGCCGACAGTAGGATTATCTGCAAGCGCACAGATATCATACGAGTGTCACAATTAACCCAGAGGTTTTAAATATCGTATCCACAGGGAACAGTTGTGATGATGACAAAGTATATAGACTTAACCCTACAACTAGGCTAGATCATTTCAAGAAAAAGGAAATAGCTAATGCACTCTGGTTTTGACTCCGATAAACTTTGTATAATATCGTCTTATCGGGCAAGTAACTCGAATAGGAGAAGAAACAGAGTAATCTCCTACCAGGCACCTATAAGCCTATCAGTCCTATCAACAGGAAGTGGACTACAGAGGAATCAACGCAGCTATAAAGTCACCTACACGAACTACCACTGTCCGGCTGATCAGGGGACATACACAAGTAAACCTAGCCTAGGCACCACGCCTACACTATGAAATACTACTTCAACCAAGTAATGACCAAGACCAAAGCACTTAATATGAGTTGTGAACCAAAGAACGAATAAGAACAAGTTGCTTACTTAAATCACAATGGTAAGTGCAAAAGTACCTCAGAACGCAGCTCCGGGCGAGGGAACTGGATCCAGATGAATACAACCATGAAGAAGCACCGACAGGCCGAGACTCCTCTAGAATCTCTACTCCTCTACTCAATCTCTCTAATCTCTAAACAAGACTAGATCTAGAAGAACTAGTCTCTCCTAATTGCTACATCTAGATGAACTAGAACTAGGTCAACTAGATGGACCCTAACCCTAATTATGTAGAGAATATGAAGCACCGGGGTGTAGAATGCCTCCAGGGAGGAGGGGTCTGCCCCTCTATTTATAGCTCGATGGGATCAACGTGCGTCGTAGGATCAAACCGACTTAACCAAGGGCCAAGATGCATCAAAAGAGGCAGTGGACGAAGCTCCCGGAAAGCAGCAACCAGAAACCCTAGAGGGGCACCGGCCAGCGCTAGGGTGGGCCGGCCGGCCCCACCTAGTGGCCGCTGGACCCCCGGTTGCTTCCGGTGTCTTCTAGATCCTTCCCACATGACGATTGTGATATTGTAGTGGCGGATAAGTTTTGTGTTTATTTTGCACTAGAATCCTCTTTTTAGCTTTCCTCAAATTCACCCTGGAAAATACAGAATATGCAAAACTCGTGAAAATTGTTTGCTTAAGCCCTATACTAGTGTGTATTCATGTTCTCCTTCGAGTTTAAAGTTCTAATAAAAGTTGACATTATCGACCGTCAACAATCTTGAAAGAAGAGTCAGTTTCATGGCTCTTCAAAGACATATATCATTGAGCTGATCAAGTAGCTAGTGACAGAAAAGTACTATGGATCTAGAAATGGCAATGGCATAAAAGAACACATATCAAAGATGAATCACTTAAACAACAAGATTAAACTAATGGACTTGGGTCTCAAGGAAGAGTTCCTTGTCCATGTAATTTTTGCTTCGTTTCTAAAGGAGTTTGACACCTTTGTTGTCAACAACAACATCCAGCCCAAGAAATGGAATCTAGAGCGTTGTATGGCTATGTGTGTTCAAGAGGAAGAGAAGATAAGGCAACCAATGGTGGCACTCTCAACTATGTTAGAGACAACAAAAGAATGTCAGTACCAATGTTAGCTCTCCTGCAAAGGCAAAGGGCAAAGCACCTATGCATCAGCAGCCTCAACAAAAAGAGCCTCAACCTCTAGTGAACAAATATTAGTGTCACCACTGCAAGGAGGGGCATTATAAGAAACAATGCCCTGATTTCTTAAAGATGATAATGGCAAAGAATGGGGAGAACATTATTACATTTGTAAATGAATCTCTATATGTACAGTATTAAAAATCTACTTGGTGGATTAACTCAGGGGCAACTGTTCATGTTGCAAATTCTTTACAGGGATTCCGTTCGATAAGGACTATGCAAAGAAAATAAAGACACGTTAAATTTGCAAATAGAGTCTAGGCAGACGTCAAAGCTATTGGTGATGTTTCTTTAGAACTTGCTAATAGTTTTATCTTTTTGCTTACACATGTTCTTTATGTTCCTTCATTACAAAAAAAACTTGATTCTTTGGACAATGATGGATTTGACTGCCATTTTGGAAATGGCAAGTGTGTAATAGAATGTAATAATGACAGTGTTGGTCTTTCCTTTCTAAAGCAGGATCTTTATTTGTTACCACTTTGTGAAAATGTTAATTCTATATGTGATGTGAATGGTAACGTACTTTCATCTGTGGATGCAAATAGAAAAAGAAAGAGAAAGATGCATCGTCGAAATTATGGCACTGTCGTTTAGACCATATTTTGAGGGGGAGAATAGAGAGACTAGTTAAAAATGATAATCTTACTCCATTAGAGTTCTTAGATTTAGAACAATGCAGAATGCATTAAAGGAAAGTACACAAAGAAAATTAACAATGATGCTAAATGAAGCACAACAATACTACAGATAATTCACATAGACATTTGTGGTCATTTTCCTGTGAAAAGTGTAGATGACTATGATTCATTCATAACATCCATAGATGATTACTCCTGCTATGGCTATGTTTATCCAATTAAAGAAAGAATAGAAGCATTGGATAAATTTAAAATATTTGAGGTTGAAGTTGAAAATCAGAACAATTTTAAAGATAAAGATATTCCGATCCGACTGCGAGGGGGGAGTACTACGATCGGCACACCCCATATGGCCAAGTTCCTGGACCTTTGCAAGGTTCTTAGAGGAAAATAGTATGGTAGTCCAGTATTCCACACTAGGCGAATCTCAACAGAATGGAGTAGCTGAAAGATGCAACCATACCTTGATGGATATGGTGTATAGCATGATGAGTTACTCCATCTTACCATTGAGATTATGGATGGAGTCTTTAAAACCACCATTTATATTCTCAATAGAGTACCAAGTAAGTCAGTGTCCAAAACACCGTATGAGTTGTGGACATGCAGAGTACTCTCACTAAACCACTTACGTGTTTGGGGCAGTTAACCTAAATATTGGGAAACTAGATCCCAAAACAGTAAGTGGCCATTTCATTGTTACCTTAAAAAGTCAAAAGGTTATCATTTCTACTTCCCAGATAGATACACAAAGTTTGTAGAAACAAGACATGCAATTTTATTAGAGAATGAAATGATCAGGGGAGCATTGTAGCTCGATAAATTGATCTTGAGGGTAAGTAGGTATGTGTACCCACTCTGATGATTCAGGACTCATTTTTTGAACTACCTGTTCTTGTTGCACCAACGGTGTCTATCACTGTAGTGCCAACACCTGTTTTTAGTTCTCCTACGGCAATAATGGATGAACATGACGAACCTATCCCTCAGGATCCCATGGACAGTAGGCTGTAAATGGGTCTACAAAACTAAATATGACTCCCAAGGGAATATTGAAAGGTATAAAGCATGACTTGTGGCAAAAGGTTTCACCCAAACCGAAGGGATTGATTATAATGAGACATTTTCTCTAGTCTCATGCAAAGATTCTTTCAGAATCATAATGGCTTTAGTGGTGCATTATGATTTAGAGTTACATCAGATGGATGTAAAGATGACATTCCTAAATGGGGATCTGGAGGAAAATGTTTACATGGCACAACCGAAAGGTTTTGTCATGGAAGGTAAAGAACAGATGGGATGTCAACAATAAAGAATTTTGGGTTTAAAGAAAATGAGGACAATGTGTGTACACAAAGTTTAAGAATGGAAAGTACATCTTCCTAATCCTGTATGTGGATGATATCTTACTTGCTAGTAGTGATATTAGTCTACTACTGGAGACAAAGAAATTCTTGTCCTCAATGACATGAAAGATCTTGGTGAAGCTTCATTTGTTTTGGGCATAGAAATTCACTAAGATAGAGAAAAAGTGGTATAGGACAGTCACAAAAGACATACATAGAAATGGTTCTAAAGAAAATATGCACAAATGTAGTGCACCACCTGCACCCATTGTCAAGGGCGACAAATATGGGGATTTTCAATGCCCCAGGAACCAATACAAGCTCGATCAAATGAAAGTGGTTCCATATGCTTCTCTTGTGAGAAGCTTATAGTATGCTCAAATGTGTACATGCCCTAACCTAGCATTTGTTACTGGGCTACTTCATAGATTACAAAGCAATCCAGGACAAGAACACTAGAAATTGGTAAAGAAAGTCTTGTGTTATTTGCAAGGCACAAAAGGCCTCATGCTAACGTATAGAAGATTAGAATCCTTGCACATAGTAGGGTACTCAGATTCTAATTATGTGGGAGATGATAGAAAATCTATGTCTAGATATGTATTCACTCTCACATGGGGAGGTATTTCATGGAAAAGCTCAAAACAAACTGTCACTACATCGTCCATAATGTATGCCAAGTTTGTAGCATGATATGAGGCAACAAGGTAGGTGAACTGGTTAAAGAAGTTCATACCCGGTTTAAAGGTGGTCGGCAACATAGATAAACCACTAAAGTAATACTGCGACAATGATCTAGTAGTACAGTATGTTCACAACAATAGGTCAAGTGGTGCTACCAAACACATTGACATAAAGTACTATGTTGTGAAGGATAAAGTCTAAGATCAAATAATAAGTCTTGAGCATATAACAACTGAAAAGATGCTCGTGGATCTGCTTACAAAAGGCTTACCACCCAACATGTTCAGAGAACACGTAGCCAGCATGGGTTTAAGTGAAAGCTTATGATTCCTGGACAATTAAAGGGCCCAAAGTCAAATTAATAGTTTCAGATCAGAGACATGTATTGTAGCTATCAAATCTATTGGTGAATGATTGTGACAATGAAACATGCTCTATGCATTCATCTATGTTGGAATGAGTAAAGAGAAAAGTGTTTAAGTTAAAGTTTAAAGGTTAAAGTAAAAGTTGAGATCAAGGGGGAGAATGTTACCGTGATCTCCCACTGATTAGGCCCAAAGGCCTCATCAGGCCTTGACTCGCGCCCTAATTGGGGGCGCCCAACCCATCTATGGCTAGAGGGCCCCTATCACACTGTGCTATATAAAGTGGTGGGGGCCAGCAGGCTCTCAGTATGAGGTTCACCGTGAGCCGCCACTCCCCACCAACAAAACCCTAATCCAATCTCGAGAGGGGCACAACCATTCTTCACCGTCACTGCACTGCACCACCATTCTTCACCGTCACACATCATTGTGTCACCCATTCTCCATCGACCATTGCTGTCCTAGCATAGATCTCCTACCGAAGACATGGCTGCCTCCGGATCCAACATTGCTACACCGCCTCCGATGGTTTGCACCTCACTACCTCCTCCCTTACTCTGGATCTCCTAGATCTTGTACTAGTACACTTGTTTATCTAAAATAGTAAAGGTTGTACCCCGCTAATCTACCTTAGAATGATCCTCCTACAGTCTAACAGACTCTACTCCACCATCTCCAAGGTGATCTGTAATGACATCAGCTGGTCGAACACCACTGCCTACTCTGCATGGATGGTGATCATGGGCTAATTCCTTGACCACAATCTTCAACATACCATCTATGCCCAACAAGAATTCCATAGCATGTTCGAGGGTGATATGACCATCGTTGAGTACTGCGATCACCTGAAGCGCCTCGCCAATGAACTCTAGGACTACGGCGCCACCATCTTTGACCCAGTGCTCATCATCAACACCCTGCAAGGCCTGAACAAGTTCAGCCAGTCCATCATTGTCCTCTCCACTAAGTCCCCACCATCGACATTTCTCTATGTCAAATCTTACTTATCATAGGAGGAACATTCCATTCAACTATTGCATTAGATGGAGGTGCAAATGGCGCTCCTCAAAGCCGCCACCACCACTCTCATGAACTAGCCTGTGGCAACCCCATCACCTCCATCGCAGGCACCCACCCATGGTTCCAATGATCGCCACAAGAAGCCTAAGACCAATGACAGGAGCAACCAGCAGAACAATTCCAATGGCCAGGGCGGTTCCTCTGGTGGTGGTCAGTCTGCACCTAACCCTGGTGTGCCACCGCCACTATTGGCCTTGGTATACCCACTATGGCATGGCGTCGTCTAGGTGTGGCCCATGAACACCTACTGTCCCAGCATCCTCTGATCTCCCGGCATCAACCTCCCGCACGTTGTGGTGGCTTTCTTGGCACCACTAGATCAAGCCCTCCATGCTGGTCACCAGGGCTCCCTGCAAGTCGGCCTCTACTCCATGCTCAATGGCCTATCCATCAACAACACGAGAGGCGACAGCTCTGACTGGTTCCTTGACATCGACACCACGTCACACATGGCGTACGGCTCTGGTATACTCAATTCCTCCCCTTCTACTCATGTTCATCGTCACATCATTATTGGCAATGCCTAGCTCCTTGCCTCCATTCCCACCTCCTCTTCACCTTTACAACTTCACAATGTTTTAATCGCACCTCAACTTGTTAAGAACCTAATTTTAGTGCATGCTCTAACTCGAGATAATTTAGTTTCTATTGAGTTTGACCCATGGGGTTTTTCCATAAAGGGTCTCCATACCAAGACGGTGCTCCTTTGATGTGATTCGTCAGGCGAGCTCTATTCTCTTCAAGGTTCACAGGCAACTCCTTCAGCTATCTCAACACGTTCTACAACAGCTCTTCTTGCTTCGCATGACAACGTTCTCTGACATACATGTCTTAGCCACCCTGGCCAGGCCATGCTCCAGCACTTGTTGTGCTCCATAGGATTTTCCTGCACCAAATATAGTCGCCATACTTGCCATGCATGCCACCAAGGCAAACATGTACGACTGCCATTTAGTTACTCCAATAATGTTACCACATTTCCATTCCAACTTTTGCATTATGATGTTTGGACATCTCGCATTTTAAGAAATTTTGGTTATCAGTATTACCTTGTCATTTTGGATGATTGCTCACATTATGCCTGGATGTTCCTATTGTGACACAAACTAGATGTTCTCCCTACAGTTATTTCTTTTCATGCATTTGTGAGCACACAAATTTAGGTCCCTGTTATGTGTCTCCAAACTGACAACGACAAAGAATTCGATAACTCGACCTCCCACTTTGCCAAGAATGGCATTGTTCTTCACCTCATGTGTCCATATATATCTCAGCAAAATGGTCGTGTTGAACGTGTTCTATGCAACCTGAATGATGGCCTTCGAGCCCTTCTATTTTAGGCATCAGCTCTGCTAATGTTCTAGCCAGATGTGCTTGCGACGTCCACATACTTGCTCAATCACTGCCCATGCCACCCTCGTGCCAACACCACACCCTATGAACTCCTATTTGGCACTACACTAGACTATACACATCTTCATGTCTTCAGCTACATATGCTACCCAAACACTGCTACCACTGCAAAAACACAAGCTTGCCCCACGCTCTATCCATTTGTATCTTCCTTGGCAACTTCCATGACTAATGTGGCTACAAATGCTATGATTCATTGTCCAAACGTGTTCTAATCTCTCGTCATGTGTACTTCGATGAGACAGGCTTCCCTTTTACGTAGAAACAGCGATGCAGATGATCGGGACTCTCCACCATCAACCGTGCCTGGATGACATGATCCTGATCCCCACTAGTTCATGCTAGCCATGACATCATGTGCGGTCATCAACCCGCATGTCCACGCCTCCTCCATCCGGGCATCTGGCACCACTAGCGGTGCACAGCACACTCCAGCTCTAGCCCACCAAGATGATCGAGCTTCCACCAACATCTTCTCTAGCTAGACCTACATCACCGAGGACGGTTGCACCGGGTTCCACCTCTGTGTCCACAATGCCACCAGTGCATGCCATGGTGTCGACAACACCTACTCATCCACACCCGATGCTCACATGTGCGCAAGATGGCATTCGACTGCCCAATCCCAAATACAACTAGCAAGATCAGTAGGAGTAATTGGATTAAGGCAAGTATAACTTGGGACTATCCTTGTTTCCTACACACTTTTAATACAAATATCATATGCATGTGTCCACCTTGACAACCCTAGTAAAATTCTAGATGATTGTTATCTTGAAATCCTTGATACCTATTTGGATATGCATTTGGGTAGTTCTTGCTAGTGCTTGATTATAATCCATAATCTTGTAACATGAATATTTGGATATGCAATAAACAATAAAATGAGCTTTCTAGCAACTTGAATATAAAGGGTGGAAAGAACTCTAGATTTTGCTAGATTGATCTTGACCCTCCATAAGAACTTATCCCTTGGCAAAAGCTAGGACAACTCGTACAACCATGAGGGCTATATGGCTCTGACTTTAGCTCAGTATGAAGACCTTATCTAGCTTGTTAGAGGTTACCTAAAAGGGCGCCAGAGGGGCTTGCCGTTTTGGGTATAGTGCGGCCTCTGTCCTTATGTGTATAGACTGTGCGTCATTATGCCATTTGGAAGGGGGATCTATATCTACATGCCCAGGAAACATTGCGGTCCTAACTTATTAGATGAACTATTGAAAGGCTTCATAGTGATCCCTGCCGACCTCCCTAGGAAGGGGGTTAAGAGACTCGCGACCTCGGGCTAAAGGGTAAATCATGACTCATGGGTAAAGGTACAACCTCTACAGAGTGTTAATCTGGTATACTAGCCGTGCCCACGGATATGGGCAGCCCAGAAAACTGACGGAATAGATGGACACTGATGAACATGATTAATGATGATAAATGATGGTTTATTATGTTGTTTATATGTGTTATTCTTAATTCTCGTATACATTGATCATGTGGTTATGGGATTTGCTATGCTAAATTCATATTTACTATCTAAATATAAACATGCTACATACATATAAAACCTAAATGCAGTCAAACCAGTGTCAACTTATTGAGCCTCATGAACCCCTGGTTATACTTGTTGAGTAGGGATGAAAACGGATCGAATATGGACCGATAACACTGATATCATATTTGTTTTCATATTTTTGGTCGGATTCGGATTCGGATTCGAATACGGATAATGTCAACAATGTCGGATAAGATATGATTGAATGTCGACATCATAAATATACGATTTAAGTATTCGGATATGGATATGGTATCGAATATTGAACATTCGGACTCGGATACGGATAGATTTGAACCCCTCTAAACGAATTCGGTCTCGAATACGGTTGGAAAATATCTGTACCATTTTCATCCCTATTGTTGAGTACGATATGTGCTCACTCTTGCTATTTCCCCATACTTCAGGAGGAGTGTTAGGCTTGTGATCAACCAGTCAGTTTGGATCCTGTAGAGTGAAGTTAATAGCCGAAGTTGGAGTTATCTTTCGTTAAATGCTGCCTAAGGTTATCTCTGATTTATTATGTATGTTATATATTTATGCATTGTCTTTTGATATTACCCCTTATTTGTAGCTATATGTGAGATTTGACCTCTAAGACTCACATATGGTGCATATCTGGTTTTGTCCTTAAAATCGGGTATTACAGTGTGTGTTGAATCAAAACAACCCCACAAGCCTCACAAGGCTACTGAGCAAGGAATTTGGCACCTCTAGAACTTGTTCATTCTAATCTGTGTGAGATGAATATAATTTTGACAAAAGGTGGTAAAAGTTATTTTCTCACTTCTATGGATGACTCCACAAGTTTTTGCTATGTGTATCTCTTGAAAACAAAAGATGAAGCATTTAATTATTTTAAGACCTATAAAGTTGAAGTTGAGAACCATCTTGAGAGGAAAATAAAACGGTTAAGGTCTAATCGAGGTGGAGAATATTTCTCTAATGTTTTCGATGAGTTCTGTATGGAACATGGAATTGTTCATGACAGAACACCTCCATTCTCACCACAATCCAATGGGATTGCTAAAAGGAAAAACCACACTCTAACTAATTTGATTGAGTACAGCGGGATTATCCAAGGAATGGTGGGATGAGACAATTTGACAGTGTGTCATGTGCTGAACAGAGTTCTAGCAAAGAACAAAGAGACTACACCATTTGAGGAATGGGAAAAGAGAAGATTAAATCTCTCATATTTGCGCATATGGGTTTGCTTGGCTAAGGTGAATGTGCCAATCAACAAAAAGCGTAAACTTGGGCCTAAAACTGTTGATTGTGTTTTCCTAGGCTATTCTTTCCATAGCACTGGATATAGGTTCTTAATTATAAAATCTGATGTGCTTGATATGTATGTTGATACTATCATGGAGTCAAGAGATGCTACATTTTTTTAGAATGAGTTTTCCATAAAAATACACCTAGTAAAACAAGTCATGAGACTACAATATCCCATGAGCAAGAATTGTCTATTCCTATATATCATGCTGAGGAGACTCACATGCACATCCCTGAGGAGGATGACACTATAGTCACTCGAAAGAGCAAGAGACAGAGGATTACAAAATCCTTTGGTGATGACTTTATAATGTACCTTGTGGAAGACACACCAACCACCATTAGAGAGGCATATTCATCATCTGATGTTGACTTATGGAAGGAAGCAGTAAGAAGTGAGATGGGTTCTATTATGTCTAATGAAACTTGGGAGGTCGTTGACCGTCCTTATGGTTGTCAACCTATAGGATGCAAGTGGATCTTTGAGAAAAAGCTTAGTCCTGATGGTACAATTGAGAGGTACAAGGCTAGGCTTATGGCCAAAGGATATACCCAAAAGGAGGGTGAAGATTTCTTTGACACCTATTCACCAGTGGCTTGATTGACTACAATTCGCACATTAATAGCTGTGGCAGCCTCTTATGGTCTTATCATTCATCAAATAGATGTTAAGACAACTTTACTTAATGGAGAGTTAGATGAGGAGATCTATATGGATCAGCCACAAGGATTCATTGCGGATGGTCAAGAGAACAAGGTGTGTAGGTTGTTAAAATCATTGTATGGCCTAAAATAAGTACCTAAGCAATGGCATAAAAAGTTTGATAATACTCTCCTTGTTGTTGGCTTTGTTGTGAATGAAGCTGACACATGTGTATATTTTCGATACGGTGGGGGTGAGGCTATTATTGTTGTGCCTTTATGTTGATGACATATTGATCTTTGGATCAAATCTCAATGTGATTGATGAAGTAAAGAAACTTCTAGCGAGTAATTTTGATTTGAAAGATTTGGACTAGACCCTTTAGATTTAATCAATCAATCAACTCTATGGTGTGTAATTATGGACAATATATATTGTACCAAATTGGAAGTCTAAGAGTTGGAGTGGTAGGTAGGCTGGCGGTATGGGAGTTTCAACTCAGTTATGTGGGAGTTTCAACTCACTATCTGTGGGTGTTTCAATAGATAACTGTGGGAGTTTCAACTCCGCGTGAAAACCCTTCACATGCCCGTCTCCTCAGCCACCAATAGGGAGTCCCTTCTCTCCTCTCCAACCACAAGGATAAATAGGAGACTCTCATCTCTTTGGTACAACAAGAGAGAACACTCAAAACACAGTTTCGTTGCAAAGAAGGAATTCCCATCTCGTAACTCCGCACACATGGAGGAGCGAGAGGGTAGGTGCCTCCGAAGCCCTTGCTGTTTGAGACCTTGCACGAGGGATCGGCAATTAGGTTTTTGGGGACTGCCTAAACCGTCGCTGCTGTTCGTGGTCATCTTCGAGCGCCATCATCATCTTCCTCAAATGGACGCGGGCAAATTTCTCTTTCCCGGTGGAGAGATCATCTTCATCCTCTAAGTCATGCAAGTAGGACAAGGATCGGGATCCTCAGAGCACATGGGAGGGTATGATCTGTTTATCTTCCTGTTGTGTTTCATCTTCCAGATCCTATATGTTTCAGTAGTTCTTTCATGTTGTTTCGCTATCTATCTTGTGTTTGTTACTGCTATAAGATATATAATTTGTCTGCATGTTTCAATAGTTCTGTCAAGTCGTTTCATATACGGTTGCCTATCTGTTTCAGTAGTTTTGTTTTCTCGTTTCACATGTTGTCTCATGTTTATCGCTGTTATGAGATATATGTGTTGCCTTGTTGTTATGTTTTATATATTATACTTTCATGTTTTTAATAATGATATGCTTCACATGCTAATTGATCACATGTTTCAAATTGCTATAAACATGTTTGATATTATAATTTCTATGATTAATAATCTTCTATATGTCATCATCATATGGAATTAAAATAATATGGAAATTGCCTAATTATCTAACAGTAACTAGAACAAATGCTATTGGATTTGTCACACGAACAAATACTTTGAACATTAACCAAGTCCTAACACAATGTGCAGCGCTAATTACATGAAAACCCTCAAGGATTTGAAGTGAAATGGCTGCTAATAGTACTAACTATAGTCACTAGTAGTAAACATAGTCACAAATCACAAATTAGAATATACTAATAAACAAATAACACATTGGAGGCAGCATGAGGACACGATGTCGACATTCAGTATTGTTCAACTCGTGATTTAGGCAAGGGAATGGATAAAGTACTAGCGTGGGTGGTTCTGAATATATCCATCCACTGAGCGCCGCCGTTCGCATTACTGCCTTGCTGCCTCTGCCTTCATCCAATGCTGTTTTGCCGTTTAGTTGGGCAAGTAGCCCCCTTCGTCAGAGGAACCAGCCTCGCTATTGAAGCGGTTGGGGAGCACGCCATTGGAGAGACTCTAGAAGGTTGCAGTCCAGGAACTGGGACGAAGGCCAGGGCTGTAGTCTAGGACTTCAGTCGTGGTCCGGCGGTGAACACGGTGCTCCCAATTGATGGGGGTGTTGCTGGTGCCAGGCCTACTGGAGTTGCTACTAGGAAGGCTGCTGGAGCGGCGACAACGCTGGAGTCGGTGATGTTGGAGTTTGCCATGATCTGGCCATCCTGGTGGAACGCGTACGATGCAGGGCTGTCCCTTGGTCCGACCGCTAGGGTGAAGGACCCTGGAGTCGGCGATGGAAGGTGAAGGGGACTTGCAGGCACGACCGACGGTGTTGGTGGTGGAGGCGTGATCGGCGCTAGTGGTGCTGGAGCTGCCGTGGAAGCCTGAGCGACCTTAGAAGCGATGTGGCGCTAGGTGTGACTGTGAGGACGAGGGATGCCCCAGCCATGGTGGTTGTGACGATGACTGTGGTAGCCACGACGACGATGACCAAAGATGCGGTGGTGTTGGGCACGGCTTTCCACCATGCATGTGGAGTCAATGAGGAGTGGAGCATGATGGGTAAGCGGGACACCGAGGACGATGGCAGTCATGATCGACGGTGAGTTGTTGGAATCCATCTCACCTTCTTGATGGGAGTCTTGTTCCTCTCGATCTCGAGCAGTGCTGAAAATGTGTTTGTAAGCAGTGGTAATCGAGAGAAAGAATGAATCGAACTGTATGTTTTCATTGATGATCTTCATAATTTATACATGGTGAACTGACGCAACAGGAGTTGCGAGACGCCCATTTGGGGGACATGGATACACGGCCGCCAACGGATATACTCCCGTTATGTCGGTTCCAAAAGAGGAGGAGTAGGCCTTATGTAAATTATGGTTGTGTCACAGAGAGATTTACATTTGATCGTTGGATTAGATTCTAAGACTAGGATTAATACAAGCCACTAATCCTTGTGGATGAGATCCTCTAATCATATTGGTCAACCTCCTGAGGCTATGGATTGCTTCTTAACAGATTGAAACCTCCAGCTAGAAGAACCAATGGAGGATCAGACACATAATTAACATGATGTCATAAATAATTAACATTAAAACACATAATTGAAACTAATTTCTTTAAAATAAAAAAAATCAGTACAATGTTATTGATTTCGCCTAGACATAAAGAACATAGTTATAGTTATTACAGTGATAAGACCTAGCATATGAATGTAATAAAAACATTTTTTTCTTAAAGACTTATCGTCTTGCAATGCAAGCTCCCTAAACACATTTGGAAACAAGGTCCTGCAGTTATGCCATCTGACATGAGATACGATAATTATGAAGTCAACATATGAATTGTTTAGAGAGCTATAGCCTTATGTGGTGAGCTATGAAGTCAACATGTGAATTGTTTAGAGAGCTATAGACAGAACATAGCTCTCTAAACAATTCACATGTTGACTTCATAGTTGTCGTGTCTCATGCTAGATCTCTTAACTGCAAGACCATATTTCCAAATGCATTTAGGGATCTTGCACTCTAAGACGATAAGTATAAGCTTATTCAAGAAAAAAAAATGTTCTTTACATTGATATGCTTTGTATAATCATTATAATAATAATAACTATAACTATTTTCTTATGTCCAAGTAAAATCAATAATATCGTATTGATATTCTTTATTTCAAAAAATAGTTTGAATTATGTGTTTTAATGTTAATTATTTGTGACAAAATGGTATTTTACATATATTTTACTTGTGCAGTTATGTGTAGTGAGATGTTTTGTATATTCGTAGCAACGTTCAGGCACTCAAGTAGTTAATCATTAAATTCATAAACATATGGCATGGTATATATCAGTGTTGACATGTAGCTTATGTTGTTACGAAGCTAATGCAATAAGAATGAACTAAAGCGTGAAAACTAGAGCTAAACTAGCTAGCAGGGGCAAAACGTTGAATTGCTGGAACTATTTCATATTTTAAATCATTATTGTAAAAACTAAAATTTGAAGGGATTTGGATCGCGGATACAAAACCAGAAGCTCAGGGTGTAAACTGCTAAAAAAACAAACCTAAATCTAATTATTTTTGAACTGCACAAGACTGTAGGTTGATTAGCCAAAAGAACAGGGGTTTTCCTAAAAAATGCTAGAGCTGCGTTCATGGCGCCGACGAGGCAGCCACGCTGACTGTACCGGTTGACTGGCAAAAGCCAATCAGATCTGGACCGTTGGAGAAGGATCCCACGGCAACGGATCGCTCGGCGCGGTTGACCCGGGTGGCGTCGGCTGTCAGCGCGGCGGCGCAGGATGGAGTACGACGGATCTTTGCCGTAAGACGCCGGCGCTGGCGATCCAGGCCGCTGCCGGGCACGGGGTTGGCACCGGTACGTACATATCGACAGCGCGGACTCGAATGGGGTATGCTAGACGACGAAGGACGCGGTGAGGCGTGTCGGGCTGGGGCGCTAGCTTCGGCGAGCGCGCGTACGGAACAGAGAGGGAGAGAGCAGGGGGAGGGGAAAGATACCAGCGGGTTCATAGCCTTCGCGCGATGGCCATCGTGTAGGTCTCGCCGAGGGATACGTTGCAGGGGGAAGAGATCGACGGCGGCGGGACGACCTTTTCCGGGGGCGGCGGCGATGGCAGCTGCGTGCGGGAGCTTCGGAGCGCTAGAGCTAGGGGCGGATAGGGTTTCGAAGGTGGAGCGCTGCACAGGGCTAGTCCCTTTATAGGCCGCGGCCATCCTCGAAGTGCGCGGGGGTCAGGAGGATCGACGATGGCGCCTTCGTCCGACTCCTGCGCGGGTTCAGTTGGAGACGAAGCCCTTGCGGCTGTCAGGTAGGCCCCACGCGGGTAGGTGCAAAGGAGCGGGGCGCTGGTTGGTGGCGCTGCCGCGGCTGAGCTGGGCCGCAGCCTACTAGGACAGGCGCGCGCACGGGAGGCCGCTGACGGGCCGGGAAGCGGACCAGGCGGTGGGTTGCTAGAAAGTGGGTGCAAGCCTCTCCCACTGGTGGATACATCGCTTGGTATAGAGATGTTTGGCTGTGATGAGCTGGTGGTGGTGGATCAGATTATTTAACCAAAATTACAGCACCAAGTTTTGCTTGAGTTCCCTTGATTCTTAACTAGTGGGCCCAAAAACAGCTTTGAAAACGTGGACGACCGCACACATTTTAAGCGGCGCACGGTTTGGAAATTTTGTTAATTGAAAGATGAAAATTGCAAAGATATAGATAATACGTACCGACCTTCGTCTAACAAGAGATACACAACCAACTAACTAAGGAAAGATCCACATATTCTAGTATCCAGGGATGGTGGAGCTTTATTCAGGCTAACGTGGGCTGCGGCCAACCATGTTACCATGGCCAGTAAAGATTTTATAGAGCCCACACTATGCAATAGTTCGACCCACTAGTACAGAAAATATTTATATTCATAGTACATTTTTAAAATGTCAGTATGAAAGGCCAGTGAAAATGATGATATTTCATTAGCATCAGTTTTGCTAACTGCTTATGTAAATGTTTACACTAACGGTTGGATTAAGGTTGTCATCATTGTAAATAGAAACATTAATATTAAAATCATTGATCTTAAAATAGAATTTTCATGTCCTAAATGATTTCAAATAAAAAATAGTCAACTATAAAGTTACAAAACTTTTGAGTACTACAACTTTGATTTATATCATTTTCTCATCTTACGTCATTTTAAAAATTCAAAAAAAATCATTTCAAATTATTTTATGTTGATGGCATGTTAAGAAAACCATCTGTGTAACCGGTGTTTTTTTTTAAAACATAAACGGGGGGAGAGTTTCCCCACCTTCTCATTCCAAAAGCACACGCCCCAGGGAACCGGAGCGTGGCGACAAGTTTGAGATACAGCCTCGGATGTACAAATTCTAGCCTATCAGGCTGTCTACTAGGTTAGGGGGTAGGCGCTTGTGCTAAGTTACAAGGTCATCACAGACCCGTGTCAATACAACCCGAGCACAGAAGGTTTCATTACGAAAAACGTGACCATTGCGAGCTTCCCAAGTGCGCCTGAGGATGGTTAAGAAGACAAAAGGCCAAAGTGGCATGGATAGTCCTGCAGGGGTGGTCGCAGTCCAAGTTTCTTCATCGGAGAGTTGCATTACTTGAGGTATGCAAATGGTGTTCCAGATTGTAGCGCTGTCCTAGCAACCGAAGAAGACATGTTGCTTGTTTTCAGCTTGGGTCGAACAGTGCTCGCATAGCTCACTGTCGACGAAATGCTTGGCAAAAAGGTACACTCTTGTGCTTAGACGATTCTTGAAGTACAACCAGGCGAAAACTTTAACTTAGAGGCTTGACATAGCTAACTGAGGTGTTTTTTAAGATAGTCACCAGTATAAATCATCTATTTACATAGGACAGGAGGCTTGACAACCACCAATGTAAATTACAGGATTTATACTAGCAATAATAACCTTATGAAATCTTGCAGCCGACAGTTTATAGCCATGGATCCATAGTTATATTTCTACTAATACCTGTTCATTATAAATAGCCAATGGGAAAAAATCCCTAGCGTCGACAAAACCGTTTCTGAACTAGTGCTATATTTGCGGTGATCAAGTTTCATTGGCCACTGCTAGAATTTCGTCCAAGCTTGGTGACTAGGAGTATCTAGTCTAGTACTCCAGTTTACAAACTAGAACGCCAATTATGTCTCTCTAGAACTAAGGCTCTGTTCGGGGCAGACCCACGGGGTATGCCAAGTGGGCCACTGCATACCCTGTTGGTTAGCCTTCTGCTTAATTAACAGTCTATTGTAACTAGAAATACATATTTGCAACTATAAATATTGATATGCCTTTAGCCTAGTGGTATGCCTTTTGGTCTTTAACCAAGAGGTTGCAGGTTCAAACCTAATATGTTTATTTCTTTAATTTTTATAATTATTCCATCTTCTTATGTCTTGTAAAACCTCACCTGTAAATAGTTTTTAATTTCTAGTCTTTTATCCCCTCGATATATTAATAACTAATATAACATGTATTGTCCTTTACTTTCTAATTTTATTTATCCTAAGTTGTTGTTTTCTATGAGACACGTCATGAAATAAAATGATAAATAAGAGTAATATAACTTCAGCTATGTTTTATATCACTTATCAATAGCTACGTGCAATGATATTTTAATTTTCTATTTTCTTTTGTAAGTTTTAAATTAGTTTTTTCTATTCTTTTTATCCCCTCCTGTTGTATCCCATAACACCCTATGTGTCTTTATTTTTATTTTTTTATTTTTTATCCCCTCTAGATATTATAACTATGAATAACATATTTCATCCTTTCTTTTGCTATCTTTTCATCTCATCTTGTGTAAGTCTCTTTTATGGCTATTATTTCGAATTATTTATATTTCTTTTTTTATATCATAATTTGTTATAGTTTTTAGCTAATCTTTCAATTTAAGGCTTATTGTGTTATTTAATGCACATGCTTTTAACCGAATTGGTAGTAGTTTTACTGAATTGGAAGTGGTTTTACCGAATTGCGTAATTTTTTTGAGCGGCATACCCTATGATAAAATCTTAGGTCCGCCATTGGTGGTTGATTTTTCGATTGACGCTGATGCTGATGTTGATGTTAATGCTGATACTAATTTGTTGAAGGACAAAAACACTTTTTCATAAATACTGATAAGTTCAACCGACACCACCTGAGTTAACTCCTGTGCCAGGGCGCCACGACCTCGTCCCGTGAGCCATGTTGTACCCAACATAATGCATATTCGCTTGGCTAAAAAATCATGACAAAAAATATTGTTAGTTGATTTGTTATGAGAAAATACTGTTAAATGTTAGCGCGTGGTGGCCTGACAATTTCGTCTTTGAAAGTTTGTCATCCAACAAAAAGCGACTTTGAAGTTCCGGCTCCGATCCACAGGTGCCCCGGGCGTTGGATGGTTTGGATGAGTACCTTTCAATAGCCTTTATCGAACAACAAACAAAAGCGCTATATACACCTCACCGAGCTAGCCAACGAGGCAACGACGCATGCAATCGAAACATAATAATCCTATCCCTACGGAATTCGTTTAGCTGCTGCGATCGACTTGAGCAGTCACGGTTAGTGTCGACTTGTCCAAAATCACGCCATGTCAAATGTCTAGCCATATATGATATATTGCTTGAAAAATATGATCACCCAGATCTACGTGTCCTCTCACCATCATATATACGGTTTTTTTTGCGAGACATGCATATGCTCATATACACGAGCGTACACTAACCTGTATGCACACCATACCCATATAAACACATCTGGAGAACGGAGTTGGACTGGCAAATCCTAAAATAAAATCCAGAAAAATGCGAATATCCATGTTAAGTCGAAAACTTAAACCCAAATGAATAGGTTTAGCACAAGAAACCTAACTAAATCAGTTCTGATACTCTATATTTTGCTATTCTATTTTTCTATAGAGATATCTGCGTTGTACTGTGTAATTAAAAAAGATCAGACGTGGCAGAATGGCGACCCCAGTCCCCACCCACACACAGCAAGGGCCAAGGGCTCAACTCATGGCACGCGCGTGCGAGATGCATCAGGTTGCATGGTCAAGATCGTCCACGCGTTACATATGGTACGATGGCCCCTCTCCGATCCGTCACGCTCACGCAGTTACTTACCGGCGGGCCCCTGTGCAGACAAAAACTGAAGGAGGTCAACGTCGACACGTCGTGCTTTGGCACAGCAGTTTTTTTTTAAAAAAAAACATAATAAGCGCCGGCAGCGGCAGGTCGCGTTCATGCATGCCCATGACGCGTGACGAAGTCACAGCCCTGCATGCTGCGCGCAGTGTCTGTGCCCGGCCTGGGCGACGGCCAGCTCGAGTTCAACAAATTACCTAATTAGGCCATGTTTTCCGACGTAAAAATTTTACGATATTGTAGTATTTTTATTTGTTTGTAGTAATTATTATCCAACCATAAACTAAGCAGGCTCAAAATATTTATCTCGTAAATTTTGACTAAACTGTGCAAGTAGTTTTTATTTTCGTCTATATTTAATACTTTATGCATGTGTCTAAAGATTTGATATGTGATGAATAAAATCTTGAAATTTTTTTGAGTTTTAGTGTACATATATGCATGAGAGACCACGCAGACAGAGGTAGGCATGCAGGAATGTCCTCCATCATCACATGCCCCTGGATCAAGTTGGACAAGAAATCAAGAACAAGAGGACAAGCACGTGGTGCAATAGAATGGATGGATGGCGCATATGACAACGGTCATGGCCTGGCATGAATGGATGTCACGTCCTCTCGCTCCTTCTCCCCGACTTTATGAGCAAGTGATCTGCAAACAGTCCTGTCACAATTTCATAATTTAGTTTTTAAAAAATTTCAAAATTCTCCGTCATATCAAATCTTACAGCGTATATATGAAGTATTAAAAATAAACAAAAACAAAAATTAATTACATAGTTTGCCTATAATTTACGAGACAGATCTTTTGAGCCTAGTTAGTCTATAATTGGACAATAATTAATAAATATAAACGAAAGTGCTCAGTACCAAAAATTCAAAAATTTTGCCAACTCAACAAGGCCTTTGTTGAGGCAAAAGTTGCGTCTAACGCACAACCATGCCCGCACGCTCAGCGCCTAGCCACGTCCTCTTCCTCTTCCTTCGTTCCCCACTCTCTCTCTCTCTCTATCTCTCTCTTTCTCATATCTATGGCTGCCAACTCTAGCAAACTCCTTCCAGGCGGTCACGCCCGTGCCCACACAAAGCCTGCACCTGTGCCTCCACTAGAGTCCAAGAAGAAGAAGAAAACTACTAGGGTTCCAGCGAGGAGCTCACCGATATCAGAGACAGAGATCGTCGTTGTTAGGGTTTTAGTGAGGTAAGATCTCCATCTTCAGTGGCCCTAAAAGGAATTTTTAGGGAGGCAGGTCAGCCAGGTAGTCGGGTGGTGCGAGCGCGACTTTAAGGTTCTAGCGGCAGTGGAAGCGGCCAAACCAGGTGAAGGGTCGAGATGGCGGACTAGAGGAGGGTGAATAGTCCTTTCTAAAACTTATCACGTCGGCTAACTGAAACTAATGCGAAATTCAAACTATCGGTCTAGCTAAGACTACATCCCTCTATCTAAGTTCTCTAGCACCTTGTAAAAGATCCTAAATGAGCAAATAAGATGGCATCTTAGGAAGAGCTCACCTAACCAATTCTAGGAGCAAGGTCACACAAACCTATGTCACTAGTACTTAGCCCACCAGGGGAGTTCCTACACAACTAGTAAGCAAAAGCACAAAACTCCTAAGCTCATTAGCAATGCTCCATAACAAGGCAACTAATGCCAAATTAGAGAGCGCAAATTACTTATAGCAACTCCAACAGTTTGCTAAAAGTACTTGGCATCCTAGGATTTTTGCCAAAACCACAAAAAACAGCCTCCAACAAGTTAGCAAAACTACTTGGCAATTTTGTGAGCTTGGCAAAATTCCCCCTTCACTTGTTAAATATGCCAAGTCCTCCATCGCTTGGCATCACGTGTATCCCAATTTGCCAACTAGTTTTGCCAACTTGTTGGAGGCTCAATTTTGTGATTTTGGCAAAAATCCTAGTATGCTAAGTTCTTTTGCCAAGCCTAAATAGCAAATTGTTGGACAAGACCTCTTTTTTCACTTGGCATTTGGTTTTGAGACTTGGCAAAACTATTGAAGGGTCGAGATGGCGGACTAGAGGGGGGTGAATAGTCCTTTCTAAAAAATATCGCACCGGCTAACCGAAACAAATGCGGAATTAAATCTATCGACCTAGCCAAGACTACACCCCTCTATCTAAGTTCTCTAGCACCTTGTAAAAGATCCTAAATAAGAAAACAAGGTGCTACCTTAGCAAGAGCTCACCTAACCAATTCTAGAAGCAAGGTCAGACAAACCTATGCAACTAGTACTTTGCAAACCGGGGGAGCTCCTACACAAACTAGTGAGGCAAAGCGTACAAAGTCTAAGCTCACTAGCAAGCTCAATAACAAGGCAACTAATGCCAAATTAGAGAGCGCAACTTACTTAGCTACACAAACTAAGCAATGTGACTAACAAGGTTACACAAACTGAATTAGCCATGCAAGGAAACTACTTTTAGCTACACAAGCAAGAAGGTAACTAGCAAGCTACACAAGCTTAACTAATTACAAAAGCAACTACACAAGCACAAGTATAGAAAGAATGTAAATACAAGCTCGTGTATAGCGAATGCAAACCACCGAGAAGAGTAGACAATGTTGACACGGTGATTTTTACCGAGGTTCACTTGGTTGCCACCAAGCTACGTCCTCGTTGTGGCGATACACCCACTTGATGGATCACGAGCTAATTGGCATTCCAAAGCCAAACCCTCAGCAGGTGCCGCACATCCACTCTCAAGATGGGGATCCTCAAAGCCACAAGCAATCCACTAGAGTTGCTCTTCGCGATCCCCGCAGGGTGAGCACCGTACCCCTCACAATCTCTTCTCCAGAGCACCGCACAATCTCCTTGTGTGCTTCGACGGAGTCACAAGCCACCAAGTTGTCTAGGAGGTGGCAACCTCCAAGAGTAACAAGCACCATCGGCTTGCAACACGAACACCTAGTGCCACTCGATGCAATCTCTCAATGTAACGCACTAGAATCACTCACTCGCTATTGATTCACACTCTTACAAGCACAAGTGAGTTAGAGGCTTTCCTAGCACTCTCCAAGCATGGACACTAAGTCCCAAGGGTGCTCAGCCCCAGCCAAGGCCGGCCACCACTTCTATTTATAGCCCCAAGGGCTATACTAGCCGTTGCCCCTTCACTAGACAAAAGTCGAGGGCACCGGACTCACTGTAGGGAGCCACCGGACGCAGGAACAGTGCGTTTGGTGCTCCAAAAAAAGCCACGTGTCACTAGCCGTTTGAACTCGACTGTTGCTGCCAACGGCTAACACACACGCGCGCCTGGAACAGTAGCACCGGACGCTCTGCTGCTTCACACCGGACGCGTCCTGTGCGCACTGGACGCATACGCAGAGAGCAACGCAAACTTGCAGGGGCACCGGACTCACAGCATCCTGTGCACACCGGACTCGTCCTGTGCGCACCGGACTCACAGCGTTCCAACTTGTTAGGTTGCTAACTTCTAGCTCCGAACTCCGGATTCGATGATCTTGGACATTTTGGAAAGCTTACATAGAGTGCTATCCAATCTATATGAATACTCAATCCAAATCAAAATGGATCAAAGCAATATTCCAATCTAAAAGCCATCCTAATGTCCGGAGAGCATCAAAAGACTTCTCTCTCTTCTCCAAGTTGATCAAAATCAACTCCGATACCTTCTCCTTTGTAAATGTGCCAACACCACCAAGTGTACACCACCATGTGCAAGTGTGTTAGCATTTTCACAAATATTTTCCCAAAGGAGTTAGCCTCTCAACTTGCCACACCACTCGATCCTAACACTATGCAAAGTTAGATCGCTCAAGTGACACTAGATGACCGATATGCAAACAAGTTTGCCCCTCTTGATAGTACGGCCATCTATCCTAAATCCAGTCATAAACTTCTCTACACACCTATGACCGGTGAAATGGAAATACCCCTAGGTTATACCTTTGCCTTGCGCTTTCCATTTCATCTCCTCCAATGTTGATGCAACACATGCACCAACCAATCACCAAATGATATGATCCACTTCATATCATCACGTGACCGTATTGGTTCATCGATCTTGACCTCACTTGCTCTTCACCGTTGCCTCGGTCCATCGGCGCAAAGTTTTGCTCAAGCTTCACCATTACACGCGGTCTCTCGCTTCAAAGCCTCCGACTTGCCCTTCACTCTTGCAACCGGTCCATCGAGCCAAGCCTCATCTTGATCTTCTCCACCTTGGTCACATGACTCCACGTCATGTCTCATGTGCAATGAGCTCCTCCATCATCACATCATCACCTGTGGACTAATCTCCTGTGTGTCTCATATAAACACTATTAGTCCACCTAAGTTGTCACTCAATTACCAAAACCAAACAAGGACCTTTCAACTATAGATTTGCCAAGTGAGTTTTAGCAAACTGTTGGAGTTGCTCTTAGCTACACAAACTAATCAAAGTGACTAACAAGGTTGCAAAACCAAATTAGCCATGCAAGGGAACTATTTCTAGCTACACAAGCGAGAAGGTAACTAGCAAGTTACACAAGCTAAACTAGTTACAAGAGCAACTATATAAGTATAAGTATATAGAATGTAAATACAAGCTTATATATGGCGAATGTAAACCACCGAGAAGTGTAGACAATGTTGACATGTTGATTTTTTTTACCAAGGTTCACTTAGATGCCACCAAGCTAAGTCCTCGTTGAGACAAGCTCCAAGGATGCCACCGGTCCTCTTGCTAGTGGTGACCCGCAAGTCACACTCTCCCACGTTGAGTACTTACTACAAGCTCTAGCACTTGACCCGGCCAAACCACTTATCGCCCTTCGTGTCTCGCTCTACTAGAATTCCTCTTCATAATCCCCATAGAGTGAGCATCGTACCCCTCACAATCTCTTCTCTAGAGCACCACACAATCTTCTTGCATGCTTTGATAGAGTCACAAGCCACCTAGCCATCTAGGGGGTGGAAACCTCCAAGAGTAACAAGCACCCGGCTTACAACATGAACACCTAGTGCCACTTGATGCAATATTTCAATGCAATCGTATTAGAATCGCTCACTCGCTATTGATTTGCAATCTAGCAAGTATAAGTGAGTTAGAGGGCTCCCAAGCACTCTCAAGCAAGGACACAAAGTCCCCCAAGGTGCTCATCCTCAGCCATGGTCAAGACACTCTTCTATTTGTAGCCCCAAGGGCTAAACCAAAACTCAGGGGCATCGGACTCTCTGATGCCAAGGCATCAAACGTGCCCCCAGTGTCAGACGCTCACAGTGCAGTCACATGTCGCTAGCCATTTTGATGTGAACCCACTAGGGTTTTCGCCTGATCTTTCGATGAGAGGCGCTGGATAACTCGATTAGTGAATGGAGATGACGTTCACGGCCCGACTACAGCCTTCTAAGGCCGCGCCTTAGCAACCGATACACCGCCTCCAATGGCTGTCACGATCTTGTGGAGCGCAACACCCGCCCACTAGGGCACTCGTCCTGCAAGCAATCGAATAACCAGCAAGAACAAGTAGAACAAGTACTCAAATACTAGATGTAAATGAAGGTTTCAAACTCAATCTCTAATGAAGTGGGGTTTCGAAAACAAGAAGACGGGCGGCTGGATCAGCACGCGCGTTTACAAGCAAGTAGCGAAGGCTAAACTTTATCTAATCAAAACCCAGTTGTTCATGGTGGCTCTAGATGTAAATAAATAGAGGGGAGGACGACCAAAGGGGTGCTAGAGTCGTCCTCCAACCCTAGGATGCGTCCCTAATGGACTCAACTTGATACATGGGCCATTGGTCCAAAATAGGGTGACGCAGCACCAAAACAGAAAAAGGTGTCGGCACGAAAACAAGGACTGCGCCCGACTCATAAGCTGCATAGATATGTGGTTGGACCCATTGGAAAGTAGACTTCATGAGCTTTCCAACAAGTATAGGAATGTCCCAGTTGGAGTCCATATGACGTCGTGGTGATCCATACAAGTTAGAGTTATTTTCCAGTCCGACTCCCAAAACGTGTTGGGTTTGGACTCTTTGTTTCCTTGCTTTAGAAGCGACGTGGTAACTTGATAGAGGATGTTGTGGAGGCTTGGACCTGACCTCCAACCACCTTTGTTAAGTTATCACTCTTCCCATATGCAATCAGCCCTTGAAGTTGGTGTTTCCTCAAATTCCGAATGCAGTTGAACCTTCCCTTGCTGATCTTGTCCATTAGTCCTGAGCAACACGAAAGTGCACGTGTCTCCATTGTTTGAAGGTTGAGTTGACGGGCACGAGCACGAGTAAGAGAACCAACTGGTGTAGGTGCGGATATATCGATGGTGTTGATGTCCTCATCATCCTCCCTTTCTTGCATTTGAGTCGTCCTCGACTCAAGCTCATGTTCCTCACCATGTGGATTTAAGCGTGACTTAGCCTTTTGATAGGTTGTGCAGCGAGCAACAAATCTCTCCACATCTCTCCTCATCCTTGGCCAAAAGAAATGACCAGCAAGTATGTCCTCCGTCTTCTTTGCTCCAAAATGTCCCATCAAACCTCCTCCATGAGCTTCCTGTAACAACAACAAACGAACAGAGCTAGCTGGAATGCATAGCTTGTTAGCTCTAAACACAAACCCATCACTAACGATGAATTTGTTCCATCCTTTTCCATCTTTACAACGCAGCAACACTTCATTAAAATCAGCATCATGAACATATTGGTCTTTGATCGTTTCTAATCCAAAAATCTTGTAATCAAGTTGATTTAGCAAAGTATATCTCCTTGACAAAGCATCAGCAATGATATTCTCCTTCCCTTTCTTGTGCTTAATAACATAAGGAAAGGATTCAATAAATTCTACCCACTTAGCATGTCTGCGATTTAGTTTTCCTTGTCTACGAATATGTTTTAAAGATTCATGATCAGAATGAATAACAAACTCTTTGGGCCACAAATAATGTTGCCATGTTTCTAAAGTTCGGACAAGAGCATACAATTCTTTATCATAAGTTGAATAGTTCAGAACAGGACCACTCAATTTCTCACTAAAATATGCAACAGGTTTACCCTCTTGTAGCAAAACACCTCCCAAACCAATCCCACTAGCATCACACTCAAGCTCAAAAGTCTTATTAAAATCAGGAAGCTGTAGGAGAGGTGCATGTGTTAACTTATCTCTCAACATGTTGAAGGAATTCTCTTGTACTTTGCTCCAAACAAAAGTCATTCCCTTCTTTGTAAGCTCATTCAATGGTGCAGCAATGGTGCTGAAATCCTTCACAAAACAGCGATAAAACTCAGCAAGTCCTAAGAAGCTCCGCACCTGGGTGATTGTCTTTGGTACAGGCCATCCCTGTATAGCTTCTACCTTGGCTTGATCAACCTCAATTCCATAACCTTTGTCGAGGAGTTCTTGCACTTGCCGCTGGATCTCTTTTGTTTCCTCTGATTTTGTCCTGTATGGCACGCGGTTTGGCAAAGATGCACCAGGAATAAGATCAATTTGGTGCTCAATCCCACGTATAGGTGGCAGCCCTGCCGGTATCTCACTTGGAAAAACATCAGCATACTCATGCAAAATGTTATGAACAGCAGGGGGCAAAGAATGCAGCATATCTTCAATTGAAATCAAAACACCCTTACATACCAAAGCATAAGCAATAGATGTGGAAGCAATTAGTTCATTAACATCAAATTTAGTAGCAAGCATGCAATGTCCATTTAATCTTATCTCATCTTTGTTATTTCCATTGGTATCTGCATTGTTCTTAATTTTAGCCTTGGTAATTTTAGCAACTTCATCACGTACGATAGCTTCGGGAGACATAGATAGCAAAACAATTTTCATATCATGGTGCATAAACGAATACTGATTTGATCTACCATGATGTATACATTCCTTATCAAATTGCCATGGTCTACCTAGCAGAATATTACAAGCTTCCATAGGTACAACATCACATTCAACAACATCATGGTATGAACCAATAGTAAAATTAATTCGCACCAGTTTTGTTACCTTGGCCTTACCACTGTTATTCAGCCACCAAATGTGATATGGATGTGGATGTGGTTTGGTGGTAAGTGCAAGCTTCTCCACCATGTCGCTGCTAGCCAAGTTGTTGCAGCTACCTCCATCAATAATCAAACGACAAGAACGCTCTTTAATAACATACTTTGTTTGGAACAATGTATGCCGCTGATTCTGCTCTACCTTCTCCGCTTGAGCACTAAGCACACGCTGCACAATAAGACTCTCATAATGCTCTACATTCTCTGCACCTATCTGCTCTTCTATTGCTTCATCCCTACCTGTATCATCAGCAGCAAGCAAAGCACGTGTATCGTCATCAAAATCACTAGCAGAGGAATACCCACCATCAGCGTTAACCACCAAAACACGCTTGTTTGGACAATCTCGCTGTACGTGCCCATAGCCCTTGCATCGATGACACTGAACATCTCTTGTTTTTCCCGTGGAATTAACCGAGGAGGCACTAGCGATTGGTCTCTGGGCTGATTTAGTTGCTGTATTTGTGGAAGAATCATGTGGTTTGTCGCTGTAGGAAGGTGGTGGAGCTATTGATCGGCTTGATGGAAGAGGTACACCACCCGACAATGTAGCAGATGTGCGTTGTTGCCAGGATTTCCCTGCAGAATTGCTAGATTTGGCACTAGAACGTCGTCCCTGCACTTCCCTTTCAGCTTTACAAGCAAGATGAAACAAACGGGTTACGTTAGTATAATCTTTATAATCAAGAATGTCCTGGATTTCATGATTTAACCCGCCCAAAAATCTAGCCATAGCAGGTTCTTCTTCCTCCTCTAAATTACATCGCAGCATACCCATTTGTAATTCTTGATAATATTCTTCTACACTTTTAGCACCTTGTCTCAATTGCTGCAACTTATTAATCATGTCACGTGCAT
The DNA here is from genome assembly GCF_000003195.3 of Sorghum bicolor. NCBI lineage: Eukaryota > Viridiplantae > Streptophyta > Magnoliopsida > Poales > Poaceae > Sorghum > Sorghum bicolor. Next base: position 14,922,237 of record NC_012872.2, read on the forward strand.
AGTAAGAAGGAACAAATCTAGCCCTCATGACTTGTTTCAACGCATTCCAAGTTCTAGGTATGTTATTAGGATTTTTCTTGCCATGTTCTATCCACCAAACGGAAGCAAAATCGGTGAACTCACTAGTAGCAGCCCTAACACGTGTATCCTCGGGGAATTCATGACATGTAAACTTTTGGTCAACAGCAATCTCCCAAGTAATGTATGCATCAGGGTCATATTTACCATCAAAAGGAGGTATTTTAAATTTAATCTTACTGAAAGCATCATCATTATTGTGTACCTCGCGTCGGCGGTTGCCACCCATACCTCTACGGTTGTGACGAAGGCGACGTCGATCACGAGTGTCTTGATCATCATGTTCAGTATCACCAGTGTAGTCATCTTCATGACTACCGTGCTCTCGATCTCCCTCCTTTTCTTCTTTATGCTTCTCTTTATCTTCGGTGTGGAAAGCATCAAATCGCCTTAGGAGAGCAGCAAGGCTTTTGTCCACACTAGCAACGGATTCCTCCAAACTTGTGAGCTTGTTGTTTGTGGCAATCTGCGTAGCCTCCAACTGCCCCAGCTTTTCATTCGTCACCTGCAAGTCGTTATCAAGTCCCTCTGTGTGCAGCTTCACTTTCCTTTCAAAATGTTGTATGATGCCCTTAGTGCGAGGTGTAAGTGGTGTTTCGTTACCATCATCTGCCCCTGGCATGGTTCAAAGACAAAGACAACAAAAAGGCAAGTGAAGAAATAAAAGCCCTACAACTACTAGGATGTAGCTACAGCAAGTCTCTCACCCTCAACCTGTAACACAAGTTCTTACCAATTCTTACCTTGCTTGACAGGAGGGGTCGTCTGCCAACAAGTGTACAGCAATGGACGAAGTGTATCGGTGCTGCAGCACAAGACCTGTCAAGCTGTAGAGTATGTGGAGCTATAGGTGGGCTGAAACAAGGAACGAACTAGCACCACGTTAGTTATAAAAGCGAGCTGAATAAACGCTCAACGGTGGTACTGTGCTGGTCCTAGCCTAGACCGTGCTAGAGACGCGAGCCTGGACACAAAGGGAAAACACAGCACACCACTAGAAACAAAATGAGCAGCCCTACTGGAAACAAAAGGAACAACAATCCCCTTTTTTTGATTTTTTTTTTCTTTTTTTTTCTTTCTTTTTTTTTCTTTCTCTTTTCTTTTTTTTGGGGAACCTCAAAACCTGATTATATAAACAAAATAGTACAAAATATCACTTCACCACTCTCACCCTCTCACTAGAGTAAGGCTGAACCTCAAAATTCAATATATCTAGCACAAGTATGAAGTGCTATCTTTCCTTTTGGATCACGTTGATAGAAACGCAGAATAGACCAACAAGTGGCTGCACCTATTATCAAGATCTACTCAAATTCCAACCCACAATAGATTGGACGCAGTTGTGACTAGATGGTGACAAGAACTCAAAACTCTAAAGGACTAAACTAAAACCAGCACTGGACACGACCGAAGCAAACACTCATTCAACCAGCCCTAACTATGTAGTACTAGCCACGGCACAAAGGATTTATAGGATTATGGAAAACAAATCTGCTATATTTTTTTGGCTTTTTTTTGGACTATAGGAAAAACAAACACGAAGATTTGGAAATCTCTCACCGATAAACCTTGCTCTGATTACCAACTGATGTGAACCCACTAGGGTTTTCGCCTGATCTTTCGATGAGAGGCGCTGGATAACTCGATTAGTGAATGGAGATGACGTTCACGGCCCGACTACAGCCTTCTAAGGCCGCGCCTTAGCAACCGATACACCGCCTCCAATGGCTGTCACGATCTTGTGGAGCGCAACACCCGGCCACTAGGGCACTCGTCCTGCAAGCAATCGAAGAACCAGCAAGAACAAGTAGAACAAGTACTCAAATACTAGATGTAAATGAAGGTTTCAAACTCAATCTCTAATGAAGTGGGGTTTCGAAAACAAGAAGACGGGCGGCTGGATCAGCACGCGCGTTTACAAGCAAGTAGCGAAGGCTAAACTTTATCTAATCAAAACCCAGTTGTTCATGGTGGCTCTAGATGTAAATAAATAGAGGGGAGGACGACCAAAGGGGTGCTAGAGTCGTCCTCCAACCTTAGGACGCGTCCCTAATGGACTCAACTTGATACATGGGCCATTGGTCCAAAATAGGGTGACGCAGCACCAAAACAGAAAAAGGTGTCGGCACAAAAACAAGGACTGCGCCCGACTCATAAGCTGCATAGATATGTGGTTGGACCCATTGGAAAGTAGACTTCATGAGCTTTCCAACAAGTATAGGAACGTCCCAGTTGGAGTCCATATGACGCCGTGGTGATCCATACAAGTTAGAGTTATTTTCCAGTCCGAATCCAACTCCCAAAACGTGTTGGGTTTGGACTCTTTGTTTCCTTGCTTTAGAAGCGACGTGGTAACTTGATAGAGGATGTTGTGGAGGCTTGGACCTGACCTCCAACCACCTTTGTTAAGTTATCACTCTTCCCATATGCAATTAGCCCTTGAAGTTGGTGTTGCCTCAAATTCCGAATGCAGTTGAACCTTCCCTTGCTGATCTTGTCCATTAGTCCTGAGCAACACGAAAGTGCACGTGTCTCCATTGTTTGAAGGTTGAGTTGACGGGCACGAGCACGAGTAAGAGAACCAACTGGTGTAGGTGCGGATATATCGATGGTGTTGATGTCCTCATCACATTTGAACTTAACTATTGCCTCCAACGGCTAACTCGCATGGGCACCTAGCACAGTCACATTGGACGCTCTCACGAGACACATCGGACGTTAAGCTTCAACGTTGGACGCTACTCATAGAGGTTGAAAACCTCTCAGAGACACATCAAACCCGTCTGATAGAGTGCCATTAGACGCAGCCAGCATCCGATGCGCACACCGCTCGAAACCCTCTCTTACCTCCTTGCTGATGTCACTCTACACTAAACGCTCAACAGTGCTTGGCTAGAATCCGACGCAAAGCCCTCGAACGCACTGATACACCGCTCAGTTTAGCGCCACTCAGCCAGCATGCGTCAAATGTAGGTCCAGCATTCAACGCTGTCGACCTCAGCATCCAACGAGCGTTTCTTAGCGAGAACTCTCACGACTTCTCCAAAACTTTCCTCCGACATAATGAAAAATAGGCATTCTATTTTAACAAAAGCACCGAATCTCGCCTCGCAAGCTCGGCGAGAGGGAGAGAGAATCCCAAACCCCTTTCTACCTCTCAAACTCCACCTCCTTTGCAAATGTGCTAACACCACTAAGTGTACACAACCATGTGTATGTGTGTTAGCTTTTCACGAACATTTTTCTAAAGAAGTTAGCCTCTCAACTGGTCACACCACTCGATCCTAACACATATGCAAAGTTAGATTGCTCGAGTGGCACTAGATGACCGATATGTAGACAATTTTGCCCCTCTTGATAGTACGGCCATCTATCCTAAATCCACTCATAAACTTCTCTAAACACCTATGACCGGTCAAATAGAAATACCTTAGGTTATACCTTTTCCTTGTGCTTTCCATTTCATCTCCTCCAATGTTGATGCAACACATGCACCAACCAATCACCAAGTGATATGATCCACTTCATATCATCATATGACCATATTGATTCATCGATCTTGACCTCACTTGCTCTTCATCGTTGCCTCGGGCCATTGTGCCAAGTCTTGCTCAAGCTTCACCGTCACACGTGGTCCCTCACTTCAAAGCCTCTAACTTGCCCTTCACACTTGCAACTGGTCCGTCAAGCCAAGCCTCATCTTGATCTTCTCCACCTTGGTCACATGACTCTATGTTATGTTTCATATGCAATGAGCTCCTCTATCATCACATATTCACATGCAGACTAATCTCCTATGTATCTCACATAAACACATTAATCCACCTAAGTTATCACTCAAAAAAATAACTTTTCACCAGGTTAGGCTAAGGATGTCCATGACCATGGTGGTATTGGGGGAGGGGAAGAAGGAGACCACCATAGTAAGAGCCAGGATGAGGAGGAGTGTGTGGCTACTGGTGAGGTAGGTAAGGGTGAGGTGCGAGGAAGAAGGGGGCGTGAGGAGGAAGACAGTCATGTGGCCGGCCTAATGCATGCATGGGTGTGCCCTAGTGGCATCCTTATGTTTATCTGCATTGCAAAAGTATAGAAAATATGATCCCATGAAAATATTTAATTACTACATACAGTACACAAGACCAACTAAGTGGAACTGACACATCATAATTTTACTATTAATTCTCACAGTTTGCTAGGTAAATAGATAGATAATATAATATCAAAATAGAATACATGAGCTTATATATGTCTATATCAATTCAGTGGACTCTAACAATAACCATAATTGATAATAACTATCATATCTACTCAAATCAACTCCCAGAATCACCCTAAATCAAACTATTTTGAATTTGACTAACCTTATATTGAAGATTAATGACATTTATGACACCAATTAAGTAGATTATAAAAATATATTTTATAGTATATCTAGTGATACTATTTATGTCATAAATATTGGTAATATTTCATATAAATTTGGTTAGACTTAAAATACTTGGACTTAGGACAACTGTAAATGTAGATTTATTTTGGGACCTAGGGAGTATTTTCTTTTGAATCATAAACCCCATCATTATGAAAGACAATCCAAAATCCAAAGTAACACCCTAAATTGACATCTAATTTGCATGTATCTACCACCCCCTAAAAATGCATATAAGTTACTAGACATATGCTATTATGAAAAAAATATCATAAAGCATCCCTACATATGCTTCTCAATTACCCACTTGTACAACTATTGATGTTATTAAAAGGCCTAACTCAAAGTAAGTGCATGAGTGAACTTTTTTTAGTTTAATAGTTATGAAAAAATATAGTTTCAATCAAAAAATACTAGGCACATTTTATTTGTCAGTGTTCAATATATTCTTGAAGTCCTTCAAACCAAAGAGATTTTGTAAGTATTTTGAATACAAATCTACAAATAATTTGCAACTTTTTAGATTAAATAATGTAGTGTCTTTGTATTTGTAGATAATTTTTAATAGGCTATTAAGCCCCTTCCCCTATATCCATCTAGAGATACTTTTAGAACTTTAGTAGAACCAAGCCATCTAGGTGGCAGCATCCTGAAAGCCCTAGTTTGGTTTTGGATAATTGATGAAACCTAAAGTACTAACCTCTATGCTAAGTGTGTGTAGATTAGATAAGGTTGGTACATGCCAAATTGCCAAGTGATTAAGCAAGTGATGATCATGGTGATGGTGGTGATGACCACAAGGTGATCAAGTGCTCAACTTGGAAAAGAAGAAAGAGAAAACAAAACCCTATGGAGATCAAGGCAAAGGTATTGCTTAGGGTTTTAGTTTTGGTGAACAAGACACCATAGAGAGTATGATCACATTTTGGATAGATAGCCATACTATAAAGAGCAGAATTCTTTGGGTAAGCGGTCTATCGAGTGCCACTAGATGTTATTAATCTTGCACATGCATTTAGAACCTAGTGTGTAACTTAATCCTTGAAAAAGTTTGTGAAAATATGCTAACACACGTGCACAAGGTGTTACCCTTGGTGGTTAGCACATTTGAGCAAGGGTTGAAGAGGTGGAGAGGGATTTGGATTTGGTGCTTTTGAGAAAATGAAATGCATATTTTCTATTATACCGGTGGAAAGTTTAGAGAAGTTGTGGGAGTGTTTTCACTAGAAAAACACTCACCAGACGCTGATAGCAGAGGCGTCGGACACTGGTCCAACATCCAGTGCATTGTGACTTAGTGTCACTCTTCTAAGCAAAGCGTTGGAGCATCTAATGGGTTCACATCAGACATAGGGTGAACATTGTTTTAGCATCCGGTGAGTAGTGACGCCAACATGGGCGCGAGCGAGGGTTTCGAGTGTTGTGCACGTTGAACACTAGCTGTGGCTAATGGTCTACCATCGGACACATCTGATGCCTCTCGAGTAGTTTCTAAACTCTCTAAGTAGCATTTAGTGTGAGGGTCGTGCATCTGATGCGTGACATCTGACACGTCTGACGCCTGTTAACTGTGAACTTTAATGTTTAAGTGACCGTTGGAGATCAACCACTCACATTTTACTAAGGACATGTGGCAGTGATCAAGGGCCACTGTCAGGACAGCATCGGATGCTGGGCAGTGTCTGACACCTAACATCAGTGTGTCCGACACCCTCGACAGTGGGTGTTTTCAAAGCCCAATGACTCTACTCGTGGGGGGTTCTTATAAATACTTATTGGCCGGCTCAAGGGTGTCCCTCTTGGCACTTTGATATACTTGACATCCTTATGAGTCTATGAAAACACCTCCCACTCATCTCCATCATTGATTCATCATCTTTGTGAGATTGGGAGTGATTTCAAGGTATTTGCATGAGTGATTGCATCTAGTGGCACTTGGGGATCGATTGAGCTGTGGTTTTCTTATTACTCTTGGTGGTTGCCGCCACCTAGACACCTTGGAGTAGTGGAGCAGCTTTGGCATGAGTTGGTGATTGTTCGTGGCCATCTCCTAGTGATTGTGAGGGGTTCTTGTGCCTTCCCTAGCGGAGCACCAAAGGCAACTCTAGTGGATTGCACATGTTATTGAGCTACCTCACTTGTGGGTAGGTTCTTGCGGTGTCCTAGTGAGGACGAGGTTCATGCTACACCTCTTAGCTATCGAACCACCAAGTGTTGGTCAACATAATGGGGACTACCGTGCCGACAAGCACGTGAACCTTGGGAGAAAAATCATTGTGTTCATCTCTTGTGATTGATTAGATTTCTCTTGGTGATTGGTCTTCATATCATTGTGATTAGTTCATCCCCTCTACATGGTGGTATAAAAGTTCACACCTTACTCTTTAACGTTCACACCTTACTCCTTAACATTCCCGTAAACTAGCGTAGCTTACTTTTTTGTATAGAAACTTTAGGTAGCTCTCTAGTGTAAGTAGTGACTTAGTCATTATTTGAACATAGATATTATAGCAACTAAAATTGTTTTGTAGGTGGCTTGCAACCCTCAATTAGAGCTAGAGCAAAAAGGTATGCTTTGTTATTTACTAACTTCGTTCTTACTCTAGTGAGTTTGTAGTTTTTTAAATAGGCTATTTGCCCCTCCTCTAGCCATATTAGGACCTTTCACAACCGCTAAGAGTAATAAGAATCACCGCAACAACAATAATGAACTAGTGCCTAAATCTATCTCAAGTATGCCAATGTGAGTGGAGTGTGTTCTTGAGCTCTAAGAATGTGCAAGTATTAACCAAGGGTGCCAAGATAGCTAAAATGATTGATACACCCTCTACTTATAGAGCCTAAGATAGAAATCTACCTCATTATACCCCTTATTGGGCAGTTTGTGTGACCATCGGAGAAATCACCATTCGAGGATCAATAGTCAGATCCAACGACTATATTTAAATGATCACTAACTGCTAGAATATTGCTTTATTTGGCACTTCCTGAAGCCAACACTAGAGAAATTTGATGGCTACCTAGAGCCAAAATGCACTAGGTGCCCTATTAACGCTTTCTCTAGCGACTCCTTAGGGACACAACTAGAGAAATCTATGGGTCTCCAAGCCTTCCACAAAAGCTTTTTGACACCAAGCCTTCCACAAAAGCTTTTTGACACCAGTAGAAAACTATGGTCCTCCCCAATGGAGTTTTGATGCTTCCCTTTAAAACTTCTCACACACATAGAACAACGCCATGTGTCCATACTATCGAGCCTATGCTCCAATGGTGTTGACCCTAAGGCACCAGACAAATCTGATGACCTCTGGTCAACACCCTCATAATTAGTCTAGGAGGCTAGGGTGCAAGCCTAAGCTCTCATACCCCCAAAGGCTAGGCATCGGATGATCTGATGACCTATAAAACCCTACAATCAACCCATCTCTCAAATCTCTATTCAAATGTACTAATTCCTAAAATTATTTCATTGAACACCAACACCTTTAAGCACTTAGTTATTTTTTTTAAAGCATTTTCACTGGCTCTCACCATATCACTAGGTCAAATGCACATGCATTTGTTAGTCTTCACCTAGTGGCACAAAATAATCACAATTGCTTTAGAATTCCCATTCTAATATATAGTATGGCCACCTATCCTAAACCATATCGTGCATTCTATTGCTCCTTGACCAACAAAAGCAAAACCCTTTTGATATACCTGTTCCTTCATGCCATTGCTTCCAACTTCATCAATCTGTTCTTATCCAATGTTGAGGTCTTGCTTCATGGTCATGATCAACTCCACCTAGGCTTGCTCAACTCCTTCAAGTCGAACTAACTCAAACATGTCCATTGAAAAGCATTAATTAGTCCACTAGTTGTAACTCAATTATCAAAACCAAACTAGGGCTTTTATTGACACCTTACGCAGGCTTGAAAACCATACAAGATAATAGGTAACAACGATCTGTGAGGTGATAGCGTCCAAGGGAGTGGACATCCTAGGGCACCATTAGAATGGGCTCCACCTAGTAGGGGCACACTCCAACATGGATTAGGTGGATGATTACAATGGCCAAGGCCAGATAAAATGTGGCACAACACCTAGCTAAATAGTAGCAACAAGTTATCATGATTTTGGGACCTTACCGTTATGGTATAGAGGTGGGATCAGATCCATTAGATATATTATCATATAAACTATCAATCAAGTATTCATCATGTGCCTCAACTCCGGATGAAAGAGTTATGAACTTCGCGATAGAGGATTGCCGGGCTACTAGTAAACCGAATGCTAGGCTTATACTCAAGATTGTATCGTGCATCCACACCGCCATAGATTGTGAAGTCCATTGAAGGAGTCTTTCCAAAGTTCATCAAATGGTTAAATTGTTCTGTAAACATAATTGAGTGATCAATATTTGAGTAGCAGAATGTTTTCATTTATTTCACTAAACAAATTTAGAAATGAGTTGGCCTTGTTTTAAATTTTCATGGTCATACCCAATGGTTGCATGTTCTCATCACCCAGAACACCTCTACTAAATTTGATTTGAGATAGAACTCCATATATAGGGCTAATTATATTTGGACTTGGTTTTGCTCCACCAAAACCGACCTAGCTAGGTTTGCTTTTATACGTGTGCAAAAGTGTTTTACCTTGTAGGTTTCACCTATTCGAGCCCCTTCTAGGCAACATAAACATCCTTTCAATATTGAAAGTTTTATTATAGGAACTCTATTTTTTTATTAAAAACTATATTTCTAAATTTATAATTTATTATCTTGAGCATTGTGGTAAAGCTGAAACACATGTTTATGCAATTAGAGCAATTAAGAGTGTAGTTTGGGTCCTAGCGTCCATATTTAAACTAGAAATTTGTATAAGAGGTACAATAAGGACTCAAGTTTTGACTAAACTTGTACGGTAAAAGTGGAACAACTAAAAAGATCAAATTTTGAGTGTCAAAATCTAGATTCATGAAGTCACAACACAACATGGAGCTATCAAAACTCAAGATATGGTTTTATAGTAAACACAATGGTGTAATACAAAAGGGAAAAAACTATAGATATAAATAAAAAAATATAGTAATTAGTCACTAAAGTTTATCACAACAGAGTATATATAGATTGTAGAGTAGTAATATGGGCGTCTATGTTAAAATAAACAAGGAAGAGCAAATATAAGCAATTTTGATTACCATGGACCATGCTCTGTCGATTTGGAAAATCTTCCTCCCTACGTAATAAGAAGCACGCGACCCGAATCATGGATGAAGGTGGGGGCATTGTGAATACAAAAACTGATTGAAAGAAATCCTTTATTCTTTAATCTTAGGTAAGATATAAAAGATAATAAGATTCTAAGCCCTAGATGAGCATAGGACTGCTGCAGAGATGTCCAAATGCTGAGAGATCTGAAGAAGAAAAAGGATCATCATGCATAGACTCGTAGAGGTGATGGAACTACGCATCAAGGCAGGCAGGCGGAAATCGATCAGTGACCAGATGCTTGCTTAGAAAAATGGATTGTGTTAGTACATGTGGGATTTTGATATTCCGGTGATGCTGCCAACAAGTCTGCACTCTGCAGACTTCATAAGAGACTCCATGATACGGGTGGAATCCCTATGAAGATCTCCGTACTCTGCTGTCTTATCTTTCCCAAGCTAGTATAGTAGTATTTTTTTCCTTTAAAAAACAACAGGATCTCGTGATGCAGAAGAAACACTAGTTTGCACACCACGTGCTCCACCGTGCTCTGGCTGAACTGCTACATGTAACGATCTCTTTTACCGACCCCGCAAAAATACCAAAACAATTCAGCACGTAATTAATTTATTATACGGCGAGTCTGTTCTCTTTTCTTTTCAGTCGATCACCAGTGTTCTCTTTTACAATAGCTTTTTAGACCAACGAACAGACCTCATACCCTCTATCTAAAACACAGAGGTTAAGCACATCACTACATGATGCACCTGCGGGCTGCGGCTGCAGTGTTTAATCTAAAAGAGAGAGCCATCTATCTCTCGCCAAGAAGAAACAGGGGGTCACTGTCAAGAGAGTTGGAGACAGGTAGGGAAATATATATACCACCCTTCTCCAATCATGTATAAATATAATGAGGCAGCAAGTAGCAATCCGGCATTAAGACGGGAATTAAATTCGTAATATTTCGGATCTTCTCGGGACCGCCATCTTTCGTCGAGCTCGCTTAATGAGCTGGGCCAGAACTAGAAGTGTGTGTGCAAAAAAAAAAATCCCTTGTTGAACTCGTGTAACGTACTTTACCACGTACAATTTTTTGTCTCATAATCCACAGCATTTTTATGGGTCTTTTGCTACTGTTGCCAAATGATGAGCTCAGGTACGTATAAAGGGCTCATTGGGAAAAAGAAAGAACGTTAAAAGTACGCGTGGCGTATCTTGTACCTAGTCATAACTTGGCACATCGTCAAATTCGACGACAAAGACTTGTTTTCTGACAAGAAAAAAAACAGTTAGGCCTTGTTTAGTTCTCTCAAAAAACTAAAAACTTTTCAAGATTTTCCGTCACATCGAATCTTACGGCATATATATGAAGCACTAAATATAGATGAAAATAAAAACTAATTGCACAATTTATCTGTAAATCGTGAGATGAATCTGTTGAGTTTAGTTAGTCTATGGTTGGATAATAATTGTTAAATAAAAACAAAAATGCTACGGTACTAAAAATAAAAAGAAATCGAAACTAAACAAGGCCTTAATGATATGAATTCAAGTGTGACCATCCAAACCGTACCTGCAGGGTGATGATGCATCTACGCAGGACGAGGAGGGCTCCCCGCTAGGCTTTAATTTGGTCTAGGCCGATTGGCCGAGCTCACGGCGGAAGCCGGTCTAGTAGGCCGTGTTAAGATTTCGTGTTATATCGAATTTTATGTCATATGTATGGAGTATTAAATATAGTTAAAAATAAATTAATTACACAGACTTTGTTTACTTAAAAACCAAAAAATTTTCAAGATTCCTCGTCACATCAAATCTTGCAGCACATGCATGAAGCACTAAATATAAACAAAAATAAAAATTAATTGCACAGTTTACCTGTAAATCGCGAGATAAATCTTTTGAATCTAGTTAGTCCACGATTGAACAATATTTGTCAAATAAAAACGAAAGTGCTACAGTACCGAAAATCAAAAAGTTTTCGGAACTAAACAAGGCAGTTTGTCTGTCAATCGCTAGATGAATCTTTTAAGTCTAGTTATTCTATGATTGGACAATAATTGCCAAATAAAAATAAAAGTGAGAGCTAAGTGCTTGGCTATAAGTTGTCTCTTGTCTCTAAAATATCTTCACTTTCCTATTCCTTCTCACAACACTTGCTATTTAGGCCCACTACTACTTATGCATCCGTACCCAGCTTGGTGCTTACATAAGGTCAGTCTCAATGCATAGTTTCATGGCATAGTTACCAAGACTATAAACTAGGTAACCGAGCCACATGAGTTTCATGGGGATGAAACTCTTCTCTCATCTGATGAAACTCCTTCATTTAATGGCCCTGCCAAGTCAGCAATTATGCTTATGTGGCACCCTATTTAATGTGCACGACACTCTTATGAAACATGCATTGAGACTGGCCTAAGAGCGTCAAGCTATCATCTCTCTCCTCTTTTTTCTTCTCCACATCAGCATTAGCTTGGCTATAAACTCATTATTATACCTGCCCTCACGTGGTGCTCCCATTACGGAGCATGCGTTTGACGGGTCAGAGCCTCTCTTGCAACGGTTGGGTTTGGTCATGGGTCTTTCAACGCCAAACGCGTCAGCAAGGAAGGCCTATGAGAAGCTCTACGGTGCTCGGCCGAATACTTCCAATGTGAGCATGCGTTTGACGGGTCAGAGCCTCTCTTGCAACGGTTGGGTTTGGTCATGGGTCTTTCAACGCCAAACGCGTCAGCAAGGAAGGCCTATGAGAAGCTCTACGGTGCTCGGCCGAATACTTCCAATGTCGAGACACTAGCCCGCGCTCTTCCTGGATATGGGAAAAGGGCTGCATAGGCAACAACAAAGATGCAACGCCACTTCTTAGGTTGTGTCATTGCCCATGTCTCGTTGTCTACCATTTGTATAATACTGACATTTGAATTTGTATGCTAGGATGGTCCAGCTTTTGGCTACTTCCAAAGCGCTCGCTAGAAGCGCAATGTTTGTATGGTCAAAATCTTCTACTCTAATTATAATAATGTGTAAATCTTCTACGTATTCGAGAAAAAAATTTGGCATGAGCTTGATATGAATTTTTAGATAATATATGTTATATATTAAAAAAGGCGGGAGTTCTCATAAATATATTACTTATCTTCATATTAGAATCTTAAAGCCAGATATACGAAGGCTTTGAGACAATACAATAGCCTAAATCCTCCCTCCCAAATCCTTATCAAACCAAAAAATATATAACCAAGCAAAAGCAAGATTATATATATGTTGGTGATACGGAAAGATGCCACAAAATCAGTGGGAAGTGGAAACATGGGAGGCACATCCGCACATGACCTCTGTTCTCTCTGGTCTCTGCATGCATGGGCTTGCAGATGCAGAATGAGAGGAACCACACGGAGAAAACTGCATGCAGGGCCCATCCTAACGAGCAATCATCGAGGGCGAGGGCGACTGTCATCGTGGGATTCCAAAATAAAAACAAAAATCACAGGCACCATATACATCGCACCACGTTGTTGTTTTTTTTTCTTTCAATGTACTGCTGTGCCCGGGCTCGGTACCTGTTCCCTGTCCGTGCATGTGCATGCTAGGCCTTGTTTAGTTTCTCAAAAATTTTGCAAAATTTTTTAGATTCTTCGTCATATCGAATCTTTAGACACATGTATGGAGTATTAAATATAGACGAAAATAAAAACTAATTACACAGTTTAGTTAGAATTAACGAGACGAATCTTTTAAGCTTAGTTAGTATATGATTGGACAATATTTATCAAATACAAACGAAAGTGCTACGGTGTCGATTTTCTAAATTTTTTTTGAAACTTTTGCAAAAAATTTCAGATTTCTTGTCACATCGAATCTTTAGACACATATATGGAGTATTAAATATAGACGAAAATAAAAACTAATTGCACAGTTTAGTCGGAATTAACGAGACGAATCTTTTAAGCCTAGTTAGACAATATTTATCAAATACAAACGAAAGTGCTACTGTGTCGTTTTTCTAAAATTTTTTGCAACTAAACAAGGCATAAAAAGGCCGTGTATCTTCTGTTTCTGGGCGTGCCATCCATCCATCACGTGAAAAGCTGTCCGGCTTTCTGGAGCAAAAGAGAAAAAGCGAAAGGGGAACAAACAGCTCCAAAATGCTGCTAACGTGGGGGGTCTTCTTGGCCATCGAGAGCTGAACAGCACCCAACAAGTGAGGCGGAGGCAATTTTGTAATGCAGTAAATTCAAGATCTGCTGTTGATACAGTCTAACTGATTGATTAGTACGTGTGTGTGTGGCTGTGACACGAGCCGCACATGGATCTACCCACCAAAGGAGCTGAACCTTATGTTCCACGCGCATAGGGGCATGTGGGTTCTTTGGTTGCTTCTTTGTCTTACTGAACGAGATATGAGAAGATAAATCCCATGGTATATATCGTTATTTTGTCATAGTATAGAGTCTTTTTTAATACCTACGCCTCTCCTCCAAAATAATATCTAAGATAGCTAGGTGTGTATCTTTACACACTTAAACATCTTCTCTAAATCGTTCTACTTATAAAACACCAACCTTCCTTCATTGCTAGTTGTCTAGCTGCTAAATGCTCCGTCATTCATTCTAAATTGTAAGTTGTTCTGCACTTTTTAGATACCGTAGTTTTTTATTATGTAACTAGCTAGATATAATGTACATAAGATATATAACAAAAGCTATGTACTAAGAAAAGTTAGAATCAGTAAACCCAAACGACTTATGGTCTATGATAAAGGTATGAGCGAGAACATACTCACATGCTTGTTAGAAAATTTTTAAATTCTAAACTATCAAGTTTCTCTTGAACATAATTCATCAATTTATTTGATTACTTGTGTTTCTTAGGTAAGTAATGTTGAAAAGGTTGTGAATTTACTACACTTAGATATTCGAACGTGCTATGCATGCTACAATATGTCATGCTAGGCCGGTCATAATCATGATTCATGAATGAGTTTATTTTCAGATAGCCGACTAGATAATACCAAAGGCAAGAAAAAATGACGGGAAATTATCAGACAGCAACCATCCAAAAACAAAATGAATGAAATTATGAAAAAGTGCATAATACGAAAATCCCCTCCAACTCCAATTACAAGCGTGTCTCTCGTGGAGCCCCAGGGGTGCACGTAACGGCGAGGGCCCCTGGGTCTTCTGGGGGACCTTCCACGTGTCAGGCCCAGCGCCATGAATTCCCTGCGCAGGGAGAGCTGTGCCCACGCTCTAGTTGTTACGTGCCCCCGGTGAAACGTCCCACACAAATTGTTAGAACACCCATCTGATCTTCTTGGTGTGCTCTGCCGGGTGTGTATATATGTGTGTCCGTATCAGCAGAACCCCAAGCAAAGGTCTCCCTTTTTCAGCCAGCCCACTCCACAGCGCAGGCGAGGCACGCAAGAGGGAAGAAGCCGCATTTCTTGCAGTTGCAGTGGTGATCTCTTTCTCTTCCTGCGTCTCCTCCTCCTCCTCGCTCTCCTGTCCTCTCCTCTCCCAAACAGAGAAGCCTCTGCTAGTAAGGAGGATGGGGAGAGCGCCATGCTGCGAGAAGGTGGGGTTGAAGAAGGGGAGGTGGACCAAGGAGGAGGACGAGATCCTGGCGAGGTACATCAAGGAACATGGCGAAGGCTCATGGAGATCACTGCCCAAGA
Source organism: Sorghum bicolor (assembly GCF_000003195.3). Lineage (NCBI taxonomy): Eukaryota > Viridiplantae > Streptophyta > Magnoliopsida > Poales > Poaceae > Sorghum > Sorghum bicolor. Next base: position 14,937,616 of record NC_012872.2, read on the forward strand.
ATGCTGGTATGGATCCAACAACATACATACATATTCCTAATTGACTTGATTATTCAGAGGAAAACTTAAAAAGGAAACTCTTGAGAAGTTGCAGATTATTAGTTCTTTGTTTGCCCATAAGATTGATTTCTGACCAATTAATCTGTCTGCTGCTGCTGCAGGGTTGCTGCGGTGCGGGAAGAGCTGCAGGCTGCGATGGATCAACTACCTGAGGGCGGATCTCAAGAGGGGGAACATCACGGAGGAGGAGGAAGAGATGATCATCAAGCTCCACGCCACGCTTGGCAACAGGTACCCACCCATGACCCATATCTATCTATCTGCCATTCTCTCCCTCAACCTCAGCTGCTTGGCTTGTGTGCAGACTCCATCTTTCTCTTTGATTCCTGCATTTGAACAACTTTACACATGCTGGGCCGCTTCAGAGTTCAGGGTTCTTGTTCTTGCACAACATAGCACTAGTAAAAATTCTGTGATTTCTATGTCACCCTTGCGTGTGTCTGGAACTTGCGAAAACTGACAAGAACCTGAATAAACCCTGAAACATATGCTGCGCGTGGCGATGAGAGTTAGCAGATGAGACTGCAAAAACTAAACCTGACATAGTAGGCACTAAGGATTAATTTAGGACCGTCACGTATGTAGAAAATTAGTATAAAACTACTTTGTTCTAATGAGCACCCCTGAATTCTAGCGTGGAGCACTGGTAGGCACCCATGATTTGCATCTTTTCCGATGGAAGACACCGCGTGTAACAATTCAGAAACGATTAATTTGGCTTTTTTTTAAGTAAGATTAATTTGGCTTTACTTAGGTCCAATTCACCTTTTTCCTGTGCAAAGTGAAAACGATGTCCCAATAGCCTAAGAAGATCTGTTCACTGTTAGTAACTTCCCCCCTTCTTCCACTGAAAGTCTGAAAAGAGAAGGAAACAAAATGGTAGAGGAATACAAAGTTGGTAAATTCATTCATTCAGATGGAGCCTGATTAGCTAGTCTCTTTGTTTTAGAAAAAGAAGAAATAAAATGAAATGGTGGTTGAAATATAGTTTTAGAAAGCAGAGGTGCGCAAAACCAAGATTACTACTGCCTAATAAAACTGTGAAGAGATCACGGTTTTAGCAATGGCATGGCCATGATATGTTCAAAACTAGTGCAGACGTGAGGTTTATCATTGGGTCCAACCAAGCATATCTGTTTTTCCGGAACCAAGTAGCATCTTTGAAACAGAACCGACACCGTAGTGGATTTTTTTTCCTAAAGTCAATTTTTTAAAAAGAAAAATAAGAAGAAGGAGAAGAAAAAGAAGAAGAAGAAGCTGTGCACCAGCACAACAGCATGTGTTATTAGTGTCGTGGTGCACCATCTTGTTGGCTAGTAGTAGAAACGTTGTCAAAACACATGTCTTCGTATACTATAGCCGCCTCCTGGTTTCCTGATCAATCAAGCAAGCAAGCAAAAAAAAAAAAAAAGAACATGGACGGGTCGGTCGGTCCATCACACCTTACAGTCAATGGGACACTTTTTCTTGTCAATTGTCATGTGGTTGAACGAAGTGGAGAGTGTCTTGTTGGCCAGCGCCATGCATGCAAGAGATCTGTCGCTTTGCGCCGAGGTGGCGAGTGGCCGATATTTCCCTGCATCCGATCCGCCCTCGTTGCCCTCGTGCGCGCACGCAAAAAAACGAAGCGTGCAGTGCAGTGCAGTGCCTGCCGCCATGGAAAAAGGAGCAGGGCAGGGCAGGGCACGAGAAGTCCTCGGCTCTTGCGCGCCATCTCCATCGCGCATCGGTGAGGTGTCTGCAGGTGTAAGTGCCGCCGCGAACGAGACGAGAGAGCCCCCGCCGGCCGCCGCCGTCGGCGTCACGCATTGGTTTCGGGTGGGGACGCAACGTACGCAACGCAACACAACAGTGCAACACACACGCATTGAAAATGAATGAATGGAACGGGCCGGGGGGGCACTGCACCTGCACTGGCGCTGACAAAGACATGCGCCGATGCAGGGGCAGTCGTTTTGCCACTTGCTGCCAAGCGGTCCGAGGCTCCCTCACCACGTGGTTTGATTTTTAACTCAAACACGAGGTGACAGAAAAGGTCAAGAGTAGAAAAGAATATTCCTTTGTAGTCCTGCGAATATTATAGCTAAGGCTCTGTTTAGATTGGGGATAAAATTTTTTTGGATGTCACATCAGATGTGTCGGAAGGATGTCGGGAGGAGTTTTTAGAAACTAATAAAAAAACAAATTACATAGCTCGTCAGGAAACTGCAAGACAAATCTATTAAGCATAATTAATCCGTCATTAGCACATGTGGGTTACTGTAGCACTTAAGGCTAATCATGGAGTAACTAGGCTTAAAAGATTCGTCTCGCGATTTTCAACCAAACTGTGTAATTAGTTTATTTTTTTATCTACATTTAATGTTCCATACATGTGTCCAAAGATTCGATGGGATGGATAAAAAATTTTTAGATAGGGAACTAAACAGGGCCTAAAAGCTAGGGCACCCAAAATCAACCCACGCGATGAAGGAGTGCACTGCACGTATATTTTTGTTTTTGCTGGACATTGCTCGATCTGTTTCGTTCCGTCTCCTGGTGATCCAAGCATTGGACCGAGGTGGCCACCACCCCAAGCACCGGTCCGCGATCACATTGTATGACTATATAGGACGCCGGAGTAGTGGCCTGAGAGTCAGACCCACCTCTCAGCTCGTTTCTCACGTGGGACTAGACACATATTATAGACGTAGTAGTACGTGTCTCTCTCGGCCACCGTGTGCGTGCTCGTCACGTGACACACGCACAACACTTGTCGGCAGACAGACAGTACACGCCTGCGCGCGCCCCGTCACTACATTGTGCGGCTTGCTTTGGAATCTCACCGTGGCAACAAGAATATACCTCTCACTACCTTTTTGAGACATCACAAAAAAACTCCGAGGGCAACTTAACGTGCGCCTGACACAGACCATATGAAAGTGTGAGAGGCTAATTGGCATGCAAACACTTAACGTTTTTTCCCCTCAAATTTGCATCAATCATATCGCTCATATATATCTCAACTCCGAGGGCAACTTAACGTGCGCCTGACACGGACCATATGAAAATGTGAGAGGCTAATTGGCATGCAAACACTTGCGTTCCTCCTCGTTCGTGTCCCATGCATGGTCCATGCATGGATCGCAGGAATGAATAGCATGCAGCTGCAGCAATCGGGCCGACCATTTCATTTATACACGCCGCAACTAGGGTTGTTGGATCACCAGCACGCCTATTGATTGCCACATGTGTACGTCTGCAACCCTGAACATCTTGCGGCCATGGCAGGCAGCAGCAGCCAGGCATGGACCAGCCAGCCATGACCGGCAGCCCTTGTGCACATCTATCTCCTGTTCTTTGCATTGTATGTATACACAGGCCTTATTTAGTTCCTAAAACTGAAAAGTTTTCGGAACTGTAGCACTTTCGTTTGTTTGTGGTAAATATTGTCCAATCATATACTAACTAGGCTTAAAAGATTCGTCTCGTGATTTACAGTCAAACTGTGTGATTAGTTTTTGTTTTCGTCTATATTTAATGCTTCATGCATGTGCCGTAAGATTCGATGTGACGGGAAATCTTGAAAATTTTTTGGATTTCGGGGTGAACTAAACAAGGCCACAGTTACACACACTGTTCTCTGAATCTCATGTTTCCTTTTTTTTTTCTCGCAGGTGGTCCCTGATCGCCGGACATTTGCCCGGCCGAACAGACAACGAGATCAAAAACTACTGGAACTCGCACCTGAGCAGGCGGGCGACCGACTTCCACGACGGCGTCGTCGTCAACATTGACCTCAGCAAGCTTCCCGGCGGCGGCAAGCGGCGCGGCGGCCGGGCCAGCCGAGGCATCGTGGCCGCGGCGGCCAAGGAGAAGAAGGCCAAGGGGAAGGCGAAGGAGAAGGACGACAAGGGCAAGAACAAGGTCGCCGCAGAAGCAGAGCAGCAGCAGCAGCTCAAGGACGACAAGGAGGAGGAGGAGGACGACGACGCCAACGTCTCAACTACGCCGAGGCCTCCTCAGTCTGACTGCGCCGCCGCCGCCGCCCAGAGCGAGGAGCAAGCGCAGGCCAGCGCTAGCGGCCTGACCTCCGATAATGGGCCCGAGGAGGAGGAGGAAGAGGACACGCTGGCTCTGAGCGAGGAGTTGGTGAGTGCGCTACTGGCGAGCCCCGGGAGCCCAAAGCTGGAGGTGGGCCCAGATGGCTCGTGCATGGACAGTGACAGTGGGCCGTCCGGGGACAGCTGCGGTGGGCCCGGCGGTGGGCCTTATGGCGACGTGGCCCAAGATCTGGACCTGGACGACAACGCCATCATGGACTGGGACTTGATGGGGCTCGACATCTCAGCCGCCGATGACATGTGGGACCCGCTGATGTGGGACTACGACGACCAAACGTTGGGGGTCCCGGAACCGGAAGGAGGAGGGGTGGGCCACCACCAGCAGCCGCAGCAGGACGAGGTGATGTCAGACCTCTTCTTCCTGGACAATCTCTAGGAGGCGACTCTGTGCATCTTTAGCATGGGCATGGCTGCTGTGATGTGTAGCTTTCGATTTGATGCAGTGTTAGTAGTAGTAGGTTTTGGGTGTGTTCAGTTCAGAGATGAGTGAGGTCTGAGTTCAGATAAGGGGAGTGTGCTTCAGTGACATTTTTGTCTGCTGGCCCGTAAAATGGACAGGATGTAGAAAAATAAGCGGTAGAATGGCACCTAATCCGCACGCAATGTTAGTTGGGATTTTGGAGACCTTTCAGCAATAGAGCCTGTATAACATCTGCAAAAGGAGAAAGGCAATAAATGAATAAATAAATAAAATTGGCTTCTGGGATTGGCATTGTCAGCTAACCCCTGAGTACACCATTTTTTTTTTAGAAACACAAGAGCTTTATGAATTCACGTCATGGATGAGAAATTTACAATCGCTGAGAGTTTAACTCCCTGAGCCAGTCTGGGAGTTTTTCCTATCCACGAAAGAAAAGAAAAGAATGAATTTGATACAAGTTGCCATCGCCGGCCGCACAGCTACGTGCAGCAGCATTGGCTTCAAGCTGGACAAAACACAACTTTAAACGACAAAAAAGTTCTTCCCAGCTCCAACCCCTACATCTGCTGTGCAAAGAATTCAGTCGAACACAAATACAGCCTAGTGCTGAAGCAACAGTAAAAAGCAAAAACTGCTCCGTCTGAACACTACATAATCAGAACAGTTACGGTAGCAGTTTGACGCAGCTTGTTCTGTTCCATGTTTTTAGTGGCTGGGGGGTGCTCCAGTGAAGTTCTATGTGTCAGTATGGTCGACTGTATGTTGAGAAGGTAAGAAACTGTAGACAAAAGAAATTAAGTGGTGGAATTACTCATTCTCGATTACCGTTTACAAACTAGGGTGGAGCCATTATCATTGTTAAATTTGGGAGAACTGTGGTATTCTGATTACATCCAACCAACAACATGACAGGGAAATGCTAATGAAACCCTGCAGTGAAAAAAAGAGAGACGATTTCACTTGAGATAGACCAAACAGTTTTCAGCAAGTTGCGGGGATTAATATCAACAGGTAGACTCATTCTCTGACTGTTTGGCTGGATTTCTCAAACTGGCACATACTTCAGAATGGAATGTTCCACAGCCTAATGTTCTAATCTCATGGCTCCTACTAATGTTCATCTTTGTGCATACTTTAGAATCAAGCTTGGCATGGACTACCCATTATCATTCATTCATTCATTCGTGAAACAGGGGGAACTCTACCATTCAGGTTACATCTGACAAATATGATCCATGATGAACACAGGTATGTGTTGGGAAGTATTTCTGGAATTTATCAAACAGCAGGAAATTTAATAAAACTCAAACTTCTCAGCAGATCAACCTACACTAATGTTTGTATATCGAAACTAACAAATGCAAGGGTCAATACTGCCATTTGCCAAGTAGGCCCTATTCATCTGTTGACTGTTTCATACTGAACTTTCCTAATCAGTCTAGCCAGTTCATCTCACGCAATCAAATCATCATAGAATCCCGAACATAATGTGTTCACATAATTCAGAATTGATAAGGATGGAATGAACTACCCATTATCATCCGCGATACAGGGAGGACTCTACCATTCAGGTTATAACTGACAATGCCATTCATGATGAACACAAGAACACATGTGTTGGAAAATATTTCTTAAATATTTTACTAATCAGTCCCAGTCAGTTCATCTCACACAATAAAATTTAGCACAAAATTGAGAACTGAGATGCTTTTGTCTATCTTTCAGAATGAACTGTCATGGACTACCCATTATTATTTATGGAACAGGGAGAACTGTAGCATTCTTCAGGGTATAATTGACGACACATGAACATATATGTATTGGAAATACATCTGAAATTGTTGGGGCAAATGCAATTTCACTTCAAAGTTCTCAGCACATAAATGTTTGCAATCCAAAACAGATGGCATGGGTCAACATTACCACCTAGGCCATATTCATTCACTGAACTTTTCACACAAGATTTCCGAAACGCCAAAGCAGTCTCATCAGCTCATCACACAATCTAATTTGCACAGAATTCAGCACGGAAATATTTCTGACACCTTAATCAGTTCAAAGAACACCACAATATAGTCTACTAGTATGCTGGATGAATGTTGCAGCAACAGTTTAAACTACATCACTCTACACGCCATCTAGTTCAGTTGAGTAGTCATTATTCAGTAATCAGCGCGGTTTCGATCACTTAGCTTACCAGAGTTTCCTGGTTGGTAGTCTTCTTGGATCTTTTCCCCTTCCTCCTCTTCCCTCCCCTTCTCTTCTGGGCAACAGCAGATTCACCAACCTCGGTTGCGGTTACCTTCGTCGCCGGCACCATGCTACATCTGTTCTCACCGTCAGCAACCACGGGCATACTCGATTTGATCCCCTGGGCTTGACTTCCACCGGAGTCGCAGCTCTTGTTGTTGGAGGCACGGATCGAGGAGCCGCAGCCCTCTCCAACGTTGAGCTCGCCGAAGACCTTCCTCCTCTGATCATCCACCTGCCGGACTCGCCGCAACGGCCCAGGCCCTTCCCCGGCACACTTCCTCTTGCTTCCGCCCCACGCGCTGTGGCTAACCGTCGGCGGCAGCGGCGGCGTCGAAGCAGCCGCGCGCCGCCCCCGCGGATGCGGCGTTCGTCCGGCGCCCGCGGCGTCCTGATCCCGCAGCGCACCGCGCTCGGGCGTCGCCCCGTGCGCCGCGACGGCCCCCTTGCTCGTGCCCGTAGCGGCCGCGCGCTTCCGGCTGCGGCGCGGGCGCGGGGCGGTGCGGAGGTGGAGATCCAGCTCGCGGTCGCGCGCGCGCCAGTCGACGCCCTTCTCGGCTAGCACCACCTCCCGCGGCCGCGCCGCGCCGAACGGGTCCGCCTTGATCTGCTCCCTCTCCGTCTCGCACCGCCGCTGCTCCACCTCCCGCGGCCGCGCCCCGCCGAACGGGTCCGCCTTGATCTGCTCCCTCTCCGTCTCCCACCGCCGCTGCTCCTCCTCCTGCTGCTCCCGCTCCTCACGCTCGACCTCGTCGGCCCAGGAGAAGCCGAACCGGATCCCGGGCTTGGAACCGCCGCGGTCGCTGCTCGTGTTCTCCATCGCTTTCCTTTCCTCTCTCTCTCTGAGTCTGAACCCGAGCGCGTGGGCAGTTCGAAGCGAAGTTTCGAAATGGGGTGCGGGTGGTGGGGTCTGGCTTGTAACGGTCGGCATTCGGAACTGCGTGGGCGCGCTGAATACGCTATGCATTTATCAAGGAAAAAAAACGTCGACTTGCGATGAGACCCAGATCCAAATCCATGACCTGCTCGGTGCTCGCAATATACTGTTTGTTCACATCAAATTTTTTTTGGATTTTGACACTGTAGCACTTTCATTTTTATTTGACAAACATTATCAAATTATGGAGCAACTAGGCTTAAAAAATTCGTCTCGTAATTTACAGTTAAACTGTGCAATTAGTTATCTTTTTTATCTATGTTTAATGTTTCATGCATGTGCCACAAGATTCGATGTGATGGGGAATCTTGTAAAGTTTTGGGTTTTTTGGTGTATCTAAACAAGCCCTTACTTTTGGATATATTAGGCCTTCACCAAAAAACCAAAACTTTTCAAGGCCTTGTTTAGTTCACCTTGAAAATCAAAAAGTTTTCAAGATTCCCCGTCACATCGAATCTTGTGGCACATGTATGAAACATTAAATATAGACGAAAACAAAAACTAATTACACAGTTTAGCTATAAATCACAAGACGAATCTTTTGATCCTAGTTAGTCCATGATTGGATAATATTTATCACAAACAAACGAAAGTGCTACAGTACCGAAAACTTTTCACTTTTCGGAACTAAACAAGGCCCAAGATTCTCTGTTACATCGAATCTTGCGGCGGAGCATTAAATATAGATGAAAATAAAAACTAATTACTCAGTTTATCTGTAAATCACGAGATGAATCTTTTAAGCCTAGTTACTCTATGATTAGACAATGTTTGTCAAATAAAAACGAAAGTACTACAATTCGTTTATTCACTGATGGATGGCTCAGATCTTGAGGTATAGTAAAAATGTGAAATTAGGGCACTCTCAATAATATGGCCTAGTTATTATAACTATGAGATACTTCTCCAATAGTATTAGATTTTAGCACATAACTTCTAACACGAATGGCTCCACATGACATCCTTAGATAATCTTCGAATATGACCATGAAACTGGCTTTTGTTCAAGAGATAACTCACCCTCTTTGATTAAAATATAGAACACGCCGTCCATCCTAGAAAGAATACAATTTTCGCTTTTTAAGGAGTCAGATAATTTGAACTTTGACTAAAATTAAATAAAAAATACTAATATGTATGATACAAAATGAATGTCATTAGATTAACTGCAGAGTATTTTTTTGTAATAAATTTATATGAAGATATAAATAATAATACTATTTACTATAAATTTAATAAAATTTGAACCAGTTTTTGACTAACATGAATCCCTTAATTGCATTCTTTTAGATGGAGAGAGTAATATGCTTAGAGTTAGCTCAAAAACCACTATTGGAGCTACCCTTAGTGTCATGGTTTCATCAAAACACAAAGTACTATTTTGCCCGTGAGAAAAGTCTTAGGAATCAACAAAAGTTGTAAGATCAACTTCAAGAAACTCTTTATATTTTTTCTTATTGATAGAAATAGAGATTTTGGAAAAAAAAAACTCCTCCAAATTTTTTTAAAAATAGATCTCTAAATATTTCTATTTACTATTTTTGATTTCTCGCTAGACAAAGATGGAGAGCACGATTAGCTCTCTAGAGTGGGGACAGGATATAGAAAACTATATAGGGAGTGGTTTTTATTCAAATAACTCCAAATAATAATTTAGAGTGAGTTTAACAAAGTCTCTTGGAGGTAACTCTAAGATTAAAATCACTACTATAACCGAGTAGAGTTCAAAATTGCATCAAAAGGCTTCTTTCGCTAATCCCTAATTCCCCATCTAAGAAGATTGAATGGGATTCAATGGATTAAAGGGATTTTTGACTAGTACAGTAAGTGATAAAATCCTGGTCAGGCCGTCTTTACATAACTTCTTTAGTCATAGGTCAAAAATGGCAACTTATATGTGAATATTGTCCACGGCTCCCCCAATTTTATGCAAGTGACTCTCTAAATAATAATTTAAAGTGAAATTTAGAAAGGCCTTCGGAGATGCTCTAACGAATCAAACGGGTCCTAAAAATTGCCACGATACATGGAAGTCTACAATGCACAGTATCTTACGAATCGTCGCTATGTTCAATACTTTCAAAAATAATGAAGTGCTTCAGATGTTGTATCTGTGAAAGTGGCTTCAAATGTTGAATCTAATGCCACTATTCCTCTGTATTTTGAATAGCCTAATCGAGTGGATGCCAAATAAACTAACACGGGCTCACTTGTAGTTCATTGCCTTGCTTAAAATTTGATCTCAAATTCTCAATACAAGGCTAACTCATTCCATGAAACTAGCATCGATGCAATATAATATTAGCATTACAGATTGGTGACGACCATCCATTCAAATCTTAAATTTCTTTTGAAGATCTAATTACAGTCTGGAAAACAAGGGGAAAACAAGATGACAGCATTGTATTGTTGAGGAAAATCTCTTGAAATGTTGATTCGATTGCAAATTCCATGAGGACAAGCTTTTGAATTATGAACTTAAATGGCCGAAATGGCACACATTCTAGGAGACTAGGAAGCATGTAGTCTGAAACAAGGATGATAACCGTTGCAATCTGCAGCCTCTGGAAATAAAAATCTTGGAAGCACAAACAAGATTGCTCGGTACAGAGGTCCATTCAATCACACGAATTCTTGATCAACCCATAAATTGGCAATGCACCGATGAATGCATGCCATAATTGTTGCGGTACAAGAAGAGTGGGAGAGCACGCCGCCGCCGCACGGTGGTCAGAAACTCAAGATGCGGGAGCACTTGCGCTTGAACCACCTGAGACCCCGGCGGAGCGACTCCTTCACCTTGCCCTTCACCGCGTACGCCTTGTAGCCCGCAACCCGCCGCCGCCGCTTCATCTCGGGGTCGCCAAAGCAACCCATGCGCACCGCACGCACTCCGCAGCGCCGTCTTCCCGTGACCTGCGGCGGGGCGGAGAGGGCCGGCAGCGCCATGGCAAGCGGCTGCCACGGGTGCTGCGGCGGCGGTGGCAACGATGCGGTAGTGTAGATCTCCTGAGGAAAGAGCCTGTTGGGGAAGGAGGTGGAAGGATCGGGTGCGGGTGCGGTGGAGGTGGATGGCCGGAAGAGAGGGAGGGGCGGCGGTGGAGGATGGCCGAGGAGAAAATGGTGGAGGCGAGCACGGAATATGGAGGAGGAGAAACGTGGGGCTCGGACTACGTCGCTTAATTTTTTTTATATAAAAAAACTATTTTGGGTCTTTGGTTGTTGTATATGCAGAAAAAACCCTCGCCAAATATTTGGCCTAAGCTAAATTGGGGCCATGTCAAAATCTAAAAAACAATGCCGAAATTTTAGAATGAAAATATTGTTTGGATTGTACCCATGCTAAAATTTGCTAGGACTTGTATGTATGACATGTGGGGTCCATATGTCATTAAGTTTTTAAGCTATAAATCATGGTCAATATTGGTCTTGTTTGTAAATTTAATTGTGACATGATATGATAGTGAAATCAGATCACCGATCACATACCCTGTTTAGAAGATATTTTCTTTACAAATTCGAAACAAAAACATATGGAGTATTTTGTGAGAAAAATCCTTACATGCCATTGACATAAATCTATACTCTTTTCTATCACCTCCAAAACTTGATTCTCATATATGTCATTTATGTTATAATCCCTTCTTTAATAAGATAATTGCTTGACCAAGAATATAAACATCCCATTGTCAGTGTTACTCCTGATAATCATACCCAAATCGCACAAGTGGTTAACATTTGGCAAGTGAGTAATTAAGTAGGTGGTCGAGGATTACTGCCGAAACACTTTATAAAATATGTTTGCCATAATGGCTTTAGGGAGTTTTTTTAAAGCAGCTAGTAGATTTTTTTGCTCCGGCTCTTAGTTAATAGAGGGCTCTAGCTTTTTGGTGGCTTTAGGAGAGAAGCCATTTTTTTGTACCTCATCTGGTAGGGCTTCATAAGAAGTCAGACCATGAGACCCTTTAGAAGCCCTACCAAAGAGGAAGGTGGGGCTAAGTCATTCCAAGTTTTTTTAATAATAACCTTTTTTTCACTGCTATTTTTTAGCCCTTAGAAACATTTCTTTCATGATTGGTTCTTGAAGGACCATGGTGCCTAAAAGGAGAGGTGAATTAAGCAACATAAAAACTACTTAAGCTCTATTTCCTACTTATCTGAACCTATGCAAGATATCTATCTAAATGTGTAACGACATTTTTGCTAAATGTTGCAATCTTTATTGTAAAAACTAAAAAGAGTTTTACGCTCTAGGTTCCAATCCTATCAATAATCTAGCAAGCTACACTACGAATGTAAATCACATAACCATCAATGAAGGCAATTAAGTGCGGAAGCTTAGAGAGGTAAAGAATTCCCACTAGTTATTAAGAGAAGTGTTAGACCGTATCAAAGGGTTCTTGACTTAGGTGAAACATGGCAGTATAACCATTTAACTAACATGTCACATCAAGATTAGAGAAGAGTCTCAATTTAGAGTTGTATATATTTAACCTGAGGTTTGTAATAAACACAAAATGTTAGCTCTATCTCATGTATCCATGTGATGATTACCAAATTATGCAATCGACAAACGCATGTTGTTAAGTTTCTTGGTTTGTATGAGACATTGAGACTATGATATTATTTCACTTAATATGTCGGATGACAATCCATTTTAATCAGGATAATTTGGACGGTTCCTCATAAAAGACATCAACTATACAAAAACATAAATACAAGATCCTTTTGGTCATTATGTGATAATATATTATCTCTTAATCGTACATGATAAAGCAAAATATTTGCTATATGTAATATTTCTCTATCAACCACAAGTGAGGCTTTGTTTAGCTCATCACCTAAAAACTTTTCACTCATTACATCAAATCTTTGGACATATGCAAAGCACATTAAATATAGATGAAAACAAAAAAACTAATTGCATAATTTATCTGTAAATCATGAGACGAATCTTTTAAACCTAATTAGTCTATGATTAAACAATAATTGCCAAATAAAATGAAAATATTACAATAGCCAAAATATAAAAACTTTTCGGAATCTGAAGAAGATGTCAATCCGACAAGTGGTGTACTGGTGTGGAGACAAAAAAAAACATACTAAGGTCTTGTTTATTTCACCCCAAAAACCAAAAGCTTTTGAAAATTTAACGTTACATTGAATCTTGCGGCACATGCATGGAGCATTAAATATACATAAAAACAAAAACTAATTACACAGTTTTTCTGTAAATCATAAGATGAATCTTTTAAGCCTAGTTACTACATGATTGGACAATATTTATTAAATAAAAACAAAAATACTACAGTATTCCAATCTAAAAAATTTTAAGAACTAAACAAGGCCTAAGCATAGCCAGATTCCGTATATGGAAATAAGATAAGTCAAATATTTCCCCACAGGCCACAGTTGACGGTGATACTTTAGCAGGAATCATTTTATTTATTATATCTCTTATAAAAGGGAGATAATAATGCTATTGGAATCTTTTCCGCCCTCGTGAAAGAAAGTGAGTGCGCAGCTGTTTACCTTTGGGCTATTTTTACATTGTACAAATGCTATAGTTTGATAGATAGAATAGAAGTCCTCCCTACATCTCGAATTGCATGTCAAAACGGAGCGATCCGGGATTTATCTCACGCCGCTGGAGCCGCCATTTCATATATTTTTTTTCTGGATAAAGACTCAAATAGATTTGGAACCACACATCTTTCAAATGTGGGCCTTGTTTAGTTCCAAAATATTTTGCAAAATAGACACTGTAGCTTTTTCGTTTGTATTTGACAAATATTGTCCGATCATGGACTAACTAGGCTCAAAAGATTTGTCTCGTCAATTCCGACCAAACTGTGCAATTAATTTTTATTTTTGTCTATATTTAGTACTTCATGCATGTGTCTAAAGATTCGATGTGACGAGAAATCTAAAAAATTTTGCAAAATTTTTTGGAAACTAAACAAGGCCCAAAAGAGAAAAAACAGAGGACATGTCACATGAGTGTTGACGGTCCTTAAGTATCAAATTTAACTATCAAATAAACAAAGAAAAGGATCCAAATGAAATCAATATCGAGACTTAGGGTTTTATCTGACAGAATTCCACGAGTTTTGGTGTTTGTCTATTTCTGCAGGGGGTTATCAGGAAATAAGGAAGAAAGGCCCACACGTCGGGATTACATAGAGATATCAACGTGCCGCGCAATTATCTTACATCTAGAAGACTCCAGAAGCCACGGGAAGGAAGCGGAGACCGAACGGAGTCAGGGACAGGGCGCCCGCCCAAGTCCTTAGGGCGCCCGCCCACCTTTTTCGGCCAATCACGCTCAATCTCGCGGATTATGCTCCACCGACCTAAAGGATCAAGAATAACCGTTCAATCAATGTCGGTTTGATCCGACGGCCCAGGATCACTTGAGGGGACTATAAAACCAGATCCCCTGGCCCCTGGAGGAGGCACCCCTTGATCATTATTCATTATTCATAGACAGAGCAAAAGCTAGGGTTTAGAGATGAGAGCTCTCCTCTCTTCTCTAAACTAGAGTAGATCTAGATAGTAGCGAGATGGAGAGCGAAGGAGGATTAGAGGAGAGGCCGGCCTGTCGGTTCTTCCTCCGGTTGTACTTCGCCATGATCAAGCTCTAATCAAGCTTGCTCATGGGATGACTCTGGTAATCTACTTCTAATTCATTATGCAATTACTAATCATGTATGTTCTGGTTCACAACTCTTTTGAGTACTTCTAATCTATAGGACCCTATAGGTTAGAGTTGTAGTATAGGTGTAAGCGTGGTGCTTAGACCTAGATTACTTGTGGATATCCCCTGACTAGCTGGATCGTGTGGTAGGCCGCGTAGGTGACAGTTACGTTGGTCCCCTGTAGTCCACCTCTCGTTAGCAGGACGGGTAGGGTTTATCGGCCTATGGATAAGCATCCTTTGTGGTGTACTCTTATCACGTGGTTCGTCCCAGACATAGACATACCCCTTTGAAGTAGAGAAACCATAGTTATCCTCTCTATTCTGCTACCATCGCCCATATACTAGAATTGCTCTACTCTATATTCCCATATTATCACTCACTGTTATCTTACCTTTAATATTGTTCTTATTCGATTCTACCATCTTTCCTATTCATACCTATTTACTTATCTTGGTTAAGTTAGAGCGTAGATCAGTTCTCCCGTTTCCCTGTGGATACGATAAAACCTTTAACCGGGTAAAAGCTTCAACGGTATCCGTGCACTTGCGGATTATCTGTGTGCGTATAAATACCATAGTACACTCTAGTGCCATGCTGGGGATGACAACCTAGTATTCAAGTGGTGTTAGCAAGTGTCAACAAGCATTTTTGGCGCCGTTGCCAGGGAAACGGTTGCTGAGTTGACTACGAACTAGTTTAATCATTTTATAAAAAAAAATAAATAAAAATATTTTCCTTTTATCCTTTGCCTCATCTCTGCTATTCTTTCTTCTTATCTAATCCTTGATCTCTGGTCTATTATGAATTCAAACATGTCTATCTATGAATTTCATAGACCTATGGGCACACATCTCGAACTACCAAAATCTTCAAAGCCTATCATAGCATCTAGTTTTGAGATAGACCCCGAATACATAGAATTTATTCAAAAATAACCTTTCTTAGGAGAAGGTGAGGAAAACCCATACACACACCTAAGAGAGTTTTATCGAGTATGTGACCTCCTTCGCATAGAAGGCATGTCCGATGAGACCCTTAAATGGAAGCTCTTTCCTTTCTCTTTAACGGGAAAAGCTAGACATTGGTATAAACTCAAAGTAGGGAGTGTTCATGGAGATTGGAAGGAGTTATATAGTAGTTTTCTTTCTAAATATTTTCCAATCTCCAAAGTGGTGGAACTTCGGCGTGAGATTCTTTCTTTTAGACAACTGGAAGAAGAATCTCTTGGCAAATCATGGGACCGCTTTATTAACCTTACTCTCACTGGCCCAAAACTTTCTATTCTAGAAGAAGTTCTTCTAATTCACTTTTTTGAGGGCCTTAGTAGGAAAAATAGGCAAACCCTTCATGCGGCCTCTAGAGGATCTTTCCACCACCTATCCGCTAGTGAAGCTTGGAATTTGATTGATTTAATGAGCGGAAAGTCTCCTAGCTTTTATATCCCTGAGAAAGAGAAAGAACCAGTTCCTAGACAAGAAGAAGAAGTTTCGATAGCCAGATCACAACCCCTTCAATCCCAAACTTTAGCTATCAATCCTAAACCATCAATACCCCAAAATTCTCCAAGGGAGGAAGGAATTCTGACCTTAAATCTTTTAGATGCTGATGGTTTAGACTTCTGGTTCTATAAGAGACCTTCAAGCAGGGATAATTCAAATCCTTGCAATAATGTTTCTCTTAGAGAATGTCCTGGTTCCTATCATGAAGAAGTCGAGGATGACATATCAAGTGAAGGAGAGCTAAGCCATATAGACAATTCTATCTACTCCCCTTCCATGTTCACAAGTTCTAAATCCATCCTTGACCTTAGAGATCCCTCTTATCCCTCTTCTTTTCAGTCTCATGATGATCCTAGCAATTCACCAAGACGACCAAACCATAGGAGTCATGAAGACCATAAGGATGGCATGTCAAGTAATGCCATAGAAGGAGAGCCAAGCCATATAGAAAATTCTAACACCTCCCCTATTTTGATCACAAGTTCTAAATGGCTAGAATGTGTAGAATGGATGGATAAGGAAGAAGCCTTAATGGATTCTGACTTTGGCTCAATTTCAAATGGTGAGTTCTTGACTCCCTTTGAAGATGAGATTCATCCAACTATAGAAGAGGTCATAAGTGAGACCAATCCAAGAGAAACTCTGAACATTCAGATTGGAGACGAAGATAACATTAATGAGCATGGAATTTATTTCATAGCCACTTTGTTTACTTCATGCTCATATGCAACATCTTCCCAATCTATTGGTCTCTCCGACATCACCACACTTGAGATCTCCAACCCCCTCTTCCTTTCTATTTATAAAAACTTTAAAAGGGCGGTTGTCGATGCATATGTCTATAATAAATATTGCAGATCTCGTTGAGTTGATCTAGATATAGGTTGGCGTCGGAGGGGAAACCACTTCGCCAACATAAACTGATGGTTTCCCAAGGACAAGCTTAGTGTCTTAAAATAAGCATTGATCAGATCGTAACATAAGCTTTTAATTATTTGCAACATTACCTTGTGTATTGAGCATATAAGGATAATTGTAAAAAAATATTCCTTCGGGTATTCTTGTCACTAACCTTTCTAGGATTGGAGCAAGAAGATCGGATGAATGACAAGCACAAGGTATGTACAACCAATCATCATACAACATTGAATTAAATTCATCCAAACTTGAATTTTGCAAAATTCAAGCTTGGGGGAGTACTTTACATAAAAACATCCTTTGCCATGTTGCTATGCTGGTTGTCCCTACCTTTGAGACATGCTTAATTTGTTAAATACTAATCACACTACTTCATCTCCACTTGAGTAGATCTCTATAAATGCTGTCATGCTACCTTTGTTTATTTACTAGCAAGTGTTGGTTTGGAAGTACTCGCCATACTTCCATTGGCATTTAAATTAAGCATGGTGCTTAGGTTAAATAGCCTTCCTTAATATGATTAGACATGGAGTCTAGTTTGGTTATTGAACTAAAAAAAACTGCTTGAGTAGATATTGGTATATTTTGTCGGACTAACCCCTGCAGAAAAACTTTCAATATCGATTTGGGAAGTCCTGAGATAAACTCACATCAGAGACGAAGAGAGTGACACATGAAGTTTAACAATTTGCACAAGAAGGACATAGCTCATTCATCATAGAGAGATGATCCATGGAGGGTGCCACGAACACGATGCACAACCGTTAAGAAAGGAAAGCTTCCACAAGGTGATACTGTACCATCACTTTTCAAGCAAGGTAACATCCTAAGGTATTTGACTATCACTTTTATAAGCTTCTTCTTGGTTCTGGCGTTCATATAAATAAAAGAGACAAACATGTATGATTTAAAACTCTAGATTAACCAACCCAACTGATTCAACATGTTTAGTCCTTTAATCCTTGTTCTTAGTACTACCTCTATGATCTCACACTCCTAATCATATGAGCTAAAATGTTACACATTCAATCTTTGAGAGATATAAAGAAAAAGACATATACATAGATAGATTATCTTTCCATAAGGTTGAGCGATCTGATCCGACAAATGTTATAAGTGCTACACTCATGAACTTATCATCCATCAACTTTGTCTTGCTCACTATGCTTAAGGTTAGAGAAGAACAAATACACTTTCGGTTCTGTTGGTGTTTTCCACCAACAGGACCCATGCACTTGATCTCTGCCTTGTCTCTATGAGCAGGTACACTACGAGCACAAACACACTGAGCAAGATACTACTAACACCGCACTTCGAACTGCTCGGCAAACGAAGAACATGGGTGACACCGTATTAAAAGGTGCAGACGTCAAGGTCCGCACCTGAATCAAATGACGCACCTGAAGAATGAACACGATGAGAAGTCTTGACAAGAAGACTTAAAACATTGAACCCTCGCCGAAAGGTAAGATTGGTAGTTATCCATATTTATCCTTTCTGCATTCCCTTTTTCATTTAATTATTTACTTTCCTTAAATAGATTATTAGTTAATCATGCTATCTTGAAAAGAAAATAAAAATTTTAAAAAATACTAAGCCCCATGTGAGTATATGAGTGGCATAAAACCCATAAGTACCTTCACTGTGGTGGCATAAAAATAAAATAAATATTTCTTTTCTACTTTATAAAATAAAAATATAAAAACAGGGAGTAATATTTATTGAGGAAGCTCAACGTGATGAAGGCTAGATATTTATGCTAACACTTAATTAGTTCCACAAGCTTTGTTGTCTATTTGAGCTCCACAGAATTTAAGAATCAAGAAGACTAGCAGACGGAGGACATTCTAATCGCTGTCAGAATGCTGCTGACTTTCAAATACACTTCTGCCACCTGCTAGCTACATCAAGAGAAATTACGTCAAAATTCAGCTTGGGGGAGAGCACCCCCATTTATCTCGCTAAGTATTTCTACCTATCTTTATACTTATATTATATTAGAATATTAAAATATATAAACTATGAAAAACCAAATAAAGATTTTGTGCTTATATATATATCTTTTGCTTAGTGTGTTTAATAAATAAATAAAGTGGCTATGCTAATCAGAATCTTAATAATAAAACTCTAGCATGGATATGATGAATAGTTGCTCTGTCTAATTTGCAAATTTGAAGTTCTCTCTCAAGTTTAGACATAACCGTTATAATTTAAAGCTTGCTCTAGATCTAAACTTGTGGGATGAAAACTTGATCTGAAATCTAAGTTGTTAACGGATATGATATGGGAAGGTTGAGCTGATGTTTATCTATTCCTAGAGATGCTAGAATTCTGGAGAATTTTATCTTTGAAAAATCTTTAAAATGTTGCATGATGAGTTCCTGTATGATGAAAGTTTAAATTCCTACCACAGCCATATATACATGCTTGCTAGACTTTGAGCCACACATTTATTATTTACTGCTTATGAGCATTGAGTGTGGTCAAGCTGTGTAGACCCTTAGGAGCTTGTCATGTGGTTAAATCAAGATTCACTTGCACGTTCACTCATATATATGCTACTTCTACTCCGGAAGTACCATCCACATATATCCATCCATTTCCATCTCCAAAATCACCTAAAAATATTCTACTCCTAATTCGGGAGAGAATAGCCAAAAACATCTGTATTTTTCTCTTGTGAAATAAATGCTCAAGTTATCTTGCTACTACCACTTGCTATATTATCTCAAGAGATGAGTGCTCTGAAAAAAAAGAAGAAAAAAAAAGAAAAGAAAAAAAAATAAACGAGGAAATAAAAAGGGGCAAGTGCCCGAAACCTCGAAAGAAAAGAAAAAGAGTGAGACGAGAGGTAAAAATGGACAAGTGTCCGACAGTAGAATTAGGGGTACAGGATACCCATCTGAGAGAAAAGAAAAAGAAGAGCATCTCATTCTCCTCATAAAGTTTCAAAAAGCAAGGAAGGTATGTATCCCCTCAAAAGAGCAAAAGTAGAATTAGACTTTCACCATTGTTATCACCATCATCACCATACACTATTCATTCGCCACACATGCACATCTTGATTTGGCTTATTGATTTGTTTCTTTGGATCCATGGTTTGACTATACAATAAATGTCTTGTAAGTATGTATATTTTATCTCCCACCTATGAGCTCCAGATATTAAAGCCTTATTAGAGTAGGGTGAGAGAGAAGAAAATGTCACTATCCCTTATACCACAAATACCACATATTTTGAGAGAAGGCATATACCATCACTGCCTTGGTAAGGATCCAGAAATACCACAAAAGAGAGATATGAGAGAGTCATACAAAGGAATCTCTGAGTTTTATTTGGAAATCTGCAAAAACTCCAGAGCTATAGCTGATCAAGAATAAGCGACATGGCACTTGACTGGACTGTTCTATCTTTTAACCACTCAAGACAGAAGTGACAGTTACAAGTCCCATGGTGAAAGGTAAAGTAAGTAAGTTTTAAGTCTTGACAGTTTACTCTAACTCAGAGATGAGACCTCATTTAAAAGCATGTGTACCGTCAATTTTTAAAGATATTGCAACAACTTATGATCCATAGCTGAGTCTATCCTTGCTCAGGGACGAGCAAGAGGTAAGCTTAGGGGAGTTTGTTGACGGTCCTTAAGTATCAAATTTAACTATCAAATAAACAAAGAAAAGGATCCAAATAAAATCAACATCGAGACTTAGGGTTTTATCTGACAGAATTCCACGAGTTTTGGTGTTTGTCTATTTCTGCAGGGGGTTATCAGGAAATAAGGAAGAAAGGCCCACACGTCGGGATTACATAGAGATATCAACGTGCCGCGCAATTATCTTACATCTAGAAGACTCCAGAAGCCACGGGAAGGAAGCGGAGACCGAACGGAGTCAGGGACAGGGCGCCCGCCCAAGTCCTTAGGGCGCCCGCCCACCTTTTTCGGCCAATCACGCTCAATCTCGCGGATTATGCTCCACCGACCTAAAGGATCAAGAATAACCGTTCAATCAATGTCGGTTTGATCCGACGGCCCAGGATCACTTGAGGGGACTATAAAACCAGATCCCCTGGCCCCTGGAGGAGGCACCCCTTGATCATTATTCATTATTCATAGACAGAGCAAAAGCTAGGGTTTAGAGATGAGAGCTCTCCTCTCTTCTCTAAACTAGAGTAGATCTAGATAGTAGCGAGATGGAGAGCGAAGGAGGATTAGAGGAGAGGCCGGCCTGTCGGTTCTTCCTCCGGTTGTACTTCGCCATGATCAAGCTCTAATCAAGCTTGCTCATGGGATGACTCTGGTAATCTACTTCTAATTCATTATGCAATTACTAATCATGTATGTTCTGGTTCACAACTCTTTTGAGTACTTCTAATCTATAGGACCCTATAGGTTAGAGTTGTAGTATAGGTGTAAGTGTGGTGCTTAGACCTAGATTACTTGTGGATATCCCCTGACTAGCTGGATCGTGTGGTAGGCCGCGTAGGTGACAGTTACGTTGGTCCCCTGTAGTCCACCTCTCGTTAGCAGGACGGGTAGGGTTTATCGGCCTATGGATAAGCATCCTTTGTGGTGTACTCTTATCACGTGGTTCGTCCCAGACATAGACATACCCCTTTGAAGTAGAGAAACCATAGTTATCCTCTCTATTCTGCTACCATCGCCCATATACTAGAATTGCTCTACTCTATATTCTCATATTATCACTCACTGTTATCTTACCTTTAATATTGTTCTTATTCGATTCTACCATCTTTCCTATTCATACCTATTTACTTATCTTGGTTAAGTTAGAGCGTAGATTAGTTCTCCCGTTTCCCTGTGGATACGATAAAACCTTTAACCGGGTAAAAGCTTCAACGGTATCCGTGCGCTTGCGGATTATCTGTGTGCGTATAAATATCATAGTACACTCTAGTGCCATGCTGGGGATGACAACCTAGTATTCAAGTGGTGTTAGCAAGTGTCAACAATGAGCTGAGCACACCGTCGCACGCGGGGAAGCAAGCGAAGCCAAGTCCGGCATGCCTACTACCTCGAGGCTCAAGATGGCAATGGGGAATTCTCCATCGGGGATTGACCCACCATCTCCGTCCCCGTGGCGGGAAAATTTCCCTGTCCCCGTCCCCGCAAAGGCTGTTGGAGGACATTTTTCTCCCATCTCCGTTCCCCGCGGGGATTGGTTCCCGACGGGGATCCCCGTACCCGACACTAAACAAAATAAAGGCAATAGAACAATAAGCATGACTAAGACACAATTATCAATTGTGATCTAAAGTTCATACACACATCATAATCATAGCATACAACTAGTCACCGTGCGTTGACCTCAGTGCTCACCGTGCGTTGTCGCCGTCGGAGCTCATGGACATAGGCGAGGAAGAGAAAGTATTGGGCGAATCCATGTTTAGGAAGAGGAAGCGGGGACCTGTACCACTCGAGATCTGGAAGCTCGAGCTCAATCTAGAGCGAAGACGCGTCGACGCGCCACGTACTGAGCCACGGACGCAGTCGTGAACTCGTGCTGCTTGCTGCAACTGCAGGCAGCGGCGCTGTCGACGAAAGCTAGTCGGCAGTCTACTCTGGGTTATACCCACGGTAGTATTTTATCGGCAGACGGTGCGCAAGCTACGAACTTGATGGTGACGCAAGACACGGACAAGGTTTTTATCTAGGTTCGGCCGCCGTGTGGGCGTAATACCTACGTCCTGCGTCTAGTTGTATTGAATTGTGTTGAGATAATCTGTCTTAGGGGGGTTCCTTGCCTCTCCTTATATAGTCCAGAGGGCAGGGTTACAGATCTAGAAACTAATCCTAGTCGGTTACAATTGCCATAGATAGCACAATATCAATTCCTATTCTAACCGACTAGAATCCGGCTTGATCTCCATGTCTTGTTTCCTTGCGCGAAACTCCGAGCAGTTGGATAAAGCCTCGGACTGTCTTCGTGATGGGCCAAGCCTTCTGGCCCAAGTCTAGCCGTAAGCGTATAGGGGTTTATACCCCCACAGGCGCTGTGCTGGCCGCCTGGCTGAGAATGCCTGGGAGATCTGGCCGGGTTGGGATGGAGCTATGGCCTACGGGAGCAGGGAGCAGCGGAGAGGCCCAAGCAGCTGGCCGGCGGTTGGGTGCCTTCCTGGTTCTTGCGGCCTGCCTGGGTGGGATTTTGGTCTCAGTCTCTCAGATGGGAGGAGGCAAGCTGCGAGCAGCTCTGCAGCTGGGTGGTTGTGGGATGGGAGGAGGTGGTCACCTAGGGTTATGGTTAGCTGTTGCAATATATACTTGCTACTAGTTAGGTCTGATGTTGGACCTATCTTGGGCCTCTGCATCCATATTCTATATATTTGTATTTATTAATTAACGGGGCGGGTACGTGGGTTTCGGGTACGGGGATATAGAAAACATCCCCGAACCCGCTAGACCCGATGAGGAGGGAATTTTCCTCAATAGTCTCTCCGTGGGGAGTAAATCTCTTCCATCCCCGATCCCCAGTAGAGAAATTTCTCACATAAAATCGGGTTTCGGGTCTCCGTTGCCATTTGGACTCCAGGCTCTCCAGCCCCGTCGGGCGTCGGCCAGACGGCCACCTCGCCACAGGCCACAGGTGTGGCTCCGTTAGGTGTTGCTAACGTCTACGTCTCGAATTGCATGTCAAAACGGAGCGATCCGGGATTTATCTCACGCCGCTGGAGCCGCCATTTCAATTTTTTTTTTTCTGGATAAGGACTCAAATAGATTTGGAACCACACATCTTTCAAATCAAAAGAGAAAAAACAGAGGACATGTCTGAGCACACTGTCGCACGCGGGGAAGCAAGCGAAGCCAAGTCCGGCATGCCTACCTCCAGGCTCTCCAGCCCCGTCGGGCGTCGGCCACCTCGCCACAGGTGTGGCTCCGTTAGGTGTTGCTACGCGGGGAACCACCAACACCAACCGGGCAACCCCAGCGCCCGCGAGCCGGAATGTCACGCGGCACCGACCAACTGCGAATTGGTCAGCCTCTGCCTGCCTCGGTGACGTGCCGCCGCGGAATTCTCACCTCTCCTCGCGGCTCCCCGTCGCGTCCCCGGGATGCTCCTCGTTTCCCCGATCGATCCTCTAGTAGAACAGAGGTGATCCAGCACTCAGGAGAAAAGAGATGAAGCGCATTTATTTAACGCAGAGAACAGTCCAAGTCAACTAGGCGTCGCGCCGACGGCCGACGCCGTCTCCTTCCGCGCCCGCCACCAGGCGCGCATCGTCTGTCTCTTCTGTTGTTTCTCGGCCTCCGTTCGCCGTTGGACGTTTGCCTCCGCGCCTAAGAAAGCAAACCACGCAATCGAGATCCTTAAACGCAAAGAAACCGGGCGCCATTTATGCTCTCGAACCCCGCAAAGATGCCGCCGCAAAGAGCGCCGCCGCCCAAGCCCTCCCCCTCCCACCGGCGGCATGTCCTACTCCGACGACATGGCGGCGTTCTACGACGCCTGGGTGCGCCGCGAGGAGCAGATCGTGGCCGACCTCACGGCGGCGCTCGCGCTCCCGCTACCGCTCCCGCCCCGTCGCAGGAGCGACGCGCTGGCGCCGCTGGTGGACGCCGCCGTCGCGCACGTCGCCGCCTACTACGAGCACAAGTCCCGGCTGGCGGACCGCGACGTCGTGGCGGCGCTCGACCCGCGCTGGCTCAACCCGCTCGAGCGCACCTTCCTGTGGGCCTGGGGGTGGAAGCCCGCGCTCGTGTTCCGCTTCGTGGAGACCGGCGGCGTGGGACTGGGACTGGGACTGGGACCCGAGCAGCGGCGCGCGCTGGAGGAGCTCCGCGCCGCCACGGCGGCCGCCGAGCGGGAGGTGGACCTGCAGGTGGCGGCCGTGCAGGAGTCGCTGGCGGGCCCGCGGGTGCTGGCCGCGCTGCGCAGGCAGAGGCAGCCCCCGCGGCGGAACGACGAGGCCGTGGCGGCCGTCGGGCGCTCGCTGCGCGTGGTGCTGGCCGCGGCCGACGCGCTAAGGGACCGCACGCTGCGTGGCGTCGTCGGGCTGCTCGCGCCGGACCAGGCCGGCGCGGTCGTCGCGGCCATGCTCAGGTTCCACCTCGGCGTCCGCCGCGCGGGCCGCGACTGGACCTCCGGCCAGCGGCGCGTCTAGTGGCGTGCCAACACCGTACCGTACCCCCAATGCATCACAACAGAACGGGACTAGTACTTTTTACGTTACGTGCATGGGCACCAAAGCCTGTCAGCGTATGTGTCCATCCAACAAATGTTGGCAATAAGAGGGGAGTCAAATCCTCTGGTTATGTGTATTTTTACCATGTCATTGTCATGTCATGCGAACAGAAACTGTTCGTTGAGTTGAGTCTAACGAGTCCAGGGTCACGGTCATCGACACTGTCAGTCATGGTCGTCGTATGTGAAGTCTGTTCGGTTTCCGGTCGGGTCAACGTTGAAAATCCATTGACTTCGTGTCGTCACGCTGCAGGAGTAATAGCGAGCCTGTTTGCTTTGCTACCTATGCAAGCAGCTTTGCCCCGGCGCACGAAGTATTCTCCATTTTGGACGCGGCTGGGATTGCTGACTGGCGTGTTTGCTGCCGGGGACTGGGAGATTTCGAATGAAATAACGTCAGTCAAAATATAAATTAGGTAACCGAGCCACGGAAGTTTCATGGGATGAAACTCATCTCTCATCTGATGAAACTTCTTCATTTAATGACTCTGTCAAGTCAGCAATTTTACTTATGTGGCGTATATGACACTTTTATAAAACATACATTGAGACTGACCTAAATATAGATGCACGGATTGACGAAACCGGAAAGAGATAGTTTGATTGCCAAAGTTCACCTTACCTGTGGGCTGTGGCTACCGGAAAGAGTGATGACTTGTCACAACTCACAACATATATAGTTTGTATCGTAAAGAGATCATGCAAAACAGAGTAACCACTCTACTCTGTTACCCATCTTTCAGAACAGACTTTTTCCATCTACACTTTCTTTTGAACGAGTGGGAAAATAAGCATTCGAACGGACTGAAATGTCCGCTCTCGTAACTTCCTTTTGCCCCTCAACGATTGGAAGTACCTTGCTATCGTCAAATTAAAGCATCAGTAAACTAGACTTCTGAAATTAATTCGCCCTTGCCGATTTTAGTCTTTGGCTCATAGAGCCCGTGATTATGGTAATTATGTTATTATGGTAAGCAACATATCTATCGATAACGAGCATGAATTTATCAATCTCAACGCATATCGTCATCTCAGTCCCTTGAAGGGCTCATGAGGATAAAGTATGTACAACCTTAACAATATAAGTGTATGTGGGTCAGTGGGTGTATATTTATGTGTGTCTGCATTCCTACTTAAAAAAAAGGCATATGCTTCTACCATGGGTCGTTCTTTTCCCAGGAATCTTATCGCTAATCTTTCCTATTTTTTTAAGTAAGCATCCCCAGTTAAGTACAACTGAATTGTTTTTAGTTACTTTTATTTATCTCGAACTAGGATTCTTGGTAAAAACATTAGCGCTGATCGAACATATGCGTGAGTATTTGGAAGTGCTCTCCAAAAGAACAAAAAGTTAATTAGCGTGGCCAGCTGGCGTTGGCATCTCTATAAAATAATACACCTAACATATATATATATATATATATTTGGCGAATTACACCGGTACAGACTCAGACGCTTAATAGGTACACCCCTAATCCAACCTGTATGAACACATCCGAAAGACTATGTCGGCACATCTAGGGATACATACACTCACACTCACTCCTATGAACATACGTAGATAAATCTTATCTCTATGAGGATCTCTGAAAGACTATGCAACACATTTAGGGATTGATGAAGTCACAACATATGCCTCGATATCAATAGGAATGTCGTTAACCACTGAAAGCACAATACCATTAATCCTAGAATAAATCTAGAAAAATAGAGCATCTGTGTCAATCCTAGAATTTGAATCTAGTTGAACAGGTTCCACCACAGAAAACATAACCAACTATGGAATGGGCTATATACATTTTCACAAGAAAAATAGAGCAGGTCTTAGCTTATATACTCACCAATATCCAACGTTCTATTCGAAAGGCATCCCATACATAACATATAACATGTGGAATTTCTGTTTCCCCTAAGACCTTTGAATTTTGACAGAGACCTTATATACTCACCAATATCCAACGTTCTATTCGAAAGGCATCCCATACATAACATATAACATGTGGAATTTCTGTTTCCCCTAAGACCTTTGAATTTTGACAGAGACCTTAGACAGATGTGGATGGTATAGATAAAAATGGTTGTGTAGTCTATTTCCTCCTACAAAGGATACTTCTTTAACTAGTAGCAAATATGTCCATGCTTTGCTAAGGAAAAACGTTAGTATGCTAAAGAAAAACATCAGTACACTCATAATCAGTAAAGGGGTGATCAAATAAAATAAAATTATGACATGGATTTCTTGTGGAATACATCCATCTAAGTTCAAGTTCTCGACATAACATTGGTGCTCGCATTTTCCTGGATTCATTCTAAGTTTTAATGGTGTTATTCTTTCAATAACAAACGATGTGCCTATCTACACATCAGTCTTGAGATTTGCCGTTTAACTCAATCCTTCATACATACTTATAAGGATAGGGTGTATGCGTGTTCATAGAGGTGAGTACTAAGAGCATCTCCAAGAGTTTGCTATTCCACTTGGTATACTACAAAATTTGGCAAAAGTTACAAAAAACATTCTCCAACAATTTGCTATTCGCACTTGCCAAAATCCTTCACTTGCCAAAACCTTGCTCCGCGCGTGCAATTCTCCGCGCAGCGAATTCCTTCGCCAAATCACCCGCGTGGTGATTCTGTTTTCCTTCGCGCGTTCCCTAGGAAGTCGACGTCGCCGCCAGAAAACCCAGCTTCGGAGCGCATCACTGGGGTTGTGGTCGGGGGCCCGATGATCCGTCCCCGCGGGTGCTTGCAAGGGACCGCCGCGGTGGCAGCGGCCGGGGGCTGCTTGGTGTTGGTGCAGAGGAAGAGCCCCGAGGAGAGGGTGTTGACGGCGCCGCGAAGCCGAAGAGGAGCGCGAGGCCGGCGACCCATGGCATGAGGAAGAAGCCGATGGCGAAGGTGACGGATCCGCAGAGCATGAGCGCCACCGACGCGCCCAGGAGCATGGATGCCGCCGCGGCCGGCGATATCGACACCGACGCCGACGCCCCCCGCCCCGGTGCCGCGGGGTAGACGATGGTGAGCAGCAAAGCGCAGAGCTCGCGGACCTGCCGCGAGTAGTGCGAATAGTGTGTCTACGTTTGTACTAGATTTCGCAAAAAAGAAACAAATTATGACGTTATATGACATTTATGACTATAAATTAAATTGTATGAGATAAAAAAATTATGAAAATTTTAATTGAACGATTGACTTTAAATTAAGATGAATTTAGGGAGAATAAACAGAAGTGGAGTTTCAGATGATT
Source organism: Sorghum bicolor (assembly GCF_000003195.3). NCBI lineage: Eukaryota > Viridiplantae > Streptophyta > Magnoliopsida > Poales > Poaceae > Sorghum > Sorghum bicolor. The sequence goes on from NC_012872.2 coordinate 14,965,947, forward strand.
TTTTAACATTGGTTGTAAGATTAATTCTAGAAAAAAATGGAAAGGAAATTTCAATTAATGGGTTGTGGATTTGAGGCCAGCCGACAATTATTACATATATTTTATATTAACATCATAGTTTTAGTTCATTGCAATTCTATAGCCACAATTTGTAATTTTTTGTCTCAAGAATAAAAAACACATTAGGCAAAATTATAAACCCAACAAAATGGATTTGCGTTGACACAAAGACATCTATAAATTACATTTGTTTCTATATTCTGGAGAAGAACAAAAAATTAATATGTTATGACCTAAAGACAAATAACAAATCATAAAAGTAATAATTTACTTGTACTAGTTGGTGGTATAAGAGTGTTGTAAGAAATCATCTTAAATTTTAAGCACCTAAAATGTAGAAGAAGTGAATAAATAAAGTAATAGGAAAAATCAATCAGCTAGAAAGAACAAAATCCAGGTTTGCAGCTGTGTAAGGAATATATCTGTGATGAGTGTGATACAATATTGGATAGCATCTATTACTGCTTCACCGAAAAGAAAGAACAAATAAAAGATCATCTATCATATTTTGTTCATAGAAGCCATAGTCTTTTGTGAAACCTTGAGGAAAAAGTTGATCTCCCATAATTTCATCATACTTTTTTTTGTGACGAAAGATGAATTATATTAGATAATAGTTTGGTACATGAACACGTTACAAGCACTCTAAATTACACAAATATTCAGAAACTAATTTTCATCTAAATTGTACCCACACTGTGAATAGTTATAGATCTCAAAAACCAAATTTGTACGACGCATTACAGTATGAGCATTTATTTCATGATACCTCATAGCCACAAAGTGCGTTTGTTCGACCAGTTGGGCGCAGGTAATAATGTGAAAACTTTGTCACCCGTTTCCGTCAGTTCGCTCTTTCCTTGGAAAAGTAATATCCAGTTAGGGGGGCATCCGTGACAATATTGATGAGACAAACACTTTTGGCTTCTTTAGGTCCCAACTAATTTAAACAATAATTAGCAATGATTACAGATATATATTATCGGTATGCATGCCTGATACTGATTAGCATTTCTAACCTCCAATTGAGAACTTGAAGCACTAGATTTTCTGCAAATGAAAAAGCGCATAAGAGTAAAGGGAGAGAGAAGTACTATAAACTCTTAATAAAATAGGAGAGAAGGTGAAGGGGATCTTGCGTCCATGCAAACTGATACATTATTACGAGTTTGCAAACAGACGATATTGACAGTCATCGTGATCACCTCACTGACGCTAGACTCATCTCCCCAAGCCAAGCATAGGCACAACAGGCAATTCGTCGAACTCTTTGAGGGCATCCTCTAGCCTCCCCTAAGCCTAGTAACAGTTCGGCCCTAGCATGGACGGCCACATCGGCAAGCGAGTCTGTTCAAGACCTGCACTGTTTGGACTCGTGACATAGCGTGATCAAGCCTCTATAGCGAGACGTGTAATTCGGGAATATATATAGAATATCCTTAACCCTACTTTTTAACACATCCATATTTTACAAACAATGCATAGGAGTTTTATAAGGATAAAACTCTCTTTACTCCTATATAAAACTCTTATCATCTCTCTCTTCATTAATACAACGCCACATCAACATATTTAATGTGCATAAAACTCTAACGCCAGTCTCAGTGAGGAGTTTCATGGCGTTGTTTCCAAGACTACCATGTCATGTAAAATGAAATGAAACTTGGATGAAACACCCACTCTCAATGGAGAGTTTCATTTCATAGTTTTATAGGCATTTAATTCCAAGATTCATAGAGAGTTGGTAATTGTGTCAAGAGAGTTTCATCTAGATGAAACCTATTTCTTCTCTCTCTTCTTAAATACACCGTCATATCAACGAAAAATTCTATGTGGCAACCTATTTAATACAAATGAAACTCATATAAAACTTCCGTTGAAACTGAAAACTCCGTTGAGACTAGCCACAGTTTACCTTGTTTAGTTCACCCTAAAAACCAAAAACTTTTCAAGATTCCTTGTCACATCGAATCTTATGGCACATGCATGAGGCACTAAATATAGACGAAAATAAAAACTAATTGTACAGTTTACCTGTAAATCGCGAGATGAATCTTTTTAGTCTAGTTACTCCATAATTGGACAATGTTTGTTAAATAAAAACGAAAGTGCTACAGTTCCAAAAAAAACAAAAAAAATTTCGGAACTAAACAACGCACAAGTTGGATGTCCGTCAGTCCACTTTACTCCTAGAATTTACTGCATCTACACTCATGATATGCTAGCACTTAGGGATGAAAACGGATCGGATACGGACGGATATCACTGATATCATATTTGTTTTCATATTTTTGGTCGGATTCGGATTCGAATACGGATAATATCAACCATGTCGGATAAGATATGATTGGATGTCGACATCACAAATATACGATTTAAGTATTCGGATACGGATACGGTATCGGATGTTGAAAATTCGGACTCGAATACGGACAGATCTAAACCTCTCTAAACGAATTCGGTCTCGAATACGGTCGGAAAATATTCGTACCGTTTTCATCCCTACTAGCACTACCTCACTGGCGCAAGATTCACACCTACGAGTAGCTTCCTTGCACTGTGACACTCGCTGGCTCAAAGCTGCCTTACCTTTGCCTATATAACTGGCCCTTGGTGTGCACGTTCTAAGCCATCACCTCACACAAGTCCTAGCACTGAACACACACATATCACACTTCTCTCTCATTTGCACAACAGGCATCGGACGAGCAATGGCAGGATCGTTCCTCACCGGAGCACTCCTCCCCGTCCTCGTGGCCGCACACCTCCTCGCCGCACAGACATTAGCACGGCACGCGCCGCCGGCGTGTCCCTGCAGTGCTGCCCCGGCCGTTGAAGCCATGTACACCTCGCCCACAAACGACGGTCCCAGCCCTGCTACTGGCCACGGGAACCAGCCGTCGCCCCGCATGGCTCAAGACGGCGGCGCGGCCAGTGGCGGCGACCCTGGCGTCTCCGCCGCGTCGGAGTCGGAGGCCCCCGCCACGTTCAGCGGCCATTATTCAACGGCGCCCGACGAGAGCCCACGTAACGTGAGCCGCCAGCGCAACACCGCCGGCGCCGGCGTTGGAAACGCTCCAGGCGTCCGTGCCTGAAACGGAAAGAAAACCGTCGCCGAGCCAGCCGGAGCAGTGGTGCTATATTGCGGTGTGGCCTTGTTGTTTTGTGTCGCGAGCTCCTTGTCTGTTTTCGTGGGTGCTTCTTGTGTTCAGCGTCGGAGTCTCTGACGTTGCAGCCTGGTAGGCTGGTATCTCTTCTGTCGTCCTGTGGAAATCCTTGTTTAGAGTCTTGAAATAAGTGGTGTGCTTGCACCTGCTTCTAATGAGTAATGACTGCCACTGCAAGTCTGCAAGTGCATCCATGTTTGTATTCACTCAAGTATGAATATATATGACCCATCTTGTGAAAATAGTACTTGCTAGCAGATAAAAAAATATCATACTCCCTCTCCAGTATTTAATTGTAAACATCTATATTATGTCATATTGAAAATTACTTGTGAAATCTTATAAATTTTAAGGATGTCGAAAATATATTCTAGAAGAACTAATGGTCAAATATATGCATGAAAGGTCATGCTTAGTCAAATGTGGCTAGTATTTATTTTTTACAAGAGGAAGCACAAGATATAACACTAACTTAATGGGGAATATATCTAGTGCAAACCACACAACCTCTGTGAAAACTTATGCAAATCATGGTAAAAATTCATCTAAATTCATCAAAAAAATTACACATGTAGATGATATGATGATACACAACCTTGTAAAATATCTTATCCAAACTCGAATTCATTTGTGAGATATAAAAATAACAAACTTCTAGCAATCCTGTGGACACCTTTCCGGCTTGAAATTTGTTATTTTTATATCTCACAAACAAAGTTGAGTTTGGACAAGATATTTTTACAATATTGTGTATCATCAAATCATCTACATGTGTGAATTTTTTGATGAATTTAGACAACTTTTTTGCTATGATTTGCACAGGTTTTCAAGGAGGTTGTGGTTCCCTACTTAATGGTCTCATTTATGCATTGAAATAGACACAACGGTTATCAAGAAATAGGCAGAGAAAAAGAAAATACTAGCTGCATTGTCTACCAATCGTATCAATCGGTAACACCCTTTAGGCGTTGTCATGTTAGTATGTTACCAAACATGGTGCCTAAACCAGTACTTGAAAAATTGCAACAAAAATGAGTGGAGAATGAGCTCTCAAAAACATTGCACCACATTTTATGTTCTAAACAGAACACTAAATCTCAATTAAAAAAAACATAACTCTGATTGATCTCAAACTTGGTAAGAATAAATTAGATATTTTTTTAAAATAACCCAACCAAAATATCACATCAATCGGAGGTCTAAAACTCAAGATAATTTGACAATACCACAAGTTTATCCAGTAACCAATAATTTGACAACACCACAAGGTTATCCAATAACCATGCTATCACAAGCATATATAAGCAACACATACGCATTATCTATACCGAAAGTTCCAATCATGGTGCAATACCTGCATTAGCAGAAGATATTTCTTAGGGTAATCCATATGTAATAACAATCAAGCAGCATCACTGCATAGGTTACAATATATCAAACACAATGAGGGAAGCCTACAAATATTTTTATCGCCATCATCGGTATATCCTAGAACCACATTTGAAGTATGCAAAATGTATATCGCCAATCAACCTCCTACTTAGCTCGGTTGCACACCACCCAGGCACCCACCCACATTTGCCACTGAACATAGTTTAGGTGATCTATGACTAGTTGGTTCCTACAGCACAACCCCAAAACAATCACCAACTAATCCTGACTAGATACCAATATGGAACTAACATAAACTAAGCCCCAAAATTGATATTACAAAGCATATTGATACTTGTGCTTGTGTACTATATATAACGATAATGCAAATTCATTAAATAACTAGTGGGCATCGAGCTGTGGTATTCAGTAGGTAGAGAGTTTGGATCGAGATCCAATTTAGTGTGTTAGGAAGAAGCGGTAATCTGGGTGATCTACTTGACGCTGGCAAAGCCAGTCATCAGCAGCTTTCAGAAGCGATGTAGTCAACTGCTGCTCGTGGTGCTGATTTGACGTCCACAGGGAACCATTAAATTTGTAAGATGCTAGGCCGATCAGAGGCAGTGTGATCTTCCCAGGAACAGCAGCAATTTTATTGTTATGGAAGTTATTTGTCTCAGGACACCCGCTTATCGTACCTGCCCAAAATTGCATCTAATTAGCAAATGTCTCAAGTGAAATTCTTCAAGTTTACTGCTGCTTTTAATATGCAACAGACGTATATTCTGCACAGGACAGGGTATGCTAATTTGCATTGTTTTCCACCAAGAAGAAACACGAACGCTCACCGTCAGGTGCTGTTGACAATGAATGGAATGTTAAAAAGCAAGCATCTAGATCTTGTAGAGTGGGTCCTGTTGGTATCCGGTATATGGGATACCTGCAATCAACTTTCATCGGGTAAGACAGCTATGTAACTAACGAACCAATAGCTAAAGGAGTTAAAGGAAGTACCAGGCTACAGAAATCCAACTGGATGGCAGAAGATCACAGCTCTTGTATGTATTTAGATCAGGAAACTTACATGCAAATACTGAAATCTGTAGGCATTAATAAAAGAGCAACTGTCAGCTAGGTTACAAATACTACATTTGGTTGCACAAGAACCGCAAAAGACGACATACCATATCTGCTAAAGGTTGTCTTCCATATGGTGCATCATGCTCCACATATTGGAAAACAGGGGACGGTTGCTGGTTGCTGGACTCACAGTCATCACTGGACAAACTTTCTTGATCGGTGCAAATGTTTTCTGCTAAACACTGGGTTGTTGTTCCAATAGACCTTTCATTGTCATTGTCACTCTCATTGCTTACATCACTGCTTGTGTCCAGAGCACTGTCACCATCACTGTCTTCATTAAGGCATCTGCAGCTGAAAACAAAAAACAGTTTCAGAAGATTATAATTGTCTAAGGGAAAGTTGACCAGAAGAGTACATAGTAATAGTAACAACTGATGTACTCATGTATTATTGAAGAAATGACACATTATTTCTAAGATGTCTCTGCTAATCCAATTCATAGAGAGCTGAAACACAGTCAAGCATTCTGATTTATTGGTTCACCGCTAACTAGTTTCTTTTTATCTGAACAAACCAGTTTATGTTGGAATTGTGGATGCATGACTCCACTGCCTACATTTTTAAGTAGCTCTTCATCTCTAGTTGTTGCTGAAGCCATATATTACCTCCACTATCTAAAAAATGCTCTCATAATAATCCCAAATAATTGTAAATCAGAGGCTTCTATTCCTAAAAAATGAATCAGTGTGTTCTAGGGAAACTTTGGTTTATAAGGTTTGAAACATCTCAGGGAAGTCCAACTTCTTCAAGACAAACTTTCAGCTTTGCGAGAAGCCAACAAAAGATTTATCAGCCAAGCTGAAACCTGATGATTCAGCGACTTAAAATAGCAAGAAGTGCAGTAACACAATCAATCTTTCTGTGTTCTAACACTTCTGACAGTCTATTTTTGAATCAACAATGCAAGTGAAATTCTTGTCAGTTTTTTTGGGAGAAATTTGAAAGAAAGAAGCACAAGAAATGAATTCATCATAGGCAAATTTATATTGCTCACCATGCTCCAGAATAGTCTGGATTAACTTAAATGCTTTTTATGAAAAGGTGCTGTGGTTGCAGGGTGGGGGCACAATTCTTTGAGGTGTAGGAGCAGCTTTCATGGCCAGTTCCTTGCGCTGGTTTGAGGGTTTACCAGATTTGTTGATAGCTGGAATTACAGAGCTGGTCAGCGATGCCTCGACCGTTAGATAACTTGCTGGAAACAGATCTCTAGTCAGTTAGTGAGATGCCAGGAGAATGGTACTATGATTCATGTTCTTTTCAAGCAAGTATAGTCATGCTGATATGCTCTGGTTTTCAAGAATACTGTCACCACTAGTGAACCACAATCAGAACAGTTCAGCCAATTAATCGTTCATCTGATCAGTTCAATCACAACCTGTTGGTTAAAGCTAAGTGGACAACTTTGGATAAGATCTCCTGCTTGAATTATTCCTAGGTCTTCATATATAGAAAGAAATGGTGCCGTTCTAACGAAAAGGTACATTTTGTTCAACAAAAAGATACCTTCAGATGCCTAACAAGTATAACTAAAGTTACCCTAAAAATATTTTGCATGTTTAATGTTAGTATCACATGCTGCCATGCTGCTGTAAATAACATGCAGGCCTGGCCCTGAGGGGGGGGGGGGGGGGGGGGGGGCGGGATGGACGGATGTCCCAGGTCCAAGAATCGGATGCCCCCCCAGGTATATGTATAGTACTAGTAAGTAATAGGAAATACAGATACAGATTGCCGACTCCTTGTTTCCCGTGGGGCTGTGATTAGCGCAACGCGTGAGGCTGTAAGGGGCCTGGCGGCGCGTTCCGCCTTCCTTTGTGCGTGGGTGCGTGACGAGGGGAGGGGCCTGGCAGTGGCGGACCCAACACTAGGGCCACTAGGGCTATGGCCCTAGTCTTAGCCCTTAATTGCAGTGGACAAATCATATTTTTTCTATTGCTAAGCACAATTAGCACTCATGTTTAATGCAATGGCCCTAGTCTTTGGCCAATCCTGAGTCCGCCCCTGGGGCCTGGTAGCATCCGGGCATCAGTGATCCAGAAGCAGAAAAGCGAGCAGGCACCAACGGCAGCAAGGGCCCTCACGTGGTCACTAGATCCTGATTGGCTGATCCGTAAATCCCTATTCCAATTTCCATCATCTCTATTCGGCTTCGCTGGCTTTGGCAGTTCAGTGAGACACCAGGTAGGAATCTGAAATTTAGTTACTAATTGACTAATTGTTTCTCACAGAGATGTATCCTTCTAGCAATGATAAAAGAAAGAAGAAAAAGCGAATAGATGATTTGGTAGAATCACAGAGAGGGGCTTTTCATTAATATTTTAAGAGTAATACAAGCACTTAAAGAAATCCAGATGCATTGGCGATAGTTGCTGTGGAAGAATTAGCTAATGCTAATCCAGAAGATCAGGCCATATGGAAGACAATGTTGACAACGACATGGATGAACATAATGTGAGGTAATTTAATATGTATACAAGTTACAAACTATTTCTTATGAATGTATAGCTTTCGGTTTATTAGCTAGTAACGTTTTGTATATGTGTGTGTATATACTACCAATAGGTAGTACTAGTAGTATTATCATGTTTATATAAAAAGGTCCAAAATTTTAGGTTCGTTCCAGGTCCAAAAATACTCAGGACCGGCCCTGATAACATGTAACGGTCACTATAATGCTCAATGATGATTTGATAGTCCATGCAGCAATTACAACCTCAAATGAATGGTAGCATGCAGAATTTGCAGGAACGGAGTGTTCAATGTTAACCATGCTTTATTATAACAAGCAAGCCCATGGGCTGTTTGATTTGCACTAAAATTTGTCATAAAGTAGACAATCCAAATTTTTGAATGCCAAAACTGAAGTCAAAATTGGAATTAAGCCTAGCTCAATTGGTTGAGGGTATGGATGTAAAGCCCAGACCACCCAACTTCAAGTCCTCACTGACACAAATTTAGGTGATAATTTCTTAATTTATAGCCACCCACTTCCTCCTATGTTGATCTAGTTTATTTTATAAAAATCAAGGTCGCCAATTTTAGTGGCCTTAACATTGGCGAACTTTGACAACTAAGGTAGCCATAGAGGAGAGCTACCATTACATCTTTTGGCACTCAACCAAATGGTAGGCAAAAATAGTCAAAGGTACCAAATGTTAGCTTGACTAACTTGAGACTTGGGTCACACAAACCAATGCATGCCATAAGACAGGAAGCTCATGCCACAGTAGAAGTACAACTGTACGAGGGCTTATAGAATAAGAAGTGTACTTTGTTCAGTTGTTCATATGCATAAGCAAGACTAACTACAGCCACTTGGAAAATATTCAGACTTGTTTCCGAAATGTACTGCAGAGAACATCCAAGCTAGTAATACCACATGATTTTAACATCAAGCACAGCGCAAGATACAAGGCAACGATTACTAAGATATTTAAGCAAGACGCTCATCAATTAATTGAAATATCTACAGAACAAAAAGCCAGATCCTGGTTCAAGAAGAGCACGTCGACTGGCCTAATCATTTCAATGTGCAGGATAACATGCATCCATTAGTTCCATACGACCATGGAACATTACGAGATCTTCTTTAATCTTTACCAGTAGCAGCTGTTCAGTTTAGTTTCTTTGATTTTAAGATAAAGTAGATTTCAGTGTTTCTGGAACAAATACAAAAGAATGGCAATAATCCTTCAAACACGTTTCGCCTAACATATCCAAAGTATATATTGACAGAAAAGAGGAAGTCATGGTCCACAATGTCAACCCATTCAATGTAGGTACCCGCAGATTCCAAGAGAAAAAATGACAGCTGTGAGCCTGTATACCACCTCTTGCTTGACGGCGGCGGCCGCGACCCATAGAGCTGGATAGCGGAGAGGAATGGCACGTAGTACTGCACGACGCCATCCGTGCCATTGAGCAGCAGCGGCACGCCGGCGCCGTACGCGCTCCACTCCCCGAACGCCTCCCACAGATCCGCGAGCTCGTAGTACGGCGCTCCTGCCCGGCACCCCCGCGTGCCCGTCTGCAAGCGCACAAGAACAGCCCAACCCAACCGGACCCGTCAGCCGTCAGCACGTACGGAGAAGACGAGATGACGAGAGGCAAGCACGCGCTGGCGGACGCACTCGGGGAGGGCACCGCGCGGGCACGCGGACGGCGGTGGAGGCGATGAAGCTCTCGAGGTTGGTCGCAGCAGTAGCCGGCGACGGGAAAGGGTCTCGCCGGAGCTCCTCCGGCGTTGGCGGCTTGGCCGGCCCCTCGGCCGCCGAGGCAGTTAGTGGCGGGTGTTGTTTGTGCTGCTTGTCCAGGAGGTGGCGGCGAGCTGGGGGACAGTAGAAGCGGTCGGCAGCCGGGGAGACGACGCCGGGGACGGACATGGTGACTGGCGGGCGCCGCTTGAGCTAGTCGGCGGCTCGGCGCAGCCACGCCGCCTCGGGGTCAAGGTTCCTGATGTGCAAGTGCTGGAAGCGGGCGAGGAGAGTCGCAGAGGAAGTAGGAGCTAGGAGGCGGCGGCGGCGGCGGCGTAGTGGGAATTGGGACTTGGGAGAGGAGGTGGAGAGAGAGCGAGAGGGGAGAGCAAAGGCTGCTGCTGCGTCTAGTGCCTAGTGGTGCGGAAAGGAAGGAGAGTGGGCGTGCGAATAAAAATTCACCCACGGGGAAAGGAGGGAAAGATGGTCTGGATAGGGAAGGTGCCGTGGCGTCTGCCGGCAAGTCGTTAGCATGGATGTTCTTTCTTTCTGGTAAATCGGTGTCGCTGTCATCGTTAGTAGAAAAAACGGTCAGAAAACCCTCTACCATTTTCTACTTCTACGTTTGGGCCCTGTTTAGATTAGAGATAAAAAAACTTTTGATGTCACATCAGATATGTCGGAAGGATGTCGGGAAGGGTTTTTATAAACTAATAAAAAAACAAATTACATAGCTCGTCTGGAAACTGCAAGACAAATCTATTAAGCATAATTAATCTATCGTTAGCACATGTGGGTTACCGTAGCACTTAAGGCTAATAATGTACTAACTAGACTTAAAAGATTGTGATTTTTAACCAAACTGTGTAATTAGTTTATTTTTTTATCTACATTTAATGTTCCATTTATGTGTCTAAAGATTCGATGTGATGGATGAAAAATTTTTGAGTGGAGAACTAAACAGGACCTTAATAGAAAACGAATGCAAACTTACAGAATATCAAGAATTTAAAAAAAATAAATCGAGCGAAATTATGTCAAACACGTCCTGTATACAAAAGATTAATATAGAATACTGATCCGTAGAACTAAGTGCATAATAATTAACAACTGCTACAACTTTCATATAAAAAATATCTACATTGACACCATATAAGAAAGATATGAGCTTTTAAGGTGAAAAACGCTTATACATGATTAATATATGATTGAAGTTTTTTTTGAATTTTAACAATTTCAAATAAAAAAAACTCAAAACTAGAAAGTTGTATGTCCCTTACAAGATCATATGAAAAAGATACAAGTTTTTAAGGTTGGACTTCTAGTGGGGCAAAAACAGTACCGTATTTTAAAAATAGAACATCTACGTTTTAGAATTTTGGTATCAAATCCAGATTTATCCGAAACTACAATACAAGTTTTTAAGGTTGCACCTTACTGTAGTTGAGTTGGACTTTTTGTGGGCCAAAAACAGTATGTACCGTATTTCAAAAATAGAATATCTCAAATAAAATCGAGAAAAAATAGAAAATGATTAGGATAACATCTACGTTTTCGAATTTTGGTATCAAATTCAGATTTATCCAAAACTACAATACAAGTTTTTAAGATTGCACCTTTATGTAGTTGAATTGGACTTCTAGTGGGCCAAAAACAGTGTGTACCGTTTTTCAAAAATAGAATATCTCAAATAAGAACCAGAAAAAATAGAAAATGATTAGGATAACATCTACGTTTTCGAATTTTGGTATCAAATTAAGATTTATCCGAAACTACAAATTCAAGCATGCAAATGTGAAAAACGATGTGTGCTAGTACAGGATATATCCTGACCTTTTTCATCCATGGTCGCCATAGGTCTCCAAACTCTGAACTTGGTAGTTGATTTTTTTTTGCGAGATGTAAATACCATTTATTAAAATGTGATTGTGTGGATCTTACTATTTTGTTTTCATTGATTGACTATGATGTGTGATCAATAGAAACTTTGAATAATGGATTGTGAAAATTCGCAGCCGGGAATGGCTTTTCGTCTGGTTGATCCAACTCCTTTCATGCTTCCTGGGGTGCAGCGGATGGAGGTCAATGGGCGCCCGGTGATGTGCCGTGTGGTCACTAGACAGGTTCAAGAACAGAACAACAATCTTGCCATTGCAAACTTTTTGCCAGTTCCATAGGGGCCAATTAATTTCATGATGATCAGAGACTGGATTGAGGTCTTTCTGAACCAGCGCAACATTGGTTTTCTTTCCATCCAACCTTGCCCTTTTGGTCAAGCATATGTTCGTCTTGCTTCTGTTTTTGAGAGGGATATGTTGGTTCAAGGGGGTCCCCAACTCATGGCAAATGGCGATTCTATCTTCTTTACTCCTCATAACAGAGCATGGAACAATCGCACTGCAATAATGACTCATGAGGTTTGGATAATGCTCCTGGGACTGAATCTTGACCTGTTGTCAGAGCCCTTGCTAGAAAAGGTTGTCTCTTCTTTTGGGCGCCTTCTAATATGGTAGGAAGATATGTTTCACATGTCTAGAGCTGTGGTCAGGGTCAGAGTGTCCAGCCTTGAAGACATTCCTTGGATTTTTGTCTTCACAGAGGGCACTCAGTTTGAATCAAACAACTGGTGTGTTCAATGTGAAATCTTCCAGGCTGCTATGTTGGGCAATGCTCCTCAAGATGAAGACTTCCCTCCTAATGATGGTGATTTCAATCCTAACAACTTTCAGTTTCAAGGTTTTGGTCAGCCAATCAATATTTTGCCTCCACCAGCACTTGCAGTCCATCAGTTTGTTCCAAACCAGGGTCTTCTTAATCAATTAGGACTCCAGGCATGGCCCCAGGATGGTGAAGCTGCTCACATCCCATTTGAGAACATCCCTAAATTAATTCCCCTTCAAGAGGAGGAAATAGAGAACAACGAGTTTGAGCCACAAGAGGAAGTCCTTCAAGCCCAGATTCTAGTAGAGCCCCCTCTAATCCCAGACCAGCTGGAACATGTGTTGGTTATGGATGATTTGATAGATTCCTCAAATGAAATGCCTCCCCTAATTGATAACACTGAAAATGAGGTTGATATGCCACCATTCCCAAATCTGCAGAACATGGCACCCCTAGTGGTAGAAGATGTGCAAATTGAGTTAGTTCCTTTTGAGAATCTGGCACCCAATCTCAATCAGAACCCTACCTTTGGGCTAGCAGACCTCAATTTAGGAATGGTGCACACATATTATCTGTTCATTGAATATCCATTAAAGACAACTTGCATCGATTGATAATTATGTGAATTATTTATGAAACTCTTTTACTTGTATGGTTATTCTAAAGTTGTCCCTGATTGGAGTACGTGTGAGGACACACATGAATATTAGATCAGGACATATATTAGTTGATGGCTAAGTTTCACAAGTCATAGACATAGAAACATCGAACTAATAATGTGGGCATATGTATGATATGGGGCTGGACTGACCCAACGTGAGATGTTGTTATTACCTCTATTCACATCATGTATGTTATGTCCTTAGACCTAAGATTGTTGCATGTGTTCAAGATGTGAAACGACCTACTTAGGGACTATGAGATACTACTTCCTAACTGAGTAGTTATAAAGGTGGTTTTCGGGTTTGTCAAAAAACATGTTGTGAGACATAGACAATCAAGATAGAATTTTCCCTTCTCTATTAAGAGAGATATCACTAGATCACTCTAATGATTAGATCAAGAAATGCATGACCGTGCTTGGGTTAAGTGTTCACCTATGAGTTGGACCAAATATTGTGAGGAAAGGGAATAATAAGTATATGGTTTGTGGTGATTCGTCTCATATGATCTTTGCGTATGCATAGGAGTTGACACACCTTCAACTAATGGTCAAGTAGGAGTACTCAGGCCGTGTCTATGTGTGTGTGAACCCATAGGGTCGCATGCTTAAGGGGCTGGAAGCCTAATTTGGATTGGACCCGAATTAGACATGGCTTAGGGTTACTAATGGGCCTCCAACTCGGAAGCACATTAGGGACGCTTATATAAAGTGAGGGTGGGGCACGGCTAGGTTAATTCACGCCTTTTGGCAGTCGCCACCGCTCACCCATGCCTACGCCTGTTTCTCCTCACGAACCTAGCAGTCCGGAGGCATGACGCTTTCTCCTATACATGTGGCTACCTCGGAGGTGCTACATCTAGAGCACAAGGACGAACCGCATGAGAGGGACGGACAGCCGGACAACCCAGCAACGACATGACACTGCTACGATGCGTACGACTACATTGAGTCGCTTCCGCTGCACTTACGTGTCTAATGGTAATCCTATTATCTATAACTAGTAGTAGATCCTAGTTTATGAGGACGAATTTTTTATTTTCTAGATAAGTATACGAATAGCTTATGGGCCTTCTCCATGTGCAAGTGGGTCTCCTCAAAGTCATTGCTGGATTGCACTCGGTCATCTACACTTGATGAGCTTCTACCAAAATGTTGTGGGCCTTATATAATTCATACACCACCAACGGCCACTCCTAATCAAAACTCAGTTGGAGGGTCTCACAAGACATATAACCCTCGAGGAGTATAACACTTGGTGTGCACAAGCACCAATAGTAATAAAGAGGTATGCAACTCTTACTAAACACTAGGTGTAAACTTAGAGCAAGCAGTAAAAAAACCTCTAACAAGCCTAAGCACTAATCCTAGTAGTTTAGGCAACCGTCTAATCTTCTCTTAAGCACATATGGTGGCTAGTAGAGCACACAAATGGTTGAGCCTCAACTAAACTATAGCTTCCTTAGGCCGGTCACAGTATGATTTCATCAGAGTTTCATGGACATTAAATATGCTAATGTGGCACTATATTAATGAAGTGAGAGATGATAAGAGTTCTATAGGAGCAGAGAGAGTTTCATCCCCACACTACAAACTTTCAACCCTTGCGCAACATCAAGAAAATGTTGCAAGAGACACAATTTGGTTGCGAAAAGTACATGTTGCCACCATATCACGAGCGTTGCGCATGGTTGCAATAAAACACGTTGCAAAAAAGTATTGCCACCAATGTTAGATTATTGTTGCAAGTGTTAGGGTTTGTCGCAACAAAACCAAGGGTGGTAATAGGATTGTCTCGCAATGACAGTGTTCGTGGCAAGATAAGAAGTTGCCACGACTGTCGGCGTAGCGAGAGGGTGTACATGCAACAATAGTTATTGTGGCAATAGAGTCATTTGTCACGAACACCTACGTTGCAAGAGTCAATATTGCCACACAAGGCTTTCGTTGCATAGGTTGCTATTGCCACGTTCACCTTGCTGTGGCAATACTCTGTTGCCACATATGTCATTCGTTGCTATTGATTCTACGTTCTTACAACGGTTGTTGTACCGTGGTAATACAATCTTGTGCCACAGAGTTCCATTCATTGCTATTGATCATACCTTCTTGCAACGGTTGTTACACCGTGGCAATATTATCTTTTGCCACGTAGTTCCATTCATTGCTATTGATCCTACGTTCTTGCACCGGTTGTTACACGGTGGCAATACTATCTTTTACCACGGAATAACTTTTGTTGCTAGAGATCATTGTTTATTGCAACGATCAATTTCTCATGTGACTGCTCGTTGTTGTAGCTCATATTGCATTGGTAGTACAATGTGCCATTCAATTCAATAGATCATTACTTCAAAACTGATATAGCAATACAAAAGCAATTGCACTCACATATATTATATAGATCCAATCATTCAATTGACTTAGAGTTCAAAACACAGTAAGTAAAATAAAAGACCAATGTACATTCACTAAATATTTCACTAGTTTTTGAATATGCAATAGCACTAGACCCTATCATCTATGTAGCACTGAAGACTAATTATGAGGTCTTTACTCCGTGTCCTCGCTTGCATATGAGGCTCCCTTTGTTTCATTGTCCTCCTGTTGACTACAAGAATAATATTGGGC
The DNA here is from genome assembly GCF_000003195.3 of Sorghum bicolor. Lineage (NCBI taxonomy): Eukaryota > Viridiplantae > Streptophyta > Magnoliopsida > Poales > Poaceae > Sorghum > Sorghum bicolor. The sequence continues at coordinate 14,981,834 of NC_012872.2, forward strand.
TATTAGAAACATTATTCAATATGTAAAGGCATGAAGAATTTAGTAAATAAATAATTCAAATGAGAAAATAATGGTAGTCATTGTAAGTTTGTAATGACCTCACAAACAAGCTTGAACATCCAAGAAGCAAGCAACCTAATGATAGTCATTCTAAGTCATATTTCAATGAATAGCACAACACTGATTTCCCATGTTTGAGGCTAATATCATCTGATTTCATCACACAAGCAGAATAGAAAAAGAAACCAATGAAAGAGGTCATGCTAATTCAAGTTAGTGGTCTATCTTAATGATAGGAAGCCTACAATTATTTCCTCACACAACTGTCTTGAGCAGAAAACAACTGAAGCATGACCATTGACAACCACAATGGCCAATCTGAATACTCATAATATTACGGAACAAAGATAGGTTTACCTCTGCCAATTGGATGTCCCAGCAGCCTAACAACTTATGCCTTCTTAACAGCCTATTTGCTCCCTATATTTCACCAAAAAAAAGATCCAATGAAAATAGTACATAAAATAATTATTGATTCAAGATTCATATCATGTTGCTGCTCCCCTAATTTTTTGAGCATATGCATTATCAAATCAGAACCACACCAGGTATGTTTACATGGCAGCCACACAAGTAGCAACAACACCATATAGGTTGCATAGTAACACAAAAGTAGCACTAGTAGTTTCATTGTCACAGTAGTTTGGCATAAGGGACAATAATCTTATTTTTTTCAAGTAAGATGAATAGAACTCAGATCAATTTTTGTTACTAGGCAGTGGGTACAACATTGCAAAAATAATTGCTAACATCCAACCATCTGTTCACAGCAGCGTATAATCCCCTAAGATCAATTGTATTGTATATTCCATGATTAGTCACAATGAAAAGAGAACCAATCATGTTCAATGCTGGTAAAAACTGATTATACTCTTCTCTTCAATAGGTTGTACAAGACCAATGATCACTGTTGTTACCTGATTTTTTTTGATTTCTTGTTTTACTCATCAGCTGTTGTTGAGTGATATATTTCTTCGATACTCCAACATTTGTAGTGTTTTCAGAGAACAAACTTCTGGGGACGACATTAGATTTTTTACTGGACATAGTAGGCGCAGCTGCATCTCTTTGCACAGTGACAACACTTGCTGGCTCAATCTACAAACATTAAATCGCTCAATATAGTTATCTACTCTTTATGGTACATTGATCAAAATAACAGAAACCATAGTGCTATAATTAATGTCATTACCTGCTGTAATGCATTGTCCACTTCATTTGCATGTTCACCATTGTCAACATCCTCTTGTGTGAGAGTTGTATGTATGTCGTCATTGTTTTCCACAGTATGCTACACATAATATTTTTGAGGCAAAACAGTAGGCATCATAATCTTAATTTTTTCATAAGTAGAAAGGATGAAATTTGTATATGAAATATTACTTGATTTGTAGCCCCTGCTTTTTGCTGTGCTAGCATATTTCGAAGCTCTTGCTTCATTTCTTCTCTTAGTGCTATTTTAGCACTCTCCAATTCCTCTTGCATCTTTCTCCTATTTTCTTCCTTCTCCCGTTCTCGTTCTTCAGCCTCTTGAGCAAGCTGTAGTTTTAGGTTCTCAACCTGTGCTTCAAACTTAAGGCTCCTCTCTTTGGCCGCAGCTTCTGCACGGGCGTGCACTTCAAGGTTTTCTCTCATAAGTTTTGTTCGGGTTCTATACTTGGACATGTATCCATGGCCATGTAGTTTAGATGCTTTTACTTGTGTGGTTTCTCTGTAGCTTGACTGGAAAATCATGTTTTCCTCAGCTGTTGAGACTTCTCTTTCAGGATCTAACTCTACCTCACAGATCTTGAAGGCTGCATTATTCTGATTGAAATAATAGTACACGTTACAATTGCATTAGAAACAACCTTGAACTGTTAAAAAATGCTTGGCAACAAATATACTCACATATACATCAGCTGACATGGTATTTGACTACCTGCCCTCTTTTGTGTGAGTGCTCTTCCAAAGTAAAAGATCACTTGGTTCTTCACCAGTCTCTAAGTCTCTCTATCATGTCAAAATGTAATTCAACACATAAGTATTGCAACATAAAATAGGAACCAGATTACTGTACTATTAAAACAAGTAAAGAAGAGACACCTGTACATATGTCAGCTATTGATAAATATTACCTGCTCATAGCTACACTGTGAGAAGTTTTTAGAACCCATCAGATGCTGGGTTTTCTGCTTTTGGCGGTTGGAAGAGTTCTGGCTGCTAAGTTTCTACAAAAATACAAGTGGTATGTATCAATGTAACCTTGGTTGATAGAGTTGGTTTTCCAAACTAGATTGGAATTGTACAAACCTTGAATTTATCAGATCCAAAATACAGCTGCAAGTAGTGCCACTCGACAAGCTGTAGTTCTTCAGGCTTATTTCTCATTCTATCTCTATAATTATTATAAGCCCTATATGTGGCACTCAAGTTCGCTCGCCACCCTTTTTACCTCTCCATAGCAATGTTCCATATTTTTCTTTTTTTTCATCATTACTAACAATGTTGGTGAAGTTCCATGTCAACTGTTTACATGTAAATTTGAAACATATGTTCAGGACAATTAGTTGTACACATGAGAATAGTATGAATAAAAAAAATACGCATGCATCATACAAGCAAATGCTCCACGAAATAATACACAGTCATTCATATACAAGCATCAATCTTAATGTATGTGAGGCCAAGGTCATGAATCATCTTTTGTCCTCTCTTTAGAGTTGATGGTATACAATGTCCTAGGGGGAGCGCATCTGATATTAGTTCAAGTGCTTGCTCTATAGAACGGTTACTCCGTCCATTCATGCACTTAAGCTGAAACAATCTGACCATGAAAGATAACTTGGTGAGCGAGGAACCTGGAGCCAACTTTTCCTGAGCTTCTTTCAACAAAGCAAAAAATTTCTTTGCACTCTCATCTGGCTCTTCATTGTTATTACCACTGGAAGCACCCCTAATTAAGGCAGACAACAAATTGTTGGCAGATGATGCATCATTTTCTGTGACTACATCCAGATCACTATCTTCATTCCGACATGTAGCATTATTCTTTTCTTTCACAAAATCCTCATTGAACCCTTTAGTCAACAAGTCCATGTGTATCTGGAATCTTGTTTTGTAGACGACCTCACGACACCTTGAGCAAGGACATGATGCAGTTTCTGATGCATAGTTGCCAACAAAAATAGTATCAAGAAATTTCTCGACTCCTTGTTGCCACTCAGCTGATGATCGAGGCAACAACATCCAACTCCAATCACGATCGGAGGCCATTATATCTTCAAAATATCACAAGATCGACTTAATACCTGCAATGCATTATTTCAATCTATTAACACATTAACCTACAAATATACAAAAACAGAAAAAATCTATATATACATGGTATCTAGCATATAGAAATAAACCTAAACTTCTCAACTTTGGTTAATATTATCTTACAACGCTATAAACTATGCCAACCATGTAATGGATCAATGCAATAATGTGTAAACCATATACATACATGAACCCTCTCTTGTTGATCGATGATGGACAGACGACTGGCCGTGGAAGGACTGAAGATGGCCAGCGAGGAAAGTCAGAGACGTCTTCGACAATGGCTGAGTGCTGTAAGGGAGAAGGGGCCTGAGCACTGTGCCTGCAGGGGAAGCCGGCCAGCCGCCAGCGATGGGAAGGAGACACCACCGCTACACTCACCCAGGGACGGAGACGCCGCCGCTAGAGTCGCGCAAGGACAGGGACGACGCGCTCTAGAAAGACATGATCGATCTCTCATCATGAAACGATATTAGTTAGATCCGGTTTCAATATCTAAACGGGCTTTATAGAGGTTTTGAACACCTTTTTGTCAAAAATATACACAGATGCATGCATGGTGTAGTGGTGAAAACGTTTGCTATGAAGTTGAAGGTCCCAAGTTCAAATCCTACGTGTTGCAACGATGTAGTCGCAGCGTTGCAATATGTATAATCTTTTTTTTGAAACTAATTAATATGTATAATTTTTTTGCAACGCAAGAGATACGTTGCACAATAGACGTGTATTCGCCACCATCAACTAAAGCGTTGCAATATGTATAATCTATTTGCAACGCAAGCGATAGGTTGCAACATAGCCGTGCCTTCGCCACCATCAAATAAAGCGTAGCAATATGGTCTAAGTATTGCAACCCCACTAATATTCAACACAACGCACATCCAATCGTGGCAAAAAAGAAGACTTATTGCAACGATCTTCAGACTTAGAACCACAAAACAATTTACGTGGCAAAAAGCCCAGCTATCGCAACCAAAAATGTAATCGGTTGTGAGAGCACGGCCTATTGCAACCAAATCACGTCATTGCATTAAAAACGCGTGGCAAAAGGGTCAAAAGTTTGTAGTGCCATGAAACTCTTATGTATTGTTTCCAAAATCAGATGTGTTGAAAACTAGGACATGAAACTCTCCATTAAAACTGGCCTTAAGCTCTAAGACCCTCTAATAAATGCCCAGTTATGGAGTCATATATAGCCCCAACCAGCTCAACTAGCCGTTGAAAACAAGGGTTGCCTTGGTAGGATGCATTGGGATTCTTCATTGACCACACTGAAGAAATTTGGTGGACCCTACTACACATAGTTGTTGCTGGCCATTGCTTCTTTTCTCTGGTGGTTTTTGTGTTGTATCACTCGGAGAATCTGGAGCACTGTCTAGAGGATCGGGAGCTCACTGGATGCACCTCAATGCTCCATTGCAATCTCTAGTGGATACACTAGAGAGCTCTTGTGCAGGTTTAGGTAAACTAGAAACGATCTGAGTTTTTTTGGATAAAGGGATAAATATCCGGCTTCATCTATTGCATGACCAACAGAAGAATCAAACCAATTACTACAGCAGTTTAGATCAAAACCAAATTTATCCAATTTTGGACCAAACTGTGCAAGAACGAATCCACAATCAAAGAAAGTGTTGAATTGTCTCATCTCTGTGACAAAAGTTATAGGTTTTGGCATTTTTCTACCTTACCTTACTAGTCCTGTGAAGAAGGCATAATCCAAGCATACTAGTAGTCGGAGCGTGTTTTCATGAGAGAGAGAGACACATGTAATGGTGCGTGCCACAAAGAGTTTATGCTGGAGACTATAGTTGTATAAGACTGGCCCTGAACGAGGCAAGATCAATGGCAAATTAAGTTAACAGAGATGTGAGCGACCTCTCATCGTCCTCGAGCTCCTCCTGTATCTCTGGTGTTCTTCTCCCTCTTGCTTGTTCGCTCACCTAGATAAGATGGTTTTCTAGGCACGTAGTTAAGCAGCGTTGGTTTGCAAGTTTGAGGAGGAAAACAACTTTTGTTTGTGTTTAGGGTTCACATTAATTACATGTAGACTCATTGATGTGATCGTTAAGTAAGTAAAATACATCCAAACTTCTTGCAGATGGATTTGTCATATGATTTGATTCCAACCGAGTTCAACTGTAAGCAGAGGATCAACAATCACACATGATTATCATAGTGGCTAAGCCTAACAATTGAATTCATGCATGAACAGTGGACGATGAACAACAGATGAACACAAGAGGGCGACAGGGTGTCGCCTCCCCCTTTCACTTTGGCAACTGAATGTTCACACGATTACAAATGTATCACAGGCACTAACTCACACCTATTAGATCTGACTACTTATACCAGTAGTTGAAAACCTGGTTACACAACACAAATTTGAATTAACAACAGGATACATGTCAGCTAAAACAAACTACTCATGTAGAGTCATGACGTGTGCGCGGTGACCATGCTCTACACCCGCCAACCGTTCTTGCCAACATCTCCTTTCAAATCCTCCTGCTCTCCTTGCCACATTAGCTCCTGCTATGTCATCTTGACACCTGTGAACACAAGCTTACACCAACAATCTCCCCCTTAAGCTTGAGGTTCACCTAGCTCGCGCGCACCACAAAAATGAATCATCACTGCAAGTTTGATTGCTGCAAGTGGCTTTGTCAGAGCATCAGCCTTCTGCTCCAAAGTTCCAACCCTTTTTACCACAATCTGTCCCCGCTCCACACATTCACGAATGAAATGAAATTTGATGTCAATGTGTTTGCTTCTACCACGGAAAACTAGATTTTTCATTAGAGCAATACCTGAGTTATTATCCACCATCAATGACACTGCCTTCAAATGAGTTCTAGTGAGCTCACCCAACAAGTTCCTAAGCCACAAGGCCAGCTTAGCTGCTGCTGTTACTGCCATAAACTCAACTTCACATGAGGATAGTGCTACTGTCTTCTCCTTGTGAGAGTTATAAGTCACCAGACTATCATTGGCATAGAATGACACTCCACTAGTGCTTCTTTTTCCCACAAGATCCCCTCCAACATCATAGTCAGTATATCCTACCAACAGCTCCTGCTTCATCTCTTGAGTATACACAAGTCCAAAATTCAAAGTCCCTTTCAAATACTTGAGTATCTACTTCACTGCATTGAGATGCTTGACAGTGGGCTTCTCCATGAACCTACTTGCCAATCCAACAGAAAAAAGAGAGATCAGGTCTTGTATGAAGCAAGTACCTCAAGAAACCAATAATTCTCCTGTATTGTGTAGCATCATTTCTCTTCCCCTGTTTGCCTGCATCAAGTTTAGTCTCTAGACTCATTGGACACTTTGTTGCATTATAGTCAACCATTCCAAACTGACTCAACACTTTCTTAGCATATCTAGTTTGTTTGATTGTTATGTAGTCTTCCACCTGCTAAACTTCAATTCCCAGATAGAATGACAGTTTACCCAAGTCACTCATGTCAAACATTAAAGTCATCTACTTCTTGAAACCTACAATATAATGTCTCCTATCTTCCCCCCAGTAACAATCAAATCATCCACATATACACCAACCATCAACATTGACTGACCTGCCCCTCTGACATACAGTGTTGGTTCTGTTCACACTTCCTCAAACCAAGCTTCTTCAAACTACTATCAAGTTTTATGTTCCAAGCTCTCGGAGCTTGTTTCAAGCCGTACAGTTCTTTGCTAAGCTTCAACACCATCTGCTCTTTCCCTTTCACCACAAACCCCTCAGGTTGACAAAGACATCTTCAGTGAGTTCACCATTGAGAAAAGCAGTTTTAACATCGAGATGGTGAACTTCCTAGCCCCAATTAGCTGCTAGTGCTAAAATCAATCTCACTGTATCGAGTCTTGCAACAGGTGCAAATACGTCTTCAAAATCAATTCCCTTTTTCTCCACATAACCCTTAGCAACTAATCTTGCCTTATGCTTCACCACCTCACCTTTTGCATTTTCTTCAATTTGAAAACCCATTTCAGTCCAATTGGTTTGTGACGAGCTGGTAACTTCACTAACTCCCAAGTCTTGTTCTTGTTAATGGATTGGAGTTCACTCTCCATTGCTTCCATCCAGTTACTGTCACCAGTTGCATCTTGATAACTACTTGGTTCCTCCATGACAGCCAATAGTGCTTGCACTTCATCATCTAAGGTTAATTCCACCTCAACAGTCTCTTGATACACCTCATTGAGATTCCTAAACCTCAAAGGTGTCTCATCATAGTCACTTGAATCACCCAAATCCATATCAACATGATTCATGTTCTCACACTGAGCTAGACCTAAAATTGCCTATATTGTTGTACTGCCAATAGTATCTGACTGAGCTCCTAAATCCTGCTGAACTGAACCTTCCACTTCACCAGTTGCTCCAATTCCTTCATCTGCACTTTTAGCTCCCCCTGAATCCTGTAATTGATCATCTAGTTGGTTTTCATCATCACCACCAACATATTCAGTGAATGAATGCACTACTACATCCACAGTCTTCTCCTTAGTGAATTCTGGTTTTTCACCAAACTCAGAGTCCCACTTCCATGCAACATTTTCTTCAAAGATGACATCTCTGCTAACAACTATCTTCTTAGTGTTTGGATTATAAAGCCTATGAGCCTTACTTCCATCCTCCACTCCAAAATAGACCATTGGTGGACTTCTATCATCTAGCTTTTTCAAATGTGGCACACCTGGTCTCACATTAGCCCTGCACCCAAATACTCTCAAATGCCCAAGTTGTGGCTTTTTCCCACACCATCCCGCAAATGGAGTTCTAAACCCCATAGCTTTTGTTGGCAACCTATTCCGTAAATGTACTGAATGCCTTACTGCTTCTACCCAGAAACACCCAGGCACACTCATGCTTTTCAGAATTGATCTAGCCATCTCCATGACAGTTCTGTTTCTCCTTTCCACAACACCATTCTACTGTGGTGAGTAGGGAGCAGTGAATTGCCTTTTTATGCTAGTAGATTCACAGACATCGCTAAAAGCAGCTGCTAAGAACTCACCACCCCTATCAGACCTCACCATCTTTATCTTATACCCCAAAGAACTTTCTGCTTCTGCTTTAAACTTCACAAATGCAGAATAGGCTTGATCTTTAGTTTTCAAAATGGAAACTGACATCCATCTAGTACAGTCATCAACCAAAAGCATGAAATATTTGTTGCCACCAATAGTTTCAGGTGTAATAGGGCCACATAAATCAACATGAATCTACTCTAGCGGCTCATCTACCCTCCAGTGTGAGCATTTAGGAAATGATGTTCTAGTCTGCTTAGCTGCTAAACAAGAATGACAAATTTGATCTGGGTGTTGAATCAGAGGTACCCCCCTGCCATTTCTTTCTCTACCAACATTCTAATTGACTGAAAGTTGACATGGCCAAGCCTGACATGCCAAAGCCAAGACTCATCTGCTACTTTGGCTAGAAAAGACACTGGTTCCACAGTTCTTAATTCAATCTTGTACAATCTATTCCCAGACCTCTGTACGCTCATAATAGTTCTCATTGTCTTTTTCTTAGTTACTTCAGTCAGATCATCATCCATTACTATTCTATATCCAATTTCAATCAATTGACCCAAGCTAATCATATTACTCTTAAGTTTTGGTATGAAATAGACATCTAACAATAACCACTGATCACCTGAAGTACCTTGAAATAAAATGGAACCACTACCATGAATTTCAACTGCTGAACCATCACCAAAACATACCTTACCAGCAACTGTGGTGTCAATGTCTTTGAACTTATGTTGATCACCTGACATATGATTGCTGGCCCCATTATCCTAAACATCACTAGAAGATGTATCTTCACCAGTGAAGTGCAGTTTTGGATCAAGTTGAATTTCATTCAAACATAGCTCTTCCTTCAAATACTATACCATTCAGAGTCTGCTACTGAACATGTTTCGATAATAGATGCTTCTGCTATCCCGATTCCATCGTTTTAGCTAGCAACACTGTTGGTTCAAGGTTGACTTTCTTGGTGTAATGTGCCTCTTCTTCTTTCTTCCCAGGACATCTGTTGCCATAATGCCCATAGTTCTTGCACTTGTAGCATTTGATGTGGCTCTTGTCATGCTTCCCCGTGCCCTCCTTACCACCATCAGAGTTATTGCCACGTCCACTGCTTCCACCACTATGTCCAAGACCTCTTCCACGGCCACTACCACTCCTGCTACCACCATCACTTGCGGATCTCTTCTGCCTCGCCTCCCACTCAGCTTGAGTCAGCAACACCTGATCGGTGTTAGATCTCGCACTCCTAGCTCCCTGCCTGGTGCGTTCTTCAAATGCCTTCATCCTTCCAAACGCCTCGTCAAAGGCAATCTTCTTGAGGTCAAAGAATTGTTCGATCCCCGTAATCACATTGATGTAGCGATCTAGAACGGTATCGAACAACTTCTTTACCAATGCTGCATCATCCAATGAACCACCAAGATTGGCATAGCAAACTGACATGCTCGTAAGCTTTCCTGCATAGCCATCGATTGACTCCTCCTCTTCATGTGGAGAGCATCAAATTCACTCTTCAGCGTCTGCAGTCTGGCTTCCTTGACACGCTCCTCCCCCACGAACCTCGCCTTGAGTGATTCCCAGACCTTCTTCCCAGTCTTCTTCCTGGCTACCTGCATTAGCAGATCGTCGGGCAGGACTGCAACAAATGTGCCCATGCCTTTGTGTCCTTCGCCTTCCTCGCTGCAACCACCGCCGCCTTGATCCGACGACTCTGCCACTAGCTCAACCACCTCCTATACGCCCTGATCCTCCATAATTGCCTGGACTCAGATGCTCCAACTAGTATAGTTGGTGGAGGTGAGTGCTGGATAATGGATCCGTCCGCCATTGCCTCCGGTTCCCCGATCTCCCATGGTAGATCAACGCAACGCCTCGTGCTGATTTGTTTGGTTCTGATACCAAATGTAAGCAGAGGATCAACAATCACACACGATTATCATGGTGGCTAAGCCTAACAATTGAATTCATGCATGAATAGTGGATGAGGAACAGCAGATGAACACAAGAGGGCGACAGGGTGTCGGCTCCCCTTTTCACCTTGGCAACTGAATGTTCACACGATTACAAATATATCACAGGCGCTAACTCACACCTATTACATCTGACTACTTATACCATTAGTGGAAACACCTGGTTACACAACACAATTTGAAATAACAAGATACATGTCGGCTAAAACAAATTGCTCACACAGAGCGACGACGTGCGCGTGGTGACCACACTCTGCACTCGCCAACCGTTCCTGCCAACGTCTCCTTTCAAATCCTCCCGCAGCTCCTGCTACGTCATCTTGACACCTGTTAACACAAGCTTACACCAACATCAAGTACTAGTCTTGGAGAGCAGGTTGATCTAGCTGCTAGTATCTATAGAGAAATGTACAATAATAACGAGCAGATCGAGTGTCGAAGCAGTACTTTGATTTAGCCTAGCTTCCATGCCTGACCCCCATGCATGCTGAACTTCTTGAGCCTGCCGTAGAACATGACGGCCATGAGCGTGAGCTTCCCTTCCCTGCTCCACTTGCCGGAGAAGCCAACCCACGCGTCCCTGCAGCTGCCGTCGGGCGTCACCTGCCTGCTGCAGCTGTACCCGGTGCTGAATCCCACATTGCCATACGCACTGCATGCATCAGCATGTTGAGTTGCTTCATTGTGTGATCGAGCCCAGCGATCACATAGGAGTAATATAAACACCTGATGACTTCGACGACGATGTTGAGGACGCTGAAGTTGATTGGGTCGTCAGCGATCTGCCGGCGCTCGGTGATGCAGATGACGACGATGAAGATGGTTAGGCACGAGAGCGGGGACATGAGCAGCTTCTGCCAGATGCTAATACTGCTGCTGCTCTTGCTCTTGTCGTCGGATTGTGCCTCATTTTGCTGCTGCTGGTGGTCTTCCATCGCTATGGGTAAAAATGTGGTGTAAGGCGGTAGATACCTGCAGAGGAAATAAGCATATAAGGTTTTTAATTTCTGTATCGCAAAAAATTCGGCCACCACCGAAATTACTGAATTTTGTGAAATTTGGTCGAAATTTCGCAAAAAAAAAATTTAGAAATTAGCACATGAAATATGTTTTTCTTTTAAAAAAATTAGATCTAAATAAGTATCAGTATGATTTATGATTACACATCTATTGAATATACGAATATGCAATATAAACAATAGAAAATATGAGTCTAAAGTCATATAGCACATGTATTAGTATATAATGAAATTTCAGATTTTTCTTTCGGCCACCACCGAAATTCGCAAAATTTCGGAGAAATTTCACTGAAATTTTGAACCTGCATATATTCATATTCGAGTAAAATTATTTAAAGGAAGAAAAAAAATACTAATAATAGTTTCTATGTTTGTTAGCTTAAACATCAATGTGTCAGTGTTATGCATGGCACAACGATAAGGTAAAAAATGATATTTGGACGTGTTGGTGGACCACCCATGAGCACAATGTACAACTTACGCATGAACTAGATAGCATCATAGTAGTGCCTGCCATATTATTATGTAATAAGTAATATAATAAATGTAGTGCACAAAACTTGCTATCGTATCACTACCGACGATCTTCTGATAGATCGATCGATATGTATGTACGTACGTATTACTTACATCATGAGCACATAGAGCACGACGATGGCGGACGACACGGTGGCGAGGTCGACAACCATCTCGCCGGAGTGCCTGGAGTTGACGGACATGAAGAGCGCGGCAACGAGCTTCTGGAACGCGGTGAGCCCTCGAAGCCCATCGGAGCCCCACTCCATGGCGCAGTAGAGCAGCAGCTGCCCCGCCAGGAACACCGCCACGGTGAGAGCCAGGCACCATGTGCGGCCTCCGGGCAGCAGGTGGTCGTAGCCTATAGCAGCAGCAGCTGGTCCGCCGCCGCCGCCGCCGCCGCCGCCGGGTCCTCCGTCCCTCAGCAGCTCGCGGAGGTCTCCCCTCCTGGTGACCCTCTCGAGCGCTGTAATGGAGAGCCTGAGGAAGACGGGGAAGAGCGTGTTCCCGAGGAGGATGTGTGGCATGACGAGGAGGAGCATGCCCGGGAAGGACTTGAAGGACGCCATCCCCTCGTTCGTTGGCACGAAGCCACAGTTCGCGAACGTCGAGACGACCGTGAAGACGGAGAAGGTGCTCAGGCTGATCCTCTTGCCGACCAGCACTTCTCTCGCGCTGCCGACCACGCTGAGGTAGATTAGAATGAGCGTGTAGCCGGCGAGGTGCACCACCGAGAGGTAGCCAAGCACGATGAACATTAGCAGCCTAGCTATGGATGCAAAATCACGTTGGTCGTCGTTGTTGAACCCTGCTAGCTCCATTTGGACGGCGGCGGCCTGGGCTTCCATCTCCATGGGACGGCGACGGTGACCGTGCTCTAAGCTACTAGGTGCCGCCGGTGCCGGTCCATTGATATTACCATGGAGACTATTATTATTACTATGAGGTATTTCTCTCTTCTTGATGAACTTGGTGAAGGTGAAGTGGAGACCAAGCATGCTTGTGAACACCTCGCCGCCGAGGAGCATCAGGAGGGTCATGAGGAGGAGCTGGGAGTTGGAGAAGGATTCCATCTCGACGGCGACCATGCTGGAGACTGTCGTCGCTGACACGGACGTGAAGACTAGGTCGAGAGCCGAGGGCCTAGGGACGGAGATGGACTTCATGGGCAGAGCTCTCAGCATCAAGAAACCCAAGACGGAGATGGAAAGGAAGTACAAGAGTTGGATCCAGAACGGGTGCACATGGAAGAGCACAAGGTGATAAAACTTGCGAGGACCACTTGTACTGGGGATGTGAAAAGGGCCCATTTAATTTGTTGGCGCTATTTCTCTATGCTTAGTTTCTATGGGCGTTGTGTTTTGATTTAGTTGCATTGTTGTGTATGAAGCGACCAGAATTGTGATATTTATACACGGAGAGAGAGAGCACTAGTACAAAGAAGCACTACGCTAGGGTGTAATATAATTTTTACGAGCGGTTTGAATTAAACAATATTTGTAGAAAGAAATCGGCTTGCTCGACTAAAAAACCGCTTTTGAAAATCAATTTTCACATGCGGTTTTCTTAACAAAACCGCCTGTAGAAATCATCTATTTCTAAGGGCGGTTCTCCTAAGAAACCGCCAGTGAAAATCATATTTCTACAGGCGGTTTCTTAAGAAAACCGCATGTAGAAATAATTTGAAATTGTATTTTTTAAGTTTTTCAAATGACCTCTTTTGGAAAAATCATTAAAATGAAAGTTGTAGATCTCAAAAAGTTATGAAACTTTGTAGTTGATAAGTTTTTCATTCGAAATCATCTTATCGTCGAAAACTATGTTTGAATTTCTCAAATTTAAAATTTAAATTTTATAAATGACCTCGGATGGAGAAACTACCAATACAAAAGTTGTAGATCTTCAAAAGTTATAAAACTTTGTAGTTAACAGTTTTTCCATTGGAATCCGTTTAGAGCCTCAAATAATCAATATATGCTCGGTTTAGGATAATATGTGGGGAACTAAACTCTAATATAGACATCAAGTGATGGGTGGAGTGGTAGAGGAGGCTACGAGCGACGGTGAGGTCTCAGGTTCAAATCCTAGCAGTCGCACAGCACGCAATTTTACGTGAAAAAATACGCCTAGGATTTAATTTTTTTTTTGTTATTTTTAAAAACCAACTTCGTATTTTCTATAAAAAGATCTCTACAGGCGGTTGACATAACTGAACCGCCTGTGGAAATACATTTTCACTGGCGGTTCTCAGTTACCCGCCTGTGGAAAAAATTATTTCCACAGGCACCCAACACAACACGCGGTTCGCCAGTTCTCAGTTACTCGTCTATAGAAAAATTTATTTTCACATGCACCCAACAAACACTCCAATTCAACCCAAAAGCTTAAACTGATGGGGAGAGGTGGATAATTCACTTGTATTCCAACACTCCCCCTCACGTGGAGGCACCTCAGGCCTCAGACGTAGAATAGGCACTGCCACACGTTCGGGCATTAGCAGCGGTCGGGAAGGGCCTGTTGCCCCGGTTCCCGAGTCGGTGCTGCCCTTCCGGAACTAAAGGCCCACCCTTTAGTCCCGGTTCGGGTAACCGGGGCTAAAGCACGGTCCTGCCAGGGCTGCCACGTTGCAGGGTTTCTTTTTTTTTGGTTCACTTCTTCGGTTCTGTTTATTGTTTTTATATAATATATAATAATAGGTTTTTCAATACATGTTTTTGCTGATACAATAATATATTTATATTACACGCATATTAAGCATATATAAATGAAAATTATAGGCTTAGCTTAATAATTAAGCTTTGCCTATAATAAAATGAATAGGCCACATCAAAAATTAAATAGATATGTAAAAAGCTTTATATATATATATATATATATATATATATATATATATATATATATATATATATAGTTTTATATGTACAAAATTCGTAACACATATATACATAGAGTTTTTTCTCCCAATGTCTACAAAAGATACAAATGATCATCGTTGTTTGGAATAAGAGTTTCGTTGCCGTTGAAGTGAAACTCGCCGTTTGGATTGATCACTTAGTCGCGGAGAAATCCTGCTATCGTCTCTTGGATAGCTTTGATTCGGTCTTGTTGTAGGACCTTTTTCCTCAACCATTCCGTCTTTAATTTGAAATAAATAAAAAAGGTATTAGTTATCTAAGTTATTCAATATAATTCAGGAGATAATGAAAAGACAAAGTGGATTTGAGCTAAAAAATGATGGGAACATCACAAGCCAAAAACAACATGAAAAAGACAAGAAAGGCTGAAGTTAGTCACCTCCAAGTACGAAGAGACGATGATGGAGTCAAAGAAGATCAACGATGGGCGTTAGAGATGAAGAACAAATGAAGAACAAGCAAGAAGAAGCTCCAAGAACAACAATGGTGCTCTCGGTTTCAAATGGGCAGAGGGGAGGAGGGAGCCGGCCTATAAACCGGACCTTTAGCACCGGTTCAGGGCAAAAACCGGTGCTAAAGGGTCACCCTTTAGCACCGGTGTTACAAACCGGTGCTAAAGGCTTTGCCTCAGCCCGTGGCGCTGGACGGTGCTAAAGGGGACCCTTTAGCATCGGTTCGTGTTACCAACCGGTGCTAAAGGGTTCCTGCCCTGACAGCACCTGTCAGTAGCCGTTGGGCAGGACCCTTTAGCACCGGTTCGTGTTACAAACCGGTGCTAAAGGGGTCTTTAACCCGGGCCGCAAAAAGGCCGAGGTTTTTGGCCATTTTGGGCATCGACCAATGCCTCATTCTGTAGTAGTGAGGAGCGAGCACGAATTATTTTATTTAATTGCGCTAACCAGGATTCGAACTCGAGACCTCTAGCTTTGATACTATATTAAGTTGCATGCACCAATCAATTCAACCCAAAAGCTTAAGCTGATGGAGAGAGGTGGACAATTCACTTATATTCCAACACGAGTTGAGAACCGACTGTATAATGGTTCTGTGTACTAGTGAGAGTGAGTGAGTGAGTGTGGTACTGTGGCAGCTTGGCTAGCTTCTGCATGCGTACATGCGAATCCAAGGTTTATCATTGTTTTACTTATCATATCACGTTGATTGCGCTCAATGCAATCACGCAATACAACGACGCTAGTGTTATGGCTCAAAATTTAGTGGGAGTGCATGTTCCCGGGATTAAATCTCTAGTGCTCTCTGCGCGCATCGACGTCACCACAGTATCAAGTAGCAGCTACCTAAACATAATGCAATCACCAACCAATGATATATATTGTATATAAGTTAATTAGTGCCAAGTCTTTAACAAGGTGATGAGGCCCTAATCTACTTTGCTTTACCAAAAAGTCTTCTTCCAACACAAAGAACTGTGAACGGATAGTGGAGATGTGCCCTGTGTGCGATGAATAATTGGCACAAGTGTTGAGAAGTTTGAGGCTTTCTTGTGGTTAAGTCAGATTTCAAATGTGTTTGATTGTGCTAATGGCTAACGGGGGGTATTGTGTTGAGTTGTCTTGTGTGTTGTGCAACATGTCTCTTGGATTTGTCAATGTGCAGGTGTGGGCGCACCATAGTCGACGGCAATGTAGAACGTCAAGCGCGAAGTTTGTACACGATGGACCGAGAACGGTGGAGGACGAGCGAGATGGCTTGGACCAACGGACAAAATGCCAGATAGCAGGCCATGTGCGGCTCACATTGGGCACAGGAAGTGCAAGGGTACATGGGTGATGGAGACAGTGTCAACCGAGTCAAGGACAGGATTGGAACAAGTCACAGTCAAATTCAAGAGCACTTGGTGCACTGTCGTCGGGCGAAGGACATGGAGTCAAACACGCATCGACATCAGTTAGTAACACCTAACGAGGCGTGCACGAGGGTTTGTCAATTTGGTCCTTAAATCAAGGATGGGCGGTTTGGTGTCTTGGGCCTCAAAACCATCTGGAGGAGGGTTTGCTAGTTCGAGCCTCAAAATCAAGAGTGGGCGGTTTGGTGGTTTTAGCTTCAAAACCATCAGCAGCGGATTCAATCTGTTTAGGCCTCAAAACTGTGGAGTCGCAAATTGGTGGACATGTGGTGTCATCTCGAAGTCTGTATCGAGGCAAAGTGAAGTATATATAGAAGGCGCCAGGTCCATCGAGTCGGCGAAGAGAAACTTGGATGGTTTTACCACGGGGGTATATGGGCTAAGTGTTTCATAAGGGCAACTTGACGGGATAGACTAGTTGCGGAGACTAAGCCTTTGGAAGCTTGGTGATTGGACTCTCATTTGTTAGGTCAAGAGCTTTAGGTTAGGGCTACGAAGAGAGGGAGAGAGAAGGACATGGATCTTTCGTTGAGCTTTTTGCTATATAAGTTTTGAGATCTACTAGGAGTGACTCGTAATAATCCATGGTGAAGTAATAAAGAGATCAAATATTCATGCTTTACTTGTTCTCGTCCCAATTTGAAATTTCCCTACTTGGTGTTGGAAGAACTGCTACTTTTCCTGATCACTTGGCACATTTTTGGGTGTCTTTGGGACCCTTGGAATTTAACCAAATCATGTCTTGAAGCCCAATACTCATGCGTCCTTCTTGTTCTGAACATCCCACTAGTGATGTGAACATATATGATGAATATCTTTTGTCACTGTAGAAGTGGTGTTCATTACGGTTCTAAAACAGAGCATCACAATTGAGTAGGAAGAGTGGTGCATGTGATCTGTGATGATATCTTGTGTCGTTCAATGGCAAATATTTGTGACGATATCAGGCTTCGTCATTAATAGTTAGTGCTCAAGGTCCGTCACCAATGATTCATGATGAAACATAAAACTTTGTCATAGTTAAGCGTTGTTCTGTGACATGAGTTTGCTCCATCACTAAAATTGTGTCATAGTTGCGTACATTTCTATTAGTGCCCAAAACCCCTTCTTTCTTGCTCATTTTGGTAAAATTTGTGAAGATATTTAAGCTAAGCTTTTCATGGTGATCTTCCTCACTTCTTAGGTGCCATCAGGTCCTGGCAACATGCCTAGGCTTGTTCCTCAAAAAAAAACATGCCTAGGCTTTGCCTCCACCAGATTTCTCAAGAGCACCCTCATCTCCACCATTTCAAGAAATTTGCAAATACCTGAATTTGAGATGGAGTTTTCAATTCTGACTGTCAAGCTTTAACCTTTTGGAGGAAAAAGTTTGCGGACACCTTCACAATGTCCTAAGTAAGGTGTGTGTAAAATTTCAGATCATTTGGACTTCGTTTGATGGAGTTTTAGGTTTTTCTTGCTCAGTTGATCGTGCTGAAAATAGGCTGCATAGAACTTCCGCACCTCTAGAGCTGAAAATCATCTTCTTGTGTTTTTGAGGTGTTTTCCTGACTTGGTGAAGATTGGGATATAAGCCAAGTTCTTGGATATAAGAATTTTAATTGGCTCTCATTCATTCTTTTTCTGTCGTCGCTGTTTTGGT
Source organism: Sorghum bicolor (assembly GCF_000003195.3). Taxonomy (NCBI): domain Eukaryota; kingdom Viridiplantae; phylum Streptophyta; class Magnoliopsida; order Poales; family Poaceae; genus Sorghum; species Sorghum bicolor. The sequence goes on from NC_012872.2 coordinate 15,000,169, forward strand.
CATTTAGGAACTCTCTGCGTATATTAAGGAACAAGGTATATATGTAACTTGCTTGGGTTCTTCGTGCAGGTGCAAGGCATATTATTACCTCCTCCAGTACGTAATTAATTGTACAGTTTTTTTAAAAAAAATTGCTCCTAGGGGACCCTTGTTTAATCTTTTCTTTATTTAATTAATTAGGCACCTTCTCTGGTCACTATAGAATAGCAAGCACACGATGTTGGAAATAATGAGTACATAGTGTTTGTAAAACATGCTGAGCAACCTAGCGTGAGTGCAAAATCCAAACCAGATGAAAATTGTGGCCACTAGGAATATAAGTTCTAATTATTTTGGGTCACTGGATTGATCCGAAAATTTGATCATCCAATGAACTAGAATGCTATTTCATATAACTTGAGTGAGGTGAAGATGAGCTAGAATAACATTTGACTATAGTTAGAGGATATCAGAGGAGGAGAAATAAAATTGTTGGAAAAGTTTATTTGTTAGGAATTAGCACTGTACATTGAACTATATTTTCTTAGCTAATGTCTATATAAACGTGTCATGTTCCCTAGCAACACCGGCACATGAGAGAATTTCTTGCAAAGTTTTTGTCTTGTTCTGTTGCCACGAATCAATTCCTAACGGGTGATCCAAAATTGGTGGTACGGTACGTTGCAATGCTATCAGAGGATTGATGACACAGATGCCAAGGTTCTGTGCGGTTCTTTGCATTTGCTCGCCACTCGTATCCCATCACTATAATCTTTGGAGCTATATTTGTAAAATATCGATATATGGAAGATTAGAACGAGTCCTCCAAAGGGATACGAAAAGCTTGCTAGCTAGTCGAGCACAAAGATATCGACCCTGAAGGATCTGCGGATGGCTGGAGTGCGGAGAGGAGTGCGATAGCCTAATAAAATTTTTTACAAGCTAGCTCATAACACTAAGCAAAGAGTTAGAAAAAGAGATAAGCCTAGTAGTCACAACTTTGCCTAGCCTTATCAATATAAAACAATCCCCCTATACTCAAGTCTAGTTGCAAGAACAAGTAATTAAGTATCCAAACAAAAAAGCAACTAGAACTACCACTAGCAACTACAGAGGTAACAAGAGAGCAAATAACGCTACTCACTAGAGCTAAGGCCTTGTTCAATTCCAAAAAATTTTCAAGATTCTTCGTCACATCGAATCTTTGGACGCATGCATGAAGTATTAAATATAGATAAAAACAAAATCTAATTGCATAGTTTGTATCTTTTGAGTCTAGTTAGTCCATGATTGGATAAAATTTGTCTAATACAAATGAAAATGCTACAGTAGCCAAAACCAAAAATTTTTCTGAATTGAACAAGGTCTAAGCAAGGCTACCAAGCCACAACAACACAAGCACAAGATATGAAAGTAAATGCAAGTGTTGAGAGAGCGAACCAACAATGACAAGTGAAAAAGATTTTTTCCTAAGGTTCAGTTGCTTGCTAGCAACCTACATCCCATTGAGGTAGATCCTACGATCACCGTTTCATTTAGAAGTTGGTAGATCACAAAGGACCTCTCCAAACCTCAATTGATTTCACTAGTCACTCTTCGCAAATCTCACACAGGGCTAAGCACAAAGCCCCTCACAAGCCATTGACCGGAGGCAGCAACGACCACCAAGAGCCCATTTCACGATCTTCCACAAGCACCAAGAAGGTGACAGAAATCAACAAAAGTAACAAGAAATCCTGAGTCACAAAAGATCAACTAGTACCATCGAATGCAATATCTCAATTTGCAATGCACTAAATCACTCACAATCTTAAACAAATACAACCACGAAGTTAGCAAGCGAGTTGGAGTGGTTGTTTTGAGCTCTATGTATAGGTCCACGTATGCCACAAGATCAACCAAGGTACCAAGAGGGCCGGGCAAAAATGGCCGGCCACCCACGTATCTATAGCCACCCAGAGCTAACTAGCCGTTGAACAGAAATGCACCACAACGGACCTCTACACCAGACGCTCCCAGCGACTACTTTTCAACAACTCAGAAACTTGTCGTTAGAACTGTAGCGAGTCCAATGACCCAGTCCAATACACATCAAACAAGTCCATCAAACAAGTCTGATGTGTGTTAGCTTGGTTGGACCCCTGCTCTTTGATAGAATACTATGGTATGGTGCGTGCCACAAACAGTGGCGGAGCAATCTAAAAAAAACAGTGGCGGAGCCAAGGGGGGGCTGGCAGGGGCCATGCCCCCCCCCTAACATTTGTCAACAAAATTTTTTACTAGTATAAATTAATGATTTTTATTTATATTAAAAAAATATAACAATGTTGTCATATATACTTATTAATATCATCTAGATAATAAAATCATACTCCCTCTATTCTAAATTATAAGTCATTCTAAAAAACTTTGAGAGTCAAAGTATCTTAAATTTGACCAAATTTATATGATAAAATAATAATATTTATGATATGAACTAAGTACCATTAGGTTCTTCATTAATTATATTTTTTTAGCATATCTACTTGCGACATAAATCTTAATAATTTTTTATATAATTTTGGTTAAACTTGAAATACTTTGATTCTCCAAGATTCTTAGAATGATTTATAATTTGGGATGGAGGAAGTACAAATAACTAGATAATACAATGAAGCACCTCAGATCTTAAGGGTTATGAAATTATCTCAAACATCTTGCTATTAAGGGTTTATCGTCTACCACCAAAATAATAACACATTTGATCTTAAAATACATATAGTGTGAGCACCTATATCAAGTCGATGAATTAAGCTAGATGGTCACTAGTTATGCTCAGTCTTGATTAGTTGAATTTTTTGGTTGGCTCCCTCTACGCATAATTTCTGGCGCCGCCACTGGCCACAAAGAACGTGTCTGGTGGGGTGTTTTGAACTTCCTACTCACGGCCAGACTCCATCCGGATTATTGTGGTCCATGCACGTCCAGTGTACCTGACACCAAGGTGCTCGGCTCAAAAACGACTAAGACCTTGTTTAGTTCATCCTAAAAACGAAAAACTTTTCAAGATTCTCTGTTACATCAAATTTTACGGCACATGCATTAAACACTAAATATAAACGAAAACAAAAATAAAAACTAATTATACATGCCGAAGCACAGGCCGACATGGCCGGTCCGGTAGTGCTCAACCTGATTTTGTGCTCCTTCTCAAAAAGAAAACGAAAAACTAGATTTTGTTCTAATCCGTTGGCTCTTAGCAAGTCAGCATAGTGAATTCATCTCAAGCCTAATCCCCCTATAAATGTGAATGAGGTTACATGCCCATCAACGGTTGGATTGGCTTAATAAGAATATATATATAGGAGCAGCGTGGTTTCTAAACGTTTTGTTTTGTTCGGTTTGATTTCGCTAGTCAAATCATGAAGATTTTAATTGTATTTTCTTAGTAAAGTAAGCTCAGCGTGTACATACCACAACCTCCAATGTAATCTAGATTCTGTGTGACAGTCGGTCATCGATATACCCGACTCAGACATACCGAAAGGGGTGGTTCGATCAACGCAAAGTATGCGCTGAAATGCTGAATCAAATAGAAAATGTTCTTGTGTTCTTGGAGATACTATAATAAGACTGACAATTTACATAGCATCTTTCCTTTAAGATACTTACTCCATTCTAAATTATAAGTCGATTTAACTTTTGTCGATACATCTATTTTGCTATGTATTTAGATATAATACATGTCTCTTTGCAAAAAAAAAGAAAAAAAAAGATATCATATATGTCTTGATATATATCAAAATAGATGTACCAAAAAGGTTCGACTTATAATTTAAAACAGAGTGAATACTAAATACTAAATAATACTCAATCCATTCTAAATTATAAGACGTTTGACTTATTTAACACTAAGTTTGACCACTCGTCTTATTTAATATTTTTTAAATAAAACAAATGGTCAAACTTGGAGTAAAAAAAAATCAAACATCTTGTGATTTGGGATGCAGGGAGTAAAAATAAGTGTGTAAAGACAGACCACCACAAACAAGTGTTTCTGAATTAGATTTCACAAGTTAACATCACATAAAACTGTAGAGAAGGCAAGTACAAGATTCAGATCTGGTCATCTGGTGAATAAAACAGCAGCACTCGAAATTTGAAAGACCTCATAGGAGGGCACGAACCTTATCAAACTATAACGGCTAATGTTTTTGTACAATGTAGTATATCAGGAGGGTATTCAACAGGCTCCTCAAACAAACAAAGAAAGCGCCGCATTACAAATATAAAACACGCACACAGTTACATTTTAAATGCTCCTCACCTTTCAGTTTACAAAAGAAGCGACGCAACGTCTTTTAATCATCTTTCTGATGTCTACTAGCACCAGGTAGACTACTACCATTCAGTGCTGCATGGTACACGCGCTTCTCCGCCAGCCCAAGATTAGAAAGAATTAAATTGCCCTGGAGAAAGAGAAGGTTATTTTATGGTGGGATCATGAACACATTAATTTCATATTCAAAAAGGTGATCGGTGATTCTAGAGCTTATTATTGGAGAAAGGCCCCGCGCTAGAACGAAGGCCATGCAAAAAAGAAAAAAAAAACTATGTAAAGGCCCAAAAACCTTTTTTTTCTGATTTTATTTTTTTGAAAAAAGGACTTGCTTTGGCCTTTTTATTATGAGACGGGATGTTTGGCCAGGACAGCAGCTGCAGGAGTTTGTTTGCAGCCAGGACAGCACCTGCAGCTGTGCACCAACACAGGGAACAGTGTTGGGCAGGAGTTTGTTTGCAGCAGCCGCTGCCCTGCGGCGTACTCACTAAGGGCTGGAGAGAAGCTTCACCTGATCACCTATACTGTATAAAGGAGCCAAGGGACCAAGAAAAGGAACTCTCCCTCTCACATTCCTTCTCCCAGCTTATCTTTCCTCCCCATATTTGGCAAAATTAGCGGCGCCATCCGTGGGGATTAGAATCGAAAGGGCAATCATACTCTCCAGCCCTTGGTGGATACAAATATTACCAAGAGACCGTTGGGCAAGCATGGAGTTGCTTTTAGACATGGGCTCAGTTTTGGTTTTAGCCTACCTCCGTTGCTATCAGTTTTCTGACGTTATTTGCGTAGAGCTTAGGATCTTCCTTTTCTTGTTGAGAAGGATAGTATACAGGCAACCGAACCACCTCCATGTGATTTACAAATTGACAGAGCAGCAAAAACACATGACGTGCCTGCAGGTTTTTATAAGAGAAAAAAATGAAAAAAAAGGTGTCAAAACTCACTTAATCAATCAAGAAAATAGAGCATATTATTGCCAATGCAGAAATAAATGTAATGTAGTCAACACAAAAGATAGACACAAAGTTGGTTAAGTGCCATATACTTAAGAAATTATATAGAAACCATGAATAAATGTTTGGATGCTCCGTATGGAGAAGTGCTCTGGCATGGCAGTCTCACTATCTATCCTAAATAATAATATATATTTCTTTGACAATGTCCTTAATGGCTTAATGTGATAGCAGGTGTAGTTTGAACTATCTACAAGTTGTGGCAGCTAGGCACAACAAGGTCAAAATATTAGACAGTACTACTTTCATTCCAAATTGTAAGTCATTTTGACTTTTCTAGATACATATTTTTTATTATATATTAGAAACAGTGTATATCCAGTGCATAGCAAAAACTATGTATCTAGAAAAAACCAAAACGACTTACAATTTGGAACAGATGGAGTATTAGTTAAACAAACATGGACAGTACTATTGAACAAAAATAATAATGGCAAAGTTGGCAACAGCCTGATCAAAGCCTGAATAAGAGCTTAAAAATATAGATAAAAACAAACTTCTCAAGTGTGGAACTTTTCACACGAGGTTTCACTAAATTGCTCAAGCACTCATGTGTCTACTTTTAGGTCCTAAATTGACATGGTTAAGAAAGTGTAGATTTGCAATAAGTACTTACTCCATCCATGGAATCCCATGCTGGACTAAATCTCTTGTAAGGGTATTTCAAAATGACTGGCTGCACTGGTGCACTTGCAAGAAAGGCTCCGGTCTTAAATGGAAGAAGGTAATCCCCATTTGTGGTAGTTCCCTCTGAAAGAAATGGAAAGCGTAAGTCTACAATACAGGAAAATCAAGTTTCTTTAAGAGACAAAACAAAGGAAAAGAAACAAGATTGCATAGAATAAGAAAGCTAACTTTCCAACATGTATGTTGGAACAGAAAATGATAAAGCCGAAAATATTTTGATTGCGTGATTATAAATAAAGTACAAACAGACTGGAGCACAAAATTGAGGGTGAACACTGAAAGGTAACAATGTTTATACAGAGGCAATGGAACATGATTCTGAATTCCTGCTAATACTATGATCAAAATTGCTCTATTCAGCTATTCTATCAGCAAAGCATGTTTTCATGATTACACTTTGAATAGTTATGTCCAGCTTCAAGACAATACAAAGTTTGCCCATGTGATAAGGGAGGATGACTAATCTAAAAGCAGATAGGAAACAGCACCTTTTAAAGGATGGTGCTAGTAACCCTTCAAAAATGATCATGACTCAGGATATTGGCAACCATTAGATTAAATAAAGCATAGTTAGAAGAAAAACCAGAAAATATAATAAATGGCCATACACTAACCAGGGAACAACAACATCATTGGGGTATTCTTATCTTGGCAAACCTCTCGGACCCTTTCAGTTACAGCACCTACATGCAGTATAGAAAGTTCGGTAAAAACAATGAACAAAAACTACAGAACATTACAAGTCGTGACTCGTGAATATAATGCAATATTTGAAGTGTTAGTAAAAGAAGCCATCCAATACTAACTGTATATTTTGAGGATGCTAACAATAATAAGTAACTTTATCTGGCACGAGAAAACTAGCGCAAGTATAATTATTTCCAGGAATGTAGTCAATATATACCTGAAACACCTTTAGCATCTGAAGACTTCGATTCTCGTTGAACAAAAATGCATCCAAGACAATTGCTGCATTACACCAGAAAAGAAAAGTAAAGTCAGTTTCAAAATATCTCATTCTACATATATAATATGAAGATATAAATGAAACTAGCTAAGTCCATCTTCTGGCAGAATATATATATATATGAATAAGACACTACCAGAAATTAAGAAAGTACTAATGAGCACGAAAAAGGTACCTTATGAGACCAACAAGTGGCAACCTGGACACTGACTCCTATAATAAGGATATATTTAAGCATTTATAGGACGCATAAAAAGCTAGAATACACTGATTTGTAAAGTTTGAATAAGTTATGAGGAGCAACAAATAAGTACCTTAGCAACAAAACTTGGAAAGGATGCTGACATGTGATAAAGAATATCCACGTAAGACACATGATTAGATACAATTGCCCCTGGCCTTTGGGATTCTTCAGATTGGTCCTGATTTACATCCTGACAAAAAATGTACACCAAGATGACAACCAGGGAACAAAATTTATAGTTCAGTCACATGGGCAGAACAGCAATAATCTGTGAAAGCTGTATGATGCATTATGTGCAGAAGAAATCATTGCCATTACTGAAGTACAATCCGAATCCGTTGAGTGCGTTAAGGGACCAAACATCTCTATTGCTAGTTATCGCAAATTGAACTGAGCACTAGGATATTTTTATGAAAGGGCAGGTACAGGGCATCCCCAGTTATTGTCCTAATGTGAGAATATATGTAGCATCCAGATTCTGGATTCGTAACTAATACAACACACTGAACACAGTATGATGCCAAGTTCCAGCCACTTAACAAGGGTTTCATAGTAGAAATATCAGACAACTGCATACTGACAATAAACCTGTCTCAAGAATTTGAAAGCATCTAATAAAGCAGGGGAACACAAGTCACATAACATCAATCTAACTTATCTTCAATCTATCTGAACAAGCAAAACAAACCACAATGCATACGAATTTTATTAGCTACAAATATACAGGTTTCCCTATGATAATTTGTATAAGCCAATTAGTGGCACTCAGCAAAACACTTGCGCAGTAGGAAGTAAGAATGGACACACATGAACATTGCCCGTGGACAAAGAGGGAAAACAAAGAAAAAAATCTCTTTATAATTACAATAGTGTAAATGCCTAAGAGTGCATACAGGACTTCAAAAACTAATTCCATCATCAGGAAACGAATAGATATCTAAATAGAAGAAAGCTATAATCAATACAATTACTCTACATGCTCTAGCCAAAAAGGTAACTCGGACCCTATTTCTTGCGGATCCATGGTTGTAGCAGCATCATAGACGTTGCCGCAGATGCATTCCAGAGGAAGTGATTAACACTGACCGTAGTGTCGCTGTCACTCTGCTGCTTCCTACAACTCATCAACCTTGGTGCTCCAGGACCAAATACAGTACTACTTTCCAAATTTCAAGCAACACAACCAAAAACGCTGAGATTATTCAGTACAGGCATGACACCGGAACTAACCTCAGCATTGGGGAGCCTCCTGTGGGTCTCGCGGATCCAGTAGAAGCCGAAGACGAAGAGCATCGCCCGGGAGAGCGCGCACCCGGACCGCAGCACCGCCTTCCTCCTCCACCCCGCCAGCCTCGGGCGGCCCTCGTCCGCATCCACGAACAGCGTGCAGGCGCGGCACACCAAGTAGTAGAGCAGGAGCACGAGCATCCCGGCGACGAAGCGGAGCGGGAGGAGCAACGCGGCGGCCAGCGCCAGCCGCGCCGCCTGCGCCGCGGGCAGCGGGCCGCGGCCCATGGTCCCGTACGCGTCCCGGCGCGCGTAGGGGGCGTACCTGGCGTCCAGCTCCTCCGCTGTCTCCCCCGCCGCAGACGTGGAGGTGGAGTCGGAGAGGAGCGGGTGCACAGCGGCGCTGGCGTCGGGGCGCGAGCGCGGCGCGTCGGCGTCGGCGGCGGCGGTGTCGAGGGCCATTGCGCGCGCCGGCGGGGCCGAGCGCCGGGCTGGATCGGCGCGACGAGGCGAGGGGAGCGCGTGTTTGTGACGAGGACCCTGTCTGTCTGGTCGGCGCTGGCCGCTGCGCCCGGACGGAGGGGGGTGATGTCTGATGAGGTGGGGAACTATAGGAGGCGGGGGCGTGGCGTGGGATCTGGATCGGACGGCGACGGGGAAGGCAGCCGTGTGGTCTAATCAGGGATTAAATTAATATACGAACGATATTGACAGGCACGGGCCCACCTAGTGGGGTGTCCACGACGGAAAGAAATTGAACTTGCAGAGTTGTACGGGACTCAATCCAATCCGATGATCCATATAATGCCTTGTTTAGTTCTGGAAAAATTTCAGATTTCGGCACGGTAGTATTTTTATTTTTATTTGACAAATATTATCTAATTATAAACTAACTAAGCTCAAAAGATTCATCTCGTGATTTACAGGCAAACTGTGCAATTAGTTTTTATTTTCATTTATATCTAATACTTCATGCACATGCTCTAAGATTTGATGTGACGAGGAATCTTGAAAAGTTTTTGGTTTTCAGGTGAACTAAACAAGGCCTAATTTTGTTTATATGAAAAAATTTTGGATTTCACTACCGTAGCACTTTCGTTTATTTGTGGTAAATATTGTCTAATTATAGACTAATTAGGGTCAAAAGATTCGTCTCGCGATTTACAGTCAAACTGTGTGATTAGTTTTTGTTTTAGTTAATATTTAATACTTAATACATGTATAACAAAATTTGAATCTTGAAAACTTTTTAGATTTCGAGGTAAACTAAACAAGCCTAAAAAAAACCGATGATCCATGCGCATCCAGTACTCTGTGAGACAGCGCGTGAAAGGTGATGCGCGTCCACGTCGCCGGCACCTCTCGCTCTGCCTGCACGGCAAGCCACGGGGGTGGGGGGTTTGACGTTTCAATTTTCAAGACCATATATAAGGTTTATCCTCATAATAAAACTCTTTTCATTTTATGAAATTTTTATCATCTTATTATGCTATACCATGTTAATTTATTTAATATCTATAAAATTCTTATAAAATCTCTATACCCTTAGAAAACATTTTGTCGTTGTGATCCTATCCATTGAGAAGAGAGGGGTGAAACAGACAAATACCTAGACGGATACATGGTGATACACTTTCTCTTTGTACAAACAGGATAATACAATGGCCTTGATCAACTGATATAATACAATAGCATTTGTGCATCGTTAGCACTCGTCACAAATCTAGATTGATCTACTAGTCTCGAAAACAATCCCCCACCCCCAACCACCACTCCAAATAGTATGTCCAAATATAAACAAAGACCACACTACGTCTAACTGCCTCACAACACTAAGTCGTGCACTAAGACTTTAATATATCGTACACTTAGTGTTGGGTATCATAATAAGGGGTACCCAAATCTGAGCAACAAAAAACGCGAAGAAACATACTAATTACAATCATCAGGGCCTCGGACGCAAGTTCCGACTCACCCGACCTCTCAGGGCCTCGGACGCAAGTTCTGACTCGCCCGACCCCTCAGGGCCTCGGACGCAAGTTTCGACTCGCCCGACCCCTCAGGGCCTCGGACGCAAGTTCCGACTCGCCCGACCCCTCAGGGCCTCGGACGCAAGTTCCGACTCCCCCGACCCCTCAGGGCCTCGGACGCCAGTTCCGACTCGCCCGACCTCTCAGGGTCTCGGACGCAAGCTCCGTTTCGCCCAATCCCGTCCAAGGCTCGGGCGCCGGACCCCACTCCACCTGGGCAACAAGACTTCCCCCGACATGACGGACGCGACGGCCCCCATGACGCGGCAGGGCAAGGCGATGACTGTTTCAACCACCCCAGTCACTGTGGCCTTACCTCTGTCACTATACACCCTTACCTCTGTTCACTGTAGCACACTACCGCACAGTAGAAAGGGAATGGTGAGGTAAATCAGCACCACTGTTTGTGGTCATTTCCCACTGTTGACAGGATATGCAGCAGTACCGGCGATCCGACCCCCGCGACCCCTACAGGGTTCGGTAACCCTCTACAGGAGTAGCCATGCCGTCAACCATCCCACAAGGACGAGATGGACCAGCCTCAGCAGGGTCGGGACTGTGTTTTCACCATTCAACAGAAGAAATCTACTCTTGTAAAAACTTGTCTTCCCCTTAAGACTATAAAAGGGAAGCCAGGGTTCACAACTGGAGGGGACACGGGTCCAGAACACACGCACGCATACACTACCGTCACACCCTTCCAGAGCAGCTACCCGCACTCTTTCCACCACCAAGCCGAGACCTGGGACTTAGCCCTCTCTCGCAACCAGCTTGTACCCCCTACTACAAGCGCCTTTGGGTGCAAGGTTATACAGAATCTACAGCCACACTGGACGTAGGGCATTCTTGGCCCGAACCAGTATAAACTCTCTGTGTCCCACTTGCATCACCATCCGAATTTGGGTAGTCACGCAGACTTATACTCGTCAGTGCCTAGATCGCGAGTCTAGACGCCGACAGTTGGCGCGCCAGGTAGGGGCCTTCTGCGTGACGTTTGCCAGTCCCTACTGGGAAGATTTGGATGGCAGACGGTTTTCGCCCGCTCCGCCGCGGCACCATCATGATATTTGGGAGTTTGGAGTTCATGTCCCTCGGTTCCGGCTACGACATGATCCTCCTCCCGCCACGTGACGACGTCGAACTTAGCCCCGAGCCGATCCCGCCACAGTCAGTACGTGGGAGACGGTCGGGACACCATGCGGGGGGCTCACGGAGGGGGCGTCAGAGATCTAGGATCTCCGACCCCACCACTGAGGCCAGGGTCCGTCCGGTCCTCCCCCCGCATATTCCTCATCAGGTCGCCCGCTCCTCCGGCCCGACAGGCGCCAGAGGAAGGGCTCGCGGGACATCAAGCTCCGCACCCAGGACCAACAGAGGGTCATCACGGCCACCCGTCCCACCCCGTTCGAAGGGGAAGGCACGGCCCGCGCCCGTCCCCCGCAAGGGGGACAAAGGGGCCTCAACGTCCCGTCCTCCTCCACCTGCGGATGAAGTAACAGCAGCGGCACCTCCCGATCTACCTTTTGGGCTCAGGAATGCCGCCGCTACCTACGCCTCTTCCGTAAGCACTTCGTTAAGTGCGTACGCGGAACTTCCCGGGCACCACTTGAGGTCTATACTGGACCTCGTCTCCACGCCGCCCGTCTCATCCTACCCAGAGGACCTCACCTCGGGCAACGACGAGTGGGCTGGCGCTGATTTCTCCGGGTGTGGCGACCCGGAGACCTTCATGCGTTTCTTGGAGGCCAGCAACTATTGTCTCGGCTACTCCGACTCCGACGACGAAAGCTACGACCCGTCACGAGAGTGCTTCAACTTAGAAGTCGGAGGCACGCCGCATAGCGCCCAGGGGGATGCAGGGCCCTCTAGGCAAGAGGACGCAACTCCACCTCCCAATCCAACTCCCGGAACCAATCCCGGAGCCCGTGGGGTAGCATCTACCCTCGCTGGGGGACACCATCCTGACCTCGCACAGCTCGATGAGCTGGAGGCCAAGCTCGAAGAAGAGCGCACACGCCTCCGCCAACTCCGCGAGGCCCTGGTCCGGGAGCCGTCCGCCCGCGGAGACGGGGGTGAAGCTAGACGTCGCGCCCGAGACGTCAACCGTCGCATTGTTGCGGACCAAGGGGAAGACGCCCCAGTCTTCAGCACGGCTAGCCAGAATGTGATGGCCGCCGCACTCCTCCTCAGGGCGATGCCCGAGCCTTCGACTCCTGAGGGAAGGAGAGTGCGCCAGGGGCTACGTGGTCTCCTGGAGCAGGCTGTGGTGCAGAATGCGGAAAGTTCTGCTTCACAATCCCACAGCACGAGACATCGTGGGGAACGCCCCCCTCCTAACAAGGCACCAAAAGTACAGGGTCTACCACCCCCTAACCCGCAAGGGGGCAACAGGGCCCCGTCAGTTCACGAGCGCGTCGGAGCCGACGCGGACGTACGGGCCACCCTTGAGGCCAGGCGACGTGACAGGGACGAGGCCGAGTCCCGACATTACCGACCGCGCCGAGGCGGGAGGTACGACCCCGATCACGACCGAAGCGCTTCACCAGAGCCCCCGGGTCCCCGCGTCTTCAGCGAGGCCATACGCAGGGCCAAGTTCCCGGCGCGATTCCAACAGCCCGCCAACCTCGCCAAGTACTCAGGAGAAACTAACCCGGAGCTCTGGCTGGCGGATTACCGCCTGGCATGCCAACTAGGCGGGGCGGATGACGATCTGCTTATCATCCGCAACCTCCCATTGCATCTAGCCGACACGGCCAGGGCGTGGCTTGAGCACCTCCCTGAGCGCATGATCCATGACTGGGCTGACCTGGTCAGAATCTTTGTTGGGAACTTCCAGGGCACATACGTGCGCCCTGGGAACTCCTGGGACCTCAGGAGCTACCGGCAGAAGCCTGATGAGTCCCTCCGGGACTTCATCAGGCGATTCTCCAAACAGTGCACCGAGCTCCCCAACATCACGGACTCCGACGTGATCGGAGCCTTCATTTCTGGTACCACCTGCAAGGAGTTGGTGCACGAGCTCGGACGCAAGACCCCCACGAGCACTAGCCAGCTGCTCGACATCGCCACCAACTTTGCCTCAGGCGAAGAGGCAGTCGGCACCATCTTCTCCGACGGTGCAGCTAAAGGGAAGCACAAGGTCGAGGCCACCGAGGCCTCGGGATCATGCGACCCTAAGAAAAAGAAGAAGGGCCGCAAGGGGCGGCAGGGTCAGTCGGACGACAACCTGGTCGTCGCGGCAGATCGCAAGAACCCCAAGCGGGCTCCTGCTGGCCCCGGTCTCTTCGACGAAATGCTGAAGAAGCCATGCCCCTATCACAGGGGACCGACCAAGCACACCCTCGAGGAATGCACCGTCCTCCGTCGGTACTATACCGACATCATCACCAAGGAGAGTGCCGAAGAACCTCCCAAGGACGACGACCCTGAGGGGGAGGTTTTCCCCAAGATCAAGAACTGCCTTCTGATCTTTGGGGGACGAGCGGCTCGCCTCACTGCGAGTCAGAGGAAGCGCGAACTCCGAGAAGTCTGGGCAGTCAGCACCGCCACCCCATCGTACCTCAAATGGTCCGAGAGCGCGATCACGTTCGACAGACAGGATCACCCGGAGCGGATCCCTAATCCCGGGAGCTATCCTCTGATCGTCGACCCCATCATCGCCGAGACCCGTCTCACTAAGGTGCTGATGGATGGAGGCAGCGGCCTCAACATCCTCTACGCCGAGACTCTGGCCCTCATGGGGATCAGCAAGTCCCGGCTGAGGAACGACACCGCTCCATTCCATGGAGTGGTGCCGGGGCATCGTGCCCACCCCCTCGGACAGATCGACCTGCCCGTCTGCTTGGGACCCCCAGCAACTTCAGACGAGAGTTCCTCACTTTCGATGTGGTCGGGTTCCCAGGAACCTACCACGCGATCCTGGGACGACCGTGCTACGCCAAGTTCATGGCCGTCCCCAACTACACTTACCTTAAGCTCAAGATGCCAGGGCCAAATGGCATCATCACCGTCAGCACGACCAGCCAGCACGCCTACCAGTGCGACGTCGAGTGCGTCTAGCAGGCCGAGGCTCTGGCAGAGTCTCTGGCCATCCTTACTGGCCTCGGCGACTGCGACCTGGACGTCCCCGACCCCAAACGCCACGCCGGGAACTTCGAACCGGCAGAGGAGACCAAGCTAGTATTTCTCGACCCCAGCACCTCTGAAGGCAAGGCGTTGAGAATCAGCTCCAGTCTCGACCCCAAATAGGAAGTGGTGCTCGTCGACTTTCTCCGCGCAAACGCCGATATATTTGCGTGGAGTCCCTCGGACATGCCTGGGATACCGAGGGAAGTCGCCGAGCACTCCTTGGACATCCGAGCCGGCTCCAAACCCGTAAAGCAACGCCTGCGCCGATTCGACGAGGAGAAGCGCCGGGCCATCGGGGAGGAGATCCACAAGCTGCTGGCGGCCGGATTCATCAAGGAAGTATTCCATCCCGAATGGTTAGCCAACCCCGTGCTAGTTAAAAAGAAAAATGGGAAGTGGAGGATGTGTGTAGACTACACTAGTTTAAATAAAGCATGTCTAAAGAATCCCTTTCCATTGCCTCGTATCGATCAGATAGTTGACTCCACCTCGGGATGTGAAATTTTATCTTTTCTTGATGCTTACTCCGGCTACCACCAAATCAAGATGAAAGAGTCCGACCAGCTCGCGACTTCGTTCATCACCTCTTTCGGAATGTATTGCTACGTAACCATGCCTTTTGGCCTCAAGAACGCGGGGGCTACATATCAACGATGTATGCTCCAGGTTTTTGGGAACCTTATAGGCAAAACGGTAGAGGCATACGTAGACGACATCGTCGTCAAGTCCAGGAAAGCAAGCGGCCTGGTTGCCGACCTGGAAGAAACATTCCGATGCCTTAGGGCGAAAGGGATCAGACTCAACCCTGAAAAGTGCGTTTTTGGGGTCCCCCGAGGCATGCTCCTTGGGTTTATCGTGTCTGAGCGAGGAATCGAGGCCAATCCAGAAAAGGTCTCGGCCATCGCGAATATGGGCCCCATTCGTAACCTAAAGGGAGTACAGAGGGTGATGGGATGTCTAGCCTCCCTAAGCCGTTTCATTTCTCGCCTCGGAGAAAAAGGGCTGCCTCTGTATAGGTTACTCAGGAAATCTGAGCACTTTTCCTGGACCCCTGAGGCCCAGGAAGCCCTTAACAAGCTCAAGGCTTTGCTCACCCACCCTCCTATCCTGGTGCCCCCCGCCGAGGGGGAGCCACTTATTCTTTACGTCGCAGCCACTGATCAGGTGGCCAGCGCAGCTATCGTGGTCGAAAGGAAGGAAGAAGGGCACGCCCTACCGGTCCAAAGGCCGGTATACTTCGTCAGTGAAGTACTCTCCGACACAAAGACCCGATACCCCCAGATTCAAAAATTACTCTACGCTGTAGTGTTGGCTTGGCGCAAGCTCCGACATTACTTTGAATCTCACCCGGTCTCAGTGGTCTCATCTTTCCCTCTGGGAGAGGTGATTCAGAACCGAGAGGCCAACGGGAGGATTGCCAAATGGGCCATAGAGCTCATGGACGATGGGATCGCCTATGAGCCTCGCAAGGCCATAAAGTCCCAGGTCCTGGCAGACTTTGTGGCAGAATGGACCGGGACTCAGCTCCCACCCCCACAAATCCAGCACGAATGCTGGACCATGTACTTCGACGGGTCTCTGATGAAAACTGGGGCCGGCGCAGGCCTTGTCTTCATCTCACCCCTCGGGGTAAGGATGCGATACGCAATCCGGCTTCACTTCCCTGCTTCAAACAATGCAGCCGAATATGAGGCCCTCCTTAACGGTCTTCACATCGCGATCGAACTTGGGATCAAGCGGCTCGACGTCCGAGGCGATTCTAGACTCATCATCGATCAAGTCATGAAAGAGTCTACCTGCCATAACCCGAAGATGGACGCATACTGCAAAGCGATTCGATGCCTGGAAGAAAAATTCGACGGCCTCGAACTTAACCATGTGTTAAGGAAGTATAATGAGGCCGCCGACGCGCTCACCAAGATGGCATCCGAGCGGGCCACGGTCCCCCCGGATGTTTTCGTCAGTGATCTCTACAAACCTTCCGTCGACTACAAGGACGACGAGGGGTCGGACGAACCCCAAAACAAACAGAGTGCCGACCCCAAAGACGCCGTCCCCCAAGAACAGGAGGCCATGGACATCGAGCCAGAGCCACCTGCGACTGACGATTCGCCTGACTGGCGCTACCCTTTGCTTCAACGCCTGGTCGAAGGCACTCTGCCCCTGGACCAGGCTGAAGCGAGACGCGTGGCTCGTCGTGCCAAGACCTTCGTCCTCCTCGACGGGGAAATGTACAAACGCAGCCCCTCGGGCATCCTCATGCGTTGCATCCCACGTCAGGAAGGAGCCAAGCTCCTACAGGACATACACTCGGGGGCTTGTGGCCATCACGCTCCACCTCGAACGTTGGTAGGAAATGCCTTTCGACAGGGTTTCTACTGGCCAACCGCTGTAGCCGACGCCACAGAAATCGTAAGGACCTGTGAGGGATGCCAGTTTTACGCTCGGCAGATACATCAACCCGCCCAGGCCTTGCAGACGATCCCCATCACCTGGCCTTTCGCCGTCTGGGGCCTCGACCTGGTCGGGCCTCTGCAGAAAGCGCCCGGGGGCTTCACCCACGTGCTTGTCGCAATCGACAAGTTCTCCAAGTGGATTGAGGTCCGACCCATCACAAGGATCAAGGCCGAACAGGCGGTATTGTTCTTCACGGATATTGTCCATCGATTCGGAGTGCCGAACTCCATAATCACCAACAACGGCACACAATTCACCGGACGAAAGTTCCTACAGTTCTGTGACAGATACCACATACGTGTGGACTGGGCGGCAGTCACTCACCCCAAGACCAACGGCCAAGTCGAGCGCGCCAATGGCATGATCCTCCAGGGCTTGAAGCCCAGGATCTTCAACCGCCTGAACAAGTTTGGGAAAAGGTGGCTCAAACAGCTACCGGCCGTCGTCTGGAGTCTGAGAACCTCCCGAAGCCGAGCCACGGGCTTCACCCCGTTCTTCATGGTCTATGGGTCGGAAGCCATCCTCCCCACTGACCTGGAGTACGGGTCTCCAAGGGTACAAGCCTACGACGAAAACAGACAGCGGCAAGACGTTCCAAGAAGATGCGCTGGACCAGCTCGACGAAGCCAGGGACGTAGCCCTCCTGCACTACGCCAAGTACCAGCAGGCCCTCCGCCGATACCATGCGCGGCGGATCCGAGGCCGAGCATTTCAAGTCGGCGACTTGGTGCTAAGGCTCAGACAGAGCAACAAGGGTCGTCACAAGTTCACACCCCCCTGGGAAGGACCCTACGTCATCGCCGAAGTTCTCCGACCAGGCACCTACAAGCTCGCCAATGAAGCAGGGGAGGTCTTCAAAAACGCATGGAACATAGAACAGCTACGTCGCTTTTTCCCTTAGAGCTTTGTAAAAATTTCTTTGTTCATCCATTGCCTCCAAGGAATAAATCAAAGTTTAAGTTATCAGAGAGCCTCGGACCTGCCGAGCTGAGTCCGAACCTCCCTCGGGGGCTACACGGGGGGAACCCCCTATGTCGACTCCGAATCTTTTTATTTTTTCGCACAAGTTAAAAGAACCCCGACCCAAGGTCTTCCTCCTCCTTCCTAAAAAGACTCAAGAAACCGAGAATCCGTCCCCTAAATCTTAAGGCATGAGCCCGAGGAAGGATCCGCGCTCACGAGCAAAGACCACCTCAACTCACCTTAGATTCGGGAACGAATTCGGGCTTCCAGGAGTTACTAAGGAAAAAGGAAAAACACTTAGGCTTGGGGACTCCGACTTGCGCGATAACTCTAAGTAGCTCACCCGACCCCGCGCTGCCGAGGTCGGATCGGTATAAAGAGAAAGGAAATAAGATACTTAGGGAAAAGGCCCAAAAAGAGCAGTTATATTTACATTCAACATTAACATTATATATATATGCTACAAGGCCCACCGGCCTCAACACCCACAAAAAGAAAAGAAAAACTAAGAATCCTATTGCCCTATCTACTCAGGTCCTTGAGCCCCGAGGGGGGGAAGCTCCGCCTCATCGTCAAAAAAGGCGGCCAAGGCGTCTCCAGGGACAGCCGCGGCATCATCGAGCCTCTGCACCTCCTCCTGGGCTTCTGTTTCGTCGTCAGGGAGGACATAGCCCTCACAAACCGCCGGCAAATCAATGCCGGCATAGTGAGAGCTCACCACCGCCAGGGCCTTTTTCACCCCGGTGTGGAGCGCCTCCCTCATCCTCTCCCCAGCCCGGGAGTAAAGGGCCTCGACCCGACTGCGCAGCGACGACCCCGACACCGATACCCCGAGCCCCTCACACGCCGAGGTGACCACGGCTTCAAGAGCCGAGCGGTCCGAAGCCTCAGCGTCGAGGGACTTTTCTAGGGCCTCGGCAGTAGAGGTCGCCTCGACCACCTTCACCTCCAATTCTGATCAAAAAATAGAACAAGAAACGAGAAGTCAGGAAAAGCTAACTCAAAAGCACAAAGGCGTCTAAGGAAAAGGGCGCAAGTCCTACCCTTGGCGCGCTTCTCGTACTCGGCCGAGCTATGATGCCAGCGGGACACCTGGCTCAGAGCCCCGGCCAGGTCGGTCTGAGCTTGGTTCAAGGCGAGGTCTTTTTCGGCGAGCAAAGCTTCAAGCCGAGCGACCTCACTCTTGTACCCCTCAGCCGCCGCCTTCTGCGCCTCGGACTCTTGCGTGAGGACCCCGATCCTCTCCTCTAGGGGGGCGACCTTGTCTCGGGCCTCCCGAGCCTCGGTGGCCAGTGCTGAGCACTTCTGCCGAAGATCGGCAGAAATCTCGCACTCCTTCGCGAGCTCCCCCTCGGCCGCCTCTCTGGCAGCCCTCTCCTTCTCAAAGGACGCCCAAGCATCCTTCTCCCGACGGAGAAATACTGATTTCTCTTGGGAGGTGGCCTTGAGCGCCTGCAAGATCAGAGGTCACACAGGGGGTTAGTACCGCAAAGGTAAGCACAAAACTACTTTATAACGCGGAGAAAAATCTCACCTGAGCCAAATTAAACATGTCGCGACCCACGAGCTGGGTAGCTCGGTTGAGGGCCTCGACACCGGCGCGCCCACACGCATCCAGACCCTGCCAGAGGTAATTCTCTAATGGGTCGTCCAGGACAAATCTGGCTCCCCCCTCAACATCGCCGAGGTTGGGCCACATTACGGGGCTCTTGCCCCATCCGGTTTCCTCCTCCCTCCCCGCAGCGGGGGCCTTGGGCGCCGCGCTGGACACCACGATGGCTTGCCCCTCCTCAGCGCACGCAGGACGGGCCGCGCCTCCGAGGTCAGCGTCCTCCGGTCCCTGGGGTTTCGGCGGCCCCGTGTCTTGCCCCGGGTGGCGTCCTGCCTCCTCGTAGCCTGGAGGCGGCGGAGACACGGGCCTAGCCGACTCGGGAGTCGACTGAGCCCCCCTCTTTACGGCCTTCAGGGGGGCCAGCGCCACTGAGGGCGCCTTCTGCTTACGGCTGGGGGAACAACATCAAGTTAGAAGAAAGAGAAAAACAAAAAATCAGCTGAGGAGTCAGAAACCTCATGCATACCTCGCTCGGGGAGCAGACTTCTTCTGGGAGCTCGGAGCTCCTAAGGGGCCTCCCGCGGCACCAGGGTCCGCCGGTTCGACCCCGGCCTCGCCTGCCGACGGCGCAGGAGATACCGCGGCGGTCTCAGCCTGCGACGCCTCCGCCGAGGCATCAGTTCCCGCCCCGGTCGCTGGGGCGGGCTCGGCCGGAGCCTCCGGCACTACCGGTTGAGGTAGCGCCTCGGATCCGACCTCCGACGCCCTTTCCCCATCTTGAGGACCCACCGGGGCCGAACCCTCACGAGGGGCGCTATCCTCATCGTCCACAATAATGTGGGGGCGGCCTGTCCGCCCCCCGGCGCTTGGGCCCCCTGGGGAGCCTCCGACCCACCTCGGGCCTCCGACCCCCCTCGGGCCCGCGAACCCTCCGGGGCCTCGATCCCCCCGCCGGCTGGAGGGATAATGTCATCCTCCTCCGCAAGCTCGTCGAGCCAGTCGGTGCTGTCTCCTCCACCCTCTATCTCCGAGACCGAAGTCTCGGGAGACGGAGGTGGGGCGACCCCCGCCTTCTCGGCTTCGCGATGGTTCTTGGCGGAGATCTCCCGCCGCTGCACTTTCCGCGCTGCCTTGGCCTTCTTGTCCTCCTTGACCTTCTTCTGCTCCTCGTTCCGGGCCCGATTCTTGGCCCGGATCTCCTTGTCCTCTGGGACAGGGGGCAGGGAGTCCTTGACGACCCCCATCCTCTGCGGACGATCAGGAGTCAAGGAAAAGGCAAGAAGGAAACGAAAAGAAGGCGCAAAAATTCCATACTTACCAAGGAAATGTAGCCTTTTTCAAGGCGCATCGGCACCACCCAGGAATTCTTCATCTCTGGGTGTGTCGTCTTCTCGACCCGGGCGGTGATGTCCGAGGCCGATATCGGTTCGGCCAACATCCTCGTCCCTGCCCAAGGGACCCCCCGGGTCATCTCGAACATGGGCACTCGCCGCTGCGCCAGTGGAAGCAAACTCCTCTTGTGGAAGGCGATTGCCACCGTGGCCGCAGTGACTTCGGCATCTCTCAACTTTTGAAGCCCCGCGAGAAGCGGGGCAAGCCTCTTCTGCTCCTCGGCCGGAGCGCCCCACACCCACTTCTGGGGGGCCTCTGTCACCATCTTTCCGGAGTACTTCGGCAGAAGACCACCGTCATTCCGGAGGTAGAACCATGCGCTCTGCCACCCCCGGTTTGACGATGGCATCGTGCTCCACATGTACAGTCCGGACCGTTGCTGGCGAAGCTGCAGCGTACAGCCGCCGGCCCGCAGGGGGATCTTCTCCTTCCCCACATAGCGGGCCGACATGTCCGCCTTGAAGAGGTGAAGCCAGAGGTTCCAATTGACAGGAACCCCAAGGAACCCCTCGCAGATCGTGGTAAAGACGGCGGCCTGCATCACCGAGTTTGGGTTCAGGTTGTGTAACTCCACCTCGTAGTAGTGGAGGATGGCCCTGATCAGGCGGCCGACCGGAACCCCGAACCCCCGGTCTAGGAACGACAGGAAGCACACCACGTAGCCCGGCGGCGGGTTTGGCTCCCTGTCGTTCGCCGAGGGAACGATCCATTCCGGGAACCCGACGTCCTTGAGAGGACGAAGAATCCTGGCCCTCACGCGCGCCTCCAGCGCGGACTTGGTCACGTTGCTAGGCTGCCACGCCTCGACGCCGGCCATGGCTCTGGGAGGAAGAGGAAAGTCTGCGCGATGGAGGTGGAAGAGACGGCGGCAGAAGAAGGGGCAGGAGGCAAAGGTTTTGTGGCGCAGGAGCGAGAGGAAAGAAACCAAAACCCCAGCGGCCGCTTTTATAGAAGGGGGTGAGCCACGACCACGCCCCTGCGAGGAAGGCCAAGAGAGAGAGAAAGAGAGCAACCGTCGCCCACTCAGGTGAAAAACTCGAAGCGCCAACTCCCTCCGATTCCCGCGCCCGCCGCACGCACGCATTAAATTCGCTGGCGAAACGTCCCGTCCAAACCGGGGCGAGACGGCACAGCCGTTTCGAGTCCCCACGCGCCGCGCCTCAAAAGGAGCGCCCTGAAAAGTTATGACAGGGTGGTTCCTTCCAAGAGACACGGCGCCCGACCCCCCGCTGACCAAGCGTCGCATGGAGGTCTCCGTCGGGCGTCAGATTCCGTCTCGCCCGACCCCGACGCGAAAGAACGAGTCTGAAGAGAGCCTTTCAAGGCCCAAAATCCCTAGGCCATGGCCACCTACATTCCAGAGGTTGCGAGACTGACCTGCGACACAGGTTCGAACAGTCGCCTCAGGATGACCGAGCAAGGGATGACTGGAGATGAGCACAATAGAGGCCAAGGTCCGAGCCCAACAGGGAGTCGGCGCGTCTTTGCAAGTCATATCCGAGACCCATGCGGGTGTCACGTGAGCGGGATCCCATCGAGGGAGGCATCGAGCCCTCGGAACCTAACGAACGGTTCCGACATCCGCCGTGACTGCCCTCGGGTACTTTTTGAGATGTGCCCATAAGGCCACTAGCCGACCCCTATCGAACGGGGCTCGGACATCCACTCGGATCTACCCGCCTGTAGCTCCCGGGAAGCGCCGTCACTCGCCCATCGAGGGTAGTACGGCATGACCCACCCCTCCTCCGAGCGAAAGGAAGAATGAGGGACGTAATTACAAGACGAGAAAGAACCTGATCGACCCTCGCGGGGAAAGGGCTCGGGGGCTTCCTCGCACGATGGGAACAGGCACTACGTGTAAAGAACGCGCAACCTATCCCTTAAAACACTCCAGACTAAAGATGTCAAGGGGTGAAAGCCTTTGAAGGAATAACACCATTCCTCCAAAAGGCTCGGGGGCTACACCCGGCGGGTGCGCTCGCGCGCACCCCTCGGCAACAGTAAAAGGCTCCTAGTCAGCTACAAAGCAGTCCCCGGGGAAGGAACCTCTAAAGAGGTAATCCTACCCCTTCAGAGGCTCGGGGGCTACTGTTGGGTATCATAATAAGGGGTACCCAAATCTGAGCAACAAAAAACGCGAAGAAACATACTAATTACAATCATCAGGGCCTCGGACGCAACTTCCGACTCGCCCGACCCCTCAGGGCCTCGGACGCAAGTTCCGACTCGCCCGACCCCTCAGGGCCTCGGACGCAACTTCCGACTCGCCCGACCCCTCAGGGCCTCGGACGCAAGTTTCGACTCGCCCGACCCCTCAGGGCCTCGGACGCAAGTTCCGACTCGCCCGACCCCTCAGGGCCTCGGACGCAAGTTCCGACTCGCCCGACCCCTCAGGGCCTCGGACGCCAGTTCCGACTCGCCCGACCTCTCAGGGCCTCGGACGCCAGTTCCGACTCGCCCGACCTCTCAGGGTCTCGGACGCCAGTTCCGACTCGCCCGACCTCTCAGGGTCTCGGACGCAAGCTCCGTTTCGCCCAATCCCGTCCAAGGCTCGGGCGCCGGACCCCACTCTACCTGGGCAACAAGACTTCCCCCGACATGACGGACGCGACGGCCCCCATGACGCGGCAGGGCAAGGCGATGACTGTTTCAACCACCCCAGTCACTGTGGCCTTACCTCTGTCACTATACACCCTTACCCCTGTTCACTGTAGCACACTACCGCACAGTAGAAAGGGAATGGTGAGGTAAATCAGCACCACTGTTTGTGGTCATTTCCCACTGTTGACAGGATATGCAGCAGTACCGGCGATCCGACCCCCGCGACCCCTACAGGGTTCGGTAACCCTCTACAGGAGTAGCCATGCCGTCAACCATCCCACAAGGACGAGATGGACCAGCCTCAGCAGGGTCGGGACTGTGTTTTCACCATTCAACAGAAGAAATCTACTCTTGTAAAAACTTGTCTTCCCCTTAAGACTATAAAAGGGAAGCCAGGGTTCACAACTGGAGGGGACACGGGTCCAGAACACACGCACGCATACACTACCGTCACACCCTTCCAGAGCAGCTACCCGCACTCTTTCCACCACCAAGCCGAGACCTGGGACTTAGCCCTCTCTCGCAACCAGCTTGTACCCCCTACTACAAGCGCCTTTGGGTGCAAGGTTATACAGAATCTACAGCCACACTGGACGTAGGGCATTCTTGGCCCGAACCAGTATAAACTCTCTGTGTCCCACTTGCATCACCATCCGAATTTGGGTAGTCACGCAGACTTATACTCGTCAGTGCCTAGATCGCGAGTCTAGACTTATACTCGCTATATAAACAACCTCATCTACATTAAATATATAACTCCCCATGACTAGAATAATTTCTCAAGTTCACACAAGTGCCTATTCACATTCTTAACAAAAAAATATGCTAGTCCTTTAATTGTGATGTACATCATCCAATCTACCAAAGCCCAAGAAGAGCTACTCAACTTAGTAAGTTCAAATTGATCTTCTCCTCCATTCCCTATGGATTCGATATTGAAACCTTGGAATACTCCTTGGAAAATGGCCACAACATCATTGTATGCTTGTGTTATAACTATAAGGCCTGGTTTCCCCAAGTAAACTTTAGTCCCTATCACATAGAATGTTTAGACACATATATGAAGTATTAAATATAGACTATTTATGAAACTAAAAACATAGATTGAGACTAATTTGCGAGACAAATTTTTTAAGTCTAATTAGTCCATGATTTGATAATGTGCTGCTACCGTAAACATTTGCTAATAATGGATTAATTAAGTTTAATAAATTTATCTCAGAGATTACGGAGTAATTTATTTTTTATTAGCATCCGAACACACCATGAGTCACTCCATATAACATCCGATGTGACATCTAAACTTTAGTTCCTACGATCAAACACCCCTTAAGTTAACATAATTGATGCCAACAACGGTGCATCACACATAGTTTCATTGGGCCTCTTGACCATCGGCCCAAATCTCTCCCTTGACCATGATCATCCAAAAATCAATCCATATTTGTATATCAGCATGAAATGAAATTCAAAGTAGATGATCGTCAGCTAGTTTGAAGTAGTATATCCGTGACCAAAGATTTGTCTAGTTTGAAGTAGTATATCCTTATTTAGAAAAGATTGTATGTCAGCATGAGATGAAATGAAATTAAGTGCTGTTTTAGGTTTTTGTGCCACGAGTTTGACCTGATTTATAGAAAATATATGCAATATTTGTATATTCAAATAAATTTATTAAAAAACTAGACTTAAATATCTTTTCAATCATAAATATTAATATTTTTTAATATATAATTAGTTAAAGTTATTTCTCGAAAAACGTAAACGACACTTATTTTGGGATGAAGGGAGTATATTTGGATATTCTGTTATCAAAGTGTACACATTGAAATTTACACTATCAAGAAGACACTAAACAAAAAATCGAACAGAAAACTGCATTACAATTTGAAATACAATCGTGAACAAACGTTTGCAAATTGAATAAAATAAATAAACCGTTATTTAAAAAGTTTATGAGCATCGATTCCTAGATGATCGATCATTCGTCGTCGTCGGCTCGTCGGAAATATATCCACAATTTTGTTTTGGGTGCATCTCATTATTGTGGCGCCCTCACCTTACCTTGCCAATCCTGAGGAAGATGGGGTACGTGACGGTCTTCACCTCCTTGCCGTCGCCGCCCCATGCTGCGGCGAACTCCTGCACGGTGTCCTCGTCGAGCAGCTCGACGCCGTTATCCTTGGCCGTCTGGTACGCGGACCATGAGGTGATGTACATGAGGTAGTCATCCAGGTCCATCCGCCGGTGCGTGGAGAACTGGAACGGCCCCGTGTGCGTCTCCCCCTCGACGGGGTCGAACGGGAAGTCGGCGCTCCGGTACTCGTCGTCGACCATCCGGCGGTTGGGCGCCCAGTAGTTCTCCGACCCGTGGTACAGGCGCCAGAACACGGCGTCGACGGCGGCGTCGATGCGTGGCTCGGTGTAGCACCAGGCGGCGAGCACGCCGTGGCCGTGGCGCAGCACGGAGCGCGCCTGCGCGTAGAAGCGCGGGAGGTCGAGCCAGTGGAAGGCCTGCGCGACGGTGATGAGGTCCACGGACGCCGGCGCGGCGACGGTGGCGTGGATCCCCTCCAGCGGCAGGTCCGGCGGGGTGTGGACGTAGCGGACGTTGGGGAGGCGCGTCGCGTAGGCGAGCTGCTGCGCGCTCGTGTCCGTGCCCACCACGGCCTCGTACAGCGTCGCTAGCTGCAAAAGTCATATATATTGAAGCAGAGGCCGGGTCTGTCAGCGTCCGCATGCACGAGAAATTAATCTGGGAGGAGAGCGAGGATGGTCGACTGACCGATGCTGCGGCCTGGCCGTTGCCGGTGCCGACGTCCCAGGCCATGTCGCGGCGAGGGGTCTTGGAGGCGATGAAGTCGAAGAGCTCCGGCGGGTACACCGGCCGCGTCGCCACGTACTGCTTCGCCTGCTTCAGGAACAGGTTCGCCATCGTCTCAGGCTCTCACACACTGTCAATCTCTCTGTATGGACTTTGGAGGCAACTGAAGTTAGATTCGTCGTTTGGTGTAGTAGTGTTTAATTTGACCAGGTTGAAGCGAGAAGAGGCATGCGCGCTCTACTTATACGCAGCGCCGACAGCGACGTTCACCAGGCCGGGGTTGCTTCATGGCAGGTGCCGAGTTGCGCGCAAGCCAAGGCAGTGACCGTTTATTCCATTCCACGGTCACCGGAAGCAGGCTCTTTCCGGCGCGGGGTTCATCGGCCGCTATCCAAACTTTACTGCTCCTACTTGCCTTCCAAATGACCAAATGGATAGGGCACGTGCTTAAAAAAACACGCGAGCGCGTGCAGAGAAGAGAAGAGTCCGTGTGATGGGAGATATGGATAGCCGTTATTCGATCCGGTGAAGGTTACCACAGAGGCCAATATCAATTTGTCGACCAGGCTTGACCCATTTATCTGTCTATAGATATGTCTTATTATTATTGTATTATTAATTAGTTCTCTAGGCTGATTTGCGGACATAATTATTTCTACATAAAAATAAGGACAATTATTTAATATATTATGACACAAAGATAAATAATAAAGCACAAAAAATAACATTTTACTTGTACTAGTTGGTGATACTAGAGTGTTGTCTGAAATCACCTTAAAATTTACGGTAATGTTGTCCTATAGGTATCCGATGTGTAGTTTCACCTCTAGACGGACGTGTGGCTCATGCTCCTCCACTCACTCTCACTTTATATCCGCCCCTGACTTCACTTTGCTGCTCGACAGTCTTTCTTTTTTTTCCTTGCGTCTCTCCACTCTCTAGCTCGCTTGTGCCGCTACCTCTCTCTCCATCCTCGACCTTGACGCGGCGACAGCGATGACACTGGCATTTTTGCAAGCTGCCCTCTGTGCTACCGCAACCTCCATGCCACCGAGAGAGAGAGGGCGACGATGGAGGCTTTCTGGTGAGCCGCGCGCTCCGTCCTTCCCTCCCTCTTTCCCCTCTCTCTGGCGACCTCCATGCCACTGGAGAGAAGCTCGACGGTGGTGGCATATCTTACTCTTTTTCCTTTTCTGTGCGCGGGGGGGGTTATGAAGGCCGACGTGAATCGGACATCGAGGCACTAGTAGTACTGTAAAATTTAGGCACGTAAAATATAGAAGAAGTGTACATTTCTTTTCATGAGCTATAAATCACTCTCTCAAATTCTATTAGGTTAGTGTATAGCGTTGTTGTTTGTCAAACGTCAAACTTTGTTGAACGATTGTCAAAAAAACCTTCGCTGAACAAGTTCATAAAACATACATCAGTGCATCTGTTAAAATATTAGGCAAATTCAACAATAATTTAATCTAGAAAAATAACATGATAATTATATCAGTGACATTAAAAATATGTTTATGTGTTCTAAACATGAATGTCATATAGACAAGGCTAACAGTAAGAATCTAACACAAGACCTTACTAAAAAAAAGAAGTTTAGGATTATACCCGGCTGAAAGGTCCAAATGGCTAGAGAGGGGTGAATAGCCTATTTAAATTTTCTACAAACTTCAACTAGACAAGTTGATTAGTAAAACAAAAGGCAAAGCTATTCTAGCACTAGCACAACTAAGCTATGCAAACCACTTACACAATTCTAGCAAGAAAGCTAAACACTAGTTACAACAAGAAAGCACAACTAGAAACTTGCTACACTCCTAAACAAGATAGCTAAGCTAAACAAGCTACACAACTAGCAAGGTATGCACATAAGTAAAGTAGAGGGGAATGATTGTTATACCAACGTTGTAAAGTAGAAATATAGCCAATCAATCACAATTACAAGAGAATCCTCGGCAAGAGAAGACACAAGATTTTTTACCGAGGTTCACTTGCTTACCGGCAAGCTAGTCCTCGTTGTGGCGATACACCCATTTGATGGATCGTGAGCTAATTGGCAATCCAAAGCCAAACCCTCAGCGGGTGCCGCACATCCACTCACAAGATGGGGATCCTCCAAGCCACGAGCAATCCACTAGAGTAGCCAATTGCGATCTCCCGCGAGAAAGGCTCAAGAACCCCTCACAAATCACTTGGTGAGGCTCGAAACAATCTCCAATCACGAGCTCAACACCACCGCTGCTCCAAGCCGTCTAGGGCGTCAGAAAACACCCAAGAGTAACAAGAAATCCACAGCAAACTCAAGAATCAAGTGCCACTAGATGCAACTCTCAATGCAATGCACTTGAATCTCACTTAATCTCACTAGGATTTGCAAACAAGCAAGGAGATGAGTGGAGGGAGTGTTCTCTAGCTCAATGTATGTCTCTAGTGATCAAATGTGTAAGAGATGCCCTCCTAAAGCCGACCACCTCCTATTTATAAGCTCCTTCAACAAATAGAGTCGTTGGCTCTTTTCAATGGGCTGAAAACGGGGGCACCGGACGCTACCAAGTGATCACCGGACGCTCGAACCCCAGCGTCCGGTGCTCAGGGGTTGGCCACGTGTCCTTCTTGAATCTCGCGTGCCAGTCTCTAACGGCTACCTACGAAACACCGGACGCTCTGTAGGTCCACACCGGACGCGTCCAGTGCACATCGGACTAAAACTCAGGGAGGTATGCAAACTCTCGGGGTCACCGGACGCTGAGCACCGGACTGTTCGTGCTCACCGGACTCATATCCAAAGAGGTTCGCAAAACGCCCGCACACCGGACGCTGAGCACCGAACTCACTCCGGTGCGTCCGGTGCACACTGCTTCCTCTGGTCAAGTACACCGGACGCTAAAGGCCAGCGTCCGGTGAGTGTTTCTCAGCGAAAACACTCCCGCGACTTCTCTGGCGCAATAGAAAATATACACTTATTTTTCTCAAAAGCGCCGAATCTCGCCGAGCAAACTCGGCGGGAGGGAGAGAGGAACCCAAACCCCTCTCAACCCTAGGACTCCACCTCCTTTGCAAATGTGCTAACACCATCAAGTGTTCACCACCAAAGTGCATGTGTGTTAGCTTTTCACAAACATTTTCACCCAAAGGAATTAAGTTAGCACTTTACTAAATTCTAATGCATATGCTCAAGATGTAGACCTAGTAGCACTTGATTTGAGAGATGACCGTGATTTCCCCTCTTGATAGTCGGCTATCTATCCTAAACCCGGTCAATCACTTCTCTACTCGTCTTAGACCGGCAAAAGTAAGCCATGCAGATCGAGAAATGCTACTCCCTCTATCCCTAAAAATTTCAATTTATAAAATTCTTACCAGTCAAACATTTTTAAGTTTGATCAACACTATAAAAAAGAACATCAATATCTATGACATAAAATGAATATCTTATGAAAATATATTCTATGATAAATCTAATACTACTAATTTAGTACTATAAATCTTAGTATTTTTTTACAAAAATTCAGTCAAAGTTTAAAAATTTTGACTTAAGACAACTCTAGGAATTGAAGCTTTCAGAGACAGAAGGAGTACATTGTATGATCCTATTTGGTAGGGTTTCTTACTGGTTTAGGATCATTTGGATTTATGCTAAACAGGAAAACATAAAACACCTTCACTGGGGAAGCCTTTAAAACCTACTCTTACAGAGGTTTGAGAGTAGAATGAAGCCAAAATTAGTGGCTTCACCCACATTCACCTCGTCCACGTGGAATCAACAAGGACCGAGCCCATTCTACCTTCGTCAAGAAAGAAGTGTGTATGGAGAAGAGAGCTTGTGTGGGACATCGGGCGCACGACTGTTGGGGTCAGGTCCGCCTAGGCACACACGCAGGGGAAGAAGATAAGGATAGGGAAAAAAGATATTTTGGTCCTTTTATTCATTTTCTCCATTATAAGAATCTATTCTGCCAAACAAATTATCAAAATAGCTCCAACTCCACTAGAAAAACTATTCATAGAGCTGAAGCTAAAAAACAACTTTATTAATGAAGTGAAGTCATGCCAAATTGGGCCTTGTTTAGTTCACCCTTGAAAGCATCTAGGCCCCTAATGAGTTTTGGTGATTAATGACAATGTTAATTACTATGACTAACGTGTGTTTTGCAGAGGCAAAGTCATTTGAGTTAGGTCATGGTAATGGTGATCGATGGACTAGGTCGTTCATGCCAACTTAATGGTGGAAATCGTTTCGGTTTTCAAAGAATGGTTGGACATCGTCAAGACTAGACTAGGTCTAGGTGCCATATGGTGAAAAAGGGCACTTAGAGTAGTTTAGGACTATGTTTTTTCCTTTGACCGTACTATTAAGGGGGGCATTGAGAGAGTAGCTTGACCTAGG
This sequence comes from Sorghum bicolor, assembly GCF_000003195.3. NCBI lineage: Eukaryota > Viridiplantae > Streptophyta > Magnoliopsida > Poales > Poaceae > Sorghum > Sorghum bicolor. The sequence continues at coordinate 15,030,944 of NC_012872.2, forward strand.
CAAGGCTTTAGGTTTAGGTGTGGTGCACACTTGATAAACCTAGCACTAGGCAGCTCTGTGAGAGTCCTTAGATCGAGAGAACCAAACTTTATTTTGGAAAGTTTGCGATTCGACGAAGTTTAGGTGTTGAGACAGCACCAGACGTAGGCACCGGTGGTGCTGACTTAGGTCAGCGCGTTTGGGTGTCTAGGGTTAGGCACCGGACGCACGCACCGGACTTGCCAGGGTACGTCTGGTCCCATACCCAGGTAGGTCTGTAGATTGACCTCACACCGGATGCTGGCACCGGACTCTCTATGGAGCGTCTGGTCCCGTACCTAGAGAGGGTTACATCTTGCCATCTCACCAGATGCGGTCCAGGTGAGTCACCGGGACTCACTGTGGGTGCATCCGGTGCATGGTAGGTGCAAGTACAGTTAGCCGTTAATGGGGCACCGGACGCTCTGCGGAGCACGTCTGGTGCAACATTGAGCGCATCTGGTGCTCCCGTTTTTTGAGGAATTTGGGTGACCGGCCCTTGAACTTGATGGGGAGTATTTATACTCCTCCACCTCGTCCGTGGGAGGTCTCTTGCCCATTTGATGAGTTAAGAAACATCTTGTGGTACAAGAGAGAAGCAAGAGCCTAGAAAGGATTGAGAATTGAGAGATTTTTTGAGTAAATCCTTCTCTAGCGAGTTCCAAGAGTTTAAGTGTGCATCCACCACTCTCTAGAGCCTTGTTTGGGTCAAGTGAGAGTTCTTTGCTTGTTACTCTTGGTGATCGTCATCACCTAGACGGTTCGGTGGTGACTGGAGGCATGAAGACCGCCCGAAGTTCTTGTGGGTGGCTCGTGTCAAGCTTGTGAGCGGTTTTGGGCGATTCACCGCGACGGAGTGTCGAAGAATCAGCCCGTAGAGAGCATTTGGTCCTTGCGTGGACCAAGGGGGAGCAAGGCCCTTGCACGGGTGCTCCAATGAGGACTAGTGTACAGTGGCGACTCTCCGATACCTCAGCAAAACATCGTCGCGTTCCTTCTTGCTCTCATCTTTTACTTTCTAGCATTTACGTTGAGCACTTTACATTCCTAGAATTGCCATGCTAGAATAGGATTGGAACTAGGCTGCAAAACTTTTATCCGGTACCTCTCTAGAACACACTTAGGCACAAGGGGTTGAATTGGAGCTTATAAGTTGCTTAAATTTTTAGAGAAGCCCAATTCATCCCCCTCTTGGGCATCTTGATCCTTTCAACCCAAAAACAAAAAAACTTTTCAAGATTCCCCGTCATATCGAATCTTTAGATGTATGCATGGAGTATTAAATATAGGCGAAAATAAAAACTAATTGCACAGTTTGGTCAGAATTGACGAGACAAATTTTTGAGCCTAGTTAGTCCATGATTGGACAATATTTGTCAAATACAAACGAAAGTGCTATAGTGTCGATTTCTCAAAAAATTTTGAAACTACACAAGGCCTCGTTAAGCTAATGAGACCATAGCCTTTAGGTAAAATGACAATGTGACTTCTAAGGACCTGTATGTATGGAGGGGCTCTGGTGGCTCTGGCTTCGACTACTTTAGCAGTATTGTGGAGGAGCCGCCAGAGCCTTAAGGCCTTGTTTAGATCAAAAACTTTTTGGATTTTGACACTGTAGCACTTTCGTTTTTATTTGACAAACATTGTCCAATCATGGAGTAACTAGGCTTAAAAGATTTGTCTCATAATTTACAGGCAAACTGTGCAGTTAGTTATCTTTTTTATCTATATTTAATGTTTCATGCATGTGCCGCAAAATTCGATGTGATGGAGAATCTTATAAAGTTTTGGATTTTTGGGTGTATCTAAACAAGGCCTAAATCCGTGGCTCTTTTAATTCCTCCCCTTTTGCGTGTTGATTTTTGTTAGGCCTTGTTTAGTTCTGAAAAGATTTCGGATTTCGGTACTGTAGCACTTTCGTTTGTTTGTGATAAATATTATCCAATTATGGACTAACTAGGCTCAAAAGATTCGTCTCGCGATTTCCAGCTCAACTGTGTAATTAGTTTTTGCTTTCGTCTATATTTAATGCTTCATGCATGTGCCACAAGATTCGATGTGACGAGAAATTTTGAAAACTTTTTGCTTTTTGGGTGAACTAAACAAGGCCTTAGAGAGATAGAGCCGTCCGACTTCTTATTATAGGGCAGCGCAGTGTAGAGCTGCCAGAGCCGGTGCCAAACACGGCCTAAATTTTGCCTTGGGTTATGGAGCCGGATTCAAGACGAGGACTGAGTCAACCCATTTCCACCCCTATTTAGCACGTTCTTTTTTGCAAGAAATCAAATTGCTAGTACAGTACTCAACTGTGTCTGGCCTTTCCTTTTCCTTTGGAGAGGAATTCAACATGTTCTGTTTTGGTAAGCAAGTTCCCGAATGAAACCCGCGCCAGAAAGAACCTGCTGTGCCTCCGGTGCAACACATGTCCGAAATCGCTTCCACGCAGTTGCACGCAGCTGCCCAGAAGAAGCCCCCCCGATGGCCCGATCGACGTCGCTTTTCCAGCCGCCCTATAAATAAGTACTCCGCGCGCATTCGGCATTCCTCTCATCGCTTCAACCCGGCTCAAAAACCAAGACGAATCCAAAGCTTTCACTGGCCTCCAAACCCCACCTCCTACTCTGCTGAAGTGTTGAGATCGATGGCGAACCTGTTCCTGAAGCAGGCGAAGCAGTACGTGGCGACGCGGCCGGTGTACCCGCCGGAGCTCTTCGACTTCATCGCCTCCAAGACCCCTCGCCGCGACATGGCCTGGGACGTCGGCACCGGCAACGGCCAGGCCGCAGCATCGGTCAGTCGACCATCCTCGCTCTCCTCCCAGATTAATTTCTCGTGCATGCGGACGCTGACAGACCCGGCCTCTGCTTCAATATATATGACTTTTGCAGCTAGCGACGCTGTACGAGGCCGTGGTGGGCACGGACACGAGCGCGCAGCAGCTCGCCTACGCGACGCGCCTCCCCAACGTCCGCTACGTCCACACCCCGCCGGACCTGCCGCTGGAGGGGATCCACGCCACCGTCGCCGCGCCGGCGTCCGTGGACCTCATCACCGTCGCGCAGGCCTTCCACTGGCTCGACCTCCCGCGCTTCTACGCGCAGGCGCGCTCCGTGCTGCGCCACGGCCACGGCGTGCTCGCCGCCTGGTGCTACACCGAGCCACGCATCGACGCCGCCGTCGACGCCGTGTTCTGGCGCCTGTACCACGGGTCGGAGAACTACTGGGCGCCCAACCGCCGGATGGTCGACGACGAGTACCGGAGCGCCGACTTCCCGTTCGACCCCGTCGAGGGGGAGACGCACACGGGGCCGTTCCAGTTCTCCACGCACCGGCGGATGGACCTGGATGACTACCTCATGTACATCACCTCATGGTCCGCGTACCAGACGGCCAAGGATAACGGCGTCGAGCTGCTCGACGAGGACACCGTGCAGGAGTTCGCCGCAGCATGGGGCGGCGACGGCAAGGAGGTGAAGACCGTCACGTACCCCATCTTCCTCAGGATTGGCAAGGTAAGGTGAGGGCGCCACAATGAGATGAGATGAGATGAGATGCACCCAAAACAAAATTGTGGATAAATTTCGGATGAGCCGACGACGACGAATGGTCGATCATCTAGGAATCGATGCTCATAAACTTTTTAAACAACGTTTATTTATTTTATTCAATTTGCAAACGTTTGTTCACGATTGTATTTCAAATTGTAATGCAGTTTTCCGTTCGATTTTTTGTTTAGTGTCTTCTTGATAGTGTAAATTTCAATGTGTACACTTTGATAACAGAATATCCAAATATACTCCCTCCATCTCAAAATAAGTGTCGTTTACGTTTTTCGAGAAATAACTTTAACTAAATATATATTAAAAAATGTTAATATTTATGGTACATAATCATTGAAAAGATATTTATGTCTGTTTTTTTAATAAATTTATTTGAAGTTACAAATATTGTACGTATTTTCTATAAGTCGGGTCAAACTCGTGGCACGAAAACCTAAAACAACACTTAATTTGGGATGGAGAGAGTACGTGGCTACTTGAAACTAGCTGGCGATCAGTCATATAATTTGAATTTTATGCTGATGATAACCTTTTCTAAATAAGGATTAATTTTTATATGGCTTTAGAGTTGTTTTGTTCAGAACCATATTTCTAATTAGACTATTTACAAAACTAAAAAACAACTAGAGAATAATTTATGAGATGATTTTTTAAGTCTAATTAGTCCATAATTGGATATTAATTGCTATAGATACAAATGTGCTACAGTACCTATTAAACTTTATTCTCACCAACCAAACACACCCTAAATTACTCAACTCATCTATTATAAAAATAAACTTGAATAACATCCGAATCTACATCCAAATGCGAATATATGTTATAAAATAATAACTCAATATCTATACAATACATTATATATTTCTAGATTACTCTGTTCTACGTCTGTTAAATTAAAAGTAAACATAAATACTATATGCCACTAGGCTATGTAAAAAAGTGCACACCCTTGACAAACCACATGTCATTTATTCATTTTAAATTATACTAACAAATGTGACTTTGTTAACAATGGACTGTGCATTGAATTATCAATTTTACGCAAAACAAGTTTTATGTAAGTCTTTTATTAAATAAGGCTATCTAGAGCACCCTCTCTGGTTGGAAGAATCTAAAGATTACCCTAATCTCATAGATTGTGTAAAGCAGTCGAACTCATATAGTTGGACAAGCAACCAGATATATGGATCTTGAAGAACGAGATATACTAGGAAAACAAACTATGTCATGTAAAGTGATCAGGACTCTATCTATAACCCTACCTTCTGGACTATATAATAAGGCGAGGTATGGAGCCCCCGATCGAGATCTAGATCATTGACCATAGTCCATAGCAACCCTAGGCAACTAGACATTAGTGCCTTGTAAGCACCGAGCATATGAGATAAGAGTTCTTCTATCTACTGGATGTAGGGTACTATACTATCTAAACCTGAATCAGTACAATCTGTGTCCCATGTGCTACCCACCTGATTCCCTATGCGTGATACACTAATCTTCATTGTCAGAGTTGACTCCTCCGACACTTCTCTCAGCAACCACTAGCTTGTTTCACCATACTATTTTATGGGATCTCTGACCACATAGAACAAGTTACCACTAGGGTATGACTTCACGTGAGTATCAAGCTCACCTCCCTCAATGCACCATCAATCACATTACGTGATAGTCCCTTTCTAAATTGATATGCCAAATTCTTAGACATATGGGCATAGTTCAATACTTTCACTCTAGAGTTTCTTAGCTTTCTAATAGACTCCAGCTGTCTCTTTATATGACTAGTTGAGTTCATATTGTCCTTAGGGTTATTTACTATGATGATCATTGTTTGATTGTCATGGCTCATGGAAGGCAAATGTTTTTGAACCACCAGCAAATACATAAGGAGTTCAAGAAGGACATCTACGGTGACAATGTCTAATGAAGTGATTTATGTTTCCAATGTCAAACTTGTCAAGATAGTCTGCATGCAAGACTTCCATAAAATAGTGTCACCTCCAAGCGTAAACATATGTTCTCTTGTGGTATAAATCTCATTTTCAATAAGCTCCTTCATCTTCAATAGTTGAGCACTTGCATCACTTGCCCAAGTCATCTGTCCTCCAAGGCTTTTTATGGCTTGCTCAACCTAGTGTGTGGGCGGACTAAACACCTCTTCATCTCACATAAAACACATTAGTCTATCTAAAGTTCTCATTCAATTATCAAAACCAAATCAAGGCTTTCAAACCCCAATGATGCTTGATCAACAAGGTGCATAGCTCTATGCAGGTCTTGGTTGTCTTCCATGGTGCAATCAGGTGCATGGAGCCCGACCCCAATATGTGCTCGTGCCCATGCATTGTTGCCAAGAACCTCAACCGGATCGGCTGACCCTCACAACCAGGACCATTTTGTGATCTACGTGTGGACCACCAACACCACACACCCCATGTGGATGGCCCAAGCAAGGTAGGTAGGAGTAAGAGAATGGCATCACCAACCTCAACTCGACACACAACAAGCAGGAGCACCTAGCAGGCATCCAGGTAAGAGGGGCGTGAGATAATGTCCCGAGAAGCCAAGTAGCAAAATGTAAAGGTAACATATGTAAGAAGGCATGGCCCATAGGGAAAGAAAAATAAATCTAAACTGATAGTATTTAAGGAACTCATACTTTTAGTGGTATACTTCCTCAATCCTAAAAAGAATGTGATCTCGCTTTTCAAGAAGTCAAATGAATTAAAGTTTGACTGAAGTCATTAAAAAAGTACTAGCATTTAATAATATAAAATAAGTATCATTAGATTAATTATAAAGTATATTTTCATAATAAACCTATTTGGTAACATAAATATTAATACTATTCACTATAGGTTTAGTTAAAGTTAATTAAGGTAGATTGGCCAATACTATTCTTTTTAGGAAGAAGGGATTATAAGGGATGATTATAAGTTTCAATGGTACTAAAGGATTTTCATTGTATTCAAATCATAGGTCGTGGTTTAAGAAAAAAAAACGAGAACAAGAAAGGCCTAAAGTTGGAGCTTAGAAAAGGGCGGGGGGCTACGTTAGAATACCCCTTTTACATTATAGAAGAATTTTATTTATTTTTAAAAAAATGAGCAGGAGGATGGGTGCAGTCGTACGGATCGTACCAACTACCAACCGCCCAACGGATCTGCTATATAACTGTTTACCTAGATGGATGGGTACGTCGTACGGATCGTACCAACCGCGCGCACTCAGCGCCCGGTGTTCTCCCATCCCATGGAGTCCGGGGAGGTGAAGGCCGAGCAGCGGCAGCGGCAGCCGCCCGTGACGCCGAAGAAGCGCAAGCTGCCGAAGCCGGAGAAGTCCGCGCAGGCGAACGGCGGAAGCTCCAGCTCGGCCGCCGAGTCGTCCCCGCCGAGTAGAACGTCGTCGTCGTCACCTCCGAGCAACGACGCTGACGGCAAGGGTCTGCAGCAGCAGCAGCAACAAGGCGGCGGAGGCGGGAAGAGGCCGAGGCTCGTGTGGACTGACGAACTGCACGACTTGTTTGTGAAAGCATACGACAGCCTTGGGGATGGTATGGTAGCATACTGTCACATGTTCTCGATCGTCTTGCTAATTTAATCTTGATTCAGCAACTAGCTAGCGAAGGGCGCTGGTGTTTACTCTGTCCGGTCATAAATAAGTAACGCCTCTTAAACAACAACTAACTAAAGGTCTTGGCCAGCATTGGGTATATGCATGTAAGCTTTATTTGTGTAGAAACTTTAACCAGCATTGGCTTTCAAACTATTTATTACCTCATGATCATGCATATATACAAGACATTTGTGTAGATTTAGCTTGTACCTACTTTCATGATCTCATAGATCTATTAGATGTTACAATCATACGTTAACGGAAAAGCTGCTTGCATGCAGCCAAACTTTAAGACCATAGTCGATGAAGTATATATATATTTGAAGCAAAAGGGTATATGCATGTAAGCTTTATTCTGTCTGGATTATATATAGATGGTACAGTATATAAGCTATACTCTGCATTTATATACAGAGGCTGTGCCAAGGAGAATATTGGAGAAGATGAACGAGAAGATGAACGTTCCTGAAGTTAGCAGAGAGAAAGTTGCAAGCCATCTCCAGGTGATTATTATCTATATAAATATAATACATAAAAGGCCTCATTTTATTACAAACTAAACTAAAAACTGCATACTGCACCTTTTTTGCCGATATATATATAAGATGGATTCACGAACTGCATGCAGAAACATAAATTACATCTGAGACGTCTAGCTGAAGAGGCTGCTTCAAGTCATTCCTCCCCTACCGAAGAAGCACCGGCGGCGCCCTCCCATCCTCTGCGTTCCCTTCCTCCGAACACAACTCCTTTGGCAGCAGAGGTGTCTCAGGCACAGCTAGAGCTTCTCCAGGTACTCCAGACACCGCCGCCAGATTGTTTGAGCAGAAGCAGCAGCAGCATCGCAACAAACCTTCAGATTGTACAGTCGATCCAGCAGCAGCTCCTCGGACCTCCCATCAAGGAACAACAAGCAAAGCCTGCTCAAACGATGCAGAGAGCTCCTGCTGATTCAGGCTCCTCTCCCGCAGGTAATGACTGATCTGATGTTTGGTTCTTGTTGCTCCCTAGTACTCTCTCTATCTTTATCCCTCTCTGTCTCTCTAAAATGCAATTCTCATTTTCGAGTAGTCAAACAGTTTGAAATCAGACCTATATAGTAACATATGGTACCAATTCCGAAATTGCATCTCTCATTCTGGAATAATTATGCCATTATTATGCTATTGCTCTTTGTCATCCGTAGCAATCTTGGTTCCTGAGGCCAACACAGAGGCTGTGACATGCATGGCGCAGGCTGCCAAGGCTGAAAACGCCGCGGAAGCAGAAAAAGCGGCTCCTACTCCTGGCAGCATCCTTGCACAATTCTGGGCGGTAGGAATTAATCGATGAACTATTATATAATCACAATTTGGTACTACTAGATTATTATTGAGGAAATAATCGTGATGCCACGGTCGGTCATTGTTGCAGAGCCCAGATAACGAAGGTTCTTCCACTTGTTCATGGGACATCTTCGGGCTCTCGCACGGGACGTAACGGAATATATAGCAGGGCGTGTGCGTCTGTGCCAACGGCGGAAGTTGTGTTAAGCAAGCGGTAATAATGACTAATAAGAAGGTTTTCTTCATGGACAGGGCCTCGGTTTGCTTTTGGTTGGGCCTTTTCATGTCGTGGACTCGTGGTCACGACATTTTTTTCTATAAGGACGTTGGTTATGTTATATGTGGAGTCCAATTATATATATTGACATTTCTTACTAGTTGGAGATCTTTTGTTTAAATTGTATTTTATATCTTGTTTTTCATTTGCTTCACGTTTACCGTTAGGAAGGCTTGTGTCTTTTGAGAATTTTGGGATGTGAGATGCACCTGAAGGTTTGCCTGTGAGACAGGGCCGGCCGTGGCTGATCGAGTGCCGAAAGTGTTTAAGGTTCCCAATCCCAATCCCCAGAACAGAACTCCATCCTGTGGTATATATATTCCTGTGCGCCGCGCGATTGCCCCAGCTGGCGGGCGTCGTGGGCACCGCTAGCTGCCAGCGCTCGCACGCGGCCCAGCTCCAGCTCGATTGGCAGGAGGGACGGATGATGAAGAACAAGTTTGGTAAGGAAGTGTGCAAGGACCAACAGATGGATGAAGCTAGGGGGCTGTGTTTTCGCTAGTACAGTACAGGCTAGAAATATTGCCAGACGACCGTCACATGTAGCAGACTAGCAGTACCTGCTTTGGCTGCCTACCTGTGCTAGCTAGGCAAAGGCAAGCTCATGCTTGAAATCTATGAAAATCTTCTTAATTACCAGGTACTGCAACACTTGTTAGTACAGTACTTCAGGGGCATCAAAATTAATCTATGCAAAGATCAGGTCTTGGAGTACTAGACCGTAGTACGTATTTGTGTGTATGGGGCTGGGCAATACTAAAATGTTGCCTTGTTAACAAAAGTAGATCGAGATGCATGCTAATAACCTCCACATTTTGTCCTCCTTCGATTCAATCACTAGAAACATTTTCACTATGGTTTGCACTTCGCACTTGTATATCAGGCAAAACTATACAGAAGTACAGAACCTGTTACCCGCGGTGCAAATATATATGCACCAGACTTTGGATTCCAAACATGCCACTAATTCATAACATAGTATAAGACTTCGGTGCAAATATCGTCATAAGACTTGATGATCGATCGAATTGAGAATGAAGAAATGCTTGTGAGGCGCAAGAAAGTCACAGCTTATTACAAGTCGCGACATGAAGAGTATTACATGTTTTCTTCTTCCGCTCAAGCTCAAACAGCCGTAGGTAGCCGTAGCGTGGCGGCGGCAGGCGCACCGTCGCCGCCGTCGGTAGTGACGGCGGCGATGGGGAGAGGCCCGCCGCGAGCGAGGATGGACCTGTAGATCTCCACCAGCACCTTCTCGTCGTACTCCTTGAGCTGCGCCGGCCGCGCGACGACGGCCCCGTGGGTCGCGTTGGCGCAGTAGGGCCCGCCGGCGGCGCCGTACCCGACGACGGCGGCGGAGGAGGCCAGCCGCAGCATGGCCGACACGTAGGCGTCGCGGAGCCGCATGAGCCACCGGCGCGGCGACAGCGCGGAGAGCAGCCGCCGCCCCAGCACCTGGCCGCGCCGCACGCGCCACCCGCGGCGACGGCGGTGGCGCCGCCCGGAGCCATCCTCCGGGGCCTGGGCGACGCCGCCACCTCCGAGCTCCGCGGTGGGGAGCGGCGGGCGGCGCTGCGCGGCGGCGGCGTCGATGCGGTAGTAGCCCCGGCGCTTCCAGTACGCCTTGATGCCGCCCTTGTAGGTGCGGTCCATGCCTTCCTTCCTTCTTCTTGAGAGGTGGACGAAGCTCTGCTCGTTTCGCTTGCGTCAGTGAGAGAGCGCCTGTCCTCTCCTGTAGAATATGGAAATGGTGGTGTACGACGCGACGGTAGCAGAATGGGAGAAGGATTTAAGAAGCATGGGATTCCTCCTCCTCCTCTGTCCTCTCTCTCTTTTTGTTTTCATGTGCAACGAAGCCCTGCAAGATTACCTCTATTCTCAAGAACCACCGCAAGTACTAGCTCAAGGAAAAAATTACATGCAGGCCTCGTTTAGTCGCCGAAAAGAAAAAAATTTAGATACTGTAATGTATGTATAACTATAACAATTAGTATATAATTATAGATTAATTAGACTTAAAAAATTCATCTCGCATACATACAAACTGTGTAATTAGTTATTTTTTAATTTATATTTAATGCTCTGTATAGATGTACGCTACTCAAATGAGAAAAAAAATATGGTGTATACTATTTCCAGTTCATTGACCGACGTTGTGCCTAAAATCATTTGCTTTGATTTATGTAATCAGAGTAAACAATGACCTATAGGTACGTACTACTTTCCTTTATTAAGGAGAAAAACAAGACTAGTGATGTCGGTTTGATGTGTCCAATATTTGACTTATGTTATGATGTTATATTCAGTACTTGCACTTGCTTGACACAAAATAATCATCATTCTGCAATTGGCAATTTTTAGTCTAAATTGTAAAAAAAAAATCTGTGTAGTTAACAATAATTTGACAGTGTGCATTCTATTCCATCATGAATACGTACTGTACAAGTTGACATTCACCCAGCATCATGTTTGAAACTTTTTCACAGTAGGTTTATAATTAATTAATTATTTTAACCGAACAGACTATAATTTTTATTTTCACAGCACATAATTCACATTAGCCTTTCAATAGCTCACAGCCTACAGTCTTTTTTTCATGGCCTACAGCTGAACGACTATAAGGCCCTGTTTAGTTCCCCACCAAAAATTTTTTCATCCATCCCATCGAATCTTTGCACACATGCATGGAACATTAAATATAGATAAAAAAATAAACTAATTACACAGTTTAGTTGAGAATCACGAGACGAATCTTTTAAGCCTAGTTACTCCATAATTAGCCTTAAGTGCTACAGTAACCCACATATGCTAATGACAGATTAATTATGCTTAATAAATTTGTCTTACAGTTTCCTGACGAGCTATGTAATTTGTTTTTTTATTAGTTTCTAAAAACCCCTCCCGACATTCTTCCGACACATCCGATGTGACACCCAAAAAATTTTCATCCCCAATCTAAACAGGCCCTAAACTATCAACAGACGAGAGTCGTTGTAACTCGTTTGACCGTGTTTCCTAGCGACACTTGGAGGAGTACAGATGCAGGTGACTTAGTTTAGTTCCAAATTTTTTTGGGAAATCGACATTGTTCGTTTGTTTTTGACAAATATTGTTCAATCATGGACTAACTAGACTTAAAAGATTTGTCTCGTCAATTTCGACCAAACTGTGTAATTAGTTTTTATTTTCGTCTATATTTAATACTCTATGCATGCATCTATAGATTTGATGTGACGGAGAATCTGAAAAATTTTACAATTTTTTTAAAAAACTAAACAAGGCCTGTAAAAAGTTTTTTAGATTTTGACACTATAGCACTTTCTTTTTTATTTGACAAAGATTGTCAAGTAACTAGGCTTAAACAATTTGTTTCACGATTTACAGGTAACTGTACAATTAGTTTTTGTTTTTATCTATATTTAATGATTCATGCATGTGCCGCAATATTTAATATGACAGGGAATCTTGAAAAGTTTTGGGTATTTGGGGTGAACCCTAAAATTCAAAACTTTTCAAGATTTTTCGTCACATCAAACCTTAGGCTTTGTTTAGATATGATTTTTTTTTGATTTCGCTACTGTAGTACTTTCGTTTGTTTATGACAAATATTGTTCAATTATAGACTAACTAAGGTCAAAAGATTTTTCTCACGATTTACAGGCAAATTGTATAATTAGTTTTTGTTTTCGTCTATATTTAATGCTTCATGCATGTGCCACAAGATTCGATATGACGGAAAATCTTAAAAACTTTTTGGTTTTTAGATAGACTAAACAAGACCTTATGTCAGATACATAGAGCATTAAATATAAATAAAAAATAAATAATTACAAAGTTTAGCTGTAATTTTGGGAGATGAATCTTTTGAGTCTAGTTAATTTATGGTTAGACAATAATTACTAAATACAAACAAAAGCACAAATGTGCACACAAACCTTGTTTATTTCAAAAAAATTTGCAAACACTGTAGCATTTTCGTTTGTATTGACAAATATAGTTCAATCATAGATTAACTAGACTCAAAAGATCCGTCTCGCAAATTATAAACAAACTATGTAATTAGTTATTATTTTTATATATATACTTATATATAAATATATTTAATGTTCTATGCATACACCATAAGATTTGATCTAACGGGAAATCTAAAATTTTTTACAATCTTTTAACTAAACAAGACCATGGTTTTGCCGGCTACAGTTAGAAGTAGGCGTGCACTCTTCAACACCGCGCTGTAGGTTTTCACCTTTAATTACTTCCCTAGCGATTTTCGCTTTACGCATCACATTCGATTCACAATGCTAGCTTCGTCACTGTACGAAAATAAAATAGACATATTCTAAACTGACCGATTTTGTTTCTATATTATGATGTTTTTGTTAAATATAAAAATCTATCAGTTTTAGTTGGTTTCGTAATCATGTTTAATTATTTTTTATACTCTTTAATTGCTAAAATGTGAAAATATACTGAACTAACCACGTTCGTTTTTATATTGTAATTTTCTTAACCATTTTCATCCTTTGCTGGTAGGGCTTTGTTTAGATTCAAAATATTTTTGGATTTTGACATTGTTTCGTTTTTATTTAACAACATTGTTTAACCATGGAGTAACTAGACTTAAAAGATTAGTCTTACGATTTTAGGTAAACTATGTAATTAATTTTATTTTCATCTATATTTAATGTACCGCAATATTCGATGTAACGGAGAATTTTAATTTTTTTTGTTTTTTAAGGTAAACTAAATAAGGCTAGGTGTCAATTGAGGCGAGCAGAGAGCATGAGCATAAAGCAATCTGCATGCAATTTCAGAATGTTGAATCTTCCAGGGGGGTACGTGCCAAGAGGTAGTGGTACAAGCGTCGCATTGAAAGGATGAGAGTCGGGCAGTTGGATGTCTGCGTTCCCTCTGTCCCATCATTAATGGCGATCGGTGCGGTGCTGCCGGTGCCGTGCACCGGTGACACGGCGGCGCCCAGACCCGGCGAGCTGGGACCGGGAGAGGCCCATGCGCATGCGGTGGCGTGCGTCTGCTGCGCATGTGCCGCATGGGAATGCTGATCCGCGTCCGCTAACGCACACGCACGGGGGCTCCATGACGCCCCACGCGCCGGCCGGATTTATGCTCCCAAAGGTTGATCGGTTGGTTGGTTGGTTGGTGGCTACGAAGAAACGACGGCCAGTTCGCTAAGGGCGATCGGAGATGAAATTTTTTTTTATGTCACCGGATGTGTCGAAAGAATGTCGAGAGAGGTTTTTAGAAACTAATAAAAAAACAAATTACATAGCTCGTCAGGAAACTGTAAGACAAATTTATTAAGCATAATTAATCTGTTATTAGCATATGTGGGTTACTGTAGCACTTAAGGCTAATCATGGAGTAACTAGGCTTAAAAGATTCGTCTCGTGATTCTCAACTAAACTGTGTAATTAGTTTATTTTTTTATCTACATTTAATGTTCCATGTATGTGTCCAAAGATTCGATGGGATGGATGAAAAATTTTTGGGTGGGAAACTAAACAGGGCCTAAGAGCAGGTACTTATAGCCAAGCTAATGTAGATACGGAGAAGAGAAAAGACGAAAGATGATAGCTTGGCTCTTAGAGCAGGTATAATAATGGACTTATAGCCAAGCTAATGCTGATGTGGAGGAGAGAAGAGATGAGAGATGATAGCTTGGCTCTTATGTAAGCACCAAGCTGGACACGGATGCATATGTAGTAGTGGGCTCAAATAGCAAGTGTTGTGAGAAGAAATAAGGAAAGAGAATGTGTTTTAGAGACAAGTATGATACAACTTATTGTATAACTTGGCTCTAATCACTTGGTTTATAGCCAAACACTTGGCTCTATTATTGACCTTGCTCTTAGAGCAGGTACAATAATGGGTTTATAGCCAAGCTAATGCTAATGTGGAGGAGAGAAGAGAGGAGAGAGATGATAGCTTGGCTCTTATATAAGCACCAAGCTGGGCACGGATGCATAGGTAATAGTGGACCCAAAAAACAAGTGTTGTGAGAAGGAAGAAGAAAGAGAATGTGTTTTAGAGACAAGTAGGAGACAATTTATTGTATAACTTGGCTCTAATCACTTGGCTTATAGCCAAGCACTTGGCTCTATTATTGACCTTGCTCTTATATAAGCACCAAGATGGACACAAATGCATAGGTAGTGGTGGACCCAAATAGCAAGTGTTGTGAGAAGAAATAGAAAGGAGAATGCGTTTTAGAGACAAGTAGGAGGACAACTTTATTGTATAACTTGGCTCTAATCACTTAGCTTATAGCCAAGCACTTGGCTCTATTATTGACCTTGTTCTAAAAAGTTAATGACTCTATTTGTTGTGAGAATTTTTTTTTAATGGCGGATAAATTTAGTACATAAACTCAAATGAATAGCGTCGTTCGATCTGAGCGCGAGCACCACCAGAGACTGCCCTAGTTTCCAAAGCAGAGCTGGGCAGTCTCGGTGGGCATCGAACACCGGTGAAAACCAATCGGGCCCTGCTGCTGCCCCTGCGACACGCCGACACGTCTTCTAGAGTGCGCGCGCCCGGCCGAAACGTCGATCCTTGTTGCCTTGCGTGCAGCGCGCGGCAGCCAGCCATGCATGGCACAAAAGGAACAGCTTCATGACATGAAGCGGTCTGCTACGATGGAGCTAGCGACGACGACAGCGGGCTATCGATTATATACGCGAATTAATACTGAAACCCGGCCAGGGGCAAGCTATGCAATGTCACTGTCTTGGATACGTACATACCGACGTACGTACGTACGTACGTGGTCATCTAGCGAACCTGATGAAGCAAGGCTCGGCATTGGTGCATCGCGTGCTGCTGGTCCATCGTCGTCGGTCCCGACTTCGGCGACACTTTATTATTGTCAAAGCATATTTAGCATCATTCGCAAGCATGTTGGCTATATATCATTCGTAAACATGCATGGCACGTCGTGTTTTTGTTTTTAATGATAATAAAGCGCCGCCGCTCTATGGGTATTATCAGTTGAGTTTGATTCTGCACTGCACTCGGTTACACATCACATCCAACGTTACACGCTACCAAAAACTATAAATGATAACGACCGGAGCATCAAAGATCGTTGTTGCGTTATTGAACCAGACACAACAGAGCCACAGCAGAGGGATCGATCGGCTGAGTATATGCGCTTGCTGGCCCAGTACAGCAACCTAACCTAGTAGCTGATGCCTGGGCCTATGGAAAGCTGTTCGTACGTGGCCTGCTGCATTGGCACAAACAAATGGGCCTCCATCCTAGTATATTCAACTGAGGCCTTGTTTAGTTCCAAATAATTTTGCAAAATTTTTCAAATTTTCCGTCAAATCAAATCTTTAGACGCATGCATGAAGTATTAAATATAGACAAAAATAAAAATTAATTGCACAGTTTGATCGAAATTGACGAGACGAATCTTTTGAGTCTAGTTAGTACATAATTGGATAATATTTGTCAAATACAAACGAAAGTGGTACTATTCTTATTTTGTAAAATTTTTTGGAACTAAACAAGGCCTGAGATGTTTGGGCTCACAGTTCATAGGCTGATCCGAACTAACTGTTCCTGTTCAGAGTGGGCATTCGGTTTAAACCGATAAATCGGTTCGGTCTTTTCGGTTTGAAAGAAAATCGGTTTTCAAACTATACCAACCGATCGGTTTGTGGCAGAATTAAGAACCGACGAATTCGGCTTCGGTTTCTTCGGCTCGTTTTTTCGGTTCAACCGAACTAACCTGCACATCAGGTATGCTGGTCGTCGCCATCCGCCGCTGCTAGTCCTGCTCGCCATCGTGCCTGGGTGTTGCTCCCTGGCCACGACGTGCCTTGGCTGGCCTTGCAGTCGCGCTTGGCCCACTGCTCGCTGGCCTTCGCCGCAGCTCGTCGGACGACGAGGTTGCTCGCTACTCACCGCTGCCGCTTCATGGATGCGCTGCTCCCTGCTGGCCGTCTACCGAGCCGATGCGCCGCTCCCCACCCCCTTGCTGTCGTGCAGAGGATCTGCTCCGCGATCCCCATCACCACAGACCAGACGCTGCACCGCCGGCTGCCGCCGCCATTGGTAGGGTTAGGAGCCGTCGCTGTGCACGTGCTAGGGTTCGGTTGTGCTGCGTGTCCCGTGCGTAGGGATTGGAAAGGTAGGAATATAGCTGAGTGGGCTGTGGGCCTACTAAGTTGATATGGCTTCCGCTTTGGGCAGGTGGGCTGACGCGAGCGAAGGGCCAAAGGCCTTGCAATGGGCTACATACGTGAGGAAATGTGAGGGAGCCTTTGTATATTCGGTTTATATGGTGTTTCGGTTTCACGTGACCAGGAAACCGACTACAGCACCGAACACCGATCTCTGTAGAATTGGATACCGAAGCCGAACCGAGAAACCGAAAAACCGACATTTCGGTTCGATTTCGGTTCGGTTCGGGTCGGTTTTTGGTTTTCGGTTAAAATATGCCCACCCTGAGTTCCTGTGTTAGTTGGGCCGTGTCAGTCGTCTTCCTCCCTCTTGTCGGCCCGAACGCTGACGTTTTACTTTTATTCATGGGAAACAAAACCCGTACAAACTACGGTAAAAAATAATCTAAATTTACTAAAAAAACACACATGTAGACATAACTTTGTAAAATATCTTGTCCAAACTCTAAATCGTTTGTGAGATATAAAAATAACAAATTTCTAACAAATCTTTTGGACAGCTTTTTGGTTTGAAATTTGTTATTTTTGTATCTCACAAACGAATTCGATTTTAGACAGGATATTTTACAAGGTTGTGTATCATCATATCATCTATATGTGTGGTTTTTTGGATAAATTTAGATAACTTTTTGCTGTGGTTTACACAGATTTTTTCACGGAGACTATGATTTCCACCGGATACATTTCCTTCCTATATGGCACAAGATCATCTGCGACTTGCGAGCTGTGACTTGTGACCAACAGGTTAACGTCCTGGCAGGTGGCAGCTAGTGACAGAGCTCCACAGAAGTTTTTTTTTCTTTTTTTTGATAAAAGAGTTCCACTGAAGTTGAGCTCAAGGCAGAGACCAAGAGGGCTGCACCTGCACTCCAGTACTCTGAAGCCCTTTTATAGATGTAGCCTACATAGAACACTTTTTTTTTTGGCGAGCTGCCTACACAGAACACTGATGAGGACTTACTACGACGTCTAGCTAACCATATCATAGTTTGGAAGATGACAGTGACAGTAGTGTACATGTGAAGGGTTGCTACGCGGGTCCAGGCAAAGCATGGGTTATGGATCCGTTGATCACAAGTCAACATCATGGAAGAATCGTTAGCAACAATTAAGTGACATGGGTCGTTGTTGTCAAGGAAGGATGCATATTATATCACCAAAAAATACCATCGCTATCAAGACAACATGCAAGGGGCGCGACCACGATACATTCTCATTAGTGTACAAGTGACGCTCTGAGTCGGGTGGCGAATCGCGTGTCATCTATCTAGGGAGTAGTGAAATTGTGAAAAGGAGTATGTGAGATGACAAACGGTAAGCTTTAATTTGGTCCTACGCAAAACACAAAGGCCTTGTTTAGTTCATCTCGAAAACCAAAAAGTTTTCAAGATTCTCCGTCATATCGAATCTTATGGCACATGTATGAAACATTAAATATAGACGAAAACAAAAACTAATTACACAGTTTAGCTGGAAATCACGAGACGAATCTTTTGATCCTAATTAGTTTATGATTGGATAATATTTGTCACAAACAAACGAAAATGCTACAGTACCGAAAAGTTTTCACTTTTCGGAACAACCAAAGATACGGTAACCGTATCAGCTAGGTGCCGATTAGCAAGCACTCCTGCATCATTGACCTTGGTGTGGAAGCGAGCGCGGCGGCTGTGCGAGTGCACACTCTAGTTTCTTTTTTTTTTAAAAAAAAATATTAATACTCAGTTGGTTCCGCGATAACGATTCTAACATGACAAAAACGGGTCTAACCTGATTGTGAATAAAACGATTCTACATGAGATGGAGATACCGTGGGCTCACGAAGAAATAATGCCGAACCTATGCAGAGCATGTTGGTTTGTCTTAAATGTCACGTTTGAAATCACTATTTACTAATTTGTTATAAAAAAAATACTACTAAATAATTATCAGTCAAGCGAACGTGCAGCTTTTCCATCCGTGGTGCTCTGGCGAGTAGTATAATATTTTTAGATGCACAGTGCTGGTCCTGATTTTGGGTATTGTTTAGTTCCGGAAAAATTTTAGATTTCACTACTGTAGTACTTTCGTTTTTATTTTAGACAAATATTGTCCAATCATGAACTAACTAGAATCAAAAGACTCGTCTCGCGATATTACAGATAAACTGTGTAATTAGTTTTTTTATTTTTCTTTATATTTAATGCTTCATGCATATGCCGCAAGATTCGATGTGACAAGAAATCTTGAAATTTTTTTGATTTCGGGGTGAACTAGACAAGGCCTTGATTTGTAGGCTGCTCGATCCGTGGTGTACTTGGCCGGCCAGAAAAGGCCACGAAAAAGCCGGGCGTTTACCTCCACCGTCCATCGATTACAAAAAAAAAAAAGGTGAAGAGCGCGCGCGCCGACATGCAGATGGCTGTGCACACATGTCACATGTGTGGCTGTGTAGTACTCCCTCGATCCCAAAAAGAATGACTTTTTGACTTTCAGATATCGTGTTTAACCGTTCATCTTATTTAAAACTTTTGTGTAAATTATAAAATAAATAAATTATTAGTAAAGTATATCTAATGATAAAATAAATCTTAACAAAATATATAATATTTATGTAAATTTTTTGAATAAGACGATAATTAAAAAAGATGTCTGAAATTCTAAAGCAGGACGGAGGGAGTACACATTTCCTTGACGGCGACGGCTACCTCCGGCCTCCGCCGCTGATGGCTGTGGTGTGGCTCCACAACCACAAGCCAGTCACATGCACAACTCCCAAGATTCCCACCCCGCGTCGTCGTGTCCACCACCAACCCCACCGCAGTCCGTCGTTGCCCATCGTCCACCTCGTCTCGACTCGCCTTCCATTCCATCACCTGCCCTGCCGGTTCGGAAGCTACGCCTAGCTAGGTGCTAGTTGCGTACTACTCCCTGCTCCTACTCCCCACAGCGTGCATGATTACCCCCCCCATGTGCAACGTCTGCTGTCCAGCAAGATGGAGGATTTGGAACGCTACGGTGAAACTGAGGTGTAAAAGTCTTGCGCTCAAAACAAAATACTATGATCTGATCTGAGGTGTAAAGAGCTTTTCCAGAAGTATGTCTCGTGTGTTTGTTATGTGAGGCCGGTGTGTATTGTTATCGCGCTTTAATATATAGTGACACGTTTCGTCTAGCACTCTAGTTCCACTTTTTTGCAGTATTTTTATTATATAAACATTGTACTGATAGTTTAGAAGCATTCTGTTTTTTTTCCAGCAGCGAAGACCCAAGATAAGCTCAAACGACAATTGAAAGTATTGTTGACTGATTTATCGTGAGAAAAAAAAGACCGAGTGTACTGACCCTTCCCGTTCAGATCAGAATCGTTGTGTTTGCATTTACGTTGACTCGTGCTTTTCGGACTTCTGAGTCATCGTATGGAGCCCCGGTAGGCAACGTGGTGCTGGACAGCACGCAGAGCAGAGCACATGCCTGCGGCCGCCGTGAGGAGCTAGTACTCCTATCGACCAGACTGTCATCAACCGGGATCGGGATACAGAAATGGCGCCATTGCCCCCTTTTGCTTCGGGGCGTGTGGTTCCACACGGCTCTAGCAGAGGCAGCAGCATCTTTCACAGTGGCCGATGGTCCGCGTTTGGGCACACAACCACCAGCGGCGCCGTCGCCGCCCTGCGCTCGAGCGAGCCTCGGCTCCCGCATGTGTTCCACGCCTAGGACAGGCGCCGCCCCGGCAGCCCAGGCACACAGCCGCGTGGCCACCTTCCTTCGCATGCATGTGCAAAACGCCATGCTTCCAGTCCCACGCATCCGCTTCCGCCCCCGCAGCTGTGCTGTCCGCGGGGTCTTTGGTGGGCCATGCATGCTTTGCCTAGCGCAGTCCAGGACGCCGGTGGTTTCTTCGGATGGCGCCCGGGACCAGCGGCGGTCACGGGGACACGTGTGGGCGTGGCTCTCTCCATGGTGCGCCGTGCGCCTGCGCCTGGCTGTCTCCGACGCCCTCCCAGTCCTAGTCCTGGGCGCGCCATCGCCGCCAGCAGGGATCATCCGTGGGTTTTCACAGCCACAGATTCGCTGATCATGGTACCGGTTTCTGAGAGCGGAGACTGAACCCACTGTGGGCAGGCGTTCGTACTGGTTGCTCTGAACACTACAAGCTTCCTCGTGGTCTGTCAACTTGTCTCCGTCTTCAAAAACTTCTTAGATTTTGACACTAGGACTTTGTTTAGTTCCGAAAACTTTTTGATTTTTGAAATTATAGCATTTTTATTTTTATTTGACAAACATTGTCTAATTATAGAGTAACTAGGCTTAAAAGATTCATCTCGTGATTTACAGATAAACTGTGCAATTAGTTTTTATTTTTATCTATATTTAGTGCTTCATGCATGTGCCACAAGATTCAATGTGATGGAGAATCTTGAAAAGTTTTTGGATTTTAGGATGAACTAAACAAGGCTTAGCATTTTCATTTATATTTGATAATTATTGTTCAACCATGAACTAACAAGAGGTTCTAAAGATTCGTCTCATAAATTACACACAGACTGTGTAATTAATTTTTTTATTTATATTTAATACTCATACATGTGCCGCAAGATTCGATATGACAAAAAATTTTAAAAAATTTTTAGATAAATACAAATAAAAATACTGCAATGTCAAAATAAAAAAAAACTTTTCGAATCTAACCCATGCCTCAAATCGGCACACGATTTATAGGACCCTCGTTGAGAACCCCCCCCCTAAGGCTGATGCTCCTCCGTCAGACCATCTACCATGCAAACAACTCTCCTCTGCCCATGCAGCAAGCCCATCGGCACTTCTACTGTAAATATTACGTACTTGTTCTGAATGTAGAATTATAATCTTTTTTAGCACGGTGTAGCTTACCACAACCACAATTTACTAATTCTCTTAATGAGGTGGACTTCTCCGAGTGTTTTAGCATTCAAAATTTAGTATAAACTTTCCCTACTAAATGTCTCCTAGTAGGATTCCCTAGTGTTTTGACAAGTGGTAGTATTTTATAACTACTTAAAAACACTAGGAGAATTCCACTATTTTAGTAGTGTACAACACACTTTGAAACTGCAGCGAACTGAATTTTCACGTCAGTCGTCAGCAGTTATACTCTCTCCATCCCATAAAAGATGTAAATCTCTTTTTTTAGTAAGACTAATGTAGGTGTAAAATAGGTGTAAAATTACACATTTGTTCCTCCTCTATTATTCTAGAATAGTTGTCTTCTGAAATGTTATTTTCATGATGATTTGTTTTGTAGTCATGTGAGATATTTTTAATTGGTGGGACTCATCATTAAAAAAAGGTGATCCTAGCTCTATAATTACATGTTTTCTGAGATAAATTTTGAATGCTAGAATTACATTTTCTTTTTTTGAGATGGAGGGAGTATAATCTAAGACGTTGCGTTGTCGTCAATTCTCCCACGCACGATGACAAATGCATGTGTTGGCTGCTGTAATAATCAACTGGCCGACGCAGCTTCTGCGATCCTCATCTGCTGCCAGGCAAGTAGTGGCACCGTGCAAGATACTACCGTCCGAGCTCCACTGCATCGGCGCGTACTACACACACACACACACACACAAAAGACGCAGTTGTTTTTTGTTTATTTATTTAATAATTCACGCACGCAAAAAGTCCGGCTCCGGGCGAGAAAGCGACCAAGTGGCGCTAATCCAGGCAGCCGACCACGCCACCTTCCTTGCTCTTGCTTCCCTTCCAAATTAAGTACCCCACCACCATCGTTGGTGAGAAACACTCCAAAACACGCTCCTCACTCCCACTCCCGTCCCTATCATCTGCTCCTCCCCCTCACGGTCATGGCAGCAGCTCTCCTCCTCTTCCTCCTCGCCGCCGCCGGCCTCGGCGGCTTCGGCAACAATGCCGACCCGGCGCCGGCTGCCACCATCGTGCTCAAGGACGGCACCACCTGCACCCTGTGCGCGTCCTGCAACAACCCCTGCAACCCGTCCTACTACCCGCCCCCGTCGTCGCCTCCCCCGGCGCCGGTCGTCACGCCCTGCCCGCCCACCACGCCGTCCTATCCTTCCCCCTCATCCGGCGGAGGAGGCCCTGTCATCTACTCGTCCCCGCCCCCTCCTGCTGCTGCTTCCGGTGGCGGTGGCGGCGGAGGCTTCTACTACCCGCCGCCCACCACCGGCGGGTCTGGTTCTGGGTCCACCGGCGGAGGAGGAGGAGGTAATGGCGGCGGTGGAGGCGGTATGTACCCGACGCCGCCCCCGCCCAACCCGTTCCTGCCCTACTTCCCCTTCTACTTCTACAGCCCGCCGCCGCCGTTGCACTCGTCCGGCGCGTGGGCCGTGACGGCCGCCTGTTCGTCGTCCGCGGCGACGCTGCTCCTCACCAGCTTGCTGCTGCTGCTTCTGCTGCTGTGGTAGGTAGCGACACCGTGAGGGATCTAGATCTGCAGAGTGAGTGATCAGTCAATGCATGCGCTGTTTCTTTTTTCGCTTACAGGACTAGAGGTGGGTGATCCAATGCAACTGGAGATTCAATTGTGGCCTGTGTATTCTATTCTAGCGGTAAATTGTAATTGTAATTGTGACTTTATACTATTGGATTTCCTCATCTTCTTTCTTTGAGGTTTATATGAGTCGATCGGTATAAGAAGTTAAACTTGTAGCAAAGATTGTACAAGATCCGGACGGCAGCAATCAGTAATAATAATCTACTTACTTAACGCTAGCATACTGCATACTGCTACTACTACTACTCTTCATGTCAAAGAGTGGAGTTTGTTCGTCAGTTTCTCTTTGCCCCGGCCTCCTGTTGGCAGTGACAGTAAAGATGGTTTGTCCAGCTTGCCCCGGCCTCCTGCTGATTGTTCTGGAATGTGGTCGTAGGGTAGTTGCATGATTGCATCAGATACAACGTACTACTCTGATCTGCGGCGCTGCCAGCAGTCGTCCACCGCCCGTCCTGTGAATCAGTGAATGTGCGATGACGCCTGGCTGGTTGGGTGGCAACATTTTCTTCGATCCTCATCAGAACCCAAATGCAAGTTGCTTCTTACCTCTCTATTTTACAGCACACTTGGCACGTACATTATCTTTATACTCGTCCACCGACAGTTGTGCAGGTAACTCCAGTGCCTATTTTTATTACCCATTCTATTCTAAACAAGTATTTTTCATCGTGAGGTTAATCGGTAGATCTCACTGTGGCAACAAATCATAGTATATAAATATAAGGCCCTCGTTTAGTTCCTCCCAAAAAATTTTGCAAATTTTTTTAATTCCATACATAAAGTATTAAATATAGACGAAAATAAAAGTTAATTGCACAGTTTGGTCAGAATTGACGAGACGAATCTTTTGAGCCTAGTTAGTTCATAATTGGACAATATTTGTCAAATACAAATTTCCTAAAATTTTTTGGAACTACGTGGTGGAACAAAATGTCTGGTCCTACATAGCCACAGAGAAAGGAAGAAAATGGAAGTGGAAGACCCAATAATCTGCTTGCCTACACACTTTGCCAGAGAGACCGAGCCTCGAGACGCGTGAGCGAGCAAGCATCCAAAAAAAGCGTGCGTGATCTCGGGCAGCGCAGGAGCATTGCAATCGCAAGAGATCCACCACCTCCATACGTCTCCGTGTGCTGTGCTGTGCATATGCATATGCATATGCAAACGCAAAGGGCAGTGGCGGCCATTGAATATTTGAATAAAATACTAGTAGCACACTGTTGTTATCTATACGGTGTAGATCTAGAGGAACACACGCCAACTTGGGCTGGCCATGCCCATGCACTACACGGTGTTCCTTCAGCTGTAGTACACGCAAAAAAAAATATAAAGTTGCTAGTACAGTGGCTGTTTAAATATAAAAAGGTGCTTACGTGTATAAGTGATGATAAGGAAAAGGTATTCGATCGAAATTAAAGCACCTTTGTTAGTTTTCTGGCTGGGAGCTCCATGGATTTCTTTGCAGTTTCAAGAGGTAGAGAGAGAGAGAGACAGAGATGTGAAGCAAAGAAAAAGAGAAGGAAAAGGAAGGAGAAAAGGGCTGCCAAAGTTTGCAGCATGCATGGTGCACGGAGAGAGAGAGAGAGAGGCGCGCGTGGTGGCATATATAGCCGATTGGCAAGGTGGACCTTGATTATTTATTCTCCTAATCTTCTAGGCCCGAAAAGCGCAAGATCCTGTCTGCACTTGAGCTGCATGCCGATCTTCCCTGTTTCACACTATGGTGCTCTTTGGTTTAGGAATTGTAACGCAAACGCTAATGGAATCAGAAAGCAGTGCTAATGGTAACAAAGTAAAGGCTCATTTGGTATAGCTCACGTAGCTTCATAAGCTGTTGTGAGCTGTTTTTTTTTACCAAACACTTATTTCTAAAATAGCTTCATTGATAAAACTATTTTTTCTTTTCCTTTGACAAAGATATGAGATAGGATGAAACTGAAAAAAAGTAGCTTATTGCAGCACTCTCTCCCATTTCTCTCTCTCATTTATTCATAAAGTAGTTGGTGAAGCTATTTTACCAAACATTTTTTTCTAAAATAGCCCAGCTTCACCTATAAAGTTGCTCATAAAGCTATTTTCTAAAAAAAACAGCTTTACTAGTGAAGTTGAGCTGTGCCAAACAAGCTCTAACAAATCACGAACTTTGTATGGTTTTTGCACCGTAACGTAAACGAAAAATCAGATGCAGTTGGGAGAGCTCCTAGGAGGCTGGGATGATCCACGGAGCAACTGATTTGTTGTACCATGAGAGCTCCTAGGATGGGAGGTGTATCCGATTTGTGCACCATAGTATCTGATTACACGGGATTTGATTGTGGCTAAGGCGGAAACAAACACGATTTACACACAAACAGTTTCCGTCGCAAAGGGATTACGTTACGTAGAAGGGAACCAAACGCTATCTACGTTTTAAAGGGTTTTTTTTTTCTGTAATTCTCCCTATCAGGCGTACTACAAGCTTCCTCGTTTACCTTGGAGACTTGATACTGAACCATAGAGTTTTTTAGTTAATTTGTCATGTCTGTGATTTTTTTTAAATTGGTGTCGAGTACCATAATTTGGAGTACCCAAAGGAGAAAACTAAAAACACCATCCACTCCCCTTAGTAGGAGGCCAGACCAATTAAACAGCCATTCTCCGCCCCACCCGAGACCCCTAACGACAAGATTAATCCATTTTCTCTGTCTCACCCGAGACCCAACATCAAGGCCTCAGACAAGGTCGAGACTCAGCAACCTCCGACTCGCCCGACACCAGGGTTCAGGCGCTCTTCTCCCATTGGTGCGCTTGAGACCTCCCATGACGTCAGCCATGATCCTGTGACGGGGTCGCGATACAGCCGGATAAGACAAAAGTCAAATCTACACCACGCCTAGGGCAAGACGGTGCATGACCACCTCGGCAAGAACATTGATGCCCGTGGCATTCTCGATGCACAACGACATGACAGAGACGATGGCGGCTCCCGCCGCTACAGGCCATGGTGCTATGACCCCGAGGACCGCAGCCCCTCACCCAAGCCCCCAGGTCTTCGCGTCTTCAGCGAGGTCATCCGAAGAGCCTGGTTCTCGACCCAATTCCGCCAACCAACCAACATCGCCAAGTACTCCGGAGAAACAAACCCCGAGCTCTGGCTCACCGGCTACCGCTTGGCTTGTCAACTTGGCAGCGCGGATCAGCGGATGACGACCTGCTCATCAGGCCCGTATCCGAGAATTTCAGGCCCTAGTGCAAACCATACCAAGGGGGCCTTATAGAGCAATACAAATAGCTAAAGTGCATTTGATCATATTATATAGAACATGTTTTCTGACAATATCAAGAACCATAGAAAGGCATTAATGCTAGAATATTAAACGCTAAAGCTGAATCTTACCGATATCTTCTTAGCTTGGAGTAAAAATCATCATTCTTCGGGTATTCTTTGAAATAAAATCTTCAATTATATTTTCATATTTAATCTTCTCCAGAACATCATTCTCAAGTGCAATCGTTGCTAATCCATTGAGTCTTTCTTGTGTCATAGTACTACGCATGTAGGTCTTCAACAACTTCAGTTTTGAAAAGCTCCGTTCTGCAGATGCCACTGTGACCGGAATAGTTAACAAAATACTGTATGCAATAAGGGCATTAGGAAAACATCCCATGCGCTTCACAAACTTCAGAATATCAAGAGGGCCCATGCCTTCATTAGGGATGATACTTTGGAGAAACTTTAACTCCACATGCAATTCTTTTCCATCAATGTCAGAATGTTCACCACTCTTGAGTGCCTTCTCAAGATTCATACAAGAAGATAACAGACTGTTGTCATCCAAGGAGCATAATATTTTTGAAGTAAACAAGAAGACAAAAGTATTTTCGTACCCCTTGTACTGTTCAAATGTCCGGGTTAGTGAACCAATGGCTTGATCAACAACAGGTAAAAAATAACTGCGTCTAATTGAGTCCTCTGGAGATTGTGAAGCAATAGAAGAATCATCAGGGGTCTCATCAAATTGTCTTTTTCTTTTGATTTTACGCTTGGTACGAAATGCTGGTTCAATGCCCATCTCATGTGCAATTTCTTTTGCAGATTCTAATGCACTCAGAAATCCAGTTTCTCTGTAGTTACTGAAGAAAGAAATCAGCCCCTGCACTTTCTCAATTGCAATATCAATAAGCATAACTTTTGCTTGCAACTGTTTGCTGACCAAATTAATAGCAGATAAGACTTCATACCAGATAATTATTGCCACTATAAATTCAAAGTCACCAAGCTCATTGGTCGCCAAGGAGGTTGCTTCACTGCATATTGTAGGACACTAGTACAGGGAAGGGCTTTAGCCCCGGGCCGTAAGCGCCTTTAGTCCCGGCTACGGAACCGGGGCTAAGGTTTCGGGACTAAATGTCCCACCTTTAGTCCCGGTTCCGTGGACCGGGACTAAAGGTCCACCTTTAGTCCCGGTTGGTAACAGAAACCGGGACTAAAAGGTGCGCCAGGGTGTGCCACCTGGCCTCCACTTTTAGTCCCGGTTGTTGTTACCAACCGGGACTAAAGACTTTTTTTCTTTTTTCTTTTCATTTGGTTTTCCATTTAGGGTTTACAATTATGTTATTGTTATTTTCGAATGCGTATTGTTCGCTGGTAGTTTATGGAACGCGCACCTATATAATTTATATAATTTAAAGGATTACATATAAATATACTATAAAACACTATATATATATAAATAATTATATCTATAGGTCCATAATAAAATATTTACACATATGCTTCACGGACAAAGTATTTACAACACAATTTTTCTCCACCACTCAAGCATCGTACAAATGATCATCATTATTTGGTTTCATCTGCTCCTGAGGGTTGAAATAGCACTCGCCGCCGGAATCCAGGACTTGGTCATTAAGAAATCCTGCGATTGTCTCCTGAATTCCTTTTAGGCGCACCACATCCAACACCTGCTCCTTCAGCCACATCTCCTTTAATAGACATTAAAGAAAAAAGTTAGAGGTATGAATAGGATTTATTAAATAGCAACAAATAAATGAAATATACTTATTATATATACATGTTACATACTTTTAGGTGCTCAAGATTAGTTCTTTTGGCATACACCGTGATAAACTCGCACACATAGTAGCCACACAAATTGTTGCCCGGTGTCTGCCGTAGAACCCACTGAAGTAAGATGGGCTTTGAAAGTGATGCATTCAACTCTGGACGGTGTTTCTGCACGAACCCAGCCCAAACCCTAGCAATAAAACGATCATTATTAATTATCCATTACCAACTTAAAAGAGCAGAATTTAATATATAGAGATCGGAGTTACCCTTGGATAATATCTATCATTTCTTGGTAATCATCCTGTGGTTTTCTCAATGAGTCATAGATTACCAATTGACATTGCCAGAGATCAATGACAATTAGTATCCAATGAAAGCTGCATTTGTGTGCATATGTAGGCAAAATTAGTATATATCTTCATATTGATTTGATTAATTAGTTAAATAGAATGTACACACGATAACGACACTTACTTAAAGTTGTAGGGAAAGAGTATATATCTTTTATCTTTTTGGTTGATCAAGAACCTCCGTAGATTTCTCTCCGTTTGAGTTCTCCATAAAACATACGGGGTCTTGTGGTCTTTGAATACAACATTTGGATCCACAAATCCAATCTCCTTGTCATTTCTAACTCTGAGGTCCCTCATCATGTTTCTGCATATGTATAGTGGGTTTCTGTAATTAGTTACATATATACATGATAAGTTACAGAGACATTATTGAAAGGAAGAATCACTTACAGACAGAAGCAACTCATTAGAGATTTGTCAAGAGCGTCCATGTGGCATAGTTGGTGTAGCTCATTAAATTGAACATAAATAATATCATCACCACGGAAGTAATGATAGTTTCTAATTCGGACACAAATATAGTCATCTGCTTTTCTAGCACACGCTTCCATGTACCATTTGTTTAGCATGTACATTTGCGTTCCAAGCTTGCTGAGGGCCGCAGGGTTGTATAAACTCTTGCCATATGTAAATTCCTTCTGCTAATGATCAATTTGTGGAGCACTTTCAATTGGTGCCCCCGCTATCATTTGGGCTAAGCTAAGACCAGTTTCCGCAAAAAAAATTTCAAGCTCTTCAAATTTTAAATCTGCCGGTATCTGCTGGTCTAGCACGTCAATGTTTGAACCATATTCATTTCCAATGACTAGCGGGGGCACTGATTGCTTTGATTGTTCCCCGAGCTGTGCTACACCCTTGCGTGCTCTTTTCTCTTTCTTCTTCTCTTCTTCTATGGATTTTCTTAAAGTGCGATCATAGTCTGATAAAGATGATGATTCTTTCTGAGCTTCACGCCTCTTTTTTTGTTCAGCCTCAACCCTTTGTCGTAGATCTTCTGGTCGTAGTAAGAGGTACGGCTTCTCAGGGTTTCGCTTGGCTTCTCTTTCAGTCTTAAGTTTCTTGAAGAAACTATCCATATCTGATTTAACTGCAGCATTTATTTCTGCATCAGTCATCTGATCATAGGACAGCTTCTTAGGAATGATAGCTTGTTTCTTTTCGGAGGCTTTCTTTTTTGGCGGCGGGGCGGCCGACACATTTGATTTTGTGGCCGGCCTCTTCTTTCGTGCTGGAGCCACGTGTGGAGGCGATGGGGCGGCCGGTGGCGGTGTTGGAGCCCGAGGAGGCGGCGTTGGAGCCCTAGGTGGCGTTGGAGCTCTAGGTGGCGGTGTTGGAGCCTGAGGTGGCGGTGTTGGAGCCCGAGGTGGCGGTGTTGGAGCCCTAGGTGGTGGCGTTGGAGACCGAGGCGATGCAGCCGTGTCTTGCACTCCCTCGTCATCACCCGCAGCACTATGACATGTCGGTGACCACCTGTGAAAATAAAAGGTATATGAGTAAACCGCTAACTAAGAGAATGCAAAATAAATTTAGTGAACAAATGTATAGTCAATTTTCATCCGCACCTAGGATTAGATTCATGACGAGGAGGTGGTGGTAGACTACTAGGTGATGCCCCAGGAATAATGATGTAGCGCTTGCGCCAACAAATAAAAGTCTTCTCTGCTTCTCCTAGAGTCTTCTCTCCATCACCTCCTTCTATCTCAAGCTGCACATTACTGAAGCCTTTGACAACTCTATCCACCGAGACACTAGCATATCCAGGTGGAATTATCGCCCCATGGATTCTTGGTGTCCTTGTAGGGTCGACAGGAGTTACAACAGCGACAGCAACCATGCCTGTGGCAGTCCCCTGTGGAATGTGCAGCTCACATGTTGTCAGAGGCTCAGTGATGTCATCCACCGGAAAGTGCAGCCCCACGTCGTCTTGAATAGTTGGCATCTCTGTGGAAGCGCAACTACTTTTCAACTGACCGGGGGGGGCTAATGTTGACTATAGGCTGTGATGCAGTTTGCCCTTGTATAGAACTTAATGCAATCTGCACTTATCTTTTGATCTCCTCGTTCATTCTCTCTTCAAGCGCTTTCTCTCGCGCTATCGCTTCACGAGCCGCTTCGCGTGACTCAATCACCATTGCCTCCAACCTATGCAACCGCTCTGCTTCCTCTTCCTTCTTTCGTTGGCGGCTTCTATAAGTCGGTCTATCTTTAGGGAAGCCATGCTCCCATGATATCTCCCCATAGCCTCTGGTTCGCCCACCGTGTTCAGCAGTCTCCAGGGCGTATGTCAGCTCATCCTTTTCTCTATTTGGCTGCCAGGTGCCGCTTTCAACTAATCCTCTAGCATAGGCCATTCTCTGTCCTACTCTCCCGAGCTTTTCGCCGTACACTATCTTTCCGGTCTCTAGGTCTATGGTTTCCCCATGACCAAAGAACCAATACTTGGCGCGCTCGGGCTAGTGCATTGATTCTGGTTCGATCCCTCTCCCAAGAATCTCCTGTTCCAGCTTTTGCCACTTAGGAATAGCAGTCCTGTAGCCACCTGAACCCAAGTGACGGTGGTATTGCTTTTGTTTAGCATTTTCTTGATTCTTGATCATCCGTGCCTGACCCTCTTCTGAGTTCTTAAACTCTACGAATTCATCCCAAAAAGGCCTCAACTTGACGTAGGCCTTGTTGGTGAAATCTGGTGTCCGGCCTTGTGCAACAAAAGTCTTGTATAATGTCTTCTTCCAAGCCTGAAATTGTTTGGCCATCTTCTGCATAGCCCAGATTTTAACCTTCTCCTTCAAAGCTTCATCCTGTGTATCGAGCGTGAAATGTTGAAGGATATCTTGCCAAATCAATTCCTTGTCACGATCTGAGACAAAACTAATATTAGGGTTATCTTTCCGTTGCCTCCATTCACGAGCACTAACCGGGAGCCTGTCCCTTACAAGGTAGCCACAGTGCGCAACAAATTTTTTAGAATTAGCTCCAAGTACTTGTCCTGTACCCTCATCGAATTCCGACAGAATGTACCGACCCTCCAACGGCTTCTTCGGGCCGCGCACTTTTCTACTCTTCTCAGAAGTTGTCGCCGATTTAGAGGGCTACACAAACAAGTATAAATATATTAGTATAAATGTCATTTATTTTAATTTCATATATATACATATATACTAGATAGTAGATAGACCTGATCAGGATTGTCTCCCACAAGTTCTTCATAATCGACAAAGTACTGACTCCCATCATCTTCGCCTTGGGGATCTGGATTGACACCGCTGTTGATTAGGTCCATCATTGCATCATCCATGTTGTCATTCGGATTGGCCATTTCTACAAATTTAATCAAGTGTTAAAAGTTTTTGACGCGATCAACAAAAATTATTTAGATAGACTAAACTTAGACAATATTCGATACAACAACACATGATAAATTATATCATATAAATTATATAATACAAATGATAAATTATAAAATAGAAATTATACATCTCATCTCAATATCTTTGGTTTTTATTAAAGGTTTATTTTTGTGGACTTTATTTGTAATAAGCAAAAAGGCTAGAATATATTGAATGTATGAAATGATAAATCCAGAATGGTACGTCACAATAATTGTACGCAAACATCTCATTCCGAACGCTATACTCGAATAGAATTGATAAGTATGGCCCGGATGAAGTTGATAGGAAGTTCGAAGTGAAAAAAGGCTACAAATAAATCTAAAATACAAAATCTGGTATGGATACACCGGAATACACTAGTAACAAAACATCTCATTCCAAATGAAAAACTCGCTGAGAAATTGATAAATATAAGTATGCTCGAGACGAAGCCGATAGGAAGTTCAAAGCTAAAGGATAGTTAAAGTTTGGAAATAGAAAATTAAATTTGGTGACTCTTCGAACATATTGTTGGGAGTTGGGTACAAAAATTTTTATTTCATACTTCTGCTCCTGCTAACTCAATTTTTTTAATTGATGATCCAATAAAATTCATTCTTATATAGTGTTTGTGCACAACTTATTTCATGTTTGAGTTCGCATCACCTAACTTTACTTTTGCAAATATTTAACATGTTTAACAATACAATGATAATTATTTTCAAAAGAATTTATTTATATCATAGAACAGAATAGATGAAGACAAAGAAAAATTATGTTAAATATTGTCTTCCTACAATAGAATTTAAAAGTTACAAAGTATATATAACTATGAATATATATGGACGACTCATTCACACATTTTACTTGATTGTCTACACATGAATACTATGAACATAAATTGTATATGCAAATAGAAATCATTGAGCAATAATGACGAGTAATTTAAAAAAAGTCTCAAACCATGTATAGTTTCTAAAAAAATAATATAGTTTCTCAACAACTATATAGTTTCTAAAAAAATAATATATAGTTTCTAAAAAAATAATATAGTTTCTCAACAACATATACATCTCAATCTCAATATATATACAAAGCGCTCAACAACATATATAGATTCTAAAAAATAATCACAATGCAACAAGTGTGCCGGCCGAGAGGTCTCATCATCGTACTATGGCGGCCGAGGGAGAAGAAGAGCTCGCGCGGTGTACTGTCGCCGGAGAAGAAGGAACGCGCGCGGCGTACGGTCGCCGGAGAAGAAGGAATGAGCGCGGCGTACGGTCGCCGGAGAAGAAGCGCTCGGTGCCGGTACAGTCGTCGGAGAAAGGCGTCGACGCCGGAGAAGAAGTGGTGGTGGGGGCGGCGCTCCTCGGCTCGGTGGCGGTGGCGGTGGGGGCGCTCCTCGGCTGCAGTGGCGGCGGCGACCGTACTGGGCTCCAGACGACGGCGCTCGGCCGGGGACGAGGGCGAGGCGACGGCGGGGAGGAGCGGCACGCGGCGGATGAAGAATTAGGGCAACGAGATCCAGAAGGAAGAAGACTGTTCGTATAAATACCTGCGGCGACCTTTAGTCCCGGTGCGTAGCACCAACCGGGACTAAAGGGTCTTTAGTCCCGGTTGGTGCTACAAACCGGGACTAAAGGGCCCTTTAGTCCCAGTTCCTGGCTAGAACCGGGACTAAAGGTATCCTTTAGTCCCGGTTCTAGCCAGGAACCGGGACTAGATGTATTTTTCAGTTTCTTATTTATTTATGCATGCAATAATTAGATTAATGTTGTTAACTGCATAGTAAATAGAATAATAGGTATTAATTTGTTAAAAAATAATAATTTCATTTCTTTTTGTCTAATTGGTTACATAATAAATTTGGAAACATAAAATCTTTTCATCACTTATATTAACAAACTTAAATATGAAAAATAATTAGTATTTTGTTAATGCAAAAATGTATTATTTAATTTTAATATCTTAAAGCAGATGTTTTTGATAGAAAAATTTGTTTGTGCAATATTTAAACGTAAATTTTGTTTATTTATCATCATTTATCTCCAAAATCATGATATACGTGATATTCACCATTACATCGAATTATTTTTTAAATTTTTTTCTCTATTTCTTATTTATTTATGCTTACAACAATATTCACCATTACATCAGATTATCTTTAACAACTTTGTATTCAAATTTTTTTCATTTCAAGTCATCAAATGGGTCATTTGACCAAGTTTGACCAAAGTCAAAGCATTGGTTTTTAGAAACACACACTTTGACCGAACCCTAAATGGTCCCAAATGGAAAAGTAATGAATACAAAGTTTGTTGCACTCATCAAGTTCTACATTTTGTCTAATGGTCAACTTTTCTTTTGGAAAAGTTTGAACCACTCAATTTTGAATTTCGATAGAATTCATAGCCACGCATGGGTTTACGGAACCCTAGATGGTCTCGAACGGAAAAGTCATGAATACCAATATTGTTCCACTCATTAAAATCTACATTTAATATATAGACTATTTTTGCATTTGAAAAAGTGTTGCGAAGGTGTAGTTCAAAATCCACAATTGACACATGTAGTTTCATATAGTTTGTGTGAGATTCAAGAATTGGTGGGTATTGTGAACTTAAACTTTCTCAAATAGAAAAGTTGTCTATATAAAAAGTTTAGATCTTGATGATATCTAACAAATTGGTATTCAAAATTTTTTCATTTTAAGTAATTTAGTTTGTCATTTGACCAAGTTTGACTATTTTTGCATTTGACAAATAATTGACACATCTATTATAATAGCAAACTTAAATGTCATTTCATTATTTGAAATGATATAAAATAAGAAAAACTAATATAAACATCTTAAGTTACAATTGTCACATACACATACTATATTGCAATCTATTTATTAGGCGGGCACAATAGTGATCTTCTTTTTGACGTATGTTCCTTGGTCATGATCTTGACGTAACCATGGAGTGTCCTTAGCATTTATCAGTATGCTCGGATCTTTGGTCACATTGAAAGGCGTGATTCGGTCATCCCTTTCATAATCTTCTGAAATATCTGACTTGTCCTCAATTCCCACAATGTTTCTTTTCCCTGAGAGAACTATATGGCGTTTTGGCTCGTTTGTTGATTTGTTGTCATTTTTCCCTCTCTTCTGTTTTGTAGACATGTCTTTCACATAGAACACCTGATTCACATCAGCAGCAAGGACGAATGGTTCATCTTTGTAACCAACATTGTTGAGGTCCACTGTTGTCATTCCATAGTCTTTGTCAACTGTCACCCCGCCTCCGGTAACCTTCACCCATTGGCACCGGAACAAAGGGATTTTAAAATTAGGTGCGTAGTCTAGTTCCCAAATCTCCTCTATACAACCATAATATGTTTGTCTGTTTCCACTCGGGTCTATGGCGTCTACGCGAACTCCACTATTTTGGTTCGTGCTTCTTTTATCTTGGCCTAGGGTGTAAAATGTATTTCCATTTATCTCGTACCCTTTGTACGTGAGGATGTGCCATGATGGTTGCCTAGCCAACAAATACAGTTGCTCATCAATCTGGTCATTACCCTGACATTCTTTTCGTAACCAATCACTGAAAGTGTCTATGTGCTGACGCATAAGCCAACCTTCATTCTTCTCTGGGAATTGCGATCGTAGGAAGTCCTTGTGTTTCGTGACATACGGCTCCACCACGGATGAGTTTTGAAGAACTGTGTAGTGTGCTTTATTGAAAGAATCGTCCCCCGTACCGATGTATGTTTTCTTTCCTAGTGTTCCCTTTCCACTCAGTCTGCCCTCGTGGCGCGATTCAGGAACACCAATTGGTTCAAGTTCAGGAATGAATTCAACACAGAACTCAATGACCTCCTCTGTCCCATAGCCCTCGGCGATGCTTCCTTCTGGCCGAG
This sequence comes from Sorghum bicolor, assembly GCF_000003195.3. Lineage (NCBI taxonomy): Eukaryota > Viridiplantae > Streptophyta > Magnoliopsida > Poales > Poaceae > Sorghum > Sorghum bicolor. The sequence goes on from NC_012872.2 coordinate 15,067,116, forward strand.
CACGTTGGTGAACATATTTCTTCAGAACTCCCATAAACCTCTCAAAGGGAAACATATTATGTAGGAACACAGGACCCAGAATATTGATCTCCTTGACCAGATGAACTAGGAGGTGTGTCATGATATCAAAGAAGGATGGTGGGAACACTAACTCAAAGCTGACAAGACATTGAACCACATCATTCTGTAGAGCAGCTAGTTCTAGTGGATTGATTGCCTTCTGAGAAATTGCATTGAGGAATGCACATAGCTTTACGGTGGCAAGACGTACATGTGGAGGTAGAATTCCTCTTAATGCAACTGGAAGCAATTGCATCATAAGCACATGGCAGTCATGCGACTTTAAGTTTAGAAATTTCTTCTGAGGCACATTAATTATACCTTTTATATTAGAGGAGAATCCAGATGGGACCTTGATGCTGCTTAAGCATTCAAACATGATTTCTTTCTCTTCATTGCTAAGAGTGTAGCTAGCAGGTCTTAAATATTGGCGTCCATCATCTGTCTTCTCTGGATGCAGGTTGTCTCGTTCTTCCATGCGTTGCAAGTCTTGTCGTGCTTCAAGTGAATCCTTAGGCTTACCATATACACCCATGAATCCTAGAAGGTTCACACAAAGATTCTTTGTTAGGTGCATGACGTCGATCGCATTCCGGACCTCTAGGACTTGCCAATAGGGTAGCTCCCAAAATATTGACTTCTTCTTCCACATGGGTGCATGACCCGCTGCATCTTTTGGAACTGGTTGGCTGTCTTGTCCCTTACCAAAAACTACTTTCACATCCTTAACCATCTCAAATACATCTTCTCCAGTTCTATTGCGAGGCTTGCATCGGTGGTCTGCCTTACCTTTAAAATGCTTTCCTTTCTTTCTAACTGGGTGATTCATAGAAAGAAATCGACGATACCCAAGGTACACGACCTTTCTGCATTTTTTCAAATATATACTATCAAGGTCATCAAAACAATGTGTGCATGCATTATATCCCTTGTTTGTCTGCCCTGAAAGATTGCTTAGAGCAGGCCAATCATTGATTGTCACAAACAACAGTGCTCGTAGGTCGAAGTGTTCCTGTTTGTACTCATCCCACACACGAACACCTGTTTCACTCCATAAAAGAAGAAGTTCTTCAATTAATGGCCTTAGATAGACATCAATGTCATTTCCCGGTTGCTTCGGGCCTTGGATGAGCACCGGCATCATAATAAACTTTCGCTTCATGCATAACCATGGAGGAAGGTTGTAGATACATAGTGTAACAGGCCAAGTGCTATGACTACTGCTTTGCTCACTAAAAGGATTCATATCGTCCGTACTTAAAGCGAACCTTAAGTTTCTTGCGTCTTTTGCAAACTCTGGAAATTCCCTGTCTATTGCTCTCCACTGGGACCCATCAGCTGGGTGTCTCAACATGTTGTCTACTTTACGGTCTTCTTTGTGCCACCGCAATAATTTTGCATGGTCCTTATTTCTAAAAAGATGTTTCAGACGTGGTATTATAGGAGCATACCACATAACCTTTGCAGGGATTTTTTTTCTGGGACGTTCTTCCCCCTCAACATCGCCAGGGTCATCTCGCCTGATCTTATACCGTGATGCTTTACATACGGGGCATTCATCTAAATTCTCGTAGTCCTTGCCACGGTATAGGATGCAGTCGTTAGGACATGCATGTATCTTCTTGATTTCTAATCCCAAAGGACAGACGATCTGTTTTGCTTCGTACGTAGTAGTGGGCAGTTCATTAGGCTTTGGCAGCATTTTTTTTTGGATCTTCAGTAATTGCCCAAATGCCTTATCGGATACACCATTCTGTGCCTTCCATTTTAACAGTTCTAGTGTTGTACCCAGTTTTTTTTGCCCATCCTGGGCAGATGGGTATAATAATTTCTTGTGATCTTCTAACATGTGGTCAAACTTTGTCTTCTCTTTTTCACTTTCGCAATCTTTTTGTGCCTCACGAATGACATCACCAAGAGCATCATCTTCAACAGGTGCGCCTTCTGCATCTGCCTCATCTTCAGCTTCTCCCATTGCTGTATCACCGAAGTCACCGTATTGAGCAATAATGTCGTCAGGCTCCAACTGTTCTTCTTCACCTTCTTCCATCATTATACCGTTTTCTCCATGCTTGGTCCAACAAATATAGTTTGGCATAAAACCCGACTTCAACAAATGTGAGTGAATATTTCTAGAGCTAGAATATTCCTTCAAATTCTGACACAAGGCACATGGGCAACATATGAATCCATCCCGCTTGTTTTCCTCGGCCACTCTTAAGAAATAATGCACACCATCAATGAATTCTTTGGAGCGGCGATCGGCATTGTACATCCAATGACGTGTCATTGTCTGCATTGCAATGTAAAATATTATAAGTTTCTAATTTTTTTATAAAGAAATTAAAGTAACAAATAACCTAAAATTCTCTATTTCTGGTTTTTCTAAACCAACAAAATTAAAAAGACATAAAAGTTCTCTATTTTCTAACTAACCATGAAATGTGGCATGCATACTAGTTATAATTAACTAATTAACCATGTCATAAAGTGCAAATTAAAGTATTATAAGTTTCTAATTTTTAATAGAGAAATTAAAGTAACAAAAAACCTAAAATTCTCTATTTCTAATTTTTATAAACAAGCTAAATTAAAAAAGCACAAAAATTCTCTATTTTCCTAAATAATCATGAAATGTGGTATGTATACTATTTATAATTAAATAGCTAAATCGGTCAAAAATTGCAAATTAAAGTATTATATGTTTTTATTTTTAATAGAGAAATTAAAGTAACAAAAAACCTAAAATTCTATATTTCTATTTTTTTCTAAACAAGCTAAATTAAAAAAGCTCAAAAATTCTCTATTTTCTTAAATAATCATAAAATGTGGTATGTATACTAGTTATAATTAACTAACTAAATCGGTCAAAAATTGCAAATTAAAGTATTATATGATTTTATTTTTTCTAAACTAATTAAAATAAAAAACATATTACCACTATTTCTCTAACAAAACGCGTCGCTTTTGAAATGGCGATGAAGCTAATAACCTCTTAAAAAAACCATAAAATAAAAAATAATATAACACTAGGAAATGACATACGCCGCTTCTAAATGTTGAGAAGATGAAGCTAGTGACCTCTTAACAAGTCGATGACGGTGTAGAAACGATGAAATGAATCAATAGCCGGAGATGAGAGCAAGCTAGAACAAGCAACTCCAAATGAAGAACACAACAAAAGAGTGAAGATCGATGGGCTCGGCCACGGGAAGAAGAGTTCAAATATGGAGAGGGACATTTAATCCCGGTTCCTTTTAAAAACCGGGACTAAATTCCAACACTAGTCTCGGCCGGTGGGACGGACCGGGACAAAAGATTTTAATCCCGGTTGGTAACACCAACCGGGACTAAAGGCTTGGCTTTTGTCCCGGACTCTGTTTTGGCCGAGATTATTGTTCATTTTGGGCAAGTGACCAAAGGCCTGTTCCGTAGTAGTGGGATCATTATCAGTTTCTGATACTTGAAGTAACGCTTCTCTTATGTCCTGCATTTGGAACCTTATAGCCTTCACACTATCAACACGACTCTCCCAACGAGTAGATGACAATGGCTTAAGAGTCAAACCTGAAATGTTATCTTTCAAAATTTGCCATCTCTTAGTGGACTTAGCAAATATTGTATAGATACGCTGAATTATTCCAAAAAAATCTTTTGCTTTACCACAACTTTTTGACATATCACACAGTGTCAAATTAAGACTATGACAACCACAAGCAGAAAAAAAGGCCCTACGATTGATATCCAGAAGTTTCTTTTGCACCCCTTGATTTTTTCCTTTCATATTTGATCCATTATCATATCCTTGTCCTCTCACATTGTCAATATCAAGGTCAAGATCCTTCAGTTCATTTTGTAAAACATCAAACAGTCCTTGCCCCGTTGTATCATTTATGTCTAAAAAACCTAAAATGATTCCTCAACGTAGATAGAATCTGAAGAAGTATCAACATATCTAATGATCAAAGACATTTGTTCTTGGTGGCTTATATCTGGGGTACAATCAAGTATAACTGAGAAATACTTTGCTTCCTTTACTTTTTTAATTATCTCATACCTGATAGCAGTAGCAAGCAGATTGAATAACTCATTCTGGATGCCATGACCAAGGTAATGTACATGAGTTTCATCATTTGTTCCAAGTTATGTTTTGCCAGGAATTTTACAATCAAGATGATTCTAAACAGAACCTTCCTCCAATGGTCCTTTTCTTTCTCAAGTTCTCTCAGAGCAACTTTATCAATAGTTTGATTTTTATCAAACCTGAGACGCATGTCGTACCAAGCTGCCATATTTGTCATATGATCTGCACTGGTTTCATGATCTTTAAGTCTAGTGTTAACATGTGACCAACCACTGAAACCCTCATTTGCTAGCTGACTTTTTAAATGGCCCTTTCTCAATAATTTGCAGCAAAAACAAAATACTTAGCTCTTTGGAATATACTAGCCATTCTCTATCACATTTTTCTCCATTTGATAACACTCTTGTGTACAATGCTGCAGAAAACCTTCTAGATAATCTGTCTTTTGGACCTTTCTGAATAGAGAGATCTCTTTTAGGACCCTTTTGGACCAAAATATCAATCTGTTTTTGATCAAGTCCATCCCAATATCTTCGATCAAATATATTAGGCTGGAAATGAACCCTTGAATCACTGTCATTATCAACACTAGCTGATCCATCACTGGTAGCATCAACACCATCGACACTGTCCCTAACTTCATCAATGTCTGGAGGGTTAGCTTCAATATTGTTTCTGTCATCACCATTATTTTCATCAATGTTTGCCTGAACAATTTGATTTTCTCCACTAGTTTGAGTTTGTTTAACAACAAATCTATCAAGGCCTTGTTTAGTTCCAAAAAATTTTGTAAAATTTTTCAGATTCTCCGTCACATCGAATCTTTAGACGTATCTATGAAGTATTAAATATAGACAAAAATAAAAACTAATTACACAGTTTGGTCGGAATTGACGAGACGAATCTTTTAAACCTATTTAGTCTATGATTGGACAATATTTGTCAAATACAAACGAAATTGATACTATTCACATTTTGCAAAATATTTTGGAACTAAACAAGGCCCAAGAGCACCTTTCTGAGTTTGAGCAAACTGCTCAAGCCTTTTTTTTTTCTTCTTGCGTTTTTCATGACCAGAATCATATTTTCTAATTCTAGAAGACATGAGATCAAAATAGAGTACCCTATTTCACAAATAAAAACCGAACAAAACAAATCAAAAAGACAAACATACGCCAGATCATAGATGTTACTAATTAACTAAGAAAGTAAAGGACTACCTGGGAGTCTGATCGCCTGCCTGCTGGATTCCAAAATTGCAGTCTGAATCCGTGAGAACTGAGAAGACGCGGCGGCGGCAGCGGCAGTTTGGCGTCGCTTCGTTTCCGTAGACTCAGGATGCAGCAGACCTATATTATATTACCAGGCCCACCGTCTTCCGATCAAAGCTCACGTAATGACGTAAAGCTACCAGGCCAGCTGCCAGCACTCCGGCAAGATGCAACAGGAAAAAACAAAAACAAAAACAAAAAAGGCCCATAATAGCCACTTTAAGCCCAATCGGAGGGGGCCCTTGAATTTGGGGGTCTAGTGTTGTCGCCCCACTTGCACTGCGCCAAATACGGGCCTGCTGCTCATCATCCGTAACCTCGCTCTGTTCCTAGTCGACTCTACAAGAGCATGGCTAGAACACCTCCCAGCAATGAGCGCCAACACTTCTGCCTCAACATGCACCCCATGCGCGCGCTCGCTGTGGGCAAGCGCCACCGGCACGGCCATCATCGGGCCGCCCGTGCATGTGGCCGGGAGGACACGAGCCACCTCCCGTCGGTCTGCGACCGTCATCGGGTGCGCACGAGCCTAGGGATGCTCTGCCTCCATTTCCCCCACCGCTGACGAGGCCCCTGCTGGCCGGAACCCGCGATCCTCCTCCGTCTCCTCTGTTTAATTCGCGACCAAGGACCTTGGGTTCAAATTTGACGAAAGGGAAGGCGTTATCTGCGAATATGTGACTCATGTGAATAGTGCTATAGGGACCTATTCGTTTGGATCTAGTTTGTGTTAAGTTCAAGGGCCTCTGTGTAAGTTTGTTTTTCCTTTATAGCTGAAACATTGGAAAAATCATAATAAATTTTAAAACAATCATAAAATAGTAAATGTAGACTTTTTGGAATCCTTGTAAAATTGTCTATGCAGTAGATCTATAATATTACATATTTTGGTTTGAAGTTTTAGCTATAAAAATAGATTTATGCAGTTAGGTTTTTATTGCTTGTTATATTTGTCTTTTTCATAACTGCAGTATTTTTACTCTAATAAATGTGAAATTTTTTGTACATGCTTTTAATGTTATATTTGATGTCCGGTAAAAGTTTCATAAATTTAGGCATGATTGATTAAGATCTATAAAAATAACAAATGCCCTGTGTTGCTTTGCTCCTATTCCGAGTAGATCTGCATGTTTGTATTGTTTGGCTCAGTTAAGTTGTGAACCATGCCTTGATGAAAATATATTAGTTGTATTACTTTTCATAATCTTTCCAAAAAGCAAAATAGCACAATTTTTGGTTAAGCATGTGTTTAGTTATAGTAGTTTAAAGTACTGTTTCTGTTTCTGTCCAAACCCAGACAGGCTTGCATTGTTTGTTATGTAAGACCTTGTTAGTCGTAGATTTAGCTGTAGATGTCTACAATAAAGTTGTTAACAATTTAGTAAGCTTACTATAAAGTACATAACCATAATTTATGGACATATTAAACTCAAGTTATAGCTATTTAATGTGGCATGACAGATTCTGTCCATGTTTTGGACAGAGATGTCTTCATGGGGTTAATTGACCTTGTTAACTGCAGAATAATCTTTAGATAATAATAAGAAAGTTGTAGGTAACTTTATAAGCTTTCAAAAAATGTCCTGTTGCATAGTTTTTGGAGTTGTTTAACTCACATTATGATTTATTTACTGAGCTGTTGTATGTATGTTCAGATTTGCTGAAAATACATGAATGCTTGATTATACTTTGTGTGTGCTAAGTGTGATCCATGTCTTTAGTAGGTGAGTACGTAATACAATTGTAACCTTGTTAGACTTATGTCATGCTTGATATGTTTTCTCTGTATATTTGGTTGTGTGATGTTAGTCAAATAACTTTAGGTGCCTGTGTCTTGCATACTCTTATGTGATGCCTCTTGTGTTACTATTCTCCATATTCATGCACTTGCATCTTGCATCTCATCTAGGTGCGCTAGATGAATCACGTGAAGAGCATTATATGGAATCAAACTCGAAGACGGTGTTTAGTGGACCCATCCCAAGGTGGAGGGATTAAGCAAGTGTTGTGACCTTAGATATCACAAAGACGGAGCAACTAACTGAACTGACTCAGTGTTGATCCCAGGCAAACCTCGAAGCATTATAAGTCTCCCACTACTTTCGAATGCAATTGAGAATATATGTTACATATGTATTGTTGCATTAAGGATAGGAATTGGGTGAAACCCTTGCTGCATATATCACTCCTTGTCCAGCAAAAATACCTAGAACCCTGTTTAGATTTGGGATCGAACACTACTAGATTTTGACCCTGTTGCATCGGCCAGTTTTTGATGTTATAGGTCTAAAATAGATGCAATAGTCATGTCTCGCATCAATTTCGTGTTTGATGCCAGCCGATGCAAGAGGTCCCGATGCAATAGCCTTTTGCATCCGTTTCATATGGGCGATGCGAGCAGTAGTTATTGCATCGACCATCCGTTGTTTGTTGCATCAACAATTAATAGATGCAATAGCTTATTGCATCGAGGCTATTGTTCGATGCAATAAACTGTATTACATCCATTCTAGGTTTGATGCAATATAATCTATTGCATCACCATTTGATTCAATGCAATTGCAACTATTGCATCGAAGTGAGGTTGGATGCAATTACAACTATTGCATAGACGTGAGGTCGGATGCAATACAAACTATCACATCAGCAATAGCTTAGATGCAATACAAACTATTGCATCGACATGAGTTTAGAAGCAATATAAACTATTGCATCCACATCAAATTCAAAGTAGAACGAATAAATGCATTGTATTCGTTGCACAAAATTTCATAAAATTTCATAGATCAATGCCACAGAAAGGCAATGATATTAATAACTTGAGTAATAACCATTCAATAGTTTGTACAACGTAAGGAAGTGAAATGCCTTTGTATCTCCAAAAATAGGTAACTGCAAAGTTGAACTGCATTACAATCCACTGACTTACGCTACAAATAGGCAAGCAAAAAAAAACTGTGTCTTTGCACATATCAACATGACATCTTTATCCTTGCACAATATTTGATTCATTTTAGCTTCCAAGACTCCCTCAAGGTGGATCTTCCTAGAAAAGTCAAAATAACTTGCATTAGTAATATATATAGTTAATCACATAGTTTGAATCAAACATAGAGAGCAAATGATAGACAACAATATTTTTGTTTTAACAAATAGAATAGATACTGAAGCCGAACTATAAACACATAAGGCATGGACTCCTGATTGCTCATGTTAACAAAGTGAACAAACATACATGTATAAGTGAACAAGGTTCATGTTAATCATCTGGACAACAACTTAAAAGGACACATGATTGCTCATACCTGACCTCATTTGTTTTTGCATTGTTGCTTTTTATTTGCAGCAGTATTCCTTAGTGTTTGTGATGTAATAAATGTCACTGTCTCATTACTATCTTTATCATTTGAGAAAAGATTTCTATGGGAGCTGCGAGTGAGGCGACTAGATTGGATACTCTTCTTTGTGCTCAACAATACACTGTCTGCTTCAGTCTGTACAACCAGAAGATTTGAAGGAGCCATCAGCCTTTAGCAATTCTAGGAATCTGTTTAAGTGCTGGTGATAATTACATATGAAGTATATTGTTGATATTTGGGAACGCAATAAGGAATTGATCCGCAAGCGCACGGATATCGGTGAGCACTTCACCCGGAAAGTTATCTAGAGTATCGTATTTATTTTTTTACCACTAGGAGAAAGAGTGCATCTGACTAACTCGGTCTATTACTACTAACCTTTAGGCTACAAGGAATGTTTCTCGATGTGAGTGATAAATAGAGAGGATTACAACCATAATCTTCTTCTAACCTTGGTAACGATGATCTACTGTTCTATTGGGGAGGCTCACGGAATCTAGACACCACAGAGGATGTTCAACCCGCACCTATAAACCCTATCCTTCCTGCTAACGAGATATGGTTTACAAAGGTAACTCGAAAATGTCACGTTCCTCGCTACTACCACGGTCTAGCTAGTCAGAGAACTATGAGTATCCTAGCCCAAACACCACGTCTAAGCTAGAGATGATTACTCTAAACTCTACGCGAAGATATTAAAGTAAACTCATAAACCAAAGAACAATAAAACAAGAACTTACTAGAATTTAGAAGTCAAAATACTGAAGAATCCTAAGAGCAAGCTTCGGGTTAGGAGAACTTGATCCCGCAGGTACAAGCTCGGAGTAGACACCGACAGGCCGGGCTTCCTCCGATCTACACCTCCAAACTAGAAGATCTATTTCTACTCACATTGGATGCTAAGCCTAAAAGAAATTTTATTTAGAGGAGAGGTATTCCTTCGAGGGCTCCTCTCAACTCTATGATGAACTTGTCTCCTCTAGGGGCCAGGGGGTCTGGTTTTATAGTCCCCTCAAGTGAACGTGAGCCATTGGATCAAGCCGACATTGATTGGACGGTTATCCTTGATCCTTTAGGTCGGTGGAGCGTCGTCCGCGAAAAGAGTTCTGATTGGAGTACAGGAGGGGGCGGGCGCCCTGGTCCTCAGGGCGGGCGCCCTGGGCCAGGCCCCATTCGGCCTCTGCTTTGTTCCCGTGGCTTCTGGAGTCTTCTAGATGGTAGAAAATTACGCGGTGCGTTGATATCTCTATGTAATCCCGACATATGGGCCTTTCTTCCTTATTTCCTAATAACCCCCTGCAGAAACAGATAAACAACAAAACTCGTGGAATTCTCTCAGATCAAACCCTAATTCTAGGTGTTGTTTGCATATTGGTCATTTCTCCTGTTTATTTGATAATTAAAATTGATACTTAAGAACCGTCAACAAATACCCCCATACTTAGGCTTTTACTCGTCCTTGAGAAAAGGATGGTTAAGAACAATATCTGCGGTAAAACATTTTATAATATTCTCTTCATATTCGCAGGGTATTAAGATCCATTGTGTACTATAGTCAGGGAAATATATGGTTAAGAGTAAAGATCCTTTCTTCTCAATCCTGTCACTTCGAGTTTTTGTATATTTTTGAAAAGAAAGTTAGCTTACCTTTTATTCTCATAGGTTCTCTCAGATCACTCATTATCTTTTATATATCTCACTGAGGCTGTTTTAATTTGCAAAAATTCTCAAGCATACTTACTTCGCATTTATTGCCTGATCAAAACGGGATTCGAGGAGAAGAATGTCATACTCTTAGATCAAAGATTTTGGGAGTTTAAAAACTTGTCAACTCTTGCTGGCATATTGCTTATTAGAGGGACCATGTGCTATCATTTTCTTTCTTTTCTCTTTTTTTAAGTGGATACCGAGGTACCCCTAATTCTACTGCCGGACACTTGTCCATTTTTTCTGCGAGGTTATCGAGCACTTGCTCCTTTTTATTTCCTCGTAATATCTTTATTTTTGCATAGCCCATGCCTCTAATGCAATAATACTTCGGAAGAGTGACTCTTTCTGAATAAATGTCTTGATCTTAGGAGCATGATAAATCTCTTAACAAGGGTCTAACTCATTTTGAACAAACTCAATACAGAGTAGATAGCTTTTATAATCATAATTAATATTTTCAGTTTTATCAGGCATATAAAACACTGAGGATGGTAGCTAGAATTTTGAAGATTTTGAAATAAATTCTCCAAGCAACAATGATATCAAGAATAAGAAACTCATACTCTACCATCTCACATTCCATATTGACTTAAGTAACACAGGGTTTTTAAAATGATTTTTCAATAATTGCATGTTTCAGGAAATATCACAGAGTGAGATTAATCATGATTAGAAACATTTTAATCTTTTTAATTTATCATGTCGGAAACAGTATTATGCATAATCCAAGATATATATGTGTATGTGTAAAGTAAGTGTGCAGAGTGTGTACCTGAATCGTGGAGTGGTGTAGTCGAAGTGTGTTTGGCATGTCGAGGGATCTCCCCCATACTTGTTTTCTGCTTTCTTGCACAAAAATAAAGTAAAGACACACAAGACATAATAATAATACTCTTTATTAATCTTGAGGCATTTATTACAAATAACTAGTAGCAAACTGACGATAGTAGCAAACTGATGATAATAGTAAACCTAAACCGAATTTAAAGATAACTAAGATGCATTGCCTCAAGATCTAATCTAGATAACTTAGCGGCGCTCTAATTCCTTGATCTTCTTATTGGCACTGGCAAGATCCTGCCTAAGGCCTAGTATAACGGTGTTGTGGTTAGAGAGCTGCCTAGTGATGGAATTAACTGAGGACTGGAGGTCTATGATGACTCTGTCTAGCCTGCGAACGTCCTCATCAATATCTACTATGGTCTTGCGACGCTTAGAAGGTGTCTCAAAAGCATTGAGAGCATGCTTCGGGGCTGCCTTTGGAGAGATGAAATGGACTTTGGCTGCTCTAATCCCTTCGAAGTAAGGCCTCTCCTCCTCCGTAGTATAGCGAATGCTGCTGATCTCGCCGCTTCGGTTGGTCTTGACTCCAACAACCCTCTCATTGGGTCTTGGTGGAAGGATCCTCGTGCCGGCTGGCACCTTGATGGTCTTGGATGATGATCCCTTGAGAAGTAGGGGTTGTGGCGGTGAGAACTGGTTGAGCATGGTAGGATTGGGCGGAGCTGCGCTGGCGTAATGGCATGGCTTCTAGCTGTCACTCTGTGTTGGCCGGGACGAGAGCACAGGCGTCGGGGTCTTCCTTAGGCTCCATGTTGAGGTTGAAGGGGACGACTTCCCAATCATCGTGGAACTTCTCGGCCATTGGAGCAGCGAGGGACTAAACAAGCTGTAATTGAAGAAGAAGAAGAGAAGGCTGGGGTGGATTGGTGTTTGAAAACTGATGTCAGGGGTCTGTTTATATAGGGGTCAAAAAGTGCCTCTAGGGGTTGTTCGGGTTGCTCCCGTCGATGTGCGCGAGAAACTTTCCATCTGAGGGATTATTCGAATTACCAAAAGTGTATTTTCCATAACGGAGGAAATCGGGACCGAGAGGGGTCAGGAGCTGGGCGCCCGCCCACCTGATCAGGGCGCCCGCCCTCTCTCTGGCTCCTCTTCGGGCCCGCTTCCTCGAGCGTGTTTCTAGATGCAGACTTAATTAGGAAAATATATGTATGACCCAAAAACGTCAGATTAAAAAGGTCGGGCTCTAATTCTCCGTGGGAAGGTAAAAATGGACTACGTCTATTTCTTCTAATTCTTTATTGGGCTCTAAAAATAATTTAAGACGTTGACCATTTAACTTGAATAACATACCTTCGTCATTTTGAAGTGTGATAGCTCCGTGGGATGATGAATTGTTTACCTTGAATGGTCCTTCCCATTTACTCCGGAGTTTTCCATGCCCGAAAAGCTTCACCCTGGAATTAAAAAGTAATACTTTATCTCCGGGTGCGAACTCCTTCTTCTTGATTCTCTTGTCATGCCACCTTTTGACTCTTTCTTTGTAGATCTTCGAGTTTGTTGACACCGTTTTTGGACACGTGCCCAGGGATCGGTAGAGTATAGATCGGCAAGATAGGGCAACAGTAACCGATCTACAGGAGTTGCCGATGAAGAGATAGCTGAATATAACTAAGTCCGTGAGTGGTGACGCGTTCATGCCTTTGGTTAGCGTTAGCCTTTGTCGATGGCTACGATGGGGAGTCTGCCGATGATTCGGAAGGAGAACATGAAGATTGCCGATACTATGGACCAATCGGCAATCTGCATGTTCTCCTTCTGAATCATCGGCAGACTCCCCATCGTAGCCATCGACAAAGGCTAATGCTAACCATCGGCATGAACGCGTCACCACTCACGGACTTAGTTATATTCAGCTGTCTCTTCATCGGCAACTCCTACAGATCGGTTACTGTTGCCCTATCTTGCCGATCTATACTCTATCGATCCTTGGGCACGTGTCCAAAAATGGTGTCAACACATGCCCCCCAATTTCGGAGTATAAAATCATTAATGCTCCGAAATTCTCCGTAGTAATGATGCCTTTTCTCATTTAATCCTCTCAATTTGGTAACCGATCGTTCAAGTCGAACAACTCCGGCCCGATTCTTCCGCAGATTCCTCGAATTCCTCAACCCCCGAACTGGACATCTCCACTTTATTCGCTCATCGGCAATATTACCGTTGGAGGAAGCTGCCGATGGACCGACTAGGAAATCCCGCACAGTGAAATATCTCCAGATCATAACCGCTTCCTGTCAGATCGCCTACACAATCCCTTGATTACCGTGCGAACAGTTACCATATCCACCTAAGTATCCTCGGATTTCATGGATACAACAAAGAGATAAGTCAGATCTGGAGATAAACCCTAAACCCTAAACCCTAAACCCTAAACCAATCATATTGGCCGATGTAACTTTTTTCAAAGGAATAGCTTCAACCCACTTAGTAAAATAATCGGTGGCAACCAAGATGAACTTATGTCCTTTGCTGGATGGCAGATAAATCTGGCCGATCAAATCAATAGCCCATCCTCGGAACGGCCAAGGCTTGATGATAGGATTCATGGCCGATGCGGGTGCTCTTTGAACATTGCCGAATTTCTGACATCCTTGACACCCCTTGAAATATTTAAAGCAATCTTTAAGTTTGGTCGGCCAATAATACCCATTCCTCCTAATCATCCACTTCATCTTAAAAGCCGACTGATGTGCTCCACATACTCCTTCATGGATTTCTCCCATCAAACTCTTAGCTACGTCATCACCTAAGCACGTGAGAAGAATCCCATCAACAGTTCAATAATATAATTCATCTTCGAGGAGCACATACTTGGTAGCTTGAAACCGAACACGTCTCTCAACTTTCTTGGACGGATCTTTTAAATAATCAATGATTTCTTTCCTCCAATCATCGGCACTGATTGCCGATATTGCGTTTAACATGGGCTGATATCACGAAGCATGCTGAGCTAACCGATTGGCCTCTTCATTATGCAACCGAGGAACATGCTCTAACTGGAAATCTTTGAATTCCTTTAATAACTGCATACTCCTTTCATGATAAGTTATCAGGACTTCACTGCGGCATTCATAGCTTCCAGCCAATTGATTTATAACCAGCATAGAATCTCCGAAGACCTCAACAGCATCAGCATGAACTTCTCTTAATAATTCCAACCCTTTTATCAAAGCTTGATACTTAGCCTGATTATTTGTTGACGTGGCAAAAATCGGCAAGGAGAACTCGTACTTCCTTCCTCGAGGGGAAATTAACACTATACTGATCCCTGCCCCCCGGTCACATGTGGATCCATCAAAGAAGAGTGTCCAAGGTACAATTTCCAAAGTCTCCACTATACCGCAATGTTGGGTCACAAAATCGGCCATAATCTGTCCTTTAACCGCTTTAGCCGATTCGTAACGCAGATCGAATTCCGATAGTGCCAAAATCCACTTATCGATTCTACCACTCATAATCGGCATAGATAGCATGTATCGGACCACATCATCTTTGCAAACAACAGTGCATTCGGCCGATAGCAAATAATGTCTTAACTTAATACAGGAGAAATATAAGCATAAGCATAATTTCTCAATAGCCGAATACCTGGTCTCAGCATCAACCAATCTCCTGCTTAAATAGTAAATCACACGTTCCATCCCTTCAAATTCTTGAATTAAAGCCAAACCGATAACCATCCCATCGGTAGATAAATACAATCTGAAGGGCTTTCCTTGCTGAGGTGGAATCAGAACTGGAGGATTTACCAAATAATTCTTGATTTCATCTAAGGCCAACTGTTGTTCTTTCCCCAACACGAACTCTTGATCGGCTTTCAATTTGAGTAAAGGACTGAAAGCACGAATTTTACCAGACAAGTTAGATATAAATCTTCTGATAAAATTTACTTTGCCGATCAAGGACTGGAGCTCAGTTTTGTTGGTAGGAGCAACTATTTTGTTGATAGCATCAATAGATCTCCTACTAATTTCAATCCCCCTTTGATGCACCATGAAACCAAGGAACTGTCCTGCCGATACACCAAATGCACACTTGTTAGGATTCATCTTGAAACCATGCTTCCTTGTTCATTTCAACACCTTTCGCAAATCGGCAAGATGTTTCGTGAAATCTCCAGACTTAACCACCACATCATCAATATAAATTTCCACCAGCTTGCCGATGAACTCATGAAAGATAAAATTCATGGCCCTCTGATAAGTAGCACCAATATTTTTCAAACCAAAGGTCATGACTATCCATTCAAACAACCCAACATGACCAGGACACCTAAATGCTGTCTTCGGAATATCTTCTTCAGCCATGAATATTTGATTGTATCCTGCATTGCCATCCATAAAGCTGATGATCCGATGCCCAGCCGCAGCATCAACTAGCAGATCGGCAACCGGCATTGGGTAGCCATCCATCGGTGTAGCTTTATTAAGATTCCTAAAATCAATGCAAACCTGAAGCTTCCCGTTTTTCTTGTAAACTGGAACAACATTGGAAATCCATTCGGCATACCGACATTGCCGAATAAATTTAGCTTCAATAAGCTTGGTTATTTCGGCCTTAATATCAGGAAGAATATTAGGATTACATCGGCGAGCTGGCTGCTGATGTGGCCGAAATCCAGACTTGATAGGCAACCGATGTTCAACAATTGATCGGTCTAAACCAGGCATCTCAATATAATCCCAAGCAAAGCAATCTTTATATTCCTTTAACAAATCGGTTAACTGCTGCTTACACTCAGAATTTAACTTAGCACTAATAAAAGTAGGTCTAGGTTTATCACCACTACTTATATCTACTTCTATCAAATCATCGGCCGATGTGAATCCCTGGCCTAATTTCCCATCATCGGCGAACCTATCCATTAAAAACCCTCATCAGAATCGACTGCTTGGATCGGTGGAATCTCATAATCGGCAACCTTGAGGAAATCCTTCTCCCAAATTTCTCCCGAGATACACCTAGTTCTTTCATAGGTATCTGCTTCTGCCGATGCAATGACATAAGAAGAGTCTCCCGGGACAATCTCAATCTTGTCACCTACCCACTGAACCAAGCATTGGTGCATCGTTGATGGAATGCAACAATTGGCGTGAATCCAGTCTCTCCCTAGCAGCAGATTATAAGCACCTTTTCCACTGATCACAAAGAAAGTTGTCGGCAAGGTTTTACTGCCGATAGTCAACTCGACACAGATTGCTCCCTTAACTGGTGACACATTTCCCTCAAAATCTTTTAGCATCATATCGGTCTTGGTCAGATCTTGATCTCCCTTTCAAAGCTTTCGACAGACTGCATATGGCATGATGTTGATAGAAGCTCCACCATCAATTAAAATCTTGGTCACCGGCTGACCATCGACTCTTCGTTTGACAAACAGGGCCTTAAGATGCTGCCTTTCATTGTCGGCAGGCTTTTCGAAGATAGCTGTCATCGGATCCAGAGCCAACTGAGCTATCTGGTCGGAAAACTCCAACTCTTCGTCATCATTGGTTGGCGCAAGGAACTCCATCGGCAACATGAATACCATGTTGACGTCTGCCGATGGTCCCTTTCCCTTTGGATCCGGCTGCTATAGACCAGACTGTCCAGAGTTTTTGCTCTTGCTTAGTTCTTCTCATCTCTCGCGTTGCAGTCTCCTCTTCTGTGTCTTAGTCAATCCCTCTGGACACCATGGGGGAAGGGGTGACTACCTTGCCGATGGACGACGATATTCTCTTGGTTCCATCCGATGGGTATTGGCGTCCCTGTAGAATATGAACTCATCAGGAACTCGTGCATTAGCCATCTCCTCGAGCTCTTCTTGGTTCCTGGGAAAATATGCAACACGATCACCAAGCCTATTAGGCACACTGAGCCTGCCCCCTAGCCGGTCATGAACCGACGCTCCCCCCTAATCGGCCCATTAAATCGTCGATCATCATTGTGATAGCGCCGGTCGGATCTGTCGTACTGATCATAACCATTGCACTCAGGGCAATCTCTAACAGTAGGCAATTTGATGTTCTGCTCCCAGCAATGGATAAAGAACGGGCAGTTCCAGTGATCTTTGTGCTGATTCCACTCCTGTCGGCGTCTTTCTTCTTCCCGATGATAGTCTTCTTGCTGACGCCGATACCGATCCTCGCGTTGCTGCCAAGTTTCCCGAGGTCTTCTATGAGTTATCACAATACCGGATCGGGGAGGCCTCCCTGAATTAGTTCCCTCTTGGATTAAGCCTTTTCCTTTGGCATCTGCAGCAGTAATTTGATGCTGGGGATCTACCGATGCACTCTTCTCAGCTGCTTCTGATGTCAAGACCTTGGCCTTTCCCTTAGCATCCAACATATTTGCTGGGAAAGGATGTTGATCGATCTTCATCGGCTTCTGGGCTTTGGAACTGTCAAATTTGATCCTCCCAGATTCTATAGCCGATTGCAGTTGTTGCCTGAAAACTTTGCACTCATTGATGCTGTGAGAAGTTGCATTGTGCCACTTGCAATACTTCAACTTCTTTAATTCCTTAGCCGATGGGATCACATGATTGGGTGACAACTTGATTTGCCCTTCCTGAAGTAGAAAGTCAAATATCCTATCGGCTTTAGTGATATCAAATGCGAACTTCTCTGGCTCTTTATGCCCGAAACGGCAAGACATCGGCTTCTTATTTTTTACCCATTCTGCCAAGCCGATGACTGGCTCCTCATCGGAATCCGAGCTTGTTGCTTCATCAACAAATGACACCCTTTTGTTCCATGCTCTCTTGGGCTCAAAAGGCTTGATATCTTGATCAAAAATTCTCTGCACCAAATGACTTAAGCTTTCGAACTCTTGAGATGCATACTTGTCTCTGATGTGTGGCAACAAACAATGGAAAGCCAAATCGGCTAGCTGCCGATCATCTAAAACCAGACTATAGCATTTGTTCTTGACCTCCCGCATTCTCTCCATAAAGCTTTCAACCGATTCATCATTGCGTTGCTTCAATTTGACCAAATCGGTGATCTTCTTCTCATCGACTCCAGAAAAGAAGTATTTGTGGAATTGCTTCTCTAGATCGGCCTAAGTAATCACTGAGTTGGGAGGTAATGATATAAACCAAGTGAAAGCCGATCCAGACAATGATGACGAGAACAAGCGAACCCTTAACTCGTCTCTGTTAGCAGCTTCTCCACATTGGATGATGAACCTATTGACATGTTTCATGGTTGATGTATCATCCTGTCCAGAAAACTTAGTGAAATTTGGTACCTTGTACCGATTTGGAAGTGGAATCAAATCATATACAGGAGGATACGGTGTCCGATAAGAGTAAGTGTTGACTTTGGGTTTTATTCCAAATTGGTCTCTCATTACTTCAGCAATCTTATCGGCCCAATAAGCATCGGCATCTTGCCGATGGGGTGGTTGCGGATCTGGCGCCTGCGGATACACTTCCACGTGTTGTTGAGGCGCACGATCTGCATGGAACATGAGGTTGATTGTCTGACCACCAAACTGTTGACCAAGATTCATCGGCTGGTTGGGCAACCCTTGATTCTGGAACCCGGGGTAGATCTGGCCTTGTTGAAACCCGGTAGCCTGATGATTCTGTTGGGGCATTTGTGGAAAGACTTGCTGCCCAGACCATCCATTATTAGCATTCATCGGCATAGACCCTACCGATGTCTGGTAATTGGGCATCGTCATTGAATTGACATACCCTAATTGAGTCATAAACTTCTGTTGCGTCGGCATTGAATCTGCCGATGCGTTAGGCATCTGGAACGTTGGAGCTTGAGAATTCCCAGTGTAAGGCCTTGCAGTAGTAGTTGTAGTATACTGGGGACTCTGATTCATCGACATATTTGGAGGTGCCGATGCCATAGGAGCCTTGCCTCTCACGTCAGCCGTCTGAGATATGCTAGGTGTCCTCAACGTCAACTCTGGAGGCATACTGTAACCCCACCAGTTAGGAGGAGGGACCGATCCCGACATCGCTGATGCCAATAGATCTGTAGCAAGCTTGATCTGCCCATCTGAAGTCGATGGATTGGTCGTCATCGACGTAGATTGCGCGTTAGTGACCCCTAACGTGCTTGGACGAACAGTAGTTTCTGTGCCCGCAGCGGCTGTAGCAGCCGATGGAGCTGTAACTACCGGTGATCCCGGTTGATGGTAGACAAGGCCCACATAATTTGGTAGCAATTGTCCTTCTTTGAAAGTTCTAGCCACGACATTGAAAACCGTATTGGACACCACGGCATTGAAAACCGTATCGGACAATACACCAGCTTGATTGATCAAGGCACGGTTAATAGCACTGTCAACCATGTCTTGGAGTTTACCAGGATTGACGTCAAAAGTAACCTGCCGAGGCGTCGGCGGTGTCTCCTTCTAGATCACCTCGCCGCTCCTGTTTATGCTGAAGGATTTCAAACATTGCTGCTTGTAGTCCTCCATGGCTTTTGCAATAGCTTGCTTCTGCTCATCTTTGAGATTGGCTTCTGTCCCCGGGATGACGTTCTCCAGATCGAACTCAGTAGTCGACATGTCGATCCTGATCTTGATTTCAAGTCCCACCAGGCGTGCCAAAAGATGTGTTGATGCAAAAGCTGATCTGCAAACACAAAGGGCTAATACTCGATTCAAACGTTAAGGCGTGCCAGCCGATTTGACCTTACTATCGGCAAAGGTGATAACTCGAATACTTTGGTCTCGACAACAGCGATGCGCCCGGATGTCACGGCCAAGAGGTATTCACGCGGAACTCGAGAATACACCGAGCTTGAGTCGACGAACTCCTAAGAACTCGTAGTGAAAAAGGAAAATATGACGAAGTCGTCGAAAAGTAGATGCTGGAATATGAATAAAAACTTGTGTTTGATTGATTGATAGATATCTCATTATAAGGTCCTTGGGTCTACATTTATACCCTGCTCAAAGAGCTACAATCAGACACGAGTAGGACTCAAATTCCAAATTAAACAGAATCCATGTACAAAACGATTTAAATAACTAAGGAAAACACAAAACTATCCTCCCGTGACAAACCGGGACACCACTATGGACCCCAATCGGCAATCTTCATGTTCTCCTTCCGAATCATCGGCAGACTCCCCATCGTAGCCATCGACAAAGGCTAACGCTAACCATCGGCATGAACGCGTCACCACTCACGGACTTAGTTATATTTAGCTGTCTCTTCATCGGCAACTCCTGCAGATCGGTTACTGTTGCCCTATCTTGTCGATCTATACTCTACCGATCCCTGGGCACGTGTCCAAAAATGGTGTCAACAGAGTTGTGATATGCTTTCTCTCGCCATTCTTCCAATTCTGATAGTTGCATTCTTCTATGTTTTCCAGCGACATCTAGGTCCATATTCCATCTCTTTATGGCCTAGTGTGCTTTGAATTCCAGTTCAACAGGTAGGTGGCAAGTCTTTCCGTACACCAATTGGTATGGGGACATTCCAATTTTAGTCTTGTATGCTGTCCGGTATGCCCAGAGTGCATCGGGTAACTTGTCTTTCCATGCCGTTCCCATTTCATTCACTGTCTTCTGAAGAATATTCTTGATTTGCTTGTTGGAAGTCTCTGCTTGGCCACTTGTCTGAGGATGATAGGGGGTAGCGACGTGACGGATTCCATGTTTTGATAGATATTGCTTGAAGCGTTTGTCGATGAAGTGTGCTCCTCCATCACTTATCACTACTCTGGGGACTCCAAATCTTAGAAATATAATTTCTTCAAACATCCTCTTTGAACTGATGTTGTCGGCATGCTTGCAAGGTAGTGCCTCTACCCACTTGGAGACATAATCACTACCACTAAGATGTACTCACACTTCTTTGATGGAGGAAATGGACCCATGTAGTCTATTCCCCAAACATCAAAGAGCTCAATCTGAAGGTTGTTGGTGAGTGGCATGGCATCTCTTGTGTTAATGTTTCCGTGCCTTTGACATGGCCCACATCTTCTGATATATTGCTTCGTGTCTTCATACATTGTAGACCAGTAGAATCCACACTGCCAGATCTTTGAATGTGTACGGAATGCTCCATAATGACCTCCATATGGTGATGAATGACATCTGTCGATGATCTTCCATCCTTCCTCAGTGGTCACACATCTCCTGAGTAAGCCATCAGAGCATACCCGAAAGAGGTATGGCTCATCCCATATATGTGAACGACTTTCTTGAATAGTCTTCTTCTTGTTTGCTCCTGGTGGTACATACCCTGAAACCATAAAATTAACAATATCCGCATACCAGGGGTCAGACCTATTAATCCCGTAGAGCATGTCGTCCCGTAGTGAATCATTGATGGGGGTTTCCTGTGGACTCTTAAAATACATTCTAGACAAGTGATCAGCAACAGAATTTTCTACTCCTTTTTTATCTTTTATTTCTAAGTCAAATTCTTGGAGTAATAAGATCCATCTAATTAGGCGAGGTTTAGCATCTTTTTTAGTGAGCAGATATTTTAGTGCAGCATGATCAGTGTAAACAATTATTTTAGCTCCAACTAAATAAGATCTAAATTTATCAATGGCAAAGACAACAGCCAGAAGCTCTTTTTTAGTGGTTGCATAATTAAGTTAAGCTCCTGTCAAAGTTTTACTGGCATAAGCAATTGCATGATGCTTCTTATTTTTAGTTTGTCCCAAAACTGCCCCCACAGCATAATCACTAGCATCACACATAATTTCAAAAGGCAACGACCAATCAGGGGGTTGAATGATTGGTGCAGAGATGAGTGCATTCTTTAATAAATTGAAATATGTTAAGCATGCATCATCAAATTTGAAAGGAGCATCCTTGGCTAGCAAAAGAGTAAGTGGTCTAGCAATGAATGAAAAATATTTTATGAATCTACGATAAAAACCAGCATGGCCAAGAAAGCTTCGAATTCCATTTATATTCATAGGTGGAGGTAGTTGTTCAATTACTTCAATTTTAGCTTTGTCTACCTCAATACCTCTTTCAGACACTAGGTGTCCCAGCACTATTCCTTCCCTAACCATAAAATGACATTTTTCCCAATTAAGGACTAAGTGCTTTTCTTCACATCTTTGCAAAACCTTGTCTAAGTTTTCAAGACAACTGTCAAAAGTTTTTCCATAAACAGAGAAATCATCCATGAAAACTTCCATAATCTCTTCAATCATATTAGAAAATATAGACATCATGCATCTTTGAAAAGAAGCTGGTGCATTACATAACCCAAAAGACATTCTACGGTAAGCATAAGTTCCATATGGGCATGTAAAAGTGGTTTTGCTTTGATCATCGGGATGGATCGGGATTTGGTGATACCCTGAATATCCATCTAAGAAACAAAAGAACAAATGGTTCGCTAATCGCTCTAGCATCTCATCTATGAAAGGTAAAGGAAAATGATCCTTTCTTGTGGCTTTGTTCAGTTTTCTATAGTCTATGCACATCCGCCATCCTGTGACGGTGCGTTGCGGAATTAACTCGTTCTTTTCATTCATAATAACAGTCATGCCTCCCTTTTTAGGCACAACTTGAACTGGGCTCACCCACTCACTATGCGGCACAGGATATATAATCCCTGCATGCAGCAACTTTATAACTTCCTTTTTAACTACCTCTCTCATCGTATTGTTAAGTCTACGTTGGGGTTCTTGAGAAGGTGAAACAGAAGGATCTGTTGGAATACGATGGGTACAAATCATAGGACTGATTCCTGTAAGATCTTGGAGTGAGTAGCCAAAAACTGAGTGATGTTTCTCAAGAATGGTCATTAATCGCAGAGTTTGCTCCTGAGTGAGTTTATCACTAATAATCACAGGAAACTCTGGGTTATTGTTTAGGAAAGCATAGATAAGACCGGGTGGTAAAGTTTTAAGCTCTATGGGAGGTCTAGGTGTTTCTGCAAACTCATCTAAGGGTTCAGGTTTAGAAGGTTCGGCTTCTTCTTCTATGAAGAAAGGAGATTCATCTTCTAAGTCTGATTCATCTAAAAGCTCTAGAGATGCAGCCTTTACCTCCTCCATAGGATCAGGCAAAAGATATCACTCGGCCTTATTGTTTAAGGAGTGTGAAATTGTTATGGGAATTTTTAAAGTTTTTCCAAAAGAAATGTGTAGCTTTCCAGTATGACCTTCATAAAGGAGTCTTCTAAAAGGTTGTCCTATCAACAGGTCGAAGTCCCATGTATCAAAGATATAAAATTTCAAATGAACCATGGAGCCTTCTACCGTAAGAGGTAGGACATTTATAATTCCAAGGCTGGGGACTAATCGTCCCGAAGATTCCTTTATGACCTTTGTTGTGGGGGTTAAGACAAGATTTTTAAATAGTTTAAGTGCAAAAGATTCAGACATTATGTTGATCCCCACAACAGGATTATAGAGAGTATCAAATCGATCAGAATTATAAGCACAACGTATAGTTATAGAGGGTGTGTCCAAACGGATCACATCAGAGGAAAGCTCTGATTCCTCCAACCACTCGCTACTCATGACTGAGATAAGCTCTCTCAATTGATATTCAGTTGGCAAACAAATGCTAAAATGGCCGTTTTGGGGTTTGTTAGTAGAATGGTAGTTTGAAAATGTTTCCAAAATAGGCAAAAAGATCAGATTCTATATCCAGCATGAAGTCCGGTGGTGGAATTTCTTCCTTTTGTGGCTCAGAACTTGGGATAGCTAAAGTAGATGGAGAATTTGGCAGAGTGTCTACTTCGTCTTCGTGGGTTTCATCATGAAGGGTATTATCTATCTCAGCTTCTAGGATTCTATCTAGGATCACTCTAGCTTCATCAGTAGGGATGCGAAAGAAAGAACCTCTAGACATTGTAAGTAGGATTTGTTTATGATCTTTCTGAAGACCATGAAAAAAGTTAAATAAAAGAACAGGGTCTTCAAGATTAAGGTTTGGACCAGATTCTAAAAGATCAGAAAAACGTTTCCAGGATTTTCCCAAAGTTTCATTATCTTTTTGTTTAAAAGATAGGACTTCGAGTCTAAGGTCGCCGATACGGTCGAGGGAATAAAAATCTAGACAAAAGTTGGCTCGTAAAACTCCTCATTCACCTCGTTGTTGACTTACCTTCTGACTGTACCATTGTCTAGCTTCTCCCCTTAAGGAAAAAGGAAAAAGCTTGCAACGTAAAGTTTTATCAGAAATGCCTTCAATGCGAAGACAATCACATGTTTGCTCAAAATCTCTAATATGAAGGTAAGGGTTTTCGTCTTCCTTTCCCGAAAAAGATAGGTTTTGAATCATGGCAATCAACCTAGAACTTAACCTATACTGGGAAGTTTGGATAGGCTGTGATGACTCCCATGGTAAAAGGTCAGTTACTGAAGGGATTGCAGATTCATGGATTGATTTAGAATCTTGGTTTTCCATAAGGTAAGAGTAAAGAAAATAAATAAAGAATATAAAAGATAAGAAAAGGTAAAAGTATAGATACAATCTAGTAGTAAGACTCAAAGTTATCTCAGCAAACCGTCTTTCTCCCCGGCAACGGCGCCAGAAATGCTTGTTGATATTTGGGAACACAATAAGGAATTGATCGGCAAGCGCACGGATATTGGTGAACACTTCACCCAGGAAGTTATCCAGAGTATCGTATTTATTTTTTTACCACTAGGAGAAAGAGTGCATCTGACTAACCCGATCTATTACTACTAACCTTTAGGCTACAAGGAATGTTTCTCGATGTGAGTGATAAATAGAGAGGACTACAACCGTAATCTCCTTCTAACCTTGGTAAGGATGATCTACTATTCTATTGGGGAGGCTCACGGAATCTACAAACCACAGAGGATGTTCAACCCGCACCTATAAACCCTATCCTTCCTGCTAACGAGATATGGTTTGCAAAGGTAACTGGGAAATGTCACGTTTCTTGCTACTACCACGGTCTAGCTAATCAGGGAATATCTATGAGTATCCTAGCCCAAACACCACGTCTACGCTAGAGATGATTACTCTAAACTCTACGCGAAGAGATTAAAGTAAACTCATAAACCAAAGAACAATAAAACAAGAACTTACTAGAATTTAGAAGTCGAAATACTGAAGAATCCTAAGAGCAAGCTTCGGGTTTGGAGAACTTGATCCCGCAGGTACAAGCTCGGAGTAGACACTGACAGGCCGGGCTTCCTCCGATCTACACCTTCACTCTATCTCTCTCAATCTAGTAGAAACTAGAAGATCTATTTCTACTCACATTGGATGCTAAGCCTAAAAGAAATTTTATTTAAAGGAGAGGTATTCCTTCGAGGGCTCCTCTCAACTCTATGATGAACTTGTCTCCTCCAGGGGCCAGGGGTCTGGTTTTATAGTCCCCTCAAGTGAACGTGAGCCATTGGATCAAACCGACATTGATTGGATGGTTATCCTTGATCCTTTAGGTCGGTGGAGCGTCGTCCGCGAAAAGAGTTCTGATTGGAGTACAGGAGGGGGCGGGCGCCCTGGTCCTCTCGGCGGGCGCCCTGGGCCAGGCCCCTTTCGGCCTCCGCTTTGTTCCCGTGGCTTCTGGAGTCTTCTAGATGGTAGAAAATTGCGCGGTGTGTTGATATCTCTATGTAATCCCGACATGTGGGCCTTTCTTCCTTATTTCCTGGTAACCCCCTGCAGAAATAGATAAACAACAAAACTCGTGGAATTCTGTCACATCAAACCCTAATTCTAGGTGTTGTTTGCATATTGGTCATTTCTCTTGTTTATTTGATAATTAAAATTGATACTTAAGAACCGTCAACATATATTACCTGATGCACATGTTCTGATCCTTGGATGGGAGTGGGAACATGAGGTTCATTATTGTCGGAAGAGAAGATTCTATAGCAGCCTTCATGTAAAAAAAAGATTCCACATTATGTCAAATTAAATGAATACATGAATGAATGAACGAATTAGTAAAGTTTCATGCTTGATCATTAGAAACTTAATTAGGTAGTATATGCTCAGTACCACATATCAGTTTTCATGCTTGACCATCTAAGCGAATAATGTATGCATTGTATCTGCATCATTGGAAACTGAAAGAGCTGCACTAGAAGCCTTTTGGAGATAATAAAGCTGATAAAATAAATGAGGAAGCATGTAAGCTGCATTATTTTTATTGGCACTTGTCGTACTATAAGGCAACTAGTGCCAAGCTGTTATATAAAATGAGCAGCTTGGTTCAGTTTTAATGTTTCTAAATTGTTGGTGATAATTTTGATGTATATTACCTCTTTCACATGTTTTGATCCATGGATGCGAGTTGGAACAACCTCAGGTTCATCATGTGTAGGAAGGGAAGATTCTATAGCATCCTTCATTTTTAAAAGAGATTGACACATTATGTTAGTCTGCTATACTGTGTAAAAATCAAAAGATCTAAAGGAGCAATCACCTCTTTGCAATTTTAATGTATATTACCTCTTGCACATGTTCTGATCCTTGGATGGAAGTGGGAACAACATAAGGTTCATTTATTGCTGGAAGGGAAGAATGTGTAGCAGCCTTCATTTGAAAAAAGATTCACACATTATGTCAGATTAAATGTAGGTATCCAGTACATTGCAGTTTGCATATATCAAAAAATATTACATGGTGCTAATTCTGCTTCCTTTTTCTTGATTCAGGGCCGAATATGACTTGCTCCAGTAAGGAAGCTCAAAGAAAATACTCTTCTTCCTCCAGTTATGCCATCTCTTTTCTTCATCACGCTGCTTCCTTTTTCTTGATTCAGGGCCGAATATGACTTGCTCAAAACTAGCATAGTGTTGCAACACCTGTTCTCCAATCAGAGGTTCTGGAGCCTCCCTATATTCTGTCTTGTTATTGAAACTGACCTTGTTTCTACGCCACTTGTGGTTCATAGGCAAAAAGCGACGATGCCCCATGTAGGAGTGCTTCCTACCATGCTTCAACCATAAGTAGTCTATTTCTGTATGGTAGTATGGACATGCAAACTTGCCTTTTGTACTCCATCCAGAAAGCATCGCATATGCTGGAAAGTCATTGATTGTCCATAGTAGAACTGCATGCAAGTCAAATTCCTTCCTCTCCTTTGCATCCCAGGCTTTCACACCCTCTTCCCAGAGAACTTTGAGCTCATCAATTAGAGGCTGCAAGTACACATCAAAGCTAACACCACGCGATCTCGCTCCTGGTATCATTATTGACAACATCCAATACGACTGTTTCAAACACAACCATGGCGGAAGATTGTAAGGAATTAAAATCACGGGCCAACAACTATAGGACACATTCAACATACCAAATGGATTGAATCCTTCAGATGCTAGACCAAGCCTGACATTACGAGAATCCTCTGCAAACCATTCATATGTTGCATCCACATGTTTCGATGCTTTGGAGTCCGCAGGATGTCGCATTTTTCCATCAACCACCAATTCTTCCTTATGCCAACACATATATGATGCTCTAGTCTCTAACATATATATCCTTTAGAGCCGTGGAATCAATGGGAAGTACCGTAGCATTTTACGTGGGACACGCTTTTTTGATTCACAACTACTGCCAACATCTTGTACCTCTTTACACTACTTCCACCTTGTCTCACCACATTTTGGACAGTTATCCAGACCCTCATATTCTTTCCCTCTAAATAACACACAGTCATTATAGCAAGCATCTATCTTTTCATAATTTAGACCAAGATCTCTAACAACCTTTTTGATCTTATCCATACTATCTGGGAGGCAGTGTCCTTTAGGAAGAACAAGCAAGAACAGCCCAAGAACGAACTCCATGCAAGCATTACTACAACCAAACATGCACTTCATCTGAAACATTTTGACAATGAAAGACACCTGGGTAGCTTCTGTGCAGCCTAGAAACAACTCCTTCCTGGCCTCTTCCAGCAATTTAAAGAACTTCTTCGCCATCTCATTTGGCTGTTCCTCATTGATTTCTCCATGTATACTACCCCTGATCAACGAATGTAACAAATCTTTGGTACCAGCCCTATCATCAACAACATCATCATCATCATCAATAGCTAAACCATCAAAAATACTTTCCTGCTCTCGGATGAAGCCTTCATCAAAACCTTTCCGAAGCAAATGATTCTGAACATCCGACCGTTTCCTAAATGCCATGGAACAACATACTGCACATGGACATGCTGTCGTTCCTCCTTTAGAGCTACCTCCAAATGTGCTATCAAGATAATCCGTTAATCCTTGTTGCCACTCTACAGATGCCTTATCAAGCCGCATCCAATTTCTACCTTGCTGTGACATTGATTGCAACACCTGAAATTTTAACAGATCAGTTCATAGACACTATATAGCAGTACTACAAACAATTTCATCCTCCAAAAATATAATAAAACTAGTGAATGAGCAAGCTAAATTGTATCACAAATATGACAATGGGCATAACACAGGCATGGGCATAGCTCAGCATGCCGCAACGACGACGCCACGATGGAGCTTGGTGTGCAAGGCACCGGTGCCGTTAACAGGTCAGCGACAACGACCAGCGCGATGTCAAGGAAGAAGGCACAACTAAATTCAGATTGGGTGGCACAAGGGGCAAATCAAACCATCCAGAATTTGGTTGATAGATCAACCAAAATCACTGTCGGTTGATGTATAGCAAAACTGTTAATAAATTAGCAGCGAAAGCAATACGTACATGCTGCACACCTAAAACTAAAATAATTATCAAGAAGATTTGAAGACCTGGACACAAACTAAACTAAAACTAATATGAATGAAGAAAGTTCTAACCTGATCGTCAATGATCCCTACAGCTTTGGATGACAGCAGGAGGACGATCGCGGCACAGCAGGAGGATGCAGGACGTACGTTTGATGGGCGCCAGAAGGATGACCTGATCGGCAGCAGGAGGATGACCTGATCGGCAGATCGACAGCAGGTGGCTCCTCCTAGGGTCGGCGTGATGATCCACGTCCAGAGTCGCCCTTGGCCGGTGTCGCAGTCTCCCACATAAAGAAAGGCCGGCGTCTCCCACGTATAGAAAAGAAAAGATCAGATCAAAATAGATCTAAGTAAATGCATCAAACATGATTAGATAATTGTATAAAATAACTAATATAGTAGTCTATACAACAAAGCATAACTAGCTTGGTGGTTACTCCCTAAACTAGGCACTCCTAAGGGTGTAGGTTCAACTCCTGTTCCCCTCACATTTTTTATATTTATAAATAATTATAAAGTCACTAATTAGACATGTTTTTTCTCAAAATTAAAAATTCAGTTATTTATTATTATTTTTAAATAATTAACATCTCACTTATTAGACATGTCATTTAAAAAAAATTAAAAATTCATTTTATACGTACTCACAAGATGTTATTTTCATGTTATTAAATATTTTTTCACAAAGAATTAACTTACATGTTATTAAATAAACTTTCAAAAAAATTAATTTACACTTCGTCCCACGAGCATCCTACTCCATTGCAACGTGACATTGCATCAAACACAAATCCGTTGCAATAATACTTCCTAATTGCATCCATATTCTAAACCGATGCAATCCCCCTACATATTGCACCAACAAATCAATACTAACGCATCCAAATGTGTCTGATGCAATAATAGCCACCTACTGCATCCATTGCTCGAAATGATGCAATAGACCATACATATTGCATCAATTCTCAATATCTGAAGCAATAACAGCCACCTATTGCATCAGATTTGTGTTTGGTGCAAGTCGACGAGATGCAATAAGGTCGAAATCTAGTAGTGGAATCTAAATGCTTAGCCATGCTTAGATTGGTAGAAGTCAGGTGATGTCCTGTCACCTGAGCAAGATAGGTGGATACCTAGATAAGTTGGCTATAGATGCTATCATGAAAATAACCAAGTGATGATGATGGATAATTGGAGACCGGGCGGGACGATGATAGAGAAGCAATAACGCATGGAGGTCTTGGGTGCCTATCTATCCCCGCCTATGTGGATTAAGGACCGATTGTTGATGGCCCTCTTGTCATGTTGAACGCATGCCCCACACTTAACTGGAAGGATAAGTCGTTCCGACCGTGAAACCGGGACACTATTCGGGCCAGAAATCGATCTTATCCATGCACTGTATTGGAGATGGTTGAGGAGACTGATGAGGGTGCGGCGCACAACCTTGGTATGCCTTGGATACCTCAGTCACCGGAACGATCCTCAGGTATGGTGGTGCCTGTCGAACCCGTGATTTCATCCTAAATAGTGAAAACGGTGACCTATAGCTCACTTTGGCTGGTGAGTATGGTTTGTCTGGGGAATAAATCACTAGCTGGTTAGGAATCGATTCGAATCGCCATCACTCATGGATAGTGAGCACTTGACTTGAGCTTCATCATCGTGGTAATGTTTATGGAACACTTGGATGGTTATGGTATGATGATGATGTTGGAAATACTACATCTAATGTGGGTATTACTATTGTATCTTAATAAAGTGATTGCTATAGTATAGGTGCTAATGTAGATGATAGGTTAATGATTATTAACTTGAGCTAAATACTTGAAAAGTTACTTACTTATAACTTAAGTTTTTTATGCTAAAAGTGTTGTCAAGCTAGCCCCACCAACAAAGCCTTGCATACTCCTTGGTGTTATATTATTTCTGGTTTATAACGGGTTAGTCTAGCTGAGTACCTTCTTGTACTTAGGGTTTATTCCCACTTGTTGCAGGTTATGATGCATCATGGCTACTGTAAAAGTTGGATGACTCCTACCATAGTGGAGGAGTGAGATCATGGGCATGATCGTTACCTCATCTATAATGCTTTTGTTGGAATGACCTAGATACTGGCATGTATTTAAAAGGAGGGCAATATTAAATTCAAATTACTTTGCTTCCGCTACTTTTCAACTCAAGTTGTAATAACTATATTGAACTCCGATGTATGTCGAACTACTTGTGAAATGGATATAACATGTGACTTGTTATGTTGAATCACTACGATCTTGGCTTGTGTGTTGGTTGATTTGAAATCCCTCATGATTTCACGGACTACCGAGTTTATAGGAGTTTGATTACGTTAAAGCAACTGCTTCGACGTGAGTTTTTTTAGTTGATCTCTTGTAAATTGGTCAGTTCTGTTACAATTACCAATTATAAACATATCAAATTACCAATCATAAACATATCAAATGTAGAACTAGAATAAACTAGGAACATAATAAATAGAAATATAATAATATTTAGAATAAAGTCACAAAGAAAAATACAAGATAATACCAATCTTTGATGACGAAGATCTGGAATTCCGAGCACAAGCGCCCGATTCTTCCTCTATCTTGGCTTGTGAGTTGGAGGTTGCTGAGTCTCGACCTTGTCTGAGGCCTTGATGTTGGGTCTCAGGCGAGGTGGAGAAAATGGATTGGTCTTGCTCCATCCGAAGCCTTGTCATTAGGTCTCTGTGGGTGTATAAACCCCTAAATCTGTACGGCTAAGCTTGGGCTAATCCATACCAAAGGTATTGGCCCACCAAAAGACGATGCGTGGCCTACTTGATCTACTTAGAATCTCGCGCAAGGAAGGAAAGCAGACTTGAAGATCAAGAAAGATCCTGGTCGGCTAGAATAAGAATTGTTATCTGATAACTTATGGCAATTGTAACCGGCTAGGATTAGTTTTTAGATCTATAACCCTGTCTCCTAGACTATATAAAGGTAGACAGAGGACCCCCTCAAGACATCTCATCATACAGCATAATTAATACAATCAGACATAAGGCGTAGGTATTACGCCCTTACAACGGTCGAACTTGTATTCCTTGTGTTTGTCTTGCTTCACCATCTAGTTTATAGCTTGCGCATCTGTCTGTCGATAATCTACTACCTTGGGCATAACCCTAGGTAGACTGCCGACCATATTTCGTCGGTAGTGGCGCTCTAGATAAGAGGTGTGCGTACAACTTTACAGGCGAACCAGATGGTCATCATTCCCAACTTCGTGGTTGTGGCGGATGGCCTCACGTTCACCGTCGGTCAGATCACGTGGACCACGGGCCTCAGTGACCTCACCGCCATGACCATCAAAGAGGCACAGATCCAATCTGTATCGGTTGTTTCTTCACTAGCATCGGCTATGGCTCTAACCATGCTGGCTACGGCTCCAACCATGCTGACAATGTGTTGCCTATTTCCCCGCTACGAAGGGAGGCAGATCGACAACATCGACATGCTCGAGGCTATTGATCAAGTTGGCCACAAGCTTGTAGAGAAATGAAAATATCTATTTCTATATTTCATGGAGTTAGTTCAGGGGTGGATTAAAAAATAGATGAAGAGAAAACTTTTCTCTTTAATAATCTCTACTATAATTGAAATCTTCTCTAGGCAAGTCCCACCTGCAAGATCAACGACTCACAGCACAGGTCCTACGGATTAGACGGCCCAGATTAGAAGTATGATGAAGACCTTACACACCTGCCACAACCTCTCCTCAGCCTCCTCCGTGAAAACGAATCGCAAATGCCGCAACCTCAGCCTCTCCTCCGTCGATACGAATCGCACTCAGCCTCTCCTCCTTTCCTCCGTCAATACGAAACGCAAATACTGCAGCCTTACTAAAAAAATTAAAAAATGCCTGAACCTCTCCTCAGACTCCCGTGAATCGAATTTAGCCTCCCATCAATCGAATTTTTCCGTCAATACTGAAAAAAAAACCTCCCGTCAATCGAATTTTTGAATACACAATTTCTGCCTCCTACAACTGACGCCCGGCCGGCTAGGTGCCGCAGCTATATCGGCTAGGTCGCGCGATGCACCGGCCGTGGACGGGCTCGCGCGATGCACCGACCGTGAACGGGCTGGTGCCGCAGCTAGATCCGCTAGGTCGCATGATCCAACTCCGTCTTCCAGCGATCGCCGCGGTTGGTATTTGAAGTCATCGACTGAATCACATCGGCTTCGTCAGGTCTTTCCTTCGTATCTTGCTTTTCTCATCGTTGTATATGCATGGATCGGAGGTTCAGTTGTGCATTCCACTGTGCTTCTCCTACTACTGCAAAAAAAATATACATTATAAATACTTAGCATCGACTGAAATTTATCTAAAATTTCAATTACAGTAGAGATTATAGTACAGATAATATAAATACTTGGCATCGACTGAAATTTATGTCTGAATGAATTAATGCCTGCGTTATTATTTGTTTCTCTCTCTAAATTTGTGCATTCTGTTCTGTTGTGGACAACCGCAATCCTTTGAAAAAACAAAAGGTGTTGCCTCCTCACCTACTTAATGTCGACGCCACGAGATACGCCCAATGCACTAAGTGACATCACTAACGTCGCAGGTATGATGCCGAACATGGTACATGTATAGTATTTGTGGGTGTCTATTTATTTCCTATCTCTCTATAGATGACGCCCGGCGAACGAGGGAAGAACGGAACCTGCGGCAACGGGCTCGTCGAGCCGAGATGTCCGACGAACAAAAGGAGGAGATGAGAAGGAAACAACGTGAGTACTCGTGTCAGTATCGACAAAGGAAGAATGCCGAATCCCACAACTCTGCACTTTGTTTGGACAAAGAAAATACTGACCCAACTACAGATGGGAATCATAGCTACGGTGGACTGGTCACAGGAACCACGATAGAAAGTGGACTACCTTTTGACAACGGTAACTATCAATTACCTAACTTCATGTGTCATCTCATCCCAATGATGACTGACCTCACAGGAATGGATATGAAGGTACTGCTAACATAGTGATGGACACAAGAAACAACCAACATCGAAAGAGGAGAGCTGAGTTGACCAACGAAGAGTTACAAGAAAAGAGAAGGAAGGCTGCTGAGTACCAACGTCAATATCGAGCACGAAAAAAGACTGAGTTGCAAAATAATAAAACCACATCCATTGCCAACCAAGACAGTGGTGGAGTAATTGTTGAACCGTCCACAACCACAAGTTCAAATTTGGGAACTGGATTATTGATAATAGTGCAAATTGATGACTCTGAGGAGCCTACACATTGGCTACACAGAAATAATAATTATGAGATAAAAAAAACTTTAGGTTTACATAATTCTAGATTTCTTGAGTCCTGTATTGCTTGGGAAGTGTTTAGCAATCTCAACTTTCAGAAAAAAATCCAAGGACAATTATATGCAGAACCTAGAGCTAGGAATCCGTAAAATGATATGGTTGGAGGGTTAACACTAGAGTTCTGCGTTATTGCTAGGGGCCAGGAGCCACCCCTAGCATGAAAAAAAAGGTTGGATCAGCACCTGTGTCTGATATCTCTACAGCCATTTCCTAACTCTTTCACTTCATATATGCTTTAGAAGGTAGAGTTAGATGTTATGTTAACCGTATCCACAACCTCTGTATTCACATACTACAATCACACAAACCCATATCCTTTAATTACATATGCCTTGCAAGCATTCCAACAACTTGAGAGAATTTCAAAAATCAGGTGGAATTACAAAGTCACATCACCTATCAGGAAAAACTTCCTGAAAATTTATATTGGATTATGCAAAGTATTGCACAATGCAAAGTAATGCAGAAAAATTGCTATCATATATAAACATGTAGGAAGCAGATGGGTTATTCAAGTAAACAGTGTTTCATTTTGCCAATTTTATAGTACAACCAACATTAGTTTATTCAATCAGAACACAAGTGCAGTACTCAACTTGAAGGCAGTATAACTGAGTGCAGCCTAGCCTATTGAAGCGTATATTTACAGGCATCTCAGATCACGAACCAGACTAGACAGGAAATACTAGAATCATACCTTGTTGCAGCAACAAATCATCTGCTTCACTCCAAGTGTGAAAGGAAGGAGAGCATGCTCACGGGTCTGGCCATCCTTCGAGATACCAGCCTATGACCATAATGTTGATCTGAGTCTTCTCTTTACCCATGGCTGAAGGCAACTGTTACGCTCCTGCTTACATAAAAAATAGCAGATAGAAACAGTTACAAATAAATATATGGGAATAAACCACTAATCAAACAAACCCCAAAAAACCCTACCCACGTAATATCAGAGATCCAAAACTGGATCTAATTAACAACTCAACAGTAATTATTTATGGCCGAGAATCAGTTGCAAACTGCAAACAAACAACTCAACAGTAATTATTTATGGCCGAGAATCAGTTGCAAACTGCAAACAAGTTTATATACGGAGTGCATAATACAGGTAGATGAGGTGCGAAAGGAAAACTTGGATTAGCACTCAACATGAATCAGCTCAGTTCATACACACAAAACAGAATTGAAGTGCCTCAGCCACGTAATAAACAAGCTTTATTTACAAACATTTTTGAAGAATCTACAGGATGTGACATTCCAAATAAAAAACTAAGCACGGCTGAGTTCAACAACACAACTAGAAACATTTCAAAAATAACCCTATCGCAATCAGAACACGCCCATTGGACAACTATTTCACAAGAACACGAGTGCGTGATCTTGAATAATCAGTCAACGCCCCTATTCCACAATTTATTTAAGGATCCACGCTAATGCCTTATCCCATTGTTTGCACGGACGTGTTCCCGGCCGCCTCGCAGGGCAAATCCCAGCGCCGCCTCGCCGCGGCCCCAGGGTCCCGCACCCGCCGCCGTTGGCCTCTGCCGCGGCCGCCGTGGTGCCGACCGTTGTGTGCCCGGACTGCTCCCCCGCACCACGCACCTCCCGCTCTCGCCGATTGAGTCACCCGGATCCACCACGCAGCTCAGAAACCCAACAAGCGCAAAGCACAGCCACAGAAACAGGATAATAACAGAAGAGAGAGAAGAGAAGCCAGAGCCATTACATGTTCCCGGCCGCCTCGCAGGGCAGATCCCAGCGCCGCCTCGCCGCGGCCCCGAGGTCCCCGCACCCGCCGCCTTTGGCCTCCGCCGCGGCCGCCGTGGTGCCTACCGTTGGGTGCCCGGACTGCTCCCCCGCACCACGCACCTCCTGCTCTCGCCGATTGAATCAGCGGAGGCGTCCGCCGACCCCCCGCGTCCCCTCCTCGCTTCCCTCGCCGCCCCTACCACCGGCCACCGCGCTTCGCCTCGCTTCACGCAGCTCCTCCTCTGCCAAGCCCGGTGCTCAAAGCTCACGAACTGGCAGCTGGTCCGTACGGTGGAGTGTTCGGTGGATAAGGAAGGCCACAGTTGAGAGAGTGGACAAAGCTCGATGTTATTCCAGTGGAGAGATACTTCTATTTTTTGCACAATCGGGCAAATGGCCCAGTTAACTTCATGGACGTTTGGCGAAAAGAAATCGAGGGCCCATAAAGAAATAAATAAATTAGGCATTATACAAGCCAGAGCATAACGCGTGGCCACAACTGTGCACGTAAATCACGCCGCCTAGAAAGCCCTCGCATGACTTAGCTGCTAGCGCACCTGGTTGAATAATCACACGCCCTAGCCGCCGCCAAGGGTGAACAACGCGAGGTGAACCTAGAGTCCTCGAACATTCGAGATTGAGAACACCTCGAACAGCACTACGATGTGCTTGACTTCACAGCTGTTGTCCAGGCATCGTCAGCCGTAATACGACATAAGGTATTGTCACCAATCTAAAGATCCTAAACCATAATTTATTTATATTGTACGTTGAAAATCATATTTTTTAGAGTCATAGGACAAAAAAAATGGAGCATGATCATTCTTTGGTTGACAAATCTGTGGAGGTGCCTGAGGTGGTAAATAGTCCAAACTTGATGACATTTTGGCGAGCAAAGCAAACGAATGTTTCGACAACATCCTTGAAGATGTCCAGTACATGATTAAAGAGTTAGACAAAATGTAACATAGATGCTCATAATAAGACAAATAACTCTATTATGTCTTCTTACATGAAAAAATATTTTTCGAACTATAATTTTTGTTTTTAGAAGCATCTCAAAATTAAACCGTAGCGTTAGCACGGGCATTATACTAGTCTAATAAGGTTCGATATGTGTATATGGCGGAATCGACCGGGTCAGCCAGCCGTTGAGGTCAGACTAGTTTAATTGCAAAGCTCAAGTCCTGGTCGAAGTCGACCCTGGGGCTGGGCAGCCACCTCAAACTTGAGCTCGAGTGCAATTTTTGGGTTAGAAACTTGAAGAGAGGGTATGTTTTTGTAATTTCCTAAATTATCTTTGTGTTCCAATAACATATTAATTTTTGTCCTCTTATATGTTTGTATAGAAACAATTGTTGATTATCTTTTTGACAAGACAAGATCAAGTTTTGTTAGGTTTATGATTTATCTATTCTCCGATCCCAAAACTACCGATTATACCAAAAAAAATTACAACAAACTAAAATTGTAATTTCATCAACATAAAATATATGTAATAGTCATCATCTAAAAAAAGCTAAAATTCAGACACTTAGAATTTAGCAATCCATGACCAAATTGTTGGACATAAAGATGTCAATGGGGGCCCACGACCCGCGACCCGATGGGTATTTACTCTATTAGGGTACTCATATAGAGTGAAACTAGTACCCATGGGTACACAAACGGAGCAAACCCTTCACCCATTGGGTACGCGGGTATGGGGACGTTCTAGTAGTCCCCATACTCATTTACCCATGGGTGAAAAATACCCAGCCCAAAACTAAAGAAGCTCACCAGCCACCAGTCCACCGGCAGCCCATACACTGAAACCCTATGTAGTGCTAGCAAAGTACTACTCTCTACTACGTGATTTGTATGGACAATGAACTATTATGGTGTTGTGACTAGTGGTTGCAGCAGAAATTATTATGTTGCTATTTGCTAGGTATATGGTGAGGTGGCTATGTGACGATGCTTGTGAATGGTTATGTGACGATGCTTGTGAATTGCTACTACATGACTATTGCTTGTGAATTGTTGATGTTTGGCGGGTATGGGTGACCCGCCGGGTCTAATTTACCCACCCGGGTATGGGTCTGGGGAAATTCCCCCACCCATCAGTGTATATGGGGATACCCGTGGTGTCATATTGTTATCATGGGGATGGGTCTGGGGAGTTCATACCCGATGGGGATTTACTCATTGCCAACACTAGTTGGACATGGCACATGGCAGGGCAACAACAAAAGGAACTGATTTCCGTATAGTTGGCGACAAAGGCGGAACTGACGATCCGTCGGTGAAGCAACGGGGAGCTGTTGGCGTGCAGCGCATCTGTCGTCCGCGTAAGCCGGATCGAAGGGAATACGACGCGGCGGGGGTCATGTCCATTATCCATATCCATCTTGGCCGTCCGTCCGTTCGTCCCGCGGCCGCCAGACTATTTATTGAGGCCATATATATCCACTACGTACCCAGTACCACCACGGCACCACCCTTCCAAGTTGGCCTCTCCACCACCGCTCGTTTGGAACCATGCTTTTTGGTGGCAAAATTGTCAAAACAGTACTATGTTGTGTAGTTCTTGCTTTGCTTCTTTGTGTAACCAATTTTCGACTCCTTTTGCTGGGGTTCTTGCACACCGACCAAATCTGTTCTTCTGGTTCAGTTCTTGACTTGTTGTTGTCTGCTGCAGCCCGGCCTACCTCCGCCTTCGCTGTAATAATTTTTCTTGGCGCTGCAATTGTAGTTTAGCGAGATCTATATGAGAGGATTCTGCATGCCTTAATTCGTCTTCATATCGATCTGCAGCACGATTTGTTCGGAGTTCGTCTCTTTTTCTAACAAACACCTAGCCCCCATGGTTGGCGTGCCAGTGATGATTCATGCAATCGGTGAATTCTGGATGAATGTCCTGCTTGCACAGGCATGGTGATATCCACTTCCAAAGCGTTTATCTGAGGCACTCGTTAAATTCAAATTTCTCTTTTTCTATCTGCAGCATGCATGGATTCTCAATTTGCAGTTTTACCTTTTGCGTTTGATCTAGTATTTGCACTTTGTAGTTATGCTCCCGCCCTTGCAAGACTTTCTTATAACTTTGGGGTTGCCTTTCTTTTTCATGTCTCCCATGGCATGAGGATAAAGATGGGATCCGATAATATAATAAAATTTTTAATAAGTTGTCAAACCTCATCAGTGTTCATGCATGTTGCTATAAATGGCATAACCATCCCAAAAGTGATTACGATCTCATTTCTGCTGGAATCTCATTTCCTTTTATACTTTGAAGATGAAGATACTTGGACATCTTATCCTCAATCATTTGACTACTCTGAAGAAAATGTGAATTCACACACTGAGTTCAAAAGCTCGTCCATGCAACTTTCCCAGGGATTCCTTGACGTATTATCATGCACAATTGTATACATACATACATACGTGTGAATTTCAAGCCCTCTTTGGATCAAAAGTAATCTCGTTGGAAAAGAAATCACGTGTGTGTGATTTTATCGAACATTACAGCATATCATGTTACCACAGGCATATGCATCTGAGTTTTCAAGAGTTGCGGCTTTGACATGGAACCACCTCACA
Source organism: Sorghum bicolor (assembly GCF_000003195.3). Lineage (NCBI taxonomy): Eukaryota > Viridiplantae > Streptophyta > Magnoliopsida > Poales > Poaceae > Sorghum > Sorghum bicolor. The sequence goes on from NC_012872.2 coordinate 15,106,769, forward strand.
CACAGGACAAAGATGCGGCAAAATACAGAGCTCCATTCAATACAGCAGGAACACCTTACTATGATGAGACTCTGTTCCTGGAAACCTTGTCCTAACATTTGATCATCTTCACCTGCATAGCTCGCTTACATCATCATCTCAGTTATCACTCGGCAGTATATATACACACCTTATCACATATACTTTCAGTTGTTCAAACAAGAGGGTTATGGTCTCATAACAACATTTCTCTACAATAAACTAAGTACATGCTTGTATTTATGAAGGACTTAGGGCTCTTGTACACCAAAGGCCTTACGGATTTCAGTTATGACCCGACTGGACACGTCTGGACCAAACATCCTCGGAAGATTTGCAGTGAGATCAACCTCAATCGATTTCGACCTTACAATCCGGTCCCTCTTGAGCAAACAGTCCCTCTCCACCTCATCCATTTCTGTGGTGGAATCAGCACAGTTGTCAAGCCAAATCTGAAGAACCTCCTGAATGACTGTTGCTAATTGTCCATGCATTATCTCTTCCAAGGCTTTCTCACCTCCTTGTCCACAATCAATGTTGACCATTATTGCTGTAGGTGAGCATGCGCTGCGCACAAAGAGTGACGGAGATCTGTATGGACGAGTCTGCGGTAGCTCTTCGATCTTTCCACGCTGCTCATCCATTCGAGTTTCTTCATAGTACTTCTGCAAGTAGTCTGGGTGGAACGCGAGATCTTTTCGGGGAAGCAGGTCCAAAATCACCACGATTGAAGTTGACCTGCCTTGTATAAGCTCCAAAAGGAAATGTGGTGCATTTGTCGAGGCATTCAGGAAAATAAGAATTGAGGTGATGTCAATGGCACCATTTGGAACTTTACAATGAAGCGAGGACTGCAACATGAAATCAATCTGTAGACAAGGAAACACACATCAGGTCCTGTCATCATTTCTTTTTACATCTTACAACAGTAGCAAACAGTGCAAGCTTTTTGACAACAAGAGATTGTTCTTCCATTCTCAATGACATTGTTATTTTCAATGACTGAAATCACATTCTCAGATTGAACTATCAGCTCAAGGACGAGCAGATATGACAGTGATATTCAGATTGGATTGCGATTACAGTTTCAGTTTTGACAAGAACAAGGATGGATCATCGCCAGTGTTGATTCAGCAGTTCTTTTTTTTATCAGGCAACACGCAGTCTCACAACAATACTCTAAGACTCAAATGGACAAGTGTTAATCTATAATTGACAACAATACTCTAAGACTCAAATGGACAAGTGTTAATCTGTAATTGACAAGATGGTTTGGTAGAGTTGTATTAACAATATTTGCATATTAAACTTTCACGATTCACCTTGAATGGATCAGTGGACAACAATTACCCAAGGCAAATACCCTCCCACAATATTGTGGAGAAGTAGCTGGTCAGCAAGTGCCCAAAACCCTCCCACAATAAGTTCTGCCGTTTCAAAAAAAGTAAATAAGTTCTTGAATATCTTAGAGAGCAGTATAGTAGTATGCCCTTATCTTGTGGTATGCAACCACACAAGAAGCTATATCATACTAATACGGTACGGTACTACTACAAGAAAAAAGGAAGACGAGTACTAAAGAAGTGTACCGACGAGCCAGGCGAGCCCCGGTGCACGTCGAGCGAGCCGACGGCATTCCCGGCGCCGTTGCGGAACTCGGCGACGTCGGCAGGCACCGAGGACGGCAGCAGCCGCGCGCCCAAACGCGCAACCGCCTGATCCGCGACCGCCCGCGCTACCTCCCGCTGGGCCATCTCGGGCGCGCGTTTCACCGTAGCGTCCGGCCCTGCCGAGGCGCGCACGGCGCTCGACGTTTTGCCTCTGAGCGTGGGAGGACGCGAGCGGGGGAGCCGGAGGGCGCTGAGGTTCGGGAGAGGATAGGAGAGGGAAGAGGAAGCCGAGATCAACGCGGGCGCTGTGGCGTGGGTGGTCGCCGGCAGCAACCGGAGATATTGCTCCAGGCGGAGCATCGAGGGGAAGCTGATGCCTGTGAGCCTGTCCCGGCCTCGGATGGGGAGAGTGAGATGCGGACGAAACAAACCCCCTTCTCCCTGTTGAAAAATCAAAGTCTCTCTATAGTGTATGAATAAAGACTTTTAATGGTGGCTAAATTGATGGAGAAAAAGAATATCAAAGAGTTCAAATACTGCAGAAATTCGTATCCATTCATTGGATACCTCGATGCACATCGGGTCCACCACTGCTAGGTTGACACGAGAGAGTGAGCGGCCTGCCCATGGCGGCATGGCGTAAAGTCAGCCTCCTGGGCCACCGGTGGAACTCCACGCTTGCACCCATCCTGTAGCCCTGTTTAGATTGGAGATGAAAAATTTTTGGGTGTCACATCGGATGTGTCGGAAGGATATCGAGAGAGTTTTTAGAAACTAATAAAAAAACAAATTACATAGCTCATCTGGAAACTGCAAGACAAAT